>NC_133527.1:95390601-97890601 GCF_048544455.1 Silene latifolia
TTCA
Source organism: Silene latifolia (assembly GCF_048544455.1). NCBI lineage: Eukaryota > Viridiplantae > Streptophyta > Magnoliopsida > Caryophyllales > Caryophyllaceae > Silene > Silene latifolia. The sequence goes on from NC_133527.1 coordinate 95,390,606, forward strand.
GTGCAATGCTAAGACAGGAGCGTGGTCGACGCTCCTTTAATGTTTGGAACGCCGTCTCACAACTCTCATCCCAACGAAACCTGTTCTCTTTCCTCATCAACGCTGTCATCGGTCTAGCTATCTTGGAGAAATCTTTCACAAACCGTCTGTAGTATCCAGCTAAACCCAAGAAACTCCTAACCTCAGCAACATTCTTCGGTGCCTCCCACTTTGTCACTGCCTCAATCTTCGCCGGATCTACAGCTACCCCATCTTTAGATATCACATGCCCCAGAAAAGCCACTTTCTCTAACCAGAACTCACACTTGGACAGCTTAGCATACAACTCATGCTCCCTCAATGTCTGCAACACGATCCTCAAATGCTCCTCATGCTCCTCCTTAGTCTTAGAATAGACTAAGATATCATCAATAAACACCACTACAAACTGATCCAAGAACTGTTTAAAGATCCTATTCATCAAATCCATAAACACCGCCGCGCATTAGACAACCCAAACGGCATCACCACATACTCATAATGGCCATACCTCGACGTGAAAGCTGTCTTCGGTATGTCCACATCTCTAATCTTCACCTGATGGTACCCCGACCTCAAATCGATCTTAGAAAAGACCGTTGCACCACTCAACTGATCAAACAGGTCATCTATCCTTGGCAAAGGGTACTTATTCTTTATCGTCACTCGGTTCAACTCTCTGTAATCTATGCATAACCTCAAAGTTCCATCTTTCTTCTTCACAAATAGAACTGGTGCTCCCCACGGCGATACACTTGATCTAATGTATCCCTTCTCTATCAGATCATCCAACTGCTTCCTAAGCTCCTCCATCTCCTTAGGACCCATACGATACGGTGCCTTAGAGATTGGCCCCGTCCCTGGCTTCAATTCAACGGTGAAATCTATCTCCCTCTTCGGTGGCAACCCCGGAATCTCCTCTGGAAAGACATCTGCAAACTCTCCCACCACTGGTATCTCATCAACTGTCGGACTCTCTATCCGGTCATCTCTCACATGGCATAAGATCAAAGGGCACCCCTTCCTCAGATAAGACTTCAAGGTGACAAATGCAATCAACTTAACTTTGGGTCCGACTAGAAACCCCTGTAAGACACACTAACACCCTTAGGACCTCTCAAGGACACTTTCTTTTGATGACAGTCTATCTTAGCTTTGTACTTTCCTAACCAATCCATCCCAACTATCATCTCAAAGCCGTTAAAAGGAAACTCTAGCAAGTCTACAGGAAATCAACTTGCCCAACTATCAAGGATACATCTCTAAACAACCTCCCACATGGTACAGACTCACCCGACGGTATGAAAACTTGCTCATTAACGGACTCATATACTCTCAAACCCAATCGCTTTTACATGACTCGAAGACACAAACGACCGAGAAGCCCCCGAATCAAACAAAACAAACGTAGGAATACCATTAACAAGGAATGTACCGGTGATAACATGCGCATCTTCCTCACCGCCTTCTTGTCCATCATGAATAACTTGCCCTTCGGTCTTACGCCCACCTCCCGGACAAGACTAGGCGATGCGGTCGGCTTAGCACCCGACCCTTGATTGTTGTTGTTGTTCATCGGTGTCTTCGATATGAATTACCGCCGTTGTTGCGGTTGCCTCCACTCGGTAGCTCGACCTCCCCGGTTTGGCCATGATCCAGCTGGTCATTGCTCGCGAAGCTCTGTGCGGTCTCGAAAGATCCCGGTGCACTCGTGCACTCATGTCTCTTGTGGCCTACGCCACCACATCCAAAGCAGGTCACTCCCCAGCTGTTACTCACACTCCCTCGGCCTCGCCCAAAGGAAGCCCCAGCACTAAATCCTGATCCAGAAGAAAACCCCTTAGACTGATTGTGGTTGCCTTTCTTGTAATTAGATTGGCCACCACCCTCGCTCTCCGATTTCCTCTTCTCACCACCCGACCTCTCCTGCGCCATCTCCACTAGTCTCTCAGCTCTCCCAGCCCTCTCATACGCTTCCTTTACATCAGTAAGGACTCCCACGGGTAACTTATCCATAATTTTCGTGGTTAGCCCGCTCTCAAACCTCAAAGCCGATTCTCATCACTCAAACCCATGTCCTCGGATATCTAGATTTCTCATTGAACGCTGCTGTAGTACTCGACCACAGACATCTCGGATCATCTTAAACTTATCAAACTCCTCCCTCAACTTACTCCTCACATGTTCCGGCACAAACTCCTTCCTCACGGCCCTACGAAACTCCTCCCAAGGTATAGCAGGTAACCCTTGGTTGGTATACAACTCCTTAGCACTCACCTTCACCGAATCCCACCACTTGCCAGCTGCCTCCCTCAGATAAAATGCAGCCTGATCCACTCTCATCTCATCAGGACAGCGAACTAAATCTAGTATGTTCTCCATCTCCCTCAGCCAACTATCAAGATGGTTAGGCTCCTCAACTCCCTTGTACTCCTTCGGGTTAAACCTCGCAATATAGAGGCTGACTTTAGCGTGATCAACCTCCTTCTCCTTACTCTTATCCTTGTCCTCATTCACTCTCTTCAGGGTCTCTGTAAGAGCGTCCTGGTGTTCCAACATCTTAACGATGTCATCCGTAGTCATAACCTCAGCTCTCGCGTACAAAGCATTTCTCTTGGGCGGCATCTTGAAGCTATAGAAGAAAGGGATAAACATAAACACGCGTACTAAACCTCAAAACACGATAACGCGCTGCATAGGACCTACTCGATCGAGTATCCAAACCCACTCGATCGAGTAACGGGCTACTCGATCGAGTGCCCCTATGTACTCGATCGAGTACCCAAACTCGAACCAAACGGACCTTCGATCTCTAACCCACTCGATCGAGTATCCGGGCTACTCGATCGAGTGACCCCCTACTCGATCGAGTACCCCTAGCTACTCGATCGAGTGCCCTAAACGCGATTACGGACTCAAAATCGCCAGAAACCCACCCGATCGAGTTAGTCTCACTCGATCAAGTATCACTAATACGTAAAGGCTACCCGCATGTTACGTCATATACTAACATGCTAAACTTTATAAAAACCGCATGATATCATAAATTATATGCTACGCATTTATTCTACTTATCAGCAAAAATCAATTCATCATGCTATGAAAGCCACATTGTAAACACTCAACATGTTATTCCAACCATACACTACTTTTCTTTCACATGCTCAACCTCCTACTTCAACACCAAACAATCAACACATTTCATCACTTTGTTGCACAAGTTAAACAAGCACACATACATTCGACAAACACTTTCCCCCGTGACCGGTTCAAAGTTGTAGGGCGACCCCTTGCGACTTTAGGACGTCTCCCAAGCCTTTGCACTAGCTCCTACAACTTTTACCCCGGGTTCTTTTTAATTGACTCTCTCTATGTTCATTAAGTTCATTGCTTACAGGTTTCAGGATCGTCGCTCTGATACCATTTGTAACACCCTCATACTCCGAGCGCCTTACCAGGACCACTCAGGTATGAAGACATCACCATCTCGGTCGCCGGAGGTATGATAATCAAATAGACAAAACGGAAACAACATTTATTATAAATACTTTAATGAATGATTACAATCCTTGAAACCAACTGAAAGTACAATACATTATTCCAAACTATCTGTTCTCAACTGAAATGTAAATAAAACTAGACTACAGCGGAAGATTCTATCGTCATGTCGTGGCCATCCCAGCTATCCCAGTATCATCTCTATACCTGTTCAATATCTGCTCACCATCCCCGAATGGATCACCGCAGGTTTACAAAACAACACCGGGTCGACTAATCACACAATCAATATAGATAACAACAATAAGACAAACAGACAGACCTGAACCGCCACACACACACACATCCAACCAACCGTCTCAATCACCGATCGTCCACTTTGGACCACCACGCGATGGGGACCGCAGGCCGTTCCCACCTAAGCCCCGCTTATCGTACGAGCGATAACCCTGTCCATTAATGTGCACATCCCTCGTGGCGGGTTCCACGAAGGCGAAACTAGGGCGTGAGATCACTCCCGCAAGTGACCCCACTCAGCCGAGAATGCATCTCGAGAACCATCAACAAACACAACCACAATCACAATCACAATTACAATCATCATATCGATCAACTAACTACAAAGACATCACCAATATCCCATTATGGGACTAATAACGAGTAGGAAATCCTACCTGGAAAGCACAACACGCAGACGGTATCTACAGCTGTCTCAAAACGCCTCTTCTATGAACTCTCCTCCTACCATACAACACATAGATACTACTATTCAATTACTATTCATAAAAACCCCCAATTCCTAAATTAGGGTTTCACTAATCTTAACAAATCATTATATAAATTACATTAAAAGCTTACCCTCGACGCAAGGAATCCAACGACACGAACTACGATGCAAACCGACCGTCTGAACTCCGGGAATTGTCAAGAACGCGATTAGGAAGAAGACAAGTTGCTTTCTCTCTTAAACAGGTTTTAGGTTTTGTAAAAAGTGATTTAGAACAATGCCGAATATGTTTATATACCCTTAATCGCGTAATTAACAAAACCCGAGAAAACTCCCCCGATAAACCGGACACTCGATCGAGTACCCAAGGTACTCGATCGAGTACCCCCCTACTCGATCGAGTGCCCCAGCTACTCGATCGAGTGCCCGACAGGTCAGAAACTATTTATCTGCGCAACTTGCCCTTACTCGACAGAGTAAGGGCTACTCGATAGAGTACCCCCAAGACTATAAATACGGAGTATTACAGAACCGGCGATAAAAGCCGGCATAACCAAGGAAACTTCTCACTCCTTTAACATTAACAGGAGGAAGCAATTGCTGAATCACTTGCACCTTTCCTTTGTCAACTTCGATGCCTCTATCAGAAACTAAGTGCCCTAAGACAACTCCCTCATTGACCATAAAATGGCACTTCTCCCAGTTGAGCACAAGATTAACCTTAATGCAGCGCTGTAACACTTTATCAAAGTTAGACAGACAATTAGCAAAATCACTCCCATAGACACTAAAGTCGTCCATAAAGACTTCCGTAATAGACTCTATATACTTAGAAAATATCCCCATCATGCACCTTGGAACGGTGGCAGGGGCATTACACAAACCAAAAGGCATTCTATGATAAGCAAAAACGCCCTGAGAACAAGTAAAAGTAGTCTTTTCCTGATCATCCGAATGAATAGAGATCTGAAAGAACCCTGAGTATCCATCTAGATAACAGAAAAACTGATGAGAAGCTAACCTTTCTACTATTTGATCAATGAAAGGAAGAGGAAAGTGATCTTTCTTTGTGGCGGCATTTAGCTGTCTGTAGTCTATGCACATCCGCCAACCAGTTACTACTCTAGTAGGTATCAATTCGTTCTTCTCATTCTTAACCACAGTAGTTCCTCCTTTCTTAGGAACCACCTGAACTGGACTCACCCACTTAGAATGACCAACAGAGTAGATAATACCTGCATCAAGTAGCTTCAGTACCTCAGCCATCACCACATCCTGCATGTTCTGGTTTAGTCGGCGCTGACCCTGTCTGCAAGATTTGTGATCTTCCTCTAGCTCAATTCTGTGCATACAAATATCAGGACTGATGCCCTTAATATCATCTAATGAACAACCCATTGCTTTCCTGTTTTTCTTAAGAACAGCTAGCAATGCGGTCAGCTGATCATCATCGAATTTAGCACTAACAATGACTGGATATTGCTCTGTATCATCTAAAAATGCATATTTAAGATGAGAAGGAAGAGGCTTACGCTCAGGTACCTTTACCTCTATAGCACAGAGAGTATTTATCATTTGTTCCACTCTCTCTCTTTCAGCGTCGGTGAGTTCACGCTCATCTAATGCAGCTTCAAGCAAATTCAACACAGCATCATTGTTCTCTGGGTTATCTGCACACTCATCTAACAACATAAAAGCTTCTAGTGGATCCTTTATCAATGAATCCGACCAGAATTCATATACAGACTCATCAACAATATCAACTAAATAACTAGTATCCTCAATCATTGGGCAAGCGAATGTACGAGGTAAACTAAAATTGATTGCATCATCCCCCACTGCAAGAGTTAAACGCCCTTGTTTGACATCAATAATAGCCCCAGTTGTAAATAAGAATGGTCTCCCTAGTATAATTGGGGTCCGGGTATCCTCAGCTATCTCTAAGACAATGAAGTCCACTGGTATAAAAAACATCCCTACTTTAACAGACACGTCCTCTAGGATACCTAAGCGTTGTCTAACAGATCTATCAGCCATCGGTAAGGTGATATTAGTCAATTTAAGGTGACCCATATTAAGTTTCTTGCAGGCAGAAAAAGGCATGACACCGACACTAGATCCTAAATCACAGAGAGCCTTGTCCATCACCTCGTTTCCTATGGTACAGGTAATAGAGAAACTACCCGGGTCTTTCATTTTAGGTGGAGCTTTATTAAGAAGTAAATTACTAGACTCTTCCATAAATGCAACAGTCTCGAATTCACTAAGCTCTCTCTTACGCATCAAAATATCTTTCATAAATTTTGCGTAAGATGGTACCTCGGTAATAAGTTCAGTAAAAGGGACGGTTACCTGAAGGTTCTTGACTACGTCCACGAATTTACCGTACTGTCGCTCGACCTTAACATCTTTCAGACGTCCCGGATAAGGAATTCTGGTAACAATAAGCGGGTTTGCGATCTTCACTTTACCTTTATCAGAACGTGTCACCTTTGCAACAGGGGAAGACGACACGGTAGCGGAATTAAGCTTTGAAATAGAATCTCCGCTGGTGCAAGCATTCGATCGAGTACTATTTTCACTTGATCGAACATTTTCTTCAGACAAATTACTCGATCGAGGAATGCGTATCTCTCGATCGAGAATAGCAGATTTGGTACAGGTCGATCGAAGTCCTGGATCACTCGATCGAATGTTTTCTGTAGATAAGTTACTCGACCGAGCGTCATAATCACCTCGATCGAAAACATCAGAAGTAGCACCTTTCGATCGAATGTTTGGAGTATTCGATCGAGTAGTTTCAGAGATCAGACCATTCGATCGAGAAGAACTAGCACTCGATCAAGCGATTTGATGATGCTCAGCAGGGACATCTTCAATTAACTCCTCCAAACAATTTTCGGGATATCATCAGCAATTATATCATCATTTTCCGGCATTCTGGGTCCATCATAGGTAAGACCACTTCGGAGATTTATGGCATTGATCGGATCACATTGAAGTGGGTGATTCACTTGACTTTGCGCGGATATAAGTTGCGCGACTTGGTCTTGCAACTTTTCTATAGAATTGTCATCTTTGTCCGACTTTCTTTCGAGTTGAAGTGCTAGGGATAATACCAAGGACTTTAACTTTGAAATTTCTACAATTGTAGATGGTGAATCAACTTGTTGTGGCTTCGGAATAGGAGGACTAGACGTACTTGTCATGGTCAAGTCTTCATATAGTTTAGAGAACGGGAGTCCTGGCTTAAATTTTTGATAAGCAAGGACTCGCTCTACATCCGCCATGCAAGTAATGGGATCATGTCCTTCGTACCGTATCTACCGCAAATAACCTCTTGCTCCATCATAGCATGAACTTGCTCGTGTGAGCCCGAAATGTGTAGAATCTCAATATTGTCAGACCTTCCACTGGGACGTTCCACTTCAGCCATGTCTACCTCCTCTGGGATTTCCATATTCAGCTACATGGATGGCCATTTCCTTAATAAGATGCCATCCTTTATCATCTTCAACATTTTTCTGGAACCTCCCTTTGGCCGCGTTATCTAATATGGCTCTTTGGTCAAGATATAACCCATTATAAAATTGGGTACATAAAAACCAACGTTTGAAGCCATGATGGGGCACAGAACGAACAAGTTTCTTGAACCTAGTCCAAGCCCCATTCAGATCTTCAGTAGGCAGTTCTGTGAATGCAGTTATTAGGCCTCTCAACGCATTAGTGCGCTGTGGTGGAAAGTACCGTCTGTAAAAGGCTAAAGCTAGGGAATTCCAGTCAGTAACACTGGCAGCTTCCCTGTCCAAATCTCTCAAACATTCCCGGGCGTCATCAGTCAAAGAAAAAGGAAAAAGAACTCCCTTGACCCTATCTTATGTCACCCCAGCAGCTAAAGGAATGGCAGAACAATACTCCGTAAACAGCTCTATATGCTTACATGGGTCCTCGCTAGGTACTCTCTTGAAGAGATTTCTCTCAACTAACTGTATATAGGATGGATGAATCCCAAAGGTCCCTGTATCTGTAGTGGGAAGTAGGAAACCTTTAGGCAAAGAATCCACCGTAGGTTCTGAGTGGCTGGCGATGTTCGACATCTTAGCAAGCAGAGCTGATAGAGCAGTAGGTATGACGATGTCCTCTTCTAGGATAGATTTCCTGCAAAAATATTAAAGCACTAGACAATTATGAGATCAGACTCAAGGAATATATTCCTTGAGACGAGAGACAACCTTAAAATAAGCAAAAACATTACGCCACCTCCCTGGCAACGGCGCCAAAATTTGATACCGTCGTTTAGTACCAAAATTAAATACCTAAAACTAATAACAACAGCTAGGAAGTAGGGTCGATCTCCACAGGGAGATGGGAAAATGTCTGCTAAACTATGTCCGTCTGAGTAACTATTTCTTGGGGGTTTTGAAGATTTGTTCTAAACTACGGAGATTAAAAGAGAAATAAAGTAAAGAGAAATAAAGAAGAAAGTTGACGAAATCCGAGTGAAGAGAAACAGCTAAGACAGTCGGTTCACCACGATTCTTAAGAAATCTAGTCTAGGGTCTTAGGTCAATGCAAATTCGATCTACAGGGTAGTGAAAAGGTCCTTCCGGTCCGCTATTCACCCTAAAACAATTCTAACTTAGCTTCCGCCCTCATTAGAATGCTCTAATGCTCACTGCAGGTCTTACCCATTCCAATCTTCTTATCCAGGTCAAGGTATACCAAGGTTAATTATCTAATTACGTCGACTCAAGTAGAGAAGAACAATTAATTGCAATGATTAACAACATAGATCTAATTCGCACTAAATCCTAATCAATTATTCATAATTCCCTTAAAATCATGGTTCCCCTATGTCTTAGCAAAAGGGTTTAGTTATGCATAACTATCGACTAAATAACAATGACACATAAAGTGAAAGAAATCAACACAGTAAAATTCTAAGATTAAAGGAATGAAAACAATAAAGCAAGAGTAATTATTGAGGAAAGATTAATGTGTAATTTGTGGAAAGATTAAAGACTAATCTATTCTAATCTACTCCTAATAAAGGCTTAATCTAATCTAAGGAAGCTTGATTTAACCTAAGGGAACTTAGTCCCTTGATTATTACAAATGGAGTACATATAGTGGTACATAATTAGGTTAAGCCAAGGTAGATTAGTAAATTACATTCTTAAGTGTTGAATAGAGCTTTGCAAGTCCCGAGGGAAATGCGCGGATCATGTAGCAACTCCCAAGGAAATCCGCGCGGATTGGCTTGAAGCACGGCTTATCCTGTGAGGGGATCCGCTCGGACTGGGCATCGGGACTCCCGGAACCTTGTCTGGGACGCTCGGATCCTGGGACAAGGTTCTTCTCCATTCTTGACTGCCTAACAATCCACTCGTCCTGAGTCTGGGATGCCCGGCCTGAGTCTGGGATGCTCGTCTTGAGTGTGGGACGCCCAGCCTGAGTCTGGGACACCCGGATTGAGTTCGGGACGCGCGGATCCTGAGACAGCTTCTATATTTGAGCTCGGATTGTAAAACGGACGTCATTTCCTCATCCGGACTCCTATTGGAGTGATTCAAAAGCCTAGACCACTTGATTTTTCAACACCGTTTCATCTAGAATATTTTCAGAGTCAAACAAGCAACTATTTGTTTGGTTCTGAGAAATTTCTTCTTGTAATGGCTTCCTTCTCGTCATCCTTGCTTTTAAACCTATGATCCTTCTATATACTCTTTATTCCTATATCATTGGTCATTATTCTTGTGTCCTCTTCATACTAGTCCATCTAAGATCATCAACAAGCTTCCAAAGATGCACGAGAGACGGGAATTCAGCCTCATTATCTTCTTTCTTACAAGATATATACAATGCAATAGGAAAGCAAAATAGGAAGTAATTGACGGATAAAATGGTCATGAAATGCTATATTAGTATGCAAAATGGGTTCAACTAGAACTAGACCTTTATTTAAACTATCCTAGTAATAATATAACCGATGTGAGACAATTAGCGGGTCTCACTCCGCCCCTGCAACTCACAACAAGACCCCCATGAGGTAAGATACCCTTTCGCAATGCAAGGTGCGGCTTGCCAAAATGGCGATACATCAAAGCATTAAGTACACAAAACAAGTAATGGATGCATCTACAAAAGAATAGCCACTTTCCTCATCTAAGTGGCGGAAATCATCTACAAGAGAGGCAATTTAATGGTACACACTCCATCATAGATATTGTTTCTCCTAGTTACTATGTCAATGAGGATACAAACAAGTCACCTCCAAGTTGTGTCAAACTAGGGTACCTTTGTCCTCAATTGCTAAATGCTTTTGTCAAGAGTAGACTCCTTACGGCGTTAGAAACACTATAGGATCGCAGAATTCCCCCTCTTGCCTAGACAAGAAGAAGGGTCGTTCCCCCTCCACCATGCAACAAAGAAGAGATCATCAATGGATAAAAGGGATCAATATGTTTGTGTTTCACAATGGTAGTTTGCTTTTGTTTTGTTTCCCCCTAACTTCTTATGGTATTTGACTTTAGAGAACATTTATTTTGCCACTTTTGATGTTTGGCATTTTGATACTTGGCAAATTTTTCAATCTTTGCATTTTTGAACATTTTTCAAAGTAACCCCATTTTGTAGCAAGGGTACTTTTATTGAAGCATAGGAGTCTATTTTTGCTCCTCTTTTCATTGATGCATTTTTGTGCAAACTTTTTTATTTTCATTTTCGTACTTGAAATCAATTTGGAGATTTTTGTTCCCATCCCTTTTTGTTGACAAAATATGATGATAGAAGTGAAAGAACGATTGCATGGCTTCAAAGGTCACCTTGGAATAAACGGTAGCCAAGGAGTTTTCACACCACAAGTTACTCTTGACTAGGCCTTAGTCCATGGGTCAAAAGATACTAGTATGAAACATCCTAGGGTGTCTTGAGGATATTCTAACAAACAAAGTCTCAAGGAGAAAAATTATCTACAAGGGCCTTATATACACTTGCCAAGCTTCCCAAATAGGCATTTTCACAAAATTTTCCTACCATGCAACTACATGCCATGATGCAACTAACATATATACAACTATAATGCATATGCTTCTATCAACTATTATGCCATATAATCTAGATGCAACTCCTGACAACACATAGATACACAAACCGCAACAGCAAAATACACCACATCCTCCTTGACATGTAAGCCCATCCTCCTCATATGAGTAATGAAAAGAAATGGAAGGGAAATAGGGATTAGAGCGATCATACCAAGCGGTCTTCATTTTCCCTTGCTAATGCCTCAAATGTAGTGTTGTATCTATGTGAGAAAAGAAAAAAACACAAGTATATATAATTCTACACTACTAAATTAAAGAACATGTTTTTGGTTTTTGAAATTTTCAAATTTTTATGGATTTTGTTTTAATGGAATTAAAGAACATATTTTTGGGATTTTTCGAAATTTTTCAATTTTTTTTTTGTATTTTGGAATATAAATTCTCATCCCCCATTTTATTTTGGACATTGTCCTCAATGTACATGTAGGAGTAGGAATGAAAAATAAATACATGTTTTTGGATTTTTGATTTTATGGAATGAAGTACAAATGCAATGATATGATATGAATGCATGCTCTAACTAAGTGCAATTCTATATGACATATATAACAAATGATTACAATCTAAACTACACTAGATGATGCATGTTTTCTATTAAGCTATGGTCACCTATGATCAAACCTCCTCAAACCGAATTAAGAACTATTTCTAGTGTGAAAGGAATTGGTTTTGTCATTAGTGACTATGTATGAATGCAACTAACTATATGAGACATGTGAGATATATTACAATGCAAACTATACTATATGAACTATCTAATATGCAAGGGTGATATGAAATATTTTACAAATGTAAGTCTATTCTAAATGATCAACTAAGATGTATGTCACTTCATGGTTTAACCTCCCCAAACCAATTTTAAACACCATTGCTAATGTAGGAAGAAGGGGTTTAACCATGAGATAAATATACAAATGCAACTACACATGAGAGATAGGGAAAGAAAGGGTTCTTACAATCATTGTAGGAGATGAAGATGGAAGATAGGATGCATACATAGCCATGTCATGAGCCAAATAAGAAAAGGTGAGATTTTAGAATTAATCCGCTCGAGTCAAGTCTGACCCGCTCGAATTGAGGCTCGGGACACCCGGTTTCACAGGAATCCGCTCAGATTGTCATGCAGGGGACTTTTCTTTTTTTCCTTAGGTCTCAATTCGCACGAGTTGAGGTCGGAACGCACGGATTTCAAGCAATTTTGACCCAACACCTTTTTTATGATAGAAAAGATGTGTACAAGCCCAAAATATCCATTTTATTCATTTCTTTACATTTTCAATCTTCTCATTTTCATTAATTTCCTTCAAAAAGCTCAATCAGAATATGACATCCCTCCCTTTCAACTCTCATGCAATTTATTAAATGAATGAATGAATGCAAAACTACACTAAATGTATATATACAAGTTAATGTTTATTGAGGAACTCCATCAAACCAAAGATTATCAATTAACAATTTCATGAAAAATCATCACTAGCACTCAAGGCACGTAGAAGTCAGTTAAATTATTGGTAGTGGCACATGAATAGACATGAATAGCAATACAAGATTATGCAATGAAATAATGCCCAAGTAATAGACCGAACAAGCATGTCAAGAATACTATGACAAAAATCATAAGAGATGTGATGGATGGTAGGAACATGAAATGGGTAGTTGGTTGGCAATCCACTCAACTCGTCCTCCAAATAGTCTAAATCACCATATTCAATGCAAGTACTCTCATTATCATATAAGGTGATTTCAAGAGTGTCTATTTTAGGTTCCCAAGTGTCCTTATATTCCTCATCCCAACAAGGTCAATTATCAAAGGGGTTGTCATAACAAGGCTTACCAAGTTCAACACAATTGTCTCCCTCTAATATGTCATCCTCAAAGGGTGAGTTTTCACTCAAGCTCACATCCATCTCACTCTTAACTTGCCCATTAACATCAAATTTCATGGAAGTTGGGTTCATTGTTAAACAAGAAAAGTAAGGTGACGGCATCCAAGCATTGGTTTCATAATAATAAATGTACTCCTCCTCATCATCACTCTCTTCATCTATCACACCATCTTTCCAAGAAGGGGCAAAATTGTGGGCATAGTAGGTTGGCTCAAGGTTATAGGAAGGTGTCTCATTCTCACAAATCTCATTTTCATCATAGTTTTCCTAAATAAATTTTTGAAATGTGGTTTTTATCGCTTCCATACCTTGCTTGGCACTTTCAAAGATGTCATGTACAATTTGTTTAAGACAATGGATGGTCATGAACTCAACAAATTTCCAAAATTCCTCACAACTCATCTCACATATCCTATCACCACTTAAGTAAAATGCCAAGTTACGGGTTTCAAGGTTCATGCCATTATAAACAACAAAACATGCTTCATAACTTGAAAGAGTAAAACCATGATGCCTAGCATGAGTCATATAATCTTCAAATCTTGCAATATATTTATCAAATGACTCATTTCATATTGCCAAAAAGTGAATGTAGACATGATAAACCTATGAAATAGAACAAGTACAAGAAATAAAATTCCCAAGGAATCAAGATTCCTCAAGAAGAAGCACAACTAAAACTAGACAAAAGAACGATTCAAATACGCAACACCGTCCCCGGCAACGACGCCATTTTGATGGAGCGGGTCGTTGCCCGCCATCAAACACATTTATACCCAACTACTAGCATAGCAAACAAGTTGGGGTCGATCCACGGGACGAGGGTACTCAAATTGTTCAATCTAATTGTAGTTGTGCTTTGGGTTGTCACAATTGGTTTGGGTTGATGATTCTAAACTAAAGAAGCCAATGGAATAAAACAAGCAATAAAGCAAATAAAGGTGTAAACAAGTAATAAAGGATACTAGGATATCATGGGATCATAGGGGAATCATGGTAAGATAGCATAAATGAGTTATATAGATGCAAGCAATTTATTATTGTTGAATTTTAAGTTAGTTCATGTCATATAGTTCATAAGACGCACTACAAGAAAATAGGAATCGTGCGACTACTTTAGGCGACTGGAAACAGTCGCTAAAACCATATTGGCGACTGAAAGTCGTCGCCCGAGTCCAGTCGCAGGCACTAGTCGCCAATTTCGATTCGGGCGACTGAATTCAGTCGCCAAATTTGGCGACTGCTTTATTAGTCGCCAACTAGGCAATTTGGCGACTAAAAGTGGTGGCCAATTTGGCGACTGAAAACAGTCTCTAAAGACTTTTTTCAGTTTCTATTTTGGCGACCATGTTCTTTTCAATCGCCATTTTTCTATTTAAAAAAAAGCTACAAACCTGACAATCCAGCTCAAAAACCCAAAAAAACCATCAATAAATTTACATAAATTTACATTTATTTACTAAAAACGTCACGTATCTACTCATTTTTATACTAGATTTACAATCAAGTTTAAGATTACACCACCATCAACATTAACAACAAGTTCATATACCACGAAAAATACAATGAATTTTCGAGCTTCCATTTCCTCGTCGAAGACCACGCTTCCCTTTCCCCCGTGTTCTCTTTTGTTTCCTTGTTCGTGTTCTTCCTTTTGCACCAATTACCACAATAAATTTTAAAGTAAAATCGATTTTAATTCAAGATCTAAATAGAAATTTAAATGCATGTTAATTTAAAACGAAAATACTTTGAAATTAAAATCTAAAAAATTAAATCTATAAGATAAAAAAATCAATACCTTTAATTAGATCAAGGAGGGTGAGGTTATGATGAATATTAGACGAGAATAGCAATTAAACTTGAAATTGGATAAAAGAATATTGTTATAACGAGATGAAGTTGGGTACTTTTGTGATTAAACAAAATATTGGGAAAAGAATCGATTTCAATTCAAGAATCTCGTTTTAACGAGATGAATTTTTGGAAAAAAGATGAAGTCAAAGTGATGAGGATTTGTTTAATACTTGTTTGTTTTGATGGAAAAGATGAGTGAACATAAGAAAAAGGGAATCTAATGTTTGTTTTTTTTTGTGCGAGGGAAAATAAGAAAGGATAATGGGTTTGTTTGTTTAAAGTAAGAGTGAGGGTCAACTGGGGGAGGTGGGATCCTATGTTATTTGTGTGCTGTGCGAATAAACTGGCGACTGAAGGTAAAATCGGTCGCCAATTTGGAGACTGATTTCAGTCGCCATTTCTGAAATTCAATCGCCCGCTCTAATAATTAGGAGAAAATTGGTAGTCGCCAAATTGGCGACAGTTAGTAGTCGCCCGAAGTTTTTTTCAGTTGCCAATTTGGCGACTATTTCAGTCAGTCGCCATATTAAGTCGCCCGAAACAGGATTTCTTGTAGTGACAATTTGGGTCTCGGAACGGAGTCATTTGTGACTTTACAACACCTACAAGTCGACTTAATTCTTCCTATTAGACTATATGCATAATAAACCAATTCCTAGGGAAACTTACATGTCGGAGCCAAGTCGGTTAAGACTTTACAACACCTACAAGTCGACTTGGGTTTTCCCTACTCAACAATATGCAAGGTCTAACAAGGCTTGAGTTGGTTTATATCTTACAAGCCTTGTTGAATAGATAAAAGATTGGTAAAAAATGCAAGGTTTTATAGTCTAGCATTTCATCAAACATGACACGTGCATAAGTTGAAGAACAATAAGCAAGCATTCATATGAACTCATTAAGCATAAATCTATCCCATGATTAACTCCCCTAATCCCCCACTAATCTTAGTTAAGAGACTACTCACTACTCATCCTGATTATTATGCTAGCAATGGTGTCAAACATTACAACACAAGTGAACATGATGATTAAGCAAGACAATAAACAAGATATTAACAAGTAAATCAAAAGGGTTTAAGAGTGCTACCAACTTGGAGAGTAACGATTAACATAAATAAAGAAAAATTCTTGAATAAAGATGAAGACTTGTCACTTAATCTTCAAATACATACCCAAGAGATCCAAATGTAAACAACTTGAATTGAACAAAGGAAATGGAAGAACAATAGAAGAAACCCCTTGATTAATTGTGGAGAGTTGTCAATTCCCCAATACAAACCCAAGAATTCTTCAACTACCAAGCTAAATCTAAGATTGTATGAGAAATTATTGAGGAAAGATTAATGTGTAATTTGTGGAAAGATTAAAGACTAATCTATTCTAATCTACTCCTAATGAAGGCTTAATCTAATCTAAGGAAGCTTGATTTAACCTAAGGGAACTTAGTCCCTTGATTATTACAAATGGAGTACATATAGTGGTACATCATTAGGTTAAGTAAGGGTAGATTAGTAAATAACATTCTTAAGTGTTGAATAGAGCTTTGCAAGTCCCGAGGGAAATGCGCGGATCATGTAGCAGCTCCCAAGAAAATTCGCGCGGATTGGCTTGAATCATGGCTTGTCCTGTCAGGGGATCCGCCGGACTGGGCATCGGGACACCCGGATCCTGGTCTTGGACGCTCGTCCTGAGCTCGGGACGCTCGGATCCTGGGACAGGGTTCTTCTCCATTTTTGACTGCCTAACAATCCAGTCGTCCTGTGTCTGGGATGCCCGGTCTGAGTCTGGGATGCTCGTCTTGAGTCTGGGATGCCCGCCATGAGTCTGGGATGCCCGGATTGAGTTCGGGACGCGCGGATCCTGGGACAGCTTGTCTATTTGAGCTCGAATTGTAAAACGGACTTCATTTCCTCATCCAGACTCCTATTGGAGTGATTCAAAGGCCTATACCACTTAATTTTTCGACGCCGTTTTATCTAGCATATTTTCAAAGCCAAACAAGCCTATGATCCTTCTCGTCATCCTTGCTTTTAAGCCTATGATCCTTCTATATACTCTTTATTCCTATATCCTTGGCCATTATTCTTGCCTCGTCTTCATACTAGTCCATCTAAGATCGACAACAAGCTTCCGAATATGTGCGAGATATGGGAATTCCGCCTCATTATCTTCTTTCCTACAAGACGTATACAATGCAATTGAAAAGCAAAATAGGAAGGAATTGACGGATAAAATGGTCATGAAATGCTATATTAGTATGCAAAATGGGTTCAATTAGGGGACTAAATGTGCGCAGTTAAAAGTCACATCAAGAAGTGACATGGGACTCAAAATGAGATATACTCCTAACCTTTTATGAAATCCTAACCTTAGGTAGACAAGCACAATACATTTTGACTCGGGATTTGACGGTTTTAGAAAATGGAAACGATTTTTTACCCGGACTCCAAATGTACTCTAGTTACTGCCAAAACGACCGTAATGACACTTAGATGACAACCAAGGGGTTCACACAAGTGTACGAGTTACCTTTTATTAACCGTTTTAGGAAACGTCATAAAATCGTGACATATGATAAACATGCGGCCCAATCATCACTGAATGTTTGGCGAGAGGTGAAGAAACGAGGTGTCTACAGTCCTCCGTAGGGACAAAGTTTGGAACCCATCTCCTAACTGTAAGATAGTGATCTTCTATCATCCCCGACCCTTGAGTGACTACATGATCATACTTTAGAACCCCGGCCCAAACCCTGGGTCGGGAGCGGTCACTCACGATATCTCACTAGGCTGTGTACATGGCCCACAGACCAACACGGGTCCTTTCCAACGCATTTTGTCCTCACTCATGCGTATCCCCGGAACCTTCCCAAGAGGTCACCCATTCTAAGACTACTCCCAGCCAAGCATGCTTAACTGTGAAGTTTTTGTGCACGGATAACCAGAAAAGAAAGTGCACTTTGTTGATATGAGTAGTACTTTCAATCCCTTTAAGCACTAGTCAGATCAATCGAACTCTTCAAGGGGTTACCCCACCCGAATAACGTTTTCGGTTCAGTAGAGTATTATACGCCCCCGCTTGAAGAACGCAATGTCCTTGTTGCGCCTGGCAGCATCTAACCGCAGTTGAGCCAAACCCAGAATCCTCCCCCGCTAGGTTTATTGCCCGGGTACTCCAGACCATAGGCTTACTAGAGGTCGCGGGGTTACTCTGATACCACTTGTAACACCCCAGCCCAAACCTTGGGTCAGAAGCGGTCACGCGCGGTAGCTTGCCAGGCTGTGCACATGACCCACAGATCAACACGGGTCCTTTCTAGTGCATTTTGTCCTCAATCATGCGCACCCTGGGACCCTTCCCAGGAGGTCACCCATCTTAAGACTACTCCCAGCCAAGCACGCTTAACTTTGGAGTTCTTTCGCTTGGATAACCAGAAAAGAAAGCGGACTTTGTTGATATGCATGGTACTTTCAATCCCTTTAAGCACTAGACATATTTTAAGCCAATCAATGGACCTTTTCAAGGGGGTACCCCACCCGAATAATTTCTTCGGTTTAGTGGAGTATTACACATAGTCGTGCTTAGACGAGAACCGCGCCACATAATAAGGGCTTTTCTCCAGGGTTTACAAATGGCTGCCTTTTCCTGTTTTGTTAAACGAATAATTGGGCAAGAGTCGTCATCCTTTTCCGAATCTGAAACGGGGTCGTCATCAGAGTCGGCCATTAGATCCTCGATACATGAAATTTCATCATCTGCGGATTCGGTGTAGAAGGCTTGCACCATACTCCTGAACGATTTCGTCGTTTCCGTGTTGATAACGCTTGGATTAATGGTGTTTATGCGTGCATTAGGCACTTGGGAAGCCGGAGTAGCAGGAGGTGTTTGAGTATCATCGATAAATTCACTGATATATACTTTTTTCCTTTTTGAATTTTTTGCAATTGGAGGAAACTCTGAACTGGGTATTATCATCGAATTCCATTTCGATAGTGGGATTGTTTGGCGAATTCAAATTAGTTTCCAACGGGAGACCGTGGAGGAGATTCTGCAATCAGAGAAAACCTTTAGGGTGTGTTTGGATAGCAAAAGTGGAGGGAAAGAGAGGGGAGGGGGAAGGAGGGAAGAGAAAGTGAGAGAAGGGAAGGGGAGGGGGAATGGGGAGTGAGTGTTTGGATACAATTTCCCTCCAAATCTTGCCTATTGTGGAGAGATTTTGATTAGGCTTGGAGGAGGAAAATTGAATCCCTCCAAATCACTACCCTCCATTTCCCTCCACCCTCATTTGCTATCCAAACAAGGAATTTTAAATCCCCTACTCTCCCTCCCTTTCTTTTCCCTCCAAATCTTTCAATCCAAACACACCCTTAGAGAGAGATTTTAAAGAGAGTCACCGGTATAAGATTTCAATCTTGCTAGGCTCATTAACATGCAACACAAAACCCCTACTTTAGCTTATTTATAGTCCTTTTATAGTTTTATGTATCATTTCAACCATGTTAGTTACTTTGCCAAATCCTTATACACTACTCCATAAAAATGTTTTACCAAACAACTATTTTTTTCATTTAAATAAGGCGCAAACACGGTATAATACCGTATATCTGTCTTTCATAATATCAAAAAGTTCTCTTTAGTGCCTTTGGAAAAGATCGCTTAATACTGTTTTTTACTCGCTATATTTCAATCATTTGCTTAGTTTTATATTCATTATGAGTAGTAGGAGTATTTAATTTAGAAGTAAATAGATGACTGGAATAAAGGGAGTAACACCAATCTGTATAATTTTTTTTTTTGACAAACCATAAATGTAACCTGAATCACACATTAATAAGTCAACAATCACCTCACTCCAATATTTAAAAAAAAAATAACTCTATATCTTTCAATAATTTGTTTACTTTTAATTAAACTATATCTCATAAACAATAAAAAAAACGTAAATAAATAATTGAAATGGTTGAATAACTAAAATTCTTATGTAAGAGCCGGTCTATCAATTGATCAAATTTGATTCAATTAATCTTATTTATGGTAGCACATCAAGTAATTCAACTCATTGATGATCATGCACTTTTAACCGTATCTCATTTTTAATGAAGATATATCATGACATTCCCAACTCCATAAATTGCAATTAACCAAACCAATCAATATAAGATACTTCTTCTGTTCTATTTGGTTCTTTACGTTTGCTTTTTCGACATTATTCATTAGTAAAGGGAAGCTTCAATACAACTTCTATTATACGACATAAAAGATAGTCATGTAAGATCTTGTCTAAATCATCTCACCGAGTGGATTATGAATATCAAATTTTTTTAATTTTTGGTAACAATAACTAAAGATATGGATAAAAGAAAACGTACATTGACATATGTGTATAAAGCAAACGTAAAGAATTAAATGGAACGGGAAAGTATGATACATTAGACATGCACCTTTTAACCAAAATCAAATGACCAAAACACCCCTATCAAACATTCCCCTATATAAATACCCCCACAATCACACATGCAGAACACAACTTAACTAGTATCATTATCACCCTATTATATTTTTCTCCTCTAAATTCCCAAAATTTCCCATATTTCTATTGTAATTATTCAATGCAAGATAAGAACCAGAACAACTCTAAGATGAAGAAGGGATATCTAGCGGTTCATGTTGGTGTAGAAGAAACCGGACCGTCACAATTACATAAGTTTGTGATACCGATAAAGTATTTATACCATCCCCGGTTCAACGGTCTACTCAACCGGGCTAGTGATATTTATGGCTACCATGTTGATGGTCCATTAAGGTTGCCGTGTTCTGTGGATGACTTTATTCAAATCCAACGCTCAATTGAGCAAGATGGCGGTAGCCACAAGCGACGCCACCACCTTCCCCACCCTATCTTCAGTAACCATGATCCCAAGTATTAAGGTTTAGTGTACCTTGTTTTTAAGTGTATATCCTTTAGTCATAGAAGAAAGAGGCTTCGCTATTTTTATTAAAAGGATGCCTCTTTTGTTAGTATGTATACTTTATAAGATTATGTTATTTTTGGCTTTAAATGAGTCATAATGAGAATACAATATAAAATAGAGTGGATTCGAATATGTGATATGTTGTTTAAACTATTATCTTAATCGTTAAACTAAGACCTTATTGAGCCGTTAGTATGTATCATGTAATGACATCTTTTGTTGCAGCCGCGACAACCACTGCGTCCAACACCACACATTGAGTAATTATGAACCTTAGTTTTAAGGGGTAGTGTACCATTGTTTAGTTATAAAAGAAACTATTAGGAATATATATGATATTATTAGGAAATACGAGATATTTTGTTATATTGTATGAGATATTGTCACGACTCATGTAACTATATAAGCGGCCTTTGGCTAAAGCAATACAACACATCATTCCCCTTATATCGTCTTAACATGGTATCAGAGATTCCTTTCCACACACGACAAAACCCTAACTTAAACCTAAAACAGAATCACGAAAATCCTTCGATATGCCGCCATGGCTGGTGATGAGGAAACACCAACAGGGCCACCAAAAATCGACTTTTCCACTCCCTATTACCTCGGTTCCCATGACGTTCCGAGCGCAAAAATTTCCAACGTTATCCTTTGTCGTGACAAGTACGACGATTGGAAAAATTCAATGAAAATGTCTCTTAGATCACGCCGTAAATTCGGTTTCATCGACGGTACGATTTCAAAACCTACTTACATATTTTATCTTGAAAATTGGGAAGTGGTTTATTGTACTCTTGTGCAATGGATTCGTAACACTATTGATCAGTCACTTTTGGATACCATCTCGTATGTGGAGGATGCTGCCGTTTTATGGTCCGAGTTGGAATCACAATTCGATGTTGTTGATGGCTCCAAAATCCAAGGTCTCAAGACTCAGCTGCACAATTGTAAGTAAATTAAAGGTATGGACGTTACTACTTATTATGGCAAACTCAAATCGCTTTGGGATTCTATTATTGTGCACGAACCGCCGTTTGCGTGTAAGTGCAGGAAGTGTGAATGCGGGATTGGACCCGCGGCTGTTAAGCGTCTCGATAACGAACGATTAGTGATTCTACTTTGTATGGGAATATACGGTCTCAACAATTCCAACTCGATCCCTTGCCTTCTCTCAATCGGGCTTACCTCATCGTGTTACAAGAGGAGCGACTGCGTATAGATTTTCCTCCCGATGTCTTTGAGGTTGTCGCATTTGCCATGCCCAATCGTCCTTCTATTGACTGGCGGGGTTTGCGAGACAAAGAGCGTGGTGAGCGGCGTCAATTGTACTGTTCTCATTGTGAAACCCGCGGCCATAAGATTTCTAATTGCTACATTAAAACTCAACGGTTCCCTCAATGGTGGGGTGACAGACCACGCACCTTTACTGAACTACGTCGAGCCCGCACTTCCTCTCGTGGTTCTGGGGTTGGCTCGGGTTCTGGGTCATCCACGGGTGCTGTTGGCCGTGGCTGTAGCAGCTCCTCCTCGGCTGATCAGGTGGTCCATGCAAATGTCGTGACTACGGGTGTATCTGCTCATTCTCTTATTTCTTCCGATCGTTTAAGCGGTATGTTACATTGGATAAGTAATACACGGGCTTCCAATCATGTCACTGGTAGCTTGTCATGCTTGGAAGAACAAAGTGTGATTTTCCTCGTCCTGTTGGTCTCCCAAACGGGCAACAGGTCGAGTCTACGATAATGGGTTCGGTTTTTATTAATGAGTCTCTTATCCTACGACGCGTTCTTTATGTTCCGAGTTTGACTCGCAATTTAATTTCCGTCTCACAGCTTACACTTGAACATGATTATTGTTTTGAATTTGATAAGAATTCTTGTCTTATTCAGGACCGTTCCTTGAGGACGACGAATGGAGTCGGTGAGCTGCGGGATGGATTGTACTGGATTTGAGCGGGTGCTCGGCATTTTGTGATCAATAAGGTGACCGATATGGGTTCTCTGGATCATTGGCATTGGCGACTGGGACATTCGTCAGATAAAGTTGTCAGGACTATTCCTTTTACTCATAATTTAAATTCAAATAAAGAGTTTGTTTGTGATGCGTGTCATTTTGCAAAACAACATCGTAGTAGTTTTGTTTTAAATGATAAGCGTGCTTCCGATATTTTTCAATTAATACATTGTTATTTAAGGGGACCTTATCTTGTTGCTTCTTCATGTGGTGCGAAGTATTTTTTGACAATTGTGGATGACTATTCTCGCGCTACGTGGGTATACTTATTGCTTGATAAGACGGAAGTTACTGATATGTTTATGAGCATTCTTTCTATGGTTGTCACACAATTTTCTAAGACCGTTAAAACCATGCGCAGTGATAATGGTACCGAGTTTCACTGTATGGCAGGCTATTTTTTTTCTCATGGCGTACAATTTCGGACATCTTGCGTTGGCACGCCCAAACAAAATGGCCGTGTCGAGCACAAGCATAGACACATTTTGAATGTTGCCGGGGCTCTTCGCTTTCAGGCTCATTTGCCTACTTCCTTTTGGGGTGAGTGTGTGCTTACCGCAGCTTATTTGATTAATCGTACCCCGTCTGCTTTACTTGACAACAAGACTCCTTATGAGTGCTTATTTGGAGTTTCTCCGTCCTATGCAAATTTACGTGTTTTTGGTTGTCTGTGTTTTGCTCATAATCAAAATACACGAGGTGATAAATTTGAGAAACGGGGTCGTAAATGTATTTCTTTTGGATATCCTCACAATAAGAAGGGTTGGAAATTATTTGACCTTGAGATGAAGTCATATTTTGTATCTCGCGATGTTTTATTTCACGAAAATTCTTTCCCCCTTGCTCCTGCTCACTCGTCCGTGCCCTCTAATCCCCTACCCGCTTTTGATTTTTTGGATGACCTGTTTAATGGCTCGCCTGATGACTTGGCTGCGGTGGTGATGTTGAAAGGGGGCCCACGGGTGGGGATATCAGCAATGACCCCGGGGCTGGTGGGTCTCCTAGTGTGGGGGAGGGGGGGCTGGTGATGGTCCACAAGGGGGCCCACGAGTGAAGTGGCTGGTGCTTTTGGTCGTGGTAGACGTCTAAATTTTCCGAATTCACGTTTGAGGGGGTGTTTTAGCAGGACTTTCCCAGGAAGGATCCGGCTTGATTATTGAGTAATAAGGGTATCTAGTTTTGTAAATTAGGAAAAAATATAAACGGATGATAGGTAGAAACTAAATATAAATAATGTTGTTGTATTTCTTTGTTAGGCTGATTACAAGTTTGATGTACGCAATTGAATACTTAGGGAAAAATAAGAAGTAAATTGTATATGAATGGTGAATAATTCGCCCCCTTTACAATTGGTAGACCATGCTATTTAAACTCTTCAAATATTAATGTTGGATGCTACTTAACGTTCCTCTTAACCGTTGGAGCTGCTAGCTGAAAAATAGGGCACATTCCCTATTTATCCGCTTGACTTAGTCTTCCTTAACAAACTTTGGCTTGTCCTCTTTTGCACGATCTGGTACGCGAGAATAAAATGTTCTTGGAGTTGGACTTTGTCTTCCATGAGAGAAGGACATGATCCGGCCTGCTTAAGTGTTCTGCCAGGCAATTCTATGCTTTCCTTTTTTACCATCGGGTCTTTCTTCCAAGGTTTAGTAGCTTGCTTACCCTGTAATATTCTTTACCTGTCAAACAATAATCAGATTTGTCCGGACCTTGGTTGCCCCAGTCAGCCTAATTATGCCAGGCTAGACTAAGGTCGGTCTAGGCTAATTTTGGCGTAACAATTGCCCCTTGACATTTCACCCGTGCTGGATCCGGCCAGGGGTGAGATGTCAATTTATCGGGCTCGAAAAATAAAAAGAATCATGGTTATTTAATGACTCTTAGACTTCTAGTAACCGTTAAACACTGCAACGGCTAGCTTGGTGATGTCATGCTAACAGTTTTGCAATTTCTTGGGTTTTTAAACCGTTGTGCCACTCCTATAAATGCGTTTGTTGAGGATGAGTTCAATATTTACCAAAATTCTTCTACCTTACTTGCTATATTCTCTCTAAAGATTCTTCCCCAATTTCTCAATAATAAACCCTAATTTATTTCCTGCAACTCTTCAAAGAACTTTCCCAATTTCCATAAACACATCTAGTTTAAGAAATATTGAAGAATATGGGAGCCAAAAAACGTCCTGCTTCTCAGAAGGCTGCGGCTGGTCCTGATCCGACAGAAACTCACGAAGAGGAGGTGGTCGAGGTTGATCCTCCTGCTCGTGCTATAGCTTTCAAGTACCAAGATTCTATTTTTTCTGCTCTCCGGTCACTTGAGTCTACTTTTTCTGAAGAGAACCTGTTAAAAACAAATTATGACGGGATTTTGAGATAGAAAAAGTTGATTCCTGATTCAGCTGAGGTCTGGATTCCTAAATCTTGTCCTGTCAGGGCCAAGTAGACGTCACCAGGATTGTTTTGTATCTATGAATGGGCCTTCAAGGCTGGTTGTGAGTTGCCGTTTACTCCTTTGATGATTGATACCATCCGGGCCATGGAAGTATCTCCCTTCCAGATTATGCCAATGGTTTGGAAGCTTGTCCATTCTATTGAGAATTTATGTGCTAAGCATAATCTTATAATTACTGTCAATTATATTAAGGCAGTGTATCATCTGAAAAATCGTTCTACTGGTCGTTTTAATTTAAGGATTACATCTAAGATGTCTCCATTAATCACCAACCTGGATTCGGGTAATGATAAAGGCTGGGGGAAAAGTTACCTGTTTGTCCGGACTGAGAGTTTGGGGTCTGGCCTGGACTATTTAAGATATCTGATGGATGATGTGATGTCGTCGGGTCACATCCAATCAAACACATTTATAATACTCAACAAATAACTAGTTAGTGGTAAGTCGAGGTCGATCCATGGGACGGTGTGCTTTGAGTTCTAAGTCTATCTATCTCAATTTATGCTAGTGTCACAATTTGGTTGGGTTTGTAGTTATGTTCTAGACTGATAAAAGCAATAAAGTAAAGCAAGCAATAAAAGGAAAGATGTAAACAAATGATTAAAAGTGCTAGGATATCATGGGGTCATAGGGTATTCATGGTGTTGATCATACAAACATGTTTACAATCATAAGCATGCAATTAGTGTTGTGGGGGAACCGAGGTTGTTTATGTCTTACGGTTCATAGGAAGGGTTGGGTCCCGGAGCCGAATCGATTAGATTGTACAACACCTACAAGTCGACTTACTTTCCTCCTATTCAACTTCTATGTATGGTCTAACAAGACTCGAGTTGGTTTATATCTTACAAGTCAAGTTGAGTAGATAAGAGATGGTTGTAAATGCAAGGATTCATAGGCTTAGCATTTCATCAAACATAACATGTGCATAAAGTTGACATCACAACAAGCAAGCAATTTGATCATGTGAACATATTAGATTAAGCATGAATCAATGCCATGTTGGTTTCCCCTAATTACCCATTAATCCTAGCTAAAGAAACTACTCACTCATAATCAAGTTTAACATGTTAATAAGGTTGTCAATCATACCAACAGAGCCAAACATGATGAACAAGTAAGAAAGATTAACAATAATTAAAACAAGGATTAAGAGAATTATACCTATGGAGATTCCAAAATAATAATACAAAGAATAATAGAAGAACTTGATGATTGATGGAAGGTTGTCAATCTCCCAATAATAACCCAATAATCTTCAATTACCCAAAAGTGATGAACTTGAATAATAAATTTGAACAATAATTAAGGAGACATTAATGTGAGATTTGTGGAAAGATTGAGATTAATCTATTCTAATCTACTCCTAATCTAATCTAAAAAAGCTTAATTTAATCTAAGGAAACTTGATAAAAGGATCCCCCTTTGATTATTTACAAGTGGGGTATTTATAGTGGAAATTAGGTGGATGCATTAGGGTTAACTAAGGGCTAAACTAGTAATTACACTTTTGAGATTGGAGCAGGGAAACGCCGGTATTTTTCGAAGGAATGGCGTCTTCCTTTGAAGCTTGAAGAAACGGATTTGCGCTGGGCTGGAATCCGTGCGTCTTAGGCACGGGACAGGCGTCTTCAAGGGAATCCGGGCGTCTTCTGGGCTTGCTGCCCGGGCGTCTTTGGCAGAAGACGCACGGATTGTGCTGTGGAGGACGGGCGTATTCAGGGCAATCCGCACGGATTGCTGCTCAGCTTTGTTCCTTCTTCTTTTCTTCCCTTTTCTTCATAAAATCCTTGGGGATTTCCTCGGGGATGCAAGGATCCTTTCTCGTCATTGCCCAACTACTATAATATGTACAAAGGCCTTCTAATCTTGTCTCTCCTTGATGCTTGGTCATTGAATTCAATCAATTTAGTCTCGTTTTGCCATGAAAATGCAAGATTCTTACTCCTTTCCTACCAAGGGATCAAAATCTCAAAGAATATGCAAAACAAAGAACTAAAGACAATAAATGACCCAAATATGCACTAAAAAGCATGGGAACAAGGCTAATTAAGAGGCTAAATATGCGCTAATTATGGTCACATCAATATCCTCCCTTAGAGAATGGTAAGTTTCATGCACTTCTTTGTTTATACATATTTTATTTTGCGCATATTTGAAGTATTTAAATTTTACCTGAGTGCTTTGGGGATGTTTGCAGCTCCTGATTGGAATTTTTATCCCCTTGATGAGGAGTCTATTTCAAGGATAGAGGCTTTCCTGGCTCTTCCTGAGGAAGATAGAACTTGGCCTGGTAGTTTGGGCAGAGATTCGCTGCCCCGGTATATGAGGCCTAAGCTAAGTGTGATTAAGGCGCCTAAAGGCAAGCTTACCTCTTCTGCTCTTTCCTGTACGTCCTCTTTGTATTCTTATGCTGATTATTTTCTTTCTACTATTCGTTTCCTATTGTTTATACGTGTTTCTTTTTGTCTATCCAGTATATAGATCTTTTGCTAGACTGGCTAGATTTAATGCTGCTGATTTGAAGGCTGGGGTTGCCAAAATTTCTGAGCAGTCTAGGAGCCAGAAGGCTATGGTAGCGGGAGTGATAAGACTCTCAACATTCTAGTCTCTGATGCTCAAGTTCATAAGGAGTCGCCCCATCTTGTGTCTCATGAAGTCGTCTAGGCGGCCAAAAGGAGAAAGGAGGCTGTTATTACTAAAGAGGCGGAGGAAGAAGGGGAACCTATTCAGGCCCAGCCGATTAGGAGCATCAGGGGAGTGCCTGCTCAGTTTGGTGATATGGAAGCTGCCCGGGCACAGAAAAATGATTTTTCTGCCAACATGAGCGGCCAGCTGTTATCTGATGATGTTGTTGAGTCTTCTACCAAGGTTGCGGCTCTTCTGTCCTCTCCTATGGCGAATGCTGATTCTCTTAACTCTCAGGTCAAGGGGGTTGGTTATAAAGGGGTTATATATTTTTTTTGTATTGCCTTTTGCTTTAGGTTTGGTCAATAAGTTTCACTTTTTCTTCCTCAGGGTTTGGATGCTGGGTTGATCAGTGCTTGCCAGCTTAGGGATGCCCGGGCCAAGATTAGCAGCTTGGAGGAGAAGTTGGACAGGGTTAACCATGAGTCACATTTGTCCAGGGGTAATGAGTCAGTACTTCAGTCCCAGCTTGGGTCAGCCAGGGAGGCATCTAAGGCTGCTCAGGCTTGTGAGGTGGCAGCAAACAATGCTGAGAGAGCAGTCAGGAAAGAGCTCGAAGTTGTAATAGGGGAGCTTGAAACTGTAAAAAGAGAATTGGTTGCTGAGAAGTAGGCTATGCAGGATCAGTTGAAGAAAAATGAAGATCTTGGTGCTGAAAAGAAGTAGGTGGAAGCACGGCTTGCTGATGCTGCCCAATATTTCATTGGTAAAGGTCGGGTTGATGCTATGAGAGATCCTGACTCTGATAGGGCTAGGTGGGACCCGGATCGGGACGCGACAGCTTTAGATACCAAATATCCTGACTTGGCCAACTTGGGGCAAGAACAGGAAGTGGATTCTCCTCCTTCTAAGGAGATGTCTACTGATCAGGAAATGGTGGAGGGTTGTGGATCAGTTTCTGATTCGAAACCCGTTTAAATTTATGTTTTTGGTTTGACCCATCCAGGGGGGATGTCCCTAGAATGAATATTTATTACTCTTGAATATTTTGGTAAGTAGGACCTAACCAATGGGGAAGTCCCTGGATTGAATATTTTGGTGGTTGGTCAGCTATGTCTGATTGACCTTGAAATAATCAGTATTTGGCTTTCTGGTATTTGTATTTTGTGTT
This sequence comes from Silene latifolia, assembly GCF_048544455.1. NCBI lineage: Eukaryota > Viridiplantae > Streptophyta > Magnoliopsida > Caryophyllales > Caryophyllaceae > Silene > Silene latifolia. The sequence continues at coordinate 95,419,941 of NC_133527.1, forward strand.
TTTGGGATGTGTTTTGGTAAGGTGTTCTTTTAGTGTTTGTATTTGTACTGGATCAGGCCAGTTAATCAGCTGGATCAAGCCAGGTTCTTTGCGCTGGATCTGGCCAGGCTCTTATGCTGGATCCGGCCAGGCTTTTATGTTATGGGTGGGGTATTTGCCTGTCTGGAGGGCTTACGACCCATGCGTGTCTGGAGAGCTTATGACCCATTTATGACAAGCAGGTTAGGGAGAGTACTCCGTAGCTTGTTTATTCAGACTGAGCTTAGTATTTTAAGGCCTATTTTGAGGATTTTGCAACTGAAAGTTGGGTGTTTTTCGCATATGAGTAATGTATATGCTAGTGGAGTGGCCCTCAATCTTGAAAATTTGTTTAAGTAAAGTGTGAACTAGATGAATGCACTGTGTAAGTAAACAAATATTCAAGATTCTATTTGGTAAAAGAAAAATGGGAGAATTTCATATCAACAAATAATCAGGCGTATAACAAGAAGAAACATGTAGGATATTTATTCATATAATGGCAAGTATCATACATGTAATTGCATATCAGGCCAGGCAAAAAGGTAAAGTAATGGTTTTTACCTGGGCTGAGGAGTGCATTTTATATGTGAAATAATTTTAAGTGTGCAACATTCCAGGCTCTGGGGATCATCTCACCATCCAGGGTTTGTAGCCTGTAAGCGCCCTGACCGACGATTGAGTCGATCAGGTAGGGACCTTCCCAGGTTGGAGCCAGTTTGCCTGCGTTTTTCTCTTTAGTATTTTGGAAAGCTTTTCTGAGAACAAGGTCTCCTATTCTGAATACTCTGGCCTTGACAGTCTTGTTGTAACTTTTGGCCACTGTTTGCTGGTAGGCTGTCATTCTAATGTTGGCTGCATCTCTTAATTCTTTTGTTCTGTCCAGACTATCCTCCATCAGGGGGGCGTTGTCCGCTACTGTGTTCAGGCTACATCTGGCTGATTGAATATCAATCTCTGCTGGGATCACTTCTTCACATCCATAGACCAGGGAGTATGGGGTTTGGCCTGTAGATGTTTTAGGCATAGTCCGGTCAGCCCAGAGGACCAGGGGGAGTTCTTCAGCCCATCCGCCTTTTCTTCTTTTTAGCTTTTTCTTTAGGCAACTATTTATTACTTTATTGCTGGATTCTTCCTGACCGTTGGCTTTTGGATAGCCTGGTGTAGAGGTTACATGGTTAATATTCCATTGTGAGCAATAAGCCGCTTTCTTTTTCCCACGAACTGTGTGCCATTGTCACACACTATTTCTGAGGGTATCCCGTATCTACATATAATGTCGTGTTTGATGAATGATATGACATCCTTCTCTTTGACTTGCCTGTATGAATCTGCTTCTATCCATTTGGAGAAGTAGTCAGTCATTGCTAGCATGAAAACTTTCTGTACAGGTGCTTGAGGTAATTTGCCTACTATATCCATGCCCTATTTTTGAACGGCCAGGAGGCAGAGATTAAATATAGTTCCTCAGACGGCTGATGGATGTATGGTCCATGAATTTAGCAGGCTTTACATTTAGAACTGAATTCCAGGCAGTCGGCCCTCAGTGTAGGCCAAAAGTAGCCTGTTCTGAGTACCTTGCTTGTTAGACTTCTGCCACTTTTATGACTGCCACAGTGTCCTTCGTGGATTTCTGATAGTATCTGTTCAGCTTTTTGTGGTTCCAGGCATCTGGGGTATGGTCCAGCCTGCGATTTCTTAAAAAGCACATTGTTAATGGTGGTGTATGAAGTAGCTTTGATCTTAAGTGCTCTGGCATCTTGTTTGTTTACGGGTAGAATTCCCTGTTGGAGCCAATCGTAATAGGGTTTTGTCCATGAGTTAGCAACATATGCTGGAAAGGTTTCATCTTGTTTATTTATTGCAGGTTCCAATAAATATATGATGGGGATTTTTATCAAAATCAGGGGGACTGAAATTAGATCCTAGGCCGGCTAGGGCATTGGCCTAGGTATTCAAGTCCCTGGGTATTTGAGCAATATTAAAATTACGAAATTTATATTTTAAATTTTGGACAACTTCTAAATAGAGCGTCATTTTTGAGTCCTTTGCGGTATAAACTCCATTTAATTGATTTGAGATGAGAAGGGAATCAGTACGTACCTTTAGATTTTGTACACCAAGGTCAATACATACCTTTAACCCATCTATTAGAGCTTCATATTCAGCTTCATTTTTGGTGGCTTCAAATGCACAACTTATAGCATGTACTATCTTATCCCCCTGTGGCGATTTTAGTACTACGCCTAGACCAGTGCCCCTCATATTGGTTGCACCATCGACAAACAAGGTCCATTCTAGGTTTGTCTGGTCATTGGTCAATCTGTTTACTTCTTTTATTATTTCAGGTTCAAGGGCAGGACTAAAATCAGCCACAAAATCTGCTAATGCTTGTGACATAAATGTCGTCCTGGGTTCAACGGTTATGTTGTAGGTGCTGAGCTGGACTGACCATTTACACATTCGTCCGGACAGTTCTGGTTTTCTAAGTACAGATTTAATAGGGAGGTTGGTCCTGACTATTATAGGATGACTTTCAAAATAGGGTCTTAATTTAGTACAACTCATAATTAAAGCTAAAACATACTTTTCAAATAGACCATACCTCATTTTTGTATCTAGTAGACTTTTACTTACGTAATAGACAAGGTGTCGTTGTCCGTCCATCTCTTTGACCAGGACTGCATTGACCGCAGTCTCAGTGACTGACAAGTATACCGTCAGGGGTTCATCTTTGACTGGCTTGGCCAGCAAAGGTGGAGAAGATAGATATGCTTTCAGGTCTTCAAAGGCTGACTGGTGGTCAGGAGACCACTGTAAGTCTTTATTTTTCTTGAGCAGGTTGTAAAATGATTTGCAACTTTCTGATGATCTTGAAATGAACCTGTTTAGGGCGGCTACTCTTCCTGTTAATTTTTGTATATCCTTGACCATTTTTGGTGGTTACAGCTCCAGGATAGATTTGATCTGTTCAGGACTAGCTTCTATTCCTCTCTTTGTCACCATATAGCCCAAGAACTAGCCCGTTGAGACTCCGAAATGGCACTTTTGTGGATTTAGCTTCATGTTGAATTTTTCCAGTATTTGGAATGCCACCTCCAGGTCTTTGACATGGTCTTCTGCTTTTTTTTTTATTTGACTACCATGTAATCAATGTAGACTTCCATGGTGTCTCCAATTTTATCTTTGAACATCATGTTGACTAATCTTTGATAAGTTGCACCTGCATTTTTCAATCCAAAAGGCATGACAGTATAACAATATACTCCTCTTTCAGTAATGAAGGCTGTACTTTCTTGATCCGGGGGATGCATCTTTATTTGATTGAATCCACTTGAAGCATCCATGAATGTTAACATCTCGTGGTCTGCGGTAGCATCTACCATTGCATCTACATGCGGCAGGGGAAATGGATCTTTTGGGCAGGCCTTGTTCAGGTCGGTGTAGTCCACGCAGACTCTCCATTTGCCATTCTTCTTTTGGACAACTACCACATTGGCTAGCCAGTCGGGGTACATTACTTCCCTGATCATTCTCATGTCCAATAGCTTGTCGACTTCTTGGTTGATGATTTCATTTCTTTCTACAGGAAATTTTCTTCTTTTTTGTTGTACATGCTTAAATGATTTGTCAATATTTAACTTATGAGTTATAATATCAACATCTATACCAGTCATGTCAAAATGTGACCAACTAAAACAAGACATCTTAGTTTTGAGAAAGCTGACCAAATTAGGCCTGACTGCATCGGATCCCACGAGTACCTTCCTGACAGGGTATTCTTAGTCTAGAGTGACCTCTCCTGTTTCCATCTGTGATTGGGCTATATATTCATTCCTAACAGGGGACTTTAGTTGTTATGCAAGGGACTTACCTGACTTTGAAGGTTTCAAAGCCTGAGTGTAACATTCCTGAGCTTCTTTCTGTTCTCCCCTGATGGTGGTTATCCCCCATTCAGTCGGTATCTTTACGCATTGGTGATATATCGATGGGATGGCTTTGACGTTGTGGATCTATGGTCTGCCAAGGATTACGTTGTATGAGGATAGACAATCCATTACTCCGAATCTTTCATAGGAAGCTATGCCTTCTACATAGGTTGGCAAGTTAATTTCTCCCAGGGTGTTCCTTGTTTCTCCGCTGAACCCAACCAGGACACTGAACTTTTGGATGATTTTTTCTTCATCTATTTTCATGGCTTTAAGGACATCCAGCATCACTAAGTTGATTGAGCTGCCTTCGTCTGTCAAGATTCTTGACACCTTAGCTGTACCAATTTGCATGGTAATCACCAGGCTATCATGGTGAAGGTCTGGTACCCCCTGCAAGTCTGAGTCATCAAAGGTAACAGCGGGTAATAATTTAGATCTAGAAGGGGGTTGAAGTTTAGACTCCCTGGCAATTCTCTTAGCGGCTGAACTGGTCAAGCCACAAATTTTTGAGCCTCCGTTTATGAATTTGACTTCGTAGATGGGGGGAGGAGGAGGAGGATCCCTGCTATTTCCCGGATCTCTTTTGCATGTTCCTTCATCATTTCCTCTGGGCTGTTGGATTAGATCTTTCAGATAGCCTTCCTTTAGGAGGTAAGCCACCTGTTTCCTGAGCTGAATGCACTCTTCTATGGATGTCCAATGTCCTAGTGAAAGTCACACCATCTTGAAGGATCTTTCCTAGGGTTGTCCGATTTCTTGGGCTATCTAACTGTGTCTCCCAGGTTTTCCAAGCATTTGATTAACCCTGCAGTATTTATAGAGAAGTTATATTCAGGAATAGTTGGTAGGTTAGGTGGTTACCTTTGCATTCCTGTGCCACGTTAACTTCAGACCGTTCAGGTCTAGAATAAGGTGCTAATTTGGAGTTGTTTCCTTTTTGGTAGGAGCTTTTTCTATTAGTGTGGCCATAACTTTGCTTTCCTCCGGACGAGTTTGTTCTGAAATTGAGGTCTTCTTTCAATCTGACATGCTCTAGGGCAATAGACTGAACGGTAGGAAAGGTTGGGTAGGCCATCTTGGTTAGATCTGCGTAGATGTCACTGTCAAGCAGAACTCCTTGCCTGAAAGCTTCTAGTGCTGTTTCCTCGTCGCATCTGGGGATGGCCACCTTCTCTTTGACAAATCTGACCAGAATTCTTTAAGGGGCTCGTCTGGAAACTGCTTTACTCTGAACAAGTTGCTGGGTCTCTTAACCATGTCTCTGCTGCTTGCGAACTGCTGATTGAAGGCATTGACCAAGTCTGCGAAGTTCTTGATACTACCATTTGGGAGGTTGATGAACCACTGCAATGCTGCTCCAGTCAAGGTAGTGTCAAAGCCTTTACACATGCAAACCTGCCTGAGTTCACTGGGAATTGAGGCTGCTAACATTTTCTATTTGAATATGGCAACGTGGTTTTGTGAATCAGAGGTCCCATCATAAGTTCTCGTAGATGGAACGGTGAATTTCTTGGGGAGGTCAATCATTGCAATTTCATCCGCAAAGGGTGAGTCAGCAAGGCTATCAATTTCCACTTCAGCTACAGGATCCGCCACTCCGGGTATATTCTCTATCTTGCTGTGGAGTTTCTGGATTTCCTGGAGCATAGCCATCATTATTGCTGCCGCAGTCTTGTTTGATTCATTGTCAGGGGTGGTGTGTGGATCAGAGCAGGCATCTTTCTCCGGGGTTCCAAAACTAAAGAAATCTATCTGTCTGATGATAGATGAGAATGAAGTTCCTAGCTCAAATCTGGTTTTGGAGCCTGAAGCCTGATTCTCCAATATCTTTTCCAGGCTAGACTCTGATTCTTTGAGCCTAGTGATCTCGGCCTCTGCCTGGACTGCTTTTTCTTGTATTGTTTCCAATTCCTTGATTTTAGCCAGGGTAGCGGCTAATTGTTGTTCTGGGGTGAGTTCCACCATTTTCTCGTGTGAATATTAAATGGAAGATGATAAAGATATTTTTTTTTGAAGATTAATGAACTAGATGCCCCACGGTGGGCGCCAATTGTTTTAGCAGGATTTTCACTGGAAGGATCCGGCTTGATTATTGAGTAATAAGGGTATCTAGTTCTGTAAATTAGGAAAAATATAAACGGATGATAGGTGGAAAATAAATATAAATAATGTTGTTGTATTTCTTTGTTAGGCTGAGTACAAGTTTGATGTACGCAATTGAATACTTAGGAAAAAATAAGAAGGAAATTGTATATGAATGATGAATAATTCGCCCCCTTTACAATTGCTAGACCATGCTATTTATACTCTTCAAATATTAACGTTGGATGCTACTCAACGTTCCTCTTGACCGTTGGAGCTGCTAGTTGAAAAATAGGGCACATTCCCTATTGATCCGCTTGACTTAGTCTTCCTCAACAAACTTTAGCTTGTCCTCTTTTGCACGATCTGGTACGTGAGAATAAAATGTTCTTGGAGTTGGACTTGGTCTTCCATGGGAATAGGACATGATCATTTGCCTTTATGTAACCGTTTTCTTGCTTGACAATTTAGTCTGGCCTGCTTAAGAGTTCTGCCAGGCTATTCTATGCTTTCCTTTTTTGCCATCAGGTCTTTGTTCCAAGGTTTAGTAGCTTGCTTACCCTGTAATATTCTTACCTGTCAAAAAATAATCAGATTTGTCCGGACGTTGGTTGCCCCTGTCCGCCAAATTATGCCAGGCTAGACTAAGGTCGGTCCAGGCTAATTTGGGCTTAACAGCGGGTATGTTCTTGGCACTGCACAAACTCCATCCCCGCCTTCTAGCTCACCGAGTTCACCAACGCCGGCCTCGGGTACGCCATATTCTTTACCAAACTATGTTGACTGTCATTCTTTTTCGGAAAAACATCGTCACTTTCTTGCAGCTATCACTGCCGGGGTTAAACCACCCTCTTTTAAGGATGCCATCCGTGACAATGGCTGGTGTGCGGCCATGAAAGACGAGATTGATGCTCTTGAAAGCAATGGAACATGGGTGCTTACTGAACTTCCGTCTGATAAAAAGGCCCTTGGTTACCGTTGGGTATATAAAATTAAATATAAATCTGATGGTTCCATAAAACGTCTTAAAGCATGGCTTGTTGTTTCTGGAAATCACCAGGTGTAAGGTTTGGATTACGGAGAAACTTTTGCCCCTGTTGTCAAAATGGGTACTATTCGAGCTTTTTTGGTTGTCGCTGCTATAAAGAAATAAGAACTACACCAGATGGACGTTCACAATGCCTTTTTACACGGTGACTTGGATGAGGAAGTTTACATGAGGCTTCCACCCGGGTTTAGTCGAGGTAAGGAAGGTAAAGTTTGTCAGTTGAAGACATCTCTATATGGGCTCCGCTAAGCACCTCGCTGTTGGTTTGATAAACTCACTACAGCACTCACAGACTACGGTTTTCTCAAGTCCTATTTCGATTACTCATTATTCTCTTACTCGCAAGGTACGGTCCGTTTATTTATTCTCATTTATGTTGACGACCTTGTCATTGCGGGTAATGATGCATCTGCTGTCGCTCAAGTCAAGACATATTTGGGGAATTGTTTTCATATGAAAGATTTGGGACCTCTCAAGTATTTTCTTGGTCTTGAAGTTTCTCGTAGTGCTGAAGGCATTTATCTTAGCCAGCGGAAATATGCTCTCGATATTATATCTGAGACTGGTCTACTTGGCGCGAAACCAGCAGCTACTCCAATTGAGCAGCATCACACGCTGCTGCTGGTAGATGGCGCGATTATTGATGATGTTGAGTCCTATCGACGTCTTGTTGGGCGTCTAGTTTATCTTGCAGTGACACGACCAGATTTTTCCTATGCGGTACTTGTTCTTTCCCGTTTTTTACATCAGCCTCGTCAGGAACATATGGCTGCGGCATTGCGGGTTGTTCGATATCTTAAAGGTAGCCCAGGACAAGGTATTCTATTACGGTCCGACAATGATTTTTCTGTCTCTGGTTGGTGTGATTCTGACTGGTCTGCGTGTTCTTTATCTCGCCGATCGGTTACAGGATGGATGGTGTTTCTTGGTGGGTCTCCTATTTCTTGGAAAACCAAGAAACAACCCACTGTCTCTCTATCTTCCACTAAAGCTGAGTACAGGTCCATGGCTGCGGTTATTTGTGAGTTAAAATGGCTCAAAGGGCTTTTGGTCAGCTTAGATGTTTCTGTGCCTTTGCCTATAAAATTATTTTGTGATAACCAATCGGCTCTTCATCTTGCTCACAACCCTGTCTTTCATAAACGTACAAAACACATTGAGATGGATTGTCACTTTGTTCATGATGCGATTACAGAAGGATTGATTAAACCAGCTCACGTTTCTACGCATGAGCAACTGGCTAACATTTTTACCAAGGCCTTGGGCGCACCTCAGTTTCTTGCTATTCTACGCAAGCTGGGCACTCTTGATCTTCACACTCCAGCTTGGGGGGGGGGTATTAGGAATATATATGATATTATTAGGAAATATGAGATATTTTGTGATATTGTATGAGATATTATCTTGACTCATGTAACTATATAAGCGGCCTTTGGCTAAAGCAATACAACACATCATTCCCCTCATATTATCTTAACAGAAACAGGACAGGGTCCCCTGTTGTTAATAAAGGGATACCTCTTTTTCTAGTGTATATGTATTGGAATCCATTTAGGGGATTAATCATTGACTTATATTGAACTATTGTATAAGTTAGGAGTCGTTTGGTTACATGCGGGAACTTGCAATGCCTAGTAAGTGTCATATCACATGATTTTAGAATTCATGTGAATTAGAAAATGTTGTTTGGTTACATGTAGGCATTGTAATTCATGTAGGTTTTCTCACTTACCTATGGAGGCTTAGGTAAGCAACTTTCTCCATTATGAAGGAATTGGAATTCATGGGAAGTTCCAATTCATGTGAATTGGAGTAACCAAACAACCTACCTATTTTGCAATTCACATGAATTAAAGTTCCAGTTTAATTTAGTGGTTAACCAAACGACCCCTTATTGATAGAAAGAGTTGAATATTTTTTCGCGTTTCATTTAGGCTTAAAGTTTTGAGTGTGATTTTTTTTAATTTTATATTGGATTTATTTTTTTTAAGGGATATGCTAAATTTCGCACACAATTTTGCTTAATCCAACCCATTTTTCCGTCTTATTTCGACAATACCCCTTTCACTTTTCACACACAACTAGGGAGATAAATAAGATAACTAAAAAAAACCCAAAAAAATCCGCGCCACCGGCCACCACCATCCTTCCTCGCCCGCTCCTGGCACCAACTACCCCATCCCCTCGCCCTTCCCAATGCCAACCACCACCTACACCAGCTGAACTTGCATTTCCCTTCCCAAGCACCGCTAGTAGTCCCTCAAAGACCCACCGCAATACTCCTCTTAAATAGCCACCGCACCCGCCATAAATACCTACTCACTACGCCCTCCCTATAGCGTTGACCCTTCTCTGACCACCCTACCCCGACCAATTCGACGACCACCGACAAACACTCTTTCAACAGCCCAAAATCCAAACCCTAATTGTAAAAGTCCATTCTAAGGGAAAAAAAACATTCATTCAATTGATTAAACCACTTGTGTTAATCAAATTGTTCATAAGATGGCAAAATTGCTTGTGATATGTTCTAATTATAATCCCTAATTATTGAGTTGGTTAGGTTTTGAGGGATAGAATAGGAGGAGAATTTTTTTTAGTTTGTGTTCAAGATGAAGGTTAGGATTGGAAAATTAAGTTAAATTATACGGGATTTAGCAAAACTAAGCGCGGAAATTAGCAAATACGTTTTTAAATTCACATTCATGTGCTAAAAGTTGTGCGTGGTAATGCATAAACACAAATAAATTTTTTTATCAACCCAAGAAAAAGGGGTGTCCTAAACGTTAATTTTTAACTAAGGATTGTGAAATGCCCCCTTTAAAACAAATTTGGACCATATTTACAAAGAAAAAAAATAACACATTTTATGAGTTCAGTAGTTTTCGTGTCAAATTATATTGATATAACAATTAATGTCATCTTCATTTATAAAATGAACTATTTTTTTTTTTGGTGAAATGTGAGTATGTATATTATATATCAAAATAACCATATCAATTACAACATATATGACAAGCTCATCAAACTGCTATCACTTACAAAACTACAACTCAAACAACAATTAAATCCCTAAGAATTTCAGACAATCAACTCTAGCCGTAGCTAGCTCCTGACCAAGCTTGAGCTTGATCCTTCCCCTGGTACCTTCTTCTATCTTTTTCACTACTCCCTCAGGTCTGAGGATACAATAGTTTACACGAGCATTGTTCCTTTGAGCCCAAATAAAATAATGATACGCATTCAGGATAACATCCATTGTTTTCCACTGGACAGGATTAGTAACACTTGCAGCCAGGTGACTGATAGTAGGCAAATTATTTCCAATCCAATTCTCAAGAATGTGCTTGACTTTGCAGCTGTAAACACAGCTAGAGAATAAATGATCAATAGTTTCAGGCATACTATCACAGAGAATACATCGGTCATCAGAATAGTAGCCAAATTTATGCAATTTTTCCTTGGTATTCATCCTCCCCTGCAGCATTAGCCAAGAGATCAATGAATGTTTGGGAGGCTTCCAGTTGTTCCAAACCATGGACTGCCAAGGTTGGGGAGCTTGGACAGGCTTAAGCCATTCATAGCCTCTTCTAATGGAATACCCCTTAGGATGAGAAACCCAATCACCATCCACAAATCCATCTTTTAACTTTTCCTTGACCTTGCAGATATGTTTCGAAACCCATGTAGCATCATTTGGAGGGACATATTCATGCCAGTCCTTGTCTTTCAGGTATACATCAAGCACCCATCTGATCCAGAGCCTATTTGACTTTGTATAGATCCAATCAACCAATTTACCCACAGTGGCAATGTTCCATACTTCAGCTTTCTTAATGCCAAGCCCACCTTCCTGTTTTGTCATGGTAACCTTGTCCCACGCAACCAGAGGTACCCTATGATAGTCCGGGCTGCTGTCTTATAAATAGTTTCTGCAAATGGCCTCAATTCTTTTAATGACACTCTTGGGAATAATAAAAATTTGAGCCCAGTAATTGTGGAGTGTATTAAGGACTGAGTTAATAAGAACAACTCTACCAGAGTAAGACAGTTTCTTAGCACCCAGTCCCCTGATTTTTGCTACCATCTTCTTTGTTAGGGCAAAATAATCTTTTTTGGATAGCCTACCAGTTTGGATTGGCACACCCAAGTACCTGAATGACATGCTGCCCTCCTGAAATCCTGTCACTGATTTTATACCTTCCTTAAGATCCTCATTCATACCATTGAAGAAAATTTCTGATTTAGAGCTATTCATGGTGAGTCTAGATGCTCTTGAAAAAGATGATAAAGCTTTCATTAGCAGTATAATAGAGGGGGCATTACCTTTGCAGAATAGCAACAAATCATCTGCAAACATGAGATGAGTGACCATGAGGTTTTTGCAGAGGGGGTGGTACTGGAAAGGCCACCTATCAGTTGCATATTCGAACAGTCTAGTCAAGTATTTCATACAAATAGTGAATAGAAAAGGTGATATAGGATCCCCTTGTCTAAGCCCCCTCTGCCCTTTGAAGTATCCAAAATGATTACCATCCAGGGAAAGGGTAAAAGCAGGAGACCTGACACAGGTCATGACAAGGTGGATAAAATGTTCAGGAAAATTCAAGCCAGTTATCATTTGCTCAACAAAATTCCATTCAACTGTATCATAGGCTTTTTGAAGGTCAATTTTGAAGAGACAACGTGGAGAGACACCTTTCCTAGCATACAAATGCACAATATCCTGGCAAATAAGGACATTTTCAAGAATAGATCTGCCTTTGATGAAAGCTCCTTAGTTATCATGAATTATATCAGGCAAGACTTGGCTTAGTCTATTGCAAAGAATCTTGGAGATGATTTTGTAGACAGTATTGCAGCATGCTATGGGCCTAAAATGCTTCATAGAAGTTGGCCTCTCACACTTTGGAATAAGATTAACATTAGTAGCATTCACTTGGGTGAGAAGCCTACCTATGGTAAAAAAAGTCAGTAATTACAGTGCATAAATCAGTACCCACAACTTCCCAAGCATCTTTGAAGAAACCACTGGTGTACCCATCAGGACCTGGTGCTTTATCCTTGGGAATGGAGAATACAGCTCTCTTAATCTCTTCATGAGTCACAGGCATACTTAAAATATTTGCATGGTCTGAGTTACATATCCTGCCCTTGCTTAGCAGAGCAGCATGAACCATCTCAGTAGCAGTACTAATTCCAAGAAGGGATTTATAGTACTCAAGAAAAGCTCCATGAATACTTTCAGTATCATTGTATGTCTGACCATTAGTACCTTCAATTTGAATGACTTTATTCTTGATGCATCTTTTCTTAATGGCACCATGAAAAAATGCAGTGTTACCGTCTCCTTCTTCCAGCCATTTACTCTTAGCCTTTTGCTGTAGAAAGCTATCTCTGGCCTTGGTAAGCAATCTGACATTGCCTAAAGCTTCAATCTCCTGGGAGATGAGTTCCTGGTTAGCAGCATCTGCCATTAGCTTTTCCTAAATATCATTTAAATGGTATACAGCAGCACTTGCTTGATTCTCAATATCAGAGTACCAACTTCTATTCAAATCCTTCAAGGTAGATTTCAAATTTTTCAATTTCTTAACCAAAACAAACATTTTAGTACCCTCCAATTCTTCCATCCAAGCAGCCTTTATCTTCTCAATAAAATCAGGAGCAAGGCTCCACATATTGAAGTATTTGAAGCTCTTATTCTTCCCTCCACCCAGGTTGATATTGCTAACAACACATGGATTATGATCCGGCAAGCCCTCAGGGATAGAAATGAGCAGCCATCTCAGGAAACACAACCAACCATTCATTGTTAATGAGAAATCTATCTAACCTGCTACATTTCCTGTGTCCAGCATCTTGTTTATTCGTCCATGTGAAAAATGCCCCAGTAGCGGCAATATTAGACATGCCACATTTATCCAGGCAATCAATGAAATCCTCCATATCCTCCTGTTTTGTATTTCCTCCTAGTCTCTCATCAGGGGAGATAACAGTGTTGAAATCACCAGCCAAAGCCCAAGGGCCATGACAATTAGAAGCAAAGGAAACTAATTTATGCCTGAGATCCACCCTATCATTCCCATCATTAAAAGCATACACCATGGTAAGGAAAAATGACTTGTTAGTCGCTTTGATATGAACTTTGGTATGAATAAATTGAGGGTCATACTGAAGAATCATAACATCAAAAAGTCTAGGTTGACAAATTATCCATACCCTTCCTCCCTTATGAAGACTACAATTAGTAGTCACACTCCAATTCTCAAACATACTATGGGAGATATTTCCTACATTTGCACCATTTATTTTTGTTCAAGAAGGCCAAAAAGACCAACTTCTTTATTCTGAATAAAATTCCTAATAACCTTCTGCTTATTTACATTATTCATGCCCCTCACGTTCCAAGACCCTATGTTATTCATTAGAATTGGTTAGGGGAGGGTTACCATTTTCACACACAAATTCTTCCTGAACTGGAGAACTACTTAGCTGACTGACAGCATCCTTCTCCGGGGGTAGGTTACTGGCAGTCTCATTGTGGTCAGTAGTTTGTATAACTGCTCCAGCTGATTTTGTATTATGCAACACTGGAAACTCTGAGTCATAAGCTCTATTATTGCCAGAGCTGCTAGGTAAATCAGTAGGCTTTGAAATAGGTTTCCAAACTTTTTAAACAGGAGCATTTTGTTGCTTTTTCTGTGGTGTCTTCCTGCAATTATTACCTTCATGTCCAATATTTCTACATTTTGAGCAAATGGTCGGCTTTCACTCATATTCAACATTAATACTAAGAACATGACCATGTTCATCCAAGAAATTGACAGTATTAGGAAGGGTTTGTCTAACTTTCAATTCAACCATAATCCGTGCAAATCCAAGCCTGGTCTTTTCTTCCGTTGCAGTATCAGCTTTAATGAACTTGACTACTAAACCAGCAATTTTGGGAATACACTTGCCCCATAATTTCAATGGCAGATTATGGAACCTAATCCATGTTGGAATATGTATCCTCCGACAATAATGCGATCACAACTGTTGATCATGATGATCACATGTTTAAGTCTCATTTTAAAAGAATACAATTGGGAATTATTTTTACTGTCAACTGGTCCACACATATCGGTAATGATTGGCTGACTAGAGTTTGACATTACTGTCGTGCGACGGTGGTGATCAGTTGATCCCCTAGGTCATACCTAAAGGATATTACTCTTAATTGATCATTTAATTGATCGTATAACGTTACGAATTAATTAAATTACTTGAAAATTGACGGACGATTTTGGAAGTAAAATTTACGTATCTCATTGTAATATGATTAAATAAGATACGGTCTAAGTAATCGAATTGTTTCATTACTCAGATGAAATTATTGTTTAAGGAAAAAAAAATTGAAATTGAATGAATTATTATAAATACAAGTTACTGTGATTTATAATTGGTAAAATATTTTGGTACAAGTACTTATGAATTACTAGGTCGATTTTTGTATATGACGTATTTTTATTAATACGTTGATTTTTAATATGTTAAAAATACATAATAAATTTATGTGACATGTGACATGTGACATGTGACATATGACAAATTGACATTTTGACAAAAATAAAATGGAGTCCATTTTATCCTCTTGACCGAAATATTGGAGAGGATTAGGAAAATATTAGGTTAATTGTATTAGTGGTAAACATAATCATGTTTACCTAATACTAGACTTGCATGCCTACTTGTTCTTGTGAAGGCAACCATGAGCATGCATTGGCTCCCTTGTTCCTCCTCTCCCACCCGGTTTTGGGAAGAAAACCATTGTGGTTTTTCTTCTTATTTTTGCCTAATAATCACTAATATACTCACTAGTAAATATTCATTCATTCATCCATCTAAAAACAAGAGTTTTAGAATGATAAAAATTTCCTCTATTCTTCCTCTCTCCCAACCGGTTTTGATAGAGAAACCAAATAATTTTTGGGTCAATTTTCATACAAAATTAATATTATTCTAGTAATAATAATATTAGTTTTATTAAGAGTTTATCTTGGGTATAAATCCTTGGGAGGGATTCTCATCTTAAATCCATGTTCATCCATTAAGGAAAGCTCAAGAACAAGAGAGTAGGAGAACTCTCTTGTGCCCTTTGATCCGAAAACCATATGTAAGGATGAATATTTCTTCTTTATTTTGTTCATTGTTTGCATGCATAAGATCACTATTTAATTTTATGAGTAAATTAACAAAAACATATATGAATATGTTAGTATAAAGATCTACTTTTCCTTCAATCGGTATCAAGAGCCATTGTTGTTTGCATGCAAATCGGTTAAAAGTTTTTCCGAGTTATACGATTAACATATAAAACTTGTTTAATTTGTGTTATTATGATATATCACGAAAATCTTTATGAATGTTAAATTTCTGGTCCTAAAATGTTTTAGGATATTTTGGTTAATTTATGGATTTTTATTGTTCATATTATATAAATAATGGCAATAAAATATGATTTTATGAATAAAATGTCATTTTCGGACTAAAATTAGCTAAACTTCGAATTTTCAGTGATTTTTGGATATGTTGTCACATATATTATTTTGAGATGACCTGTAAATTTTCATAATTGTTGGACTTCTTATGCTCGAAAAATGGATTTTTCATTATTAAAATCGGATTTAGATGAAAAATAGGTTAATATGAGATAAATTTCGAATCTGCTCATAGAAATTTAGTATATTGTCACATGCAATTTTACAAGATGTGTGTAAAATAATAGGCTATATTGAAGTCTTTATGCATGATTTATGATTTTTTGAAGAAAAATAGCATAAATAGTGACTTAATTAGTGAAATATTAATAAAACATACTCTATGACTAAGGAAAAACATCATATGTTGCATTTTATTATCTTTTTCAGATCTAAAATTGAAAAGTTGATGAATATAGTTTTTCTCATGTTTTTATGATTATTTTAGTTAAAACCGATAAACCGCAACATTGTTTTTCCGGATAAATTTCGAAATTTTTAACCTAAGTTTTTGAACATTATGAGTGTCATGGTATTTTTCCAGAATGTTCATGAGTTTAAATTTCAAATTTTGAATTTATTTGAAATTTTGTGATTTATTTGAAGTTTATAGCTTATTTTTGTAATTTTAGGTCCATTAATGAACAATTTTAGAAATTTGAGTTAATTATTGTAAAATAATTAGTGAAGACTAAATTTTGAGTCCTAAGAGGTTAGGGTAATTAACTTATGCATAAATATGAATTTATGTAATTTTTGTGATTATAAAATGTTGAATCACGCAAATCCGTAAAAACCGAGTAATATACGATATTGGCTATTTAAAGGCGATTTAGCATTAAATTGGGCATGTTCATACATATTATAATGCTGCATTTTATTTATTATTGTCCTAATTTTATTTTATGTAATTTTTGAATTATGTAATTTTACTTAGTATGGCCTTAGTTTTTAAATTGGTATTACCCGAAATGTATGGGAATATCGATTCGGTTGTAATTTATTGTGATCTCGTATCACCGTTTTCTAATTTAATAGATTTATTTTATTTTAGTTACAAATGTATAATAGGAAATTATGTAATTTTATTTATTTCGGAGTTCCCAAAGACGGAATTCTTCAAGATGGCGATACATAAAGACGGTGTTACCTCGAGATGCGTGCCACAACCGAAGTTCAAGGGACCAATGGAGTTGGTTTCCGAATATGTAATAGTTAATTAGATTATCTATTTTAGGAAAGCTATACTAGGATTTATTTTTATGCTTTGCATTTTATTTATATGTCGCATGCATCGCTAAATCGCCATAACTAAAACATGCATTGTCATTTTATCGAGTTTATCGAACGTGTCAATTAAAATTATCGTAGTTTACCACATTAGTTCACTTAAAACGTGATAGATAATAAATTGACATGACCTCTCGCTAAAATAATAAATTGAGACATAGCCTTACCAAATAGTAGAAACCATGAAAACCTATTTCGCGAGGGAGTGCACTCGGCCCTACCGGGGTACAAAACTTGTTACGTAGGGGTAGTGGGTGATAAATGTCTATCCACCGAATTCATATTGATAAGGGATGAATCGGCCCTACCGTGCTCAAGTTGATGTGGATTTGGATCATGGACACATTTATTCGAAATTTGGATTGAGCTCAACGGAAGTATTCGTGACCGTAGTCGCATGTGTTCCGGGTTATAGATAAACATTAGAGTAATTTTATCGACCAAGAGTTATAAAAGTAGAATCGATTAAACGTTAATCCACCGAGTTATATTGATAAAGGATGAATCGGCCCTACCGTGCCTAAATTGATATAAATTTGGTCTTGGAATCATTTATTATAGTTGGGTAGAGGTCACTATATAAATGTTCATACCTTGTTATTTATTTGCAAGTATGATTTAAAAAGACAAATGGTAACATTTCCTTTTCCTCCATACTTGTAGTTCATTACAATGAATCCATCAAATGCTACCGCACCGATAACCATTGAGTCTTACCACAATGTTTTTGACGACATTTGCTCCAACAATAATTTCGACACTACTAGAGAACTTCATTTTGGGATAGGTTCGGATGGAAACCTTAGCTTCATCACTTCTTCTAAACCACCTACTACTAGATCTCGTGTGAGCCCGTCTCAGGAAGACTACCTCATACAATCTATAGGGTCTTTGTCTCTGGAAGATAAAAATGCCAAAACTAGTGGGAGCTCAAGCAATCAAGTTCTTGATTCAAAGGGCAAAAAGTTAAAGAAGAAGGGAAAGAAAATCAAAAACTTCAAGCAAGTTAATGATGAGTGCCATTATTGCTATGGCATGGGACATTGGCTTAGGAATTGTCCCGTATATTTGCGAAATATAAGGGAAGGAATCATTGTTCCAAAAGGTAAAATTCCTAAAGAAATTTATGTTATTGATATAAATTATACTTCCACTACGACATGAGTACTAGATACCGGTTGTGGTTCTCACCTTTGTAATCATTTACAGGGTTTAAGAGACGTGAAGAGGCTTAGCAAGGGAGATGTGGATCTACGCCTTGGAAATGGAGCTCGAGTAGCGGCCGAATCCAAGGGAACTTATGTTTTAGCTTTGCCTAACGGATTTAAGTTGTATTTACATAATTGTTTTTATGTGCCTACACTCTCTAAAAACATTATTTCAATCGCCATGCTAGACATGGACGGTTTTTGTTTTGTCATTAAGAACATTCGTTGTACTATTTCAAGGAATGATTTGGTCATAGGCCAAGCTTCTTCCATTAATGGCATTTACATTTAAGAGACCTCAAATCCGACAAATGATATCTATAATATTCAATCAAAGAAACTCAAATCAAGTGACCCAAGTGAATCGTTCATTTGGCATTGTCGATTAGGTCACATAAACGAGAATCGCATTAGAAGATTAATTTCAAGTAATGTGATTACACCATTTGATTATCAATCATAAGGTACATGCGAATATTACCTACTTGACAAAATGACTCGTAATCCTTTTAGTGGTAAAGGGACACGAGCTAGTGAATTGTTGGGACTAATACACACCGATGTATGTCGGCCAATGAGTATCACCGCTCGTGGAAATTATGACTACTTCATAACCTTCACCGACGACTTGAGTAGACATGGGCATGTCTATTTAATGAAATATAAGAGTGAAGCTTTTGAGAAATTCAAGGAATTTCAAAATGAAGTAGAGAACCAATTGAACAAAAAAGATAAAAGCACTACGATCCGACCGTGGTGGAGAATATCTTAGCCTTGAATTCGATTCACACTTGAAAGGTTGTGGTATAATATCACAACTCTCTCCACCTGGAACACCACAACTTAATGGTGTTGCCGAAAGGAGAAATCGAACCTTACTTGATATGGTTCGATCAATGATGAGTCAAACCGAGTTACCGAATTCGTTTTGGGGATTTGCGATTCAAACCGCAATTAGATCTTTGAACAATAGTCCCACAAAGTCCACCGAAAAGACTCCATGTGAGATGTGGACGGGAAGGATCCCCAATATATCCTATATGAAGATTTGGGGATGTGATGCTTACGTCAAGACTAAGAACGACAACAAGCTTGCCCCAAGATCCGAAAAATGCATCTTTGTAGGTTACCCCTCGACCTCTCGAGGATACTACTTCAACAAACCTTAAGATAACAAAGTGTTTGTGTCTTCCGAGGCTGTCTTCTTAGAAAGAGAATTTATTTCTAAGAGACAGAGTGGGAGAAATTTTGAACTTGATGAAGTTCAAGAGCCACAAACCGAGATAGAGACGCAAGAAGAAGCTCCTTCGTCGTCTAATGCGGTTATTCCTCCTCCTCTTAGAAGAACGGGCCGTGTTTCTCGTCATCCCGATCGATATGTGGGACTTATCGAAGAAGACGGAACACTTGATGTATTGCTTATAGAAAGTGACGAGCCCGCTACCTACAAGACCGCAATCTCTAGTCCAAATTCCTCCTTATGGCTTGAAGCCATGAAGTCCGAAATGGACTCTATGCATGAAAACCAAGTTTGGGACTTGGTAGATTTGCCTAAAGGGGCAAGACCTCTTCAATGCAAATGGATATTCAAAGTCAAGAATGGCATAGAGGGAGATGACGATGTCTACAAAGCTAGGCTAGTGGCAAAAGGATTTACCCAAGTCCATGGTCTCCATTATGATGAGACCTTCGCACCCGTAGCCATGCTAAGATCCATACGGATTTTGTTAGCGATTGCCGCATTTCATGATTATGAAATATGGCAAATGGATGTTAAAACCGCTTTTCTAAATGGGCATTTAGAAGAGGAGGTGTACATGATGCAACCCGAAGGTTTTGTTGATTCTAAGAATCCTAACAAAGTGTGCAAGCTTAAGAGATCCATTTATGGTCTTAAGCAAGCATCTAGAAGTTGGAATCATCGATTCAATCATGTTATAAAGGAAAATGGTTTTACTCGAAGTGTTGAGGAACCATGTTTATACATGAAATTTAGTGGGAGCAATGTTGTGTTCCTAATCTTGTATGTCGATGACATACTACTCATTGGAAATGATATTCCGATGTTGTCTTCTGTTAAGAAGTGGTTAGGTAACCACTTCCAAATGAAGGATTTAGGAGAAGCACAACGCATATTAGGTATCCGGATCCATAGAGATAGATCCAAGAGGATATTGGCACTAAGTCAAGAGTCTTATGTTGATAAGATTCTTCGAAGGTTCAGCATGGACAAATCCAAAAGGGGTTTGGTACCTATGGTAACTGGGACGATATTGAGCAAGACTCAATCTCCCTCCGAACCCCATGATGTTGAACGCATGAAGACGATCCCTTATGCTTCCGCTGTTGGATCAATCATGTACGCCATGATATGCACACGTCCCGATGTCTCGTATGCTTTAAGCATGACGAGTAGATATCAAGGAAATCCAGGTGAGAGTCACTGGATTGCCATCAAGAACATCCTTAATTACTTGAGAAGAACTAAGGATTCTATCTTAGTGTTTAGAGGAAACGCCGAACTTCGTGTTAATGGTTACACGGACTCAAGCTTCCAAACAGATAGAGATGACATGAAATCACAAGCTGGTTTTGTTTCATTGCTCAATGGTGGAGCCGTTAGTTGGAGAAGCTTCAAGGAAGCTGTGACCGCGGATTCAACAACGGAGGCTGAGTACATTGAAGCATCAGAAGCTGCCAAGGAAACTGTGTGGATCAGGCAATTCACGGAAGGTCTAAGAGTAGTACCTACCTCCAATGATCCCATCACTCTCTATTGTGATAATAGTGGGACGATCTTCCAAGCTAAGGAGCCAAAGTCTAGTAATAGATCTAGACATGTACTTAGAAAATATCATGTAATAAGAGATTTCATTAAAAGAAAGGAAATTGCGATTTGTAAGGTTGGGACGGATGACAACATAGCCGATCCGCTCAGCAAGCCTTTATCGCAGGCAAAACGTGATGGACATGTGGCGTCCATGGGACTTAAACGTGTACCAAGTTTATGTTAGATTTTGAAATGAAATAAAAGTGTTGTTTTTTTTTTCATATTCATAATCGAATTTATCTTTTATCTTTTTATTATACATTGTTATATCCAAACGGGTTGTGGAGACAATTGAACCCCGTTAAAGTGAACACGGATTAACATAGTATTTGCCCATAGTCACTTGTATGAGGTGACGTCTCGAAGTGACTAGAGTGTGATGCGATTGATGACAAGTTCAAGTGCCATAGAGTCATGTGAGATGACTAATCGATCACATAGGCAGACTGTTAGGAACTTTTTTTCGGGCCTAATGACCGCTTATAGAGTTCTGGCAAATTTATATAGCCTGGTCGTGGCGAGAGCTACTATAGTATTCTAATGAGTAGATTCTTTTGACTAAAGACTATTCACCTAAGATGGCACAGTTTCAGATTAACTTTGATTTGTGTTACTACGACCTTCGTAAATGGGGTCAAATGGGCACATTATGGGTTATGATGGTTGTGGCTAGTCAAAGGGAATGAGTGCGATAGGAATTGTCCACCCCTAGTCAGGGTTATAATAATATCTCAGGGCCACTCGAGGAGTAATGAACTAGAAATGCGTGGCCACGCTCGGAATGAATCCATGGTGGATAAATCCGGTCAATCAGTTATTCTCCAGATCGAGGAAACCAATCTCGATATGATCACTTGCAAGTACGACCTGAAAGACACCTTGCATTGAGTGGGAGATAGTAATAGGACAAGAGAATTGGTGACGCACACTTGTCGAGGACAAGTGGTAGATTGTTGGAATATGTGTCCTCCGACAATAATGCGATCACAACTGTTGATCATGATGATCACATGTTTAAGTCTCATTTTAAAAGAATACAATTGGGAATTATTTTTACTGTCAACTGGTCCACACATATCGGTAATGATTGGCTGACTAGAGTTTGACATTACTGTCGTGCGACGGTGGTGATCAGTTTATCCCCTAGGTCATACCTAAAGGATATTACTCTTAATTGATCATTTAATTGATCGTATAACGTTACGAATTAATTAAACTACTTGAAAATTGACGGACGATTTTAGAAGTAAAATTTACGTATCTCATTGTAATCTGATTAAATAAGATACGGTCAAAGTAATCGAATTGTTTCATTACTCAGATGAAATTATTGTTTAAGGAAAAAAAATTGAAATTGAATGAATTATTATAAATACAAGTTATTGTGATTTATAATTGGTAATATATTTTGGTACAAGTAATTATGAATTACTAGGTCGATTTTTGTATATGACGTATTTTTATTAATACGTTGATTTTTAATATGTTAAAAATACATAATAAATTTATGTGACATGTGACATGTGACATATGACAAATTGACATTTTGACAAAGATAAAATGGAGTCCATTTTATCCTCTTGACCGAAATAATGGAGAGGATTAGGAAAATATTAGGTTAATTGTATTAGTGGTAAACATAATCATGTTTACCTAATACTAGACTTGGATGCCTACTTGTTCTTGTGAAGGCAACCATGAGCATGCATTGGGTCCCTTGTTCCTCCTCTTCCACCCGGTTTTGGGAAGAAAACCATTGTGGTTTTTCTTCTTATTTTTGCCTAATATTCACTAATATACTCACTAGTGAATATTAATTCATTCATCCATCTAAAAACAAGAGTTTTAGAAAGATAAAAATTTCCTCTATTCTTCCTCTCTCTCAACCGGTTTTGATAGAGAAACCAAATAATTTTTGGGTCAATTTTCATACAAAATTAATATTATTCTAGTAATAATAATATTAGTTTTATTAAGAGTTTATCTTGGGTATAAATCCTTGGGAGGGATTCTCATGTTGAATCCTTGTTCATCAATTAAGGAAAGCTCAAGAACAAGAGAGTAGGAGAACTCTCTTGTGCCCTTTGATCCGAAAACCATATGTAAGGATGAATATTTCTTCTTTATTTTGTTCATTGTTTGCATGCATAAGATCACTATTTAATTTTATGAGTAAATTAACAAAAACATATATGAATATGTTAGTATAAAGATTTACTTTTCCTTCAATCCAAGCAGGAACAAGCTTGACATCCTCTTTCAGTAAATCAATATTCTCTGTCCAAGGCTTAACAATCAAGGGTTTATTATCAAACATATGATACCCTGCCATGAGTACAGCCTCCTTGTCTTTAGTGTCTTTAAATCTCACCAAAAAAACTCCATTTGGTAAAAATGATACCTTATCAATGCCATGTTTGCTCCATATGCGATGTATGTATCCATGAAGGACTTCCCATGGCGGGATTTCCCCTAGCACAAAATAATACACAACATTATTCCAATATTCAACCTCCTCCTTGATGTCATCAGACGTAAATTGAAGAAGAGTATCAGTTGCAATGGCTGCAACATCCTGAGACCTGCAACTTGCTTTTTGCCCCTCTTTGTAATCCAGGACGTGTTTGTAGCAGGGTCCTCTTCATCATCAAGGGACAAACCAGGAATAGTAACAACTTCATGCATGGCCTTAGTACGTAGGACATCCTCCTCTCCTGGTCCCTTCTTCATCTCCTCATTATGGCTACTTCCTCCCTTCTTTGGAGATTTAGGACGTTGGGATGCTTGAACATGTTTGTTTGATGATTTTTGTGAAGAATTTCTAGCCATAACCATGGAGATTAAGCCCTAGTTGTCACCAAAAAAATCGCCTCTCAGTCGCCTCTCATTAGGGTTTGAACAATGTTTAAACCGTGAAACTAAATTTTCTTATTCTTAACCATATAGGACATCATAGTTTTAGAAACATATCATCATAAATTCTTATATAACATACCATATACGTGAAACAAATCACTTAATCACATAATTACATGTGAAATACGCAATATTTTTTTTTAGCAATAAACTAATTATATTAGCAATCCGTCCCATTGTGGATGGATAATATCCGTCTAAAGCTGTAGACGAATGAGAAAAAGTATTACACATCTGAGGTAGTACCTCAGACCTTGTAGTTTTTGAGCATATGCACATTTTTTCTGAGCATATTGCCATTTATAAATATAATTTTGAGCAATATTATATTTCTTTAGTGTAAAGTTTTAGTAAATGTGCTCAAAAACTTTATACTAAAGCATAACTCAAAAACTTTAAAATAAAACTCAGAAAATAAAAAATAAGAGGTACTACCTCATATGTATAGTCTATAAACTATAGACGGATAGTGGTTCCCTCACAAAATACAAGTGTGAAGCATGTGAGGGTATCCATTTCCCACCCACTTGCACTGTCCGCTCTCATTTTGTGAGACAGACACTATTCGTCTAGAGCTTTAAACGGATAGTGTCCGTCTAAAGTAAGAATTTGTGTTATACTAGATGAACTAATTAATGATGTGACTCATATTTACGCACATTTAGTCCCTAACTAGCCTCGTTCCATATGCTCTTACGTGATTATTAGGGTCGTTTCTTATCTTTAGCTTCCTATTATGCAAATTCTATGAGGTTTGGTGCCTTTGTAGGAGAAGAGCATTAACCTTGCGTAAATGGTGCATTACGGAGCTAAATTGACCGCATCCAATGACCAAGCATCGAGTGGATACCCAGACTACAGGCCTTAGTCAATAAAGCAAGCAAATTGGGCAATGGGGAGGAACCCCACAAGCCCTAGCCACCTCCCACGAGCTGGGAGGCAGCCAAGACCAAGCAAAAGATAAGAAGGGTTGAGCTCCCAAGAGCTCAAAGGAGCCTCCTCCAGCTAAGTCTGAGCTCGGGCAAGCTGCAGTCAGCTCCCACGAGCTGCCTGGCAGGGTGAGTACTAAATGGAGCAGACTCGGGCGAGCCAGCTAGCAGGACGTACATCCAAGAGGAGTAACCGTGGGAGCTGACCCAACTCTAGCAAGGCGAAGGACTTCCTTAAGGGGCTTAATCGACATTTAATACCTTAGTTAACCTAATGCTTGTACTTAATATAAATACCTCATGTACTTAGAGAAAAAAGGACACATTAGCTTAGCTTAGTTAGACTACTCTAATTAGCTTAATTACACATTAATTCTACCTTAATTATTGTTCAAGAAAGATTAGATCTAGCTTGATAATTGAAGAATTCGTGGGTTTTTAATGAAGAATTGACAAGTACTCTTCATAATTAATCAAGGCCTTCTTCTATTATTCTTCCATTTCCTTTGTTCATCTTAAGTTGGTAAAATTCCTTTTTACTCTTTATTTAATCTTTCATTTATTCATTTGTTAATTGCTTTACTCCTTCATCATGTTTATGCTTGTTAAGATGATTGAGACCATTAATGACATGATTTCCATGATGATGTGTGAATAGTCTCTTAGCTAGGGTTAGTGGGGGATTAGGGAAGTAAACATGGGTTTGTTCTATGCTAAATGAGTTCATATGAATGATTGTATGTTATGCTTTCAACTTATGCACATGCTATGCTTGATGAAGTGCTTGATTGACAACCTAGCATGATTCTCTTATCTTTTCAACAAGACTTGTAAGACATAAATCAATTCAAGGCTTGTTAGACCACGCATATTATTAAACAGGGAGAAAGAAGTCGTTGTAGATGTCGTAAGGTATAAATCAACTTGATTCTATGACCTAAGTCTCCCTAGGAATTGTAACACATAAATCAACTCAATAACAACATAACTATAATTGTTTGTAGACTTATTAATGTGATTATACCATGACTCATTAATGTCATTATACCATGTTCCCCTTTGAACCCATGACACCCTATTGTTTTTAATAAATTGTTTACATCTCTACTTCTTTGCTTTGCTTTCATTTGTTTACACTTTTATCATAGTAGTTTAGTTTACAACTCAAACCCAATCGTGACACCAAGACATAACTACTTTGCATTAGATAACTATTTGATAAATCGTCCCTTGGGATCCGACCTCTACGTACACCTTTACTAAGTTGTTTACTGAGTTTATAAATATGTTTTAATTTGGCTATTGACGACATGGCCGTATCAACTAACAAGTATAAAAGTCAAAGGTACAGAAGCTGAAACTAGCTTGTTTCCAGGCTTGCAGACCAATAATGGTGCATGATTAGTAATTTGCGAATCTCCCTGATCGAGTTACGTAAATTTACTGGTACTGGCTGTTGTGAGCCCAAAACTGAGGATAGTTTTCGAGATGTCACCAGAAAGGAGACAGAAAAGCAAGAGCTGTGTTGGGCACGTCGCATCGTCAGCAACAACGTCCTGGTAACAGCAGCGAAAGCTGAGGATGCGCGAACAGAGTCCCAAACAGTAAAGCCAGTGATCACGTCTTCGGAAGAGGGGAGGAAACGATCCTGGAGCTTCGCTTTCTTGACGTAGATGTAATAGTAACAAGTTGCAACAAGAAAAGGATCCAGGTTTTGCGATGTAGAAGAAATAGAGTTTGGGTAGGAAATAGATCTGACGAAGAGTGGGTTACTATGCATATGAGGCAGCAAGGTAATCTGCTAGGCGAATGATGTGAAGCGGGTCAATAGCGCGCCCTTAAAAAAGAACCAAATTCAACACCATCATCAATATCCCTTTAAGGATGCAGAATGTAACACCCCTATTTATCCAAGAGCTTGAACTAGGCATTCCTAGATAAAAGGGACTGTTACCATCTCAGTTTCCTGATGTACTTTAGATAACTTTAACGAATAATGGTCTTATTGCAACTTATCCAAACTGAATAACTGAAAAGTAATTTAAGTACATCTCACAGCGGAATTAAATAAAGTGAATAAAAAAATAGTGATTGACTTAAACTAACTGATCTAGACTACTAAGTATGTCGTCCAAGTCCTCACGCATCCCATGCTCCCATGTCAGCCAAATCAAGTACCTATTATTTAATCTGTTCCCCAATTAACTGGAAATATTAATTGGCTCACCACAGGACACCATCAATTAAAGCCGACATCATTTTATTTTGACACACCAAACACATGTCAACCAAAAGGTCGAGTAGGATAAATAAACAACAATTATGAAAAGCAACAATAAATACGCATGGTATGCTAATGTGATGCAGCGATGTTTATCACTGATGTGTCCATTTTATATATAGTTTAACCCCCTATTTTAGCTCGATTTATTTGACTATAGCGCTTTATTTAGTGTTTTTGTGAGCTGATATTGCATTCTAGATATATTGCTCGTATTTGTTACATTTTGTAGGAATATAAGCGATCGGAAGCTTTTTCCCGTCATTTTAGCAAACATCAGAATTTGCAAGGCTAAGTAGAGGCAAGCTTGATCATGGCATGGCAATTTATAAGGAATGTTGGTCCAAGCAAAAATGACACTAACTTATGTTAGTAGAAAAATGAAGAAATGTGCCCAAGTATAAAATCAAGTGTTAAAGCCCAAGTAGAGAAGATGGGAGAATGCCCTTGGATGCTCATCTTAAGATGCTCTTTGGATGTTAATTGTGCAATTAAACGGGTGTTTAAGAAGGAGTTAATGGCCAACATGGGATTCTCTAGTGATGGTGAGCGTGTCGTTGTACACCCAATCAAACACATTTATAATCTCAACAAACAACAAGATAGTGGTTAAGTCGAGCTCAATCCACGGGACGGTGTGCTTTGGGTTCTAAGTCTATCTATCTCAATTTATCCTAGTGTCACAATTGATTTGGACTGGAGTTGGTGAGTCTAAACTAATAGAAGCAATAAAGTAAAACAAGCAATAAATCAGAAGATGTAAACAATTAATAAGGATACTAGGATGTCATGAGATCATAAGGGAATCATGATAAGATAGCATAAATGAGTTATGTGGATGCAAGCAATTATTATTGTTGGAATTGAGTTAGTTCATGTCTTATAATTTATAAGAAGATTTGGGTCCCAGAGCCGAGTCATTTGTGACTTTACAACACCTACAAGCCGACTTAATTCTTCCTATTAAACTACATGCATGATAAACCAATTCCTAGGAAAACTTACGTCTCGGAGCCGAGTCGGTTAAGACTTTACAATACCTACAAGTCGACTTGGATTTTCCCTACTCAACTCTATGCAAAGTCTAACAAGGCTTGAGTTGGTTTATATCTTACAAGCCTTGTTGAATAGATAAGAGATGGGTAAAAAATGCAAGGTTTCATAGTCTAGCATTTCATCAAACATGATATGTGCATAAGTTGAAAAACAATAAGCAAGCATTCATAGGAACTCATTAAGCATAAATCTATCCCAGGATTAACTGCCCTAATCCCCCACTAATCTTAGTTAAGTAACTACTCACTCATTATCATAGAAGACATGTTATCAATGGTGTCAATCATCACAACAAGTATAAACATGATAAGAGAGTGAAGAAATAAACAATAAAGAGTAAAAACTAAAGGAATTATACCAAACCTAAGATGAACAAATGGAAATGAAAGAATAATAGAAGAGATCTTGATTAATTCATGAAGAGTTGTCAAATCTCCATATAATAACCCAATAATCTTCAATTACCCAATAATAAAGCTTGAACAATAATTAAGGAAAGATTAATGTGTAATGTGTGGAAAGATTAAAGGATAATCTATTTTAATCTACTCCTAATCTAATCTAAGAGAGATTGATTTAATCTACGGAAACTTAGTCCCTTGATTATTACAAATGGAGTATATATAGTGGTACATCATTATGTTAAAGAAGGGTAGATTAGTAAATATCAATGCTTAAGTGTTGAATAGAGCTTTACAAGTCCCGAGGGACATGCCCGGATCATGTAGCAACTCCCAAGGAGATCTGCGCGGATTGGCCTGAAGTAAGCTTGGTCTTGTGAGGTGATCCGTTCGTCCTGGCAACGGGATGTGCAGATCCTAGGTCTGGAATGCTCGTCCTGAGCTCGGGATGTGCAGATTGTCTCACAGGGTTTTCTGAAATGGCAAAGCAGTTCTAGGACGCGTGGATTGAGTTCGGGACGCGCAGATCCTTGGACAGCTTGTCTATTTGAGCTCGGATTGTAAAACGGACGTCATTTCCTCATCTGGGCTCCTATTGGAGTGATTCAAAAGCCTAGACCACTTGATTTTTCGACGTTGTTTCATCTAACATATTTTCAGAGCCAAAGAAGCAACTCTTGGTTTGGTTCCAAGCAATTTCTTTTTGTAATGGCTTCCTTCTCGTCATCCTTGTTTTTAAGCCTATGATCCTTCAATATACTCTTTATTACTACATCCTTGGTCATCCTTCTTACCTCCTCTTCATACTAGTCCATCCAAGATCGTCAACAAGCTTCCGAATATGCACGAGAGACGGGAATTCCGCCTCATTATCTTCTTTCCTATAAGACATGTACAATACAATAGGAAAGCAAAATCGGAAGGAATTGACGGATAAAATGGTCATAAAATGCTATATTAGTATGCAAAATAGGTTCAATTAGGGGACTAAATATGCCCAATTAAGAGTCACATCATCTAGACAATTACTCAAGCAGATACTCAAAAATGCCCAGACTCATGCATCCCCGATTGGGGTTGGCGCCCCCGATCGGGGTTAACCGTATCTAAGCTCTTCCGAGTTGTTTACGTTTCAGCTCCAATTTACTATAAATAGTGGGTAGTATTCGACACTTGGGGTAGACTTGCATGATATATTTCTCTCACATTTTAGCACAAATCATTAGTTTTTTAGTTTAGTTTAGTTTAGATTTCATTTAAGCATTTCCATATTGTTATTTACACTTCATTTAAGCATTTCAAGTTATTTCAAGTATTTGTTCTTCAAGTTTAATTCCCTTTGTTAAGGTAATTTTATTTCTTGTATTATTTTGTTGTTCCTTAGCTTTGTCATTTCCTTTTGCTAATATTCATGTTTATTACATCATTTGCTATTAGTTTTATTTCTATTATGGTATAGTAATTTCCTTAGTCTAGGGACTAGGGAAGCCTTGCAAAATCTAATATATGTAAAATAATAAATTAGGTTGATATAATATTGTCTAATTGTTTCTATCACATGTTTGTATCGTCACGTTTAATCTTTGTTTAAAGGCCTTATTCATTGATTAAGTTTGTTAATTCGTTCTATAAGTCGAGAGGCACAGAATCAGATTAGATTAAGCATGTGTAGTAGGACGACCTAGTTATAAACGAGAGTTTCTCTGGGACCCGGTCTATGGTTGACACTAATATCGTGAGTTGGGTGTCTTTAAGCCTAAACAATTGATAATGTTATTATTTCTGAGTTTAATATGAATATATATTTAGAATTGCATGTGTGATCTAACTCCCCTAGACTCCTCTAATCATATAGTTTACAACGTTTTATTTGCATAACCAACCAACCAACCAACAACTGATAAACCGACCTCGATAGAATTCAATCCATAGCAACTTGTTTATCAAACTCTCGTCTCCTTGTGGTTCGACCCCTATTACTACATTTATTTCTGTTTAGGGAATTTATCTTTGCATAGGTGTGCGATAGTCTATCAAATTTTGGCGCCGTTGCCGGGAGACGGTTTTGCTTATTATTAGTTATTGAATTTTATCTTGTTTTATTTTGTCTCGGGGAACACTTGTTCCTTGAGATATTCTCACGGTTTCTTTGTTGTTTTAGTGCCTATTTTGTAGGTAATAAAGCTTGGCCTTTCATAATGAATTACGAATTCGTTCCACAACTCCAAGATGAGCCTTTTCCCGACTATCTTGACCGATTCTACTACTTTTGCAGTAATCTCATCTCCCTTGGACATGTCCTTGATGGGGATTACTTGGGTTATTTTGTGCTTGGTGGCATGGATTTTGAGACCCGTGGAATGGCTCTAAAGTTGAGTAATGGGGGTGTCTACTACATGGTCGGGCCAGAACTTTAGAATTTCTCAGATTACATGGCTTCCGAATGTCGGAAATTAGCACGCCGATTCCATTATTGGCGTATCGAAGAGGAGCTTAATGTGTTAGAGGCTCGTTTGGAAAAAAATTCTCAAGAGAAACCGAGACCACGTGAGCCTATCTTTTCTCATTTTGCTTTTCAACCTCCCCATTGTGAGTCTTTTCAATCTAATGATTTTGAATTATTGGATGATGATGACGATGATCCGACTCTTTCTTTTAAAATTCCCCTTGATGCCATCCCAATGAAAAATTTAGAGACTGATGTTGAAGATTAACCATGGATGATGTTGGGCCGCCCGAATATAATGAAAAGGATGAGTTTTACCAGAGACCTTAGACTCCTTCGAGAATCCTTTCATGGTGGATGTAGTTGACCCTTTTGAGGTTGATGGAGGACTTAGTGATGCATACGTAGAAGTTAAGTGGGATACACCCCCTATTTTTGATGAGTCCTACCACTTAGAGTTTTCATACCACCGAATTGAGACCATTCATGATTATAATTTGTGCACTAACGGTTATTTTTATGGTCTTAAGCATGATGCTCCTTCTCTTACTGACGAGTGGAGTAATACGGTGGTTGTTTTCGAAGCCTCTTCTACGCATTTTGATAAGATTTTTCATCCTTTTCCTTTGATCTTTTATGCATTAATCTTACCAATTGCATATATATGCTTTTGTATTGCCCATGCACATGTATATGATCTGCTTCTAATGGCTTTTACTTATTTTTTAAGGATGACGACGGCCAAAACGCTCGAAAAAATAGGAGTCTAGCAAGACTTAAAATTTGTACTTCTTGGGAGGCAACCCAAGCTTTTATTTATTTTTGTTTTTCATTTTCCGCAATTTAATGTTTTTGTAGAATTAGAAATAAAATTCCTAGACTTAACGGTGTTTATTTTTATGGTTTGTAGGTGAAAAAAATGAAGAAAAGGAGTCTCGATGAGGTTATGCAAGCTTCCCCATGCCAGAAACCCCGTTCGGGGACATAACTTTCAAAAACGGGACGGAATTAACAAATATGAAGTAAAGTCAAAATCACCCTAAACTTGGTCAACCCTGATCGGGGTTGGCAGCCCCGATCTGGGACGTAACTTTTCCCCGAAATAAAAATTAAAAAAAAATTGCCAAATCACTTGGAAACATCATTCCTTCATCAAACTTTCAATTTTTGGCCATTTTCTTGAATTATTGATAAATGGAAGAGTCCCCCGTATACATGCTAGCTGGGGGGGGGGGGGGGGTGGGGAAGGATAGCAAGTCTAGTAAGTGTTCTTTCCTTTGCATTTTAGTTTATTTTCTCGCAACCTATTGAATATGACCCCTTGTCCTTCTTGTTTTTGTGCTTTTGAGCCATTTTTATGGTTTCGTTGGATGATTTACATGTTGGCACATTGAGGACAATGTTGTGTTTAACTTGGGGGAGGGATTGAATTTGCATCTTAGTTAGTTTGGATTTTCAATTCAATAAAAATATGAAAATTTTCAATTCAATAAAAATCTGAAAATTTGAAAATTTTGAGAGAAATTTGTGTGTTTTTGCTTGCTTTTAGCATACTTTCCCTCTAGTTTATCCTAATGATTGCTTATAGCTAATGATTTATTCTTTTATGATGGGATAATTGCTACATGGAGATGTCTTGACATAGTAGGTGGGAGATAGAAAATGAACCGAATAAGTTTGATCTTTACTATTGGCAAGCTACAAAATGGTAAGGTAGAGCCTCTTTAGACCGACGCATCCATATCCGGTCTCTCTTAGGTGAGTGTAGGTGTCTCCTTATGATGTGTGTCTCATCAAAATGCACAAGTATGGTCTTAATTTCATCTCTTTATAAGCATGCATTAATATGTTGTTAGCATTTTGAAGCCATTCACATGATTAAATTTGCCTTTTTGAACCCTTCAAAAAATTGATCCCTAGCTACATATAAAATTGCCTACCTTGTTGAGCTAGTAGCTTTGATGAGTTGTGTTTGGGTGCTCATTTGGGATTTGTTTTATCTGGAAATATCATTGTGAGCTTGGTCTTAATGCTCTTGAAAAATAAATGAGGAGAAAAGAAAAAAAAGAAAAAGAATTAAAAAAAATGAAAAATGATGAGAAAGAAAAAAAGAGAAAAAAAGCATGAAATGAAAAAAAAAAAAAAAAAAAAAAAAAGCATAGTTGGATTGAAAAAAAAAGAAAAAAAAAAAAGAAGAAGAAGTTGTTGTAAGAAATTCTCATATTTTATTATCATCTTTTGGAGAATTTTCCTATGGTTTGCATTACAATATTGGGTTAGTGTCGGGATTGAGCATCCTTTCAATTTGGATTTTCCCCTTTCTTACCTATGTCTTATTTACCTTCTTGTTACCCATATGGCTTCTTTATCATGCTTGCATTTGAATGTTTTGGCTTGTAGTTTTGAAATGATTACCATATTAGATTGCGGGCACATTCTTACGAGTCGAGGATAAGTGAGTGTTTTCACACAAAATGTCCCATCACATACAAATGAGTTTGAGTGCATCGTGAGAGTCCATTAGTCAAAAGATCATTCAAGAGCTTAAAGGTTCATTCAAAGTCTTACATGCTACGCCTGTAATACCCGTCCTTTTAGAGACCCGTTGACCGATGTTGACTGACCTTAGACACCTATCTTAACCTTTGGGAACCTTACGAGTTAAGCCTTGTGACGTTGTGAGACTTTCAGTTTGTGTTACTCGATCTAGCGGAGACTACTTGATCGAGTAGTCTGGGGACTCGATCGAGTAGAGGCCGCTTGATCGAGTAAGTGGGTTACTCGATCGAGTAACCTGACTTCAGCGGAGAAATATAAATCGTAAATCGTGAAACCCAAATCATTTCTCTACCTTTCTTCCTAAACCTAGATGCCGTCATTTCACTTGTCCTCCACCATGGGTCATCTCCTTGAAGCTTTTGAGAGTGGGTACACCATAGAGATGGGATGCTTGAGTCGGGCAGCGGTCTTGACGCCGGATTGCTTTGTATAGGTATGTTGTCATCGTTATCATCTCCCTTGATTTCAGTTATGGTTAGTAGTAGTAATAGATGGTTATGGTGGTTGGTGTAGGTGGTTTTAGTGTTTGATTGTTATCTTGTGATCGAACGCGGAATCGCTGTGGTCTGCTAAAGGTAGGTTTTCCTACTCAGTACTGTTGCTTGTCTAAAGGGTCTATGTTGTTGTATAGTTGGTTTAGTGTCATTGTTGATGGTTGATTGTGGTCGATTGATTAACATTGTGTTTGAATTGGTGATTGTTGTTTGTACAGTTGGTTGTGATTATTTGTCTTTGGTTCTTGAATTGCGTCCTCGGCTGAGTGGAGTACTTGCGGGAGTGGCTTCACGCCCTTGATTCACCTTTTGTGGAACCTGCCACATAAGGGATGTGCACATTAAGGAACATGGATTATCACTCGGATTGATGAGCGGGGGTTAGGTGGGAACGGCTGCAGTCCACCAGTGGTAGAACTGGACCTTCGGGCTGTCACAGGTGTGTGGTTGGTTGGAGGAGACAACGTATGCGTGTTACTTTATTTCCTTGGGTCTACTTTTGTATTTGTTACCTCGGTTACTAACCTTGTATGGTGTTGTTGTGTGGTCTTCTTGTGTTGTGTCTGCCGTGATCCACTATGGTGAGCAGTCAGTCTTAGCAGGTTGATGTATGGCCTATAGCTGGGTGCTTGGAGGGACGAGTCTACCATGAGTCATGGCAGAAACAGTTTCATCTAGTTAATAGTTATCACGAGTTGTATCTTTTATATCTGTTATTTGTTTTAAATCACTTGTAATATAATATAATCGTTCTATTATCGACATTTCATTATTACTGACCTCGGGCAACTGAGATGGTAGCGCCCTTATCTGCTAGGGAAGGTCTTGTTCAGGCTCCTTGGTAGATGGGGGTGTTACAAAGTGGTATCAGAGCGACGATTTTGGAACCTGTAACTAATGAGCCCAATGAACGTACTGAGTCTAATAAAATGAACCTGGTGTATGTATGTTGGGAGCCCCAGCTGATGCTTGATTTTGGGTGAGTAGGCACCCTCATTTCAAAATCATGGCCCCAATGTGCTTAACCCAGCCACTGAGTAAGGGGATATCGAGTCGGGAGTTGTGTGCATGGATGTGTATGATCAATAAGTTAGAAATAGTGGTGATTGATGGAGTCTATGGTAATGTTTATTGCGTACAAATAGTGACAACAAACTGTGAAGGTTTGTGGATTTTTGGAAGTGTGTGGGTGTGATAAAGATGGTGAAAGTACTGATAGTTGCATGATAATGTTGGATAATGTGATGATAGTAACAAGGTACGAGTCGAGTCTTTATATACGTTCTAATTAGTATACGTTGGCAAGTAATGTTTGGGAATGCAATGGATGAATTTGTTAAGTACTTTTGTGATATGGCATAATTAAGTTGGATATTTGGTTGATGAATTATCGTGACATGATTGAAATTTGTAGCGAACCTGAGTAATATATGTTGGCTTATTGATAGGTGGATGCTTATTATAGTATATACATAAGTTGGATAGTTGAATTTGCAAATGCGTAAGCAAATGAGAAGTAATGTGTTGATTGTTTATATGTATGAGCTGATATCATAGCGAATTTTCTTGCATAATGTTTGTTATAAGATGGAATGATATATGTAATGTTCGGATGAAGTAGTTTTGTACATTTGAGTAATAATAATGTGTCGTGATTGGATGAAATAATCTGTGACGATTTCCAAATATACTTTGGAATCGACACGAGTTGTTGTTTTGCAGGGATCGTTAACTAAACTCGTAACTTTTGACCGTGTTGTTGGAGCTTGTTTCCTCCACAAATTAGTGTGATAACATTTATAAATCTCTTATAGGTTCACAAGCGTATACTTCGTATTTTATCAGTTGATTAACAATTACCTAAAAACGGTTGGCTTGCTAGAAAGTTTGACGTTATTATCATACAGATGGCGGTGATCAACTAGTCCCTAAAAGTCACACCTAAATGATGTGTTTGAGAGATGTGGTTATGGAAATGTAATCACATTGATGCCTTATATGACTAAACAGTTAGTCAATGTGTTGATGAGACAATTATTTAATGCCGATTAAATAATATTAGTTGAGACGAATTAATTGTCAATTCGTAAATTGAATAAAATAAGTTATATTTAATTAATGTATATAATGTTAGCTTGGACGAATTAATATGTTAATTCGTAATTAAATGTAATCGGTTATATTTAATCAGCAAATGATAATTATACGATATTGTCATAATAATTATTATTGACCCGAATTAATAAATCAACCACAAGCTGTTGTGTGTAGAATCATTAATACGGAATGATATAAATGACAATTTATAAATAATGCATTATCTACATGGTCGATCGACCGGGTGTGTCAGTCGATCGACTGATACGCCTGTCTCGGTATGTGGGCCGAAAATTAAAAGGAAAAAAAACACCCTAATTCTCCCTAATACACGGTTATAAGGGAGAGGGGAGTTTATTTTTCGAACCTAATTTTCTAACTCATTCTTTCCTCTCATCTAAAAACACAAAAACCGAAAAACCCTAGCAATTTTTTAGAAAATTTAGCGTTCGATTCTAGCAAGAAGCAAGTGCATATCTCATATCGTCTTGGGTGCAACTGATAGGAGAATATCATTGCGATATTGTTCATAGGCCATAAAAGCTAGGACCGAAGGTTATTTCTTAATCCTTTACGCTTTTGTTTATGCAATTTAGTTTTATGACTCGTAATCATCTCTATAATTCGTTATAATCCTTAATAATAAGGGAAGTATACAGATTATTTCCCACAAGTGGTATCAGAGCAAAGACCACGAATTTTATTTTGACGATTTTCATAAAATTGGATGTAAACAAAATTGGTCTCGAAAAATTAGGGTTTCGACTGTAAAAGTTTTGCCGTAGCTGTTTTTGATTCACGGTTTGGTCGATCGACAAGTACCCCTGGTCGACCGACTGCCTCGTCTGCTCGACCGAATTTTTTTCCGTTTTGATATTTTTATTTCCATTTGATTCATACATATTATTGTTTTAATCAGTTAAGATGATAATAAAATGAATTTGTAGATGCTTTGATTTAATTCGGATTAAATTAAATTGTAAATGGAATCGCCATGTTGATGATATAAAATTCGTTTTTGCTATATAGTTTTTAGCATATACGGTTAATCACGTTTCATTAATTCATATGCTAATCGTGTTCTAATAGCAACTGTAAACGATTTTCTTCATCTTAATTTTTTTGTTTTAGGGCATTTTTTTGCCGCAAAGAAAACTTTGACGGCTGTTTTTAGGGTTTGCCGAGAGCTCAAAAAAGAAAAAAAAAAATTTGTTTTTTTTTTGCGTTTTTCCTGAAATGTCGAGCAAAAAAATTTTTAAAAAAAAGGATTATGTTTTTTTGTTTTTGCTGTATAGCCGAAATTTTTTTAAAAAAAAGGGGCTGTTTTGTTTTTTTTATCCAGCCGAGAAAAGAAAAAAAAAGGACTGGATTCGGTTTTTGCACAATTACCGAAAGAAAGAAAAATTGTTTTTGATTTCTGCTTTTTTTGGCCGAGCTGAAAAAATAAAAATAAATAAAAATAAAAATCTGTTTTTTTTTTCTCGTTTTGCCGAGATCAAAAGAGAAAAAAATGGATTTTTGATTGGTTTGTTTTGGCCTAGAAAGATTATACATTAAATTTACAATGTATAATCAATTATTGTGAAACGGTTCATAATTCATAGATACCTAATTATTTTGAAGAAGTTTAGAATAATGAATGGATTAAATTCATATTACAAGTTTAATGTGAATTAAGATTAAAATTAATGTGATTAGTTGAGGAATTGTCACTTAATTTGATCAATTAAATAGGTGGTTTGGATATAATTAATCTACATAATTAAAGAATTATGTCTTGTATGTTTAATTTTTTTTAGTTGATGCATTTTATTTAGTTGAATGAACCGTTTGAATGGTTAAATTTACGTATTTTTGCAATCGGTTGTAATTTGTAATATCTAGTGTGGCCTTAGTCAAACTATGTTTTCGTAATGATGGGAACATAATTTTTAATGTAATTTGAGATTTCGAATCTCCTTTATTTTTCTTTAGTTTTTGGGTTTTGAAATTAGAATGTAATAAATAGGTTTATTATGAAAATTTATTTATTGTAATTTTCAAAGAAGACTAAAGATGGAGATTGGAGCTCACTCCCGCTACATGGATCAAGATGGAACATCAAGACAAGCTTCTCGGGTCCATGGATGGATTCCAAAGTTGTATTTATGTTCATTCTGATAGGATAGGCCACAGTAGGACTTTATTTTGTTTTACGTTTTACCATTCTTATTGCTTTTCGTTCACATGCTAGTTAATGCATCATATTCCGCCTAAAACCAAACCACCTACTAAAATGCATGAAAATTGACACATATAGGTTGTATGTTAGTTTTCATAGGCATACAGATGTCACATGTTTATTAAGCCATCATCTTAGTTTATTCATTCACGCATGCTAGATATTAGTTCACTTAAAATGAATTAAAATAAAGTTGATGGGATCTTCCTCTAAAACGGAAATTGAGATTAGTCTTTATAAGGGCAAACAACTATGAATCCCTTCTTCGTCGGTAGGCATAATATGACCCCTTCTACGTTGGGTAAGTAGTTTATGTTGACTTAGTTTATCTCAACGTTCTAGTCCGAAGAGTTTCTCGTGATTATGATGGACTAAAGATAGAATTTGCAGAAATTTATTGACCAAGAATTCTAACAGTAGAATTAGCCAAAAGGTTGGCTTATCAATTTAAAGATAATTGAGTCTTGGGATCATTTATATAATTCTTGAGGAATGTCAATTGTATAAATGCTTGAGTTTTGCGTTATGACATTAGATCATTAGACTTAAATTAAAATCGATGCACATGCTTATTATTTATTCTTCTTTTCGCAGTGTAGAACACGTTTATATTACTGTTACAACAAATGGCTGGAAATAACGAAATCCCATGCCTAGTGCCACACTTGGACGCGAGTCCTGGCTGAAAGTTTTTATGGACAACATGAATCAGTACACGCGACTGAAGAATGATGGGTCCAACTTTGCGGACTGGGAGGCAGCACTACGAAATGCTGCCATTGCTGACGGTAAGCTCAAGTACTTAACTGAGCCAATACCGGTCAAACCTGCCCCCAATGCGGGTGTTAACGAGTCACTTGCTTATAGTGATTTCGTTATGGAAGCGGGTGCGATAAAGAACGTACTCATCTTTGCAATGGAAACCAATTTGCAGAGACGCTTCATTGCCTAAGGTGCGAACAAGATTTTCACCACGCTTACTAACGAGTTCTCAAAAGCACCGAGGATCGTTACTTATGAGCATACCTGTCGCTTCTTTGATGCGAAACTCTAAAAGGGCCAACCGGTTAGCCCACACATTCTTAACATGATTGAGAATGTCGAGAAGTTGGAGGCACTTGATTGCAAAATCAGTGAGAGCATTGTCATTGATCGAATGCTTCATTCTCTTCACGATGGTTTTGCCCTTTTCAGGGCGAACTACTACATGAATGACTTGAAAAAGAGTCCTCATGAGCTACACTCCCTTCTCGTACAGACCGAGAAGGATATGGATATGAGTGGGAGCATGAAGCAGGATGTTCTCACGATTTCCAAAAAGGGTAAAGGTAAGGGCAAAGCTCCAGGCGACCTAACTGTAGGTAAGCCAAAATTCAAGAAGCCAGGAAACGGTAAGAGTGGGCCCGGTGAGACTAGTGGCTCACAGGGCAAGGCAAAGAGCAAGGGCGGTCACATTGAGTGCCACCATTGTCACAAGACTGGACATTGGAGGAGGAACTGTCCCGTGTACCGTGAGGACATCAAAGCAGGCCGTGTCGTTCCTGTTGGTATGTCATCTTATATTCATTTGATTGAGATTAACCATGCAAGTTTCGGAACTTGGGTAGTTGATACTGGTTGTGGTTCTCATCTGTGTAATCATCTGCAGGGCCTAAGAAACATCACACCTCTCGGAAAGGGTGATGTGGACTTGCGAGCCGGGAATGGAGCTAGAGTTGCTGCTGTTTTGAAGGGAACATATGTGATCCAACTCCCTAGTGGTTTTCAGTTATTTTTAAATAACTGTTACTATGTACCCAGTTTGTCTAATAACATTATTTCAGTTTCCGTACTTGATAAAGACGGATCTTCATTTTTAATAAAGGATAATAGCTGTATTTTCTCTTTCAATGAAATGATTTATGGTAAAGCGGTTTCCATGAATGGAATTTACATCTTAGAACAAACCACGGAAGTATTACGCGTGAATAATAATAAATTAAAGGTTGGTGACAAAGATCAAACCTATCTATGGCATTGTCGAATGGGACACATAAATGAGAAACGTGTAAAGAAACTCGTCGATAATGGGACTATTCCCGCATTCGAATTTTCTACATATGGCACGTGTGAATCATGTCTCATTGGCAAAATGACTCGAATTTCCTTCAAAGGTGTTGGAATGCGCGCTAGTGACCTATTAGGACTCATACATACTGATGTTTGTGGACCTATGTCAATTACCGCTAGAGATGGCTATAGATATTTTATCACTTTCACGGACGATTTGAGTAGATACGGATATATCTACTTAATGAAGCATAAAAGTGAGGCCTTTGATAAATTCAAGGAATACCAGAACAGGGTTGAAAACCAACTGAGTAGAAAGGTTAAAGCACTCCATTCAGATCGGGGTGGCGAATATCTTTCAAATGAGTTTGATCAACACCTTAAAGACTGTGGAATCGTTTTGCAGTTAACTCCACCTGGAACACTTCAATTAAATGGTGTGTCCGAACGGAGAAATCAAACCTTATTTGATATGGTTCGATCCATGATGAGTCACACGGTAGTGCCTGATTCATTATGGGGTTTTGCTCTTTTTTCAGCTGCTCTTATACTTAACCGAAGTCCGACTAAAGCTATCGGCAAGACTCCATATGAAATGTGGAAGGGAACGGTCCCTAACTTGTCCTTTATTCGGGTTTGGGGCTGCGAGGCTTATGTCAAGTGGAGACACGAGGATAAGCTCGGCCCGCGATCGGTCAAGACATACTTTGTAGGTTATCCAAAAGGAACATTTGGTCATTACTTCTATTCGCCTACCGAACATCGAGTTTTTGTTGCGGCTAGTGCGACGTTCTTAGAGAAAGAATTTCTCGAGAACAAGACAAGTAATAGAACCTTCGAGCTGTCGGAGATTCCAGAACCAACAACCGAGGAACAGATTGAGGAAGTTGTTCCTCCAACTGATGATACGGTTAGTATTCCTGAGGAACCTAGGAGGTCGGGTAGAGTCTCAAATCCTCCGGACAGATACATTGGTATTGTCGAGGAGAATGACGTTTTACTCCTAGAGAGTAATGAACCCGCTACCTATAAAAGTGCTATGGCCTGTTCCGACTCAAAGCTATGGCTCGAAGCCATGCAATCCGAGATGGACTCTATGTATGAGAATGACGTATGGGATCTTGTCGATTTACCTAATAAGGTAAAACCTCTACAGTGCAAATGGCTTTACAAAATAAAGCGTTATGTAGACGCGCAACCAGATACCTATAAGGCGCGACTAGTGGCAAAAGGTTTCACTCAAGTGCACGGATTACATTATGATGAAATTTTTGCACCTGTAGTCATGCTACGTTCCATTCGGATAATCTTAGCCATTGCCGCTTTTGATGATTATGAAATTTGGCAAATGGATGTGAAAACCGCCTTCTTAAACGGTTATTTGGAAGAAGAGTTGTACATGGTACAACCCAAAGGTTTCATAGATCCTGAACATCCTAAGAAATTATGCAAGCTTA
The DNA here is from genome assembly GCF_048544455.1 of Silene latifolia. Classification (NCBI taxonomy): domain Eukaryota; kingdom Viridiplantae; phylum Streptophyta; class Magnoliopsida; order Caryophyllales; family Caryophyllaceae; genus Silene; species Silene latifolia. Next base: position 95,461,777 of record NC_133527.1, read on the forward strand.
AGCGTTCCATTTATGGCCTTAAGCAAGCTTCTCGGAGTTGGAATCATCGTTTCGACCAAGTGATAAAAGAGTATGGTTTCACTCGATCGGTCGAGGAACCATGCTTATATATCAAGTCGAGTGGGAGCAAGATTGTATTCTCTATATTGTATGTCGATGACATACTCTTGATTGGGAATGACATTCCTCTCCTATCTTCGGTTAAATAATGGTTGAAGAAACATTTCCAGATGAAAGATCTGGGTGAGGCACAACGCATTTTGGGAATCCGTATCTACCGAGATAGATCACGACGGACCTTATCACTTAGTCAAGAGTCTTATTTGGATAATATTCTTGAGAGGTTCAGCATGACCAACTCCAAGAAGGGGAACCTTCCAATGACGTCTGGGATGCAGTTGAGCAAGTCTCAATCACCCACGACGCCTGAAGGAATTGAGCGCATGAGTCGTGTTCCTTATGCATCTGCAATAGGATCAATCATGTATGCCATGATATGCACACGTCCAGACGTGGCATATGTATTGAGTATGGCGAGTCGGTACCAAAAGAATCCAGGTGAAACACACTGGATAGCTGTTAAAAATATCATCAAGTACCTACGGAGGACTAAGGATAGGGTATTGACTTATGGAGGCGATACTAAGCTATGCGCAATCGGTCACGCAGATGCTAGCTTCCAAACGGATCGAGATGATTCAAAATCTCAGTCCGGGTTCGTCTTCACTCTTAATGGTGCTGCGGTCAGCTGGAAGAGTTCCAAACAGAGTGTTGTAGCAGATTCTACTACTGAATCCGAGTACTATGCCGCTTCGAAAGCAGCTAAGGAAGCGATATGGATGCGTCAATTCTTACAAGGACTTACGATAGTTCCTAGTTCGAATGACCCGATCACCATCTATTGTGACAATAGAGGTGCCATCTTCCAGGCTAAGGAGCCAAAGTCTAGCAAAAAAATCTAGACATGTACATCGGAAAGCTCACCTGATCCGTGATTACGTGGAGCAAGAAGAGATAGTGATTGACAAGATAGCTTCGGATGATAACATCGTGGACCCTCTCACTAAACCGTTGAATTTTGATAAGCAGAGCACGTTATTTCCATGGGAATAAAACGTGTTCCTGAGTTGTAGTAGTTGATTATGGATTTGATACATTATCTTTTTCATATACTATTTATAACTTCATCATTTTATAATATTTTGTTTTTCATGTGGATGCACTGACAACTTTGAACGCCACAAAGTGAACTGAATTACATTATATTTTGTTGGTCCGTAATCGCCTTAATGAGCTGATAACTCTGGCTATTATATTGTGCAGTCGATTGATGGTGGGTTCAACGAGCCATAAGTCAAACGGTTGACTGATCGATCACAGATGCGAGATTATAACGATACCTCGTAGGACAAATATTTGTGACAACGTAATGGAGTCCTAAATGTTTAAAAACATTCGGTGCTAGGTCGTGGATAGGACGCCATTTGTGTTCCTAGAGTCGGTTCTTTTGACTATCGACTGTCTCTTGAGATTAAGGCAGTTTTTGGGTGACTTTGGTTTCTTTCTCACGGTCTGCCATAACTGGAGGCTAAGTAGATTTTTTCTGGGTCATTTCATACTGTGCTTATATCTGCAGGATTCGAGTTGAGGATAATATCCAACCTTTATCAGGTATAGTTATTTCTCAGGGCCACTCGAGGAGTTGTAACTGAAATGCATGGCCATGCTCGAATGATGATTTGTTTATCAATTAAGTTACTCTCTAGTCGGGGAAACCACTCTTGATATAGATCGCTTGTAAAATACGACCTTTGTGAATACAGATTTTGAAAATTGTTTTACATTGAGTGGGAGAAATTTTAGGATATAAGAATCGGTTATCGCACATGCACTTGTGAGGACAAGTGGGAGTTTGTTGGAGCTTGTGTCCTCCACAAATTAGTGTGATAACATTTATAAATCTCTTATAGGTTCACAAGGGTATACTTCGTATTTTATCAGTTGATTAACGATTACCTAATAACGGTTGGCTTGCTAGAAAGTTTGACGTTATTATCATACAGATGGCGGTGATCAACTAGTCCCTAAAAGTCACACCTAAAGGATGTGTTTGAGAGATGTGGTTATGGAAATGTAATCACATTGATGCCTTATATGACTAAACAGTTAGTCAATGTGTTGATGAGACAATTATTTAATGCCGATTAAATAATATTTGTTGAGACGAATTAATTGTCAATTCGTAAATTGAATATAATAAGTTATATTTAATTAATGTATATAATGTTAGCTTGGACGAATTAATATGTTAATTCGTAATTAAATGTAATCGGTTATATTTAATCAGCAAAAGATAATTATACGATATTGTCATAATAATTATTATTGACCCGAATTAATAAATCAACCGCAAGCTGTTGTGTGTAGACTCATTAATACGGAATGATATAAATGACAATTTATAAATAATGCATTATCTAGATGGTCGATCGACCGGGTGTGTCAGTCGATCGACTGATATGCCTGTCTCGGTATTTGGGCCGAAAATTAAAAGGAAAAAAAAAACACCCTAATTCTCCCTAATACACGGTTATAAGGGAGAGGGGAGTTTATTTTTCGAACCTAATTTTCTAACTCATTCTTGCCTCTCATCTAAAAACACAAAAACCGAAAAACCCTAGCAATTTTAGAGAAAATTTAGGGATCGATTCTAGCAAGAAGCAAGGGCATATCTCATATCGTCTTGGGTGCAATTGATAGGAGAATATCATTGCGATATTGTTCATAGGCCATAAAATCTAGGACCGAATGTTATTTCTTAATCCTTTAGGCTTTTGTTTATGCAATTTAGTTTTATGACTCGTAATCATCTCTATAATTCGTTATAATCCTTAATAATAAGGGAAGTATACAAATTATTTCCCACACGTGTACCTAACCTTACTTGACCGAGTACAAGTGCCTACTCGACCGAGTAGACCTTACTCGATCTAGTTGAGGAGTTATAAGATCGAAAAAGTTGGAACTGCCAGCGAAAACTCGATCGAGTAGCTCCAAATCGATCGAGTAGAGGCCACTCGATCGAGTACCCTACTTAGTCGATCGAGTAAGTGCTATAGTATACGGGTTTATACGGGATTCATATACCTTTCGCAATTTCTTCCTTCTTATTCTTTCATATCTCTAAACCCTAAATTTCTTCAATCTCTCCCTTTAGCTCTCAAACTTTGGTGAAGTTGTGCTTGATTTCTTGCTTTCTTTCTTGCTTAATTCGTTCTAGTCATTTGCTAATTGATCAAGGTAAGAATTTTCATCCTTTTCTTTGTTTTTAATCAATTAGAACCATATAAAGTGTTGGAGTTTTCTGAAAATTCGATTTATATACATGTATTCTTGGTTATAATTGTCGTAACATGGTATAATTGCTCTTGATTGTGATTATTGATGTTAGAAGTAGAAAAATCAAATCAATATGGGGGTATGTGGGAACCGAATTTTCTAGGGTTTAGGTTTCAAATTGAATTTTGTTTGTCTTTTGCATATGGAAGGGGGAAAATTGAATAATGTATGTTATGGGTATCATGTTTAGTGTTGATTTTGACTAGTTTTACCAAAAAATTTGTCTTATAACTCCGTCTTAAAAGTGCCCCAAACTGAAATTTGCCCCAATTCCTTTGATGAATATCTATTTGTGAAAGTCTTATGAAAAGATTAATACCATAATTTGGCAATTGGTTTGTTAATTGATGTTACAATTTTCATATTTTGGTAGCTATAAAGACCGTCTGTTATTTAATTTTGGAAGAAGCATGTTTAATCCTTTGGATTGTTTTGGTGAAAGTGTGTACATAGTTGTTTCTTCTTCCATGAGTATGCATGAAAAGTTTATTTATCTTCGAGTAAGTGTTCGCTTGTGTGCCTAAAGTATGTGTTGAAACAGATGCCGAGACCTGCAGTTGGTACCCGTCAAAGTAAGAGGGGGAGGGCTTCTTAGCCTGAGGTTGGTGAGGGGAGTCAGGGACCCACGGTCCCACCTGTGCCTGAATACCCTACCATCGTCTTTGCTGATTTCAAGCAAAGAGATGCTTTTGTCGAGTTACATAAACGTCGCATGAAACCAACCCGTTGTATCGACACCACAATCTTAGAGGACCTAGTGGTGGAGACGGATGTGAGGGATATATTTGAGACTTTGGGTTTGACTTGTTTGTACCGTCTGAGGAAACAATCCTACGCCTTCTTGACTTTGGAATTCATGAGTTCTTTTCTCTATGATGCAGCGGCTAAGACCGTCCAATTTCGTCTCATGAACACCAGTTTCCTCTTGACCATGTATATTTTTTCTACCCACCTTAGCCTTGCCCGACCGAAGAAGGAAGCCCTTAGGGATATTCCAACTGAGTGTGGAGCCAGTAGTTACATGCCTTGCTTTAACCCCGCCCCCACCTCGAGCAACATGTTGATTAATGATGTGCAGCATATAACCCTTAAAATCTTTCTACATGACTTGACTTGTTTAATTTATGATCGGAAGGATATGAGTAAGTTGACCTCACATGCGGTGATGTTGTTAGTTGCTTACCTTAACTCCTCACGAGCTCCCAGAGTCTCCTACAGTGCCCCGGCCATAGTCTGTGCTAGCCTCGCTTTGATGGCCACCTCTAGGACCCGATACTTGAGTTTTGGTGCCATTGCGACACGGTTGGCTAAGAGATTGACCACCTTTGAGGCCTCCTCGACCCTTACACCCATGGCCCCATATGTGCCTACCTTGGACTGAGACTACTTCCTCGAGCAGAAATGGTTGGGAACCTTGGAGGGTGGTGGTTTGGCTTGGAGGGTATGGGGTATGAGGTGGATGAGGATACTTCACTCCGAGCACCTTCCCACGACATAGCCTTTGACGGCGGCGGTAGTGGCAGCGGACTCCGATGATGAGGAGGAGGCTCTTGCGTGAAAGTATTACCTCATTGATGATGGTCTTCTGGAGGTGATTCAAGAGCCGACTAAGAAGGAGCAGGCTAGACCCAATGATAGGCAGCCTAGATTGGGGAGGGGACCTAGGCGGGTAGGGAGAGAGTCGATGAGACCTAGCCACAGTAGCCCGTGCCTATGCAGCATCAGTTTCCCAGCTATCCTTCGTTTTTCAGTCCTAAGATGAGAGTGAATGGCTCACGAAGAGGGTATCTGCCACCTTGATGCTCCGGAATCTACCTGTGATGGCTTATGTGTAGGGCATCGGGACCACCTCGGCTCAGCCGGTGTGATGGAGAGGTGTTGGTGATGACAGTGTGGTCTTTCACTGTTTTGGGGTGGATCGGACTACTTGGAGTGAGCCTCAGAGTTACCCTTACAGTTACTTGGCACCTTAGCGCGTGGGAGCAGATTCAGGGGTTGGGGCCACCATAGGCGAGGAGACTGGAGGAGCTGGCACATCTGGTGGAGGTGTTGGAGATGAGATGATGGAGGAGCCGACCTTGGAGTGATTATGTTTCTTTGTTTCATCTTTGTTTTCATGGAATTGTAGTATTCGGTACTTGTTTTGGTTGGTACATTCGTTAGACTTTGGTTTGTATTGTGGCCATAAGGCCGTATTTTGGATGATTTTCGTACTTTTATGCAGGTAGTTGGTATCGGAAATGAAATTCCTACTTATATATATTCTTTTGGTTTTGTAAGCTGAATAAATGAGGAATATCGACCTGTGGCTACTCGATCGAGTGCCCCTCACTCGATCGAGTATTTGCATGAGTGATTTAGACATATATTCTGATCTCGACGTACTCGATCGAGTAGCTAATGAACTCGATCGAGTAACGTCAACTCGATCGAGTAACTCACAAGCTCGATCGAGTGCCCCCGTCTGATGGCTATTTCGTTCTAATTTGTGTTGGGTCTGCATGTTTATGGATCTTGTGTATACGTGTTCCCTTGCTTGGGTTGGTGACAACATTTTCGTATGTCAAGTATGGTTATATAGTCATATATAGATGTCGTTTATATAACATAGGTCTGATTCATACACTTTTACATGCTTGATCAATTTGCCTCACGTGAAATGTTGAATAATGGTTATAATTCTGGTTACATAATTTGTATGATCGCATAAGAAATTAATAGATGCCATGTATGATAATGGATGGCAGAATGTGTAATTGTGTGATTCACTATTCCGATGGTTTTGAAGTAAATGAATCCTATTTATGTAATGCTCATGACGTATCGTTGTGGCTCTCAATCAAACACATTTATATTCTCAACAAACAACTAGTTAGTGGTAAGTCGAGGTCGATCCATGGGACGGTGGTACTCAAATTATTCAATCTAATTATAGTTGTGCTTGGGGTTGACGCAATTGTAATGGATTGAAGATTCTAATCTAATAGAAGCAATGGAAAGTAAAACAAGCAATTAAAGGAAGGATGTAAACAAATGACTAAAAATGCTAGGATATCATGGGTTCATAGGGGATTCATGGGATTTGATCATACAAACATGTTTTCTACTAGATGCAAGCACTTATTGTTATGATGGGATCGAGTTAGTGTATATCTTACAATCCCTAGGAAGGTTTAGCTCCCGAAGCCGAATCGATTAGATTGTACAACACCTACAAGTCGACTTAATCCTTCCTATTCAACTATATGCATGGTCTAATGAGACTCGAGTTGGTTTATGTCTTACAAGTCTCATTGAAAAGATAAGTGATGGGTAAAAAACGCAAGGATTCATAGACTCGCATTTCATCAAACATAACACGTGCATAAGTTGGAATCCCAACAAGCAAGCAAATTAATTGTGAAAGCATATTAGATTAAGAATGAATGAATCCCCATGTTTGTTTCCTTAATTCCCCATTAATCCTAGCTAAATGACTACTCACTCATGATCAAGTTTATCATGTTAATAAGGTTGTCAATCATACTAACAAAGCCAAACATGATGAATAATTGATGTGATTAACATTAATTAAATAAGAGTAAAAGAGATTATACCTATGAAGATCATTCCAAATAATAAAGCAAAGAATAAAAGAAGAGAACTTGATTGATTGATGAAGAGTTATCAATTCTCCAATAATAACCCAATAATCTTCAATTACCCAATAATAAACTTGAATTACCCAATAATAAGCTTGAACAATAATTAAGGAAAGATTAATGTGTGATTTGTGGAAAGATTAAAGAGTAATCTATTCTAATCTACTCCTAATGAAGGCTTAATCTAATCTAAGAGAAATTTATTTAATCTAAGGAAACTTGGTGGTTTGATTATTACAAATGGAGTATATATAGTGGTACATCATAGGTTAAGCAAGGGTAGATTAGTAAATAACAATGCTAAGTGTTGAGTTGAGGAAGTGGTCCTCTCCAAGGAGATGCGCATATCCTAGGACTGGGATGCTCATCCTAAGCTCAGGATGCGCATATCCACGAGCAGACTATTCTGAAAATGGCACTGCAGCTTGGGACGAGCGGATTGGTCTCGGGACGAGCGTCTTGGCGGACAACTTGTCTATTTGAGCTCAGATTGTAAAACGGACGTCCTTTCCTCATCTGGAATCCTATTGGAGTGATTCAAAAGCCTAGACCACTTTATTTTTCGACGCCGTTTTATCTAGAATGCTTTCATAGCCAAAGGAGCAACTTTTGGTTTGGGTTTCGAGTAATTTCTTCTTGCAATGTCTTCCTTCCCGTCATCCTTGCTTTTAAGCCTATGATCTTTCTATATACTCGTTATTTCTACATCCTTGGTCATCATTCTTGCCTCCTCTTCATACTAGTCCATCCAATATCATAAAAAAAGCTTCCTAATATGCATGGGAGACGGGAATTTCCGCCTAATTATCGTCCTTCCTACAAAACATATGAAATGCACTAGGAAAACAAAATAGAAAGCATTTGACGGATAAAATGGCTATAGAATGTTATAATAGTATGCAAAATAGGCTCAATTAGGGGACTAAATGTGCACAATTATGAGTCACAACAGATATCCCCAAACCGAAACTTTACTCGTCCCGAGTAAAGAGGTGACTAAAACTAGACCTTTATTTAAACTATCCTAATAATATAACCGATATGAGACAATTAGCGGGTCTCACTCCGCCCCTTCAACTCACAACAAGACAACTATGAGGTAGGATGCCTTCTTGCAAGGCAAGGTGGGGCTTGTCAAAATGGCGACACATCCAAGCATTAAAGCACGCAAAACAAGTAATGGATGCATCTACAAAAAATGAATAGCCACTTTCCTCATCTAAGTGGTGGAAATTATCTAAAGGGGAAGCAATCTAAGGGTACACATTCCATTATAGATACGGTTTCCTCAAACTGCTAAGCCTAGAAGGATACCAATAAATCACCTCTAAGTTGCGTCAAGATAGGGTACCTTAGTCCTCAATTGTTAAATGCTTTTGTCTAGAATAGACTCCCAATGGTGTTAGAAACACTGGAGGATCGCGGAATTCCCCTTCTTGCCTAGACAAGAAGAAGGATCGTCCCCTCTCTACCAAGCACAAAAGTGAACTCGATGGATAAAGGGATAATTTTAGTTTCATGTGGGAGTTTGCTTTTTGTTGTTGTTTTCCCTCCCAATTTCTTGTGTCATTTGACATTTGAGAACACTTTCTTTTTGCCATTTCTTTTGATGTTTGGCATTTCAATACTTGACAACTTTCAACTTTTTGCATTTTATTTTGAACATTTTCAAAGTCACCCCATTTGTAGTGAGGGTGCTTATATTTGAAGCATAGGAGTTTTCATTTTTGTTACTCCTCTTTTGTTTTGATGCAATTGCAAACTTTTTGACTTTTTATTTCATTTCTTGAACTCAAATTTGAACAAATTTTGTTCCCATTCCCTTAGATGACAAATTGTGGTAGAATGTGGAAGATGGTTGCATGGTTTCAAGGGTCACTTTGGAATAAACTGTAGCCAAGGAGTTATTACACCACAAGGTACTTTTGACTAGGCCTTAATCCATGGGTCAAAGGATACTAGCATGACATATCCTAGGGTGTTTTACAAGTATTCTAACGAGCAAAGTCTTAAGAAGAAAAAGCATCTACAAGGGCCTTATATACACTTGTCAAGCTTCCCAAATAGATGTTTTCACAAAAAAATTTCCTAAATGCAACTATATGCCATGATACAACTAACATTTATACAACCTAATCTAAATGCAATTCCTAACAACACATAGATACACAAACCGCAACAACAAAATACACCACATTCTCCTTGACATCTAAGCTCATCCTCCTCATATGAATAATGAAAATAAGTGGAAGGGAAATAGAGATTAGAACGATCATACCAAGCGGTCTTCATTTTCCCTTGCTAATGCATCAAATGTAGTGTTGTATCTATGTGAGAAGAGAACAAAAACACAAGTATATACAATTCTATGCTACTAAATTAAAGAACATATTTTTGGTTTTTGAAATTTTCAAATTTTTATGGGTTTTTGTTTTAAGAAATTAAAGAACATATTTTTGGGATTTTTCAAAAATTTTCAATTTTTATGCATTTTGGAATATAAATTCTCATCCCCCACTTTATTTTGGACATTGTCCTCAATGTACATGTAGGAGTAGGAATGAAAAAGAAAGTACATATTTTTTGGATTTTTGAGTAAATGCAATGATATGAATGAATGCATGCTCTAACTAAATGCAATTCTATATGACATATATAACAAATGAATGCAATCTAAACTATATTATATGATGCATGATTTCTAGTAAACTATGGTCACCTATGATCAAACCTCCCAAAACCGATTTAAACACTATTTCTAGTGTAGAAAGGAATAGGTTTGGTCATTAGTGGCTATACATGAATGCAACTAACTATATGAGACATGTGAGATATATTACAATGCAAGCTATACTATATGATCAACTATGATGTATGTTACTTCATGGTTTAACCTCCCCAAACCAATTCTAAACACCATTGCTAATGTAGGAAGAAGGGGTTTAACCATGAGGTAAATATATAAATGCAACTACACATGAGAGATAGGGAAAGAAAGGGTTCTTACAATCATTGTAGGAGATGAAGATGGTAGATAGGATGCATACTTGAATTCTTTATTTTCTTCATTTCTTTGCATTTTCCATCTTCTCATTTTCATCAATTCCCTTCAAAAGCTCAATTGAAATATAAGATCCCTCCCTTTCATCTCTCATGCAATTTATTATATGAATGCAAATCTACACTAAATTCATATATACAAATTAATGGTTATTGAGGAACTCCATCAAACCAAATATTGTCAATTAACAATTTCATAGAAAATTATAACTAGCACTCAAAGCACGTAGAAGTCGGTCAAATTCATGGGAGTGAGATATAAATAGGCATGGATAACAACACAAGATTGTGCAATTGAGAAATGCCCAAGTAAAAGACCGAACAAGCATGTCAAGAATATTATGACAAAAATCATAAGAGATGTGATGGATGGTAGGAGCATGAAATGGGTAGTTGGTTGGCAATTCACTCAACTCGTCGTCCAAATAGTCAAAATCACCACATAAAATGCAAGTACTCTCATTATCATCTAAGGTGATTTCAAGGGTGTCTATTTGGGGTTCCCAAATGTCCTCATATTCTTCATCCCAACAAGGTCCATTATCAAAGGGGTTGTTATAACATGCCTCGCCAAGTTCAACACAATTGTCTCCCTCTAATATGTCATCTTCAAATGGTGAGTTTCCACTCAAGCTCACATCCATATCACTCTCACTTTGCCCATTAACATCAAATTTCATGGAAGTTGGGTTCATTGTTACACAAGAAGAGTAAGGTAACGGCATCCAAGCATTGGTTTCACAATAAAAAATGTATTCCTCATCATCGTCACTCTCTTCATCTAGCACTCCATCTTCCCAAGGAGGGGCAAATTTGTGGGCATAGTAGATTGGCTCAACCTTACAAGAAGGTGTCTCATTCTCACAAATCTCATTTTCATCATAGTTTCCCTCAATTAATTTTTGAAATGTGGTTTTTATCGCTTCAATACCTTCCTTGGCACTCTCAAATATGTCATGTACAATTTGCTTAATACAATGGATGGTCATGAACTCAACAAATTCCCAAAATTCCTCACAACTCATCTCACATATCCTACCACCACTCAAGTGAAATGCCAAGTTACGAGATTCAAGGTTCATGCCATTATAAACAACACAACATGCTTCATCATTTGAAAGAGTAAAACCATGATGCCAAGCATGAGTCATATAATCTTCAAATCTTGCAATAAACTTATAAAAATACTCATTTTCATATTGCCAAAAAGTGAATGTAGACATGTTAAACAAGAGAAATAAAGCAAGTACAAGAATTAAAATTATTAAGTAACCAAAATCCCTCAAGAAGAAGCACAACTAAAACTAGACAAAAGAACGATTCAAATACACAACACCGTCCCCAGCAACGGCACCATTTTGATGAGAGTGTCGTTGGGGCTCTCAATTAAACACATTTATATTCTCAACAAACAACTAGTTACTGGTAAGTAGAGGTCGATCCATGGGACGATGGTACTCAAATTATTCAATCTAATTATTGTTGTGCTTTGGGTTGTCGCAATTGTAATGGGTTGAAGATTCTAATCTAATAGAAGCAATAGAAAGTAAAACAAGCAATTAAAGGAAGGATGTAAACAAATGACTAAAAATGCTAGGATATCATGGGTTCATAGGGGATTCATGGGATTTGATCATACAAACATGTTTTCTACTAGATGCAAGCACTTATTTGTGTGATGGGATCGAGTTAGTGTATATCTTACAATCCCTGGGAAGGTTTGGGTCCCGGAGCCGAATCGATTAGATTGTACAACACCTACAAGTCGACTTAATTCCGCGCCACCGATCACTTCCTATTCAACTATATGCATGGTCTAATGAGACTCGAGTTGATTTATGTCTTACAAGTCTCATTGAAAAGACAAGTGATGGGTAAAAAATGCAAGGATTCATAGGCTTGCATTTCATCAAACATAACATGTGCATAAGTTTGAATCACAACAAGCAAGCAAATTAATTGTGAAAGCATATTTGATTAAGCATGAATCAATCCCCATCTTTGTTTCCCTAACTCCCCATTAATCCTAGCTAAATGACTACTCACTCATGATCAAGTTTAACATGTTAATAAGGTTGTCAATCATACTAACAAAGCCAAACATGATGAATAAATGATGTGATTAACAATAATTAAACAAGAGTAAAAGATATTATACCTATGAAGTTGATTCCAAATAATAAAGCAAAGAATAAACGAAGAGAACTTGATTGATTGATGAAGAGTTGTCAATTATCCAATAATAACCCAATAATAAACTTGAATTACCCAATAATAAGCTTGAACATTAATTAAGGAAAGATTAATGTGTGATTTGTGGAAAGATTAAAGAGTAATCTATTCTAATCTACTCCTAATAAAGGTTTAATCTAATCTAAGAGAACTTGATTTAATCTAAGGAAACTTGGTAGTTTGATTATTACAAATGGAGTATATATAGTGGTAAATCATTAGATTAAGTAAGGGTAGATTTGTAAAAAATAATGCTAAGTGTTGAGTTGAGGAAGTGCTCCTCTCCAAGGAGATGCGCATATCCTAGGACTGGGATGCTCATCCTGAGCTTGGGATGCGCATATCCACGAGCAGACTATTCTGAAAATGGCACTGCAGCTTGGGACGAGCGGATTGGTCTCAGGATGAGCGTCTTGGCGGACAACTTGTCTATTTGAGCTCGGATTGTAAAACGGACATCATTTCCTCATCCGGACTCCTATTGGAGTGATTCAAAAGCCTAGATCACTTGATTTTTCGACGCCGTTTCATCTAGCATACTTTCAGAGCCAAAGGAGCAACTCTTGTTTTGGGTTTCTAGCAATTTCTTCTTGCAATGTCTTCCTTTTTGTCATCCTTGCTTTTAAGCCTATGATCCTTCTGTATACTCTTTATTCCTACATCCTTGGTCATCATTCTTGCCTCCTCTTCATACTAGTCCATCCAATATCATCTAAAAGCTTCCGAATATGCACGGGAGATGGGAATTTCCACCTAATTATCTTCCTTCCTACAAAACATACGAAATGCACTAGGAAAGCAAAATAGAAAGCATTTGACGGATAAAATGGCTATGGAATGTTATAATAATATGCAAAATAGGCTCAATTAGGGGACTAAATGTGCGCAATTATGAGTCACATCAATAATATCAATGTGGAATACAAATTTGTCGCCTGGTGTAATAATTAACATTGTTTTGATGGTGAACTTCGGGAACGAAGTTCCTTTTAAGAGGGGAAGAGTAATGTCGCATGGGAAAATGACTTAATTATGACAATCTTATAGTATTTTATGACAATATTATGTTATTTTAAGTAGTTGTTTGAGTAATTAGTAGTGGTTATTGTATAATTGTTGGAAATTATTGATTAAATTATCATGTTGTTGTATCTCGTTTCCAAGTAATTGTTCACAAAGTTGTTATATGGTTACATGGTAATTGTTAAATAATCGAATTGTTTTTGCATGATTGAGTAATAGAAATGACTTAAAAGAACTAATGTAAATGAATGATATGTTGGTTGTGCGTAAGTGATAGATAATCTATTGCTTTTGGGTGTTTTGGTAACTGATGATTGTTGAAAAGTAATTTATGGAGGAATAAACTGATAGTTGTGTTGGTTTATATTTGGGTAATGACATGAGATAAGTGCAAGTGATAGTCGAGTTGGTTGTCCTGTATATAATGCATGTTCAGTGATTTGATAGGCAGTTTGACGATTTGTTAGGAAGTCGTGTTAAGTGATGTGTGCCAAGGTATATGATGATGATGGTCGATAAGCGTTCATATCGGGGTGGTATTCGTGAACGGTTGTGTTTGTCCTTGTCGGGATGGATAGGGGTAGTTGGCCTTGATTCCTTTTCCTTGTGTCATGGGGGGGGGGGGGGATGAGTTGAACTTCGGGGACGAAGTTCCTTTTTAAAGGGGGAAGACTGTAATACCCGTCCTTTTAGAGACCTGTTGACCGACGTTGACTGACCTTAGAACCCTATCTTAACCTTCGGGAAACTTACGAGTTAAGCCTTGTGACGTTGTGAGCCTTTGAGTTTGTGTTACTCGATCTAGCGGAGGCTACTTGATCGAGTAGTCTGGGGACTCGATCGAGTAGAGGCCACTCAATCGAGTAAGTGGGTTACTCGATTGAGTAACGTGAGTTCAGCGGATAATTATAAATCATAAATCGTGAAACCGAAATTAGTTCTCTACCTTTCTTCCTAAACCTAAATGCCCTCATTTCACTTCTCCAACACCATAGGTCATCTCCTTGAAGCTTTTGAGAGTGGGTACACCATAGGCATGGGATGCTTGAGTTGGGTAGCGGTCTTGATGCCGGATTGCTTTGTATAGGTATGTTGTCATCGTCATCGTCTCCCTTGATTTCAGTTATGGTTATGGTAGTAGTATTAGATGGTTATGATGGTTGGAGTAGGTGGTTTTGGTGGTTGACTGTTATCTTGTGATCGGACGTGGAATCGCTGCGGTCTGCTAAAGGTAGGTTTTCCTAATCAGTAATGTTAATTGTCTAGATGGTCTATTGTTGTTGTATAGTTGGTTTAGTGTCATTGTTGATGGTTGGTTGTGGTCGATTGATTAACATTGCGTTGGAATAGGAATTGGTGATTGTTGTTTGTGCAGTTGGTTGTGATTGTTTGTCTGCCGTTCTCGAGGTGCGTCCTCGGCTGAGTGGAGTCACTTGCGGGAGTGGCTTCACGCCCTTGATTCGCCTTCTATGGAACCCACCACAGAAGGGATGTGCACATTAAGGAACATGGGTTATAGCCTGGATTGATGAGCGGGGGTTAGGTGGGAACGGCTGCGGTCCCCCACTGGCAGGACTGGACCTTCGGGCAGTCAGAGGTGTGTGGTTGGTAGGAGGATTCGGCGTATGCGTGTTACTGTATTTCCTTGTGTCTGCTTTTGTATTTGTTACCTCAGTTACTGACCTTGTGTGGTGTTGTTGTGTTGCCTTCTTGTGTTGTGTCTGCCGTGATCCACTATGGTGAGCAGACAGTCTTAGTAGGTTGATGTATTGGCTATAGCTGGGTGCTTGGAGGGACGAGTCTACCACGAGTCATGGCAGATATAGTTTCATCTAGTTAATAGTTATCACGAGTTGTATCTTTTATATCTGTTGTTTGTTTTAAATCACCTGTAATATAATATAATTGTTATATTATCGACATTTGATTATTACTGATCTCGGGCAACCGAGATGGTAACGCCTTAACTGCTAGGGAAGGTCTTGTTAAGGCTCCTTGGTATATGGGGGTGTTACAACGCCGTCATGTAAATCTCATCCATGTTTTTGCAATATTCCTTTTGCCCATATTGTTTCGGGTTTTGAATCATTATGCTTAGCCTATTTTAGGATATTGCAATTGATGGGATATGGTTTCTTGCTTGGGGACAAGCAAGAGTTTAGCTTGGGGGAGTTTGATGTGTCCATTTTATATATAGTTTAACCCCCTATTTTAGCTCGATTTATTTGACTATTGCGCTTTATTTAGTGTTTTTGTGAGCTAATATTGCATTCTAGGTGTATTGCTCGTATTTGTTACATTTTGTAGGAATCTAAGTGATCGGAAGCTTTTTCCCGTCATTTTAGCAATCATAGGAATTTGCAAGGCTAAGTAGAGGCAAGCTTGATCATGGCATGATAATTTATAAGGAGTGTTGGTCCAAGCAAAAATGACGTTAACTTATGTTAGTAGAAAAATGAAGAAATGAACCCAAGTATAAAATCAAGTGTTAAAGCCCAAGTAGAGAAGATGGGAGAATGCCTTGGATGCTCATCTTAGGATGTTCTTTGGATGCTAATTGTGCAATTAACCGGGTGTTTAAGAAGGAGTTAATGGCCAACATGGGATTCTCTAGGGAATTACTCAAGCAATTACTCAAAAATGCCCGGACTCATGCATCCCCGATCGGGGTTGGCGCCCCCGATCGGGGTTAACCGTATCTAAGCTCTTCCGAGTTGTTTACGTTTCACCTCCTACTTACTATAAATAGTGGGTAGTATTCGAAACTTGGGGTAGATTTGCACGATATATTTCTCTCATATTTTAGCGCAAATAATTAGTTTTTTAGTTTAGTTTAGTTTAGATTTCATTTAAGCATTTCCATATTATTATTTACACTTCATTTAAGCATTTCAAGTTATTTCAAGTATTTGTTCTTCAAGTTTTATTCCCTTTGTTAAGGTAATTTTATTTCTTGTATTATTTTGTTTTTCCTTTGTCATTTCCTTTTGCTAATATTCATGTTTATTACATCATTTGCTATTAGTTTCATTTCTATTATGTTCGAGTAATTTCCTTACTCTAGGGACTAGGGAAGCCATGCAAAATCTAATATATGTAAAATGATAAAATAGGTTGATATAATATTGTCTAATTGTTTCTATCACTTTTTTTTATCGTCACGTTTAATCTTTGTTTAAAGTCCTTATTCTTTGATTAAGTTTGTTAATTTGTTCTAGAAGTCGAGAGGCACGGAATCGGATTAGACTAAGCATGTGTAGTAGGACAACCTAGTCATAAACGAGAGTTTCTCGAGGACTCGGTCTATGGTTGACACTAATATCGTGAGGTGGGTGTCTTTAAGCCTACACAATTGACAATGTTATTCTTTCCGAGTTTAATATGAATATATATTTACAATTGCATGTGTGACCCGACTCCCCTAAACTCCTCTAATCATATAGTTTACAACGTTTTATTTGCATAACCAACAACCAACCAACAACCGAGAAGCCGACCTCGATAGAATTCAATCCATAGCAACTTGTTTAGCAAACTCCCGTCTCCTAGTGGTTCAACCCCTATTACTACATTTATTTGTGTTTAGGGAATTTATCTTTTCATAGGTGTGCGATAGCCTATCAATCACCCGACACACTCGTTCATCCCGCCAATCCATGGCCCGAGGAAACCCTCAACTCGATGTTGAGTCAACCAGGATAATCCTGAGGACACTAGAGACAAGTCTGCAGAACCAGCCTAGGCCTTAAACCAGAATAAATCTGAGAACACCAGAGACAAGTCTTTAGCACCAGCCTGGGGCCTTACTCACACAATATCACCTAGAGACAAGTCTACAGCACCAGCCTAGGCCTTAATCACAATAACTAATAACCAAATACATATGCCATGCCAATGTATGCAATAACAATAATAATACTCCATGGAAAACAATCCACAATAAATAACTCAGCCAAATGCTAGCATCCATCCAGTAATTAATCCAGCCAACCACACATGCCAAATAAATGATAAAAATATAATAAGACAATCAGTTGAGTAGTTATCCTACCTAACAGCAAATCTTCGAGTCACACAAGCTATCAAATCGATCCTTAACAAATCCATAACCTACATAACATAATTATGTACAATTACTACATAACTAACCAACTCATCATGCACTTATCTTATGCCCATCACATCCTAATCCTTTTGACAACTTCAAAGCTAAATCTCTAATGATAAAAATACAATAAGACAATCAGTTGAGTAATTAATTTAATAAAAATCCAAACGATGCAAGACCAGAGGGGTCGGAACCCTAAGACACATATCTACAGTTCTTGGGAAATAAACTTTCCTCAAATTCCATAATTATTAAGGTTTTCTTGAAAGATTTATTAATACTGACGAATTCCATCGCATAAAAAGAATCGATTCATAAAATAAGTTTTAACATATGATTTTTTAGAAATTCCAATGCCTAGCATCATCTAGACTCTTCAAAGTTAATATATGCAAAAGTCCCAACTAACTTACAATTTATAAATTAAGTTTACGAAATAAAATTTAGACTACTAGTGCATTAGCGGATTCTCAGTCGACATGTTCATAACGAATTTATTCTGAAAAATTTACAAGGCCAAATGTTACAAAATTTTACAGGCATAAACTAGACTTGAAAATAAGCTAAGTCTATTCTTTACGTTTTCGAAGATAACAAAATTAAAACGGTTTGATAATTCGTTCAAGACAACTTACAGATTTAAAGAATTGTTGTAACTTTCTTTCTTTAACCTAATCATGTTTAATCTAATCTTTATGTAATTAAACACGACTTCTACCATAATCCTACTATAACTAAGTCTTAAGGATGAACAATTGAATCTTAGAAAGATTGAAGACAACTTACAAAGTAAAAGATTGAATCCGATGGAAGTAGATGCAAATTAATTAATTGTCCAATTCCCTTTTCCCTCCTTTCTCTCTAACTTTTATGTGATGTTGTAAAAGTGAATATGTGATTTATGAATTGGCTAGCATGATATATATAGTAGTAAATGTAGTCTGAGGAGACTTCTAGGAAATTGCTTATTTATATATTATGTCATATTATTATATTATTATTTACTTTAGTATTATATACTACTTTACTTGAAAACACTCCCTTGTTTGTACTCATTTACACGCCTATCATAGGCTATTCCCGACTCCTTTTATATTTTATTAATTATTCCCGTCTCACATTCAAATTTCATAATTTAATAAATACGGAGTATAATTTATACAGATTTCATATTTTCACCGTTGACTAACTATTGACCAAGCCTTAAAATACGGAGTATTACCGTCTTCCCTCCTTAAAAAGAACTTCATCCCCCAAGTTCACCACACTACCTAACAAGGTCTTTTTACAATAAAAAGCGACAAAAATGTAGCGGTATTACATCCTACCTCCCTTAAAACAAACTTCGTCCCGAAGTTTAACGAATCATTTAATGGTACTCCACACAATACAACACCTACACCTTAACAATATACTTCAACTAAGATACTAATAGTAGTAGTAGTAGTAGTAGTAGTAGTAGTAGTAGTAGTAGTAGTAGTAGTAGTAGTAGTAGTAGTAGTAGTAGTAGTAGTAATAATAATAATAATAATAATAATAATAAAACAATATTGTCCTTTCTTCCAAAAAAAAAATAATAATAATAATAACATAATAACAATAATAACAATAACAATAACAATAATAACAACAATAACAACAATAACAATAAGAAGAAGAAGAAGAAGAAGAAGAAGAAGAAGAAGAAGAAGAAGAAGAAGAAGAAGAAGAAGAAGAAGAAGAAGAAGAAGAAGAAGAAGAAGAAGCAATCTTCAGCTGGGAAACAACCTTCTACCCCTATTAGGGAGCCTGTTACTCAGGATTTAGGACAATCCTGTTCTTTGTCTACTCCGCCAATTGGGGGGAGAACAGGGGACGTCATTGTTGTACCTTGCTCTGATCCTCCAACTATTCCTGTTTCTCCGTCTGCGAAGTCTACTACTCCTGCTAAATCCTGGGCAGATGTTACTCGTAGGAAGGAGCACGCAAGGATGAGTTTGTTCTTTCACGAGGAGAGTGCCCAAGCTTCTGAAGTGGAATTTCACATGGAGGAAGTCCAGGATGAAGTTGTTAAGTGGAAGTATACACTTATGGGAAATGTTCTAGGGGCTAAGCCTACACTGAAACATGTCACAGATGTCGTCTAGAAACATTGGAATCATGGAACTTTGCCAGTGGTACAATACTTCAAAAAGGGTTGGTTCAACTTCAAATTTGATTCTGAGGAAGCCATGAATGAAGTCTTGAAGAAAGGGCCTTGGACTTTAGGGCCTAATTCTTTAGTCCTAAAGCAATGGACTCCATACTTCTCAACAATCATGGAATGTGTCACTACTGTGCCTATATGGATCTTGTTCCCTCATCTTGATCCCTATATGTGGATTGATTCCATTCTCAGTAAGATGTCTAGCAAGATTGGGAAGCCCTTGTTTGCTGATCTTAACACTACTTGTAAGGCAAAGCTATCTTTTGCCAGGGTGATGATTGAAGTTGATGTCTCTAAGGATTTGCCTGATAGCATCACCATTAATGCCCCCTATATTGGACACTCACATCAAAGGATCATTTATGAGTGGCTCCCTTACTATTGCCATACTTGTAAGAAGTTGGGTCACACCACTGCTACCTATAAAAGGAATAAGACCTCTTCTGAGGGTGCCCCAAAAAAGAAGGGTGTGTCCAAGAAAGTGTTTAAACCTGTTACTAAGCCTGCTGCTATTCAGGACCAGTCTGTAGTGAATGATGCCTCAAAATGCCACTTGCTAGGTGGTACCTCAGGTTATGGGGATGTTCCATCAGAGACCCTGCATGTTGAAGGGAACTCAGAATGCATTGTGCTAGGTTCCACTTCACATGAGGTTTCTCTTGATGTCACATCCTAAGAACCTGTAATGCACTCCGGAAGCAGTGAGCTAGGGTAGTCACCTGATCAGGTTGGTTCTGCAGAGCAGACTGTGGCTATTGAGGATCCTGGTGGTACTATTTTATCTCCTAACAAGTTCAGTCCCCTTGGTACTTCTAAGGAGGCTGAAGCCTGTTCTGCTCCTAGAACATCAGAGGTAGTCACTGTTCCACCTGTTAAACCTGTTCAATGATTATTGCTTCTTGGAACATAAGAGGTTTTAATAAAGTTGTCAAGCAAGTAGAGGTTGTTAAATTTTTGTCTGAAAATAAAGTGGATATCCTGGGTTTGCTAGAAACTAGGGTCAAAAAGAATAAAGCTAATAAAATTCTTAGGAATAAGCTTAGGAACTTTGATTCCTATTGCAACTATCAGTCTCATGACAATGGTAGAATTTGGTTACTTTGGAACCCTTCAACAACTGCTGTGACTATCCTAGAGGAACATGATCAAGTCATCCATTTTTCTGTTAAGCACCTGGCCACTGGTAGGGAGTTCTATTTGTCCCTTGTGTATGGCAGCAACAATGCTACTGTCAGGCACAGGCTTTGGCATTCTCATAGGCAAGCTGCTGATACTGCCACTCCATGGGTTGCCATGGGAGATTTTAATGTCATCAGATACTTACATGAGAAGGTTAGCCATACCTCTCCTGTGTTGTCTGAGCTAATTGATTTCAATGAGTGTTTGTTGCATTGTGGCCCTGATGACATTAATGGGTCTGGTTGTGAGTATACCTGGTATATTAAGTAGGATGCTCAAACTAGAGTCTACACTAAACTTGATAGGGTTCTTATCAAAGACAAATGGAAGGAGCTTTTTGCTAATACTTCTGCTCAGTTCATGGATCCTGGGGTCTCTGATCATAGTCCTACTTTGCTGAGGTTTCATGGGCACATCAGGCCTTCTAAGAGATTTAAATTTCTCAATTGTTGGGTGGAACATCCTGACTTTCATCAAACTGTAGCAGAAGCTTGGGCCTGTGATGTTGCTGGGAACTCTATGTTTAGGTTGATGGGGAAGCTCAAAGCTGTCAAGAAGAAGTTAAAGTTGCTCAATAGTGCTAGTTTTTCTAATATCACTAAGAGGGTTAAAGTGAAGCAAGCTGAACTTGCCCACTGCTATCAGGCTTTGCAGTCAGATCCTCTTTCTCCTGCCCTGATTCAAAAAGAACAAGCTGCTTTTGATGGTTTTTCGAAACTCAAGAGGATTGAAATGAGCATTTTGTCTCAGAGAGCTAAAACTCATGATGTGAAACATAATGATACTAGCTCTAGGTTCTTCTTTCAGAAAATCAAAGAAAGACAGCACCAGCAACTTATTGGGGCAATTCATGATGCCCAAGGACAACTTCATCAGGGGATAACTAAGGTGGGGGGGAGCCTTTGTTGATTTTTATCAAGGTCTGCTGGGTTCTACTAAGCCTGTTGCTCCCATTGACCCTGAGTTTTTTTGCTGAGGGAGCTCGTGTGGACCCCAATGATTGCCAAGCTTACATCTCCAATCACTAGATCTGAGATTAAGCAGGCTCTCTTCAGTATTGATATTAATAAGAACCCTGGCATAGATGGTTTCACCTCTGGCTTCTTTAGAGCTGCCTGGGATATTGTGAAGCTGGATTTATGTAAAGCAGTGGAGGACTTCTTTTCTACTGGCCATATGCCTAAGCGGGCTAATGTCACTTTAATATCTCTCATCCAAAAAAAGCCTACCCCTCATTCTGTAAAAGACTTCAGGCCAATTTCTTGCTGCTCCATCATCTATAAAACAGTGACTAAAATTATTACTCTAAGAATGCAAGAGTTCATGCTTGGTATGGTAGGTGAGGAGCAAGCAGCATTCATTAAAGATAGGAATCTATTTGAGAATGTCATGCTTACCCAAAGCCTTGTCAAGGGGTATCAAAGAAAAGGGATCACTACTAGATGTATGCTCAAGGTGGACATTAGCAAGGCTTTTGATTCACTCCAGTGGCCATTCATTCATCAAATGTTAGCTGGGTTGGGCTTCCCTTCCCTGTTTATCAAATGGATTATGGGGTGCATTACAGGGTCTTGGTTTACTATCAAAGTCAATGGGTCACATCATGGGTTCTTTAAAGGGCAAAGTGGAGTGAGGCAAGGAGACCTTCTCTCTCCTTATTTCTTTGTCCTTAGCATGGAACTCTTGTCTAGGAAGCTCAGACACTTATGTAACACACCTAATATTTCTTTCCATCCAAAGTGTGTTAAGCTTGGTCTTACTCACCTTGTATTTGCTGATGATCTCATGATCTTCCTTAGGGGTGACCTGCCTACTGTTTCTAGAGCCACTGCGGAGCTTGCCCATTCCTCAACCTGGTCTAGCATGACTGCTAACCTGGATAAGACTGAGATCTATTTTGGAGGAGTAAGTGAGGAGGTTAAACAACTCATCTTGCAGCTACTAGTCTGCAGGAAGGTGTTTTCCCATTCAGGTACTTAGGGATTCCCATCCATGCTTCTAGGCTTCATGCTGACATGTATGGTGCTTTTCTCCTCAAGCTGCATCAACTGCTCATTAGTTGCCCATTTCAGTATCTCTCTTATGCTGGGAGACTTCAAGTTCTCAACTCTGTTCTATTTGGATTAGGCAACTTCTGGTGCTCTTGCATCCTGCTGCCACATCATCTCAGAGAACACATTTCTATGATAAGCAGGCAGTTCTTCTTGGGGTATTCTCCTGGTTGCAGGAAAATGGTGTATAAAAGCTGGGATAGTATCTGTGCTCCTTTGGCTGAGGGTGGATTTAACATTAAGAACCTTACAGTCTGGAATCAGGCAGCAATGCTTAGCTGGCTCTGGAAATTAGACCAGAATAAGGGATCCATTTGGGTGCACTGGATGTCCAAATACTATTTACAGGATCATTCCATCTGGTTGATGGAGATAAGGGAGCATCATCCTGAGTGCCTTCGTGGTATTATTCAGACCAGAGACCATTGTATTGTTCAGCTGGGTAGTATCTCCCATGTTAAGCATCTATTACAGCAATGTACAGTGGCAGGCAAGTTCTCCATCCAGCATGCTTATAATGCTTTAAGGACTAAGTATGCTATCACTGAGTGTAGCCAGGCCATTCAGAGGGGATTTTATCTTCACAGACATCGTGTTATCCTACAATTAGCTGCTCATAACAGGCTTGTTACTGTAGATCGCCTGGTCAGTAGAGGCTTCCCTATGGTTAACAGGTGCTCTCTCTCTGTCAGTGGCAAAGTGAATCTACTGCACACTTGTTCTTTGCTTGCAGTTACTCTGCTGAGGTCATACAGGCCATCAAGCAATGGGTAGGGATCAACACTCCTGAAAATTCTCTGTCGCAACTGTTAAGCTGGGCTAACAAAAGGAAGACTAGAAGGCATTGGCGCATTCAATGGGTTCGAAACAAAGATTGCGACTATCGTATACGATATTTGGAGTGAAAGGAACCTGAGAATTTTTGAGAATAAGTGTAGACCAAGCCATACACTCATACGGGATATCCAATATACTGTTAGCATCATCTTGTTTGTCAAGATACAGGATGTTTTTCATGAAGAAATACTTGATAGTTTCCTAGCATCTAGGAAATAGTCTCATGAAGCCGTGTGCTTTGTACCTTAGAGGGTTTGCTTTTGTAAGAAATCTCTTGTATTCTTCCTTTGGAATATAATGAGAAACAACCCTTCATGCAAAAAATAATAATAATAATAATAATAATAATAATAATAATAATAATAATAATAATAATAATAATAATAATAATAATAATAATAATAATAATAATAATAATAATAATAATAATAATAATAATAATAATAATAATAATAATAATAATAATAATAATAATAATAATAATAATAATAATAATAATAATAATAATAATAATAATAATAATAATAATAATAATAATAATAATAATAATAATAATAATAATAATAATAATAATAATAATAATAATAATAATAATAATAATAATAATAATAATAATAATAATAATAATAATAATAATAATAATAATAATAATAATAATAATAATAATAATAAGGCTAGAGTTCCGGTGAGAACGGGGCTTATCGTGAGAACGGTGAGAATAGCTCTCAACCGTCCATCAAATTATCTGACGGCTAAGATAAGACGCGCGCTTCTTTGAAAAGTAGAGTTTCGTGGAAAACAAAAAATAAGAATGTACATGTGAGCAATATCAAACCTACGTAACAAAATCAAACCACACGAAACAAAATCAATCGATTTCATCATTAATCCTTCCTTAATTTGTAATTTTTTGTTTTTCGACATCAAATTTAGTGATCTAAAATCGGTTATTCATCATCAATTGTTGTGTTCGAAGCGCAAATCATATACGATTTGTTCAAACTTTTGTATTCATCAGCTATTCAGTTATTTCAAGATCAAAAGTTTTTAAGGAAAATCGGAATTGATTTCGTCATTCATCTAGAATTAATTGTTTTCTACAGTCAATATTGAGGTATGTTCATTCAATGTTACTTAATTCCTTTCTGAATTGTTTTTGAATTGATTTTATGATGATGTTAAAGTTGAATATAATCAAATTCAACTTAATTTCGGATTTGACAAATTTCGTTAACTAGATTTAATGTCCAGAACCACAAAAACATTAATTTTATAATGAGAGGTGTTAAATTAGGGTTTATAATTTGTTTGTTTTATTTTAGGAGGATGATAAATGCAAATATAATTTGTGGTGAGAAAAAATGTAAAAATAATGAGAAAGGAAAAGTGTGCAATTTGAAGTAACTGAAAAGTAATTTTGCATGTAATAATAATGTGTTGTGTTGTGTTGTACACGTTTCATAAGGAAATATCCAATCAGTCTTATTGAAATGTGCATCTTTAAATACTATTAAAAGGCTAGCATAAAAATGTCACGTAGACAATGCCACATCGGATGAAAAAAAGCCACGTATACAATAACAATGTGACTTGGCAAACTAATATGACATGGATTATCAATTTATTCATATATTGCATTAATTTAATTCACTTATTTTCTTTAAAAATCCATCCATATTCCATTAGCTTTAAACTTAATTAACTCAAAAAAAAAAAAAAAAAACTACAATAAGAAAATACACATTAACTATAAGTTAATAATTTCAAGAAATTTCATATGGATTAGTATTATATGTATTCGAAATATAAAAAAACTGAATACATAAGAAATTAAGAACGAAGAAGAATAAATGAAGTTGAAAACAAATTTTTTTTTTTGTATTGTCAGATTTGTCACTAATTCACTACTTTTTTTTTTTAAAGGCACCAATTCACTATTGTTGTTATTATAACTTTGTTGTATATAGAAGATGTTTTATAGAACTAATTAATCAACAATTGATAATTAAATATCATATAAAATATTTTCTTAGGAAAATATAAAATATATGGAAAAAAATATTTATTTAATTTAAGTAATTTACAAACAAATTCAGTAAATACTTAAATGAAATTAAACACTAATAATAAAATTCTAAAAGGGGCGTAATACCGTATATTTAGTTCATGAAATTATTTCACGTAAAGGATAAGGTTTTGGAAAATATAAAATATATGGAAAAGAAAATATTTATTTAATTTAAATAGTTTACAAACAAATTCCGTAAATACATAAGTAAATTAAACACTAATAATAGAATTTTAAAAGGGTAGTAATACCATGTATTTTTTTCATGAAATTATATCACTTAAATGATAATTTAAATGAGACCTTCTCCATTCCACTTTTATTGTTTAATTATCCGTTAAAATTTATTCAAAATAAATTATTTTTTTCAAAATTTAGTATGATAAATGACTTAATTATTAGTATCTATACAATATAATAAGAAGACAAGATGAGTAGTTTATTATTTGACGTGTGTCATGTCAAGCAATTTTAAGTGCCACATTTTATGTTATTTTTCTTTGCATTTAATTTTAATCCACGTGTAATTTTTCTATTGGTTACAAATAATTCAATTATATTAATTACTTAATTATTTAACTAAAATTAAGTAAGTATCCAACTAAAAGTAATCTCTAAATATCATGTGTTACATGCTTATAAAATACAAACAAAATAAAAAATATTAGTGGCAAACACAAAAAACAAATTAATAAAACTCTTTATTTTCCTCTCATAAATTTGGTATTAATCTACCTATTCATTTAACTTTTTTTTCTTTTTTTTAATAGATGGTCTTTTGGTTTTTTCCTCACAATTTTTATACTTTATATTTATTTCACCATTTTTTATCTCCCCCTTAGTTCACACAACATTCTTCTTCTCTCAAATAAATTATTGAAATTAATTACAAAATTTTTCTTATATAAATATTATAACAATCCTATTTTTCATTTTTATCCAAAAAATTGGTAGGTAAAGTATGCATATATAACCAATTGAATTATTTAACTTTTTAATTCTTATTATGTTTTGAATTAATTAATAGTTTGAATCTTATATAAATATTACAACAATCCTATTTTTCATTTTTATCCAAAAAGTTGCTAGGTAAAGTATGCATATATAAACAATTGAATTATTTAACTTTTTTTATTCTTATTATGTTTTACATTAATTAATAGTTAAAATTCTAAAAGGGAAGCAATACCGTGTATTTAGTTCATGAAATTATTTCACGTAAAGGATAAGGTTTTGGAAAATATAAAATATATGGAAAAGAAAATATTTATTTAATTTAAATAATTTACAAACAAATTCTGTAAATACATAAGTAAATTAAACACTAATAATAGAATTTTAAAACGGTAGTAATACCATGTATTTAGTTCATGAAATTATATCACGTAAATTATAATTTAAATGAGACCTTCTCCATTCCACTTTTATTGTTTAATTATCCTTTAAAATTTATTTCAAATTAATTGTTTTTTCAAAATTTAGTATGATAAATGACTTAATTATTAGTATCTATACAACATAATAAAAAAAACAAGATGAGTAGTTTATTATTTGACGTGTGTCATGTTAAGCAATTTTTAGTGCCACATTTTATGTTATTTTTCTTTGCATTTAATTTTAATCCACGTGTAATTTTTCTATTGGTTACTAATAATTCAATTATATTAATTACTTAATTATCTAACTAAAAGTAAGTAATTATCTAACTAAAAGTAATCTCTAAATATCATGTGTTACATGCTTATAAAATACAAAAAATAAAAAAATATTAGTGCTAAACACAAAAAAACAAATTAATACAAACTCTTTATTTTCCTCTCATAAATTTGGTATTAATCTACCTATTCATTTAACTTTTTTTTTCTTTAATTTAATAGATGGGCTTTTGGTTTTTCCTCACAATTATTATACTTTGTATTTATTTCACCATTTTTTATCTCCCCCTTAGTTCACACAACATTCTTCTTCTCTCAAATAAATTATTGGAATTAATTACAAAAATTTCCTTATATAAATATTATAACAATCCTATTTTTCATTTTTATCCAAAAAGTTGGTAGGTAAAGTATGAACATATAACCAATTGAATTATTTAACTTTTTTATTCTTATTATGTTTTGAATTAATTAATAGTTTGAATCTTATATAAATATTACAACAATCCTATTTTTCATTTTTTATCCAAAAAGTTGCTAGGTAAAGTATGCATATATAAACAATTGAATTATTTAACTTTTTTATTCTTATTGTGATTTGAATTAATTAATAGTTTGAATCTTATATAAATATTACAACAATCCTATTTTTCATTTTTTATCCAAAAAGTTGCTAGGTAAAGTATGCATATATAAACAATTGAATGATTTAACTTTTTTATTCTTATTATGTTTTGAATTAATTAATAGTTAAAATTCTAAAAGGGAAGTAATACCGTATATTTAGTTCATGAAATTATTTCACGTAAAAGATAAGGTTTTGGAAAATTAAAATATATGGAAAAGAAAATATTTATTTAATTTAAATAATTTACAAACAAATTCTGTAAATACATAAGTAAATTAAACACTAATAATAGAATTTTAAAAGGGTAGTAGTACCATGTATTTAGTTTATGAAATTATATCACGTAAATTATAATTTAAATGAGACCTTCTCCATTCCACTTTTATTGTTTAATTATCCTTTAAAATTTATTCCAAATTAATTGTTTTTTCAAAATTTAGTATGATAAATGACTTAATTATTAGTATCTATACAACATAATAAAAAAGCAATATGAGTAGTTTATTATTTGACGTGTGTCATGTTAAGCAATTTTAAGTGCCACATTTTATGTTATTTTGCTTTGCATTTAATTTTAATCCACGTGTAATTTTTCTATTGGTTACTAATAATTCAATTATATTAATTACTTAATTATCTAACTAAAAGTAATCTCTAAATATCATGTGTTACATGCTTATAAAATACAAAAAATAAAAAAAATATTAGTGCTAAACACAAAAAACAAATTAATACAAACTCTTTATTTTCCTCTCATAAATTTGGTATTAATCTACCTATTCATTTAACTTTTTTTTTTCTTTTTTTTTAATAGATGGTCTTTTGGTTTTTCCTCACAATTATTATACTTTGTATTTATTTCACCATTTTTTATCTCCCCCTTAGTTCACACAACATTCTTCTTCTCTCAAATAAATTATTGAAATTAATTACAAAAATTTCCTTATATAAATATTATAACAATCCTATTTTTCATTTTTATCCAAAAAGCTGGTAGGTAAAGTATGCATATATTATATATAACCAATTGAATTATTTAACTTTTTTATTCTTATTATGTTTTGAATTAATTAATAGTTTGAATCTTATATTAATATTACAACAATCCTATTTTTCATTTTTATCCAAAAAGTTGCTAGGTAAAATATGCATATATAAACAATTGAATTATTTAACTTTTTTATTCTTATTATGTTTTAAATTAATTAATAGTTAGAATCTTATTTAATTATTATTTTTGTATTTGTATTAAAATTGTAGGAGGATGACATACTCACATATCAAAAACATTGCATGAAATCTGGAAATAATGGTTATGAAACTTCTTTGCAATTATCTTTTGACTTGAATAATTTTTCAGTTTCATTGGGGTTTCTTTTTTTTTTTTTATTATTATTATTATGTATGCACAATATCAAATTTTACTATGAATCTCTAATTATTGGTGACATGTAACATTATATATTCCAACCCTTAGAATATTAATTGACAAATTTTGTAAATTGTACTAAATTGTCATATACCCTTTCGTGCACTTTATTAGTTTTCCGTGTACTCTTCAACTTGTATTTTGTCAATCAGGTTATAAATCAAATATATTAGTCGACAAACATATTATAAATAAAATGTCTTAATGGAAGTGTTGAAGTTATATGCTCCAAGGATATAAATCGGATCTTTTAATGCGGATCAAGGTAAATATTTTGCATGGTTTTTGATTGAAATCCAATGATAATTTTCCAATCCATTGTTCCATTTTGAATGCTTTCAAAGTTTCAAGCCTTTAAATCATTTTTTGTTTTCCATCAAATATTTTCTTCTAGCATTCTCAATATTTCTTCGAAAAATATTTACTTTTTTTGCTTGTATATATTTTTGTTTTCTCATAATCAATTGTTACGAATATTTTAAAATTATATATCACTTAGGTATTTCGTTATATAAAAATCATTTCAATAATATTTTTCCCAATACGTTGGAAATCAATTGAATTTACAAGGACGATGTTGCAAAACCGACGAGCCGACAAGAACTGTAAATGTATTATTTGTTAAAAGTTTAACAAACTCCATTGCATTTAAGAAAATAAACTTGTAATTTTAGCCTAATTAGTAAGATAAACATAAGTTGTATTTTAACATAGCGCTTTCTGTGCATTATTCGTATCGTCTCTAATTGACTAAAGACAATATGTAAAATTCAGTTATAAAAATCATTACCATCCATTCATTTATATATTTTACATATTTACTTTATTTTACATTTCTTTTTTCATTAGAATACCTTAGGTAATAAATAATAGAATTAGATGTCCAAGTGTCCAACATTTTGTTTCTTTGTCGGATAAAAATAGAACCAAGGTTCTCCGAACGCACCAAAATAACACTAAAAACAATTTATCAAGTACTAGAATGCCAAAAACCGTCAATGTTGAGTGAACTGAATAACCACCATGAGAAAGCCAAGCGCCCTCGAAATTCAGAGACAATCTAAATACCGTAAAAAGAAAAGCACAGAACAAAAACAGAAAGGGACTAACAGTAATTAACACAACAAGACAACATTCAGTAAAAGGACAAAGACAATGAGGACCGTAGCAAAATAAGAGTAGTTTTCAAAGTTAATATTCCACTGTTTGAATGCAATTTTACGTTTCCGATAATTTGTGTCGACTTTGCTTATAGGCTTTGAGAATAAGTTGTTTAAAGTGCTCTAATGAAACACAAGGCAATACAATTTCCCATTTAATTTATATGCAATACCAGTTTTCGAAATCAGATAATGGACATTCGTTGTTCTTTAAAATGAGGGATTCATGGGTTTTGGTGCTATAATATATCTTACCCTCATGAATTATGACAGGACCCTCTTTATTGCCTTGCTTAGGTACCCTACCAACATATCTCCAAGATAATAAGCAAGAAGACAAACAAGCCAAATAACGCATTCATGAACGATACCGCAAAAATAAAAGAACAAAAACAATCAAGCCCGTGATTCTCACGGGTCACAAAACTAGTTATATATAATAAGGATGTGCAAGTAATTATTACCTTTTGCAAGTGGTCTTGCAACTGTTCACAATAAGTCACAATAAGTCAAATGACGGTTTGTAACTTGCTTATGTGGTGAAAAGACACAACTATTCACATTAATTTGAATATTACTTCTAAATGTACATTATATTAATTATAAAAAAACATGTTCCATCAAATAAATTGTCCACTATCTATATTCATAATTTGCATTTTCTGATAATTAGGTGGAACTAAAGTATCATTAAGCACTGTTTGGAAAATGTACATTATATTATATTTAAAGGTACATTAAATTATTTATAAAAGAACATGAAACATTATTTGGAAAATAAATGTGCTTTCAGTTTAATTCAAATGTCCATTACGTATTTTCATAATGTGCATATACTGTTTTATGCAAGATATTTAAAAGCAGACCTTAAATGTACATTATATTATTTTTTAAGGTACATTTTATTATTTAGACAGGATTTTTTTAAGTAACATAGATAACTTCAACCAATTTATTAATTACCATGATTATGTTTGTGACAGTTGAAAAGACACAACTGTTCACAAAATTTGATCTTTTATACTCAATTAATCCACTATATAAACCCAAGAGTACAACTCCACTTTTCCATCCTATCTTCATTTCTAAAACCTTTTCCAATAACCAAAACCTTTAATCTCTCCAAAAAACTACTTAATTTTCTTAAAAAAAAAAACAATGTCTTACTCTAAATGCAAAATAGCCCACTACAAGAATGATGCTCACAAACAAAATTTCGTGGAAAATTATAGGCAATGGAAAGTAAGCCAGTTTTCTACAAACTGGATTGATGGAAGAGATATTCCTGTGGAGATGGATGTACCATCACACAGTCGTCCTTTACATCATTTCCTTACTACCCATGCATTGCTCCAGATTTTTTTTGACCGACTTGGGAGGCAAGAAAAGAAAAACATGGCCGAGTTGTGCAAGGCCTGGTCAAGTTGGTTCATTATAGGGAACGGCTCAAAGGAAATTGATAGGGATTATTACCGAAACGCAGTTCGGGGAAATGAAAATTGAATAATCACTGTCACAAAGAATGATCGGGTCCTTGAAAGATACTGCCTTTGCAGGTATATGTCTAGTCGTGAAGAAATAATTAGACATCATAAACGACAAGCACGACAATATAAAAAACACAGACAAGAATATGAAATTGAGGAGCAGTCTGGTGATGAGGGTTATTATGACTCCGACTGTTAGATTAGTTTAGAAATATATTAAGTTAGTTTTCTAGTTTATTGTTATTTTGTATTATCTTGTGGTGTTTTTTTCAGTATAAGCCTTTGTAGGCTTTATGCTTTTCAAAGCCTTAAATGGCTTTTGTAAATATGTTTCTAATATATTAATGAAATAGTATTATTTTTATTTGTTTGTTTACTGTCATTA
The DNA here is from genome assembly GCF_048544455.1 of Silene latifolia. Taxonomy (NCBI): domain Eukaryota; kingdom Viridiplantae; phylum Streptophyta; class Magnoliopsida; order Caryophyllales; family Caryophyllaceae; genus Silene; species Silene latifolia. The sequence goes on from NC_133527.1 coordinate 95,494,304, forward strand.
GTAGTCAATACATTTTATATATGCTATATCAAAATGGACAACAATATTTCTTATGAACATTAGCAGTAAAATAAATGTTCCTTTAAAGGCATGATAATGGACATTGGCAGGAATACATTATATATGAACCTTTATTTGTACGAAATAAATTACCAATCTTTGTAGAGCATATTAGAATTGGATTACTGCATTATTGATGCAATAATATTCAATATACTTACTTACTTAACTACTGTTGAAACAGACAATGAGTACAAGTGATGCAACTACGTCTTCTTCTACAAATAACAACTTTAAAACACCAAGAACAAGAATTGAAACATTAAATGCACTCCAGTACATTCCATTCTGTCCAGAGGAAAAGAAACCTAAAGTAGGACAAGTATTCGAAACACTAGAATCAGCAGAGTTATTCTACAAAGAATATTGTACAATCTGTAGGTTTACGCCAAGACTTGCAACAACAAAAAGGATTAAAGACAATGAGTTACCAAACAATTTTGCATTAAGGAATGTTGTCTGCAATAGGCAAGGTGTAAAGGAAAGTAGGAAAAGGAAGAGGACTGATACTGATACTGATACTGCTGACAATGATGTACAATCTGATGTGACAGACATAAGCCGTGTGAGGCCGATTACAAGAATTGACTGTCGTGCATTAGTGCAGTTTAAATACCAAGAAAAGTGAACATATATTGTTACCAGATTTGATGAAGCCCATAACCATCCACTTGCTTCGCCTGAATATACAATATTCTTGAAAGGAAACCGAAAAATGACAGAGGTACAGAAACAATTTGTCACAAAGGTAAAGGTGCTAAAACTAGGTGGTGTGAAAGCCTATAGAGGTTGGAAGGAGCTGTGTGGAGGTTACGACAACATTGGTGCTACTGAGGTTGATTTCAAAAACTTTGTCAGTGACATAAAAACCTACTTTGGTAATTTTGATGCGCAAATGTTTGTTGAGAATCTTATTGGGAAAAAAAACACATGCAGTTCATTTTACTTTGATTTTATAGTAGATGAAAACAAGTGCCTGGCTGGAGTGTTTTGGGCAGATCCGATCTGCATAAAGAACTACATGCTGTTTGGTGAGGTGTTATCAGCAGATGCTAAATATGGAACAAACAAGTACGATATGGTGTTTGTGCCTTTCACAGGAGTTGATCACCACAAAAGGTGCATAACCTTTAGAGCTGGGTTGATCGGTGATGAAAGTATTGAGTGTTACACATGGCTGTTCAAGACATTTTTGGAAGAAATGGGCGGGTGCCAGCCGAGAATTATAATTACTGATCAGGACAAATCAATGAAGTCGGTAGTCCCGGAAGTGTTTAAGGAGTCAACACACAGACTGTGCATGTGGCACATAATGAAGAAACTAAGAGAAAAAGTCAGTTATCAATTGTTTCAAGATGAGGATTTTAAGACCAGGCACAATAGGTGTGTTTGGAACGACCAACTTGAGCCTCATGAATTCGAAGAACAATGGGGGAAGATAATGACTGATTATCAACTTGTAGAACACGAGTCCTGCCTATTTTAAAGATGTTTCCATGTCTGGCTTAATGAGGGTTACTTCTAGGTCTGAGAGTGAAAACAGTTTCTTTGACAGGTTCCTCACACCTCATTTGACCCTTGTTGAGTTTTGGGAGTGCTATGAGAGTGCCTTGGAAGCACAAAGACACAAGCAGTCCAAGTTGATCAGTGACAACAAACACTCTGAAATCCTACAGAAAACAAACTCAAACCTTGAAGTCCATGCTTCTGAAATATACTCGCACAACATTTTCAAAGCCTTCCAAACAGAATTGGTTGCAGCTTTGTCTGATTGCCGTTTTAAAGATGTGGCGAAGATTGATGAGACAAAAATATATATTATAACAGACTTGCAAATGCCAAATAAGTCATGGAACGTAGCATATTCACCAGATAACATGGAGATTACTTGTTCCTGTTCTATGTTTCAGAGAATGGGCTTGTTGTACAGGCAGTGCCTTTGGATTCTACACAACCAAGATTTTCAGAAAATACCAGAACAGTACATAATGCAAAGATGGACAAAAGCTGCAATGAGTAAGCCTGTCTTTGATAAAGATGGAAAACTGATAAATGTCTCTCAAAAGTTTTCTGACCGGAAAAGTTTGAGTACTGAGCTGTGGCAAGAGGTTTATTCTTGTGTCAGCATAGCTGAGAGTGATGATATCGACATGAAGCTTTTTATTAAAAAACTGAGAGATATTAGATTGGATATGATTAGTAACAGAAGTGTTCGAGCAAAGAAGAATGACAAGATGAAAGAAATCGAAAAGTACGTGGGCTGCAAAATACCTCAGAAGTTGGTGATTCATGTTCCTAACAAATCTAAAAACAATGGTAGGACCAAGGGCAAGAGAATTGAATCACAAATGTTAAAAGCCCTAAAGAATAGAGGAAAAGAGAAGAGGTACTGCAAAACATGTGGCCGCCAAGGACACAACTCTAGGACTTGCAAAGAAACAAATCATCTGACAGGTATGTATAATTTGGTTTCTTGTTAAAGCATATTACATTAATGTTAAATAATTATTAATTATACAAGTATAGCGCATAGTGTTTACCTTCCAAAATCATCACTCTTATATGGAGGCACATAAGCTCTTTGTGCAATGAACATTATGGTTGTTCTGAAGGCACAGATGATAATTTCAGCAATGTATATTTGGTTAACATTAAATGTATATCAATTTAGTTGTTCATTTTGGCCATTTTCTCCTTATAAAATCTAATATTTAATTTACATTTTGTTGCATATTCACGAAATACCACCATGAATATGACGACGATGAAGGATATGAATCTGATGATGTGGAGGACGACGATGAAGAAGATGAATCTGATAACGAAGTGGAAGGTGCAAATTTTTGATTCAAGGATAGACATCCATAATATACACTACGAGAACATTCTTAAAGGCTTGTATGTACAATTCGATTTTACTGCGAAAGTACATTACTCTTATAGGCAAAGTATATTACATTTGTATTAAAGGATCATTATTGTTGTTCTGCAAGGAACATTCTTAAAGGCTTGTATGTACAATTCGATTTTACTGCCAAAGTACATTACTCTTATAGCCAAAGTATATTACATTTTTATTAAAGGATCATTATTGTTGTTCTGCAAGGAACATTTTTAAAGGCTTGTATGTACAATTCGATTTCACTGCCAAAGTATATTACTCTTATAGACAAAGTATATTACATTTGTATTAAAGGATCATTATTGTTGTTCTGCAGGGACATCATCAACTTGATTGGAATTGTTTTCCCAGAGTACAATAATTTTAAGGCGTTTTGCACAATAAACATTATTGTTGTTCTGCAAGAACATAATAAACTTTATTAAAAAAAATTTCCGGAATATAACTCTCTCTTGAATTAAAATTTTTTCAAACTTCAGGTTGTACGAATCGTAGTTTTCTCAATATATGTTACATTACTCACACACATGTCACAAACGAAACTAAAAAAAAGTTTTACGGCTTGAATTCAGCATCGTCCTCATCTTCATCGTCGTATTCTTCCCATGGCAGTGGGTTTGAACGGAAATCCATTGCCTTCTTTAGTACAGCATCAAAACATACATTGCCTTCTGTTGATATCATATATAAAATGTATTTCTTCCGCGGAATCAGTAGGGGACCATCCTAGGAAAGTAAAGAAAACAAGGGGTTAGAACATGTACAAATGTGTACTGAATTATGTATTAATAATAATTGTATTACTTCTGAAACTCACATCACCTTTTTTAAGCCCACAGGTCCAATTTAGATTACCCTTAAATGTCTCCATATGTCTCATAACGTAAACACCACAATTAGTCTTGTTAGTATTGTTCCTCCACTTCATCTTTGCAAGAATAGGCTACAGTTTTTTTATGCGATCAACTTTTACCTTTGAAACACCGATGTCTTTCAAGTATTCTGCTAGAACATTACGCTGGCAGAGAAGGGGGGGGGGGGAAACATTAGGACACTAATAATTATGAGCTACAATATCACAAAAATAAGAAAATTAAGAGAGACCATATTATTGGGGAAGGTACACTCTATGTAAAGTCATTGTACATTCATAATAATGAATAGGCACAGCATGTAGTGTTGTTAAGCAAAAGAGAGCATAAAATCTTACAAAAGACAGTGGTCTATCGTGGAAAAATTCTTTTGGTTTTCTGTCACGATGTACATTATCAATGATGATGAACTTATACTTGTTGCTGTCAATGACTAGTAAATGGTAAGCCTTTTATATATAATTGGAAAGAAGAACTGTAGATTTTAAAAGATTTAATTAGGCAACAAGCAAATTAAATATAACATGCAGAAAGAGTGTATATTGTCGATGCTAACCAAATCAATTCTATCTGGGTTAACCGAAAATTGGGTAAACTCTTCTTTCATTATATCCTTAATCACCATAAAATTTTCAACAGTGTCCAGTTCCCCTTGAAGCATCGTCTGTATGCAAGATAAGTAAAGTTTGTGATGTTAATAAAGGGAAACAACATTACAAAATGTACTTGTTGAAATAAGTTTATATAAATATTTGACTTACACACACAGCTGTGGTGAAAAAAATCGATATGGCTCTGAAGAGTTTCTTCTAGATTCCTTGGCATTCAAAAGTTTTGCCCAACTATCGATCATGTCACTCGTTAAATACTTAGATTGTCGTAGCGTTGCCATTTCAATACGCCGAAGAGAAATGTCACCCACATGCACAAGAAGTTCCCTGTTTCAGGACTACCAGTGTGTTAACTCAAAAAAGGATACAGAACATTTTAAATTTCAATATTGTACATTACTATATATATATATATATATATATATATATATATATATATATATATATATATATATATATATATATATATATATATATATATAGTGATAAGTTCTTCTAAGTCCTTAATATCTTTTGAGTCCCTAAGTCTTTATTAGGGCCCTTGGATTAGAAGAATGGAGAGTTGAGATTTGCCTACTTTAAGCCCATTATAGGCGTGAAAAAAAAAAAAGGAAATAGGGTGAGCAGGAGAGAGAAGGTCTGTGTCAGTACTACTTGCTATTACCCACTGTGCACACACAAACACATGCATAATCACTCAACATCCTTCCTCAACACATTTCTTAGACATACTCCACCAAAACACAATTTGAAAAAAAAATACTCATCAGACTGGCGAAAATTGAGCGCAAATCCTACCTTCTTCATCTCCCATCTTCCTTTATCAGCTTTCTTGATCGTCTTCCATTATTATCCTTTAGCATCTTCCATTATTATCGTCGAAGCTGAGAAACAAACAACAATACCAACGTCCAACGTAAAAAATGACGGCTTTGCAAATGGTTCCATTTAACCATGGTAATGATTGGATTGTTTTTTTTTTATTTTCTTCAGGTTAGTTTATATATAATATTGTTATGAAAACATTAGGTTAGATATTAACAGTTCTTTAAATATGACGAGGAAGTGTATTTTAGGTTATTTTTGAAGATTGTTTTTTATTATGCAAAATCTGTTAAACTTCTCCATGATGGAAGTTAAACTCTGTGAATAATAAGTTCAACATCATAGAGTCAGGCTTGAAATTTATAACAGTGAATTCGATGAAATTGTAATCTTAACTGCAAAAGGTGTGAATGTAAGCCACAAAAGTATTATTGTAATTATTATGGTAGAATTGATTAGTAAAAGTGTAATATTTGTATAACTTATAAAACTGTAATTATATGTGATAAAAGTATAATTTTAACAGGTAATAGTGTTATTGTAATAGACAATTTCTGTAAGTTTAGAAACTGTAATTCTAATAGAAAGAAGTATAATTGTAACAAAGAAAAGTGTAATTTTAAGAAATATAACAGAACATCAAATTTTAACAGGTAAAAGTGTTATTGTAATAGACATAATATGTCAGTGTTGAAACTGTAATTGTAATAATTACAAGTATAATTGTAACGTACAAAAGTGTAATTATAAGTTCCAAATGGTTTATTGTAATAATAAAAAGTATAATTCTAACAGATTGGACTGTAATTGTAACAGGCAAAAGTGTGATTGTAAAAGACAATTTCTGTAAGATTTGAAACTGTAATTCTAATAGAAACAAGTATAATTGTAAGAAAGAAAAGTGTAATTTTAACAACCAAAGGGTTGATTGTAACAGAAAAGCTGCAACTTTATAAACTATAATTGTCGTAATAAAAAGTATAATTGTAACAGATTGAAACTGTAATTCTAATAGAGACAAGTATAATTGTAAGAAAGAAAAGTGTAATTTTAAGAAATATATAATTTGAACAAATATATGGGTTACTTTAAGTTGTTATGAAAACTATTGATAATTATTACGCTATTGTCAGATAATATTGAGCACAATGGAAAACAAAAGCCGAACGAAGAAGAATTTTGCAAAGATGTTGAAGCTAAGTTCACCCCATATGTTGGTCAGGAATTCCTGGAAATAGAGGAAGCAGTGACATTTTATAGAATTTATGCTGTTGCTTGTGGTTTTGATGTGCGTAAGTACACAACTAAGAGATGGCGTGGAGGGGAGATCAAATCTAAACTGTTGGTTTGCAACCGGGAGGGGTTCAAACAGAAGGGACAATTGGAGTGTAGTGGCGGCCAGGACTCAGGTAGGAGACACAAAGTCAGGCGTGTTGGTTGCAAAGCGAGGATTAGGCTGTTCTTGATGAAGGGGGAATTACGAATTGACAGATTCCACAGTGGGCACAACCATGAACTCGTATCAGCCAGAGATAGAGAGTTCCAAAAGTTGGCATGCAACATAACAGACTATCACAAAATGATAATCCTTTATAATTCAAGGGTGAGTTAATTGGAATTACACTTTTCTTGATTAAAATTACACATTATTTTGTTAGAATTACACTTTTGTGATCTAAAATTACACTTTTTGAGTCTGCTATTACATTTTCTATTGTTAAAACAACACTTTTCTTTTTTTGAACTGATATTTTGTATCTGTTTTAATTATGTTTTTGATGAATAAAATGTGTACATCTAAAAGATTGTCATTAATCAACAGCTGAAGATAGGAGCTACGAAGACGTACAAAATTCTGAAGGAACATGTTAATGGGTTTGAAAACATCGGTGCTAGTTTGAATTCTTTTAAGAACTTTCACAGGGATGTGAAATGCTACATTCATGAACGGGACGGTCAGATGTTCGTGGACCACTTTAAGGAGTTGGCTGTTACTAGACCAGGGTTCTTCTTTGACTATGATGTTGATTCTGACGGTAGCCTTAGTAAAGCTATATGGGCAGACGGGATCGCTAGAAGGAACTACTCAGTTTTTGGGGATGCAGTGTCATTCGATCCGACGTATTCCACCAATAAGTATGACATGTCATTCACACCTTTCACGGGGGTTGATAATCATAAACGGTCAGTCACTTTCTGTGGAGCGCTTGTTGCTCATGAAGATGCAGACTCGTTCAAATGGGTGTTCACCCGTTTCCTGGGTGCGATGGGTGGCAAAGAGCCTAAGTACATTATCACCGATCAGGATGCTGGTATTCTTAAAGCGGTGCCATTGGTGTTCAAGACAGCGCGCCACCGCTATTGTATGTGGCATATCATGAACAAGGTTCCAAGCAAGTATGGAATGGCGAGAGATGATTATTCAGTGTTTCTAAAGAAATTGAATGCCATAATATGGGATGAAGACATTGAACCGGCAGAGTTCGATACAAAATGGGAAGAAATTGGCAGGGAACACAATGTTAATAACATTGACTGGTTCCAAGAAATGTACGCTAAAAGGAGGCAGTGGGTTATGGCTCATTGTAGGGACCTAGATATGGGAGGTGTTATGAGGACAACCCAAAGATCAGAGAGCGAAAATAGTTTTTTTAAGAGATTTGAGAGTAAGTCAGGAACATTAGTTGAGTTTACGATGCGTTTTGACAATGAATGGACCAAAGAAAGACACACACAAACAGATTGACAACTCGTAATGATACGCTTTCCTGAAATATCAACGCATCTAGCTATTGAAGTGCACGGGCGTAGTGTACGATCATAAAGTATTCGAGGAATTTAAGGAAGAGGCCAAGTGCTCAATTGGTACTTGTAAAAGTAGAGGATTCACCGAGTGTGGCTCTTTAGAAGTGACCACTTTGTAAGAGATGCAAGCGGGGAGAGAAATTATGAGGTCACATTCTGCCTGGTATCATTCTCAGTAGCATTTGTTTACTAAAATTATACTTTTATCCGTTAAAATTATACTTTTGTTGATTAGATAATACGTTTACTGATTACTTTTACTAAAATTATACGTTGGGTTGCTAAAGTTATACTTTTATCCGTTAGAATTACACTTTTACTGATTAGTATTACACTTTGGGTTGTTAAAATTGCAAATTGATTAAAGTTATACTTTTATCCGTTAGAATCACACTTTTATTGGTTAAAATGCTACTTTTGTGTATTACTACGGTCACACGGTCACACTTTCGTCTGATCGATTTAACTAACATATTACTTTATAATGTTGAACTAGATACACTGAAAGCCACTTGTAGCTGCAGAATGCTTGAGAGGAAAGGCATCATTTGCCGGCATGTCATATGGATTTACTCGTCGAACGGAGTGAAGATTATTCCAGAACAATGTATTGTTAAAAGATGGTGTAAAGATGCAAGGTTGTCTAAAATGTTCGATTGTAATGGTGAAGCAACTGAGGACATTGATATAATAGATGGAAAACAGATTGCGATGTCAGTAATGTGGTCGGAGATTCATGAGACAGTTGGGTTGCTCAGGGGCAAATTGAAGAATGATGTCGAGAACTTCTCGTGTCTAATTAGACAGTTTAAGGAGAAACTCTCACCACTAGGATCACCATTGAATAAACGTCAACAGTTGGAGAAAATTCTTGGATGTTCTCCTACTGAGGAGATAACCATTTTGCCGCCCAAGAAATCTAAGAACAAAGGGAGCGGAAAGAGAATGTTGTCGAAGAAGGAAAAAGCAGTTGCTTTGGCAAGGAGGCCAAAACGTATGTGTAAAAATTGCAAGCGATTAGCTAACCATGACAAAAGGAACTGCCCTAACCCATTCGCAGAGCACCCGCCAGTCTCGCAATCGTCAGAAACCTCATCGGAAGAAGAAGAAGATGGAGAAGACGAAGAAGAAGGAGAAGAAGACGAAGAAGATGAAGATGCAGGCATCTTAGAATAATCAATTTAAGACGTAATAAGTAGTGCAATTTTTTGGGATGTCTACACAAAATACGAGGTACAACATGATGTTTCGTATTGTGTTTAGACATCAAACTGCCAGGAAGACAACTGGTCGCCTTTGGTATTACAATGTATCTTGATGAAGTTATTTAGTTAGAATTACAATTTTCTATTTTAAAGTTACACTTTTGTTATTTACAGTAACACTTTTATGCCTTAGAATGACAATTTTCTCTGCTGCAATTAGACAATTTGTTAGTTAAAATCACACTTTATTCAGTTAGAATTACAATTTTCTCTACTAAAACTACACTTTATTAAGTTAAAATATGTTCTTCAAAGTATGTAATTTTAAGTTAAAAAATGTAATTCTAACTAAATAATTTGTTATTTACAAGTAACACTTTTTTAAGTTAAAATATGTAACGCTTGACTATCATGACAAATTATGTTCTTCAAAGTACACAATTATTATCGCAACATCTTTCGATAGGTAAAACAACATTACTATCTTTTCATAAATAAAACTACTAAAATGACACTTTTGTCTTTTAAAATTACATTTATATTTTATGTAATGTAAGGTAAATCATCACTGATATGGCCTGTTAGAATTACACTTCAAAGGTTACAATTACAATTTTGTGTATTACAGTCACGCTTTCTTCGATGATTTAGCTAACATATTACTCTATATTGTTGAAGTAGATACGTTGAAAGACAGTTGTGGCTGCGTCTTGCTTGAGAGGAAAAGTCATTCTTTTATAGAATGTCGTAAGATTATTTACACAAAAACTAACTGTCTACATTAAGTTTGCTAACAAATTTGCAAATATGAAATAAGTGTTTACATAGCCAAGGGAATATTCCAAAAAAAAAAACAAACTACTAAATTAAGATTGTTATTTTTTGACATTGGCACGGGTCCTGTCTACGCTTCGTTGTAATACCTTCCACGGTTTGTCCTTCGTGCTAACAAAAGCTTTGACCTTCTCGAGCACACCTTCGCGCAAAAAATGTTCATGTCTCGCGAACGAGGGTAGCTACCAGATGGATCACCAAATAGCGCCGTGATTTCTTCTTCTCGAGATCTTCATGTTGAAAAGGAAGACCCTCGTATAAGAGCATCGCCATCATGGTGAAACAGGAGACCCGACTCGGTTGGTTGAGAGTTGGTGACATCCCGCCGAAAGGTATCTCGGCGCAACACATATTTTGGAATTTCCCGTGCCCTAGTGTTCTTCTTTTCCTTATCCCGTGATTCTAAATAATCACTCACTGCGCTAGACTGCAAATGTACATAATTACCCTATAAAAACTGATTGAACAATAAAGATAGCATTCGGAAGAAAGCGATCAAAAATAACTTACAATTAAACGCGCTGCTTTGCCAAAATGCGACTTCTTCAAGTCAGAATGCCTTTGCCCGTCCAGCAAGTCGACTGTATTTGATTTGTGATTGATACAAACGCATGTAAAATGGTCGTCAATGCAGAACGGGACAAATAGCAAGTCTGTTTTCAAGTTAACGGTGCGGTCGCTGTCGCCGATGAAGGTGTCCCAGATCTGGCAGTGTCGTCATAGTTCTTTGTCGATTGTGTGCCTGGTTGCTCAAACGTCCCGAGAATACGCAACAGTAAATCCTTGAAAAGGCAATAGTGAACATGATTACTGTTTTTACATTGTCACCCAAAATTACACTATTGTCCCTTAAAATTACACTTCACACCGTTAGAATGACACTTTTGAGGATTAAAAGAAATAAAGTGAAACATTCACATTAAAACGCTGTAACTAAGAAAAGTGACATTCTAAGTAACAAAGGTGTAATACAAGTGGACATAAATATTATGCAATGATAAATGGAATTACCATGTGACGTATACCAAAGAATGACATCCTCATATGGTCGCCATATTCCTCCTTCTCCAAATGGTTCATCAAAATCGACCAGCACTCGATCACATCTAACGACATCAGGTTTTTAGGCATCAAGGACATAATGTCTTTTCTCCGAAGCGTTGCGTGACGGGTGTACCAGACCAGCTGTTCACTGCACTCCGTAATATTAAAGAAGTCGTTAATTAAAGTAAAATAAATGTCAAAAATAATTTGAGTATCCTTGAATAAAGAAGGCGTTAATTAAGCCAGCGTGACAGACCGTTCATCATAAGTGTGGTCATCTAACAAGCAATAGTTGGCTACATGCTTCCGCTTGATTTTAATATCCTTGATTAACGCTTGATTGCCCCGGAGCAGCTTCGACACCACATTTGTGTTGAGCCCACCTCTACCACAGTCGAGAGAGCAGCCCAACCCGTCCCCCTTTCCACGGGGATGGCTCTTGACGGCTGATAGCGCTTGACCAGATGGAATGCGCATGGCAACCGGCGTCACCACCATAACAGGCTTTTCAGATTCAGTTACGCGAGCACGTTTTGTGGACTCCGGCCCTATGTCACCATCTGTTTTCCTCTTAACAGCATTCAACTTTCTTGTCAACGGATGTCCAGCAGTCGTTTTGAAAAAACCAACCCTCGTCAGGATATCTTCTCTGATACTGTTAATGTCACAGAGGACGAGTGTTGCAGCAATCTCAGCACGGTACAAACTCATAGCATCCTCTTTCCCGAGGTCACATTCAAAAGGGCTTCCACGATAGAACATCATATGTAGCATCATGAAAACACCACAGTCATTTCTCGAATACCCTTGACCTTGCCAGCTGAACTCAATGTTGACAATCTTGAACCCGCTGACCTTTGCCCCCTTAGACAGCCCTTTAGACACCAAATACTTCCCCATTATATTTGCCTGGACACAAAAAAACGTCATTGAGTTAACGTAGTAAGACCCCACTAAAATTCGTTGACTTCTAAGATATCAGCAAAAGAAAAGTGTGATTGTAGCAGCACAAAGTGTTATTTTAACTAACGTAAGTGTAATTGTAGCAGGGGAAAGTGTAATTCTAACAAAAGAAAGGGTTATTTTAACAGGAAACAGTGACATTTTAACAGAATAAAGTGTGATTTTAGCTGACAAAAGTCTAATTGTAGCAGCATAAAGTGTTATTTTAGCTTACAAAAGTGTAATTCTAACAAAATACAGTGTTATTTTAACAGACTACATTCTAATTTTAGCAAAGAAAAGTGTGATTTTAGCTGAGAAAAGTGTAATTCTAACAAGATAAATTGTTATTTTAACATACTACATTGTAATTTTAGCAAAAAAAAGTGTGATTGCAGCAGCATAAAGTGTTATTTTTGCATCAAAAGTGTAATTCTAACAAAAGGGTAATCAAAAGTGGGATTTCTCCAACCAAAAATGGAAAAACTGTAATTTTAACAAAGAAAGAGTAATTGTAGATATCGGCCACTTACGGAAATACGCGCTATCCCTCCGTAAGGGAGCGTTTCTATTGGGTCATCGTACTTGCGGTTGTCGAGGTAGTCAATCTGCTCGGTCAGAAAGTTGATGCACACGCAGCTGTAGTGATCACCGTCGCCAGATAAAACGGGGAGAAAGATCTGCACCGTGTGTTGCTAAGATCAGAACAATTAAAACTTAGAAACCATGAGACAAGATTACATGTTTTGTTACCTACCATGTCCGTATCAAGCTGGAATGGTGCACGACACATTTCAGCCCATGCATCCCAGCCACCGTAAATGTCTTCGTCTTTGTTCAACACTTTCCCAACCTTTTGAGCGTCCCAAATCATAATTGCGGGGACTAATTTGAAAAGTGTTAAATGCGTGAACAGATAATTAAAAGAACTATTTTATACAAATAAAGTGAACCTTTAACCCACAAATGTGTTAGAATTAACTCAGAAAGGGAGATGTTAAATGTATAATTTAAACAATCAAGAGTGTAATTCTAACGGCAAAAAGTATCATTTTAACGGACAAATGTGCAATTTTAAAATACAAAACCAACTTTTTAACTTTAAAAAGTATAATTCTAACAGACAAATGTGTAATTTTAACACACAAAGGTAACATTTTAACTTACAGTGTGACTTAGTCCAAAGAAAGAACGGGATATGTCCGATGGTTTCATGATATGGTTGAGTAGCAAGCACCAACCATCAATAACACTGGTCATGATTTGCTGCCCAGGGTTCAAAGTTGCAATATCTTCCCGGGTAATGAAATAAAACTCGCTGAATTGGACCAATTGTTCCCTACAACGAAAAAATGAAATTAGCCAAAAAATATATATATAATTAGCAATGTTAAGAGGCTCTTGTAAAGAATAATACACTTACAACTCGTTAAACACGTCTGACTGATTGAACGCATAGTCAATCACATATTTCTGTCCTTTGAACATTGGCACTAGGAGCTCCTGACTGAATGCTAGGTTTTTCGTCGCAAAGCACAAATCAGGATTAGGTGCCCCACAATCAAGAGAACACCCAAGGTTCTCAATGACGTGATCCATGCATGGTAAGGGCTCACTCGAGTGAAGTAAAAAAGGATGGTAGCTCGGATCACCGTGAGGGGACGTACGGGACCGGGATAGGAATGTCAACGTTCTCTGCCTCTGGAACTACGTCAGCTGATACCTCTCTTCTCTCGACAGTCCCTTCCGAAGACTTCCCGGCAACATCCTCAACTGCCGCATCTGTAATAAAAATAGTGTTATTTCATCATCAGTAAGTAAGTGTAACTGTGGCAGAGAAGAAAGTATAATTCAGTAGACAAGATTATAATTCAAACAAAATTTAGTGTTATTTTATCACAAATAATCGTAATTTTAACTACAAATAGTCTAATTGTAGAAGACAAAAGTGTAATTGTAAGCTACAAAAGTATAATTTTAACTGAAAAAAGTGTAGTTTTAGTAGAGAAAATTGTAATTCTAATCGAATAAAGTGTGATTTTAACTAACAAATTGTCTAATTGCATCGAGAGAAAAGTGTCATTCTAAGGCAAAAAGTGTTACTTGTAAATAACAAAAGTGTAACTTTAAAATAGAAAAATGTTATTCTAACTAAATAACTTCATCCACGGCATTACCTCCGTGATCCTTCATCAAGACCCCATCCACTACCTTCTCTACCACCGTCTCGAGAACTTATCTCCAAATTTGGCTCCTCATTATTCCAACCCTCCTCATTTACAAATCGGCACGAGATATTGGGTGCTCCTCGAACAACGCGTTTACTTCCGCAGAAGAATATACGGTGCTTGTCCATTCTACGTCCATAAATTCCTTTGCACATCGCAACGCATATACATATTCAGCGCTCGTTTTCCTTCAACACCCGCTCCCGAGTGGTTTCGCCTCCGCCGTTTCCCTGCACCCTCTTGATAATGTTGTTCGGTGCGCGCTCTCGCATCGCATATCTCGAAGCGAGAGAACATCAACCGAGTGGCGGTGGGGGGGAACTTCGAGTTCGAACTTCCGCCAAAGCATTATCCGCCATCTCGGTCTCCCCGCATCGTGCCCTCTAAATTCCAAAGATTTAGAGTCCACCCGTCAAAGATCGTGTAGTGTTGCAGAAACCACAATTGAACTTGAACATTGGAGACTAGGTTCAGCATTACCCTTCCCAATCTTGTCATCATCCTTTTCCGCCTCGGCGTTCGTAGCTTCACTCACATACACACCCGCTCCCGTAGCGTCGGAGGCAACATTCACCAATTCTCTTACGTCTCCAATTCCTTGGTCTTCTCGGCCGACCTTTCACTTGGCGGTGCCGCTTCAATAATCTCCGCAGCCCGAAATCGCAGCTTGAGTGACGGGTGGAACAGCGTCGGTGGGCCCATCGTCCTCATTTTTCTTGTCCGCTATCTCATTATCCCCGGCCACATGCACGTCCGATCCATCGTCCGCTCTTCTACGGCCTCATTTTTTTGTCAGCTATCTCATTATCCCCGGCCACATGCACGTCCAGATCCATCGTCTGCTCTTCTTCATTTTCAGCTGCAGCATTCGCATAGAACTTCTTCTCAGCCTCATCAAGCTCTTCTTTTGAATATATATCTTCCAGAGCTTCCCGGTCAAATTTTGGTGGCTCTTTAACAGCCACCTGCTTTCCAGCTGCCTTCCTCCTTCTGTATATAACGGAAATCTCACGAGTACTACCAACATCCATGTCGGTGTCCTTATTGTACTCATCTCTGAGTGAGCAAAGTCCGTAAATTCAGCGGAGCCGTAATATTGCACGGCCTCCATTATCTCATTGTGTACACACCTCCAGTGCTTTCTCACTAGCTGCGTCATCCGAAACAATTGACGCGGCCACCGGGCCTTCACGGTCTCTACCAAGATCTGCAGTCACCTCTTTCTCATTATCGGATCCATCATCCTCCATATCATCAAAGTCCTCCTCATCGCCGACATTATCAACATCCTCGTCATCTCCCTCGTCCTCATCACCGTTGTCCTCCTCTTCATCATCGTCACCAACATGCTTTGCTCGTACCGTCGTCATCTACCTCATCATTCTCAACCTCGTCTCCTGGACTTTGTTGCGAGCAGTGCGATTTCACGGAACGATTTATTCGTTCAGCTATCTCCTGCATTTCCACAGCATAATCCTTCATCCTTTGGCTTTGAAAGAATGATTGCGTGCATTGTGTAGCGACAGGGTCACTAGGATGGTTCATCCTTCCTGTTAACCTTTTGAGCGTCATGGTCGCATCTCGCATACCATGAATAGAAGACAGTAGCATTCCTTTGCATCTTCAAGTAAAGCTCATGCACATCCTACATTAAAATACGAGATAATTGGACAATTGTTCACCAAAAGTGTTCATTCAAAAGTATAATTTTAACCTTAACAACTGTAATTCTAAGGTCCAAAAGTATAATTCCAACGGACGAAAGTGTAATTGTAAGATACAACAAGAAAATATTAACTTTAAAAAGTATTATTTTAACGGACAAAAGTGTAATTGTAACATACAAAAGTATAATATTAATTTTAAAAAGTATTATTTTAACGGACAAAAGTGTAATTGTAACATACTACACTATAATTTTAACTTTAAAAAGTATAATTTTTACTGACAACCTTGTAATTTAAGCAATTACTGATTAATATCGCAATTACAATTGTAGTGTAATTGTAGTGAAAGAAAAAGTATCTTTAAAACATTAAAATAGCACTTACATCTACAGCCCGAGCTTTCAACTCCTCGTCATTATCAACACCGGAAGGGAGTTCAATCTCGATGAACTTCTTCCCCGTCTCGAACTTGAAGTCACTTGTAATGTCGTATCCCTAACCACATTTCCAATGGCCAACACTTGGCTGTCATCAGGCACCCCACCAATGCTTAACAGTTCTTTTTGTAGGCACCGAGGATACTTAACCACGGACCAAGTTAGCCGACCCAAACGGCTCTTGTCAAGCTCACCATGTAGTCTGTCGAAAGCGTCTGCGGGTCCCAAAGGTGCTTAATGAGGGGCAGGGTGTGGCGACAACTCTCACCACGGAAATCGAAACGTTGAAAGTACGTAATCATTAAGAAGGGGATACACCCCAGCAGCGTCTGTTTATTTTCACCAGTATCTGCCGCAGCCTTCACCAAATTTTCCAAAGACATAAGTACACCAATCGTATCGCGTAATCGAGTCCACATCTTCAACGCTCTCAAAAGCTTGAAGTCAACCCCACCGTATGACGTTGGGGTTAGGAATGATGACATTGCGAGCGAAACAAACACTGCAGAATGCGGACCTCCTTTTTGTATTTTTTTTTTTAAAATATCTTGGAAGACAATTCCTAAATTAATGCCTTCATTAACCCCTTTTATGTTGTACGCTTTTCGCCATTTATCTTTCAATTGCTTGTTCTCCGGCGCTTGAGAATCCTTTTGGCGGCCCGTAGGTACTAGATCTAGAGTTTTAGGACCAAGTGGTAACATAAAACAGTCATACACGTCATGCTTGGTGACCATGAACTCCTTATCCTTGGCCCGAAAAATATACGATCCATCACTGAATGCTTTCAGAAAATCTTTAACATACCCCATCGGATATGTTTTGAGCTTAAGCTCCAGAATACCACCGAAACCAATCCTCCGTACCGCATCTCGCTGTGCATCATTAAGCTTTTCAAGGAGCTCAACCAGCTGCTTCGGGCGGCACTTGACAGCCACCTTTGCTATTTTCTTCGTGTCTGGTTTGGCTGGTTTGGCTGGTTTGGCAACAACAAGCTCCTTACTCGACTTAACAGGCACCTTTGCTTTTTTGGACTTGCCTGATTTACCCTCATTTCCACCTGACATCTGTTAACATTACTCAAAATTAATTGTTAAATACAAACAAAAATAAGACAAAAAGAAAATTTAAAATTGTAGCAGCATAAAGTGTAATTATAGCAGTCACAAGTGTAATTCTAATAAAATAAATGGTTATTTTAACAGGCAACAGAACACTATCAGCAAAACAAAAGTGTGATTGTAGCAGCACAATGTGTTATTTTAACTAACAAAAGTGTAATTGTAGCAGAGGAAAGTGTAATTCTAACAAAATAAAGTGTTATTTTAACAGGCAACAGTGACATTTTAAAAGAAATAAGTGTGATTTTAGCTGTCAAAAGTCTAATTGTAGCAGCATAAAGTGTTATTTTAGCAACAAAAGTGTGATTCTAATAAAATAAATGGTTATTTTAACAGGGAACAGAAACCTATCAGCAAAACAAAAGTGTGATTGTAGCAGCACAATGTGTTATTTTAACTAACATAAGTGTAATTGTAGCAGAGGAAAGTGTAATTCTAACAAAATAAAGGGTTATTTTAACAGGCAACAGTGACATTTTAACAGAAAAAAGTGTAATTTTAGCTGACAAAAGTCTAATTGTAGCAGCATAAAGTGTTCTTTTAGCAACAAAAGTGTGATTCTACTAAAGGGTCAAAAGTGGGATTTGTAGCAGAATAAAGTGTTATTTTAGCTTACAAAAGTGGGATTTGTAGCAGAACAGACTACATTGTAATTTTAGCAAAGAAAAGTGTGATTTTAGCCGAGAAAAGTGTAATTCTAACAATATAAAGTGTTATTTTAACATACTACATTGTAATTTTAGCAAAGAAAAGTGTGATTGCAGCAGCATAAAGTGTTATTTTATCATAAAAAGTGTAATTCTAGCAAAAGGGTAATCAAAAGTGGGATTTCTCCAACAAAAAATGGATAAACTGTAATTTTAACAAAAAAAGAGTAATTGTAAGCAACAAAAGTTGGATTTCTCCAAAAAAATATGACTAATCTTAATGAATATGAACATATATACTCAAAACGTTACTTGACAAAATACAGTGATAAAAAATAACTGTCGTTCATGTCCTAAATGTGCTAAAAATAACTGGCTAATCAAAATGAAGAAACCAAAAACAGTGATCAAATAGAACAGTACAATAGCATAACAATGTCCAATAAATTTAAAAAAACGTCTAAATAAATGAAGAGAACAAATAATAAAACTGTAAAAACCCAGAAAAAAATCATAAAACTATAAAATCCCCAAAAAAAAATTACCTTCTGAAGTGATTGAATGGACGACAATGGCAGTTTGCAAGTGAGCAAAGAAAATGGAGAAAAAAACGATAATAAGGTAGCAAAAAACCGATAAATTAGGGGGATTTTTAGAGCAGTTTCTTCTTCAAATGAATGGCGTTTAATTGGGGGGAATTGTTTTGGGGGAAAATTAATTTTGAATAATAGAGAGATAATAAGTGGGGGGAAGTTTGTAGGACGTGTGTGAGTGATGGCTTTGATTGACAACCTGCATGCATGCTAATACCCTATGAGTGGTAGGAGGAGAGAGGTAATTAATTTAGCCATTAGAATAATATTATTAGTTGCTTTTTACTTTTAATCTAAGCCATTCAATAACATGATCTAAGGGATGACAATAGAACTCATGGACTCAAGTGTAAGAGTTGGACTTAGATGATCTTATTACTATATATATATATATATATATATATATATATATATATATATATATATATATATATATATATATATATATATATATATATATATATATACCTGGCTAAATCGGTATGTTTTCCTCTACTATACGACACATAATCAGCAATGCAATTCTGAAAGTCAGCAAGAGGAGTAATAATGCATGTATCTGTGCTTAGTAAATTACGATTTGCAAGGATGCTCAGAGACTCTAGTTGACTTGTTTCATGTTCATGAACATTTTAATTGTTGATGACTTTGCCCTTGGTAGTGTCAGCACTGGCAAGCACATTATGCTCATTTATACTCTTGTCTTTTATCCTAGCTATGTCGTTTGTATTACTCACATCTGTCGTGCTATCATTGTTCTCACAAACATCATTACCATCTGGTATATTCCCATCTGTACAACCTACCTCCATTGTTCTGTTCTTAACCCTAATAGTCTCATTTTTGTCAGGGACACCAATATCATCGGTACTCTTCTCTTTCTTTCCAACTACCTCCTCTCCTATCTTCTCATCCCCAACAGTCTCATCACCCTCGTAGAATTCTTCATCAGATGAATCCAGTTTCTTTGGGAAGGGATTCTCTTGATACTGCTTCACCTTTGTTAAAACGTCATCACAAACAATGTTGCACTCTGATGAAACCAAAGTGCAAAGATATTTGATTCTCAATATTCGAAGTCCATCCATCTACGAAAGTTAGAATATCTTGAGGATAGGTAACTTATAAACAAGAATGTGCTTTTAATACTTTAAGAAAGATCTTTTAATTAAACCAAAAGTACATTTACAATTATGGGATATAAATTGTTTAGAAACTTACGTTGTTTTTTGTCAACCCACAAGTCCAATACTGACCTTCCTTGTACGTTTCCATGTGTTTCATTGTGTAAATACCACACTCAACAACATTTTGATGGTTTCTCCAAGGCATTTTTAATACAGCAGGCTCCATTGCTCTTACTCTTTCCTTCAAATCACCAATGTCATTGAAATATTCTGCCAAAGCATTACGTTGCATGGAAAAATTCAGATCAAACTGTCTAGAGAGACCGTGCAAAAAATATGACATTGTAAAAGAAAAAATAACCAATGAAATGCAACTGAACAATTACCATATTCCAAGGTTTGTTTCCATAACGAGTTTTTGGGGTTTCATCATGTTGTTGATTATCAACAATGACAAACTTGTTCTTCTCCATATTGAATACGAACAGGTAAAAATGCTTGTTGAATATTATTGGGAAAAAAAACTATTTTATATAAGAAAAGATTAGAAGATACAACAGACATAAAATTTGTTATGAGAGTAAATTAGTAGCAGATAACACTATTTATTGACTATATATATTTTTTGAGCTAACCATATCAACTTTTGTCACATCAATAATCCAAGCATGATTTAACTCATTTCTAATATGCTTCTTGAATACTTTCAATTGTCTTTCAAATTTATATTCTTTCCTTTGCCCTTGAAATGCTTGCTGCACACACAGAACATAATATTCTTCTATTAATATACACTTGTATAACATAAAATTATTGTAATATAGAATGAAATAAAATTTTACTTACAAATACAAGTGTTGAAGCAAAGAATCGACGTGGTGCTGAAGATTTTCATTCAAGTTCATTGAAATTCAAGTAAGCTGACCAACAATCAACCACAACATCTGCTATATACCGAGGTGGTTTTAGAGATGCAAAAAGATATCGGGTACCCACGGCATTCTTAAACTCATAGAGCTTTTCACTGGTTCAGACGTTACACAGAATAAGTCAGTTAATTAAACATATGTACATTATCTTTATTAATAATGCACATAATACCCAAACAAAATGTACAGAATGATTAAATAAAAGAAACATAATTAGTAGAATAAAATATACCTAGCAAGAACAGTGTCTTTTCCCTTAGTGTAGTAGACGTAGTCAGAAATACAGTGCTGAAACTCAGATGGCTCTGTATATAGGTCAGTGTCTCCTCTTAGTAAATCAAGTTCTGTACTAATATTTAAGCTTGGGTTGGGATTGGTTGCCTTGGGTTCTTCACTATAATCTTCAGATAACATGCTACATACAAGGGGATTTATAAGATTATCCGTATTGGCTTCTTGCTCATTCTCCCCGTCACTATCAACATAAAGATGGTTCGAATCATTTCGTACATCCTTGTCATCATCAGACATTTTGTTTTTGTCACACTCCCTTTCTGACACCTCCTTGTTGTCTTCATTCCCATTTTCAACTGTTTCAACTTTGTTTTCATCAAACTCTCCTTCCGACACGTCTTCCTTGTTATCTTCTTTCCCATTTTCAACTGATTCAACTTTGTTTTCCTCTGACTCCCCTTTTGACATGTCTTCCTTCTTGTGTTCATTTCCATTTTCAGCTGTTTCAACTTTGTTTTCCTCTGACTCTCCTTTTGACACCTCTTTCTGTTAGAAATCTATATCTCATTACTTGACATATTCATATATGTGTTGATTTAATTTAGTCATAAAATTAAATGTTGATCTTATGCATGCAAACAATAATAAAATTAAAGAAGAAATCATCATCTTACATTGAAGATTTCGGATTTTATGGGCACAAGTGAGTTCTCCTACTCACTTGTTCTTGAGCTTCCTTAAGTGGATGAACAAGGATTCAAGTAGAGAATCCCTCCCAAAGATTAATAGCCAAAGTAACAACTTAATAAAATTAATATTATTATTACTTGAACAATATTAATTTTGTATAAAATTAACCAAAAATTATTTTGTTCTCTCAATAATTTCGGTTAAGAGAAAGGGAGAATGAGGAAGATTTTTATCTCACTAAAAACTCTTATTTTTTAGATGTTGAATGATAAAATCCTTTTGCTTTTGATATAATGTATATGGTAAAATTGGAGGAAAAACTCATGGCATTTTCCCACTCACAAAACCGGGTAGAAGGGGGAGGGAATGGCCAATACATGCACAAGGTTGTCTTCACAAGATCAAGTAGGTATATATGGCTAGTATTAGGCTAATATGATTATGTTTACCACTAACATAATTAACATAATATATTCCTAATACTCCCCATTATTTTGGTCTATTTAGTGTAAAATGGAAAATCCATTTTACACATTATTTTGTCAATTTGTCACATGTAACATGTCATGTAAAAATGTTATGTATTTTTAACATATTAAAAATCAACGCATTAATAAAAATACGTCATATACAAAATCGACTTGGTAATTCATAATTACTTGTACCAAAATATTTTACCAATTATAAATCACAACATCTTGTATTTATAATAATTTATTCATTCAAATGCAATTGTTTCCTTAAACAATAATTTCATCTAAGTAATAAAACCATTCAATTACTTAGACCGTATCTTATTTAATCAAATTACAATGAGACACGTAAATATTACTTCCAAAATCGTCCGTCAATTTTAAGTAATTTAATTAACCCGTATCGTTATACGATCAATTAAATGATCAATTAAGAGTGATACCCTTTAGGTATGACCTAAGGGGATCAACTGGTCACCACCGTCACACGACAGTAATGTCAAACTCTAGTCAGCCAATCATTACCGATATGTGTGGACCAGTTGACAGTAAAATATTACTTCCCAATTGTATTCTTTAGAATGAGACTTAAACATGTGATCATCATGATCAACAGTTGTGATCGCATTATTGTCGGAGGACACATATTCCAACAATCTCCCACTTGTCCTCGACAAGTGTGCGTCACCAATTCTCTTGTCCTATTACTATCTCCCACTCAATGCAAGGTGTCTTTCAGGTCGTACTTGCAAGTGATCATATCGAGAGTGGTTTCCTCGATCTGGAGAATAACTGATTGACCGGATTTATCTACCATAGATATCTTCCGAGCGTGGCCACGCATTTCCAGTTCATTACTGCTCGAGTGGCCCTGAGATATTGTTATAACTCTGACTAGGGGTGGACAATTCCTATCGCACTCATTACCTTCGACTAGCCATAACCATCATAACCCAAAATATGCCCATTTGACCCCATTTACGAAGGTCGTAGTAACACAAATCAAAGTTAATCTGAAACTGTGCCATCTTAGGCGAATAGTCTTTAATCAAAAGAATCGACTCATTAGAATACTATAGTAGCTCTTGCCACGACCGGGCTATATAAATTTGCCAGAACTCTATAAGCGGTCATAAGGCCCGACAAGGTGTTCCTAACAGTCTTCCTATGTGATCGACTAGTCATTCTCATATGACTCCATGACACTTGAACTTGCCATCAATCGCATCACATTCTAGTTACTTCGAGATGTCACCTCATATAAGTAACTATGGGCGAATACAATGTTAATACGTGTTCACTTTAACGGGGTTCAATTGTCTCTATAACCCGTTTGGATGTAACAAAGTATAAGGTGAGTTAATAATAACTCAAACCACAAATGTCGACATCACATTCGGGTAGTCAATACCGTATTATAACCTTGTGATGCATATCATAAGTGTGTAAACACTAGTTGATTGCAATAAAAGTTTAACATACCATATGTCCATGTGTTCAAACTTCTTATAATCGCATTTTCCTTTACATTCATGTTATCTTTCATAGCATGGACCATACCAAGTACACATATAGGTTCCCAACCTTGGTTTGGGTTTTTTTATCTTGAAAGAACTTCCCTATCGATTATCACATAACCAATGAATTTGCGGTGAATGATATAACTTGCACTGATCAAGTACTCCACTCACTTACAATGCACTAGGTAAATGTTTTGTAGAGTCTTGCAACGATTGTCAAGATGATTAGTCTAGCACTTCTCACAAGTCCTAGCATATTAGAAAATATTAGTTTTGAGTAACTTCTTACTTCAACTAAGTACTTTTCCAAACTTCTCATTTCTCCTTTTATCTTGAAAAGCTTAGGATTTTCATAAATCCTTACATGTGTTCGAACTTTAATATGTGCAACCTCTTAACACATAACAGAGTGTTTTGTTCAATTACTGAAATCGTTCATCGGATTCTCCTCGAGAATTCATGACGATTCTTCTATGGCTTACCAATGAATCATCATGTTCTTATGCATATGATTCATTATTGGACATGTGCATAATTATTCTAATGGCGGAAACATTTGTAACTAATAATCATGTGATCCACCATTTTTAGGTTCAATGAACGACCATGACTGCTAATGGCAATTCCATTTTCATTGACATGAATAACCTACGTTTCTCGTTGATTCGATGTGTATATCTCAATACCTATCCAACATCTCAAGATGTGATTGGATTCATCATAGTCCATTTTCATCCAGAATTGAAAACTCAAATACTTCTTTGTGAATGAAGGTATTAGCTCGTCATTCTTCAATGAGTAATGAGTTATAAACTTTTACAAGATGATTGCTCCCACTAAATTCCATGTCTTCACATGATAATTTCCAACTCCCACTTAGTTCCACATGTTTCGCAATTGACTACTCAATCGAAACATTTCAAGAATTGAAATATATATATATATATATATATATATATATTTATATATATTGTTTTGCTAAATTATTAAGATAAAACCATATATGTTCCCATCATATCCTTTCAAAATACCTTTTTTGAAAAGGTTTCAATCTTTAACCTTATGGAAAGAGATTTTAATCTCTAACTCATTCATTTAAAATGATGCATAGCAATATCATTATTTAAATGTGAATTATATCAAATACACGTCCTTCTCAAAATACCCTTTTCGGAAGGAGGTTTAACCATTTCATTTTCATAATGAGGTTAAGTAATGACATTAGCGAGGTTAATACTTAACTCAGTTCTTGTGGATATCGGCATATCAACATTTGCAACTTTTTGGTCATAAAGCTCATTTATTTTCAAGGATCCAATTTTGTTTCATTTAGGCTCTTAAGTAAATATCAATATTGAAACTATTGGTCAAATGTTGTTCATAAACTAGTCAAAACTTTTGTTAAGATTTTATATTAGTCATTCTTCTTCCAAAACTTTCTTTTGGTCTCCTCGTGTAGTTATCTTGAGAACATATTCTTTTTATTACTTCACTTGGTCTCTTTTGTCATGTTGATCTATTCGAGACCATAGATCTCATCTATTCGTGTATACTATATAAATAGGTACACCTTTTTCAAATCATTCTCCCTTGCGTAGATCTCATTTACACAAATACACAAATTTTTCTTGGTGTTGTTTTTGTCTTCATTTTTCTCCCACTCTATCTTTAGAATGAATACTGATGTGACCATAATTAGAGCATATTTAGTTCCCTAATTGAGCCTATTTTGTATACTATTGTATCATTCCATGACCATTTTATCCGTCGAATGCTTTCTATTTTGCTTTCCTAGTGCATTTCGTATGTTTGTAGGAAAGAAGATAATAAGGCGGAGATTCCCGTCTTTTGTGCATATTTGGAAGCTATTTGACGATGTTTGAAGGACTAGTATGAAGAGGAAGTGAGAACTAAAGACCAATCTTACAAAAATAAAAAGAAAGTGAAGAAAAAGGATTCTGACACAGAATCCGAGGGGCTCACACGCGAGACGCCAGTCCAAGGTGACAATCCGAGCGTGCAAGCAACAAAGACACTCGGATTCCCCCACTACAATCCGAGCGGGTTCCGTGAAAGACGCCCGTGCACCACCTCATGAATCCGAGCGTCTTCCCTTCCTGGACGGACGGACCACGACATCTTCTGCCAAGATGCTCATCCTTCCAAAAAGACTAGCGTTTCCCTGCTCTAAACTCAAAGATGTAATTACTAATTTAGCCTTAATTAACCTAATGAAGCTCTACTATATATACCCCATTTGTAAATAATCAAGGGAGAGCTTTTTAGAGGGTTTTTAGGAGGTTAAGCCTCTGCATTAGAAGTTCCTCTTAGATTCAATTAGGAGTAGATTAGAATAGATTGCTCTTGAATCTTTCCACAAATTACACATTAATCTTTCCTTAATTATTGTTCAAGTTTATTATTCAAGTTTATTATTGGGTAATTGAAGATTATTGGGTTATTATTGGAGGATTGACAACCCTTCATCAATCAATCAAGTTTCTTCTATTATTCTTTGTTTTATTATTTGGATCATCTTAAGTTGGTATAATTCTTTTACCCTTTACTCTTTATTGTTTATTTCCTCATTCTCTTATCATGTTTACACTTGTTGTGATGATTGACACCATTAATGACATGTTTACCATGATAATAAGTGAGTAGTCTTTTAGCTAGGATTAGTGGGTAATTAGGGGAAACCAACATGGGATTGATTCATGCTTAATCTAATATGTTTTCATAATCAAATTGCTTGCTTGTTGTGATGTCAACTTTATGCACATGTTATGTTTGATGAAATGCTAAGCTTATGAATTCTTGCATTTTTTACCATCTCTTATCTACTCAACTTGACTTGTAAGATATAAACCAACTCGAGTCTTGTTAAACCATGCATAGAAGTTCAATAGGAGGAAAGTAAGTCGACTTGTAGGTGTTGTACAATCTAATCGATTCGGCTCTGGGACCCAACTCTTCCTATGAACCGTAAGACATAAACCAACTCGGTTCCTCCACAACACTAATTGCTTGCAACTTTGTAAACATGTTTGTATGATCAACACCATGAATCCCCTATGACCCCATGATATCCTAGAATTTCTAATCATTTGTTTACATCTTTCCTTTTATTGCTTGTTTTACTTTATTGCTTTTATTAGTCTAGAATACAACTACAAACCCAAATCAATTGTGACACTAGCATAAATTGAGATAGATAGACTTAGAACCCAAAGCACACCGTCCCATGGATCGACCTCGACTTACCGCTAACTAGTTGTTTGTTGAGTATTATAAATGTGTTTGATTGGATGTGTGACGACCAACTCTTGTCCTATCAAAATGGCGCCGCTGCCGGGGATGGTGCTATGTGATTAAGTTCTTACTTGTTTGTCTATTTTGATTTTGCTTTCACCTTGAGGAACTTGTTCCTCAAGGATTGTTCTTACCGTTTTTGTGTAGTTTTCATGCTTGTAGTTGTTTCCTTGTCTTAGCTATGATGGCTCAAGACTTGACATATGGAGTATGTGGTGGATCTTTTGAGTATGACTATGGGTATGGGGAGTTTGAGGAGCAAGTCAACACAAACCTACCTTACTATTTGTACAATGAAAATCCTAACCACTACCCCAACTTTTCCCACAAAAATCACCACATCCATTATCAACAACAACCACCCACCCAAAACTCACCTTGCAACCAATTCCAAATGCCACAATATGAGCACTTTCACAGCCACCCACAACAAGAAAATGAACCCATTCAAAATGTGATTCTCCAAATGATGGGAGATCAACAAAACTTCTTCAAACAAATGCTAGAAGAGAGCCAAAGGGGGGATAATGTTCTTCAAGGCATTGTTGCCCAAGGTGAGGAATTGGAGATTCAAATCACCCAATTAAAAGAATCCCAAGCAATCACTCCCCACCGTTCTTTGGACATTGATCATGAATGCGAATTTGAGGTAGTAACTTTTGACATGAAAAATGAAGAATGGGAAGAGCCAATCTCCTTGAGCTCATGTGAGTATGAAAGTGTAGTGTTTGATGAGGAATATTTAAGGCTGAGTAAGCCAAATACTCTTAACCTTTGTGAGTAAGAGGGTGTGTCGTTTGACGTGAACATGGAGATGTTGGAGGAAGAAATAATGAAGAGAAATGAAGCCCCCATTTATGGTTCGTATGAAGATAGCAACAATGATGATGAGCCTAAAGGATGGACTCGTAATATCACCTTGCTTGAGGAGCCCATCCTTGAGACATTTAAGATACCCTATCATGAAGAAGAACGTCCTTCCCCTATTCCTCATAAAGACTACTTGACACCTATCATGGAGCC
The DNA here is from genome assembly GCF_048544455.1 of Silene latifolia. Classification (NCBI taxonomy): domain Eukaryota; kingdom Viridiplantae; phylum Streptophyta; class Magnoliopsida; order Caryophyllales; family Caryophyllaceae; genus Silene; species Silene latifolia. The sequence goes on from NC_133527.1 coordinate 95,522,405, forward strand.
AATGATCATTGAAGAGGACATGGTGGAACTTCTTCAAAAGGCCAAAGCATCGTACAAAAGCTACTTGGTGAAAAAGCTCAAAGAGAAGCTTGCTCTTGAAGCTACTTGTGGAAGTTTGGCACCCACAATGACAACTTCTAAGGAACTCGATCATCAATGCCATGAAAATTCTCTTTCCACCTTGGAAGGATTGAAAAATCAAAATGCAATCATCATTACCGGAATTGAAGAAGAAGTTGGTAAGTGGAAGTCTACGGATGAAAATGAACCATACTTCATGCCTAGTGTTGACAAGAATCATGGACTTGTTTATTGGAAGCATTGGGAAAGCTCTAATGCCGAGGACAAAGCAAAAGAAAGAACATTTTACAAGCTTCCTTGGCCAAATTTCATGTTCAAATGGAGCAACCCATACTTGTGTTTATTTGGAGTTTGTTCACAAGCTTTTGATCTCTTATTAAGCGCCCTGAGCTCTATGGACAAAAATTCTTACAATTTGAATTAGTTTGGCGGAGTCCTATCTCAAATCACCATTTGTAAGATATTTCTTGGACCCCTTACTTTGTTTAAAATTGTACATTCTTGCATTTGTATTTGATTTCTTGCATGAGAGTAGTGAGAGAGAGAGTCTTCTTACATTTTTATTGAGCAAATTTCAGAAAAAGAAAAGGAAGAATAGCAAATCGGTGAAAGGGTATGATTTGCAAGGAAAAGAAAGAAAAAGAAGAAAAGAAGTTGAAGACGGCCGTCCCGAGGCCTGGACGCCCGTCCAGGGCCCTCGTCACATAACTGGTTGGCACTGTCTCAGAATCCGAGCGGATTCAGCACAAGACGCCCTTCCTCAAAGAAGACGCTCGTATTCTCCACGGGACGCCCGTCCTGAATGTCATCTGAAACAAATTTTTGAAACTGCCAGGAAATCCGAGCGGATTTTTGAAAAGACGCCCGTCCCGACACAGAAGACGCTCATCTTCTTCCTGCTCCCAGAATAGCTGAGGTTCTGTCTTAAAATCCGCGCGAATTTGAAGGAACACGCTCGTCTTCTACTAGCACAAGACGCCCGTCCCGCATGAAAGACGCTCGGATTGGGGCCTTTTTCTCGAACAATCCGGCCGGGTCCCACCCTTATCCGCTCGGATTCCCCTCTTCTTCTATAAAATCACCCCCTTTCTCCCTCATTTCTTCACCTTATCTATCCCTAAAACACTCATCTCCATCCTCAAAAACACTCCCCTCACATCAAAAACCAACAAAACCCCCATTTTCCTCAAACTTCAAGATGATGAACCTCAAGGGCAAGGCTAAGAAGTTGGTTGAATCCACCAGAACGAAACGCAAGGGATCATCCTCCTCAACTCCGCGAGAGGTAGCGCTACCAAGGAACTTCCGTCCCATAATGAGGGGAGGAATTGAACAACTTGAGTACTTCCAAGAGGTGCTTTTCGAATCCGATGACCACCGCAAGAACTTTGTCAAATTGCTAGGTAAGAACTATGAACCAACTCAATTCATAGATACTAGGGTGTTGGAAGTCCTTAGGATAAGGTACCCCACTGAGATGTTCTTTGATGGTCTAGGGATTGGAAAACTTTTCCATGCCCATGAGGAGACGTACCTTAGTCTCACCCTTGAATTTTTGAGTAGCCTTCGCATTGTAACGAATACTCGGACACCTGTGGGCATGGAGTTTAGGTTGTGCAACCTAGACCATAGTCTTTCACTTGATCAATTTGCCTACATTTTCGGTCTTGAAGTGCCCACCAACTATACCGATAAACCCGATAATTTCGATGTGGACCTACTTTGGAGGGCTATTTCCGGGAAGAATTTTACAGGTTTAAAGCAATGCTATACCTTCGCCATCCAACATCCGGTGATTCGGATCACCGAGCGCTTTGTGGCCGGTACCATCAATGGGAGGTACGAACAAGATAGGTGTACTCTCATTGATTTAACTTTTATTGAGTCCTATTTGAATGTTCGGGGGACGAGGCGCTATAACTTCAACACACCCCTTGATATACTTACTAGGTTTAATGATTTTGCTCAAGGGACCACCCAACTCAAGACCTTCGTAATGGGAGGTCTAATTACTATTTTGACCAACTACCTTTGCCCCGGGTTCAATGCCCGTGGGATCTATACTCCTCTTGAGGGGAGGACTTTGATTGATGAGTACACGGTCTTCACCCATCACCGGTGGTGTAACTACACTCAAGAAGGTAGTGTAGAATGGTACAAAAAAGGATGCACCTCAATCATCCTTGAGGGTTGGAAGATACCGGGCATCGACCCAAGATTGAGCCTATATTCGCCTCCACCAAGCTACCTCCTTGATATCCAAATTCTCGACAATCCCCCTCAAAGGGAAGAGCCACCCCGCCAACAACAAGTACCTCGTGAGGCACCGGCAAGGCCTACTCGCCCACCTTCCTTTGTGCCTATCCCACCATACCCTACCCCATCTACCAAATTTGAACCGGAAATCCCCAATACCCCGGGCATTAATGATTTGATGAAACTCATGAATAGAGTGGACCTCGGGGTAAATGAAGGGAGGGTCGACAACTACTTGGCCCTTTATCCCCATTACTATAACATGGCTCAATAAGGGTATATTGACCCCAATGGTCCTAAGCCCTCTTGGGCCCAACCACAACATTTGTTCCCTAATCAAGGGGGCCAAGCTTGGGATCTCGGTGGTGGAGGGTACTCGGGCCAAGGAGGAGGGCATGATCAAGGAGAGTTTGACCAAGGAGGGTATTGGGGCCAATCAAGAGGGTATGACCAAGCCGGGATCTCTCACCAATATGGTTACCCCCAAGATGAGGAGGATGACGAGTGAAAGAGGCCTACCTCACCACCACCATTTGTATGATACCTCTCCCTCCCTCTCTTTTGTATATACATTGCATTTAGTGTAGTTTTCGCATGCATTTGTACCATAATTGCATTTACATTAGTTAGTTTGCATTATATTATATCTCACATGATTCATGTAGATAGTTGCATATAGATTAGAATTCATGCATAGTCACTAATGGCCAAACCTATTCATTTCTACACTAGAAATAGTGTTTAAATCGGTTTGGGGAGGTTTGATCATAAGTGACCATAGTTTAAATCATGCATCACATAATATAGTTTAGTTTGCATTCATTGTTATATATGTCATATAGAATTGCATTTAGTTAGAACATGCATTCATTCATACCATAGCATTGCATTTGTACTTCAATTTCCATAAAATCAAAAATCCAAAAACATGTTTTCCTTTTTATTCCTACTCCTACATGTACATTGAGGACAATGTCCAAAATAAAGTGGGGGATAGGAATTTATATTCCAAAAACGCATAAAAATTGAAAAATTTCGAAAAATCACAAAAATATGTCTTTTAAATTTCATAAAAACAAAACCCATAAAATTTGAAAATTTCAAAAGCAAAAACATGTTCTTTAATTTAGTAGTGTAGAATTGTATATACTTGTGCTTTTGTTCTCTTCTCACATAGATACAACACTATATTTGACGCATTAGCAAGGGAAAATGAAGACCGCTTGGTATGATCGCTCTAATCTCTACTTCCTTTCCATTTCCTTTTTGTTCATATAAGGAGGATGGGCTTACATGTCAAGGAGGATGTGGTGTATTTTGTTGTTGCGGTTGGTGTATCTATGTGTTGTTAGGAGTTGCATTTAGATTATTTGGCATTAGGAGGTTTATATGCTAGTTGCATCATCGCATGTAGTTGCATGTTAGAAAAATTTTGAGAAACCGTCTATTTGGGAAGCTTGACAAGTGTATATAGGCCCTAGTAGACGCTTTTTCTTCTTAAGACTTTGCTTGTTAGAATACTTGTAAAACACCCTAGGATGTGTCATGCTAGTATCCTTTGACCCATGGATTAAGGCCTAGTCAAGAGTACCTTGTGGTGTGATAACTCCTTGGCTACCGTTTATTCCAAGGTGACTCTTGAAACCATGCAACCAACCATCATCCATGTTCTACCATAAATTTTTTCATCAAAAGGGAATGGGCATAAAAAGAAATCAATTTGAGTTCAATGAAATGAAAAGTGAAAGAAAGTTTGCAAAAAAAAAAATGCATCAAATGAAAAGAGGAGCAAAAATAGAACTCCTAAAGCTTCAAATATAAGCCACCCTCACTACATATGGGGTGACTTTGAAAATGTTCAAAATAAATGCAAAGAAAAGTTGAAAGTTGTCAAGTATTAAAATGCCAAAAATCAAAAGAAATGGCAAAAGAAAGTGTTCTCAAATGTTTTATGCCACAAGAAATTGGGGGAGAAAACAAAAACAAAAGCAAACTCCCAAAGTGAAACTGAAATATCTATCGATCCCTTTATGCATCGTATCCACTTTTGTGCATGGTAGAGAGGGGACGACCCTTCTTCTTCTCTAGGCAAGAGGGGGAATTCCGCGATCCTCCAGTATTTCTAACACCATAGGGAGTCTACTCTTGACGAAAGCATTTAACGATTGAGGACAAAGGTACCCTAGCTTGACACAACTTGGAGGTGATTTATTGGTATCCTTCTAGGCTTAGTAGTTTGAAGAAACCATATCTATGAAGGAGCGTGTACCCTTGAATTGCTTCCCTTGTAGATAATTTCCGCCACTTAGATGAGGAAAGTGGCTATTCTTTTGTAGATGCATCCATTACTTGATTTTATGTGCTTTAGTGTTTGGATGTGTCGCCATTTTAGCAAGACCCACCTTGCCTTGCAAGAAGGCATCCTACCTCATGGTTGTCTTGTTGTGAGTTGAAGGGGCAGAGTGAGACCCGCTAATTGTCTCATATCGGCTATGCTATTAGGTTAGTTTAAATAACGGTCCTAGTCTTTCTCACCTCTTTACTCGGGACGAGCAAAGGTTCAGTTTAGGGATATTTGATGTGACCATAATTAGAGCATATTTAGTACCCTAATTGAGCCTATTTTGCATACTATTGTATCATTCCATGACCATTTTATCCGTCGAATGCTTTCTATTTTGCTTTCCTAGTGCATTTCGTATGTTTTTTAAGAAAGAAGATAATAAGGCGGAGATTCCCGTCTTTCTTGCATATTTGGAAGCTATTTGACGATGTTTGATGGACTAGTATGAAGAGGAAGCGAGAACTAAAGACCAATCCTACAAAAATAAAAAGAAAGTGAAGAAAAAGGATTCTGACACAGAATCTGAGCGGCTCACACGCGAGACGCCCGTCCAGGGTGACAATCCGAGCGTGCAAGCAACAAAGACGCTCGGATTCCCCCACTATAATCCGAGCGGGTTCCCTGAAAGACGCCCGTGCACCACCTCATGAATCCGAGCGTCTTCCCTTGCTAGACGGACGGACCGCGACATCTTCTGCCGAGATGCTCATCCTTCCAAAAATACTAGCGTTTCCCTGATCTAAACTCAAAGATGTAATTACTAATTTAGCCTTAGTTAACCTAATGAAGCTCTACTATATATACCCCATTTGTAAATAATCAAGGGAGACCTTTTTAGAGGGTTTTTAGGAGGTTAAGCCTCTACATTAGAAGTTCCTCTTAGATTCAATTAGGAGTAGATTAGAATAGATTTCTCTTGAATCTTTCCACAAATTACACATTAATCTTTCCTTAATTATTGTTCAAGTTTATTATTCAAGTTTATTATTGGATAATTGAAGATTATTGGGTTATTATTGGAGGATTGACAAACCTTCATCAATAAATCAAGTTTCTTCTATTATTCTTTGTTTTATTATTTTGATCATCTTAAGTTGGTATAATTCTTTTACCCTTTACTCTTTATTGTTTATTTCCTCATTCTCTTATCATGTTTACACTTGTTGTGATAATTGACACCATTAATGACATGTTTACCATGATAATAAGTGAGTAGTCTTTTAGCTAGGATTAGTGGGTAATTAAGGGAAACCAACATGGGATTGATTCATGCGTAATCTAATATGTTTTCATAATCAAATTGCTTGCTTGTTGAGATGTCAACTTTATGCACATGTTATGTTTGATGAAATGCTAAGCCTATGAATCCTTGCATTTTTTATCATCTCTTATCTACTCAACTCGACTTGTAAGATATAAACCAACTCGAGTCTTGTTAAACCATGCATAGAAGTTGAATAGGAGGAAAGTAAGTCGACTTATAGGTGTTGTACAATCTAATCGATTCGGCTCCGGGACCCAACTCTTCCTATGAACCGTAAGACATAAACCAACTCGGTTCCTCCACAACACTAATTGCTTGCAACTTTGTAAACATGTTTGTATGATCAACACCATGAATCCCCTATGACCCAATGATATCCTAGCACTTCTAATCATTTGTTTACATCTTTCCTTTTATTGCTTGTTTTACTTTATTGCTTTTATTAGTCTAGAATACAACTACAAACCCAAATCAATTATGACACTAGCATAAATTGAGATAGATAGACTTAGAACCCAAAGCACACCGTCCCATGGATCGACCTCGACTTACCGGTAACTAGTTGTTTGTTGAGTATTATATATGTGTTTGATTGGATGTGTGACGACCAACTCTTGTCCTATCAAATACACTAGAGATTCAAAAGATAGCATATGAGACACAAATAATGATTTTTGAAGTATAAGGAGGACTATCTCAGAGGTTGACTAATTGTTTTAGATTTGATAAGTGTACTTGGTGATTAACATTCCTTTAAGAGAGTTCATCAACTCAATGTCACTTTATAGTTGATCATATACAAGCCTTAAGCTTGTGGATATATAATGAATCGCATCATTATAGTTGTCTATTAGATCACTTTAAGTGAATGATCATATGTTTCTATGAGCAAGCGGATAAAGACGAATTTTAGAACAAGGATAAAAACGATAAAACGGGTGACTTGGGTTGAAAACCAAGCCACCATTATCCAAAATACAACCATTATCCAAAATACATTTCCATGTCGAACACGGAAATCAAAAGGTTCTAAAATCCGAAACATAATTAAAATAAGACAATAAAAAGCGAAGCTTCATGGAAGCTATTCCTAGCGTCTTGATGGTTTCTCAAGCTTGCTTTTCTTTTCCCTTGTCCTTGCTTGGTGGAGGCCCTATTTACAATAAAAAAAGAGATACATTATCACAACTTTGTATCAGAATACCATAGTTGCATTAGAAACATAAAAGAAAGGATAGTCATTTACCTACTGGAGTGATCTTTCCAGCCTTAATGTCACCAAGGTATTTGGAACAATTTCTTTTCCAATGTCCAACACCATTACAATAATGGCATTTATCAAGAGGACCCTTCTTGATTTTGGAAGTGCTAGCTTCATAAGACTTAGCTTTGGTGAAAGTGGGAGCTTGTTTCTTACTCTTCTTCCCATTCTTTTTGAACTTCCCCTTGCTTTTGGTGCTTATGTTAAGCACATCCTTAGGTGGGTTAACATTTAACCCCATGTCTCTTTCGGCTTGCACAAGTAACTTGTGCAACTCTTCAAGAGACACGTCCTTGTCTTGCATGTTAAAATTCACCCGGAATTGAACATACGCCTTGACTTTGGATAAGGAGTGTAGAATCGTATCTACAATGAGTTCTTTCGGGATTTCAACTTTTTGAATCTTCAGAGTCTTGACTAGCTCCATTAATTTGAGCACGTGAGGGCTAACCTTTTGGCCCTCTTTGAAGTTGAGATCAAAGAATGCCGCGGCCGCTTCATATTGGACGATCCGCGGAGTTTGTGAAAACATTGTCACAAGCATGGAATAGATTTCATTAGTGGTGCCCATCTTAAAGGCTCTCCTTTGGAGATCTGCCTACATCGCAAAGATCAACACATTTTTCATTGCGGCGGACTCCTTATGGTAAGCCTCATATGCTTCCCTAGTAGCGGCGGTCGACCTAGTATTAGGTTCGGGTGGAGAAGCCTCGGTGAGGTAACGATGCTTGTCGTCACCTTGGGCGGCTAATTTGAGTTGAGCATCCCAATCGGAGAACTTTGACCCATTCTTTTCAAGTTTACAACGATCCATGAAGGATCGGAGCCATGAGGCATTAGTGAGAGGTGTGGCGTTGATGTTTGGAGTGGCCATTTGTTATGAGAAATAAAAGCGGTCTACAAAACAAAATATAGAAGGAATAAAACATATGTCGTTTTCAAAATAATAATACTCGTAAAATAAATTTAAACAAGTTTTATTGCATTTATCTATTGACCTCTACCCAACTTGATAAATGATTCCAAGACCCAAATTCATATTAACTTAGGCATTGGTAAAGCCGAAAATAAACCTTTATCAATATAACTCGGTGGATTAACACTTTAATCGATTCTACTTTTAGAACTCTTGGTCGATAAAATTACATTAATATTTATCTTTAGCCTGAAACACATCCGGCAACCGTCGAGAATACTTTCGTTGAGTTCAACCCAAATTTCGAATAAATGTGTCCATGATCCAAATTTACATCAACTTGGGCATCGGTAAAGCCGAAAATAACCCTCATCTTTATAAACTCGGTAGGTAGACATTTATCACCCACTTCCCCTATGTAACAAGGTTTGTACCCCGGTAAAGTCGAGTGCACTCCCTCATGAAATAGGTTTTCATGGTTTCTACTTTTTGGTAAGGCTATGTCTTAATTGATTATTTTAGCGAGAGGTCATGTTTTAAAATGATAATGCATGTTTTAGTTATGGCGATTTAGCGATGCATGCAACATATAAATAAAATGCAAAGCAAAAATAAAATCCTAGTATGGCCTTCCTAGAATAGTAAATCTAATAAACTATTACAAATTCGGAACCAACTCCATTGGTCTCTTGAACTTCGGTCTTGGCACGCATCTCGAGGTAACACCGTCTTTAATGGATCGCCTTCTCGAGTGGCATCGTCTTCAAGGAACTCCGGAATAAATAAATTAAATTACAAAACGGTGATACAAGATCACAATAAATTACAACCGAATCTATATTCCCATACATTTCGGGTAATATCAATTAAAACTAAGGCCATACTAAGTAAAAATTACATCCTTATACCTGGGTGGTCCTGGTAAGGCACTTGGAGTATGGGGTGTTACAAAATGGTATCAGAGCGACGATCCTGAAACCTGTAACCAATGAACCTAATGAACATAGGGAGTCAATTAAAATGAACCCGGGGTAAAGGTTGTAGGAGCTAATGCAAAGGCTTGGGAGACGTCCTAAAGTCGTGAACTCGCCCTACAATTTTGAACCGGTCACATGGGGGGTATATGTCAAGGTCGTATGTGATGTTTGTTAGTTTGTATGTGAATGTGATGAAGTATGCTGTAATTGTTGAATGATTGGTGTAGAAGGTTGAGTTTGTGCATGAAAGATTGGTGAAGTATATAGAACCGTTGTTTGAACAAGAAGCATGTTGGATGTTTACTATGTGGCGTTTGATAATATGATATAGTTGATTTGTTGATCATATGAAAAGCTTGGTAGAAATGCATGCTTAGCTATCTTATATGTCGAGTTATAAAGTTGCATAGAATATGTTGGGATATGATATAACATGCGGGTAGCATATTCGAGTTAGCATGACTCGATCGAGTGGGTCTGACTCGATCGACTGGGTATTTGACGATTTTGCAACCAGAATCGTGTTTTTGGGCACTCGATCGAGTACCTCGGGCACTCGATTGAGTAGGGGGTCACTCGATCGAGTAGCCTGGCTACTCGGTCGAGTATGTTAGAGATCAGAAGGTCTGTTTGGGGTCTGATGTCGAGGCACTCGATCGAGTATGGTGGGCACTCGATTGAGTAGGGTTAGACACTAGATCGAGTGAGTTCTGGGCAGTCCGCTTTCGTGTTTTGAGGTTTTAGTGCACATGTTAATGTCTACCCTTTCTTATATAGTTTTAAGATGCCGCCCAAGAGAAACGCTTATTATGCGAGAGCTGAGACCATGAAGGTAGATTATATCGTTAAGATGTTGGAGCATCAAGATGCTCTTACGGAGGACTTAAAGAAAGTAGGAAAAGACAAGGATAAGGAGGTTGATCATTCTAAGATCAGCCTTTATATAACGAGGTTCAACCCAAAAGAGTACAAGGGGACCGGGGAACCAAACCTTCTTGACAACTGGCATCGTGAGATGGAGAACATTCTAGACCTGGTTCACTGTCCTGATGAGATGAGAGTAGAACAAGCTGCGTTCTACCTGAGGGAAGCAGCTGGCGAGTGGTGGGATAAGGTGAAGGTAAGTGCTAGGGAGATGTATGCGAACCAGGGCTTACCTGCTATACCTTGGGAAGAGTTTCGGAGGGCTATGAGGAAATAGTTTGTACCGGAGCATGTGAGGAGCAAGCTGAGAGAGGCGTTTGATAGGTTTAAGATGACATATGATATGTCAGTTGCTGAGTACTACAAACAGTTTAATGAGAAGTCTAGGTATGCTGAGGATATGGGTTTGAGTGAGGAGAACCTGGCGCTGAGGTTTGAGAGAGGGTTGACCCCTAAGATCATGGATAAGCTACCTGTCGGAGTCCTTACTGATGTTAAGGAAGCTTATGAGAGGGCTGGGAGAGCTGAGAGGTTAGTGGAGATGGCTCAGGAGAGAGTAGGTGTTGAGAAAAGAAAGGCTGAGAGTGAGGGTGGTGGCCAATCTAGTCACAAGAAAGGCAACCACAATCAAGCTAAAGGGTTTTCTGCTGGGTCAGCGTTCCGTGCTGGGGCTTCCTTTGGGCGTGGCCATGTGAGTGGTAGCGGTAGTTGGGGGATGACCTGCTATGGCTGTGGCGGTGTAGGCCACAAGAGACATGAGTGCACGAGTATGCCTGGAGCTTTTCAGGGATCGGCTCGGGGGAGCTATTCTCAGGGACCTGCACAGAGTTATGCGAGCAATAGACCGTCTGGGTCATGGTCTAACCGGGGAAGTCAGAGCTATAAGTGTGGAGGTAACCGCAATGGCGGTAATTCATATCAGAAACCAGCTACGAACAACAACAACAATCAGGGGTCGGGTGCTAAGCCGACCACATCACCAAGATCTTGTCCAGGAGGTGGACGGAAGACCGATGGAAGGCTATTCATGATGGACAAGAAAGCAGCTGAGGATGATGCACATGTTATCACTGGTACTTTTCTTGTTAACGGTATTCATACCTTTGTTTTGTTTGATTCGAGGGCGTCTCAGTCGTTTGTATCTTCGAGTCATATTAAACGGTTGGGTTTGAGGGTGTATGAGTCTGTAAGTGAGAAAGTTTTTATACCTTCGGGTGAGTCTGTATCATGTGGGGGTTGTTTAGAGATGTGTCTATGATAGTTGGGCAAGTTGATCTACCTGTAGACTTGCTAGAGTTTCCTTTTGACGGTATTGAGATGATAGTCGGGATGGATTGGTTGGGAAAGTATAAAGCTAAGATAGATTGTCATCAAAAGAAAGTGTCTTTGAGAGGGTCTAAGGGTGTTAGTATGTCTTATCGTGGGTTTCTAGTCAAACCCAAAGTTAAGTTGATTGCAGCTGTCACCTTGAAGTCTTATCTGAAGAAGGGATGTCCTTTGATCTTGTGCCATGTGAGAGATGACCGGATAGAGAGTCCGACATTGATCGATACCGTGGTGGGAGAGTTTGCGATGTGTTTTCTAGAGGAGATTCCGGGGTTGCCACCGAAGAGAGAGATAGATTTCACCGTTGAGTTGAAACCGGGAACGGGGCCAATCTCTAAGGCACCGTACCGGATGGGTCCTAAAGAGATGGAGGAGCTCAGGAAACAATTAGATGATCTGCTAGAGAAAGGATACATTAGACCTAGTGTATCACCGTGGGGTGAAGGATTTCTTTTTGTGAAAAAGAAAGATGGGAGTTTGAGGTTGTGCATAGATTACAGGGAGCTGAACCGAGTGACGGTGAAGAACAAGTATCCTTTGCCAAGGATAGATGACCTGTTTGATCAGTTGAGTGGTGCATCAGTCTTTTCTAAGATTGATTTGAGGTCGGGGTACCATCAGGTGAAGATTAGAGAGGTGGACATACCAAAGACAGCTTTCACGTCAAGGTATGGCCATTATGAGTATGTGGTAATGCCGTTTGGGTTATCTAATGCACCGGCTATGTTTATGGATTTGATTAACAGAATCTTCAGATAGTTTTTGGACAAGTTTGTGGTGGTATTTATCGATGACATCTTAGTCTACTCTAAGACTAAGGAGGAGCATGAGGAGCATCCGAGGATTGTGTTGCAGACTTTGAGGGATCATGAGTTATATGCTAAGCTGTCCAAGTGTGAGTTCTGGTTAGCGAAAGTTGCTTTTCTGGGGCATGTGATCTCTAAGGAGGGAGTAGCTGTGGATCCGGCAAAGATTGAGGCAGTGACAAAGTGGGAGGCACCAAAGAATGTTGCTGAGATCAGGAGTTTCTTGGGTTTAGCTGGATACTACAGATGGTTCGTGAAAGATTTCTCCAAGATAGCTAGACCTATGACAGCTTTGATGAGGAAAGAGAACAAGTTTCGTTGGGATGAGAGTTGTGAGAAGGCGTTCCAAACATTTAAGGAGCGTTTGACCACAGCTCCTATCATAGCATTGCCTGAAGGGATCGAGAACTTTGAGGTATATACAGATGCCTCAAAGAATGGGTTGGGATGTGTGTTGATGCAGAACGGTAACGTGATTGCATATGCTTCTAGGAAATTGAAGCCGTATGAGGAGAACTACCCTGCTCATGATCTAGAGTTGGGTGCAGTGGTGTTTGCTCTCAAGATATGGAGACATTACCTTTATGGGGCGACCTTTAAGGTATTTTCGGATCACAAGAGTCTCAAGTACATCTTCACTCAAAAGGAGTTGAACATGAGACAGAGGAGGTGGATGGAGCTGATTGGCGATTATGACATGGATATTATCTACCATGAAGGGAAAGCCAATGTTGTCGCAGATGCTTTGAGTAGGAAGAGTGTACATTCTTTGTGTACATCTCTATCTTTGATGAGATTGAGAGATGAGGTGGGGAAGTTTGGGATGGGATACATATGATGCAGAGAGGGGATGCTGTGGGAGATTTGACAGTACAGCCTGATCTTTATGATGATATTCGTGGTAAACAGGCTTTGGATCCTAAGATGGTTGAGTGGAGAGCTGGAGTAGAGAAAGGGACAGTGTCTCGATTCTCTATTCATATAGATGGTAGTTTGAGGTTCGACGGTAGGTGGTGTGTCCCTAATGATGAGGAACTGAAAAAGACTATCATGACATAGGCACATTGTACACCATATTCAGTACATCCAGGTGGTGACAAGCTGTACAAGGATTTGAAGAACACGTTTTGGTGGCCTGGGATAAAGAAAGAAACAGCTGAGTTTGTGGCCCATTGTTTGACATGCCAGAGAGTTAAAGGGGAACAGCGACGACCACAAGGTAAGATTCAGTCTTTAGAGGTACCTGAGTGGAAGTGGGAATCCATTTCTATGGATTTTATCGTGGGTTTGCCAAAGAGTCAACAGGGTAACAACATGATATGGGTAATAGTGGATCGACTGACAAAGTCAGCTCACTTTGTGCCAATGAAAGATACTTGGACTAAAGCACAATTAGCTATTGCTTATCGAAAGAATGTGCTAAAGTTACATGGAGTCTCTAAGAACATAGTGTCCGACAGAGATGCGAGATTTATCTCAAGATTTTGGAAAGAGTTGCAGGAATCTTTGGGGACAACTTTGAATATGAGTACAGCTTTTCATCCTGCGACAGACGGTCAGACTGAGAGAACAATCAAAACCCTTGAGGATATGTTACGAGCTTGTGTGATAGACTTTGGTGGTAGCTGGGAACAGAGGTTGGATTTGATAGAGTTTTCTTACAACAACAGCTATCACACTAGTATTGGCATGGCACCGTTTGAGGCTTTATATGGGAGGAGATGTAGGAGTCCGATTTGTTGGGACGACAGCGCTGAGGCAGTGGTTCTAGGACCAGAGATGGTACATGAGATGGTTGAACAGATAAAGATGATCAGGGAACGGATGAGAGCAGCTCAGGATAGGCAAAAGAGTTATGCAGATCTATATCGCCGGGATATAGAGTTTCAGGTTGGGGACAAGGTTCTTCTGAAAGTGTCTCCTATGCGTGGGGTTATGAGATTTGGGAAGAAAGGCAAGCTGAGTCAGACGTTCATCGGGCCTTATGAGATCTTAGAGCGAGTTGGGGAGGTTGCATATCGTCTGGCTTTACCAGCTGCGTTAGAGACACTACTACAGATACAGGCTATAACAACGGTCAAAAACCGTTGTTATATAAAAAAGCGGACGTTGTTAAAGCGTCCGTTGTAGAAGGTTTTAACAACGGTTGGTTTACTTAAGGAAACCGTTGTTAAAACTATTAACCACGGTTTTATGTATAAAAACCCGTTGTGGAAAGTGTGACTCAATTTTGGGGGGAAAGTTATAACAACGGGTTGTAATATACAAAACCGTTGTTATAACTAAAGACAACGGGTTGTTTTAAAATAACCGTTGTTGTTTGTTCTTAAAAAAAAAAAAAAAAAATTAAATATTACTAGATGCATGCATAATTACTACTGTTAGAATTCCAATGCATGCATTATTACCGACATTCACCGTACATATGAACGGATAATATGGAATGAGAAGGGTTAGTAATAGGATTTGAAGCAACATTATTGAGAGAGATGATGATGATTATGGCACAACTTCCTAACATATATATTAATTAAAAAGCAATTAACTCAACCCACACATTGCTTAGTATAAATACATTGCATATCTCAACTAACATTTCCATTATCTCATATATTCATCTCCAAACTCTAACTGTTAAAACAAACTCTACTTAATCTTTCAAATCAAACTCAAAAAACTCTAAGAAAATGAATGATTTCATCCTAAAGACTCTTACCATGATCGAGAACAACAACAACTTCATCCGCCTGGTTCCTCCATATTGAGGAAAGTTTCAGAGCTACCTTGCGGAAGCTCGATCCGCATCAAGCACGCCAAAGAAGATGGCTTGACGGAGCGAAAGAGCGATTGCGGCTATATGACGATATAGCAACTGCTGAACGGAACCTCCAAATAGCCAAGGAGGAGAGGATGGATACGATAGAGCACAATAAGATCCTCCATGAAAATATAAGAATTGCATTTTTACATATGTAATTTTTTTTTTTAATTTATGTATTTATAAATATATATATATATATATATATATATATATATATATATATATATTAATTATGTTTATCTTACTTCTTCATCTTGCTTTTTCATTGTTTTAGTAACTAATTATGCGAACAATACTTAAACAAATAACATAATGGTCGATAAAAACACATATATGCAAAAGAAATAAATAGAAAAAGAAAATAATGACGATGACAGTGACGGCGAGATTTACCTGATAAATACAGAACGTAATAGACGATGAAATCACAATGACGGCGAGAAGATAAAGCGACGATGAGAAAGAGAGAAAGAGAGAAAGAGAGAAAGAGAGTGTGTATGTGTTTTGTGTTTGTTTGTCTGCTGTGTTTGTGTTTGTGTATTAAGGGTTGTGTTTTGTGGCTGCAGCAGACTTCTGTTTGTGTGGTTTATAGTATGGAAGGTATTGACAACGGTTGTAAAAAACACCCGTTGTCAAATATGTTTTAACAACGGGTTTCAAAAGTAACCGTTGTGATTACTTTTCACTAACTTTGCGCCAATTTTGCGCCAAATTATTAACAACGGTTCCGCATGTGTGACCCGTTGTTAAAAATAATAACAACGGTTTTTATAACTATACCCGTTGTAATTGATTTTAGTAAAATTCGCGCCATACATTCTACAACGTCTATTGTGATTTTCGTGAATAATCGTTGTTAAAGGAGCGTTGTAGTTGCCTAAATTTGTAGTAGTGAGAGAGTGCATAATGTGTTTCATGTATCGCAGCTGCGAAAGTATGTGAGTGACCCGTCACATGTGTTAGAGGCAGAGAGCTTAGAACTAGATGAGCCTTTATCATATCTTGAGGTACCTAAGCAGATTCTTGACCGGAAGGTTAGGAAGACTAGGAGTGGTGAGACAGTTTTGCTTAAGATCCTTTGGTCTAACCACGAGACTGAGGAAGCTACATGGGAGGCAGAGGAGGCCATGAGAGAGCGTTACCCTTTCCTTTTTGATCAGATATGTATGGTTACGGGGACGTAACCTTGTTTCTTTTAGGGGGGTAGGAGATGATCGCAAAGAGTTTTTAAGAGTTTTTATACCCTTTTTATGTTATGCCGGTATAGTTGTTGTCGTTGAGTCGGGTTGAGTTTGGGTTAATAACATGTTTTATATTGAGTTTGTTTTGGTTGTTGAGTCGGGAGTGCTGTAGTGTGAGTCTTTGTTTTGTTGTGGTTTGAACTTCGGGGACGAAGTTCTTTTTAAGGAGGGAAGACTGTAATACTACGTATTTATGAGTCTCTGGGTACTCTATCGAGTAGGCCTTACTCTGTCGAGTAAGGGTGAGTTGCAGTTTAAAATAGTTTCTGACCGGTTGGGTACTCGATCGAGTAACGTGGATACTCGATCGAGTAAGGGGGCACTCGATCGAGTACCTTAGCTACTCGATCGAGTAGCCGGTTTACGGGGAATGATTTCTCGAGTTTTGTTAATAATGCGATTTGAGTATATATTACTTCTGTCATTGTTCTTTAAACACTTTTTAAAACCTAATTACTGTGAAAAGAGAAATCAAACTACGTCATTCGCTTTAATCGCATTGTTGGCAAATCCCGGAGCTTGGAAGGTCGGATTTTACCTTTCTTGATACCTTTGTGATCCTTACGTCGAGGGTAAGACCTACGTACCGTTTTTATAATGTTTCCTTAAAGTTGGTTAAACCCTAATATGGGGATTTGGGGGTTTTGTTGTTTTGTATGATTGGTAGTGATTATATGTTTGTATGTTAGGAGGAGGATTCGTAAAGGAAGCGTTTTGATATCAGCTATGAGATCGTCTGATTGTGTTGTGCTTTCCAGGTAGGGTTTCCTTACTCAGTATTAGTTCCATAATGCATTGTTGGTGTTGTGTAATTGCTGATTATTATCGTATTGGTTTTATGACGGTTGTTGATTGATTGTTGTTGATGGTTGTGATTGTTTGTCTCTGGTTCTCGAGATGTGTTCTCGGCTGAGTGGAGTCACTTGCGGGAGTGGCTTCACGCCCTAGTTTCGCCCTCCGTAGAACCCGCCACGGGAGGGTATGTGCACATTAATGGGACAGGGTTATCGCTCGGTATGATGAGCGGGGATTTGGTGGGTACGGCTGCGGTCCCCCATCGGCGGTGGTCCAAAGGACGATCGGTGACGGAGATTGATTGGTGTGGGTGATTGTGTGTGACTGTTTGAACTGTGTTGTTTACTGTACTGTTGGTTATAAATTGTATGATTAGTACTGACCCCGGTTAATGTTTTAAAAACTGTGGTGATCCATTCGGGGGTGGTGAGCAGTTATTGAGCAGGTATGAGTCGAGTTACTGGGATAGCTGGGATGTGCCACCGTCTGATGATAGAAGTCTTCCGCTGTAGCTTAGTAGTTTAATAAACATTTCAGTTAGTTGTTTAGACAGTTGGTTTGAGAACATGTATTCGTATTTTGGTTTTGGTTTTGAGATTGTAACCTTTCGCTAAAGTATTTATATTTAAATCTTGTTTCGTTATTGTTTATTTGATTATCATTGCCTCGGGTAACCGAGATGGTAACATCCTTATACCTGGGTTGTCCTGGTAAGACACTTGGAGTATGGGGGTGTTACAGAAACAATTTGTTTCTTAACTGCAAGATCATCGTCACTTTCTTCATTTATCTTCTTTGCGAAAGATTGTATACACATAGATTTACTGTTAATAGTAGCTGATTTACACTTTCTTGTAAATGGAGCACACTCATTTTTACCATCAGTGCAACTTTTAGCTGGTGGAAAAATAAAAGTAACTTTTCTTCGCTTTTGAGATTTTTTATCTTCCTGCTCCATAGTCTATAATTATAAAATGAAATTACAAAACTAGTAGAGATAATCAGCAGTTACCTAATTTTAAGAAATGTACATTAATCACAAATATAATATTCTTTTAGATGATTCAGAACAGTTTCTATATTAAAAACAAACGGCACATTAATTAAGCTGAATGTACATTATATTATTACTTTCAATTAAAAATCCAAAAATTAACAAGTAGAGATAATCAGCAATTACCTAATTTTAGGAAATGTACATTAATCACAAATATAATGTTCTTTTAGATGATTCAGAACAGTTTCTATATTAAAAACAAACGACACATTAATTTAAGCTGAATGTATTATATTATTATGTTCAATTGAAAATACAAAATTGACAAGTAGAGATAATCACCAGTTACCTAATTTTAGGAAATGTACATTAATCACAAAGATAATGTACTTTTAGATGATTCAGAAAAATTTCTATATTAAAAACAAACGGCATATTAATTTAAGCTGAATGTATTATATTATTACGTTCAATTGAAAATACAAAATTGACAGGTAGAGATAATCACGAGTTACCTAATTTTAGGAAATGTACATTACTCACAAAGATAATGTACTTTTAGATGATTTAGAACAATTTCTATATTAAAAACAATAGGCACATTAATTTAAAGCTGTATGAACAATATATTATTACCTTCAATTAAAAATCCAAAATTAACAGAAACTAGAAAGTAAATGTTGAAAGAATACTTCAGAGATCTAAAATTGGGGAAGAACAATGCGAATGTATTTCTAAATGTAGAAAAAATAATTCATGCACATTAATCCGAATGAATTTTTAAGAGTAAAGCAGTATAAATATCTGAAATCAAAACATCAAAATTATACTTCTGTTGAACAATTAAGTGATCCAAATTAAATATTATATTAGAATTATGATAAAGATTTAACGAAATTGAAAAGAAAATACCTTAGTATAACAGACGAAATTGGGCGTAACTTCAAAATTATACTGCTGTTGAACGATTCTCCTATTACAACGTCTATACTGGTAATGTAAAACGACTGAGCTAAAAACTGGTTACTACTTTTATTTTTTCACTCCATTTCTTTTTTCTTGAAGGTAGTTAGTAGTAGTTACTAGTGTACTGTATCTGTTAAAAAATAAGAGAAATGATAAATACATTTAATACCGTTCCATATTTGGCATTAGTTTAGAAATTAGAAAGTAAATTACATATAAATCAATAAAAATAATGGATATATTAACTATTTATTTCCTCTTTTAGTTACTTGTTTTTTAATGTTTGTTTTCGTTTTTCTTTTTTTTTTAAGCCTTAAATGGCTTTGTAAATATTTGTAATATTGATAAAATGAAGTATGTTGCTAAATCAGGGTTAAAACTACGAGGTCGGGTATCCTAAAACGGGATGGGATTAAAACTACGAGGCCGGCAAGACAAAAAGACACCCTAGACGGGCCGGCTAAACCCTTTTGGGGGGGGGGGGGGGTAATCCTAAAACGGGACGGGAAAGGTTTTAGGGTTAGATTAGGCGGACCGCTACCGCGGATCCGCCAAAACCAACCTTAAACCCTTTCCCTTGCTTCTCATTTCAAGGCGGCAAGACAAAAAGACACCCTAGAGGGGCCGAGTGAACCCTTTTGGGGGGGGGGGGGGGCGAGTATCCTAAAACGGGACGGGAAAGGGTTTAGGGTTTGATTAGGCGGATTTAGAACATCATACTGTAAACTTTAAAAACACTATTAATTGAATGATGAACACTGTGAGCAATATTCGAAATTGAGTAAATTTGTACAATTAGTATTTTAATTTACCTATTACTCCTATTTTATATGTTGTACACAATTTTCCTACTTGCCCCAATTACCCCAACACACGTAAATCTCACACAATTGTAATCAATTAATAACAAATCTAAACGAACAACCCATTAAACTTGACATGAACATCCCATTAAATTGAAAACGACGAAAATGTAACCAACAAAAGAGGCGGGATTTTCAGGTGATTTTGTCAATGATTTAAATCAACCAAGTATAATTACCTAAGAAATACACCAAAACAATGGACGAAATTCAGGACAAGTTAGTAAATGAACGTGATTACCTGGCAATGAACTTCCATAATAGGTATTATTAGGCCCACCCTAGATTTACGTGTGTTGGGGTTATTTGGGCAAGTAGGAAAATTGTGTGCAACATATGATATAGAAGTAATAGTTAAATTAAAATACTAATTGTACATATATACTCAATTTCGAATATTGCTATTTCCCTTCTCTTTTCCGCCCTCTTCTCATATGATTTGTTTAAATATTAGTGTATACGGAGTATATTTTTTTGTTTTCCTTAAAATGAACATTCTCGTATTAAAATGACCACGCACGATATAAATTAATTGTATCAATTGTGAGATCCTAAATCAAGAAAGTTACACAGGATGTAAATTTGTTTTCTTTAAAATGAACATTCTCGTATTAAAGCAAGAACATCATTGATTTTGGTGAACATTTGTTTTCCTTAAAATGGACAATTGATCATTATAGAATGTACATTATAACAAGTAGCTTGGGATGAATGCACATCCAGTACAACTTTGGTGTACATACGCCAAAGATCAAAAGTACATTATCAATACAGCAAACCCAATAGACATCAACTAATGCCAGATATGTCGACAACACAAAAAAAAACTAATAAATCATATTCAGGAACTATTTGTGAGTGTTGTGACACGCTAATAGATGTCTAATAATGCTGTTACGATATTTGTTGTGCTCAAATGTTAGTAGCGTGCATAGGTACTTGAATCTCAGCATTGTCAACGATCTCATCTGCAAAAAAAAAAAAAAAAACACATGAAATTAGAATTTAATAACCAATAAGATAACATTGATTTGGTCTAAATAAGTTATAATTGAAATGTAAAACTCACATCAATTTTGGACAGTCCACAGTCCCAAGTGGCTATTCCCTTAAATGTTTCCATGTGCCTCATGGTGTAAATACCACAGTCAAAAATATTTCTGTTATTTCTCCATGGAAGCATTGCTATTGTAGGATCCATGCCCATTACTATATTACTTTTCTCCATAGTTGATTGATTTTCACCCAAAAACCGTGCAAAAGCATCACCCTGTAACAATATAATAAAAATTAGACGAGATGAACCATAATGTACATGAATTTACCAATGCAAGTGAACGATAACAATTCATATTTGAGAAGAATGTAAATTTACCAGTTCAAGTACACTATCACCATACTCTTCTAAGACACTCTCCCTTCTAATACGATTGTCAAGAATCTTGAGACATTTCCTTGGCAGGTCGAAAACGTACAACACAAAATGATTCTCAAGTGCAATAGGGAAGAAGAACTAGCATCAGGGAAAGAAACAATTGTAAGGTCACTGACAGGTAAAGGTTAATTTCATGTTAAGTAATAGCACATTTTGAAAACTTTGATAGTACATTCACTGACTTCTATTCAAATAGACTACTACAGTAATACTGAATTTAATTTCAATTACTAAATGATGTGAGGGACTGACTAGTTCAATGGATGGTAGATCAATCCACTCAAACTCATTTAGTTCTACTTCAATGTGACGCTTGAAAAGTTTGTAACGATGATCATCAATAGAAGCACCTGTGTTCTTCATTAATAACAACTTCACGGTGAAGATAAAATTTTAGTAATGTGAAAATGTTGGAAATAGTAAACTGTTTTTCATGAAAACAATGACCAAACTTACATATGTAAGTGTACTAAAAAAGAATCGTGTGGGATTGGTTGGATTCCCATCCTTTTCTTTGTAGTTTAGATATGCCGACCAAGAATCTATGACAAAGCTTGAGATATAGTGATACAGTTTTAATGACAACAGTTGATCCCAACCAAGCGAATTATTTTTGAACTCAAATAATGTATTACTGCACACAAACAGTAATAGCATTATGATTAGCAGCAGATATGTAAAGATGAACTATGTAAATGAATATAAAATATTAAATCTTCTGTATGTAATTACCAAGTGTTATCCACAGAGCCCTGGCCAGTGAACACATAATTTGAAATCTGATATTGCATTGATGTCAAAGGTATGAAGGGATTCGTGTCGTCAATAGCATCAAGGAGAGGTTCACAGGAAGGACTCCTATTAAAATGATATTGATTCCCTGTTTTCGGATATAAAGGTGGACGATCAGCAGATAATTTCTTTCTTTTTTTACCCCGCTCTGGTGCTGCATAAGCAGAAGAGTCCTCATCTTCTGGGAACACACCTAAACTGAATGACACAGCAGCGTTTGTAGGCGCATCCTTATTCCTCTCAGCAATCAATTTTCTAACTTTACGGAGAGCCGCTTTGTGTTTTCTAGCAGAAGTGGGTTGTTTGTTGAAAACCTGGTCTGTTTGATATGATGTTTGAATAGGTGTTTCAGTTAAATGAGCAAGAATTTCTATCGGTGGCACTTCTGCACAGCTTCTTCCTAAGGTGGCCCTAACAATGTCATGTTTGTCCCTCACAATCTGTTTAATGCGTGGCCAGTTACAAGATGGGTCAACAATCCCATCTTCAATAGGGCTGTCAGGAACATCAATCAACAAAGGATAAGAGGAGTTTTTTAAGATGCTACACGAAGTGCGGCGAACTCTAGGACGATTAACAATCTCTTCTATTGTAGGGCTGTCGGGAACATCAATTATCGCAACAGAAGAAGAGTTTTTGTCAACTGTATATAAAGTATGACAAATGCTAGGATGATGTACTACTCCTATTGTAGGAATGTCAGAAACTTCAATTATCACAGGAGAAGAAGAGTCTTTGGTGAATCTCGATGGAGGTTGACAAACAATAGGTGAATCAGGACTGTTTTGCACAACCATAGTGACATCTGTGTTCTTCAGTTTTAAGCGCCTTAAAAAACATATAAGAGAAAAACATAAAGCCATTAAAAATACAGATATCCAGAAAGTACATGCTAAACATTAAGAAAGTACATGATGAAAATAATCCTAAATATTAAGCCATAGCAAAGAACATCAAAATTATTAGGAAACAATGCGTACAAATTTATGTATATCCCTAAACATTAACAAACTACATCAAAATCATTAGCAAACAATTCGTATAAATTCCGACATATTGATATGAATGACACGTATCCAGAAAGTAAATGCTAAACATTAAAAAAGTACATAAAGAAAATACATCCTAAACATTAAAAAATATTTAGCCATAGCAAAGTACATCAAAATCATTAGGAAACAATGCGTATAAATTCCGACATATTGATGCACCTGAGAAATATCAGTAGGACTGATTTATAATGAACATCATCGAACATTAATAGCTAAGGAAACTATGTAAAATTCGAAGCAGATGAAAAGTAAACACATTTGTTTTTAGCAAATAATTAAAGGCAAAGAGTATAACCTTCATTCCGATAGAGAGTGATAAAGAGTAAGTGAACGATCTGAGAATGAGAAAACGTGCAACTACAATTTAATTGACAGGTTTATCAAAAAGTAGTAAGATGTTAAAGAGAAGAAGTTTAAAGTGGCAGTATTTTTTAAAAAAATTGGGTCATACTATCATGTCATAAGTCCATTCTTTTTTTCTTTTTTTTATTCCAACTGCTTGAACTGTTTGAACCTCTACTTTTATATACCCATTTTATACTTAAAAACTTCAGATTAGGTCAAATTAGGATATATGGCCATTTAACACAATGTTAATGTGATAATTTGTCAAAGTATTTTCTAAAAGTTCTAAATGTACTTTATCGACATTCATAATGTACAAATTAGCTCACGTTGTTGGATTACGAACGACACAAGATCGAAAGACACCCTAGAGGGGCCGAGTGAACCCTTTTTGCGGACGGGATTAAAATTAGGGGGCCAAGTATCCTAAAAAGGCATGGGAAAGGGTTTAGGGTTGGATTATGAACGGCCGCAAGACCAAAAGACACCCTAGAGGGGGCGACTGAACCCTTTTTGAGGACAGGATTAAAACTAGGGGGTCGGGTATCCTAAAACGGGACGGGAAAGGGTTTAGGGTTGGATTAGGTAGACCACTACCGCGAATCCGCCTAATCCAACCCTAAACCCTTTCCCTTATGTGTGGTTTGTACAGCCGCAAGACCAAAAAACACCCAACAAGGGGCGAGTGAACCCTTTTTTTGGGAAGGGATTAAAAATAGATCTTTGACAGTTTATTAAACAGGTTTTCCCGTTTACACTGAAGTATATATTATGTAATGTATGTAAACAGTTTAATTAAAATTTCCATTATCTATATTCATAATGTGCATGTTCTGATAATTTGGTGCAATTAAAATATCATTAAGCACTGTTTGGAAAATGTACATTATATTATATTTAAAGGTACATTAAATTATTTTAAAAAGAACATGAAACATTAATTAAATTGTAATGCATGTGATCGTTTAATAAGATAGAAAACTTCAAAAGTTCTTTGACGTGAATTTAGACCTATTTTCCTGTTTTCAATGCATAATAGAAATAAATGTGCTTTCAATTTAATTCAAATGTCCATTATGTATGTTCATAATGTGCATGTACTGTTTTACAAAAGAGATTTAAAAGCAGACCTGAAATGTACATTTTATTATTTTGCTAATTCAGTACATCATTAGTCGCTATTCAAGGAGATAATAACGTTCAAGTAAATAGCATGCTAAAACTAGACAAAGAAGTACTTTAATTAGGTGCAACTAAACATTGGTTCACAAATTGAACATTTTGCTTATGCAATTGAAAATCATTACACATACTACACTAGAATTTAAAACATCATACTACATGAACAGGGGTGTCATCAGACAAATTCTAACGTACTGCGTAGATAATATTTGAACATTAAATGTAATCACTAGCATTAGAGAAATGACCCTTCTTCGCATGATCAGCGACAGTTTCATGGCAGTCGTTGTGGTCGAACATTAGTAATGTGCATAAATATTTGTATCGTAACACTTTAAGCACGCTCCGCTGCAAAGCAGAAGCCAACAATTAACGAGATAGGCAAAACACAATGAACATGAATTTCTTTAAAATAAGAACCAACACTCACATCATTTTTCATCAGGCCACATTTCCAAGAGATTAATCCCATAAATGTTTCCATGTGTCTCATTGTGTATATACCACAGTCATCAACATTGTAGTTATTTCTCCAACTAAGCTTTGCAACAATGGGATCCATAGCCAACACAACGTTACTAGAGTCAGAAGTTTTTGGGTTCTCACCCAAAAACCTTCCAAGAGCATCAATCTATGACAAAACATTTTAAACCAGTGTTAAGCGAGACTAATAGTCCCAATTCAATAGAACAACAAGAATGTGTCAAATTCAAACATACTATTAATAGTGGATATACACCATATTTATTGATGGCGTCTTCATCTGAGAGTGAGTTGTCAAGAATGACGAAACGCTTCCTCACCAGGTCAACCACGTATAAGAAGAAGTGTTTCTTGTGTACAATTGACAAAAAAAAACTGAAATTATAAAAAAAAATAACGTACAACTATAAGTACAGTCAAACTCTTGGAAGGGTACATTTTAACTAATCGTGAGGCACATGTAAAAAATGAGAACGGTACATTGCAATATAAAGTGATCTCATTTAATACAAACGCAAAGAAAATTCCCTTTGACTCAAGCAGTTGCAATAAAACAAAAGCAGAATGCAGAGATGGAATGATAGTATGACTCATGGTCTATGTTCCCAACGTGTGCATATAGTTGCAACTGCTCTTATGCATATTAGATATTCCCCACATTGAGAAATTACAACAATAACATTGTAAATGTTTAAAAAGTACATTTAGTTTGTTTAGAAAGTACATTGAGAAATTATAACATTAACATTGCGTTAAATGGCTCTTTATCCTAAATTGGCCTAATCTGAACTTTTTTAATATAAAATGGGTATATACAAGTTGAGGTTCAAATGGGTTTAGTAGTTGGAATTAAACAAAAAAAGAAAGGACTTATGGGATAATAGTATGACTCAATTTTTTAAAAATGCAATACAACAATGGCAAAGAAAATTGGAAAGTATTTCAAGCGAACAATAACAACTTACGAGTGCGATTGAAGTTATGTCTATTCCCGGGAAAAGCTGCAACTCCATTTTTACACGAGACTCAAATAATTCATAAATATTTTCATCACTTAAACCTGGGCTGGGTTTCGCTAATACAGACTGCATGGGAAAGTAAAGAAAGAGGGAAGTATAATATTTCAAAATACATATTACACAGAGCATTTAAGAGTATATGTAAATGTACTTACATGCACAAGCGTGGTAAAAAAAGAACCGCTTCGGAGTACCAAGATTATTTTCTTCCTCTTTACAATTCAAATATGATGACCAACAATCAATTACAACACTCGAAACATGTTCAGACGGATTTAATGACCACAAATGCATTCGCGTTGCAAAATAAGTCTTGTACGAATATAAGTGCTCACTAGAGCAAAAAATATATCAAATTACTTGTCAGGTGTGAAACAGTGAAAATGACATTCACAAAATGGTAATTTAACAAGTACAAATTTCAGATTACCTGGAACGACGATTGTTAGTGCCCCGGTCACTGAAAACATATTCAGCCACTTGAAGGTGCACCGCAGTAAGAGGTGTTAACACATTGGTGTCATCTTGGATAGCGAGAAAACAAATGGATCAAAACGAGATGATCAAGTTGCTTGTTCTTTGGATAGAGGTATATAGGAAGGACTTGCCATGAAATGAACCCTTTTGGCAGGTGAAGAAGATTCACCAGTGACAGCGCGATCCCGTTTAACCCCTTTAGCTGCGGCAAACCTTGCCTTACTCTCAGCAAAGTCTTTCTCCAACCCTAAATCGAACGAAAATTCACCAGTGACAGGTAGGGATGAATTTCTCCACTTAGCACATTGTTCTCTGTGTTTAGCACGAGCAAGTTTCAATTTGTACGCTTTCTCGAATGCATTTGCTACAGCAATAAACTGTTCATCCTCATCCAATTATGTGCTTTGATTCCCACGCGTGCACACGACACATCTTCGGTACCACCACCATATGTCAAATATACAAATTCAGTTGCTGAATGGGTCTGTTTGACACACTCTTCACCTAGGAAACATAGCAAACCAACTATTTGACACACTCTTCACCTGGGAAACATTGCAAACCAACCGTATATTTCTCATCTAACACAACCATATCTTCCATGACTCTCTTTGCTGAAGTAGTGTAATTATCTACAAACTCCTGGACAAGGGACAATATGAAGGTACATCTTTAGTACTATGAAGGTATGTTTGGGATAATAATCGAAAAGGTGTGTATGTAAACAACCACATCTAACAAAGAAAATATTTCAAAGTGAATTTTGATAAGGAATAGTGAATACTTCGAGAATCAATGGATATACCTCCGGAGACGAGTACGAAATTGGAGATTTTGTATCAGTACTAACATCCCTCGACACACTCCGCACTTTTTCAACCTCTTGTCTACATGGATGAGAAAATCTAATTCTTTCCATCGGTCGGCCTTTTACACGACCAAGACCAAACTGACCAGCTTCCATCTCCTGCTTTTCCCTTGAGAAAACTGTAGCAGATGTCCAATTCAAAAGAGTATAGTAATCTTTTTCTACGAATCGTTTTTCCTGGACAACACGGTCAACATAAACAAGCTGCAAGTAAAAACAAGATTATGACTGGAAAATGGCAAGTTTTAAAACCATAATAACTAACAATAGATGTAACTCAGAAGTTTTGTACCATTAGAAACAGGAGAGGTCCACCAAAGTGATTCTTCTTCCCCTTCTTGACCCAATCCTTTGTGTTATACCGCAAACTCTCCATGACAAATTGACACCAATCAAGCTGACCAATAGCAGACACATTCCTCAGCGATTTTAGTACATGGTGATTGACGAACGGCTTCTTATTGTTGCACATTAACAAAGAGACAGCAAGCACCATAAAATTAATCTTAAATTGATCACTGTAATCATCATAACAAATAGTATGCTCTGTAAGGGTCTTTATATCCACTTGACCATCAACATGAAATTGAGCTTTCCAATACGCGTAAAACGCATCACATTCTGCATCTTCGTCACTACAGAATGAAAGTAAAACAGGTTTTCCTCCAATTGGGAGGCCAACAGCATCATGAATACAAGAAGCAAAAACACGAAAGTGCTGTTTATCAGGTAGAATGATGAAATCCGAATACTGGTTGTAGTTCTCAATTAACTAATAACCAAGGCGTAAAGGAAGCCTTGTAACCCTTAGCCAGAACAATGAAGAAAAACTAATATCTTCCAGAGCACACCATTGATTGTAATCAAGGTGTCGAAGGACATCAACAAAACTTTTAGGTGACATCCGAGTGGTAATACGGGAGAACGTTGGAGTAGGATCATCAACGATGGGGACCGAGGTTGTTCAACCTCGGAGAAATACGGCGTGTAATAGTTCCAGGATCGCCTTTGCGCTTCAATAACTGAAAGTAGTTTTGCATGTAATATTAATGAGCTGTGTTGTGTTGTACACATTTCACGAAAAAATGTCCTATCAGTTTTATTGAAATGTGCATAATCTACAACAATAATGTGCACGCAATTATGACCTTTTGCATGTGGTCTTAAATTGATGCTACTTACGTTAAAAGTACTTAAAATTCAACAAAAATCCAAAAAAGCACAAATTAGATCAAACTAAAAAACAACAAACAAATCGAAATGTATAAGCAAGTTACGAAATCAACAAACAATACGACAAATACAAATTCCGATAGCATGCAAATGAAAACGCAAATTTCCATTTTAACAACAATACTGAACTCAAAATTCATCAATAAATGAATAATCCGGCAAAATGAACATAAGAAACATTAATTTAGGTTACAGTAAAGTTATATAAAACGGACTAAATAAATTAAGGACGAAATCGAAAAAAGCTTGAAGCTAAACAGTATATACCTTCATGACGAAATAGGTAAGAGAAAATCCAACAGAAAGACGAAAATGCAACTCTACAGAGAATAAGGAGAGAGAAATAGTTGAAAGCTTAACAAAGAAGGTCAGAATCCATGGTTGAAAGCTTAACGAAATAGCGCGAGATAAATTTCAGGAAAAAAGAGCGCGCGTTATAGGCCCTTAGATTAGCCGCGTCAGACAAGATCCAGCGACTGACGCGCGTTCTGACCGTTCTCACGCTTGTGCCATTCTCATATGATCCAAAATCTAATAATAATAATAATAATAATAATAATAATAATAATAATAATAATAATAATAATAATAATAATAATAATAATAATAATAATAATAATAATAATAATAATAATAATAATAATAATAATAATAATAATAATAGTAATAGTAGTAATAGTAGTAATAATAATAGTAATAATAATAATAATAATAATAATAATAATAATAATAATAATAATAATAATAATAATAATAATAATAATAATAATAATAATAATAATAATAATAAACCGCCTCTCTTTCTCTTGCTTTTAGAAAGAGAAAATTCTCCGGGAAAGCGACGATTCTTCGCCATTTTTCTGCGCTATGGCAAGAGGAAGAGGACAACCACCGAAGGTGAGAGCACCACTGCAATTGGCGGACGACGGGGAAGCCATTGGAGGTGGTATCTTGCCGGATGGAGCTGATTCGAGCGTGATTGATGAAACCCAGGTATTCTGTACTCCAACACGAAATTCTACTGTTAATGAATTAATTGTCGAAGCTCTCACGAAATCTGCTTCTCACGTCAAATCTAAACGTGGTAATTCTTCAATTATCAAGAATCCTATACCTATGGGGGTCAATTCTGAAATGTCTGTGGATCTTAGTGTATCCTCTGTTTTAATGGCGGAACCTGTTGAGAGTTTGAATGTGCCTAATTCTGTTCTTAATTGTGATTCTTCTCATAATGTTCCTGATGTTGACACTGATTTACCTAAGGTTCATTCAATTCCCCAAAAAGTGGCGTCAAATCCGAGAAATTGGAGTAGTATCGTTTCAGATAGCAAGAAATTAGGGATGCCTTTACATTTCTGTGCTAGTAGTGTTGATTCTGATACGATTGAGATTGGGCTTGATGAATTCAAGGATGAACTAGCTTTCTGGGATAATACGCTTATGGGTAATCTTCTTGGAGCACGATCTTCGTTGTCGGCTATTCAAGATTTTGTTAAAAAATCTTGGAATCACATTAAGATACCTACTGTCCATTATTTCAAGAAGGAGTGGTTTAGTTTCCGGTTCAAGACTGAGGATGATATGAATCAAGTCCTTAAAGATGGTCCTTGGACAATTGGGAATAAGTCCTTAATTCTGAAACAATGGAGTCCAAGTTTTTCACAAGAAATGGAGAAAGTTTCCTGCCTCCCAGTCTGGGTTCTCTTTCCAGATCTGGATCCTTACTTATGGACTGATGGGATCTTGAGCAAGGTTGCAAGTAAGGTGGGCAAACCCTTGTTTGCTGATCATCCCACAACCAGGAGAACTAGACTCTCTTTTGCTAGGGTTTTGATTGAGGTGGATATTGCCAAGCCTTTGCCTGATACTATCTCTATTAAAACCCCCTTCCATGGTGTTTCTACTCAAAGGGTCACTTATGAGTGGCTTCCCTACTATTGTAAAGGGTGTGGAAAGTTGGGACATGAACTTAGGACTTGCAAAGGGGCAAAGCCAAAAGGTCCTCCCAAACCTCCATCTAATGCTGCCAAATCTGCTAAATCTACTAAAGTCTATAAACCAGTCTCTTCTGCCAAGAGCAATGCCATTTCTAAGAATCCTAGCTTAGAATGCATAGGGAGAGGTGGTAGTTCAGCACAGGATAAGTCACATCCAGTTCCTTCCCCTATGAGGAAGCTAGCTGTGTCTATTCCTCCTTCTGTAAGGCACTCTGGACCCCTGTTGCTAGGCCAAAAACATCTTAGTTATGGTACTGTTTCTTTGCTGCAGAGAAATGCCCTGATACCAGCTGTTGCACTGGCAGGAGGCCATGGGATAGGTGGTACCTCAACTCCTTCTACTAGGGTATCTACTGCTTTCTCTGATAGGAGGAGCTCAGGATGTCATGGACTAGGCTTGTCTCCTTTCAGGAAAAAAGCTAATACCATGGTGGAAAGAGTTGTAATGCACTATGGACCCCTTGGCTCTAAGACTCAGTTAGTCAAATTTCACCAGATTTTTACTCAGACTGTTACTACTAACAGATATGAGGTCTTCAGTGAGGTTGATAGAAATAGCTCTACTGGAGCACTAGAGGATGATGACCCACCTGATAAACTACAATTATGAAGCTCTCTGCATGGAATATTCGTGGCCTGAATGATCCTTTGAAACAGGCTGAGGTTGATACTTTTCTTAGAATTAATAGATTAGATGTGTTGGGTATTCTTGAAACTCGAGTTAAGGAACCTCATGCTGCAAGAATTGTCAAAACCCATTTCTCTCAATACAGTATTGTTACCAATTACACTGCTCACTACAATGGGCGCATTTGGTGTCTTTGGAATCCTAGTACTATCCACTTGGATCAGTTCATTATAAATGAGCAATTCATTCATTGTAAATTGCATCACTATGCTTCTGGCACAAATTGTTGGCTCACTATGGTTTATGGTTTCAATGATGGTGCACAAAGAAGGGCTCTATGGAGTCACCTGGCTGCTTCTTCTACTCTCACTGAGGAATGGCTTCTTTTAGGGGATTTTAATGTTGTAAGGGATCTGTCAGAACGTATTAGTAACATCCCTCCTGATATGAATGATATCTTGGAGTTTAATCAGTGCCTCTTACAAGCTGGTCTAGATGATCTTAATGGGACTGGAAGTGAGTTTACTTGGACAAACAAGCAAGAAATGGGAACAAGAGTTTGGTCCAAATTGGATAGAGCTCTGGTTAATCATGCTTGGTTGAGAAGCTATCCTAATTCAACGGTTTTCTTCCCCCCTGCAGGGATTTCTGACCATTCTCCTACCCTTGTCACTGCTTTTTCTGAGGTAGTTGTCAAGAAAAGGTTTAGTTTTCTGAACTGTTGGACTGAGTCCCCTCTTTTCAATGACATTGTCAAAAATAAATGGAAGGGCACTCATTATGGCACCCCTATGCACATCCTCTTCAGTAAAATGAAAAGTCTTAAGCATGATTTGCTTAGCCTTCATAGAGCTAGTTATACAAACTTGACTGCTCAAGTCCAGGAGGCTAGGGATGCTCTTCACAGTTGCCAATCTGCTATGCAATCTGACCCTCTATCAGCTTCTCTAATTCAGAAGGAGCATGATCTCCTGGATACTTTCAGTGCTTTACAGAGAGCTGAGCTAAGTATGCTTCGACATAAAGCTAAAGTTCAATCTCTCAATCAAGATGACTGTAGTTCAAAATTCTTTTTTGCAAAAATTGTTGAAAGGAACGCTCAGCAAGTGATTGGTTCAATTAAAGACAAAAATGGTTCTCTTAAATCTGGGCCTGATGGAGTTGCTTCTGCTTTTGTGGATTATTATTCCACTCTCTTAGGGCAAGCTACCCCTGTTGAGGCCCTTGATCAGGAGTACATTGCTCAAGGAAACACTATCTCTACTGAGGATTGGCATGCATTGCAGGGCCCTGTTTCTCAGATTGAAATCAAGGATGCTTTATTTAGCATTGGTTCTGATAAAAGTCCTGGACCAGATGGCTTTTCAGCTGAGTTCTTTAAGCATTCTTGGCCAATTATTGAAGGGGATTTCTGTAGGGCCATTGACAGTTTCTTTAAAACTGGTAAGCTCTCTAAACAGGCTAATTCTACCATCATTTCCCTTATTCCTAAGAAGAAAGTAGCAGACAGTGTTCTTGAGTATAGACCAATTTCATGTTGCTCTACTATTTACAAGGTAATTAGTAAAATCCTGGTAAAAAGAATGCAGCCTTTCCTCCCTGATCTCATAGGTGGAGAGCAGGCTGCTTTTATTAAGGGGAGGGATATTTTTGAAAATGTGATGCTCTCTCAAGCATTGGTCAAAGGATATGGCAGGAAATACCTCACTCCCCGTTGTCTTATGAAGGTGGATATTCGCAAAGCTTTTGATACTCTGCATGAAGGAAATGTAGATTCATGTACATAATAACATACTCTTATATGTCTAAATAATTTGTCATAAAATTAATTACGGATCTTATGCATGCAAACAATAAAATAAATAGAGGAGAAATCATGTCCTTACATGGTAAATTTCGGCAATTAGGGCACAAAAGAGATCACCTTTCTCTTTTGTTCTTGAGCTTATTCCAATGGAAGAATGAAGATCTAAGTGTAAGATCTCTCCCTATGTATTATACCCAAGGCTCCTCTTAATTAAATTAATATTACAAATACTAGTTATAATATTAATCAAGGTAGAAAAATGGAACCAAAATATTTATAAACTCTTATACTATTTCGGTTTTTAGAGAGATAAAAGGGAGGATTTTAATTCTCTCTAAAACTATGTTTTTGGATGATGAGTAGAATGAATTAATCTTCAACACATTTTAGAGTAATAGGTAAAATAAAAATGAAAAACCAATGATGGTTTTTCACATCAAAAACCGGGTGGTAGGGGGGGCTTTTGGGTGAGCCAATGCATGAAATGGTTTGTCTTCACAATGCACCATAGACTTACATGGCTACTAAAGCAAAACAATCATTGTGTTTAGCTACTAATTAAACAATTAATTAGCTTAACATCCCCTCTTATTTTCGGCACCTTTAGCTAATATGGATTCCATATTAATTTTGTCAATTGTCAATATGTTACATGTCATATGTCACATATATTTGTTATGTATTTTTAACATATTAAAAATCAACGTATTAATAAAAATACGTCACATACAAAAATCGACTTAGTAATTTCATAATTACTTGTGCCAAAAATTTTACCAATTTATAAATCACAACAGATTGTATTTATAACAATTCATTCAATTTAATTGTTACATTAAACAATTTATTTCATCCGAGTAATGATACAATTCAATTACTCAGATCGTATCTTATTTAATCACATTTCAATATGATACGTAAATTTTACTTCCAAAATCGTCCGTCAATTTTCAAGTAATTTAATTAATTCGTAACATTATACGATTAATTAAATAATCAATTAAGAGGGTTGCCCTTTAGGTATGACCTAGGGGGTCAACTGATCACCACCGTCACACGACAAGAATGTCAAACTCTAGTCAGCCAATCATTACCGATATATGTTGACCAGTTGACAGAACAAAATTACTTCCCAATTGTATTCATTTTAATGAGACTTAAACATGTGATCATCATGATCAACGGTCGTGATCGCATTATTGTCGGAGGACATATATTCCAACAATCTCCCACTTGTCCTCGACAAGTGTGCTCCACCAATTCTCTTGTCCTATTACTATCTCCCACTCAATGCAAGGTGTCTTTCAGGTCGTACTTGCAAGTGATCATATCGAGAGCGGTTTCCTCGATCCGGAGAATAACGATTGACCGGATTTATCCACTCGGATATCTTCCGAGCGTGGCCACGCATTTCCGCGATTCATTACTCCTCGAGTGGCCCCGAGATATTGTTATAACCCTGACTAGGGGTGGACAATTCCTATCGCACTCATTCCCTTCGACTAGCCACACCATCATAACCCAAAATATGCCCATTTGACCCCATTTACGAAGGTCGTAGTAACACAAATCAAAGTTAATCTAAATCTGTGCCATCTTAGGCGAATAGTCTTTAGTCAAAAGAATCGACTCATTTGAATACTATAGTAGCTCTCGCCACGACCAGGCTATATAAATTTCCAGAACTCTATAAGCGGTCATAAGGCCCGACAAAAATGTTCCTAACAATCCGCCTATGTGATCGACTAGTCATCACACATGACTCTATGGCACTTGAACTTGCCATCAATCGCATCACACTCTAGTCACTTCGAGACGTCACCTCATATAAGTAACTATGGGCAAAAACAATGTTAATCCATGTTCACTTTAACAGGGTTCAATTGTCTCCACAACCCGTTTGGATATAACAATGTACCAAGTGAGTTAATAATAACTCAAACGACAAATGTTGACATCACACTCGGGTAGTCAATATCATATTACAACCTTGTGATGTTTATCATAAGTGTAAACACTTATTGATTGCAATAGAAGTTTAACATCCCATGTGTCCATGTGTTCAAACTTCTTACATTTGCAATTTCCTTCACATTCATGTTCTCATAGCATGAATCTTACCAAGTACACATTAAGGTTCTTGACCTTGGTTTTGGTTCTTTAACTTGAAAGAACTTTCTCACTGATCATCTCATAACGAACTAATTTGCGATGAATAATACAACTTGTACTGATCAAGTATTCATCCACACACAATGCACTAGGTATGTGTTTTGTAGAATCTTGTAACAATTGACAAGATTATTTAGCTTAGCACTTCTCATAAGTCCTAGCTTTTACTAGAAAAGATTGTTTATGAATAACCTCTTATTCAACCAAGCATCTTTCCAAAACTTCTCATTTCTCTTTCTAGGCATGAAAGAATTGGGATTCTCATAAATCCTCATATGTGCTCGGATTTTTCTATAATATGTGCAACTTCTTGACACACAATAGAACATTCCGTCAAACACTCAAATCGCTCATCGGATTCTACTTGAGAATTCATGACGTTTTTATTTTGGCTTACCAAGTCTATCATCATGCTCTTATGCATATGATTTATAATTGGACATGTACATGATTATTCTAATGGCGGAAACATTAGTTACTAATAATCATGAGATCAACCGTTCTTAGGTTCAATGAACTACCATGACTGCTAATGGTAATCCCATTTTCATTCATACGAATAACCTGCGCGTATGTTGATTTGATGTGTATCTCTTAATACTAATCCAACATCCCATGATGTAATTGGATTCATCATTGTCCATTTTCATCCAGAATTGAAAACTCAAAAGCTTCTTTATGAAAGAAGGTATTAGCTCGTCATTCTTTAATGAGTAATGGGTTTTATACATTCAAGGATGATAGCTCCCACTAAATTCCATGTCTTCACATGAGAATTTCTTAACTCCCACTCAATTCAACATATTTCGAAATTGACTTCTCAATCGAAATTTGTCAAGAATATAAATTGCTTTGCCAAGTTACTAGGATAAAACCATATATGTTCCCATCATATCCTTTCAAAATGCCTATTTTGAAGTGGTCTTATCTCAACCTTACGGAAAGAGATTTTAAATCTCTAACACACTCATGTCATAATGATGTGTAGTAATGTCATTATTCAAATACAAATAATATTTAGAATAGGTCCTTCGGAATACCCTTTCGGAAGGAGGTTTAACCATTTCATAGCGAGGTTAAACAATGACATTTGCGTGGTTAAAACGTTGGCTATTGAAGATATCGGAATATCAATCTTTGCGACTTGATCATAACTAGTATGTTACTATGATTCATTTAGGCTCTTAAGTAAAACTCATGATTGAAACTATTGGTCAATTGATTCATAACCTTAGTCAATAAGCTTGTTAAGACTTTACATTAGTCATTTTTCTTCCAAAACTTCTTTTGGTCTCCTCGTGTAGTTATCTTGAGAATAAACTCTTATGATTACTTCACTTGGTCTCTTAAGTCATTTAGAACTAACTTGAGACTATAGATCTCATCCATTTGGTATACTATGTAAATAGATATACCTTTATTCAAATCATTCTTTCTTGCATAGATCTTCATTTACACAAGTACACAATTTCATTTTGCCTTTTCATTTTGCCTTGTGTCCTCATTTTTCTCCCACTCTATCTTTAGAATGAATACACTAAACATTCAAAGATAGCATATGAGACACAAATTAATGATGTTGAAATATAAGGAGAACTATCTCATAGATAGACTAATAGATATTGATTTCATATGAGTATTTGGTGGTTGACATACCTTTAAGAGAGTTCATAGACTCAAAGTCACTTTATAAATGATCATATACAAGCCTTAAGCATGTGGACATATAATGAAACCGGTCATTATATTTGTCTATTAGATCACTTTAAGCGAATAATCTTATGTTTCAAACCGCAAGCAATTTAAAGATGAAATTTTAGAACATAAAGGATAAATGATAAAACGTGTGACTTGGGTTGCAAACCAAGTCACTATCATCCAAAATACAAACCATTATCCAAAATACCTTTCCATGTCGAACATGGAAACTTAAAGTTCTAAAATTCAAAACATAACTTAAAATAAGACAATGAAAAACAAAGCTCCATAAAAGCTATCCTTAGCTTCTTCATGGTTTCTTATGCTTGTTTTTCTTTTCCTTTGTCTTTGCTTGGTGGAGGCCCTATTTACAATAAAAAAGGAGATACATTATCACAACTTTGCATCATAATACCATAGTTGAATTTAGAAACATAAAAGAAGGTTAGTCATTTACCTCTTTGGAGTGATCTTTCCAGCTTTGATATCACCAAGATATTTGGAACAATTCCTCTTCCAATGTCCCATGCCATTACAATAATGGCACTTATCAAGAGGACCCTTCTTGACTTTGGAGGTGCTAGCTTCACAAGACTTAGCTTTGGTGAATGTGGGAGCTTGCTTCTTGCCCTTTCTCCCATTCTTCTTGAACTTCCCCTTACTCTTTGTGCTTATGTTAAGCACATCCTTGGGAGGGTTCACATTTAACCCCATGTCCCTCTCGGCTTGCACAAGTAACTTGTGCAACTCCTCAAGAGACACATCCTTGTCTTGCATATTGAAATTCACCCGGAATTGTACATATGCCTTAACCTTAGACAAGGAGTGTAGAATCCTATCTACGATGAGTTCTTTGGGGATTTCAACCTTTTGAATCTTCAAGGTCTCGACAAGCTCCATGAGT
The DNA here is from genome assembly GCF_048544455.1 of Silene latifolia. Lineage (NCBI taxonomy): Eukaryota > Viridiplantae > Streptophyta > Magnoliopsida > Caryophyllales > Caryophyllaceae > Silene > Silene latifolia. Next base: position 95,560,335 of record NC_133527.1, read on the forward strand.
TTGAGCACATGAGGGCTAACCTTTTGGCCCTCTTTGAAGTCGAGATCAAAGAATGCCGCGGCCGCCTCATATTGGACGATCCGCGGGTTTGTGAAAACATGGTCACAAGTTTGGAGTAAATCTCATTAGCATTGCCCATTTTGAAGGCTCTCCTTTGGAGTTCCGCCTCCATCGCAAATATTAAGACATTTTTCATTGCGGCGGACTCCTTTTGGTAAGCCTCATGCTTCCCCTAGTGGCCGCGGTGGACCTAGTGGTGGGCTCGGGTGGAGAGGCCTCGGTAAGGTAACGAAGCTTGTCGTCACCTTCGGCGGCTAATTTGAGTTGGGCATCCCACTCGGAGAAATTTGACCCATTCTTTTCAAGTTTACATCGATCCATGAAGGATCGGAGCCAAGATGAAGTAGCGAGTGGTGTAGCATTAGGTGTTGGTGTTGCCATTTGTTATGAATAAGAAGTGGTCTACAAAACAAAATATAAGGAGTAAAACAAATGTCGTTTAATAATACTCGTAAAAATGTATGATTTAAACAAGTTTTAAGCATTTTTCTAGTGACCTCTACCCAACTAGATAAATGATTCCAAGACCCAAATTCATATCGACTTAGGCACGGGGTAGCCGATGCAACCTTTATCAATATAACTCGGTGGATTAACCTTTTAATCGATTCTACTTTTAGAACTCTTGGTCGATAAAATTACTCTAATGTTTATCTATAGCCCAAAACACATCAATAAGGGCACGGGGTAGCCGATACAACCCTTATCAATTACTTTTGTTGAGTTCAATCCAAATTTCGAATAAATGTGTCCATTATCCAAACCCACATCAACTTGGGCACGGGGTAGCCGATACATCCCTTATCAACATGAATTCGGTGGATTAACATTCATCACCCACTTCCCCTACGTAACAAGGTTTGTACCGGGGTAGTAGCCGAGTGCACTCCCTCGCGAAATAGGTTTTCATGGTTTCTACTATTTGGTAAGGCTATGTCTCCATTAATTGTTTTAGCGAGAGGTCATGTCAATTTATTATCTATCACGTTTTAAGTGAACTAAAGCGGTGAACTACGATAATTCGAATTGACACGGTCGATAAACTCGATAAAAGACAATGCATGTTTAGTTATGGCGATTTAGCGATGCATGTGACATAAAATAAAATGCAAGCATAAAGATAAAATCCTAGTATGGCCTTTCCTAAAATAGAAAAACTATTAATCTATTACATATTCGGAAACCAACTCCATTGGTCCCTTGAACTTCGGTTGTGGCACGCATCTCGAGGTAACACCGTCTTTATGTATCGCCATTCTTGAAGTAATCCGTCTTTTGGAACTCCTAATGAATAAAATTACATAATAAATTACATAATTTCCTATTATACATTTGTAACTAAAATAAAATAAATCTATTAAATTACAAAACGGTGATACGAGATCACAATAAAAATTACAACCGAATCGATATTCCCATACATTTCGGAAATACCAATTAAAATCTAAGGCCATACTAAGTAAAATTACATAATTCAAAATTACATAAATTATAAATATGACAATCATAAAGAAAATGCAGCATTATAATATGTAAGAACATGCTCAATTTTTATGCTAAATCGCCTTTTAATTAGCCAATATCAAATATTACTCGGTTTTTACGGATTCGCGTGATTTCAACATTTTATAATCACAAAAATACATAAACTCATATTTATGCATAAGTTAATTACCCTAACCTCTTAGGACTCAAAATATAGTCTCCACTAGTAATTTGACCATAATTAACTTTTATTTACAAAAATTGTTCATAAATGGACCAAAATTACAAAAATAAGCTATTAAACTTCAAATAAATCCAAAAATTTCAAATAAATTCAAAATTTGAAATTTAAATTCATGAACATTCTGGAAAAATTCCATGACACTCATAATGTTCAAAATCTTAGGTTAAAAATTTCGAAATTTTTTCGGAAAAACAATGTTGCGGTTTATCGATATTTAATAAAATAATCATAAAAACATGGAAAAATTATTTTCATTAACTTTTCAATTTTAGATCTGAAAAATATAATAAAATGCAACATTAAACGTTTTTCCTAAGTCATAGAATATGTTTTATTAATTTTCAACTAATAATGTCACTATTTATGCCATTTTTCTTCAAAAATTCATAAATCATGCTAAAAGACTTCTTTATAGCCAATTATTTTACACACATTTTGTAAAATTGCATGTGACAACATATAAATTTTCTATGACCATATTCGAAATTTAACTCATATTAACCTATTTTTCTCTTAAATCCGAATTTAATAATGAAAAATTCATTTTTCGAGCATAACAAGTGCAAAAATTATGAAAATTTACAGGTTATCTCAAAATAATATATGTAACAACATATCCAAAAACCAACTTAAAATTCGAAGTATAGCTAATTATCGACCAAAAATGACATTTTTACTCATAAAATCACATTTAAATGTCATTATTATTAAATATGAACAATAAAAATCCGAAAAATTAACCAAAAAATCCTAAAACACTTTAGGACCAGAAATATTAACATGCATGTAATTATTTCGTGATATATCATAATAACACAAATTTTACAAGTTTTATTTTGTTATTCATATAACTCGGAAAAACTTTTAACCAATTTGCATGCAAACAACCGTGGCTCATGATACCGATTGAAGGAAATGTAGATTCATGTACATAATAACATACTCTTATATGTCTAAATAATTTGTCATAAAATTAATTACGGATCTTATGCATGCAAACAATAAAATAAATAGAGGAGAAATCATGTCCTTACATGGTAAATTTCGGCAATTAGGGCACAAAAGAGATCACCTTTCTCTTTTGTTCTTGAGCTTATTCCAATGGAAGAATGAAGATCTAAGTGTAAGATCTCTCCCTATGTATTATACCCAAGGCTCCTCTTAATTAAATTAATATTACAAATACTAGTTATAATATTAATCAAGGTAGAAAAATGGAACCAAAATATTTATAAACTCTTATACTATTTCGGTTTTTAGAGAGATAAAAGGGAGGATTTTAATTCTCTCTAAAACTATGTTTTTGGATGATGAGTAGAATGAATTAATCTCTAACACATTTTAGAGTAATAGGTAAAATAAAAATGAAAAACCAATGATGGTTTTTCACATCAAAAACCGGGTGGTAGGGGGGGCTTTTGGGTGAGCCAATGCATGAAATGGTTTGTCTTCACAATGCACCATAGACTTACATGGCTACTAAAGCAAAACAATCATTGTGTTTAGCTACTAATTAAACAATTAATTAGCTTAACATCCCCTCCTATTTTCGGCACCTTTAGCTAATATGGATTCCATATTAATTTTGTCAATTGTCAATATGTTACATGTCATATGTCACATATATTTGTTATGTATTTTTAACATATTAAAAATCAACGTATTAATAAAAATACGTCACATACAAAAATCGATTAGTAATTTCATAATTACTTGTGCCAAAAATTTTACCAATTTATAAATCACAACAGATTGTATTTATAACAATTCATTCAATTTAATTGTTACATTAAACAATTTATTTCATCCGAGTAATTATACAATTTAATTACTCAGACCGTATCTTATTTAATCACATTTCAATATGATACGTAAATTTTACTTCCAAAATCGTCCGTCAATTTTCAAGTAATTTAATTAATTCGTAACATTATACGATTAATTAAATAATCAATTAAGAGGGTTGCCCTTTAGGTATGACCTAGGGGGTCAACTGATCACCACCGTCACACGACAGTAATGTCAAACTCTAGTAAGCCAATCATTACCGATATATGTTGACCAGTTGACAGTAACAAAATTACTTCCCAATTGTATTCATTTTAATGAGACTTAAACATGTGATCATCATGATCAACAGTCGTGATCGCATTATTGTCGGAGGACACATATTCCAACACTGCAATGGAGTTTTATTGAAAACATGTTGGCAGCTTTCCATTTCCCTGAAATCTTCATTCGATGGATAATGACTTGCATTACTGGTTCTTGGTTTTCTATAAAAGTTAATGGGACTAGTCATGGATTTTTCAAAGGGAAGAGTGGTGTAAGGCAAGGGGATCCTCTTTCCCCTTATCTCTTTGTCTTGAGTATGGAAGTGCTCTCTAGATACTTAAGAGTTATTTGCAAGCAACCTAATGTTTCTTATCACCCCAAATGTACTCAACTGAACCTCACCCATCTCATCTTTGCTGATGATTTAATGATTTTTCCTCGGGGAGATGTTCCTTCTGTAGCTGCTGTTGTCCAGGTACTTGATAATTTTGGCAGGCTTTCTGGTCTCAAAGCAAATCCTGATAAGACTTCCATCTATTTTGGAGGTGTGCATCCTGTTGTTCAGTCTGCTATATTACAGTTCACCAACTTTTCCCATAGTACTTTCCCCTTTAGATACTTGGGGGTCCCCCTCAATGTATCTAGGCTCTGTCTTGATCATTTTGGACCCCTCCTTACTAAGGTTCAGGGGGCAATTCATCATTGGACAACCTCTTTCCTGAGTTATGCTGGGCGTTTGCAGTTGATTAACTCAGTGTTGATGGGTCTTCAAACTTATTGGTGTTCTACCATTCTTTTGCCTAAGGGGGTAATCAAATTACTTAATAGATTGAGTAAAAATTTCTTTTGGCAAGTTACCAATGGTTGCAGGCACATGACTATGAAAAGTTGGAAATCTATTTGTTTTCCCTGGACTGAGGGTGGATTTGGTATTAAGGAGCTTCTCTCTTGGAATAGAGCCTTGCTTCTCAGGTGGCTTTGGCAAATGGAGCATTCTGATGGTCTTTGGGCACGTTGGCACAGAGTATATGCTCTGAATGGAAGTAATATCTGGACTGTGAAATCTGCTGATAGATTTTCTGAAAGTTTCAGAAGTATTCTGGCAGTTAGAGATTTTTGTCTTCAGAAATTTGGGAATTACAATGCTATACAAGCTTTTCTCCACAGTTGTGTGAAGCATGGCAAATTTACTCTAACCATTGCTTATGATGGTGTTCGAGCTCCTGGTACTATTTATAACTGGGCCAAAGCTCTAACTCACCCCATCATTATCCCTGCACACCGGGTTACAGCCTCCCTTGCTGCTGAAATGAAATTGGCTACTTCTGACAACATCATCAGGAAGGGATTGATCTTGGCTAACAGATGCTCTTTGTGTAAAAATAATTCTGAAACCCATTCCCATTTATTCTTTCACTGTTCTTATTCTAAGCTGCTATGGGAAGCTCTGTTGAGTTGGATGTCTATTACGAGACCTGCTATGGATTTGCAGAGGGAGATTCGATGGAGCCAAAGCCGGAGACATAGAAGACATTGGAAATACAGTTGGTATGTGTCAAGTCTTACAGTGGCAATCAACCAAATTTGGCATGAAAGAAATCTGCGGATTTTTATAGGACAGGAACGGCCTGTTAGCATCCTCCTACAAACTATTAAGTATACTGTTGGCATTCGAATGATTGCTCGTGGTCATGGTAGCAGATTGGATGCTTTAGTAGAGTTTGTTCCTAGTTGATTGTGATTTGGAGCCTTGTATTAGGCTTTTAGAGGATAGTTTTTGTAAGTTTACTCCATTTTTTGTTCCCTAAATGGATGAATAAAAATGGAGATATCTTTCTTGCAAAAAAAAAAAAAAAAAAATAATAATAATAATAATAATAATAATAATAATAATAACAATAATAACGGTTTTTCTAACCTATGCTCATTAGGCATAGGATAAGAAACACAAAATAGAAAAGAAATTAGTGTACTTCTTGTAAAGAAAAGTAAAAAGTAAAGGATATTGCAATTTCCCATAAAAACATCATTAAATTCTTTCTATTTTGGGTTTCTTATCCTATGCCTAGTGGACATAGGTTAGAAAAACCCTAATAATAATAATAATAATAATAAGAATAATAATAATAATAAGAATAATAATAATAATAATAATAATCATAATAATAATAATAATAATAATAATAATAATAATAATAATAATAATAATAATAATAATAATAATAATAATAATAATAATAATAATAATAATAATAATAATAATAATAATAATAATAATAATAATAATAATAATAATAATAATAATAATAATAATAATAATAATAATAATAATAATAATAATAATAATAATAATAATAATAATAATAATAATTTATGAGAAAGCTTCCTGCCCAAATTTTTTTGCCTAAAGTTGGCATGAGTCGTCATTACTGTAAACATTGTGCTGATTCAACTGAGATTGATATTTCTACGGATGACAGGTTCATCTAAAGCTAGGGGAAAAAGCCAGTTGAGACGGCCAATCACCTAAGCTCTTCTTCTGGAGGCAGTGTTGGACAATCTGCAGCTGATGAGTCTTCTTCAGTGGTTACTTCACAAAATAATTATTTTTTTTGTGAAAATGTGAAAATATATTAATAATATGAATAATTAAGTTTTACACTATCACCAAACTACACGAAACTTTTTCAATCTAATACATCAGGTAATCGATACTAATCATACACTGGTTCCCATGGCAATTTAGTCAACTTCAAAGTCCATTTTCGCTCTTGGCATCTCCCTTTTATGTCATGCTTCACTTGTCTCAGAATGTATCTAGGCGCCAATACTCTAGCTTCAATTCTCGCAATATTTCTGGCATTCCATATATGATACCATAGAGCTACAATTGCAGCCCCAATAATCTGCTTTTTCATCAAAGAGTTGCACCTCCATTTAAGAAACCAATCCACTACCCTTGCCTTAGGAATTGACATACCAATCCACGCATTAAAGAGATCCCAGCAGAGTGTGCTAAAAGTACATTCAGAGAACAGATGCTGATGAGTTTCAGTCTGTGAAGAGCATATTGCACAAGCCATATCATTAGTGATCCCAAAATTAAAGAGCCTATCCCTAGTCATCAGGCGACCCTGGACTACAAGTCAACCAATAAATGCATGTCTGGGAAGCAGGGTCCTATTCCAGATAAGAGGATACCAGGACATAGGTTGGTGCTGCCCCATAAGCCATTTATACTCACTGGACACAAGATAGCTCCCTAGTAGCAAAGCCCAAGTCCCATTAACAAAACCATCTTTCAGAATGTCCTTTACTTGACAGATTTTCCGCCAAGTCCAACTAGTATTAACTGAGGGTACAAAATAATTATTTTGTTCTTGATGCTGAGGAGGAAGTTTTGACGCCTCTGGATCTCTTCATCAAGTATCTCTTCATCCTAAATGTGCAAAACTTAGATTAAATCATCTGGTTTTTTTGCTGATAATCTCATGATATTTATGAGAGGGGATGTGCCTTCTATTGTTGCTGTTGCTACTTTCCTCTATGAGTATGCTAAAGTTTCTGGCTTATATGCTAATCCTTATAAGACTAGTGTTTACTATGGAGGGGTCAGCCAGGAGGTTAAGTACCAGATTGGGGCACTTACTGGTTATTCTGAGGACCAGTTCCCATTTAGGTACCTGGGTATTACCATGAACCCTGGTAGATTGGCTCGTGGGATGTTTCAGGCTATGGTGGATAAGGTTCAGGCTTCCATTCAGCATTTGACTGGTAATCTGCTATCCTATGTTGGGAAACTGCAACTTATCAACTCAGTCTTGTTTGGCCTTGAAAATTATTGGTGCTCTACCTTGTTATTACCTAAAGTGGTAGCTAAGTTGGTCAATAAGTTGTGTAAGAATTACTTCTGGGGTACTCCTTCTGGACAGCGCAAGACGACCTTCCAAAGTTGGGGTTCCATTTTTGCTCTTTGGCAGGAAGGAGGGTTCAACTGAAGGAAATGTAGATCTATATACATACTAACATACTCATATATGTCGAAATTAATTTGTCATAAAATTAAACATGGATTTTATGCATGCAAACATAAGATAAAATAGAGGAGAAATCATATTCTTACAATGGTATTTCGGTTCAAATGGGCACAAGTGAGTTCTCCTACTCACTTGTTCTTGAGCTCTCCAAATGGAAGAACAAGGATTCAAGTATAGAATCCCTCCCAAAAGCATATACCCAAGGAAATCTCTTAATAACTAATATTATGTAGATCTAGTAATAATATTAGTTATACTTAAAATATGACACAAAATAATATGTATTGGCACTACAAAATCTCGGCCAAAGGAAAGAGTTTTGTGTATTTTTTTTCTCTAAGTTTTCACAAGTTATAGAGAGATTTATTTTTCTTACTCTAGAAAAATATTTAGTGAAGTAATGAATGAATATTAGAGGAAAACATTTTAGTTTTCCATAAGGAAAACCGATTGGAGGGTTTTGGGAAGCCAATGCATGGATCCCTTTTTCTTCCCCATGAAGAGTAGGCTTGCATGCCTAGATATAGAGTCTAATAATTGTGTTTTTCCCTTATTAAAATAATCAACACAATTTATCCACTAACACCCTCTAATTTTCGGTACACGTGAGATAAAATGGGTAGTCCATTTTATTTTGTCATATGTCAATTTTGTCACATGTAACATGTTACATGACATGTTACAATGCAATGTATTTTTATCATATTAAAAATCAACATACTCATAAAATATGTCATTTACAAAATTGACTAGTAATTCATAATTACTCGTACCAAAAATGTTTCCAAATTATAAACTACAACATTCTGTATTTATAATAATTTATTCATTCCGTTTCAATTGTTTCTATAAACAATAATTTCATCCAAGTAATAAAATAATTCGATTACTTAGACCGTGTCTTATTTAATCACATTTACAATAAGATACGTAAATTATACTCACAAAATCATCCGTCAATTTTAAGTAATTTAATTAACTCATATCGGTATACGATTAATTAAATAATCAATTAAGAGTATTTCCCTATAGGTATGACCTAAGGGGATCAACTGATCACCACCGTCGCACGACAGTAATGTCAAACTCTAGTCAGCCAATCATTACCGATATGTGTGGACCAGTTGACTGTAAAAATTACATCCCACATGTATTCTTAAAATGAGATTTTAATAATGATATTTAAATCATGTGATCGCACTATTGTTGAGGACACATTTCCCAACAATCTCCCACTTGTCCTCGACAAGTGTGCTCCACCAATTCTCTTGTCCTATTACTATCTCCCACTCAATGCAAGGTGTCTTTCGGTCGTACTTGCAAGTGATCATATCGAGAGTGGTTTCCTCGATCCGGAGAATAACCGATTGACCGGATTTATCCACTCGGATACCTTCCGAGCGTGGCCACGCATTTCCAGTTCATTACTCCTCGAGTGGCCCTGAGATATTGTTTTAACCCTGACAAGGGGATGGACAATTCCTATCGCACTCATTCCCTTCGACTAGCCACAACCATCATAACCCAAAATATGCCCATTTGACCCCATTTACGAAGGTCGTAGTAACACAAATCAAAGTTAATCTGAAACTGAGCCATCTTAGGTGAATAGTCTTTAGTCAAAAGAATCGACTCATTTGAATACTATAGCAGCTCTCGCCACGACCAGGCTATATAAATTTGCCAGAACTCTATAAGCGGTCATAAGGCCCGACAAGGTGTTCCTAACAATCTGCCTATGTGATCGACTAGTCATCTCACATGACTCTATGGCATTTGAACTTGCCATCAATCGCATCACACTCTAGTCACTTCGAGACGTCACCTCATACAAGTGACTATGGGCGAATACAATGTTAATCCGTGTTCACTTTAACGGGGTTCAATTGTCACTACAACCCGTTTGGATGTAACAAAGTATAATAAAAGAGTTTTAAAGTAAAACTCGAACGACAAATGCGATTATCACATATGAATAGTCAATGCCTGATTACTATTTCATGTTCTATAATCTAATTTGATCTTGTACGTAGTTGTTCATTTCAATTCAATTGAAATGACATGACTCATCATGTTTAGCCTTTGAGAAGGCTTTGGTTAGTAGGTTTTATCAATTTCTTGTACCTTACTCAACCTTACTACATACTCGTTTTCCTTTGTAATGTATACATTTGCATCACAAAACTTTCTGAGTACGTGTCGAGATCCAATCATGACATAGGCCCTCTTAGCCTAAGAATAGCTCCCACTGTTTTCACAGTGTGCGGGACTCTTCCTTCTTGCACATCCCATGATTGCAAGTGTACTCAATTTCCGTTATAAATATCTCTCATTGTTCTTTATTGCCTAGAACGATTCTAGAAAATCTACTTCTTAATTATCATAACCACAATGGTATCTTAACCATCATAACCACAATGGTATCTTAACCATCCTAATGTGTTTTGATTATGGTTTTGTCGGAAACCATGCGCAACCTCAATTGTCAATTGTCACTTGTGTAACACCCTTACACAAGATTGCATCATAAACACTTTGCTTTACTTCTTTAATGCTTTTGCAAGCACTTAAGGGTAATCTTTACAGCTTACTTGGTAAAGATTACTTAAATTCGATTTTTGAAAACAATTCATCATACTCAAAGCATATGAAGTGTTATACATCATTTCCTTTTAATTGATTCGGCAACGGAAGCAAATGAAATCAATCAAATATGTTCAATTCAATTGAACTAGTCATGAATCTTATCAACATAAGACTTCTTACTGACGCTAATATCATGTGGATTTATCTTCATAAATCCAGATATTCACGATGTATTATAATACTCCAAAAGTCTTAAATCATTCTCAATGATCAATATGTCATCCACATATCGGACTAATTAAAAATTCCGTAACTCCCACTAAACTCCATGTATAAACACAACTTCTCGAGAAATGTTTTATCACATGATCAAAATGTTGATTCTAACTCATTGATGTCCTACTTAAGATCCTCTCTTAAGTTTCACATTATCTTAGGATTGCAAGAATCTACAAAACTTATGACATGTATTGAATACATTGCTTCTATTGAAGAAGTGGGTTTTAGATTCACTCGCTATGTATTTCATAACCTCATAATGAAACACAATCCCTAAGAAGATCTAAATAGACTTAATCATTTCAATTAGTGCAAAACCCTTTGCAACCAATTTTGCTTTGAAATATCTCTTTATTAGTGCAAAACCCTTTGTCACTAATCAAGCCCTTTTGATTCGGATTTTCATGGCTCTAAGCCTTGTATTGAGTTGTGACTTAAACACTCTTATGTAAGTCCTTTGTCGATTACTTTCCAGAAGTAATCAACTTGAATCAAACAATTTCTTTTGTAAGTTATAAGCTCTTTACTTTCTTAAAAGTAGCATGAATTCATCATTTTTAACAAGTGACGAATTTAACCTCCTAGGTTTTAAAGAAACAACACCTTACACAAAACGTCTCATGTAGCCAAGAAAGACCTCATGTAGCCAAGAAGGACCAGTTTCTTGCGACATAATATTCTTTGTGGCATTCTTTGTGGCTCTTGAATAATTTCTCCCACTCTGTCTTCTAAAAATAAACTTGTATTTTAGAAAGACAGCTTCACGAGCCGCAAAACCCGTCGTACTCGTGATAATTGAAGAGGAAAAATGAGCATTTGTTTCTTGTGATAAACTTACAACCATGGTACCCTTACCATTTCATATCTCATATGATTCGATTTAGTGGAAAAATAATTTAGACAAAATGATAAAATCCCCAAGAAGATCAAGTAACTCAAAGTAACTTGATTGAAGTCCAAACCATATCGAATAGCGTTTGATTTCTTATCCAACCACACATTAATCCATAATGCGTGCTAAGAGAGATTAATTTGTGATACTATATCACAATTCATTTGGCTTATATCAAAGTCTTCACTTTGATAATCCCATCACGACTAAATCGTGATTCCTTGAACTCTTTGAAATTCTTCAAAGATTTCTCTATTTACCTTATTAAGTGAACATATTAGTGTCAACTTAAATCGTTGGTAAAAGATAATGATCAACCTATTTTGGATCGATGATTTACAACCTCGATCTCCTTTTCAACCAAAAGGCACGAGACATCTTGCTTTGAATACAAGATACGCATATACCATTAACAATCTAATGGTTTCAAGAGTACTCGATAACTCTTTGCGTTCATCATTCCAAAATTTAAGGTTTAATCTTGGGTTACCAATTTGAGTCTTACATCATCTTCATGATATATCATTCTAGTTTGGTTTAGAATATAATCACCTTGATGATGGGCTAGCCATACATCAAATCATGGTGTATAGGGTCACAAAAGTGAAAACCTCTTTTGTATCTTAACAAGTTTATATTCTTATTTAGAGTTAATGCACTTAATAGTCATAATTAAGTACAACTTTAAATCCAAAAACTAGATTGAGTACACAATTACTCTATCTCTCGACTTCATTGTTGCTAGTCTTCATGTTCTAATCATCCTATGTATCAAACATAATGATGAAAACCACCACCGGTTTCTAATATTGACGGAGTAATACTAGCAAAATTTATGTTTAATCAAATAAACATTTAAAGAAGAAGGTTCAATTAGATGTCCCACAACTAACTTGTTGATTCTTCAATAATTTGGGGTAGTTTCCTTTCTCGTGTCTAACATTTAAGACAATGGAAACTTTATCGGTCGGGTTTGATAGGTTTAGTATCGTCATTCTCAACAACTTTACCTTTAACATTACCTTGTATCAATTCCATTATAATCTTTACTTCTTGAACCTCGTCCTCATCTTAACGGTTTAAGAGAATGCTCCCACTTAATTCAATGAGTCTTTGCTTTGAGAAGCAAAATTGAATTCATGAAGATTCACTCTTCATTTGTTCGTTTTAGTCTTAAAACTTTCATTGAAGTGGTTGCGTTATTTTGGTCAATTACGAATTCTCGACAAAACTAATTACCAAAACAATTTATCGCTTCAAGGTACTTAATTCATTTAAGTACATGAAAAATAATCCATTGTAAGTAGATGTGTTAGTCAAGAATCAAAAACCTGTTTGATAATGAATAACTTTAATCTATACTGTTAACAAGAGATCCTTAGCAATGGTTCGTTTGAGGTTTTAGAAGCAAATTCAAATTTTGTCTTTAGTTACGATGTTTTAATGGAGATTTGAATCAAAAACGAAATGATATCGTATATGAATTGTGGTAAAGAAATAGAACAATATAACAACGGAATAGTGGAAAACTTAACATTTATCGTTTTATTAATACTTGAAAAACAAGTAAAGCATTTACATAGTGACCTCTACCCAACTATGATAAATGATTCCAAGACCCAAATTCATATCGACTTAGGCACGGGGTAGCCGATGAAACCTTCATCAATATAACTCGGTGGATTAACCTTTTAATCGATTCTACTTTTAGAACTCTTGGTCGATAAAATTACTCTAATATTTATCTATAGCCCAAAACACATCAACAAGGGCACGGGGTAGCCGATGAAACCCTCATCAATTACTTTTGTTGAGTTCAATCCAAATTTCGAATAAATGTGTCCATTATCCAAACCCACATTAACTTAGGCACGGGGTAGCCGATGAAACCCTCATCAACATGAATTCGGTGGATTAGACATTTATCACCCACTTCCCCTACGTAACAAGGTTTGTACCCCGGGGTAGCCGAGTGCACTCCCTCGCGAAATAGGTTTTCATGGTTTCTACTATTTGGTAAGGCTATGTCTCAATTGTTTGTTTTAGCGAGAGGTCATGTCAATTTATTATCTATCACGTTTTAAGTGAACTAAAGCGGTGAACTATGATAATTCTAATTGACACGGTCGATAAACTCGATAAAAAAAAAAAAGAGGATGCATGTTTAGTTATGGCGATTTAGCGATGCATGCGACATAAAATAAAATGCAAGCATAAAAATAAATAAATCCTAGTATGGCCTTTCCTAAAATAGAAAAACTATTAATCTATTACAAATTCGGAAACCAACTCCATTGGTCCCTTGAACTTCGGTTGTGGCACGCATCTCGAGGTAACACCGTCTTTATGTATCGCCATTCTTGAAGTAATCCGTCTTTTGGAACTCCGGAATGAATAAAATTACATAATAAATTACATAATTTCCTATTATACATTTGTAACAAAAATAAAATAATCTATTAAATTACAAAACGGTGATACGAGATCACAATAAAAATTACAACCGAATCGATATTCCCATACATTTCGGGAAATACCAATTAAAATCTAAGGCCATACTAAGTAAAATTACATAATTCAAAATTACATAAATTAAAATTATGACAATCATAAAGAAAATGCAGCATTATAATATGTATGAACATGCTCAATTTTATGCTAAATCGCCTTTTTATTAGCCAATATCGTATATTACTCGGTTTTTACGGATTTACGTGATTTCAACATTTTACAATCACAAAAATACATAAACTCATATTTATGCATAAGTTAATTACCCTAACCTCTTAGGACTCAAAATATAGTCTTCACTAATAATTTGACCATAATTAACCTTTATTTACAAAATTGTTCATAAATGGACAAAAATTACAAAAATAAGCTATTAAACTTCAAATAAATCCAAAAATTTCAAATAAATTCAAAATTTGAAATTTAAATTCATGAACATTCTGGAAAAATTCCATGACACTCATAATGTTCAAAATCTTAGGTTAAAAATTTCGAAATTTTTTCGGAAAAACAATGTTGCGGTTTATCTATATTTAATAAAATAATCATAAAAACATGGAAAAATTATTTTCATTAAATTTTCAATTTTAGATCTGAAAAATATAATAAAATGCAACATTAGACGTTTTTCCTAAATCATAGATTATGTTTTATTAATTTTCAACTAATAATGTCACCATTTATGCCATTTTTCTTCAAAAATTCATAAATCATGCTAAAAGACTTCTTTATAGCCAATTATTTTACACACATCTTGTAAAATTGCATGTGACAACATATTAATTTTCTATGACCAGATTCGAAATTTAACTCATATTAACCTATTTTTCTCTTAAATCCGAATTTAATAATGAAAAATTCATTTTTCGAGCATAACAAGTCCAAAAATTATGAAACTTTACAGGTTATCTCAAAATAATATATGTAACAACATATCCAAAAACCAACTTAAAATTCGAAGTATAGCTAATTTTCGACCAAAAATGACATTTTTACTCATAAAATCACATTTAAATGTCATTAATGTAAATTATGAACAATAAAAATCCGAAAAATTAACCAAAATATCCTAAAACACTTTAGGACCAGAAATATTAACATGCATGGATTAATTTAGTGATATCTCATAATAACACAAATTTTACAAGTTTTATTTGTTATTCTTATAACTTGGAAAAACTTTTAACCAATTTGCATGCAAACAACCGTGGCTCATGATACCGATTGAAGGAAATGTAGATCTATATACATACTAACATACTCATATATGTCGAAATTAATTTGTCATAAAATTAAACATGGATTTTATGCATGCAAACATAAGATAAAATAGAGGAGAAATCATATTCTTACAATGGTATTTCGGTTCAAATGGGCACAAGTGAGTTCTCCTACTCACTTGTTCTTGAGCTCTCCAAATGGAAGAACAAGGATTCAAGTATAGAATCCCTCCCAAAAGCATATACCCAAGGAAATCTCTTAATAACTAATATTATGTAGATCTAGTAATAATATTAGTTATACTTAAAATATGACACAAAATAATATGTATTGGCACTACAAAATCTCGGCCAAAGGAAAGAGTTTTGTGTATTTTTTTTCTCTAAGTTTTCACAAGTTATAGAGAGATTTATTTTTCTTACTCTAGAAAAATATTTAGTGAAGTAATGAATGAATATTAGAGGAAAACATTTTAGTTTTCCATAAGGAAAACCGATTGGAGGGTTTTGGGAAGCCAATGCATGGATCCCTTTTTCTTCCCCATGAAGAGTAGGCTTGCATGCCTAGATATAGAGTCTAATAATTGTGTTTTTCCCTTATTAAAATAATCAACACAATTTATCCACTAACACCCTCTAATTTTCGGTACACGTGAGATAAAATGGGTAGTCCATTTTATTTTGTCATATGTCAATTTTGTCACATGTAACATGTTACATGACATGTTACAATGCAATGTATTTTTATCATATTAAAAATCAACATACTCATAAAATATGTCATTTACAAAATTGACTAGTAATTCATAATTACTCGTACCAAAAATGTTTCCAAATTATAAACTACAACATTCTGTATTTATAATAATTTATTCATTCCGTTTCAATTGTTTCTGTAAACAATAATTTCATCCAAGTAATAAAATAATTCGATTACTTAGACCGTGTCTTATTTAATCACATTTACAATAAGATACGTAAATTATACTCACAAAATCATCCGTCAATTTTAAGTAATTTAATTAACTCATATCGGTATACGATTAATTAAATAATCAATTAAGAGTATTTCCCTATAGGTATGACCTAAGGGGATCAACTGATCACCACCGTCGCACGACAGTAATGTCAAACTCTAGTCAGCCAATCATTACCGATATGTGTGGACCAGTTGACTGTAAAAATTACATCCCACATGTATTCTTAAAATGAGATTTTAATAATGATATTTAAATCATGTGATCGCACTATTGTTGAGGACACATTTCCCAACATCAACATCAAAGAACTCTTGAGTTGGAACAAAGCACTTATAAGTAAATGACTTTGGTTGCTTACTCAAGGTAAGGAGGGGATCTGGGCAACTTGGACTATGTCTTATATTACTCTTGGCTCCTCCATTTGGACTATCCAGTGCAAACCTCATTATGCTGAGAGTTGGCGTGCTATCCTTAAGACTAGGGATGATCTTTTGGCTATTGCAGGAGGTCAGCAGGGTGCACAAGCAGCTCTAAACTCTTGTGTCATCAATGGGGATTTTGTTGTTCGTAAAGCATATGATATTTTCAGGAAAAAACGCAGTAAATTAGGCTGGACCAAGGCTTTAGCCTGTACTGAGATCCTCCCTAAGCACAAGGTATGTGTTATTCAAGCTGCTCAGCAGGTCTTATCTACTATTGATAAGATCAGAGCCTGTGGCTATCATCTGGTGAATTGGTGCTGCTTGTGTGAAAAAGTTTGGGAATCTCATAGGCATCTATTTTTTAGATGCTCCTACTCTCAGCATATATGCAGATTAATGGTGAATTGGCTTGGTATAACTGGCTGCAGGTCTGATCTTTCTCTGAAAAATTGGTTGTATAGGATTTCTACTAAGGGTGGTCTGAGTGGTTGGAAGATAATCTTGGTTACTAGTTGCATTGCTGGGCTGGTCTATTCAATATTAGAGGAACGGAATAAACGAATTTTGAAAGGGCAAGCTAGGCATCCTGATTTAGTTGCCAAACATCTGCAGTGGACTTTACAAATCCGTTTGCTAGTTAGTAACAACTTTAGTATTCGCACTGGCTAGCTCTTAAGTAGAGTAGTGGACTTGTAACTTAGTTGGTTCATGATGGTGTTTTGTTTTTTGTAAGAGCCTTCTCATTTATTTTTTTCCCTATATGGATGAATATAGATGAGTATAACTTTCTTGCAAAAAAAAAGTAATAACAGTAATAATAATAATAATAATAATAATAATAATAATAATAATAATAATAATAATAATAATAATAATAATAATAATAATAATAATAATAATAATAATAATAATAATAATAATAATAATAATAATAATAATAATAATAATAATAATAATAATAATAATAATAATAATAATAACGATAATAACGATAATAATAACAATAACAACAATAATACTAGTAATAATAGGAATAATAATAATAATAATAACAACAACAACAACAACAACAACAACAACAACAACAACAACAACAACAACAACAACAACAACAACAACAACAACAACAACAACAACAACAACAACAACAACAACAACAACAACAACAACAACAACAACAACAACAACAACAACAACAACAACAACAACAAGCGTCTAAGCCTTTTTAAGATGTGTGGTTAGTCTTGAGTCATGTTTTTAGTGAAATCCGACTAAATTTGAGTTGTTGGGCCTTTTATAACTTATGGGCTTTTCTCCTCTTCTCTTTTCATAAAAACCTACCCCAAAACCCTCACATCTTCATCTCCCTCATTATTTTTCTGAAGTTCTTCTCTCAACAAAAACCTTTGATACACCACCTTCATACAAACCTAGATCCACTGATGCGTGTTATTTATATGATGTTTTACACCTCATTTTACATGCATTTCAGAGCTCATTTGTGTAGTTTATGCTACTATTTTCCCTATTTCCGTCTACTTTCGTGTTTTTGTACTTTATTGCATAAATGTGAAGAATCCAGCGGAAATCAAGCTGAATCCGTCCCCGAGTACATTGCATTGCATTTGACATGAAATATTTACTCAAGGAACGAGCATGGTGCGCATTTCGAGGTCCGAAAGACAAATCCACGAGAAGTTAGAAGTCAAGTATTAGCTACTTCGGTCGATCAACCGCTGCCCTTAGTCGATCGACCAACCCACGAGTTCCAGTAGCTACTGTTCAGCGAAGAGCAGTTGATCGACTGCCTTGCATGGTCGATCGACCAAGCCGCTAATTCTGACGTGAATAAGAAGATCGAGAATTAAGAAGCCCATTGTATATTAGGTTAAGGAATAAGTGTTACGTGTATTGCTATATAACGTAACTGAGGTTTTTCAGAACAGGAGTTCCTTTTTATCAAGTTCTATTATCAGTAATTAGGGATCAAAATATTGTTTTCACTTTCAATACAATTACTTTTGCATTCGGTTTTGGATCTTTATTCTGCAATTCTATTCGGTATTCTTCTGTTCCATTAATCAGTTTATTCAGTTTATTTCGTTCATAGTATAGAATTGCTAGATTAGTTTCCCAAAACCGAAATTATCATCTTATGTTATTTGTTTGTTTAATTATTTCAATCATGAATTCATCGGTTTTATTCCTTAATCTTAATGTTGTTTTCGTCATAGTCATGAGTAGCTAAATAGCCTGTGCTAGGATGTAGGGAATCTATAGGTTAGGCCGCATTAGAATAGGGAAGCCCTAATCGCGCCATGGTCGATCGACTGGGTTCCCTGGTCGATCGACTGGCCTCGTGAGATTACCTTCGTTTTAATCAATTTAATTGCTATGTTTGACGAATCGAGTGGACGCGACTAGTTGAATGTCTAGGATTTGACCAACCCAATAAAGATCGAAAGATAGGGAAGGGAGATAGCCTACCTAATTAAGACGACTAGATTAACGAGATCGAAAGATAAGTTAGTTTAGCCTTTTTAGTCACTTTTCAGGACGAGAGTTAGTATTAGTGATATTAGGGACATGTAGCGAGATCGAAAGATGCTACCTGTGAGAGTGGACCGAGAGGACCTCTTATTTTCCCGTCTCACGTGTTTGTTTTAGACCTACCTAGTATACTGCCGCCGAAAATACAGTGAACTGACCATCTTAGTACCCTTTTAATATCTGTTTTCATCAATTAGCTTAGTTTATCTTTCTTTTATTGCCTCTAGCTTTAGACCAAATCAAATCAAACACCCCCACAATCATTACTTTAAGACTAAAATTAGACAACTGATAATTGCACGTCTCTCTGTGGTTCGACCCTGACTGCCACTAGCTATAGTTGTAGTTTGGACTTATAAATTTTATCTTTGGTGCACAACGACGGGCATCAAATTTTGGCGCCGTTGCCGGGGAGGCAATTAATTAAAATTATTAGTTGTTTTATATTTGGTCTTTCTCTTAGTTTAAGGGACATCTGTTCCTTAAACTATTCTCATATTCTACTTGTAGTTTCTTATTATGCGCAGGTCACAGGGTGGTGAATTACTACCGTTCAATCCTGAGATTGAGATGACTTTGCGTGAGTTGAGGCGATCATCTAGAGTATTGCCGACAGAGGAAGAGTTGAGTACTCTGTCCAGTTACTACGAGAACGAGCTGTTTGAGGAGGATCCACATTCATCTACTATTTCCACTTCTTCAGCTGAGACCGTCACATCTCCAGACTTTCCAGTCATGGCTGAAGAAGCGAGTATAGCCAGTCACTCTGAGCCGACAGCTGCGAATCTTTATAAAGGATTCGTATTACCCGGGGAGGACAAAAAATTCGAGCCGAAGCCTTCTTATATTAACCTGGTTGAGAGAAACCAATTCGGGGGAGCTGCAAATGAATATGCAGCCAAGCATATGGAGACAATCATTGACTATTGTTGTTCCATACCTCCACCAACTGGTGTGACTCCGGATCATGTGAAGGAAACTATGTTTATATTCTCTCTTCGAGATGCTGCGAGGGAGTGGTACAGAGACCTGGATCGAGCTGCTAATGGGATCACTGACTGGAATTTGTTGGCCCTAGCATTTTACAAGAAATACTTTTCTGCCTCGAAGACGAATGCCATTAGAGCTCAGATCACGAGCTTTAAACAAGGTCCTGATGAGAACTTTCATGTGGCGTGGGTCCGTTTCAAGAAGTTGGTGCGAACCATTCCGCACCATGGGTTTGAGAAGTGGAGCCTATGCAATCAGTTTTATAATGGGCTCTATGACGATCAGAGAGCTATCCTGGATGCTGCAGCTAGTGGTAGGTTCCAGGAGAATGTTGGAGAGACTAAGGGGTGGAAAATTATTGATGATTTGGCCACCCATAAAGCTGAGCATGGGAATTCCAGGGGAAATCAAAGGAGAAGTGCTGAATCCCCTTATGTAGCTGCATTAGAGGCTCTCACGGCCAAATTTGATAAGTACGAGTTGGGAGGAGCTTCAAAAGGAGGGATCTATCATGTGAATGCGGTGTCAGACGGTCCTTTCGTCTGCAAAAGATGTGGAGCTGAAGGACATGTTTCAGACAATTGTCCTAATCCCTTTGAGTCTTGTGCTGCCTTTCAACATTATAGGCAGACAAACACTTACTTCGAGCCGAATACCCATCCCAACTTGAGGTAGAGTAGCCAAAATGTCCTAAATCCAACTCCACCTCCACAGCAGCAGCAGCAGCAGAATTATGTGCCCCCTCATAAGCAACAACAGTTCCAAAAGCCTCCATATGTTCCACAGTAGCAGCAGCAATCCCAAAGTTCTGATTTCAATGAGTTGAAAAATTTGTTGCTGAAAGAGTCTCAAGCTAGAGAGGCCGGGATGAAGATGTTGGAGAGCCAAATTGCTCAATTGGCAAGCAAGAATACAACTCGAGCTCCGGGACATTTACCAACGCAGACGGAGCAAAAAGAGACCCTTAATGCTATCACCTTGAGGAGTGGGTCTACACTTGATGGGCCTGCTATGGTCGAGGGAGCCACTGAAAAAGATGAGGCAGAACCAAGCAAGAAGAAGGCAGTGACGAACAATAACAAGAAAAAGACGATCAGCAGGTATGTCAGTCGATCGACCGACATACCCAGTCGATCGACCAGTCCGCGACAAATAGTAGCTTCTGGTCCTGTTGAAGTCAGCCGATCGACTGACCAACCTGGTCGATCGACTAACAGTGCTGCTGAAGGTGATTCTTTTCGTCCTCCAATGCCAAATAACTTGAGGGACCACTTGTTTCGGGGTACGACAACTCCGAAAATGTTGAGTCAGACCCAAATGCTGATGGGTCAGTTCCGGTTCCGATGTACGACTCGATGACGGTTAATGGCTCATTTTTGAGACGGTCTGAAGAGGGTTCGAGTTACAACAAAGAGAAGGTCGTGGATTTTCAGCCTAAATCCACTGACGCCGGCATGAGAGATTTAGAGGAGAGGGCTAAGTTGCTTCTTTCAGCCCCCTATCCGGAGAGATTGGTGCCGACAAAGGAACAGGTATCGTTTAATAAATTTGAAAATGTTGTTCGTAACTTAAACGTACAAGTTCCTTTTCTTGAATTAGTTAATCAAGTGCCTGCTTACATGAAATTTATGAAGCAATTATTGTCTAAAAAAAAGTCACTTGAAACTGTGCATACTGTCGCACTAACTGAGGAATCATGCTCTTATTTGACCCATACTGCACCTCATAAGCTAGAAGACCCAGGTAGTTTTTCAGTCCCATGTAATATTGGCACCTTTTCTATTGAGAAGGCCTTGTGTGACCTAGGAGCCAGTATTAGTGTAATGCCTTTGAGTCTTGCTAGGAAGTTAAAGTTGAATAGGTTTGTAGTCACGAACATGACAGTACAGATGGCTGATCGTTCTGCGGTCCAACCTATAGGAGTCTTAGAGGACATTCCTGTGCAAATTGGAAAGTTCTTCTTCCTTGTTGACTTCGTTGTACTAGATATGCCCGAAGATGCTCACATACCTATCATACTAAGTAGACCATTCCTGAACACTGTTGGTGCAGTGATAGATGTTGGCTCTGGGACTTTGACCTTCAAAGTAGGGAAACACTCCATTGTCTTTGCCTATCTCTGTTCCTATTCCTGTTGTAACACCTCCGCCCCAGACTGGGAGCAAATTGGAGGGAGATTCTTCTGTTTTGGATATTGCAGGAGCTGGTTTGGGGAAGGAAGAGCTACATGTTGCTCCAGCTGTGAAGGAGCCCATCGTTCAAAGAGGCGGTCTAGGATACCTTAGCTATGGCACGGATGAGGAGCCCGATGATGAGCCAGTCAAAGTGACGGATTCCGATTTGGATTCTGACGAGCTGGAGGAGGTCATTGAGTGGGAAGATATCATACATGTTGATCCGTTGAGTTCTACGGATGCTGGAGTCAAGAAGAGTGCAGCTGAGAAGATGAGCACTGTAGAGGCTACCTCTTGTAGCCAAAAGCCGAGCAAGT
The DNA here is from genome assembly GCF_048544455.1 of Silene latifolia. Lineage (NCBI taxonomy): Eukaryota > Viridiplantae > Streptophyta > Magnoliopsida > Caryophyllales > Caryophyllaceae > Silene > Silene latifolia. Next base: position 95,583,137 of record NC_133527.1, read on the forward strand.
GGGCCATTCCATGGCCATTCTTGATCAACTATTAGTTGATCAAGACATTTAAAAAAAAACTATACATTTTATTGCTTGTAGACTCTTTTTATTACTTTATACCGTTACTTTGGGTTTTGCGCAATTTTGGGCGCGTTGTTATGTGTGTTTGCAGGTTTATAGACCTTGATAGCTCAATTTATTGAGCCAATTCGAAGAAATCAGAAAGTCACAGCAGCTATTCCAGTCGATCGAGTGGCCAGTATGGTCGATCGACTGAGCTGCGATTTCCAGGAGCTTCTGTTCCTGTTCACCTGGTCGATCGACTGGGTGATGTGGTCGATCGACCGCCTTGCGCTGCTGTACCTGTTCGCGACCTTTCCCCTACTGTGTTTGGTCGTTTTGCGGAATTTAGGGAGTCTTATTTCCTCTTTATTTTCAGACATATTTCTGTTATCTTCAGTTTTTAATTTTTGCACATAATTACCGCTTCAAAATTGTTTTCTCGGATTTTTGCGTGGTATTGTTGTCTTTTCAGGTACTTATTGGTAGCACTGCTAGCTACTGAAACCTCCTAGCTCACGCTGGTTTGGGGAGGTTTCCTTTTGCTGGGCTTAAAGTCTTGTGAGTTTCCGAGTTCTTATTTCATGTTTTGTTTAGTTAATTTATGGCAAATTCCCGTTTTCCCTTTTTATTTCATTACATGATTTTGCACAATGGGGACATTGTGTGATTTGGTTTGGGGAAGGGTTTTGCGTTGCATTTCATTTGCTTGCATTCACGTTTACATTTTTGTCTTGCATTGTTGTTTATTTTCCCTTATACAAAAATAATTTCAAAAAAATTGAAAATTTTCAAAAATTCAAAAAAATGCACGTTTATTTTAGCATATAGGTCGAGTCGGAACGGTAGTATTTCAATGATGACATTGCATTTGCATCTGTTTTATGCCTAAGTCGTGCCTAATTGATATGTTATTAGTAGAATCACATATGCATATCTACGAGTTTTCGTTAATATCTTGCTGAACTTGAAACTTGACTTAAAATTTTGGCAAACTACATCATTTTCTGAGGTTTAGAGCCTATAACTGGTGTCATTCATGACCATTTAATCTAGGAATGTGAGTAGTTACTCCTTATAAGACATGTTACATTAATTTGCATAAATATGAACTTAATCTGCTTAATACCTGTATGCATTCGGTTCGTTGTTAGTTGACACATGTGGTAGAGGTCCCCTTTTCTCATTTTACCCATAAGCTCCACACTGCCAAAAATAGCCTTTGTGTCCCGTTAAATACATCCTACATTTAGCCTGCCTTTGTCAAGCTAGTAGTTTACGTTTTGGGATTGTTACTTCATTTTTGGTAGCTAAATGCTCATTTTGAGATAAAGTTGGGAAGAGATGGAAAAGGAAAGAAAGAAGAAAAAGAAAAAGAAAAGAAAAGAAAAATGATTCGGAAAAGAAATAAAAAAAAATGTGAGTTGTAATGTAGAGGACGGTCGATCGACTGCCCATTCCGGTCGATCGACTGAAACCCGAGAAAGAGGAAAAAAAATCAAAAATCACATGGTTTGAATCTTTATGAGTTGGTGATTTATACTCCCATGTTTCATTTGTATCTTATGGGGAGTTGTTTAATTATGGATATTGTGAGTTTTGTGCTTGCTTTAGCACCGTTTCATTGAAATTTTGAGCAAGAATTTGGGATGGTTCATTAATTTGGTTCCCTTAGTTACTAGCTTGGCTTTTAACTCTGTTTTTTATCCAAATTCGTCTTAGCCCTTCTTGCCCATAGCCTCACATATCCATATTTACCTCGGCATGTGTCATGGTCATCTGTTTGGTTGGAATGCATATGTACGGTTGTAGATATTACTTTCATATTATGTTGCAGGCATGTTCTTATAGGTCGTAGTTAGGTGAGTGTCACTAACAAGATGTATTTTTTCTATCTTTTACATATTTTCACCTATGCTTATTTGAGTGATTTGAGCGACCCGTGAGAGTCCATAATGATAAGTCTCTATAGTTGACGGTTCAGCAGTTTTTAACGACTTCATAACTCGTTTGCATGATTCATATTGCAAGTTGATTGTTGGTTATTGCATTAAATTGGTTTAGGCTATTCGGTGTGCATTTCGCTCTGAGATTAAACTCGTTCCATTAGGTTTTAGGATCGAGTCTTGTTCTTGCTTGAGGATAAGCAAGGGTTTGGTTTGGGGAAGTTTGATGCGTGTCATTTATATGATGTTTTACACCTCATTTTACACGCATTTTAGAGCTCATTTGTGTAGTTTATGCTACTATTTTCCCTATTTCCGTCTACTTTCGTGTTTTTGTACTTTATTGCAGAAATGTGAAGAATCCAGCGGAAATCAAGCTAACTCCGTCCCTGAGTACATTGCATTGCATTTGACATGAAGTATTTACTCAAGGAACGAGCTTGGTGCGTATTTCGAGGTCCAAAAGACAAATCCACGAGAAGTTAGAAGTCAAGTATTAGCTACTTCGGTCGATCGACCGCTGCCCTTAGTCGGTCGACCAACCCACGAGTTCCAGTAGCTACTGTTCAGTGAAGAGTAGTCGATTGACTGCCTTGCATGGTCGATCGACCAAGCCGCTAATTCTGACGTGAATAAGAAGATCGAGAATTAAGAAGCCCATTGTATATTAGGTTAAGGAATAAGTGTTACGTGTATTGCTATATAACGTAACTGAGGTTTTTCAGAACATGAGTTCCTTTTTATCAAGTTCTAATATCAGTAATTAGGGATCAAAATATTATTTTCACTTTCAATACAATTACTTTTGCATTCGGTTTTAGATCTTTATTCTGCAATTCCATTCGGTATTCTTCTGTTCCATTAATCAGTTTATTCAGTTTATTTCGTTCATAGTATAGAATTGCTAGATTAGTTTCCTAAAACCGAAATTATCATCTTATGTTATTTGTTTGTTTAATTATTTCAATCATGAATTCATCAGTTTTATTCCTTAATCTTAATGTTGTTTTCGTCATAGTCATGAGTAGCTAAATAGCCTGTGCTAGGATGTTGGGAATCTATAGGTTAGGCGGCATTAGAATAGGGAAGCCCTAATCGTGCCATGGTCGATCGACTGGGTTCCCTGGTCGATCGACTGGCCTCGTGAGATTACCTTCGTTTTAATTAATTTAATCGCTATGTTTGACGAATCGAGTGCACGCGACTAGTTGAATGTCTAGGATTTGACCGACCCAATAAAGATCGAAAGATAGGGAAGGGAGATAGCCTACCTAATTAAGACGACTAGATTAACGAGATCGAAAGATAAGTTAGTTTAGGCTTTTTAGTCACTTTTCAGGACGAGAGTTAGTATTAGTGATATTAGGGACCTGTAGCGAGATCGAAAGATGCTACCTGTGAGAGTGGACCGAGAGGATCTCTTATTTTCCCGTATCACGTGTTTGTTTTAGACCTACCTAGTATACTGCCGCCAAAACTACAGTGAACCGACCATCTTAGCACCCTTTTAATATCTGTTTTCATCAATTAGCTTAGTTTATCTTTCTTTTATTGCCTCTAGCTTTAGACCAAATCAAATCAAACACCCCCACAATCATTACTTTAAGACTAAAATTAGATAACTGTCAATTGCATGCCTCTCTGTGGTTCGACCCTGACTGCCACTAGCTATAGTTGTAGTTCGGACTTATAAATTTTATCTTTGGTGCACAACGACGGGCATCATCCACCATAACTTGCTCATTTCTCGACCAATTCTCGTGATTTCCGCGTCATTCTCTTCCTCTCCTCGCCCTCCATCTTTCTAGGTAATAAACTTCTAGCCTTTTGCGTCTTTTAGAAAAATTCATCTTTTTGTGAGATGAGTTTTCTCACTCTTTTTTCCTTAAACTTGTTCTAGGATGAAGCTTTAGCATTCCGGGGTGATATTAAGTCGGAATCATGTTGTTTTATGAGATAAAAGGTAACAGTGGTAGGTTACTCGACATTATGTCAATTTGGGTGTTTATATGTTGTATTTTGTTCATGTATGTTAAAGTTTGATTCCTTACATGTTTTTACTTGTTTGTTGTTGAATGAGTTTTTGTGTGGAATCCTCTCTTGGTGGTTTTAGAAAGTTTCTTGTCTTTTGTTTACATGGATGAATTAGTGAAGAAACCGTCTTATTCATGCTTAATAATTATGCTTAATTATGTCATGAAGTTGTTAGTTCTGAATTGATTGAAGTTGAATCAAATCTTGTGTTTTAAATCCTCTTTTATGATTTGATTGCACACTTAATACTTGGATGAAGTTATTTGGGTAATATATGATGGAATTGGGATGGTAATAGTATGATAAAAATTGATTTAGGGATGAATATGAAGATTGTTGTGTTGTGAAAAACAGTGAATTACGCAGGCTGCGCACCTCGGCGCAGGTTGCGTTATAGCCTGGACTAGTTTTCATAAATGGCCATAACTCCTTCGTTACTTATCTTTTTTAGGCTTATGACCTACCTTTAGAATCATAAGAGGATAAGATATAACCTCAAATTGGGTTCACCTCATTTTCTTGCCTAAAACTTGAGTTATGATCGTTTGAAGTTGACTCTTGTTATAATTGAGTTCTAAACTTGTTATTTTGAATTGGGGTTTTTGTTTCTTGATTGGTATGCTTATTAAACTTGGCTCTAATGCTTGTGTATGGTGTGCTGACACTTCGTTATCATTGGAGCCCTTGATTATATCTCATTCACGGTATAAACATCGGTTTTGGTTGTTAAGCTTAAATGTGGTTCGGTTTGGGTTGTTTACATTTTGCCTAGTGTTTCGCATTACTTAACTCATTTGTTATCGTTTGTTTATACTATGCTTAAGTAACATGTATATATGACACATAACGTTTATTCATTCTATAAAAGAATGGAATGGTATAGTATATTTTACTTATGGGTTGTTACTTGCTCTTTTTAATGTCTTCGTCATATTTCAGGTATGAGTGATTTATTCTAAGTAAGTACTTGTAATAAGTCGTATTCTTTTGAAAATGCCATAATGCTATGCCTTCTTGCTTGACTTACCTTTACGCCTTACTTGTGCCGTTCTGCCAACTGTTGGTTAACTCATGCTCTTTCCGCCTCTTTCGTGTTGTTCTGCCGAATTCGGGGTACTCGACATCTATTCTGTCGATCGAGTCTTGAATGCGAAATGTTTATCGCATGTCGAATCGGGTAAAGTACATCCTGATAGTCTAGCTAGATTTAGACTAGGACCGTATATATTATTGTCGTCCTACCAGGAGGATTTTAGTCTTAGAGAAGTAAATGTCTTACTTGGTTATGGTCATTGGCATATGTCTTTCTACATGAGAGTTTACGTCTTATGTGGTTGAATGTAAGAGTCTTGGTCCTATCGGACACTCGAGGTGATATGCAAGCCTTCTAAGTACGATATGATCGCCGGGATTAATGCTCACATCCGTTCTTATGGTGAGATGCAAGCCATGAGTGCGCATGTGACATTAATTGCCACGTCCCGTGCAATGTTAGAATATTTCAAAAGTAATGGTTATGGTTTTCATCTATATATATTGCGATGATTAACCACTCGTTTATCTATCTCACATGACTTAAGTACTAGTCTTGTATAATTTGGATAGTTGCATATGTCATATTTCATTGAAAATTATTTTCATAATTTTCATGTTTAAATTGAGTCGGAACGTGCAAGCAGAAATGCAAGAAACATGCAGGCATAGAAATGGATGCATACCTCCCCAAACCAAACCGTACAATGCCCTCATTGTACCAAAGATAGGGAAAGAAATGCAAACTGAAGGAAAACGAGAAGTGGAGTCGGGAACTTACAAAACGTCATTAGCGGGACCTCCCCAAACCGACCATGAACATGGGAGGTCAAAGAAAGTCAACAAGAATTTGCGGACGTAAAACAATGGTGGAAGTCATAATTGCTCGATCGTCCTCCTGGAACAGCTCGATCGAGTGAGCCTAAGCCTTAGAAGAGCTCGATCGACTACCAACCCACTCGATCGAGCGGGCACGAGTAAGGATCTGGTCGATCGAGGACATCACCCCTCGATCGAGTGGCAGCCGCGCCAGAAAGTGCTCGATCGAGCACAAAGTCCTTCGATCGAGTACTTTTAATCGCGCTTTAAACGCATAAAAGCAAGGAAAAACACAAAAATTGTTCCAAAGCAGCGTCTAAATGTTAACTTAAGGTGAAAGAAGAGCAAATAAACTGAAAAAACAAAAAGTTCAACAAAAGCACAAATAAAATCGTCCGGCCGCTTCCTCCCGGAGAGCGCTGTTTAATAGGTCCCGCACGACCTTTACGGTATCAAGTTCTTTGGTGCGTCGAGCTCGTCGAAGTGCAAGACTTCAACGGGGTTGTCCGCTTCACTCGCCTCATAGTAATGCTTCACGTATTGGCCATTTACCTTGAATCTATGGCCCTCGAGTCTTCAAGTTCTACGGATCCAAACTTAGTGACGGGCCATCACGTATATGGACCAGTCCATCCGGACTTGACTTGCCAGAAACATCTCAACCGGGCATTAAACAAAGAACACCTTCGCCCCACATGGAACTCCCGAGGTATGATCCTCTTGTCATGCCATCTCTTCGTCTTCTCCTTGTAAATGCGTGAGCTATCATAAGCATTGAGCCTAAACTCCTCTAACTCATCAAGCTGCAAAAGACGATTCGACCACACGTTTAGGATCATAATTAAGCTCACGAATTGCCCACCAGGCCTTACATTCCACTCAACGTAAGTGACACGATTTCCCATAAACTAACCTATAAGGTGATGCACCAATTGGTGTCTTAAAGGCGATTCTATAGGCCCACAAAGTCATCTAGCTTAAGACTCCAGTCTTTCCGTGATTTAGAAACTACTTTGGACAAGATCTCTTTCACTCGCGATTAGAGACCTCTACGACCACTAGTTTGGGGATGATACCCCAAACCACGCCGTGTTGGACACCAACTCTAGACAAGTATGGAAGTGAGTTTCTTTTCCTTAAAATGCATCCCCCCATCACTAATGACGACCCTAGGGACACCAAAACGGGGGAATATGATCTTTTTGAACATTTTTATCACGGTCTTACCGTCACAATGGGGTGAAGCAATTGCCTCAACCCACTTTGACACATAGTCTACAACTATACTAAAATGTACACTGTTACCTTTCTTGGATGGGAACGGTCCTTGGAAATCGATGCCCCAGACATCGAAAACCTCAACCTCTAGGATGCCGTTTTGTGGCATCTCATGTCTCTTCGAAATGTTCCCCGACGGCATGCATCATCAAGTCGAAACAAAAGACTTGGCGTCGGCACAAAGAAGGCCAAGAAAAACCAGGACTGAAGTACCTTAGCCACGGTGCGCGATGGACCGTGGTGACCACCATATGAAGAGGAGTGACAGCCTTCCAGGACTATTTTGGTCTCCCACTGCGGAATACACCGTCTGTAGAGACCGTCTGCACATTCCTTAAACAGGTAAGGATCATCCCAGAAGTACTGTTTAGCGTTATAGAGGAAACGCTTCTTCTGCTGAGAAGAAAGATCAGGCGGCAGCTTGCCACTGACAACGAAGTTAGCTATATCTGCATACCAGGGTTCCTGGTCAACAATAGACGATATAGCAGCAATTAAAGTATCGTCAGGGAAAGAATCATCAATAGGGAGAGAATCTTCCCCTTCTTGTCGCATCAGCCGCGACAAGTGATCAGCTACAACGTTCTCAGCCCCTTTTTTGTCTTTGATCTGCAAATCAAACTCCTGAAGAAGGAGTATCCATCTCAGTAGCCGCGGTTTGGCCTCCTTCTTAGCAAGGAGATGCCTCAGAGCTGCATGGTCAGTAAAAACAGTGACTTCTGACCCAACTAGATAAGTACGAAACTTCTCTAAGGCATAAACTACAGCTAACAACTCCTTCTCAGTGGTAGTGTACTTCACTTGAGCCTCATCCAGAGTTCGGCTCGCATAGTAAATAGCATTCAAGGCTTTGTCTTTCCTCTGGCCAAGCACCGCTCCTAGTGCATAGTCACTCGCGTCGCACATGATCTCGAACGGCAAGTCCCAGTTGGGAGGCTGTATGATCGGCGCGGAGACTAAGGCCTGCTTTAACCTGTTAAAAGCAGAAAGACAAGCATCAGTAAACATAAAAGGGGCATCTTTAAGCAACAGCTGTGTAAGTGGTTTAGCAATTTTGGAGAAATCCTTGATAAACCGGCGATAAAAGCCAGCGTGACCAAGGAAGCTCCTCACCCCCTTAACATTAACAGGAGGTGGTAATTGCTGAATCACTTCCACCTTTGCTTTGTCAACTTCTATTCCCCTATCAGAAACCAAGTGCCCCAAGACAACTCCCTCGTTGACCATAAAGTGGCACTTTTCCCAATTCAGCACAAGGTTAACCTCAATACAGCGCTGCAACACTTTCTCAAGGTTAGACAGACAATCAGAAAAATCACTTCCATAAACACTGAAGTCATCCATAAAAACTTCCATGATAGACTCAATATACTCTGAAAATATCCCCATCATACACCTTTGGAAGGTGGCAGGGGCATTGCACAAACCAAAAGGCATTCTCATGCACGTGCAAAAACGCCCTTGGGACGGGTAAATGTAGTCTTGGCACGATCGTCCGGGTGGATAGGGATCTGAAAGAACCCTGAATACCCGTCTAAATAGCAGAAAAATTTGTGGGAAGCTAACCTTTCTACCATTTGATCAATAAAAGGAAGGGGGAAGTGGTCTTTCTTAGTGGCGGCATTCACCGTCCTCGTAGTCTATGCACATCCGCCAACCAGTCACTACTCGGGTAGGTATTAATTCATCTTTATCATTCCTAACTACAGTTGTCCCTCCTTTCTTCGGGACTACCTGTACTGGGCTTACCCATCTAGAATTACCTACCGAATAGATAATACCTGCATCCAGCAGCTTCATTACCTCAGCCATCACAACATCCTGCATCTTCTGGTTCAACCGACGCTGACCCTGCCTGCAAGGTTTGTGATCCTCCTCCAGCTCTATCCTGTGCATACAAATATCGGGACTAATCCCCGTGATATCATCCAGTGAATAGCCCATCGCCTTCCTGTTTTTCTTAAGTACAGCTAACAAAGAAGTCAGCTGTTCATCACTAAGCTTAGCACTAACAATGACAGGATACTGCTCTGTGTCGTCAAGAAAAGCATATTTAAGGTGAGATGGGAGAGGCTTACGGTCCGGTACCTTTACCTCAATGGAGCAAAGAGTGCTGATCATTTGTTCCACCTGCTCTCCCTCGTGCTCATCTAGATCATCAACTAGCAAATCCAATGCAGCGTCATCGTTCTCTGGGCTATCTGCACACTCATCAAAAAGCATGAGAGCTTCCAGTGGGTCCTTCATAAAAGAACCCGACCAGAAGTCATAAATAGACTCATCAATGATATCGACCGAATAACAAGTGTCCTCTATCATTGGGTGGGCTAAAGTCCTGGGCAAACTGAATGTGATAGCGTCATCCCCTACTGCAAGAGTCAGACGCCCTTGTCTGACATCAATAACGGCCCCAGCTGTACAAAGGAACGGTCTTCCTAAAATAATCTGGGTCCGGGTGTCCTCAGCTATGTCCAAAACAATGAAATCTACTGGGATGTAAAGCTTGCCTATTTTCACAGGCACATCCTCCAAGACACCTAAGGGTCTCCTAACAGATCTATCAGCCATCTGTAGGGTAATGTTAGTCACTTTGAAGTGACTCAGTTTCAATTTCCTGCAAACAGGAAGGGGCATGACACTAACACTGGCACCTAAATCGCAAAGGGCCTTATCAATAATCAAATCACCTATGACACAGGTAATAGAAAAGCTGCCCGGGTCTTTCATTTTTGGAGGGGCCTTATTCAACAACAGGTTACTAGACTCTTCCATAAATGAAATCGTCTCAAATTCACTCAAGTTCCTCTTACGCGTCACGATATCTTTCATAAACTTAGCGTAAGTGGGCACTTGAGTGACAAGTTCGGAGAAGGGAACAGTTACCTGGAGGTTCTTCACGATGTCCACGAACTTACCGTACTGTTGCTCGATCCTTGCATCCTTCAGACGACTCGGAAAAGGTACCCTGGTAGCTATGAGTGGTCCTGCGACCTTTCCTTTACCCTTGTCAATTCGTGACGTCTCCACAGCAGGGGGGGATGACACGGTGGCGGTATTAATTAACAAATTGGGATTCACGCCACTTACAGCTCTGGATCGAACGTCTTCACTGGTCGATCGACCAGTTTCTTCCTCAGCTTCACTCGATCGACCTATTCTGGAACTCGATCGAGTGCTTCCTTCAGCCTCTTTACTCGATCGACCAACCTGGGTCTCTTTACTTCTCGATCGATCACAATGTCACTCGATCGAGTGACTGGTAATTAGAACCGCTCGATCGAGTGGTTGAGTTGCTCGATCGAGTGGTGACTTCACACGCAGACAAGCATTTCTGCAGGAACTCATCTAAGTCGTCTTCTTCATCACCGTCAACACCTCGTTACCTTCGTGAAGAAGGTCATCATGGAAATTCATCCCACCGACGGGGATCACAATTTGGAGAAGTCTTGGCTTGATCTGCCATGAGTGTTAGGCTGCGCGACTTGCTCTCTTAACTCCGATATAACAGAATCCGATTGTAACATGATGGATTTCAGTTCGGCAATTGCTTCTCTTGAAGAAGGAGAGCCCGGCTGTGATATTGGCGTAGAAGGGGTCGAAACGCTCTTTATCTCCTCATACAACTGGGAGAAGGGAACTCCCTGCTTGAACTTCTTGTATGCAATGGCACGCTCTACACCTGCCGTGCACTCATAAAGGTCATGCCCTTCCTCGCCGCATCTACCACATGGCTCGTATGCTCTCTGTAATCGTAGGCATCTTGACAAATAGACTGTTATCCTGCAAAACTAATCAAGCTTCGCGAAAATGATATCAGTCTCAAGGAATGAATCCCTTGAGACGAAAGACAAACTTAATTAAAGCAACAAAGATTGCGCCACCTCCCCGGCAACGGCGCCAAAATTTGACACGTCTGTCGCGTACCTGTCAAAAATAAACCAACTGGTTCCAACTAACTAATATAGCTAGGGAAGTCGGGTCGAATCCACAGAGAGGTAGGAACTTTTCTGCTAAACTAAGTTCGTCAAGGTAACCAAAATGGGGGTTTAATAATTGTGATTTCTAAACTAACGAGTAAAAGGAAGAGGAGTAAGGGTAGGAGTTTAACAGATAAGAGAGAATAGCTAAGACAAGCGGTTCACCATAATTATCGGGTCGAGTAATCTAGGTCCTAGGACAATGTAGTACAGTCTAAGGGGTAGCGAACGTCGCCTTTCGGTCCCTAGTTCACCCTAAAGCGTAAGCAGTTTAACTTTCGCCCTCGCTGCGATACTCTATTGTTCGCTACTGGTCTCCCTCTTCCAACCTTTCGGTCCAGGTCAAGGTCCACCGAGAATAAGGGTCTAATTGCGTCGACTCAATTAGGCAATTACAATTATATGTAGCATTTTAACAACATGAACGATACTAGCATTAACCCAGTAATTCGATTACTCTCCCTTCAAATCATGGATCCCCTATAGTCTTAGCATAGGGAATTAGCTACTCATAATTACTAAATTAACAAAGGCAATAACTAAACAATCTGAATTAAGCATGATGAGAAATCTAATTAATTGAACAAGTATGAAATAAAGAGAGAAAAGGAATTAATTAGATAGATAATACCGAAATTGGGTAACAAAGTAGAGAATCCAAATCCAAGAACAAAGACAAAGTAACCGAGGAGGAATTTACGTAGTAAAGAAGATAGGAGTAACGTCGTGTTCTCCTCAGTCTTATACTGTAAAATGTCTTAAACCTAATCCATAGTCTGATTAGCAAAGCCCACGAAAGATTAGGCGGAAAAATAAACTAAAAGCAGACGAAATCCTCTCGATCGAGTAGAGATGTTACTCGATCGAGCTCCAAGTTATTCGATCGAGCCAGGACAGCCGCTCGATCGAGCACTGCTGTATGAACTCCCTCGATCGACTCCTCCAATCAGTCGATCGAGCATCATGGATGGATAAAGCATTCGATCGAGCAATGAAACCACTCGATCGAGCTATATAAGTGCGTCAGGACTTGCGTTTCTCCCTTGCTCAGCTCATGCGTACTCTAAGTGTGAAATTCCTAAGCTCCGGCTCCAAGTTTCCCATGAATGCATACAAATGGGACAATTAAGGCTCGTTTTAGCTCCTCTTCGGTAAATTCCTGTAAAATACAATAAACGGACCAAAGTAGAATATTCGGGGGTATTTGTAGCCAGATGCTACATAAAAAGCACAGAAATGCGTGTAAAAATGAGGTGAAAACCTTATATAAAAGACACGCATCAAATAGTGTCACCGTCAAGAACAAGTACCCGTTAACGAGGATTGAAGACCTTTTTTATCAACTTAGTGGAGCCGGCATATTCTCCAAAATTGACTTGAGATCGGGCTACCATCAATTCAAGATCAAGAATGAGGACATTCCGAAAATTGCGTTTCGATCAAGATATGAGCATTATGAGTTCATAGTGATGCTGTTTGGGTTGACAAATGCCCCGACCGTGTTTATGGACCTCATGAATAGGGTGTTTAGCCCATACTAGGTCAAGTTTGTGGTGGTGTTCATGGATGACATCTTGGTCTACTCCAAGACCAAAGAAGAACATGAAGAGCACTTGAGGATTGTGTTGCTAACCTTAAGGGATCATCAACTCTATGCAAAGCTTAGTAAATGTGAATTTTGGTTGGAGAAGGTGGCTTTTTTGGGACATGTGATAACAAAGGAATGAGTAGTCATGGATCCTACAAAAATTGGGGTCGCTTCAAGGTAGGTGGCACCCGAAAGTATAGCAAAGATAATAAGTTTTTTGGGTCTAGCCGGATATTATCGACAGTTTGTGAAAGATTTCTCTAAGATCGCTAGGCCTTTGACATCGTTGATGAAGAAAGAAAACTGTTTCAAGTGGGATGGGAGTTGTGAGACGACCTTCTGGACCCTAAAGGAGCACCTAACCATGGCTCCGGTGTTAGCCTTGCCGGATGGAAGTGAGAATTTTGAAGTGTATACCGATGCTTCAAATAATGGTTTGGGATGTGTACTAATGCGAAATGGGAAAGTTATTGCTTATGCATCGCGACAATTAAAGACATATGAGGAGAATTATCCAACACATGACTTGGAGTTGCGAGCCGTTCTCTTTGCCTTGAAGATTTGGAGACACTACCTATATGGAGTGACCTTTAAGGTGTTTTCCGACCATAAGAGTTTGAAATACATCTACACACAAAAAGAGTTGAACATGAGGCAAAAAAGATGGATTGAGCTCATTGGAGATTATTACATGGAAATAGTATACCATGAAGGGAAAGCTAACGTGGAAGAAGTGAGTAGTAAATCGGTTCACTCTTTGTGTACCGTTTTGTCCATGCTAAGACTAAAGGAAGAAGTGAATAAGATGAGTATTCATATGATACAAAAAGGGGAGGTAATTAGAGACTTGACTTTAGAACCCGAGTTGTACGACGAAATACGGGAGAAGCAAGCTAGTGATACCAAGATCCAAGAGTGGAAGAGAGCGTTAGAAAGAGGTGAAACCTCAAGGCTTGAGTTGCATGGAGATGGAAGTCTTAGTGTTGGACCATATAGATATATGATTAGTTTTGATAACGATAAGTATGTACTTTATATTATATATACTCTTGCTTGTAATCGTTTGTTTAGTCTTTAATAGATTGATCAAAGTTTACAATCTAAGCAACTAGTGTTATAGAAATCTTAGCTATAACATTGAAGATTTGTGAAGAATCATTCAAGTAATGTTATAGCGGCTTGAGCTATAACATTGAAGATTCTTAAATTGTCATAGTAACTGTAACAAGTTTCAATTATGATGATCATTCAAGCAAAAGGCTCGATCAAGTCTATAACAAGCTCAAGATGAAGAGCTTATGATCAAGATGAAAAGAAGATCCTATCCTGAAGATCTCCAGGAAGATTAGCTAGTATAGGACTTTATCTAATAACGGTATCTAAAGAAGTAATATTGGGAAGATAAAGTTATAGCTATTTCACCTATAACTTTACTTACCAAACTTAAAGTTATAGCCATTTGTACTATAACTTTGGGTTGCATTTGAAGGCACGATTTTAATAGTTGTAAAATAATTTTTCAAAATATAAAATCCTTCAAACATGTTTCAAAATCATGTGTATTTATGACAGAGATATTATTTGGTTGTTTAGAATGAATGATTTACATTATCCTGTTGGTTAGTAAAACGACTTGTGAGTCGTCATGCTACCTAGGGTTTGCTAAATTATATAAACCTAACCCTAACTTATTCCTTGATATTGTGACCTAGGGTTTCGGCCAAGGAAGGCTTATGAGCCGTGTGGTAGCCGACCTTACTCCATATACAAGTAAATCTTATTAGGTTAAATCTATTCTATATTGCCATAAGATATTTTTACATCTTATCAAATATATTAGATTTACCTTATTTACTTAATCAAAATATTTAGTGGATTAAATTAAGAGGAGATAAGATTTGTTTCTTATGGAACAATTTATCTTGTCTCACGACACCTCTAGGGTTTTGATTAAAACACTAGTGTCTCTCTTCTACTATAAATACTCATGATGTTAATCAATTCAAACAAGCTTTTCGAAATATAAAAATTCCTTGCAAACAATTTGAGTTTAATTTTATTCGAGTATTTTTATTGTTTTGCATTTGAAAATCTTTACGAAAAGTCGTGCTCTTTAATTTGCATATTATTCTTAAGGTTACGTTATAAGATAATAGTACTTCACATTGTTTCTTACTCGTTCAATTGTGTGAACACTTAGAAGAACAATATAGTGCTTTCTTAGTAACTTAAGATAGTCAAAACCGAATATCTAGTGATATTTAAATTGAGTTATAGCTATAGTTAGTTATACGAGTGGGTTGATAATTTTGTAATCCGGAGAAAGGTACTAAAATTATTAATCGAGAATAGTGGACGTAGTCTTTGACGTGTGAAGCTGAACCACTTCAAATATTGTGTATCCTTGCAGTTTTCTTTTTCCTTCATTTCATTACGGTCACAATCACTTAGTTAATTAGTTAAAGTTTAATCAATAGACTTTAAATAATTAATTATATTCATATAATACAAAAAAGTAGGCATATGTTTTTAAATACTCGATTCACTCCCCCCCCCCCCCTCGAGTATTTCGACCTTGATAGACTCTTCACTTAGGTTCAAAGGGGGGTGGTGCATACCTAGTGATGATGAGCTTAAGAAAAAGGTCATGAATGAAGCCCACAAAACACCTTACTCGGTGCATCCAGGTGGTGATAAGTTGTACGAGGACCATAAGAGGACATTTTGGTGGTCGAACTTGAAGAGGGAAGTGGCGGGATTTGTGGTGAGTTGGTTGACTTGCCAACGAGTGAAGGGGGAGCACAAGAGAAGACAAGGGAAAGTCCAACCGCTAGATGTGTCGAAATGGAAGTGGGAGTCGATATCTATGGATTTCATACTAGGACTACGAATAACTCAAAAGGGGAACAACATGATTTGGGTCATTGTGGATAGACTAACTAAATAGGCACATTTCATACCCATGAAAGACACTTGGAGCAAGGTGGAACTAGTAAGCGCCTTTTAACACCCAAACTATCCGGCCAAGTTAATTGGAGCGTTACCATCTCGGTTTCCCGAGGTAGTGTTTCAAAACTACAATCAAAGAACATTTTTTTAATGTAAGATTTAATGAATTACGTAAACGTAAACAAATGAACAAAAGTACAACTCATGACATCTATATTCTTCTAGTCAGCCAGACTCGTCTCGTGACTCATCAAGCTCGTCCCGTCTCCCGCATGCTATCCAAACAACCTGTACTTAACCTGCTCCCCATATGATCGGAAATATCATGTGGATCGACACATGCCACCCCAAAAATAGGTGGCAATTACACAGACACAAAAGACGTCAGTTTTATTAAATAAATAAAGTGTGACCCGACTCGAGTTTGTGACCATACAGCATGCCTATAACATGAATGAACCACTATCAAGCAACATCCACCACGGTACCGGGATGCGCCCAGACGTACCGGGTCTGGAAGACAACCGGATCCCCTGCCAGACGTCGTGTCTCAATCACATGAGTCCCTCCTTAACTCAAGCCATTAATGCGCACATCCCTCTTGGAGTGGGAAGCTCCAAGAGACGACCTAAGCGCAAGACGGTCTCCCAACCGTCTTACGTCTCCAAAAGAACAACAACAGAAATCCTCCAACATATACAATCACAACCGTCACAATACGAAATGCATGACAGCCAATATATACCATGACAGGCCAAACATGTCATGGATACTTGTTCCTCTAATATCCCGACTCGTGGAGTCGTCATGACCAACAACATGCAACACCACTCACTCAATGCAATTAAATGACAAAAGACTCATTTTTTAAACAAATACGACAATGAAACTGAGTAGGATAAACCTACCTCACAGCAAATCCGCATAAGCAATCCGTCACACAAGCTAGGTCCGTCTCGTAAAATGGTCTCATAAAACCCATTTCTTAAATACGATGGGTTTTCAAATGCGTATAAATATACCAATCTACTATGTATATAAATACGTATAAATATACAAATCTAATACTAATTGAATACGTACACACTAATTAAACCCGTCTTATACAACTACCCAAAACCCGTTCTGACACAAGGTCAAACCACCACCACCCCCACCTACTGCCACCACCGTGGCCACCGCCACCAGCCGCGGTGGACCACAACTGGCAGCAACCCCAACCAACAACAACAAACGATAAGAATAATAATAAACCGTTACAACGAATACAACCGTCTCCCCCATGGCCACCACTGGCCACTGTCGACCACCCCTAGATGTCCCCTGACCACGGCGAGTCCAACAGCAGCAATGGCGGCGACAACAACCACCAACAACGCCAATGGCGATAACAACAACATACAACAACAGCAACAACACAACCTTCCATACACCCCCTTTTTAGACTCGATTTCCGACCACCACATCCACCATACCCACAAAACAAGACCAACACTATACTCCCCACACAACACAGAACCCAACCACCTCAAGGTCAGCCCAAGTTAGCCACGTGTTGGTGGTCAAAAACTCATCTTTAGACTGTCGCACAATCACAACAATAATATAGATCTACTCGGTCAAAGCCCTAAATGGGTGGTCAATGGCAGTCACATGGTGGTCAAAGACGGGTCAAAGATGAGTCGGGGTCAAGGCGGGTCAATGGTATTAATTAAATAATATAAAGGCTAGTATAAGACGGTCTTACTTTATGAACTCGAGGCGGAGGGACAAAATCTCATTCCCTTCTAAACTCTCTCTTTTTCTCTCTATAATTTGATGGCGGATTTTGGTGGATTACAAATGGATAAGGGTAAGGGATAATGGGGTGTGTATATATATATATATATATATATATATATATATATATATATATATATATATATATATATATATATATATATATATATATATATATATATATATATATATATGAATAGGATCTTGTGAGTTTGGTTTCTTATGGTGAGCTGTGATTTTGCGCTTTGAAATCTCAACCACTAGATTATATTAAAGATGAATGGTCAAGATCTAATCTTACATGTCATATAAAACCACTGTCATTTACTTATTTTCTCTTTTTTCTAATGTTATTTTTTTTATTTAATTTTTTTTTATCTTTTTTTTTATTACCTCTTCTTATTATGTTGTTATTGTGTAACAACCCGGATTATAAAACAAAAGAAAAACTTATATAAAATAAATATCAGAGTATGATACTGATAAAAGGGCCAAGGTGGCGGAAACACCTGACTAATCCGGTTTGCTACTAAATAAAAAAAAAACTAATACATTATTCAAAGGGTTCTTAAAACATAAAAGCAAACTCCTATTTATTATTATTAAGCTCGCTTCGCACATTCCCTAAGCAAGCATCAACTAGACAGCAACAAGCGTTCAACCTGAACAACCTGAGAAGGGGGTCGACAATTCAGTCGGGAGTAACTAGATGCTCTCCCAGTCATGTTTACAACAATTGAATATAATCAACAATCATTAACAAATGAAATGTAAAACCAGTAAACATGCGAGACCATCTATACTCATGAAAGACCCAACAAAGCTTTCCATGACTTATCAATCTTAAACGAAATCATGCAAATCTAAACCATATGCAAGAACTAGATCATGAACACTTACAAGAACAGTAGTGTCAAACGACCCACAACAACCTAAGGCAAAAAGCTAGCATTGAAGCATAGCAAACATAGTGACACACAATCCATAGCAACAGAAGGCACAAAGCTAGCAATCAAGCATATCGAATAGAGCGAATGCCCATTAGAGCGTATAACCACTGCCTCTAACTTGCCAGAGCGTATAACCACGTCCTCTAGCTGACGGAGCATATAACCACTGTAATACCCGCCCTTTTAGAGACCCTTTGACCATCGTTGACTGACCTTGGGAGCGGTAATCGTCCTTATAAGTGCGTGCGAAGTTACCTTGGGTTGTGAGTTATGTGTGGTACTCGATAGAGTAGAGGCTACTCGATCGAGTAGCTCGGATACTCGATCGCGTAGAGGACACTCGATCAAGTTTGTGGGACACTCGATCGAGTAACGGGTTTTCAGCGAGGGTTTATAATCGCGTTTTGTTAAATCCGCAAATCATTTCCACCTCATTTCATCAATCCTTAAGTCGCCTCTTTCCCCTTCCCTTCACCATATAACCTCCATGGAAGCCTTTGAAGGTTCTTGTGCCTTAGGAGAGCATAGCTTGAGTCGGGTAATGGTCTTTTGCCAGGTTTCTCCTTGTAGGTATGTCGTCATCATCATCCGTATCCTTGTCTTTGCAGTTAGGGTTTGCTTGGTAGTGATAGATTATTGTGTTGTGGATATAGGTGTTCCTTGATTGCTGGATATCTCGTATGATTGGCATGGAGTGGTTGCAGTTGCTTAAAGGTAGGTTCGCCTACTCAGTTTATGTGGATAGTCTAGGGTGTCAGTTGTCTCGTTATTGTTGTTGTATTGTGGTTGTGTTTGTGTTGCAGCGTATATGCGGTGGTCGGTTGGTACATACAGTTTGTTGGTTGTTGTTGTATTGCAGCTGTCTGTGATTGTTTGTCTCTGGTTCTCGAGATGCATTCTCGGCTGAGTGGAGTCACTTGCGGGAGTGGCTTCACGCCCTAGTTTTGCCCTCCGTGGAACCCGCCACGGGAGGGGATGTGCACATTAATGGGACACGATTATCGCTCGGTATGATGAGCGGGGATTTGGTGGGTACGGCTGCGGTTCCCCACTGGCAGGGCTGGTCCAGTGGACAGTCGGTGACGGAGATTGATTGGAGTGGGTGTGATTGTGTGTGTGACTTATTGTGTTGTGTTGATATATGTTGTTGGTATTGTCATGTCTTAACTTAGTAGTGACCTTGTGTGGTTGTCTTATTGTTTCTATGTGTCTGCCGTGATCCCTTATGGTAAGCAGTCGGTCTTAGCAGGTGTTAATGTTGTTGATAGCTGGAGTCCTGGCGGGAGGAGTTCTCACGAGTTTCGATATAGTAGTGTGTAGCTCACGAGTTGTATCTTTATTTTGGTTAAGTTGGTTGTAACGCTTGTAATATAACTATAAATGTTCTTTTATCGACTTTTGATGATTACTTACCTCGGGCAACCGAGATGGTAACGCCCTTATATGCTAAGGAAGGCCTAGTTTAGGCTCCTCTGAATATGGGGGTGTTACAAAGTGGTATCAGAGCGACGATTTTGGAACCTGTAACCAATGAACATAATGAATGTAGTGAGTCTAATAAAATGAACCTGGTGTATGTATAATGGGAGCCCCAGCTGATGCTAGATTTTGGGTGAGTAGGCACCCTCATTTCAAAATCTTGGCCTCATGGTACTTAAGCCAATCACAGGGTATGGGAATGTGGAGTCCGTGTGTATGTATGTAATGTGTATGTTAATTGTGTCAGAATTATTTGTGGTTGAGTCTTTGCTAACGTAAATATGGGTATGGTAGTTGCGTTTGGATTGTGTATAGTGAACTTTTGGCATAATTAGTGAGCTTGTACGATGATTATGAGAAACGTGACAAGAGTTTATTTAATAGAAATGCGTGAAAGTGCGGGAGTGTATGCTGTAATATGAAAGGTGGATGTGTTGGTGTGTACTTTATGTTGTTAGTAATAGCGAAACTATACGAGTTTAAAAATTCTACCGTAGCTATAATGATGATAGTTAAGGGAGTGTTGAGATATAGTACGAGAATTGGTAATTAGTGATGTGTATATGCAATGCTTGATAATTGAAACTTTCCGCTTGCGTGGTGTTTAATTGTGTGGAATAATTTGTTTATATTGAAACTGGAACATGCTAAGCTTTAATTTGTCTATGCAGAATGCCCTTGGATGATATGAGAATAATTATCGTTAAATATATATGTTTTGCATTAACATGATAATAAGCTGATAACAATGTGGTAGGACGAGTTTAGATATGGTATGATGACGTGATTATGCACATGAATGACTCGGTAGCAGGTAAACCGAGTTGGGTAAATTGTTGTAGCGTAATATGACATGAAGCTTGTCTGATGAGACGGTATGATCTGCTTGAGTAGTAATGGTAATACATGAGTGGTTATGATAACTAGTGACGAATTCCGAACATGGTTTGGAATCGACACGCAATGTTGTTTTTGTAGGAATCTTCAATTTACTTCGTATTTCTGACCAGTACTCAACCTTACTTGACCGAGTGCGAGTGCTTACTAGACCGAGTAGACCTCAATCGATCTAGTTAGGAAGCTATGACGTCGGGATGTGGAAATTTTCTGCAGATACTCGACGAAATAGCACCTACTAGATCGAGTAGAGGGTACTCGATCGAGTACCCTAGGCACTCGATCGAGTAGGCTACAGTACAAAGCCTCTTACAGGTTTCTTAAAACCCTTATTTCTTCTTATTCCTCTCATTCTTCTTCTTCTATCCGAACCCTAAGCCTAAATCCCTCTCAAAACTCTCCTCTTTTTGTGATTGTGGTGATTGATTTGGGTTGCTTTCTTTGTTTAATTTCGTTCTTTTACCTTCCATCTGATCAAGGTATGATTTTCTTCCCTATTTACATGTTTTTATTACTTTGAATTTGTTAGAATGATGGTGTAATCTGAAATTTTCGATTCTGATGGGCAAATTATTGGTTTTAGTTGTTGTAATATGATTCACATGCTTTCCTTCCGTGAATGTTGGTGATTAATTGCTGTAAAAAAATAGACTAGAAATTGCAAATTGGGGACGAATTTTCTAGGGTTTGCAAAAATCAAAATTGATTTTGGGTTGTTTTCTACATATTAGATGATGAAATTGAACACTAGATATTGTATATATCATGTTGAAGGATGGATTTTGGTGATTTTCACCTTAAAACTTGCCTTAAAACTTCGTCTTAAAAGTGTCCCAAATTGACCTTCGTTTTCCATAACTGGGATTTTGTGTTAGATATGAATGCATATGCATGAATTAAGCTTTTAATATGATAATGGTGATGTTAATTGTTGATGAATATGTCAATTTGTTACAGTCGTAGAGACCGTCTGACTAGCCTAGTCGAGTTAATTGCTTCTAATATTGAAGGTAGATCATGACATGCTTTAACTTACCTTTCTATGAGTGTATATGAATATCTCACATGATGTCAAGTAATTACATGAAATATCATATTGAGTCATGCCATAATATCCGAATTGGTTGAGTAGACCGTGTTTATCATGCTAAACTTTTCACAACTATAGAGATTGTCTGAGTTACTAAAAAACTGAATTTATGTATCAAATTGGGAATTTGTTGGCGAAAGTGTGTACCTAGCTGAGTATTCAAAGTTCAATTGTATGAATTATGTGCTTTACATGCCTATGCAAGTTTGTTTAAACCATATGCTGAAACAGATGCCGAGACTGAACATAGGGACCCATCAGAGCAAGAGGGGGAGGGCTTCACAGCCCGAGCCTGGGGAAGGTAGTGGACCCGTAGTACCCGCGGTACCGGAGTACCCTACGGTGGTGTTTGTAGATTTTAAACAGGGAGAGCGTTTTGTGGCGTTGCAGAAACGCAAAATGAGGCCTACCCATTGTGTGGATACCACACTTCTGACTGACTTGGGAATTGAGACGCATGTCCGTCACATATTTGAGACTTTGGGGTTTACGGGGTTGTATCGGCTGAGGAAGCATACTTACCCTTTTCTTACCTTGGAGTTTTTGAGCTCGTTTAAATACGAGCCAGCTGCTCAAACTGTTGAGTTTCGTTTGATGAACACAAGTTTCCTGTTGACCATGGACCTTTTCGTGTCTCACCATGGGTTGGCCAAGCCTCCCAAGGATTCTATCAGTGAGATTCCTTCTGAGTGCGGTGTCTGCCGCCTAATGCCTTGTCTTACCGGAAAGCCAGCTCCCACCTCAAGCAACATGTTGATTAATGATGTTTAACATGTTACCTTGAGGATCTTTCTTCGTTCCATTTCGAACCTCCTTTATGATAGACCGGATATTAGTAAACTGAACAATCATGAGATATTGCTTCTGATGTCTTACCTCAACCCGGCGCGGACCGAGAGGGTGGTCTTTAATGCTCCTGCCATGGTCTGTGCTAGCCTTGCTTTGATGGCTACTGCCACTTCCCGGTACTTGAGTTGTGGTGTTATCGACACTCGGCTAGCTGAAAAGCTAGCCTCCTTTGAGGCTTCTTCCGAGTATGTTCCTCTGGCTACACCGGTGCCTACTATGGACCGAGACTACTACCTCGACCTGAAATGGTTGAGAACTTTAGCTGATGGCAGCCTTGCTTGGAGGGTGTGGGGCATGAGCTGGATGAAGATTCTGGCTCCTGAGCACCTCCCACCGATAAAGCCGTTTGACCCGGTGGTTGTAGCTGTGGACTCCGATGAGAAGGAGGAGGATGATGATTGACCTCGACAGTTGCGGACGTACCTCATTGATGACACGATCCTCCAGGTGATGCCCGAGCCGAAGAAGGCGGAGAATGCGGCCGTAGTGGAGGAGAGGCCCAGGTTGGGGAGAGGACCCCGTCGAGTGAGGGAGAGGACCGCTGAGACTAGACTACGGCCGGCAGCACCACCACAGCAGCACCCTTTTCCGTGTTACCCCTACCTCGACACCCCGGAGATGCGTTCGAGCTACTTGGCAGAGAGAGTGTCATCTACTTTAACACTCTGGAATATGAATGAGATGGCGTACACTCAGGGGATAGGGACCGAGGGACCACATCCAGTGTGGTGGAGTGGAGTCGGGGACTATAGTGGGGTTTTCCACTCTTACGGGGTGGATAAGTCAGCTTGGGGGACACCTCAGTCCTTTGCTTATGGTGGCTTGACTCCATGGTATGTGTGTCCTGGGCTGGAGCGGGGGTTGATGCAGGTGTTGGGTCATCGGGAGCGGGCACCTCGGGAGGAGATGGTGGTGGAGATGAGGTGATGGAGGAGCAGCAGCAGTGATACTCCTATTCTTTATCTTTGTTTATGGTTGATGGTGTTAGATTATGGTGGTCGTTGTTAGTCAGAACTTTTATTTTGGTATTTCTATGGATGGCCATAAGGCCGGATTTGCTAGTTTGACTTTATTACAGGATTTTGGGAGTCGGGAAGTTATCCCGACTCACGTTATGTGACAATTATATATATATATATATATATATATATATATATATATATATATATATATATATATATATATATATATATATATATATGTGGGTTATGACAGGTTTTCCCAAGATCTTGACCTGTAGGTACTCGACAGAGTACCCCATACTCGGTCGAGTAGCTCCAGGTGTGACAGAAATGAGGCATTCTGATCTTAGGGCTACTCGATCGAGTAGCCAAGACACTCGATCGAGTAACCTATATACTCGATTGAGTAGCACTGTTACAGGAACTTTTCGAAAATAAAAATTGTTTAATGGTTATATAATTACATGTTTGATGTTTAACATGGTTATTAATGATTAGTAACATGTTTGAACCATTCATTTCATATGTTGGAAGTCGTACTTGGTTTTAAAGGCGTATTTGCAACAAATAGTGGAGTTGTCATTATTCTTATTGCATTCATTTTACATCTGTATTGTCTACAAGTTATATTTCACCGGATTCTATATATACAAATTCAAATTATATGCATATGCCTTCTTGACATTGACTAGTTATTCGAATATAGTTGCATACATCTTTATGGTTTACTGGTTGTGCAAGTAATATGAGTAATGTCAATAATGAATCATATGGTTTGGATATATGTCAAGACGTAAGTAGTAAGTAACATATGTAGTAATTTGGTGGTGAACTTCGGGGACATAATTCCTTTTCGAGAGGAAGAGTAATGTCGCAAAGTAAAAAGGCCGATTTTGAAATTATGTTGTTGTTTGTTTATAACGTTTTCTACGACTTTAGTCACATCTCTTGTATGGAAGTATAATTATTTGCACTTGTTAATGGAAGTAACTTGTTGGTTGGAGTAAAGTTGAACGATAGTCGTGAGGTCGTGTGTTGGAATAGAATTATATTGTTGATTACATTAGTGGTGATAGAGTGACATGTTTCGCGTTGTTGGTTGTTACTAGTAAAAGTGTAACCTCGTAGCGTGTTGGGTATTTCAAGTAATATTTTTGTAGGAGTCGGTCTATATGGAGTGTTAGACAGTTGATGATGATGACTAGGGGGAGGGTATGTCCGGGGAGTAGCGATCTATGTCGGGGGAATAGTGTTTTTGCTTTGTTTCCGTACCTTGTGCTTTGAGATAGGTGAGTTGAACTTCGGGGACGAAGTTCTTTTTAAGGGGGGAAGACTGTAATACCCGCCCTTTTAGAGACCTTTTGACCAGCGTTGACTGACCTTGGGAGCGGTAATCGTCCTTAGAAGTGTGTGCCAAGTTACCTGGGGTTGTGAGTTATGTGTGGTACTCGATAGAGTAGAGTCTACTCGATCGAGTAGCTCGGATACTCGATCGAGTAGGGGCCACTCGATCGAGTATGTGGGACACTCGATCGAGTAACGGGTTTTCAGCGAGGGTTTATAATCGCGTTTTGTTAAATCAGCAAATCATTTCCGCCTCATTTCTTCAATCCTTAAGCCGCCTATTTCCCCTCCCCTTCACCATATAACCTCCATGGAAGCCTTTGAAGGTTCTTGTGCCTTAGGAGAGCATAGCTTGAGTCGGGTAGCGGTCTTTTTCCAGGTTTCTCCATGTAGGTATGTCGTCATCATCATCTGTATCCTTGTCTTTGAAGTTAGGGTTTGCTTGGTAGTGATAGATGATTGTGTTGTGGATATAGGTGTTGCTTATTGTTGGATATCTCGTATGATTGGCATGGAGTGGTTGCAGTTGCTTAAAGGTAGGTTCACCTACTCAGTTTCTGTGGATAGTCTAGGGTGTCGGTTGCCTCGTCATTGTTGTTGTATTGTGGTTGTGTTTGTGTGGCAGCGTATATGCGGTGGTCGGTTGGTACATACAGTTTGTTGGTTGTTGTTTTATTGCAGCTGTCTGTGATTGTTTGTCTCTGGTTCTCGAGATGCGTTCTCGACTGAGTGGAGTCACTTGTGGGAGTGGCTTCACACCCTAGTTTCGCCCTTCGTGGAACCCGCCACGGGAGGGGATGTGCACATTAATGGGACAGGGTTATCGCTCGGTATGATGAGCAGGGATTTGGTGGGTACAGCTGCGGTCCCTCACTGGCAGGGCTGGTCCAGTAGACAGTCGACGACGGAGATTAATTGGAGTGGGTGTGAATGTGTGTGTGACTGATTGTGTTGTGTTGTGTTTATAGATGTTGTTGGTATTGTTATGTCTTAACTCAGTACTGACCTTATGTGGTTGTCTTGTTGTTTCTATGTGTCTGCCGTGATCCCTTATGGTGAGCAGTCGGTCTTAGCAGGTGTTGATGTTGTTGATAGCTGGAGTCCTGGCGGGAGGAGTTCTCACGAGTTTCGATATAGTAGTGTGTAGCTCACGAGTTGTATCTTTATTTTGGTTAAGTTGGTTGTAACGCTTGTAATATAACTATAAATCTTATTTTATCGACTTTTGATGATTACTTACCTCGGGCAACCGAGATGGTAACGCCCTTATATGCTAAGGAAGGCCTAGTTAAGGCTCCTCTGAATATGGGGGTGTTACAACCACTGCCTCCATCGGTGTGGAGCGTATAACCATTGCCTCCATGGTACTATGTATAGCGTATAACCGCTGCCTATATGTCTAAGACCTGGCCAGACTCTCGGTAAACCGAACGACACTCGGGGAACAGAACGTATAACCACTGCCTCTACTACCCCCCCGAACATAGACCAAAGAAATCCCGCATCGACGAGTAGCGTTAGTTCATTCCGATAGTATATAACTGATACTACCGTCATCTATTCAGACTATCAAATCACAAATGCACAGTATAACCGACTGTACTAACATGCGTGAACAACATCACGACTCAACTCTTAGGATAGTATAACTGACCATCCTACTTATCACATGAATAAGAGTAACCAAAGATATATATAACACAAGGACATAACACGTTGAACACAATACAACATATGAAACAAGTATAAGCAACCAATGTTATAGTAACTTCAGCTATAACTTTAACATTAACCACTCAATGTTATAGTAACCCTAACCATAACATAAACTCTGGATGCGAGGTTATAGTAACCTCGACTATAACTTCAACACATATAACTTGAAGTTATACTGCCTCAACCATAACCTTGACACGAAACTCAAAGTTATACTAGCATTAACCATAACCTTGAGCCATAAATCTCAGGGTTACATTAGTTACAGCTATAACCTTGACTCGCACTTCAATGTTTTAGTAGGTTCAGTTATAACCTTGATTCATATTTCCAAGGTTATACCTATTTCAGCCATAACTAGAGTAACTACCCAAAGTTGTATTAACTTTAGCTATAACACTTGAATCATCATCAAGGTTACACTAGCTTTACCTATAACTTTGGAGAGAACTCTTGGCCGCCTATCATGCCGCCACTAGGGTTTATTCGTAAACCCTAATTGCGCTCATGACACCCATAATAAACATATAAACAACATACGATATATCATTAAAGCATTAAATCATATACAAACATGCGAAAAAACATAATTAACATGATAATAAACAACCAAACATGTACTAATCATACAAATCAATCATTAAATCATATTAACTACATCAATTGGCATAAACACAATTAAAAGAAAACACCTAGTTACCTTTTTAGCAATTAATGATGCGAAATAAGAATGAAAACTCTATGAAATACACGACCAAGAAAACCTTGTCTCCAACACGTGTCCACGTCCCAAAAATCGACTTTAAAGAAAGGCACAAATCAAAACCCTTGAAAACGTCATGAAAAACTCTTGTTCATCTTCACCCATTAAAATAAGAGACCCAAAACGTAGGTTTAAAGATTCATACAAATAATTCTCATAAAAATATATGGAGAAGAATATGTTGTAGAGGTAAGAGCACAGATTATGAAAATATAATTTGTGTATGAGTTTGGAGGAAGAAAAGATATTCAACAATGGAGTCAAAGGGAGAAAAGAAGAACAAAAGAGAGAAATGGAGGGATGCCGTGCGACACTTTACGGGAAACCAAATAGAGCAGCTTGTCTGCTAGGTTATGTTTCACGCGAGAAAGAAAAAGGATTGACTTAGTTGCTTGTTAGGTTAATTCTATTTATAAGGGGATTAACTAATGGGCTTTGGGTCCATTAGCTCACACAATGGATTATCTGATTACAAATTGGGTTGATTATTTATAAAATGCTAGGAGAAGCTATAATAGAAAAGTTGTTATTAAATTAAAATAGTAAAATCGTGCACGGACATTTTAACCCAATCAAAAGTAGATTAAAATGAGAAATAATAAAATAGAGAACGAAGACGATAAATATAAATATTCAAAATACATTATTAAATTCCGAAATAATCAATTTAATAAAATAATTTTATTATAAATGATTATTATAAAATACGGGGTGTTACAATCCAACCCCCTAAAAAGAAGTTTCGTCCTCGAAACTTGAATTTCAAAGATAAGATCAAAAGAAGGTAAGAGTTACAAGTGATCAACAACAAAAGTCATCTCGGAATCCTAACCGCTGCGCACTCTGATCCATATTCAAACTCAAACCACATAAAAGTATCCCAAATCCTCCATGTTATTATCATTTCCCTTCATTTTACAATCTCAAAAGTCATATCAGACTCCAACCATCGCAACCCAAAATGATCATTAAGCCAACATCTAATCTTCATATATCAACACTCATCCAAACTACCATTAACCATCATTAAATATATGACCTCTCAAAAATTGTGAACTTCTTACTATTACTACCATCCACATAACCTTTAACAAATACTTCAATTCTAGCTTACCATTCACCAAACGATCGGGCATTGACCAAAACCCCAAACAGATAAATCTCTAAACAAAGAACATCTTTCGAATGAGAAAACGCTTTCACTCACGAATGCCATTAGAATCACTCCTACTCTAATATCCTCAAAGCGAGTTGTGCTTACTGCCAACCACAACTTTTAAGCTCAAAAGACTTTAATAAATCTCGGTGATTCTTGATATATATCTACTATCCAAAGTCATTAATCTCAAACCTCAAACTCTGACTAAACTGTCAAAATCCTATCCAACCTCAATCTCATGACAAACATCAGTCGCACTCGTAAGACCCAATCATTTCCTTTGAACACTTATGACCACGACTTTCCTAAGCACCCAAGGAACTACATACTTTTGGTTAAGCTAGTACCTATTGTACCACAACACTTTCCCATCGACAATACATATTTATCAACCATAATAATATCACCATATAAATCTCATCACCTGTGCTCATATAAAGACAAGCTTATAACCTCAATTCGTAGTTACACTATACCATCCATGAATATCATCTCAACATCACAAATCCACCACAAGATTGTATGAATCTATGTCCTTCAATTAATCACTCATACTCTTAATGAAACACTTTATCACAGATAGAACAAACAAGCATCTATGTATTCTCAATGTAATATCATGCTCAAACTTCCTAAACTCAATATAAGGCCTTAAATACTCCATCTCCAAAACATTAAAATTTATCCCAATTCATACTCGGATACAACTATGTTACTATGATCTCAAACTCAAACAACGAAACATCAAACTCGAAGTATCTACATCACTCGCCAAAGGATCCAATCTCCCACTACGAGATGATCACAAGTAGCTCTAAAGAGATTTCAAACATTTGTAAGTTACCATGAAAGAATAAAAAACATGAAAAACAAAACGAAACATTTTCGTGCAATAACACAAGGCAAAAGAACATAGCTTTAGGAAGTAAAAGCTTAGAGAGAAATCAATGAAAAAGGATAATTACAAAAGTTCAAAGAAGAAGGAAACCGGAGTTGAAATAAAGAACAAATAGAGAGCAACGATAGATGAAACAAACAGAGGACAAAGATAAAAGAAACCTTTTGTCCGAAGGCTCAAATAGAAGAGGTATGGTTAACACGTGCAAGGATGACAAGAATAGATGACTCCGGAACAAGTTTATCTACGCGAAGATGATACCTTAAGATAAAATAAATAAAGCAGATAACCAAAGTCTTACCATTCTCGTACAATCATCACTTAAGGTAACAACGTCTTGGAACATCCTTTCATCATATCTCCATAAACCTCAGAACCAACAAATATCTATATAAGTACTCCTTTTACAACACTATATTCCTCAAATTATCAACTCTCAAGATCTTCCACTCTCAAGAACTCCATCTAATCACACTTTAAGAATCAATCCAAAGCAATATCTATATCCTTAAAAGATGAGCATCACAATACATTATAATCTTCGTCAACATGGTCGATCACTAAGTCAACGTTAGAATACTTTAACATTAACATCTCACAAGTCCATAAATTATAATCCACCTCTCTCAAACAATCCTTTAAAACACACGATCCGTAAATAACTCCTCAACGGATAAATCATAAATTCCTTTATAACTCGCTCATTGCCATTAACAATCCTTACTCCTCAACTATGGTATTCCAACTAAAAACGAGCATAGTCTCCAAAATCCCCTACGTGCTCAATCATAATTCCACGATAATTCTCAATCATTTCCATGATTCTACTCTCGATCCATAAATAACTCGTATAACTTTCCTTTAAAATAAGACAAAATCCAATAAATCTAACCATTAAGAGAAAAAGCCATGATATTCCCAAATAAGACCATAAGATGAATCTACTCATTATGTCTCTCACTTCTTATGAACTATGAAACCACAATCGTATATCTCTTTCCACAAATCATCACCCTCTCTTATCGATAAGCATTTTCACAAGCACATAAAAGAACATAACGCCTATAATCCCAAAGGAAACTTCGCCATAACAACTTCTATTACCAAAGTAAAATTCATCTCAACAACCTCTAATCCCAAAGTTAACTTCATCTCAAAAGTCTGTAATCCCAAGGTAAACGTATTCATTACCAAACTCATAATAATAAACGCTCTTTTCATTCATACTTGAACATCCAACCTGCCAATCAACCTTAACTTGATGCCTCAAGAAACCACAAGAGGATCACCCTCAATATACCTCAAACATGTACAACTCCACCAAATAATCCAAAAGGATGAAAGTACGATAAGAGTAAAGCTTGAGTTATCAGGGATTAAAAGTTTTGACAATACATATAACCAAAATGCACAACATATAATATGCAAAGGACATTTTCAAAATTGACCGTCTTTAAAATCAACAAAGCATGCAAAAAAAAAGACATACATGAACAACACATGTTATGCAATTAATGACGAAACAAAACGTCAAGTCATAAACAATACAATATAAAAACTAGACATTTACTTCAATTAATAACGATAAACATCAAGACATAAACAAACAAATACATGAACAAAATAATTAATACCATTAATAACAGTATAAAATATTAAGGCATAAACAAACAAGTGCATGAACAAAACATGTTATACAATTAATAACCATGCGAAACATTAAGACGTAAATAAACAAGTGCATAAACAACACATGTAACACAATTAATAATTATACGAAACATCAACACATAATCCAGCAAGTACATGACTGACAACACATGTAACAAAATTAATAACAATAAGAAACATTAAGGCATAAACAAACAAGTCCTTAATTGTTTCTACCCCATTTACTCTCACTCATTAACTAGGTCATTTTGTTTTAGTCATCAACTAAGCGAGAGTTGGGAGCGTGTTCGCTCTGATACCAACTGTAACTACCCGGATTATAAAACAAAGGAAAAACTTATATAAAATAAATATCAGAGTATGATACTGATAAAAGGGTCAAGGTGGCGGAAACACCTGACCAATCCGGTTCGCTACTAAATCAAAAACAAACTAATACATTATTCAAAGGGTTCTTAAAACATAAAAGCAAACTCCTATTTATTATTATTAAGCTCGCTTCGCACATTCCCCAAGCAAGCATCAACCAGACAGCAACAAGCGTTCAACCTGAACAACCTGAGAAGGGGGTCGACAATTCAGTCGGGTGTAACT
The DNA here is from genome assembly GCF_048544455.1 of Silene latifolia. Lineage (NCBI taxonomy): Eukaryota > Viridiplantae > Streptophyta > Magnoliopsida > Caryophyllales > Caryophyllaceae > Silene > Silene latifolia. Next base: position 95,614,953 of record NC_133527.1, read on the forward strand.
AGATGCTCTCCCAGTCATGTTTACAACAATTGAATATAATCAACAATCATTAACAAATGAAATGTAAAACCAGTAAACATGCGAGATTATCTATACTCATGAAAGACCCAACAAAGCTTACCATGACTAATCAATCTTAAACAAAATCATGCAAATCTAAACCATATGCAAGAACTAGACCATGAACACTCACAAGACCAGTAGTGACAAACGACCCACAACAACCTAAGGCACAAAGCTAGCATTGAAGCATAGCAAACATGGTGACACACAATCCACAGCAACAGAAGGCACAAAGCTAGAAATCAAGCGTAGCGATTAGAGGGAACGCCCGTTAGAGCTTATAACCACTTCCTCTAACTTGCCAGATCGTATAACCATTGCCTCTAGCTGACGGGGCGTATAACCACTGCCTCCATCGGTGTGGAGCGTATAACCACTGCCTCCACGGTACTATGTATAGCGTATAACCAATGCCTATATGTCTAAGACCTGGCCAGACTCTCGGTAAACCGAACGACACTCGGGAAACAAAGCGTATAACCACTGCCTCTGCTACCCCCCCCCCTCCCCCCCGAACATAGACCAAAGAAATCCCGCATCGACGGGTAGCGTTAGTTCATTCCGATAGTATATAACTAATACTACCGTCATCTATTCAGACTATCAAACCACAAATGCACAGTATAACCGACTGTACTAACATGCGTGAACAACATCACGACTCAACTCATAGGATAGTATAACTGACCATCCTACTTATCACATGAACAAGAGTAACCAAAGATATATATAACATAAGGACATAACACGTTGAACACAATACAACATATGAAACAAGTATAAGAAACCAATGTTATACTAACTTCAGCTATAACTTTAACATTAACCACTCAATGTTATAGTAACCCTAACCATAACATAAACTCTGGATGCGAGGTTATAGTAACCTCGACTATAACTTCAACACATATAACTTGAAGTTATACTAGCTCAACCATAACCTTGACACAAAACTCAAAGTTATACTAGCATTAACCATAACCTTGAGCCATAAATCTCAGGGTTACATTAGTTACAGCTATAACCTTGACTCGCACTTCAATGTTTTAGTAGGTTCAACTATAACCTTGATTCATATTTCCAATGTTATACCTATTTCAGATATAACTAGAGTAACTACCCAAAGTTGTATTAACTTTAGCTATAACACTTGAATCATCATCAAGGTTACACTAGCTTTAGCTATAACTTTGGAGAGAACTCTTGGCCGCCTATCATGCCGCCACTAGGGTTTATTCGTAAACCCTAATTGCGCTCATGACACCCATAATAAACACATAAACAACATAAGATATATAATTAAAGCATTAAATCATATACAAACATGCGAAAAACATAATTAACATGATAATAAACAACCAAACATGTACTAATCATACAAATCAATCATTAAATCATATTAACTACATCAATTGGCATAAACACAATTAAAAGAAAACACCTAGTTACCTTTTTAGCAATTAATGATGCGAAATAAAAATGAAAACTCCATGAAAGACACGACCAAGAAAACCTTGTCTCCAACACGTGTCCACGTCCCAAAAATCGACTTTAAAGAAAGGCACAAATCGAAACCCTTGAAAACGTCATGAAAGACTCTTGTTCATCTTCACCCATTAAAATAAGAGACCCAAAACGTAGGTTTAAAGGTTCATACAAATAATTCCCATAAAAATATATGGAGAAGAATATGTAGTAGAGGTAAGAGCAAAGATTATGAAAATATACTTTGTGTATGAGTTTGGAGGAAGAAAAGATATTCAACAATGGAGTCAAGGGGAGAAAAGAAGAACAAAAGAGAGAAAAGGAGGGATGTCGTGCGGCACTTCACGGGAAACCAAATAGAGCAGCTTGTCAGCTAGGTTATGTTTCACGCGAGAAAGAAAAAGGATTGACCTAGTTGCTTGCTAGGTTAATTCTATTTATAAGGGGATTAACTAATGGGCTTTGGGTCCATTAGCTCACACAATGGATTATCTGATTACAAATTGGGTTCAGTATTTATAAAACGCTAGGAGAAGCTATAATAGAAAAGTAGTTATTAAATTAAAATAGTAAAATCGTGCACGGACATTTTAACCCAATCAAAAGTAGATTAAAATGAGAAATAATAAAATAGAGAACGAAGACGATAAATATAAATATTCAAAATACATTATTAAATTCCGAAATAATTAATTTAATAAAATACTTTTATAATAAAAGATTATTATAAAATACGGGGTGTTACATATTGTGGTTTTTTTTACCACATTGATTTTTTTTCTCCTATGTTTTTCTTTAATTTTCTCATTATGTTACCTTATTTTCTTTTTCTTTTTGTACCGGATTTTTTTTTTTACTTTAATTTTTTTACACTCTTTTTTTACCTCGTGTTATTATGCTGTTATTGTGTTTTTTTTTTAACTTTGATTTTTTTTACGACTTTGATTTTTTTTTTCTCGTTTTTTACCACGTGTTATTGTGCTGTTATTTTTGCTGTTATTGTTATCTGGTGTTATTGTGATGTTATTCCAGTGTCACTTAGATTTTTTTACTACTTTGATTTTTTTACTCTTTTTTTACCACATGTTATTGTGCTGTTATTCTCCTGTTATTGTTATTCCGGTGTTATTGTGATGTTATTCCGGTGTAACTTAGATTTTTTTTACTACTTATATTGTGCTTTTATACCGGTGTTATTGTTATTCTAGTGTTATTGTGATGTTATTCCGGATTTTTTTTACTACTTTTAATTTTTTTTTCTACCACATGTTATTGTGTTGTTATTCTTGTGTTATTGATATTCTGGTGTTATTATGATGTTATTCCGGTGTCACTTTGATTTTTTTTACTACTTTGAATTTTTTACCACGTATTATTGTGCTGTTATTCTGATGTTTTTTTGGAAACTAGTCCATGACATTATACCAACTGCGGAGTCTCTTGCAAAGAAAGGCTGCCCAATCAGTATGCTCACGGAGCTCCTGTAATACAATCTGCGTAGCCACAAGCTCGGTCTCTCTTCTATTAATTTCCTATAGCCATCTGAAAGTTCCAATGACAACCAAGCTAGTCAGTCATGCTATCTATATATAATTCCAATTTCCAAACACAGGATATAGCTTCTTCCTTCACGTAATACTTACCCTTTTCTCTCTACAATAAACTCATTGCTTTGTTTGTTTAGGTTGATCACTTTATGGTCCTATATCAAAAATGAAACTCATAACTATAGCAATAAGATTTGCATATGTCAGAAATTATCCTAATCAAAAGAATGACTGACCTGCGATTCCGCAATGTCTACGTGACCCATCTCCATCAACCTTTTTACTTGCTGCTTATCTAAAGGTTCTATTGCAACAGAAAATACCAAGCGAAGATACAAAAGAACAATCAAGAGCAATACTAAAGAAACAGTGAGGAGTATTTAATAGTTAACACAAATGTTGTCTGTGCTTTTCAAAAACTTACAGCGCAGTTGTTCATATCCAATTTTACACCTACCAAATCCCGAGTTACATTGTGGCTCACTCCCAGCAAGACTTTGTTGTCAAAATCCATGCTCACAGAAATAGGCGGACATGAAGGTCATCGTACCAGATTATATCCTCCACCGCCACGTCATTTATCTTCGACGTCGATTTCTTCAATGTAGGAAACGAGATCAATCCGTCGAAATTTGATTCTGATCGACAGTTGAGATTAATTCATAATCTTCATTAACCAACTCTCTTTTTACTTCGTTGGAACTCTCGTCGGCGCATCAACTCCGGCAACATTGATACTGTTATTTTCACTGCCGTCAGGCGACATGTCGAAGAGCGGAGTCCACCATTTGCCACTGACGGTGGTTCTGATGGCGAATTTGCGACGGTTGATGTCAGAATGTTTGGTGTCGACGGCGGTGGAGGTGGTGGTGAGTGAGGTAAGTGGGAGGAGATTGGAAGCCATTGATGAAGGTTTGAAAACAGAGGAAAAAATTGATTTGGGGATTTTTATGTTTTTTAGGGTAGTGAAAACTGAAGTGTGATGCGTGTGTTTTTTTTTTTTAAAAAAAAAATTAAGAAATCTAAATCTCAGCCCTTTATTTTTGTTTATCTAATGGCTCAGATTTCAAAGCACAAACTCACAACTCACCATAAGAACCAAACTCACGAGATCCCGCATATATATATATATATATATATATATATATATATATATATATATATATATATATATATATATATATATATATATAGGTGGGAGTAGTATAATACATGTATCTTATTATTATTATAGTATTATATTATTCCGTCTTAACATAACTCGTATAAATACAATAAAATATTTATATTATATAATTATTAAATACGGAGTATTACAATATTCCCCCTTTAAAATAAACTTTGTCCCTGAAGTTTCACCTGACTCTTCCCTTTTCGACTATTCCCTCAAATCTCATGTGTACTCTCTTCCCAAAGTTTGGTGTTCAACTCTCACTACTTCCTCACAACTCTCATTATTTTCTCACATTCCGTACTTCCTTTTTCCTAAACTTCTGAATTGTTACATTCACTCCCCCTAAAAGAGAACTTCGTCCTGAAGTTCAACTGTCAACCTCAAAATACGTTCTCATACCCTCATTACTAAATTCCACAAATGACCATGTTATAGTTTCAAAACTCTCTCCTACTTATTATAAATCCATAATAAATCAGATATGGTGCTAATTCCATTGATATAACCTTACTCTACGAGCCTCCCAAATGTCAAAGTCTAAGGTCTAGCCCACGTTCGAAACCCTAATCCCATAACGACTCCGAACCCAATTGGTTGCAAGTCTATGCATCAATCTCGGGATATAACTCGATTATTACGACACACATATATATCACATATAATCTCATACATGCACATGTATGCAAATCAATTGCAAACATGCAGAGTCTATGAAACAACCAAATGATGCAACGTCACTCGTTATGTGACTCAACTATGCTCAACATTCCGATTTTCGGGATACTATGCCACGTATATACCACGTGAAATCTACCACATGATTACACATGTGTTTTCAACATACATTTCCATCCATCACCAACAGTTTCGCTCATACTGAAGACCATATACACAATCATGCCAATGACCACTAAGTCACACACACATTGTAACCACATCAATTAACATGCATCACATGACATTATTACTTCATTTTGTCATCAATCCACTGATATCGCATTAACGACTCTCATCAGATTACCAGGTTGCCACAGGACATGGTCAACGTAAGCAATTCACATGATATCACCCATGTAGGGTCAATACGTTCATCTAGATATAAGTCAACCACTCGATACTCGGTCGAGTATAGACAAAAAAAAGGTCAAGACAAACCACTCGGTCGAGTGAGATAGGCCACTCGGCTGAGTAGGTGGCACTCGGTCGAGTGAATGGGGCACTCGGTCGAGTGTCACCCAACAGAATTGAGGTTCGGTCCAAAATCACTTCCAAGATCACTTCTTCTAACATACGAATGTAAATCAACTTCAAGGGTGACTAGTGTACCAATAGATGACCATATTCAAAAGAAACTCATGGACTTACGGCCATCACGACTACACAACTTAGATAAAGCATACAAGGCATACTACCAACTCAAACTTGCCATTTCATCACTAACAACTGCACCGTAGTTCGACACTCTAGTCACGTCGGTAAACACAACGCTTTGCACTAGCTCATGGACACGGCCTAATCACTCATCACTCTTGAGGAATAATAGCAACATCATCACTCCCTTAAACATTACAACAGAATCACGATGCACACCGTAGGCGTTTCACAAAAAAGGGTCGGGGTCCGACACAACCAATTTCACACATCCTTCTTATGTACTTAGGTTAACGGTCACACTATGCCCAACTCTTACTCTCATGGCTACAAAACTAAACTTTGTATTACCAAATCCACAATTACATATACCCGATAATTAGAACCCAATTCATCTATAATTAGGTCACCTCTCACGGATTCACTCGAAACTTAAAACAAATTCTTCATTAAATGTTGGGTTACCACTTGCAAAATCTCAAACTCATCTCTTGTTCTAGTAGTCTCTATCTCGTATTCCAGATTCCTAAATCTTATCACCATTTACCCCAATTTTCACCATTCCTCCGGTCATATCTCACATTCTGCATAACTCTTATCAGCTTATGTCATTACTCTCCCTTACTCTTAGTTCCCCAATTATTCCCTCATCATTCAAAAAATTTTAACTCGACCATATGCTAGCTAAAATACATGAGTGTGCTCAAAAGGTCACTCTCACATGTCCTCTAATTGCTTTCATTATCTAAGAGTACACACAATCGCTAAGTATCCAATTTTGTTTCGCCATACTCAACACATTACATGGGTCAAGTACCGTCCTAGTGTTCCCAAATTATTAAACTTGTCGACTATGCCCAAAATCACTCGTCTTGTCGGAAACATATGCCTAAGGGTTTGGGTGAGAAGTCACTCTTTTGGTTTCACACACAACTCTATGCTCGTATATCCCGGGTTAACTCAACGGATAAGGACGATGGGAATTAAAACAAGCCAGAACGGATATGGAAAAGATAGGAAATCAAATAACATGAAAGGGATAAGAAATCAATGGTCGAAACCTTAAAAAAATTTGCCCTAATAGCACACTTGAAATATCATGAACTTTGGAAAATGATGTAACTGCAAAACTCAACTCTAATGCAATTTTACTCAAACTTGACTCGAAAGCGAAATGTCATATTAAAGCTTTAACATAAAGGTCACTTGTTTCAAATTTCCCGAAATCCTTAATATAGAGTAATCCGTCATAGGATGGTACATGTCACTATAGGCCAAATTCATAGCATTATTATTCGATTGGTGCAAAACATTACTTAGAAAAGTAAAAAAAATCCGGGTAGGTATATTGTTCTTTTTCGGAAATAATCTTTTAAGACGGAAAAACTTTTTATGCACGACTTCACAAAACGTTGTAATCGAAGATTAGAATAATAAGGAATAATGAAATAAGTCACGATCGTAAAATAGAAGCTTATGTGTACTTTTCACAACATTTTTTGGAAAATTTGTCAACCTTCAAGACGGAAAATTTTGATTCACATCATTTTAGAGAAAAATCCCAAATAATATTATAGCCTTACAATATTATTAAACCACATTCAGGTTAAAGTAAAAAAAATTTCATGTTGTTCAAAATTTTAGGCCAAAATTGCAATGAAATCTTCGTTTCTAAGACAATGTACCGCACTACTAGGGATGATAGTAGTCTTTGTAAGATGATTAAAACTAGTTTCAACTATGAAAATCAAAAATTAAGGCAACTTTTAAGATGTAATTTTCATATATAAGACAAAATTCGACATTAACACAAGCGCTAAGCCCTTTCTTGTTCAACATAACCCAATCAACAAACAAGAAAATCCGGTTATCGACTCCAAAGCACAAGTTTCCAAGCTCATCCATGGTGGGAAAAAAATTTAGCGTGCAAATCTGATTTTTGACCACTCTAATGAAATAGAAAATCCATCATTACTATGAAATTGAACAAGGTAATGTAATTATTGGATAAAACTTGAATAAACATGTTTATATATAAAACCATTTCAAATTTCAAAATGAATGAGATGACTCAACTATATGGTCGAAATTTGAGAAATAGATAGAGAAAAGCGGAGTAGTAAAGTGTAGTTCTAACAACAAATCACAATATGAAACTTTGAATTACTTTAAGATAAATCGATGTCGAAGTTACGAGGTAGAAATTAAAAGACAAGGTAGAAAAGCAAATTTTACACGAATTTCTCAGCTCAACAGGCCTACTCGGCCGAGTACTTTGGGCACTCGGTCGAGTGCTACTTCACTCGGTCTAGTGACTGGTTACTCCATCGAGTGGGAAACCTTCCCGAAGTTTTCCAGTTTCTTAAATTTGCTCACTCAGTCGAGTGACAGGTTCACTCGGTCGAGTGAACTGTCCACTCGGTCGAGTGAACTGTCCACTCGGTCGAGTGACTCATCCACTCAGTCAAGTGACTGGTTAACACGCTCGAGTACTACTCTACTCGATTGGGCTTGGTCTCACACTCATTATCTTTGGTACATTACTCCCAAAATCATAAATATTGTACCACTAACCATCATCATTCATGCTTTAACAATGACAATAGAAAGCTTAATTACGTATACGATATCTACATGCCACGATTCGGGACTACCGTCCCTCATATCAACACACACTAATCATATCTACGACGTACTACTTGTATGAGTCCATTTATTCATCCATCACATGTTATCACATTCTACATGAATGATTCTATCATACTATAAACCTATTACGAGTCACTAAACACATCCATTCACGCCACGTTCACATTGATCGTATTCAATGCATATTTAAACACACATTAATTCAATAACACATATATATTCATATCACGATTCACATAAAGTCTCCCATACTCCCAGCCACCCACGTAGTCATAAAATGAGACGATAGGCACTAGCTTTGGCATGAGGGCGCCTACTCATCCAAGTCGATCTCCTATTGTACTCACGTCGGGTTTATTTTACCAAGACTCACCTAAATTCATTTTTGGTTCATTTGTTTTAGGTTCCAAAATCGTCGTTCTGACACCACTTTGTAACACCCCAACTATTCGGCCAAGATAATTGGAGTGGTACCATCTCGGTTTCCCGAGGTAGTGTTTCAAAATTCCAATCAAATAACATGTTATTAATGTAAGGTTTAATGAATTACATAAACGTAAACAAATGAACAAAAGTACAACTCATGACATCTATACTCTTCAAGTCAACTAGACTCGTCTCGTGACTCATCAAGCTCGTCCCATCTCCCGCGTGCTATCCAAACAACCAGTACTTAAACTGCTTCCCATATGATCTGAAATATCATATGGATCGACACAGGCCATACCGGAAATAGTGACAATTACACAGACACAATAAACGTCAGTTTCCTTAAATAAATAAAGTGTTACCCGACTCGAGTGTGTGAATATACAACATGCCTATAACATGAATGAACCACTATCAAGCAACCTCCACCACGGTACCGGGACACGCCCAGACATATCGACAACCACACTGGTACCGGGACACGCCCAGACATACCGATAACCACAAACAGGTACGGGGACACGCCCAAACGTACCGGGTCCGGAAGCCAACCGGATCCCCTTCTAGACATCGTGTCTCAACCACACGAGTCCCTCCGTAACTCAAGCCATTAATGTGCACATCCCTCTTGGAGTGAGAAGCTCCTAGAGGCGACTTAAACGTAAGACGGTCTCCCAACCGTCTTACGTCTCCAAAACAACAACAACATAAATCGTCCAACATATACAATCACAACCGTCACAATATGAAATGCATGACAGACCATATACACCATGACATTCCAAACATGTCATGGATACCAGTTCCTAAAATATCTCGACTCGTCGAGTCGTCATGACCAACAACATGCAACACGACTAACTCAATGCAATTAAATGACAAAAGACTCATTTTATAAACAATACGATAATGAAACTTAGTAGGATAAACGTACCTCACAACAAATCCGCATAAAGAATCCCTCACACAAGCTAGGCCCATCTCGTAAAACCGTCTCATAAAACCCATTTCCTAAATACTATAATAATACATACATATAAATATACCAATCTAAGACGTATATAAATATGTATAAATATACTAATCTAATACTAATTGAATACGTATACACTAATTATACCCGTCTTATACAACTACCCAAAACTCGTTCCGACACACGGTCGAGTGACCATCTTTACAGGCGTCCAGATTACTGCCAAGTGGTACTCGGTCCTTCACTCGGTCGATTGGGGCTCCACTAGGCCGAGTGAATGGTCTACTTGGTCGAGTCTTAGTCTATATGAATGCGGGGTATTACAATCTTCCCCCCTTAAAAGGAACTTCGTCCCCGAAGTTCACACCCGACACTCTAAAGGTCAAAATTCTATATCCCATGAAATTCTCTAAAGTGGAAGGCGGTTAGTCAGGTATCATGAAAATAGTATGCTATGACCAACCAAAATCAATAAGGCTAAGTATAAAGGATTAAGAAATTCGTGTTACTTGTACTTGCGTAATACGCGCCTACCCCTCTAGAAACATGGTTACGACCTCGTAACCGACTCTTACATGTTCGAAAAGGTGAGGTTATTGTTCTTTCATGTTTTCCTTGGCCTCCTAAGTGGCCACTTCCACAAGATGGTTGGACCATAACACTTTCACCAAGATCGTCTCACCATGTCTTATCTTCCTGACCTTTCAGTCTAGGATTTCCTTGGGTGTTTCCACATATGTTAGGGAATCATCGAGTTTGATCATCTCCGCCTCGAGCACATGAGAGGGGTAACTTAAGTATTTATGCAATTAAGACACGTGAAAGACATTGTGAACTCGGTCCGAGGCCGGTGGAAATGCTAAGTGGTAGGCCACTTCCCCGACTCTTATCCAATATTTCATAGGGGCCAACGAACTTTTGGCTCAACTTGCCTCTCTTCCCAAATCTCATGACTCCTCTCATGGGTGAAACTTTGAGTAGTACTTTGTCTCCTACTGCAAATTCAATGTAACATCTCCTCAAGTCGGCGTAACCTTTTTGCCTATCTTGTGCCGCTCTCATCTTCTCACGGATTAAATGAACTTGATCAATCATGTCTTTAATCACTTGAGGTCCCAATAGCACGGCTTCAGTGCTATCATCACAACATATCGGGCTTCGGAAGTTTCTTCCATGTAAAGCTTCAAATGGTGCCATGCCAATGCTACCATGATAGCTATTGTGGTAGGAGAACTCAATTAAATATAGCCTTTCTTCCCAAGAGCCTCCAAATTCCAAGACACAAGATCTAAACATATGTTCCAATGTTTGGATGGTCCTCTCCGTTTGTCCATCCGTTGTAGGGTGAAAGGTCGTACTCATCTTCAATTGGGTGCCCAAGGAGCTTTGAAGTTCTTGCCAAAACCTTGGAATAAACCGCGAATCTCGGTCCGATACTGTAATATCCCGTAATTTAATAATAATTTATCAGAATAATTAATGTAATTTAAATAATCAATTAATGACATTTCTAATAATAATTGCAAATAAGACGTTAATTAAATAATAAAGTAAGTAAGCGAGTTGGGAATTGGACTTAAAGCCAATTAAACCTTGGGTCGTGTGAAATAGATATGGGCTGATTATATTAGGCCTAGTATAAGTAGTAGTAGTAGGGTTTTGAAGCGAGATTTAATAATAATATAGTAAGTATAATAATAATATGGTAATTCCTAATAATAATTAGACTAAGGCAATAGTTTCCTAATTGGCCTTCTATGCTCCATAAACCTAAACAATAAATACATAATAAATCTGAAAAGAAATTTATAAAAGTAGAGAAAAGAGATTTAAGAGACGGAAGGAGCAATTAGCGATAAAAGATGACGATTTGTGAAGGAATTATAATCGGGTTCAGATTGCTTTAATTATTTGGATCGCTTTGAGCTGCTTATTTGGAGTTGCTTGCCAGGTAGGATAGCTACTCAATCACATTAATGTTTATGAATGATATTATCTAATTGTATTGGTCAAATTGTTTGGAATTGTGATGGATGATATATGATTGTTGGTTGGTTGTATTGAGATTATTTAATTTATGACTACCTCAGCTCGTGACTGAGATGATTTGATTATTGACTACCTTAGCTCGTGTCTGAGATGAATTTATACTATTTGTTTCCTCAGCCTCGTGTCTGAGATGGTAAGCATGTTGTATAGCTCAATTGTTTCCATATCATATCATGAGTACTTGCATTGGTTTCCCCAGGCCGGTTCTGCATGACTTGTCTCTTGGATGTTATTAAGATTATCCGGACAGGGATTGGCAGGATGAACGGGAGTGTCGGAGGATTGATCATAAGCATGCATTGTATTTGCATTTAATATTGTCTTGTATTCATTTATTGTTGTTGTTTAGCTATTCCTACTCAACCTCGTGGTTGACCGTGTATTCGTGAACACCTGTGATGAACCATAATGGGGAGCAGATTTGACAGGTACAAAAGATTAGCTGACTTGGGAGATATAGGATGCATGAGGACATGGCCAGTCTACCTAGAAGTCTAGACCATATAGATTATTTAATCACTTTATTTATTTTCGCTGCGAGTTGTATCTTATTTTATATTAAGTTTTAGTTAGTTAAATTATAATAAAAATGTATTCGCTAAAGTTTTTATTTAAAGTACTTTGGTGAGTTGGACTTTGTTATTCACTACCTCGGGAAACCGAGATGGTAACGCTCTCATTACTTGGGATGTCTAGCTAAAGGCTCGTGAATAAATGGGGGTGTTACAGAGGGGTATCAGAGCAAAACGATTCTCAGGCCTAACCAATAAACAATAATGAATGTAGGATGTGTCTAATAAATTGAACCCCGGGAAGAAACTGTTAGGTGCCCCCTTAGGCTTGGGATGAGTATGGCCTCTCGCACCAAACTTCTGGCCCTTTTAGTTTTGAACCGGTTACCTTGAGAGATATTACAGTGTGGGGTAATTTAAAATGAATAAGGTTTATTTGTCTTAGGAGTTTTGTTTGCCTTGTATGATTATTGTTTTCATTGATGACTGCGGTTACGGGGACGTAACCTTGCTTTTAAGGTGATCGAAATGTGATATAATTTTAAGCATTGTTATAAACATGTTGATATGGGGAATGGATGTTGGCATGTATGTGGGAGGCGTAAGTATGATTAACATGTGGAGTATTATGGAAATTACGTGAAATTGTGAAGAATGTGATTTGGTTTAATTCTCGGAAATTTTACCCGTGATTGCTTTGACTTCCATTTATGGCTTGTTTGATATCCTTGCACGAAATGTTTATGTGTGATAGCCTTGTGAGTTAAATTTTATATGCCACTGGTTTCATGCATAAATAATAAACGGTTTAGGAGAAATAAATATTTTAGTGTACAGTGGTCAGAATATTCTTGTACAGTGATGTTTTCGTTCCATGTTTTTGTAAAAATTGTCATTTAAAATTTATTTATTGTTTAGGTGTGATTCCAACTCTAATGTTTAAAAGATTCGTATATGTTTCTTAATTGATAACAGACGTTACAAGATAATATTTTGACGATTTATAGGGATTTTTACAAGTTGACCTAGGATTCTGACACGTTGCTGTAAAATTTCTACTTCGACCAAATAATTTGTAAAATGCATTATAAATTGATCTTATAAGCTTTGGCCTTGATTCTTTCTCTCATGATTTACTAACTCTTTGTATTTTCTAAAAAATATAAGTACTCAAGCACTAATTATGTTATTATTTATTAATGATTTTTGGAATTTGTAACATGTTTTCTTACCCATGAAAAATATAAGTTTTGTTTCTTATCTCTTGCACATTGATATTTTGATGTTATAAATTATGTGAAATAGATTACCATGTCTAGTGATATGCGAAATATATTTCCCTAAGCGTATACATATAATTACATTAATTGCATCCATGTTTAAGTTAGATGTCATTAGTAAGAAATAAACGTGCAAGTAATAGATCTAAATTAATTCAAAGGTTGTAGTTATTTAATTTCTGTTTAGTAACTTTTATTACATCATCAATCAATATTATGTTTAAAATAATAGTTGTCTTATGTTACAATGTGTATTACATGTTTTGTGATATTACAACAAATGGGTTTTTATTCATGTTGTTTGATATCTTGAAATTCGAGGACGAAGTTTATTTTTACGGGAAGAAATGTGATACTACAAATGTTTTGAGTTATTATGGTAACATCTTATGATAAGATTGGTATGGTTGATAATAGTAAATGGATAATTGTGTTATCATAAGTTGGATGGTGCTCAGTTGAGTGGATGTTTATAAATGTCGTTATAGTAGTTATGGGCGAAGTTCGGGACCAAGTTTATTTTAAGGGGGAAAGACAGTAATACCTCGTAATTTAATACTAATTTATGAGAATAATTAATGTAATTTAAATAATTAATTAATGGCATTTCTAATAATAATTGCAAATAAGACATTAATTAAATAATAAAGTAAGTAAGCGAGTCGGGAATTGGACTTAATGCCAATTAAACCTTTGGCCGTGTGAAATAGAAATAGGTTGATTATATTAGGCCTAGTATGAGTAGTAGTCGGGTTTTGAAGCGACATTTAATAATATTATAATAAGTATAATAATAATATGGTAATTCCTAATAATAATTAGAATAAGGCAATAGTTTCCTAATTGGCCTCATCTGCTCCCTAAACCTAGACTATAAATACATAATAAATCTGAAAAGTAATTTATAATTTTAGAGAAAGGATATTTAAGAGACGGAAGGAGCAATTAGCAATAAAAGGTGACGCTTTGTGAAGGAATTATAATAGGGTTCGGATTGCTTTAATTATTTGGATCGCTTTGACCTTCTTATTTGGAGTTGCTTGCCAGGTAGGATAGCTACTCAATCACTTTAATGTTTACTTGAATGATTGTCTAATTCTATTGGTCGAATTGTTTGGAATTGTGATGGATGATATATGATTGTTGGTTGGTTGTATTGAGATGATTTGATTTATGACTACCTCAACTCGTGACTGAGATGATTTGATTATTGAAAACCTCATCTCGTGTCCGAGATCAATTTATATTATTGGTTTCCTCAGCCTCGTGTCTGAGATGGGAAGAATGTTGTATAGCTCAATTGTTTCCATATCATATCATAAGCACGTGCATTGGTTTCCCCAGGCTGGTTCTGCAGGACGTGTCTCTGGGATGTTATAGACATTACCCCGGCCAGGGATTGGCGGGATGAACGGGAGTGTCGGAGGATTGATCATGAGCATGCATTGCATTTGCATTTAATATTGTCTTGTATTCATTTTTTTGTTGTTGTTTAGCTATTCCTACTCAACCTCGCGGTTGACCGTGTATTCGTGAACACCTATGATGAACCATAATGGGAAGCATATTTAACAGGTACTAAAGATTAGCTGACTTGGGAGATATGGGATGTGTGAGGACTTGGCCAATCTACCTAGAAGTCTAGACCATATGGATTATTTAATCATTTCATTTATTTCCGTTGTGAGTTGTATCTTATTTTATATTAAGTTTTAGTTGGTTAAATTGTAATAAACATGTATTCACTAAAGTTTTTATTTAAAGTACTTTGGTGAGTTGGACTTTGTTATTCACTACCTTGGGAAACCGAGATGGTAACGCTCTCATTACTTAGGATGTCTAGCTAAAGCCTCTTGAATAAATGGGGGTGTTACAGATACAATGTCCTTTGGAAACCCAAGAAGCTTGACCACATATTTGCAATAAGCATTACCCAACTCTACCTTACTCCAAGTGTCCTTCATTGCGATGAAATGAGCCGCCTTGGTCAATCTATCCACAATGACCCAAATCATGTTGTTACCCTTTTGGGTTCTTGGTAGACCAACTATGAAGTCCATAGATATTGACTCCCACTTCCATTCCGGCACATCTAAGGGTTGTAATTTCCCTTGAGGTCTCTTGTGTTCCCCTTTTACTCTTTGGCAAGTCAAGCAATTGGCCACTAATTCTGCCACTTCCTTCTTCATATTTGACCAACAAAGTCTTCTTAAGGTCCTTGTACAACATATCGCCACCCGGGTGCACCGAGTAAGGTGTGTTGTGAGCTTCATTCATTATCTTCTCGTTAAGTTTATCATCAATTGGTATACACCATCTCCCTTTGAACCTAATGCTTCCATCCTCATGCAACTCAAATTTTGAGGGTTCTCCCCTTTCTAGTACTCCCTTCCATTATTGAATCTTCACATCACTTGCTTGTTTTCCCCGGATTTCATTATATAACTCGGGCTCCAAAGTCAAATCTCCCATTGTCTCCCCTTTTCGTATCATATGGATACCCATCTTACTCACTTCTTTCTTCACTTTTAGCATGGACAAGGCGGTACACAAGGATTGCACCGACTTCCTATTCAAGGCATCGACCGCCACATTAGCTTTCCCTTCATGATATACTATCTCCATGTTATAGTCCTTAATAAGCTCGATCCACCTTCTTTGTCTCATGTTCAACTCCTTTTGGGTGTAGATATACTTCAAGCTTTTGTGGTCAGAAAACACCTTCAAGGTTGCTCCATACAAGTAGTGCCTCTAAATCTTCAAGGCAAAGACAACGCCTCCCAATTCTAGGTCGTGGGTTGGGTATTTTTCCTCATAGGTCTTCAATTGTCGCGAGGCGTAGGCAATGACTCTACCATTTTGCATAAGCACACATCCTAGACCATTATTTGAAGCATCGGTGTATACCTCAAAATTTTCACTCCCTTCCGGCAAGGCTAGTACCGGGGTCGTGGTTAGGTGCTCATTTAGGGTCAAGAAGGCCGTCTCAAAACTCCATTTGAAACGGTTCTCTTTTCTCATCAATGATGTCAAGGGTCTGGCAATCTTCGAGAAGTCTTTCACAAATCGTTGATAATACCCGACTAGGCCTAGGAAGATTCGAAATTCCACCACATTCTTGGGTGCCACCCACTTAGACACGGCCTCAATCATGGTAGGATCCACGGCAACTCCCTCCTTCGATATTATATGTCCTAGGAAAGCCACATTCTCCAACTAAAACTCGCACTTAGTGACCTTTGCATATAGTTGGTGCTCCCTTATGGTTTGCAAAACAATTCTTAGATGCTCCCCGTGCTCTTCCTTGGTCTTGGAGTAGACCAAAATGTCGTCTATGAATACCACAACGAACTTGTCCAAGTATGGACTGAAAACTCTATTCATGAGGTCCATGAAACCGACCGGTGCGTTTGTTAACCCGATTGGCATTACCACAAACTCGTAATATCTGTACCTTGATCTAAATGCGGTCTTTGGAATATCCTCATCCTTGATTTTCAATTGGTCATAGCCCGATCTTTGGTCAATCTTTGAAAATATTCTGGCTCCACTAAGTTGGTCAAACAAATCATTAATTCATGGTAGAGGGTACTTGTTCTTGATGATGTAGTTATTCAATTCCCTATAGTCGATGCATAGCCTTAACGTCCCGTCCTTCTTCTTTACAAAGAGAATCGGTGCTCCCCATGGTGAAACACTTGGTCTTATGTAGCCTTTATCTGGCAACTCCCAAATTTTCTTCTTCAACTCTTCTAATTCCTTTGGACCTATCCGCTACGGGCCTTAGAGATTGGTCATGTACCCGGCTTCAAGTCCACCCTAAACTCCACTTCTCTAGGTGGAGGTAACCCGGGTAACTCCTCCGGGAACACATCCTCAAAATCCCTCACTACCGGTATATCTTGTGCTTACGGTCCCTTCATACTAGTGTCCCATACTTGACACAAGTGCATAGGACAACCCTTCTTCAAGCATGTCTTCAATGTCATCACCAAAACTAGCTTTACCTTAGGTTTGATCAATTAGCCCTTGTATGACACCCTAGTACCCTTGGGTCCTCTCAAGGCGATCTTCTTCTTGTAACAATATATGTTGGCTTTGTGTTTACCTAGCCATTCCATCCCTAGGATCACTTGAAATCCGTCTAGAAGGAACTCGAAGAGGTTTGCCGGAATGTTGGTCTCATGTACTAAGACCGACCTCTATATAATTTTGAACATAAGATTGACTCCCCCGAAGGTAAGGATACGTCATCATTGGCTAGTTCTCCCTCCCAAAATCCTAGGGTCGGCGCATGACTCTTAGACACGAAAGTATGGGTAGCCCCCGAGTCAAATAAACTAAACAAAGGATGAAAATTAATCAGTAATGTGCCTAAGATAACGTCGGCATCCTCCTCGGCACTCTTCTTATCCATGGCAAAGAGCTTGCCACTAGACTTGGGTTCACCTGCACCGTGCTTGCCGATTGGGTTGGTCTGCTTCCCGAAGCATTGCCTCCCGCGAAACTAGTCGCCCTAGATGGAGCTCCACATTTGAAATTTCCCCGGTTGTTGCCGCAATTGAAGTTGGAGTTAGCATTCCTTGGGTTGCTCCATGCCCCCGAACTCCGGTTGTTGCTCCCACTTTGAGAAGGAGTGTAGTAGGAGTTTCCTTGCCCGAACCTCCGGTTGGGCCCTCTTGTGGTGCTCGTGCACTCCACCCTCTTGTGGCCAAAGCCACCACAATTATAACATCTAGGTCCTCCTCCTTCACTCACGGCCCGTCCGCTGTTGCCGCCCGACTTCCCATAGCCACTTGTGCGCTCCTTCCGAGTAGGATCTCGATTGGTTGAAATTAGTCTTCTTGGGTTGGTACCCTCCATTCTCACTTTCGACCTTCCTCTTTTCCCATAACATTTCCTTAGCCTCCATGGCCATACCGAGTAGCCTCTCCATGTTTCCGCCCCTCGCATAGACCTCTTTCACACTTGACACATCTCCAGATAGAATCTTCTCTAGGATCTTGACGGTTAGTCCTCCCTCAAACTTCAGAGCCAAGTGGGACTGGCTAATATGAAGGTCTTCCACGTATGTAGCTAGTTCACTGAAACGGATATAATAGTTTTTAACAGTCATAGCATCGGTCATGACAAAGCGATTGAACTCCGCCCGGAGCTTTCATATTACATGCTCGGGAATGAATTCATTTCTCATCTCCACCTTGAAATCGGTCCATGGTATTGCGACCTCACCTCTTTCCTCATAGTTTTCTCTCATAGTGTCCCTCTCCTTATACCAATATCCTCCCGCGAGACCTTCTAAGTAGAAGGTGGCTTGCTCCACCTTGGGCTCTTCGGGGCACTTTAGTACCTCAAACACATTCTCCATTTCGCTCACCCTGTCGCTAAAGAGAAGGCTCCCCAACCCCAAGGTACTTGGTGGGGCGGTGGCGTGAGATGCTGGTGCTCACGGCAGAGGCATCCATTGCCACATCTCTCACTAGTGACATTCCTCAGGGCCTCGATGAGGGTTTCATTTTGAGCTATGAGTCGCTCCATTTCTTCTTCGGATACGCGGGATGGAGGTGAAGGATCCTTGCACGGGTTCTCGGCATTATGTCTCTTCAATAAGCGTAACAGACATCAATACATACTCCACATTAAGAGGCGAAAGCCTTTGACCACAACACAGATCCACTCGATCGAGTGTAAGATATCACTCGCTCGAGTGGAGAGCACACTCGGTCGAGTGTCTTGGCTTATAGAAAGTTTCCAGAACCCCCCCTAAGTCTACTCGGAGGACCGAGTGGTCCTCCTACTCGGCCGAGTGACTCACACTCGGTCGAGTGGATCCTCTACTAGGTCGAGTGTCAAAGCTTACAGGAGGTCCTAAGGGTCTGTAAATATGCCCACTCGGTCGAGTGGTAGGGGCACTCGGTCGAGTGCCTTCTAGTCGGCCGAGTCCCTTTTTCCACTTGACCAAGTATGCTCTTTAAAGGCTATGTATCCATCCCAACTCATACAAGTCCACATATAACCCTATTTACATGTTCCTAAACCCATGTACGGGAAAAGTAGAGGCATTGATACGACATACAACTCACATATAACGATAATTAGTGTATGCTCACACTAACACATCCAACACATCCTTCATAATTTTATCATCGTCAACATGTTGTCACATAGGATATTATCAAGCATGTAACAAATCCACAACACTAAACAAGGAATATGCAACAACCATATGCATCACACACGCCCCATTGCCCCCGCATAGTGATCGAGTTAAGTTAAGAGGACAATGGCATAACCTTGGGACGTCTCCTAAACTTGTTACAAGTTCTCTATGACTCAAACTAGGTTCATTTTAGATTGACTCACCCTATTTCATTGGCTCATTGGTTTAGGCTCCAAAACCGATGCTCTGATACCACTTTGTAACACCCCAATAAGTCGGGATCCTTTCCTTTAGGCCTTCCCAAAATATAGAGGCATTACAAGACATGGTTTCCCAATTTTGTAGTGCGAACAATCAAGTAAAGAAGTTCACAACTCAATATAAAGAGATAGATAAGTTGTAGTTAAGTGGTTACAAGTTGGGGAATGCAAATTCCATCCCAAATGTTATACAACCAAATCGAAAAGTAGGAGTTTAATTGTCAAAAAGCTAATATAAACAAAAGCGGTGATGACTAGTGAAGACCGCTCCCTAAGCCCTCGAATCAATCATGCTAAGCAGTCAACGCTGCTCCCCATATGGGCGGATCTCACCATATGGCTCACCACAAATAATTCAAAACCCAAGTATTAGCTTAATGATATAAATGTTCAATGTATACAATACTAAGCTTACCTAATCATATGCCAATGTAAGATGAAACCAACAAGGTGTGATGAAAGATATGAAAGTCATCCTCCAACATACATCTCCACAAACCGGTGACCGGGACACGCCCACGACATCACTAACACACAAGGTACTCGGAACACGTCCTTCGTACCGGGCCTGAGTGCGACTCGAGTCCCCTGCCAGACGTCGTGTCTCACCACACGAGTCCCTCCATAACCCAAGTACTAAATGTGCACATCTCCCTTGGAGTGGAAAGCTCTAAGGGTGACTTGAGCGGAAGACGGTTTCCCAACCGCCTTCCGTCTCCAAAATTGTAACCAATAATCCTCCCACATTCTCCATTGTCCACCAAACCATGAAGAAACCAAGCATGTCCAAACAACACAACTATGCAACCATGTTAGAAAAACAAGTACAATCATGCTCAACTCTTGACTAATTCATTTCATCTCATTTAATTGCTCTTTAACATGTGATAATGCAATGTAATCATCTTTGTGACAATTTACCATCCTCATCCTAACCTAATTACCATAAAGTCATCTTATATGATAAACCCTAATTACCAAACATGTTGTAATGCAACTATCATGAGACAAATGCAATTAATGATAATAAATGCACAATTAAACACTAATATCATAATAGCTAAGTTGGGAAAACCCTACCTCAAGCTTATCTTCACAAGTCCACAAGCTACTCACTAGAAATTCTCCTCAATGAAGCTCCCTACACATATTAATTACTACAATTCATTATAGTAAATCTACTAATTAAACTCTTTAATTATTCCTCTTAATTCTCATAACCTAATTAATTACGAGGTAGTATAATATGATAATCAAGACTACTAAGATAAGATTAGAGGAAGTGGAGTACAAAACGACTTACAAACAAGATGAGAGAGTAAGGAGGCAAAGATTCTTCACTTGGATGCTAGGATTTTTGAGAGGATTTGTTGGTGAAGAATTTAGAGAGATCTTGGGGGATCTCACCAACAAACTTCCCGTATAAGCTGCACTCGACCGGCACTCGATCGAGTGCCGGTCCACTCGATCCAGTGGAAGCTCCACTCGGTCGAGTGGATGGTCACTCGGTCGAGTTACCATCTTTACAGGCTTCCAGATTACTGCCAAGTGGTACTAGGTCCTTCATTTGGTCGAGTGGGGAACTACTCGGCCGAGTGAATCTTCTACTTGGTCGAGTCTTAGTCTATATGAATGCGGGGTATTACACCTTGTTTCTAGAGGCGTAGGGCGTATTATGCAAGTTCAAGTTCTTTTGTTTCTTCGACATTTAGTAGTACATAGTCGTCCTTAACTCACATTGGAGTCGATAGCTTTGATCACACTTGTACAAACCTTGCACGGTTGTGACTTATCACCAAGTGCCTTCGGGGTGTCATTCGGGTGTGAATTTCGGGGACGAAGTTAATTTTAAGAGGGGAAGATTGTAACACCCATGTTTTTAAAGCCTTACTCTGTCTACTGCTCGACTAAGTGGTATCTTACTCGACCGATTAGAGGTCTACTTTACCGAGTAGGTCCTTTAGTGTTTATGCAGACTTCTGGAGTTTGTCACTCGGCCGAGTGAAGGGTTCACTCGACCGAGTGTAGCATCAGTTGACTGAGTGACTTGTCGTTATCACTAAAAACACGTGTAAGCTTGTTTTACTCACCTTATTTCTTTTAAGCCTAACTTTTCAGATTTCCTCTCCTAAAATCACTCCTCATCTTATCACTAAACCCTCTCTAAACTCCAACCACCCATACTACTCCTTATTCACAAAATCTAACAAGTAGGGTTTCCTTACTTAGCTTTGGTGATATGAATGTTTATTTGTACATTGTTTAGCTTTAGTAACATTGTAGTTGCATTATAACATGAGTAATGGTAATTAGGGTTTGGTGGTATGTTATTGTTTGGCAATATTTATACATGTAGAAATTTGGGTAAGTATGGCTAGTCTCACATTGTTGAATAGATTTCATTATAACATGTATATGAGGCATTCGTACAAAAGGGCAAGTTAATAAAGAATTGAGCATTATTATTGGTTCGGTTATTAAATTCGTTGTCAAAAGCTACCAACCAAAACAATATTTATAACTTCACAAACTACTCATAGCAAAGAGGCAAGTAAAGGCCGGATCCCAAGGGACGGGTATTGATGTAGGATTTTCAATTGCAAATGGTTGTATCTTAGGGTGTCACAATATGGGTTGAGATAGGAGATCAACTAAACTAATCAACAATATAAAAGTAAAGTGATTAAAACAAGCAAGAAAATTAAAAGGAGATGTAAACAATTGATTAAAAGCACTAGGGTGTCATGGGTTCATAGGGGATTCATGGGAGTTGATCATACAAACATGTTCTCTACTAGATGCAAGCACTTATTATTTTGATGGGATCGAGTTGGTGTATAAGCTTACAATCCCTAGGAAGGTTTGGGTTCCAAAGCCGAATCGATTAGATTATACAACACCTAAAAGTCGAATTAATCTTTCCTATTCAACTATACGCATGGTCTAATGAGGCTCGAGTTGGTGTATAAACTTACAAGTCTCATTGAAAAGATAGGTGATGGGTAGAAAATGCAAGGATTCATAGGCTCGCATTTCATCAAACATAACATGTGCATAAGTTGAAATCACAACAAGCAAGCAAATTAATTATGAAAACATATTAGATTAATCATAGATCAATCCCCATGTTTGTTTCCCCTAATTCCCCATTAACCCTAGCTAGAGAAAATACTCACTCATGATCAAGTTTAGCATACTAACAAAGCAAAACATGATGAATAAATGAAAGTGATTAACAATAATTAAACAAGGGTAAAAAGGAATTATACCTATGGAGATGATCCAAATAGTAAAGCAAAGAATAATATAAGTACTTGATGATTGATGGACGGTTGTCAAAATTACAAATAAACCCAAATAATCTTCTAATTACCCAAAATAAATGAAGAACAATAGAGAAATTAAGGAAATATTAAGATTGAGAATTGTATTATAACTTGATTAAGAGTTGATTACAAGATTACTACTTGATTAAGGATGGATTAAGAGAACATTAAAGAATGATTACAACTTGATGCTAATCTAGGTAGTAAAAAGGGGTATTTATACTAGAGATTAGGTACAAGGATTAGCGTTACTAATGGCTTAAATGACTAATAAGTCCCTAAGAAAAGTTGAGGAAATGCTCCTCTCGAAGGAAATGAGCATATCCTCGTTCTAGTCTTGCCACGATCCGTGCGTCTTGAACTATGGCACGGGCTCTCTGACCTTTGATCCGCTTGGATTGCCTGGAAGACGCTCGGCTCCATGGGTTGCAAGACGCTCATCTTGGCCGAAAGACACCCGGATGTTGATGATGGGAGACGCCCGGATCGTGTCTGATCCGCTTGGATCCCTGGACAGACAGCTTCTCTTCTTTCCTCCTTCACAATCCGCAAGGATCATTTCGGGGATGCAAGTATCCTTTCATCAGTGCCAGTTTCACTTTATTATCTACTTAGGCCTCTAGTGTTGGTCTTCTCTTTGATTCTTGGTCATTAGATGCGATCAATTTAGCTCCATTCCGCCTCATAAATACAAGGTTAGCACTCTTTTCCTACCAAGGAGACAAAACCTCAAAGAATATGCAAAATGGGATACTAAAGATAGTAAATGACCCAAAAAAGTGCTATAAAGCATAGGAACGATGTTAATTCGGGGACTAAATATGCTCAAATATGAGTCACATCAAACATCCCCAAACCGAACCATTGCTCGTCCCGAGTAAAGAGGTGACTACAACTAGGACCTTTATTTATATTAACCTACTAATATAGCCGATATGAGACAATTAGTGGGTCTCACTCCGCCCCTTCAACTGACAAGAAGACAACCATGAGGTAGGATGCCTTCTTGCAAGGCAAGGTGAGGCTTGCCAAAATGGTGATACATCCAAGCATTAAAGCACACAAAACAAGTAATGGATGCAACTAAAAAAATGAATAGCCACTTTCCTCATCTAAGTGGCGGAAATTATCTAAAAGGGAAGCAATCTAACGGTACACACTCCATCATAGATACAGTTTCTTCAAACTACTAATCCTAGAAGGATACCAATAAATCACCTCCAAGTTGTGTAAAGCTAGGGTACCTTTGTCCTCAATCGTTAAATGCTTTCGTCAAGAGTAGACTCTTTATGGTGTTAGAAACACTGGAGGATCGCGGAATTCCCCTTTTTGCCTAGACAAGAAGAAGGGTCGTCCCCTCTCTTCCATGCACAAAAGTGGATTCGATGGAAAAGGGATCAATAGATTTTGAGTTTCATGTGGGAGTTTGCTTTTGTTTTTTTTATTCCCCCTAATTTCTTGTGGCATTTGACATTTGAGAACACTTTCTTTTTGCCATTTCTTTGATGTTTTAGCATTTCAATACTTGTCAACTTTCAACTTTTTTCATTTTCTTGTGAACATTTTCAAAGCTACCCCATTTGTAGTGAGGGTACTTATATTCGAAGCATAGGAGTTCTTGTTTTTCTACTCCTCTTTTCTTTTGATGCAAATTGCAAACCTTTTGACTTTCATTTCAATGCTTGAACTCAAATTTGAACAATTTTTGTGCCCATTCCCTTTTGTTGACAAAATGTGGTAGAATGGGGAAGATGGTTTCATGGTTTCAAGGGTCACCTTGGAATTAACGGCAGCCAAGGAGTTATCACACCACAAGGTACTCTTGACTATGCCTTAATCCATGGGTCAAAGGATACTAGCATGACACATCCTAGGGTGTTTTACAAGTATTCTAATGAGCAAAGTCTTAAGAAGAAAAAGTATCTACAAGGGCCTTATATACACTTGTGAAGCTTCCCAAATAGATGTTTCCACAAAATTTTTCCTAAAATGCAACTACATGCCATGATGCGACTATCATGTATACATCCTAATGCATATGTTTCTACCAACTAGTATGTCATATAATTTAAATGCAATTCCTAATATCACATTGGTGTATACCGCATCAACCAAAATAAAGTCACATAGTCATTAACATAGAGTGGAAAAAGGAGATTGGAAAGATCATACCATGCGGTCTTCATGATCCTCATGTCTCGGATGTGGAGTAGTCGATCAATGTGATATAAGGACAACAAACACAATATATATATATACACACACACACTATAAAGGAATGAACATGTTTTTGTATTTTTCAAAAAATTTCAATTTTTATGGTTTTTGATTTAAAAGTCAAGTTATAATTTCCCATCCCCACACTAATATGGGCATTGTCTTCGATGACCAATACGATAGGAAATTATGCAAGCTAAATGCCATATATACAAGTGATGCAAAGTACACTACATTATATGATGCATGAGTTTATTGGTTGGAGAGCTAATTTAGATTAACTCCCGATGCTTGTGCTTAAACTTCCCCAAACCAAATGAGACACTATTTATCGTGTAAAAATGGGGGAGTTCATGCACAAGTATGCACTACATGAATCTAATTTACAATTTTGGATTTTTCAAAATGGAACAATAAATAAGACACCTTAATGGAACCGAGGTGGGAGTCCTCTAAGTGTTTCTAGGACTCAATACCAATGATCAAGAATAAATTAGAATGATATAAAGACAAAGCTAAAAGGAGGTGTAGGAAACTTACAATGGATTGTGGTATCCTCCAAGAGCTTGTCAAATATCAATTGTCGCTCATGGCGACATCCTCATCACTATTATCGTCATCTTCATCATCCTCATCATCATCGTCATTATCTACCTCCATGGACCCGGAGGCTTCACCATCATCACTTGAACTTTGAACCTCTTCTTCCTCTTCTTCCCCACTCTCAACAATAATCTCCTTCCCCTTAGCAACTTCCACGGTGGCATCTCTAGGAGCATTAGGAAAGAACACTTCCCTATCCGTCCAACCAGGCAAAGGACATGATGGATCAAGGAGTCCTTATCTAGCTAAGTGTAAGAGGGGTGGATACTGAGCTCGGTAAGCATTGACCCGGTTCTTAAAAGTTTCCTTATGCATGTGTTGCAATAATTGGGTCAAGTAATCGTTTCCTACCTCAACATTGGTGCCAATTGGTCGGAATTCTTGGTAGGTAAACGGATAAGGTGGAGTCACAATAGAGGAGGAGGAGGGCTCGGCATCAAATTCCCTATGTTGTTGCATAATCATCTCGGCTTCATCGGAGAGGGGAAAAAGATAGTTTGGGCTTCGGAAAATGAGTCGGCAAATCTTGTTGGGTAGATGGAAGAACTTAGCTTCCTTAGTGAGCCACTCATACTTATTGTCAAGATTATCATTCTTGACCCAATGAAATTTGTGAATCATAGTGGCTAAACCAAGTAGGTTGCCTCCTTTAACCGGTGTGTAAGTCTTGTCTTTGTTGAAATCCGGGTTAAAGTGTTTTGCTAACCATGTTACAAATCCTCCATTCACAATAAAAGCTGCTTCATCTTTACCATGGTCAATTGTAAGCCACCGTTGAAGTAAGAGTTGAAGTATGTTGTATTCATTGGTGAACCTTTTGTTGACATTCATGGTGTATTCGAGATAGACAAAGTCGAGTCCGGAAAAATGATTAGTGGCCTTCCTTGCAATTAAAGTGTGACCCACAACCTTATGCCATACCCTTATACCTTTTGTTGACATTCATGGTAGGATTTAAATTTTCTCCCGGTGATTGCTTTCCATAGAGGTGCGGGGTCATATCTTGAGGATTTCTTTTCATAACGATAGTGTTCTTTAAGACCGAACACCTTGGCAAACTCATCCATAGACATTTTTCTATCCTTGTTTTCTATGCAGAGTTCAACATTTTTCCGAGTCTCTATCCTAATGATCTTCAAAGAGCTTAAAAACTCCATGGTAAGGGAGGGATAAGTCAATTCCTCCATCTCAAAGAGTGTTTTCAACTTCATAGACTCGAAAAAATTCTTGGTCCTCTCAAGAACACCCAATTTGGCTAAAGCATCTTGACAAATAAATTTGGTAGGCAAAATGGTTTTCTTAGTAAGGGATACAAAAGATTTCCTATGAGAATCGTTTGTGAAAGTTACCTCCGGATAATCTTGCAATTGTTCAATGACCGGGATAGGAGTAGCTTCCACCACAGGAGTAGTAACCTCTTGAATTTCCACCCTTGTTTAATGCACTACCATAGCCTTGGAAGCTTGAAGAGCTTGTTGGCTTTTTGAAAGATTTGATGTTGTGGGTGCCTTGTTTCCACCTTTAGTCCTTGCCATAATGCTTCTCCTTGTCAAGATTGTATCAACAAACCAAAGTCTTGCTTGAATGCTTCTAATCTCCCTAAGCTCCAATTAATCCCAAATCGATTTTGGTGTTTGCGAATTTTGCCTTGAAACCCTAGAAAACCGATTTAATTTTTTAGGATTTTGATGTTTGGTTGGTGTTTTGTTGATGAAGGAGTAGTTTGATTATGATTTTAGGAATTTTGGATTTGATTTTGGTGAATTTGGTTGAGGATTTTGAGTTTTGTTAATGAGGGGATTGAGGGTTTTTGGGGGTTTTTGGGTGTGTGTTTGTGTTTTGAAAGAAAGAAATGAATTCGGGATGAAGGATTTTAATCCCGTGTTATAGCATTGAGCAGCAGGAGACGGGAGGATTCTTCGAAAGACGCTCGAATCCTTAGTCAGTCAGCTGAGGAATTCCTAGCCCGTGCTGAGACGCGCAGATTTATCTTGAGACGGGCGGATTTCTGCAGGAGACGAGCCTCTTTACTTGGGGACACTCGGATTTATAGCAGTGGGAACTCTAAGTTTTTGTACAGGACAGGACGCGCAGATTTTTCCTGAGACGAGCGCATTCCACCAGAGACGGGCGTCTTGTGTATAATCTGCTCGGATTGTAAAACAGTCCCAATTTTTTCAGTGCCAGCACTCTCAAGATGAGCGTCTGGGAGCCAGGATGCTCGGGTTTCTCCCAAGATGAGCGGATTCCCTCTGGGGACGCTCGGATCTCTTCATGCACCCACGAGTTTAGGTCCACCCGTGGGGATCTTCATTTCCCATATCATTCTTTCTTCATTCCTTTGTTCAACATTGTGGGTGTACTATGGAGGCACGGTTAGCCTAGGCAATTGCTATCCCCACACTAAAGCAAACACTACACATCAAAACATATTAAAATCCCTCATTGACTTTCTCTCGTGATAAAAATCTTGATCAAAGCATAGAATTGGAAATCCAAAATTGACAAAAATGCAATACAAGAAGTAAAATTCAAGTTAAGAGTTAAAATATTTACAAATGGTGGTTTATGGAGGACTCCACCAAACTCTCATTCTTGGATGAGATGTCAAGGGGGCATAGCCAAGGTGTTGTTGATGTTGCTCAACACCTTGTAGAAGTAGTCAAAGGCCTGTTCATTCACATTATAAAGATCCTCAATAGAGCTTTGCGCATTGTGTTCTTCATGGTGGTGACTTGAGTCAAGTTGATCACCAAAGCCTTGGTCTAAGGTCATAGCATTGCCAATGTAAGGATTGACTAATCCTTCAAATTCGTCATCCCAAAGACCACATACTTCATTAGCTTGCTCCCCAATTGTATCATGAGTTGACAAGAGCAACTCCTCTTTCTTGTTGTCATGGCCAATGAGGCCTTCTTCATTACTTGTCATGATTGGTGGTGAGCTATTCAAGCGCTCATTCTTGTTGAAATTTTCTTTCTCTCTGGATAGAGCACCTTGAGGATTATCCAGTTTCTTCTTCCATAGGGGTGGTGATTCTTTACCCATATCTTGATCTTTGCATTGAGATGCTAACTTCTTCCTATCACTTTCTCGGCTATAATGATCGATCATGAAACATGGCTCATGTAGTCGGGGAGCTCTCATTGTCTTCTCAAGATTGAAAGTGATTGTCTCATGCCCCACTTCAAGTGTAAGCTCTCCATGTTTCACATCAATTACCGCTCCCGCGGTGTCCAAGAAAGGTCTTCCAAAAATGATAGGAATGTTGAAATCCTCCTTCATGTCTACAATGACAAAGTCTACCGGGATGAAGAATTTGCCAATTCTCACGGGCACATCCTCTCATACCCCTAAAGGTATCTTTGTTGATCGATCCGCCATTTGAAGATTAATGTTAGTGCACTTGAGCTCTCCCATTCCTAGCCTCTTGCATACCGAGTATGGCATGACACTCACACTTGCTCCAAGGTCACATAACGCTTTGTTGATTGTGGTGTCGCCAATGGTGTATGGAATAGAGAAGCTTCCCGAATCATTGAGTTTTGGAGGTGAACTTCCTTGAAGAATAGCACTACTTACTTTAGTGAATGCAATAGTCTCTAGCTTCCGGATGGATTTCTTCTTGGTAAGAATGTCTTTCATGTACTTTGCATAGGCCAGAACATGATTACTCAATTCCGTGAATGGGATTGAGATGTCTAAGTTCTTCACAATCTCCATGAACTTAGGCTTAGCTTGACGACTTGGGAATGGAAGTCTAATCACAATAGGCTCTTTTTCCTTAGCCTTGTCTTCATTCTTCTTGTTTGAAACTTCATTGGTGATGGGTTCTTCGTCTTTAGAGTTCTCCACAACTCTTTGCTTGTCACTAGCATTCACAATGTCTTCATCAATTGGCTTCTTTGGCCCTTTATACCTTATACCACTCATCAAATGGATGGCACTCACCGACTCTTGTCTTGGGGGATTACTTTGAGGTGGTAATTGCCCCTTTTGTCTTTGAGATCTAGAAGATGCTAATCGAGACATTTGGGTTTCTAGCATTTTGGTGTGGGCTAGTATGTTGTTGATGGTGATGTCTTTTGCTTGGCTATCTTTTTGCATTTGGGTGAAAAATTCTTGTTGGTTCTTTTGCATTTGGAGGACCGCTTTTTGAAGATCAAAGCCTTGGTCATTTGTTTGATTGTATGAAGGTTGATTTTGATAACTTTGGCTTTGGTTGTAAAAGGGTATTTGAGCTTGATTTCTCATTGGAGGTGGGGTGTATGTTGGTTGAGGGTTTTGAACATTTTGGCTTTTATATGAAAGATTGGGATGGAATTTGGTATTCTCATTGTAATAGTTGGAATAAGGGGTGCCACTCTTGTATGCTTGGAAAGCATTCACTTGTTCACTTGTTCCCCTACATTCACTTTGGTCATGTCCCAAAGTTCCATAACTCTCACATACTCCACTTGGAATTGAGGATGATGCCACCATTGCATTAACATGTTGTTTGGGTGATTTGGAAGCTTCATCAAGCTTAGCCATGGCCTTCTCAAATTTCAAATTGATGGTGTCAATATGAGCACCTAATTGAGTGATGGAATCTACCTCATGCTTTCCTCCTCTAGTAGCCTTCCGAGGCCTACTATATTGCGAATTATGAACCGCCATCTCCACAATTTTGGCCCATGTTTGATTGTCATCAACTTCGGTAAACATACCATTGGATCCCATGTTGAGGATGTTAAGGGAGTCTTCATATAGACCATTCCAAAATTATTGCATAAGGACCCGCTCACTAAGTCCATGGTGTGGACAAGAACGACAAGTGTCCTTAAATCTCTCCCATGCTTCATACAATGATTCCTCATCCCTTTGTTTGAACCCGGTGAATTGGGCTCTCAACATGTTAGTCTTCACTGGAGGATAGAATTTCTTGTAGAAAGCAAGTTCTAACTTCTTCCATGAATCAATACCAAGAGTAGTCTTGTCTAGACTCTTCAACCATTGCTTTACGGTACCAATCAAAGAAAAAGGAAATAATACCCATCGAATTTGGTCTTGATTAACTCCGGTTTGAGAAATCGCATCACAATAGTCACAAAAAGTCTCCATATGTGAGTGAGGGTCTTCACTAGGCATCCCTACAAATTGGCTTCTCTCAACTAATTGTATGAATGCGGATTTGGCAATAAAATTACTGGTTAAATGTGGTGGGGTAGGAGTACCATTTGGTAGGTTCTCCTCGGTTGGTACGGAATGTGATGAGAATTTAGGTATTGTGGGTTGATTTTGTGGTGGGTTTTGTATTAGGTTGTCCTATCCTTCTCTTGCAAAAGGGTTGGTAAACTCAATGTTATTTGGTTGAATGTCCACAATTTCCCCGATACCTCTTAAAGTACCTTTAGTAAGTCTTCTATTGTTGGTTAAGGTTCTTTCAATTTCAAGATCAATGGGTAATAAGTTACCTTGTGATCTCCTAGACATGCAAAATATCAAACAACTCGAAAGAAATTAGAACAACCTTGAGGAGATTGACATCCCCAAGGTAAAGAAAGACACAACTAAAAACAATTAATGAAAATCAAATCAAGTTAAACCATCCCCGGCAACGGCGCCATTTTTGGTTCGGTTATTAAACTCGTCATCAAAAGCTACCAACCAAAACAATATTAATAACTTCACAAACTACTCTTAGCAAAGAGGCAAGTAAAGGTCGGATCCCAAGGGACGGGTATTGATGTAGGATTTTCAATTGCAAATGGTTGTGTCTTAGGGTGTCACAATTTGGGTTGAGATAAGAGATCAACTAAACTAATCAACAATATAAAAGTAAAGTGATAAAAACAAGCAAGATAATTAAAAGGAGATGTAAACAATTGATTAAAAGCACTAGAGTGTCATGGGTTCATAGGGGATTCATGGGAGTTGATCAGACAAACATGTTCTCTACTAGATGCAAGCACTTATTGTTGTGATGAGATCGAGTTGGTGTATAAGCTTACAATCCCTAAGAAGGTTTGGGTCCTGGAGCCGAATCGATTAGATTGTACAACACCTCCAAGTCGACTTAATCCTTCCTATTCAACTATATGCATGGTCTAATGAGGCTCGAGTTGGTGTATAAGCTTACAAGTCTCATTGAAAAGATAGGTGATGGGTAAAAAATGCAAGGATTCATAGGCTCGCATTTCATCAAACATAACATGTGCATAAGTTGAAATCACAACAAGAAAGCAAATTAATTATGAAAACATATTAGATTAAGCATAGATCAATCCCCATGTTGGTTTCCCCTAATTCCCCATTAACCCTAGTTAAGGAAACTACTCACTCATTATTAAGTTCAACATGCTAATAAGATTGTCAATCATATTAGCAAGGCAAACCATGATGAATAAATGAAAGTTATTAACAAGAATTAAACAGGGTTAAGAGAGAATTATACCTATGAAGATGATTCCAAATAATAAAGCAAAGAATAATAGAAGTACTTGATGATTGATGGAAGGTTGTCAATCCTCCAAATAAACCTAAATAATCTTCTAATTACCCAAAATAAATGAAGAACAATAGAGAAATTAAGGAAATATTAAGATTGAGAATTGTATTATTACTTAATTAAGAGTGGATTACAAGATTACTACTTGATTAAGGATGTATTAAGAGAACATTAAAGGATGATTACAACCTGATGCTAATCTAGCTAGTACAAAGGGGTATTTATACTAGAAAATAGGTACTAGGATTAGGGTTACTAGGGGCTTAAATGAATATTTAGTCGCTAAGAAAAGTTGAGGAAATGCCCCTCTTGAAGGAAATGAGCATATCCTCGTGCTAGTCTTGCCACGATCCGTGCGTCTTGCGCTATGGCACGGGCTCTCTGACCTTCGATCCGCTCGGATTGCCTGGAAGACGCTCGGCTCCATGGGTTGCAAAACGCTAATCTAGGCCAAAAGACGCGCGGATGTTGATGATGGGAGACGCCCGGATCGTGTCTGATCCGCTCGGATCCCTGGGCAGACAGCTTCTCTTCTTTTTCCTCCTTCACAATCCGCAAGGATCATTTCAGGGATGCAAGGATCCTTTCATCATTACCCGTTTCACTTTATTATTTACTTAGGCCTCTAGTGTTGGTCTTCTCTTTGATGCTTGGTCATTAGATGAGATCAATTTTGCTCCATTTTGCCTCATAAATGCAAGGTTAACACTCCTTTCCTACCAAGGAGACAAAACCTCAAAGAATATTAAAATGGGATACTAAAGATAGTAAATGACCTAAATAAGTGCTATAAAGCATAGGAACGAGGTTAATTCAGGGACTAAATGTGCTCAAATATGAGTCACATTAATTATCTTGACATAAATTATGTTGTTTAAGAAACATACTACTTGTTTGTGATTGTCATTCTATGTGGTGTTATTAGTTGGAGAACAAGTTGGTATTTGACAATAGTTTTGATATACGGTTGTTGAGAAGACGTAAGACGGTTGGGAGACCGTCTTATGCTTGATTCGCCTCTTGGAGCTTCTCACTCCAAGAGGGATGTGCACATTAAGGACTTTAGTTTGGTGGGACTCGTATAGTTGAGACACGATGTCTGGCAGGGGATCCGAGTCGTTCTCGGGCCTGGTACCAAAGACGTGTTCCGAGTACCTAGTTATGTGATGTCGTGTCGTGGGGGTGTCCCTAAAATTTGTGTGTTAGAGGTGGAGCCATGAGTTGTTGTGTATTATTTTTATTGACATTCATTTGCATAATCATGTAGGTCATCATAGTAGCATGGAATTTATGAACATTTGTATTATTAAGGCTAACCTGATGTTTTAAAATGTTTGTGGTAAACCATATGGTGATTTTCTCCTATATAAGGAGCAGTGTTTGGCATGTAGGACTTGCATATATTAACTCGGAGGCCTTTGGTAGCGGTCTTCACTTTGTAGCGAGTCATCACTTTTGTTATTCTTGATTTTTGACATTTAGACTCCTTTTTATTTATGATGGTTTTTATTTTTTGGGTGGCCTTGTGCACCCATTAACTTGCACTAACTTGATCCGACTTAGCTACTCATAAGCCTTATGTTATGAACTTAAACTACTCGCCTTAAATTGCTTTATTCGTTTGTTCGCACTACAAACTTGGGAAACCAAGTCTTGTGACGCCCTTATGGGTTGGGGTTGCCTTGAGGAAGGATCCCGACTCATGGGGGTGTTACATTCTGCATCCCCAGCCACACTATTTTCAACCTCCCTTATCTCTCCCAACAAATCATGAACTTGCCTAACCACCTCATCACTCGAAAGTCTCTTGTTATAAAATATCCACCTACTCCTTGCCTCCAAAATTGCCCAACGACTAATCATAAACGCCTCTTATTCTCCTTCCTCCAACTCTCCCACTCGTTCATACCTCAACACTAATTTGAATTCCATCTCCATCCTGTCCCAAATCCTATCCATTCACCCAAATACCATAGTAAAGTGAGATAAGTGTAACACCTTCATTTAACCAAGAGATTTTAATAGTTAAATATGTCTATTATCATCTCAGTTGCCCGAGGTAGTACATATCGAAATACAATAATAGAACAGTTTAATATCATTATTAATAGTTATGAAAGCAATACCAATTACAAGTCCATGAATCCAAAACTACAGTGAAAATCTAAATCAAAACACACTATATAGTGATGAGTGATAATAAATACTAAGTGAATTGACTCTAGTGATAGCGCCATCCTCCATCCCAGCCAACAACCACAGCACATCCAAGCTGTCACATGTTAGACTTACTACTCATCATTTGTCGGAAATATATATCAAACGGATCACCGCAGGTAGTTGGAATAATATTTAACAAACAGAAGCACACCCGTCAACCATTGGTTGAGTAGAAATAATCATGAAGCAAAATAATCCTCAACTGCTAACTAAGCAAATATCATTCACAATTCACAATATCAATCACATTAGCCATCCTCGGAATACAACATCCATAACCAGCATCAATAATCCAAGTGGAACTCAAATCACATGGCGAACGCGTTTGTCCATAACAGTTGGGAGGCATCTTGTGCGCTACGATCACACAGTTGGGAGGCTACAATCACGCGGCATAATCCCTCATATCAAAAATCCGCACATTCCCTTTGTGGCGAGCCCACAAGAGGAGACTCTAGGGTGGCATCCACGATCAAAGGAGCTCGAATCAGTGGCCCACACTTATTCCGTCATCATAGTATCACATCAATCTCAATCCGATCCTACAATCATAATCTCAATTCGATTCAACAATCACAATATCAATATCCATCATAATCAATCAACCATGGCCAAATCGTCATCATACGATAAAACAAACAATACATCAAACCTAAGAGTTGGGTAGAGATTATCCTTATCTTAGCAACAATCCACGAAGCAATGACAAGCAATAAAAAACGCTCCACTACGAACTCGTCACCCATACCGGATAATCATATATTCACTACAACATTATTTGAGTGAGTGTCCTCCACAATAGTGCGTCTACATATTAAATCTCATACAAGGAATATCAGGGATTTATTTTATATATTTGTCAGTTGATCAACGTAAATCGGTAACCCTTAGTTGACTAGAGTTTAACGTTACTGTCGTAAGACGGTGGTGATTACCTGATCCTTTAAGGTCACACCTATGGGATGACGCCCAAATGGAAAAAAAAAACTAATTGTTTGTATAAAGATACAAATATAATTAGTACCTTGTTTATATTGACTTAAGATAAGTCATGTGAATATTATTTGTTGACGAGTTACGAACTCGGGCCAAATGGATTTATTATTCAACTATGTTATAATTGATTAATAAATAGAAAGGATGTAATAATTAATAGTTAATTACTAATATTTGTAATGTGTGTGTATATTTTGAAACGGAGGTAATTATTTGATATTTAATAGAGGTTGTAATATTAACTAATTATTTATTATAAGACACATTTTATATTGATAAAATGGTAAAATGTCACTTAATAGTTAAGTGTACATTAATATTTAATTAGTGTTATTTAAATGTTAAATAATTCATTAAATTAATATTTAATTATATAATATACTTAAATATATGTCTTATAAACATTTGTGGGACAAATGTCGAAAATCAAAATAGACTGAAAGTAGACAATTGTACCGTCCAATATGGGATTTCAGTCACCCATGTGACTTAGGCACCAACCCACTACTAATTGTAGTTGAATTGTTTATATTTCTTAGCCTATAAATAGGCTACTATTACACATTAAAAAAGGGTGATTTTTACCTAGTCCATAAACTTGGTTGGTTTTACTAGTGAAGAAAACAAGGTTTTTCTTCATCATCTTCATCACATAAACTTGATCAATTTATTGATCAAAGCCTCATCAAATATTCACAAAAAAAAAAATTATTATTCAAAATGTTAATATTATTAAAGTAATAATATAACATAATAAACAATGTTACTAATAAAAATACCTAGTTAGTATTTTATATGTTTTGGGCTTAATCTTGGGTGTATCTTAAAGGTGATCACCTAGGTTGGTGATTTGGGTATTGGAGGATCATCTACATAATATAAGCTCAAGAAAAACATCAAGGAAGGAGTCCTTGAGTTGTGCCAAAATATTTCCAATAGCAATGTATGGAAATTCTTCTTATATGGTTTTATACCATCTTTTATGTTGTTTACATTTGCATGCATGTAGATGTAGACCATCTTATGAAATTAGCTAGTAATTATAATATCATTAGAAGAGTCTAATGAGGGTCGAAATACTAACAAGTGGTATCAAAGAATTTTTACATACATGCATGTTATCTTAAGACGATTTTATTAATTTTTAAGATAAGTTAATAAAATTTGATATTTTGATGTTAAAATTAGTTTTATCACAATATATGGTCTTGCATGTATATAATCTGGTCATCTGATGATATGGGTCAAAAATTTGGTTTATGTAAATTTTTATGACTTATTATAACATTTTACTACATAGAATGGCATAAAATTGTGTAAATATGCATTAATTTTAATTAAGAGTTAATTTAATTATGTTGCATGTTAATTTTTTGCATATTTATTTAGAAATAACCACATGAATGTTCTATTTATTATGAATAGAAATTTAAAATTAATGTGATTAATTTAGGTAGTTTATTGATTTTTATTTGATAAAAATTGGGAAATAATGGTTATTTTACAAATAATTATTTATTTAATTTTTGAGCTCGAATATTTTTTGATTTTTAACTCCTGGAAATTGTTCCAAAATGTAAAAATTTTTATTTTGAAGTCTTTTCAATTTTTATGATTTAATTTAGAATTAAATTGTAAAAATTGTCGTTTTACCGAGAAAATTGTAAAATTGTTTTAAATAAATTTTAAAACCAAAATTTTTCACATGCATGTCATTTTGGTGAAAGACCAGAATTTACAAAACTTTAAAATTTAATTTTCCATATATTTTAATTAAATGAAATGTTTTCCATAATAATTACGAATTATTATGTCATTTTGCTATTATAAATATTTTGAAACCCTGTTGATAAACTCAATCAGAAAGGACAGTGTATCATGAACAGATGTATCCTTTGCAAAAATGATAGTGAATCACATCAGCACCTGTTTTTTAACTGTTCATTTGCCAGCACAGTCTGGACAGGGGTTTTGCAGTGGTTGGGAATGAGTAATAGAATTCGAAACATGAGGAAGGAACTGAAATGGATTGCCAGGAATCAGCATAGGAGGCATTGGAAAGCTAGACTGTTCTCCAGCAGTTTAGCAGCAACGGTCTACAGCTTATGGGAGGAAAGGAATGGTCGTCTCTTTCGAGAAGAGGAACATGGTTCTGATTATATTTTGAAAAGTATACAATATGTTGTCAGTGTGAGGCTTCTCTTTGTAACTAATTCCCGCTATAAGGATGAGGTAGTAGATTATCTAAATGCTTGAACTAGGTAATTATTGGTTATACTTTGTAAGATTGGCCATTATTCCCTTTATGGATGAATAAAATGGCTTGCTTTTCTTGCAAAAAAAAAAAAAAAAAAAAAAAAAAATTAAACCGATATGATTTCAAGATAATTAGTGGGAATAATTATTTTGATTATAGACCAGATTAGTATGATAATTAAATTTTAAAATATTTTTAGGAATTGATTATGGATTTTTAATGTTAAAAATTCCGTCAAAGCAAGCTGAACTGATCGTTGTTTGTAAGTTATACGATTTGGCATGACATTTTACATAATACAATTTTATTATTCATATGGATGAATGTTTTTAAGTATTTCAATTGTGTAATTTTACCTAATATAACCATAAGTAGAAGTTGGTATTTCCCGTATTGTAACGGAATATCAATTTGTTTTGTAATTAATTGCGATTTCGCGTCGCCCAATTTGTAATTAATTAATAGTTTTTATTTTTATTACAAATTGTATAATAGGATTTTGCTATGTAATTTAATTATTAGTAATTAAATGGAGCATCTAAAGACGGAGTTTCATAAAGACGGTGAGTTTCGGAAAGGCGTTCCGAAATCCTAAAGACGGAGGCCAAATTTTTATGAAGAATCAAGGGACCAAGGAGTTGGTTTCCGAAGTGTTTTTTTATTTAAGTTAATTAGATTAACTAGGTGACCATATTAGGACTTGTTGTTTTATTTTTATGCATTCATGTCAAATCGTCACTATATGTTTTATATTTTCGTTGTTGTCGATATAATTGTCAAATCGTCACTAGATCTCTCACCTTTAAAAATTGAGATTAAGCCATACCAAGTATTAACACCTATGAATCTCTTCTTCATTAGAGGTAGGTTTGGATTACCGAGGTACACTCTTTTTGCGTTGGGTAAGTAGGGTAATAAAAGTTATTACGCGTGAAAATTGGTTGGAATCAACGGGATTAATATGGGTTGAATCGGTCCACCATGCCCATACTTAATTCTGGGGCTAAAAGATAGATTTTAAGAAAATCCGTCGACCAAGAGTTCTAATAGTAGAATAAGTCAAAATCATTGACTCACCAAATTTATATAAATAAGGGATGAATCGGTCCACCGTGCCTATATTTATATAATGATGGGTCTTGAAATCATTTATATAATTCAGTGGGAGATCGTTATATAAATGAGAACTTGTTAAAAATTGTTTTACGAGTAAAATTTTTCGATGAATGTTACTTTTCCTTTCATTTCCGTTTTTGTAGTTAATCACAATGGCTACTTC
The DNA here is from genome assembly GCF_048544455.1 of Silene latifolia. Classification (NCBI taxonomy): domain Eukaryota; kingdom Viridiplantae; phylum Streptophyta; class Magnoliopsida; order Caryophyllales; family Caryophyllaceae; genus Silene; species Silene latifolia. The sequence goes on from NC_133527.1 coordinate 95,654,293, forward strand.
TAGTCAAACCTGGTGCGGTTAAAACTTGTCGTCAAAAGCTACCAACCAAAACAATATTTATAACTTCACAAACTACTCTTAGCAAAGAGGTAAGTAAAGGTCGGATCCCAAGGGACGGGTATTGATATAGGATTTTCAATTGCAAGTAGTTATGTCTAAGGGTGTAACAAATTGGGTTTGAGATGAGATGTAGTCTAAACTAATCAACAAGATGAATGTAAATTAATGAAAACAAAGTAAAGCAAATAAAGGGGTTTGTAAATAATTGATTAAAGGCACTTGGGTGTCATGGGTTCATAGGGGATTCATGGGAGTAGATCATACAAACATGTTCTCAATTAGAAACGAGCACTTTTTGTTGTGATGGAATCGAGTTAGTGTATGTCTTAAAATCCCTAGGAAGATTTGGGTCCTGGAGCCGAGTCGTCTAGACTGTACAACACCTACAAGTCGACTTAATTCTTCCTATTCAACTCTATGCATGGTCTAATGAAGCTCGAGTTGGTTTATATCTTACAAGCCTCATTGAAAAGATAAGGGATGGTAAAAAAATGCAAGGATTCATAGGCTCGCATTTCATCAAACATAACATGTGCATAGGTTGAAACCACAATAAGTAAGCAAATTAATTATGAAAACATATTAGATTAATCATAGATCAATCGCCATGTTTGTTTCCCCTAATTCCCCATTAACCTTAGCTAGAGAAACTACTTACTCATGATCAAGTTTAGCATGCTAAAAAGGTTGTCAATCATACTAACAAAGCAAAACATGATGAATAAATGAAAGTGATTAACAATAATTAAACAAGGGTAAAAAGGAATTATGCCTGTGGAATGATCCAAATAATAAAGCAAAGAATAATATAAGTACTTAATGATTGATAGAAGGTTGTCAATCTTACAAACAAACCCAAATAATCTTCTAATTACCCAAATAAAAGGAAGAACAATTGAGAGATTAATGAAAGATTAAGATGTGATTAATATTGGAAAGTGTATTACAACTAAATTAAGACTAAATTAGGATGATATTAAGATATGATTAAAAACATGATTAAGAGGACATGATAATCCAGGTAGTACAATGGGGTATTTATACTAAAATTAAGTATAAGGATTAGGGTTACTAAGGGCTTAAATGACTTTTAAGACCCTATGGATACTTGAGGAAATGCAACTCCCGAGGGACATGCGCGGATCGTCTTTGCTAGTCCCACCACGAACCGCTCGTCCTGGCCTGATGCACGGGCTGTTCTGTAAGGGGGTCCGCTCGTGCTTGATGTCGGGATGCCCGGATTGTTGTTCTGGCATGCTCGGATGATGCTCAGGGACGCTCGGATCATGGCTCGGATCCGCTCGTCCTGATCTCGGGCCGCTCGGATCGCTGGATAGAGTTGTCCTCTTGTTTGGCTCTTTAGCAATCCGCAAGGATCGTGTTGGGGAAGCAAGGATCTCTTCATCATTGCCCATTTCACTTTATTTATCTACTTAGGCCTCTAGTGTTGGTCTTCTCTTTGATGCTTGGTCATTGGATGCGATCCATTTAGCTCCATCTCACCTCATAAATGCAAGGTTAGCAATCCTCTCCTACCAAGGACACAAAACCTCAAAGAATATGCAAAATGGGAAACTAAAGATAATAAATGACCCAAATATGTGCTTGAAAGCATGGGAACGAGGTTAATTCGGGGACTAAATGTGCTCAAATAAGAGTCACATCAAAACCGCTACAATATCGAAATATTCATGGCTCCATTCTTTTATGGACAAATATGTTTTAAAAGTTGACGGTGGTAATTTTAAAGATTGGGAAGAACAACTTTAATTAGCTGCCGCGGGAGATGGTAAATTACGCTACCTAGTCAATCCCCCTCCCCCTTCACCTGGTCTTAGGGCCTCTGCTGATGTAAGAGAGGCATACAATGAATATCAAAGAGAATCAGCTGCGGTTAAAAGCGTTTTAATTTTTGCAATGCATCCTGCCTTACAAAGAGAATGCGTCAAATTCCACAATGCTCATGAGGTGTTCGCGAGGCTTTCTCCCATGGTTTCTCAAGCCCCGAGGATAATTCAATATGACATCGCTGTTCGTTTCTTTGAGGCTAACCTCAAAGATGGACAACCCGTGAGTTCACATATAATTAAAATGATTGAGTACGTGGAAACTCTAGTTGGGTTGAGATGCAAGATCCCAGATGAGATTGTGGTGGACCGAGTGTTGGAATAAGTGTCCTCCGACAATAATGCGATCACAACTGTCGATCATGATGATCACATGTTTAAATCTCATTTTAAGAATACATGTGGGATGTAATATTTTACAGTCAACTGGTCCACACATATCAGTAATGATTGGCTGACTAGAGTTTGACATTACTGTCGTGCGACGGTGGTGATCAGTTGATCCCCTTAGGTCATACCTATAGGGAAATACTCTTAATTGATTATTTAATTAATCGTATGCCGATACGAGTTAATTAAATTGCTTAAAATTGACGGGTGATTTTGTGAGTAAAGTTAACGTGTCTTATATTAATTTGATTAATTGAGATACGGTCTAAGTAATCGAATTGTTTTATTACTTATATAAAATTATTGTTTACGAAACAATTGAAAATTGAGTGAATAATTTATTATAAATACAAGACGTTGTAATTTATAATTTGGTAAACCGTTTTGGTACAAGTAATTACGAATTACTAGTCGATATTGTATATGACATATTTTATGAGTATGTTGATTTTTAATATGTTAAAAATACATTACAATTTCACATGTCAAGTAACATGTCACATATGTTACAATTGACAAATGACAAAATAAAATGGACCATCCATTTTATGTTAAAAGTGCCGAAATTTGGAGGGAGTTTAAGGTGTATATTGTGTTTTTATTTTAAGTGGAAAACACTATGATTACTACCTAATATAGCCTTGCATACCTATGTTTTCTTGAGTAGAAAAACTAGCCCATGCATTGGGCTCTCCTTCCCCCTCCAACCGGTTTCTACATAGAAAAGACAAGGGGCTTTTCTTTTATTTTTCACTTCTTCTTCACATAATTTCTAGTGTAAGAAATTATGATTATCTAAATTTTGGTGAGACATTTTAGAGAAAGAAAAACCACAAATCATTCTCTCCTCTTGGCCGAAATTATTCAAGAGGAAATACAAAATTTTTGTATCAATTTTTAGTAAGATTAGTATTATTTCTAGTACAAATAATATTAGTTATTAAGAGATTTCCTTGGGTATTCACATTTGGGAGAGGTTCTAATTTGGACCTTTTGTTCATCCATTTTAAGGAAAGCTCAAAAACTAACAAATAGGTGAATTTGTTGGTGCCCATAAAACCGAAATCATATAGTAAGATTGATGATTTCTTTTCTTATCTTATTTATGTTTGCATGCATAAGATCTAGTTTTATTTTATGACTATATAAATTTGAACATATATGAATATGTAAATTAATGAGATTAATGAATTCCAACAAGCGGTATCATGAGCGTTAGGTTGTTTGCATGCAAATCGGTTTATAGTTTTTTCGAGTTATATGATTAACATACAAAACTAATTAAATTGGTTTTATGAAGATAAACCTTAAAATAAATTTGCATGTTAAAAGTTTCTGATCCTAAGTAATTTTTAGGATATTTTGGTTTATTTATGGATTTTATTGTTCATTTTATATAATATTGACATTAAAATTTGATTTTTATGATAAAAATGTCATTTTTGGACGAAAATTAGCTAAACTTCGATTTTTTCAATGGTTTTTGGATATGTATTCACATATATTATCAACTGATGGCCTGTAAATTTCATGATAAAATGAGTTGTTTTGCTCGAAATATGGATTTTCAAGTTAAAATCGTATTTAAATGGGAAATAGGTTAATATGAGTTATATTACGAATCTGGTCATGGAAATTTAGTATGTTTTCACATGAAATTTTACAAGATGTGTGTAAAATATTTGGTTATAATGAAGTCTTTATGCATGATTTATGAACTTTTGATGAAAAATCACATAAATAGTGACTTTAATTAGTAAAAAATGCTAAAACATACTTCATGACAAGTAAAAACGTCACATGTTGTATTTTATCATATATTTCAGATCTAAAAGTGAAAAGTTGATAAAAATAATTATTCTCATATTTTTATGGTCAAAATTGATAAAACCGATAAACCGCAACATTGTTTTTCTCGATAAATTTTCGAAATTTTTAACCTAAGTTTTGAATATTATGAGTGTCATGGTATTTTTACAGAATGTTCATGAGTTTAAATTTTAAATTTTGAAATTATTTGAAATTTTCAAATTATTTGAAGTTTATAGCATAATTTTGTATTTTTAGGTCCATTTATGAACAATATTATGAAATCAAGGTTAATTATTGTCAAAATGTTAGTGGAGACTAATTTTGAGTCCTAATTAGGTTAGGGTAATTAAATTGTACATAAATATGAGTTTATGTAATTATTGTGATTTTAACAAGTTAAATCACGCAAATCCGTAAAAAACGATTAATATACGATATTGGCTCTTTAAAGGCGATTTAGCATAAAATCTAGCATGTTCATACATATTATAATGCTGCATTTTATTTATGATTATCATATTTTAATTTTTTATGTAATTTTTGAATTATGTAATTTTACTTAGTATGGCCTTAGTTTTAATTGGTATTACGCGAAATGTATGGGAATATCGATTCGGTTGTAATTATTGTGATCTCGTATCACCGTTTTGTAATTTAATAGATTTATTTTATTTAAATTACAAATGTATAATAGGAAATTATGTAATTCATTATATAATTTAATTATTCCGGAGTTCCTTGAAGATAGTGCCTTTCGAGAAGACGGTCCATCAAAGACGGTGTTACCTCGGGATGAGTGTCAAAACCGAAGTTCAAGGAACCAAAGGAGTTGGTTTCCAAATTTGTAATAGTTTATTAGATTTACTATTTTAGGAAGGCCATACTAGGATTTTATTTATGTTTTGCATTTTATTTATATGTTGCATGCATCGCTAAATCGCCATAACAAAACATGCATTATCATTAAATCGAGTTTATCGGCCGTGTCAATTACAATTATCGTAGTTCACCGCTTTAGTCCACTTAAAACGTGATAGATAATAAATTGACTTGACCTCTCGCTAAAATAAACAATTGAGACTTAGCCTTACCAAAAAGTAGAAACCATAAAAACCTATTTCGTGAGGGAGTGCACTCGGCTCTACCGGGGTACAAACCTTGTTACGTAGGGGAAGTGAGTGATAAATGTCTATCCACCGAATTTATGCTAATATAGGGTATTTCGGCACACCGTGCCCTAAGTTAATGTGAATTTGGATCATGGACACATTTATTCAAAATTTGGATTGAACTCAACGAAAGTATTCACGACGATTTCCGAATGTGTTTCGGGCTAGAGATAAATATTAATGTAATTTTATCGACCAAGAGTTCTAAAAGTAGAATCGATTAAAGAGTTAATCCACCGAGTTATATTAATAAAGGGTATTTCGGCACACCGTGCCCCAAGTTAATATGAATTTGGATCTTGGAATCATTTATCATAGTTGGGTAGAGGTCACTATGTAAATGCTTTACTTGTTATTTACAAGTATTAATAAAACGATAAATGTTAAGTTTTCCACTATTCCGTTATCATATTGTTCTATTTCTTTACCTCAATTTATACGATATCATTTCGATTTTAATTCAAATCTCCATTAAAACATCGTAACTAAAGACAAATATGAATTTTCTTCTAAAAAACCTCAAATTATCCATTAAAACATTGTGAAGACTATAGATAAAAGTTATTCGTGATCAAAAGGGTTTTTGATTCTTAACTAACATATGTACTTACAATAAATTGTTTCTCATATGCTTAATTGAGTTAAGTACTTTGAAACGTTGAATCATTTTGGTAACTAGATTTGTTGGAAATCAAAATTAACCAAAATACCGCAACCACTTCAATGAAATTTTTAAGACTAAACGATTGAATTGAAGAGTAGTCTTCATAAGATTCAACTTTGCTTCTCTAAGTAAATATTCTTTGAAATGAGTGGGAGCATTCTCTTAAACCGTTAAGAAAAGGACGAGGTTCAAGAAGTAAAGATTAGAATGGAATTGACAAGACAAAGGTAAAGTAAAGACTAAACCTATCAATTCCAATCGATAAAGTTTCCTTTTGGAAGTGTTGGACACTAAAAAGAAAACTACCCCAAATTATTGAACAATAAGCGAATTAGTTGTGGGATATCTAATAAGACTTTCTTCTATAAATGTTTATTTGATTGACATAAATTTTGCTAGTACTACTTCGTCAATATTAGAAACCGATGGTGGTTTTCATCATTGTATTTGATACATAAGATGATTAGAATATGACAACTAGCAACAATGATGTCGAGAGATAGAGTCATTGTGTACTCAATCTAGTTTTTGGGTTTGGAGTTGTAATTAATTGTGACTATTAAGTACATAAACTCTAAATAAGAATATAAACTTGTTAAGATACAAAAGAAGTTCACTTTTGTGACCCTATACACCATGATTTGATGTATGGCTAGCCCATTATCAAAGGTGATTATATTCTAAACCAAACTAGAATGATATATCATATAGATGATGCAAGACTCAAATTGGTAACCCAAGATTAAACCTTAAATTCTAGAATGATGAACACAAAGAGTTATCGAGTACTCTTGAAACCATTAGATTGTTAATCTTATGGTATATGCGTATCTTGCATTCAAAGCAAGATGTCTCGTTCCTTTTGGTTGAATAGGAGATCGAGGTTGTAAATCATTGATAAAGAATAGGTTGATCATTTACTTTTACCAACGATTTAAGTTGACACTAATGTGTTCACTTAATAAGGTAAATAAAGAAATCTTTGAAGAAGTTCAAAGAGTTATAGGAATCACGATTTAGTCGTGATGGGATTATCAAAGTGAAGACTTTGATATAAGCCAAAGGAAATGTGATATAGTATCACAAATTAATCTCTCTTAGCACGCATTATGGGATATTGTGTGGTTGGATAAAGAAATCAAACGCTATTCGATATGGTTTGGACTTCAATCAAGTTACTTTGAGTTACTTGATTCTTTTTGGGGATTTTATCATTTTGTCTAAATTAATTTTCCACTAAATCTAAAACGATTCATATGAGATATGGATTGGTAGGGTACTGTAGATACCCAGTATCTGCTGAGACTCCAACAAACACCCAATGATTATCGGACTATAACATGTTTTGGAATCGCGGCGTTTGATCGACAATTTGTGTACAACTTTACGTCGGAAAACTTAAAACGATTTCGAAAATAAAACATCTCAAAACATTTCAAAAATACCTGGAATGTTTAATGCACGACGACGGGGTCGCAATGACACTAACTAGATTCAAAACCGACACCGGACCAAAAACCGACTCGAAAATTCAAATCACGACTCCAACAACGAGTCAAACCGAGTCAACCACCAAAAACAAACATTTCAAACCTTCTACCTTAAGTTTTCCCGGATTCATGAATGGTCAAGTACCAAACATGTGACTACAAAACCTAGGATAGAACAAATCATGATTGCGTTTGTTGTGAAAGTGACAACACAACTCGAAGAACCGCGACGTGGCTCGCGCCTCTTTGAGCAGCCCAGGTGGCCACGTCGCTCAAAACTCACACAACCACTTATTCTCCTATAAATACCCCTCAAATGCCACCCATTTGAGATTTACGTGAGTGTCCGCCCCCTCTTTTATCCCTTAAAATTCTCGACTCGACTTCTTAAGTCACAACCCAACGCGTATTTACGACCTACCGATCGTAAACACGAGCCTTACACATTGTTTGGTACCGTCATCGTGCATTAAAATACTTGACCGACCACTTCGACCACTACACCATCACTAAACTTTTAAAACACTCTTTTTACTTACCAAAACGGTTTTAAACCGAGTTTTTTCCGATCAAACGAGTTGTTACACTTACGTCGATCACTCGCCATAACCAAACATGTAAGTATGAGGGTGTAAAAATCCTCTTTTATTATGTTTTCTTTCGTTTCATGACTATAACATGCTAAAACATGCATAACATGAACCAAAACATGGAATAAACGAGCCAAAACTGATTTTCGGTCTGAGGCAGAAGCCCCTTAGGTCGCCAAATGGCTCGCGCCTAAATGGGGTATTCAGACCAGAGATCAACCGTGTTTGTTCTCGTCATTTCCCTTTAATCCATCTTCATATTTGTAATCGGTTTTCACCATTTCAAGTATTTTCGAACCATTGTTATTTTATTTCACATGTTTTAACCATAAAGCATTTTTCACCCTTGGTTCCTCATACCATGACGGTTAAATCCGTGTTTCGGTGATAATATTTGGTTAATGACATTTAGAAGGTATTTTAAAGCCTTTTATTTCATTTCTTTACGTTTTCAAACAAACATATTCGTCCCCAACACAAAGTCATCCTTGATTCTACATACCATGCCAGATTTTAACCCGGGTACGATGATGAGTATCGACTAATAACATTCAAATGGACTTAAAACAATTAGTCCATAATCATTTTCAAAACTATTCATGTCAAGTTTGTCAAGTCGAACCCGACACCGAATATCATCAAACTAATGATGACTATTCGAGTCAAGTTCCTCAAATCAACAAATGCGGTCTAAACGACCCCTTCGAATCAAATTGGATTCAAATACCCATTTTCAACACGTTTTATAACATTTTCTAAATGGCTAGAACACGGCACATAAACCGTGGGTTAACCTGCGCCTAAACATGCTCTCCATTTCTCATTTTCAAAATAAGAGGGAGGCCCCTTACACCGCCGGCTGGCTCGCGCCTCATATAGCCGTCTGGTACAGGGCCTGTTCCCTTCCAGCATTAGTCTAGGACGATCCCGACTCCGATTAACTCGGATAATGGATGGATCAGATGACTATTTGATTATCCAAAACCATATTTGCAAAATGCCTTACTAAGACAACTGGATCATGTTATGCACCCTAAACCTAATACGGTAAATGGATGTTTAATTTCCATCTTGCATGCAAATCAACCATTAATCCAACTCGACATCTTATACTTGATACTTGGATTAAATCAATCGACTTAGAAAGCTCCCACATGTTAGGTTTAAATTATTGGATGCGCATTCATGTGACAAATTGACAAAGATAAAATGGAATCCATTTTATCTCTAAATGGACCGAATTAGTGGGAGTATTAGGAAAATATTATGTTGATTAACTAAGTGGTAAACATAATCATTCTTCCTAAACCTAGCCATGCAAACCTAGTGCCTCTTGTGAAGAGCACCTTGCTCATGCATTGGCCCTAAGAACCCCTCCCCCTACCCGGTTTTATGACGAGAAAACCATGGGTTTTTCCTCTAATTTTTACCATATACACTACATCAAATGTTAGTGTATTATTCATTCAATCATCCATCTAAAATAAGAGTTTTAGAGAGATAAAATTCTTCCTCTTTCTCCCTTCTCTTAGCCGAAAAATTAAGGGAACAAAATAATATTTTGGTCTATTTTATTCAAATTAATATTGTTCTCGTATCAATAATATTAATTTTATTTAGAGGTTACCTTGGGTATTATTCCTTGGGAGGGATTCTATACTTGAATCCTTGTTCATCCATTTTAGGAAGCTCAAGAACAAGTGAGTAGAAGAACTCACTTGTGCCCAAATAATCCGAAATCTTCAATGTAAGATGATGATTTCTTCCTTATTCTTATTATTGTTTGCATGCATAAGATCAACATTTAAATTTATGACTAAATTAATTTGAAACATATACGAATATGTTAAGTAAAGAGATATCGATTTATAACACGCCCAAGCTGAGTAGCAGGTCCCTCAGTGACACAATCGTCCTGGTCTAAAGAATGCTCGGGACTGTTTCACAATCCGCTCGAGCTAAGCCTTGGGACGCTCGGATCCTGGGCCTGGATGCTCGTCCTTAGCTCGGGACACCCGGATCCTGGGACAGAGTTCCTCCTCCATTCTTGACTGCCTAACAATTTGTGGACATTGACTTAGGGTCGTGGGGATCTTCGTCATTGCCCAATTCAATTTATTTATTTGCTTAGGCCTTTAGTATTGGTCTCCTCTTCGATGCTTGGCCATTAGATGCGATCCATTTAGCTCCATTTTGCTCCATAAATGCAACGCTAGCAATCCCCTCCTACCAAGGACACAAAACCTCAAAGAATATGAAAAATAGGGAACTAAAGATAAGAAATGACCCTAATAGTCGCTAGAAAGCATGGGAACGAGGTTATTTCGGAGACTAAATGTGAACAACTATGAGTCACAACAAACATTCCCAAACCGAACATTTGCTCGTCCCGAGTAAAGAGGTGACTAAAACTATGACCTTTATTTAAACTAGCATACTAATATAGCCGATGTGAGACAATTAGCGGGTCTCACTCCGCCCCTTTAACTCACAACAAGATATCCATGAGGTAAGATGCCTTCTTGCAAGGCAAGGTGGGGCTTGCCAAAATGGCGATACATCCAAGCATTAAGCACACAAAACAAGTAATGGATGCATCTACAAAAAGGAATAGCCACTTTCCTCATCTAAGTGGCGGATATTATCTAAAAGGGAAGCAATCTAAGGGTACATACTCCATTATAGATATGGTTTCTTTAAGTTACTAAGCCTAGGAGGATACCACAAAATCACCTCCAAGTTGTGTCAAGCTAGGGTACCTTTGTCCACAATCGCTAAATGCTTTTGTCAAGAGTAGACTCCCTATGGAGTAAGAAATATTGTAGGTTCGTGGAATTCCTTTTCTTGCCTAGACAAGAAGAAGGGTCATCCCTTCTCCACCATGTACAAAAGTGGAATCAATGGATAAAAGGGATCAATATGATTTTGAGCTTCATAATGGTAGTTTGCTTTTCATTTGTTATTCCTCCCAAATTGTTGTGGAATTTTGACATTTTGAGAACAATTCCTTGCCATTTCTTTGATGTTCGACATTTTTATACTTGGCAAAAGTTTCAATTTTTGCATATTTGAACATTTTCAAAGTCACCCTAATTTGTAACGAGGGTGATTTTATTGAAGCATAGGAGTTTTCATTTTTGTGCTCCTATTTTCTTTGATGCAATTTTGTAAACTTTTTTATTTTCATTTTGATGCTTGTACTCAAATTGAAAATTTTGTGCCCATTCCATTTTTGTGTGAAAGATAAGATAGAAGTGGAAGATGTTTGCATGGTTTCAAGGGTCACCTTGGAATAAACGGTAGACAAGGAGTTATCACACCACAAGGTACTCTTGACTAGGCCTTAGTCCATTAGTTAAAGGATACTAGCGTGACACATCCTAGAATGTTTTGAAGATATTCTAATGAGCAAAGTCTCAAGAAGAAAAATTATCTACAAGGGCCTTATATACACTTATCAAGCTTCCCCAATAGATGTTTTCACAAAATTTTCCTAGAATGTAACTACATGCCATGATGCAACTAGCATATATACAACCTAATGCAAATGCTTCTATCAACTAGTATGCCATATAAACAAAATCCAAGCTCTTAACAACACATTTGTTTGTACCGCATCAACCAAAATAAAGCCACTTTGTCATTAACATATAAAAGGAGGAAGGAGATTTGGAAAGATCATACCATGCTGTCTTCTATTTTCTTCATGCCTCGAATGTGCGTAGTCGGTCCAATGTGATAAGTGTGACAAACAAACACAAATATGTACAATATATAGAATTCTACACTACAAACGATGAACATGTTTTTGGATATTTGAGAATTTTTCAATTTTTATCAATTTTTTGATTTTTGAAAGCTAGGTTAGAATTTCCCATCCCCACACTAGTATGGGCATTGTCCTCCATGGTCAATACGATAGGAAGTTATGCAATGCAATCTATATAAAAATACATGATTTCTAAACTAGTATTCAAATTATATGAAATATATAACAAGTGATGCAATCTAATCTATCCTATATGATGCATGATTTCGATTAGTTGGAGAGCCAATTTGAATTGACTCGCATTCCTTATGAGTGCAAAAAGAGGGGGAGTTCATGAACAAGGAATTAATGTAATCCATGAATTCTAATTTGTCATTTTGGATTCTTTGTCATGGGAGCAAAAAGATAAACACCTCAATGGGACCGAGGTGGGGGTCCTTTGAATGGTGCTAGGACTCCAAACTCAAAAATTACCATGAGCCCAAAATGACTATACAAATGATCAAGATGAAAATTAAAAACAAGAGATAAAAACAAAGCTAAAGGAGGGGTAGGAGACTCACAATGAATAGGTTGATGTTAAGCAATCAACCTTGCACTTGTGGTGTCCTCCATTAAGCTTTGTAAACCTTCAATTGTCGCTCATCGCGACATCATCATCATCGGCCTTATTACCGGCATTATCATCATCAATTTCATCATTATCCACCTCCATTGGACCGGAGAATTCACCAACTTCATCATAATCGGAATTCGGACTTTGCTCTTCTTCATGGCAAGAACTAATACCTTCCTCATCTTCCTCAACAACAATCTTCCCTCCATTAACCACCCGGCTATCCTTGTCGGCATCTTGAGAAGAATTAGGGAAGAACACTTTCTTATCCGCCCAACTAGGCAAAGGACATGAAGAATCAAGAAGTCCTTGCTTAGCAAGATGTAGTAGTGGTGGATATTGGGTGTAATAAGCATTCACCCATCGATCATAAGCTTCTCTATGCAAGTGTTGCATCAATTGGGTTAAGTAATCATTGCCTACCACAACATTAGAGCCACTTGGTTTAAACTCTTGGTAGGCAAAAGGATAGGGTCGAGTCACAATGGTAGAGGAGGAGGGCTTTGCAATCTGATTCCTTTGTTGCTTGATTATCAATTCGGCTTCTTTGGAGACGGGAATGAGGTAGTTGGTTCGATGGGTGGAGATACGGCAAATCTTGCTTGGAAAGACAATGGACTTGGCATCCTTGGTGAGCCATTCAAATTTATGATCAAGATTGTCATTTTTAACCCAATGAAACTTGTTGATCAAATTACTCATGTCAAGAAGGTTGCTTCCCTTAACCGGTTTGTAAGTATTATCCTTGTTGAACTCCGGGTTGAAGTGTTTAGCTAACCTTTTCACTAAGCCCCCATTTACAATAAAGGCCGCTCCATATTTCCCATTATCAATATCTAACCACCGCTCAATCAATAATTGAAGAATGTTGTACTTACAGGTGGACTTCCATTAACATTCAAGAAGGACTCGAGATAGAAAAAGACGAGTTCGGTGAAGTGGTTGGCCTCTTTTCAGGCAATTAGAGTATTAGCCACAAACTTGTGCCAAAACCTTAAGCCCGGATGGTGAACATACAAGGCATGGCACTCCCGGAAAGAATTGAATTGACGACCGGTTATAGCCTTCCATAGGGGTCCGGCATCATCCTTCAAAGGCTTCTTTTCAAAATTATCATATTTCGTAAGTTCAAACACTTTACCAAATTCACGCTTAAGCATTCTTCTACTCTGGTTTTCAAGTCGGAACTCAACACAAGTTCGAGTCTATACCTTGTACTCCCTTAAGGAGCTTATGAACTCCATGGTCAAATAGGGGTAAGTTAATTCATTCATATCAAAGAGGGTTTTCAACCCCATAGACTCGAAGAATGCTCTAGATTGCTCAAGTACATCCAATTTTTGCAAAGTATCTTGGCAAATAAACTTGGTAGCTAATACTTTCTTTTTGGTAAGGGATTGAAATGCAAGCCTATGTTTGTCGGATAATAAAGTTACCTCCGGATAGTTTGGCAATTGTTCCAGAACCGTAATAGAAGGGGTAGTTTCCTCAATGGTATTGAGGATTTGTTGGGCTCGCTACCTTGGTTGAGCTACTACCAAAGTTTTTGATGCTAGAAGAGTTTGTTGTCTTTTTGACAAATTTGGGGTTTTGGGTGCCATAGTTCCACCTTTAGTCATTGCCATTGTATGCTCCTTATCAATTTGATATCAACAAACAAAGATGATTCTTGAATGCTCCTTGATTCTTCAAATTTCAATCAATTCCTCAATCAATTAGGGATTTTCGTAATTTGTCCCAAACCCTAGAAAAATGACTCCATTTGTGAGGAAATTGATGATTAAATGGTCTTTTGTTGATGAAGGAGTAATTTAATTGTCTTTTGAGCAAGTTTTGATTTGATTGTGGTGAATTTTGGTGAGAAATTGATGTTTTTGGATGAGGGGATTGAAGGTTAAAGTGAGGGAAAATGGTTGTGTTTATGTTTGAAAGAGGTAAATGAATTGGGAAGAAGGGAAAAATCTCGTGTTATGCTATGTAGCAGGTCTGGGACGGGCGGCCAGAGGTTAGCTTGAGCGGATTTTCTTGCAGGGAATTTTGAGAGAGGCAAAGCAGGTCTGGGACGGGCGTCTTGAGTTCTGCTCGAGCAGATTCTGGAATGAGACGCTCGATTAACCTTTGGGACGAGCGAATTTTTCTTTAGTGATATCTCAAAAATTTGAAGGCTCTCAGGACCCACGGCCCGAGTATAGGTGATGTGACCATAATTGGCGCATATTTAGCCACCGAATTACCATTGTTTCTATGCTTTTTAGTGCCTATTTGGGTCATTTCTTATCTTTAGTTCTTTGTTTTGCATATTCTTTGAGATTTTGATCCCTTGGTAGGAAAGGAGTAAGAATCTTGCATTTTCATGGCAAAACAAGGCTAAATTGATCATATTCAATGACCAAGCATCAAGGAGAGACAAGACTAGAAGGCCTTTGTACATAGCATAGTAGAAGAGCATTGTTGAGAAAAGGATCCTTGAGTCCCCAAGGAAATCCCCAAGGAATTCATGAAGAAAAGGGAAGAAAAAGAAGAAGGAAAGTTGCTGAACTACAATCCGAACGGATTGTAGAGAATCCGTCCGTCCTCGCCAAATCCGAGCGTCCCGCAAAGGAATCCGCTCGGATTCCCCCTCGCCAGTCCGAGCGTCTTGCCCAAGAATCCGCTCGGATTCCTCAAAGACAGATCCGGCCGTCCCGACTCCCATCCGCACGGATCGCAAAGACAAAGACGTTTTCATTCCTCAAGCATCGATAAGAGAAGCCCTTCTCTCGGATAATCCCGGAGGCTCCTTGCTCAAATTAAAAAGTGTAATTACTAGTTTAGCCCTTAGTTAACCCTAATGCATCCTCCCTAATTTTCACTATAAATACCCCATTAGTCTAATTAGAGGAGCATGTTCTTCTTATCAATAATTAGTGTAGTTAATATCAATCAAATCTCTCTTCAATATTGTAATCAAATATTAATCAAGTTTTAATCCAAGTTTTAGTTCTTTAATCTCTCTCTTGTTCTTACTTTATTTTGGGTAATTGAAGATTATTTGGGTTATTATTGGGAGATTGACAACCTCTCAATCTAGGATTCAAGTACTTCTATTATTCTTGCTTTATTATTGGAATCATTAGTAGGTATAATCTCTTAATCCCTTTTTAATTATTGCTAATTACTTTCATTTATTCATCATGTTTCATTATGTTAGTATGATTGACAACCTTTCTAGCATGTTCAATATGATGATGAGTGAGTAGTCTCTTAGCTAGGGTTTAATGGGTGATTAGGGGAAACCAACATGGGGAATGATTCATGCTTAAATTAATATGCTTTCATACCTTATTTGCTTGCTTGTTTTGATCTTAATACATGCACATGTTATATTTGATGAAATGCTAAGCCTATGAATCCTTGCATTTACTATCATCTTCTATCCTTTCAACTTGACTTGTAAGACATAACCCAACTCGAGTCTTGTTAGACCATGCATGTGTTAAGTAGGGAAGATTTAGTCGACTTGTAGGTGTTGTACAATCTAATCGATTCGGCTCCGGGACCCAACCCTTCCTAAGAACCGTAAGACATAAACCAACTCGGTTCCTCCACAACATTAATTGCTTGCAACCTTGTAAACATGTTTGTATGATCAACACCATGAATCCCCCATGACCCCATGATATCCTAGCACTTTTAATCATTTGTTTACATCCTTCTTTTATTGCTTGTTTTACTATATTGCTTGCATTAGTTTAGACACAACTACAAACCCAAACAAATCGTGACACTAGCATAAATTGAGATAGATAGACTTAGAACCCAAAGCACACCGTCCCATGGATCGACCTCGACTTACCGCTAACTAGTTGTTTGTTGAGTATTATAAATGTGTTTGATTGAGAGCCTTAACGACACTCCACATCAAAAATGGCGCCGTTGCCGGGGACGGTGTTTAATTGATTTAGGATTTCTTTTATTGTTTTTAGTTGTGTCTTTTTCACCTTGGGGAAGTAAAACCCCTCGAGGTTTGCTCTAATCGTTTTCAAGTTGTTTGGTATTTTGCGAGAATGGATTTCATAGATTGTTTTGTAGAGGACCATTTGAGTATCCCTTACTTCAAGGATCCCATGCAAGCATTAGAGGCCTTAGAAGCAAGTAAGGCTAAGAGCATGTATTGGGAGTTGGAGGTGGATCTCTTTGAGGCCGCTCTAGCTAACAAAGAACTCACCCATGCACAATCCGAGTTGGTGCATAATATTCTAGTAGAAGCATGTCAACCCATAGAGGATGAGCAATCTATCCTAGAGGATATTCTACAAACTCAAGAGCAAGAGGAACCCATCATGGAATTTGAATATGATGAGGTTAATGAAAGTGAAGTTGAGTATGCTATGAGAATGGAATGTCTAATGGAGATGGAGCAAATTCTCAATGACACTCCAAAGGAGGAAAGTGAGGTACAAACTCCTACTTTAAAACCCCTTCCTCCAAATTTGAAATATGCTTACCTTGATGAATCAAAGACCAAACCCGTGATTGTTAATGATAGACTTGATGATGACCAATTGGGTAAATTGCTTAATGTGTTGAAACAACATGAAAAGGCTATAGGTTATAGTCTAGATGACCTTAAGGGGATTAGTCCCAACTTTTGCGTGCATAAGATTCATCTAGAGGACGACCATAGACCTACCATTCAACCCCAAAGAAGATTGAACCCCCACATGCAAGAAGTTGTCAAAGGAGAAGTCATGAAATTACTTGATGCGGGAATCATATACCCCATATCGGATTCTTTGTGGGTTAGCCCCGTCCAAGTGGTACCTAAGAAAGGAGGTACTACGGTAGTGACAAATGAAAAGAATGAATTAATACCCACAAGAATGATCACCGGTTGGCGTATGTGCATTGACTACCGTAAATTGAACTCCGCAAAAAGGAAAGATCACTTCCCCTTACCATTCATTGACCAAATGCTTGAGAGGTTAGCCTCTAACAAATTCTTTTGTTACCTTGACGGGTATTCGGGATTCTTCCAAATCCCTATACACCCGGATGACCAACATAAGACCACCTTCACGTGCCCTTATGGCACTTTTGCATATAGACGGATGCCTTTTGGATTATGTAATGCCCCCGCTACTTTCCAAAGATGCATGATGAGTGTCTTCTCCGATTATCTAGAGACCATAATGGAAGTTTTTATGGATGATTTTAGTGTTTATGGAAAGGACTTTGACTCATGCTTGCATAATCTTTCTCTTGTATTGCAAAAATGTGAAGATGTTAGTCTTGTTTTAAATTGGGAAAAGTGTCATTTCATGGTTAATGAAGGAATTGTTTTGGGTCATTTGATTTCGGAAAAAGGCATCGAGGTCGATAAAGCTAAAGTTAAGGTGATAGAGAAACTCCCACCCCCCGTGAATGTTAGAGGGGTGAGAAGTTTTCTCGGTCACGCGGGTTTTTATCGTCGATTCATAAAAGATTTTTCTAAAATAGCAAAACCCCTCACTCAACTTTTGCTTAAGGATGCCCAATTCCAATTTACTGACGAGTGTGTTGAAGCTTTCAATAGAATCAAAGAAGCATTAATCTCGGCACCAATCATCCAACCCCCAAATTGGGAGTTACCTTTTGAGATTATGTGCGATGCTAGCAACTACGCCGTTGGAGCGGTTCTTGGCCAACGGGTAGGGAGAGCTCTTCATGCCATCTATTACATAAGCAAGACCCTTGACCCTTCTCATGTGAATTATGATACAACCGAAAAGGAGCTTCTTGCCATTGTATATGCTTTGGATAAATTTCGGTCCTACTTACTTGGATCCAAGGTGATTGTATTTTCGGATCACCGTGCTCTTCGACATCTCTTGATAAAGAAGGAGGCAAAACCAAGGTTGTTGAGATGGATTTTGCTTCTTCAAGAATTTGACTTGGAAATAAGAGACAAGAAAGGAGCCGAGAATGTAGTGGCGGATCATTTGTCAAGGATCCGGTTTCATGATGAAAATGGAGAAACCCCGATCAATGACTCATTCCCCGACGATATCTTGATGGCTATTCAAACTCAACTTGAAAGGCACATCACCCCATGGTTTGCCGATTATGCTAACTATATTGTTGGAAAAGTGCTCCCTCCTAACTTGAACCACAACCAAAGGAAGAGATTCCTATTTAAAGTGAAGAGGTACTTTTGGGATGACCCAAACCTCTATAAGGAGTGTAGTGATGGGCTCTACCGAAGATGCATCCCTCAATGGGAAATCCAAGGAATCTTGGAAGGATGTCATTCATCACCCTACGGTGGCCACCATGGAGCAAGAAGAACCGTTGCAAAAATCCTCCAATCGGGTTTCTATTGGCCCACAATGTTTCAAGATACAAGAGAATTCATCATTCATTGCGATGCTTGTCAAAGAACGGGCAATATATCTTGGAGGAACGAAATGCCACAAAGAGGCATCCTAGAGGTAGAGATTTTCGATGTTTGGGGAATCGACTACCAAGGACCCTTTGTGACATCCAATGGGAATAAGTACATCCTTGTGGCCGTAGATTACGTTTTAAAGTGGGTAGAGGCAATTGCTACCCCGAATGATGATGCAAAAACGGTCACCAAGCTCTTCAAGAAGATAATTTTTCCAAGATTCGGAGTTCCTAGAGCTATCATTAGTGATGGAGGAACACATTTCCATGAAAAGAAGCTTGCATCCCTTTTGACCAAATATGGTGTTCAACATCGAACCGGCTTGGGATATCATCCTCAAACAAGCGGTCAAGTGGAAATTTCAAATAGAGAGATCAAGCAAATTCTTGAGAAAGTTGTGAACAAGACTCGGAAAGATTGGAGCACAAAGCTTGATGATGCTCTTTGGGCTTATAGGACGGCCTATAAGACTCCCATAGGTGCCTCCCCCTACAAGCTTGTATATGGAAAAGCATGTCATTTACCAATCGAATTGGAATACAAAGCTTATTGGGCAATCCGAGCACTCAATCTTGATCTCAAATTGAGCGGTCAAAAGAGGATGATCCAAATCCAAGAGTTGGAGGAATTCCGACTACAATCTTATGAGAATGCAAAGATTTACAAAGAAAGAACAAAAATGCTTCATGATAAGAGGATTCGACAAAAGGCCTTGCACAAGGGAGACAAAGTCCTTCTATTCAATTCCCGCTACCGACTCTTTCCGGGAAAATTGAACTCTAGATGGATGGGTCCCTATGTGATAACCGAAGTTGGGAAGTATGGAGATTTCGAACTCAAGGCGGAAGATGGAAGCAAGTTCAAGGTAAATGGTCAAAGATTGAAGCCATACTATGAAGGAGCATTTGTTGGAGAGGTCGAGGCTACCTACCTCGGTCCTCCTTCTCCTTGACATCTCATCAAGAATGAGAGTTTGGTGGAGTCCTCCCTAAACCACCATTTGTAAATATACTAACCCTCTAACTATTATTTATTATTTAATTGCATTTGTTTAATAAGCATAAATTCTGTTCATGAGCGCAAGTGAGGGAGGGTTACTAATGAGTTTTTGAATGAAGGAAGGAGAAAATTCCTAAGTGTGGGGATGCATTGAAAGAAAGGAGAAAAAGTCAAACACTCGCAGCAAGAATCCGTGCGTCTCTCTGGAAATCCGGACGTCCTGGCGAGAATACGGACGTCCAAAGGAAAACCGCGCGTCCAAATGTGTTGAGAAATTGAAGGTTTCGGATCAAGAAGAATCCGAGCGTCCTAAGGAAGAAGACGCCCGTCTGAGAGAATCCGGCCGGATTAGTGGAAAGACGCTCGTCTTTTCCCCTGAGCATTTCAAAGAAAAATCTCTGTCGAAGAATCCGCCCGTCTTCTCAAGAAGACGCCCGTCCCCGACTTCTCGATGAATCCGAGCGTCTTATGCTCGGGACGCCCGTCTTGAGGCGAGAAAAATTCTGGGATTATACTGTGGCGAGAATCCGGGCGTCTTGCCCGTAATCCGCCCGTCCCGTGAGAGGAGAATCCGAGCGTCTCGCCTTCGAATCCGCTCGTCTCCCTGCCCGTTTCTCGACCCGACTTTTCTCAATTAAATTACACCCCACCACCCATATAATGACACATCACTACTCCTTCCACTCACCCTATAAAACTCACCCCCTTGTAACTCCCATACATATCCAAATCACTCTCTTCACCCACAAAATCAAAAACCCCCAAATTTTCTAGGGTTTTCAACACTCAATCAACAAGTAGCAACCTTACTCTTTCACAAATCAAAAAGAACTCAAGGATGGCACCTAGAAGATCTTCCTTTAGAAGTGCAAGAAGACCTAGGATGGTGGGAAGTTCCTCTACCTCACATCTAAACACCATTAGAAGAGAGCATGTAGAAATTGTAGACCTCACAAGGCTCGACGATTTCTCGAATGTGGAATTCCTTGATGATGTGCAGCGATTGGTCTTCCATCGACGCTTAAGTAAGAATATTCTTCCCATTAAATTTCTTTGTCATGATACCTTAAGAAAGCTTGGAATTTTCCACCAAGTGGAGGCTTTATTTGAGGTTTTTGGTCTTTCAACACTCTTTCGCATGTTTGAACCAACCTATCGGTCTCTTGTGCTCGAATTCTTGAGTTGCTTAAAGATTACAACTTCAAACAAAGTGATTAGCATAGAGTTTAGGTTGGAGAATGTCTCTAGAACAATGACCCTTGTGGAATTTGCGAGTGTGTTCGGTCTTGATGTCTCGCCTACCCGAACATCAAGACCCAAGAAGTATAGTGTCGCACCTTTGTGGAGGGCCATGACGGGTCGGGACTTCATTCTTACCAAAGAGTGTCTTGCTTTTCACATCCAAAACCCAATCTTGAGGCTCACATACCGATTTCTTTCGGGTACCCTCTTCGCCCGCCGAGACCCGGCTATTGTGAATCAAATGGACCTCATGTTCATGGAATCCTATCTAAACATTCAAGGAAGAGATGGGTATCATCTCAATGCACCTCTAGTCTTGCTAGAAAAGTGGGCGAAATTCCGAAATGGTGATGATGATGGGAAGAAGCATATAGTGAATGGTGGACTCATAACAAGACTTGCAAAGCACTTTAATCCTAGGTTCAATGAGAACAATGAGTACACTTCACTCTCGGGAGGAATGAGAATTAATGAAGACCTCCTTGTTGTCCAACACCATTGGATAACCCTTGAGGGGGTTGATAAAAGGATCAAATGGTTGACGAAAGGAAGTGATCCTATCTACCTTCCGATGGCCGACCTACCTCGAGTCTCCCCAAGGAGAGGAAGCTTGTCCCCAATACCCTCTTACCTCATTCAAAGTCAAGAAAGGCAAGCTCCACCCCCACAAGCTCCTCCACCACAACAACAAGAACAACAAACTCAAGGTGAAAAGATAAAGGTGCCTCCCTACCCCTTTCCCTACCAACCTTACAACCATCCGAATCCCTTCATCCTCCCCCGTGACGACTTTTTCACGGGAATCTTGCAAGACTTGCACTACCGTCAATATGAAACCAAGGTGGACAACTATTATGCTCTTTACCCTCAATACCACGACATGGTTCAAAAGGGACGGATAACTGAAGAAGGAGCTTTTCCTTCATGGGCTCAAATGGAGTTGCTCTTTCCTAACTCGGACAAGGCCAATGAAGGGGCAAACGGTCGCAAAGGGGAGAAGAGCGGCGACTCTTGTGGAGGTGATACGGTGAAGCTTGAGAGTGAAGAAGATGAATTCATGGATCCAAGTTTAAGTGATGCTTCTAGGGATATTTGGGATACCGATATTGAAGGAGATGATGCCGATTTCTAGGAGATTACTTCATCACTAGGTGGAGCGGGCAAGAGGCACCCACCTTAGTTCAAGTGAAGTTTTCTCAACTCTCCTCTTTATCTTTATTTTTCATGAAAAGAACTTTGCATCTTGTTTGTTTGTATTTTATTTAACTTTGACTAATTGTTGGTTTAGTCCTAGCAACACCAAAGGACTCACACCTCGGTTCCATTGAGGTGTTCTTTCTTTATTGTTCCCACTTTTGTAAAATCCAAAATGACAATCTAGTTTCATGCATAGCATAGTGTGTGCATGAACTCCCCCATGCTTTGACATTAGCAATAGTGTCTTACTTGGTTTGGGGAAGTTAATGCATACGCAACGGGAGGTAATTTAAATTATCCTCTCCGTCATAACAAAAACCATGCATCATGTAGTATAGCTTAGTGTAGAATTGCATTTAGTATAGAAATCATGCATCATCTTTGCATAATTTCCATCATTTTGGCCATTGAGGACAATGCCCATATTAGTGTGGGGATGGGAATTCTAACACTTAACTTTTATTCAAAAACCATAAAAATTGAAAAATTTCAAAAATCATAAAAATTTAAAAATTGAAAAACCAAAAACAAGTTCATTTCCTTTGTATATATTGTCTTGTATATATTGTGTTTGTTTTATCCTTGTTCACATTGATTGACTACGCCACATCCGAGACATGAGGATATTGAAGACCGCATGGTATGATCTTTCCAATCTCCTTTTTCCTCTTTATGTTAATGACTATGTGGCTTTATTTTGATTGATGCGGTAAAAACAATGTGAACTTAGGATTGCATCTAGTTTATTTGGCATATTAGTTGGTAGAATCATATGCATTAGGATGTATAAATGTTAGTTGCATCATGGCATGTAGTTGCATGTTAGAAAAATTTTGCGATACCGTCTACTTGGGAAGCTTGACAAATGTATATAGGCCTTAGTAGATGCTTTTTATTCTTAAGACTTTGCTTGTTAGAATACTTGTAAAACACCCTAGGATGTGTCATGCTAGTATCCTTTGACCCATGGTTTAAGGCCGAGTCAAGAGTACCTTGTGGTGTGATAACTCCTTGGCTACCGTTTATTCCAAGGTGACCCTTGAAACCATGCATACTTCCATCATTCATCCATGTTCTACCATATTTTTGTCATCAAAGGGAATGGGCACAAAAAGAAATCAATTTGAGTTCAATGAAATGAAAAGAAAAAAGAAAGTTTGCAAAAATGCATCAAATGAAAAGAGGAGCAAAAATAGAACTCCTAAAACTTCAAATACAAGGCACCCTCGTTACTAATTGGGGTGACTTTGAAAATGTTCAAAATAAATGCAAAAAGTTGTCAAGTATTGAAATGCCAAAAATCAAAAAGAATGGCAAAGAAAGTGTTCTCAAAAAGTCAAATGCCAAAGAAATTTGGGGGGAAAACAAAAATGAAAGCAAACTCCC
This sequence comes from Silene latifolia, assembly GCF_048544455.1. NCBI lineage: Eukaryota > Viridiplantae > Streptophyta > Magnoliopsida > Caryophyllales > Caryophyllaceae > Silene > Silene latifolia. Next base: position 95,677,930 of record NC_133527.1, read on the forward strand.
AAAGTGAAACTCAAATATCTATCGATCCCTTTATCCATCATATCCATTTTTGTGCATGGTAGAGAGGGGACGACCCTTCTTCTTGTCTAGGCAAGAGGGGGAATTCCGCGATCCTCCAGTGTTTCTAACACCATAGGGAGTCTACTCTTGACAAAAGCATTTAACGATTGAGGACAAAGGTACCCTAGCTTGACACCTTTTGGAGGTAATTTATCGGTATCCTTCTAGGCTTAGTAATTTGAACAAATTGCATCTATGAAGGATTGTGTACCCTTGAATTTCTTCCCTTGTAGATAATTTCCGCCACTTAGATGAGGAAAGTGGCTATTCTTTTTGTAGATGCATCCATTATGTGTTTTTGTGTGCTTAATGTTTGGATGTGTCGCCATTTTGGCAAGACCCACCTTGCCTTGCAAGAAGGCATCCTACCTCATGGTTGTCTTGTTGTGAGTTGAAGGGGTGGAGTGAGACCCGCTAATTGTCTCATATCGGCTATTATTATTAGGTTAGGTTAGTATTGGTCCTAGTCTTTGTCACCTCTTTACTCGGGACGAGCAAAGGTTCGGTTTGGGGATATTTGATGTGACCATAATTGGCGCATATTTAGCCCCCGAATTACCATTGTTTCTATGCTTTTTAGTGCCTATTTGGGTCATTTCTTATCTTTAGTTCTTTGTTTTGCATATTCTTTGAGATTTTGATCCCTTGGTAGGAAAGGAGTAAGAATCTTGCATTTTCATGGCAAAACAAGGCTAAATTGATCATATTCAATGACCAAGCATCAAGGAGAGACAAGACTAGAAGGCCTTTGTACATAGCATAGTAGAAGAGCATTGTTGAGAAAAGGATCATTGAGTCCCCAAGGAAATCCCCAAGGAATTCATGAAGAAAAGGGAAGAAAAAGAAGAAGGAAAGTTGCTGAACTACAATCCGAACGGATTGTAGAGAATCCGTCCGTCCTCGCCAAATCCGAGCGTCCCGCAAAGGAATCCGCTCGGATTCCCCCTCGCCAGTCCGAGCGTCTTGCCCAAGAATCCGCTCGGATCCCTCAGTCCAGATCCGGCCGTCCCGACTCCCATCCGCACGGATCGCAAAGACAAAGACGTTTTCATTCCTCAAGCATCGATAAGAGAAGCCCTTCTCTCGGATAATCCCTGAGGCTCCTTGCTCAACTTAAAAAGTGTAATTACTAGTTTAGCCCTTAGTTAACCCTAATGCATCCTCCCTAATTTTCACTATAAATACCCCATTAGTCTAATTAGAGGAGCATGTTCTTCTTATCAATAATTAGTGTAGTTAATATCAATCAAATCTCTCTTCAATATTGTAATCAAATATTAATCAAGTTTTAATCCAAGTTTTAGTTCTTTAATCTCTCTCTTGTTCTTACTTTATTTTGGGTAATTGAAGATTATTTGGGTTATTATTGGGAGATTGACAACCTCTCAATCTAGGATTCAAGTACTTCTATTATTCTTGCTTTATTATTGGAATCATTAGTAGGTATAATCTCTTAATCCCTTTTTAATTATTGCTAATTACTTTCATTTATTCATCATGTTTCATTATGTTAGTATGATTGACAACCTTTCTAGCATGTTCAATATGATGATGAGTGAGTAGTCTCTTAGCTAGGGTTTAATGGGTGATTAGGGGAAACCAACATGGGGAATGATTCATGCTTAAATTAATATGCTTTCATACCTTATTTGCTTGCTTGTTTTGATCTTAATACATGCACATGTTATATTTGATGAAATGCTAAGCCTATGAATCCTTGCATTTACTATCATCTTCTATCCTTTCAACTTGACTTGTAAGACATAACCCAACTCGAGTCTTGTTTGACCATGCATGTGTTAAGTAGGGAAGATTAAGTCGACTTGTAGGTGTTGTACAATCCAAGAGATTCGGCTCCGGGACCCAAACTTTCCTAGGATTGTAAGATATAACCCAACTCAATCCATCACAATAATAATTGCTTGCTTATAATTTGAGAACATGTTTGTATGATCATATCCCATGATTCCCCTATGAACCCATGACACCCTAGTGCTTTTAATCAATTGTTTACACCCTTATTTTATTTACCTTGTTAGTTTATTTTCATTGCTATCTTAGTTTAGTAACCTTCTACATCAACCCAATTTGTGACACCCCTAGACACCACTAGTTACAATAGAATCTTCATCTCAATACCCGTCCCTTGGGATCCGACCTTTACTTGCCTCTTTACTAATTGTAGAGTTGTTTGTAAAGTATAAATTGTGTTTTGTATCGACCATTGACCAACGACCACATATGCTTAATTGTGAACACCAAATGGCTACGATCAAAAATGCTTGTTGTGAGTTGAAGGGGCGGAGTGAGACCCGCTAATTGTCTCATATCGGTTATGTTATTAGGTTAGTTTTAAATAAAGGTCTAGTTTTAGTCACCTCTTTACTCGGGACGAGTAAAGGTTCGGTTTGGGGATATTTGATGTGACCATTTTTTGCGCACATTTAGTCCCCTAATTGAGCCTATTTTGCATACTATTATAACATTTTATGGCCATTTTATCCGTCAAAACCTTCCTATTTGCTTTTCTATCGCATTTCATATGTTTTGTAGAAAAGGAGATAATAAGGCGGAAATTCCCGTCTTTTCATGCATATTTGGAAGCTACTTGACGATAATAGATGGACTAGTATGAAGAGGAAGCAAGGACTAAAGACCAATCTCGAAAGAATTAAATGGAAATGAGCAAAAAGGGAAGAAACGAAGAAGAACCACTGCTGAAGAACAATCCGAGCGGATTGTCTGAAATCCGCCCGTCCCATCACCACAATCCGAGCGTCCTGCTCTCTAATCCGCTCGGATTGCCCCACTAGAATCCGTCCGGATTCCCCTGAATCCGCTCGGATTCCCTTACCAGAATCCGGCCGTCCCGACTCCCATCCGCACGGATTGTAGCACAGCACGTTTTCATTCTTCTAGCAACGATAAGAGAAGCCCTTCTCTCGGACAATCCCGGAGTCTCCCTGCTCAAATCTCAAAAGTGTAATTACTAGTTTAGCCCTTAGTTAACCCTAATGCATCCTCCCTAATTTCCACTATAAATACCCCATTTGTAAATAATCAAAGGGGACCCTTTTATGTTGTTTTTAGAGTAGAAAATCCTTCTTTAGATTAGATTAGGAGTAGATTAGAATAGATTACTCTTTAATCTTTCCACAAATTACACATTAATCTCTCCTTAATTATTGTTCAAGTTTATTATTCAAGTTTATTATTGGGTAATTGAAGATTATTGGGTTATTATTGGGAGATTGACAACCTTCCATCAATCAATCAAGTTTCTTCTATTATTCTTGCTTTATTATTTGGATCATCTTAAGTTGGTATAATTCCTTTACTCTTTAATCTTTATTGTTCATTTCTTCATTCTATTATCATGCTTATACTTGTTGTGATGATTGACACCATTAATGACATGTTTCCCATGATGATGAGTGAGTAGTTACTTAGCTAGGATTAGTGGGTAGTTGGGGGAAACAAACATGGGATTGATTCATGCTTAATCTAATATGTTCACATGATTAAATTGCTTGCTTGTTGTGATGTCAACTTTATGCACATGTTGTGTTTGATGAAATGCTAAGCCTATGAATCCTTGCATTTACAACCATCTCTTATCTACTCAACTTGACTTGTAAGATATAAACCAACTCGAGTCTTGTTAGACCATGCATAGAAGTTGATTAGGAGGAAAGTAAGTCGACTTGTAGGTGTTGTACAATCTAATCGATTCGGCTCCGGGACCCAACCCTTCCTAAGAACCGTAAGACATAAACCAACTCGGTTCCTCCACAACATTAATTGCTTGCAACCTTGTAAACATGTTTGTATGATTAACACCATGAATCCCCCATGACCCCATGATATCCTAGCACTTTTAATCATTTGTTTACATCCTTCTTTTATTGCTTGTTTTACTATATTGCTTGCATTAGTTTAGACACAACTACAAACCCAAACAAATCGTGACACTAGCATAAATTGAGATAGATAGACTTAGAACCCAAAGCACACCGTCCCATGGATCGACCTCGACTTACCGCTAACTAGTTGTTTGTTGAGTATTATAAATGTGTTTGATTGAGAGCCTCAACGACACTCCACATCAATAGGACGGGCGTCCTCAGGTTGGAGGACCCGCGTCCTGAAGTCAGCTCGGGCAGATTTTCTTACAGAAATTTTATCAAAACTTGAACCCTTCCAGCTCCCACGACACAAAGCCAGGACGGGCGTCTTGAGTCTGGAGACGCTCGTCTCAACGCTGGCTCGGGCAGATTTCAACTCAATGCAGTAATCTTGCACGTCTTGCTCCTCAGCTCCAACGAGCTTAGGTCTGCTCGTGGGGAACCTCTTCCCGCGTCATTCTTTCTTCCTTTCCTTGTTAATTGTTGTGGGTTGCACTACAAAGGCTAGGTTAGCCTAGGCATGTGCCATCCCCATACTTGATCAAATACTACACATTAAAACACATTAAAATCCCTCCCTCACTTGCTCTCATGTCAAAAATATTATAACAAAGCATGAAAATGCAATGCATAAATGACAAAAATGCACTAAAGGATATGAAATGCTAGTTAAGGGGTTCGAATATTTACAAATGGTGGTTTAGGGAGGACTCCACCAAACTCTCCTTCTTATGAGAGGTATCAAGGGGGCAAAGCCAAGGTGTTGTTGATGTTGCTCAACACCTTGTAGAAGTAGTCAAAGGCTTGTTCATTCTCATGGTAAAGTTCTTGCATAGACCCATGCACATTGTTGTTTTCATTGTGGTAGTCCGAGTCAAAGTGTTGACAAGGATCCATCAAGCCTTGGTTTAGAGTCATAGCATTCCCAATGTAAAGATTAACCAATCCTTCAAATTCATCGTCTCATAGACCATAAACTTCATTCGCTTTCTCCCCTATGTAGAGTGGATCATGAGTTGACAAGAGCAACTCTCCTTCTTTGTTATCATGGCCAATGAGACCTTTCATTAATTGTCATGATGGGTGATCTATTCGAGCTCTCATTATTGTTGTTGAAAATTCCATGCCCTCCGAATAGAGCTACTTGAATGTCATCTACTTTCTTCTTCCATATAGGTGATATTTCTTTACCCTTGGCTTAATCTTTGCATAGAGATTCTAATTTCTTCCTATCACTTTCTCGGCTATAGTGATCGACCATGAAACATGGCTCATGTAATCGGGGAGCTCTCATGGTTTTGTCAAGATTGATAGTAATTGTCTCATCCCCTACCTTAAGTGTGAGCACTCTATGTTTCACATCGATTACCGCTCTGGCGGTATACAAGAAAGGTCTTCCTAAGATGATAGGAATGTTAGAATCCTCCTCCATGTCTACAATGACAGAGTCTACTGGGATTATAAATTTGCCAATTCTCACAGGCACATCCTCCCATACCCCTGGAGGTATCTTTGTTGATCGATCCGCCATTTGAAGAGTAATGTTGGTGAATTTGAGCTCTCCCACTCCAAGCCTCTCACATACCGATTATGGCATGACACTTACACTTGCTCCAAGATCACACAATGCCTTGTTGATTGTAGTGTCGCCAATGGTACATGGGATAGAAAAACTTCCCAGATCTGTGAGCTTTGGAGGGGAATTCCTTGAAGAATATCACTACTCACTTTGGTAAAGGCAATAGTCTCCAACTTTCGGATGGGTTTCTTCTTGGTAAGAATATCCTTCATTTACTTTGCATAAGCCGGAACATGATTGATCAATTCCGTGAATGGGATTGAGACTTCTAAGTTCTTCATAATTTCCATGAACTTTCCAAGTTGCTCATCAAGCTTAGGCTTAGCTTGGCGAATTGGGAATGGAAGTCTAATCACAATAGGCTCTTTCTCAATTTCCTTAGCCTTCTCTTCATTTTTCTTCTTTGATGAGTCATTGGTTGTTGTCTCTAATACCTTAGGATTTCTCCTTAGTGGCTCAATCATATCACTTTTCTTGTCATTTTTCTCAACAATTCCTTCTTTAATTTGCATCATTGGTCCCTCATATCTAGTACCGCTCCTTAAGTGGATGGCATTGATGGTCTCATGTCTTGTGGGAGGATTACCTTGACGAGGTAATTGTCTTAGTTGTCTTTGGGACCTAGAAGATGCTAGTTGAGTCATTTGAGTCTCTAACATTTTGGTGTGGGCAAGTATGTTGTTGATGGTGGTTTCTTTAGCTTGGCTCTCTTTTTGCATTTGTGCAAAGAAATCTAGTTGGCTCTTTTGTATTTGGAGGACCGCTTTTTGAACATCAAATGCTTGGTCATTGGGTTGATTGTAGTATGGTCTTTGAGTAGGATTTCTCATCGGAGGTGGGTTGAGGGTTTTAGACATTTATGCTTTTGTATGAGAGATTTGGATGGAATTTGGTGTTCTCATTATAGTAGTTGGAATAAGGAGTGCCATTCTTGTATGTTTGGAAAGCATTCACTTATTCATTTGTTCCCCTACATTCGTTTTGATCGTGTCCCAAGGTTCCACAACTTTCACATACTCTATTTGGAATTGAGGTTGATGCCATCATAGCATTAACATGTTGTTTGGGTGATTTGGAAGCTTCATCAAGCTTAGCCATGGCCTTCTTAAACTTTAAGTTGATGGTGTCGATATGAGCACTTAGTTGAGCACTCAATTGTGTACACATGTAACTAAGAAACTGGCACATAATTAACATCAGTTTTTGTATGAACCGATGTTATTTATTACCATTTACATCGGTTTAACTAGAACTGATGTTAATGTGGCGATGTTAATAAGACTTTTTCTACTAGTGTGTGATGGAATGTACCTCATGCTTTCCTCCTCTAGTGGCCTTTCGAGGCCTACTATATTGGGAATTATGAACCGCCATCTCCTCGATTTTGGCCCATGTTTGGTTGTCATCAACTTCGGTAAACCTCCTATTGGATCCCATATTAAGGATATTGCGTGAGTCTTCGTATAAGCCGTTCCAAAACTGTTGAACAGGGAACCACTCACTAAGTCCATGGTGTGGACAAGAACGACAAGTGTCCTTAAAACTCTCCCATGCTTCATATAATGATTCCTCATCCCTTTTGCTTGAACCCGATGATTTGGGCTCTCAACATGTTGGTCTTCTCCGGAGGACAGAATTTCTTGTAGAAAGCAAGTGCTAACTTCTTTCATGAATCGATACTAAGGGTAGCCTTGTCTAGGCTCTTTAACCATTGCTTTGCGGTACCGATCAAGGAAAAAGGAAATAATACACATCGGATTTGGTCTTGAGTATCTCCGGTTTGAGAAATTGCAACAAAATAGTCACAAAAAGTCTTCATATGTAAATGAGGATCCTCACTAGGCATCCCTCCAAATTGACTTCTCTCAACAAATTGTATGAATGCGGATTTGGCAATGAAATTACCCGTTAAATGTGGTGGTGTAGGAGTATCGTTGGTAGGTTCTCCTCGGTTGGTACGAAATGAGATGAAAATTTAGGCATTGTGGGTTGATTTGTGGTTGGTTTGGAATTGGGTTATCCTCTCCTTCTCTTGTAAAAGGGTTGACAATCTCAATGTTATTTGGTTGAATGTCCACAATTTCTCCAATACCAAAAACTCTTGAAGTACCTATAGCAACTCTTTAATTGTTGGTTAAGGTCCTTTCAATCTCGAAATCAATAGGTAATGGAATACCTTGTGATCTCTTAGTCATGCAAAATATCAAACAACTAGAAAACAATTAGAACAACCTTGAGGAGATTGACTTGTCCAAGGTAAAGAAAGACACAGTACAACTAGAAACAATTAACGAAAATCAAATCAATTGAACACCGTCCCCGACAACGACGCCATTTTTGGTATGTCAGAATTGGCTCGTCGTTAAAGCTTTCTACCAAAACAAAATTCATATCTTTGTGATGTGACTCTTAATTGCGCACATTTATTTCCCTAATTAAACCCATTTTGCATACTAATATAGCATTTTATGACCATTTTATCCGTCAATTCCTTCCTATTTTGGTTTCCTATTGTATTGTAAATGTCTTGTAGGAAAGAAGATAATGAGGCGGAATTCCCGTCTCTCGTGCATATTCGGAAGCTTGTTGACGATCTTAGATGGACTAGTGTGAAGAGGAGATAAGTATGATGACCAATGATGTAGAAATAAAGAGTATATAGAAGGGCTATAAGCTTAAAAGCAAGGAATTGGAATCCTGTCCCAGGATCCGTGCGTCCCAAGCTTGTGGACGAGCATTTCAGCCTGAAATCTGAGCGTCCCTACCTAGGATCCGCACGTCTCACCAAAGAATCTGACCGTCCCGATGCCCAATCCGAGCGGATCTCTTTACATATTTAACCGTGCTTCACGCCAAGACGCACGGATCTTCTTAGGAGTTGCTACGTCATCCGCGCATGTCTTTCGGGACTTGCAAAGCTCTATTCAACACTTAAGAATGTTATTTACTAATCTACCCTTGCTTAACCTAATGATGTACCTCTATATATACTCCATTTTTGTAATAATCAAGGACAAAGCCCTCTTAGTAGAGGCGAAGTTCCCTTAGATTAAATCAATCTCTTTTAGAATAGATTAGGAGTAGATTAGAATAGATTATCCTTTTATCTTTCCACAAAATTACACATTAGTCTTTCCTTAATTATTGTTAAAGTTTATTATTGGGTAATTGAAGATTATTGGGTTATTATTGGAGAATTGACAACTCTTCACGAATCAATCAAGTTTTCTTTTATTATTCTTTCCTTTCCAATTGTTCATCTTAAGTTTGATATAATTCCTTCAGTCTTTACTCTTTATTACTTATTTCTTCACTCTTTTATCATGCTTATACTTGTTGTGATGATTGACACCATTGATGACATGTTTTCCATGATAATAAGTGAGTAGTTACTTAACTAGGATTAGTGGGGGATTAGGGGAGTTAATCATGGGATAGATTTATGCTTAATGAGTTCATATGAATGCTTGCTTATTGTTCTTCAACTTATGCACATGTCATGTTTGATGAAATGCTAGACTATGAAACCTTGCATTTTTTCACCATCTCTTATTTTTAAATGAGGCTTGTAAAACATAAACCAACTTGAGCCTCATTAGACTGGTTCGTAGGTTTTTAAACCCGTCGTCAAAAGTTACCCAACCAAAACAATATTTATAACTTCACCAACTACTCTTAGTAAAGAGGCAAGTAAAGGTCGGATCCCAAGGGACGGGTATTGATGTAGGATTTTCAATTGTAAATGGTCGTGTCTTAGGGTGTCACAATTTGGGGTAGAGATAGGAGATCAATTAAAACTAATAAAAACAAATCAAGGTAAATAAAATGAGGATGTAAACAATTGATTAAAATCACTAGGGTATCATGGGTTCATAGGGGAATACATGGGAGTTGATCATACAAACATTTTCTCGAATTATAAGCAAGCAATTATTGTTGTTATGGGATCGAGTTAGTGTATATCTTACAATCCCTAAGAAGGTTTTGGTCCTGGAGCCGAATCGATTAGATTGTACAACACCTACAAGTCGACTTAATCCTTCCTATCCAACTATATGCATGGCCTAATGAGACTCGAGTTGGTTTATGTCTTATAAGTCTCATTGAAAAGGTAAGTGATGGGTAAAAAATGCAAGAATTCGTAGGCTCGCATTTCATCAAACATAACATGTGCATAAGTTGAAATCACAACAAGCAAAGAAATAAATTATGAAAGCATAACTTAGATTAAGCATGAATCATTCCCCATGTTGGTTTCCCCTAATTACCCATTAACCCAAGCTAAGGAAACTACTCACTCATGATCAAGTTTAACATGCTAACAAGGTTGTCAATCACATTAACAAGGCAAAATATGATGAGTGAATGAAAATGATTAACAATAATTAAAGCAAGATTAAGAGAATTATACCTATGGAGATTCTAAAATAATTGGTCGTGTTCCCTCGTGGGGTTTAGTTTTTCAGTACTTGTCGTTAGGAGCACCTAGACCAAAACACAATTTATAACTTCACCAACAACTCTACAATTAGTAAAGAGGCAAGTAAAGGTCGGATCCCAATGGACGGGAATTCAGATGAGATTTCTATTGTAACTAGTGGTGTCAAAAGGGTGTCACAATTGGGATTTGAAGTAGAAGATCACTAAACTAAATAGCAATGAAAGTAAACAAGCAAGATGAATTAAAAGGAATTTAAACAATTGATAAAAGGCACTAGGGTGTCATGTGGTCATAGGGGATTCATGGGAATTGATCATACAAACATATTCTCAAGTTATAAGCAAGCAATTATTGTTGTGATGGATCGAGTTGGTTTATATCTTACAATCCTAGGAAAGTTTGGGTCCTGGAGCCGAATCGATTAGATTGTAGAACACCTACAAGTCGACTTAATCTTCCCTACTCAACAATATGCATGGTCTAATGAGACTCGAGTTGGTTTATGTCTTACAAATCTCATTGAAAAGATAGGTGATGGGTAAAAAATGCAAGGATTCATAGGCTCACATTTCATCAAACATAACATGTGCATAAGTTGAGATCACAACAAGCAAGCAAATAAACTATGAAAGCATATTAATTTAAGCATGAATCATTCCCCATGTTGGTTTCCCCTAATTACCCATTAACCCTAGCTCAGGAAACTACTCACTCATTATCATGTTGAACATGCTAGCAAGGTTGTCAATCATACCAACAAAGTGAAACATGATGAACAAATGAAAGTGATTAACAATAATTAAAAAGGGATTAAGAGAATTATACCTACTAATGATTCCAATAATAAAGCAAAGAATAAAAGAAGTACTTGATGCTTGATTGAGAGGTTGTCAATCTCCCAATAATAACCCAAATAATCTTCAATTACCCAAAATAAAGGATGAACAAGAGAGAGATTAAGGAAATAAAACTTGATTAAATGTTGATTACAAGATTAAAGAGAGATTTGATTGATATTAACTACACTAAAGATTGCTAAGAAGAACATGCTCTTCTAATTAGACTAATGAGGTATTTATAGTGGGGCTTCGGTGCATGAATTAGGGTTAACTAAGGGCTTAAATGACGATTAAGTCCCTTGTTGAGGAAACGCCGGTCTCTTAGCGAGACTCCGGTATCTAGAAAAAGATGTGCATCCTTCCTTGAAGCTTGAAGAAGACGAAATAGGACTGTTTGGGAATCCGGGCGTCTTTAGCACGGGACGGGCGGATTTGGCAGCTTCTGGACGGGCGTCCAGAAGGGAAAGACGGGCGTCTTCTGGAGCTTTTGCCCGGGCGTCTTTTGGAGGAAGACGCACGGGTTGTGGGTGGTGGACGGGCGTCTTCAAGGAAAAACGCACGGATTGTCAGGCAGTTTCTTTCCTTCTTCTTTTCTTCCTTTTTCTTTATAAAATCCTTGAGGATTCCCTCGGGAATGCAAGGATCTTTTCTCATCATTGCCCATCTACTATAGTATGTACAAGGGCCTTCTAATCTTATCTCTCCTTGATGCTTAGTCATTGAATTCAATCAATTTAGCCTCATTTTGCCATGAAAATGCAAGGTTTGCACTCCTTTCCTACCAAGGGCACAAAACCTCAAAGAATATGCAAAACAAAAAACTAAAGACAATAAATGACCCAAATATGCACTAAAAATCATGGGAACAAGGCTAATTTGGGGACTAAATATGCTCTAATTATGGTCACATCAAATATCTCCAAACTGAACCTTTGCTCGTCCCGTGTAAAGAGGTGACAAAGACTAGGACCATTATTTAAACTAACCTAATAACATAGCCGATATGAGACAATTAGCGGGTCTCACTCCGCCCCTTCAACTCACAACAAGACAACAATGAGGTAGGATGCCGTCTTGCAAGGCAAGGTGGGTCTTGCCAAAATGGCGACACATCCAAACATTAAGCACACAAAACAAGTAATGGATGCAACTACAAAAGAATAGCCACTTTCCTCATCTAAGTGGCAGAAATTATCTACAAAGGAAGCAATTCAAGGGTACACACTCCTTCATAGATGCAATTTCTACAAACTACTACGCCTAGAAGGATACCAATAAATCACCTCCAAGTTGTGTCAAGCTAAGGTACCTTTGTCCTCAATCGTTAAATGCTTTTGTCAAGAATAGACTCCTTATGGTGTTAGAAACACTGGAGGATCGCGGAATCCCCCCTCTTGCCTAGACAAGAAGAAGGGTCGTACCCTCTCTACCATGCACAAAATGGATACGATGGATAAAGGGATCAATAGTAATTGAGTTTCATTTGGGAGTTTGCTTTTGTTGTTGTTTTCCCCCCCAATTTCTTGTGGCATTTGACATTTGAAAACACTTTCTTTTACCATTTCTTTTGATTTTTGGCATTTCAACACTTGACAACTTTCAACTTTTTGCATTTTTCTTATGAACATTTTCAAAGTCACCCCATATGTAGTGAGGGTGCCTTATATTTGAAGCTTTAGGAGTTCTATTTTTGCTCCTATTTTCATTTGATGCATTTTGCAAACTTTCTTTCACTTTTCATTTCATTGAACTCAAATTGATTTCTTTTTGTGCCCATTCCCTTTGATGACAAAAATGTGGTAGAACATGGATGATGGATGGATGCATGGTTTCAAGGGTCACCTTGGAATAAACGGTAGCCAAGGAGTTATCACATCACAAGGTACTCTTGACTAGACCTTAATCCATGGGTCAAAGGATACTAGCATGACACATCCTAGGGTGTTTTACAAGTATTCTAACAAGAAAAATCTTAAGAATAAAAAGCATCTACTAGGGCCTATATACACTTGTCAAGCTTCCCAAGTAGACGGTTTCGCAAAATTTTTTCTAACATGCAACTACATGCCATGATGCAACTAGCATATAAACATCCTAATGCAAATGATTATACCAACTAATATGACGTATAAACTAAATGCAAGTCCTAAGTTCACATTGTTATACCGCATCAATCAAAATAAAGCCACATAGTCATTAACATAAAGAGGAAAAAGGAGATTGGAAAGATCATACCATGCGGTCTTCAATATCCTCATGTCTCAGATGTGGTGTAGTCAATCAATGTGAACAAGGATAGAACAAACACAATATATACAACAATATATACATGACTACACTACAAAGGAAATGAACTTGTTTTTGGATTTTCAAATTTTTCAAATTTTTATGGTTTTTTTTTTGGATTTTTGAATAAAAGTTAAGTTATAATTCTCCATCCCCACACTAATATGGGCATTGTCCTCAATGGCCAAAATGATGGGAAATTATGCAAACACGATGCATGATTTCTACACTAAATGCAAGCTATACTAATCTACACTACATGATGCATGGTTTTTTTGTTTATGACAGAGAGCGTAATTTAGATTACCTCCCGTTGCGTATGCATGTACTTCCCCAAACCGAGATAGACATTATTTCTAATGTCCTAAAGTTGGGGTAGTTCATGCACACAAGATGCAATGCATGAAACTAAATTGTCATTTTGGATTTTCAAAAGTGGAAACAATGAAATAAGAACACCTTAATGGGGCCGAGGTGTTAGTCCTCTATGTTGCTAGGACTCTCCAACCATGATCAAGATAAATAAAACAAAGAAAGAAGTAGACAAACCTCAAGAGGGTAGGAGCCTCCAAAGCTTGCTAGTCTTCCACCATATCATCATTGTCATCATCTTCCTCAATAGAAGTGGACTCATCTCCACTTCCCTCTTCACTTCCTTGCTCACTTCCTTCATCATCCTCTTCTTCTTCTTCTTCATTAGCCTCTTCATCAATGCTATCATCAACAACCTCATCACCGACAACCTCATCGTCACCCGAAATCTCACCCCTAGATGCACCTGGAAAGAAGACTTCCCTATCCGCCCAACTAGGCAAAGGACATGAAGGATCAAGTAGTCCTTGCCTAGCTAAATGAAGTCGGGTGGATATTGGGCTAAGTATGCATCTTCCCGATCCTTAAAAGCTTGTTTGTGCATCTCTTGCATAAGTAGAGTCATGTAGTCATTGCTTGCTTTAACACCTTCGGGTTTGAACCCTTGATACTTTAAAGGATAGGGTGGTGTGACAATGGAGGAGGAGGGCATTTCAATTTCACCCCTTTGTTGACGGATGATGTATTCGGCTTCTTTTGAGAAGGGAAGAAGGTAGTTGGTCCGATGGACACTCAAACGGCATATCTTGGAAGGCAAAGTGAAAGATCTAGCCTCATTGGTGAGCCACCCATACTTGGTGTCAAGAGGGTTATGAGTGACCCACTTGTACTTGTTAATCATGGAATCCATGTCAATGAGATGACCCCCCTTTTTCGCCACATACTTGCTATCCTTTTTGAAATTCGGATCAAAGTACTTAGCCAAAAGAGTGACTAGACCTCCATTTACAATAAAAGTGGTGCCTTGCTTTCCACAGTCAACATTTAGCCATCTTTCCACAAAAAGCTTTAGAGAATTGTAAGGCTTGGTGAATTCCCTTCCAATATTTAAGGCCGACTCAAGAAGAACACAATCGAGCTTGGTAAAGTGGTTAGTGTCTTTTCTTGCAATGATAGTATTCCCGATGACCTTGTGCAACACTCTAATGCCCGGATGGTGGACTAATAGAGCGCGACTAGCATGATAGTTCTCAAATTTCCTCCCGAAAATCGCCTTCCAAAGAGGAGCGGGGTCATACTTTTCGGGATTCTTGTAATAACTAGGTGAATCACTAAGACCCAATACTTTACCCAATTCATCAAAGGTGATGCGCCTACTCACATTAGCAAGGCGGAACTCGATGTTTTCTCTAGTCTCTACCTTAGTAACTTTCAAAGAACTCAAGAATTCTAAGGTAAGGGAGGGGTATGTCAATTCTCTTGTAGCAAACAATTTTCCCAACCCCATGGCTTCAAAGAAGGCTCTCGTTTGTTCAAGGACACCCAATTTGTTCAAGGCATCTACACATATGAATTTGGTGGATAGAAAGGATTTTCTAGCATACTTGGCAAATGTATCCCTATGGGAGTTAGAAATGAAAATTACCTCCGGATAGTTTGATAGTTGAGCAATTTTCGGAGTTGTTGATGTTGTTGCTTCCAAGGGAGGTTGTTGTTGTTGAACTTCCATGTTTGAACTAGCTACCACCATAGCCAATGAGGCTTTCTTTGCTTGAAGACTCTTTTGTCTTGTTGAGAGTGCCTTTGCCATAGGTGCCTTTGCTGATCCTTTTGTTCTTGCCATTGATGATTTAACCAAGAAAAGAGTGAAAATCTTCAATTTCCAAGTATACCCAAATCGATTTTAAGATGAAAGGCTTTGCCTTTATAGTTTCAAAAATCGACTCAAAGGTTGAAGATTTTGGTGCTTGGTTTGATTTTTGTTGGAAGATGAGTGATTAATTGTTGTTAAAAGGAAGTTTTGATTTGATTTTGTTGAATTTGGTTGAGGAAATCTTGTTTTGGTGATGGAGAGGATGAGGGTTTTGAGTTTTGGGGTTTATGGGTAGTGTTTTGAATGAAGGAATGAAGAAATGAATGTGGGATGGGGTATTTAAAATACCCGAAAATTTCAAAAACTGCAGGGGAAGACAGGAATCTTTCCTTCGGGATGCTCGGATTCTGCCTATTTTTGTTCAGGATTCTCGCCTAAAGACGGGCGTCTTTCAGCAAAGACGCTCGGATTTATCGACTGCAGGACGGGCGTCTTCTGCTGAAGACGGGCGGATTCTCAGACAGTGAGCTTTCTTGTTTTACACTGGCAAAAAGACGGACGTCTTTCCTTCCAAGACGGGCGGATTTCTGAAGACGAGCGTCTTCTCTACCAGGACGCTCGGATTTTTCAACAGTCCCAAAATTTCAAATTTTCAGCTCAGATGGACGGGCGGATTTTGACAAAGATGCCCGGATTGCCTGAAGACGGGCGGATTCCCATGAAGACGCTTGGATTCTCCTTTATTTTACCCGGATTCAGTTCCATCCGTGCACTTGCATATCCCTTGTCATTTTTCATTCTTAAAGTCCCGTGTTCTTCATTGTAGGGGCACTACTAAGGCATGAATAGCCTAGGAAATTGTTATCCCCACACTAAGGTAAAGCACTACACATCAATTGAATCAATAGTCCCTCCCTCACTTCTCTCAAAAATGATAATTATCTTGATCAAAGCATAAAAATCCAAAACTGACAAAAATGCAATGTAAGAATTAAAATGCGAGTTAGGGAGTTATAAATATTTACAAATGGTGGTTTAGGGAGGACTCCACCAAACTCTCATCCTTAGTAGATGTCATGGGGGCATGTCCAAGGTGTTGTTGATGTTGCTCAACATCTTGAAGAAGTAATCAAAAGCTTGTTCATTATCATGATAAAGATCTTCAATAGACCTTTGCCCTTGTTGTGCTTCATGTCGGTCTTGATCGATAGCATTACCAATATAGGGATTGAAAATCCCTTCAAACTCATCGTCCCAAAGACCACAAACTTCATCTACTTGATCACTAAAGATCTCTTGAGTTGATAGAGACAACTCTCCCACTTTCTTGTCTTGGCCAATGAGGCCATCCTCTTCATTGCTTGACTTTGGTGAGCTTTTCAAGCTCTCTTTGTTACAATTCACTTGCTCTTTGAATGGAGCATCTTCAATTTTCTTCTTCCATTGGAATTCCGACTTCTTCCTATCATCCTTCCGGCTATAATGATCAACCATAAAACATGGTTCCTGCAAATGGGGAGCTCTCATGGTCTTGTCAAGATTGAAAGTTATGCTCTCATCTCCCACTTCAAGAGTGAGCTCTCCATGCTTCACATCAATCACCGCACCCGCGGTGTGTAAGAAAGGTCTTCCTAGAATGATTGGAATGTTGGAGTCTTCTTCCATGTCAACAATGAAAAGTCCACCGGGATGAAAATTTTCCCAACTCTTACGGGAACATCTTCCCATATCCCTAATGGTGTCTTCGTCGATCTATCGGCCATTTGGAGTGTGATATTGGTGCATTTAAGCTCTCCCATCCCCAACCTTTTACTCACCGAGTATGGCATAACACTCACACTAGCCCCTAGATCACATAAGGCTTTGTTGATCGTGGGGTCGCCAATGGTACACGGTATTGAGAAGCTTCCCGGATCTTTGAGTTTTGGAGGTGAACTCCCTTGATCGAATTCTTCTTTGTGAGGATGTCTTTCATGTATTTTGCATAGGCCGACACGTGATTGATTAATTCCGTGAAAGGAATCGAGACTTCCAAATTCATCACAATTTCCATAAATTTTCCAAGTTGGTCATCAAATTTGGGCTTGGCTTGACGACTCGGAAAAGGAAGTCTAATCACAATGGGCTCCTTCTCCTTGACCTTGTCTTCATTTTTCTTTGAAATTTCTTCTCTTGATGGTTCTCCATCCTTGGAGTTTTGCACAATTTCTTCTTTGTCAATAGCTTCTACAACTTCATCCTCAACTTTCTTCTTCGGTGCTTCATACCTTGTACCACTTCTCAAGTGAATGGCACTAACCGTTTCATGTCTTGGGGGATTACTTTGAGGTGGTAATTGCCCCTTTTGTCTTTGTGAGCTTGAAGATGCTAGTTGAGTCAATTGGGTTTCCAACATTTTGGTGTGAGCTAGGATGTTGTTGATGGTGATTTCCTTTGCTTGAATATCTTTTTGCATTTGAGTGAAAAACTCTTGTTGATTCTTTTGCATTTGGACGACCGCTTTTTGAACATCAAAACCTTGGTCATTTTGTTGATTGTATGGAGTTTGATTTTGGTAACCTTGGTTTTGGTTGAGAAAGGGTCTTTGATTTTGGTTTCTCATGGGAGGTGGGGTGGATGTTGGTTGAGGGTTTTGAACATTTTGGCTTTTGTATGAGATATTTGGATGGAATTTGGTGTTTTCATTGTAATAGTTTGAATAAGGGGTACCACTCTTGTATGCTTGGAAAGCATTCACTTGTTCATTTGTTCCCCTACATTCACTTTGGTCATGTCCCAAAGTTCCACAATTCTCATATATCCTACTTGGGATTGATGAAGATGCCGTCATGGCATTAACATGATGCTTAGGTGATTTTGAGACTTCTTCAAGTCTAGCCATAGCCTTTTCAAACTTCAAATTGATGGTATCAATGTGAGCACGAAGTTGGGCACCCAATTGAGTAATGGAGTCCACTTCATGCTTTCCTCCTCTAGTAGCCTTGCGAGGTCTACTATATTGTGAGTTATGGACCGCCATTTCCTCAATTTTGTTCCAAGTTTGATTGTCATCAACTTCGGTGAACATTCCATTTGATCCCATGTTGAGAATGTTCCTTGAATCTTCATAAAGACCGTTCCAAAATTGTTGTACCAAGAACCACTCGCTAAGTCCATGGTGAGGACATGAACGACAAATTCCCTTGAATCACTCCTAAGCTTCATACAAAGATTCTTCATCCCTTTGCTTAAAGCCCGTAATTTGAGCTCTTAGCATGTTAGTCTTTTCCGGTGGATAGAACTTTTTGTAGAAAGCTAGAGCAAACTTTTTCCAAGAATCAATTCCGAGAGTAGCCTTATCAAGGCCTTTCAACCATTGTTTTGCGGTGCCAATTAGAGAAAAAGGAAATAAGACCCATAGAATTTGGTCTTGAGTTACACCGGTTTGAGAAATCGCATCACAATAGTCACAAAAAGTCTCCATATGAGAGTGAGGGTCTTCACTAGGCATCCCCCCAAATTGGCTTCTTTCGACTAATTGAATAAATGCGGATTTGGCAATAAAATTTTCGGTTAGGTGTTGTGGTGTGGGAGTACCATTGGGTAGGTTTTCCTCGGTGGGTACGGAATGTGATGAAAACTTAGGCATTGTGGGTTGATTTTGTGTTGGATTTTGTGTTGGGTTCTCCTCACCTTCTCTTGCAAAAGGGTTGATGAACTCAATAGTATTTGGTTGAATATCTACAACCTCACCAATACTTCTCAAATTTCTCCTAGAAAGTCTTCTATTGGTTGTCAAAGTTCTTTCAATTTCGTGATCATAGGGTAACAAGTCACCTTGTGATCTTCTAGACATGCAAAATATCAAACAACTCGAAAACAATTAGAACAAACCTTGAGGAGTTTTTTTTTCCCCAAGGCAAAGAAAGACACAAATAATAACAATGTAAGAAAATCTAAATCAAGTTAACACCGTCCCCAGCAACGACGCCATTTTTGGTCGTGTTCCCTCGTGGGGTTTAGTTTTTCAGTACTTGTCGTTAGGAGCACCTAGACCAAAACACAATTTATAAATTCACCAACAACTGTACAATTAGTAAAGAGGCAAGTAAAGGTCGGATCCCAAGGGACGGGAATTGAGATGAGATTTCTATTGTAACTAGTGGTGTCTTAAGGGTGTCACAATTGGGGTTTGAAGTAGAAGGTCACTAAACTAAATAGCAATGAAAGTAAACAATCAAGATAAATTAAAAGGGATGTAAACAATTGATAAAAGGCACTACGGTGTCATGGGGTCATAGGGGATTCATGGGAATTGATCATACAAACATATTCTTAAGTTATAAGCAAGCAATTATTGTTGTGATGGATCGAGTTGGTTTATATCTTACAATCCTAGGAAAGTTTGGGTCTCGGAGCCGAATCGATTAGATTGTACAACACCTACAAGTCGACTTAATCTTCCCTACTCAACAATATGCATGGTCTAATGAGACTTGAGTTGGTTTATGTCTTACAAGTCTCATTGAAAAGATAATTGATGGGTAAAAATTGCAAGGATTCATAGGCTCACATTTCATCAAACATAACATGTGCATAAGTTGAGATCACAACAAGCAAGCAAATAAACTATGAAAGCATATTAATTTAAGCATGAATCATTTCCCCATGTTGGTTTACCCTAATTACCCATTAACCCTAGCTAAGGAAACTACTCACTCATTATCATGTTCAACATGCTAGCAAGGTTGTCAATCATACCAACAAAGTGAAACATGATGAATAAATGAAAGTGCTGATTAACAATAATTAAAAATGGATTAAGAGAATTATACCTACTAATGATTCCAATAATAAAGCAAAGAATAAAAGAAGTACTTGATGCTTGATTGAGAGGTTGTCAATCTCCCAATAATAACTCAAATAATCATCAATTACCCAAAATAAAGGATGAACAAGAGAGAGATTAAGGAAATAAAACTTGTATTAAAACTTGATTAAATGTTGATTACAAGATTAAAGAGAGATTTGATTGATAATAAATACACTAAAGATTGCTAAGAAGAACATGCTCTTCTAATTAGACTAATGAAGTATTTATAGTGGGGATTAGGTGCATGAATTAGGGTTAACTAACGGCTTAAATGACGATTAAGTCCCTTGTTGAGGAATCGCCGGTCTCTTAGGGAGACTCCGGTCTCTAGAAAAAGATGTGCATCCTTCCTTGAAGCTTGAAGAAGACGAAATGGGACTGTTTGGGAATCCGGGCGTCTTTAGCACGGGACGGGCGGATTTGGCAGCTTCTGGACGGGCGTCCAGAAGGGAAAAACGGGCGTCTTCTGGAGCTTTTGCTCGGGCGTCTTATGGAGGAAGACACACGGGTTATGGGTGGTGGACGGGCGTCTTCAGGGGAAGACGCACGGATTGTCAGGCAGTTTCTTTCCTTCTTCTTTTCTTCATTTTTCTTCATAAAATCCTTGAGATTCCCTTGGGGATGCAAGGATCTTTTCTCATCATTGCCCATCTACTATAGTATGTACAAGGGCCTTCTAATCTTGTCTCTCCTTGATGCTTGGTCATTGAATTCAATCAATTTAGCCTCATTTTGTCATGAAAATGCAAGGTTTGCACTCCTTTCCTACCAAGGACACAAAACCTCAAAGAATATGCAAAACAAAGAACTAAAGACAATAAATGACCCAAATATGCACTAAAAAGCATGGGAACAAGGCTAATTCGGGGACTAAATATGCTCTAATTATAGTCACATCAATAATAATGCAAAGAATAATAGAAGTACTTGATGATTGATGGAAGGTTTTCAATCTCCCAATAAACCCAAATGATCTTCTAATTACCCAAAATAAATGATGAACAATAGAGAAATTAAGGAAAGATTAAGTATTGAGATTTGTATGAAGACTAAATTAAGAGTTGATTACAAGATTAAGGAATGATTACTAATTGATTAGAACTTGATTACTAAATGACTAAGAGAGCATGCTAATCTAAGTAGTACAATGGGGTATTTATACTAAAGATTAGGTACATAAATTAGGGTTACTAAGGGCGTAAATGACTATTAAGTCCTTAAGAAAAGTTGAGGAAATGCTCCTTTCGAACGAAATGAGCATCTCCGTTTTGCTAGTCTTGCCATGATCCGAGCAACTTGAAAACAGGCACGGACTCTCTGGTTACGATCCGAGCGGATTGTCAAGGGAGACGCTCGGATCTTCTTGCTTCAGTACAAGCGTCTTGGTCACGGGACGCTCGGATGGTGGTGGGGAGACGCTCGGATGGTAGTGGGGAGACGATCGGATCCTCTGTGAGCCGCTCGGATCCCTTGGCCGACAACATTTCTTCTTTTCTTTCTTCATATTCTGTGAGGATCAATCCGGGGATGCAAGGATCTTTTCGTCATTGCCCGTTTCACTTTAGTATCTACATAGGCCTTCTAGTATCGTCTTCCGTTTGATGCTTGATCATTAGATGTGATCAATTTAGCTCCATTTTGCCAAGTAAATGCAAGGTTTGCACTCCTCTCCTACCAAGGAAACAAAACCTCAAAGAATATGCTAAATGGGAAACTAAAGATAGTAAATGACCCAATTATGCACTATAAAGCATAGGAACGAGGCTAATTCGGGGACTAAATGTGTTCAAATATGAGTCACATCAAACATCCCCAAACCGAACTTTTGCTCGTCCCGAGTAAAGAGGTGACAAAAACTAGGACCCTTATTCAAACTATTCTACTAATATAACCGATGTGAGACAATTAGCGGGTCTCACTCCGCCCCTTCAACTCATAACAAGACAACCATGAGGTAGGATGCCTTCTTGCAAGGCAAGGTGGGGCTTGCTAAAATGGCGATATATCCAATCATTAAAGCACACAAATCAAGTAATGGATGCATCTACAAAAATGAATAGCCACTTTCCTCATCTATGTGGCGGAAATTATCTACAAGGGAACCAATCTAAGGGTACACATTCCATCATAGATACGGTTTCTTCAAACTACTAAGCCTAGAAAGATATCAATAAATCACCTCCAATTTGTGTCAAGCTAGGGTAGCTTTGTCCTCAATCGTTAAATGCTTTCGTCAAGATTATGCTCCCTATGGTGTTAGAAACACTGGAGGATCGCAGAATTCCCCTTCTTGCCTAGACAAGAAGAAGGGTCGTCCCCTCTCTACCATGCACAAAAGTGGATACGATGGAAAAGGGATAAATAGAATTTGAGTTTCATGTGGGAGTTTGCTTTTTGTTGTTGTTATTCCCCCCAATTTCTTGTGGCATTTGACATTTGAGAACACTTTTTTTCTGCTATTTCTTTTGATGTTTGGCATTTCAACACTTAACAATTTCAACTTTTTGCATTTTCTTTTGAACATTTTCAAAGCTACCCCATTTGTAGTGAGGGTGCTTGTATTTGAAGCATAGGAGTTTTCATTTTTGTTACTCCTCTTTCCTTTTTGATGCAATTGCAAACTTTTTTACTTTCATTTCAATTCTTGAACTCAAATTTGAACAATTTTTGTGCCTATTCCCTTTTTGATGACAAAATGTGGTAGAATATGGAAGATGATTGCATGGTTTCAAGGGTTACCTTGGAATAAACGGTAGCCAAGGAGTTATCACACCACAAGGTACTCTTGACTAGGCCTTAATCCATGAGTCAAAGGATACTAGCATTACACATCCAACTGTGTTTTACAAGTATTCTAACAAGCAAAGTCTTGAGAAGAAAAAGTATCTACAAGGGCCTATATACACTTGTCAAATTTTCCAAATAGATGCTTTCACCAATTTTTTTCTAAATGCAACTATATGCCATGATGCAACTAAAATTTATACAACCTAATGCATATGCTTCTATCAACTAGTATGCCAAATAATCAAAATGCAATCCTATAATCACATTGTTTGTACCGCATCAATCAAAATAAAGCCATCTAGTCATTAACATAAAGAGGAAAAATGAGATTGGAAAGATCATACCATGCGATCTTCAATATCCTCATGTCTCGGATGTGGCGTAGTCGATCAATGTGAAAAAGGATAAACAAACAAGCAAACAAACAAGTATATACAATATATACTATTCTAAACTAAAAAGGAATGAATATGTTTTTGGGTTTTTGTATTTTTCAAATTTTTATGAATTTCATATTTTTATTAAATAAAAAGGACATGTTTTTGTATTTTTCAAAATTCATCAATTTTTATCATTTTTGTTTTATAAGTCATGTAAGAATTTCCCATCCCCACACTAGTATGGACATTGTCCTCAATGGCCAATACGATAGGAAATTATGCAACCTATATCAAAATGCATGATTTCTATACTAAATGCAAACTATATGATATATATACAAAAGTGAATGCAAACTAAGCTATGTTATATGATGCATGAATTTTTGTTTGGTTGGAGAGCATAATTTAAATTAACTCCCAATGCATATGCTTGAACTTCCCCAAACCAAATGAGACACTATTTCTAATGTCAAAACTGGGGGAGTTCATGCACATAAATTCTATGCATGAATCTAAAATTGTCATTTTGGATTTTTTCATGTGGGAACAATAAAAGACACCTCAATGGGACAGAGGTGGGAGTCCTCTATGTGGTGCTAGGACTCGAACTCATGATCAAGAATAAATTAAAAATGTTATAAAGACAAAGCTAAAAGGAGGGGTAGGAAACTCACAATGGGTAGTGGTATCCTCCAAAAGCTTGTCTAATCCTCAATCGTCGCCCATAGCGACATCACTATCATCTCCATAATCATCACCAACTTCCTCACTAGCATAATCATCATCATAAACCTCTATAGACCTGGAGGCTTCACCACTATAACTTAAGCTTTCTTCTTCTTCCTCACTTCCCTCTTCTTCTTCACCTTCTTCTTCTTCATCACCACTCTAAACAACAACCTCTTCATCACCCATGCTAGCATCCGTAGGAGCATTAGAAAAAAAAATTCCCTATCCGCTCAACTAGGCAAAGGACATGATGGGTCAAGAAGTCCTTGCCTAGCTAGGTGTAAGAGGGGCAGATATTGAGCTCTATATGCATTGACTCGGTCTTCATGGGCTTGCTTATGCATTTTTTGCATCAAAAGAGTCAAGTAATCATTTCCCACCGTAACATTTTCGGGTCGGAATTCATTGTAGGTGAACGGGTAGGGTGGAGTGACAATAGAGGAGGAGGGCTCGACAATGGCCTCCCTATGGTGTTGCATTATAGACTCGGCTTCCTCGGAGAGTGGGAGAAGATAGTGCGGGCTTCGGACATTTAGTCGGCAAATTTTGTTCGGTAGAATGAAGGACATGGCATCTTTTGTAAGCCACTCAAATTTAGTGTCAAGATTGTCATTCTTGACCTAATGGAATTTGTGAACCATAGTGGCTAGAACAATGAGGTGGCCTCCCTTAACCGGCTTATAAGTGTCATCTTTGTTGAAATTCCGGTTGAAGTGCTTTGCCAACCACGTTACCAATCCCCCATTTACTATAAAGGCCGCGGCTTCTTTGCCATGATCGATATTAAGCCACCTTTCGATTAAAAGTTGAAGGATATTGTATTTCTTGGTGAACTTCTTATCGACATTCGAGGTTGACTGGAGATAGATGAAAACAAGTTCGGTTAAGTGATTAGTCCCCTTCTTAGCAATAAGAGTATTTCCCACAACCTTGTGCCACACCCTTATGCCCGGGTGATGAATATAAAGGGCACGACATTCATGGAAGGAGTCGAATTTCCTCCCGGTAATAGCTTTCCAAAAAGGGGCGGGATCATATTTTGTTGAAGGTTTCTTCACATAATTCGAGTCATTTTCAAGACCGAAAACTTTGCCAAACTCATTAAAGGACATCTTCCTATCCACATTCTCAAGGCGGAATTCAATGTTCGTTCGAGTCTCCACCTTTGTAACTTTCAATGAAGTTAGAAATTCCAAGGTGAGGGAGGGGTAGGTCAATTCTTGCATATTAAACAATGTAAGCAACCCCATAGACTAAAAGAAATTATTGGTTCTTTAAAGGACACCCAATTTGGTCAAGGCATCTTGGCAAATAAACTTGGTGGGTAAAATCGATTTCTTAGCAAGAGACACAAAATTTTTCCTATGAGAATCGGATGTGAAAGTTGCCTCCGGATATTTTTCTAGTTGCTCAATAACCAGGATAGAAGTAGTAGCTTCCACCATAGCAATAGGAGTTTCTTGAATTTTCATTCTTGCTTGTTGAACCACCAAAGCCTTTGAAGCTTGAAGTGCTTGTTGCCTTTTTGAAAGGTTTGGTTTTGTAGGTGCCTTGCTTCCACCTTTAGTCCTAGCCATTGTTCTTCTCCTTGTATATATCAACAACCAAAGATTTGCTTGAATTAATCTAGTATCCTCATGCTTCAATAAATCCCAAATCGATTTAGGATTTTTGAAATTTGCTTTTACCCTAGAAAATCGATTCAATTCTTGAGGATTTGGATGTTTAAATGGTTTTTTGTTGATAGAGGAGTGATTTGTTTGAGTTTTGAGGGAGTTTGGAATTGATTTGGGTAAATTTGGTTCAGAAAATTGATTTTTGTGGATGGAGGGATTAAGGGTTTTGAATGTGTGTTTATGTGTTGAATGAAGGAAATGAAATGGGGCAGAGGGTTTTAATCCCGTGTTTTTGAATTGCAACAGAGGGAGACGAGCGTCTGCAACACGGGACGCTCAGATTGTTGCCCAGACAGTTTTATAAAATGTAACCCGTGCTGAGACGAGCGTCTTCAGCAGGAGACGAGCGTATTTTACCTGGAGACGAGCTGATTCTTTTGAGGACGCTCGGATTCAAGGTCAGGGTGAAATCCCAGATTCTGATAAAACCAAGACGAGGGGATCTTTTCTGAGACGAGCGTCTTTTGGTTGAGACGAGTGGATTCCTGAGGAGACGCTCGGATTCATATCCAGTGCAAATTTTTCCTTTCCAGCTATGCCAGGACGAGCGTCTTTCTGTCAGGACGCTTGGATTTCCAGCCAGGACGAGCGCTTCTTCTTGAGACGCTCGGATTGCTCCTGTGCCTCACGTGTTCAGTTCCACCCGTGGGTACTTGTTAGAAATGATTAATCTCATTAATTTAACATATTCATATATGAATTGATTTATTTAGTCATAAAATAAATTAGATCTTATGCATGCAAACTAAAACAAGATAAGAGAAGAAATCGTCTTTCTTACTTTGGGATTTCGGATATAAGGGCACCAACAAGATCTCCTTCTTGTTAGTTCTTGAGCTTCCTTATAATGAATGAACAAAAGTTCCAAAATAGAACCTCTCCCAAAAGTATATACCCATGGAAACCTCTTAATAACTAATATTATTATGATCTAGTAATAATATAAGTCTTACTATAAAAATTGACATAAAAATATTTTGTATTTCCTCTTGATTATTTTCGGCCAAGAGGAGAGATTTGTGAGATTTTTATTTCTCTAAAATTTCTTCACAAGATAGAGAATTGATTTTCTTACACTAGAAAATATTAGGTGTAGTTGTGTATGAATAATTGAGAAATCCATATTGTTACACTACATGGAAAACCGGTTGGGGGGGGGGGGGGAGGGGGGAGGGGAGGGGGGAGGGTCTATATTGGGGAGCCAATGCATGGTCTTGTTCTTCTCAAGATGAGACTAGGCATGCAAGGCTAAATAGTAGGCTTTTATCATTATGTTTTTAATTAAAATAAAACACAATATAAACCTTATACTCCCTCCATTTTCGGCACACTTAAATAAAATGGGTAGTCCATTTTATTTTGTCATTTGTCAATTTTGTCACATGTTACATGTTACATGACATGTTACAATGCAATGTATTTTTAACATATTAAAAATCAACATATTAATAAAATATGTCACATACAAAATTAACTAGTAATTCTTGATTACTTGTACCAAAATGGTTTATCAAATTATAAATTACAACAACTTGTATTTATAATAAATTATTCATTCTGTTTCAATTGTTTCGTAAATAACAATTTTATCTAAGTAATAAAACAATTCGATTACTTAGACCGTATCTAATTTAATCGAATTATAATAAGACACGTTAACTTTACTCATAAATCATCCGTCAATTTTAAGCAATTTAATTAACTCGTATCGGCATACGATTAATTAAATAATCAATTAAGAGTATTTCCCTCTAGGTAGGACCTAAGGGGATCAACTGATCACCACCGTCGTACGACAGTAATGTGAAACTCTAGTCAGCCAATCATTACCGATATGTGTGGACCAGTTGACTGTAAAACATTACATCCCACATGTATTCTTAATATGATATTTAAACATGTGATCATCATGATCGACTGTTGTGATCGCATGATTGTTGGAGGACACTTATTCCAACAATCTCCCACTTGTCCTCGACAAGTGTGCGTCACCAATTCTCCTGTCCTATTACTATCTCCCACTCAATGCAAGGTGTCTTTCAGGTCGTACTTGCAAGTGATCATATCGAGAGTGGTTTCCTCGATCTGGAGAATAACTGATTAACCGGAATCATCTACCATAGATACCTTCCGAGCGTGGCCAAGCATTTCCAGTTCATTACTCCTCGAGTGGCCCTGAGATATTGTTTTAACCCTGACAAGGGGGTTGACAATTCCTATCGCACTTATTCCCTTCGACTAGCCACAGCCATCATAACCCAAAATATGCCCATTTGACCCCATTTACGAAGGTAGTAGTAACATAAATCAAAGTTAATCTGAAGCTGTGCCACCTTAGGCGAACAGTCTTTAGTCAAAAGAATCGACTCATTAGAATACTATAGTAGCTCTCGCCACGACCAGGCTATATAAATTTGTCAGAACTCTATACGCGGTCATAAGGCCCGACAAAGTGTTCCTAACATTCTGCCTATGTGATAGACTAGTCATCTCACATGACTCTATGGTACTTGAAATTTCCATCAATCGCATCACACTCTAGTCACTTTGAGACGTCATCTCATACAAGTGACTATGGGCGAATACCATGTTAATCCGGGATCACTTTAACGGGGTTCAATATTGTCTCTACAACCCGTTTGGATATAACAAAGTATAAAAGGAGTTTTTAGATTTAAAAAACTCAAACGAAAAATGTGATTATCACATATGAATAGTCAATACTGTTAGAAAACTATATCTCTTTACTCAACATATTCATATATGTTATGATTTTAATTTAGTCATAAAATTAAAAGATGATCTTATGCATGCAAACTATAAGTAAAATAAGGAAGAGATCTTCATTCTTACATTGATATTTCGGATCAAAGGGCACAAGAGAGTTCTCCTACTCTCTTGTTCTTGAGCTTTCCTTAATTGGACGAACAAGGATTTAAGTGTAGAATCCGTGCCAAGGAATAATACCCAAGGTAAACTCTTAACAAAAATTAATATTATTATTACTAGAACAATATTAATTTAACTTAAAATGACCCAAAATATTTATATTTGGCTGTCTTAATTCGGCTAAGAGAGGAAGAAGATTGGAGTTTTTATTTCTCTAGTTTTCTTAGAGACCTTACTTATTTATTACACTAGAAATGTTGTGTGTATTTGAATGAATGAATAATAGAGCAAAAACTCTCTATTTTGTCTTCTCAAAACCGGTGGGAAGGAGAGAAGAGAGGGAGCCAATGCATGCACAAGTTTGTCTTCACAAGAACAAGTAGGTATGCATGGCTAGTATTAGGCTAATATGATCATGTTTTCCACTAACTCAATTAACATAATATATTGCTAATACTACCCCATTATTTCGGTCCAAATAGATAAAATGGAATCCATTTTATTTTTGTCAATTTGTCACATGAAATTGTTATTTATTTTTAACATATTAAAAATCAACGCATTAATAAAAATACGTCATATACAAAATTGACTTAGTATTTCATAATTACTTATATCAAAATAATTTACCAATTATAAATCACAACATCTTGTAATTGTAATAATTTATTCATTCAAATGTAATTGTTTCCTTAAACAATAATTTCATCTAAGTAATAAAACAATTCGATTACTTAGACCGTATCTTATTTAATCAAATTTCAATAAGACACGTAAATATTACTTCCAAAATCGTCCGTCAATTTTAAGTAATTTAATTGACCCGTATCGTCATACGATCAATTAAATGATCAATTAAGAGTGTTACCCTATAGGTATGACCTAAGGGGATCAATCGTCACCACCGTCGTCGACGCATTTACGTAATGTCAAACTCTAGTCAGCCAATCATTACCGATATGTGTGGACCAGTTGACAGTAAAACATTACTTCCCAATTGTATTCTTTAAAATGAGACTTAAACATGTGATCATCATGATCAACAGTTGTGATGGCATTATTGTCGGAGGACACATATTCTAACAATCTCCCACTTGGCCTCGACAAGTGTGCGTCACCAAGTCTCTTGTCCTATTACTATCTCCCACTCCATGCAATCTGTCTTTCAGGTCGTACTTGCAAGTGATCATATCCAGAGTGGTTTCCTCGATCTGGAGAATAACTGATTGACCGGAATCATCTACCATAGATACCTTCCGAGCGTGGCCACACATTTCCAGTTCATTACTCCTCGAGTGGCCCTGAGATACTGTTATAACCCTGACTAGGGGTGGACAATTCCTATGGCACTTATTCCCTTCGACTAGCCACAGCCATCATAACCCAAAATGTGCCCATTTGACCCCATTTACGAAGTTCGTAGTAACACAAATCAAAGTTAATCTGAAACTGTGCCATCTTAGGCGAATAGTCTTTAGTCAAAAGAATCGACTCATTAGAATACTATAGTAGCTCTCGCCACGACCAGGCTATGTAAATTTGCCAGAACTCTATAAGCGGTCATAAGGCCCGACAAAATGTTCCTAACAGTCTGCCTATGTGATCGACTAGTCATTCTCATATGACTCCATGGCACTTGAACTTGCCATCAATCGCATCATATTCTAGTCACTTCGAGACGTCACCTCATGTAAGTAACTATGGGCGAATACAATGCTAATCCGTGTTCACTTTAACGGGGTTCAATTGTCTCTACAACCCGTTGGATGTAACAAAGTATAAGGTGAGTTAATAATAACTCAAACGGCAAATGTCGACATCACATTCGGGTAGTCAATACCATATTACAACCTTGTGATGCATATCGTAAGTGTGTAAACACTTGTTGATGTTGGAATATGTGTCCTCCGACAATAATGCGATCACAACTGTTGATCATGATGATCACATGTTTAAGTCTTATTTTAAAGAATACAATTGGGAAGTAATATTTTACTGTCAACTAGTCCACACATATCGGTAATGATTGGCTGACTAGAGTTTGACATTACTGTCGTGAGACGGTGGTGACCAGTTGATCCCCTTAGGTCATACCTAAAGGGTAACACTCTTAATTGATCATTTAATTGATCGTATAACGTTACGAGTCAATTAAATTATTTAAAATTGACGGACGATTTTGGAAGTAATATTTACGTGTCTCATTGAAATTTGATTAAATGAGATACGGTTTGAGTAATCGAATTGTTTCATTACTCAGATGAAATTATTGTTTAAGGAAACAATTGAAATTGAATAAATTATTATAAATAAAAATTATTGTAATTTATAAATTGGTAAAATATTTTGGTACAAGTAATTGTGAATTACTAAGTCGATTTTTGTATATGACGTATTTTTATCAATACACTGATTTTTAATATGTTAAAAATACATAACAATTTTATGTGACATATTGACAAATTGACAAAAATAAAATGGATTCAATTTTATATATGTACCGAAATAAAGGGAGGTTTTAGGATTATGTTATGTTGATTATGTTAATGGAAAACACAATCATTCCCCTAATAAAATAGCCATGCAACCCTGTTGTCATTGTGAAGACAAACACATGCATGCATTGGCTCCCCTCTCTTCCCCTCTTACCCGGTTTTACACAAGGAAAAACCAAGGATTTTTGCCTTATATTTTATGATATACACTACATAACATTTTAGTGTATTGCATTATTCATTCATCATCTAAAATAAGAACTTTTAGAAAGATAAAATACTTTCCTCTTCCTTCTCTCTTAACCGGTTTTAGGAGACCAAAACCAAATATTTTTGGGTCATTTTTACACCAAATTAATATTATTCTAGTATACATAATATGAATTTGATTAAGAGTCTACCTTGGGTATTTTACTTTGGGAGGGATCCTACACTTTGATCCTTGTTCATCCATTGAGGAAAGCACAAGAACAAAAGAGAAGGAGATCTCTTTTGTGCCCATATAAACCGAAATACCAATGTAAGATAAAGATTTCTTCCTTAAATTGTTTATAGTTTGCATGCATAAGATCACCAATTAGTTTTGTGACTAAATTAACATAAAACATATATGAATATGTTAGTAAAGAGATCTAGATTTCTAACAATCGGTATCAAGAGCCTTGGTTGTTTGCATGCAAATCGGTTAAAAGTTTTTCCGAGTTATACGATTAACATATAAAACTTGTTTAATTTGTGTTATTATGATATATCACGAAAATAATTATGCATGTTAAAGTTTCTGGTCCTAAAATGTTTTTAGGGTATTTTGGTTAATTTATGGATTTTTATTGTTCATATTACATAATAATGGCATTAAAAATATGATTTTATGAATAAAATGTCATTTTTGGACTAAAATAAGCTAAAATTCGAATTTTCCAGTGATTTTTGGATATGTTGTCACATATATTATTTTGAGATGACCTGCAAATTTTCATATTTTTTTGACTTCTTATGCTCGAAAAATGGATTTTTCATTATTAAAATCGGATTTAAATGAAAAATAAGTTAATATGAGATAAATTTCTAATCTGGTCATAGAAATTTAGTATGTTGTCACATGCAATTTTACAAAATGTGTGTAAAGTAATAGGCTATATTGAAGTCTTTTTGCATGATTTATGATTTTTTGAAGAAAAATAGCATAAATAGTGACTTAATTAGTGAAATATTAATAAAACATACTCCATGACTAAGGAAAAACGTCACATGTTGCATTTTATTATCTTTTTCAGATCTAAAATTGAAAAGTTGATGAATATAATTTTTATCATGTTTTTATGATTATTTTGTTAAAACCGATAAACCGCAACATTATTTTTCCGGATAAATTTCGAAATATTTAACCTAAGTTTTTTGAACATTATGAGTGCCATGGTATTTTTCCAGAATGTTCATGAGTTTAAATTTCAAATTTTGAATTTATTTGAAATTATGTGATTTATTTGAAGTTTATAGCTTATTTTATTATAATTTTAAGTCCATTAATGAACAAATTTTAGAAATATGAGTTAATTATGGTCAAATAATTAGTGAAGACTAAATTTTGAGTCCTAAGAGGTTAGGGTAATTAACTTATGCATAAATATGAATTCATGTAATTTTTTGTGATTATAAAATGTTGAATCACGCAAATCCGTAATAACCGAGTAATATACGATATTGGCTACTTAAAGGCGATTTAGCATAAAATTGGGCATGTTCATACATATCATAATGCTGAATTTTCTTTATGATTGTCATAAATTTTATTTTATGTAATTTTGAATTATGTATTTTTACTTAGTATGGCCTTAGTTTTTAATTGGTATTACCCGAAATGTATGAGAATATCGATTCGGTTGTAATTTTATTGTGATCTCGTATCACCGTTTTGTAATTTAATAGATTTATTTTATTTTAGTTACAAATGTATAATAGGAAATTATGTAATTTGTTATGTAATTTTATTTATTTCGGAGTTCCCAAAGATGGATTTCTTCAAGATGGCGATACATAAAGACGGTGTTACCTCGAGATGCGTGACACAACCGAAGTTCAAGGGACCAATGGAGTTGGTTTCCGAATATGTAATAGTTAATTAGATTTTCTATTTTAGGAAGGCCATACTAGGATTTATTTTATGTTTTGCATTTTATTTATATGTTGCATGCATCGCTAAATCGCCATAACTAAAACATGCATCTATCTTTCATTGAGTTTATCGACCGTGTCAATTACAATTATCGTAGTTCACCACTTTAGTTCACTTAAAATGTGATAGATAATAAATTAAAATGACCTCTCGCTAAAACAATCAATTGAGACATAGCCTTACCAAATAGTAGAAACCATGAAAACCTATTTCGCGAGGGAGTGCACTCGGCCCTACCGGGGTACAAACCTTGTTACGTAGGGGAAGTGGGTGATAAATTTCTATCCACCGAATTCATGTCAATGAGGGGTATTTCGGCACACCGTGCCCTAAGTTGATATGGGTTTGGATTGTGGACACATTTATTCGAAATTTGGGTTGTACTCAACGAAAGTATTCACGACGATTTCCGGATGTGTTTCGGGCTAGAGATAAATATTAATGTAAATTTTATCGACCAAGAGTTCCAAAAGTAGAATCGATTAAAAGGTTAATCCACCGAGTTATGTTAACAAAGGGTATATCGGCATACTGTGTCCTAAATTAATATGGATTTGGATCTTGGAATCATTTATCTAGTTGGGTAGAGGTCACTAGAAAAATGCAATAAAACTTGTTTAAATTAGTTTTCACGAGTATTATTATTAAAACGACATTTGTTTTACTCCTTCTATTTTATTTTGTAGACCACTTCTTTTTCTCATAACAAATGGCTACACCAAACCCAAACGCCACGCCTCTTGCTAATTCATCATGGCTCCAATCCTTTATGGATCGATGTAAACTTGAAAAGAATGGGTCAAATTTCTCCGATTGGGATTCCCAACTCAAATTAGCCGCCCAAGGTGACGACAAGCTTCGTTACCTCACCAAGGCCTCTCCACCCGAACCTAATGCTAGGTCGAGTGCCGCTACTAGGGAAGCATATGAGGCTTACCATAAGGAGTCGTCCGCAATGAAAAACGTGTTGATCTTTGCGAAGGAAGCGGATCTCCAAAGGAGAGCCTTTAAGATGGGCACCGCTAATGAGATTTACTCCAAGCTTGTGACAATGTTTTCACAAACTCCGTGGATCGTCCGATATGAGGCGGCCGCGGCATTCTTTGATCTCGACTTCAAAGAGGGCCAAAAGGTTAGCCCTCATGTGCTCAACCTTATGGAGCTTGTCGAGACCTTGAAAATTCAAAAGGTTGAAATCCCCAAAGAACTTATTGTAGATAGGATTCTACACTCCTTGTCCAAAGTCAAAGCGTATGTTCAATTCCGGGTGAATTTTAACATGCAAGACAAGGACGTGTCTCTTGAAGAATTGCACAAGTTACTTGTGCAAGCCGAAAGGGACATGGGGTTAAATGTGAACCCACCCAAGGATGTGCTTAATATTAGCACCAAAAGCAAGGGGAAGTTCAAGAAGAATGGGAGGAAGGGTAAGAAGCAAGCTCCCACTTTCACCAAATCTAGGACTTATGAAGCTAGCACTTCAAAAATAAAGAAGGGTCCTCTTGATAAATGCCATTATTGTAATGGTGTTGGACATTGGAAAAGAAATTAATCCAAATACCTTGGTGATATTAAGGCTGGAAAGATTACTCCAGTAGGTAAATGACTATCCTTTCTTTTATGTTTCTAATTCAACTATGGTATTGTGATACAAAGTTGTGATAATGTATCTCCCTTTTTATTGTAAATAGGGCCTCCACCAAGCAAAGACAAAGGAAAAGAAAAGCAAGCTTGAGAAACCATCAAGAAGCTAGGAATAGCTTTCATGGAGCTTCGCATTTTTATTGTCTTATTTTAATTATGTTTTGGATTTTTGAACCTTTTAAGTTTATGTGTTCGATATGGAAAGGTATTTTGGATAATTGGTTGTATTTTGGATAATGGTGGCTTGGTTTGCAACCCAAGTCACCCGTTTTATCATTTTATCCTTGTTCTAAAATTCGTATTCAAATGCTTGCTCTTAGAAACATATGATTATTCACTTAAAGTGATCTAATAGACAACTATAATGATGGGATTCATTATATGTCCACATGCTTAAGGCTTGTGTATGATCATTTATAAAGTGATATTGAGTCTATGAACTCTCTTAAAGAAATGTCAATCACCAAGTACACTTACAAAATCTAAAACTATTAGTCAACCTATGAGATATTTCTCCTCATACTTCAAAATCATTATTTGTGTCTCATATGCTATCTTTTAATCTCTAGTGTATTTATTCTAAAGATAGAGTGGGAGAAAAATGAGGACACAACACACACCAAGATAAATTTGTGTACTTGTGTAAATGAGATCTACGCAATGAAGAATGATTTGAATGATGGTATATCTATTTATATAGTATACCCTATAGATGATATCTATAGTCTCAACTAGTTCTTCATGACTAAAGAGACCAAGTGAAGTAATCATAAGAGTATGTTCTCAAGATAACTACACGAGGAGACCAAAAGAAAGTTTTGGAAGAAAAATGACTAATGTAAAGTCTTAACAAGAGTTTTGACTAGTTTATGATAAATTTTGACCAATAGTTTCAACCTTGAGATTTACTTAAGAGCCTAAATGAATTAAAGTAACACCCTAGTAATAAACAATATTTATGACTAGAGGTTGTAAGGATTTATATACCGATATCCTCAATTGCTAAGTTAAGTTTTAAACCACGCAAAAGTCATTACTTAGCCACATTATGAAAATGAATTGGTTAAAACTCCTTCTGAATGGGATATTTTGAAAGACGTGTATTAGATATTACTTATATTTAATAAATGACATTGCCACACATCATTATGACATGAATGTGTTAGAGATTAAAAATTTCTTTCCATAAGGTTAAAAATGAGACCACTTCAAAATAGATATTTTGAAAGGATATGATGGGAACATATATGGTTTTATCTCAAACAAAAGCAATATAATGTCTCAATTGAGTAGTCAATTGCGAATCAAGTGGGAGTTAGAAATTATCATGTCAAGACATGGAATTTAGTGGGAGTAATCATCTTATAAAAGTTTAAACTCATCACTCATTGAAGAATGACGAGCTAATACTTTCCTTCACAGAGGAAGATTTGAGTTTTCAATTCTGGATGAAAATGGACCATGATGAATCCAACTACATCATGAGATGTTGTATAAGTATTGAAAGATACACATCGAATCAACGAGAAACGTAGGTTATTCATTTAGATGAAAATGGAATTGCCATTAGCAGTCATGGTCGTTCCTTGAACCTAAATATAGTTGATGACATGATTAAAAGTTACTAATGTTTCCGTCAATAGAATAATCATGCACATGTCCAATTATGAATCACATGCATAAGAGCATGATGAATCATTGGTAAGCCATAGTAGAAACGTCATGAATTCTCGAGGAGAATCCGATGAGCGATTTTGTTGTTTGACAGAATACTCTGTTATGTGTCAAGAGGTTGCACGTATTAAAGAAATCCGAACACACGTAAAGATTTATGAAAATCCTAAACTTTACAAGCTAAAGAGAGAAATAGGAAGTTTGGAAAGATACTTAGTTGAATAAGAAGTTGCTCAAAACTAATCTTTCCTAATATGCTAGGACTTGTGAGAAGTGCTAGGCTAATCATCTTGACAAATTGTTGCAAGACTCTACAAAACATTTACCTAGTGCATTGTGTGTGGATGGAGTACTTGATCAGTACAAGTTATATCATTCACCACAAATTCGTTCGTTATGTGATAATCGATAAGGAAGTTCTTCCAAGATAAAGAACCGAAACCAAGGTCGGGAACCTTGATGTGTACTTGGTGAGGTTCATGCTATGAGTGATAACATGAAAGTAAAGGATAATACGATTAAGAAGTTTGAACACATGGACACGTGACATGTTAAACTTCTATTGCAATCAACAAGTGTTTACACACTTACGATATGCATCACAAGGTTGTAATATGGTATTGACTACCCGAGTGTGATGTCGACATTTGTCGTTTGAGTTATTATTAACACACGTTATATTTTGTTACATCCAACGGGTTGCAGAGACAATTGAACCCCGTTTAAGTGAACACGGATTAACATTGTATTTGCCCATAGTTACTTACATGAGGTGACGTCTCAAAGTGACTAGAGTGTGATGCGATTGATGGCAAGTTCAAGTGTCATAGAGTCATATGAGAATGGCTAGTCGATCACATAGGCGGACTGTTAGGAACATTTTGTCGGGCCTTATGACCGCTTATAGAGTTTTGGCAAATTTATATAGCCTGGTCGTGGCGAGAGCTGCTATAGTATTCAAATGAGTCGATTCTTTTGACTAAAGACTATTCACCTAAGATGACACAGTTTCAGATTAACTTTGATTTGTGTTACTACGACCTTCGTAAATGGGGTCAAATGGGCATATTTTGGGTTATGATGGCTGTGGCTAGTCGAAGGGAATGAGTGCGATATGAATTGTCCATCCCTAGTCAGGGTTATAACAATATCTCAGGGCCACTCGAGGAGTAATGAACTGGAAATGTGTGGCCACGCTCGGAATGTATCCATAGTGGATAAATCCGGTCAATCAGTTATTCTCCAGATCGAGGAAACCACTCTCGATATGATCACTTGCAAGTACGACCTGAAAGACACCTTGCATTGAGTGGGAGATAGTAATAGGACAAGAGAATTGGTGACGCAAACTTGTCGAGGACAAGTGGGAGATTGTTGGAATATGTGTCCTCCGATAATAATGCAATCACAATTGTTGATCATGATGATCACATGTTTAAGTCTCATTTTAGATAATACAATTGGGAAGTAATATTTTACTGTCAACTAGTCCACACATATCGGTAATGATTGGCTGAGTAGAGTTTGACATTACTGTCGTGAGACGGTGGTGACCAGTTGATCCCCTTAGGTCATACCTAAAAGGTAACACTCTTAATTGATCATTTAATTGATCGTATAACGTTACGAGTCAATTAAATTATTTAAAATTGACGGACGATTTTGGAAGTAATATTTACGTGTCTCATTGAAATTTGATTAAATGAGATACGGTCTGAGTAATCGAATTGTTTCATTACTCAGATGAAATTATTGTTTAAGGAAACAATTGAAATTGAATGAATTATTATAAATACAAATTATTGTAATTTATAAATTGGTAAAATATTTTGGTACAAGTAATAGTGAATTACTAAGTCGATTTTTGTATATGACGTATTTTTATCAATACGTTGATTTTTAATATGTTAAAAATACATAACAATTTTATGTGACATATGACATGTGACATATTAACAAATTAACAAAAATAAAATGGATTCCATTTTATATATGTACTGAAATTAAGGGAGGTTTTAGGATTATGTTATGTTGATTATGTTAATGGAAAACACAATCATTCCCCTAATAAACTAGCCATGCAACCTAGTTGTCATTGTGAAGACAAACTCCTGCATGCATTGGCTCCCCTCTCTTCCCCTCTTACCCGGTTGTACACAAGGAAAACCCAAGGGTTTTTGCCTTATATTTTATGATATACACTACATAACATTTTAGTGTATTGCATTATTCATTCATCATCTAAAATAAGAACTTTTAGAAAGATAAAATACTTTCCTCTTCCTTCTCTCTTAACCGGTTTTAGGAGACCAAAACAAAATATTTTTGGGTCATTTTTACACCAAATTAATATTATTCTAGTATACATAGTATTAATTTGATTAAGAGTCTACCTTGGGTATTTTAATTTGGGAGGGATCCTACACTTGGATCCTTGTTCATCCATTGAGGAAAGCACAAGAACAAAAGAGAAGGAGATCTCTTTTGTGCCCATATAAACCGAAATACAAATGTAAGATAAATATTTCTTCCTTAAATTGTTTATAGTTTGCATGCATAAGATCACCAATTAGTTTTGTGTCTAAATTAACATAAAACATATATGAATATGTTAATAAAGAGATCTAGATTTCTAACAGTTGATTGCAATAGAAGTTTAACATACCATGTGTCCATGTGTTCAAACTTCTTATAATCGCATTTTCCTTTACGTTCATGTTATCTATCATAGCATGAACCTTACCAAGTACACATATAGGTTTCCAACCTTGGTATGGGTTCTTTATCTTGAAAGAACTTCTCTGTCGATTATCACATAACCAATGAATTTGCGGTGAATGATATAACTTGCACTGATCAAGTACTCCACCCACTCATAATGCACTAGGTAAATGTTTTGCAGAGTCTTGCAACAATTGTCAAGATGATTAGCCTAGCACTTCTCACAAGTCCTAGCATATTAGGAAATATTAGTTTTTGAGTAACTTCTTACTTCAACTAAGTACATTTTAAAACCTTTTATTTCTCTTTTTAGCTTGAAAGGCTTAGGATTTTCATAAATCCTTACATGTTGTTCGAACTTTAATATGTGCAACCTCTGGACACATAACAGAGTGTTCTGTCCAACACCGAAATCGCTCATCGGATTCCCCTCGAGAATTCATGACGTTTCTTCTATGGCTTGCCACTTATGCATATGATTCATTATTGGACATGTGCATGATTATTCTAATGGCGGAAACATTAGTAACTAATAATCATGAGATCAACCATTCTCAGGTTCAATGAACGACCTTGACTGCTAATGGTAATTCCATTTTCATTGACATGAATAACCTATGTTACTCGTTGATTCGATGTGTATATCTCAATACTTATCCAACATCTCATGATGTAATTGGATTCATCATAGTCCATTTTCATCCAGAATTGAAAACTCAAATACTTCTTTGGGAAGGAAAGTTTTAGCTCGTCATTCTCAATGAGTTAGTGAGTTATAAATTCTAAAAGATGATTGCTCCCACTAAATTCCATGTCTTCACATGATAATTTCTAAACTCCCACTTAATTCCACATGTTTCGTAATTGACTACTCAATTGAAACATTTCAAGAATTGAAATATATTTTTCTTTGCTAAGTTATTAAGATAAAACCATATATATTCCCATCATATCCTTTCAAAATACCTATTTTGGAAAGGTTTCAATCTTCAACCTTATGGAAAGAAATTTTAATCTCTAACTCATTCATCTTATAATGATGCGCGGCAATGTCATTAGATTCAAATGTGAATTTTATCTAATACAGGTCCTTCAAGATACCCTTTCGGAAGGAGGTTTAACCATTTAATTTTAATAATGAGGTTAAGTAATGACATTAGCGAGGTTAATACTTAACTCAGCTTTTGTGGATATCAGCATATCAACATTTGCAACCTTTTGGTCATAAATCTCACTTATTATCGAGGATGCAACTTTGTTTCATTTAGGCTCTTAAGTAAATATCAATATTGAAACTATTGGTAAAACGTTGTTCATAAACTTAGTCATAACGTATGGTTAAGACTTTAAATTAGTCATTCTCATTCCAAAACTTTCTTTTGGTCTCCTCGTGTAGTTATCTTGAGAACATATTCTTTTGATTACTTCACTTGGTCTCTTTTGTCATGTAAATCTATTCTAGACTATAGATCTCATCTATTCGTGTATACTATATAAATAGATATACCTTTATTCAAATCATTCTTCCTTGCGTAGATCTCATTTACACAAATTTTCATGATGTTCTTTGTGTCTTCATTTTTCTCCCACTCTATCTTTAGAATGAATACACTAGAGATTCAAAGATAGCTTATGAGACACAAATAATGATTTTGAAATATAAGGAGGACTATCTCATAGGTTGACTAATTGTTTTAAATTTGATGAGTGTACTTGGTGATTGGCATTCCTTTAAGAGAGTTCATCAACTCAATATCACTTTATAATTGATCATATACAAGCCTTAAGCTTATGGACATATAATGAATCTCATCATTATAGTTGTCTATTAGATCACTTTAGGTGAATGATCATATGTTTCTATGAGCAAGCGGATAAAGACGAATTTTAGAAAAAGGATAAAATACGATAAAACGGGTGACTTGGGTTGCAAACCAAGCCACCATTATCCAAAATACAACCAATATCCAAAATACATTTCCATGTCAAACACGGAAATCAAAAGGTTCTAAAATCCAAAACATAAATTAAAATAAGACAATAAAAAGACAAGCTTCATGGAAGCTACTCCAAGCTTCTCGATGGTTTCTCAAGCTTCCTTTTCTTTTCCCTTGTCCTTGCTTGGTGGAGGCCCTATTTACAATAAAAAGGGGATATATTATCACAACTTTGTATCACAATACCATAGTTAAATTAGAAACATAAAAGAAAGGATAGTCATTTAACTACTGGAGTGATCTTTCCAGCTTTGATGTCACCAAGATATTTGGAACAATTTCTTTTCCAATGTCCAACACCATTACAATAATGGTATTTATTAAGAGGACCCTTCTTGATTTTGGAAGTTCTAGCTTCATAAGTCTTAGCTTTGGTGAAAGTGGGAGCTTGCTTCTTGCCCTTCTTCCCATTCTTCTTGAACTTCTCCTTACTTTTGGTGCTAATGTTAAGCACATCCTTAGGTGGGTTAACATTTAACCCCATGTCTCTTTCGGCTTGCACAAGTAACTTGTGCAACTCTTCAAGAGACACGTCCTTGTCTTGCATGTTAAATGATGCGTGTCATTTATATGATGTTCTACATCTCTTTTTACACGCATTTCAGAGCTCAATTGTGCTATATATGCCCATATTTCTCTATTTTCCTCTACTTTCGTGCTTTTGCACTTTATTGCAGAAATGTGGAGAATTTAGCGGGAAATCAAGCCAAATCTGTTTCCGAGTAAGCTGCATTGCAAATGACGTAAAGGAACCGCTTAAGGAACAAGCTTGGTGCGCAATCCAAGGCCCGAAAGACAAGTCCACGAGTTAAAAGAAGTCAAGTAAGCGGCTCGGCCATCGACCAACCAACCTAGTCGATCGATCGACCAAGGCTCGGTTCCCGAAGCTACTGTTTGCTGATATTGATCGATCGACCGGCATCTTCAGTCGATCGACCAGACTTCGATTCCAGACGAGATTTAGAAAGCCCGTGAAGTTTTAGGTTTTGGAATAAGTTGTTGCGTTAGTTCCTATATAACGTAATAGCAAAGATATCGAACAGGAGATCGGATTTTTATCGAGAGAACACATTAAGTTTCACAAGACAATACATTAAGTTATTTTAGAATAATTAGGGTTTGAGTTATTATTGAGCATCGGTTCTTTCAGGTTCTAATTCTTAATCTTCTTGAATCTTGGTAACTCGTTTCGCCTAATTTCGCTTTCTTTATTTTACTTCCATTGTTAGTTTAGAATTGATAGTTAGCATTCCCAAGCCAATCATCGCTTCATCATTGTTGTTATTTATCCTAAGTATGAATTCCGTAATTGTCATTAGACTTATTGTTGTTTTTACATTCACCATGAGTAGCTAAATAGCTTGTGCTAGGATGTAGGCGATTTATGGCTAGGCGGCAATAGGTTAGACACGGACTGAACCAGTGTGTCGATCGATCGACTGACATAGTTGGTCGATCGACTGACCTTGTAAGGTTACTTTCGTTTTAATTGTTTTTAATCTTGTATCTGACGAGTTGAATGCATGCGACCAGTTAGATACCTCTTTTGTGACTGACC
Source organism: Silene latifolia (assembly GCF_048544455.1). Classification (NCBI taxonomy): domain Eukaryota; kingdom Viridiplantae; phylum Streptophyta; class Magnoliopsida; order Caryophyllales; family Caryophyllaceae; genus Silene; species Silene latifolia. The sequence goes on from NC_133527.1 coordinate 95,720,743, forward strand.
CATTAGACCGAGAGGTAGGGTAGTTATTTGACCATCAATTAATTCGACTAAACTCATGCTAAAGATCGAAAGATAGGTATAGTTTAGACCATTAGTCGCTTTTCAGACGAAAGTCGGTATTAGTGACATTAGGGACCTATAGCGAGATCGAGAGATGCTATTTGATAGGAGTGGACCGAGAGGACCTCTTATTTCCCGCCTTACACATGTGCTTATTTCAGACCGACTTAGTTTGCTTTGCCTTGAAAGTCGTAATGACCCGACCATCCTAGTACCTTTCTTTTATCTGTTTAATCCACATCTTTAGTTTATTTTCTTCTTATTGTTATTAATTATAGACCAATTCAACCAACCCCCACAATAGTTACCTTAGACTGATCATAGAACAACCAAAGTTTACAACCGCCTCCTTGTGGATCGACCACTTACCACTAGCCTAGGTTAGTCTTAATAGGAGTTTATAAATATTATCTTTGGTACTCACAGCGACGGGTATCAAATTTTGGCGCCGTTGCCGGGGAGGCAATAGTCCTAATTTTAGTTGTTTTTATTTTTAGTCTCCCTTTTATCTCAGGGAACCTCGGTTCTTTGAAACCGTGCCCATGTCGTTCTTTGTGAGATTTCCGCAGGAAGAGAGCGAACTTTTTGGGGCTTATGTCGCCAGGCTTATGGAGTGGGTAGAGCCCAGACGAGAAGCATTTTCTCCACTCCAAATATTCTTGACCATCATCCATGGGGTGACCAACCCTACGCGAGCATACCTAAACTCTAAAGTAGACCTCACAGGAATGCCCGAAAAAGAGGCATTGGAGTTTTTTGATTGGTTTGCTGCTGAGTCTCTAAAACCTAACTTTGTGCTTCCTGAATTGCCTGTCCCTATTCCTACTGCTGTGTTAACCCCTCCGCCCCAGACTGGGAGCAAAAAGGAGGAAGAATCTGTTGTTTTAGACATCGCAGGAGCTGGTTTGGGGAAGGAAGAGCCGCTGGATGCTCCAGCTGCGACAGAGCAGATCGTTTCAAGAGGAGGTCTTGGATGCTTAAGCTATGGGACTGATGAAGAAGTAGAGGATGAGCCTGCCAAGGTGAGATGGGCTGATTTGGACTCCGATGGTTCTGAGGGAGTCCTTGATTGGGAAGATGACGAAGCTGATCCATTGAGTTCTCCGTCTGTCGAAGCTGGGAGGGGTGCAACTGATAAGATGAGCACCATTGAGGCTACCTCTAGTAGCCAAAAGCCGACGAAGTGGGCCATACCGTGGTCCTTTTTGATCAACTACTAGTTGATCAAATTCGTTATAAACTTCATTTTATTGCTTTCGAACCATTTTTTTATTGCTTTTGTGTGCGCGAAAACTTCGCTTTTATTTTCGTTTGCTTAGGATTTTTAAGTACTATAGACTTCGTTCTGGGTTTTGCGCAATTTTGGGCGCGTACTATTGTGCAATTGCAGGTATTTAGAGCTTATAAGCTCAAATCATTGAGCAATTACGAAGAAATAAGACATCTGCAAGAAGATGTTTTCGATCGATCGATCGGTATCGTTGGTCGATCGATCAACTGCAGACTTACTTACGAGAGCTACTGTTCTCGCCATTTAGTCGATCGATCGCCTCGTAGGTCGATCGATTGCTACGCTCTTAGTGCTATATGCGTCCACGACCTCTCCCCTGCTGTGATTGGTCGATATGCGGATTTAAGGGAGTCTCCTACTCCACTTTATTTTCCGTCGAATTGTCTATTTCTTCTTTTGTCTCATTTATGCACAATATTTACGTTCCAAAATTGCTTTCTTCCGTCTTATGCGTGGTTTTGATTGTCTTTCAGGCACTCTTGTCGGTAGCACTGCTGGCTACTGAAACCTCCTAGCTCACGCTGGTTTGGGGAGGTTTCCTTTGCTGCGCTTAAAGTCTTGTGAGTTCCCAAGTCTTTCCTTCATGTCATGTTTGTTTATTTATTTCCCGCAAATTCCCATTTCCGTTTTTCTTCATTACATGATTTTGCACAATGGGGACATTGTGCGATTTGGTTTGGGGAAGGGTTTTGCGTCGCATATCATATGTTTGCATTCACGTTTACTTTTTGTTTTGCATTGTTTATTTCATTTCACATATATATACAGAAAAATCAAAAAAAAATTGAAAAATTTCAAAAATTTCCATAAAATGCACGTTTATTTTAGCATATAGGTCGAGTCGGAACGGTAGTATTTCTATGATGATTTAGCATTTGCAAAATTTTTTGCACTGAGCCTTGCTTGACTTACATGTCACTAGTAGAATCATAAGTGCATACCTACGAGTTTTCGTTAAATTTATTTGCTGAGCCTGAGACTTGACTTTAATAATTGGCAAGCTACAACATATTTCTGAGTTATTAGAGCCTACAACTGGTGTCATTCATGACCAGTTTATTTAGGAATGTGAGTAGTACTCCTTATGAGGCATGTTTCCTTAATTTGCATAATTATGAATTTGATCTACTTAATACCTGTATGCATTCGGTTTGTGGTTAGTTGACACATGTGGTAGAGGTTTCCTTTTCTCATTTTACCCATAAGCTCCACATCTGCCAAAAATACCTTTTTTTTTTTTTTTTTTTTTTGTCCCATTTACTACATCCTACATTTAGCCTGTCCTTTGTCAAGCTAGTAGTCTGTGTTCTTGGGGTTGTTACTCATTTTTGGTAGCCATTGCTCTTTTGAGATGAAGTTGGAAGAAATGAAAGAGGAAAGAAAGAAAAAAGGAAAGAAAAAAAAATAGAAATAAGAATGAAAAAAAAAAGAAGAAAGTTTCTATACTGTTCAAAGCATTCGATCGACTGCTCATTCAGGTCGATCGACTGACGTGCGTGAAACAAAAGAAAAAGAAAATCAATTCGCATACTTTATCCTTATCTTTTGGCGATTTTTGCTCCCATGATTCATTTATATCCTATGGGGAGTTTTATTGATTTGATAGTTGGAGATTGTGAGTTTTGTGCTTGCTATAGCACCGTTTCGTTTGTTTATGAGAAAGAAGTTGGATTTTGTCACTTGGTTCCGTTTTGGTACTAGCTTGATCACCTGTACCTCCACTTTACCATAAAATGTTTTGCCTCTTCTTACCCATACCTCACATTTCCATAATTATACCTCGGCATGTGTCAATGGTCATCTGTTTGGTTGGAATGCATATGTACGGTTATAGAGGTCGTCTTCATAATTTATTGCTGGCATGTTTTCATAGGTCGTAGTTAGGTGAGGGTCACTACAATATTAATTCTTTCTATCTTACAAATATATCACCTGTGCTTAATTGAGTGATTTGAGCGACCCGCGAGAGTCCAATTTGATAAGTCTCTACAGTTGACGGTTCAGCAGTTTTTTTTGACGACTTTATAATTCGTTTGCATGATTCATATTACTAGTTGATTGTTGGTTATGCATTAAATTGGTTTAGGCCTTACAGTTTGCATTTCGCTCTGAGTTTGAACTCGTTCCATTAGGTCATTAGATCGAGTCTAGTTCTTGCTTGGGGACAAGCAAGGTTTGGTTTGGGGAGATTTGATGCGTGTCATTTATATGATGTTCTACATCTCTTTTTACACGCATTTCAGAGCTCAATTGTGCTATATATGCCCATATTTCTCTATTTTCCTCTACTTTCGTGCTTTTGCACTTTATTGCAGAAATGTGGAGAATTTAGCGGGAAATCAAGCCAAATCTGTTTCCGAGTAAGCTGCATTGCAAATGACGTAAAGGAACCGCTTAAGGAACAAGCTTGGTGCGCAATCCAAGGCCCGAAAGACAAGTCCACGAGTTAAAAGAAGTCAAGTAAGCGGCTCGGCCGATCGACCGACCAACCTAGTCGATCGATCGACCAAGGCTCGGTTCCCGAAGCTCTTTTTGATATTGATCGATCGACCGGCATCTTGATCGATCGACCGGACTTCGATTCCGGACGAGATTTAGAAAGCCCGTGAAGTTTTAGGTTTTGGAATAAGTTGTTGCGTTAGTTCCTATATAACGTAATAGCAAAGATATCGAACAGGGAGATCGGATTTTTATCAGAGAACACATTAAGTTTCACAGTACAATACATTAAGTTATTTTAGAATAATTAGGGTTTGAGTTATTATTGAGCATCGGTTCTTTCAGTTCTAATTCTTAATCTTCCTTTGAATCTTGGTAATTGTTCTGCCCTAATTTCAGTTTCTTTATTTTACTTCCATTGTTAGTTTAGAATTGATAGTTAGCATTCCCAAGCCAATCATCGCTTCATCATTGTTGTTATTTATCCTAAGTATGAATTCCGTAATTGTCATTAGACTTATTGTTGTTTTTACATTCACCATGAGTAGCTAAATAGCTTGTGCTAGGATGTAGGCGATTTATGGCTAGGCGGCAATAGGTTAGACACGGACTGAACCCGCGTGTCAGTCGATCGACTGACATAGTTGGTCGATCGACTGACCTTGTAAGGTTACTTTCGTTTTAATTGTTTTTAATCTTGTATCTGACGAGTTGAATGCATGCGACCGTTAGATACCTCTTTTGTGATCGACCCATTAGACCGAGAGGTAGGGTAGTTATTTGACCATCAATTAATTCGACTAAACTGTGCTAAAGATCGAAAGATAGGTATAGTTTAGACCATTAGTCGCTTTTCAGGACGAAAGTCAGTATTAGTGACATTAGGGACCTATAGCGAGATCGAGAGATGCTATTTGATAGGAGTGGACCGAGAGGACCTCTTATTTCCCGCCTTACCTGTGCTTATTTCGACCGACTTAGTTTCTTTGCCCTTGGAAGTAAATGACCCGACCATCCTAGTACCTTTCTTTTATCTGTTTAATCCACATCTTTAGTTTATTTTCTTCTTATTGTTATTAATTATAGACCAATTCAACCAACCCCCACAATAGTTACCTTAGACTGATCATAGAACAACCAAAGTTTACAACTGCCTCCTTGTGGATCGACCCTGTTACCACTAGCCTAGGTTAGTCTTAATAGGAGTTTATAAATATTATCTTTGGTACTCACAGCGACGGGTATCATTAAAATTAACCCGGAATTGAACATATGCCTTGACTTTGGATAAGGAGTGTAGAATCCTATCTACAATGAGTTCTTTGGGGATTTCAACTTTTTGAATCTTCAAGGTCTCGACTAGCTCCATTAATTTGAGCATATGAGGGCTAACCTTTTGGCCCTCTTTGAAGTCGAGATCAAAGAATGCCGCGGCCGCCTCATATTGGACGATCCGCAGAGTTTGTGAAAACATTGTCACAAGCTTGGAGTAGATTTCATTAGCGGTGCCCATCTTAAAGGCTCTACTTTGGAGATCCGCCTCCAACGCAAAGAACAACACATTTTTCATTGCGGCGGACTCCTTATGGTAAGCCTCATATGCTTCCCTAGTAGCGGCAGTCGACCTAGTGTTAGGTTCGGGTGGAGAGGCCTCGGTAAGGTAACGAAGCTTGTCGTCACCTTGGGCGCCTAATTTGAGTTGGGCATCCCAATCGGAGAAATTTGACCCATTCTTTTTAAGTTTACAACGATCCATGAAGGATCGGAGCCATGAAGTATTAGTGAGAGGCATGGCGTTGGTGTTTGGATTGACCATTTGTTATGAGAAATAAAAGCGGTCTACAAAACAAATTAGAAGGAATAAAACATATGTCGTTTTCAAAATAATACTCGTAAAAATAATTTAAACAAGTTTTATTGCATTCATCTAGTGACCTCTACCCAACTTAGATAAATGATTCCAAGATCCAAATTCATATTAACTTAGGCACGGGATAGCCGATGATACCCTTATTAATATAACTCGGTGGATTAACTTTTAATCGATTCTACTTTTAGAACTCTTGGTCGATAAAATTACTCTAATGTTTATCTATAGCCCGGAACACATGCGACTACGGTCACGAATACTTCCGTTGAGGTCAATCCAAATTTCGAATAAATGTGTCCATGATCCAAATTCACATTAACTTGGGCACGGGATGGCCGATGAAACCCTCATCAACACGAATTCGGTGGATAGACATTTATCACCCACTTCCCCTACGTAACAAGGTTTGTACCCCGGGATGGCCGAGTGCACTCCCTCGCGAAATAGGTTTTCATGGTTTCTACTTTTTGGTAAGGCTATGTCTCAATTGTTTATTTTTAGCGAGAGGTCATGTCAATTTATTATCTATCAGGTTTTAAGTGAACTAAAGCGGTGAACTACGATAATTCTAATTGACACGGTCGATAAACTCGATTAAGAGATGATGCATGTTTTAGTTATGGCGATTTAGCGATGCATGCGACATATAAATAAAATGCAAAACATGAAATAAATCCTAGTATGACCTTCCTAAAATAGAAAATCTAATTAACTATTACATATTCGGAAACCAACTCCATTGGTCCCTTGAACTTCGGTTTTGGCACGCATCTCGAGGTAACACCGTCTTTATGTATCGCCTTCTTGTGTGACACCGTCTTCAAGGAATTCCGGAATAATTAAATTACATAACAAATTACATAATTTCCTATTATACATTTGTAATACTATTAAAGTACAAAACGGTGATACGAGATCACAATAAATTACAACCGAATCGATATTCCCATACATTTCGGGTAATACCAATTAAAAACTAAGGCCATACTAAGTAAATTACATAATTCAAAAATTACATAAAATAAAATTATGACAATCATAAATAAAATGCAGCATTATAATATGTATGAACATGCCCAATTTTATGCTAAATCGCCTTTAAAGAGCCAATATCGTATATTTAACGGTTTTTACGGATTTGCGTGATTCAACCTTTTAAAATCACAATAAATTACATAAAATCATATTTATGCACAAGTTAATTACCCTAACCTCTTAGGACTCAAAATTAGTCTCCACTAACTATTTGACTATAATTAACTCATATTTCTTAAAATTGTTCATTAATGGACCCAAAATTACAATAAAAATGCTATAAACTTCAAATAAATCACAAAAATTTCAAATAAATTCAAACATTTGAAATTTAAATTCATGAACATTCTGGAAAAATACCATGACACTCATAATATTCAAAAACTTAGGTTAAAATTTCGAAATATTTATCGGAAAAACTATGTTGCGGTTTATCGGATTTATCAATTATAATCATAAAAACATGAGAAAAATTATATTCATCAACTTTTCAATTTTATATCTGAAAAAGATAATAAAATGCAACATGTGAGGTTTGTCTTTAGTCATGGAATATGTTTTAGCAATTATTCACTAATTAAGTCACTATTTATGCTATTTTTCATCAAAAATTCATAAATCATGCATAAAAACTTCAATATAGCCTATCATTTTACACACATCTTGTAAAATTGCATGTGACAACATACTAAATTTCTATGACCAGATTCGAAATTTATCTCATATTAACATATTTTTCATTTAAATTCGATTTTTATCATGAAAAATCCATATTTCGAGCATAAAACTCCAAAAATTATGAAATTTTACAGGTAATCTAAAAATAATATATGTGAAAACATATCCAAAAACTACTGTAAAATTCGAAGTTTAGCTATTTTTAGTCCAAAAATGACATTTTAATCATAAAATCACATTTTTAATGCCATTATTATATAAGATGAACAATAAAAATCCATAAATTAACCAAAATATCCTAAATACATTTTAGGATCAGAAACTTTAACATGCATAAATTATTTTCGTGATATATTATAATAACACAAATTTATAAGTTTTATATGTTAATCGTATAACTCGGAAAAACTATAACCGATTTGCATGCAAACAACCAAGGCTCTTGATACCGCTTGTTAGAAATCTATATCTCTTTACTCAACATATTCATATATGTTATGATTTTAATTTAGTCATAAAATTAAAAGATGGTCTTATGCATGCAAACTTTAAGTAAAATAAGGAAGAAATCTTCATTCTTAGATTGATATTTCGGATCAAAGGGCACAAGAGAGTTCTCCTACTCTCTTGTTCTTGAGCTTTCCTTAATTGGATGAACAAGGATTCAAGTGTAGAATCCCTACCAGGGAATAATACCCAAGGTAAACTCTTAACAAAAATTAATATTATTATTACTAGAACAATAGTAATTTAACTTAAAATGACCCAAAATATTTATATTTGGCTCTCTTAATTCGGCTAAGAGAGGAAGAAGATTGGAGTTTTTATTTCTATAATTTCTTAGAGAGCTTAATTATTTCTTACACTAGAAATGTTGTGTGTATTTGAATGAATGAATAATAGAGCAAAAACTCTCTATTTTGTCTTCTCAAAACCGGTGGGAAGGAGAGAAGAGAGGGAGCCAATGCATGCACAAGTTTGTCTTCACAAGAACAAGTAGGTATGCATGGCTAGTATTAGGCTAATATGATCATGTTTTCCACTAACTCAATTAACATAATATATTGCTAATACTACCCCATTATTTCGGTCCAAATAGATAAAATGGACTCCATTTTATTTTTGTCAATTTGTCAATTTGTCATATGAAATTGTTATGTATTTTTAACATATTAAAAATCAACGCATTAATAAAAATACGTCATATACAAAATCAACTTAGTAATTCATAATTACTTGTACCAAAATAATTTACCAATTATAAATCACAACATCTTGTATGTATAATAATTTATTCATTCAAATGTAATTGTTTCCTTAAACAATAATTTCATCTAAGTAATAAAACAATTCGATTACTTCGACCGTATCTTATTTAATCAAATTTCAATAAGACACGTAAATATTACTTCCAAAATCGTCCGTCAATTTTAAGTAATATAATTGACCCGTATCGTCATACGATCAATTAAATGATCAATTAAGAGTGTTACCCTATAGGTATGACCTAAGGGGATCAACTGGTCACCACCGTCGTCATTTACGCGAAATGTCAAACTCTAGTCAGCCAATCATTACCGATATGTGTGGACCAGTTGACAGTAAAATATTACTTCCCAATTGTATTCTTTAAAATGAGACTTAAACATGTGATCATCATGATCAACAGTTGTGATCGCATTATTGTCGGAGGACACATATTCCAACAAATACCTGATTACTACTTCATATTTTTATAATCCATTTTTATCTTATATGTAGTTGTTCATCTCAATGCAATTGAAATGACATACGACATGACTTTATGTTAAGCCTTATGATAAGGATTTGGTTAGTAGGTTTTATCATCTTCTTGTACCTTACTCAACCTTACTACATACTTGTTTTCCTTTGTAATGTATACATTTGCATTATAAAACTTCCTGAGTACGTGTCTAGATCCAATCTAGACATAGGCTCTCTAGCCTTAGAATAGCTCCCACTGTTTTCACAGTGTGCGGGACTCATCCTTCTTGTACATCTCATGATTCCAAGTGTACTCAATTTCCGTTGTAAATATCTCTCATTGTTCTTTATTGCCTAGAACAATTCTAGCAAATCTATTTCTTAAATAACATAGCCACAATGGTTCCTTAACCATCTCCACGTGTTTTGAATATGGTTTTGTCTGAAACCTTTCGCAATTTCATCTTTCATTCGTGTAACACCCTTACACAAATTAGTTAATTGCATCAAAAACACTTAACTTTACATCCTTAATGCTTCCTCAACCACTTAAGAATAATCTATATGGCTACTTGGTAACTATTACTTAAATTCGATTTTGAAACAATTTATCATACTCAAAGTATATGAAGTGTTGTACATCTTACTCATTTAGTTTATCCGGCAGCGGAAGCAAATGGAATCAATCAAATATGTTCAACAAGATTAAACTAATCATGAATCTTATCAACATAAGACTTCTTATTTGACGCTAGTATCATGTAGATTTATCTCCATAAATCCGGATATTAAAGATTTATTATAATACTCCAAAAGTCTTAAATCATTCCTAATGATCAATATGTCATCCACATATAAGACTAATTAAAATTACCGTAACTCCCACTAAACTTCATGTATAAACACAACTTCTCGACTTATCGATAAAAGTTTTATAACATGATCAAAACATTGATTTCAACTCATTGATGTCCTACTTAAGACTCTCTCTTAAGTTTCACATTATCTTAGGATGGCAAGAATCTACGAAACTCAAGACATGTATTGAATACATTCCTTCTAATTGAAGAAGTGCGTTTTAGATTCACTCGCTATATATATCTCATAATGAAACACAATACCTAAGAAGATCCAAATAGACTTAAGCATTTCAACTAGTGCAAAACCCTTTACTACCAATCAAGCTTTGATATCTAACCATTCACTTGGAATTTATTTCGGATTTTCATGGCTCTAAGCCTTGCAATGAGTTGTGACTTAAACACTCTCCTGTAAGTCATATGTTTATTACTTTCCAGAAGTAATCAACTTGAATCAAACAATTTCTTTGTAAGTTGCAAGCTTTTTACTTTCTAAAAATAACACTAATTCATCATCTTTAACGAGTGATGACTTTAACCTCCTAGGTTTTGAAGAAACAACGTCTTACACAAAACGTCTCATGTAGCCAAGAAATACCAGTTTCTTACGACATAACATTCTTTATGGCTCTTGAATAATTTCTCTCACTCTGTCTTCTAGAAATAAACCTGTATTTTAGAAAGACAGCTTCACGAGCCACAAACCCGTTGTACTCGTGATTATAGTAAGGAAAAATGAGCATTTGTTTCTTTTGAAAACTTACAAACATGGTACCCTACCATTTCATATCTCATATGATTCGTTTTAGATTTAGTGGAAAAATAATTTAGACAAAATGATAAAATCCCCAAACGGATCAAGTAACTCAAAGTAACTTGATTGAAGTCCAAACCATATCGAATAGCGTTTGATTTCTTTATCCAACCACACATTATCCCATAATGCGTGCTAAGAGAGATTAATTTGTGATACTATATCATATTTCCTTTGGCTTATATCAAAGTCTTCACTTTGATAATCCCATCACGACTAAATCGTGAATCTTTGAACTCTTTGAACTTCTTCAAAGATTTCTTTATTTACCTTATTAAGTGAACACATTAGTGTCAACTTAAATCATTGGTAAAAGTAAATGATCAACCTATTCTGTATCAATGATTTACATTCTCGATCTCCTTTTCAACCAAAAGCACGAGACCTCTTACTGTGAATACAAGATACGCATATACCATAAGATTAACAATCTAATGGTTTCAAGAGTACTCGATAACTCTTTGCGTTCATCATTCCAGAATTTAAAGTTTAATCTTGGGTTACCAATTTGAGTCTTGCATCATACACATGATATATCATTCTAGTTTGGTTTAGAATATAATCACCTTGATAATGGGCTAGCCATACATCAAATCATGGTGTATAGGGTCACAAAAGTGAAACCTCTTTTGTATCTTAACAAGTTTATATTTTTGTTTAGAGTTTATGCACTTAATAGTCACAGTTAACTACAACTCTAAATCCAAAAACTAGATTGAGTACACACTGACTCTATCTCTCAACATCATTGTTGTTAGTCATCATATTCTAATCATCCAATGTATCAAATACAATGATGAAAACCACCACCGGTTTCTAATATTGACGAAGTAGTATTAGCAAAATTTATGTCAATCAAATAAACATTTAAAGAAGAAGGTCCCATTAGATGTCCCACAACTAACTTGTTGATTCTTCAATAATTTGGGGTAGTTTCCTTTCTAGCGTCCAACAATTAAGACAATGGAAACTTTATAGGTCGGGATTGATAGGTTTAGTATCGTTATTCTCAATAACTTTAATTTTAACATTACCTTGTATCAATTCCATTCTAATTTTACTTCATTAAACCTCACCCTTTTCTTAACGGTTTAAGAGAATGTTCCCACTCATTTCAATGAGTCTTTGCTAAGAGAAGCAAAATTGAAATTCATGAAGACTACTCTTCATTCGTTTGTTTAGTCTTAAAACTTTCATTGAAGTGGTTGCGGTATTTTGGTCAGTTTTGATTTCCAACAAATCTTGTTACCAAAATGATGTAACGTTTTAAAGTACTTAACTCAATTAAGCACATGAGAAACAATTCATTGTAAGTAGATATGTTAGTCAAGAATAAAAAAAAACCCTTTTGATCACGAGTATCTCTTATCTATACTCTTCACAAGAGATGCTTTCAATGGGTAATACGAGGTTTTTAGAAGAAAATTCAAATTTTGTCTTTCGTTACGATGTTTTGATGGAGATTTGAACTAAAATCGAAATGATATCGTATATAATTTGAGGTAAAGAATTAGAACAATATGATTAACGGAATAATGAAAACAAAATATTTATCGTTATAATAATACTTGTAAATAATTTAACAAATAAAGCATTTACATAGTGACCTCTACCCAACTATGATAAATGATTCCAAGATCCAAATTCATATTAACTTGGGCACGGTAGGGCCGATTCATCCCTTATCAATATAACTCGGTGGATTAACTCTTTAATCGATTCTACTTTTAGAACTCTTGGTCGATAAAATTACATTAATATTTATCTTTAGCCTAAAACACATCCGGCAATGGTCGAGAATACTTTTGTTGAGTTCAACCCAAATTTCGAATAAATGTGTCCATGATCCAAATCCACATCAACTTGGGCACGGTAGGGCCGATTCATCCCTTATCATCATGAATTCGGTGGATAGACATTTATCATCCACTTCCCCTACGTAACAAGGTTTGTACCCCGGTAGGGCCGAGTGCACTTCCTTATGAAATAGGTTTTCATGGTTTCTACTTTTTGGTAAGGCTAAGTCTCAATTGTTTATTTTAGCGATAGGTAATGTCAGTTTATTATCTATCACGTTTTAAGTGAACTAAAGCGGTGAACTACGATAATTGTAATTGACACGGTCGATAAACTCGATTAAAATGCATGTTTAGTTATGGCGATTTAGCGATGCATGCAACATATAAATAAAATGCAAAGCATAAAAATAAAATCCTAGTATGGCCTTCCTAAAATAGTAAATCTAATAAACTATTACAAATTCGGAAACCAACTCCTTTGGTCCCTTGAACTTCGGTCTTGGCACGCATTTCAAGGCAACATTTTCTTTAATGGATCGTCTTCTCGAGTGGCACCGTCTTCAAGGAACTCCGTAGTAATTAAATTACAAAATGAATTACATAATATCCTATTATACATTTGTAATTAAAATAAAAATAAATCTATTAAATTACAAAACGGTGATATGAGATCACAATAATTACAACCGAATCGATATACCCATACATTTCAGGTAGTACAAATTAAAATCAAGGCCATACTAAGTAAAATTACATAATTCAAAAAATTACATAAAATTAAAATATGACAATCATAAATAAAATGCAGCATTAGAATATGTATGAACATGCTAGATTTTATGCTAAATCGCCTTTTAAGAGCCAATATCGTATATTAATCGGTTTTTACGGATTTGCGTGATTTAACCTTTTAAAATCACAATAATTACATAAATTCATATTTATGTACAAGTTAATTATCCTAACCATCTAAGGACTCAAAATTAGTCTCCACTGACATTTTGACAATAATTAACCTTGATTTCTTAATATTGTTCATAAATGGACCTAAAATACAAAATTATGCTATAAACTTCAAATTATATTATAAAAATTAAAAATAAATTAAAAATTTGAAATTTAAACTCATGAACATTCTGGAAAAATACCATGACACTCATAATGTTCAAAACTTAGGTTAAAAATTTCGAAAATGTATCGAGAAAAACAGTGTTGCGGTTTATCGGTTTTAACCAATATGACCCATAAAAATATGAGAAAAATTATATTCATCAACTTTTCACTTTTATATCTGAAATATATGATAAAATGCAACATGTGCCGTTTTTCCTATTGTCATGAAGTATGTTTTAGCATTATTACTAATTATAGTCACTATTTATGTGATTTTTCATCAAAAATTCATAAATCATGCATAAAGACTTCATTATAGCCAAATATTTTACACACATCTTATAAAATTGCATGTGACAACATACTAAATTTCCATGATCAGATTCAAAATATAACTCATATTAACCTATTTACCCATTTAAATACGATTTTAACTTGAAAAACCATATTTCGAGAAAAACAACTAATTTTATCATGAAAGTTTTCAGGCCATAAGTAGATAATATATGTGTAAACATATCCAAAAACCACTAAAAAATTCGAAGTTTAGCTATTTTTCGTCCAAAATAATGACATTTTTATCATAAAAATCACATTTTAATGCCAATTATATATAAAATGAACAATAAAATCCATAAATAAACCAAAATGTCCTAAAAATCACTTAGGACCAGAAACTTTTAACATGAAAGGTTATTTTTAGGTTTATCTTCATAAAACCAAATTAATTAGTTTTGTATGTTAATCATATAACTTGGAAAAACTATAAACCGATTTGCATGCAAACAATCTAGGCTCATGATACTGCTTGTTAGAAATAATTAATCTCATTAATTTAACATATTCATATATGAATTGATTTATTTAGTCATAAAATAAATGTTAGATCTTATGCATGCAAACTAAAACAAGATAAGAGAAGAAATCGTCTTTCTTACTTTGGGATTTCGTACATAAGGGCACCAACAAGATCTCCTTCTTGTTAGTTCTTGAGCTTCCTTATAATGGATGAACAAAAGGTCCAAAATAGAACCTCTCCCAAAAGTATATACCAAAGGAAACCTCTTAATAACTAATATTATTATGATCTAGTAATAATATAAGTGTTACTATAAAAATTGACATAAAAATATTTTGTATTTCCTCTTGATTATTTTCGGCCAAGAGTAGAGATTTGTGAGATTTTTATTTCTCTAAAATTTCTTCAGAAGATAGAGAATTGATTTTCCTACACTAGAAAATATTAGGTGTAGTTGTGTATGAATAATTGAGAAATCCATATTGTTACACTATATGGAAAACCGGTTGGGGGGGGGGGTCTATATTGGGGAGCCAATGCATGGTCTTGTTCTTCTCAAGATGAGACTAGACATGCAAGGCTAAATAGTAGGCTTTTATCATTATGTTTTTAATTAAAATAAAACACAATATAAACCTTATACTCCCTCCATTTTCGGCACACTTAAATAAAATGGGTAGTCCATTTTATTTTGTCATTTGTCTATTTTGTCACATGTTACATGTTACATGACATGTTACAATGCAATGTATTTTTAACATATTAAAAATCAACATATTAATAAAATATGTCACATACAAAATTAACTAGTAATTCTTGATTACTTGTACCAAAATGGTTTATCAAATTATAAATTACAACAACTTGTATTTATAATAAATTATTCATTCTGTTTAAATTGTTTCGTAAACAACAATTTTATCTAAGTAATAAAACAATTCGATTACTTTTACTGTATCTAATTTAATCGAATTATAATAAGACACATTAACTTTCCTCACAAATCATCCGTCAATTTTAAGCAATTTAATTAACTCGTATCAGCATAGGATTAATTAAATAATCAATTAAGAGTATTTCCCTATAGGTATGACCTAAGGGGATCAACTGATCACCACCATCGTACGACAGTAATGTCAAACTCTAGTCAGCCAATCATTACCGATATGTGTGGACCAGTTGACTGTAAAACATTACATCTCACATGTATTCTTAAAATGAGATTTAAACATGTGATCATCATGATCGACAGTTGTGATCGCATTATTGTCGGAGGATACTTATTCCAACAGTACTTTCATAACCCAAGTCATTCCGTCTTCGTTCCATTGGTCTTCATTGTGGGGCACTACGAAGGCTTGGATAGCCTAGGTAATTGCTATCCCCACACTAATCAAAACACTACACATCGAGAAACATATAAGTCCCTCCCTCACTTTCTCTCAAAATGATAATCTTGATCGAAGTAAAATGGTAAATCCAAAAATTGACAAAAATACAACAAGTAAAATGCAAGTTAAGGGGTTAGAATATTTACAAATGGTGGTTAGGGAGGACTCCACCAAACTCTCATTCATGTATGAGACGTCAAGGAGGCATAGCCATGGTGTTGTTGATGTTGCTCAACACCTTGAAGAAGTAGTCGAAGGCTTGTTCATTGTCATTATAAAGATCTTCAATAGACCTTTGCATATGTTGTTCTTCAATATGATGATTTGAGTTAACATAATCACCAAAGCCTTGGTCCACAGTCATAGCATTACCAATATAGGAATTGAATAATCCTTCGAACTCATCATTTCCCATAAACCGCATACTTCATTAGCTTGCTTCCCAATAGTATCATGAGTTGATGAGAACAACTCCTCTTCCTTCTTATCATTATGGCCAATGAGGCGTTCTTCTTCTTTTGTCATAAGTGGTGGTGAGCTATTCAAGCTCTCATTCTTGTTGAAACTTTCTTGCTCTTTGGATGGAGCATCTTGGAGATTATCCACTTTCTTCTCCCATATGGGTGGTGATTCTTTACCCATAGCTTGTCCATTGTATTGAGATGCCAACTTCTTCCTATCAATTTCTCGGCTATAATGATCGATCATGAAACATGGCTCATGTAAGCGGAGAGCTCTCATTGTCTTGTCAAGGTTAAAAGTGATTGTTTCATCTCCCACTTCAAGTGTGAGCTCTCCATGTTTCACGTCAATCACCACTCCCGCGGTGTGTAAGAAAGGTCTTCCTAGAATGATAGGAATGTTGGAGTCTTCCTCCATGTCAACAATAACAACGTCCACTGGGATAAAGAACTTACCAATCCTTACCGGCACATCCTCCCACACCCCTAAAGGTGTCTTTGTTGACCGATCCGCCATTTGAAGTGTGATATTAGTTCACTTGAGTTCTCCCATTCCTAGCCTTTTGCACACTGAGTATGGCATGACACTCACACTTGCCCCAAGGTCACATAAAGCTTTGTTGATTTTAGTGTCGCCAATGGTGCATGGAATAGAGAAACTTCCCGGATCCTTGAGTTTTGGAGGTGAACTTTCTTGTAGGATGGCACTACTCACCTTAGTGAATGCAATAGTCTCTAGCTTCCGGATGGATTTCTTCTTTGTAAGAATATCTTTCATGTATTTCGCATAGACCGGAACATGGTTAATCAATTCGGTGAATGGGATTGAGACTTCCAAGTTCTTCACAATCTCCATGAACTTTCCAAGTTGTTCATCGAACTTAGGCTTAGCTTGGCGACTTACAAATGGAATTCTAATCACAATAGGCTCTTTCTCCTTAGCCTTCTCTTCATTCTTCTTCTTTGAAACTTCTTGAATGGTGGTGGATTCTTCTTCTTTCTTAGAGTTTTCAACTCTTTCCTTGTCACTAGCATTCACAACATCTTCATCAATGGGCCTCTTCGGCCCTTCATACCTTGTACCACTCCTTAAATGGATGGCACTCACCGACTCATGTCTTAAGGGATTACCTTGAGGTGGTAATTGCCCCTTTTGTCTTTGAGAACTAGAAGATGCTAATTGAGACATTTGGGTTTCCAACATATTTGTGTGAGCTAGTATGTTGTTGATGGTGATGTCTTTTGCTTGCCTATCCTTTTGCATTTGAGTGAAAAACTCTTGTTGGTTCTTTTGAATTTGGAGGACCGCTTTTTGAACATCAAAACCTTGGTCATTTGTTTGATTGTATGGAGGTTGATTTTGATAACTTTGGTTTTTATTGTAAAAGGGTCTTTGAGCTTGGTTTCTCATTGGAGGTGGGGTGTATGCTTGAGAGTTTTGAACTTTTTGTCTTTTGTATGAAAGATTGGGGTGGAATTTGGTATTCTCATTGTAATAGTTGGAATAAGGGGTGCCACTTTTGTATGCTTGGAAAGCATTCACTTGTTCACTTGTTCCCCTACATTCACTTTGGTCATGTCCCAAAGTTCCACAACTCTCACATACTCCACTTGGAATTGATGATGATTCCACCATAGCATTAACATGTTGCTTGGGTGATTTGGCGGCCTCTTCAAGTTTCGCCATGGCCTTCTCAAACTTCAAATTAATGATATCAATTTGAGCACTAAGTTGAGCACCCAATTGAGTAATGGAATCCACCTCATGCCTTCCCCCTCTAGTAGCCTTTCGAGGTCTACTATATTGTTAGTTATGGACCGCCATTTCTTTAATTTTGTTCCATGTTTGATTGTCATCAACTTCGGTGAACATACCATTTGATCCCATATTGAGAATGTTTCGGGAGTCTTCATATAGACCATTCCAAAATTGTTGTACAAGGAACCACTCGCTAAGTCCATGGTGTGGACAAGATCGACAAGTGTCCTTAAATCTCTCCCATGCTTCATACAAAGATTCCTCATCCCTTTGTTTGAACCCGGTGATTCGGGCTCTCAACATGTTAGTTTTTTCCGGAGGATAGAACATCTTGTAGAAATCAAGTGCCAATTTCTTCCAAGAATCAATACCAAGGGTAGCCTTATCTAGGCTCTTCAACCATTGTTTCGTGGTACCAATCAAAGAAAAAGGAAATAAGACCCATCGAATTTGGTCTTGAGTAACTCCGGTTTGAGAAATCGCATCACAATAGTCACAAAAAGTCGCCATATGAGAATGAGGATCTTCACTAGGCATCCCCCCAAATTGACTTCTCTCAAGTAATTGTATGAATGCGGATTTGGCAATGAAAGTACCGGTTAAATGTTGTGATGTAGGAGTACCATTTGGTAGGTTCTCCTCGGTTGGTACAGAATGTGATGAAAATTTAGGCATTGTGGGTTGATTTTGTGTTGGGTTTTGTATTGGGTTATCCTCTCCTTCTCGTGCAAAAGGGTTTTTGAACTCAATGTTATTTGGTTGAATGTCCACAATCTCACCAATACCTCTCAAAGTATTCGTAGCAAGTCTCCTATTGTTGGTCAAAGTTCTTTCGATTTCAAGATCAATGGGTAACAAGTTACCTTGTGATCTCCTAGACATGAAAAATATCAAACAACTCGAAAACAATTAGAACAACATAGAGGATATTGACTTCACCAAGGTAAAGAAAGAGACAACTAACAACAAATAAAGAAAATCAAATCAAGTTAACACCGTCCCCGGCAACGGCGCCATTTTTGGTTCGTAGGTTTTTAAACTTGTCGTCAAAAGTTACGCAACTAAAACAATATTAATAACTTCACCAACTACTCTTAGAAAAGAGGCAAGTAAAGGTCGGATCTCAAGGGATGGGTATTGATGTAGGATTTTCAATTGTAAATGGTCATGTCTTAGGGTGTTACAATTTGGGGTTTAGATAGGAGATCAATTGAAACTAATAAAAACAAAGCAAGGTAAATAAAATGAAGATGTAAACAATTGATTAAAAGTACTAGGGAATCATGGGTTCATAGGGGAATACATGGGATTTAATCATACAAACATGTTCTCGAATTATAAGCAAGCAATTATTGCTGTAATGGGATCGAGTTAGTGTATATCTTACAATCCCTAAGAAAGTTTGGGTCCCAGAGCCGAATCGATTAGATTGTACAACACCTACAAGTCGACTTAATCCTTCCTATTCAACTATATGCATGGTCTAATGAGACTCGAGTTGGTTTATTTCTTACAAGTCTCATTGAAAAGATAAGTGATGGGTAAAAAATACAAGGATTCATAGGCTCGCATTTCATCAAACATAACATGTGCATAAGTTGAAATCACAACAAGCAAGCAAATAAATTATGTGAACATATTAGATTAAGTATGAATCATTCCCCATGTTGGTTCCCCCTAATTACCCATTAACCCTAGCTATGGAAACTACTCACTCATGATCAAGTTTAACATGCTAAAAATGTTGTCAATCACATTAACAAGGCAAAACATGATGAATGAATGAAAATGATTAACAATAATTAAAGCAAGGATTAAGAGAATTATACCTATGGAGATTCCAAAATAATAATGTAAAGAATAACAGAAGTACTTGATGATTGATGGAAGGTTGTCAATCTCCCAATAAACACAAATGATCTTCTAATTACCCAAAATAAATGATGAACAATAGAGAAATTAAGGAAAGATTAAGTATTGAGATTTGTATTAAGACTAAATTAAGAGTTGATTACAAGATTAAGGAATGATTACTAATTGATTAGAATTTGATTACTAAATGATTAAGAGAGCATGCTAATCTAAGTAGTACAATGGGGTATTTAAACTAAAGATTAGGTACATAAATTAGGGTTACTAAGGGCTTAAATGACTATTAAGTCCTTAAGAAAAGTTGAGGAAATGCTCCTCTCAAAGAAAATGAGCATCTCCGTTTTGCTAGTTTTGCCATGATCCGAGCGACTTGAAAACAGGCACGGGCTCTCTGGGGTACGATCCGTGCGGATTGTCAAGGGAGACACTCGGATCTTCTTGCTTCAGGACAAGTGTCTTGGTCACGGGACACTCGGATGGTGGTGGGGAGACGCTCGGATGGTAGTGGGGAGATGCTCGGATCCTCTGTGATCCGCTCGGATCCCTTGGCAAACAACATTTTTCTTTTCTTTCTTCATAATCCGCGAGGATCAATCCGGGGATGCAAGGATCCTTTCGTCATTGCCCGTTTCACTTTATTATCTACATAGGCCTTGTAGTATCGTCTTCCCTTTGATTCTTGGTCATTAGATGCGATCAATTTAGCTCCATTTCGTCATGTAAATGCAAGGTTTGCACTTCTCTCCTACCAAGGAAACAAAACCTCAAAGAATATGCAAAATGGAAAACTAAAGATAGTAAATGACCCAATTATGCACTATAAAGCATAGGAACGAGGCTAATTCGGGGACTAAATGTGCTCAAATATGAGTTATATCATAGACCATGCATAGAGTTGAATAGGGAAAACCCAAGTCAACTTGTAGGAGTTGTAAAGTCTTAACCGACTCGGCTCCGAGATTTAAGTTTCCCTAGGATTCGGTTTATCATGTATGTAGTTTAATAGGAATAATTAAGTCGACTTGTAGGTGTTGTACATTCACAAATGACTCAGCTCCGGGACCCAAATCTTCTTATGAATTATTTACATGAACTAACTTAATTCCAACAATAGTAAAATCGCTTGCATCTATATAACTCATTTATGCTATCTTACCATGATTCCTCTATGATCCCATGACATCCTAGTATCCTTTATTATTTGTTTACATCTTTATATTTTTAATTGCTTGTTTACCTTTCATTGCTTTTATTAGTTTAGCATCTTCAACCCATTTCAATTGTGACAACCCTAAGCACAACTACAATTAGATTGAACAATTTGAATACCCCCGTCCCGTGGATCGACTCCGACTTGCTTGCTATGCTAGTAGTTGGGTATAAATGTGTTTGAGGGTGGACAACGACCCGCTCCATCAAAATGGCGTCGTTGCCGGGGACGGTGTTGTGTATTTGAATCGTTCTTTTGTCTAGTTCTAGTTGTGCTTCTTCTTCTTGAGGAGCCTTGGTTCCTTGGGATTTTCTTTTCTTGTGCTTTAACCTTGAGGAACTTGTTCCTCAAGGTTCGTTCTTACTATTTTATTGTAGTTTCCATGTTTGTGGTTATATCTTTGTCTTAGCTATGATGATGGCCTAAGGCTTGGTACATGGAGTATGTGGTGGATCTTTTGAGTATGACTACAATGGGTATGGGGAGTTTGAGGAGCAAGTCAACACAAACCTACCTTACAACTCATACAATGAAAATCCTAACTACTACCCCAAATATTTCCACCAAAATCCCAACATCCAATATCCACAACAATTACCCTCCCAATACTCACTTTACAACCAATTCCAAATGCCACAGTATGAACACTTTCACACCCACCCACAACAAAAAGATGAGCCCAGCCTTGACATTAAAAATATGGTTCTCCAAATAATGGGAGACCAACAAAATTTCTTCACACAAATTCTAGAAGAGAGCCAAAATAGGGACAATGTTCTTCAAAGCATTGTTACCCATGGTGAGGAGTTGGCAATTCGAATTGCCCAAATGAAGGCAACCCAAGCAACTACTCCCCACCAATCCTTGAGCATTGACCATGAATGTGAATTTGAGGCAATGACCTTTGATGAAGAAGATGTGAAGTGGGAAGAGCCAATCTCCTTGAGCTCTTGTGAATATAAAAGTGTGGTATTTGATGAAGAAGATATGAGGTTGAGTAAGCCAAGTACTCTTAGCCTTTGTGAGTATGAGGGTGTATAATTTGATGTGAACATTGAGGTGTTGGAGAAAGAGTTAATGAGAAGGAGCGAATACCCCATTTATGATTCATATGAAGATAGCGATGATGACAAGCCTATGGAAGAAGCTTATGCGGAATATAAGTCTTGCAAGGACTTATGGAGTGAAGAGGAGGAAAAGAGTTGTGAGATTGCCTCACTTGAGGGGCCTATCCTTGAGAAGTTTGAGGTATGCTTCCATGAGGAAGATGAATGCCTTTTTCCTATTGACCATGAAGACCTTTTCACACCCACCATGGAACCTTTGATTGTTGGAGATGATATGGTACACCTCGTGCAAGAGGTAAAATCATCATATAAAAGGTACTTGGTTGAGAAACTCAAGAGTAGATTTATGAAAGAGCTTACTTTGGAAGGATTGACAAATCCAAATGCTACCATCATCACCGAAATTGGAGGAGAAGGTGGTAAGTGGAAGTCTACGGACGAAAATAAGCCACACTTCTATAGATACCTCATTTCTGCACCTCCCGCAAACCACCCGGTGATGATTGGGCCGCATGTTTGGCGTACGAAACGATTTGTGATAGTTCGTAAGTTTATCGTCTAGTGATCGCTCAAACACTTGTGTTTACCTCTTAATTTTTGAATAACCTCGGGGACGAAAACCCTCCCATAGGTATAACTAGAGCTGAGAAATGACTCCAATACTTGGAGGAACAATTGATGTATCTCAAAGGGGATGACATTTATAGGGAAAATAATCGCAAATATGAAGTCGTGAGTTCCAAGTTGCCAGCCAACTTCAACATGACGGATATCCCTAAATTCAAGGGGCATGAAAACCCTTTGAATCACATCCGTGCTTTCAAGGATTACATGTCTATCAAAGGCATTAAACCCGAAATGTTCTTAAGCATCTTTCTTTCATCTCTTGACACCATTCCAAAACAATGGTTCTATTCTCTAGAGCATAAGAAGATCGCTACCTGGGACGATGCCGCAATTGAGCTCGCCAAGCAATATGCGGATAATGTTGAAATCCAAGTCAACATGCGCACTTTAGAGGTTCTTACCCAAAATGACAAAGAAGGTTTCACCGACTTCCTAAGTAGGTGGAGGAAGACTAGGACCCATCTTGTTAAACGTCCAGATGAAGCTACCCTCGTGGAGAAATTCGTGGACAACCTAAAGCCCATTTATGCAAGTCATTTGACGTACCAAAATATCAAGACCTTCAAATACTTAACCGTACTAGGAACAAGGATCGACGATGACATCCGTAAAGGGCACTTGTCCAAAACGGTAGGTCGTGGATATCAAGGCTCAATAAGTCGTTCTTACGGCTCTACTAGCAAAACTGATGAAGTTAACCTTCTCGAGCCCTCTAAGAAGAGTACCCCACCAAGGAAATTCACAAATCTTGGGGACACATATCCCAATACTCTAAAAAGGTTGATGAAAATGGGTAAACTTCAACCCATAGGCCCTACACCCAAACCTGAAAAGAAATCCAAGTTCTAGGATGAGAATTCGTACTGCGAATACCATAGAGGCAAGGGACATAATACAGAGAAATGCTACAAACTGAAAAATGTACATCAAGACATGATTGAAGACAGTCGGCTACCAATACCGCCTGGAGGTAAGCCTAACAACACTCAGAATCCTCTTGGAATTCTAGTGATTACAAGTGAAGAATCTACCATAGATTGTTCACACCTCATTTCTCCAGTCGAAGATGAAATTCATACAATAGAGAATGAAGGGAATTACTCTACCATTTCCCCAAACATCACTGATTTCATTGCATGGGCAAAAAGTGTGAATAGGCAAGTCATGGAACTAGAGAGTGCAGTGGCAACCCTACGTGATCCCAATGCAACACCTAAAGAACGTGCACCACTAGTCTTCTCTCAAAACACTATGATGCAAGAAGTAGTAGCCATGTTTGATGAACTAGTCGACCAAATTATCCAATTGGAAGCCAAAATCATAAGAATGAGGGAACTTGCTATTGTCAATGGAATATGGGACGATGACGATGAAGGTGAGTATCTCACTTAACACTACCTAGTCAAAATCAGTGAACAAATAGTCCAAAATTGTGAAGATCAAGATGTAGACCACCTTACTCGTTCGGGACGCCCATACCAAAACACTTCTCAAAATGGTCCCATAGCGAATGGTCCAACCAATGTGGTGACACCAAATAATAATGAAGATGGCTCCACCGACCATTTGCTAAAGCAACTACAGAAGACAAAGGCTGATCTTTCAGTCTGGCAACTAGTGGCAAGCTCATTCCCACATCGCCAAGCTTCACTGCAAGCCTTGGCCAAACTAAATGTGGCACATAACTCCACACCCGATGACGTAGTCAACTTGGTCTTCCAAGAATCACCAAAGCGAAGTAATCCTATTACTTTCTCGGATGAAGATTTGCCACCCTTTGGTGCTAGTCATAACTTGGCTCTTTATATCACTGTCATTTGCCTAAAGAAAAATGTGCCAATGACTTTTGTAGATGATGGCTCCGCAGTCAATGTTATACCCTTGAAAATGGCATACAAATTGGGCATGAAAGATTCGGATTGGACCCCTACCAACCAAGGTGTTTGCGCATATGATGGTACACGACGAAAGGTAGTAGAACTTGTTAACCTAACCATAGCCACAGGGCCGATTGAGCGAAAGGTTAACTTCCAAATAGTGGACATTGAAGCATCCTTTAACATACTTCTGGGAAGACCTTGGATTCACGCTTCCAAAGCGGTAACATCCACCCTCCACCAGAAAATCAAAATCCCACTAAATGGTAAAGTGGTGACGATCACTTCGTCGCCCATCAAGGCAATAATCGAAAAGAAGTCAAGTAATCAAGTCCTTGCGGATCCAGTATATGAACTTGTGGGCTTCCATAGCATATACGTCATAGAAAGCGAGTTGGCATCTTTATACTTCAATCCCTACTCTAATTTAGTGGTCAACCACATGCTCAAATCCCAGGGAAACTTCCCGGGAATGCCTTTGAATCCTATCCGAAGGAACACTTTTGTACCCTACAAAGAAGGAACTCACAAATAATACCACTTGGACTAGGATACAAACCAACTAAAGAGGAAGTTCTCGAGATGCTCGCTCAAGTTCAAAACCGTAAGAATGCAGGAATCCAAATGCGACCCTACTTCCCTACCCTAAATGGATACTTCGTTAGGGAAGGAAGTCAAGATATCTTTCACGAATTTCCCGAACCTTGGCACTATCTCGAAAGGAAGCTAGCCGGAATAGAAATCTTTCACGATTGCTACTTCATTCCTCCAGAAACGGTTCCTACCGTCATGACTCGTCAAGCACTTTACTTAGACGAACAAGCTGTTAGTCCACTATTTGGAGAAGATTGATTTGTTAGAGCCGCGCAAGATGAGATCATTACCATGATACTTCAAGACGATCACTTCAACCCTATCGCGTTAATCACAAAAACCAACACCAATCAGCAGAAAGGATAGAGAAAGTCGATCAAGTGGACAAACAATCAAATAAGACTCTTCAAGCTCACCACTAGAGCAGGAGAGATGTTCAAAGGAGAACCAGAAGACGATGAATTCGAGTCAGAGTCTAGAGAAGTTCCTAGAGAGTCTCCTCCTGTCGTCAATCCCACTCCCATTGTTTCTCCTAGCTTAGCATCAAATAGTAACATTAGTTCGGGAAATGTCCCAACGGCTGTCCCTTTGCCGCCACTGACTACAGATCAGATGGCTTCTTTGTTTCAACTTTTCTCAAACTTTAATATGAATAAATCAGGTTCTGCTTACTCTTCGTGTTATCTTGAATGCAATTCTGTTTATGATGATAATGAGGATGACCCAGACCCAGACTCAATCGAGATACCTCCCTACAAAGCCAAAGAAATACTACAAGAGGGGGAAGAGGGACCAGTAATAGAAAACACTGAACCCATCAACGTAGGAACCGAACTAGAACCCCAAGAACTTAGGATACGGACGACCTTGAGCCCTACCGAAAGGGCCAGTTTCATAGACTTCCTGTACGAGTTCAAAGACGTTTTTGCTTGGTCCTACAAAGACATGCCAGGGATTGACAGGGACATCGCAGAGCATAGAATCCCAATCAAACCAGGTTTCAAACTCGTGAAACAGAAGTTTCGTCGAATGAGGACATAATGGGCTCTCAAGATCAAAGAAGAAGTCGATAAACAGTTCAATGCCGGGTTCATCAAAGTTTCCGAGTACTCAGACTGGGTAGATAACATAGTACCCGTACCCAAAAAGGATGGGGGAATCCATGTTTGTGTTGATTTTAGAGACTTAGACAAAGCGAGTCCTAAGGATGACTTTCCTCTACCACATATCGACCTATTGGTGGATAATACCGCAGATCATGCGTTATTATCCTTCATGGATGGATATGCAGGATATAACCAGATCAAGATGGCCATAGAAGATATGCATAAGACCGCCTTCGTCACTCAATGGGGAATCTATTGC
Organism: Silene latifolia; assembly: GCF_048544455.1. NCBI lineage: Eukaryota > Viridiplantae > Streptophyta > Magnoliopsida > Caryophyllales > Caryophyllaceae > Silene > Silene latifolia. The sequence continues at coordinate 95,747,449 of NC_133527.1, forward strand.
TACACGGTTATGCCGTTTGGGTTAATTAACGCCGGAGCTACATACCAACGCACCGCAACTACGCTCTTACATGCCATGATGCATAAAGAAGTTTAGGTATACGTAGATGACATGATTGTCAAGTCCAAGGATAGAGTGGGGCACATTGTGAACCTTCGCAAATTCTTCTAAAGGCTACGGAAGTCCAACATGAGGCTCAATCTTCTGAAATGCGCATTCGGAGTAACATCTGGTAAACTCCTGGGATACGTTGTTAGCCAACGAGGAATAGAAATAGACCCTTCTAAGATCAAAGCTCTAATCGAAATGCCGCAAACTCAAACGGAGAAAGAAGTTAGAGGATTCCTAGGCAAGGTGCAGTACATAAGTCGATTCATATCGAAACTCACCATGATCTGTGAACCTATCTTCAAGAAGTTAAAGAAAACAGACCACACCTTGTGGGATGATGACTGTCAGAAGGCTTTCGACTGAATCAAGGAGATATTAGCCAAACCACCAGTGCTCATGCTGTTGGGAAATGTGTCCTCAACAATAGTGCGATCACATGATTTAAATATAATTATTAAATCTCATTAAAAGAATACGGAAGGGATGATACATAATATATATAGTCAACTGGTCCACACATATTGGTAATGATTGGCTGGCTAGAATTTGACATTACTGTCGTGCGATGGTGGTGATCAGTTGATCCCTTGAGGTCACACCTAAAGGACGATTCCCTTAATTGAAAAGGTTAATTAATTGTATACCGATACAGATTAGTTAATTCCTTAAATTTGAACAATTCAATTTGTGAGAGGGAATATTGATATCTTATTGTAATGGGATTAAATAAGATTTATTTTAGTAAATAAAATGCTTTATTGCTAAAATTGTTTATTGTTTGAGAAACAATAAAGATAAGAATGAATGGTTGATTATAATTACAAGATATTGTGAATTATAATTATATGACCCATTTTATTTATGTGATCAAGTATCACTAGTCAATTTATTGAATGTAATTTAATTAATTTATAAAAGTATATTTATGTGATAAATATGCATTTAATTAATTAGTAACATGTATCATACTACATGTGACATATTGTGTTACAAATGACAAATTGACAAAATAAAATGGTAGTCCATTTTATGCATATATGGACCGAAATATTGAAAGAGTTAGTGGGTTTAGATTGTTTTATTTTATTTAATAAAATGGCATGATGATGCCTACCTACAACTAGCCTTACACCTACTCTTACACATCTATTTCTTGTAAAGAAAAAAAGTGAAAATAGATGCCCTATTTCTCTTTATTCCAATCGTGAAAATGGATGGGCAATGACATTAATTTACTCATCATTCATTCTAATAAATGACATGCAAGTTGTTCATGTATTTTCCTCTCTTCTCTCTCTTTTATCTTCATCAAAAAGATGAGATTTTAATTGAAATTGTTCATGTAAGATTACTAAAATTATCAAAGTAATATATGAGTATTAGTAATCAAATTTAAGGTAAACCACAATATAAACATCTAGTACATGTTAGTTTGTGGGATTAAGGGATTGTCTTGGGTGCTACTAATTGGAGAATCTCTACTTTGGGATTTTGTATGTTCATCCATTATTGGAAAGCTCAAGAACTAACAAGAAGGAGATCTTGTTGGTGCCCAATATGACCGAAATTATTATGGTGAGAAAATGTTTTCTTATCTTCTTTTATTTTAGTTTGCATGCATAAGACCCACCATTTAATTTTATGACAATTAAATTAAAACATATATGAATATGTTGAGTATATAGATCTACTTTTCCTTCAATTGGTATCAAGAGCCTTGGTTGTTTGCATGCAAATCGGTTAAAAGTTTTTCCGAGTTATAAGAATAACATATAAAACTTGAATAATTAGTGTTATTATGAGATATCACGAAATTAATTTATGCATGTTAAATTTCTGGTCCTAAAATGTTTTTAGGATATTTTGTTTAATTTACGGATTTTTATTGTTCATATTATACAATAATGGCATTTAAATGTGATTTTATGAGTAAAAATGTCATTTTTGCACGAAAATTAGCTATACTTCGAATTTTCCAGTGATTTTTGGATATGTTGTCACATATATTATTTTGAGATAACCTGTAAATTATCATAATTTTTGGACTTGTTATGCTCGAAAAATGGATTTTTCATTATTAAATTCGGGTTTAGGTGAAAAATAGGTTAATATGAGTTAAATTTCGAATCTGGTCATAGAAATTTAATATGTTGTCACATGCAATTTTACAAGATGTGTGTAAAATAATGGGCTATAGTGAAGTCTTTTTGCATGATTTATGGATTTTTGAAGAAAAATAGCATAAATAGTGACATTATTAGAGAAAACTTAATAAAACATAATCTATGACTAAGGAAAAACATTATATGTTGCATTTTATTATCTTTTTCAGATCTAAAATTGAAAAGTTGATGAATGTAATTTTTCTCATGTTTTTATGATTATTTTAGTTAAAACCGATAAACCGCAACATTGTTTTTCCGGAAAAATTTCGAAATTTTTAACCTAAGTTTTTGAACATTATGAGTGTCATGGTATTTTTTCCAGAATGTTCATGAGTTTAAATTTCAAATTTCAAATTTATTTGAAATTTTGTGATTTATTTGAAGTTTATAGCCTATTTTTATAATTTTTGGTCCATTAATGAACAATTTTAGAAATATGAGTTAATTATGGTCAAATTATTAGTGAAGACTAAATTTTGAGTCCTAAGTGGTTAGGGTAGTTAACTTATGCATAAATATGAATTTATGCAATTTTTGTGATTATAAAATGTTGAAATCACGTAAATCCGTAAAAACCGAGTAATATACGATATTGGCTAATTAAAGGCGATTTAGCATAAAATTGAGCATGTTCATACATATTATAATGCTGCATTTTCTTTATGATTGTCATAATTTTAATTTATGTAATTTTGAATTATGTAATTTTACTTAGTATGGCCTTAGATTTTAATTGGTATTTCCCGAAATGTATGGGAATATCGATTCGGTTGTAATTTTATTGTGATCTCGTATCACCGTTTTGTAATTTAATAGATTTATTTTATTTTAGTTACAAATGTATAATAGGAAATTATGTAATTTATTATGTAATTTTATTCATTCCGAAGTTCCCAAAGACGGATTTCTTCAAGAATGACGATACATAAAGACGGTGTTACCTCGAGATGCATGCCACAACCGAAGTTCAAGGGACCAATGGAGTTGGTTTCCGAATATGTAATAGTTAAATAGTTTTTCTATTTTAGGAAAGGCCATACTAGGATTAATTTATTTATATTTATGCTTGCATTTTATTTTATGTCGCATGCATCGCTAAATCGCCATAACTAAAACATGCATCCTTATTTTATCGTGTTTATCGACCGTGTCAATTAAAATTATCGTAGTTCACCGCTTTAGTTCACTTAAAACGTGATAGATAATAAATTGACATGACCTCTCGCTAAAACAAACAATTGAGACATAGCCTTACCAAATAGTAGAAACCATGAAAACCTATTTCGCGAGGGAGTGCACTCGGCCATCCCGGGGTACAAACCTTGTTACGTAAGGGAAGTGGGTGATAAATGTCTATCCACCGAATTCATGTTGATAAGGGTTCCATCGGCTATCTCGTGCCCAAGTTAATGTGGGTTTGGATCATGGACACATTTATTCGAAATTTGGATTGAGCTCAACGGAAGTATTCGCGACCGTAGCCGCATGTGTTCCGGGCTATAGATAAATATTAGAGTAATTTTATCGACCGAGAGTTCTAAAAGTAGAATCGATTAAAGAGTTAGTCCACCGAGTTATATTGATAAGGGTTCCATCGGCTATCCCGTGCCCAAGTTAATATGAATTTGGATCTCGGAATCATTTATCATAGTTGGGTAGAGGTCACTATGTAAATGCTTTACTTGTTATTTACAAGTATTATTAAAACGATAAATGTTAAGTTTTCCACTATTCCGTTATTATATTGTTCTATTTCATTACCACAATTCATATACGATATCATTTCGATTTTGATACAAATCTCCATTAAAACATCGTAACTAAAGACAAAATTTGAATTTGCTTCTAAAACCTCAAACGAACCATTGCTAAGGATCTCTTGAAAAGAGTATAGATTAAAGTTATTCATTATCAAACAGGTTTTTGATTCTTGACTAACACTTCTACTTACAATGGATTATGCTTCATATACTTAATTGAATTAAGTACCTTGAAGCGACAAATTGTTTTGGTGATTAGATTTTCAGAATTCGTAATTGACCAAAATAACGCAACCACTTCAATGAAAGTTTTAAGACTAAAACGAACAAATGAAGAGTAATCTTCATGAATTCAATTTTGCTTCTCAAAGCAAAGACTCGTTGAAATCAGTGGGAGCATTCTCTTAAACCGTTAAGATGAGAACGAGGTTCAAGAAGTAAAGATAATAATGGAATTGATACAAGGTAATGTTAAAAGTAAAGTTTTTGAGAATAGGGATATTAAACCTATCAATTCCGACCGATAAAGTTTCCACTGTCTTAAATGTTGGACACTAGAAAGGAAACTACCCCAAATTATTGAAGAATCAACAAGTTAGTTGTGGGACATCTAATGGGACCTTCTTCGTTAAATGTTTATTTGATTAAACATAAATTTTGCTAGTACTACTTCGTCAATATTAGAAACTGGTGGTGGTTTTCATCATTATGTTTGATTCATAGGATGATTAGAATATGACGAGTAGCAACAATGAAGTCAAGAGATAGAGTCATTGTGTACTAAGTCTAGTTTTTGGGTTTGGAGTTGTACTTAATTGTGACTATTAAGTACATAAACTCTAAATAAGAATACAACTTGTTAAGATACAAAAGAGGTTTCACTTTTGTGACCCTATACACCACAATTTGATGTATGGCTAGCCCATTATCAAAGGTGATTATATTCTAAACCAAACTAGAATGATATATCATGAAGATGATGCAAGACTCAAATTGGTAACCCAAGATTAAACCTTAAATTTTGGAATGATGAACGCAAAGAGTTATCGAGTACTCTTGAAACCATTAGATTGTTAATGGTATATGCGTATCTTGTATTCAAAGCAAGATGTCTCGTGCCTTTTGGTTGAAAAGGAGATCGAGGTTATAAATCATCGATCCAAAATAGGTTGATCATCATCTTTTACCAACGATTTAAGTTGACACTAGTGTGTTCACTTAATAAGGTAAATAGAGAAATCTTTGAAGAAGTTCAAGAGTTCAAGGAATCACGATTTAGTCGTGATGGGATTATCAAAGTGAGGACTTTGATATAAGCCAAAGGAAATGTGATATAGTATCACAAGTTAATCTCTCTTAGCACGCATTATGAAATAATGTGTGGATGGATAAGAAATCAAACACTATTCGATATGGTTTGGACTTCGATCAAGTTACTTTGAGTTACTTGATCCTTTTGGGGATTTTATCATTTTGTCTAGATTATTTTTCCACTAAATCGAATCATATGAGATATGAAATGGTAAGGGTACCATGGTTGTAAGTTTTCACAAGAAACAAATGCTCATTTTTCCCTTGCAATTATCACGAGCACGACGGGTTTGCGGCTCATGAAGCTGTCTTTCTAAAATACAAGTTTATTTCTAGAAGACAGAGTGGGATAAATTATTCAAGAGCCACAAAGAATGTTATGTCGCAAGAAACTGGCCTTTCTTGGCTACATGAGACGTTTTGTGTAAGACATTGTTTCTTCAAAACCTAGGAGGTTAAATTCGTCACTTGTTAAAAATGATGAATTCGTGCTACTCTTAAGAAAGTAAAGAGCTTATAACTTACAAAAGAAATTGTTTGATTCAAGTTGATTACTTCTAGAAAGTAATGAACATATGACTTACATAAGAGTGTTTAAGTCACAACTCAATACAAGGCTTAGAGCCAAGAAAATCCGAAACGAAAGGGCTTGATTAGTGACAAAGGGTTTTGCACTAATAAAGAGATATTTCATAGCAAGATTGGTTGCAAAGGGTTTTGCACTAATCGAAATGATTAAGTCTATTTGGATCTTCTTAGGGATTGTGTTTCATTATGAGGATATGCATACAGCAAGTTCTAAAACCCACTTCTTCAATAGAAGGAATGTATTCAATACATGTCATGAGTTTTATAGATTCTTGCAATCCTAAGATAATGTGAAACTTAAGAGAGAATCTTAAGTAGGACATCAATGAGTTGGAATCAACATTTTGATCATGTGATAAAACATTTCTCGATGAGTCGAGAAGTTGTGTTTATACATGGAGTTTAGTGGGAGTTACGGAATTTTTAATTAGTCCGATATGTGGATGACATATTGATCATTGAGAATGATTTAAGACTTTTGGAGTATTATAATACATCTTGAATATCCGGATTTATGAAGATAAATCCACATGATATTAGCGTCAGTAAGAAGTCTTATGTTGATAAGATTCATGACTAGTTCAATTAAATTGAACATATTTGATTGATTTCATTTGCTTCCGCTGCCGAATCAATTAAAAAGAAATGATGTATAACACTTCATATGCTTTGAGTATGATGAATTGTTTTCAAAATCGAATTTAAGTAATCTTTACCATGTAAGCTATAAAGATTACCCTTAAGTGCTTGTAGAAGCATTAAGGAAGTAAAGCAAAGTGTTTATGATGCAATTTTGTGTAAGGGTGTTACACAAGTGACAATTGACAATTGAGATTGCGCATGGTTTCCGACAAAACCATAATCAAAACACATTAAGATGGTTAAGATACCATTGTGGCAATGTTAATTAAGAAGTAGATTTTCTAGAATCGTTCTAGGCAATAAAGAACAATGAGAGATATTTATAACGGAAATTGAGTACACTTGCAATCATGAGATGTGCAAGAAGGATGAGTCCCGCACACTGTGAAAACAGTGGGAGCTATTCTTAGGCTAGAGGGCCTATGTCTTGATTGGATCTCGACACGTACTCAGAAAGTTTAGTAATGCAAATGTATACATTACAAAGGAAAACGAGTATGTAGTGAGGTTGAGTAAGGTACAAGAAATTGATAAAACCTACTAACCAAAGCCTTCTCAAAGACTGAACATGATGAGTCATGTCATTTCAATTGAATTGAAATGAACAACTACGTACAAGATCAAATTAGATTATAGAACATGAAATAGTAATCAGGCATTGACAATTCATATGTGATAATCGCATTTGTCGTTCGAGTTTTACTTTAAAACTCTTTTATTATACTTTGTTACATCCAAACGGGTTGTAAAGACAATTGAACCCCGTTAAAGTGAACACGGATTAGCATTGTATTCGCCCATAGTCACTTATATGAGGTGACGTCTCGAAGTGACTAGAGTGTGATGCGATTGATGGCAAGTTCAAGTGCCATAGAGTCATGTGAGATGACTAGTCGATCACATAGGCAGACTGTTGGGAACACTTTGTCGGGCAGTGACCGCTTATAGAGTTCTGGCAAATTTATAAAGCCTGGTCGTGGCGAGAGCTACTATAGTATTCTAATGAGTCGATTCTTTGACTAAAGACTGTTCACCTAAGATGGCACAGTTTCAGATTAACTTTGATTTGTGTTACTACGACCTTCGTAAATGGGGTCAAATGGGCATATTTTGGGTTATGATGGCTGTGGCTAGTCGAAGGGAATAAGTGCGATAGGAATTGTCCACCCCCTTGTCAGGGTTAAAACAATATCTCAGAGCCACTCGAGGAGTAATGAACTGGAAATGCATGTCCACGCTCGGAAGGTATCCAGAGTGGATAAATCCGGTCAAACAGTTATTCTCCAGATCGAGGAAACCACTCTCAATATGATCACTTGCAAGTACGACCTGAAAGACACCTTGCATTGAGTGGGAGATAGTAATAGGACAAGAGAATTGGTGACGCACACTTGTCAAGGACAAGTGGGAGATTGTTGGGAAATGTGTCCTCAACAATAGTGTGATCACATGATTTAAATATCATTATTAAATCTCATTACAAGAATACGGAAGGGATGATACATAATATATATAGTCAACTGGTCCACACATATCGGTAATGATTGGCTGGCTAGAGTTTGACATTACTGTCGTGCGATGGTGGTGATCAGTTGATCCCTTGAGGTCACACCTAAAGGACGATTCCCTTAATTGAAAAGGTTAATTAATTGTATACCGATACAGATTAATTAATTCCTTAAAATTGAACAATTCAATTTGTGAGAGAGAATATTGATATCTTATTGTAATGGGATTAAATAAGATTTATTTTAGTAAATAAAATGCTTTATTGCTAAAATTGTTTATTGTTTGAGAAACAATAAAGATAAGAATGAATGGTTGATTATAATTACAAGATATTGTGAATTATAATTATATGACCCATTTTATTTATGTGATCAAGTATCACTAGTCAATTTGTTGAATGTAATTTAATTAATTTATAAAATGATATTTATGTGATAAATATGCATTTAATTAATTAGTAACATGTATCATACTACATGTGACATATTGTGTGACAAATGACAAATTGACAAAATAAAATGGTAGTCCATTTTATGCATATATGGACCGAAATATTGAAAGAGTTAGTGGGTTTAGGTTGTTTTATTTTATTTAATAAAATGGCATGATGATGCCTACCTACAACTAGCCTTACACCTACTCTTACACATCTATTTCTTGTAAAGACAAAAAGTGAAATTGGATGCCCTATTTCTCTTTATTCCAACCGTGAAAATGGATGGGCAATGAGATTAATTTACTCATCATTCATTATAATAAATGACATGCAAGTTGTTCATGTATTTTCCTCTCTTCTCTCTCTTTTATCTTCATAAAAAAGATGAGATTTTAATTGAAATTGTTCATGTAAGATTACTAAAATTATCAAAGTAATATATGAGTATTAGTAATCAAATTTAAGGTAAACCACAATATAATCATCTAGTACATGTTAGTTTTGAAGGAAATGTAGATTCATATACATATTTAACATACTCATATATGTCTAAACTAATTTGTCATAAAATTAAAACGGATCTTATGCATGCAAACAATAGTATAAATAGAGGAGAAATTATGTCCTTACATATTTAATTTCGGATATTTGGGCACAAAAGAGATCACCTTTCTCTTTTGTTCTTGAGCTTATTCCAATGGAAGAATGAAGATCTAAGTGTAAGATCTCTCCCTATGTATTATACCCAAGGCTCCTCTTAATTAAAATTAATATTGCAAGTACTAGTTATAATATTAATCTTAGAAGAAAATTGAACCAAAAACTTTATAAAACCCTTATGTGTTTTCGGTTTTTAGAGAGAAGAAGAGAGGATTTTATTTCTCTAGAAAATCTCTATATTTGATGATGGAATTAGAATGAATACACTACTAAACATTTTTAGTGTTATTAGGTGAAAAATAGGAAAAACAATGATGGCATTTTTCTTCCCAAAACCGTGTAAGAGGAGAAGGAAAAAGAAGCCAATGCATGGAGAAATTGTTCTTCACAAGGAACAATAGGTTTGCATGGCTAGGGATGCCTTTAATCATTGTGTTTTCCACTAATTATAAACAACATATAATTAGCTAAACACCTTCTAATTTTTCGGCCCTTTGCATAATATGGTGTCCATATTATTTTTGTCAATTGTCTATATGTTACATGTCACATGTCACATATATTTGTTTATGTATTTTTATCATATTAAAAATCAACGTATTAATAAAAATACGTCACATACAAAAATTGACTTAGTAATTTCATAATTACTTGTGCCAAAAATTTTACCAATTTATAAATCACAACATATTGTATTTATATCAATTCATTCAATTTAATTGTTACATTAAACAATTTATTTCATCCGAGTAATTATACAATTTAATTACTCAGACCGTATCTTATTTAATCACATTTCAATATGATACGTAAATTTTACTTCCAAAATCGTCCGTCAATTTTCAAGTAATTTAATTAACTCGTAACATTATACGATTAATTAAATAATCAATTAAGAGTGTCGCCCTTTAGGTATGACCTAGGGGTCAATCGATCACCACCGTCACACGACAAGAATGTCAAACTCTAGTCGACCAATCATTACCGATATATGTTGACCATTGACAAGAACAATATTACTTCCCAATTGTATTCATTTTAATGAGACTTAAACATGTGATCATCATGATCAACAGTCGTGATCGCATTATTGTCGGAGGACACATATTCCAACAATCTCCCACTTGTCCTCGACAAGTGTGCGTCACCAATTCTCTTGTCCTATTACTATCTCCCACTCAATGCAAGGTGTCTTTCAGTCGTACTTGCAAGTGATCATATCGAGTGGTTTCCTCGAACCGGAGAATAACTGATTGACCGGATTTATCCACACTGGATACCTTCCGAGCGTGGCCACGCATTTCCAGTTCATTACTCCTCGAGTGGCCCTGAGATATTGTTATAACCCTGACTAGGGGTGGACAATTCCTATCGCACTCATTCCCTTCGACTAGCCACAACCATCATAACCCAAAATATGCCCATTTGACCCCATTTACGAAGGTCGTAGTAACACAAATCAAAGTTAATCTGAAACTGTGCCATCTTAGAAGAATAGTCTTTAGTCAAAAGAATCGACTCATTTTGAATACTATAGTAGCTCTCGCCACGACCAGGCTATATAAATTTGCCAGAACTCTATAAGCGGTCATTTGGCCCGACAAAATGTTCTTAACAGTCTGCCTATGTGATCGACTAGTCATCTCACATGACTCTATGGCACTTGAACTTGCCATCAATCGCCTCACACTCTAGTCACTTCGAGACGTCACCTCATACAAGTGACTATGGGCAAATACTATGTTAATCCGTGTTCACTTTAACGGGGTTCAATTGTCTCTACAACCCGTTTGGATATAACAATGTACCAAGTGAGTTAATAATAACTCAAACGACAAATGTCGACATCACACTCGGGTAGTCAATATCATATTACAACCTTGTGATGTATATCATAAGTGTAAACACTTATTGATTGCAATAGAAGTTTAACATCTCATGTGTCCATGTGTTCAAACTTCCTACACTTGCAATTTCCTTCACATTCATGTTCTCATACCATGAATTTTACCAAGTACACATCAAGGTTCTCGACCTTGGTTTTGGTTCTTTAACTTGAAAGAACTTTCTCATCGCTCATCTCATAACGAACGAATTTGCGATGAACAATACAACTTGTACGATCAAGTATTCCATCCATACACAATGCACTAGGTATATGTTTTGTAGAATCTTGTAACAATTGACAAGATTATTAGCTTAGCACTTCTCGCAAGTCCTAGCTTAACTAGGAAAGATTGTTTTTGAATAACTTCTTATTCAACCAAGCATCTTTCCAAAACTTCTCATTTCTCTTTCTAGGCTTGAAATATTTGGGATTCTCATAAATCCTCATATGTGCTCGGATTTTCTACAATATGTGCAACCTCTTAACACACAATGGAACATTCCGTCAATCACAGAAATCGCTCATCGAATTCTACTCGAGAATTCATGACGTTTCTATTATGGCTCACAAATCATTCATCATGCTCTCATGCATATGATTCATTATTGGACATGTACATGATTATTCTAATGGCGGAAACATTAGTCACTAATAATCATGAGATCAATCGTTCTCAGGTTCAATGAACTACCATGACTGCTAATGGTAATCCCATTTTCATTCATATGAATAACCTATGTATATGTTGATACGATGTGTATCTCTTTAATACTAATCCAACATCCCATGAGGTAATTGGATTCATCTTTGTCCATTTTCATCCAGAATTGAAAACTCAAAAGCTTCTTTATGAAAAGAAGGTATTAGCTCGTCATTCTTTAATGAGTGATGAGTTGTAAACATTTAAGGATGATAGCTCCCACTAAATTCCATGTCTTCACATGAGAATTTCATAACTCCCACTCAATTCTACACATTTCGAATTTGACTTCTCAATCGAAATTTATCAAGAATTGAAATATAAATTGCATTTCCAAGTTATTAGGATAAAACCATATATGTTCCCATCATATCCCTTCAAAATGCCAATTTTGAAGTGGTCTTATCTCAACCATACGGAAAGAGATTTTAAATCTCTAACACACTCATGTCATAATGATGTGCAGCTATGTCATTATTCAAGTAAATAATATTTAAAATACGTCCCTCGCAAATACCCTTTTGGAAGGAGATTTAACCATTTCATAGGGAGGTTAAGCAATGACATTTGTATGGTTAAAACGTTGGCTATAGAAGATATCGGAATATCAATTTTGCAATTTGATTTTGATCATAACTAGTATGTTACTTTGATTCATTTAGGCTCTTAAGTAAAACTCATGATTGAAACTATTGGTCAAATGTTTCATAACCTTAGTCAAAAGCTTGTTAAGACTTTACATTAGTCATTATTCTTCCAAAACTTCTTTTGGTCTCCTCGTGTAGTTATCTTGAGAATAAACTCTTATGATTACTTCACTTGGTCTCTAAAGTCATTTAGAACTAACTTGAGACTATAGATCTCATCTATTTGGTATACTATGTAAATAGATATACCTTTATTCAAATCATTCTCTCTTGCGTAGATCTTCATTTACACAAGTACACAATTATATCTTGCCTTGTGTGTTGTGTCCTCATTTTTCTCCCACTCTATCTTTAGAATGAATACACTAAGCATTCAAAGATAGCATATGAGACACAAATTAATGATGTTGAAGTATAAGGAGGACTACCTCATAGGTTGACTAATTGTTATTGATTTCATATGTGTACTTGGTGGTTGACATACCTTCAAGAGAGTTCATAGACTCAAAGTCACTTTATAAATGATCATACACAAGCCTTAAGCATGTGGACATATAATGAAACCCGTCATTATAATTGTCTATTAGATCACTTTTAGTGAATAATCTTATGTTTCAAAACGCAAGCATTTAAAGATGAAATTTTAGAACATAAAGGATAAATGATAAAACGGGTGACTTGGGTTGCAAACCAAGTCACTATCATCCAAAATACAAACCATTATCCAAAATACCTTTCCATGTCGAACATGGAAACTTAAAGTTCTAAAATAACTTAAAATAAGACAATGAAAAACAAAGCTCCATAAAAGCTATCCTTAGCTTCTTCATGGTTTATCATGCTTGTTTTTCTTTTCCCTTGTCTTTGCTTGGTGGAGGCCCTATTTACAATAAAAAGGGAGATACATTATCACAACTTTGCATCATAATACCATAGTTGAATTTAGAAACATAAAACAAGGTTAGTCATTTACCTACTGGAGTGATCTTTCCAGCTTTGATATCACCAAGGTACTTGGAACAATTCCTTTTCCAATGTCCCATGCCATTACAATAATGGCACTTATCAAGAGGACCCTTCTTGACTTTGGAGGTGCTAGCTTCACAAGACTTAGCTTTGGTGAATGTGGGAGCTTGCTTTTTACCCTTTCTCCCATTCTTCTTGAACTTCCCCTTACTCTTTGTGCTTATGTTAAGCACATCCTTGGGAGGGTTCACATTTAACCCCATGTCCCTCTCGGCTTGCACAAGTAACTTGTGCAACTCCTCAAGAGACACATCCTTGTCTTGCATATTGAAATTCACCCGGAATTGCACATATGCCTTAACCTTAGACAAGGAGTGTAGAATCCTATCTACGATGAGTTCTTTGGGGATTTCAACCTTTTGAATCTTCAAGGTCTCGACAAGCTCCATGAGTTTGAGCACATGAGGGCTAACCTTTTGGCCCTCTTTGAAGTCGAGATCAAAGAATGCCGCGGCCGCCTCATATTGGACGATCCGCGGGGTTTGTGAAAACATGGTCACAAGTTTGGAGTAAATCTCATTAGCATTGCCCATTTTGAAGGCTCTCCTTTGGAGTTCCGCCTCCATCGCAAATATTAAGACATTTTTCATTGCGGCGGACTCCTTTTGGTAAGCCTCATAGGCTTCCCTAGTGGCCGCGGTGGACCTAGTGGAGGGCTCGGGTGGAGAGGCCTCGGTAAGGTAACGAAGCTTGTCGTCACCTTCGGCGGCTAATTTGAGTTGGGCATCCCACTCGGAGAAATTTGACCCATTCTTTTCAAGTTTACATCGATCCATAAAGGATCGGAGCCAAGATGAAGTAGCGAGTGGTGTAGCATTAGGAGTTGGTGTTGCCATTTGTTATGAATAATAAGTAGTCTACAAAACAAAATATAAGGAGTAAAACAAAAGTCGTTTTAATTACACTCGTAAAAATGTATGATTTAAACAAGTTTTATGCATTTTTCTAGTGACCTCTACCCAACTAGATAAATGATTCCAAGACCCAAATTCATATCGACTTAGGCACGGTATGGCCGATGAAACCTTTATCAATATAACTCGGTGGATTAACATTTTAATCGATTCTACTTTTAGAACTCTTGGTCGATAAAATTACTCTAATAATTATCTATAGCCCGGAACACATGCAACTACGGTCGCGAATACTTCCGTTGAGCTCAATCCAAATTTCGAATAAATGTGTCCATTATCCAAATCCACATCAACTTGGGCACGGTATGGCCGATGAAACCCTCATTAACATGAACTCGGTGGATTAACACTCATCACCCACTTCCCCTACGTAACAAGGTTTGTACCCCGGTAGGGCCGAGTGCACTCCCTCGCGAAATAGGTTTTCATGGTTTCTACTATTTGGTAAGGCTATGTCTCAATTGTTTGTTTTAGCGAGAGGTCATGTCAATTTATTATCTATCACGTTTTAAGTGAACTAAAGCGGTGAACTACGATAATTCTAATTGACACGGTCGATAAACTCGATAAAAAGACAATGCATGTTTAGTTATGGCGATTTAGCGATGCATGTGACATAAAATAAAATGCAAGCATAAAGATAAAAATCCTAGTATGGCCTTTCCTAAAATAGAAAAACTATTAATCTATTACATATTCGGAAACCAACTCCATTGGTCCCTTGAACTTCGGTTGTGGCACACATCTCGAGGTAACACCGTCTTTATGTATCGCCATTCTTGAAGAAATCCGTCTTTTGGAACTCCTAATGAATAAAATTACATAATAAATTACATAATTTCCTATTATACATTTGTAACTAAAATAAAATAAATCTATTAAATTACAAAACGGTGATACGAGATCACAATAAAAATTACAACCGAATCGATATTCCCATACATTTCGGGAAATACCAATTAAAATCTAAGGCCATACTAAGTAAAATTACATAATTCAAAATTACATAAATTAAAATTATGACAATCATAAAGAAAATGCAGCATTATATTATGTATGAACATGCTCAATTTTATGCTAAATCGCCTTTTAATTAGCCAATATCGTATATAACTCGGTTTTTACGGATTTGTGTGATTTCAACATTTTATAATCACAAAAATGCACAAACTCATATTTATGCATAAGTTAATTACCCTAACCTTTTAGGACTCAAAATATAGTCTCCACTAGTAATTTGACCATAATTAACTTTTATTTACAAAATTGTTCATAAATGGACAAAAATTACAAAAATAAGCTATTAAACTTCAAATAAATCCAAAAATTTCAAATAAATTCAAAATTTGAAATTTAAATTCATGAACATTCTGGAAAAATTCCATGACACTCATAATGTTCAAAATCTTAGGTTAAAAATTTGAAATTTTTCCTAAAAACAATGTTGCGGTTTATCGATATTTAATAAAATAATCATAAAAACATGGAAAAATTATTTTCATTAACTTTTCAATTTAGATCTGAAAAATATAATAAAATGCAACATTAGACGTTTTTCCTAAGTCATAGATTATGTTTTATTAATTTTCAACTAATAATGTCACTATTTATGCCATTTTTCTTCAAAAATTCATAAATCATGCTAAAAGACTTCTTTATAGCCAATTATTTTACACACATCTTGTAAAATTGCATGTGACAACATATTAATTTTCTATGACCAGATTCGAAATTTAACTCATATTAACCTATTTTTCTCTTAAATCCGAATTTAAAGATGAAAAATTCATTTTTCGAGCATAACAAGTCCAAAAATTATGAAAATTTACAGGTTATCTCAAAATAATATATGTAACAACATATCCAAAAACCAAGTGAAAATTCGAAGTATAGCTAATTTTCGACCAAAAATGACATTTTTACTCATAAAATCACATTTAAATGTCATTATTATTAAATATGAACAATAAAAATCCGAAAAATTAACCAAAATATCCTAAAACACTTTAGGACCAGAAATATTAACATGCATGTAATTATTTCGTGATATATCATAATAACACAAATTTTACAAGTTTTATTTTGTTATTCATATAACTCGGAAAAACTTTTAACCAATTTGCATGCAACCAACCGTGGCTCTGATACCAATTGAAAGAAATGTAGATTCATATACATATTTAACATACTCATATATGTCTAAACTAATTTGTCATAAAATTAAAACGGATCTTATGCATGCAAACAATAGTATAAATAGAGGAGAAATTATGTCCTTACATATTTAATTTCGGATATTTGGGCACAAAAGAGATCACCTTTCTCTTTTGTTCTTGAGCTTATTCCAATGGAAGAATGAAGATCTAAGTGTAAGATCTCTCCCTATGTATTATACCCAAGGCTCCTCTTAATTAAAATTAATATTGCAAGTACTAGTTATAATATTAATCTTAGAAGAAAATTGAACCAAAAACTTTATAAAACCCTTATGTGTTTTCGGTTTTTAGAGAGAAGAAGAGAGGATTTTATTTCTCTAGAAAATCTCTATATTTGATGATGGAATTAGAATGAATACACTACTAAACATTTTTAGTGTTATTAGGTGAAAAATAGGAAAAACAATGATGGCATTTTTCTTCCCAAAACCGTGTAAGAGGAGAAGGAAAAAGAAGCCAATGCATGGAGAAATTGTTCTTCACAAGGAACAATAGGTTTGCATGGCTAGGGATGCCTTTAATCATTGTGTTTTCCACTAATTATAAACAACATATAATTAGCTAAACACCTTCTAATTTTTGGCCCTTTGCATAATATGGTGTCCATATTATTTTTGTCAATTGTCTATATGTTACATGTCACATGTCACATATATTTGTTTATGTATTTTTATCATATTAAAAATCAACGTATTAATAAAAATACGTCACATACAAAAATTGACTTAGTAATTTCATAATTACTTGTGCCAAAAATTTTACCAATTTATAAATCACAACATATTGTATTTATATCAATTCATTCAATTTAATTGTTACATTAAACAATTTATTTCATCCGAGTAATTATACAATTTAATTACTCAGACCGTATCTTATTTAATCACATTTCAATATGATACGTAAATTTTACTTCCAAAATCGTCCGTCAATTTTCAAGTAATTTAATTAACTCGTAACATTATACGATTAATTAAATAATCAATTAAGAGTGTCGCCCTTTAGGTATGACCTAGGGGGTCAATCGATCACCACCGTCACACACGACAAGAATGTCAAACTCTAGTCAGCCAATCATTACCGATATATGTTGACCAGTTGACAGTAACAATATTACTTCCCAATTGTATTCATTTTAATGAGACTTAAACATGTGATCATCATGATCAACAGTCGTGATCGCATTATTGTCGGAGGACACATATTCCAACAAGTTTGTGGGATTAAGGGATTGTCTTGGGTGCTACTAATTGGAGAATCTCTACTTTGGGATTTTGTATGTTCATCCATTATTGGAAAGCTCAAGAACTAACAAGAAGGAGATCTTGTTGGTGCCCAATATGACCGAAATTATTATGGTGAGAAAATGTTTTCTTATCTTCTTTTATTTTAGTTTGCATGCATAAGATCCACCATTTAATTTTATGACAATTAAATTAAAACATATATGAATATGTTGAGTATATAGATCTACTTTTCCTTCACATGTTACCTCAACGAGATCAACCTCTTGGTTTATATCTCACGGTAACTGAAACAGCCATGGGCGCCATGCTAGCTCAAACCGTAGGAAAACAAGAAAGAGCTATCTACTACCTTAGTAAGAAGTTCTTGGAGTACGAGTGCAAATACGCACCACTCGAGAAGACATGCCTCGCTCTTGTGTGGGCAACGAAGAAGCTACGCCATTACATGCTTAGCTACTCCGTCAAAATATACTCCAAAATGGATCCTGTCAAATACCTCTTTGAGAAACCCGTTCTCAACGGACGCTTAGCAAGGTTGACTTTATTGCTCTCAGAGTTCGATCTCAAGTATGTACCTCTGAAAGTTATAAAAGGGCGCTCCGTTGCCGAATTCTTCGCAGAAAACCCCATTAATGATACACAAACGATAGACACCTGGTCGTTTCCGGATGAGGATATACTCCAAACCGATGTAGACTCCTGGGACCTTTATTTTGATGGAGCATCGAACTTAAGAGGATTTGGAATAAAAGTGTTGCTCATTTCTACTTAAGGCGGGCATACACCAATCTCTGTCAAACTCGACTTCGAGGTGACAAATAACGCTGCAGAATACGAGGCTTGTCTCATTGGATTACAAGCAGCAGTTGGTTTAGGCATCAAGAATCTTCGAGTGCATGGGGATTCATCTTTGATCATCAACCAAATTACCAGATCTTGGAAAATCCGAAGTGAAAGCTTAGCACCTTATCAAGCCAGAATTGACCAAATTGCCCAATTCTTCGATCAAGTAACCTACCTACACCTACCTCGAGAGGAGAATCAATTTGCAAATGCTCTTGCAAATCTTGCATCTTTGATTAATATGCCGGATAGCATGATAGAAATGCTTTTATGCATCGAACGACGGTCAGAGCCAGCTTATGTGCACCAAATCCCCGATGAAGAGGAAATCACAGAGGAACCTTGGTTCCAAGCAATCCTAACACTACTACAAATACAGACAACCACAACGGCCCTTTAACAACGCTTATTCACGAAAATCATCAAAACACGTTGTAGAATTTATTCCGCGAATTTTACCAAACTTAATTACAACGGTTATGTGTTGTTAACCGTTGTTATTGGTTTTAACAACGTGTCATACTTAAACAACCTTTGTTAATGAAAAAACTAATAACAACGGTTAAATTTTAACCGTTGTTAATGGTTTGGCGCCAAATTAGTGTAAAGTAATCACAACGGTTATATTAGAACCCGTTTTTAATACGTTTTAACAACGGTTGTAGACTCAATAACCGTTGTTATTAATATTATGAAATCTTAAGAACAACATATTGCTTTTGTAACACCCCCATTTATTTAGGAGCCTTTAGCTAGACATTCCCAAATAAATAGGGCTGTTACCATCTCGGTTTCCCGAGGTAGTAGATAAAAAAGTCCAACTCACCAAAGTACTTTAAATAAAAACTTTAATGATTACATATGTTTTACAATTTTAATCAACTAAAACTTATTATAAAAATAAATACATCTCGCAGCGGAAATAAATAAAGTGATAAAACATTCTATGTGGTCTAGACTTCTAGGTAGGTTTTCCAAGTCCTCACGCATTCCCATAAGCTCCCAAGTCAGCTAATCTTTGGTACCTGTCAAATCTGCTCCCCATAAAACGGTTCACCGCAGGTGTTCACGAATACACAGTCAACCGCGAGGTTGAGTAGGAATAAAACTAAACAACAAGAACATACAATAAACAATCCAATTTCCTTTTTCATTGCACAACCCCCTGACAACGTGCTCCTTTCATTTACTACTCGTTACACTAATCATCCCGCCAATCCCTGACCGAGGCAGCCTCAACCCGAAGGTGAGTAATCACAAACTACATTACCAAAGGTAATGTCTGCCTCAACATATAGTTGATTAAATATCCACCAGATGGCCTGCAGACCAATCTGGGGCCTGCCTCGAGTAAATACGATAAAATATCGTCTGCCAGAATAAATCTGAAATACGTCACCCGAAGGCTCTTACACGACGTCTGCCAATATAACCTCAATAATAATCTACATCACCACGAAGGGATGTCTGCTAGTATTAAATTGAATAACCGATGCAATAACAGTAACCCCATCATAACTAATCCAACCAACATTTACAATATACTTCTCCCCTCCAACAATTTCAATGATATCAACCAACACAATTCTCATTTGATCAATTCACTTTAATATAAATCATCCAACAAACATTATCGAGTAAAAGTTGAGTAGGATTTATCCCTACCTGGCAAGCAATCCCAATTACGCAGCTCAAGCAATCCAATAAATAAAGCAATCCGATTCGATTATAATTCTTCACAACCGTCACCTAATCAAAATATTATAATTCAATTCAGTTCAATTATTCATTTATTTATTTATTTATTCCGTTTAGTATACAAATTATTCAAACCAATTTATTTATTATAATTATTAAAGGTTTACGATTATTAAAACTCGATTCACTTATTATAAATTAATTAATTACGTCAATTATAATCTCGTACAATATAATTCAAAAACCCGTTTATTAAAGTCAAAACCCGATTACTTATTAATACCCGAGTTAACCCGTTTTAAAACTAAATAAACCAAAAACCCAAATCCCATGAATCCCCGTGAAAACCCACAACACAAACCATATACAATCGCGTCGAAACCGTTGTTCACTACCCTTCCTAAACCCGTCTTTCACGACTTCCTTGACCACCATCAGCCCCGACCAAAGCTTCCACCTCCTAGTCCACACCACGACGAACACCAGAGACCAAGACCACCACCCAAACCGCCACCAGCAGCCCCCAGACACCCCGCCCTAACAGCCCCCCTTCAAAACTCGACACAATCAACACTACACCCTTATTCACCTCCTCTCACGACCCTACGACCACCAGTGGCCACCACCGTGGTCTCCCTTCACCCACGGTGGTCCCACCACTGACCCCGACCACTCACGGCAGCTCACAACCACCCAGAACGACACCAACAATCCCCTTAAAACCCCTCCCCTGTTCTCAGGTTTTCCAGCCACCACCGCCGCAAAACACCATCTCCGGCCACCAAGACACCACCAAAGTGGTCAACTACCTCCCCCCATCACAACCCTACCATTCCCAGGTCAAGACTCGACCATTAGAGGGTTCAATTACCCATCCCAAACCCCACGACCAACTCGCAACACCTCCCTGACCAGCCACCTTTAGCCACCTGCCACCGCCACCCTAGGCCTTCCTAGACACCACCACCACACCCATTCCAACCCTTGCAACCCCATGAACCACCTCCCAAAGTTTGGTCTCATTCCGTCAAGGTTTGGGTCAGTTTCTAAGCGTCTTAAGATCGTCTGACATTCAGCTGTATAAGAAAATAAAACGAGATTAAAAGTTGTTACCTATTAATATCGCTTGCTAATTCCGTCTCCAAAAGCTCCTCCTCTTAATTTGTGATTTATTTATCAGATTTAATAGGGTATTTATAGGGTAGGATTATAGAGAATGCGAGGTCAGTTAGGAAATTACATAATTTACCTTATTCTAATTAGTATAGAAATTGCTATTACTATTATATTATTATTATCATATATTATTAATCTTACCTTAACTAGGATTCCCTCATACAATATTTACTAATTTATTATTGGCATAACTTTATTATTATTATTACTAATATAACTATTATTACCTTTATATATTATTATTTCCATATTATATTAATATTAATTACCGATACAAATCCCGATCACACTCATACTAGATGAACCATAAAATTCGGCCCAAATAACAATGGCACACGGCCCAATGCTAAATATTAGTTAAACCCAATTCCCGACTTGAATTATTAATTTATTATTTAATTAACGTCTTACTTGTATTTATTATTAGAAATGTTATTTAATCAATTATTAAATTATATAAATTACTTTCATAAATTATTATCAAAATACGGAGTATTACAGCTTTATTCTGCTATACGCTACAAACACAAACACAAACACAAGCTAATACTGCTACTATATCATCCTCCATTCCTCCCTGATCGTCTCTCTGTCTTCATCTCCGTCACTGTTGTCACGTCTTCTCTCCCTCATCGTGTTTATCAATCAGGTATATATATGTTTCTTAGCAACGCTTATAACTAGATATAGGATTTTTTGGGTTATTATCTAATTTGTTGATAATTTAGCTTAATTGCTTTCCTGAATTTCGTTTATTTGTTTGCCTATTATTGTATTTTCTGAATTAGTTGCCTATTATTACGAATGTAGAATAATGACTCGAACTTGGATGATTGATGCAAATATGAGTGACCGCACCTACAAGGATGGTTTAGCTGAATTTTATGAATTCATTACGAACAATTTGAAAGGTTCTTCTAGTATTGCATGTCCTTGTGAAAGATGTGGTAATATTAGCTATATGGCTTTTCCAGACGTTAAAATACACCTAGAAAAGTGGAGATTTAGTCGATCCTATACACTTTGGATTTTTCATGGGGAATCATTAGAGGAAGAGAATAACTCTGAAGAAGATGATGTTGAGGTACACGAAAGGCTAACTGATGATCCTGAGTTTGCCGAGTTTTTTGAGTTGGAAGAGTTGGAAGTAGAGAAGTTGAATGTTGGATCTATAGATAATGAAGAGAATGATGATGAGTCCATTGCTTTTGAAGATGTAGGTGATGACACTAGTAATTAGGATGACCTTAACAACATGTATGAGAAGTTGTGTGAGTCCAAGCACCTCTCGTATCCTGGTTGTAAGTTCACAAAAATGTCGGCTGTGGTGAAGTTGTATAATATCAAGGGGGCAAATGGGGTGAGTGACACGTGTTTCACTAGTTTTTTAGCCTTGATAAAGGAGTTGCTTCCTGATGGTAATGTTCTACCTGTTAAGACATATGAGGCAAAAAAACTAATAAGAGGAGTGGGTATGAAATATGAGAAAATACATGCATGTCGAAATGATTGCATATTGTATCGGAAATTATATCAAAACATAACCAATTGCCCTAAATGTTTGGAGTGGCGTTATAAGGATAAGGAAGGGATCTCGGCTAAGGTGTTGTGGTATTTTTCATTGATACCAAGAGTCATAAGGATTTATGCGAATCCCGATGATGCAAAAATGTTAACTTGGCATTAAACAGGAAGAATAAATGATGGAAAGCTAAGACACCCGGCAGATGGTAAGCAATGGAAATCGTTCGACGCTAAGTATCCCGAGTTCGGCAATGAACCTAGAAACTTACGTCTAGCACTGTCCACTGATGGAATGAACCCACACGGAAACATGAGTAGCCAACATAGTACTTGGCCAGTAGTGTTGGCTATTTATAACTTACCTCCATATGTGTGCATGAAAAGAAAGTATTTGATGTTGTCGTTGTTAATTTCCGGCCCTAAACAACCTGGAAATGATATAGATGTATATTTGGAACCTCTTCTAGATGATTTGCGATTGTTGTGGGATAGTGGGATAGAAGTATTTGATGCATATAAGAACGAAACTTTCAATTTGAGAGCGATGTTATTGTGTACAATAACTGACTATCCGGCTTATGGCGACCTTTCTGGGCACACAGTTCATGGGAAAGAGGCTTGTCCATTGTGTGGGGAGGATATCGAGTCTGAATACTTGAAGTCTTCTCGTAAGTATGTGTATATGGGAAATAGGAGGTTCTTGTCTCATGACCATTGTTATCGCAAGATGCAGAAAGCATTCAATGGAAGACAAGAACTTCGTCAACCTCCTAGAATTTTGAGTGGGCATGAAGTTTATCAGAAAGTAAAGCATATTGAGATAGATTATGGGAAGAAGAGCGGCTCTAAATTGTCTACTCATGGGTATAAGAAAAGATCTATATTTTTTGATAAACTTCCATATTGGCCGACTGGAGGTCGTGCATTGCCTCGATTTCATGCACATTGAGAAAAATGTCTGTGATAATATTATCAATACCCTTCTGAATGTTCATGGTAAAACAAAGGATAACGCCGCAGCTAGGGAAGATATGAAAATGATGGGTATTAGGCTAGAGTTGGCACCACAGAAGAGAGGTAATCGTACATTTTTACCGCCAGCAGCTTTTACCCTTTCACGGAATGAGAGAAAAGAGTTCTGTGCATGCTTGAATGGAATTAAAGTGCCACATGGTTATTCGTTGAACATCAAAAGCCTAGTGTCGATGCAAGACCTAAAACTCACTGGGTTAAAGTCACATGATTGTCACACTTTGATGCAACAATTACTACATGTGGCTATTCGTTCCATTTTACCTGAAAAGGTAAGATATGCTATAACTAGATTCTGTCTCTTCTTCCAGTCCATATGCGAGAAAGTCATCGATCCCGATGACGCGGATTCATTGCAGGACCTCGTTGTAACCTCTCTTTGTCAGTTGGAAATGTATTTTCCACCCTCTTTCTTCACTATCATGATTCATCTGACCATTCACTTGGTTATGGAGATTTTGTACCTTGGGCCCGTGTACTTGAGATACCAGTATCCTTTCGAATAATTGATGAAAGTCTACAAGGACTATACATCTAATCGGTATCGTCCGAAAGGTTGTATTGCTGAACGCGCTATTTTAGACGAAGCTCTTTCATATTGTTACGCTCATCTCTCCCCTGAGGAGTTAATTGGCGTTCCTAAGAATCGTCATAGTGACTGGATGACCGGAAAAGGTATTAGGGGCCGGGTTGAAAAAATTGTGACACGTGAAATGTTGCATTTAGCACACATGTATGTGCTAAACAACGAAGATGAGGTGAAACCTTATATTCAACAACACTAAGATGAGCTCAAATACGATCACCAAAACAAGACCGAGAAGTGGATTGCGAACGAGCATACGAAGACGTTTCCAGAGTGGTTTAGGAATATTGTCTTACAGTGTACTGATCAAACTGGTGATGACATCTCTCCTAGGTTACTACGTCTTGGTTTAGGTACAAATGCCAGGGTCACCTTTTATAACAGTTTTGCCATTAATGGATATACTTTTTACACCCGCGAGCAAGATGAGGTGAGCACAATGCAAAATAGTGGTGTGAGTTCTGAATTTGAGGTAATGCACTTTGCTACTTCAAAAGATAAAAAGCCTATTTGGGGAAAATGCCTTTATTATGGTGTTATTTAAGAAATATTCGTACTAGATTACATTGATTTCACAATGCCTTTGTTTCGATGTAACTGGGTTGATAACAACATCCATTGTGTCCGAAAGGATAAGATGGGATTTACGTTGGTCAATCTGGGTAAGGTTGGCAATAATAAGGATGATCCTTTCATAATGGCATCCCAAGCTAAACAAGTGTTCTATGTCACCGATCCTATGGATAAGAAGTGGTCTGTTGTACTGTCTATAAGGAGTAGAAGGAGTAGTCCATCCGATAATGGTGATGATGATCAGGATGTCGTTTTTGAGGGAATGGATCAGTCTACCACTGTATCTTATTTCGACGCTGTTGAAACTGATCATGAGGACACTGAAAGCATCTATATGCGTGATGACCATGGTGAAGGTATTTGGGTTAACGAAGAAACTATGACATCCAAGAAACGTCCCCGATCCTGAGATAGTTCATCGGGACACAGTATGCATGCATGCTGGTGTTGTCTTATTTTCTTGATCTTATTATTAGATGAGGATGCTGGTGTTGAAATTGCTGAATAATGTTGCAGTATATGGTGCTTCTGCATTTACGATGTATTATTACAGTTTGGACTGTAATGGAATTACAGTAATTTAAAAAAAAAAAGAGGTTCAACAATAACAACGGTTATATTTAAATTACCCGTTGTTAATACTTTCAACAACGGGTGTAGTACCTCTACCCGTTGTCAATGATTTTTTTGACATATTTCATTTTGGCGCAAATTTGGTGAAAATATATTACAACGGATATATTTTAACCGTTGTAATAAACTTTTGACAACGGTTGACTTTTGTTGACCCGTTGTTATTAACATATAACAACGATTCTTCTTCGAGCACCCGTTGTCAATAGTTTGTCTTAATAAAAAACTAATATAGAAACCCATACAGCATGCCATACACAAACACACACAACATTATTAGTTCAACCGTTGGTATCCTGTGTTAATTCTTCTCTCTTCCTCGCTTTTTACATTCTCGTCGCCGGCCGTCGCCCAGTTTCCGACGCCCAGATTCCGTTGCCTTCCCTTATCATCCTGCTCGTTCTCTTTATCATCATCATCAATAGGTATGTTCACTTTAATTTTGTGTTTCGTCATTAGGGTTTTAAGACGATCATCTTGTTTCTTTTTCATGCATCTGTTTGTTTTTCGTCTTCTTTGTTATCTTTATCATCCCGCATCATCTAATTCACTCCTCTTATTAGGGTTTAGGATTTTAGAAGCTCAATCTGTTGTTTTAAATTTTCATTCCTATTAGGGTTTAGGGTTTTAGATAATACTCTACATGTACGTTGTTAAGTTGTTCATTTCCAACTATATCATTCATATTTGGGTTTTTGGATTATCATGGGTGAAAAACGTAAAAGAAGTCAAAAGAATAATGAGCCTGGTGATAATAAGCCTGGTGAGAGGGGTGCTACAAAGTGCCAGAAAGTCCTTGCAGCTATAGCCGCTAAACAGCCGTTCCAAATAACATGGAGTGAGATGGGTTTCCCTACTGGTCCAAATGCGGGTCTTTTCTCCAGTTGGATTGGTACTTGCACAAGACAGTTTGGGCCTATCCACTTAGATGATTTTAGAACTTTGAATCCAAAATTGGCGGAGTTATACATGGCTCGTGTAAAGGAAGGCTTTATTATACCCGATAAAAGCCAGGAAGGCATAAGGCAGCGGATGTCCACAGGCAGTGGAGGTGTGGCATTGCTAGGGATTGGTTGTATGTGGACAAGGCAACGGGGGAGATGCGTAAGAGCCCACCGGAAAACAAGTGTCCCACCATCAAGCAGGAACAATGGGATCTTTTCAAAAAGATGAGAACTACTGAGAAGTTTCAGGTTAAATATCCTCGCCTTTTAACGATTTACCTATCATTTTTTAAATTAATGAGTCCTTTATATAATCTTTTTATTATCTCATCTACTTGCGCTTTTATATAATTATTTGAAGGCCGTTAGCAGAAGAAATCGTGCTAACATTTCATGCAAGAAGGGGATATTCTATGGTTCTCGAGGCGGTTACAGAAAGATAGAAGAGGACCTCGTAAGTAGCATGCATTATTCCCCTGTGAGACTTTATTTTTTTAATCACACTTGGACTTGCATTGATACACATTTACGTGTATAAATGTTACCATGTTCATGTGTAGGTGGCAAAGGGAGTGAAAGAGGTGGATCGGCATGTAACTTATAAAGAAGGGCACACGCCTAAAGGATCCCGGTCGTCGCGTGACAAATATGATGAGGAAGTTTTGGCCAACATAGTAAGCATTATTTTATTAAGACGAGTTCATTACTAACTTTATTATTTTAGTCACAAATATAATTTGAAATTTATTTAATATAATATAGGACAACGTATTGAAAGAGGTAGAAGAAGGGAAATTCACTCCCAGTGGTCGTAATGACGTTCCTGCTAGAGCGATCGGCCGACCCGAACATCCAGGTCGTTTGAGGGGCGTCCCGTTACAGGTTGGAGTAACGAAATATTATGGGAAAACTGCCCAGATAAAGAAGAAAAGGAAGACTAAGTCTGAGAAGGCTGACATGGTAACATTTATTCTATTATTTTCATTTAAGTTCAATTCACATGTTATTGTTGGGATAAAAATTGATGACACATTACATTCTTGGCAAGCAGATTCAGTTAATGGCATCCGTACTACTAAAGCTGAATGCTGGAGGTAAGCTTTCCGAAGAAGAAGTGAAGATGATGGAGGATGTCATTTCTAAAGGGGGTAATAATAAGGTACAACAGATTGGTCAAGAGGCCGCTACTACCTTGATAATACATGAGAAGGAAGTATCGGTCAACGAGATTCGAAAAAGATCGGTACCTAATAATGCTTCTGAAGTTGTAACAACTAAAGCCGATCCGGTACCTAATACTTCCTTATTTTTCTTTTGTTTTTTTTTTTTTTTGGGTAAGATCGGGGGTGTGTTCACCGCCACTCTAATGCTATAACTTTGACATGGTGCCATTGAATTGGTTAATTTTATTAGGTAAATAATGGGTCCGAAAAGGAGATGCAACTTGAGAAGACGGTGATGGAAACCAAGATACATCCCCTTCAAGTCGGTTCCTTCCTGTTTTCGATAAGGTATGCATGAAGTGTTTAATTAGTTAAATTTATATGAATGTTGAAGTTTGTGCAAAAATCGGCCTGAGACAGAAAGCGTTTTTGCAAAATCTTTTGAATTTTGAAGCGTTTTTGCAAAGATATAATAATGTATGTGTATATTCTTCAAAGCCGTAAACAAGAGGCCGTTATTCTTGCGACCCTAATAGAACCGAAAAGCCACATGTGCGTGTTGGCGGGGTCTCGTTGAAATGCACACCAAATCTGCAGCGGAAAATCGTAGTTCATGGCGAAAAACTTTTGCCGAATCATACCAAAGTAGAGATAACTACGGTCTTACCAGGCCATGAAAACTTGCAAATCGCTTGTCCCGATTCGTGACGACATTACCATTCCGGGAGATGCGCTTGGAAGTTTCATCCAATGGCCTGAAACTCATATCTACTTGGCGAAGATATCTTCGCCGCCTCGGAAATGAAAAAGCGATTGGGGTTAGAAGAAATACCTTTATATATATGTTACATTTTTAATTGTTGAATGTTTTTATATGTTAAATTTATATGTTATTTTTTTTTTGTAGGGAACAAAAAAGACGGCTTTGGCGGATAAGCCTAAGTCCACAGACATGCCAACGACCTCGTCGAGACAACAACTTGATGAGGTATTTAATTAGCTTCTCCATTTTTTTAAAAATTAACCTCGCTCCCTTTATTTATATTTTGTCTGTATTTATAAAAAGCATGGTAATTTTGTGTAGGGGACAAAAAGACCGATAAGCCTAAGTCCCCGTCTTACTCTGCTACTACTACCTCATCATTGAAAGAGCGGGTTGACGAGGTATTTAATTAAGTACGCTTTTATTTTTATTACTCCAACTAGGATATGTTACCTTTGGATTTTTTATTATTTTAATTATCTACTACATGTGTAGGCTGGTGGTAGTAGCACAAAATCAAAGACTCATTCTTTCCCGGACCTGAAAGTTAGGAGTTTAAACTCCACACAATATAAAGGGAAGGATTACATGCAAAAAGTAAGAACGGTGACGATGATGAAACTGCATGAGGAGGCTGGCCATCGCATAGCCACCGATCAATTAATAGTTATTCCGCTCGAGAAGGATATTCTAGGGGCTGAGCGCCAAGCGCTTATATCATGGGATCTGCTAGCCGTATGGGCTGGCCTAGACCAGATTGATATAGCACATATATTTGTTTGCATGAAGTAAGTTTCTTAATAAATAATTTCATAGTCTAATATTCTGACTACTAGATATTGTTTTAAATACCGGAATTAATACCGTAATAATGTAGGATATTGAAATTGAGAGTGATCCCCGAGAAGAATATTCCATCTGATCAATACGGATTCTTGTGCCCCTATGTTTTATCTTTATTTATTCCGGATTTCTCGTTCGAACAACGGGTAGATTATATTGCTCAGCAATTGGCGACAACCAAGAAGCTGATTTTTTGCGCTTATAATGAAAAAGGGTAATAAACAAATTAATATTACGTTTCCCACTACAATTGCATTTTCATAACTAATATATGTACTTGTTAATAATGATGATGTCTCTTGATGTAGGACTCATTGGGTGCTTTGGCACCATCATGCCGACAAGGAATAAAGTTTTCTGGTTGGACTCTTTACATCATCAACCAAGCGAGACTTTTAAGCACTTGATTAATATGTAAGTTTATAATACTGATTTATTTATAATAACATTTTCATTTTTTATTTATAGAAAAAAGCTCTTTCATATTTTTGCCCCTAAAAAAATTAGTTTCTGCCTCCTTTTTTATTTTTTAAAAAAAGGGCCTTTAAGAAGAAAAGAGCAAACGAGCAGGATCAACCCACGAAAGATTTTGATGTTGGCCCTGATTTTATTACGATAACAGGGGTACGTGCTCAAATACAATCACATTAAGTGCAAAATCTGTGTTTAATACTAATACAATACCTAAAGTTCAAGATTCTGATGTGAGCCTTCTCTCGTCTGTTTTTTTTTATGTAATAATAGGCCCCTCGCCAGCCAGATAGCATACAATGTGGATACTACGCTTGTCGGTTCATGTTTTAGATTATTAGGCGAAGATATCTCGTTATTCCAGAAAAGGTTAGTAATAATTTAAACATGTGTTTATTACTTTTTTTAAAATTAGAGCTAATGTTGTCTTGCTTGCTTCTATATATACCATGATGTTGCTAATGTTGTCTTGCTTGCTGCTATATATACCATAATGTCTTCTCTTTGTTTTTTCCGTAGTATGCAATCAACCCGTCACAACAGATTGAGCAGTACTCAAGTATAGATATAGACGAGGTAAGAGACATGTGGGGAAACTACGTCTTAGAATATATTAGAAATGCATGATACTCAGAGTTTAGATCAACTTATTAGTAAATTTTTTGTTGAAGTTAGGGAATGATTAGTTCATGTAAATTCAACTCCTTGTAAGTATATATATATATGATGCAGCTGCTGTTGTGGTTGAATTGAATCTATTGAGTTCTGATGAACCCAACTGTGATTTATGCTGGTGCTCGTATATGGTGCTGCTGACATATGCAGGTTTTTGAATGTCATGAAACAAATTTAAGTTTTCAAAACATTAGGAGTTCGTAATAAAAACGGTTACTAAAAAAAACCGTTGTGAATACCTTTCACAACGGTTAATAAAAATAACACCGTTGTGAATGACATTCACAAATACCCGCGCATAATATTCAACAATAGGTTTTAATCGAAGAACCGTTGTTAAAAGTCTTCACAATTTTGGAGGTAAAATTACAACAACGGGTATTAAACAAAGAACCGTTGTTACTAAAAATTTCAACAACGGGTATGTACCATAAACCCGTTGTCAAAAGACTTCACAATTTTGGAGGGAAAGTTACAACAACGGTTATAAATACGACAACCGTTGTTATATAATTCCCTCCAAAATTTTAAAACACTTTCCACAACGGAGAACACCCAACAACAACGGCTTTTAACCGTGGTGAATACTTTAGACAACGGTTTCATTAAATAACCAAACCGTTGTAAATACCTTCTACAACGGCCGCTTTAACAACGTCCACTTTTTGTTTTTACAACGGTTTTTACCCGTTGTTATAGCCTGTATCTGTAGTAGTGTAAACTTCAAACTCAATTGCACCTATCCACCAGATATGGACAAAAGGGGACAAAACGCGCTATCCGCTTATTGGCTTCCCAATACGTTCTCATGCAGGGAGAGTTATACAAAAGAACACCTCTTGGTGTAATCCTACGCTGTCTTGATCATTCACAGGCACGGAAAGTGATGGAAGAAGTCCATGATGGAGAATGTGGCCCTCATATGAGTGGACCCATGATGGCAAATAAAATCACACGATTGGGGTATTATTGGACCACAATGGAATCCGATTGCATCAAATATGTAAGACATTGCCACAATTGCCAAATCTTTGGAAATGTGCAACATGTCCCTCCCTCATTGCTTTACACCATGACATCTCCTTGGCCATTTTCTGCTTGGGGAATCGACATCATCGGAAAGATCACTCCAGCCGGAATAGGAGGTCACTCTTTCATCCTAGTAGCAATCGATTATTTCACCAAGTGGGTAGAAGCAGCTTCCTACACCAGTCTTACAGCCAAGAACGTGACAAAGTTCATACAAACCAACATCATCTGTCGATACGGTTGCCCACATGAGATCATCAGTGACAATGGATCACATTTCCAAGCTGAGACTGAGCAATTGCTAGCCAAGTACAAAATAAAGCATCACCACTCCTCGCCATATAGACCACAAACTAATGGCGCGGTAGAGGCGGCAAACAAAAACGTTCTCACAATTCTCAAGAAAATGATTGACAACTATCGAGATTGGCCAAGCAAGATACCTTTTGCTTTATGGGGATACCGTACATATGTTAGGAAGCCCACTGGGGCCACCCCTTTCTATTTGACCAACGACATGGAAGCTGTACAACCAGTCGAGCTAGAAATACCATCCTTACGTATTTTACTCGAAAGTCAAATCCCAGAAGCCGATTGGAAGAAGGATAGATATGAAGAACTCATCCTCCTGGATGAACGAAGATTGCATGAATTTCATATTGTGCAAACATATCAGGCATGTATCAAACGAGCCTTCAACAAAAGGGTTCAGCCAAGGAACATCAAAGAAGGAGACTTGGTCCTTAAATCAATTAGAGCTCTTTTACCTGTCGATCCACGAGGAAAATTCAAACCCTATTGGGCCGAGCCATTTCTAGTCAAGTCCATACTTCCAGGGGGTGCGGTTAGGATCCCAGACTTAGATGGAAACGAATTTGCCAACCCGACAAACCTCGACCAATTGAAACATTACTATGCCTAGAATATGAGCAAAAACGCGCCTCGCGTAACCTCACGTGTCGCTCTTGTGGCACGAAATAAACGGCCCCTGGCCAAGCTGAAATAAGCTAATGTCATCTTGCTCTTGCATTTTCACAATTTGTCATCCTCATATCATCAAATAAACCGAAATGCTTCTTAGGAGTAAGTGAAAGCTCATTCTTATTTTCTAAGTTCATCACAAGCTCTTGCTTAGAACAATTATTCTTTTACATTTACTTGAACTACACGCAAGGGTTTGATTTCATTTTTTAAATGAATACGTAGGCAATCCTTCACAGGATACAACCCATTAATTATTTTAAATGTGAATAGAAGGACATTTGCATATGCATTTGGAATTCGACAAGAATAATGATAGAAAATCGTAACGGTTTCATAACCAATCAACCTCTTTTATTTCATTTCTTTTAATAATAATACGCTACATAATAAAAGATTAAAAAATAAAAATAGGCTAGGATTCTAAAAACCCCACTTTCTTATTACAATAATAATAATAATAAATAATAATAAAAGACTTAGGCTATTCTTCCATTTTCCCTTTGCCTTTGTCATTTTTATCATATTTCTTGTCTCGACCTCGAGCCGGACGCTCTTGCGCCACTTCCGACCTAATCACCAACGGTCTCTCTCGTGGTCTAGCCTTGCCATTCTTGTCAACCACCATCTCGACGGCAGGAGAAGTCTTCGGTTTCATCGAAAGATGAACTACTCAAAACCCGGCTTCTTCCTCTCCCTCAGTCACATGCTTCTCTTTCTTCTTTTCTACATCACGAACCATGTAGTCAACAGATTCCCGTTTTCTCAATCTCTCGCGCTCCTCCGAAGTAGTAGCTTTCCTCCACCGCAAATAGGAATCCGACACCCATAGAGCACTAACAGAAGAGTTAAAGAACCACATATTTATTTGAGCCCATTTGATGGCTCATTCTCTTCGACTTTCAGTAGTAAGTGCCACGACAGTCTGCGGGACAGTGTCAAGCTTCGGAATCATTTGCTTCAATCCAACCTGCCTCATCAACCTCTCCGAGAAGATGCATATCATAAACTCCAAGCCAGGAATGCGCACAGACCGGGTAGGATCCAAGGATGATACACCAGTGACAGATTTAAGATGCCACCATGGTACGATCCATCTAATCAAGGGGCCATCGTCACTCTTTAATTTGTTTTCCCAATAGTTGCAGAATCGAGTGAAGTCCACCATGTAGAGCCTGGTCCTCATCGCGATTGAGCGAGCATGATAAGTAGGAACATTAACTGGGGGCTCGATCAATAGAAGACGCTCCATAATCCAGACCTACCAAAAGCAGGTATTAGAAACAAAAACGAAAAAAAAAAAACAAAAAACAAAAAAAAAAAGAGAAGAAAAAAAAAGTTCTTTTACCTGCAATATAATGGGACTTCCCAGATAAGGAAGGTCACGGTTGGCTTTCCTGTTATCTAACCCCAACAGGATCTCTCCTAAGCACGGGCAAGCTGGGCTCCTGCGCAGCTCCATTTGCTCAATCAGGCTCAAATAACGAGGATCACCTCTCAAATCCTCATCAACATGCCCTTGAAGGACATATACATGTAGTAGGCAGAACCCGAATGCCCTTCGCCTGGGAACATAAGAGATAGTGGGATCGGCCCTATTGATGAATCGATCAATGAAGTCCAACATTCGCACTCCCTTTGAGGTCACAAGACGGTCCACCTCAGCTCTTGTCAACCCAAGCAAGTCCCTAAACTTGTTCTTATATCCTTGATAACTAGAGGAAATAGAAGGCAAATGTTCTGGGTCCCAACCACCAATCGCCACAATTTCTTCGGAAAATGGGCAAATGTCGCCTCCGGGGATGGCAAATACGTTATAATTCGGGTCCCAATAATCAAGACAGGCATCTAGGAATGGTTTGACCACCTTGATCAACTTCAAGCTCAAAAGTGATCCAAAATTATAAGCACCCATGTCGTGTTTTTCTACATTGGAAAACTCATTCGTCCATTCTTTTAGACGAAATTCGAGAGTATTCATGATGTAGGCTTATTTTGAGAGCTTTATGTAATCAGACGAAGGAAAGACGGAAGAATTATGTGAATAAAACCTCCCTGGACGTCTCTATTTATACTAAAAGCTGTTTCCTAAAATCCGTCAGGACGGATACACTGGAGAACAGGCGCAGTACCTGCTGCGCCTCTTCAAAGGGACGCAGCTCTTGCTGCGCCTCTTCCTCAGCCTTCCTTCCGTGTTTTTCCGCGTTGGATATTTCCTAATTCCTCAAATAATAATTTCCTATTCATATGGGTTATTATTTTTGTAAATCCGTCAAATTGCCATGTTTCGTGTTTCCTAATTTCACGGGCATGCATTTCGAGGAGATATCGACATTTTCGTCATCTTAGCACGCTTATCCTTTCCTTTTTTTAATTTTCTTTTGGGGAATCATTTCACCAATTTAATTTATTCATTTTCAAACTTATACATTTCTTTTTAAATTTCTTTTTTGGGGAATCATTTCACTCCCGTTCCACATTACATTTCAAACTTATATGTTTCTACTTTTTCCTTTTTTTTCGGGGGTAGCCCTCCCTACCGTCCGGTCATTTCCGGCCCTACCGTCCGGTCATTTCCGACAAATTTTTTGCATTTTTTTTTGCGCTAATTTAGGCCAGGTGTATAAATATATGTTCTATGTGATTTCCGTGTAAATTTCGGCAGCATGACGGCATAAACCGTCATCTACCAAACCTGCTCAAAGCTAACCTGCGGATACAAACAAAGCAACCCAGCAGCAACGACACTCAGGCCATCATATATACAATCAAGAGGGGATATGTACACCAAACTGGGGGCTCGAGCCCCAAAACAAAGTCCAAATGTAAAAAATGTAAGTCCTAAAAATGTACAAAATGTGCAAAATACAGCCGAAGACAAAACAACAACAAGCAAACTACTGCTGGTCGCCGCCTAGCTCAGCAACTCTCGCCTCGAGAGCAGCAACCTCGGCGTCGCGGACCTCGAGGTCCCTCAGCAGACGAGATGTCTCCTCCCGGGACTGGGCAAGCTCTCGCTTCAGCTCACGCTCCCTCTACAAACAACAAGAATTGGCTCATGTCAATCATTTCAAACATAAGGAAAGTTAGTAAATTCGAAAATGAAGTAAACGGAAGGTTCATACCTGACGTCCTCGGCCGCCAGCAAGTGCCTCGACGGCAGTAGCCCGCAGCCGGTTGGCTATCCTCCATAAAGCCACGAACCGGGATGGCACAACCTGCATTTCAAAAGAAGAGATTCTTAAACAATTGGACAAACTTAAGCAAACGTGTTCTTACACAAAATTATACAAGTTAGGAGACTCACCCTCCGAATTAGATGCCGCCACTCGTCCAAGCCAGTATCTCTCACCACCGCATCAAAGTCGCGAAGCTCGGAGATCGTCGTCATCCCCGTCACGTCAGTGTACTCAAGGGTCTCGGGGTGTACTCTGGGGGCTCGATGCCCTCCGCCTCGACCTCCTGCAAAGTCAAATGATTTCCATTAACCGATGATCATTCATCGTGTTCACAAAATGATCAAAAGTAATAGTAACACACTTACCACGACCGGCCAGTACGCCAGCCTCCCGTAGAGGAACGCCGAGTAGTCCTCACCACGAAGAAGGAGGGCATCACCACCAATGCTTGCCAGGTCAGCCTCCCTCTCAGCCTCAGAAGGCTCCCTGAACATCGTCCGAGGAGGATCGATGGGAACCGTCAAGACATCCCGAGAGCACTGACGAGCCGAACGCTCGCCCAAGTACCACACAGGATCCTTCGACATCCTAAGCTGCAATCGGCTCGAGCTCCTAGGTCGAAGGACCTCATCCACAAAGGGAGGAGCGCCAGTGTAGTCCACCTAAGTCCTGGGCACCCACTAGGAAAGGAAAACGAAGGGTCATCCTTATGATCAGTTCTAAAAAGTAAGAAAGAAAAATAAACAACGCAAGGTGAAATACTCCTGCCATCCAACTGAAGAGCGTTCACCTCCCGTCGACAGACGTCGTGAAAGGAACGTCGGCTCCTCGTACGGCACACCACCCAATCCCTCACAACGGGATAGGCCCTCTCCACCGGCTCCGTCCTCTTGGGCGCGAGGCCCGGAAAGTAGGAGTACACCCACGCCTGTAAAACAAGATAGTCAATAACGATCTTTCGTGATTCGATAAGAAAAGGAAATGATCTTTCATGAAATGAAATGAAGGTTCATACCAACAACAACAGTCTAGGGCCAACAGCGGCAGGAGAAGTCCCCTTCTCCATCAACTCCGGACGAACCATGGCCCTCATAAAGCTAATGAGGACCGCAAAACCAGCAGTGACCCAGTCCAACGACCTAGGTCGCTCAGGTCAGAAAGAAAGGGAAGGAGCTTCGTCGATAGCCTCTCTCCCTTGTCTCCGAGGTAGATCGAAGACAAGAACCACCAGAGCCACAAGCGGACTCTATGCTCTGCAGTACAGGGAGGAGGAGCCGTCTCCCCCCCCCCTCGATCACCAATGACGCCGGGGTCTTCCCCGCAAAATAATCCAGGACGTAAGAAGTAGGCACCAACCCGGGTACCGCAGCAACCTTCGACATCACGTTCCAGCCGATTAATCTCCTAGCCTCAGCCGAGTCTACCCTCATAGTTGTCTCCGGCCACTCCACCACCTCAGTCCCACACGGCAAACCATAAATCATGCCTTAATCCTCCAACGTGACCCCCACCTCACCAAAAGGCATGTGAAATATAGAGGTCGTGTCGCAAAACTAGTCCAAGAAAGCTCGGACCAGGCTGAGGTTAGCCCAAAGCTTCCTCCTCGTGATATCCCTCCAAGCCTGCAATAAATCACCGAACGCTCCCCGCTCGATGATGGCTCGCTCCTTAGCCGACAGCCTCTCATAGCACCCCATTGTCGTCGTGTAGCTCGAGAACGATCTGATGTTTTCGGCCTTCTATTTGGATTCGAAACAAAAGCTATATTTAGGTTGAATGAAGAAGAAAATGAATAACAAGGAGAAATGAAAGAAGATGAATGAAGAGTGATGAATTCGATTTACCAAGCTCTTCACTGTCCTGTAGGACAGGTGACCCACTGCAGCCCAAAGTAGGTGCCTGCTGTCCCAAGTCTCAGCTCACGCAGGTGCTCCCCTCAGCTGGCAACCACCCCGTCTAACGTTGGCATGTCTCAGGGCCTCCTCCTCCTCAACAACCTCCTCCTCAAGGACCCCGTCCTCAGCAGCCGTCACCGCGGTAGTAAAAGCCTACTCTAACGCCTCCTCAAGCGAACGAGAAGGGTCAATAGCAGTATACACGTCCATGGGAGCTCTCCCTGACGTAGAAGCCTCATCACCTGCAAAATTAAAGTGAATTTAGGCCGCGTCAAGTGACGACAAGCCTTAATTAGGGGATTTTCGAGTTTTCAAAGCTCCGAAATCGCTCTTTTCTCGCCATCTTTGGCAATTTTCCCACAAACCCGTCCGCTCATGTGGTAATTTGGGTCAAGTCAAGCCAAAGTTGAAGCCTAGTCATGGGTTCGAGTCGGAATTTCGACAGCATTTCGTTATAACGACGATTATGCCCTAGAAAAGTGTCCTGAAAAAGCCGTCACAAATCAAAATTCCGAGAGAATAGGAAGTTTTCCCATCATACAAGGATTCCAAATATCAAGTTTCGTCACAAATGGGTAATCCTAAGGCTATTTTCGAAGCGATTAACGGTTTAGCTGTGAGACCGTCTCAATTTTACTCAAATGCTCAAAATTCAACGAAAATTTGAAACAAATACAAGGTTATGATCCTTATACTACCAATTAGCCATTTACAAGGTCAATTTTGCAAGGCAGAGTCATTTGGGGGAAAAGCCCCAAATTTTCGACATAAATAGGGTTGAAAACCCTAATTTGTCGGTCGAATTTGATCAATTATAGAAGATTAATGCAAAAATAATACACATACCTCGATTAGTCATGGAAAATGCGAGCTTTTGATCAAATTTTGAGGAAAAATGATTGGAATTTGAGAGAGTAATTGATGAAATTATGAAACAAAACCCCTGTTTCATCGGGTTTTTACTCAGTTTCCCTCCATATGAATTTTCGAAGATTCGTTATAAGTTCGTTATTTTGTGGGCCCATCTTTGGTACGCCTCTTCCTCGATGTCATATCGCATATTAGGTCCGTTTGACATTTACTCTTCGCCCGGACCCGTATTTCCAAGCCAACAGCAAACTGTCGCCATATTTTTACCAAGACCTTGCTTGTCACAACGGGCGAATATTCACTGACAGGTGTTTCGACACACCTTTATTATATTCTCCAGCAAGAGTACATGGACAGACATTCCCTCTCGAGACATGGAGATCAATTCCCGATTATGTTCCCCCAGCGAGAGTTCACGGACAGGCAATCGTCCCTCTCGAAACATGGAGATCGACATCGACCCCAAGCTCTTCTGAAGTTTGTTTAAAGCCGACCCAAGCAGATTTCTCCTAGCAGTTCCTGACTACGTTCTGCTGCCTCCTCCCAAAATTGGGTTTTGTTTCCCCTGGAGTTTCAAGGAATTTCAGGTATGGTCTCTTCTTATGGCTGGCGAGCCTCCTTACGTAGTCTAATGGACTTTAAACGACCCTCCCCGATAGTCGACAGACTCTAAAATGTTCACGACGACATAGTCGTCAGGTTGTAATCTTCGATTGACCTGGTGGCTATACTTTGACTTTCGCCTTGTCCAAGCCTTAGTCAAAGTGGGGGCTCTGTAGATACCTCATTTCTGCACCTCCCGCAAACCACCCGGTGATGATTGGGCCGCATGTTTGGTGTACGAAACGATTTATGACAGTTTGTAATTTTATCGTTTAGTGATCGCTCAAACACTTGTGTCTACCTCTTAATTGTCATCTATGTGCCGATACGGTCGTTTTGGCAGTAATTAGAGTACATTTGGAGTTCGGGTCAAAAACCGTCTTCATTTTCTAATAACCGAGTCATAATGTTTTGGAATGTTCCGGATATATCTATTCCATATTTTCCAATCTTTTAATCTTTGGTAGTATATCTCCCATAATATTCACACAAAATGTTAAGGAAACGAGATTAATCCGCTATTCCGTAATAGAAACGCGGAAATCTTTCTTCCGCGGGAGGAAACCACTGAGGAAAGGACGCAGCAGGTGCTGCGCCTCTTCCAAGGGACGCAGTGCCTGCTGCGCCTCTTCCTCAGTCCTTTTTTGCGTATTTTTCGTATCTTTTTGAGATTCACTTCCAAAGTTTCTCCGAAAACCCTATTTCCTCCGTGTGATTAGTATAAATAGAGACCTTCGGTCTGTCATATTTCTCACGCGAGTGTCCGCCCTTCTCTTCTCCCTTTGCATTCTAGACCACGTTCTTACTTTTTGGCGTCTATGTGCTTGAACTTTCGACCACGTAAGCTCGGATCTTTCTGAGTACCAGTCTCGTTTTGCATGACCAACCAATTTGACCAACTGCACATCAATCAACATTAATCAATCTTATTCGTTTTCCTCCTAGAGGGCACTTTCGTTTACATTCGAGTCGAGCATCACTAAACTTTAACTTAGTTCATCTCGTTTCGTCAAACATGTAAGGCTGAGGGTGTAAATCCTTCCTTTAATTATTGTTCTTTATTTTCGTAATCAATATTGTAAGATTTATGTTGAAAGTATTCTTAAAACCGATTTGTAAAACCTTGTTTAAAAACCCTTTTTACGGATTATCAGAAGACAACCGTCGAGAAAGGACGCAGCAACTGTTGCGCCTCTTCGATGGGACGCAGTACCTGCTGTGCCTCTTCGTGAGGCTGCCGCAGTTCCTGCTTCCTTTCTTCTTCCTTCGTCTTTTGTTCG
This sequence comes from Silene latifolia, assembly GCF_048544455.1. Lineage (NCBI taxonomy): Eukaryota > Viridiplantae > Streptophyta > Magnoliopsida > Caryophyllales > Caryophyllaceae > Silene > Silene latifolia. The sequence continues at coordinate 95,788,030 of NC_133527.1, forward strand.
TCTTATTGTTTTCACTTTGTTATCAATTGTTCATATTTCTTTTAACACGATAATTTAAGTATAATAATTTTAACATGTAAATAATTCATTGTTAATTAATTCATCTTTTAAATCCCGACTTAAATCCCTTATAATCCATATTTGCGGGTTTTCGTCATTAAAATCAATTCGGGTTTTAGAGGTTCGATTTACCCATATTGAATCTATGGAATTCATCTTTGATATATTTGTATCTGTTATTCACCGTCACCATCATTAATTCATCATTAATAATCTGTTTAGTCTAATTAATTTGATTAGTTTGTTAATTTGTAATTAATAATCTTATAAATCTTGTAAAGAATTCGTTCTAATCAGTTTCATTCATGTTTTATCGTTTTTAGGACCTAATTCACATGTAAATAATATGTTAATAACTTTCATCCGAGTCAATTATCCATTAATCAAGCATTAAATTCACCAATGAACATTAACGAGATGCGGTTCCGGCTTCACAGCCAGAACTCAACCCAGGAATAGACGCAGCGTCTGTTGCGCCTCTTCCAAAGGACGCAGCACTACTGATGCGTGTCATTTATATGATGTTTTACACCCTATTTTACACGCATTTCAGAGCTCATTTATGTAGTTTATGCTACTATATTCTCCATTTCCGTCTACTTTCGTGTTTTTGTGTAATATTGCAGAAATGAGAAGAATCCAGACGGAAATGAGCCGAATCCGTCCCCGAGTACCTAGCATTGCATTTAACATGAAGTATTTACTCGGGAAGCGAACATGGTGCGCATATCGAGGCCCGAAAGACTAATTCACGAAGGTTTTGAAGCAAAGTACCAGCTACAGTGGTCGATCGACCGATGCCTCTGGTCGATCGACCAGAGCACGACTTCCAGTATCTCCTGTACAGTGCAGTTCAGTCGATCGACCGGTCCCAGTGGCCGATCGACCAAACCGTTAATTCTGACGTGAATTAATAGAACGTGAATTCCGAAGCCCATTGTAATTAGGTTTAGGAATAAGAGTTGCGTAATATTTCTATATAACGTAACCTGGTTTTTCAGAAGGATCATCAAGTCTTTTATCATCAGTTTAGGGAAATAATTAGGGTTTGGCATTCAAGTTTAATCATTCAATACAATTTACTTTCGTTCGTGCTTTTAATCTTCTCTCTGCAATTCCTTACGGTATTCTTTTGTTCATTAATTTCAGTTTGTTTTTATCCATCCTTAGACTAGAATTGCTAGTTTAGAATTCCCGAAACCGAAATTATCGTTTCATGTTATTTGCTTATTTAGTTATTTCAATCACGCATTCAATAGTTTTACTTGTTAATCTTACTGTTGTTTTCGTAATAGTCATGAGTAGCTAAACCTTTCGTGCTAGGATGTAGGAAATCTGTAGTGTAGGCGACATTAGAATAGTATACCTGAATCGCGCCATGGTCGATCGACTGGGTTACCTGGTCGATCGACTGGCCACGTGAGATTTGCTTCGTTTTAATTAATTTAATTTCTATATTTGACGAATCTAGTGCACGCGACTAGTTGAATGTTTAGGAATTGACCGACCCGATAAGATCGAAAGATAGGGGAGGGAAATAGACTACGTAATTGAGACGACTAAATTAATAAGATCGAGAGATAAGTTAATTTATACTTTTAAATCACTTTTCAGGACGAAAGTTTGCATTAGTGATATTAGAGACCCGTAGCTATATCGAAAGATGCTACTTGTTAAGAATGGACCGAAAGGACTTCTTATTTTCCCGTCTCACGTGATTATCTCAGACTTGCCTAGGATACTGCCGCCGAAACTATAGTGAACAGATCATCTTAGCATCCTTTTTAATATTTGATTTCATCCATTTATTTAGTTTACTTTTAATTTCATTGCCTTTAGTTATAGAACAATTCAAAACAAACCCCCACATATTTGTTACTTTAGACTTAAATAAGACAACTATTAATTGCATCGCCTCCCTGTGGTTCGACCCTGACTGCCACTAGCTATAGTAGTAGTTTGGAATTATCAATTTATCTTTGGTACTCTACGATGGTATCAAATTTTGGCGCCGTTACCGGGGAGGCAATTGTTTAAATTTTAGTTGTTTTTATTTTAGTCTTTTCTCAGTTTAAGGGACATCTGTTCCTTAAACTATTCTCATATTCTACTTGTAGTTTCCTCTTATGCGCAGGTCACAGGGTGGTGAATTACTACCGTTTAATCCTGAGATTGAGAAGACTTTGCGTGAGTTGAGACGATCATCTAGAGTATTGCCGACAGAGGAAGAGCTGAGTACTCTGTCCAGTTACTACGAGAATGAGCTATTCGAGGATGATCCACCTTCATCTCCTATTTCTACTTCATCAGCTGAGACCGTCACATCTCCAGATATGGCTGAAGAAGCTAGTATAGCCAGTCACTCCGAGCCGAAAGCTGAGAATCTCTACAAGGGATTAGCATTGCCAGCTGGGACAGATAGGAAATTCGAACCAAAACCGGCTTACATTAACTTGGTTGAGAGAAACCAATTTGGGGGAGCTGCAAATGAAGATGCGGCTAAGCATATGGAGACATTCATTAACCATTGTTACTCCATACCCCCACCAGCAGGTGTGACTCCGGATCAGGTAAAGGAGACAATGTTCTTATTTTCGCTCCGTGATGCTGCTAGGGAGTGGTACCGAGATCTGGATCGAGTTGCTAATGGGATTACTGATTGGAATTCGTTGGCCTTAGCGTTTTATAAGAAATACTTCTTTGCATCGAAGACCAATGCGATTAGGGCTCAGATCACGAGCTTTAAACATGGTCCTGATGAAGATTTTCATGAGGCATGGGTCCGTTTCAAGAGACTGATGCGAACTATTCCGCACCATGGGTTTGAGAAGTGGTTTATGTGCAACCAATTCTACAATGGTCTTTATGATGATCAGAGAGCTATCCTAGATGCTGCAGCTAATGGGAGATTTCAAGAAAATAGTGGTGACACAAAGGGGTGGAAAATCATCGATGAGATAGCCATCCATAAAGCTGAGCATGGGAATTCTAGAAGAAATCAGAGGAGGTCAGCTGAATCACCTGCTGTAGCTGCAATAGAGGGCCTTACTGCGAGATTCGACAAGATAGACTTCGGGGGATCCCAAAAAGGAGGTATATACAAGGTTAATGCTGTTTCAGACGGTCCTTTTGTCTGCAAGAGATGTGGAGGAGAAGGACATGTTGCAGACCACTACAGTAGTCCCTATGAGGCTTGTGCTGCTTTTCAACATTATAGGCAGACAAACACTTATTTTGAGCCGAATGTCCATCCGAACTTGAGGTGGAGTAGCCAAAATGTCCAAAATCCGACTCTACCTCCACAGCAGCAGAACTATGTGCCCTCTCATAAACAGCAGCAGCCATACCAAAAGCCTTCGTATGCCCCTCAGCAGCAGCAGCAGCAGTCCCATGGCTCCGATTTTGCCGAGTTGAAAAATTTGTTGCTGAAAGAGTCTCAAGCTAGAGAGGCCGGGATGAAAATGTTGGAGAGTCAAATTGCTCAATTGGCTAGCAAGAGTGAAACTCGAGCTCCGAGACATTTACCGTCGCAGCCGGATCAAAAAGAGACCCTTAATGCAATTACTTTGAGGAGTGGGTCTACCCTTGATGGCTCCGCTATGGTCGAGGAAGCTACTGGAAAAGACGGGGCGGAACCAAGTAAGAAGAAGGCAGTAATGAACAGTGGCAAGAAAAAGACGATCAGCAGGTATGTCAGTCGATCGACTGACATACCCGGTCGATCGACCAGTTCGCGAAATAGTGCAGCTTCTGGTCCTGTAGAAGCCAGTCGATCGACCGACCTACCTGGTCGATCAACTGAAAACGCTGCCCATGTTGAATCTTTTCGTCCTCCAATGCAAAATAAGTTGAGGGACCACTTGTTTCGAGGTACGACGACTCCGAAATTATTGAGGCAAGACCCAAATGCTGATGGGTCTGTCCCGGTTCCAAAGTATGACCCAATGACAATTAATGGCTCATTCTTGAGACGGTCTGAAGATAGTTCGAGCTTCAACAAGAAGAAGGTAGTGGATTTTCAGCCTAAGTCTACTGATGCCGGTATGAGAGACCTAGAAGAGAGGGCTAAGTTACTTCTTACAGCCCCTTATCCGGAGAGATTGGTGCCGACAAAGGAACAGGTATCATTTAACAAATTTGAAAATGTTATTCGTAGTTTCAATGTGCAAGTTCCTTTCCATGAATTAGTTAATCAAGTGCCTGCTTACATGAAATTTATGAAGCAACTTTTGTCTAAAAAGAAGTCACTTGGTACTGTGCAATCTGTCGCACTAACTGAGGAGTCATGTTCTTATTTAACTCATACTGCACCTCATAAGCTAGAAGACCCGGGTAGTTTTTCAGTCCCATGTAATATTGGCACCTTTTCTATTGAGAAGGCATTATGTGACCTAGGAGCCAGTATCAGTGTCATGCATTTGAGTCTTGCTACGAAGTTGAAATTGACTAGGTTTGCAGTTACCAACATGACAGTACAGATGGCTGATCATTCTGCGGTCCAGCCTATAGGAGTCTTAGAGGACATTCCTGTGCAAATAGGAAAGTTGTTTTTCCTATTGACTTCGTTGTGCTAGATATGCCCGAAGATGCTCACATACCTATCATTCTGGGTAGACCATTTTTGCACACTACTGGTGCAGTTATAGATGTTGGCTCAGGGACATTGACTTTTAAGGTAGGGAAACATTCCATTGTCTTTGCCCAGACAACTAAGAAGAAAGACCTCATGGGGCCAGTAACTTGTAATGTGGTTTCTGATACGTGCCTAATGTACGGTCTTTTTGGCCTATTTCAGCACGTATTTCCATGCATTTATATACTGTTTTTATGGTATTTTGCCCCGAATTGTCTACTTTGGTGTATTTTGTCCTTTTTGTAGGAATAATCGCGAAAGTAGCGAAACCATGCTCCATTTCGTCCTTTTTGCATGCATTTAGAGGAGACGGGATTGTCCCGGAGTGAGATGCTGCACTTGAAGTGTCGTGGCACGCATTACGAAGCATTTTGGTGAAGACGTGAGCTGAATTGAGGACCCAAGTGGTCTATCGAGTTGATAGGTGTTCTATCGAGCTCTTTGGAGGACGATCGAATGGTCCCTGAAGCTCCCTGGAGGACGATCGAATGGTCCCTGAAGCTCCCTGAGGTCGATCGAGTGGTTCCTTCCTCGATCGAGTAACCAGCCTTTGATCAAGCCCTCGATCGAGAACCCTGCTGTTCGATCGAGGAGTTCCTGTTGAGACATTGGTCGATCGAGTGGTCTAATCCACTCGATCGAGAGGATTTCGTCTGTGGGCTTTAATTAGTCCGTGTTTTATTACTTACGCATAAACACTTAGGCTTTTCGGCTATATAACCTATGTTTAACTAGGTTATTAGTCATCTCCTTTTATCTTTTTACCTTTTTTCTTTAGCTTTAATCTCTTAATCTTTTGAACGATCTTTTACTCTCTATTCATAGACATTAGACTACTGTTACTTTCGACGTTGGATCGTTTTCACTGGGATTTCGAGTTCTTTACGCCGGAATTGCTTAGATCGTAATTCTCTTCTCTCTTAATAATAATTAACCTTCATTTATTGTTTCAATTCTTGTTATTGCTCTTATTTTCCCTTTGCCCTAATTTATTTATCATTGCTTTTTATTATTATATCGTTATGTCTTCTGCTGGAATCTTGTATGCTGTTAGTTTATCGATAGTCATGAGTAGCTAATCTCCCTTCATGTTGGGATTAGGGGATCTACGGTAGAATGACAACGATGTAGTAAATGAACTAGACGAATTAGTTAAAGAGACTCTGTCACTATAGCAATATAACTGTAATCACCGACCTAGTTGAGTGCACGCTTCTATGTCACCTATTAAACTGGCTACAATTAACCCTGGATCGAAAGATTGGATTAAATAGGCTTGCTATAAACAGTAGACTGCCCTAATGAGGACGAAAGTTAAGTTAGTGGTATTTTAGGGTGGGAAGTGGACCGAAAGGACCTTCTAATATCCGTCTCGCATTAGTTCGTCTGAGTCATTTACTGCTAAGTTGTTGATCTACCGTAGTGAACCGAGTTCCCGACATGCTTCTCTCTTATTGATTGTTTAATTCTTTTTCCTGCTTATCTGCTTTCCTCTTTATTTCTCTTCTTTTAACTCCGTAGTTTAGAACCAAAAATTCAATCAACCCCATTGTTACCATAGGATTAGAGATAGACAGCTGTAGTTGCATTACCTCCCTGAGGATTCGATACTCGACTGCCTCTACTACATATTTAGTTGAGACCGTTAGGTTTTATTTTTGACAGGTCAACGACAGGCGTGTCAAATTTTGGCGCCGTTGCCGGGGAGGCAATTGTTCCAATTACTAGCTGTTTTATTTTTAATTCTCCTTTTTAGTTTAAGGAACATCGTTCCTTAGACTATTCTCATATCTTGTCTGTAGTTTCGTCTTATGCGCAGGTCGCAAGGTGGTCCACTGCTACCTTTTGATCCCGAGATTGAGAGATCCTGTCGCGCAAAGAGGAGACTATTTCGAGAGCAACAGGAAGAGGAAGAGCCCAGTTCTCGCGGCAATTTTTACGAGAACGAGCTTTTCGAAGACAACCCGCCGTCTTCTCCAGTTTCCGACTATTCACTTGAGTCTATCACTTTCCCAGAATTTCCCGAAATGGCTGAGGAAGCATCCATTGCTAGTCACTCCGAGCCCACAGCTGACAATCTTTATAAGGGGTTCGAATCAGGGAGATGCCGAAAGTTCGAACCGAAGCCCTCTTACATCGCATGGTAGAGAAAAATCGTTCGGGGAGGCTGCGAAAGAAGATGCGGCTCGGATATGGAGACCTTCATCGACTCTCGCTGCTCCATACCTCCTCCCACCGGTGTGACAACTGATCAAATCAAAGAAACTATGTTCATTTTCTCACTCCGCGATGCTTTGCAAGGGAGTGGTACGAGGATTTGGACAAAGTCATTCACGGCATAACAGATTGAATTCGCTAGCACGGCGTTTTATAAGAAGTATTTCTCGCTTCGAGAACCATAGCCATCGAGCTCGGATAACCGTTTCAAGCAAGGGCCCGACGAAAATTTCCATGAGGCATGGCTTCGATTTAAGAAGCTGGTGCGGACCATACCGCATCACGGTTTCGAGAAATGGAGTCTATGTAACCATTTTTACAATGGTTTATATGATGATCAGAGAGCCATACTTGATGCAGCAGCCAACGGTCGGTTTTCTGACAACTTGGGGCCGACGAAGGGATGGAAAATCATAGATGATTTAGCCACTCATAGGGCTGAATACGGGAATTCAAGGGGAAACCAAAGGAGGGCCGCTGAATCCTCTTCAGTGGCTGCACTAGAAGCCCTTACTGCTAGGTTCGACAAGTATGAACTAGGGGGAACTTTCAAGCCAGGGATGTACCAGGTTAATGCTATGACAGACGGTCCTTTCGTCTGTACGAGATGCGGGGTAGACGGACATGTCTCTGATTTCTGTCCTAGTCCCTATGAGCAATGTGCTGCCTTTCAACATTACAGGCAGAACAACACTCATTACGAGTCAAATATCCACCCCAATTTGAGGTGGAGTAACCAGAGCAACGTACTCAATCCCACCGCTCCTCCAACTCAGCAGCAGCCTTACATTCCGCCACATCAGAAGCAACAAGGCTATCAAAAGCCTCCGTCTTTCAACCCTCCTAACCAAGGTGCTTCGTCATCTAGTGGGGTGAGTGAGATAAGTGAGCTAAAGACCATGATGCAGTCCATTGCAAAGCAGTTACAACAGAAGGACACGGCATTCAAGGCACTTGAAACTCAAGTTGCGCAATTGGCTGAGAATCAATCCTCCAGGAAGCCCGGTCACTTACCGACTCAAAATGACAAGAACCCAAATGAGACGGTACATTTGATAGAGTTGAGAAGCGGTCGTTCTTATGAAGGACCAGAAATGACGAAATCAGACCTGGAAGCTGCTGTAACTGATAATGAACAGTGTTCTGGTAAGAAGAAAGGACTCACGACACAAGAGTTACTCGATCGACTGAAGTCTGGTGCTGAAACAGTTCGATCGAGTGGAATTGGTGAGGAAGGCCCTCGATCGAGTAGTCACTCGCTCGATCGAGTGAATCGAAGTCAAGATGGTCGATCGAGTGGTACTGTTGCTCGATCGACTAAAGTTGATGCGAAAACAGTCGATCGAGTGGACCCATTGCTCGATCGCCTGATATTGTTGACGGGAAGCTTATTCGAGAGCCTGCTAGTGCTCGTTTAAGCGATGAAGTACCAGAAAGGCCTCGTTCGAGAGGTAAGAAGCGCCCAAAGGACACCGAACTTGCTCCGGAAGACACTTTGGAGGCGAGAAATAAGGGACTTGAGATTCCAATTACTGTTCCCTTCCCGAGGCGGCTGCAGAATACCAGGATTAATCAACAATTTAGCAAATTTGTTGAACTGTTGAAGAGTTTGGAAGTTTCTGTACCGTTCACTGAGTTGCTTATGAAGGTACCCTCTTATTTACGATTTATGAAAGATATTTTAGCACGTAAGAGGACCATTAATGATAGTGAGACTGTAGCTTTGACTGAGATAGGGTCACCCTTGTCTCAAAATAAGCTACCTCTCAAGCAATCAGACCCGGGTAGTTTTTCGATCCCATGTCACATAGGAATGCAGTTGATTGATAATGCGCTATGCGATTTAGGCGCTAGCGTAAGTGTTTTACCTTTGTCTCTAGCTAAGAGACTTGGTGTGACCAAACTGAGTTGCACCAATATGACTCCCGGATGGCCGACCGTAGTCTATCACGGCCACTAGGTGTAGCGGAAGACGTACCTGTTAGGATCGGGAAGTTCTTTATTCCCGTTGACTTTGTCGTCCTAGATATCCCCGAAGATGTGCATACCCCTATCATTTTAGGGAGACCATTTTTGTCCACTTTGCCCGTGCAAAGGATAGATGTCGGGGAAGACTTTGACCTTCCAGGTAGGGGATGAGGAGCTGACCTTTCATCAGTCCAAGTTCCGGAGGGCTCCCATGCAAGCTCAGCCTTGCAATGCCCTCTCTTCTGTTGACCCTATTATTGACACTCCAATTTTGGAGAATATTGCTATTGTTGCTAACCCTCCGCCTCATACTGAGAGCAAAAAGGAGGAAGATCCGTCTGTTTCCCTTACTGCAGGTACAGATGAAGGCAAGAAAGGAGCTGTCAAAGGACGTGGTAAGACCATTATCAATCAATCTGGAGCAAAGGATGTCAAGGAAGATGACAGAGGAGCGACGACGAAGACAGTTCGAACCTACGTAGATTGGAATTATGTTCCTCCTCCTCTCAGAAATTCGAGTTCATGGAAGTAAAAAAGGACGGTCAGTATTGCTGAAGTGACGTCCTCCAGTCAGAAGCCCACGAAGGGGCTACTGACAGCTGATGGGAATTAAACGGGGAAATGCCCCGTGTAACAAAGTGTAATAGACGAGTTTTGAATTTCTTTTGAATTTATTTCTTTTATCACGTTTTTATTAGGACAATTAGTTTAGACATTTTTTTAGCGTAGACTAAGACTATAGACTGTGTTGCTGCATATTTGGTATTTTTGGGATGCGTTTGGATATGTTTTATGCAGGTTTGGGGAAATATCGCGCATTTCAAGGGAATAAAGACAGAAATCCAAGAGTCAACGAGAAGAAGCCCACGATCGAGTATTTTTTGTACTCGATCGAATGGTAATTGGGTCGATCGAGCTATCTGGCTACTCGATCGAGGAAGGCCACAGAGGAACAGGTCGATCGAAAGGTTTCTTATTCGATCGAGCAAGGGGACATCAACAAGTCCTCGATCGAGTGACTTAAAATCACTCGATCGAGTGGATTGAACAGGGACCGAGGGAGTTTTCTATCTTAAACTCTTTAATTCCCTAATCTCATTTCATTTCATTTATAATTTCCCTCTAACTTCCTCCCCTAATTGCGATTGATTTCCCCCAAATCACCATCTCTTGCCCAAAAATCACCTAATCAAACACCTACATTCTCTTGCTAGTTAATTAATCTTCCATAACCCCTTAATTTCCCCCTCTTTTGTGCTCGTTTTTACGGTTTTCAAAGGGGATTAGGGTTTGCGGTTTTGTCGATCAAATTTCCGCCATTGTTGCTTGTTGTTTGGAGTTTAATTGCTACATTGTAGGTCAATCATCATCAAGTAAGTGTCCATTCAACCTCCTTGCATTTTATCTTCAATTTTTTTGAATTTTTATGAGGTGATTTGAATTAGGGCTCGAAAATTCCATGTACAGTCGACTTGTTTCGATTTTATTGTGTTTATTTGCCCTTGCTTCGCTTATTGATGATGTTCTCGCAATTCCCCACTGTTTTTGCATGTTAAATTCGAATTTTGCGCGACTTCCGCGACTAGGGTTCCTGTGAGTCGAAATTTCGACTGTCAGACGGTTGTTTGCTTCCATGCTTTGTTTGTCACTGTTGTCAACCGCTGTTAACTGCTTTCCCGTCCCCTTTCGCCTCTATATGCTGTGAAGTCTTTGGGAATCTTGCGCTGTGAGTGATTATTTTCGCCTGCAAGGAGTCATACACGCCCCATTATAGGTTTTCATCTTTGTATTAGCCTTTTGCGATCCTTTGCTTGTTCACTTAACCACCATTCACATGCCCCCTTTCGAATCTTTTTGAGGAATTGCTTGTTTTTGATTTCTGGAAGTCGAATTTTCCGACTAATAGGGCTATTCTTTTTGCTGTCACATGCTGGTTAACGCTTCATTTTAATCACGATTAGCAGCATATTTCTTATTCGTGCCCTTTGATATATGCAGGATGGACGCGAGCTCTCTTTCTTCTACTAGTACGTCCTCCAGCCCTTCTTCGAGCGAGCCAGTGGTCCCTGCTGTTGCCACTAGCTCTGCCTTGGTCACCACTGCAGCACCTGTCTTACTTGTCTCAGCTGCAGGGACAGTGTACGGCGCACCTAGCTCAGCCGGGAGCTCAGTTCAGGCCTCACAGGCCATCACCACTACCAGGCCTTTCTCTTTCTTTGGATGTGGACGCACCCCTCGCTTCCAAAGGCGGCTGGTATCTTTGCCACCGAGGACACTTCACCAGGCTATCCAGTTAGCCGTCACTTCCAGCCCTTCTGAGGCTGTTGCTACAGGGGAGAGCGCTCTCGCACCTGTACCGAAGCTGCCCACGGTACGTTTCACTTCAGAGGCTCACCGGACACGGTTAGTTTCTTTACTTCGTTGCCCCCTCTCCTCCACCCGTTTCCTTGCGCGGACTGACCTAGAGACCTTAGGCATTTACGAGGAGGTCTGTAGTTTGTTGAACGGGACGGGTATGTCGGGTTTGATTACCATGCAGGAGGCTACCATTCGTACCCTTACGTACGAGTTCTTTAGCTCCTATTCCTTTGACACCGACTCTTACGCCGCTGACCACTCCAGTTCCTGTATTTACTTTCGACTCCGCAACGAGTCACATCACTGGACTTTGGCTCAGTTTGGGCAGGTTTTAGGCCTAGTCAGTGACGGCCTCACTGCCCCACCTCGAGACCTTCTTCAGCCACTCTGGGCTGCTCTGTCTCACACTCCCTTCCACTCACGGAAGGGAGCTCACGTTCACCTACCCGCGCCCCATTATTACTTGCGTCTGTTAGGAGAGACCATTTTTGGGCGCCCTGAGTCCAACAACGTGACCAACACTGAGCTAGCGATTCTCGCGGGGTACCTCAACATTGACTACGGTACTCCGTTTGTTCTAAACATTGCCTATCTGGTAGCTCAGCATTGGAACGGGATTGGGACTCGGGTCAAGACCGCTATTGTGTGCGGAGGGCTAGTGACTAGGATCGCCCGCGACCTTTACCCCACCGACCCTTCACTCACTGCACCTGCTGAGGTGGATCAGCTTGACCTGGATGCCATGGCTGTCTTGACCTGGTTCCCAAAGGCGAAGGGGAGTGCGAGGACGTGGAAGATCTGTGGTTCCACGTCTGTTACCTTGCCGTGCTCTACCCTTCCGCCACTTTCGCCGCTCCCTACTGCTGATGAAGGAGCGAGGCAATCTCCACCTACCTACCACCTTACCTTCACCCCTCCCTCTTCTTCTACGAAGAAGAGGAAGCGCGAGGCCGGAGCATCTTCTAGCTCCCAGGCTGGACCGACACCCATGCCTCAGCCTACACCCACTCATACTCCACCTCCACTTGACCCTCCCTCTGGTCCGGTTTTCCCGGCCAATTTTGTTTGCCCTCCTGCTTTAGAGGCGCCCGCGGTCACAGACCAAGGGCGTCGTGATGCCTGCCTCCGGAGTTGTGCGGTACCTTGCGAGATGAGACGGGATATGGCTTTAGCCGTATTCCCTCTCTACGAGTTCCACATCCGGGCCGGCGACCGATTCCAGAGGGGTGGCCGCATCCTTCCTTCTACCGATACCCGGCGGACGGGTACCCTCCACTATCCTCCGACTCGGATGAGGAGAAGGAGGAGACAGCGGTAGAGAACGAGAGGTGCGGTTCGGGCGAGCAAACGGCGCGAGAGCTGCCAGAGAGGAGGCGAGTGATCCTCCGTTCGTACCTGGTCCGGAGGATCAGGATGGAGATGACTGAGTCTCCCCCTTGTTTCTTGCTGGTTTGGGGAGACGGTTTTGTTGAGTCAGAGTACCTGAGAGACAGCGGTGCCGACGACGAGTAGCTACTGGTCTACTCACTTCCCCAGTTTTCTGGCTGGTTTGGGGAAGTTCGTGTTTTGTATGTTCTCTCACTCTTTTTATTTTTCGTCTCCTTTATTTTTCTTTTTATTGGTTGTATACCCCCATCCCCCATTTTTCTGCTGGTGTATGCTGGAGGACAACGAGGGCGTTGTCCGTTTTGGTTTGGGGAGGGTATTGCATCCTTTTGAGTCTGCATCTGCATTTGTTTTGCATTCACGTTTAATTTTTCAGTTTGCATTTGTTGTTTATTTTCAAAAAAAAAAAAAAATCCAAAAAATTAGAAAAATGTTAAAAATTCAAAAAAAATTTCACGTTTATTTTTGCATTTAGGTTGAGTCGGAACGGTAGATTCCCGTGATGAAATTGCACTTAACTTGTCAATTCACTTGAGCCTTGCACATTATTGATGGTTTTTAGCTTTGTCATTCGCATAGTCTACGAATTTCTGTTCAAATAATAGCTGACTGTTTAGACTTGACCTGATAAACTGGCAAACTACTTAAAAATTCTGAGTTTTAGAGCCCATAACTGGTGACATTCATGACCAGTTCATTAGGAATTTTGAGTAGTACTCCTTGCATAGCATGTTCGTCTCATTTGCACATTTATGACATTCAATTTCTTGTCAAATGCACATATTCGGGTTTGTGGTTGGTGTCACATGCAGGGAGGGTCTTGCAATTTCCCTTTCTTTATATCTTTCACCCATTCAGCTCCACATTGGCCAAAACTTGCCTTTTTGACCCATTAGCCACATTCCAAACTAAGCCTGCCTAGTCAAGCTAGTTAGTCTGTCCTTTTGTGGTATGTTTTTCGTTGCAGTTTGGTCCGTAATTCCCGTTTGGAGTTGGTGTTTGAATTAAGGAAGGAGGAGAAAGAAAAAAAGTATTGAAAAGAAAAAAAAAAAGAAGAGAAAACGTGAAGAAAGAAAAAAAAAAAAAAAAAAGGAAAGAAAATGAAAAGAAAAAAAAAGATGTGATTCACGAGAAAAAAGAAAAAGAGATGGATTGTGAAAAAAGTTGGACCCTCTTGTCAGAGTTGAGAAGATGTTTGAAGATGTACAATCGACAAGAGGGTTAGTTGTTACAGTTAGTTAATTCAGACGATGTGTTTAAAAAAGGGAACTTTGTGACCGTCTGACTCCTCCACTCTTATTTTACATTTTTTTTTTTTTGAGGAGATTGTGTTTCCAGTCTAGTGAGTTTTGTGCCAAGTGAAGGGCACCTGTGTTTAGTCTTTCAGACAGTTGAGATCCGGATGGTTTATCATGGTCCTGTTAGGAACTAGCTTGACGCTTTTACCTCCACATTTCCATAACTTGTTTGGCCTTTTCTCACCTGAACCTCACTATTCCCATATTATTTGCAACCCTCGGCTGTGACGGACATTATTGGTTGGAGTGTGTGCATTAGTACTTGAATTGTCTTTCATCTTTGTTGCATGCATGCTATGTAGGTCGCAGTTAGGCGAGTGACTGTTTTTCTTCTCTCTTTTACATATAACATTTGCCCTTTGTTTCATGAGAGAAGAGTGACCACGTGAGAGTCTGGTTTTGTTGGTCTTGCAAGGTCGATAGGTCAGCTTTATTTCTGAACAGCTTATAATTCGTTTGCGTATTGACTTTGTCTAGCTTTAATCGTTAATTTCTTTGCATTAAAGTGGTTCAAGTGGACAAGTTAGGCTAGCTCTGAGTTATCATTTCCGTTCCATTAGTTTAGTTTTGAGTTTACTCGAGGACGAGTAAAGGTTTGGTTTGGGGAGATTTGATACGTGCCTAATGTACGGTCTTTTTGGCCTATTTCAGCACGTATTTCCATGCATTTATATACTGTTTTTATGGTATTTTGCCCCGAATTGTCTACTTTGGTGTATTTTGTCCTTTTTGTAGGAATAATCGCGAAAGTAGCGAAACCATGCTCCATTTCGTCCTTTTTGCATGCATTTAGAGGAGACGGGATTGTCCGGTGAGATGCTTTGCACTTGAAGTGTCGTGGCACGCATTACGAAGCATTTTGGTGAAGACGTGAGCTGAATTGAGGACCCAAGTGGTCTATCGAGTTGATAGGTGTTCTATCGAGCTCTTTGGAGGACGATCGAATGGTCCCTGAAGCTCCCTGGAGGACGATCGAATGGTCCCTGAAGCTCCCTGAGGTCGATCGAGTGGTTCCTTCCTCGATCGAGTAACCAGCCTTTGATCAAGCCCTCGATCGAGAACCCTGCTGTTCGATCGAGGAGTTCCTGTTGAGACATTGGTCGATCGAGTGGTCTAATCCACTCGATCGAGAGGATTTCGTCTGTGGGCTTTAATTAGTCCGTGTTTTATTACTTACGCATAAACACTTAGGCTTTTCGGCTATATAACCTATGTTTAACTAGGTTATTAGTCATCTCCTTTTATCTTTTTACCTTTTTTCTTTAGCTTTAATCTCTTAATCTTTTGAACGATCTTTTACTCTCTATTCATAGACATTAGACTATTTGTTACTTTCGACGTTGGATCGTTTTCACTGGGATTTCGAGTTCTTTACGCCGGAATTGCTTAGATCGTAATTCTCTTCTCTCTTAATAATAATTAACCTTCATTTATTGTTTCAATTCTTGTTATTGCTCTTATTTTCCCTTTGCCCTAATTTATTTATCATTGCTTTTTATTATTATATCGTTATGTCTTCTCATTGGAATCTTGTATCTTTGTTAGTTTATCGATAGTCATGAGTAGCTAATCTCCCTTCATGTTGGGATTAGGGGATCTACGGTAGAATGACAACGATGTAGTAAATGAACTAGACGAATTAGTTAAAGAGACTCTGTCACTATAGCAATATAACTGTAATCACCGACCTAGTTGAGTGCACGCTTCTATGTCACCTATTAAACTGGCTACAATTAACCCTGGATCGAAAGATTGGATTAAATAGGCTTGCTATAAACAGTAGACTGCCCTAATGAGGACGAAAGTTAAGTTAGTGGTATTTTAGGGTGGGAAGTGGACCGAAAGGACCTTCTAATATCCGTCTCGCATTAGTTCGTCTGAGTCATTTACTGCTAAGTTGTTGATCTACCGTAGTGAACCGAGTTCCCGACATGCTTCTCTCTTATTGATTGTTTAATTCTTTTTCCTGCTTATCTGCTTTCCTCTTTATTTCTCTTCTTTTAACTCCGTAGTTTAGAACCAAAAATTCAATCAACCCCATTGTTACCATAGGATTAGAGATAGACAGCTGTAGTTGCATTACCTCCCTGAGGATTCGATACTCGACTGCCTCTACTACATATTTAGTTGAGACCGTTAGGTTTTATTTTTGACAGGTCAACGACAGGCGTGTCAGTTTCTGAAAAGAAATCTTATTTTGTGCTTTCTGATATGCCTGCCCCTATGCCTATTCCTGTTGTAACACCTCCGCCCCAGAATGGGAGCAAATTGGAGGAAGATTCTTCTATTTTGGATATTGCAGGAGCTGGTTTGGGGAAGGAAGAGCAGCATGTTGCTCCAGCTGTGAAGGAGCCAATCGTTCAGAGAGGCGGCTTAGGATGTCTTAGCTATGGCACTGATGAGGAGCCTGATGAGGAGCCAGTCAAAGCGACGGAGTCCGATTTGGATTTTGATGAGCCAGACGAGGTCATTGATTGGGAAGATATTAGAGGTGTTGATCCGTTGAGTTCTACATATATCGGAGTGGCTAGGAGCCCCGCTGAGGAGGTGAGTTCTGTAGAGGCTACTTCTTGTAGCCAGAAGCCGAGCAAGTGGGCCATTCCGTGGCCATTCTTGATCAACTATTAGTTGATTTACTTTTCTAAAAAGACACTTTATTGCTTTCGTTAAACTTTCTTTTTATTGCTTTTGTGTGCGCGAGACTTCGCTTTAATTCAGTTTGCTTAGGATTTAAAGACCTTTCGACTGTTACTTTGGGTTTTGCACAATTTTGGGCGCGTTATTATGTTTATTTGCAGGTTTATAGACCTTGTTAGCTCAATTTATTGAGCTAATTCGAAGAAATCAGAACTTACAGCAGGTTTCTCAGTCGATCGACCGGCCATCTTGGTCGATCGATCGATCGCAACTGCAACGATTCTGAAAGCTCTTGTTCGTGTCACCCTGGTCGATCGACTGGGAGATGTGGTCGGTCGACCGCCCAGCGCTGGTGTACCTGTTTTCGATCATTCCCCTGCTGTGTTTGGTCGATTTGCGGAGTTGAGGGAGTCTTTTCTCCACTTTATTCTCCGACTCATTTCTGTTTTCTTCCGTTTTCTTATTTTGCACATAATTTTACGTTTGATAAATTGTTTTCTCGGATTACGCACGGTATTTTGTTTGTCTTTTCAGGTACTTATTGGTAGCACTGCTGGATACTGAAACCTTCTAGCTCATGTTGGTTTGGGGAGGTTTCCTTTTGCTGCGCTTAAAGTCTTGTGAGTTTCCGAGTTCCATTTCATGTACTTTTAGTTAGTTTTTCGCAAATTCCCGTTTCCCTTTTATTTTATTATATGATTTTGCACAATGGGGACATTTTGTGATTTGGTTTGGGGAAGGGTTTTGCTTTGCATTCACATGTTTTATTACATTTCTGTTTCACGTTTATTGCATTTCAGTTTGCATTGTTTATTTCTTTTCCTATATATATACAAAAAATTCAAAAAACTTGAAAATTTTCAAAAATTCAAAAAATTTTGCACGTTTATTTTAGCATGTAGGTCGAGTCGGAACGGTAGTATTTCAATGATGACATTGCATTTTCAGCTGTTTCATGCCTAAGCCTTGCTAATTGACATGTTATTAGTAGAATCATTTGCATAGTCTACGAGTTTTCGTTAATTTACTTGCTGGACTTGAGACTTGACTTAGCTTTTTGGCAAACTACTTATATTCTGAGATTGAGAGCCTATAACTGGTGACATTCATGACCAGTTTATCTACGATTGTGAGTAGTTACTCCTTATGAGACATGTTATATAAATATGCATAAATATGAACTTAATCTGCTTAATACCCGTATGCATTCGGGTTCGTGGTTAGTTGACACATGTGGAAGAGGTCATCTTTTTATTCATTTGTCCCATAAGCTCCACACTGCCAGAAATAGCCTTTTTGTCCCGTTAACTACATCCTACATTTAGCATGCCCTTGTCAAGCTAGTAATTTATGTTCTTGGGATTGTTACTTCGGTTTTGGTAGCTAATGCTCATTTTGAGATGATGTTGGGAAGTTGAAAAAGGAAATAAAGAAAGAGAAAAATAGAATTGAAAAAAAAAAGAAAAACAGAAGGGAAAAATAAGTTCGGTCTATGGTCGGTCGACTGGACTCATTGGTCGATCGACTGAAGCCCGAGAAGAGAAAGAAATCAAAATCGCATAATTCAAAGTCTTTATTAAATGGCGATTTTTGCTCCCATGTTTCATTTGTATCTTATGGGGAGTTGATTAATTATGGAGATGGTGAGATTTGTGCTTGCTATTAGCACCGTTTCGATTGAAATCTTGAGCAAGAAGTTGGACGTTGTTATAATTTGGTTCCCTTAGTTACTAGCTTGGCTTTTAACTCTGTTTTTATCCAAATTTATTTTAGCCTCTTCCTGCCCATACCTCACATATCCATATTTACCTCGGCATGTGTCATGGTCATTTGTTTGGTTGGAATGCATATGTATGGTTGTAGAGATTATTTTCATATTAGATTGCAGGCATGTTCTTATAGGTCGTAGTTAGGTGAGAGTCATTACATTTACTTCTTTCTATCTTTACATATATTCACCTGTGCTATATTATGTGATTTGAGCGACCCGTGAGAGTCCATAATGATAAGTCTCTATAGTTGACGGTTCAGCAGTTCTTAACGAGTAACATAACTCATTTGCACGATTCACATTGCTAATTGATTGTTAGTTGTTGCATTAAATTGGTTTAGGCTTTACAGTTTGCATTTCGCTCTGAGATTGAACTCGTTCCATTAGGTTTTAGAATCGAGTCTAGTTCTTGCTTGGGGACAAGCAAGGGTTTGGTTTGGGGAAGTTTAATGCGTGTTATTTATATGATGTTTTACACCCTATTTTACACGCATTTCAGAGATCATTTATGTAGTTTAGGCTACTATTTTCCCCATTTCCGTCTACTTTCGTGTTTTTGTGTAATATTGCAGAAATGTGAAGAATCCAGCACGAAATGAGACGAATCCGTCCCCGAGTACCTAGCATTGCATTTGACATGAAGTATTTACTCGGGAGCAAACTTGGTGCGCATATCGAGGCCCGAAAGACTAATTCACGATGTTTTTGAAGCAAAGTACCAGCTACAGTGGTCGATTGACCGATGCCTCTGGTCGATCGACCAGAGCACGACTTCCAGTAGCTCCTGTACAGTGCAGTTCGGTCGATCGACCGGTCCCAGTGGTCGATCGACCAAACCGTTAATTCTGACCTGAAATAATAGAACGTGAATTCCGAAGCCCATTGTAGTTAGGTTTAGGAATAAGAGTTGCGTAATATTTCTATATAACATAACCTGGTTTTTCAGAAGGATCATCAAGTCTTTTATCATCAGTTTAGGGAAATAATTAGGGTTTGGCATTCAAGTTTAATCATTCAATACAATTTACTTTCGTTCGTGCTTTTAATCTTCTCTCTGCAATTCCTTACGTTATTCTTTTGTTCATTAATTTCAGTTTGTTTTTATCCATCCTTAGACTACAATTGCTAGTTTAGAATTCCCGAAGCCGAAATTATCGTTTCATGTTATTTGCTTATTTAGTTATTTCAATCATGCATTCAATAGTTATAATTGTTAATCTTACTGTTGTTTTCGTAATAGTCATGAGTAGCTAAACCTTGCGTGCTAGGATGTAGGGAATCTGTAGTGTAGGCGGCATTAAAATAGTATACCTGAATCTCGCCACGGTCGATCGACTGGGTTACCTGGTCGATCGACTGGCCACGTGAGATTTGCTTCGTTTTAATTAATTTAATTTCTATATTTGACGAATCGAGTGCACACGACTAGTTGAATGTTTAGGAATTGACCGACCCGATACAAGATCGAAAGATAGGGGAGGGAAATAGACTACCTAATTGAGACGACCAAATTAATTAGATCGAGAGATAAATTAATTTAGACTTTTAAATCACTTTTCAGGACGAAAGTTAGCATTAGTGATATTAGGGACCCGTAGCTAGATCGAAAGATGCTACCTGTTAAGAATGGACCGAGAGGACTTCTTATTTTCCCGTCTCACGTGATTATCTCAGACTTGCCTAGGATACTGCCGCCGAAACTATAGTGAACCGATCATCTTAGCATCCTTTTTAATATTTGATTTCATCCATTTATTTAGTTTACTTTTAATTTCATTGCCTTTAGTTATAGAACAATTCAAAACAAACCCCCACATATTTGTTACTTTAGACTTAAATAAGACAACTTTTAATTGCAACACCTCCATGTGGTTCGACCTTGATTGCCACTAGCTATAGTAGTAGTTTGGAATTATAAATTTATCTTTGGTACTCTACGATGGATGAAATAAAATATTAAAAAGGATGCTAAGATGGTCGGTTCACTTTAGTTTCGAGGGCGGCAATTCTAGGTAAACTTTCTTAAGCATGTTAGACGGGAAAAAGAAAAAGTCCTCTCGGTCCAATTTAACAGGTAGCAACCTTTCGGCCTAAGCTACGAGTCCCTAATCTCACTAATACCAACTTTCGTTCTTGATTAATGAAACTCAAAAGCTAAATTAACTTATCTCTCGATCATATTAATTTAGTCGTCTTAATTAGGTAGTCTATCTCCCTTCCCTATCTTTCGATCTTAACGGGTCGGTCAATTCCTAAACATTCAACTAGTCGTGTGCACTCGATTCGTCAAATATAGCAATTTGATTAATTAAAACGTAGCTAATCTAACACGGCCCCAGTCGATCGACCAAATAACCCAGTCGATCGACCAAAGCCCGAAAACAGGTCGCCTGAATTGAAGCCGTCTAACCTACATATTCTCTACATCTTAGCACTTGGGATTTAGCTACTCATACTCGTGATGAAAACAACGATAAGATTAACTAATAAAGCAAACGAATTCATATTTAAATTAACTAAATGAATAACTAACATAAAACAATAATATGGCTTTGGGAAATCTAACTAGCAATTTCTAATCTATGAACGAATAAAGATAAAACTGAAATTTAAGAACGTGAATTACCAGTAGAAAGCAAGAAGAAGAATGCGAAAGGAACAATAAATTGTCTTGAGTAATTATGAACCCTAATTAATTTTGTGCTCAAAATCTGAATGAATCCCTAAAAACTGAATGAATAAAAGACTTGATGATCCTTCTGAAAAACCAGGTTACGTTATATAGAAATATTACGCAACTCTTATTCCTAAACCTAATTAAAATGGGCTTCGGAATTCACGTTCTATTAATTCACGTCAGAATTAACGGTTTGGTCAATCGACCACTGGGACCGGTCGATCGACTGAACTGCACTGTACAGAAGCTACTGGAAGTCGTGCTCTGGTCGATCGACCAGAGGCATCGGTCGATCGACCACTGTAGCTGGTACTTTGCTTCAAAAACTTCATGAATTAGTCTTTCAGGCCTCGATATGCGCACCAAGTTCGCTTCCCGAGTAAATACTTCATGTGAAATGCAATGCTAGGTACTCGGGGACGGATTCGGCTCATTTCCCGCTGGATTCTTCACATATATGCAATATTACACAAAAACACGAAAGTAGACGGAAATGGGGAAAATAGTAGCATAAACTACATAAATGAGCTCTGAAATGCGTGTAAAATAGGGTGTCAAACATCATATAAATGACACGCATCAAACTTCCCCAAACCAAACCCTTGCTTGTCCCCAAGCAAGAACTAGACTCGATTCTAAAACCTAATGGAACGAGTTCAATCTCAGAGCGAAATGCAAACTATAAAGCCTAAACCAATTTAATGCAACAACTAACAATCAATTAGCAATGTGAATCGTGCAAACGAGTTATGTTAGTCGTTAAGAACTGCTGAACCGTCAACTATAGAGACTTATCATTATGGACTCTCACGGGTCGCTCAAATCACATAATATAGCACAGGTGAATATATGTAAAGATAGAAAGAAGTAAATGTAATGACTCTCACCTAAATACGACCTATAAGAACATCCCTGCAATCTAATATAAAAATAATCTCTACAACCATACATATGCATTCCAACCAAACAAATGACTATGACACATGCCGGGGTAAATATGGATATGTGAGGTATGGGCAGGAAGAGGCTAAAATAAATTTGGATAAAAACAGAGTTAAAAGCCAAGCTAGTAACTAAGGGAACCAAATTATAACAACATCCAACTTCTTGCTCAAGATTTCAATCAAAACGGTGCTAATAGCAAGCACAAATCTCACCATCTCCATAATTAATCAACTCCCCATAAGATACAAATGAAATATGGGAGCAAAAATCGCCATTTAATAAAGACTTTGAATTATGCGATTTTGATTTCTTTCTCTTCTCGGGCTTCAGTCGATCGACCAATGAGTCCATTCGACCGACCATTGATCGAACTTATTTTTCCCTTCTTTTTTTCTTTTTTTTTTTCAATTCTATTTTTCTCTTTCTTTCTTTCATTTTTCAACTTCCCAACATCATCTCAAAATGAGCATTAGCTACCAAAACCGAAGTAACAATCCCAAGAACATAAACTACTAGCTTGACAAGGGCAGGCTAAATGTAGGATGTAGTTAACGGGATAAAAAGGCTATTTCTGGCAGTGTGGAGCTTATGGGACAAATGAATAAAAGGATGACCTCTTCCACATGTGTCAACTAACCGCGAACCCGAAAGCATACAGGTATTAAGCAGATTAAGTTCATATTTATGCATATTGATGTAACATGTCTCATAAGGAGTAACTACTCACAATCCTCGATAAACTGGTCATAAATGACACCAGTTATAAGCTCTAAAACTCAGAAATATAAGTAGTTTGCCAAAATTTTAAGTTAAGTCTCAAGTTCAGCAGGAAATGTAACGAAAACTCGTAGACTATGCAAATGATTCTACTAATAACATGTCAATTAGCAAGGCTTAGGCATAAAACAGCTGAAAATGCAGTGTCATCATTGAAATACTACCGTTCCGACTCAACCTAAATGCAAAAGTAGACGTGCAATTTTTTGATTTTTTTGAAATTTTTCAATTTTTATTGAAATTTCTGTATATATGGAGAAATTAAATAACAATGCAAACAGAATAATTAAACGTGAATGCAAAAACATATGAATGCTATGCAAAATCCTTCCCCAAACCAAATCACACAATGTCCTCATTGTGCAAAATCATGTATAAAGAAGCAAAAGGAAATGGGATTTTGCGATAAATTAACTAAATAAGACATGAAATGGAACTCGAAAACTCACAAGACTTTAAGCGCAGCAAAAGGAAACCTCCCCAAACCAGCGTGAGCTAGGAGGTTTCAGTAGCCAGCAGTGCTACCAATAAGTACCTGAAAAGACAAACGAAACCACGCAAAATTCCGAGAAAGCAATGTTGAAGCGGTAATTATGTGCAAAAATAAGAAAACGGAAGAAAAAAGAAATGAGTCAGAGAATAAAGTGGAGAAAAGACTCCCTAAACTCCGCAAATCTACCAAACACAGCAGGGGAATGATCGAAAACAGGTACAGCAGCGCTAGGCGGTCGATCGACCACATCACCCAGTCAATTGACCAGGGTGACACGAACAGTAGCTTCTGTAACTGTTGCAGTCAGTCGATCGGCCAAGATGGACAGTCCATCGGCTAAGAAACCTGCTATAAGTTCTTATTTCTTCGAATTTAGCTCAATAAATTGAGCTAACATGGTCTATAAACCTGCAAATACACATAATAACGCGCCCGAAATTGCGCAAAACCCAAAGTAATAGTCTAAAGGTCTTTAAATCCTAAGCAAACTGAATTAAAACGAAGTCTCGCGCACACAAAAGCAATAAAAAGAAAGTTTAATGAAAGCAATAAAGTGTCTTTTTAGAAAAGTAAATCAACTAATAGTTGATCAAGAATGGCCACGAAATGGCCCACTTGCTTGGCTTCTGGCTACAAGAAGTAGCCTCTACAGAACTCATCTCCCCAGCGGGGCTCTTCTCAATTCCATCATCCACAGAACTTAGCGGATCAACCTCTCCAACATCTTCCCAAACAATGACCTCGTCTGGCTCATCAAAATCCAAATCGGACTCCGTCACTTTGACTGGCTCCTCATCAGTGCCATAGCTAACACATCCTAAGCCGCCTCTTTGAACGGTTGGCTCCTTCACAGCTGGAGCAACATGCGGCTCTTTCTTCCCCAAACCAGCTCCTGCAATATCCAAAACAGAAGAATCTTCCTCCAATTTGCTCCCAATCTGAGGCGGAGGTGTTATAACAGGAATAGGCATAGGGGCAGGCATATCAGCAAGCACAAAATTGGATTTCTTTTCAGAAACCACATTACAAGTTATTGGCCACATGGGGTCTTTCTTCTTAGCTGTTTGGGCAAAGACAATGGAATGTTTCCCTACCTTAAGTTTCAATGTCCCTGAGCCAACATCTATAACTGCACCAGCAGTGTGCAGAAATGGTCTACCCAGAATGATAGGTATGTGAGCATCTTCGGGCATATCTAGTACAACGAAGTCAACAGGGAAAAAGAACTTTCTTATTTGTACAGGAATGTCCTCTAAGACTCCTATAGGCTGGACCGCAGAACGATCAGCCATCTGTACTGTCATTTTGGTAACTGCAAACCTAGTCAATTTCAACTTCCTAGCAAGACTCAATGGCATGACACTAATACTGGCTTCTAGGTCACATAATGCCTTCTCAATAGAAAAGGTGCCAATATTACATGAGACTGAAAAACTACCTGGGTCTTCTAACTTATGAGGTGCAGTATGAGTTAAATAAGAACATGACTCCTCAGTTAGTGCGACAGATTGCACAGTACCAAGTGACTTCTTTTTAGACAAAAGTTGCTTCATAAATTTCATGTAAGCAGGCACTTGATTAACTAATTCATGGAAATGAACTTGCACATTTAAACTACGAATAACATTTTCAAATTTGTTAAATAATACCTGTTCCTTTGTCGGCACCAATCTCTCCGGATAAGGGGCTGTAAGAAGTAACTTAGCCCTCTCTTCTAGGTCTCTCATACCGGCATCAGTGGACTTAGGCTGAAAATCCACTACCTTCTCCTTGTTGAAGCTCGAACTATCTTCAGACCGTCTCAAGAATGAGCCATTAATCGTCATTGGGTCATACTTTGAAACTGGGACAGACCCATCGGCATTTGGGTCTTGCCTCAATAATTTCGGAGTCGTCGTACCCCGAAACAAGTGGTCCCTCAAGTTATTTGGCATTGGAGGACGAAAAGATTCAACATCAGCAGCGTTGTCAGTCGATCGACCAGGTAGGTCGGTCGATCGACAGGCTTCTACAAGACCAGGAGTTGCACTATTTCGCAGACTGGTCGATCGACCGGGTATGTCAGTCGATCGACTGACATACCTGCTGATCGTCTTTTTCTTGCCACTATTCGTTACTGCCTTCTTCTTACTTGGTTCTGCCTCGTCTTTTCCAGTAGCTTCCTCGACCATAGCGGGCCCATCAAGTGTAGACCCACTCCTCAAAGTAATTGCATTAAGGGTCTCTTTTTGATCCGGCTGCGAGGTAAATGCCCCGGAGCTTGAGTTGCACTCTTGCTAGCCAATTGAGCAATTTGACTCTCCAACATTTTCATCCCGGCCTCTCTAGCTTGGGACTTCTTCAGCAACAAATTTTTCAACTCAGTAAAATCGGAACTTTGGATCTGCTGTTGCTGAGGGATATACGAAGGCTTTTGGTATGGTTGTTGATGTTTATGAGGGGGCACATAGTTCTGTTGCTGTGGAGGTGGAGTCGGATTTTGGACATTTTGGCTACTCTACCTCAAGTTCGGATGGACATTCGGCTCAAAATAAGTGTTTATCTGCCTATAATGTTGAAAAGCAGCACAAGCCTCATAGGGACTGCTGCAGTGGTCTGCAACATGTCCTTCTCCTCCACATCTCTTGCAGACGAAAGGACCGTCTGAAACAGCATTAACCTTGTATATACCTCCTTTTTGGGATCCCCCGAAGTCTATCTTGTCGAATCTCGCAGTAAGGGCCTCTATTGCAGCTATATCAGGTGATTCAGCTGACCTCCTCTGATTTCCTCTAGAATTCCCATGCTCAGCTTTATGGATGGCTATGTCATCGATGATTTTCCACCCCTTTGTCTCACCACTATTTTCTTGAAATCTCCCATTAGCTGCAGCATCTAGGATAGCTCTCTGATCATCATAAAGACCATTGTAGAATTGGTTGCACAGAAACCACTTCTCAAACCCATGGTGCGGAATAGTTCGCACCAGTCTCTTGAAACGGACCCATGCCTCATGAAAATCTTCATCAGGACCCTGTTTAAAGCTCGTGATCTTAGCTCTAATCGCATTGGTCTTCGATGCAGAGAGGTATTTCTTATAAAAAGCTAAGGCCAACGAATTCCAATCAGTAATCCCATTAGCAGCTCGATCCAGATCTCGGTACCACTCCCTAGCAGCATCACGGAGCGAAAATAAGAACATTGTCTCCTTTACCTGATCCGGAGTCACACCTGCTGGTGGGGGGGTGCGAGCAACAAATGAGTCAATGAATGTCTCCATATGCTTAGCTGCATCTTCATTTGCAGCTCCCCCAAATTGGTTTCTTTCAACCAAGTTAATATAAGCCGGTTTTGGTTCGAATTTCCTATCTGTCCCAGCTGGCAATGTGAATCCCTTATAGAGATTCTCAGCTTTCGGCTCGGAGTGACTGGCTATACTAGCTTTTTCAGCCATATCTGGAGATGTGACGGTCTCAGTTGATGAATTAGAAATAGGAGATGAATGTGGATCCTCCTCGAATAGCTCGTTCTCGTAGTAACTGGACAGAGTACTCAGCTCTTCCTCTGTCGGCAATACTCTAGATGATCGTCTCAACTCACGCAAAGTCTTCTCAATCTCAGGATTGAACGGTAGTAATTCACCACCCTGTGACCTGCGCATAAGAGGAAACTACAAGTAGAATATGAGAATAGTTTAAGGAACAGATGTCCCTTAAACTGAGAAAAGACTAAAATAAAAACAACTAAAAATTTAAACAATTGCCTCCCTGGCAACGGCGCCAAAATTTGATACCGTCGTAGAGTACCAAAGATAAATTTATAATCCAAACTACTACTATAGCTAGTGGCAGTTAAGGTCGAACCACAGAGAGGCGATGCAATTAATAGTTGTCTTATTTAATTCTAAAGTAACAAATATGTGGGGGTTTGTTTTGAATTTTTCTATAAATAAAGGCAATGAAATTAAAAGTAAACTAAATAAATGGATGAAATCAAATATTAAAAAGGATGCTAAGATGATCGGTTCACTATAGTTTCGGTGGCAGTATCCTAGGCAAGTCTGAGATAATCACGTGAGATGGGAAAATAAGAAGTCCTCTCGGTCCATTCTTAACAGGTAGCATCTTTCGATCTAGCTACGGGTCCCTAATATCACTAATGCTAACTTTCGTCCTGAAAAGTGATTTAAAAGTCTAAATTAACTTATCTCTCGATCTTATTAATTTAGTCGTCTCAATTAGGTGGTCTATTTCCCTCCCCTATCTTTCGATCTTATCGGGTCGGTCAATTCCTAAACATTCAACTAGTCGCGTGCACTCGATTCGTCAAATATAGAAATTTAATTAATTAAAACGAAGCAAATCTCACGTGGCCAGTCGATCGACCAGGTAACCCAGTCGATCGACCATGGCGCGATTCAGGTATACTATTCTAATGCCGCCTACACTACATATTCCCTACATCCTAGCACGAAAGGTTTAGCTACTCATGACTATTACGAAAACAACAGTAAGATTAACAAGTAAAACTATTAAATGCATGATTGAAATAACTAAATAAGCAAAAAACATGAAACGATAATTTCGGCTTCGGGAATTCTAAACTAGCAATTCTAGTCTAAGGATGGATAAAAACTAACTGAAATTAATGAACCAAAAAATACCGTAAGGAATTGTAGAGAGAAGATTAAAATGATGAACGAAAGTAAATTGTATTGAATGATTAAACTTGAATGCCAAACCCTAATTATTTCCCTAAACTGATGATAAAAGACTTGATAAAAACTTCCTCCTCCTTACATCAGGTTACGTTATATAGGAATATAACGTAACACTTATTCCTAAAACCTAATTACGATAGGCTTCTAACTTCTGGTTCTTTTTATTTGCGTCAGATTATCGGTTTGGTCGATCGACCACTGATACCAATCGATCGACTGAACTGCACTGTATAGGAGCTACTGTAAGTCGTGCTCTGGTCGATCGACCGGGTATGTCAGTCGATCTCCTGCGCCTGTTCCCGGTTGGGTTCTGTCCCTGAGCTCCTGTTTCTACCTTGACCTAGTTATTAATTACGTATTTAATTAATTATTAATCGTATTATCACCTAATTTCTGTTCGTTAATTCATTTATTCTTTTTTTTTAAAACCATCCGTTTTAAATGTATTTTCGACATAAATCAATAAATCCGATGTAATTATTTAATTTTCTTTATTGTATTTCTTTTATTGTATTGCTTGTATGCTTTCACATGCAATTAACCTAAATTCCTACCTCGACATTAATTGTATGTTAAATTACTTGTTCACCGACTTAGTTAATTCTAACATGCTAGAATTAATCTAATGGATGTTGCATTGCATGCATATAATCGACAATATATCGAGTATAGACAATTTCCCTAATCATTAGTAGAGGCCGCTATCGAGGCAGGCGGTATTAGGTGTTCGATCAAAAGAGCTTCCTAATACGTACCCTCACCCCTTACTCCAGATCTCTGTGAACATTCGTGTTCATTGGCATCCACGAGAGTCATTCTAGACATAGAATGCTAAGGGTAACGAGTGCTTAGTGTTCATGTCACTACTTTGTGTCTTGACATGGCATGAGGTATTCGAACGGTTTCCAATTTTCCACAATAAATTGGTGGCGACTCCACAAATGCAAACAAACCAAGAGGGAAAGGTTGCTTCGCTTTTCGCCCCCGTGGGCCCGCTTCCACAACTTCATGCCTCGTGTTGACAAGAATCATGGGCTTGATGGTTTGAAGCATTGCAAAGGCTCAAGTGCCAAGGCCAAGGTGAAAAAGAAAGTGAATGACAAGCTCCCTTGGCCAAGCTTCATATTAAATTGGAACAAACCGTATTCATGCTTATTTGAGGCTTGTTCACAAGCCTTTGACCTTCTTCTAAGAGCCTTGAGCTCTATGGATAATGAATTTAGACAATTCAAAATAGTTTGGTGGAGTCCTATCTCAAACCACCATTTGTAATATATACCTTCCCACAATTTTGCATTGTACTATTGTATATACTTTTAAGTTACTTGCATTTTCCTACATGAGAGTTGTGAGGGAGGGTTACTTGCCCATTCTTTGAGCATATTTTCAGAAATTGATAAGAAGGAATCGCAAATAGGGTGCAAGGGAAAGAATTCAAATAAAACAAATGAAGGATAAACGAGTAGCAGCTCAAGACGCTCGTCCTGGCACTAAGCCGCTCATCCTGAGCCGTGCTGCAGGCAAGAATGAACACTGTCACAAAATCTGATCGGATTGCCCTCGGGACGCTGGTCCCCACTCGAGATCCACTCGAGCCGACTCTAGGACGCTCGTCCTGGACACTGCCTTGAGTAGCGTTTTATACTAGAAGAGAATCTGAGCAGATTCTCAAGAGGACGCTCGTCCCAACAAAAATCCGCACGAAATAGCGCTAAGCCGCTCGTCCCCACCTGAATGCAAAACACAAGGACAATCTGTTTGAGAATCCGCGCGTCTCCTGAGCAGGACGCTTGGGCAGTAACCTCAGGACACTCGGATCGACTTTGGGACACTCGGATGAGCACGATAATTGACTTTGTTGTTAACATATCCGCCCGAGCCCAGCCCAGACCCGCTCCTCTCCCACCCCTTCTTTGTTATAAAAACCCCCCTACCATCCCTATTTTTCCTTATCTTATCTACTCAAAATCACATCTCACCATCCACATACAATCCCCATCACAAAAACCAAGCAAAACCGTAACATTCACATTAAGAAAATGATGAATCTAAGAAGCAAGAGCAAGAAATCAACCGAGGCCGCACCTTAACATCGCAAGGGTGCTACTTCATCCACCCCACGAGAGGCAAGGGGACAAAGGAATATAATGATACAAGGTGTTTCACAACTCGAGGATTTCCCGGAGTTAATCTTCACCAACGATGACCACCACCGACGATTTGAACAATTGCTAGGTAAGGACTATGAACCCACTCAATTCATCGATTATGATGCATTAGAAGTACTTGGCATAATAAATCAAACGGAGGTATTTTTCAATGGTATGGTTCTAGAGAAAATGTTCTATGCCCATGAGGATACATACTTTAGTCTCACGCTAGAGTTCTTGTGTAGTCTCCGCGTAGTCACCACTTGGCAAAGAAATGTTGGTTTGATGTTCCGTCTTTGCAATAGAAACTTTAGGTTGACTCTAGACCAATTTGCAACTATTTTGGTCTTGAGGTACCAAGGGATGACACCGATAAGCCCGCCGACTTTAGTGTTAACCACCTTTGGGTGGCTATTTCTGGGAGGGAACTTCACTCCTATAAGCAATGTTATACCTTTGAAATCCAACATTCGATAATTCGGATTACCGAACGGTTTATTGTCGGGACTATCAATGGAAGACAAGAGTAAGATAGGTGCACCCTTCTCGACTTGACTTTTCTAGAGTCATATTTGAATTTGAAAGGGACAAGGCCTTAAAATTTCAACACACCCCTTGAGATACTTACAAGGTTCAATGACTTTGCTCAAGGGAATTCTAATATCAAAACCTTTATGATGGGAGGCCTAATCACAATTTTGGCCAATGAACTTTGCCCCGGGTTCAACCTTGATGGAAGTTATGAAAAGCTCAAGGGGAACACTTTGATAAATGAGGATGCTATCTTCAACCACCACCGGTGGTGTACTTACAATGAGGCCGGAAGTTTAGAGTGGTTCACCAAGGGTTGCACATCACTTATTCTAAGGGGATGGAACATACCACCCACCGAGCCCCGCTTAAGCCAGTATTCTCTAAGGCCAAGCTACCTCCTCCCCTTTGAGATCCATGACAACCCACCACCAAGAGAAGAAGCACCTCATCGACCTCGCGAGTTGCCGGAATGGGGTGCCGCACCACCATCTTATGTACCCATTCCACCCTACCCAACACCACATGTACCATTCACTCCTCAAGACCCGAGAGCTCCAAACATGAATTATTTAATACAGCTCATGCAAAATGTTGATCTTGGAGTGTACAATGGGAGGTTTGACAACTACTTGGCCCAATACACCTCCTACTACAAAATGGCTCAACAAGAGTACATCAACCCTAGAGGCCCTCACCCATCTTGGGCACGGCCAAATCTCTTGTTCCCTAACTATGGCAACCAAGGAGGGAACTTTGGAGACCAAAGTGAGGGATTCTCTACCCAAGGAGGAGCATATGACCAAGGAGGATCGAGCGGACATGGATACCGCGATGATAATGGCGATGATGAGTAAGATGGCTAGAGGTGCTTGGCCACACCACCTCCATTTGTATGATACTCTTTCCCTATCTCTCATGTATAGTTGCATTGTAATATATATCACATGATTAGATTAGTTTGCATTGTAATATATCTCACATGATTCATGTAGTTAGTTGCATATAGACTTGAGTTCATGCATAGTCACTAATGACCCAACCTCATTTCTCCTACACTAGAAATAGTGCTTAAATCGGTATAGGGAGGTTTGATCATAAGTGACCATAGTTTAATAGAGAACATGCATCATCTAGTGTAGCTTAGATTGCATTCATTTGTAAAATATGTCATATAGAATTGAATTTAGTTAGAGCATGCATTCATTCATATCATATCACTACATTGCATTTGTACTTCAATTTCCATAAAATCAAAAATCCAAAAAACATGTATTTCTTTTTTATTCCTACTCCTACATGTACATTGAGGACAATGTCCAAAATAAAGTGGGGGATGGGAATTTATATTCCAAATAATAAATAAAAATTGAAAAATTTCGAAAAAACTCAAAAATATGTTCTTTAATTTCCTAAAAACAAAAACCATAAAAATTTTAAAATTTTAAAATTCCAAAAACATGTTCTTTCCTTTGTAGTGTAGAATTGTATATATTGTATATATATATTTGTTTGTTTGTCACTCTTATCACATTGGGTCAACTACGCCACATTCGAGGCATGAAGGAAATAGAAGACCGCATGGTATGGTGTTTCCAAATCTCCTTCCTCCTTTTTATATGTTAATGACAATGTGGTTATCTTTTGATTGATGCGGTATGAACCAATGTGTTGTTAGGAGTTTACATTTAGTTCATGTGGCATAATAGTTGATAGAAACATATGCATTAGGTTGTATATATGATAGTTGCATCATGGTATGTAGTTTGCATGGAAGAAAATTTTGTGAAAATGCCTATTTGGGAAGCTTGAAAAGTGTATATAAAACCCTTGTAGATAATTTTTCTCCTTGAGACTTTGTTTGCTAGAATACTCTCATGACACCCTAGGATGTGTCATACTAATATCTTTTGACCCATGGACTAAGGCCTAGTCAAGAGTACCTTGTGGTGTGATAACTCCTTGGCTATCGTTTATTCCAAAGTGACCTTTAAAGCCATGCAACCGCTCTTACACTTCTATCATCATATTTTGTCAAGAAAAAGGGAATGGGCACACAAAAATCTCCAAATTGAGTTCAAGTGCCAAAATAAAAATCAAAAAGTTTTTAAAATGCATCAAATGAAACGAGGAGCAAAAATAGACTCCAATGCTTCAATAAAAGTACCCTTGTTATAAAATGGGGTTATTTTGAAAAAAATGTTCAAAAATGCAATATTGGAAAGAATTGCCAAAGTATCAAAATTACCAAACATCAAAAATGGCAAGAAATGTTCTCAAATGTCAAAAGCCACAACAAATTGGGGGGAAAAACAAATCAAAAAGCAAACTACAAATGTCAAACTCAAAACATCTTGATCCCTTTTATCAATTGATCTCATTTTTGTTGCATGGTGGAGAGGGGACGACCCTTCTTCTTGTCAAGGCAAGAAGGGGAATTCCGCAATCCTACAGTATTTCTAACACCATAGGGAGTCTACTCTTGACGAAAGCATTTAGCAATTGTGGACAAAGGTACCCTATTTTGACACAACTTAGAGGTGATTTATTTGTATCCTCTTAGACTTAGTAGCTTAGAGAAATAATATCTATAATGGAGTGTGTACCCTCAAATTGCTTCCCTCTTAGATGATTTCCGCTACTTAGATGAGGAAAGTGGCTATTCTTTTGTAGATGCATCCATTACATGTTTTGTGTGCTTAATGCTTAAATGTATCGCCATTTTGGCAAGCCCCACCTTGCATTGCAAGAGGGCATCTTACCTCATAGATGTCTTGTTGTGAGTTGAAGGGGCGGAGTGAGACCCGCTAATTGTCTCACATCGGTTATATTATTACTAGGATATTTTAAATAAAGGTCTAGTTCTAGTCACCTCTTTACTCGGGACGAGTAAAGGTTCGGTTTGGGGATGTTTGATGTGACTCTTAATTGCGCACATTTAGTCCTCTAATTGAACCCATTTTGCATAATAATATAGCATTTTATGACCATTTTATCCGTCAATTCCTTCCTATTTTGCTTTCCTATTGCATTGTATATGTCTTGTAGGAAAGAAGATAATGAGGCGGAATTCCCGTCTCTCGCGCATATTCGGAAGCTTGTTGACGATCTTGAATGGATTAGTATGAAGAGGAGACAAGGATGATGACCAAGGATGTAGAAATAACGAGTATATAGAAGGGCTGTAAGCTTAAAAGCAAGGAATTGGAATCCTGTCACAGGATCCGTGCGTCCCAAGCTTATGGACGAGCATTTCAGCCTGAAATCTGAGCGGCCCTGCCTAGGATCCGCACGTCTCACCAAAGAATATGACCGTCCCGATGCCCAATCCGAGCGGATCCCTTTACAGATTTAACTGTGCTTCAAGCCAAGACGCACGGATCTTCTTAGGAGTTGCTACGTGATCCGCGCATGTCTTTCGGGACTTGCAAAACTCTATTCAACACTTAAGAATGTTATTTACTAATCTAGCCTTGTTTAACCTAATGATGTACCTCTATATATACTCCATTTTGGTAATAATCAAGGACCAAGCCCTCTTAGTAGAGGCGAAGTTCCCTTAGATTAAATCAATCTCTCTTAGAATAGATTAGAATAGATTATCCTTTAATCTTTCCACAAAATTACACATTAATCTTTCCTTAATTATTGTTCAAGTTTTTTAATGGGTAATTGAAGATTATTGGGTTATTATTGGAGAATTGACAACTCTTCACGAATCAATCAAGTTTTCTTTTATTATTCTTTTCTTTCCAATTGTTCATCTTAAGTTTGGTATAATTCCTTTACTCTTTACTCTTTATTACTTATTTCTTCACTCTTTTATCATGTTTATACTTGTTCTGATGATTAACACCATTGATGACATGTTTTCTATGATAATAAGTGAGTAGTTACTTAAATAGGATTAGTGGGGGATTAGGGGAGTTAATCATGGGATAGATTTATGCTTAATGAATTCATATGAATGCTTGCTTATTGTTCTTCAACTTATGCACATGTCATGTTTGATGAAATGCTAGACTATGAAACTGGTCCGGTTTCAAACTCGTCATCAAAAGCTACCAACCAAAACAATATTTATAACTTTACAAACTACTCTTAACAAAGAGATAAGTAAAGGTCGGATCCCAAGGGACGGGTATTGATGTAGGATTTTCTATTGCAAATGGTCGTGTCTTAGGTTGCGACAATTTGGGTTGAGATAGGAGATGAACTAAACTAATCAACAATATAAAAGTAAAGTAATAAAAACAAGCAAGATGATTAAAAAGAGATGTAAACAATTGATTAAAAGCACTAGGGTATCATGGGTTCATAGGGGATTCATGGGAGTTGATCATACAAACATGTTCTCAATTATATAGCAATCAATTATTGTTGTGATGGGATCGAGTTGGTGTATAAGCTTACAATCCCTAAGAAGGTTTGGGTCCCGGAGCCGAATCGATTAGATTGTACAACAGCTACAAGTCGACTTAATCCTTCCTATTCAACAATATGCATGGTCTAATAAGGCTCGAGTTGGTGTATAAGCTTACAAGCCTCATTGAAAAGATAGGTGATGGGTAAAAAATGCAAGGATTCATAGGCCCGCATTTCATCAAACATAACATGTGCATAAGTTGAAATCACAACAGGCAAGCAATTTAATTATGAAAACATATTATATTAAGTATGAATCATTTCCCATGTTAGTTTCCCCTAATTCCCGATTAACCCTAGCTAGGAGACTACTCACTCACTACCAAATTCAGCATGCTAATAAGATTGTCAATCAAACTAACAAGGCTAAACATGATGAACAAATGAAAGTAACAGAAGTACTTGATGATTGATATAAGGTTGTCAATCCTCCAAATAAACCCAAATAATCCTCTAATTACCCAAAATAAATGAAGAACAATAGAGAAAATAAGGGAAAGATTAATATTGAGAATTGTATTAAAACTTGATTAAGAGTTGATTACAAGATTACTACTAGATTAAAGGATATTTACAACTTGATTAAGAGAGCCTAAAGAGGTGATTAAGAGATGATTCTAATCTAGGTAGCACAAAGGGGTATTTATACTAAAGATAACGTACAAGGATTAGGGTTACTAAGGGCTTAAATGACTATTAAGACACTAAGAAAAGTTGAGGAAATGCTCCCCTCGAAGAAATGAGCATATCCCTCTTGCTAGTCCCGTGTTAAGACGCTCGTCTCGTGCTGAGGCACGGTTGGTATTGACTTGTGATCCGAGCGGATCACGGCTTAGACGCTCGGCTTGAGCTGCTGGGGGACGCTCGTCCTGGGCACAAGACGCCCGAATTATGCTGTTGGGAGACGCCCGGATTGTGGACAATCCGCTCGGATCCTGGGACAAACAGCTTCTCTTCTTTTTGCTCCTTAACAATCCGCAAGGATCGTGTTGAGGATGCAAGGATCCTTTCATCATTGCCCATTTCACCCTATTATCTACATAGGCCTTCTAGTAATGTCTTCTCTTTGATGCTTGGTCATTGGGTGCGATCAATTTAGCTCCATTTCGCCACGTAAATGCAAGGTTAGCACTCCTTTCCTACCAAAGGGGACAAAACCTCAAAGAATATGCAAAACGGGAAACTAAAGATAGTAAATGACCCAAATAAGTGCTATAAAGCATGGGAACGAGGTTAATTCGGGGACTAAATGTGCTCAAATATGAGTCACATCAGAAACCTTGCATTTTTTTACCATCTCTTATCTTTTCAATGAGGCTTGTAAGACATAAAACAACTCGAGCCTCATTAGACCATGTATAGAGTTGAATAAGGAAAACCCAAGTCGACTTGTAGATGTTGTAAAGTCTTAACCGACTCGGCTCCGAGATGTAAGTTTCCGTAGGATTTGGTTTATCATGCATGTAGTTTAATAGGAAGAATTAAATCGACTTGTAGGTGTTGTACAGTCACAAATGACTCGCCTCCGGGACCCAAATCATCTTATGAATTATTTAATATGAACTAACTTAATTCTAACAATAATAAAATTGCTTGTATCTATATAACTCATTTATGCTATCTTACCATGATTCCCCTATGATCCCATCACATCCTAGTATCCTTTATTATTTATTTACATCTTTATTTGTTTTATTGCTTGTTTACCTTTCATTGCTTTTATTAGTTTAGAATCTTCAACCCATTTCAATTGTGACAACCCTAAGCACAACTACAATTAGATTGAACAATTTGAATACCCCCGTCCCGTGGATCGACCCCGACTTGCTTGCTATGCTAATAGTTGGGTATAAATGTGTTTGAGGGCGGACAACGACCCGCTCCATCACTTTGCAAACTACTCTTAGTAGAGTGATAAGCAAAGGTCGGATCCCAAGGGACGGGTATCGATTTAAGATTTCAATTGCAAGTAGTTATGTCTTGAGGTGTCATAAATTTGGGTTGAAATGAGATGCAATATAGACTAATCAACAAGATGAATGTAAAGTAACGAAAACAAAGTAAAACAAATACAGGGGTTTGTAAACAATTGATTAAGGGAACTAGGTATCATGGGTTCATAAGGGAATCATGGAAATAGATCATACAAACATGTTCTCAAATAGATGCAAGCAACTTATTATTGTGATGGAATAGAGTTAGTGTATATCTTACAATTCCTAGGAAGATTTAGGTCCCGGAGCCGAGTCGATCAAGACTTTAAAACACCTATAAGTCGAATTAGTCTCTTCCTATTCAACTCTATGCATGGTCTAACAAGGCTTGGGTTGGCTTATATCTTACAAGCCTCATTGAAATGATAAGAGAATCATGCTAGGATTGTCAATCGAGCATTTCATCAAGCATAACATGTGCATAAATTGAAATCACAATAAGAAAGCATTTAATTATGAAAGCCTATTAAATTAAGCATAGATCTAATCCCATGAATTATTCTCCTAATTCACCATTAACCCTAGCTAAGAGACTACACACTCATGATCAAGTTTAACATGCTAATAAGGATGTCAATCATATTAACAAAGCAAAACATGATGAATAAGTAATGTAATTAACAATAATTAAGCAAAGGTAAAAGGGATTACCCCAACTTGAGATGATCCAAATAATTAAGCAAAGAATAATAGTAGGAAACTTGATGATTGATGGAGAGTTGTCAGTCCTCCAATAAACCCCAAATAATTTTCTAATTACCCAACTAAAACTAAGAACAATTGAGAGATTAAGGAAAGATTAAGATGTGATTAATATTAAAATATGTATTAGAGCTTAGAAGGGGATTATAACTTGATTCTAAGATGATGTTCGTCTAGGTAGTACAATAGGGTATTTATACTAAAATTAAGTACAAGAATTAGGGTTACTAAGGGCTTAAATGACGATTACGTCCCTAAGAGAAGTTTAACGATTTGCAAGTCCCGTAAGGCCACGCGCGAGCTGAGTAGCAGGTTCCTCAGGGACGCGCGCGTCCTGGTCTGAAGAATGCTCGGGACTGTTTCACAATCCGCTCGAGCTGAGCCTTTGGCCGCCCGGATCCTGAGCCTGAAAGCTCGTCATGAGCTCGGGACGTCCGGATCCTGGGACAGAGTTCCTCCTCCATTCTTGACTGCTTATCAATCCGTGGGGATTGACTTAGGGTGGTGGGGATCTTCATCATTGCCCAATTAACTTAATTTATTTGCTTAGGCCTTTAGTATTGGTCTCCTCTTCGATGCTTGGTCATTAGATGCGATCCATTTAGCTCGATTTTGCTCCATAAATGCAAGGCTAGCAATCCTCTCCAACCAAGGACATAAAACCTCAAAGAATATGCGAAATAGGGAACTAAAGATAAGAAATGACCCTAATAATCGCTAGAAAGCATGGGAACGAGATTAATTCGGGGACTAAATGTGCACAAATATGAGTCACATCAACTTAATTTAGCTTCGGGTTTGCAGTTATTTCTAAATAATTGTTATTTTGAACCAACGTTGTTTAGAAATATAATATCAGTATCTGTGTTAAACGCAGAAGGTTTTAATTTTGTAATAAAAGACAAATGTTGTACTTTTTCCCTTAATGGGATTGTATATAGCCAAGCTATTTCAATTAATGGTATTTATATTCTAGACACTTGCAACGATGTTTATCATTTAGATAATAAAAGACTCAAACAGGTGATCCCGAGCAATATTATTTATGGCATTGTCGATTAGGACATATCAACGAGAAACGCATTAAAAAACTAGTGTCGAGGTATAATTAAACCTTTTGATTTCGAATCATTTGGCATATGTGGATCTTGTCTTCTTCGCAAGATGACTCGCGCACCTTTTCTAGGAAAGGGATCTCGAGCTAGTGAGTTGTTGGGTTGAATACATACCGATGTATGTGATCCAATGACTATCACTGCTACAGGAAATTATGACTATTTCATTACTTTCACCGATGACATGAGTAGATATGGATTTGTCTACTTAATGAGGTATTGATCGGTCCATTTCGTGTTCACAATTAAAGGTGTGGTCGTTGGGTCACGTCCGAATCAAAACACAATTTATAGCTTCACAAACAACTCTACAATTAGTAAAAAGGCAAGTAAAGGTCGGATCCCAAGGGACGGGTATTGAAATGAGATTCCTATTGAAACTAGTGGTGTCTTAGGGGTGTCACAATTTGGGTTGATGTAGAAGGTCACTAACTAAAATAGCAATGAAAATAAACTAGCAAGATGAATTAAAGGGGGTGCAAACAATTGATTAAAAAGCACTAGGGTGTCATGGGATCATAGGGGAATCATGGGAATTGATCAAACAAACATGTTCTCAAATTATAAGCAAGCAATTATTGTTGTGATGGATTGAGTTGGGTTATATCTTACAATCCTAGGAAAGTTTGGGTCCAGGAGCCGAATCGATTAGATTGTACAACACCTACAAGTCGACTTAATCTTCTCTACTCAACAACATGCATGGTCTAATGAGACTCGAGTTGGGTTATGTCTTACAAGTCTCATTGAAAAGATAGGAGATGGTGGTAAATGCAAGGATTCATAGGCTTAGCATTTCATCAAATATAACATGTGCATGAGTTGAGATCAAAACAAGCAAGCAAATAAAACATGAAAGCATATTAATCTAAGCATGAATCATTCCCTATGTTGGTTTCCTCAAATCACCCATTAACCCTAGCTAAGACACTACTCACTCATTATCATGTTGATCATGCTAGCAAGGTTGTCAATCATACCAACAAAATGAAACATGGTGAATAAATGAAAGTAATTAACAATAACTAATAGGGATTAAGAGAATTATACCTACTAATGGTTCCAATAATAAAGCAAAGATAAAAGAAGTACTTGAATGCTTGATTGAGAGGTTGTCAATCTCCCAATAATAACCAAAATAATCTTCAATTACCCAAAATAAAGGATGAACAAAAGAGAGATTAAGGAAATAAAACTTGTATTAGAACTTGATTAATTGTTGATTACAAAACTAAAGAGAGATTTGATTGATATTAACTACTCTAAATATTGATAAGAAGAACATGCTCTTCTAATTAGACTAATGGGGTATTTATAGTGGAAATTAGGGGGATGCATTAGGGTTAACTAAGGGTTAAACTAGTAATTACACTTTTTAGATTGAGCAGGGAGGAGCCGGTATTTTCCGAAGGAAGGGCTTCTTTCTTTGTAGCTTGGAGAAGAGGAAATCGCGCTGTAGAGGAATCCGGGCGGATTAGGGTCGGGACGGGCGGATTCTGGCGATGGAACCCGAGCGGATTCAAGAGAATCCGGGCGGATTGTGGTGATGGAATCCGAGCGTCTTGGTGGAAAACCGCACGGATTGTGCAGGTGGAGGACGGTCGGATTTTAGACAATCCGCACGGATTGTGCCTCAGCAAGGCTTCTTCTTCTTTTCTTCCCTTTTCTTCATAAATTCCTTGGGGATTTCCTTGGGGACTCAAGGATCCTTTCTCAACATATCTCATCTACTATCATATGTACAAAGGCCTTCTAATCTTGTCTCTCCTTGATGCTTGGTCATTGAATTCGATCAATTTAGTCTCGTTTTGCCATGAAAATGCAAGATTCTTACTCCTTTCCTACCAAGGGATCAAAATCTCAAAGAATATGCAAAACAAAGAACTAAAGATAATAAATGACCCTTATATGCACTAAAAAGCATGGGAACAAGGCTAATTCGGGGGCTAAATATGCACTAATTATGGTCACATCAAATATCCCCAAACCGAACCTTTACTCGTCCCGAGTAAAGAGGTGACAAAGACTAGGACCATTATTTAAACTAACCTAATAACATATCCGATATGAGACAATTAGCGGGTCTCACTCCGCCCCTTCAACTCACAACAGGACAACCATGAGGTAGGATGCCTTCTTGCAAGGCAAGGTGGGTCTTGCCAAAATGGCGACACATCCAAACATTAAGCACACAAAATCACATAATGGATGCATCTACAAAAGAATAGCCACTTCCTCATCAAGTGGCGGAGGCACTAAAGAGGAACAAATTTAAGAGCATGTAATCCTTCACAAATACTAGTTCAACAAATTACTAAGGCTAAGAGGATGGCACTAAATCACCTCCAAATGGTGTTAAACTAGACTACTTTCGTCCTCAATTTCCAAATGCTTTCGTCAAGAGCGATCGGATGGTGGTGGAATGATGATCCCTATGATGCTAGTAGCATATGACATGACAAGTCTCGAATTCTCTACAAAAGTAAAGGTCATGGATCGTCCCAAGCTCGACAAAGTGGCTTGACAAAAAGGCTTTTTGGGAATGAAATGCTCAAATCTTTATACACAACGGTGGATATGACTAGTATTCAAAACTGTCCTCATTTCACTTCCACATTTCAAAAATTTAAGATGGGGTTTGTCCCTTCCGGGCTAGTGTCCTTTGCTTTCGCCAATCGCTTATTAGGCAACCGGTTAACCTCTAGACAATAGCTTTTCGGGGTGATAGTCACTCTGTCTCTGGGCGGCCGAATTCACAACCGTGTGGGGGCCCAATTCAATGGATCCCGCACCAAAGCACATCGAAGTGGTACGCCTCCATCAAAACAATTTAAATTTCTCAACAATTCATAACATTTGAGGTTTCCTTGGCATTAAATTACTTCCACATGACAAAATTCCTTGAAATGAGCACTTCAAGCTTATTGATAGAAAATATTTTTGGGTTGCCTTACCACAAGGTCAATCAAGGTCACCTAGACAAGTTAACCAAGTCCACATTGCATCACGGGGTTGGATAGGTGACTCACATGCAAACCCTTGACTAGGCCTTGGGTCATGGGTCAAAAGATACTAGTATGACACTATCTAGGGTGTTTTACAACCATTCTAGTAGGCAAAGTCTTAAGTTGAACAAGTATTTGTAATGGCTTAGTTGCTCTTGTCAAAGTTCCCAATTAGGCATTTTTTAAAACATTTCTAACATGCAACTACATGCCATGATACAACTAATATAAACATCCTAATGCAAGTGATTCTATCAACTAATATGACATATAAACTACATGCAAGTCCTAAGTTCACATTGTTATACCGCATCAATCAAAATAAAGCCACATAGTCATTAACATAAAGAGGAAAAAGGAGATTGGAAAGATCATACAATGCGGTCTTTAATATCCTCATGTCTCGGATGTGGCGTAGTCAATCAATGTGAACAAGGATAGAACAAACACAATATATACAAAACAATATATACAAGACTACAAAAGGAAATAAACATGTTTTTGGGTTTTTCAATTTTCAATTTTTTATGATTTTCGAACTTTTTCAATTTTTTGGATTTTTTTGAATAAGAGTTAAATGTTAGAATTCCCATCCCCACAGTAATATGGGCATTGTCTTCAATGGCCAAAATGATGGAAATTATGCAAAGATGATGCATGATTTCTATACTAAATGCAATCTACACTAAGCTACACTACATGATGCATGGTTTTTGTTATGACGGAGAGGATAATTTAGATTACCTCCCGTTGTGTATGCATTAACTTCCCCAAACCGAGTTAGACACTATTGCTAATGTACAAGGATGGGTGTAGTTCATGCACACACTATGCAATGCATGAAACGAATTTGTCATTTTGGATTTTGAAAATGGGAACAATAAAATGAGAACACCTCAATGGTACCGAGGTGTGAGTCCTCTATGGTGCTAGGACTACTCCAACAATGATAAAAATACAAGGTAACAAGACACAAACTTCTCTTCATGAAACTTTGAAAGATAAAGAGGAGAGATGAGAAAACTTCACTTAAACTTAGGTGGGTGCCTCTCGCCCGCTCCACCTAGTGATGAAGTAGTCTTCTAGACATCGGCATCATCTCCCTCTACATCGCTATCCCAAATATCCTTTGAGGCATCACTCAAACTTGGGTCCATGAATTCGTCTTCCTCACTCTTAAGCTCCACCGTGTCACCTCCACAAGAATTGCCACTCTCCTCCTCTTGTCTACCGTTCGCCCCTTCATTAGCTCTCTCCAAGTTGGGGAAGAGCAAATCCATTT
This sequence comes from Silene latifolia, assembly GCF_048544455.1. Classification (NCBI taxonomy): domain Eukaryota; kingdom Viridiplantae; phylum Streptophyta; class Magnoliopsida; order Caryophyllales; family Caryophyllaceae; genus Silene; species Silene latifolia. Next base: position 95,831,153 of record NC_133527.1, read on the forward strand.
GAGCCCATGAGGGGAAAGCTCCTTCCTCACTAATCCGTCCTCTTCGACCCATCTCGTGATATTGAGGATAGAGTGTATAGTAAGTGTCCACGGAGGTCTCGTATTGTCGGTAGTGTAGATCTTGTAAGATTCTCGTGACAAAGTCATCACGGGGGAGGATGAAGGGGTTTGGATGGTTATACGGTTGGTAGGGGAAAGGGTAGGGAGGCACTTTTATCTTCTCATTTTGAGTTTGTTGTTCTTGTTGTTGTGGTGGTGGATTTGATGGTGGTGGTGCTTGCCTTGTTTGACTTGGGATGAGGTAGGATGGCATTGGAGACAAGTTTCCTCTTCTTGGGAAGATCCGTGGTAGATCGGCCATTGGAAGATAAATCGGATCGCTTCCTTTTGTCAACCACTTTATCCGCTTATCAACCCCCTCAAGGGTTATCCAATGGTGATGGACGAGAAGGAGATCTTCATTAATTCTCGTGTTTCCCATAAGTGGAGTGTACTCATTATTCTCATTGAACCTTGGGTTGAAGTGCTTTGCAAGTCTAGTAATGAGTCCTCCATTCACTATGTGCTTCATTCCATCATCATCCCAATTTCTAAACTTTGCCCATTTCTCTAGCAAAACTAGAGGTGCATTGAAGTGATACCCATTTCTCCCTTGAATGTTGAGGTAGGATTCCATAAACACAAGGTCTAATTGGTTCACGATGGCCGGATCTCGGCGGGCAAGTAGAGTGCCCGAAAGAAATCGATATGTAAGCCTCAAGATCGGGTTTTGGATATGAAAAGCAAGACATTCCTTGGTATGAATGAAATCCCGGCCCGTCATGGCCCTCCACAAAGGTTCAACACTATACTTTTTGGGTTTCGATGTTCGGGTAGGCGAAACATCAAGTCCAAACACATTTGCGAATTCTACAAGGGTCATCATCCTAGAAACTTTCTCCAACCTAAACTCTATGCATATCACTTTGTTCAAGGTTGTAATCTTTAAAAAGTTCAAAAATTCAAGCACAAGAGACCGATAGGTTGGTTCATACATGCGAAAAAGGGTTGAAAGACCGAAAACCTCAAAGAGAGCTTCCACTTGGTGATAAATCCCAAGTTTCCTCAAGGTAGCATGACATAAAAACTTAGTGGGAAGAATATTCTTACTTAGAAGCCGGTGGAAGACTAATTATTGCACATCATTGAGAAATTCCACATTTGAGAAGTCATCAAGCCTTGTAAGATCTACAATCTCTTCATGTTCCCTTCTTAAAGTGTTGAGATGGGAGGTAGAAGAACTTCCCATCATCCTTGGTCTTCTTGCACTCCTAAAAGAAGATCTCCTTGGTGCCATTCTTGATTATTTTGTTGGATTCTTTTGATTTGTGAAAGGGTAAGGATGTTCCTTGTTGACTGAGTGTTGCCTTTTGGAAACCCTAGAAAATTGGGGCTTTTTGATCTTGTGGGTTAAGAGAATGATTTGGGTATGTATGGGAGTCATAAGGAGGTGGGTTTTATAGTGCAAGTGGAAGGAGTAGTGATGTGTCACTATATGTGTGGTGGGGTGTAATTTAATTAGGAAAAAGTCGGGTTGAAACAGCGTGGGAGGACGAGCGGATTCGTGCTGAAGACGCTCGGATTGGTGCTCCTCGAGACGGGTGGATTCTGGGCAATACGCCCGGATTCTTTCACAGCGAAATTCCAAAATTTTGACGCCTCAAAGACGGGCGTCCCGAGCTTAAGACGCTCGGATTCTTTTTCACCGAGACGGGCGTCTCCTTTTGAAGATGGACGGATTCCTCTACAGAGATTTTCCTTGAAATGCACAGGTAGAAAGACGGGCGTCTTTCTTCAAATCCAGCCGAATTTTACAAGACAGGCGTTTTTCTTCCTAGGGCGCTCGGATTCGACCTCAGTCCAAAAATCTTCAAATTCTCAGCGTAGATGGATGGACGGTTTCTCCTCTAAACGTCCGGATTCCAGCAATACGGCCGGATTCGGGCTGTGAATTTCTTCCCTTGACTTTTTCTCCTCTCTTAGATGCGTCCCCACACTCGAGAATTCGTTCCTTTCTTCATTCAAAATTCATTAGTAACCCTCCCTCACTTACGCTCATGAAAAGAGTTCATGCTATTTATTAAAACAAATGCAATAAAACAATAAATACAAGTTAGAGGGTTAATATATTTACAAGTGGTGGTTTAGGGAGGACTCCACCAAACTCTCCCTTAGATGGTCCTTTCAAGGGTGAGGAGGCCCGAGGTAGGTGACCTCGACCTCTCCAAAAAACGCTCCTTTATAGTATGGCTTCAACCTTTGACCATTTACCTTGAACTTGCTTCCATCTTCCGCCTTGAGTTCGAAATCTCCATATTTTCCAACTTCGGTTATCACATAGGGACCCATCCATCTAGAGTTCAATTTTTCCGGAAAGAGTCGGTAGCGGGAATTGAATAGAAGGACTTTGTCTCCCTTGTGCAAGGCCTTTTGTCTAATTCTCTTATCATGAAGCAATTTCGTTCTTTCTTTGTAAATCTTTGCATTCTCATAGGATTCTAGTCGGAACTCCTCCAACTCTTGGATTTGAATCATCCTCCTTTGACCGCTCAATTTGAGATCAAGATTAAGTGCTCGGATTGCCCAATAAGCTTTGTACTCCAATTCGATTGGCAAATGACATGCTTTTCCATAGACAAGCTTGTAAGGGGAGGCTCCTATGGGAGTCTTATAGGCCGTCCTATAAGCCCAAAGAGCATCATCAAGCTTTGTGCTCTAATCTTTCCGAGTCTTGTTCACAACTTTCTCAAGGATTTGCTTGATCTCTCTATTTGAAATCTCGACTTGACCGCTTGTTTGAGGATGATATCCCAAGCCGGTTCTATGTTGGACACCATATTTGGTCAAAAGGGATGCAAGCTTCTTCTCATGGAAATGCATTCCTCCATCACTAATGATTGCTCTAGGAACTCCAAATCTTGGGAAAATTATCTTCTTGAAAAGCTTGGTGACCGTTTTTGCATCATCATTTGGGGTGGCAATTGCCTCCACCCACTTTGAGACATAATCTACGGCCACAAGGATGTACTTATTCCCATTGGATGTCACAAAGGGCCCTTGGTAGTCGATTCCCCAAACATCGAAGATCTCCACCTCTAGAATGCCCCTTTGTGGCATTTCATTCCTCAATGAGATATTTCCCGTTCTTTGACAAGCGTCGCAATGAATGATGAATTCTCTTGTATCTTGAAACATTGTAGGCCAATAGAAGCCTGATTGGAGAATTTTTGCAACGGTTCTCCTTGCTCCATGGTGCCCACCGTAGGGTGATGAATGACATCCTTCCAAGATTCCTTGGATTTCCCATTGAGGGATGCATCTCCGGTAGAGCCCATCACTACACTCCTTGTAGAGGTTTGGGTCATCCCAAAAGTACCTCTTCACTTCGAATAGGAATCTCTTCCTTTGGTTGTGGTTCAAATTTGGAGGGAGTACCTTTCCAACAATATAATTGGCATAATCGGCAAACCATGGGGTGATGTGCCTTTCAAGTTGTGTTTGAATGGCCATCAAAATATCGTTGGGGAATGAGTCATTGATCGGGGTTTCTCCATTTTCATCATGAAACCGGATCCTTGACAAGTGATCCGCCACTACATTCTCGGCTCCTTTCTTGTCTCTTATTTTCAAGTCAAATTCTTGAAGAAGCAAAATCCATCTCAACAATCTTGGTTTTGCCTCCTTCTTTATCAAGAGATGTCGGAGAGCGCGATGATCCGAAAATACAATCACCTTGGATCCAAGCAAGTAGGAACGGAATTTATCCAAAGCATATACAATGGCAAGAAGCTCCTTTTCGGTTGTGTCATAATTCACTTGGGAGAGGTCGAGGGTCTTTCTTATGTAATAGATGGCGTGAAGAGCTCTCCCTACCCGTTGGCCAAGAACCGCTCCAACGGCGTAGTTGCTAGCGTCACACATAATCTCGAAAGGTAACTCCCAATTCGGGGGTTGAATGATCGGTGCCGAGATTAGTGCTTCTTTGATTCAATTAAAAGCTTCAACACACTCATCAGTGAATTGGAATTGGGCATCTTTAAGCAAAAGTTGAGTGAGGGGTTTCGCTATTTTTGAAAAATCCTTTATGAAACGACGATAAAAACCCGCGTGACCGAGAAAACTTCTCACCCCTCTAACATTCACGGGAGGTGGGAGTTTCTCTATCACCTCAACTTTAGCTTTATCGACCTCGATGCCCTTTTCCGAAATCAAATGACCCAAGACAATTCCTTCATTGACCATGAAGTGACACTTTTCCCAATTTAAAATAAGACTAACATCTTCACACTTTTGCAACACAAGAGAAAGATTATGCAAACATGAGTCAAAGTCCTTTCCATATACACTAAAATCATCCATAAAAACTTCCATTATGGTCTCTAGGTAATCGGAGAAGACACTCATCATGCATCTTTGGAAAGTGGCGGGGGCATTACATAAACCAAAAGGCATCCTCCTATATGCAAAAGTGCCATAAGGGCATGTGAAAGTGGTCTTATTTTGGTCATCCGGGTGTATAGGGATTTGGAAGAATCCCGAATACCCGTCAAGGTAACAAAATAATTTGTTGGAGGCTAACCTCTCAAGCATTTCGTCAATGAATGGTAAAGGGAAGTGATCCTTTCTTGTTGCGGAGTTTAACTTCCGATAGTCAATGCACATACGCCAACCGGTGATCATTCTTGTGGGTATTAGTTCATTCTTTTCATTTGTCACTACTGTAGTACCTCCTTTCTTAGGTACCACTTGGACGGGGCTAACCACAAAGAATCCGATATGGGATATATGATTCCCGCATCAAGTAATTTCATGACTTCTCCTTTGACAACTTCTTGCATGTGGGGGTTCAATCTTCTTTGGGGTTGAATGGTAGGTCTATGGTCTTTCTCTAGATGAATTCTATGCATGCAAAAGTTGGGACTTATACCCTTAAGGTCATCTAGACTATAACCTATAGCCTTCTCATGTTGTTTCAACACATCAAACAATTTTCCCAATTGGTCATCATCAAGTCTATCATTAACAATCACGGGTTTGGTCTTTGATTCATCAAGGTAAGCATATTTCAAATTTGGGGGAAGGGGTTTTAAAGTGGGGGTTTGTACCTTACTTTCCTCCTTTGAAGTTTTATTGAGAATTTGCCCAATCTCCATTAGACATTCCATTCTCATAGCATACTCAACTTCATTTTCATCAACCTCATCATATTCAAATTCCATGATGGGTTCCTCTTGCTCTTGAGCTTGTAAAATATCTTCTAGGATGGATTGCTCATCCTCTATGGGTTGACATGCTTCCACTAGAATGTTATGCACTAATTCGGATTGTGCGCGAGTAAGTTCCTTGTTAGCTAGAGCGGCCTCAAAAAGATCCACCTCCAATTCCCAATACATATTTTTAGCCTCACTTGCTTCCAAGGCTTCCAATGCTTGCATGGGATCCTTGAAGAAAGGTATACTCAAGTGGTCCTCTACCAAACAATCTATAAGATCCATCTCGCAAAATATCGAACAACTTGAAAACGATTAGAACAAACCTTGAGGAGTTTTACTTCCCTAAGGCGAAGAAAGACACAACTAATAACAATAAAAGGGAAATCTAAATCAAGTAAACACCGTCCCCGGCAACGGCGCCATTTTTGATCGGTCTGTTTCGTGTTCACAATTAAAGGTGTGGTCGTTGGGTCACGTCCGAATCAAAACACAATTTATAGCTTCACAAACAACTCTACAATTAGTAAAGAGGCAAGTAAAGGTCGGATCCCAAGGGACGAGTATTCACTAGTAGAAAAAGTCTCATTGACATCGGTTATTTTACCCTATTTACATCGCTTTTGTGGCGATGTTTCTGGGGGCGACGTATTTAGTATTTTTAGCTAAACATCGATTTCAGAACCGATGTAAATAGTATAAAATTAACATCGATTATGGGTAAAAGCGATGTTAATAGTGTTTCAATTACATCGGTTTTGGTCTAAAACCGATGCAAATAGTATATTATTAACATCGGTTATAGGTGAAAAGCGATGTTAATAGTGTCTCAATTACATCGGTTTTGGTCTAAAATCGATGTAAATAGTATATTATTTACATCGGTTATAGGTGAAAAGCGATGTTAATAGTGTCTCAATTACATCGGTTTTTGTTTGAAACTAATGTAATGTAAATGGCATTTTTACATCGTTTTGTCTGAAACTGATGTATGAAACTGATGTAGTATGATTCAGAATGACGATTTACTCTTAAGTTAGGGGCCTACAAAATGAATCAATATAAAATAACAACCCTGCATCTTATTCCTTCCAACAATTTTAAACACAACTACATATTTATTATACCAAAAAAATATCATAGCGTATACAATTCCGTCCATTCAAAATAATTTAAAATGTACACTACAAGCTTCTACGACGCAAAATGTGTATTTTCAATTACAATTTCTAGAAATCTAAATCATGCATACTCTACACGTTCTTTCCATAATAAAGCGACCAAAGCTCTCGAACCTCGTTCATTTGTTCAATTGTCATTTGCGAACCTGAAACACACTACATACAAGAGTAAGGATTAGAATTAGGAAGAGGTAGACATTTAAAAAATACGAACAATATCTATACATAAAAATAAATTCAAAGGGCTTTATTACATAATAGCTATATACTTGCCTTTTGCACAAATCGTACCAATTTGTTATCAACTACGTCAGAAGCTCAGTACCTGCAAGAAAATTATGTTCTAGTAAACATAAGCCTTCATAAATATAACTCAGAACAACCCAAAAATGACCCCTGACCCAACTCATAAGCAAAAATGACGTCAACTGCGATGACCAGAACGCCCCATCGAACGAATAGAGTGTCGAAAGGCAATGTCACAATGAGATTCATGCACTATATGATTTCTACTTATTTGACTAGGCATCACAAGGTTCCTCGGGACAGTGTACTAAACAACATTTCAAACATGAATTGAAAGTTTGTCGCTGGAAGAAGTTCTAAGCACACTATAAAATAAATATCAATAAGACAACTACAAGTCTGCACCAATTTACTTGATGCTCAAAAGTAAAAATCAACCTTTGAGCATGTATTAATTCCCAAAGGTACTCACATCTTAAACACATAACCAGCATTAATACAACAGGAAACAACAACAAACAGTCAAACATTAACCATACATAACCAAAACAAAAGGGAAGAATCAAAGAATGTATAATTAGAACTCGGAAAAATGTATTTCATTTTGCAGGTAAGTACTGAGAGTAACTATAAAACAAGGAACAGCGTGACAGTCATTACTTTCGTAAACTCAACACAGAAGTAAGAAACAACCCACCACAAGATACTACGATCCATAATTTCGCAAACTGAACACTGAAATAACACAATGCGACAGTCATTACTTTCGCAAACTCAAAATTGAACTCAACTCTTCTACTTATTTCTATTTAATATTCCATGTCATTTTTAGGTATTTGTTTCAAGTTCTTGTGTTTTCATTTTTAGTCTCTTATATTCTTTGCTTGAGTCACTAGTTGAGATCGAGTCGCAGAGAATGTGGCTGTTTTTGTGAAGAATCATGAATAACATGTTCAAGAATCATGTATTCTAATATTCACCAATGTCTAATGTGATACTCCATTTAAATCTCAGTTAATAAGTACATTAAGTTTTACTCGTTAACAACTTAACATTACGGAAAGAAAAGTGTTAGGAAACATACTATACAGTGCGAGAAGAAAAGTAGTTACTTTAAAGAGTTGCCACTCTTGTATCTTCTTATTTGCACAATAATAATATCACCATCAGCGATTGAATCAGCAGCACGTGTAAGAGAGCTCATACTTTTCATCTCACTATCATCCCTCCCCTGAAAGTTCACAAATTTTTTACACATTGAGTAAAATCTTGAACATTTGGTAAATTTCAAAGTGAATGGACAAAATTTCATGAACATTAAGCAATCAATTTTACGAATCGATAGAAACTTTCAAATAATTCTATAGTTTAATCAATTTTAAGGGAACAACATATCAATTTAAGAAATTAAAAAAGCTAAAGATTATGGAGATTAATTGAGAAAGAAACAAAGTAGAAGCAACCTATATATTTTCTTATTCATTAAAAACCAAATTACCGATTCTCAGCGGTTGCATAATGAGTTTTTCACTGCTAAAAAAAAAACAAATTACCGATTCTCAGCGATTCTCATTAAAAACCAAATTACCGATTCTCAGCGATTCTCAGCCCGGTGCACAATGGCGTCCCCGCTAGGCGAGGGTCCGGGGAAGGGTCCCACAACAAGGGTGTAATTGGGGCAAGCCTTCCCTTGCCATTTTGGCAAGAGGCCGCTCCAAGGACTTGAACCCGTGACCTCACGGTTACAAAGCAACATCTAAACCGGTGCGCCAAGGCTCCCCTTGCATAACCAGGAAAAAATTGATTTACTTGCCTTGAGTAGAAAACTTAAGATAATTCATATATGAGATTTCTCAGTTGGTGTAACTGTGTAAACATAAGATACCCAAACTTATTTGAAGAGCATTACAGTGTGAAAAAAGATGATACCATAATAATTTTAGAAATGTAAAACATTTTTTATTGCCAAAAAAAAGGTCAACTTTACAATTTGGATAGTGTAAAAGATTGGGTAAGATAATTGCATGGTAGGAAGGGAGCAAAACCTAAAATCTCACTTATCCTACATAAGGCCATCCTGTCCAAGACTTGCCCGTACAAGTGTTAAAGTTCACGGAAAAAATCAGCACATTTTTGATAAATCGGGAAAAAATTACATTCGATCCAAGGAAATTTGAGTACACTAAGCCACAAGGTTCAAGAAAAGTTACTCTGTCATCAGGAAGAGGCAATGCGTTTTCTCGAGTTGCTATCTATCTTCTTAAGATGTCGTTGAGTATTATGCCAAATGCCAGAACTAGGAAAGTATGTACCAACGTGAGAACCGCGAATCTATGAAGCCAGAATATGCAAAGAAAAGCAGGTAAGCCGTTAGTTAGTAACGAGATCTTTCCTCAAACCAGGTTGGAAAAAAATAAGACTACATAAACATGATATTCAAATTTAACACACAGTGGAGACTACTTCATAAGTCCAGCCATATATAGACAGCTTAACTTAATGGGAGCCGCAATAGTGTGTGTGCGTGTGGTATGAGCTTGATGCTCACAAGGATTCTATCACGGGTTTTAAAAATGAAAGAGACAAAACATTTCCCGTTCATTTGTATTCCTGTTTTAAAGAAGTGTTATTTTACATTTCTACGTTCTAGCAGTTTTTCATCAATTGCCCACTACTCCTGATAAGGTCCAATGCATCTTTTTATCAGGCTTTTATTGTTGGTTGTTGTTGTTGCACCGAATTGCCTCTATCATCAACCAAGCTAAATATAAGGCAAAAGAGGACAACAAATCAGTTTACCTTGCTCTCTAAATCCAAGGCTTTGGACGCCAGCCCCTCTAACCACTGAGTTATCCGAAGGCACAGCTGAGCAGTGAGTTCCTTGGCAACAAACTTACAAGCCTCCAGATGAGTAGTTGTTGGGCTCAAAACAAGATCTCCAGGAAGTTTTTCACTGCTATGTTAAACAAAAATCAACAACCATAACATCAAGCAAATCCTCGGTCAACAAAAAGATTAGTGCATTTACATTATTAAACAATCGCCTTAAGAAGCATTGCAAAAGTATGCACAAAAGTAGACAATCAGGAATACTAACCTGCATAACCCAAACAAGTAAGGTTGTACTAAATAGTAGTGTCCGAACTTTTTTAAGGTCATCGAACTTTCCTGCGATGTAAGTAAAAAATTGTCAAAGAAATACAAGAAATTATACTTTGTTATTTAACTTGATTAATTAAGTACACTAGAAGAAGGGACAGCAACCTCGGACAAAATGATATGTAGGTGGCTATAGTAGGGCTATAGTAGGAATGACTAAATCAGCCCCATTAAAAACAACATTACAAGCAAATACCTCAAAGATAAACAAAGATATTTCCTTTCTAACCAAATACCTCAAGATAAACAAATATAATACCTCGCTAGTAAGCAATGCAAGCGAGTGACGAAGGTTTCATGACAAACTAACAATAAAAACAGATATTGATCCTTGGTTCCGTGACGAAGGTTTGGAAACATGGTAATGACGAAGGTTTCATGACAAACTAACAATAAAAACAGATATCGATCCTTGGTTCCGTTTTCTTAGTAATTATGGCTTAAAAGACGACGAGCTAAGAAAAATCAATTTCAATACAAACACATCGAATTCAGTTTAGGGTATAACCACCCAAACAATCAAAATCATAATAATAATAAAATAAATTCAATAAAACCAATATCAAAGGTGAAGTAATCAAATAACCCACAACATATATATTCATCTTCAAAATCTAAATATTCCTGCAAGATTTCTCCATAGTGCATATAAAACATGAACATAACCATCAACAAATTACAATATAGACACAATAACACAAAAATTATACAAAAAAATCGAATTAAACATAAGAATCTAAAAATTAGGGTTTATACCTCAAACAGAAGAGAGAACAAGGGTGGTACTCAAGGTGGTTGTTCGCCGCTGTTACGAGGGGTTAGTGACGGGCCAGTATATGAATAGCGGTGTGGCATGAGAGACATGAAATCCTGGTGGTAGAGGGCGGGTAAAGATGATAGCGAGAGCGAGGTCGAATGAAGAGGCGAAAAATTATATCAGAAAGTGAAGGGTCTTGGGGAAATAAGAGACTAGGTAGTTTTTTTTGTCTATTAATTGAGAATGCTTTTACATCGGCCCTTTAAAACCGATGTTAATGATACCATCTTTACATCGTTTATGTTAAAATCGATGGTACAAATATCTTTGTACATTATTTTTTAAAAATCCGATGTTATTTATGAACATTTACATCGTTTCAACTATAACCGATGTCTTTGTGGCGATGTAAATAGGACTTTTTCTACTAGTGATTGAAATGAGATTCCTATTGAAACTAGTGGTGTCTTAGGTGTGTCACAATTTGGGTTGATGTAGAAGGTCACTAACTAAAATAGCAATGAAAATAAACTAGCAAGATGAATTAAAAGGGGTGCAAACAATTGATTAAAAAGCACTAGGGTGTCATGGGATCATAGGGGAATCAAGGGAATTGATCATACAAACATGTTCTCAAATTATAAGCAAGCAATTATTGTTGTGATGGATTGAGTTGGGTTATATCTTACAATCCTAGGAAAGTTTGGGTCCCGGAGCCGAATCGATTAGATTGTACAACACCTACAAGTCGACTTAATCTTCCCTACTCAACAACATGCATGGTCTAATGAGACTCGAGTTAGGTTATGTCTTACAAGTCTCATTGAAAAGATAGGAGATGGTGGTAAATCCAAGGATTCATAGGCTTAGCATTTCATCAAATATAACATGTGCATGAGTTGAGATCAAAACAAGAAAGCAAATAAAACATGAAAGCATATTAATTTAAGCATGAATCATTCCCCATGTTGGTTTCCCCTAATCACCCATTAACCCTAGCTAAGAGACTACTCACTCATTATCATGTTGATCATGCTAGCAAGGTTGTCAATCATACCAACAAAATGAAACATGATGAATAAATAAAAGTAATTAACAATAATTAAAAAGGGATTAAGAGAATTATACCTACTAATGGTTCCAATAATAAAGCAAAGATAAAAGAAGTACTTGAATGCTTGATTGAGAGGTTGTCAATCTCCCAATAATAACCCAAATAATCTTCAATTACCCAAAATAAAGGATGAACAAAAGAGAGATTAAGGAAATAAAACTTGTATTAGAACTTGATTAATTGTTGATTACAAAACTAAAGAGAGATTTAATTGATATTAACTACTCTAAATATTGATAAGAAGAACATGCTCTTCTAATTAGACTAATGGGGTATTTATAGTGGAAATTAGGGGGATGCAGTAGGGTTAACTAAGGGTTAAACTAGTAATTACACTTTTTAGATTGAGCAGGGAGGAGACGGTATTTTCCGAAGGAAGGGCTTCTTTATTTGTAGCTTGGAGAAGAGGAAATCGCGTTGTAGAGGAATCCGGGCGGATTAGGGTCGGGACGGGCGGATTCTGGCGATGGAACCCGAGCGGATTCAAGAGAATCCGGGTGGATTGTGGTGATGGAATCCGAGCGTCTTGGTGGAAAACCGCATGGATTGTGCAGGTGGAGGACGGCCGGATTGTAGACAATCCGCACAGATTGTGCCTCAGCAAGGCTTCTTCTTCTTTTCTTCCCTTTTCTTCATAAATTCCTTGGGGATTTCCTTGGGGACTCAAGGATCCTTTCTCAACATTACTCATCTACTATCATATGTACAAAGGCCTTCTAATCTTGTCTCTCCTTGATGCTTGGTCATTTAATTCGATCAATTTAGTCTCGTTTTGCCATGAAAATGCAAGATTCTTACTCCTTTCCTACCAAGGGATCAAAATCTCAAAGAATATGCAAAACAAAGAACTAAAGATAATAAATGACCCAAATATGCACTAAAAAGCATGGGAACAAGGCTAATTCGGGGGCTAAATATGCGCTAATTATGGTCACATCAGGTATGAAATTGAAGCTTTTGAAAAGTTCAAAGAGTTTCAGAATGAAGTAGAAAACCAATTAAAAAGAAGATTAAAACATTACGATTAGATCCTGGTGGGGAATATTTAAGTAATGACTTTAATGATCACCTTAAAAACTGTGGTATTGTATCTCAGTTAACTCCTCCTGGCACACCACAACTGAATGGTGTGGCTGAAAGGAGCAATCGAACTTTATTAGATATGGTCCGATCAATGATGAGTGAAACTGAGTTACCTAAGGGTCATTTTGGGGATTTGCCATTTTATCTGCAATACGCTCACTTAATCAAAGTCCCACTAAAACAACTGACAAAACTCCATATGAGATTTGGAAAGGGAAGGTCCGGAATTTGCGATACATGAATGTATGGGGTTGTGATGCTTATGTGAAGAGCAAGTCTGACGATAAGCTTGCACCTCGTTCTGACAATTGTATATTTGTAGGATATCCTAAGGAAACTTGTGGATATTTCTTCTACAATTGTAACGAAAACAAAGTGTTTGTGGCTCGTGAGGCTGTCTTTCTAGAAAAAGAGTTTATTTCTAGCAAACGGAGTGGGAGAAAATTTGAACTTGATGAAGTTCAAGAGCCACAAACTGATGTGACAGTACAGGAAGATGTTCTTTCTACGTCTAACTCGGTTATGATTCCTTCTAAACCTAAGAGGTCAGGTAGGGTTACTCGCCAGCCTGATGGATACCTTGGTATTATCGAGGAAGATGGTGACTATGAGGTAATACTTTTAGAAAGTGATGAACCTAACACCTACAAAGCGGCTATTACTAGTTCTAACTCTAAGTTATGGCTCGAGGCCATACAATCCGAAATGGATTCCATGTACGATAATCAGGTATGGGACCTGGTTGACTTACCTAAAGATGTTCGACCTCTTCAGTGTAAGTGGATCTTTAAGATTAAAATCAGCATGGATGGACATAAAGATGTCTACAAAGCTCGATTAGTAGCAAAAGGTTTCACCCAGGTTCATTGTTTACACTATGACGAAACTTTTGCACCAGTATCTATGCTTAGATCTGTTCGGATAATGTTAACGATTGCTGCATTTCATGATTATGAGATATGGAAAATGAATGTGATGACCGCATTCCTGAATAGGTTTCTGGAAGAGGAAGTGTAAATGACACAACCTGAAGGTTTTGTGGATCTGAAAATCCTAACAAAGTATGCAAACTTAAGAGATCCATTTATGGTCTTAAAGAAGCGTCAAGGAGTTGGAATCATCGTTTTGATCATGTTATTAAATATAATGGTTTTTCTCGAAGTGTTGAGAAACCACGTTTATACATGAAGTTTAGTGGGAGTAAAGTTGTTTTCTTACTTTTATATGTTGACGACATATTACTCATTGAGAATGGTGTAGATATGCTTGCTTTTGTCAAAAAGTGGTTAGGAAATTACTTCCAGATGAAAGATTTGGGAGAAGCTCAGCGCATCTTGGGTATCCGGATATATAGAGATAGATCCAAAAGGATATTAGCTTTTAGTCAAGAAGCTTATATCGATAAGATTCTTGACCGATTCAATATGAAAAACATGAAGAGAGGTTTTCTACCTATAGGCAGTGGGATTACTTTGAGCAAGTCGCAGTGTCGTACTGAGCCTAAGGATATTGAACGCATGAAATCGATTCCCTATGCTTCCGCTGTTGGATCGATCATGTATGCTATGACGTGCTCTCGTCCTGACGTCTCGTATGCTTTGAGTATGACAATTCGTTATCAGAAAACTCAAGGTAAAAGTCACTGAATAGCTGTCTGAATATTCTTAAGTACTAGAGAACGACTAAGGATTCATTCTTGGTATTTAGAGGAGAATCTGAATTACGTGTAAAAGGTTATACGGATGCCAGTTTCCAAACCAATAGGGATGATTTGAAATCCAAGGCTGGTTTTGTCATTTTAATTAACGGAGGAGCTGTTTGCTGGAGAAGTTTTAAGGAGTGTGACTGCTGATTCTATAATGGAAGCTGAGTACATTGCAGCCTCTGAAGCTTCACAGGAAGCTATTTGGATTAGGCAATTCTTAGAGGGACTGAAAGTAGTTTCGACCGCCGAGGATCCTATCACTTTATATTGTGATAACAGTGGGGCAAATTTTCAAGCAAAAGAGCCCAAGTCTAGTAATAAGTCTAGACACGTACTTAGAAAATTTAATGTAATTAGGGAATTAATTGAAATGAAGATAATTACAGGCTATAAGGTTGGGACAGCTGACAACATAGCTGATCCTTTAACAAAATCATTGTCTCAAGCTAAACATGATAGTCATGTAGTTTCTATGTGATTGCGACGAATGCCAGAACTATTGTAAATTATGCGATATGTAATCATTAAGATATTGTATTTATTATTTCATATATGATATTATATTTATCTTTGTATTCAGTTTTTATATCTGAATTTAAATACATTGTTTTGTCCAAATTGGTTGTATAGACAATGTCTAACCCTTTTAAAGTGAACTCGATTAACATTGTATTTTATCCCTAGTTAGTTAATCAGGTGACGTCTCAGAGTGACTAGATTGTAAAGCGATTGATGAGAAGTTTGACTGTTATTTGGTCATAGTGATGGCTGGTCGATTACATAGGCAGATTGTGAGACGATTTGTCGGACAGTGATTGTTTAAAGAGTCCTTTTGTTGATGGGTCGTGACGAGGATTTCTATTTATTCCTTCGAGTCAATTCTTTAGCCTGTTGACTATTTGTCTGAGTTGGTGCTGTTTTTCGATGGCTTAGGTTTTTGCTCTAGGTCGCGTCGTAAAAGGAGGCCAGTGAGCATTTACTGGGTCATTGTGATCTGCATCAAACAAAGAAAATAGGTCAACAGGATTGTCCACCCATGTCATTTTTATATCTCAAGGCCACTCGAAGAGAGGTGACTGGAAATGCGTGGTCAAGCTCGGATGAGATCTATAGTAGATTATCCGGTCACACAAGCATTCTCCTGATCGAGAAAACCAATTTATGATATGATCATGTGCAAGAACGACCTGAAAGACATCTTGGATTGAGTGGGAGATAATATCAAGAGAATTGGTAGCGCACACTTGTATCGGACAAGTGGGAAATTGTTGGAGTGAGTGTCCTCCACAATAGTGCGTCTACATATTAAATACCGTACAAGGAATATCAGGGATTTATTTTATATATTTGTCAGTTGATCAACGTAAATCGGTAACGCTCGGCTAACTAGATTTTGACGTTACTGTCGTAAGACGGCTGTGATTAACTAATCCCTTTAGATCACACCTATGGGATAACGCCAAAATGGAAAAAAACTAATTATTTGTATAAAGATACAAATATAATTAGTACCTTGTATATATTGACTTAAGATAAGTCATGTGAATATTATTTGTTGACGAGTTACGAACTCGGACCAAATGGATTTATTATTCAACTATGTGATAATTGATTAATAAATAGAAGGGATGTAGTAATTAATAGTTAGTTACTAATATTTGTAATTTGTGTGTATATTTTGAGATGGAGGTAATTATTTAATATTTATAAGAGGTTGTAATATTAACTAATTATTTATTATAAGACACATTTTATATTGATAAAATGGTAAAATGTCACTTAATAGTTAAGTATACATTAATATTTAATTAGTGTTATTCAAATGTTAAATAATTAATTAAATTAATAATTAATTATATAATATAATTAAACATATGTCTTATATGCATTTGTGGGACAAATGTCGAAAATTAAAATAGACCAAAAGTAGACAATTGTACCGTCCAATACAGGATTTGAGTCACCCATGTTACTTAGGCACCAACCCACTACTAATTGTAGTTGAATTGTTTACATTTCTTGGCCTATAAATAGGCTACTATTACACATTATAAAAGGGTGATTTTCACTTACTCTATAAACTTGATTGGTTTTACTAGTGAAGAAAACAAGGTTTTCTTCATCATCTTCATCACACAAGCTTGATCAATTTGTTGATCAAAGCCTCATCAAATATTCACAAAAAAAAATATTATACATAAAGTTAATATTATTAAAGTAATAATATAACATAATAAAAAAGGTTACTTATAAAAATACCTAGTTAGTATTTTATAAGTTTGGGGCTTAATCTTGGGTGTATCTTAAAGGAGATCACCTAGGTTGGTGATTTGGGTATTGGAGGATCATCTACAAAATATAAGCTCAAGAACAACATCAAGGAAAAATTCCTTGAGTTATTGTGCCCAAATATTTCCAATAGCAATGTAAGAAAATTCTTCTTATATGGTTTTATACCATTTTTTATGTTGTTTACATTTGCATGCATGTAGATTTAGACCATGTTATGAAATTAGCTAGTAATTATAATATCATTAGAAGAGTCTAAAAAAGGTCTAAATACTAACAAACATCTGTAGACATACCACCTGCGAGTTCACCCGCACACGGCGGTCTTAAAGCCACGTGTGGAAACGTGATGCCTTTTTTGTATGAGATGGGATCCTTAGTTTGGTCGGTTTTATCTCCATGAAGGTCTCGAAACGAGCAATTTGTGATTGAGTAGGGTCGCCACCAAGCAATTATGAGATGATTGGAAAGAGTTCGAATCAACTTTGCACCTTGGTCAAACAAAGTACAAAGCATAGTTTGACATAGTGGTTAAGGATAATGTCTCGTTCCCTTAGCATCCTATCTCTATAATGACTCTCGTTTTCCATGGATACGGGCATCCACTATCTAGAAAATTAGAGTAAGGGGTGAGGGTACGTATTGGAAAGCTCTTTAATTGAACATCCAATCCCGCCTGGTCAAAGCTACCTCTAATAATCGATCGCAGTTGCTTAAGTGCAAGAGTTGATGGAATGGGTTAAATGCATGAATACACATCCATTAGTTTAACCTAACATGTGAATTTGATCTATGTCAATTTTTTGAGACAAATATCAATAATTGATGTTGAAGTTAAGATTTAGATTGCTTGATCATGCGAGAAAACGGAACTGAACATCCATTTACAAGGTATACTTTGACAAAGCTTAATACGGCTTTAAAAATCATGCGATGCTGGAAAGAAATGCTTTTGAAAGATGTATTATAAATCGGTGTTTGAATGAATGACGAGACGATTCAGAGTGCATAAGAACTAGCCAATCCCGATTTGAAACATGTTTAAAAGTTTGAATGTTGATAAGACGTATGGGGCACGCCGAGTCGACCCAATCCGTATGCCATTCGACGAGTCAAACACGTCCAAATAACAGCCAAGTCAAACATAAGGTACACATCCTCTCTCACAAAAATATATATTCCCTTGGTTTCCTTCCAAGGGAAGCCACTTACATAGAGACAAAAGATCCGTATAGGGAAAGACAACGACATTCAGTCAATGACAACAACAAAAACAACAACTCTATTCTCTCTCTCGAAGTAAGACTACCTAAAGCATCTAAGAGGGAGACCGGGATAGAGCCTCACGCCAAAGGTCCCGGCTATACATCTGAGGATACCATATTGTCTTAGGCTGACCCTACGTCTTAATAGGTTTTGAAGCATGTCAAGTTGCCGTATTATCTCGATGTTATTTTATTTATACTTTTATGATCTTGGTATGTTTTGTAATATTTATTATTTAGGTACTCAAGCTTGATTCAATAGAAGCATATATGAAGTTGATCGAAGTCAAGGATAAATCTATGAAGTCGTCACAAAGTCCTATAAATAAGTTAAGGACATATTTTCTAAAAGAGTATCTTAGAACTACGCACAAATTCAAACTGACCATGAGGGAACGGTGTCCTCGGTTGAGGGAACAGTTACCTCAAGTGCTGAAGAACTCTGCTAGACTTTAAGGGAACTGTATCCTCATTTTAAGAGACTGTATCCTCAAAACTACAGTAGTTCGAGTTTTTATCTATTTTCTAAAAACTCTTTTTATCTCGTTTTGATTTATATTTTTCAAAACTATAATATCTCGTTTTACGACATGGATTTTGGTTGAATTAAAATCTAAGCTTGCATATCTTTTGGAGAAAGATTGCACTATATCTTGTTCAGAAGATATTATAGAATCTTTCAAACAAAAAGATATTCAAAGATTTGGTTTCTATCTAAACCAGAATCTTATTTTTCTAAAAGATGTTTTTAT
Organism: Silene latifolia; assembly: GCF_048544455.1. Taxonomy (NCBI): domain Eukaryota; kingdom Viridiplantae; phylum Streptophyta; class Magnoliopsida; order Caryophyllales; family Caryophyllaceae; genus Silene; species Silene latifolia. The sequence goes on from NC_133527.1 coordinate 95,849,953, forward strand.
TGTGGAAATCATTTTACTTTCCATAAAACTCTTAACCGAATTTCTTAAGATTCTATATGATCATTTTCGGTTATGTTTTCATAAAATACTAGTCTTTAAACTCGTGCACTGCACGGGTGATAATGAAAATTATTATTAGTAAAAGTAAACCTTACACCTATTTTTTGGAGAGATTTGATAAAAATTAGTCATTACGGATTACAAAATTTATAGGAAAGTTTTACAACAATTTAATTTTTTTTAACCTATATAATTTTGAAAATATTATATTTCTCAATTTTATTCAAGCTATTTATTCCGTTTTTTTGTCTTTCGACTTCCTTGAAATTTGAAAGGTGGACAGAAAACACGAATTTTTTTTAGTAAAATCCTTTGTTGAGAAGTTACATACCCATATATTTTTGAAAAGTCTTTTTTATGTATGGACGTTAAAATTTAATTTTGACAAAATTAATTCAATATTTGTAAAAAAATTAAACCGCAGTAAATATATACATTCGAGTTCTTTGTAGAAGTACATAGTAGCTGCAATGAATATTTCCTGGAAGAAAAAAGTCATAAATTATTTTTAATTGGTATATAGTAATCGGCATTAACATTAATTTAAGTAGCATTTGTATAAGAAAATCTAAAATTTTTTGTTACTGTTTACAGTTTCCAATTTCGTTACCACTTGTTGCATAAGTTCATTTCTCACCCCAGCTTGTACCTTTTCTAAACCTTTCTCTTACGCTCCTACTATCATCACTTCATACCTCTTTGTCCCCGCCGTTGCTACCCCCATTAACCCATCTCCATTAAAAATTGCCTTCAGCCTTGAACCTCCTTCCTTCCCTTAGCTTCCTACCTCCATCCCATAAGTTTATTACTTATGCAGTTATGCATGTGTACAAACATAAATAATGAAAATACAAAAAAAAACATATGTTAAGGTAACTTCGATGATCTAAATGGCCTCCTTTAATATAATACTTCCTCCGTCTCAATCATTTATTTGCCTTTTATTAAAATAAAGCAAAAATCATTGGGACAAAAGGAGTATTATATAGCAAATATATTTCTATAAATCATGAAAATTAAGTTATGAATATGAAAAAACCTTAACAACTTGACTCAATGATCTAAAAGTTGGTATGGAGACTTTAACGCATATTATTTATTACAAATATATGCTCATTGACATAGTTCAGGAATAGATTGAACTCTGAATCGTGATTTATATCAACAATTGTAAAGAAATTAGGCATTGACAAATTTCTTCTCATAGTTTTGTGTTAGATCACATATATGACAATTTTTTTCTTCCCGAAACAACTAATTTTTAAGGGAAACTTTATTAAATATACACTATATAATTACCATAAAATTAATTGATTCCACGAAATTAAGGGGGAAATATCTCCAATGAATCATTTAAGGAGATGATTAAATATTTAAGGAGATATTATTGTTTGACTTTTTAAAGTAAATATTCAAGGAGATATGCCACTGAAAACGGAAAGCATATCAATTTTGAATTCAAAATGGTATCTAAATCAGTTTGCCAAAATTATAATTATTGCTTAACCAATCATTATCAATTAATTAGTTAATTATTTAAACTAAATCCATAAAATCGGAAAGTCAATGACTCAATTGCTATAAACATGGACTATATTGACTGAAATGACGTGATATATTTTACCGGTTCGAGCATATATAAATAAATATATATATATATATATATATATATATATATATATATATATATATATATATATATATGATTTTTTTTAAATAGAGAATGACACGTGGCGTGGCGTTTGAAGGAGTAGTGACACGTGGCGATCAACGGAGCTGGCGGTTATTGCTTTAATGTAATATATGATGGTGTATATTTTATCTTTTCTAAATCTATTTTTTGGCGAAGATATTTTAGAAAAGTTTATCTTTTAAAATTTTATGGAATGTCTAGATTTAGAGTGTGTATTAAGGTAAGCACATGAGAAACCCTGATTCGAAAGGTTTATGGTGTTTACTCGTGTGTGCCTCCTTATATATACTCACAACTCTAAACCTAGAATATACACAACTTGAATAACTTTCATACTTGATTAAAATCGACATTTTGCAAAAACATTTTTCCGCTGCTTTAAGCACTGATCTTAATCATTTACTTTGCAAAAGTATTTTTCGAAAGTTGAGTTTTCTAAACAAAGTACTTTTCGTGTAAAAATTTTAACTTTTAAAAGTGCATAGTTTTACGTTCCTCTTCTATACAATTGAATTGTACGAGTTTAGATCTGGCGCAATGATTGCGCGGTATTTATGGAGTTTTTATTTTTTTATTACTTAATCATGTTAAATTAACACCTCATTAGTTTTTCATATCTTAGGTCATGATATTTTGATATGAGGAAAAAAAAAATTGAACTGTAAAATTATTTAAGAAAACTTTGTATAATTGAACTAAAAATAATAGTAGTATATCTCATTAATTGTTTAAGAAAACTGAGTATAATTGTATTTTTCTCATTAATCCAAGAGAATTGAATTATGTTCTTAAATTTATGTTTTTATACAGTATGTTTTATACCACAAAGCTAATGATTCCAATTTATAAATACTCTCAATTTTGTTTGTTATGAAAGTAATCAAAATGATTTATAATATTGCTCATACATAGTCTAAATAGTATAAGTCAAGTTATTCTCAAATAATAATATCAATCAATAAAAGATTTAATATTTTATAGTTTTATATTATTTATACTTTAACTAAAATTTTATAGTATAATGTTTAGTGAAAATTATATAATTTGAAAAAAATATTAATTTTAATGAAAAGAATTATATAATGAAAGACATTAAAATTATTAATTTCCTTATTTAATGAATACAATTAAATTATCAATGGCTTCCTTATTTAAAAGGATTCTTTTTGGAGGGAAAATTTGTGAGTTTACCTATTCTTTTAGTTGATAGGGGATTGTTTTCGAATCGATTATAGTTGATATTGAAATTTTGTAAGCTGAACATCTTTCAGACTATAGGCTTTACATCCTACACCACGAAGGCTTAACATCCTTCACAATCGAGAGCTTCACATCTCTCAAACACCAAAGGATTAACATCCTTCATTAGCACGACTAGGCTTAGTTGTGGGGATTGGTTGTTTATTGTACGCTAGACCAGATTAGGCCCTCGTGATAATCAATTAATAAACAGGGTGGACGTAGGCTTTTCAAATGGGACAAAGCACGTTAAAAAGTTGTGTGTTATTTATCTTTCTCGTATTTCATTGCTTTAACGTTTTGCTTTGCAACGATCAACTACGTACTCGACGTATTTATGCTTAATTAATAAGTTGCAAAAATAGAAGTATATCACGTTTGCATATCAATAAAAAATGAGTGCATACTCTATTCACCCCCCCCCCCTCGAGAGTATTTGTTGGGCTACTGAACTCTACAATTGGTATCAGAGCCTCGTACGCTTGATAGCCTAACATCTAAAGAGTCGATCCAATACTCTAGTTAACCTTTTATTTTTACGTTTTATTTCACCTTTCAAAGTTTTCATTTTATTTCATCATGGATTCCAAGGAGACGAAATATCCTATCTTTAATGGTAGAGGATATAGTTTATGGAAGAACGAAATGATGCATTACATAGTGTAGATACCCGTATCCGTCGATATTGGAATTTATAGAGAACCCGACAAACACCCGATGATGATAGGACACATGTATTCTTTAGTTGTCATTGTCATTATTTGGAGCTCGTTTTACGATGTAGAATGGGCGTCGTCGATGAAGTATTTTATTAATTTAAAATGATATTTAAATTATGGTTTTTGTAGGTGAATTCAATTTATTTTATTTTATTTTGAATTTATTTTCCCAAGTTTATTTTATTGAAAATAAAATAAATAATTGATTTGAAAAATCATTTTATGAGTATATTTGGTTTGAAAAATCATTTATTTTAATGTGTTAATGGATTTGAAAAATCGATTTGAAAATCGAAAAGAACTCGTTTTGAACATGCGTTTTTGAGCTCGATTTTAGCTCGGTTTTTGAGCCCGTTTTCTTTACGAGTTGGCACGAATCTCGAGTACACTAACCAACCTAAGCCTCTACCCATCCAACCCAGTTCGAACCCCCTTAACCACGACCCAAATCCCATCCCAAATCACCCCCAACCAGCACGCGCAAAACACCAAGCAGCCCCCTGTTTTGCAGCTCAAATCTCGAGCCCAAAACCCGCTCCAAACACCACCAAAACCCGTGCCCATTAATCCTAAACCATACCCTAATATCCTACCCATATTACCTTACCTTAATCACCAAGAAAACCCCCCAAACGAACCCTAGAAAACCCTCCAAAAGCTGCTGGACAACAGCTATGCTCAACAGGCCCGACTGCCTCTCCCCCTCTTTTACCCTACTTTAACTCCTTATAAATACCCACCCTTCACCATAAATTCATTCCTCTAAGTTCTCCCCACATCCTACCATCACTCACAAGCTTTAAACCTCAGAAACAAACCCTAATTGCCTCTCAAAAACCCTTCACAAAACCGACATACAAATTGAAACTGTTTGTGTGTCCTCCTCGAAAAACAATTCGTTCCTCCGTCAAACCTCCATCAAAACTCGATTTTCTTGTTCCTAATTAACCACATAACATTCATCTACACATTAGACAAAGATTTACGAGCCAAATTGCCCTTGAGAGTACACGAAATCCCTCGAAAAACAGTGTTATACACTCTGTTTTTGTGATTTGTTCTGTCTGTCGATTCTGTTTGTGCTCGTTTTTCGTGCCCAATAACTCAAAACGAGCAGGGGTTGCTTTAAGATCTCTGTTCTCCTCTCTTTCTAGTTTTCAAAATATCTTTTAAATCGAATTTTCATCGTGAAACGAGGGAGAAATCATTGTTTGAAAGTTGCTGTCCAGATTTGCCAAAAACGCGTGTTTGCTTTGTTTCTTCGTCGACGACGGCCTCTCGAGATAAAATCTACCATCGATTACGACCCAAGACGGTGTCAACGATACATGTAGGTTGAGGGTGCATCAAATCCTCCTCTTTCTCCTTTTTTTATTTCGTTTTTAAGTTTGTTCTTTTATAGTTTGTTTTGTTTGTTTATCGCTTTTTTATTTATCGTTTAAATTAACTATGAAACTAGTGTAGTCCGAGTATGAGTTAAAGTACCACCATGAACACCCGCGTTGACTTGAGATGGGAACAGAAACCGCTACATCAGTCGGTCGTACACCCCCGTCTCATTTACATATCCTCGTGTTCAAGGTAGGGCATTAATAAAACGATTTTAACTTCGTTCTTCGCTTTTTGACATCTCCTCTTCTCTCGTGCAATTCGATCCCCCTTAGGACCATTCACATGTTAGTATGACCTCTGATTGTTAACGTATAACTCGTTTAGATGACATTAGACCAATTTAATAACCTAATTAGACACATTAGGGTACATCGACATAGCTTTAAAAATCAACTAACAATTCTGTAACTTAATGAACGCATCTCTCTCTTTCACCTAATTTCTCGCTAGTATAAGAGTGCGTGATTAGCACCTTCTTATTAACACTCGATGAGTTAAATTAATTAGCGAACTTGACCTAATTTGACCCCTTTTTGAGCCGTGTAGAATACACAATTGCAAGACCTCTTTTCAATCGATCAACGTCGTTTCTAACTTGTTTTCTAATTCGTTCCTAACCCGTTTCGCAATCATCGATCTAACCTAATGAATCTAACCTAAGAATTAGGGTATGCTAGATCGTGTGGGCCGTGTTTGGCCGTGTCCTTGTAGTCCCTTTTCTCGTTTTTTTCATCTTTATCTCGTTATTTCGTATCTTGCAATTACTTTGTTTATCGAGTCGTGTTTGTTAGTTTGGTTGTAATTTTCAAGTTAGTTTTCTTTTATCGAGTCAAAACCTCTTTCAAAAAACCTTAGTCTTGTTTGGTTAGATGGTTGTGCCCCAATGCTTGTAGGAGCGTAGTAAATCGCATGTTGTTTAAAGCAACATGGCCCGATTTATGCTAATGCATGCTTTGGTGTGCGGCCCTATGTCTAATTCGATGAGATTGAGCGAAAGCACACATCACGAGGAGTGACCCAAGGCCGTGAGTCATGTAAGCCGTGGGCCACCCCTCTTGTGCACGCTTTTCTAGGCCGATTGGCCGTGTGTGTTGTCGTGTATAGTGTTGTATGTAGCAATTGTATTTAGATCGAGTTGTATCTTTAATTTATTGTTGTGTCGGCATGAAATGCCTGGTTTGTAATAGGTAGATCCCAACGGCTCCCCCATTCCCCCTTAAGCTTTGTTTGCTTTGTTTTGTATGTTGTTAGATCAACCAACCCACATGCTAAATTACAACTTTGACAAAGTTAGTTTAGTTGCATCTAAAACGACATAGAAATTGTTGTCACATGTTAGGGTTTAAAACGATGTTTGCATATCATATATCGTAGTAGCTATGACCTTGTTTGAAATCCATACTTGACTTAGTAGAGGCCGTTATTGACGGGCGGGGTTGGGTGTCCTTATGGGCTTCCCAACACGTACCCTCACCCCTTACTCAAGATCTATGGTTTGTGGATCCGTCTAAATACCATTGGATTACGAGAGTCATTCAAATCGAGTGATATACGGTACAAGTCTTTATCTTTAATCACTCGTAGTCGATTGGCTTTATGTTTTTCGATGAAAGGTGTAAAGTTTACTTGAACGGTTCCAAGTTCCCAAAAAACTTGGTGGCGACTCTAATTTGTCTTAATTCGATTCGAAAGAACCTCGAGTCGATTATGCCTAGTGTGGATCCCGCGGACGCAGTTCCCGAGGGCCTTGTCCACAGTTTGGCGACTTTGCTGGGGAAAAGAGGACTAGTTACACTTTGTTTCTAGGGTCTTTTCCTCCGAGGTGAAACTTGAAAAGAAAGTGTTGGAAAGTAAAACATTACTCATAGTGTTATGATTCATGCATAAACCCTTAAGGACTTGCCCGGGCCGTCCCAGCGTTTCTTCGTGATGCGTGGGGGGCGACGTCCCACTATGCTAGAAAGCTGCACATTGCTCGCTTCCACTTCACCTCGCGTGGTTCTTGATGGTGGGGACGATCTTCTAGGTACTCTACCTTAAGACACCTTGCTCTATAAGACCGCAAAAGGATGGAGGGCATAGACCTTCTTGTAGAAGACTTGCCGAGACTTAGAGATGTCTAGGAGCATACATCCTTATAACATGAGAATGACAATGTGCAAATTGTTTTCCCGAGTCTTTTCGAAATTTTCCATGTCCTTTTCGAAACCGAACTTTTGAACAACTTACTTTCAAAATAGCATGGTTTTAAAAACGCGGAATGCTACCCAAATAGGACTAGAATTTTCGGCCCAAAATGAGCTTTTATAGCCGGCATGCTGCCCATTTCAAATCTCATTTTCGAATCAATCTTTCGTTTTTCAAAATCAATCCAAAGTGCCTCTCAAACCTCAACCAAGCATAAAATGCGTCAAGTCGTGTTCGGGTCATGGCTGTGTTAGGCCGGGTGTGTTTCGTTCTAAGAGTCTAGAACACGACCTTGTTGGGTCACCCAAGCTCACCTCTTGGGCCTTGAGTCATGTTGGTCGACCAATTGGTCTAGGATAGTCCACAGAAACGCCCAAGCTAGGCCATTTAGGGCGTTTCACCCGAACCTATGGGCTATGTTAGTCCAATCACGGGTTTAGTCACACCGAGTCCAGTTTAAAATCGTGCCATGACAGTTTGAGTCATGTTGTTTTGCCGAGTCTAAAATGAACCAAGGTCTAAATCAAACCGTAAGTCGAACCCTTGTTTAGTCAATCTCAAGTCGAGTCTTTGTTTGAGTCAAGTTGGGGTCGTGTCCTTAAGTGTGCAGGGGCTCTTACTTTAAATATTGACTTAGTACGGGGTTTTCTTGTAGAAAGGCCGCCAAAACCCGACGTCAAGCAATGGAAGATGTCTGTTAACAAGCTTACGAGGCCGTGAACCTCATGATGACCCGAATGGATGCAATCGAAACTAAGTCGGGTGAAGATTCCCCTCCACCACCGACGATCGGAAAAACGGTTCAAGTTCATCGAAGACCGTTTGAAGCTCTCCCAGGGGAAGAACATTCACTATGAGAATGCTAGGGCCTATGCCCCAGTTCAGGATAAGTTGCCCACGAACATGGTACTCACTGACATCCCAAAGTTCAAGGGCACCGAAGATCCAGTCCACCATGTTAAGGCCTATAAAGGGTACTTAGCACTGAAGGGAGTACCTGCCGATATGCTCTCTCAATTTTCGCCCAATCTCTGGGTGAACACCCAAAGGCGTGATTCTATAATCTTGACCTCAAGAACTTCCCCACTTTCGAAGATGTTACGGTGGAGTTCGTAAGCACTATGCTTGACAATGTTGAGATTCAAACCAACATAAGGACTTTGGAAGTGATGACACGAAGGAAAAAGAGGGCTTTCTTGAATTCCTCGCAAGGTGGCGCGCTGAAAGCGTAAAACTAGCTAAGAAGCCTGATGAAGTCGAAATGGTAGATAAGTTCGTGAAGAATTTACGACCTATCTACCGTAATGCTCTGAAATACCAGAATTTTGGTTCTTTCAAAGAATTGATAAGAATCGGGATAAAGGTAGAGGACGATGTCCGAATGGCTAAAGCTGAGAAGCCAAAAGGATACCAAGGGGCCTCGTCATCTAAAGCAAAAGCACCAGCCAGCCCCACTTTGTTGACACCGTCAATCTCTTAGATGGACAGTCAAAAAGGCCTCCGCGCCAAGCTCCGAGGGTATTCACCGATATCGGGTGCACTTACGCCTACGCTCTCCAAAGGCTCATGGCCCAAGGAAAGTTGAAGCCCATTGGTCCAACTCCGGATCCACCTGCTGAACAACAAGGCAAATGGTACAAACCGAATGCCTACTGTGCCTTTCATCAAGGGAAGGGGCACGATACTGAAAGGTGCTTTAGACTAAAGCACGAAATTCAAGATATGATTGAGAACGGAACGCTCCCAATCCCGGCCATAAAGCCCAACAACGTCACCAATCCGTTTGGCGACCACACTAACTTTGTTTCTGTCGAAGACAATGTCGATTATTCCCATCTTATCCGCGCATGTCACTTGAAAGGAGTGTTTATCGGGAAGATATTTGTGGATTGCTTTGAATTCTTGCCAAACCCGAAGAATGAAATTCAAGTCGGGAGTCTTGCTCTAGAATGTACTCCTCTCGTTAACGAAGTCAATAAAGGACAATTCGATTCACCAACCTTCACCATTGGTGTAGATCCTCAAAGGACTACCTCGGGATGGAGGAAGACCATCAAAGGGATCAAGGACAAGGGCCGAGCATCTAAGTTGACAACTGAATAAGGGAAAGCTCAAGACCAGATTTGAAAATTATGAGTCGGGATCTGTTTTCATATCTTAGTCGAGTCGAGTCTAGGACTTTCTTTTCTTAAATTTGAGTCGTTTGTTCCGCGATGACCTAGGATGTGTCCTAGGAATCGTTTCTTCGAGTCTGTTAAGCATTTCTGATTCCAATAAAAGGTTGCAGTTTCGTTTCCCAATATGTCTTGTTTCCCATCCTCAATCATTCCGAAATATGATAAAACGCACAACACACTCAAAGGCATCCCTGGGGTAGAAATATGTCTCGTTTCAAAATGTAAGGTACACTAGGATCCTGTGTTTGATTCCTTTACCTATTCCATGTCTGGCGGTAGAAAACCTCCATCAGAACCAATGTTTATGATAAGCTTTTAGATGATTCTATGACGAACCCGGACTAGCTCCTTGTTTCCCCTATCAATGACGGAAGGCAAGCCTTTTCCCTATAAAATCATCCCATCTCGAAGAGAGAAGATATCAACCCGTTGTAACAAGGATTTGTTAATTCTGACCCCAAATTAGTTGGCGAAGCCCAGTTTTCAAGGTGTATCCATTTATGACTAAGAGAATGAATAGAAGACCATTTTCAAGAAGAGAAGAAAAAAAAGATGAAAAAGAATGAAAAGATGAGAAGAAAAAAAAAGGACAAAAAAAAAGCAAAAGAAAAAAAAATGAAAAAAGATGAAAGAAAAAGAAAAAAGAAAAAAGATGTTGAAGTTATTGCGGAACGCTTTTGGTTGAATGTCGAAGTTACGGAAGCCAGAAGTCAAGTCAAGTACCCATAGTTGAAGTTCAATGGGCGAAGCCCAAAAGCTTAAGTAGTAACCTCTTTACCCCTAAGTCCTTCCTGAGACAGTTACAAGGGTATAGTCGGGAATTTTGAGAATCATTCCGCTTGTGTTGTTATACCTAGCCTTTAGGGTCCAGACATGGAAATTTGAACCCACGTCGATTCCCAACCCATTTGTACTCGGGTTCATCAAACCCGAGACACCATTTCCAACCACGTTATAAGCCATAGCCCTTGGCCTTAACACCACGAAACGAGCCTTCAGAATGATGGTTTACCTTACGAACCTATTTTTACCAAGCTCCACATCCCAAAGAATCAAAACCTTTTGTACCAACCCTAGACACGGGATACAACGGTACCTTACAGGCTAGAATGGGATACGACATGATACCTTAGGTGAAACCTTTGAGTGTGTACACACAATCAAAATGTCATGTTTATGCACCAAGATCGAACTACGTCGGATTTGATTTCGCTCCACGCGAATACGTAGGCAGTCCTTCAGAATAAGGGATTCAATCCACCCATCATCCAAGTTGTCATCTTGTCGGTTTCTTACGGGTTTTAACCAAGTCCAAATGAAGCCACCTTTGTTTGAGTTGGTCTTAGTACTCGATGTAAGCTAGGATAAGGATATAGGTTTAGATGAATAGTATCAAGTCTCAGAATGAGCTTTATCGAACGGTTTAAGCAAAGATGCTGAGTCATATAGATGTAGGTTTGTGGTGGGAACAGAAAATATGAAAAACCCGCTGAAAAGAAAGAAGGCGTGGAAGAAAGATAGTAAAAGCCCGCTGAAAAGAAAGAAGGCGGTGGCAAGAAATGATGAATACTCGCTGAAAAGAAAGGAGGCGAGGAGAAGAGTGGCAGAATGTTCCCAACAAGAGTGATGTCTGATGTCCAACTGTTCTCATAAAATCAGTCTGTGTTTAGTGTCTAGGCGAGGCTAACGTTGTTGCTCCGTGAGTTTAATCAACCTTGTCAATGCCAAGTGATCTTGATTCCCATGTGCCCTTGGGAGCACGCCCATGCCATACGATATCTGTGTCTCAAGTCCGATGGCCTTGTGATTCCTATTTTCCATCTTTTGGGTGCGCCAGAATGGCCAATTTACATTTCTACCCCCAACAAGTCAATAATTGAATTAAAACCCGTGCACACTTGCGGTTTTATTTTCCTTTTTTGTTTTACGGTAGCGGGCTACGCCCACGTTATTTACGAGTCATACAAATGCGTGTCCGAGTCGTATTTCGTGCTCACCCGTCAAGGTTCGATTTCAAAATGCCAAATTTTTCGAATTCAAATTTCAAAAACTTTTTGCGAATTGTGGATAGATGATGCAAGTAGTGGAATCTTTGTGGGTCGATGATCCAATCCTTCGAAATTCAAATTCAATTTTTGAAGGGTCAATGGCCCAATTATTCAAAATTTTCAACTTCAAACCTCGGGTCGATGGCCCAACATTTCTAAGTGATGATAAATTCAAAACTCGGGTCGATGACCCAATTATTCAAAATTTTCAAATTCAATTTTCGGGTCGATGACCCAATCTTTCAAATGATCTAATTTTAGGATCGATGATCCAAATGTGCTTATGTGATGATTATTGCTAGTACGTTTTTGTGTTTCAAATATAGCAGGATATGCTTCAACTGGGGGCTCTAAAGTCTTCGACTTTAGAGCCATTGCAAACTGGGGGCTCTGAAGCCGTTGGCTTCAGAGACCATTATCAAGATGAAAAGGATGACATCCACTCAGAATTCAATTCAATACAAGAGTATGAAATGGAAGAATTCCGTAGCTGAAAGCAAATGATGAAAGCGGCGGCAACCTCCTCGGAAAGTCCCGTCCCATTTAGACACCCGCCAGATGATAAGCTTTGGGCAAGTGTCAATCGATGAATTTCGGACAAGTGCCAAAGCAGATGATAAATTTTGGGCAAATGTCGTGAGATGACGAATTTTGGACAAACGCCAAGAGATGATAAACTTCGGGCATGTGTCGGCGATTGCCGAACTACGACGCGGGTTTGATTCCGTCAGAAACGGATACGTAGGCGCCTAAGGATAAGGCTCAATCCACCATATATGCAATTTATGTGTCGACGACCAATGACGATAATTTGACACAACGAAAGCAAGAGTCAATCCCCAACGAAGTTTCGGTATGATCTCTTCTTATGGTCAAGGCGAGCATATATACGCAAGTCTAATGGACTATAAACGACCCGAAGAATCCTCGGGTCGAAAGGGACCTGGGGTATACTTTGACTTTCGCCTTGTCCAAGCCTCGGTCAAAGTGGGGGCTCAGAGATACCCGTATCCGTCGATATTGGAATTTATAGAGAACCCGACAAACACCCGATGATGATAGGACACATGTATTCTTTAGTTGTCATTGTCATTATTTGGAGCTCGTTTTACGATGTAGAATGGGCGTCGTCGATGAAGTATTTTATTAATTTAAAATGATATTTAAATTATGGTTTTTGTAGGTGAATTCAATTTATTTTATTTTATTTTGAATTTATTTTCCCAAGTTTATTTTATTGAAAATAAAATAAATAATTGATTTGAAAAATCATTTTATGAGTATATTTGGTTTGAAAAATCATTTATTTTAATGTGTTAATGGATTTGAAAAATCGATTTGAAAATCGAAAAGAACTCGTTTTGAACATGCGTTTTTGAGCTCGATTTTAGCTCGGTTTTTGAGCCCGTTTTCTTTACGAGTTGGCACGAATCTCGAGTACACTAACCAACCTAAGCCTCTACCCATCCAACCCAGTTCGAACCCCCTTAACCACGGCCCAAATCCCATCCCAAATCACCCCCAACCAGCCCGCGCAAAACACCAAGCAGCCCCCTGTTTTGCAGCTCAAATCTCGAGCCCAAAACCCGCTCCAAACACCACCAAAACCCGTGCCCATTAATCCTAAACCATACCCTAATATCCTACCCATATTACCTTACCTTAATCACCAAGAAAACCCCCCAAACGAACCCTAGAAAACCCTCCAAAAGCTGCTGGACAGCAGCTATGCTCAACAGGCCCGACTGCCTCTCCCCCTCTTTTACCCTACTTTAACTCCTTATAAATACCCACCCTTCACCATACATTCATTCCTCTAAGTTCTCCCCACATCCTAACATCACTCACAAGCTTTAAACCTCAGAAAAAAACCCTAATTGCCTCTCAAAAACCCTCCACAAAACCGACATACAAACTGAAACTGTTTGTGTGTCCTTCTCGAAAAACAATTCGTTCCTCCCTCAAACCTCCATCAAAACTCGATTTTCTTGTTCCTAATTAACCACATAACATTCATCTACACATTAGACAAAGATTTACGAGCCAAATTGCCCTTGAGAGTACACGAAATCCCTCGAAAAACAGAGTGTTATACACTCTGTTTTCGCGGTTTGTTCCTGTCTGTCCAGTTCTATTTGTGCTCGTTTTTTGTGCCCAATAACTCAAAACGAGCAGGGGTTGCTTTAAGATCTCTGTTCTCCTCTCTTTCTAGTTTTCAAAACATCTTTTAAATCGAATTTTCATCGTGAAACGAGGGAGAAATCATTGTTTGAAAGTTGCTGTCCAGATTTGCCAAAAACGCGTGTTTGCTTTGTTTCTTCGTCGACGACGGCCTCTCGAGATAAAATCTACCATTGATTACGACCCAAGACGGTGTCAACGATACATGTAGGTTGAGGGTGCATCAAATCCTCCTCTTTCTCCTTTTTTTATTTCGTTTTTAAGTTTGTTCTTTTATAGTTTGTTTTGTTTGTTTATCGCTTTTTTATTTATCGTTTAAATTAACTATGAAACTAGTTTAGTCCGAGTATGAGTTAAAGTACCACCATGAACACCCGCGTTGACTTGAGATGGGAAAAGAAACCGCTACATCAGTCGGTCGTACACCCCCGTCTCATTTACATATCCTCGTGTTCAAGGTAGGGCATTAATAAAACGATTTTAACTTCGTTCTTCGCTTTTTGACATCTCCTCTTCTCTCGTGCAATTCGATCCCCCTTAGGACCATTCACATGTTAGTATGACCTCTGATTGTTAACGTATAACTCGTTTAGATGACATTAGACCAATTTAATAACCTAATTAGACACATTAGGGTACATCGACATAGCTTTAAAAATCAACTAACAATTCTGTAACTTAATGAACGCATCTCTCTCTTTCACCTAATTTCTCGCTAGTATAAGAGTGCGTGATTAGCACCTTCTTATTAACACTCGATGAGTTAAATTAATTAGCGAACTTGACCTAATTTGACCCCCTTTTGAGCCGTGTAGAATACACAATTGCAAGACCTCTTTTCAATCGATCAACGTCGTTTCTAACTTGTTTTCTAATTCGTTCCTAACCCGTTTCGCAATCATCGATCTAACCTAATGAATCTAACCTAAGAATTAGGGTATGCTAGATCGTGTGGGCCGTGTTTGGCCGTGTCCTTGTAGTCCCTTTTCTCGTTTTTTTTCATCTTTATCTCGTTATTTCGTATCTTGCAATTACTTTGTTTATCGAGTCGTGTTTGTTAGTTTGGTTGTAATTTTCAAGTTAATTTTCTTTTATCGAGTCAAAACCTCTTTCAAAAAACCTTAGTCTTGTTTGGTTAGATGGTTGTGCCCCAATGCTTGTAGGAGCGTAGTAAATCGCATGTTGTTTAAAGCAACATGGCCCGATTTATGCTAATGCATGCTTTGGTGTGCGGCCCTATGTCTAATTCGATGAGATTGAGCGAAAGCACACATCACGAGGAGTGACCCAAGGCCGTGAGTCATGTAAGCCGTGGGCCACCCCTCTTGTGCACGCTTTTCTAGGCCGATTGGCCGTGTGTGTTGTCGTGTATAGTGTTGTATGTAGCAATTGTATTTAGATCGAGTTGTATCTTTAATTTATTGTTGTGTCGGCATGAAATGCCTGGTTTGTAATAGGTAGATCCCAACGGCTCCCCCATTCCCCCTTAAGCTTTGTTTGCTTTGTTTTGTATGTTGTTAGATCAACCAACCCACATGCTAAATTACAACTTTGACAAAGTTAGTTTAGTTGCATCTAAAACGACATAGAAATTGTTGTCACATGTTAGGGTTTAAAACGATGTTTGCATATCATATATCGTAGTAGCTATGACCTTGTTTGAAATCCATACTTGACTTAGTAGAGGCCGTTATTGACGGGCGGGGTTGGGTGTCCTTATGGGCTTCCCAACACGTACCCTCACCCCTTACTCAAGATCTATGGTTTGTGGATCCGTCTAAATACCATTGGATTACGAGAGTCATTCAAATCGAGTGATATACGGTACAAGTCTTTATCTTTAATCACTCGTAGTCGATTGGCTTTATGCTTTTCGATGAAAGGTGTAAAGTTTACTTGAACGGTTCCAAGTTCCCAAAAAACTTGGTGGCGACTCTAATTTGTCTTAATTCGATTCGAAAGAACCTCGAGTCGATTATGCCTAGTGTGGATCCCGCGGACGCAGTTCCCGAGGGCCTTGTCCACACATAGGCACAAATTATGAGTGCTGGAGAATCATAGTTAAAGGATCTCTTACTATCACTACTGTCGATGTACTCGACAACACTAGTGTAAAGGAAGAAGATGACTATGATGTCAATGACTTTGCTAAAGCTCAAAAGAATTCACGTGCAATGTCATTTTTGCAACGTGGAATCACTAAAGAAGAGTTTAGTCATTTCTTCTCATGCATGAGTGCAAAACAAATCTGGGATAGTCTGGAATTAGTATAGGAAGGAACGTCCCACGTTAAGAAATATCAAATAGATTTGTTAACTCAGCATTACAAGACATTTCATAAGGAATGATGAAAACATAAATAACATGTGTGGATGTAGGAGTTCGGTTTATCCACGGAGTTTGAAAAACATTTGGAGTCGCCACTAAATTTAAGAAAATTTGGAAACCTTTTTTGAACGAGATTGAGTTCGTTGTTAAAAGTACGTGATGGGAAGTTTGTTAATAAAACACCCACCCCAGCCCCTTGCAATAAATACCACTACTAAGGACTACAATGGCTAATTTGGATAAGACTTCGATCGTTGTAAAAAAGTGCAAACACCATTTTGATCTTAGCATGTGAGCTTAGTTCCTAAGTCATTTAATGCAATTTAAACTACTTTCCCCAAGTTGTTTAGCATGTGAGATTAATTTGAAACTATTCTAAATAAGCATTCACAAGCATGGCTTAGATGGGAGTGGAGGAGTCGTTGGGGAGCTAAGCTATTACAACCCAGACGATTCTCGTCGACTCAATGTGCAAACAATTGAATTAAAGATACAACTCGATCTAATTATAATTGTTATGACTCATGACTCATGCATACACGCCTATTATGCATAATGCTGACACGGGTTTTGGCTTAAAAGGGTGGGTTACACTCCAAGCGATCAAACCCCGATTTTCGAGAGGGATACCAATCGAAACAAAATGTGTAAGGAGAGTGCCCTAGCCTCGTGCACGAGGAAATGAAAGCTCTTTGACGAAACAGAAATGTGTAACGTCAATGGTATGCTTGACTCAATCGGGATTCGAAACGCGGGGATGAGAAAACTCACGCCGACGGGACGAGCCAATTGGTCGATAAAGGTTAGGTTGTGGGCCCGGACAAGGAACTCGACTTATAACCGTAATATCAATTAATGCATTTAAACCAAAACCTCGTTCGAGTCTTACCATCTAGGGATCACAATAACATAAGTGTCCTAGTTTTTCCCAGCGGAGTCGCCAATTTGTAGACATCGA
This sequence comes from Silene latifolia, assembly GCF_048544455.1. Lineage (NCBI taxonomy): Eukaryota > Viridiplantae > Streptophyta > Magnoliopsida > Caryophyllales > Caryophyllaceae > Silene > Silene latifolia. Next base: position 95,866,935 of record NC_133527.1, read on the forward strand.
CCCACCCACACGCCCAGCCGATCTGTGGACACGCGGCAGTCGGAAAGCCACGCTCGGTGGCATTAAATGCTTTCGACCAGATCGCTTTAGATCGGTCGGTTTCGTCTCGGCAAGGGTCTCGAAACGATGCAAGAGATGTTCGGAGTCGCCACCAAGCATTTGTGGGATGCTTGGAACCCGTTCGAATCCACTTTATACCTAGGTCAACCAAAGCAAAAAGCGGTGTTTGACATAGGTACTAAAAATAAGGAGTCGTCCCTCTTTAGCTTTATATCTCTAGAATGACTCTCGTTCGCCCTGGATAAGATCGTCCACTATCCAAAGTTTCTGAGTAAGAGGTGAAGGTACGTATTGGAAAGCCCTTTAATCGGACATCCAATCCCGCCCGCGGTAGCGGCCTCTACTGATTGATCTTGGATGGTTAAATGCAAAAGTTGATAAAACGGGTAAATACATGAATGCGCATCCACGAGTTTAAACCTAACATATGAGCTTTCTATGTCGGTTGTTTATCCAAATATCAAGTAATTGATGTCAAGGTGAATTTAAAGTTGATTTACATGCAAGACGGAAATTAAACATTCATTAACCGAGTTAGGTTTATGGTGCATAACGTGATCCATTTGTCTTAGAAAGGTGTTTTGAAAATACAAAGCAAAAGGGCAGGCTTGCCATTTGATCCGTCCTATATTCGGGTTAACCGAAGTCGTGATCGTCCTAGACAAATGCTAGAAAGGAAGCAGGACCTGCATCAGGCATGCTATTGAGGCGCGAGCCATCAGGCAATGCAAAGGGACCTGTCCTGGTTTGAAAACTGGAAATCAGTAAGCCTGCATAGGCGTGAGGCAGCAGATGATCCAAAGGGACGTCTTCTGACTGTTGATATGAAGAACGGGACTTGAATAATCATCATTGTATTGACGATATTCGATGTCAGGTTCGGTTTTGCAAGCTTGACATGAATAGTTTTGGAAAATATTGATTATGAACTAATTGTATTAAGTTCATTGTTTTTAATTAATTAGCTAATGTTCATCATCGTACTCGGACTTAAACCGACATGGTATGTGGAACCAAGGATGACTATGCATGTATGACTAATATGTTTGTTTTTGAAATATAAAGAAATGAATAAAAGGTTTTAAAATGCCTTTTAAAATGTAATTAACCAAATGTTATCACCGAAACACGGATTAAACCGTCATGGTATGAGGAACCAAGGGTGAACATGATTTTATGGTTAAAAGTTTATCATAAAAACGATTTGAAATGGTAGAAACCGGTTGTAAAATGAAATGAAAATGGAAAGAATGAACTCAAACACGTTTGAGTTCCGACCTGGACACCCTATTGAGGCGCGAGGTACCTAGTGGGGACTAGGAGCCTCTATTTCCAGTCAAAACTCGGTTTTGGCTCATTCAAACCGTACTTTGGACCATGTTATGCATGTTTTAACATGTTAAGGTCATAAAACAGATAAGAAGACATGAAAGAAAAGCATTATTACACCCTCTTACTTACATGCTAGGTTGAAGACGAGAAATCGACGAAAGTGTAAAAACTTGTTAGGTCAAAAAACTCGGTTGAAAATCGTTTTAGCATTGTAAGAGTGTTTTGTTTAGTTTAGTGATTGTGTAGTTGGTTGAAGTGGTCGTTCAAGTGATTTAATGCACGATGATGGTACCAAACAATGTGTATGGCTTGCATCGATCGCTAAGTCGAAAATACATATCGGTTTGTGACTTGAGAAGTCGAGTCTAGAATTTTAAGGGAGAAATGAGGGGGTGGACACTCGCGTACCTTCAAATGGTGGCATTTGTTGGGTATTTATAGAGTATTGAGTGGTTGTGTGCGTTTTGAGCAACGTGGCCGCATGGGCTACTCGAAGACGCGCGAGCCATTTCGCGGGTCTTTGATCTGTCTTGTCACTATCACGCATTTGAAATCATGACTTGTTCTATCCTAAGTTTTGGATGGCATGATTGTTGTACTTGACCATTCAAGTATACCATGTATACTTAACATGGAAGCTTTGTGATGTTTGTTTTTTGTGTTTGACTCGGTTTGACTCGTTGTTGGAGTCGGGATTTGAATCTTTTAGTCGATTTTTGGTCCGGTGTCGGTTTTGACTCTAGTATTGTCATTGCGACCCCGTCGTCATGCATAAAACACTCCAGGTACTCTTAAAAAGTTTTGAAAATGTTTTGTTTTCGAAATCGTTTTGAGTTTTCCGATGTATAGTTATTCAAAACCGTCGATTAAACGCAGCCATTCCGATGCACGTTGTAGTCCGATAATCATCGGGTGTTTGTTGGGGATTCAACAGATACTGGGTATCTACAACTGCTTGCAGTAAGTTCGTTGAGCGCTTTCCTCGTTGCTTAAGGGCTAATGGTATAATAAAGGCTCCCAAACCTAACAGGGTTCACTACAAGAATAACGCGTGAAACTGACGGAAAAATAAAGCCCATACTGACGGCTTTTCCGTCGGTATTTCACTTTACTGACGGAAATTCCGTCAGTAATCAGGGGTCAGCTTATTTTGTCAGTAAAACACGTGTACTGACGGAATTTCCGTCAGTCTCCCAAATAACTGACGGAACTGTGACGGACAATCCGTCCTTTTTTACAGGTCAATACTGACGGAATTTCCGTCAGTGTTTAGCATTACTGACGGAATTTCCGTCAGTTATGACAGACACGTGGCATTCCACGTAGGTTTCTGAAATCACATTAACAGAGGGTACTGACGGAAATTCCGTCAGTTTTTTATGTTTACTGACGGAAATTCCGTCAGTTTTTGTGACACGTGGCAGTTTCTAGTTAAATCTGGAAAATGGGGAGGAAAACGCAGTGACGGAAATTCCGTCGGTATTTTAATATTACTGACGGAATTTCCGTCAGATGTATTAAATAACAGACAGGAAACAAAGAATGACTGCTTTGCCCGACCCGATCGTTTTTTTTGCATCGTTTCAAATACTGACTGTTTGCCCGACCACGATGCCTATTTGCATCGTTTCCAATATAAACAAAACCTGCAAAACACATCCAATCGTCGACCGCCAAGCGGGAATCCATTTTCACGTCGACCGCTAATGCGGGAATCAATACACAACAAAAGAGAAGGGGACGCAAATTGTTTTACATAAAAACATAGTCAAATTTGTACATTGTCTTACAAATTAAACAGAGAATTGTTTTACCATGTCTTTCATACTTACTAGACGACAATACTAACTAAACTAAAGTTCTAACCTAAAGGCTCTAACCTAAAGGCTCTAACTTAAAGGCTCTAAGTGTTTATAGGGTCAATAAAACTACCACCAATACCTCCAAACCCGTCATCACCACCCCCAAAGTCATCCCGTCTATGTGGAGTAAATTGTGAACACGTGTTTGGGGGTTGAGATGCTTGCAAATCAGCCCAAGCCTTTCTCATTGCCGCCATTTCTTCAGCCTGTTCACGAACCTGTCTTTCAAGAGCAACTCGAGCGGATCGTTCATCATTCATTTGGGTGGAAAGTCGTGAAATTATGCTAGGAGCATAAGATAAAGATCGTCGGCCAGCTTTGTTAGGAGGAAGATCATACCATATTTGGGCCCCGGTAGGTCCTGTCCCAAACATCCGGTTCTTCTCGTCAAATCCTCCTACACCTTGTAGTAGGCCCGAATCTCGTCGGAGACTGTCCCGTGGCAATGGCCGCCTCATCTCCTCTTGGAAATCACGCTGAAAAAATAGAAAATCGTCAGAAATGATATATATATACCTATCTTTATAAGAAAGAGATTATCGTTCTTTGTAATAAAAATAAATATTAAATTAAATTCAAGAATTTACCTCAACATCAGCCGCTCGAGGGTTAACCCACTCGCCCTTCTTATTTTTCTTCGTCTTCATGAACATCTTGTGGGGGGTGGCCTCTTGACCCTGAAATTATTATGGAAACAAGTAAAATCAAGTATATTTTTGTCAATCATATATATTAACCACTTTTTAAAAGCAATATAAACAATACTTACCAATTCCTTGAAAGCATCGGAGCAACTCTTGCGACCAAGAGTGTGGGTGCCCAATGCTTTCCCATCTTTCCCACCCGACTTCCTGTTTGCCGTGTTGATTTTTGAATGTTTGGCAAAAGTAGCATCATTTGGCCTATTCCTAAGGTTCTCCAACCAAGAAACAGGCACCCACTTTGGCGGTTTCTTGTTATATTTTATTCCATTGATAAGAGTGGTAATCCGCCTCGTTACCCTCGCCTGCCACTCAGGAATAGGATCATACCCAGGATCGATGGATCTTACATGAGTCTGTTTCAAAAAAACAAGTGTGAAATTAGTTATATAAAACTTTGGAAAATTCTTATAAACTTAAGAAAATTATTATAAACTTAAGAAAATTATTATTGAAAAACATAATTACCGCAAAGTAATTCCACATCTTCCGACGCTGTGCGTTACTCGCTTCACCCCACCTAGTGAAGTACTCATCTCCTGTGTTACAGGTGAATGACCAAGTAACATATTTCTTGATTGTTTCGTCATCCCACCTGAAAAACACATAAATATTTGAAATTAAAACTGTAAATGTTAAAGTTTTTTTAAACTTAAGAAAAATTAACATAAACTTACCAATAATGATCTGGCCGAGCACGGGCCTCCGAGAGAATCACCTGCATGTTCTCCTGTCTATTTGATGGAAATTCAGGATTTTCCTCATCCTCAACCTCTTCGTCCTCCCGATTCCGTTGAGATGCATTTGCCTTACTATTGCTCCCAATCATACGGCGAAAAATGTTCGGCATAATCACTGCATGTTAACAATTCAAATCGTTAGTATATATAAACAATTGAAAAAAACACTATGGAAAACTGTGAACTAATTACCACTTGCCTCTTCTTTAATGCATTTTTAATTTATTGGGTGAATTGAGAGGTTCTTATAACCAAATCTTGAAAATTGAAACACACTATTGATGTTAAGCTAAAACGACATGTATAAAACAAAAAACCAAATAGCTTAGAACGACAAGTAATAAAAAACGGAGGGCATATTTTATTGAATGTTTAATAATTGTACAATTACAACTAGTCCTCCTCACTATCACTATCACTACAAATCAAAACTGGTTCATCATCTGAAAAAAGCACTCCCACTTTTCATTTTACATATCTAGTCTAATTCATATTTATTCTAATTAACATTTAACAATAATCTAATTTTTAATAATAAAATTAAATATCTATCTTAACTCAACATGCATACATTAAAAAAAAAAAATTATAACTAATAATCTAAATTAACAACATACATTACCAACATACATCCGTCACAACATTGGCTTCTATCCTAAGTCAACATGCATCAACACCAACCCTTTTTCAACAACAATTAAAACAATAACTAATAATCTAAATTAATTAAACTAATTAAAAAATTTAAAAAGAGTAAAATCCGTCAGTTTTTCACAATTCTGACGGAATATCCGTCGGTAGAAACCCGTGTTTTCTGACGGCCTCTTTTTTCCGTCAGTAAGGCCGTCAGTAAGCCGCGTTTTTCTTGTAGTGGTTATTGGGGCTTCTACTTCTTGCAGTAAGTTTCTTTTTCCTTTGATTTTCTTCTAGATTGGTTAATTGCAGTGATTTGTCTTTATTGTTAATATAGTGCCTCCTGTTGTAGACACTAGGTCTTCCACCAAACTTGCCAGGTTTGGCACAACAAACCTGAATGCCAGGCTTGTCAAAGTCAAGGAAGAGGACTCTCAGGGTAGTGGTTGTCCTGTATCTGGACCTGGAACTGAGGCTGATAAGCCAATTAACCTGACTGATGCCCCAGCTATTCCTGTTGAGACCGGTTCAACAACCTAGAAAATAAAGCATGAGGAGGCTTATATTCCTGCCTCAGTCAGAGACGTTAAGGCCAGGGTTGACAATATGGATGTTGCTAGGGAAAACATGAAAAGCTTTGCCAATTCCAACTTTCCTTTAATGCTATCAATGGACCCCATTGAAACTTCTACCAAGGTTGTTTCTACGGTAGATGATGTTGTTAACCTTTTAACTGACGCTCTTGAGTCTTTGCAGGAGGTATCTTACATTCTTTCTTGACTTAATTGTTTTCCTTCTATGTTTCCTGATTGTGTTTCCTATCACTTGTTTTTATTTTTCTGATCAGGGTGCAGCAGCCTGCCTTCTCAGTGCTTATCAGCTACTTCACTGGTGGCCAGGAATAATATTCTGTCTTGTAACTTTGATAACCTAAAGTCTTATCTTTCCTTTACTTAGGCTGGCCTGGTCGCTGCTACTGCTGATCTGAAGAAGGTGCAGGTTGAACTTGATGCTACCAAGGTTAAGCTTGGGTCTAGTAAGCAGCTGCTGTAGGAAGCTTTAGACAGGAATGAGGAGCTCTACCTTAAGAAGGATGACTTGGAGGGTAAGCTTCATGATGTTGCCTTCTATTTCTTTATCAAGGGAAAGGATGCTGCCAAGTCCAAACCTGTGGAAGCTAGGGCAAAATGGAACCCTGAAGCTGAGATGGCTATTGCTGCTAAGAGGTATCCGGAGCTGCACAACCTTGGTGATGATCATGAGCTTGACTCTCCAGAGGAGCAGGATGCTGAGGATGCCGAAGAGGGAAAAGATGTTGTTGCTAATGCTGCTTTTAAGGTAGAGCAGTAGTTTTTAAATAATTATCTGGTTTTGTCCCATGTAGGGGGGATGTCCTTGGAAAAATAATTTGGTATTCTGGTGTTCTTGGTCAGGGTGGTTATCCTTGAAAGGATGGATATTTTGGTGCCTTTGCCCCAGGGGGCAAGGGCTTTTTTAATGATATAAGGCTTGCTCTCCAGGCTTGCTTTTTTAATCCTGTTTGGAATGTTTTCAAATCTATTCATCCTGTTTTAACCTGACCCGTTTCCTTCAAACCTGTTAAACCTGTTTGATTTTTCAATCGTGTGTAGATCTTCAACCATGTAAAGTTCTTATCTTTTCAATCTGGCATGTCTAGAGGGCTTATGTCCCCTGCTTGTCTGGAGGGTTTGGAATTTAGCCCATCAAGAGGATATTATACGTGTAGTCAGGATCTTTCACCTTCTTACACGTCACATTGCTGCGTCAAGCCGTTGTAGAGGTGTGCAGCAAATAGCGAGGTCAAATAATTATTTTATGTCTAATTGGTCCTTGATTTGTCGTATCTGGTGTGGGTTACCAACTACGTTAGGCAAGACAGGGTGCAAAGATAAAAAAAATACTTGTACCAAAAAAAAAGCTAAAATATAATAGAGTAGCCGTCAATCCTGAAGACTTATGCAATAACAAATCATGTATAATTTTTCAGGATTCAATATTGTACTAGTGATGCATACATTATGGTCAGGGTTGAACATTCAGGTTTCACATAACAGGCACACATATAATTTGCATGTTGAGCACATAGGATAGGCAAACAAGCAAAGCATACAGGGTAAAATATGTCAGGAGTGGTTAATGGATTTTTACCTAATCATGACAAGGTAGTGTTATTTTTATTCTGAGAATTTATATATGAAATAATTTCAAATGAGTTACATTCCAAGGTCTTGGAATCATTTCTCCTTTTATGCTTTGAAGCCTGTATGCTCCTTGCTCGACGTTTGAGTCAAATAAATATGGGCCTTCCCATACAGGGGATAGCTTGCCTGCTGATTTTTCTTTTTTATTTGGGAATACTTTTCGTAGGACCAGGTCCCTTTTTCTTGAAAACTCTAATTTTGACATTTTTGTTATAGCTTCTTGCTACTGCTTGTTGTAGATACCCATTATCTTTTGAGTCTCCAACAAACACCCGATGATTATCGGACTACAACATGCTTAGGAATCACAGTGTTTAATCGACAGTTTTGTACAACTATACGTGGAAAAACTTAAAACGATTTCGAAAACAAAACTTTTCAAAACTTTTCAAAAGTACCTGAAGTGTTTAATGCACGACGACGGGGTCTCAATGACCCTAACTAGAGTCAAAACCTACACCGGATCAAAAACCGACTCAAAAATTCAAATCCCGACTCCAACAATGAGTTAAACCGAGTTAAACACAAAAAACAAACTTCTCTAAACTTCTATGTTAAATATTCCCGGAATACCTGAATGGTTCAGTACAAATCATGTCATCCAAAACATAGGACAAAACAAATCATGATTTCAATTGCGTGATAGTGACAAGACAGCTCGAAGACCCGCGAAATGGTTCGCGCCTCTTCGAGTAGCCCATGTGGGCATGTCGCTCAAAACGCATACAACCACCTATTTCTCTATAAATATCCCTCAAATGCCACCATTTGAAGGTACGCGAGTGTCCGCCCCCTCATCTCTCCCTTAAAATTCTAGACTCGAGTTCTTAAGTCACGAACCGACACGTGTTTTCGACCTACCGATCAAAAATACGAGCCTTACACATTGTTTGGTACCGTCATCGTGCATTAAATCACTTGACCGACCATCTCGGCTGACTACACCATCACTAAACTTAACAAAACACACTTTTACATTGCTAAAACGGTTTTCAACCGAGTTTTCCGACCTAACAAGTTGATACACTTTCGTCGATTTCTCATCTCAAGCTCAGCATGTAAGTATTAGGGTGTAAAAAATCCTCTTCTTTCATGTCTTTAATCTGTTTTATGTCTATAACATGCTAAAACATGCATAACATGATTCAAATATAGGTTAGATGAGCCAAAACCGGATTTTGGCCGGAGACAAAGGCTGCTTACAAAGCAGGAGGGCTCGTGCCTCAATCCCCTCTCAGGTCTTATTCCAGCAGTGTTTGATCTCATATTTTCCTCTTTATTTCATTTCTTATTTGCAATCGGTTTTTACCATTTTAAATATTTCAAATCATTTTCAAGATAAACTTTTAACCATGAAACATTTTCACCCTTGGTTCCTCATAACATGAAGGTTTAATCAGCGTTTCGTTGATAATAAATGGTTAATCATACTTTAAAAAGGTATTTTAAAACCTTTTATTTCATTTCTTTACATTTCAACACAAACATATTAGTCATAAATACAAAGTCATCCTTGGTTCCACATACCATGTCGGTTTTTAACCCGAGTACGATGATAAACATTGACTAATTACAAACAAATTAACTTAAAACAATTAGTTCATAATCATTTTTCAAAACTATTCATGTCAAGCTTGCAAACCCAAACCCGACATCGAATATTGTCAATACAATAATGATTATTCAAGTCTCGTTCCTCACATTAACACAAAAGCGGTCCAAACGACCTTTTCAAACCAAGACGGGTTGAAACACCCTCTTTTCAAACCATTTTACAAACATTTTAACAGTCAGAAGACGTCCCTTGGACAGTCTGCTGACTCACGCCTAAACAGGCCATGTGTTTTTCGGTTTTCAAACCAGGACAGGTCTGCTTCCATCGCCTGATGGCTTGCGCCTCAATAGGCTGCCTGATGCAGACCCTGTTCCCTTTCCAGCACTTGTCTAAGATTATCCCGACTTCGATTAACCCGAATACAGGACGAATTAGATGACAAATCTGCCTCTTTTACGTTGTATTTGCAAAAACGCCTTTCTAAGACAAATGGATCACGTTATGCACTATGAACCTAACTCAATAAATGGATGTTTAAATTCCATCTTGCATGCAAATCAACATTAAATCCAACTTGACATCAATTACTTGGTACTTGGATAAACAACCGACATAGAAAGTGATGCGTGTCAAAAATATGATATTTTACACCCTATTTTACACGCATTTCAGAGCTCAATTGTGTAGTTTATTCTACGATATTCCCTATTATCGTTTACTTTCGTGTTTTTGTGTATTATTGCAGAAATGTGAAGAATTCAGTGGAAAATGAGCCGAATCTGTCCCCGACTATTTATCATAGGACCTGACATGAAGTAGTGACTCGAGAGATGAACTTGGTACGCATTTCAAGGCCTAAAAGATAGCAAAAGCATGGTTGCGTTCAAGTTGCAAAGCTTAAACAAGCGAAGAAGTGCTTCTCGACATTGCAGCCTTATTCAGATGGCTATATCTCGCGTTCTATAGAATATAATCGACTGATTCTAATTGGAGGTGAAAGCTTATCCTCTTAGCTTTCCAACACCGTGTAGAATGCCTGATTTAACCAAGTAACGAAGAAATGGCAGCTGTTTTAAGATCGGTGCGCGCTGCAGGAATCGTCAGAATGCATTACTGTACAGCGCCTGTGGTCGATCGACTGGTCCTAGTGGTCGATCGACCACCCCTCGACTCTGACACAAATTAAGAACGAGAATTAGAAAGCCCAATTGTAATTAGTTTTTATGTTTTTGCGTGACATCTCTATAAATAGGACCTCGAACATCAGTTTTGGGGACGCATTCGAGAGGGTTAATCCCGTCTTCACCGATTTGACTTTATCGTTTTAGATTCAATTATAATTAGTTTAGAGTTTTCAATAAAAGCTTCCTTTTGCAATCGGATTCTTCCTGCCTTTCTTTTATTCGGTATTTCTGCTCTTTATTTCAGTATTATTTCAATTCATTCAGTAGTTAGATTGTTAGTTTAGATCCCAAACCTTTAATTCAATTGTTGCAAGTTTATAATTCAAGTAGTTTACTTATGCCTTCGCTATTCGTTTTTATCGCTTTATTAGTCGTAGTTAGAATTAATATGCGTAGCTAGAAACCCCGTGCTAAGATGTGAGGGGACCTGCGGCGAAGACGACGCAGAATAAGTGACCTGATGTCGGCCTTTGGTTGATCAACTGGATTAGTCAGTCGATCGACTGGACCTGTTGGTCGATCGACTAGCTTAGTTGGTCGATCGACTGACGCGCGATAGTTTAGCTTTCGTTTCAATGTTTTAATTGCAATATTTGACAACGAGACCAAGAGGAGACTTGTTAAATACTTAGGAATTGACCAACCCACAGATCCGGAGATAGGGAAGGGAAATTGACTAAATTGAAACGACTAAATCTTACTAAGATCGAAAGATAGGTAAAGTTTAGGCATTAGCAATCACTTTTCAGGGCGAGAGCTAGTATTAGTGAGACCTAGGGACCAGTAGCATAGGCTGAGAGGTGCTACTAGTTAAGAATGGACAGAGAGGACTTCTTATTTTCCCACCTATCGTGATTATTCAGACTTACTTAGGAACCCATCGTCGTAGCTGCAGTGAACCGACTGTCTTAGCATTCTTTTTATTATTGTTTACATCTCTTTAAATTACCCGCTTTAAATTATTTGCATTTAGTTTAGATTTATTTTATTTGCATTTAGATTAGTTTTAATTCAATTCAACCCCCCCCCCCCCTTTACTCTATAGACTAAATTAAACAGATGAATCTCATTTGCCTCCCTGTGGTTCGACCCTGCTTACCGCTAACTTCTGTTAGTGGTAATTAGGCTTATAAACTTAACTTTGATACTTAACGACGGTATCAAATTTTGGCGCCGTTGCCGGGGAGGCAGCGTAGTTTTATCTGTTTTTATTTAGTCTATTTCTTGTCTCAAGGAGCTTCGGTTCCTTCAGACCGTTCTCATGCCGTTCCTTCTGAGATTTTCGCTGGGAGAAGACGAGATTTTTGGTGCTTATTTAGCCAGGTTTTTGGAGTGGCTCGAACCCGGACGGGGAATTCATACTGGACTCCAACTATGCTGGACTATCATCCATGGAGTGAATGACCCTACGCGAGCATACCTTGAATCTATTGGTAAGTGGGATTTCGAAGGACTCCCCGTGAATGAGGTATTAGAATTTTTTTGATTGGTTTGCTTGTACAATCATCGGATGTCTTGCAATGTCTTGAGCTGCTTCCTTATATATTAATCCTCAAACGGCTGAATAATCTTCCTCATAATGGCATAATATTTTCTGTTAATGACGTTATTAATTGCTCCTTTATTGTACTTAATTACCCGGATAAATGCTCTTCCTTAATGACTAAATATTCTCCATAATTGCTCTCCTAATTAGTATAATAATTCTGAAATATTCTACACAAATATTCTTGACTTGGTCAAATATTATCTTTAGACTTGACCGTTGTCCTCTCCTGCCTGATGCCAATCCTAAGCTACCCTGATGCTTATGTCCTGATCGTCAGGCCAGGGTAGAAACCAATCTTGAAGATAGTGAGAAATATTAGGCCCAACACATGTGTTTTTGGACACTTTGAGGTCGGTTTTGGGCATGTTTTTGGGTTGTTTATTCATCTTTTGATCATGTTTTTATACTAGTTAGTGTTGTCGTGAGTTACAGTGGGTGGTGTTTTGGTGGGTGTGTATGTTATACAGGTATGAGTATGAACTTCAAGGATGAAGTTCGTTTTTAAGGAGGGAAGACTTTAATACTACCCTTTTCTGGTCCTTGAGTACTCGGCCGAGTGGGTTGTACTCGACCGAGTAAGTGTCTTGCACATTTTATGCAGGCTACTACTTGGTTTCAGACAAATTTCAGGATAACCTTCATATGTTCTTCCTTCAGACAACCCTCAGATAATCCTTTCAGCAACCTTCAGATAATCCCCTTTTCAGTAAATTCCATAAGTTCTTTTCAGTAAAGTCCTCATGTTCAGTCCTTCAGAGAGCTATCCTTCAGCCTTCCCTTTAGAGATAGCCTTCAGAGTTAGCCTTCAGAAGTGTTAAGAAGTTTCTTCAGAATCCCTGTAACCCCTAAATGCCTTCAGACACCAAGTTATCTTCAGACCAAAGAGTTTTGCCGAAGCACCTTCAGTCTCGTTTCACCCAGGGGTGTCTTAGGTATGGTTTCTTCTTATGGATGGCGAGCTTCCTTACGTAGTCTAATAGACTTTAAATGACCCTCCCTGATAGTCGACTGACTCTAAAATATTCCCGACGACAGGTCCTTGGCTCAGACCCCTTGAGCCGCCTCGTGTCGCCATAGTCGTTAGGTTATAATTTTCGATTGACCTGATGGTTATACTTTGACTTTCGCCTTATCTAAGCCTCAGTCAAAGTAGAGTCTCTATAGATACCTCATTTCTACACCTCCCATCAACCACCCAGTGATGATTGGGCCTCATATTTGATACGCGGAACGATTTTACGACAGTTCATAAGTTCATCGACAAGTGATAGCTCAAACACTCGAGTCAACCACTTGGTCGTCATCTACGCACCGATACGATCATTTTGACAGTAATTAGAGTTCACTTGGAGTCCGGGTCAAAAACTGCTTCATTTTCTAAAAACCTTTTAGATGCCGAGTCCGAATATTCCGGAATGTTCTAGAATTCTCTGGATATTTATTCCTAATTAAAATTAATATTTTAAAGTAAATATCTTTCGTATATTGTATTTTATGGAATAAGGAAGTGTGTATCTACCGAAATTCCATAATAAAACGCGAAAATCTTTCTTGCTGAGGAGGAAACCTCTAAGGAAAGGACGCAGCAGGTGCTGCGCCTCTTCCAAGGGTCGCAGTGACTACTGCGCCTCTTCTCCAGCCCTCTTTTCACACTTTTTAGAATATTTTCGTGATTTGTTTCCAAATCCGTGTCCTTCCTAAACTCTTTCGTATGTTTAGTATGAATAGAGGTCTTCGGCCTCCATATTTGGCACATGAGTGTTCCGCCCTTTCTTTCTCTCTCTTTGCATTCTAGACTACGATATTGCTTTTGACGCCTACGTGTTTGATCAATCAACCACGTAAGCTCAGATCCTTCTGAGTCCTAGTCACGTTGCATAGACCGACCAATTTTATCAACTCCACCTTTAATCAACCTAATCAATTTACTAAATCTTCAAACGAGCGCACTTTCCATGCATATTCGAGTCGAGCAATCATTAAACGATAACTTGAATCAATCTCGTTTCATCAAACATGTAAGTCTGAGGGTGTAAAATCCCATTTTATTTATTGTACTTTTTATTTGGTATCATTAATGTAGATCTATATCAAAAGCACGTTCAAAAACCGATTTAAAATCCATCTTTTAAAACCGTTTTTACAAAACAGCGGAAGTCAGACGTCGAGAAGAAACACAACAGCAGCTGCGCCTCTTCGAAGGATCGCAGCATCTGTTGCGCCTCTTACAGAGGTTGCTTGCTGCTCCTGCTTTTCTTCTTCTTCCTCCACTTCTTACAAGTTTCTCTTTTCCTTATTTCTTTCGTTTTTCTTTGTTTTCTTTGTTGTTTCAGTATATAAATCACGTTTTAACAATTCCCTTTTGATTACAATCTTTAATTCGTCCTTAATCCCAAGTAATTCAATACTTACGGGTTTTCGCCGTTTTAATTCAAATTGATTCTTCGGGGTTTCAACTTGTTCATGTCGAAGTTCTGGAATCCTGACTTGATAAATAAATTTTATTTCGAGTCTTATTTGTATAATTCCGTCTTAATTTAACCTCAAGTTCGTTCTTTTGTATTTGCGACACGAGTTAATCATAATTCTGTAAACCGCTGTAATTTCTCTTTTCTAATCCGTTTTACGACTTGCCCAGATGCATATAATCAGTTAAAACACTTCCATTCGAGTCTAATATCAATAATCGATCTTAAATTTACCAGCGAACGATAACAATGTTGCGGTTCTGACTTTACATCCAGAGCCCAGCTCTAGAACAGACGCAGGGGTTGCTGCGCCTCTTCCAGAGGACGCAGCAGACGCTGCGCCTGTTCTGGGTTGGCGTCTGTCTCTGAACTCTTTCTCGCTCTAACGTAGCTTCTAATTACAGTTTAATCAACTATTATTCGTATTATCGCCTCTAATCTGACATATTCTCATATTTTAATTCATATTTCATTTTTCTTTTATTTTCTTCTTCGAAATCTCGTCTTTGAGCGTGCTTTTGACGTAGGTCAAACAAACCTTGTAAAGTTTGTAAGTTTAATCATTGTAATTTGTTTATCGTAATCATTATTGTGTATGAATTATTTGCTTGGCTCTCACATGTAATTAATCTAAACATCTACTTCGACCCCAATTGTTTGCTAAAACACGTGTTAACTGACATAGTCTAATTTCACATGTTAAGATTAATCTATGTTTGTTGCATTGCATGCATTACATTGACTACATATCAAATATGAACAATTTCCCTAATCATTAGTAGAGGCCGCTATCGAGGCGGGCGGGATTACGTGTTAGAATTAAAGAGCTTCCTAATACGTACCCTCACCCCTTACTCCAGTTATCTCTGGACATCCATGTCCATTGGCATCTTCGAGCATCATTCTAGACATGGAATGCTTAGGTAACGAATTTCTTAGTGTTCATGTCATCTTTGTGTCTTGACATGACACGAGGTATTCGAACAGTTTCCAATTTTTCCACAATAAATTGGTGGCGACTCCATAAAACCAGGCTTATTCAACCTTTCACCGGTTTCAATACCTCACCAATCGGTAACGGCCCATGACATGCTTTGGCAAACCAAGGTCCCGTGGGAGAAGTGACGCCGCCACGAAACCAACGCGCGAGTGCGCGCGGCGCGGGTGGCCCATGTCTACACCCTTATACTTACATGCTCGGTTGCTTGATGAGAAATTGAAAAAGTGTAAAACTTTTGAGTCTAAAAGCTCGATTTGAAAAAGAATTTTGTAAATATGGAGTGTTGGTTTGCTTTAATGTGAGTGTAGTTAGTCGAAGTGGTAATCCAAGTGTTTTTAATGTACGATGACGGTATAAAACTGTTGGGGCTGGTGTCCTTTACAGTTAGTGCAAGGACTTATAAATCTCTAAAAGGATCAAAGGGTATACTTTTGTATCATAATCAGTTGGTCCACGTTTATCAATAACGGTTGGCTTGCTAGATAAGTTTGACGTTATTGTCATACATATGGCGGTGATCAACTGGTCCCTAAAAGTCACACCTATAGGATACGTTTGAGAGATGTGACGGTATGGAAATACAGTCATATAGATGCCAAAAATTGACTAACCAGTTAGTCTGAGTTATTTGACTAATAATTAGTCAAAATGTGATGTTGAGATATTTTATTTAATACGGATTAAATAATAATGGCTAAGGTGAATTAAGCAGTTAATTCGTAAATTGAATATAAGCGTTTTATATTTAATTAAATGTATATTGAATATAATTATACAATATTGTCTTTGTCGGACATGTATTAATAATTCAACTAACCCGTATTATTAGTTGATGCTTTAATTACCGATAACCGATGACAGTTTATAATGAAACCGCGTCATATACACTTAGCGAATTACATGTCGGACTACGAGTTAAGATGAAGAGGAAATGAAAGCCCATTTCCTCCCCTTGGACTCGGTTTGGCCGAATCATAAGAACAAAAGAGAGGCTCTCTCTCTTTTGTTAACCTAAGCATTTCATTTGTAAAAAAACTAGGGTTTTGGAGATCATTTTTCTCTGAAACCTAGATCTCTCATCTAAGCAAAAACTCACAAAATAATCCTCTCAATATTGCAAGGCAATTAGAGGATTCATTCTAGCACAAGGGCATTTCTCGGACAATCTTGGGTGCATCATTTACGAGGAGATCTACTTTGATCTCTCATTGCCAATTTGCACTAGGACCGAAGGTTAATTCTTATCTTTATCGTTTCATTGTTGTTTTCGTTTATGACTATAAATCACGTATTAAATTTGCGTTATAATCCTTCAAATTATGGGTTTTATACGGATATTACCCTTCAAGTGGTATCAGAGCGAGGCCACGTAAATTTTTCTATGTGATTTTCATCAAACGAAATGGATCGATAATTTTTTTGTTGCATAAATCCACACGGCTGAAAATTTTTCACGGCTAACAATTTTTTTTTTGCACGGCTGATCTTTCTTGGAAACCGTGTCTAATTTTTACACGGCTATTTTCTTGAATTCCGTGCCTTTTGTTTTTGATTTTGATCTTTGCATATTATTTTGTAATCGATATTCAATGTAATATGTTAAAGATATATCAATTGCTATTTCATTTCTATACGGATTAAGTGATATAACAATTGGTTTTTATCAAACCGTGTGGCTTTTTGTGTCTCGGCCTGTTTTGCTTTGGGAACCGTGTCCAGTTTACACGGTAGCATTGTCGATCTTTTGTTTTGTTTTGTTTTCGATTTGTTCTTTGCGAATTGTTGTTTTAAACGATAATTACAACAATATGTGAAGATCATGTCAAATCGATTTTGTGTCGGATGATGTTGCTTACGTTTTTTTTAAGCAGCTGATATTTTTTTTTCTCTTGCTCACGGCATTGAGCAGCAAGAAAAGAAAAAAAAAATGGGTCTTTCACGGTTTGGCCGTGAAGAACAGAAAAAAAAAAATTTATATTTTTTTTTTTTTTTTTCTCGGTATAAGCAGAATTTTTAAAAAAAAAAAAAAAAAAAAATTCCGCCAATTATTGCATAATACGGATTTATGCACTCGCTTGATAGTGAAACGGTTCACCCACGAACAATTTAGTTACTTTAAAACAATTTAAAGTAACGGATTATCATGAATTAAAATTAAGTTGATGAAGCGGTTTTGTCACATAATTTTAATTATCTTTGGTGGTTTGGATAATTTAACATAATTACGGAATTATGTCACGAATAAATTTAATTTAGTTGATGCATTTTATTTATCGTTTTAGATTATTTTGAATGCTTTTAATTACGTATTTATTTATTTTTACAAACGGTTGTAACTTAGTGTGGCCTTAGTAGAACGTGTTACCGTAATGATGGAACACGGTCTTGGTTGTATTTTGAGATCTCGTATCTCCATTTTATTTTCTTTTAATTACAGTTTTTATTTAGAATGTAAATAGGTTTATATTTTGTAAATTTTAATTGTAATTTTGAGATGACCGAAGATGGAGATCGGATGCTCACTCCCGCTGCATGGACAAAGATGGAACATCAAGACAAGCTTTTCGGGTCCAACGGTGGATTCCAAAGTTGTATTATGTTCTTTTTACTAGGATAGGCCACACTAGGAATTTTTATTTACGTATCGCATTCATTTATTTATTTTATCGTAACGATAGTATGCATCATATTCCGCCTAAAAACCAAACCACCTAATAATTGCATGAAAACTGACACATATAGAGGTCACGAGTTAGTTTTCTTTGACATTCTCATGTCACACGTTTTAAGCCATCATCTAAATTAATTCATTCACGCAGTTGCTAGTTATTCGTTCACTTAAAATGAATTGAAACTTAGTTGATGGGATCTTCCTCGTATAAACAAAAATTGAGAACGGTCTTTATAGGTCAAACTCCAATGAATCCCTTCTTCGTCGGTAGGCATAATATGACCCCTTCTACGTCGGGTAAGTTGGAACCGATTGACTTATTTTATCTCAACACTATGTCACTCGTACGATCCTGTGATCATGGTGGATTATAGATAGGATTTACGGAAATCTATCGACCAAGAATTCTTACGGAAGAATTAGCTAAACAGTTGGCTTATCAATTTACAGAAATTGAGTCTTGGGATCACTTGTATTATTCTTGAGGGAGATCAGTTATGCAAGTGCCATGAGTCTACACGTTAAAATGAATTTTAAATAGACTTAAATCACCTCGATGAGTTGCTTATTTCGTTTTTGTTTTTCTTCCTTTTTTTCAGTGTAGAACACGATCTATTTAACTGCTATAACAAATGGCTGGTCCTACTAACGACCCAATGCCAAGTGCCACATTGGACCGTGAGTCCTGGCTTCGGATCTTCATGAATCAGATGAATCGGTCTACTCGATCAAGAATGATGGATCAAACTTCGCGGATTGGGAGGCAAAGGCATTACGGAATGCTGCCGCCGACGGAAGCTCAAATATCTATTAGAGCCCATCCCGGCGAACCCAGGTCCCACGGCTAGAGCTAATGAAATCGCCAAGTTTAACGATTTCGTCATGGAAGCGGGCGCGATTAAAAACGTACTCATTTTTGCAATGGAACCCAATTTGCAGAAACGCTTCATAGCCCATGGTGCAAACAAGATTTTCACCACGCTCACTAAGGAATTCTCGAAAGCACCGAGAATCGTGACCTATGAGCATACCACTCGCTTCTTTGATGCGAGACTCCAGAAGGGCCAACCAGTTAGCCCACACATTCTCAGCATGATTGAGAATGTCGAGAAGCTGGAGACCTTTGATTGTAAGATCAGCGAGAACATTGTGATCGACCGCATGCTTCATTCACTCCACGATGGTTTTGCGCTCTTTAGAGCGAATTACTATATGAATGATTTGAAGAAAAGCTCCCATGAACTGCACTCCCTTCTTGTACAGACCGAGAAGGACATGAAGTCCAGTGGGAGCATGAAACAGGATGTTCTCGTTGTGACAAACAAGGGAAAGGGTATGGGCAAAGCTCGTGCAAACCTAGCGAGGGTAAACCGAAGTTCAAGAAGTCGGGTCCAGGTAAGAGTGGGCCTGGTGAGTCGAGCACCTCATCGGGCGCGACAAAGAGCAAGAATGAAAACATGGAATGCCATCATTGCCACAAGACTGGGCATTGGAGGCGTACATGTCCTGTTTATCATGAGGACTTAAAGGCAGGTCGTGTTAAACCTGTTGGTATGTCTTCTTCTTCTACTTTTATTCATATGATTGAGATTAACCACGCAAGTTACGGAACTTGGGTACTTGATACTGGTTGTGGTTCTCATCTGTGTAATCATGTGCGGGGGCTCCGAAACATCGAACCCCTCGTAAAGGGTGAGGTGGACTGCGTGTTGGGAATGGAGCACGAGTGGTCGCCGTCTCAAGGGGAACATACGTGATCCACTTCCTAGCGGATTTGAGTTATTTTTATATAACTCGCTATTATGTACCCGTCTTTCAAAAAACATTATTTCAGTTTTTGCACTTGACAAACTTGGTTTTTCATTTGTAATAGAGAATAATACTTGCATTTTCTCTTTACACGATATGATTTATGGCAAGGCAGTCTCCATGAACGGAATTTATGTTTTAGATCGGACCACCGAAATATTACACGTAATGAATAAAAAGTTAAAGGTTGGTGACAAAGATCAAACGTATCTATGGCAATGCCGTATGGGACACATTAATGAGAAACGCGTAAAACAGCTCATAAAGGATGGAGCTATCTCGGCCTTTGATTTTCAATCATTTGGCACGTGTGAATCATGTCTCATCGGTAAGATGACTCGAATTTCCTTCAAAGGTGTTGGAATGCGCGCTGCCGACCTATTAGGACTCATACACACGGATGTATGTGGTCCTATGTCAATCACCGCACGAGAAGGCTATAGGTATTTCATCACTTTCACGGACGATTTAAGTAGATATGGCTATGTCTACTTAATGAAGCACAAAAGTGAATCCTTTGAGAAATTCAAGGAATACCGAGAATAGGGCATGTAACCTATTGGGTAGAAAGATTAAAACACTGCGTTCGGATCGTGGTGGCGAGTATCTTTCTCACGAGTTTGATCAACACCTTAAAGACGTGGGATTGCCCTACGCTTAACTCCACCTGGAACACCTCATTGAATGGTGTGTCCGAACGGAGAAATCGAACACTACTTGATATGGTTCGATCCATGATGAGTCACACCGTGTTGCCTGACTCATTGTGGGGTTATGCTCTTCTGTCAGCTGCTCTAATACTTAACCGAAGTCCGTCTAAAGCTGTTGACAAGACTCCATATGAGCTATGGAAGGGAACGGTCCCTAACTTGTCCTTTATACGGGTTTGGGGCTGCGAGCCTTATGTCAAGTGGAGACACGAGGATAAGCTCGGCCCGCGATCGGTCAAGACATACTTTATAGGTTATCCTAAAGGAACACTTGGTCATTACTTCTATTCGCCAACCGAACAACGTGTTTTTGTTGCGGCTAGTGCGACATTCTTGGAGAAGGAATTTCTCGAGAATGCAAAGAGTGATAGAACCTTCGACCTGTCGAAGATTCCAGAACCAAATACCGAGCAACCATTGGAGGAACCAATTCCTTCAATCCCGACTGCGGTGAATATTCCTGAGTCACCTAGGAGGTCGGGAAGAGTCTCTATTCCTCCAGACAGATACATTGGTATGGTCGAGGAACATGACATAGATGACGTTCTACTCTTAACGAGTAGTGAACCCGCAACCTATAAAGGTGCCATGACTAGTTCCGACTCAAGGCTATGGCTTGAGGCCATGCAATCCGAGATGGACTCTATGTATGAGAACAACGTATGGGATCTTGTTGACTTACCTGCTAAGGTTCGTCCCCTTCAATGCAAATGGCTTTACAAGATAAAGCATTCTGTTGAAGGTTAACAAGATATCTATAAAGCACGACTAGTTGCTAAAGGTTTCACCCAAGTGCCAGGTTTGCACTACGATGAAATTTTCGCACCCGTAGTCATGCTGCGTTCCATTCGGATTATCTTAGCGATTGCCGCTTTTCATGACTATGAAATTTGGCAAATGGATGTGAAAACCGCCTTCTTAAACGGTTTTTTGGAGGAAGAGTTGTACATGGTACAACCCGAAGGTTTCATCGATCCAGAACATCCTAAGAAAGTGTGCAAGCTTAAGCGTTCCATTTATGGACTTAAGCAAGCATCTCGGAGTTGGAATCATCGCTTCGACCAAGTGATTAAAGAAAATGGATTTACTCGATCGGTCGAGGAACCATGTCTTTATATCAAGTCGAGTGGGAGCAAGATTGTCTTCCTAATATTGTATGTCGATGACATACTCCTGATTGGGAATGACATACCTCTCTTAACTTCGGTGAAAGTATGGTTGAAAAACCATTTCCAGATGAAAGATCTGGGAGAGGCACAAAGAATTCTAGGCATCCGTATCTATCGAGATAGATCACGACGGATGTTATCTCTCGATCGGAGTCTTACATAGACAAAGTCCTAGAGAGATTAAGCATGACTAACTCCAAGAAGGGGTTTCTTCCTATGGCTCCAGGGGTGCATTTGAGCAAGTCTCGGTCACCGAGACACCGGAAGAGAAAGAGCGCATGACACGGATTCCTTATGCCTCGGCTATAGGATCAATCATGTATGCCATGATATGCACACGTCCGGACGTGGCATATGCATTGAGTATGACAAGTCGATTCCAACAAAGATCCGGTGAATCACATTGGATGGCTGTCAAGAACATTCTTAAGTACCTACGGAGGACTAAAGATTGGGCATTGACTTATGGAAGCGAACAAAAGCTATCGCAACCGCCTACTGCAGATGCTAGCTTCCAAACGGATCGTGATGACTCGAAATCTCGATCGGATTCGTTATTACTCTTAATGGCGCTCCAGTCACTGGAAGAGTTCCAAACAAATCACATAAAGAGATTCTACGACTGAGTCCGAGTACTATGCCGCGTCTGAAGCTACAAAGGAAGCGATATGGATGCGTCAATTCTTACATGGACTATCTGTAGTGCCTAGTTCGAATGACCCGATCACCATCTATTGCGACAATAGAGGTGCCATCTTCCAAGCTAAGGAGCCAAAGTCTAGCAACAAGTCTAGACATGTACAACGGAAAGCTCATCTAATCCGAGATTACGTGGAGCAAAAGGAAGTAGTGATAGAAAAGATTGCTACCGATGATAACATAGCAGATCCTCTCACTAAACCATTACGACAAGATAAGCATGAAGGGCATGTTAATTCCATGGGAATTAAACGTGTTCCTAAGTTGTAGTACTCTTTTATGGATTAGATTCATTCTCTTTTGTACTCTATACGACATCATCGTTTTGATATTTTATATATTTTGTTTTTCATGTGGATTTGTACGACAAATTTTGAACACCACAAAGTGAACTGAACAAACATTATATTTTTGGTCCTTAATTGCCCACGTGAGCTGATAACTCAAGGTAATTATTTTGTGACGTTGGTTGATGGTGGGTTCAACGAGCCATAAGTCAACAGGTTGACTGACCAATCACAGAGGCGATTTATACGGATATCTCGTAGGACACAATTGTGACATCAACGTGGAGTCCTAAATGTTTTATAACATTCGGTGCCCGGTTGTGGATAGGACCTCCATGGTGATCCTAAGAGTCGATTCTTTTGACTATCGACTGTCTCTTGAGACTAAGGCAGATTTTGGGTGACTTTGGTTTCTTTCTCACGGTCATCCGTAACAGGGGGCCAAGTAGATTGTTTCTGGGTCATTTCATGTTGTGCTTAGATCGGAAGGAGTTCGAGTTGAAGGAAATATTCAGCCTTTATCGTGTACTCGATATTTCTCGGGGCCACTCGAGGAGTCAGAATCGAAATGCATGGCCATGCTCAAATACGAATCGTTTTATTTTTTATCGCTTAAGTTACTCTCTAGTCGGGGAAACCACTCTAGATACGGATCGATTGTAAAATACGACCTTTGCGGATCCGGATCTGCAAATTGTTTTACATTGAGTGGGAGAAATTTTAAATGAATATGAGAATCGGTTATCGCACATACACTTGTACGGACAAGTGGGAGTTTGTTGGAGGAGGTGGTGTCCTCCAGTTAGTGCGGATAACGTCATTGCACATACACTTGTACGGACAAGTGGGAGCTTGTTGGGGCTGGTGTCCTTTACAGTTAGTGCAAGGACTTATAAATCTCTAAAAGGATCAAAGTGTATACTTTTGTATCATAATCAGTTGGTCCACGTTTATCAATAACGGTTGGCTTGCTAGATAAGTTTGACGTTATTGTCATACAGATGGCGGTGATCAACTGGTCCCTAAAAGTCACACCTATAGGATACGTTTGAGAGATGTGACGGTATGGAAATACAGTCATATAGATGCCAAAAATTGACTAACCAGTTAGTCTGAGTTATTTGACTAATAATTAGTCAAAATGTGATGTTGAGATATTTTATTTAATACGGATTAAATAATAATGGCTAAGGTGAATTAAGCAGTTAATTCGTAAATTGAATATAAGCGTTTTATATTTAATTAAATGTATATTGAATATAATTATACAATATTGTCTTTGTCGGACATGTATTAATAATTCAACTAACCCGTATTATTAGTTGATGCTTTAATTACCGATAACCGATGACAGTTTATAATGAAACCGCGTCATATACACTTAGCGAATTACATGTCGGACTACGAGTTAAGATGAAGAGGAAATGAAAGCCCATTTCCTCCCCTTGGACTCGGTTTGGCCGAATCATAAGAACAAAAGAGAGGCTCTCTCTCTTTTGTTAACCTAAGCATTTCATTTGTAAAAAAACTAGGGTTTTGGAGATGATTTTTCTCTGAAACCTAGATCTCTCATCTAAGCAAAAACTCACAAAATAATCCTCTCAATATTGCAAGGCAATTAGAGGATTCATTCTAGCACAAGGGCATTTCTCGGACAATCTTGGGTGCATCATTTAGGAGGAGATCTACTTTGATCTCTCATTGCCAATTTGCACTAGGACCGAAGGTTAATTCTTATCTTTATCGTTTAATTGTTGTTTTCGTTTATGACTATAAATCACGTATTAAATTTGCGTTATAATCCTTCAAATTATGGGTTTTATACGGATATTACCCTTCAAAAACAATGTATAAGGCTCGTGTTTTCAATCGATAGGTCGAACACGTGTTGGTTTTTTACTTTAGAAGTCGAGGTCTAGAATTTGATGGGAGAAAGAGGGGGCGGACTCTCGCGTGGTTGTAAATGGGGGTGCTTAGGGGGTATTTATAGAGGAATGTGTGATGTTGTGCATTTCGGGCGACGTGGCCATGCTGGCCACCCAAAGTGGCGTGAGCATGTGGGCGACACAAGGGTTGTGCTGTCCTTTTCGCAAATTTGAAATTTGTGTTTTGTTCTATCCTAGGTTTTGTTAGGATGTGTTTGTGGTTGATTGTGTTTGCCTAGTCGTGTAAACTTGTGTTTGAGTGTTATTTAGGGTGGGTGTTTTGTGTTTGACTCGGGTTTGATTTTGTGTTGAGTCAGGTTTTGAATTTTGCGTCGGTTTTTGGTCGGGTGTCAGTTTTGACTCTAATTAGTGTCATTGCGACCCCGTCGTCGTGCATAAAACACTCCAGGTATTTTTGAAATGTTTTAAAAACATTTTTCAATTTTGAAACCGTTTCTGAGCTTTCCGACACGTAGTTATACAAACGGTCGATCAAACGTAGCAATTTCCGAAACATGTTGTAGTCCGATAATCATCGGTGTTTGTTGGGAATTTTACAGATAATGGGTATCTAAAGAGCCCCCACTTTGAGTGAGGCTTAGACAATGCGAAAGTCAAAGTATGACCCTTAGGTCAATCGAAGATTACAACTTGAAGACCAAAGCGACGTCGAGGTAACCCAAAAGGATTAGAGTCAAGGACCTAACGTCGGAAAAGGCAACGTCGAGGTGACTCGGGGATTCGAATCAAGGACCTGCTGTTGGGAACAGTTTAGAGTCTGTCAACTGTCGATTCGTGTCATTTAGAGTCCGTTAGACTACGTATAAAGTTTTAGGTTCATTAACCCCTAATCAGACTTCTCTAATTAGTTTCTAAATCACTCACTAATTTAGAATAATAGATCTAGTTACATGCAATATGTAAATAAATGAAATAAGGAGAAAAACGGTTTTACCCTTATTAAATTGTGGACCGAACTTTGGGCACAAGGGAGGACACCTTCCTAACCTTGTTCTTGAACTCAATAACATTAGGATGATCCTCCAAAAAACCAAAGTATTAGAAACTCTCCTCTTAGTTGCACCCAAGACTTACCCTTAACACTAATAATATTATTAACTAGATAATATTACTAGTTACCTTAAATTTATATTAATAATATTATTATTACTACACTAGTAATATTTTGTTATATTATAATTTTAGAACAAATTCAAGCATAAAACTTATTTTATGTTAGAGAGGTTTTTAGAGATAAGCATAAAGATTAGAATGAAAAATGAGAACATCATCTTCACTTATGGGGAGGGGTGGCCGGTTGCTTTTTGAGCATGGGATGGGTATGCTTTTTGCTTTTTGTCTTATCAAAATAATAGGCTAGCATCTAGGTGGTTTAGGTAATCATGGTGTCTTTTGCATGAAAGAGAACAACTATTATCACCCTAAAACACCACCCAAAACCGGCTCCCACAAGCTAATATGGATTTCCATTTTACAATTTGTATTTTGTCAATTGTAATGTGTGACATGTGACATGTAACATGTCATTAGTAATATAAATGCATATTTAACTAATTAAATATCATTATATATCAAATAAAATACATTTAACAAATTAACAAGTAATTCATAATTACATGTATATAAAATGGGTCACATTAAGTCTAGTTAATATAATCTACAACATTTTGCAAATATGATTAACTAATTACTCTTATCTCAAATGTTTTATAAACATTAATCAATTTTAGTAATATAACATACTAATTACTAAATTGAATCTTATTTAATCAAATTACAACAAAATATATAACTCTCACTCATTGATAAAAATTTGTTCAATTTAAGGATTTAATTAATCTGTATCGACATACAATTAATTAACTTATCAGTTAAGGGAATTGTCCTATAGGTGTGACCTTATAGGATCAACTGATCACCATCGTCAAACGACAGTAACGTCAAACTCTAGTCAACCAATCGTTACCGATTAATGTTGATCAGTTGACAATATATTGAATCATCCCTTTTGTAGTCTTGTTATGAGATTTATTACGTGATCGCACTATTGTTGAGGACACATACTCCAACAATCTCCCACTTGTCTGAGACAAGTGTGCGTCACTAATTCTCTTGTCCTATTACATCTCCCACTCAATGTAAGGTGTCTTGCAGGTCGTACTTGCATTTGATCATATCTAGAGTGGTTTCCTCGATTTGGAGAGTAACTGTTTGACCGGAATTATCTGCCACAGATACCTTCCGAGCGTGGCCACGCATTTTCAGTTCACTACTCCTCGAGTGGCCCTGAGATTTATATAACCCTGACAAGGGGGTGGACAATTCCTATCGCACTGTTCCCTTCGAATACCACAGTTCATCATTACCCAAAAGATGCCCATTTTCACTCCATATTCGGAAGTCGTGGAGCAAAAATCAAAGTCAATCAGAAACTGTGCCACCTTGGGCGAACAGTCTCTAGTCAAAGAATCGACTCAAAAAGAATACTATAGTAGCTCTCACCACGACCAAGCTATATGAATTACAAGAACTCTATAAGCGGTCACTGCCCGACAGAGTGTCCTATACAGTCTGCCTATGTGATTGACTAGTCATCTCTTATGACTCTATGGCACTTGCACTTGCCATCAATCGACTCACACTCTAGTCACTTGGACACGTCACCTCATATAAGCAACTAGGGGCCAATACTATGTTAATCCAGTTCACTTTAATAGGGTTCAACGTTGTCCTTACAACCTATTTGCATATAACAAAGTAATAAAAGAGTTTAAAATAAAACTCAAACGATGAATGTATTATCACATATGTAAAATTAATACAATAACAATTACTACATAATTTATAATCCATAATTAGTTTTGTACATAATTGTAAATCTCAATTCAATTGAAATGGCTTGACATATCATGTTAAGCCTATGAGAAGGCCTTGGTTAACTAGCTTTAGCAACATCTTGCACCGTACTTAACCTCATTATATACTATTTCCCTTCGTTATCTATAATCTTGTATTATAAAACCTTTTGAGTACGTGTCTAGATCCACTGTCCTCACAGTGTGTGGGATTCATCCTTTTTGAATATCTCATAGTTGCAAGTGTACTCAAAGGATCAACCGATCACCACCGTCAAACGACAGTAACGTCAAACTCTAGTGAGCCAATCATTACTAATAAATGATGATCAGTTGACAATATAACTTCCGTTGTATATTACTCAGATTTACTCCTCAAATATTATAACCAAGATGGTTCTCCAACCATCCTTATGTGTTTAGAATATAGTTTTTGTGTAACTCATTGCACATAAATCCAATAATTATTTCTAAACACTTATCCTCTCGTATATATCACTTATAGATTTGGATATAAAAGATGCTTTGCATATCTTTCTAGTCTCCCAATCCCTCCTTCATGGACGAGAGCATTGGTCCATTATTCTCAATGAATAATATGTTATCTACATATGAGAAATAGAAGACATATCATTAGTGCTTCTTGAGTATTATGGATAGACTATATGGCTATATATATATTGAGTTTCACAAACATTCGATTTTAATTTCTCGTCATACTCCAAGTATACGAAGTATAAGAATAGTGATACATCTTAGCATAATGAATTAATCCAGCGGCGGGAGCAAATGGATTCGATTTCTAAATGTTTAATACTTTTGAACCTTTCAAGATTCTTATTAAAATAAGAATATTAACTTTATGCTAATATCCATCGAACTGGATTTCTTAGAGATGTATTATTCTTCTCCTAAGTCGTTCATCACTCATAGTGATCAATATGTCATTCACATATAAGACTAATAATACCACCCTACTCCCACTAAACTTCATGTATAAAAAAAATACTCGATAAATCGAGAAAGGTTTATTACATGACTGAAACATACCATTCAACTCCTTGACTTCTAATTAAGATTTCTTCTTAAGTTCGTATCCTACCTTAGGATAGTTGCGATTTACAAAACTCGTGCAAGATGATTTTAAAATCCAACAGTCAAATAATATTATGAAATCCGATTTTAACGAAGCGTTGCAATTGGTGTAAACCTCTTACCACCAATCAACCAAGTTATGAAAACATCTTAATGTTTATGTTCAATTCGGACTTTTGCGGAGTTGAAACTTGATAAAGCATCTTAATAAGTTACAGGTTTGTCACTTCCAAAATATAACATGACTCCTGTCCACTTAGGTTTCGAATCAATATTTACTGATTTTGTCCAAGAAAGACCACTTTTCTATGTCTTATCTTCAGTTTGTGGCTCTTGAACATTTTCTCCCACTCTGTCTTTAAGAAATAATCTTCTTTTCTTTAATAGACAGCATCACGAGCCACAAACCCTTTGTTCTCGTGATCATGTAGGAAGAGAGAGCACATGTTTAGTATCGAAAAAAGCTACAATTTAGGTACCATGCCTAACCATATCTCATATGAAAAGTAGATGATTGCTTTAACCATGTTTTGTTTTAGTGGAAAATTTAAATGCCAGACAAATTTTATAACAGAAACTACCTCCAACTATATTGTAAAGATTCAATCATATCGTAATGAAAGTGAACTTGTGATACCATATCACACTCTTTTTAGTGCAGATAAAAGTCTTCACTTTATTGTTCCCCATCTTAACAAAGTACTAATACTTTGGTTTTACAATCTCTAGGTTTTGATATTTTTAAAAATTCATTGAACTTATTCAAAGAATTTCTCTTCTTACCTCATTAAGTGGATACCAATTATCTACCTAGTTCGTTGGTAAAAGAGATGAAGAATTAATAACCTTTTTTGATTGAAATTGTATTCGACCATACACTTCAAAGTGTAAATAAGGCGAATATCTTGCTCTATTCATAATCCTTTTTCAAGAAGAAGATCATGAACTATCTTGCTTTGAATACAAGATTCGCACATACCAAGAGATTCCCAATTAAATGGTTTGGACAGTAGTCAAAACTAGTTTCTAAATGCGATTTTCAATCGAGAATTGAGAAATGATTGGGGTCACCAACTTGAGTCTTGTATATATGACATTTTATTTCTAGTATGAATATAATTACCTTGATTTGTATGGTCTCACCATAAACTTAATCGTGGTATGCAAGGGCACAACGCTTATTTTAATTGCATAATAGAGAAACCCTTTGCGTTTTATACAAAATCTTGAATTATATTCATATTTAGAGTTAGTGTACATCATAACAATTATTGAGGTACATTTCTAAACACAAAACTAAAATGAGTACACTACAACATTCATGCTAGTCGTCACACGATAATACCAAATATTATGATGAAATCCACAAATTTGTATCAAATACTCATGATATGGTAATTAGCAAGAATGCAATGTCAATGTCATAGATATTCAAGAATGAATATGTTGGAGTAACACGACAAACTTCTTTGATCTTTACTTATTTGGGGTTTGTCTCTATTTTAGTGTCTAGCACTTTCTCTTTCAAGCCTAGTTCTATCCTTAACAATTAAGATAGGTACTTACTTCTTATTGCTCCTACTGACTTCAAGAATTTCTACTTGATGAAAACTTATCTTCATTTAAATTCCTAGTTAATCCTTCACAAGGGTTAACTCTATTGTGGTATTTGGTTAATCAAAATTTCTAACAAATTAATTCACCAATTTAACATTGTCATGTTCTTAACAACTTAAGTGCTTGATGACAAGTGTTTAGGTTGAGCAATAAGACTTTTGAACCGTGGATGCATAGAAGATATTATCAAAACATATTTTGACTTATCATTACTTCTATTCATACTTCTTCACAAGAAATCATACATAGGCATGTTAGGAATTTAAGATGCTAATCTTATATGACATAGGACAACTCCTATGGAGTTCTATGGAATAGAACGATTCTTATGGAGCTAGTCCATGCCCTATTTACATGGTTCAATTGAGGCTTTTTAGAAAGGAGATTCTATTTATCTTTGGCTGTAGTGGTTTAATGGAAACATAAGTTAAAATATAAATGACATTGTATATGTCAAAGAGCAAAGATATAGAACAAATTTAACCAACGAAATAGTGGGAAAACTAACATTCATCGTAATATATAAAAACTTTTAGCAAGTTTTAACATTTATATAATGACCTCCACCCAATTATATAAACGATTCTAAGACCCAAATTCATACTAGCTCGATTGTGGGACAACTGTCCCTCTACAACCTTTACTAATACAATTTGGTGGGTTAACTCGTTTAACCGATTCTACACTTAGAACTCTCGGTCGATGAAATTACATTAAGTTCATCTTTAGCCCGAACCTATTGGGACAACGGTCCCTCTAATACTTTCATTGAGATCAACCAAATTTTGAAATGTAATAACATCTTATTACCCCACTTACCCAACGTTAAAAGAAAGCACCCCGGTATAATATTTCAATACCGTATTGTACCCCTAATGAAATTGGGATTCATGAGTTCCTACTATTTGGTAAGGCTAAGTTTCAATTTTTAGAAATGTGAAGGTCTTGTCAATTTATTATCTATCTCTTTTAAGTGAACTAAATTAGTGATCTATCGATAATTATAATTGACAAGGTCGAGAACTCGATATAAAAAGATATGCATGTGATGTTATGGCGATTTGGCATGCATTCAAACATATAAAAAAAGAACATGTAAAGAAAAGCAATTTCCTAGTATGGTCTTTCCTAAAATAGAAAATCCAATAATCTATTACATATTCGGAAACCAACTCCTTTGGTCCCTTGAACTTCCTGTGACACGCCTCCCAAGGAAACATCATCTTGATCGGAACTCCTTTCCGAATGGCCCCATATTTAGGAAACTCCGGAATTACAAAATAATAATAAAATACATAGCATATCCTATTATACATTTGTAATAAAAATTTAAATCTATTAAATTACAAAACGGTTATGCGAAATCACATTAATATTACAACCAAATCGATATTCCCTTACATTACGGGTAATACCAATTTAAAACTAAGGCCATACTAAGACAAAATACATGATTCAAAATTTCATAAATGTAAATGACATACATCTATAAAATATGCAGCATTATATATGTATTCAACATGCAAAAATGAATGTGCCAAATTGCCTTATTAGATTATATCGTATATCGCTTTGGTTTATGGAAATGCGTGACTTTTAACTCCTTAAAATCACCTAAAATAATACTTAAATCAAATTTAAACCCAACTTAATTATCCTAACTTTATTAGGACTCAAATTTTAGTCCACACTAATATTTGACAATAATCTAACTTGGTATAACATTATTGCTCATTATAATCTCATTAATCTTAACAATTAAGAAATAATTCCCAATAAAACATAAAAGTTTGAAAAAATTCGAAATAAAAATTTTGTATATTCTGGAATATGACCAAGTCCGAAAAATTCATTAAAAATTGCTCACAAAGCATTTTTTATTTATTTCATGAATAAATAGCATAAATCATAGTTTTTATAACTTAATTCCAAATTGATCACAAAAATATGAAAAATTCACAATCAAAATTTTGAACATAATTATAATAATTTCTAGATCCTGGAAAAACATAAATCCAACCAAAAAATTTCGAATTTAATTTTATGACTAATAAATTTGCCTTTAATCGATTTTATCACATAAAAATCAATAAACACAAAAAATTAACAAAATTTATTTTTCCATTTCACATCTGATGTTCTAAATATGTGTGCACCTTTGGGGAAACATTTCATGCTATAAATTTCGTTTTAGCTATTTTTAGCAAATATAATCTCGATTTATTCTATTTTAACCATTAAAATCATAAATCATGCAAAATTAATCACATTAACCTCAAATTTACATACACTAAGTAAAATATTCATATGAGATCATATTAAAATTTTATGGCCAGACACATCATATAACTATTTTTAGTTATTAAATAACCATTTTACTCAATAAAATGTTATTATTATCCAATAAATTAGAAAAATGAGCAATAAAATTCCATAAATCATCTAAAATGACCTAAAACATTTTAGGACCAGAATGTATACGTGCATGGAAAAATTTCGTGCATATACTATATAAACACAAATTTTTCGGTTTTTATTTTAGTCATCTAATAACTCGTAAAAAAACTCAAAAAACGATTTGCATGCAACAACAAAGCTTTGACACCACTTGTTAGGTTCATTAACCCCTAATTAGACTCTTCTAATTAGTTTCTAAATTACTCACTAATTTAGAATAACAGATCTAGTTACATGCAATATGTAAATAAATGAAATAAGGAGAAAAACGGTTTTACCCTTATTAAATGGTGGACCGAATTTTGGGCACAAGGTAGGACACCTTCCTAACCTTCTTCTTGAGCTCAATAACATTAGGATGATACTCCAAAAAACCAATGTTCCATATTAGAAACTCTCCTCTTAGTTGCACCCAAGACTTACCCTTAACACTAATAATATTATTAACTAGATAATATTACTAGTAACCTTAAATTTATTCTAATAATATTATTATTACTACACTAGTAATATTTTGTGTTATTAGAATTTTAGAACAAATTCAAGCATAAAACTTATTTTATGTTAGAGAGGTTTTTAGAAATAAGCATAAAGATTAGAATGAAAAATGAGAACATCATCTTCACTTATGGGGATGGGGTGGCCGATTGCTTTTTGAGCATGGGATGGGTATGTTTTTTGCTTTTTGTCTTATCAAAACAATAGGCTAACATCTAGGTGGTTTAGGTAATCATGGTGTCTTTTGCATGAAAAAGAATAACCATTATCACCCTAAAACACCACCCAAAACCGGCTCCCACAAGCTAATATGGATTTCCATTTTGCAATTTGTATTTTGTCAATTGTAATGTGTGACATGTGACATGTAACATGTCATTAGTAATATAAATGCATATTTAACTAATTAAATATCATTATATATCAAATATATTACATTTAACAAATTAACAAGTAATTCATAATTACATGTATATAAAATGGGTCACATTAACTCTAGTTAATATAATCTACAACATTTTGCAATTATGATTAACTAGTTACTCTTATCTCAAATGTTTCATAAACATTAATCAATTTTAGTAATATAACATACTAATTACTAAATTGAATATTATTTAATCAAATTACAATAAGATATATAACTCTCACTCATTGATAAAAATTTGTTCAATTTAAGGATTTAATTAATCTGTATTGACATACAATTAATTAACTTATCATTTAAGGGAATTGTCCTATAGCTGTGACCTTAAGGGATCAACTGATCACCACCGTCAAAAGACAGTAACGTCAAACTCTAGTCAGCCAATCGTTACCGATTAATGTTGATCAGTTGACAATATATTGAATCATCCCTTTTTGTATTCTTGTTATGAGATTTAATATGTGATCGCACTATTGTTGAGGATACATACTCCAACATAAAGCCTCGCCAGCCATAGGAAGGAGTCATACCTGAGGCATCTTCGGGATATGTGCTTGATTTATTCTTTCACGCACGTGGAGACTCGCCAGCCATTGATGGTCGAGTGACCGACTCCGAGAAATAGACAAAATCCTCGGGCCTATTCAAGAGGTTTTTTTTTGTTGCGGCGTAGAGACTCGCCAGCCATTGATGGTCGAGTGGTCGACTGTGGGATATAGCTTGAATCATCGGGCCTATTTCAAGAGGTTATTTGTCCAACTGACCCAATGGGGAGCGACGTCGATGCTACTGGGGGCGGAAGGTGCTAGATTTCGCTTTGTTTGACACCTGGTCATTGCTGCTTGTGCAGGTAGTTTTGCCAGTTTGTTGAAGGATGACTCCGTGTGGAGGTTTCAGGGGTTCCGCCAGGAAATTTTTGGTGCTTATAAAGGATGTTTGCGGTGCTTGGAAGCGATATGCCTTTTGTAACTTGGGCTTGGATCTTGTGGATGGCGACTTCTATTACTGTCATTCATAACTTTGAATTTTGAGGAGGAATAATGGTTTTTATTGCGGCCATTTGAAGTTTTTTTGCGAGAATAGCGAGTTTGAATTTTGTTATTTGCGGTTTTGCAAGGTATAAAATAACGATTTGTATTTCTGTACTCCGCGTTTTGTGAGAATAACGAGTTTAAACCCCGTTATCTGCAAATGTGAAGGAAATAACAGTTTCTAATTTCATTATTTGAAAATTTTGTGGAAATAGCATATTTGAGTCTCGCCATTTGTGATTGTGAAGGCAACGACGGTTTTTAATTCCATTATTTGAAACTTTTGTGAAAAAAGCGAATTTGAATTTCGCCATTTTGTATTTGTGAATAAGATAATGGTTTTTAGTTCTGTCATTTGAAATATTTGTGAAAATGGCGAATTTTAATTTCGCCATTTTGTATGTGCGAAGAATATAACAGTTTTTGATTCCGTCATTTGAATTTTTTGTGAAAATAGCGAATTTGAATTTCGCCATTTTGTATTTGTGAAGAAACTAAGGTTTTTAATTCCGTCATTTGAATTTTTTGTAAAACTTGTTGGAGTATTTGTCCTCCACAATAGTGCGTGATCATACTAAAATCTCATTAAGGAATATGCATGGGATATTCATTGGTGCTACTTGTCAGCTGATCAACGTATATCGGTAACGGTTGGCCAACTAGGGTTTGATGTTACTGTCCTGAGACGGCGGTGTTGAGCTGATCCCTTTCAGTCACACCTAAACGAACGAGCCCCAATACAAAAGCTAATTAATTGTATGAGATACAGTTTAGTTAGTCCCTTGATAAATTGACTAATAGTTAATCGATTAATTTAATTTAGAGAGATATCGAGTTGTGAACTCGAGGCGCGGAAATTGTTATTTAATTATGCGATAATTGAATAATAAATTAATTGAGACGGGAATTAATAATTAAACGGTTAATTGTTAAATTAGTACTAATTGACTAATGTGATTAGTATTAGTACGTAAAATATATGTGTAGCTGTACACGTATATTTAAGGAGTGTTTTAGACGAAATTAA
This sequence comes from Silene latifolia, assembly GCF_048544455.1. Taxonomy (NCBI): domain Eukaryota; kingdom Viridiplantae; phylum Streptophyta; class Magnoliopsida; order Caryophyllales; family Caryophyllaceae; genus Silene; species Silene latifolia. The sequence goes on from NC_133527.1 coordinate 95,902,539, forward strand.
TCGGGAAGCATTTAAACATAAAACGATGTTTAAATATAAATTACACGTATTCGTGAGACAAATATAAGAACCAAAATGGACCCGTAAAAGGGTTATATGGACCGTGTAATTTGTGTTTATAGTAGTGTGCACAAGACACTACTATGACACACTTGTGCATGCCTTTTAATCTAATTGGTGGTGCATCTTCCTAAACATTTCTCTATCCTATGCCATTTTGACTGGGTGCACTTCCCATTGTGCTTTTGTTCTTACCTATACCAATGTGTATTTAGTGGAATAAAATAAGAAAACAAAACACTCCACCCTCCCTCTATCCAACCGTCCAACACTCCTCATTTTTCCACACAATTGCATTTTTCATTTTTCTATCTTTTGCATGTGGAAAAATTCAAAAGTATTTATCTCTCTAAAATCCTAAAAATAGGAAAACCTCATTACTAATTGTTAGTAATAAAACTTAAATATTTACTAAGAGCTAGTTAATATTTACATAATAATCAAGGGTAATCATACATAATATCTAGTTAATATTTGTAAGATTTTGGGTAAGTTCTTGGGTGCCATTAGAGAGGAGATCTTCTACTTTGAAGATTTGTATTTTTGGATGATCTTGCCAATATGAATAGCTCAAGAACAACCAAGATGATGATCTTGGTTGTGCCCTATATTACCATTTCTCAATGTATGGAAATTGTTTCCTCATCTTTATATTTTTCATGCTCATATATTACATGCATAATGCATAGATCCAAAGATTTCTAAAATAAAGAAATTTTGATAACCTAATTAGAGAGGTCTAATTTGGGGTTATGATCTTTCAAGTGGTATCAGAGCCATGACTTGTATTTTGGATGTTAATTTTAAGCATTTTAATCTAATTATGAGATAATTTTAAAATCTAAAATGGTGCTAGAATGAAGATGTTTGCACGAAAAATTTTGCATGTATACCTTCTGATCTCAAATGGTTTATGGTCAAATTTGGTGAGTTGTGGAATTATTTTGCTACTTTTTATCATTTTTATGGAAAATCGAGTCGAAAATATCGTATTTTGGTTAAGACGTTAACAAAAATAGTTAAACTTTGATTCTGATCTGGATTTTTTTATATGATTTCACATGCAATATTTACAAATGTTCAGTAAAATTTCGTAAAAAGTTATGAAGATTTGCATGTTTAATGATTTTTAATAGTTAAAAATCGATTAAAATCGATTATTTTATTCAAAAATAATAAACGGAAATTTTCTGGGTATGAAAATTTTTGGTATATTCCAAAATATGTTTTATATGATAAAAGTGAAATTTAGAAAAGGTTTTCTCACTTTTTCATGTTTATTGGATTTTATTCGATAAAAACCGATAAATATGGATGTTTTTGTTCATAAAATTAATTCGAAATTTTTGGACTAAATTTTTTTACCTTTTTAGGTCCCTGGAAGAGTTCCAGAATCTACAAAAATTTTGTGTCAAAATTTTGTAATGGTTAAAACGTTTTTTTTTAATTGTTTATTGAGGTCGTGATAAAAACCGATATAAATAGCATATTCGTAATATCAATTCAAACTAATTATTATCAAGAAATTAGTGTGGACTAATTTTGAGTTCTAAATTAGTTTGGACAATTAGTTTGAGCTTAAATGAGATTTAAGTGTTGATTATTGATTTTTAACGGGTAAAAATCGATAAATTCCGCAAAACCGAGCTATTTTTAAAAGATTATGCTAAAGGGGCGATTTAGGCATGATAGTTACAGCATTTTATTTATATTTTATTGTTAAATGAATGAACGTAATTTATTTGTTTAGATAATTATGGGATATAAGACGATCTTGCATTCCGGGGATATAAGGGTTATCACGCGCCAAAGTTGGTTGGACTCAACGGGGTATAAGACGGTCTTGTATTCCGGGGCTAGTAGATGGATTTGTTGAAATCCATCGACCAAGAGTTCTAATGGTAGAATTAGTCAAGCGTTGACTTACCAAATTTAGATAATTATGGGATGTTTCGCCCAAGCGATGCCTATTTTTGTCTGAAGACGGATCTTGGAATCATTTATATAATTTAGTGAGAGGTCATTATATAAGTGGACTTATTAAAAATGTTTATCAAGTTTTTATAACATTGAAAGTTAATTTTTCCTATTTTTATTCGTTCATATTCATAAATGTATTTTCTATGACATCGCTCCTTTCATCCTCCTTTCATCCTCTATTTATTATTATATTCATTTCATTCTTTCATAGAAAGCGGTTTCTTTGAAGGAATTCGGTAGCAATGATTGGAAATATGATTTACCAATTCACTTACATAAGCTTACGACGATTTTTGCGATTATTTTACAAATTAACGTCCATACATATTAAAAAAGGGTTTCATAATGCAAATTCTTATTACGAGTTAAATGGGAATCACATTTTATCAAGAGTGTCTTGATTTCGAAAGTGACACCTCCGTCATGAAGATGATATATTAGTTTTAATTACTCAAGAGTAATTCAAAAGTTTTGTGAAAAGAGTTTTCAAAAACACATAGAATACTCTAATATGATACCGTCAAATGGCTCACTTCGAGAAAGGCCAAATCAATTGTTTATGCGCTAAAGAGTTTAGGCATATGATGACAATTGAACGGTTAGGTAGTCCAATTTCGCAAAAAGTTGAGATTTTGCCACATGTTGCACTCACTTTATAGTAATTTACTCTTACTAAGTGTATAAAATATTATGAATGACATGAAGAGAAGTTTTCATGAGATTCATTTTTGCTTGTTGAAGCAAGGGGGAATGTGAAAGTGAGTGGGAGTTAAGAAGAAGCAACCCTATATGTATGCAATAGGACAAAGTTGAAAGAGACATCTACTCAAAGGATATGCTAGTTCCACTATATTGGTATGAGATACCAAGTATGGGTCATTTCTTTGTAAAGAAGTTTACATGAATTGATAAAACGTAAGACGTCTAGCATAGGACATTTTTGTATCGAAATAAAGATAGAGTAGCAATGATTTCGATAGGGACAAATGTACCTAAATTTGGTGTTAACAGAATGTAATCATCTATGTTTAAACATAGAAGGCATCACTCATGTGATTTAAAACAAAAGGTTGTACCTACTCCTATGATAACTTGGTGGTTGGTTTAGACCACTCAAGTTAGAGGTATTTTACATTCTTTACGAAAACTAAATATTATATTATCTTGTAGATTTTAAAGTCTCTAATCCGGTGAACCCAATTGATCAAACCTCAAGTAAATTCGTTTAATATGAACAATAAGCACATCGAACAACCATTTGATTGAGAATCTTATGGTGTGTGTCCATAAATTATGTTTTCTTTTGCAGAAAAGAAACACAAATAGTGAGGTGATTGACCATATACATACGGATGTGTAAGGCCAACAGTAGGTTATATATACTTCGTTACTTTTACCGTAATGTTAAGTAGATATGAAAACTTCGTATCTATTTAATAAGACATAAAAGTGATTTTTGAAACGTGGAATATTTCAAAAGGAAGTAGTAAACCAAAAGCACGACAAGATCAAAATGTTGATCAGAAATTTCAAAGTAATGACTTTGAAGGTCAAATGGGTAATATCAAGTAATGACCTTGATGATCACTAAGAAGATTGTGAACCAGTTCACATATACCTTATCCTAAGGACACCATAGAGTATGGTGTAGCCAAGAATATAAACCGAACTTTATGAGTTATAGTTTGCGGTTTTTTCGCAATTTTGTAAGCTAATTTCTCACTAAAATTTAAAACCCGACTATAATAGCCAAAATGACTCCATATGAGATCTGGATAGGGAGGGTCCCTAACATGTCATTTTTATACATTTGGGATCATAAATGTTTATGTTCAGGACCAATTTATGTATTTATGAGGGTTATCCAAACTTGAACCACATGGTTTTTACTCCTTCGAAACGAGAACAAAGAGTTTGTGGCTCGCAATGCTGTCTTTCTAGAAAGATTTTAATTTTCTGAAAGACAGAGTGTGAGAAATTTTGAACTTACGGAACTCCAAGACCCACAAACTGAGTACAATGCAAGAAGACGTTCTTTATTGAGGCTCAGTCGTTATAAGGAGATAATTTTGCGATAATATTGCGTTACTTTTCGAAAGTGACGAATCTTTAACCCTCATCAAAGGCTTTTCTATAGTATGAAATTTATGTGATGGTGTGACACCATGCAATTCAAATTGGTCTTCTTGCACAAGATATGATAAGGAAGGAAACATGAGATGTTTTCAAGACTTGATTTGGGGCGAAAACTTTGCACCAAATTAGATTACCTTGATCTTGTCATAAAGGTTACATAAGATGTTTCAATTTTGAGTTGGTTACAGAGAGTTTGTGACAACCCAAATGCCTTTATCAATTCGTATGTTCTTAGCAATATAGCCTCTCATAAGGATGAGATTCGGCAAAAGGATAACGAAACTTTCTCCTTAAATGAAACTCATGAAGGGACAAGTTTTGTTGATCTTGTCAATGCTAAGAAACCTAGCATGCTTGAAAAATCCTTTTTGTGATCTTATATACATCAAGGAATTGGAACCTTGGTTTCAATCATGTCATTAATCAGAATGGTATTACTCGAGTTGTCGAGGTACCATGATGATACATAGAGTTTAGTGGGAGCTAAGGTGAGTTTCTTAATCTAAATATGTGTTTGACATATTAGTGACTAGAAATATTTTCGGGTGAATACTTGAGAGTAGCATGGCGCATCTTAAATACCCGGATCTAATGAGATAAATCTCCATGGATATTAGCATTTTAGTCAAGAGACTTATGTTATATGGTTCTTGACTCGTTCAAGTTGTTGAACACAAAATATGATCTCTTTTACTTCCGCTGCAGGATCTATTAAATATGCTAAAAGCTGCTCTCCTCGGGACTTATCATATTGAGAATATGAGAAGTCATTAGCAATTATTTCCTAGTGAGTGTTACTAGATGATTATAAAGAGCATCCTTGAGTACTTGAGAAGCACTGAGGATTTACTCTTGTAGTTTGGAGGAATTTATGAATTTCGTGTAAAAGGGTTACACGATAACATTCCTATGCTTATAACATGTTATGGGCCTAGTTAAGGAATGGTTAGCATGTAAAAGTGTTATGTGCATAAAGAAAAATATGTATAAGTAGTTATACATATATGTATAAGGAGTCATACATAAAAGATGTCATATGAAGGATTGTAGATACCTCATTTCCGCACCTCCCGCAAACCACCCGGTGATGATTGGGCCGCATGTTTGGTACACGGAACGATTTATGACGGTTCGTAAGTTTATCGTCAAGTGATAGCTCAAATACTTGTATCTACCCCTTGGTCGTCATCTACGCTCCAATACGGTCGTTTTGACAGTAATTAGAGTTCATTTGGAGTCCGGGTCAAAAACCGCTTCATTTTCTAATAAACCGTTTAAAATGCCGAGTCGGAATGTCCTAGAATATTCCGGATATTTTTATTCCATAATTTAATTCATATCTTTTGGCAAAATATATCCCGAAAATCTTATTTTAAGGAATAAGGAAGTAAAGATCCACCGCAATTCCATAAAAGAAACGCGGAAATCTTTCTTACACAGAAGGAAACCTCTGGGGAAAGGACGCAGCACCTGTTGCGCCTCTTCGAAGGATCGCAGCAGCTGCTGCGCCTCTTCCCTAGCTCTTTTCTGCGTATTTTTAGATTTTTCCGTGATTTCTTTCCAAAGTTCGATTCATTCCATAACTCTCCATATTTTTTAGTATAAATAGGACCTTCGTTCCACATATTTTTCACGCGAGTGTCCGCCCTTCTCTTCTCCCTTTGCATTCTAAGACCGTGCTCTAACCTTTTGACGTCTACGTGCTTGATCAATCGACCACGTAAGCTCGGATCATTCTGAGTACCAGTCACGTTGCATGACCGACCAATTTGACTACTACACATCAATCAATCTAATTTAAATCCTCTTACGAGGGCACTTTCATCATACATTCGAGTCGAGCAATCACTAAAACGTTAACTTAGTTAATCTCGTTTCATCAAACATGTAAGTCTGAGAGTGTAAATCCCATCTTTATTATTGTATTTTATTAATGTAAGATTTACGTCGAAAGCATGTTTAAAATCGACTTATAAAACCCTTTTATCAAACTGCTTTTACTGATCAGCAGTAACTAGACGTCGAGAAGAAACGCAGCAACTGCTGCGCCTCTTCGAAGAGTCGCAGTATCTGCCGCGCCTCTTCGAAGAGTCGCAGTATCTGCTGCGCCTCTTTGAAGAGTCGCAGTATCTGCTGCGCCTCTTCCAGAGGCTGCCGCAGTTCCTGCTTTTCTTCTTCTTCCCCCGTCCTCTGATAATTCGTCCCTTTTGTCTTAATTTCTTGTTTTCTTTCTTTCATTCACATACAATCTTCTAATACATATTCTTAATAATTATGCCTTGTTTTACGGCTTAAATCTCTAATTATTAATATTTGCGGGTTTTCGCCATTAAATCAAACCCGGATTTTTAGAGACTTGATTTGTTCATATCAAGTTTCTGAGATTCGCTTTTGTACATATTTTTACCGTTTATTTCCAATTTATCTCGTTCTTTCAACTCGTTTCTTAAATTTAACCTAGTTTGACATAACTCGTTTTAATTCGTTTTAATTAGCCTTTAATTCATTCTAATTAGTTTTAATTCATTTTATCGCTTTTATGACGATTCATATGTAAACTTAATACGATAAATCACTTTCATCCGAGTCAAATACCAATAATCTACCATTAAAATTGCAAACGAACATTAACAACTCGGAGTTCTGACTTCACAGCCAGAACTCACCTCAGGAACAGACGCAGTGACCACTGCGCCTCTTCTAAGGGACGCAACAATGCTGGGCCTGTTCCTGGGTGATTTCTGTCTCTGAACTTCCGTTCTTGCTTTGACCTAATTCTTTAATTACGTAATTAATCGACTATTAGCCGTAATATCGCCCTAAATCTGTCCATACTTTCTAACCTTTATTTATTTTTCTCTCTTTTTTCAAATTATCCGTCTTAAGTATATTTTTGACGTAAAACAATCTAATTCGTTGTAATTTATTATCGCAATTTATTTATTGTATTTTATTTATTGTATGATTTATTCACTTGTTCTTCACATGTAATTAATTCTAAACCCTAATTCGACATTAATAAGTGCTAATTACTTGTTCACCGACTTAGTTAATTCTCATATGTTAGGATCAGAACGTTGGATGTTGCATTGCATGCATATAATCGACAGCATATCGAGTATGAATAACTTCCCTGATCATTAGTAAAGGCCGCTATCGACGCGGGCAGGATTAGGTGTTCAGTAAAAGGACTTCCTAAAACGTACACTCACCCCTTACTCCAGATCTCTGTGAACATCCGTGTTCATTGGCATCCACGAGAGTCATTCTAGACATAAAATGCTAAAGGTAACGAGTTCTTAGTGTCTATGTCACTACTTTGTGTCTTGACATGACGCGAGTTATTCGAACGGTTCCAATTTCCCACAAAAATTGGTGGCGACTCCACAAATGCAAACGCTTGTTCCCAAGCGCCCCCATGGGCCCCCCGTGTCCACAGTTTGGCGACTCCACTGGGGAAGAATACACTTACGTGTTGACAAGGGTGAAACTTGAACAAGGTTAGGGAATAGTTTATATGAGACAGTTGTCGGTTTTCATTACTCGACCTTCTTAGGTCGTTTTATTCGGCCTTCCTAGGCCCAAACCAACCCATTCGACCAATCGTCCCGTCTAAACGGCCCATATTCTTATCTGGGCCTAAGGACAGATAGCGATTGACATCAACCATACCGTGGTACATAATCATGTTTGTATCAAGGGCTTTCACTACTCGAGGAAATGGAATAGGAACCGACCTTTCTCTTGTTTGGCACAGACCTTTCCACAAACCAGGGTTTGATTGCTTGGTATGGCAACCCACCTTTTAAGCCAAAACCCTTCTAAATGCACTCAGCATACCATTATAATGCATGTATGAATGCTTGTATCATATGTGATCACCATTTTGTAAACAAAAGCATGACGAAATTTCTGTAAAATAAAAAAACAGTTTAAAATGTAAACATTTTCAAAAATGGCCGAAATTAGCGCAAAATGAGTCGAAACTCTGTCAAAATTCGGGCCTCAAAACCCATTTTAAAACCTCACCTTGAGTCAGCACTCCTACAACTACACTACAGTTGCCTAGGACAAACATTTCAAGACTTTGTCATTTTCAAATCTCACTTAATACAGTCGCACACCCCCACTTCACAAGTTGAGTCTTTTCTTTGAGTAAGTGTGCTAGAATGGTCGATCGTTTTTTTATTCGTCATTAATTTCTTATCCAGCTTCCAAGATGCCTGAAACTAGTACCACGAGTGCTACTAGTCAACCCCACAATGGTAATGATCAAATCCTAGCTGCGCTCGTCCGTCTCCAAGCAAGCCAAGACCAAGCTTATGATCGCCTCAACGCTATTGAAGGCCGAATTGTTGCTGTGAAAACTAGACTCCCTTCTGCGGAAAACGATATTGCTTGCAAGATCATGCATGATAACCTTCCACCCTTTGTTGGACAACGATAAACCAACCCTCCAATAGGTCCTATTGAAGCTGAAAAGCGACTCCAATACTTGGAGGAGCAACTAATGTACCTTAAGGGAGATGACATCTACATGGAGAATAATCGCAAGTATGAGGCCGTAAATGCTCAATTGCCCTCAACATGACTGATATCCCAAAGTTCAGGGGACATGAAAACCCTTTGAACCACATTCGTGCTTTCAGAGACTACATGTCTATCAAAGGCATCAAACCTGAGATGTTCTTAAGGATATTTCCTTCATCTCTCGACACCATTCCTAAGCAGTGGTTCTACTCTTTGGAACACAAGAAGATTGCCACTTGGGATAATGCCGCAATTGAATTCACTAAGCAATACGCGGATAATGCTGAGATCCAAGTCAATATGCGTACTTTAGAGGTTCTTACCCAAAATGAAAAAGAAGGCTTCACCGACTTCCTAAGTTGTGGAGGAAGACTAGCACACAACTTGTTGAACGTCCAGATGAAGCTACCCTTGTGGAAAAATTCGTGGATAATTTGAGACCCATTTATGCAAACCACTTAAAGTACCAAAACATAAAGACCTTCAAAGATCTGACTGTGCTAGGGACGAGAATTGAAGATGACATCCGTAAAGGGCTCTTGTCCAAAACGGTAGGTCGTGGATATCAAGGTTCGACGAGTCGTTCTTATGGCTCTACTAGCAAGACTGATGAGGTTAACCTTCTCGAATCATCAAAGAAGAATAACCCCCAAAGGAAGTTCACAAACATTGGCGATACATACTCCAATGCTCTGAAAAGGTTGATGAAACAGGGTAAGCTCCCACCCATAGGACCTACACCTGACCCAGAAAAGAAATCCAAGTTCTGGGATGAGAATGCGTACTGCGAATATCATAGAGGCAAGGGACACGATACAGAGAAATGCTTAAACTAAAACATGTCCTTCAGGATATGATCGAAGATGGTCGTTTACCCATACCTCCTAGAGGTAAGCCCAACAATACTCATAATCCTCTTGGAGTTCTGATGATTACAGATGAAGAATCCACCTTGGATTGTTCACACCTCATTTCTCCAATCGAATATGAGATTCATGCATTAGAAGATGAGGGGAGTTATTCCACCGTTTCTCCTACCATTGCCGATTTTATTGCATGGGCAAAGAGCGTGAGTAGGAAAGTTTCAGAACTGGAAGATGTAGTAGCATCCCTTCGTAATCCAAGCACTATACCCAAGGAGAGCATGCCGTTAAATCTATCCCAAGATTCTACTATGCAAGAGGTAGTCGCCGTGGTTGACAGTCTAGTCGACCAAATAATCAGTTTAAAAGTCGAGATCATCAGGTTGAGAGAACTTACTATAGTCAACGGAATATGGGCCGATGACGATGAAGATGAATACCTCACTGAACACTATCTAGTCAAGGCTAGTGATGATATAGTCAAAAGTAGTGAGGATCAAGATATAGACCACCTTACTCGTTCAGGGCGTCCATATCAAAATGTTTCTCAAAATGGCCCTATAGCTAATGGTCAAGTCACTAACACCAATGTCATCACACCAAATGATGGCGAAGATACATCTACTGACCACTTGCTAAAACAACTGCAGAAGACAAAGGCTGATCTTTCAGTCTGGCAACTGGTCGCGAGTTCATTTCCTCATCGCCAAGCTTTACTGCAAGCCTTGCCTAAATTAAACGTGGCACACAACTCTACGCCTGACGATGTAGTCAACTTGGTCTTCTAAGATTCAGCTAAACTATGTAACCCAGTTACTTTTTCAGATGAGGATAGGCCTCCTTTCGGCGCCAGTCACAACCTAGCTCTATACATTACCGTCACATGCTTAAAGAAGAACGTGCCAATGACTTTGGTGGATGATGGTTCTGCGGTCAATGTCATACCATTGAAAACGGCATACAAATTGGGCATGAAAGAATCAGATTGGACTCCTACCAACCAAGGTGTTCGAGCATACGATGGAACACGACGTAAAGTGGTAGGACTAATCAACCTCACTATAGCCACATGGCTGATTGAGCGAAAGGTTAATTTTCAAATAGTGGATATCGAAGCATCATTTAATATAATTCTTGGAAGGCCTTGGATTCACGCTTCCAAAGCAGTAACATCCACCTTGCACCAGAAGATTAAGATTCCACTAGATGGCAAAGTAGTGACGATCACTTCGTCACCTATCAAAGCAGTGATAGAAAAACTGTCGAGTAACCAAGTAATCACAGATCCAGTATATGAGCTTGGGGGTTTTCAGAGCATAAACCTTGTAGAGAGCGAACTGGCACCTCTATACTTTGATCCATACTCCAATTTAGTGGTCAACCACATACTCAAGTCTCAGGGATACTTCCCGGGAATGTCATTGAATCCTGCCAATAAAAATACCTTCGTACCATACAAAGAAGGAAACTCTCAGAGGATACCCTTAGGATTGGGATACAAACCCACGAAGGAAGAAACTTTGGAGATGCTCACTCAGTTCCAAAACCGTAAGAGCAAAGGAATCCAAATACGACCCTATCTCCCTAACCTAAACGGATACTTCGTTAGAGAAGGGAATCAAGAACACTTTCATAGGTTTCCCGAACCTTGGCATTATAAAGGAATGCAATTAGCTTGAATCGAGGTCTTCCACGATTGCTACTTCATCCCTTCAGAAACGGTTCCTACCGTCAAAACTCGTCAAACACCTTGTTTAGACAAATAGTCTATTAGCCTTCTGTTTGGAGAGGACCGATTTGTTAGAGCGGCACAGGATGAGATCATTACCATGATACTTCAAGATGACCATTTCAATCCCACGGCATTAATCACCAAAACCAGTTCAAATCAGCAGAAAGGATGGAGAAAGTCGATCAAGTGGACGAACAACCAAGGAAAGTTCTTCAAAGTCACAACTGGAGAAGGAGAGATGTTCAAAGGAGAACCCGAAGACAAAGAATTCGAGTCAGAGTCGGAGTCGGTGTCGGAACCAGAGTCTGAGTCTAGAGAAGTCGCTAGAGAGTCTTTTAATGTCGTCACTCCCAATCCCTTTGTTTCTCCTAGCATAGCGTCGAGTAGTTACAGTAGCTCGGGAAATGTCCCAGCATTTGTCCCTTTACCGCCACTGACTACTGAACAAATGGCTTCTTTGTTTCAACTCTTTTCAAAATTTAAGATGAATAAATCAGATTCTGCTTACTCTTTGTGTTATTCTGAATGCAATTCTATTTAAAATGATAATGAGGAGGATCCTGACCCAGACTCAGTCGAATTACCTCTCTACATAGTTAAATAAATATTACAAGAGGGGGAAGGGGCACCAGTTATTGAAAACACTGAACCCATCAATGTAGGAACCGAACTAGAACCCCAAGAACTTAGGATAGGGACGACCTTAAACCCAACTGAAAGGGCCAATTTCATAGACCTTATGCACGAGTTCAAGGACGTTTTTGCTTGGTCCTACAAAGACATGCTAGGAATCGACAGGGATATTTCAGAACATCGAATTCCAATCAAACCAGCTTTCAAACCTGTAAAGCAAAAGCTTCGCCGAATGAGGACCGAATGAGCTCTTAAAATCAAAGAAGAAGTTGATAAACAATTCAAAGCCGGGTTCATCAAAGTTTTCGAGTATTCAGACTGGGTGGCTAACGTAGTCCCCGTACCCAAAAAGGATGGGCGAATCCAAGTTTGTGTTGATTTCAGAGACTTGAACAAAATAAGTCCCAAGGACGACTTCCCTCTACCGCACATCGACATACTAGTAGATAATAAAGCAGATCATGCGTTGTTATCCTTCATGGACGGATACGTAGGTTATAATCAGATCAAAATGGCCATAGAAGACATGCATAAGACAGCCTTTGTCACTCAATGGGGCACATATTGCTATACAGTTATGCCATTTGGGCTCATCAATGTGGGAGCTACATATCAACGAACTGCGACCACATTGCTACACGACATGATGCATAAAGAAGTAGAAGTATACGTCAATGATATGATTGTCAAGTCCAAAGATAGGAAGGGGCACATTGATAACCTCCGCAAATTCTTCCTAAGACTGTGAAAATACAACATGAGGCTCAATCCTCAGAAGTGTGCATTCGGAGTAACATCAGGCAAACTTCTGGGATATGTCGTCAGTCAAAGAGGAATAGAAATTGATCCATCCAAGATCAAGGTTCAAATCGAAATGGCGCAACCTCAAACAGAGAAGGAGGTTAGAGGATTTCTAGGCAAGGTGCAAGATATAAGCCGATTCATATCGAAGCTTACTATAATCTGCGAACCCATTTTCAAAAAGCTCAAGAAAACAGATCATACCATATGGGACGATGACTGCCAAAAGGCATTAGACAAAATTAAGGAGATACTAGCCAAGCCACCAGTGCCCATGCCTCCTCAACGAGATCAACCTCTTGGTTTATATCTCACAGTAACCGAAATAGCCATGGGGGCTATGCTCGCACAAACTGTTGGGAAAGAAGAAAGAGTTATCTACTACCTTAGTAAGAAGTTCTTGGAGTATGAGTGCAAGTACACACCTCTCGAAAAGACATGTCTCGCTCTTGTGTGGGCGGCAAAGAAGCTACGCCACTACATGCTTAGCTACTCTGCCAAGGTGTATTCTAAAATGGATCCCATCAAGTACCTCTTCGAGAAACCCGTTCTCAATGGTGGATTGGCAAGATGGACCTTAATGCTCTCAGAGTTCAATCTCAAATATGTACCTTTGAAGGTTATAAAGGGGCGCACCTTTGCCGAATTCTTCGCAGATAATCCTATCAACGACACCCAAGCAATAGACATGTGGTCATTTCCAGACGAGGACATACTATAAACTAGTGTAGACTCCTAGGACCTTTATTTTTATGGAGCATAGAAATTTAAGAGGATTTGGAATAGGAGTGTTTCTCATTTCTCCTGAAGGTGCGCATACACCACTCTTTGTCAAACTCGACTTCGAGGTGACAAATAACGCAGCAGAATATGAAGCTTGTCTCATTAGACTACAAGCAGCAGTAAGTTTAGGCATCAAGAATCTTCGAGTTCACGGAGAATCATCCTTGATCATCAACCAAATTACTGGATCTTGGAAAATTCGAAGTGAAAGTTTAGCGCCCTATCAAGCTTGGATAGATCAGGTTGCCCAATTCTTCGATCAGGTCACTTATCTACTCCTACCTCGCGAAGAGAATCAATTTGCAGACGCTCTTGCAAAACTTGCATCTTTGATTAATATGCCAGATAACATGGTAGAAATGCCTTTATGCATTGAACGGCGGTCGGAACCAGCCTATGTACACCAAATTACAGATGAGGAAGAAAATCCAGGGGAACCTTGGTTTCAAGCCATTCTAAACTTCAAGCTCAATGGTACATATCCGCCAGATATGGATAAGAGGGGACAACGTGCTATACGCCTACTAGCCTCTCAATACCACCTCATGTAGAGAGAATTGTACAAAAGGACACCTCTTGGTGTAGTCTTGCGTTGCCTTGATCATTCACAGGCACAAAAAGTGATGGAAGAAGTTCATGATGGAGAATGTGGTCCTCACATAAGTGGACCAATGATGGCAAAGAAAATAACGCGTATGGGATATTACTGGACCACGGTGGAGTCGGATTGTATCAAATACGTCAGATATTGCCATAACTGCAAAATTTTCGAGAATGTGCAACATGTCCCTCCTTCACTACTTTACACCATGACATCTCCTTGGCCGTTTTCTGCTTGGGGAATTGACATAATCGGGAAAATCACTCCAGCCGGAATAAGAGGTCACTGTTTCATTTTGGTAGCTATCGACTATTTTACCAAATGGGTCGAAGCAGCATCTTACACTAGCCTCACCGCCAAGAACGTGGCAAAGTTCATACAAACCAATATCATCTGTCGATATGGTTGCCCACATAAGATCATTAGTGACAATGGATCACATTTCCAGGCTGAGACTGAGCAATTGCTAGCCAAATACAAGATCAAGCACCACCATTCCTCGCCTTACAGACCTCAAACTAATGCCGCGGTAGAGGCGGCTAACAAGAATGTCGTCACTATCCTCAAGAAAATGATCAACAATTATCGTGATTGGCCCAGCAAGATACCATTCGCATTATGGGGTTATCGCACATCAGTTAGGACGCCCACTGGGGCTACTCCTTTATATTTGACTTACGGCATGGAAGCTGTACAACCAGTTGAACTGGAAATCCCGTCTTTACGCATTCTGCTTGAAAGTCAAATTCCAGAAGCTGAATGAAAGAGGGATAGATATAAAGAACTCATCCTCTTGGATGAACGAAGGTTGCGCTCATTGCATAACGTGCAAACATATCAGGCACGTATCAAACGAGCCTTCAATAAACGGGTTAAACTAAGGAACATCAAAGAAGGAGACTTAGTGCTCAAATCAGTCAGAGCTCTACTACCTGTCGATCCACGTGGAAAGTTTAAATCCAACTGGGCCGGACCTTTCTTAGTCAAGTTCATACTCTCGGGGGGTGCGGTTAGGATTACAGACCTAGACGGGAATGAATTTGCTAAGCCAACTAACCTCGACCAACTGAAACGATATTATGCCTAGTGTAAGACAAGAAACGCGCCTCGCGTAATACCCACGTGTCGTTCAAGCGACACGAAATAAAAATGGCCCGCTGAAATAAACTTATGTCACTTTGCTCTTGCATTTTGACATTTCGACATCCTCACATCATCAAATAAATTGAATTATATTTTAGGAGTAAGTAAAGCTCCTGCTTATTTTCTAGTTCGCACAAGCTCTTGCTTAGAACAATTATTCTTTTACATTTATTCGAACTACACGCAAGGGTTTGATTTCATTTTTTTTAAATGAATACGTAGGTAATCCTTCACATCATACAACCCATTATTTTAAAGTGTAAATAGAAGGACATTTGCATTTGCATTTGAAATTCGACAAGAATAATAAAAGAAAATCACAATAGTTTCTTAACTAATTAATCTTTTATTCATTTGTTCCATAAATAATAATAGTATGCCAAATAATATAAAATGCTCAAAATAAATGCTAGGCTAGGATTCTAAACAGCCCGCTGTTTATTAAAAATAATAATAATAAATAGTACTACGACTAAGGCTACTCTTCCATCTTCCCTTTACCTTTGTCATTTCTATCATACTTCTTGTGTCGACCACGAGCCGGGCACTCTTGTGCTATATCCGACCTAATCACCAAAGGTCTCTCTCGTGGTCTAACCTTACCATTCCGATCCATCACCATCTCTGCGGCAGGAGCGGCCTTCGGTTTCTTCGACGGATGAACGACTCGGAATCCGGCCTCTTCCTCCTCTTTAGTCAAGTACTTCTGGTTCTCCTTTGCTACCTCGCGAATCTTGTAGTCAACAGGCTCGTGCTTCCTCAATTTCTCACGCTCTTCAGAAGTAGCAGCCTTCCTCCATTGCAAGTACGAATCAGATACCCATAAGGAGCTAATAGGAGCGGGTATGAACAACATGTTCCACTGAACCCACTTGAGGGCCTACTCTTGACGAGTCCCTGTTGTGTATGCCAGTGCAGTCTGAGGAACGGTGTCAAGTTTCGGGATGTTCTACTTAAGGCCCACTTGTCTCATCAATCTCTCCAGAAAGATGCAAATCATGAATTCCAAGCCAGGGATGCAAACTGACCGAGTCGGGTCTAAAGATGAAACTCCAGTGACTGACCTGAGATGCCACCATGGCACAATCCACCGGATCAAGGGACCCCCTTCATTCTTCAGCTTATTTTCCCAATAGTTGCAAACCCGAGTGAACTCCACCATGTAGAGCCTGGTTCTCATCGCAATTGATCGAGCATGGTATCCTGGCACATTAACTAGGGGCTCGATCAACCGCAGACGCTCCATAAGCCAAACCTGCAAATAAGACGGGAATTAATCCCACATGGTCAACCGAGAAAAAGAAAAAGAAAAAAACGAAAAGAAAGAAAGAAAGAAAGAAAAGAACGAAAAACGAAAAAAAAAAAAAAGAAAACGGTTGAAAAGAAAAGAAACGGTTCTTACCTGCAAAATGATGGGACTTCCCAAATAAGGAAGCTCGCGGTTGGCTTTTCTGCTGTCCAACCCCAGAATGATCTCTCCTAAACACAGGCATGCTGAGCTCTTGCGCAGCTCCATTTCTTCCACTAAGCTCAAGAAACGAGGATCCCCTCTCATCTCCTTGTCAACATGCCCTTGAAGGACATAACAATGCAAAAGACAAAACCCGAACGCCCTACGTCTCGCAACATAAGAAATAGAAGGGTCTTTCCTATTTATAAATCGGTCAATAAAATCAAACATACGGACTCCTTTTGAGGTTACAAAACGGTCAACTTCAGCCTTGGTCAGTCCAACCAAGTCTCTGAATTTACTTTTATATCCTTGAGAGCTAAAAGGTATAACAGGTGCATTTTCTGGGTCCCATCCTCCAATAGCAACTATTTCTTCAGGGAAACGACAAATATCGCCTCCGGAAAAGGCGAACACATGAAAATTAGGGTCCCAATAATCAAGACATGTATCCAAGAAAGTTTTCAAGATCTTCACTAACTTGAGACTCAAGATCGATCCCAAATTAAATGCACCCATGTCATGTTTCTCAACATTAGTAACTCGTTCGTCCACTCCTTCAGACGGTTCTCGAAAGCGTCCATGATTTTGAATTTTTTTATGAAGATATGAGAGCTTTTGAGAGATAGACGGAATAAAGATGAAGGAATTGTGTGAATAAATGCTTCCCCGAAGTCTCTATTTATACTAAACGCAATTTCCTAATTTCGGCTGAAGTCTGACCAGCTGGGGAAATGGCGCAGCATTTGCTGCGCCTCTTCGAAGAGTCGTGGCCCTTGCTGCGCCTCTTCCCCAGGCTGTTTTCCGTGATTTTCAGCTTTGGATCTTTCCTAATTTGTTTTTGGCTATAATTTCCTATTCCTATAGGTTATTATTTTGATAATTCCGACAAATTACCATATTTAAGTTTCCTAATTTTTCGGGCACGCTTTTCGAGACGAACTCGACATTTTCGCCAGTCAAGCACACTTGTTCATTTCTTTTTATTCTTTTTTTAGGGGGAATCATTTCACTCCTTATTTTTACTATATTTCGCACTTATACATTTCTTTTAATTTTTTTTTATGGGGTAGCCCTCCCTACCGTTCGCTCATTTCTGGGAATTTTTTTTTTGCATTTTCGGTCATTTTTGCTCATTTACGGGCACTTTTTCACTTTTTCTCATTTTGCGCTAATTTAAATCACGTATATATTATGTGTTCAACATGTAAATTCTATGTAAATTTCGGCAGCATGACGGCATAAACCGTCATCTACCAAACCTGTTTTAAGCTAACCTGCAGGAACAACAAACAGCCAGTAACAAAGGCACTCAGGCCATCATATATACAACCGAAACGCAATATGTACATCAAACTGGGGGCTCTCGCCCAAAACAGGTCCGAAAAGTCCAAAAGGAAGTCCAAAATGTACAAGTATATACAAGACGATCAACAGCCAAAAAGAGGAAAACAGCTACTCCGGGTCCCCACTCAGCTCAGCTACGATCGCCTCGAGGGCAACGATCTCAGCGTCCCTGACCTCCAACTCCCTCAAGAGGCGAGCTATCTCCTCCTGGGACTGCGCCAGCTCGCGCTCCAGGTCACGCTCCATGTGCAAATGATAAAGAAATGCCCCATTTCAATCATTTCATTGAACCGTTTCAACCAAAGCGCGAGAAATTCCAACAAAACTCAAAGTAAAGAGAATAAGAGGTTCATACCTGTCGTCCTCGGCCACCTGCAAGTGCCTCGACGGCTGTGGCCCGCAACCAGTTGGCCATCCTCCACAACGCCACGTGCTGAGACGGCGCCACCTGCATTTCAATAAATAAAAGGTTTTCAAAAAGAACGAATGTATTCTTATGCAATAAACAAATGTATTCTTATGCAATAAAGACAGCGAAAGACAGCCGAAGCTGGGGGCTTACCCTCCTCACTAAGTGCTGCCACTCCTCCGGGCCAGCATCCGTCACCTCCTCGCCGAAGTCACGGATCTCCAAGATCGTCGTTATCCCCGCCGCGTCCGTGTACTCAAGTGTCTCCGGGTACGCTGGGGGCTCGACGCCTACCACCTCGATCTCCTGCTAAGTTCAAATGAATTGTTTATTCGACGATCATTCGTCAAAAAAATTCAAAAAGGGGAAAGTAAAATACTTTCCACGATCGGCCAGTACGCCAACCTCTGGCGAACAAACAGAGAGTACTCCTCACCAGGAAGGAGAAGGGCGTCACCGCTAACATCCGCCAAGTCAGCCTCTCTCTCAGCGTCAGAAGGCTCCCTAAACATCGTCCATGAAGGATCGATGGGAACCGCGAAAGTCTCGCGAGAGCACTGACGAGTCAAACGCTCGCCCAGGTACCACACAGGTCCCATGGACGTCCACAACCGCAACCGACTCGAGCTCCTGGGTCGAAGGACCTCAGCCACGAAGGTCGGAGCGTCAGGGTAGTCAACCCACTGTCTGGGCACCCACTAAAACAAGCAAACAAAAGGTCATTCCTATGATCGGCTCTAAACGGGAAAAGAGGGTCATTCCTATGATTGCTCCTAAATAAAAATACCAATGAAGAAATGTAATTGAAGGTACTTACTTCGCTCAACTTCAGGGCATTCACGCCCCATCGACAAACGTCGTAAGAAGAGCGCTGGCTCATCCTATGGCACACCACCCAGTCCCTCACGACAGGGTATGCTCTCGGCTCAGGCTCCGTCCTTTTGGGCGCGAAGCCCGAAAAGTAGGAGTACACCCACACCTGCAAAACAAGATAATCGATAATGATCTTTCACAATTCGATAGAAATGGAAGAAATAATGATCTTTCATGATGCGTAATAAAGGTTCATACCTCCAACAACAGTCCAGGGTCGACAGTAGCAGGAGAAGTCCTCTTCTCCACCAGCTCGGAATAAACCATGGCCCTCATGTAGCGAGTGAGGACCGCAAAGCCAGGAGTAACCCAGTCCCACCAACCTAGGTCACTCAAGTGAGAAAGGACCAGAAGAAGCTTCCTCGACAGCCTCTCCCTCTTGTCTCCGAGGTATAGCAAAGACAAGAACCACCAAAGCCACAAATGAGCCCTCTGCTCCGCAGTACAAGCAGGAGGAGCCATCTTCCTCCCATCCATCATCACCGTCGCCGGAGTCCTACCCACAAAGTAGTTTCTGACATATGTACTCGGCACCAACCCGGGAACGGTAGCAGCCCCCACTGCCAAGTTCCAGCCGATCAGCCTCCTCGCCTCGGCCGAGTCCACTCTCATGGCCGTCAACAGCCACACCAACGCCTCCTCTCCACACGGCAGACCAGAGATCATTTCATAGTCCTCCAAGGTGACCCCGACCTCTCCAAAAGGCATGTGAAAGGTCGAGTTCTTGTCCCAGTACCGATCAAGAAAAGCTCGAATCAGGCAAAGGTTAGCCAGAATCTTCCTCTCCTTGATCGCCCTCCACGCTCCCACCAAAGCTTCGAAGGCTCCTAGCTCGATGATGGCCTTCTCCTCCTCCGTCAGTCTCTTGTAGGCCTCCATAATCGTCGTGTAACCAGAGAAGAACCTCATGTTCCCGTCCTCCTATATCAATCCGGGTCGAAAGCTATCTTTAGCACAAGACTAACGCGAAATAAAACAGTAAGTGAATAAGGAAGGAATGACAAGTTCGAGACTTACCAAACTCCTTGTCGTCCTGTAAGACAGGTGGCTCTCTAATGCCCAAATGAGATGTCTGCCATCCCATTTCGCAGCCCACTCAGGTGCCCCCGCTAGCTGGCGACCACCACATCCTACGTTGGCCCGCTTCGGGACCTCCTCGATCTCCTCCTCAACGACCTCCTTGACCACCTCCTCGAATTGAGAGAAGGGTCAAAGTCGAATTCTACGTCCATGGGAGCCCTCCCTGACATAGAAGGAACATCACCTGCAAAATTAAAGTAAATTAGGCCGCGTCAAATGACGACAAGCCTCGGTGAAGGTAGTTTCAAGCCCTTTAAGCCCCGAAAATGGCCTTTTCCTGCCATCTTTGGCCATTTCCTTCGAAACTCGAGCACTCACGTGATAAATTGGGTCAAGTCAAGTCTAAGTTCAAGCCTAGTCACAGGTTTGAGTCGAAATTTCGGCAACATTTTGCTATAATAGCAATCATGCCATAGAAAAGTATCCTGAAAAAGCTGTCACAAATCGAAAATCCGAAAGGGTACGAAGTTTACCCATTACACAAGGGTTCTAAAAACCTAATTTCATCAAAAATGGACAATCCTAAAGGCATTTTCAAAGCGATTTTCGAAACAGCTGAGAAACCGTCTCAATTTCGCTCAAATGCTCAATAATTGACGAAAATTCAAAAAGAATACATGTTTATGTTCCTAACATTGCCAATTATCCATTTTTAATGTCAATTTTACAAGACAGATCCAATTGGGAGAAAAGCCCCAAATTTTCGACATATTGGGTCAAAAAACCCCAATTTTTTGGATCAAAATCAAGCAAATACAAGAATTAAAGCAAGGATAAGACACATACCTCTATTAGTCATAATTAATGGCACGATTTGATCAAGTTTTAACTAAGAATGGTTGGAATATGAGAGAGTTTTAATAAAATTTGTGCTTTGTTATTATGAAATGAAACACGGTTTTAGTCGAGTTTTTACTTAGACAGGGACGAGCTTGGGAAAGGACGCAGCACCTGTTGCACCTCTTCCAAGAGTTGTAGCTCTTGCTGCGCCTCTTCCCCAGCTTCCCTCCAGCTCAGTTTTCAAAAGTTCATTACAAGTTAGTTGTTTGTGGGCCCATCTTTGGTGTGCCTCTTCTCCAACATCTTATATCATATATTCGGTCTATTAGACATTTATTTTTTTGTTCGGAAACGTATTTTATCTTCAAGCAGACTGCGAACCATTGCAGTATTTTATCTTCAAGCAGACTGCGAACCGTCGCAATATTTTATCTTCCAGCAGACTCTGAACCATCGCAGTACTTTATCTCCCAGTAAGGACTTCGCTTGCAGCAACGAGCGGATTTCCGGCGGTGTTTCGACACACCTTCACCGAGAGTCCATGATAGCCGATTGCACTTCTCGAGAGATGGAGTTTGTTTGGAAGCAGACGCAAGCAGATTCTCAGAAATGTTTCAATCCAGACGAAATCATCAGCATATTCCCCGATGAGAGTTCGCTTGAGACAGACGCAAGCAGATTCCCCCAGCAGTTCCAACCGACGTCCTGTTGTCCTCAATTTTATTCATTCCAAGAAAGAGGTCTCAGGTATGATTTCTTATTATGGCAGGCGAGCCTCCTTACGTAGTCTAATGGACTTTAAACGACCCTCCCCGATAGTCGACAGTCTCTAAAATATTCCCGACGACAGGTCCTTGGCTCAGACCCCTTGAGCCGCCTCGCGTCGCCATAGTCATCAGGTTGTAATCTTCGATTGACCTGATGGCTATACTTTGACTTTCGCCTTGTCCAAGCCTCAGTCAAAGTGGGGGCTATATAGATACCTCATTTCCGCACCTCCCGCAAACCCCCGGTGATGATTGGCTGCATGTTTGGTACACGGAACGATTTATGACGGTTCATAATTTTATCATCAATTGATAGCTCAAATACTTGTGTCTACCCCTTGGTCGTCATTTACGCGCCAATACGATCGTTTTGACAGTAATTAGAGTTCATTTGGAGTCCGGTCCAAAAACCGGTTCATTTTCTAATAAACCGTTTAAAATGCCGAGTCGGAATGTCCTAGAATAGTCCGGTTATTTTTATTCCATAATTTAATTTTTTATCTTTTGGCAAAATATATCCCGAAAAACTTATTTTAAGGAATAAGGAAGTACAGATCCACCGCAATTCCATAAAAGAAACACACGGAAATCTTTCTTCCACAGGAGGAAACCTCTGGGGAAAAGATGCAGCACCTGCTGCGCCTCTTCGAAGGATCGCAGCAGCTGTTGTGCCTCTTCCCCAGCTCTTTTCTGCGTATTTTCAGATTTTTCCGTGATTTCTTTCTAAAGTTCGAGTCATTCCATAACTCTCCATATTTTTTAGTATAAATAGGGACCTTCGTTAAACATATTTTTCACGCGAGTGCCCGCCCTTCTCTTCTCCCTTTGCATTCTAAGACCGTGCTCTAAAGTTTTGACGTCTACGTGCTTGATCAATCGACCACGTAAGCTCAGATCATTCTGAGTACCAGTCACGTTGCATGACCGACCAATTTGACTACTACACATCAATCAATCTAATTTAAATCCTCTTACGAGGGCACTTTCATCATACATTCGAGTCAAGCAATCACTAAAACGTTAACTTAGTTAATCTCGTTTCGTCAAACATGTAAGTCTGAGGGTGTAAATCCCATATGTATTATTTTATTTTACTAATGTAAGATTTACTTCGAAAGCATGTTTAAAATCGACTTATAAAACCCTTTTATCAAACTGCTTTTACGGATCAGCAGTAACTAGACGTCGAGAAGAAATGCAGCAACTGCTGCGCCTCTTCGAAGAGTCGCAGTATCTGTTGCGCCTCTTCCAGAGGCTGTCGCAGTTCCTGCTTTTCTTCTTCTTCCTCCATCCTCTGATAATTCGTCCTTTTTGTCTTAATTTCTTGTTTTCTTTCTTTCATTCACATATAATCTTCTAATACATATTCTTAATAATTATGCCTTGTTTTATGGCTTAAATCCCTAATAATTAATATTTGCGGGTTTTCGCCATTAAATCAAACCCGGATTTTTAGAGACTCGATTTGTTCATGTCAAGTTTCTGAGATTCGCTTTTGTACAATTTTTACCGTTTATTTCCAATTTGTCTCGTTCTTTCAACTCGTTTCATAAATTTAACCTAGTTTGACATAACTCGTTTTAATTAGCCTTTAATTCATTCTAATTAGTCTGAATTCTTTTTATCGCTTTTATGACGATTCATATGTAAAATTAATACGATAAATCACTTTCATCTGAGTCAATTACCAATAATCTACCATTAAAATAGCCAACGAACATTAACAACTCGCAGTTCTGACTTCACAGCCAGAACTCGCCTCAAGAACAGACGTAGTGACCACTGCGCCTCTTCCAAAGGACGCAGCAATGATGCGCCTGTTCCTCGGTGATTTCTGTCTCTGAACTTCCGTTCTTGCTTTGACCTAATTCTTTAATTACGTAAATAATCAACTATTAGCCGTAATATCGCCCTAAATATGTCCATACTTTCTAACCTTTATTTATTTTTCTTTCTTTTCTCAAATTATCCGTCTTAAGTATATTTTTGACGTAAATCAATCATTCGTTGTAATTTATAATCGCAATTTATTTATTGTATTTTATTTATTGTATGATTTATTCACTTGTTCTTCACATGTAATTAATTCTAAACCCTAATTCGACATTAATAAGTGCTAATTACTTATTCACCGACTTAGTTCATTCTCACATGTTAGGATCAAAACGTTGGATGTTGCATTGCATGCATATAATCGACAGCATATCGAGTATGAATAACTTCCCTAATCATTAGTAGACGCCGCTATCGAGGTGGGCGGGATTAGGTGTTCAGTAAAAGGACTTCCTAATACGTACCCTCACCCCTTACTCCAGATCTCTGTGAACATCCGTGTTCATTGGCATCCACGAGAGTCATTCTAGACATAGAATTCTAAGGGTAACGAGTTCTTAGTGTCTATGTCACTACTTTGTGTCTTGACATGACGCGGGGTATTCGAACGGTTCCAATTTCCCACAAAAATTGGTGGCGACTCCACAAATGCTCGAGCTTGTTCCCAAGCGCCCCCGTGGGCCCCTCCGTATCCACAAGGATGTGTATGTATAAGTGTTATATGTATAAATCATGGATGAAAGCTAAGTACATTACAACATCCGATGTTGTAAAAGAGACAATAGATATCCAGAGTTTAATGGAACTAGAGTAGTTCTGTTAGCCGAATATCGTCTCCCGAGAGACTGCGATAAGAGTGGGAGTGTTGGACTGGCTTTAGAGCCAGAGTCCATAACTTGTTTAGACATGTACTCAGAAAGGTTTTATGTGATGAAAAGATTACATAGAACATAGGAAAATAGCAATGGAAAATAGAGTGATGCAACTATTGCTAAACCTCTAACCAAAGCCGTTGGCATAAGATAGACAAGATGGTTATGTCATCTCAATGTGATTGAGTAGTATACCTTAATTGCTGAAGATCGTTATGTAAATATTGGATAGAGTATTAATATTTACATAAGTGATGATCGCATTCATTGTTTGAGTCTCTTCAATAACTCAATTATTCAGTTTTAACTAAAAACATTTAATACCTTCTTTATCCGAATTGGTTGTGGAGACAATGTTGAACCCCAATTCAAGTGAATAGGATGAACATTGTATTAGCCCCTAATCACTTAATGAGGTGACGTCTCGGAGTGACTAGATTGTAAGTCAATTGATGGTGGGTTCAGCACCATAAGGTCATAGGAATAACTAGTCGATTACATAGGTAGACTGTGGGACACTTTGCCGGGCGGTGACATATATTGAGTCCCTTTGATCTATTGCAGACGCCTGGTCATGGCAGGGACTTCTACGATATTCCTATGAGTCGATTCTTCAAACTGAAGACTATCATCTGAGCAGTGCAGTTTTCGAGTGACTTTGGTTTTGGTCCTAGGTCGTGCCATGAAAGGAGGCCAAAGGGCATCTACTGGGTCATGGTGATCTGTATTGTGGAAAAGGATAGATAGGGCAGACAGGAATTGTCTACCCACGTTGGGTTTATACATCTCTAGGCCACTCGAGGAGTTTTGACTGAGAAATGCGTGGCCATGCTCGGAAGTAATCTATGGTAGATTTTTCCGGTCTTGCAGTCACACTCCCAATTGAGAAAACCACTCA
This sequence comes from Silene latifolia, assembly GCF_048544455.1. NCBI lineage: Eukaryota > Viridiplantae > Streptophyta > Magnoliopsida > Caryophyllales > Caryophyllaceae > Silene > Silene latifolia. The sequence continues at coordinate 95,928,110 of NC_133527.1, forward strand.
CGATATGTTCATGTGCAAGTGCGGCCTGCAAGATACCTTGCATTGAGTGGAACATTGTTATTAAAACGGACAAGAGAATCGGTAACACACCCTTGTATAGTACAAGCAGGATATTGTTGGGATAAGGAGTAATTTACAATTGTGTGTTATAGTCATCGCACAACTTCTTTCAGACAAGTGGAAGATTGTTAGAGTATTTGTCCTCCACAATAGTGCGTGATCATATTAAAATCTCATTAAGGAATATGCATGGGATATTCATTGGCAATACTTGTCAGCTGATCAACGTATATCGGTAACGGTTGGCCAACTAGGGTTTGACGTTACTGTCGTAAGACAGCGGTGTTCATCTGATCCCTTTCAGTCACACCTAAAGGAACGAGCCTCAATACGAAAGCTAATTAATTGTATGAGATACAGTTTAGTTAGTCCCTTGATAAATTGACTATGAGTAAGTCGATTAATTTAATTTAGAGAGATATCGAGTTGTGAACTCGAGGCGCGGAAATTGTTATTTAATTATGCGATAATTGAATAATAATTTAATTGAGACGAGAATTAATGATTAAACGGTTAATTGTTAAATTAGTACTAATTGACTAATGTGATTAGTATTGATACGTAAAATATATGTGTAGCTGTACACGTATATTTAAGGAGTGTTTAGACAAAATTAATCGGGAAGCATTTAAACATAAAACGATGTTTAAATATAAATTACACGTATTTGTGAGACAAATATAAGAACCAAAATGGACCCGTAAATGGGTTATATGGACCATGTAATTTGTGTTTATGGTAGTGTGCACAAGACACTACCATGACACACTTGTGTATCAGTTTTAATCTAATTGGTGGTGCATCTTCCTAAACATTTTTCTATCCTACGCCATTTTGATAGGGTGCACTTCCCGTTGTGCTTTTGTTCTTACCTATACTAATGTGTATTTGGTGGAATAGAATAAGAAAACATAACACTCCACCCTCCCTCTATCCAACCGTCCAACACTCTCCATTTTTCCACACAATTGCATTTTTCATTTTTCTATCTTTTGCATGTGGAAAAATTCAAAAGTATTTATCTCTCTAAAATCCTAAAAATAGGAAAACCTCATTACTGATTGTTAGTAATAAAACTTAAATATTTACTAAGAGCTAGTTAATATTTACATAATAATCAAGGGTAATCTTATATAATATCTAATTAATATTTGTAAGGTTTTGGGTAAGTTCTTGGGTGCCATTAGAGAGGATATCTTCTACTATGAAGATTTGCGTTTTTGGATGATCTTGTCAATATGAATAGCTCAAGAACAACCAAGATGGTGATCTTGGTTGGGCCCTATATTACCATTTCTCAATGTAAGGAAATTGTTTCCTCATGTTTATATTTTTCATGCTCATATATTACATGCATAATGCATAATGTATAGATCCAAAGATTTCTAAAATAAAGAAATTTTAAAAACCTAATTAGAGAGATCTAATTTGGGGTTATGGTCTTTCAAAACTAGCGAATTTGAATTTCGCCATTTTGTATTTGTGAAGAAAATAACGGTTTTTAATTCCGTCATTTGAAATTTCGCATTTCCGAAAAATGTGGGTTGTGCATATGTTTGGGCCAAAGCCCAAAATTTGGCTAAAATTGACATAGTCGCCCCAAAGACGCGCGAGTTCTAGGGCGACATAAGGGGTCTCCCCTATTTTCTTAAAAAAAGACGCGAGGACTGACTGCTCCCCATTCCGACATCTTCTTCGACAATACACCCGAAAAGGTCTCAAAATCGCCATTTTTAACCTCGCTTGTTGCTTGGATTCGTGCTATAATCACCATTTCATCTCAAGGTATGTCTATCCTCTTGATTACACTTGATTTTATTTGCATTTTTGTTGTTTGAATTAGGACGAACCATAACTCATTCCAAATTGAATTGGGCATTTTAGATTCGCCTATTTTTTAGTGCAATTGATGCTTAAATAAGGTTGGAAACTTGTTTAGAAGTATAGGGGTGTTTTAGTTTGCATTTGGTCCCCGTTCCCGTCCCTTATGTGTGGAAAACGTGAATGAGACATCAAACCGTGCAATTTCGCAATGTTGTGCTTGTTTACTCGAGTTGTGGACCCCACTAGGTTGCATTGTAGTGGGGGAAGATCGTCTTTGTTATGTGAAACCCTTGTCGTATGCGAAGGATGAAAATTTTGCATTTTGCCCTTGTCAAACGTACTTGTCTTTGTGAAATAAGCGCCGGTTTGGCTCATCTTGAGCCGTCTCGCTTTGACATGTTTCCTAGACACCGTTTAGGTCACAATAGGACATGATCGGGTCACATTGCTTGGTCGTGGCAACTTCTGAATTTTTGGCCTTTTTTAGCGCTTAATTGAGCGTAAAATTGCCTTCTAGAGCTTTGTAAAGTGTCCAGTTAGGACGGGTGTATATTTTTGCTTCCGTAGGCTTTGTGTTAGCCTCCCCCCCCCCCCCCCCCGGTTTTTGTGAGTTTTTTTGTGAGTTTTTATTTTGTGAAATATTTTGCTGGATGGGATTGAGCGGGTTTGCCCTTGTTGGTTTTGCTCTTGTTTTGCATTTGCAGGCGATTTTGGTCTTGGCCGTTTTTGTCTTTTCCCTATTTTGTACCATCGTAATGCCGAAATTTTGACTGACACTATTTTTGTTTTGGTCCCAAGTAAGTGTTCGGGGTCTGCTAAATCGTGGACTCGGGAGGAGGAGGACCCGGGTGGATAAGGATCTAGGAGATCTGTCTTGTCTGGCTACGAGTGAGGCTCGAGGGTAGTTCACTAAGTCCTGATCAGTGACCTACGTCTGCAGATTGAGGGGCGTCTTATGATTGCGGGTCAACACCAGGGTAGCGCACTATGTTGTGGCTTTCAATCATCACTGAATTCTGATGATTGGGGTTCAACATTGGGGCGATGCACTGTGTCGCGGCTCCTGGTCATCGTGTCGTCCAAAGTCTGCTAGACATTTTTTTCTTTTTTTGTCCCGGAGTAGGAAAGAGGGGTTATTGTCATGGTAACCTCCTCTGCTTCCATTGTTACCCTTTTTCTTTTCATGTTGCTCCCTTTCTTTTCCGGTTGGAGGGACGGGGAGTGCTTACGCGGTAGGTGGCGGATAGCCCCCAGTTCATTGTTTTTGGCCGGTATCTGTATGATAAGTATTTGTACCGGGCCCTGTTTGAGTGGTCAGTTGCGTCAAATAAGTGTTTGTATCAGACCCTGTTTGTATGGTCAGTCTTTTGTATCAAATGTGTATCGATGTATTTTGTGTGAGCCACTTTTGTATATATATATATATATATATATATATATATATATATATATATATATATATATATATATATATATATATATTTTTTTATATATGGCCTTTTGTGTGTTTTTGGTTTGTAGTTTTTTTTTTTGTGCTTCGCTTTTTTGTACTGTGTTTCAGAGAAACGCAGTTGACGGACGGCTTATCGCTTGCCTTGGTATTTGTACCTGCAATGTTTGTGTAGAAAACAAACAACAGGTAGCATATACGCATTCATACATCCACATAAACACGTAGAAACGGGCCAAAAATGCCGTCGAAAATAACTGCAATGACTCGAAGTTAGAATTTGAAATTGCTCATTTGAAATTGAATTTTTTGAAAATTTCGCGACGAAGCGTCATGCTTCGATTTTTAAAGGGGAATTGTTTCTAAAATTAGAGAAATTAATTCGTTTTTGAATTAAATTAACTCGAAAAACTACATCAAATTTTGTCGAAATTGATTTGCAAGTTGAAATGAGACTCAAACCGTCTTTTGAATTTAAGACGAAGTGAAAATAAAAGGACAGTTTGTAAATGTACTGATTTTTGAATTTTGCGAAATCGAGACTCGAACCTTGTGAGAGTGACTTTTGAGACCGAAATCTGTAAAATCGATTTTGCGAAAAATTTGCGTCTAGGAAACGATCTGTCGCGGATCGGGGCAACTAGCCCTTCCCCCTTTCAAAAAGAAAAGTGAACTCGTATGTTTAGAGCTGAATCGTGAAAACTGTGTCGGATTTCGTAAAATATGAATTCAAGGAAATATGAGTGTGAGAAAATATAAAAAATCTTGGGCCACCTATAAGAGACGCGAGCAGAGGTGTCAGGAGAAAACACAACTTGACAAGGACAAGTCAAGGTGCGAATCCTTAGAAGCGGCCTAAAGAGGCACGAGCATTTTGGCGATGCAAGGGGCCTCCCCTTTTTTATGAAAAAAATCGATGATTGCTTTGAATAAATAGCGAGTTTGTGCTTCATTGCTTCATCATCCGAAACACAAAATCTCTACTAAAACTTGCCCTCTTCTTCCACAAAAAATTTCATGGATATTTTCGAAGGTAGGTTGTGACATTGGTGTGGAGATTTATCGCCTCATGAAAAATATCAACTCGATGTAATGGGAGTTGGTCAATTGTTGGTGCTTCGCCAAGTCAAGGTTCAATCTATATTCCTTGATGCATGCTCTCGGTTTTGGGATATGAAACACCTTGTTTTCATCTTCCCAAAGGGCGAAATTTGCCCGCTTGCCGAAAAAGTAGGATCTATTGAAGGGTAGTCGGGTTGTACTCCGGTGCTTCCTCAGACTCGATTGTGTTATAAGGAGACATTCCGCTCCATGCTCGGCTTGTTGGTGAGGAAAATGAACTTCCTCCTTGCTCCTCATGGTGTTGACATGTTGTCTTTTATCAAAATCTTCTCCAATCGATTGGATGCTAATGTTTCGGAGGTTGCTATGAAATGGGCCCTTGCCTTTTGCCTAGTGCATGCTTACCTTCTTTTTGATGTTTTGAAGAAGGAGGGGCCGAAATGGTATGGTAGTATGACCCTCATTCATGTTGTTGAACAAATTGAGCATGGACGGGACCCGTCTTGGTTGGTGCTTGGCGAGATTGTTCAAGCCTTCGATAAGAAGCTGCCTTGTGGGGATTCGCCATCATTTGGATCTCCTAGAATTCTCCAAGTATGGCTTACGGAGAGCTTAAGGTATGTTGAGCCTCCCATTGATGCTTCTTCTTACTCCTTTCGCCACCTTACCATGTGAAAGAAGTTGTATGCGGATAGCTTTGTGTGGACCGAGGCCTATTGGACCTCGAAGTTGGTGGAGGAGGGTGGTCATCACATCCGTTAGGTGGTGCCGTGGAGGCACTTGAGATCCTTCACGGGATTGCCCGCTTCGGCCGCTTCTTCTCGCTCTTTGATGATCGTTGGTTTGAAGGTTGCTTCCTTCATTTATCCGGAAAGGTTTATCAGGCAAATGGGCCATCAACAAAGGGTTCCCGCTCAAGATACTCTTGTCCAAGAGAGTGTGTTTCGAAACTCCGAGCTAGTGGAGGCTTTCGAGAGGTGGTGGGCCACTCGGCCAACTTGGGAAGTGTCGAATCCCGCTCCTACGACATGGGTGACTCCCACTTATGTCAAATGGTCAAGAGCTTTCACCTTGGTAGAAAGGTCAGAGCTCCGCAAGAATGAAGTCAACGACTTAAAATACCGGGATACGGCCAAGGCGAACCGTGCTTTCTTTGATGACTTTGATGCTGATATGAGCCCAAGTGTGATGAGGTCACCGAAGAAGAGGAGCTTGGGTCCCAAGGAGGCATTAGGCCGTGTGTAGGCTTGGCTTGGGCCGAGTAGTGGGCCATGTAGAAGCCCGACTGCGGTGGTTGTTGTGGATCCATTGAGTATCCGTTCCGAGTAGGAAATTCGTGCTAGGAGAGCTAGCAAGAAGAACAAGGGGAAGATGCATCCCGAAGGGAAAGCCAAGGGTATGATAGAAGAGTGAAGGCCTCCACCCTTTTTTATTATTATGTTGTACTAGTATTTGTTTGTGTATTATTATTATATCGTATTAGCTATGTTGTGTGCTTGTGTGTGTTAGTTTTACTATGGAAAATGTCTTAGTCGATGCTCTAGCTTTGCAAGTCGTGGACTCGCTCAGCCTCTTATCATTGCCAAGTTTGTAATTACACCTGTTATTAATTAAATAAGGGAATTATTCGTGTTGAAAAATGTTGTGAACATTTGTCGTTTATTCATCCATTTCGCAAGGTAATTCGGTTTGAATTATCCTAAACTTGCATATGTGAAGGGGAGTTTATTGTGAAAAGGGAGAAAGGCTTTTTTCTTCTTTTCTCTTTTTTGTTGTGTGAAAAGTGGGGAATGATTGTTTTTTGTTTTGAAGTTTGTATGGGTTGTTTTTTGTTGTGTGTGGGGGTGGTTGTATCCTTCTTGTGTAAGAAAGGATGCCTACGTGTTCGCGTGATGCGAAATCAAACCATGCTCGTAATTCAGGTGTTTCTTTATTTGTTTGTTGATGTTTGGTTGGTGGCATGGTGGTGTCCTTCTTATGTAAGAAAAGACTGCCTACGTATTAGCGTGATGCGAAATCAAACCATGCTCCTAGTTCAGGTATTTTTGTTTGTTTGTTAATGTTTGGTTGGTGGGTGGTTGTGTCCTTCTTGTGTAAGAAAGGATTGCCTACGTATTTGCGTGATGCGAAATCAAAGCATGCTCGTAGTTCAGGTGTTTTTTTGTTTGTTTGTTTGGTGCAAATAAATAATGCTTTTGACAGATCAAAAGCTGTTGGAAACATGGCAAGGTGTCGTAACTTATACTCGATAAATATGCGATTTCAAATCAGAACTTTTGATGAATTGACTTGAGAGTTGGGTGCGGTCATTAGGAAGGGTTATTGATGTTGGGTTGTTACCACTAGTCATGAAACTAGAGGTGGTTGTTGGTGCTAAGTCTCAAGGGTAGTATTATTTGAGTTGGTCTAGGTTGGTGGGGTTTGTGAAGTCTTCCCGGTCTAGGTCACTCAGTCTCACTACACCACCACCACCCCCCCTCCCCCCAAAAAAAAAGGATTTTTTTAACTAGGTATGGTCCTGCCCAATTGAGTTTGAATTTCCCCCTCGGATCAACAGGTAACGGTGCTCGAACCGACTTGAGGACCAAGTTGCCTTCTCTGATGTTTCTGGGTTTGACTTTCCTATTGAATGCCCATTGTATACGTCGTTGGTATAGTTAACCATTGTGTAAGGCGTTGAGTTATCGTTCGTCTAAGAGGATGAGTTTCTCGTACCTTCGACGGGTTCATTCCCCCTCCGGGACTTCGCTTTCTAGTAGAATGCATAAAGATGGGACTTCCGGCTCTACTGGTTACACTGCCTCTATACCGTATGCTAGGTAGAAGGGTGTTGCTCCTGTTGGCATTCGAATTGAGGTTCTGTATCCCCAGAGTGCGAATGGGAGTTTGCTCGGCCAATCATGTTAATTGTCCTGCATTTTCTTGATAATTGTGACGAGTGTTTTGTTCGTTGCCACTACCGCTCCATTGGGTGGGGACGGTAGGGAGATGAACGGTGTCGTTTGATTTTGTACTTGTCTAGCAAGGCTTGTGCTTCGGCTCGGAAACGGTTGCCTTGGTCCCTGATGATTTCATAGGGTACCCCGTATCTGCAAATGATGTTGTCTTAGATGAACTTGGCCACTTGTTTAGCGGTCAAGACTGCATAGGATTGTGCTTCTACCCACTTTGTGAAGTAGTCGATAGCGACTAGGACGAAACAATGTCCTTTGGTTCCTATCGGATTGACTTTGCCGATGATGTCGACGCCCCAGGTCGAGAAAATCCAGGGTGATGTCATGGTGCATAGAAGGGATGCTGGTATATGTTGTATGTTGGCGAAGATTTGGCAATTGTGGCAATGTTTGACGTAGTTTCTACAATCGGCTTCCATGGTGGTCCAGTAGTAGCCTAACCGCATGATTTTTAGGGCTAGCATCATTGCGTTCATGTGAGGGCCACGTTCTCCGTCGTGGACCTCTTCCATGACTTTCTTGGCTTTCGTGTGCTCAATGCAAAGGAGAAGGATTCCTTGGGGTGCTTTTTTGTAGAGTTGGTTTTGATTTATCATGAATTGCGATGCAAGTAAACGGATGACTCTTTGTCCTCTCGGATCGGAGTTGGGAGGGAATTTGTTTTTTGGTTTTGTAGTTAAGGATGGCTTGGTACCAAGGTTGGACATGGCTTTCCTCATCTTTGTTGATGGCGCAGATGTGAGCTGGCTTGCTCCTTCTTTCGACGCATAAGGGCATGGATGTCATATCATCAGGTATGTTGATGAGTGAGGTAAGTTTTGCTAGGGCATCGGCAAATTGGTTTTCCTCTCTTGGCAAGTAGAAGTAATCAATTTGGTCGAAAAATTCGGCTTTCTGATTGAGTTTTGCTTGGTCGGGTGCTAGGCTATCGCTTCGAATTTTCCATGATCCGGACACTTGATTGATGATGAGCGAGGAATCATCGTGGACCCTCAATATTCTTATGCCAAATGTTATGGTTGCTTTTAGGCCGATGAGGCATGCTTCGTATGCGGTGGCGTTGTTGGTGACGGCGAAGTCTAGCTTGACAGAGATCGGAACGTGTCCTCCTTCGGGTGATATCAGAAGGATTCCTACTCCAAAGCCTCTCAGGTTTTATGCACAATCGAAGTATAGGTCCCATGCGCCGGTGTCGGCACAAAGGATGTCTTCGTCAGGGAGTGACCAGGTGTCAGTCGTTGGGTCCTCGTTGACGGGGTTTTCTTCTAGGAAATCGGCGATAGCCCTTACCTTGATGACATTTTGAGGTACAAATTTGAGGTTGAACTCATATAGCATGAGTGTACATCTGGATAGTCTTCCGTTCAATACGGGTTTTTTGAAGATGTACTTGATGGGGTCCATCTTGGAATAGATGTGAACTATGTAGCTGAGCATGTAATGTCGTAGCTTCTCTGTGGACCATACGAAAGATAGGCATGTTTTCTCTAATTGGGTATATTTGATCTCATAGGCGATGAAGTTTTTGCTAATGTAGTAGATGGCTCGTTCTTCGTTGTTTACTGTTTGTGCTAGCATTGCTCCCATGGCCGTGTCGGTGAGGGTCATGTATAGGGGTAGGGGTATTCTCCGCTGTGGTGGCATAAGGACATGAGGCTTGGCTAGGGTTTCCTTTATCCTGTCGAAGGCTTTTTGGCAGTCGTCATCCCAAACGGTGTGATCGGTGACGCAGAGCTTTTCAAAGATAGGCTCGCAAATCATGGTGAGCTTGACTATGAAGTGACCGATATATTGAACTTACCCCAGGAATCCCTGAACCTCCTTCTCGTTCTTAGGCCGAGGCATTTGCTGGAGAGCTTTGATATTGGTTGGATCGATTTCGATGCCTCTTTTGCTGGCGACGTGTCACAAGAGTTTTCCGGAGGTGACCCCGAATGTACACTTCTGGGGATTTAGCCTCTTGTTGTATTTCCGAAGACGAGCGAAGAATTTTCAAAGGGCGTCGATGTGGCCATCTCGCTCTTTTTATTTAATGATCATATCGGCGACGTACACCTCCACTTCCTTATGAACCATGTCGTATAAGAGAGTGGTGGCGTTTCTTTGATAGGTTGCTCTGGCGTTAATTAGACCGGAGGGCATGACAATGTAGCAATATGTGCCCCACTGTGTGGTGAATGTGGTCTTGTGCATGTCTTCCTCAGCCATTTTGATTTGGTTGTATCCGGCATACCCGTCCATGAATGACAAGGGGGCGTGTTCGGCAGTGTTATCCACCAAGATGTCGACCTGTGGCAAGGGGAGGTCGTCCTTTGTAATCGCCTTTTTCAGGTCTCTGAAGTCAACGCAGACCCGGATTCTCCCGTCCTTTTTGGGTACGGGGACTATGTTAGCCACCCAGTCAGAATACTCGGAAACCTTGATGAATCCAGCATTGAATTGCTTGTCAAACGCTTCTTTGATTTTCAATGCCCATTCAGGGTGCATGTGACGCAACTCTTGCTTTACGGGTTTGGCTCCGACTTATACACTCATATACGTATTACAAATCCACATTTTTCATACATAGTTGTTTCTTTTTAAACGATACACACTCTTCAAACTTGCTTATTCACTTGATTTGTATGTAGAAATTGAAATTGAAATTCCTATTATCGACCCATAATTACTTATTCACATGATTTGTATGTAGCTAGGGTTACCAAATCTGCAAACACAATCGGTAAGAACAATAGTTAATTTTTCCCATGGTAGGATTAATTCCATATGTGATTAACCAACCATTAATGTTGTATTTTAGAGCTTGGAATCTCTGTGGAGTAAACTTTTGGGTGGATCAGAAGGATAGACGTTGGGGAATGGAAATGAACTCATTGGAAGCAAAGAACATATACTCGTTTAACTAGATTGTACGTATCCGTATGATTTTAGTATATTAGATTATATGTACTTTATAACTATCACACCATATTAAATGTACTAAAGAAAGAATGATATGGAGAGAGAAACTAGAAAGGGAAAAAGCTCTTAAATATCTGCCTAGGAGTTAGGGTTATGACGGCTATGAAGATCATCAATAATCGTTTTTCTCCTTTAATTTCTGCATCAAAAAATCATAAAAAAATAGTATTGGGTCAGCTGGCATCAGTACTTCCAAAAATAATGGAAAATCCGACAACTTTCAGAGACCTTCGACGGCGGAAGCACGGAAAATGAAGTCTCTCAGGGAGATGCATGGAATTCCTGTGTTGGACCTGAGTGAGGTTGTTGGAGCACCGAATGAAGAAGGGTGGCTTCTCAGGCGTGATGGACGAGATGTCCCAGTCCTTCAGTCGATAGATGAGGAGGAAGAGGAGGAAGATATTCTCCAATTCACTGCTGAAGACGTCAAAAATGAGGTAGCCTTCTTGAATAACTCTGTGTTCTGTTACATTTTAGGTGCTAACCCACCATGGGAGGTCATTGAGAATTATGTTTATCGTGTGTGGGAAGAGTTTGGTGTTGATAGGGTCTCGTTCCTTGATCATGGGATGTTTATTGTCAGATTTGCTAAACATGAAAGTAGGGAGGCTCTGTTAAATGCTGGTTACTATCTCTTTGATAATAAACCAGTTATTATTAAACCTTGGGTTGAGAATATGGAATTTGTTAAAGAGAAGGTTGATGTTGTCCCTGTCTGGGTTAGGTTATCTGGTATTCCCTTGAAATTTTGGGGGGACTGCTTGCCTAAAATAGCAGGGATTGTTGGAAAATTTGTTCAAAGTGATAAAGATACATATGATAAGGTTAGGCTCAGTTATGCTAGGGTTCTGGTTGAGTTGAAGATGGACTAGAAGTTACCTGATTCTGTTAAGTTCTTGGATGATTGTGGTAACCTGGTTCAGGTGAAAGTAGATTATGAATGGAGACCTATTTCATGTGCAAGTTGTACAGGCTTGGGTCATGATGCCTCTCAGTGTAGAAAACCTAAGAAAGCAATAGCCAGGAAGCAAGGCAAGGGTGCTGTTAGTAAGCCACAGAAGAAATAGATATGGAGACCTGTTGCAAAATATGTTCCTGTGCAGACTACTAGTCAGGATCCTCCTGTGCTTACTCCTACCATGTTTCCTCCTCTTGCCAGTGCCAGGTCAACTGTTAAACCTACACCTGCTAAGCAAATTATGAGGTTGAATAGGCAAGATGGAATTGTGGGAGTGAGGTTATCTGGCAAGTTTGGTCAATATACGTTTCTGGATGCCTTGAATAACTCTGTTACTCCTAAGGGGAGGGTAATAGAGAGTGGTAAGGATCCCCCTGGTGAAACAAGTCATGCATAATATTGGTTTCTGGAATGTAAGGGGTCTTAATGACCTGAATAAACAGAAGGTGGTGAAATGGTTTATGCACAATAATGGGGTGGGTTTGTTTGGTCTGCTTGAAACCAAGATCAAACCTAGTAGCTTACTTAAAAAAGATACCTCACTGTGTGATGGATGGAGTGTCACCACTAACTGTAGTTGGCATAAGGGAGGAAGAATATGGATTATGTGGAAACCTAATTTTTTTGAACTTCAATTTTTGGCTTGTGATGCACAATATATTCATATGTTAGTAACTTCCAGACTGGATGGGAAACAATTTTACCTCACAATGATATATGCTTTCAATGGTCTACTTGAGAGGGTGAGCTTATGGAATTTTTTGAAGGATGTGGCTCAATCTTGTAATGAACCTTGGCTATGGTTGGGATATTTTAATACTGTGCTCTCTCCTATTGAAAGATTGGGTGGCACAACTACTGATGATGAAATGGAACATTTTCAAGAGTGTGTGTCCTTATGTTGTATGGAGGACTTAGCTGCTACTGGAGCCTTGTTCACCTGGTCAAATAAGCAAGAGCCAGTGGATAGGGTTTATAGTAGATTGGATAGAGCTATGGGGAACCCTGGGTGGTTAGCTGTGTTTGGTGATTTTGTCCCTCATTTTCACCCTGAGGGGCTTTTTTATCACTGCCCCTGTACTTTGGTGGATAGGAAGACTGATCTTGGGGGTAAGAGGAGCTTCAAATATTTTAATATTTGGGGTTCTGCTAATACTTTTCATAGGGAGGTCAGAAGTGTGTGGACTAGGCAGTATAAAGGGACTAAAATGTTTGTTGTGGTTAAGAAGTTGAAAGCTTTGAAACCAGTTTTGAAGAAGCTGAATAAGTCTTGTTTTTCTGACATTGAGAATAGCACTAGTATTGCTGGTACTGTATTAGAACACATTCAGAAGGAGCTACTTGATAAACCAGGTGATGCTGATCTGATACAGCAGGAACTGGAATTAGCTACTGAGTTAAGGGAGCTTATCTGTGCTAGAGATAGTTTTTTTTACTCAAAAAGCTAAGATCCAGTGGTCTATTGAGGGTGATCTGAATACATCCTACTTTCATCATGTTATTAAGAAGATAAATATGTTGAATAAATTTTTTCAAATTGAGGATAACCAGGGGATGGTTTGCACTGACGGGGCTAGCATTCAGGCTGCGTTTCTGGATTATTACCAAGAACTTTTGGGGACACAGACTGATGTTGCATGTGTTAATCAAACTGTAGTCAGAAGGGGTAATTCTTACATTGAGGAACATTATGCCATTCTTTCAAAGCCTGTAACTGCAGATGAAGTCAAGCAAAGCATCCTTAGCATTCCAAGAGACAAGGCTCCTGGGCTAGATGACTATAATAGATAGTTTTATAGGGATGCTTGGGATGTTGTTGGAGATGAGATATGTGCTGCTATAATGAACTTCTTTAGTACTGGTCAATTGTTGGTCCAAGTTAACACCACTATAATCACCTTAATACCAAAAGTTGATAGGCCAACAAGTGTGAAGCACTTTAGACCTATTTCATGTTGCAATGTGCTATACAAAGCTATCTCAAAAATTCTATGTGCTAGGTTGGCTCTCATTTTGCCAGACCTTATCAATAGGAGTCAAGGTGCTTTTGTGAAGGGAAGGAGTATTTTGGAGAATATATTGATTTGCCAGGACTTGGTCTGGTATTATAATAGGGATATGGCTTTCCTAAGATGTTTGTTTAAATTAGATTTACAAAAAGCTTATGACTCAATTGAATGGAGCTTTTTGGATCAAATGTTAGTTGCTTTGAAGTTCCATGGCATTTCAGAAGTTTATTTATGACCTGTGTTACTACCACTTCCTATTCACTTAATTTGAATGGTTCACAGTTTGGTTATTTCAAAGGGAGAAGGAGTTTAAGGCAGGGAGACCCCTTTTCTCCATTGTTGTTTTGTGTGTGTATGGAATATCTTTCCAGAGTTATGGACTATGTTGTTGGCCATTGGTATTTCAGGTTTCATCCTCTATGTAAGAGTTTAAGGTTGACACACCTACTACTTGTTGATGACTTATTGATGTTTTGTAGAGGTGATGTGAGGTCTATTATGTTGATTCTCAGAGCCTTTTCTACGTTTAGTGCTGCCTCAGGTCTCAAAGTTAATGCTGACAAGTCTGAGGTGGTATTTAATGGGTTTCCTGATTGGCTAAGGACTGATATCACCCATATTTCTGGTTTCCAGGAAGGTTCTCTTCCATTTAGATACTTGGGTGTGCCAGTTCAACCTGGAAGACTTACTATGTCTGACTGTAATATTTTGATTGAGAAGATTGTTCATAAGATCAGGGGCATAGGGGCAAGAAAGATGAGCTATGCGGATAGGCTTGTCCTTATTAACTCTGTACTCAATACTTTGCATAGTTACTGGTCTTCCATTTTTCTCATTCCAAAAGGTGTGGTTCAAAGAATTGAAGCTATCTATTGCAATTTTTTATGGAGCAGTGATGAAGTTTATCATAGGACACCTCTTGTGGCTTGGGATAATGTATGTTGTCCTAAGCAATAAGGTGGTCTGGGAATTTATGCAGCAGGGGTGTGGAATATAGCAGTTATTGGAAAATTGGTGAATTGTATATACACAAAAGCTGGCAGGTTATGGGTTTTGTGGGTAGATCATGTCTATCTGAAAGGAAGTGACTGGACTGATTATCAACCTTCGCTGGATTCTAATTAGAACTGGAGAAATGTTTGTAAAGTGAGGGATGTGTTGGCAGGAGGTTTTCATGATAACCAGTGGGTGATAGCCACTAGGGGTTATTCTGTTAGTTCTGGTTACCATTGGCTTAGGGGACCACACCCCCCTGTCCAATGGAGTAAGGCTGTTTGGGATAGATGGAACATCCCTAAGCAGGCCTTTATTGGATGGTTGATTCATAGAGAAGCTCTCAACACTAGAGCTAAATTGCATCATCTGGGACTGTGTGATTCTGATCTCTGTGTACTCTGTGAACGGGGAGTGGAAACCTATGCTCATCTGTTCTCAGAGTGTGCTTTTAGTTCTCAGATCTTACTAGCAGTGGAGCATTGGTTACAGCTGTGTCTTTTTTATCCACGTCAGAGTTACTCAAAGATACAGCAGAAAACTTGCAGCATAGTGCGTTTGGCCTGTTGATACCACATCTGGCATGAGAGGAATAGATGCAGGCTGGAGCTCAACTTAAGAAGCCATGTTCTAATTGTGAATGCAATTAATGTGCAGGTGAAGAGCAGATTGAAGCAGCTGGTGCATCTGCCAGTTGCTAGTAGTGATAGACTTTGGCTAAATTCTATAGGAGTTGTTATTGATATATGATGTATTAGTCCATTGTATTACAAGTTATTGAACTGTCAAACTATGTACTGATTGCCTATTATTGAATGAATACAAAATGCTCACATTTTACCAAAAAAAAAAAAAATAGATTATATGTACTTTGTATGATTTTAGTATACACTTGTATACTTGTTGGCATACAATGAGATTTTGGTGAGATTTTGAATTGGGACGAAATTGCA
Source organism: Silene latifolia (assembly GCF_048544455.1). Taxonomy (NCBI): domain Eukaryota; kingdom Viridiplantae; phylum Streptophyta; class Magnoliopsida; order Caryophyllales; family Caryophyllaceae; genus Silene; species Silene latifolia. Next base: position 95,943,334 of record NC_133527.1, read on the forward strand.
CTTAATGTATAATTTATAAGGCTAAATTACTCCAATTGAAAGTTATGGGGGTTAATTTCACAATTACAAAGAGTTATGGAGGTCAATTCCACTTTCCCACAAAATTATATTTCGTTAAGTTATTCAAAAGCCAATACTTTGTCACCATTTTATTGTTGATTGTGTTCTAAATGACTCTTCAATTTCATACCTATTTTCATAATAAGAGTATTTATTTTACCTTTAACTGTGATTTGTTTATGTTTTGTTACCTTTCGTACCAATTTTACTTTAAATTGGACAATGCTCTTGCAACAAGTTGATCGTGAAACAGTTCCTGAAGAGACTTACTCGATCGGAAAAGAAAAAGGATACTAACCTTTGTAACAAGTCTCATCTCCCTATATACTAAGACAATAAAACTCTTTAAATTTTTCCCTCCAAAAAGCATCAAACTAAATACGGAAACAAAAAGACTTATTTCTTTAAATTATTATCATTTCATCAAAATATAATCTTTTAATCAAATAATAATATTTTTTTCAAAATCTAAATTATAATATTTTAATTTAAATAAGATAAATTCACTATAAATTATAAACTGTAAATTTCTAAATTTTTGTTACGTATTATTATATGTTAGAGAATGACTTGACATATTTTGTATAAAACAAAACATTAAACTGATATTATAATTAGCTTCGTCAAAAAGACAAATTAACATAATTTGAGAAAAATTATAATTTGTAATCATTATTTAATAATAGTAACTAAAAACAAAGCCTCTAGAAATACCGCAAATGTGCGGGATCTACACTAATTTTAATTATTTAAGTTTGTTTAAGGTACAAATGATCTACCTAGTGTAAAAGATAGGTTTTTTAAATAACTCTCATTGGTTCCTGAATTTTAGGGAATGAAAAATCAAAGTTTATTTTTTGCTTGATGTAGGGTCCCACGATCTTTAAGAGGATTAATTTCTCTCTTTCTTCCTTCTTTGTTTTCTAATTTCATTATACTTTGTTTCATCAATAGTCAATAGTTTATGACGTAAACACTTAATTTGATATATTATTCTTGCAAATTTTCTGAATTCTCTAATTAATTAAAAAATTTGGAAAAATAATTTATTTATTTTTAAAAAATATTGTCTAAATCATTCAGCAAAAATTATGGAATTTAAGGTACTGTGATCCTTTTGCAGTATGAATAAAAAAAATTAAAGGAACAAAAATACTCAAATAATCGCTTCAATAATAATAAATTTTAAAATTAGCTATAAAACGAAGAATATATCTCTTAAAGAAATCAAACATAATTAAAAAAGTAATTACAAATGTAAAAATTATCAGATTTGACAACCTTTAAAAAGGTATTAAATAAAATACAAAACGACAGGATAAAAACTAAATAAAAGCTTGCAAATTATAAAAGCTAGGTCTATAAAAATATGGAAGGATAAAAATTAACCTTTAAGGCTAACATTTAATTTTTTTTCATTTGGCTTTCCTCTTTAATTTTTAACCCTTAATGACTCATTAAAAGAGGGATCCATGCAAGCATCTATCCGATGAATATTAATGACGTTGAAAATATATGAAAGCGTTTATTTTTAATGTGTGATGACGGAATAGGTGGTGGTGTTGGTGAGAAGAGGAAGGTGGTGGAGGTGTGATGGTGGCGGCGGAGTTGTGAAAGTATATGGAAAAAGTTGAAATAATGTTTATTGGAGAAGATGGAGGGAGTGTGTAGAGTGAGGCGAGATGTTAAATATTAGGATAAGCAATTGAATAAAAAATAGTTTACACACCTAGGATAATTAGGTAACTTATACCGACTACAAGCAAATGGGGGCGAGAAGTAATGGGTCGAAAAACTTTAACACGGAGTACTAACTAATGTGTTCACAGATAAGTGGGCTAAAAAATTACTATTTTCTCCGTCCCGGTTATTTTTTTACCTTTGTTTTGGACTATTTCTGAATAGTGGTATTGGATAAGTGAACATATGTCCCATTAGATGGTCAAGTTACCCATCGAAAGCCTTTCTAACATAAAAAGGTAAACAAATTATTGAAACAACCAAAATGGAAAAGATAAACACATGACCGGGATGAAGTACTAACATAGTAATTATTATTATTATTGTTGTTGTTGTTGTTGTTGTTGTTGTTGTTGTTGTTATTATTATTATTTTTGAAGGGATATTATTATTATTATTATTAATATTATTATTATTATTATTATTATTATTATTATTATTATTATTATTATTATTATTATTATTATTATTATTATTATTATTATTATTATTATTACGGAAAATTCACGTGGTACCCTCTAACTTTGCCATTTTACACGTGGTACCTAACTTTTTAAGTTTGTGCACATAATATTGGTTTCGGTATTATTGTGCTTAGTGCTTAGTCGTTGTCGCTACCTAACCAAAACAATATTTATATCTTAACAAACTACTCTTAGTAGAGTGGTAAGTAAAGGTCGGATCCCAAGGGACGGGTATTGATTTAGGATTTCAATTGCAAGTAGTTATGTCTTAGGGTGTCACAAATTGGGTTGAGATGAGATGTGGTCTAAACTAATTAACAAGATGAATGTAAATTAATGAAAGCAAAGTAAGGCAATTAAAGGGGTTTGTAAACAATTGATTAAAGACACTAGGGTGCCATGGGTTCATAAGGGAATCATGGAAATAGATCATACAAACATGTTCTCAATTAGAAGCAAGCACTTATTGTTGTGATGGGATCGAGTTTGTGTATATCTTACAATCCCTAGGAAGATTTAGGTCCCGGAACCGAGTCGATCAAGACTTTACAACACCTACAAGTCGACGTAGTCTCTTCCTATTCAACTCTATGCATGGTCTAACAAGGCTCGAGTTGGTTTATGTCTTACAAGCCTCATTGAAAAGATAAGAGATGGGTAAAAAATGCAAGGTTTTATAGTCTAGCATTTCATCAAACATAATATGTGCATAGGTTGAAATCACAACAAGTAAGCAATTTAATTATGAAAACATATTAGATTAATCATAGATTATTTCCCATGATTATTTCCCCTAATTCCCCATTAACCCTAGCTAAAGGACTACTCACTCATGATCAAGTTTAGCATGCTAATAAGGTTGTCAATCATACCAACAAAGCAAAACATGATGAATAAATGATGTGATTAACAATAATTAAACAAAGGTAAAAGAGATTATACCTACTTGAGATGATCCAAATAATAAAGCAAAAAAATAATAGAAGTAAACTTGATGATTGATGGAAGGTTGTCAATCCTCCAATAAACCCCAAATAATCTTCTAATTACACAACTAAAACTAAGAACAATTGAGAGATTAATGAAAGATTAAGATGTGATTAATATAAAAAATGTGTATTATAACTTTGATTAAGACTAAATTAAGAGATTGATTATGATAAGATGTGATTCGATCATAATCTAGGTAGTACAATAGGGTATTTATACTAAAATTAAGTACAAGGATTAGGGTTACTAAGGGCTTAAATGACGATTAAGACCCTAAAAGAAGCTTGATAATTTTGCTACTCCTGAGGGACATGCGCGGATCATGCATCAACTCCCAAGGGAATCCGCGCGTCCTAGCCTGAAGCACGTTTGGTCCTGTAAGGAGATCCGCTCGCGTTGGCAACAAGACGCTCGGATCCTGGCTCTGGGATGCTCGTCCTGAGCTCAGGACGCTCGGATCCTGGTACAAGGTTCTTCTCTTGTTCTTGGCTCCCTAACAATCCGTGGGGATTGTCTTGGGGGTGCACGGATCTTTTATCATTGCCCCTTTCAATTCATTTATTTGCTTAGGCTTCTAGTGTCGGTCTCCTCTTCGATGCTTTGTCATTAGATGCGATCCATTTAGCTTCATTTTGCTCCATAAATGCAAGACTAACAATCCTCTCCTACCAAGGATACAAAACCTCAAAGAAAATGCAAAATGGGAAACTAAAGAAATGAAATGACCCTAATATATGCTAGAAAGTATGGGAACGAGGTTAATTCGGGGACTAAATATGCTCAAATTTAAGTCACATCAAACATCTCCAAACCGAACATTTGCTCGTCCCGAGTAAAGAGGTGACTAAAACTATGACCCTTATTTAAACTACCCTACTAATATAGCCGATATGAGACAATTAACGGGTCTCACTCTGTCCCTTCAACTCACAATAAGACATCCATGAGGTAAGATGCCTTCTTGCAATGCAAGGTGGGGCTTGCCAAAATGGCGATACATCCAAGCATTAAACACACAAAACAAGTGATGGATGCATCTACAAAAAGGAATAGCCACTTTCCTCATCTAAGTGACGGAAATTATCTAAGGGAGAAGCAATCCAAGGGTACACATTCCATTCTAGATATGGTTTCTTCAAGTTACTAAGCCTTGGAGGATACCAACAAATCATCTCCAAGTTATGTCAAGCTAGGGTACATTACTTCTCAATCGCTAAATGCTTTTGTCAAGAGTAGACTCCCTATAGTGTTAGAAACACTGTAGGATCGCGGAATTCCCCTCCTTGCCTAGACAAGAAGAAGGGTCGTCCCCTCTCCACCATGCACAAAAGTGGGATCAATGGAAAAAGGGATCAATATGCTTTTGAGTTTCATAATAGGAGTTTGCATTTGATTTTGTTATTCCCCAAATTTTCTTGTGGCATTTGACATTTTTGAGAACAATTTCTTTGCCATTTCTTTGATGTTTGGTATTTTGATACTTGACAATTTTCAATTTTTGCATTTTTTGAACATTTTCAAAGTCACCCTAATTTGTGACGAGGCTACTTTTATTTGAAGCATAGAAGTTCTTATTTTTGTACTCCTCTTTTCTTTGATGCAATTTGTGCAAACATCTTGTTTTTCATTTTAATGCTTGAACTCAATTTGATAATTTTTGTGCCCATTCCCTTTGAGAGATGTGATAGAAGTGGAAGATGGTTGCATGGTTTCAAGGGTCACCTTGGAATAAACGGTAGCCAAGGAGTTATCACACCATAAGGTACTCTTGACTAGCCCTTAGTCAATGGGTCAAAGGATACTAGCATGGCATGTCCTAGGGTGTTTTAGAGGTATTCTAATGAGCAAAGTCTCAAGAAGAAAAAGTATCTACAAGGGCCTTATATACACTTGTCAAGTTTCCCAAATAGATGTTTTCACAAAAAATTTCCTAAAATACAACTACATGGCATGATGCAACTAACATTTATACAACTAAATGCAAATGCTTCTATCAACTAGTATGCCATATAAACTAAATGCAACTCCTAACAACATATTGGTTTGTACCGCATCAACCAAAATAAAGCCACATTGTCATTAACATATAAAAGGACACTACTACAGATACAAGCTATAACAACGGTTAAAAACCGTTGTTATATAAAAAAGCGGACGTTGTTAAAGCGTCCGTTGTAAAAGGTTTTAACAACGGTTGGTTTTCTTAAGGAACCCGTTGTTAAAACTATTAACAACGGTTTTAAGTATAAAAACCCGTTGTGGAAAGTGTGACTCAATTTTGGTGGGAAAGTTATAACAACGGTTGTAATATACAAAACTGTTGTTATAACTAAAGACAACGGGTTGTTTCTCAATAACCGTTGTTTGTTTTTAAAAAATAAAAAAAAAATTAAATATTACTAGATGCATGCATAATTACGGCCCGTTATAATTCCGATGCATGCATTATTACTTCCATCCCTGTGCATATGAATGGACAATAAGGAATGAGAAGGGTTATAATAAGATTTGAAGCAGCAGAGAGAGATATGATGATGATTATGGCACAACTTCCTAAACATATATTAATTAAAAAACAACTCAAACCACACATTACTTAGTATAAATACATGCATTATCTCAACCACCATTCCATTATCTCACTATCTCCAAACCCTAACTGCTAAACCAAACTCCAAACCCTAATTAATCTTTCAAACAAACTCCAAACTTCATAAACAAAATGAATGATATCATCCTTAAGACTCTTACTATGATCGAGAACAACAACAGGTTCATCCGCCGGTTGCTCCACATTGAGGACAGTTTCAGGAGCTACCTTGTGGATGCTCGATCCGCACTCAAGGACGCCAAAAAAGATGGCTTGACGAGAAAAGGCGATTGTTGCAGCTATATGACGATATAGCAACTACTGAACGAAACCTCCAAATAGCTAAGGAGGAGAGGGTGGATATCATAGAAGAGAATAAGACTCTCTATGAAAATATAAGAATTGCATTTTTATCAATGTAATTCTTTTTTTAATTTATATATATATATATATATATATATATATATATATATATATATATATATATATATATATATATATTAATGAAGTTTATCATGCATTCCTCTCTTTCATCTTGCTTCTTCTTTGTTTTATTTTATTTAATTTGTTTTACTAGCTAATTAAGCGGATAATACTTAGAGAAATAACATAATGATCGATAAAAACACATACATGCAAATGAAATAATTAGAAAAAGAAAATAATGATGATGAAAGACGATGAAACCAACAGTGACGGCGAGATTTACCTGATAATTAGAGAAAGTAAGAGACGATGAAACCAACAGTGACGGCGAGATGATAAAGCGACGATGAGAAAGAGAGAAAGAGACGATGAGAAAGTGTGTGTTTGTGTTTGTGTTTGTGTTTGTCTGTGTTTGTGTTTGTGTTAAGGTTTGTGTTTTGTGGCTGTAGCTGATCTGTATTTGTGTGGTTTATGGTATGGAAAGTATTGACAACGGTTGTTAAACAAAAACCGTTGTTAAAAAGTTTTCACAGCGGTTGTTAAACAAAAACCGTTGTTAAAAAGTTTTAACAACGGGTTTAAAAAATAACCGTTGTGATTACTTTTCACTAACTTTGCGCCAATATTGCGCCAAATTATTAACAACGGTTGTGCATGTTTGACCCGTTGTTAAAACTTATAACAACGGTTATATAACCATAACCGTTGTAATTAATTTTAGTAAAATTCGCGCCATACGTTCTACGACGTCTATGGTGATTTTCGTGAATAAGCGTTGTTAAAGGGGCGTTGTAGTTGCCTGGATTTGTAGTAGTGGGAGGAAGGAGATTTGGAAAGATCATACCATGCAGTCTTCTATTTCCTTCATGCCTCGAATGTGGCGTAGTCGGTCCAATGTGATAAGAGTGACAAACAAACACAAATATATACAATATGTACAATTCTACACTACAAAGGAATGAACATGTTTTTGGATTTTTAAATTTTCAAATTTTTATGGTTTTTGTTTTTATGAAATAAAAGAACATATTTTTGAGTTTTTCGAAATTTTTCAATTTTTATCATTTTTTATTTTAAATGTTAAGTTAGAATTTCCCATCCCCGCACTAGTATGGGCATTGTCCTCAGTGGCCAATACGATAGGAAATTATGCAATGCAATCTATATGAAAATGCATGATTTCTACACTAGTATGCAAACTATATGACATATATACAAGTGATGCAATCTAATCTATCATATATGATGCATGCTTTTATTGTTTGGAGAGCTAATTTGAATTAACTCGCATCCCTTATGAGTGAACTTCCCCAAACCGAACAAGACACTATTTCTAGTGTTAAAAGAGGGGAAAGTTCATGCACAAGGTAAGTATGCAATGCATGAATTCTAATTGTCATTTTGGATTTTACAAATGGAAGCAAAATATTTATCATCACCTTGATGTTGCTAAGGTGGAAAAATAGTCCTTAATTTTTACAAGGACACCAAAAGAACAATTAATGATGAACTAAGTTAGAAAAGCATGTGAAATTTTGACATGAAAAAGTGAGAGGGAATTGAAGAGCTTCACCTAAGCCATGGTGGGTGCCTCTTGCCCGCTCCACCAAGCCTATGAACATCTTCACTAGTTATCATCATCCCCTCCAAGATCGTTATCCCATTGTGTTCTTGATTCATCGCTCTCATAGAAATCCATAAATTCGTCACCATCGCTATTGACCTCCACCGTGTCACCGCCACTTGACTCCGCTCTTTCTTCATCTCCATTGCTATGTGCCCCAGCATTTGCATGCTCCGAATTTGGGAAGAGAGTTTCTATTTGAGCCCAATAGGGGATTATCCCCTCTTCGTTGATGTGCCCTTGATGAGCCATCCGGTGGAATTGAGGATAAAGAGCATAATAGTTGTCCACACTATCATCATATTGTTGTCGGTGCAAGGCTTGGAGTAGACCCGTTGCAAAATCATCTCGAGGAAGGATGAAAGGGTTAGGATGATTGTAAGGTTGATATGGAAAGGGGTATGGTGGGATGGTAATCTTTTCTTGATCATTCACTTGGGGCTCACTTGGTAGTTGTTGAGTGGGAGGTGGGGCTTGGTTTGTTTGTCTTGAATTAGTGGGTACAAGGTAGGATGGCACCCGGGAAAGGGGGCCCCTTCTAGGTGAAATTCTTGATAGACCTTCCATTGGAAGAGAAAAAGGGGTGATTCCCTTGGTGAGCCACTTGATTCTTTGTTCATAGCCTTCATAAGCAATCCAATGGTGTTGTCGGAAGATTAGCATTTCACTGATTTTGGTAGTACCCGAAAGAGGTACATACATATTGTTATTGTTGAAATTTGGGTTAAAGAACTTGGCAAGTCTAGTTACGAATCCGCTATTGACAATGTGGATCATTCCACTATCATCTCCATTCCTAAATCGCGCCCACCTTTCAAGGAGTACCAATGGTGCATTGAAATAATAGCCACTCCTTCCTTGTATCTTTAAGTAGGATTCCATAAAGATAAGATCAAGTTCATTTTAGACCGCGGGGTCGCGGCGAGCTACGAGAGTGCTTTTATGAACCGATAGGTAAGCGGGATGATGGGATTTTGAATAAAAGAGGCCGAACAATCTTTGATTTTGGACAAATCACGACCCGTCAATGCTTGCCAAAGCGGTGCTACACTATAGTTCCGGGGTTTTGATATACGGGTAGGCGATACATCAAGTCCCAATACATCCGCAAATTCTACAAGGGTCATCATTCTTGTTGTGTTCTCAAGTCGGAATTCCACACAAATCGTCTTATTTAAGGTGGATATTTTCAGGAAACTTAGGAATTCAAGAACTAATGGTCGGTATGTAAGCTCATGTATGTGGAATAATGTCGAAAGACCAAAAAGTTCAAAAAGTGCCTCGGTTTGATGGTAAATCCCTAATTTCCTTAATGTCTCATGGCAAACAAACTTTGTTGGGAGAATAGTTGTGACACCCCGCGATAACGCGGAAAATATAACTTATAAATTTAAGCGGAAATTAGGAAAATTTTTGAAACTTTTAAAATTTAAAGCGCGGGTTCATTAAAATCCAAAACATAAATAAAGAATGCGGAAATAAAGTTTAAATTATACAAATATGATAGTCAAGGTGAGGGAAAATATATCCCTCGAATGACAATACAATAAAAGGTGAGTCTAAACAATCCTAATAAACCGACTAAAAGGTCAAAGTGCTCGCTAGCTCACACATGTCTTCACCCTATGAATGCACCAACTAATACCTGTCATTCATGTAAACATGAACGCCACAGTCAGTGGGGAGTAACTCAAGGTTCTCCCAGCCACAAAATGTCGAAACGAACATAACAAAGAGCTAAAACAAGTAAGTCATATCAGATACTTACAAAAGATAAGAATATCAAGTTTATATGTAAACATGGCAGTTAAATGAGATGGAACAAGATAGACCAACATTAGCATAATAAGGATTCAACTATTAATGTGAGACAATTAAATAATATGAAAGACAAGGATACGGTCATTTATGCAAAAGCACACATTTCAAGGAATTACAACATAGATATGAGACTAGAATCTGAATCATGTGAAGCGATTAAGTAGGGATCAATCAATGCAAATTACAAAAATAGAAACTGTAGCCATTACTTGGAAAACCACTTAGCAAACAATTCATGGGACGTGGCCACTAATGTCACATTTCATACTTATGACTTGCATCTTACCATAAGAACGAATGGGAACATCAATCCCGACGATCATATCGCAACTAGAGGGCTTATAGCTCACCCCTAGTGTCCGATAGGACCAAGACAAACAACACAAGGTATAACTCTTGCCTTGAAAGACAAATACCAATATCTATAACCAAGCAAGACCTTTACTACTCATATATAAATATATAATTCCCCTGGTAGGACGACAATGGTACTCCCAAGACTCGGTCCTAGTCTAAATCGCCGGACTCTCGGGACAAAGACACGATTCCCGATTCGACATGCGGCAGGACAGTCCGCATCCAAGACCTGAACCCTAAATCGGAAATTGAGAACCCACAATCGGCAGGACAGTCCGAAAGAGGCGGAAGATATAAGCTAAACCCACAATCGGCAGGACAGTCCGAAAGAGGCGTAAAGATAAGTCAAGCAATACGGTATAGCATAAAGGCATTATCAAACGAACACGACTCAACCAAGCAATACGAATCAACTTGGAAAGAGACTACTAATGAAATAAGCCGATGATAATCTAATTAAGACATTTCACGCCAAATTATTTTCATGAACATGAACAAATAACCCATTTCTTAAAATACTTGTAACTTGAATTAAAAAAAATGTAATTAAATGGAAATAGCCGCTTTATATTGAGTAAAGTAAGAATTAAACTATAAATTACCCAAATACAAGATAAATCATTTATTACTTACAAGGCATGAATAAATAGCTTGAACTCATATTACAATGAAAACATGGCATTTCATATATAAATGACGTAATTGAAGAATGAAATCCACAATTGTAAATCATGTGAGGAATATATAATAATGAACGGAATTTAACGAATTACATTATATCAAGCACGAGACGGGTTTTAAATATATCAATTACGGACTTAAATAGACACATCCAAACCACTCAACAAGAGGCTAGGCCACGGTTCAACATGGCCATGCCTTTACCTGTGACAAGGGCCTCAACAGCCAGCCCTAGCCACAGCCTGTGCCCCAGCCAGGCCAGCCACGACCAGGCCAGTTAGCTGTGCCCAACCCCCGCAAAACAGGCCGTGACCACAGCACAACCAGCCACCAGCACCGTCCATGAACAACCTGCACAAAGTGGCTCAAAAACAGTCCGCTTTCCGCCTTGAAATAGCCCCGAAATACACGCCTGAAACTGTCTCAAAGTAGTCCCTCATCAGTCTAAAAAACAACCTGCTCAACACATTATAACGGTCCCAAAAATGCACAGGAAACTGTCCTAATAGAACTCATTCCTACGCCATAAAACAGTCCCGAAACTTACACGGTTTATGTCCAGGTTTTCATTCTCATAAACCCGCCCCAAGCACTCCTCACAGCTGCCCAAGGACAGGTCGTATACTGCACCTAAGGACACTAAAGGTTCCGTCTTAAAGCAGGCCCATAACAGCACCCACACAGCCTACTCCATCACGTTAAATAAAACAGTCCCCAAAACCCTGCAAATACTGTCTCGAAGACAGTCACAAAACAGTACAATACCGATTCCAAAACAAAGGGATGAGCAGCGCTAGTCACGGTACAAAACATATCTCAAGCAGACCTAAACCAAGTCAAAATAGTCCCAATAAATAGTCCAATAAACACATACAAAATGTCCCAAAACTCAACATGTAATCGTCTCAAAATTCTTCTCCAAACCTGCATCTTTTAAGCACCAAAACCGGTCCCAACAAGGTACCATTTTCACGACTAAAAATAGTCCCGAATGCCCTACCAAGAACGTCTCAAGGACTACCCAAAAATAGATCTGACAACTTACATAAAGCTATCCCAAAACAGCCACTTCCAACAGCAATTTAAGACGGAATTTTGAGCACAATTAAGACGGAAATTAACATACAAAGGCGAAAAAGACACAAAGAACCAAACTTTATCGAACATGAGTATATAAAACGACCCATAAGATGAAATCTCGACGTTTTTTTTGAGTAACCTATCATTGTTACCTTATTTGCTCTACCATGAACACGATCCCACTCAGAACTACTCCGGGTCGTCTAAGCTAGTACCCAAACACAAAGAACACGGGTTAGGGGGAGGAAAACACGAAACTGAAATTGGGTAGCAGAGGTAACGCGAGGAGAAAGGTAGTGGCTTTCTTATATATAAATGTAGAGGATGAAGAGAGGAAGAAAATGGCGCGAGAATCACTCAATTTGGTTGAAAAACGATTGAGAAATCGGGGTTTGAAGGAGGACGATTAATGGAGTTTGTTGTTTTTGCTGTGAGTTTGTTGTTGCTGTGTGAGCTGCTGCGAAAAACAAAGAGGATGGAACACTACTACAGATACAGGCTATAACAACGGTCAAAAACCGTTGTTATCTAAAAAAGCGGACGTTGTTAAAGCGTCCGTTGTAGAAGGTTTTAACAACGGTTAGTTTTCTTAAGGAAACCGTTGTTAAAACTATTAACAACGGTTTTATGTATAAAAACCCGTTGTGGAAAGTGTGACTCAATTTTGGGGGGAAAGTTATAACAACGGGTTTTAATATACAAAATCGTTGTTATAACTAAAGACAACGGGTTGTTTTAAAATAACCGTTGTTGTTTGTTCTTAAAAAAAAAAAAAAAAAAAATTAAATATTACTAGATGCATGCATAATTACGGCCAGTTAGAATTCCGATGCATGCATTATTACTGACATCACTGTACATATGAACGGATAATATGGAATGAGAAGGGTTAGTAATAAGATTTGAAGCAGCATTATTGAGAGATATGATGATGATTATGGCACAACTTCCTAACATATATATTAATTAAAAAGCAACTCAACCCACACATTGCTTAGTATAAATACATTGCATATCTCAACTAACATTTCCATTATCTCAATATATTCATCTCCAAACCCTAACTGCTAAAACAAATTCTACTTAATCTTTCAAAACAAACTCAAAAAACTCCAACAAAATGAATGATTTCATCCTTAAGACTCTTACCATGATCGAGAACAACAACAACTTCATCCGCCGGTTCCTCCATATTGAGGAAAGTTTCAGGAGCTACCTTGCGGATGCTCGATCCGCACTGAAGCACGCCAAAGAAGATGGCTTGACGGAGCAGCCGCAGTTGCAGCTATATGACGATATAGCAACTGCTGAACGGAACCTCCAAATAGCCAAGGAGGAGAGGACGGATACGATAGAGCAGAATAAGATCCTCTATGAAAATATAAGAATTGCATTTTTACATATGTAATTTTTTTTTTAATTTATGTATTTATAAATATATATATATATATTAATTATGTTTATCTTACTTCTTCATCTTGCTTCTTCATTGTTTTACTAACTAATTATGCGAACAATACTTAAACAAATAACATAATGGTCGATACAAACACATACATGCAAAAGAAATAAATAGAAAAAGAAAATAATGACGATGAAACTAACGGATTTGCGAGATTTACCCGATAAATACAGAACGTAATAGACGATGAAATCACAGTGACGGCGAGAAGATAAAGCGACGATGAGAAAGAGAGAAAGAGAGAAAGAGAGTGTGTATGTGTTTTGTGTTAGTTTGTCTGCTGTGTTTGTGTTTGTGTTTGTGTATTAATAAGGGTTGTGTTTTGTGGGTCACAGCAGACTTGTTTGTGTGGTTTATAGTATGGAAGGTATTGACAACGGTTATTAAACAACAACCGTTGTCAAATATGTTTTAACAACGGTTGTAAAAAACACCCGTTGTTAAATAAGTTTTAACAACGGGTTTCAAAAATAACCGTTGTTATTACTTTTCACTAACTTTGCACCAATTTTGTTCCAAATTATTAACAACGGTTGTGCATGTGTGACCCGTTGTTAAAACTAATAACAACGGTTTTTATAACCATACCTGTTGTAATTTATTTTAGTAAAATTCGCGCCATACATTCTACAACGTCTATTGTGATTTTCGTGAATAATCGTTGTTAAAGGGGCGTTGTAGTTGCCTGGATTTGTAGTAGTGGAAGGGTGGGGACGGGTGGAGTGCATAATTAATAATAATATTATTATTATTATTATAATAATAATAATAATAATTATTATTATAATAATAATAATAATAATAATAATAATAATAATAATAATAATAATAATAATAATAATAATAATAATAATAATAATAATAATAATAATAATAATAATAATAATAATAATAATAATAATAATAATAATAATAATAATAATAATAATAATAATAATAATAATAATAATAATAATAATAATAATAATAATAATAATAATAATAATAATAATAATAATAATAATAATAATAATAATAATAATAATAATAATAATAATAATAATAATAATAATAATAATAATAATAATAATAATAATAATAATAATAATAATAAGATTTTGGATCATATGAGAATGGCACAAGCGTGAGAACCGTGAGAACGCGCGTCGGTCGTTGGATCTTGTCCGACGCTAATCTAAGGGCCTATAACGCGCGCTTCTTTACCAAAACTTGAGGGCTTTGTCTTTCTTTTTCCCTGAAATTTACCTCGCGCTTCTTCGTTAAGCTTTCAACCATGGATTCCGACCTTCTTTGTTAAGCTTTCAACTATTTCTCTCTCCTTATTCTCTGTGGAGTTGCATTTTGGTCTTTCTGTTGGATTTTCTCTTACCTATTTCGTCATGAAGGTATATACTGTTTAGCTTCAAGCTTTTCTCGATTTCGTCTTTAATTTATGTAACTCTACTGTAATCTAAATTAATGTTTCTTATGTTCATTTTGCCGGATTATTCATTTATTGATGAATTTTGAGTTCAGTATTGTTTTTAAAATCGAAATTTGCATTTTCATTTGCATGCTATCGGAATTTGTATTTGTCGCATTGTTTGTTGATTTCGTAACTTGCTTATACATTTCGATTTGTTTGTTGTTTATTAGTTTGATCTAATTTGTGCTTTTTTGAATTTTTGTTGAATTTTAAGTACTTTTAACGTAAGTAGCATCAATTTAAGACCACATGCAAAAGGTCATAATTGCGTGAACATTATTGTTGTAGATCATGCACATTTTAATAAAACTGATATGATATTTCTTCGTGAAACGTGTACAACACAACAGAACTGATTAATACTACATGCAAAACTACTTTCAGTTATTGAAGCGCAAAGGCGATCCTGGAACTGTTACACGCCGTATTTCTCCGAGGTTGAACAACCTCAGTCCTACTGTTGATGATCCTACTCCAACGTTCTCCCGTATTACCACCCGTATGTCACCTAAAAGTTTTGTTGATGTCCTTCGATACCTTGATTACAATCAATGGTGTGCTCTGGAAGAGATTGGTTTTTCTTCATTGTTTTGGCTAAGGGTTACAAGGCTTCCTTTACGCCTTGGTTATTGGTTAATTGAGAACTACAACCCGTATTCGGATTTCATCATTCTACCTGATAAACAGCGCTTTCGTGTTTCTGCTTCTTGTATTCATGATGCTAATGGCCTCCCAATTGGAGGAAAACCTATTTTACTTTCATGCTGTAGTGATGAAGATGCGGAATGTGATGCGTTTTACGCGCATTGGAAAGCTCAATTTCATGTTGATGGTCAAGTGGATATCAAGACCCTTGCAGAGCATATTATTTGTCATGATGATTACAGTGATCAATTTAAGATTAATTTTGTGGTGCTTTCTGTGTCTTTGTTAATCCGCAACAATCAGAAGCCGTTTGTCAATCACCATGTACTAAAATCGCTGAGGAATGTGTCTGCCATTGGTCAGCTTGATTGGTGTTAATTTGCCATGGAGAGTTTGCGGTATAACACAAAGGATTGGGTCAAGAAGGGGAAGAAGAATCACTTTGGTGGACCTCTCCTGTTTCTAATGGTACAAATCTTCTGGGTTACATTTATTGTTAGTTATTATGGTTTTAAAACCTGCCATTTTCCAGTCATAATCCTGTTTTTACTTACAGCTTGTTTATGTTGACCGTTTTGTCCATGAAAAACGATTCGTAGAAAGAGATTACTATACTCTTTTGAATTGGACATCTGCTGCACTTTTCTCAAGGGAAAAGCAGGAGATGGAAGCTGGTCAGTTTGGTCTTGGTCGATTGATGGAAAGAATTAGATTTTCTAATCCATGTAGACAAGTGGTTGAAAAAGTGCGGAGAGTGTCGAGAGATGTTAGTACTCATACAAAATCTCCAATTTCGTACTCGTCTCCGGAGGTATATCCATTGATTCTCGAAGTATTCACTTTTCCTTTTCAAGATTCACTTTGAAATATTTTCTTTTTACCTTCATAGTACTAAAGATGTACCTTCATACTGTGCCTTGTCCAGGAGTTTGCAGATGACTACACTGCTTCAGCAAAGAGAGTCATGGAAGATATTGTTGTGTTAGATGAGAAATACGCGGTTGGTTTGCAATGTTTCCCAGGTGAAGAGTGTGTCAAACAGGCCCATTCAACAACTGAATTTGTATATTTGACATATGGTGGTGGTACCGAAGATGTGTCGTGTGCACCGCCGTGGGAATCCAGCACACTAGATGAGGATGAACAGCTTATTGCTGTAGCAAATGCAGTTGAGAAAGCGTACAAATTGAAACTTGTTCGTGCTAAACACAGAGAACAATGTGCTAAGTGGAGAAATTCATTTGTACCTGTCACTGGTGAATTTTCGTTCGATTTAGGGTTGGAGAAAGACTTTGCTGAGAGTGAGGCAAGGTTAGCCGCAGCTAAAGGGGTTAAACGGGATCGCCACATCACTTTGGTGAAACTTCTTCAGCTACCAAAAGGGTTCATTTCATGGCAAGTCCTTCTTATATACCTCTATCCAGCAACAAGCAACAGTCATCTCGTTTTGATCCGTTGTTTTCTGCTATCCAAGATGACACCAATGTGTTAACACCTCTTACTGCGGTGCACCTTCAAGTGGCTGATTATGTTTTCAGTGTCCGGGGCACTAACAATCGTCGTTGCAGGTAATCTAAATGTGTACTTGCTAACTTACCATTTTGTGTATGTCATTTTCATTGTTTCACACCTGACAAGTAATTTGTTATATTTTTGGCTCTAGTGAGCACTTATATTCGTACAAGAATTATTTTGCAACGCGAATGCATTTGTGGTCATTAAAGCCGTCTGAACATGTTTCGAGTGTTGTAATTGATTGTTGGTCATCATATTTGAATTGTAAAGAGGAAGAAAATAATCTTGGTACTCCGAAGCGGTTCTTTTTTACCACGCTTGTGCATATAAGTACATTTACATACACTCTTAAATGTTGTTTGTAATATGTATTTTGAAATATTGTACTTCCCTCTTTTGTTACTTTCCCATGCAGTCTGTGTTAGCGAAACCCAGCCCAGGTTTAAGTGATGAAAAAATTTATGAATTATTCGAGGCTCGTGTAAAAATGGAGTTGCAGCTTTTCCCGGGAATAGACATAGTTTCAATCGCACTCGTAAGTTGTTATTGTTTGCTTGACATACTTTGCAATTTTTTTTGCCATTGTTGTATTTCATTTTTAAAAAATTGAGACATACTATTATCGCATAAGTCCTTTCTTTTTTTGATTAATTCCAACTACTAAACTCATTTGAACCTCAACTTGTATATACTCATTTTATATTAAAAAAATTCAGATTAGGCCAAAGTAGGATAAATGGCCATTTAACACAATGTTAATGCTATAATTTCTCAATTTACTTTCTAAACGTACTAAATGTACTTTTTAAACATTTACAATCTTAATGTTGTAATTTCTCAATGTGGGGAATATCTAATATGCATGAGCAGTTGCAATTATATGTACACGTTGGGAACATAGACCATAAGTCATACTATCATTCCATGTCTGCATTCTGCTTTTGTTTTATTTCAACTGCTTGAGTCAAAGGGAATTTTCTTTGCGTTTGTATTAAATAAGGTCACTTTATATTGCAATGTACTGTTCTCATTTTTTACATGTGCCTCATGATTAGTTAAAATGTACCCTTTGAAGAGTTTGACTGTACTTATGGTTGTACGTCATTTGTTTTGTAATTTCAGTTTTTTTCCCAATTGTACACGAGAAACACTTTTTCTTATACGTGATTGACCTGGTGAGGAAGCGTTTCGTCATTCTTGACAACTCACTCTCAGATGAAGACGCCATCAAGAAATATGGTGTATCTCCACTGTTAACAGTGTGTTTGAATTTGACACATTTTTGTTGTTCTATTGAATTTTGACTATTAGTCACGCTTAACACTGGTTTACAATGTTTTGTCATAGATTGATGCTCTTGGAGGTTTTTGGGTGAGAACCCAAAAACTTCTGACTCTAGCAACATTGTGTTGGCTATGGATCCCATTGTTGCAAAGCTTAGTTGGAGAAATAACTACAATGTTGATGATTGTGGTATATACACAATGAGACACATGGAAACATTTATGGGATTAATCTCTTGGAAATGTGGCCTGATGAAAAATGATGTGAGTTTTGGTTCTTATTTTAAAGAAATTCATGTTCATTGTGTTTTGTTTATCTTATTAATTGTTGGCTTCTGTTTTGCAGCGGAGCGTGCTTAAAGTGTTACGATACAAATATCTATGCACATTACTTATGTTCGAGCACAACGATTGCCATGAAACTGTCGCTGATCATGCGAAGAAGGGTCATTTCTCTAAAGCTAGTGATTACATTTAATGTTCAGATATTATCGACGCAGTATGTTAGAATTTGTCTGATGACATCCCTGTTCATGTAGTATGATGTTTTAAATTCTAGTGTACGTTAGTATGTGTAATGATTTTTAATTGCATAAGCAAAATGTTGAATTTGTGAACCAATGTTTTGTTGCACTTAATTAAAGTACTTTTTTGTCTATTTTTGGCGTGCTATTTACTTGAACGTTATTATCTCCTTGAATAGCGACTTATGATGTACTGAATTAGCAAAATAATATAATGTACATTTCAGATCTTCTTTTAAATCTCTTTTGTAAAACAGTACATGCACATTATGAACATACATAATGGACATTTGAATTAAATTGAAAGCACAATTGAAAACAGGAAAATAGGTCTAAAATCACGTCAAAGATCTATCTACAGCGACATCATAATCTAAGTATATGAATGAACTTTTGAAGTTTTCTATCTTATTAAACGATCACATGCATTACAATTTAATTAATATTTCATGTTCTTTTTAAAATAATTTAATGTACCTTTAAATATAATATAATGTACATTTTCCAAACAGTGCTTAATGATATTTTAGTTGCACCTAATTATCAAAACATGTACATTATGAATATAGATAATGGACATTTTAATTAAACTGTTTACATAAATTACATAATATATACAGTGTAAACAGGAAACCTGTTTAATAAACTGTCAAAGATCTATTTTTAATCCCTTCCCAAAAAATGGATTCACTCGCCCCTTGTTGGGTGTCTTTTGGTCTAGCGGCTATACAAACCACACATAAGGGAAAGGGTTTAGAGTTGGATTAGGTGGATTCGCGGTAGCGGTCTGCCTAATGCAACCCTAAACGCTTTCCCGTCCCATTTTAGGATACCTGACCCCCTAGATTTAATCACGTCCCCAAAAAGGGTTCAGTCGCCCCCTCTAGGGTGTCTTTTGGTCTTGCGGCCGTTCATAATCCAACCGTAAACCCTTTCCTATGCCGTTCTAGGATACTTGGTCCCCTAGTTTTAATCCCGCCCCAACAAGCGTTCACTCGGCCCCTCTAGGGTGTCTTTCGATCTTGTGGTCATTCGTAATCCAACAACTTGATCTAATTTGTACATTATGAATGTCGAAAAAGTACATTTAGAAATTTAGAAAATACATTGACAAATTATAACATTACCATTGTGTTAGATGGCCATATATCCTAATTTGACCTAATCTGAAGTTTTTAATTATAAAATGGGTATATAAAAGTAGAGGTTCAAATGGTTCTAGTAGTTGGAATAAACAAAAAAAGAAAAAAAAAATGGACTTGTGGAATTGTAGTATGACCCAATTTTTTTAAAAAAAACCGTCACTTTAAACTTCTTCTCTTTAATATCTTATTACTTTTTGATAAACCTGTCAATTAAATTGTACCTGCACGTTTTCTCATTCTCAGATCTTTCACTTACTCTTATCGCTCTCTATCGGAATGAAGGTTATACTCTTTGCCTTTAATTATTTGCTAAAAACAACTGTGTTTACTTTTCATCTGCTTCGGATTTTACATAGTTTCATTAGCTGTTAATGTTCTAAGATGTTCATTATAAATCAGTCCTAATATTATTTCTCAGGTGCATCAATATGTCGGAATTTATACGCATTGTTTCCTAATGATTTTGATGTACTTTGCTATGGCTAAATATTTTTAAATGTTTAGGATGTATTTTCTTCATGCATGTACTTTTTTAATGTTTAGCATTTACTTTCTGGATACGTGTCCTTCATATCAATATGTCGGAATTTATACGAATTGTTTGCTAATGATTTTGATGTAGTTTGTTACTAATGTTTAGCATTTACTTTCTGGATACATGTGCTTCATATTAATATGTCGGAATTTGTACACATTATTTCTTAATAATTTTGATGTTCTTTGCTATGGCTTAATATTTAGGATGTATTTTCTTCATGTACTTTCTTAATGTTTAGCATGTTCTTTCTGGATATCTGTATTTTTAATGGCTTTATATTTCTGTCTTATATGTTTTTTTTTCTTTTTATTTTTAAAAAAAAATAACATTTAAAACTGAAGAACACAGATGTCACTATGGTTGTGCAAATCAGTCCTGATTCACCTACTGTTTGTCAACCTCCATCAAGATTCACCACAGACTCTTCTTCTGCTGAGATAATTGAAGTTTCTGACAGTCCTACAATAGGAGTAGTACATCATCCTAGCATTTGTCATACTTTACAAACAGTTGACGAAAAATATTCTTCTGTTGCGATAATTGATGTTCCCGACAGTCCTACAATAGAAGAGATTGTTAATCGACCTAGAGTTCGCCGCACTTCATGTAGCATCTTAAAAAACTCCTCTTATCCTTTGTTGATTGATGTTCCTGACAGCCCCATTGAAGATGGGATTGTTAATCCATCTTGTAACTGGCCACGCATTAAACAGACTGTGAGGGACAAACATGAAATTGTTAGGGCTACCTTAGGAACAAGTCATGCGTATGCCACCGATAGAAATTCTTGCTCATTTAACTGAAACACCAATTCAAACGTCATATCAAATAGACCAGGTTTTCAACAAACAACCCACTTCTGCTAGCAAACACATAGCGGCTCTTCGTAAAGTGAGAAAATTAATTGCTGAAATGAATAAGGATGCGCCTACAAACGCTGCTGCGTCATTCAGTTTAGGTGTGTTCCCAGAAGATGAGGACTCTTCTGTTTATGCAGCACCAGAGCGGGGTAAAAAAAGAAAGAAACTGTCTGCTGATCGTCCATCTTTATATCCGAAAACAGGGAATCAATATCATTTTAGTAAGAGTCCTTCCTGTGAACCTCTCCTTGATGCTATTGATGACATGAATCCCTTCATACCTTTGACATCAATGCAATATCAGATTTCAAATTATGTGTTCACTGGCCACGGCTCTGTGGATAACAGTTGGTAATTACATACAGAAGATTTAATATTTTATATTCATTTACATAGTTCATCTTTACATATCTGCTGCTAATCATAATGCTATTATTGTTTTTTTTGTGCGAGAATACGTTATTTGAGTTCAAAAATAATGTCCTTGGTTGGGATCAACTGTTGTCATTAAAACCGTATCACTATATCTCAAGCTTTGTCATAGATTCTTGGTCGGCATATCTAAACTACAAAGAAAAGGATGGGAATCCAACCAATCTCACACGATTCTTTTTTAGTACAGTTACATATGTAAGTTTGGTCATTGTTTTCATGTATTTCAGGTTACTATTTCCAACATTTTCACATTACTAAAATTTTATCTTCATTGTGCAGTTGTTGTTATTAATGAAGAACACAGTGCTTTCTATTGATGATCATCGTTACAAACCTTTCAAGCGTCGCATCGAAGTAGAATTAAATGAGTTTGAGTGGATTGATCTTCCATCCACTGAACTAGTGAGTCCCTCACTTCATTTAGTAATTGAAATTAAATTCAGATATTACTTTGTAGTAGTCTATTTGAATAGAAGTCGAATGTCTTGTCAAAGTTTTCAAAATGTGCTATTACTTAACATGAAATTATCCTTTATTTGTCAGTGACCTTACAATTGTTTCTTTCCCTGATGCTAGTTCTTCTTCCCTATTGCACTTGAGAATCATTTTGTGTTGTACGTTTTCGACCTGCCAAGGAAATGTCTCATTATTCTTGACAATCACATTAGAAGGGGGAGTGTCTTAGAAGAGTATGGTGATAGTATACTTGAACTGGTAAATTTACATTCTCCTCAACTATGAATTATTATCGTTCACTTGCATTGGTAAATTCATGTATATTATGGTTCATCTCGTCTAATTTTTATTATTGTGTTACAGGGTGATACTTTTGCACGGTTTTTGGGTGAAAATCAATCAATTATGGAAAAAAGTAATATAGTAATGGGTATGGATCCTACAATAGCAATGCTTCCATGGAGAAATAACAGAAATGTTTTTGACTGTGGTATTTACACCATGAGGCACATGGAAACATTTATGGGAATAGCCACTTGGGACTGTGGACTGTCCAAAATTGATGTGAGTCTTACATTTTAATTGTAACTTATTTAGAACAAATCAATGTTATTTTGTTGGTTATTAAATTCTAATTTCATGTTTTTTTTTTTTCCAGATGAGATCGTTGACAATGCTGAGATTCAAGTACCTATGCACGCTACTAACATTTGAGCACAACAGACATCGTAACAACATTATTAGACATGCATTAGCGTGTAACGACATTCACAAATAGTTCTTGAATATGATTTATTAGTTTTCTTTTGTACTTTTGATCTTTGGCGTATGTACATCGAAGTTGTACTGGATGTGCATTCACCCAAGGTACTTGTTATAATGTACATTCTATAATGATCAGTTGTCCATTTTAAGGAAAAAAAATGTTCACCAAAATCAATGATGTTCTTGCTTTAATACGAGAATGTTCATTTTAGAAAAACAAATTTACATCCTGTGTAACTTTCTTGCTTTAGGATCTCACAATTGATACAATTAATTTATATCGTGCGTGGTCATTTTAATACGAGAATGTTCATTTTAAGGAAAACAAAAAAATATACTCTGTATACACTAATACTCCGTATACACTAATAGCAATATTCGAAATTGAGTAAATATGTACAATTAGTACGTAGTATTTTAATTTAACTATTACTTCTATATCATATGTTGCACACAATTTTCCTACTTACCCAAATAACCCCAACACACGTAAATCTAGGGTGGACCTAATAATACCTATTATGGAAGTATAGCCAATTTATGTTCAATTATAAAACACACAATTAGGTGTAAATCTAAAATAGATAAAAGGAATACTTCTTTCAAACAATCTTTCCAAAGAAAATAGTTCTTTCAGATCAACTACGGAGTATTAGGTAACTTCTCCATAAATTTTGGTTATATTCCACCTTCGTTTTCAATACTTCTTCATTGCCAGGTAATCACGTTCATTTACAAAATTGTCCTGAATTTCGTCCATTCTTTTGGTGTATTTCTTAGGTAATTATACTTGGTTGATTTAAATCATTGACAAAATCACCTGAAAATCACGCCTCTTTTGTTGGTTACATTTTCATCGTTTTCAGTTTAATTGGATGTACATGTCAAGTTTAATGAGATGTTATTTATTGATTACAATTGTGTGAGATTTTACGTGTGTTGGGATAATTGGGGCAAGTACGAAAATTGTGTACAACATATGAAATACGAGTAATAGGTAAATTAAAATACTAATTGTACAATTTACTCAATTTCGAATATTGCTCACAGTGTTCATCGTTTAATTAATAGTGTTTTTAAAGTTTACAGTATGATGTCCTAAATGCTATCGTCCAATGAACATTTTGGAATAACCATTTTAAATCTGTCTAGAGAGAAAATCATGTCATTATTTTGCTTGGGATTGGTAACAAATTCTGAAGAGGAAGACAGAAAACAATTCATAGCACATCATCTTGACGCAAAGAAGACAATGCTAGGATGGCTATTCAATGGGAAGGACGCCATAATTGCAGGGGTGGAGGACAACTATGCAAAAAACACAGTACTACAAGATGAAACTTACATGCTACAAATCTTTCAAAAAGTTAATCAAGCTGACAAACATAACATGGAAGCAGTATGCAAGTGTTGGGCTAACATGTTTATCTTACACAATGAGGAAGCCCGTTTAAGAGAGGAATATGAAAGCAGATTACAGACAAGGATTTCATTTGGGGTTAGAACGACTACCAGGGATAATGTAGTGGTTTTCCGAAGGTGTCTTTGTTACTTGACAGACAATCTCTTAACAAGGAGGACATTGCACCTGTTTCAATATCATTTGGCACCCGAGTTATAAAATCTTGTTGTTGTAGACAGTGAAGAAGAAGATTTTGACTCTATCCCAACATCAATTTCCCGACCAGCAGTCGAACTTGTTTTTATTCTATTAAATCAAACCGAGTAATACTATATATAAAAAGCTGAGGTACATTTGAGTATAAGTTTTATATTTACCTCATACCCCTTGTACCTACTGTTGATTTTCAATGTCCATTCAGAATATAAGAATATAAGTACATTCTCTTATTTGTTAATGATATTTCATTATATTGACGTAGTACCTTTTGTAATTTTTGAATTTTCGATACATCATGAAAAGAATTGTCCCATCACTGTATTTACAATGTCCATTACGTGCATTAACAATGTACCATTTAAATTAAATAATATAAATTAATGCATCTAATAATTACACTCTCAGATGCAAGTTGTAAAATAATTCAGGTGAAAAGACACCAATATTCATGATTATTTGATTAAATGAGACATGTGTCAAATGGCAGTTGTAAACTAATGCATGTGAAAAGACAAATAATACTACACTCATAAATTGTAACTTCTCCTATTCTTATCCAAAGCAGTTTATATATAAAACTCACTATAAATACTTACCTAAACTAGTGTGGTAATTACAAAATCTAAGGAATAATCATACAAACCGTCTTCAATGCCTTAAAAAGGTACTCTAATTTCTGTTTTTTTTTTTTTTTTGTTCTTATTATTTTTTCCCTGCAAAAGAAATGCATATCTTCATGTAAATAAGTATATTGAATATTATTGCAAGAATAATGCAGTAATGGAATTGTAATATGCTCTGAGAATTTATTTCATACAAATAAATGTTTCTATATAATGTATTCCTGCCAATGTCCATTGTCATGCCTTTAAAGGAACATTTATTTTATTGATAATGTTCATAGGAAATATTGTTGTGCACTTTGATATAGCATATATAAAAAATGTATTGAATGTTAATGACAGTAAACGACACAATACTATTTAATTAATATTAGAAATACTTACAAAAGGCATTCAAGACTGTTTCAAAATCAGTTTAAATATAAAACTCACTATAAATACTTGTCTAAACAAGTGTGCTAATTATAAAATCTATGGAATAATCATATAGAAAACGTCTTCACTCCCTTGAAAAGGTGCTCTGGTTTATGTTATATAGTAGCCTATATAACATTCAGATTATTTCATTTATAAGTATTTATTTGATTAATCAGTATGTTTTTTTATCTTGTGAAAAGAAATATATACTATAGTCCCCAGACGAATTAAAAGTTGTTTCAGGTCTGAAAATCAAACTGCATTTGTGGCTCGAACGTTTTGCCAAAATTAAGTATAGTATATATTTCAATCTGGCAATGTGCTTAATATTTGCAGGAGAAGATTATTTTACCTTTTGCTGTAATCTGTTTTCATAATAACATTGTTTGCTCTTTGCATGATTATACAATGTGAAAGCCCACGTTAATTTGTTTTACCCTACAGTATGGCCTTAAATATGGTTGAAGTTGGCACTTCCCATAATGCCTTAAGTTTATTGTCACTCTTTTTAAAATACGTTTATTTTTTGCCTGAACCAGAATATGAGTTTCGTTACCAATGTGGAAATAATGTCGGATATCGAGCAAAAACTCGCTAACGTTGAGTATGATCTCGCTGAAACGAAACGTGAAAGAGATTCACTGGATCAACATCTTATTGAGGTGCTTGGTAAAAACAAAGTATTAGAAGAACATCAGGAAGGGTTGTACGAGAAACTGGACATAGCTGAAGTGAATGCAAAGTCACTACAACAGAGGCTGGACATTGCTGAAGCGCAGATGAAGTTTATCACGGCTGAAAGAGACAGCATAGCCCGACAACATGAAGCTAATAGACAAAAACAATACACAGAAGCTGACATGAACCGTCAGATTCTCACCGGTGTCACAGCTGTACGAGAATCATATGCTCTTCTTGATGGAGGAAATACCATACCTTGGCCAGCAGTCGTGAAGGCTATGGAATTAATAGACGGTTATAAGAAAAATCTAAAGGAGGACTTGCTGGAGGGTGAGAGCAGTGTTCATCCATCTGTTTGCAGTAAACCCAGAAAGGGTTAAGAACTTTGATGTTAATTTATGTATAATTATAATATGCGGTTAAGTTTAGAAACATATGCGTTTTAATTAAGTATTATTAACAGAACATATTAGCAGTTTATTATGAATGTTTATTTGAATCTAAATTATTATCATCTACCTAAGCTTTAACTATTAAGAATTGACCCTTTCTAATTTAAAGCCAGTTACAAGACTGATCAACTATAATGTACCTTCAACATTTTACAAATGTTCATATTACTATGTAACGATGTACCAAAGCTTTAAACCCGCATTTCTTTCAAAGATTATCCTCTTAAAATAAGGGAATGCGTATAAGGTTGGACTAGGCAGACCGCTGTCTGCCTAATCCAACCATAAATCCTTCACCGTCCCGTTTTAGGATACTCAGCCCCCTAGTTTTAATCCCGTCCCCCAAAAGGGTTCACTCGGCCCCTCTACGGCGCCTTCGAATGAGAAGCAAGGGAAAGGGTTTAGGGTTTGATTAGGGGGATCCGCGGTAGCGGTCCGCCTAATCAAACCCTAAACCCTTTCCCGTCCCGTTTTAGGATACCCGGTCCCCCCAAAAAAGGGTTCACTCGGCCCCTCTAGGTTGTCTTTTTGTCTTGCCGCCTTCGAATGAGAAGCAAGGGAAAGGGTTTAGGGTTTGATTAGGGGGATCCGCGGTAGAGGTCCGCCTAATCAAACCCTTTCCCGTCCCGTTTTAGGATACCCGGCCCCCCAAAAAAGGGTTCAGTCGTCCCCTCTAGGGTGTCTTTTTGTCTTGCCGCCTTCGAATGAGAATCAAGGGAAAGGGTTTAGGGTTTGATTAGGGGGATCCGCGGTAGCGGTCCGCCTAATCAAACCCTAAACCCTTTCCCGTCCCGTTTTAGGATACCCGGTCCCCCCAAAAAGGGTTCACTCGGCCCCTCTAGGGTGTCTTTTTGTCTTGCCGCCTTCGAATGAGAAGCAAGGGAAAGGGTTTAGGGTTTGATTAGGGGGATCCGTGGTAGCGGTCCGCCTAATCAAACCCTAAACCCTTTCCTGTCCCGTTTTAGGATACCCGGTCCCCCCAAAAAGGGTTCACTCGGCCCCTCTAGTGTGTCTTTTTGTCTTGCCGCCTTCAAATGGGAAGCAAGGGAAAGGGTTTAGGGTTTGATTAGGGGGATCCGTGGTAGCGGTCTGCCTAATCAAACCCTAAACCCTTTCCCGTCCCGTCTTAGGATACCCGGTCCCCCCAAAAAGTGTTCACTCGGCCCCTCTAGGGTGTCTTTTTGTCTTGCCGCCTTGGAATGAGAAGAAAGGAAAAGGGTTTAGGGTTTGATTACGGGGGATCCGCGGTAGCGGTCCGCCTAATCAAACCCTAAACCCTTTCCCGTCCCGTTTTAGGATACCCGGCTCCCCAAAAAAGGGTTCACTCGTCCCCTCTAGGGTGTCTTTTTGTCTTGCCGCCTTCGAAGGAGAAGCAAGGGAAAGGGTTTAGGGTTTGATTAGGGGGATCCACGGTAGCGCTCCGCCTAATCATACCCTAAACCCTTTCCCGTCCCGTTTTAGGATACCCGGTCCCCCCAAAAAGGGTTCACTCGGCCCCTCTAGGGTGTCTTTTTGTCTTACCGCCTTCGACTGAGAAGCAAGGGAAAGGGTTTAGGGTTTGATTAGGGGGATCCGCGGTAGCGGTCCGCTTAATCAAACCTTAAACCCTTTCCCGTCCCGTTTTAGGATACCCGGTCCCCGCAAAAAGGGTTCACTCAGCCCCTCTAGGGTGTCTTTTTGTCTTGCCGCCTTCAAATGAGAAACAAGGATCCGCTTAATCCAACTCTAAACTCTTTCTCGTCCCGTTTTAGGATTACCCCCCCCCCCCCCGACAAAAAAAAAAAAAAAAAAAAAAGTTTACTCGGTCCGTCAGGTCTCGTTTTTTTTTTTTGTTTTTTTTTTATATGTTGACGAGGGGATTGAATCTCCCCCCCCCCCCGGTCCATGCATTCTCGCACCAACACATGGACCATGTAAGCCACCCCTTTCGGGGACTGCAGTGGCCAAGCTTCAAGGTAACTAACTAACTATTTTAGGGTATTAAATGTGTTTATCATTTCCCTTATTTTTTAACAGTTAAATTACAATAGTAACTAACTACCTACAAGAAAAAAGAAACGGAGTAAAAAAATAAAAGTAGTAACCGTTTTTAGCTCGGTCGTTTTACATTACCAAGATAGACGTTGTCATAGGAGAATTGTTCAACAAAGAAGATAATTTTGAAGTTACGCCCAATTTCCTCCGTTATACTAAGGTATTTTCTTTTCAATTTCGTTTCTTCTCTATCATAACTCTAATATAATGTTTAATTTGGATCACTAAATTGTTCAATAGCAGATAATTTTGATGTTTTGATTTACGATATTTATATTTGCTTTCTTGTTAAAAATTAATTCGGATTAATGTGCATGAATTATTTTTTCTACCTTTAGAAACACATTCCCATTGTTCTTCCCCAATTTTATATCTCTGAAATATTCTTTTAACATTTACTTTCTAGTTTCTGTTAATTTTGAATTTTGAATTTTTAATTGAAGGAAATAATATATATTGTTCATACAGCTTTAAATTAATGTGCGTATTGTTTTTAATATAGAAATCTTTCTGAATCATCTAAAAGTACATTATCTTTGTGACTAATGTACATTTCCTAAAATTAGGTAACTGGTGATTATTTCTACTTGTCAATTTTATATTTTCAAGTGAATATAATAATATAATACATTCAGCTTAAAATAATGTTCCGTTTGTTTTTAATATAGGAATTGTTCTGAAATATGTAAAGAACATTATATTTGTTATTAATGTACATTTCGTAAAATTAGGTAACTGTTGATTATCTCTACTTGTGAATTTTTGGGTTTTTAATTGAAGGTAATAATATAATGTACATTCAGCTTAAATTAATGAGCCGTTTGTTATTAATATAGAAATTGTTCTGGATCATCTAAAAGAACATTATATTTGTGATTAATGTACATTTCCTAAAATTAGATAACTGCTGATTATCTCTACTTGTTTTGTAATTTCATTTTATTATTACAGACTATGGAGCAGGAAGATAAACAATCTGAAAAGCGGAGAAAAGTTACTTTTATTTTTCCACCAACTGAAAGTTCCACTGATGGTAAAAATGAGTGTGCTCCATTTACAAGAAAGCGTAAATCAGCTACTATTAACAGTAAATCTAAGTCTATACAATCTTTCGCAAAGAAGAAAAATGAAGAAAGTGACGATGATCTTGCAGTTAAGAAAAAAATTGTTTCTGTTAATAAACAAATTGTTACTGCAAAGAAAGAAAGTCCTCAAAAGGGTAAAGTAAGTAATAAGATGGTATTGGGTTCCAAGTGTAAGCAGAAGTTTGATTTCTCTTCGTTTAAAAGTGCATATACGAGAATGTCTCCTACAGGAGTAGTTGAGGTAGTTGAACGTTTGTCATACGAACAGTGGTGCGCGCTAGAAGAGATTAGATTTAGTGGGCTATTTTGGTTAAGAGTTCGTTCTATTCCTTTAAAGCTTGGGTCTTTGGTTAATTAAGCAAAGATAACCCATACCAAAACTGTATCGATCTTCTTGATGGTGAGAAGTTGTACTTGAAGGTTTCTGATGTAAGATCAATATTTGAATTTCCAATAGGCCCTAAAACAGTTGAATTATCCAAAACTCATACTGAATCAGAAGATTTTCAAGAGTTTTATGGCAAATGGAAACAACAATTTGGTATAAAAGATGGACAAGTTCCACTCAAAACGCTTGAGAATTGGTTGATAAATTGATGCGTGTCTTTTATATAAGGTTTTCACCTCATTTTTACACGCATTTCTTTGCTTTTTATGTAGCATCTGGCTACAAATACCCCCGAATATTCTACTTTGGTCCGTTTATTGTAATTTGCAGGAATTGACCGAGGAGGAGCTAAATCAAGCCTTAATTGTCCCAATTGTACGCATTCATGGGAGATAAGGAGCCGGAGCTTAAGAATCTTACACTTGGAGGACGCATGAGCTGAGTAAAGGAAGAAACACAAGTCCTGACGTGCCTATGTAGCTCGATCGAGTGGTTTACTGCTCGATCGAATGCTTTATACACTCAAGGCTGGTCGATCGACCAGTTCAAGGAGTCGATCGAGGAAGTTCAGCAAGCAGTGCTCGATCGAGAGGTTGTCCTGGCTCGATCGAGCGTTTTGGTGTTCGATCGAGTAATCTCTCTACTCGATCGAAGGGTTTCCGTGTGCTTTTGGGGTTATTTCCGCCTAATCTTTTATGGGCTTTTGTAATCAGTCCATAGATTAGGTTTAAGACAATTTTTCAAAGATAAGACTCGAGGGGAACATCACGTTACTCCGATCTCCTCCACTACGTACATTTCTCCACTGTCACTTTGGTCATTATTCTTTGGATTTCTATACTCTACTTTGCTACTCGGATTCGGTATTATCAATCTATTTTATTTCTTAATTGTATTTATTGCTTTTAATCCCTTTCCTCTCTTTGATTTATTATAGTTCAATCATCTCCTTATAGTTGTCATCATGCTTAGTTTTGATTATTCAGTCATTGTAATTGTTAATTCAGCGATTATGAGTAGCTAATTCCCTATGCTAAGACTGTGGGGGACCCATGATTTGAAGGGAGAGTAATCGATCTACTAGGTTAATATCAGTACCGTCTTTGTTGTTTAAATGCTACAATTAATTGTAATTGCCTAATTTAGTCGACGCAATTAGACCCTTATTCTTGGTGGACCTTAACCTAGACCGAAAGGTTGGAAGAGGCAGACTAGTAGCGAACAATAGAATATTGCAAATGAGGGCGAAAGTTAAACTGTTTACATTTTAGGGTGAATTAAGGACCGAAAGGTGACGTTCGCTACCCCTTAGACCGTCTTGCATTGACACTGGGACCTAGATCACTCGACCGGACAATTATGGTGAACCGATTTGTCTTAGCTATTCTCTTTTATCTGTTAAACTCCTTCTTTTATTCCTCTTTCCTTATTCTCTTAGTTTAGAAATCACATTTCAAAAACCCCCAATTTGGTTACTTAGACGAACTTGAATTTAGCCGACAAATTCCTACCTCTCTGTGGATTCGACCCGACTTCCCTAGCTATATTAGTTAGAGCGAGTTGGTATTTTTGACAGGTACGCGACAGACGTGTCAAATTTTGGCGCCGTTGCCGGGGAGGTGGCGCAATTTTTGTTGCTTTAATTAAGTTTGTCTTTTGTCTTGAGGAATTTATTCCTTGAGACTATCTCATTTTCTGCAAAGTTTTGACCAGTTTTGCAGATAAGCCGTTGCTTTGGAAGTTGTCTGCCAAGATGCCTACGATTACAGAGCATACAGAGCCGTGTGGAAGATGTGGTGAAGAAGGGCACGATCTTTATGAATGTACGGCAAGTATAGAGCGCGCCCTTGCTTACAAGAAGTACAAGCAAGGATTTCCTTTCTCGCAGTTATATGAGGAGATAAAAAGCGTTTCCACTCCTTCTACGCCAATACCACAGCCGGTCTCTCCCTCTTCAAGAGAAGCAATTGCCGAGTTGAAATCCATCATGTTGAGTATGTCACAGCAATCTGACACTGTTATATCGGAGTTGAAAGAACAAGTCGCGCAGTTAACACTCGCGACAGACCAAGCCAAGACTCCTCCAATTTGCGATCCCGTCGGTCACGATGAATTTTCAAAATGACCTTATTCATGAAGAAGACGAGGTTTTGGCAGCTAATGATGACTCGAGATGATGATCTAGACGAGTTTTTGCGGAAATACTTGCTGCGTGTGCGATAACTACTCGATCGAGCAACTCATCCACTCGATCGAGCGGTTCCAATCATCCAGATCACTCGATCGAGTGACGATGCGATCGATCGAGAAGTACAGAACTCCAAGTTGGTCGATCGAGTAACTATCTTTGAAGAAGACACTCGATCGAGTGTCAAGACAGGTCGATCGAGTGACATTGAAGAAGAAACTGGTCGATCGACCATTAAAAGTACTCGATCCAGTGCATTAAGTGGCGGAATTCCGAATGCAGTATCTAATACCACCACCGTGTCATCTTCCCCTGCTGTGGAGACGTCACGCATCGATAAGGGTAAAGGAAAGGTTGTGGGACCACTCATCGCTACCAGGGTACCCTTCCCGAGCCGTCTGAAGGACGCAAGGATCGAGCAACAGTATGGTAAGTTCGTGGACATCGTGAAGAACCTCCAGGTAACTGTTCCTTTCTCCGAACTTGTTACTCAAGTACCCACTTACGCTAAGTTTATGAAGGATATTGTGACGCGTAAGAGAAATTTGAGCGAATTTGAGACGATTTCATTTATGGAAGAGTCTAGTAACTTGCTGTTAAATAAGGCCCCTCCAAAAATGAAAGATCCGGGCAACTTTTCTATCACTTGTGTCATAGGTAATATGGTTATTGATAAGGCCCTTTGCGATTTAGGTGCCAGTGTCAGTGTCATGCCCCTTCCTGTCTGCAAGAAATTAAAGATGAGTCATTTCAAAGTGACTAACATTACCCTACAGATGGCTGACAGATCTGTTAGGAGACCTTTAGGTGTCTTGGAGGATGTGCCCGTGAAAATAGGCAAACTTTACATCCCAGTAGATTTAATTGTTTTGGATATAGCTGAGGACACCCGGACCCAAATTATTTTAGGAAGACCATTCCTTTGTACAGCTGGGGCCGTTATTGATGTTAGACAAGGGCGTCTGACTCTTGCAGTAGGGGATGACGCTATCACATTCAGTCTGCCCAGTACTTTAGCCCACCCAATGATAGAGGACACATGCTATTCGGTCGATATCATTGATGAGTCTATTTATGACTTCTGGTCGGGTTCTTTTATGAAGGACCCACTGGAGGCTCTCATGCTTTTTGATGAGTGCGCAGATAGCCCAGAGGACGATGACGTTGCATTGGATTTGCTTGTTGATGATTTAGATGAGCATGAGGGAGAGCAGGTGGAACAAATGATCAGCACTCTTTGCTCCATTGAGGTAAAGGTACCGGAACGTAAGCCTCTCCCATCTCATCTTAAATATGCCTTTCTAGACGATACAGAGCAGTATCCAGTCATTGTTAGTGCTAAGCTTAGTGATGATCAGCTGACTTCTTTGTTAGCTGTACTTAAGAAAAACAGGAAAGCAATGGGCTATTCACTGGATGATATCACGGGTATTACACCCGATATTTGTATGCACAGGATAGAGCTGGAGGAGGATCACAAACCTTGCAGACAGGGTCAGCGTCGGCTGAACCAGAAGATGCAGGATGTTGTGATGGCTGAGGTAATGAAGCTGCTGGATGCAGGTATTATTTATTCTGTAGGTAATTCTAGATGGGTAAGCCCAGTACAGGTAGTCCCGAAGAAAGGAGGGACAACTGTAGTTAAGAATGATAAGAATGAATTAATACCTACCCGAGTAGTGACTGGTTGGCGGATGTGCATAGATTACAGACAGCTGAATGCCGCCACCAAGAAAGATCACTTTCCCCTTCCTTTTATTGATCAAATGGTAGAAAGGTTAGCTTCTCATAAATTTTTCTTCTATTTAGATGGGTATTCAGGGTTTTTTCAGATCCCTATCCACCCAGACGATCAGGCCAAGACTACATTTACCTGTCCTAAGGGCGTTTTTGCGTATCGCAGAATGCCTTTTGGTTTGTGTAATGCCCCTGCCACCTTCCAAAGGTGTATGATGGGGATATTTTCAGAGTATAGAGTCTATCATGGAAGTTTTTATGGATGACTTTAGTGTATATGTAAGTGATTTTTCTAACTGTCTGTCTAACCTTGAGAAAGTGTTGCAGTTGTATTTGTATTGAGGTTAATCTTGTCTTTGAATCGGGAGAAGTGCCACTTTATGGTCAACGAGGGAGTTGTCTTAGGGCACTTAGTTTCGATAGGGGAATAGAAGTTGACAAAGCAAAGGTGGAAGTGATTCAAAGAATTACCACCTCCCGTTAATGTTAAGGGGGTGAGGAGCTTCCTTGGTCACGCTGGCTTTTATCGCCGGTTTATCAAGGATTTCTCCAAAATCGCTAAACCACTTACACAAACTGTTGCTTAAAGATGCCCCTTTTGTGTTTATCGACGCTTGTCTTTCCGCTTTTAACAGTTAAGCGGGCCTTAGTCTCCGCGCCGATCATACAGCCTCCCAACCGGGACTTGCCGTTCGAGATCATGTGCGACGCGAGTGACTATGCACTAAGAGCGGTGCTAGGCCAGAGGAAAGACAAAGCCTTGAATGCTATTTACTATGCGAGTCGAACTCGGATGAGGCTCAAGTGAAGTACACTACCATCGAGAAGGAGCATGTTAGGCTGTAGTTTATGCCTTAGAAAAGTTTCGTACTTATTTAGTTGGGTCGAAGTCACTTGTCTTTACCGACCATGCAGCTTTGAGGCATCTCCTTGCTAAGAAGGAAGCTAAACCGCTCTTCGAGATGGATACTCCTTCTTCAGGAGTTTGATTTGCGATTAAGGATAAGA
Organism: Silene latifolia; assembly: GCF_048544455.1. Classification (NCBI taxonomy): domain Eukaryota; kingdom Viridiplantae; phylum Streptophyta; class Magnoliopsida; order Caryophyllales; family Caryophyllaceae; genus Silene; species Silene latifolia. The sequence continues at coordinate 95,978,494 of NC_133527.1, forward strand.
AAGGAGCCGAGAACGTTGTGGCGATCACTTGTCGCGGTTGATGCGACAAGAAGGGGAAGATTCTCTACCCATTGATGATTCTTTCCCGACGATTCTTTAATTACTTTGTTATATCGTCTATTGTTGACCAGGAACCTTGGTATGCAGATATAGCTAACCGTTGTCGGTGGCAAGCTACCGCCCGACCTTTCTCATCGCAAAAGAAGCGTTTTACGTATAACGCTAAGCGATTTTACGGATGACCCTTACTTGTTTAAGGAATGTGGAGACGGTCTCTACAGACGGTGTATTCCGCAGTGGGAGACCAAAATAGTCCTGGAAGGCTGTCACTCCTCTTCATATGGTGGTCACCACGGTCCATCGCGCACCGTGGCTAAGGTACTTCGATCGCTTTTTACTTGGCCTTCTTTGTTTCTTGCGACGCCAAGTCTTTTGTTTCAGCTTGTGATGCATGCCAACGATCGGGGAACATTTCGAAGAGACATGAGATGCCACAAAACGGCATCCTAGAGGTTGAGGTTTTCGATGTCCGGGGCATTGATTTCCAAGGACCGTTCCGTCCGATAAAAAGGTAACAGTACATTTTAGTAGTCAGTAGACTATGTGTCAAAATGGGTCGAGGCAATTGCTTCACCCCATTGTGATGGTAAGACCGTGATAAAAATGTTCAAAAAGATCATATTCCCCCGTTTTGGTGTCCCTAGGGTCGTCATTAGTGATGGGGGGATGCATTTTAAGGAAAAGAAACTCACTTCCATACTGTCTAGAGTTGGTGTCCAACACCGGCGTGGTTTGGGGTATCATCCCCAAACTAGTGGTCAGGTAGAGGTTTCTAATCGTGAGCTGAAAGAGATCTTATCTAAGGTAGTTTCTAAATCACGGAAAGACTGGAGTCTTAAGCTAGATGACACGTTATGGGCTTATAGAACTGCCTTTAAGACACCAATTGGTGCATCACCTTATAGGTTAGTTTATGGGAAATCGTGTCACTTACCTGTTGAGCTGGAATGTAAGGCCTGGTGGGCAATTCGTGAGCTTAATTATGATCCTAAATTGTGTGGTCAGAATCGTCTTTTGCAGCTAGACGAATTGGAAGAGTTTAGGCTCAATGCCTATGACAGCTCGCGCATTTACAAGGAAAAGACGAAGAGATGGCATGACAAGAGAATCTTACCTCGGGAGTTTCATGTGGGACGAAAGGTGTTCTTTGTTCAATGCCCGTTTGAGACTATTTCCTGGCAAGCTGAAGTCCAGATGGAGTGGTCCGTACACGGTGACAGCTGTTACCAAATTTGGATCCGTGGAGCTTGAAGATTCCGAGGGTCATAGATTCAAGGTGAATGGCCAATATGTGAAGCATTACCACGAGGCAAGTGAAGCGGACAACCGCGTTGAAGTCTTGCACTTCGACGAGCTCGACGCGCCAGTCACTTGATACCGAAAGGTCGTGCGGGACCTCTTAAACCGCTCTCCGGGAGGCGGCCCGGACAATTTTATTTGTACTTTTTGTTGAACTATTTGTTTTTCTTTAGCTTTACGTTAAACTTTAGACGCTGTTTTTTGAACAACTTTTGTGCTCTCCTTGCTTTTATGCGTTTTTGCAGGTTAAAGTACTCGATCGAGTGCTTTAGTGTTCGATCGAGCACTTTCTGATGCGGCTGCTACTCGATCGAGGGATGATGTCCTCGATCGACCAGATCCCTACCCGTGCTTACTCGAACGAGAGGGTTATCAGTCGATCGAGCCCTTCCAATACACTGGTTCACTCGATCGAGCTGTTCCAGGTGCTCGATCGAGTAGTTACAACCTCCAGCTGCTGTTTTATGTCTACAAAGCCACTGTTTGACTTTCTTTGACCTCCCATGTTCATGGTCGGTTTGGGGAGGTCCCGCTATATGACGTTTTGTAAGTTTTCCGACTCCACTTTTTCTTTTCTTTTCAGTTTGCATTTCTTTCCCTATTTTTGGTACAATGAGGGCATTGTACGGTTTGGTTTGGGGAGGTATGCATCCATATCTGTGTCTGCATGTTTCTTGCATTTTTGCTTGCACGTTTACTTATTTCCGCATGCACTGTTGTTTTAACTAATTCCAACAAAATCATATAAAGATCATAAAATTCAAAAAAAAAAATTCCAAATTTTCATGTTTAAAATTGAGTCGGAACGTTTGAACATTGACGCTACTTTGAATCCTTACTTGAGCCTGGCATATCCTTGACATTTAGCTGGCATGTTTATGTGCATAATCTACGAGTTTTTGTTTTTCTCTTATCTGAACAAATAGACTTGACTCTTTATGTCGGCAAGCTACATTACATTCTGAGGTTAGAGCTTATTAAACTGGTGACATTCATGACCGGTTTCATTTAGGATGTGAGTAGTACTCTCTTTAAGACATGTAACATCAATTTGCATAAGCATGAGTCTAGTCTTCTTAATACCTGTAACACCCCCATACTCCGAGTGCCTTACCAGGACCACTCAGGTATGGAGACATCACCAATATCCCATTATGGGACTAATACTGAGTAGGAAATCCTACCTGGAAAGCACAACACGCAGACAGTATCTACAGCTGTCTCAAAACGCCTCTTCTATGAACTCTCCTCCTACCATACAACACATAGATACTACTATTCAATTACTATTCATAAAAACCCCCAATTCCTAAATTAGGGTTTCACTAATCTTAACAAAACATTATATAAATTACATTAAAAGCTTACCCTCGACGCAAGGAATCCAACGACACAAGCTACGATGCAAACCGACCGTCTGAACTCCGGGAATTGTCAAGAACGCGATTAGGAAGAAGACAAGTTGCTTTCTCTCTTAAACAGGTTTTAGGTTTTTGGCAAAAGTGTTTTAGAATAAAGACGAATATGTTTATATACCTTAATCGCGTAATTAACAAAACCCGAGAAAACTCCCCCGTAAAACCGGACACTCGATCGAGTACCCAAGGTACTCGATCGAGTACCCCCCTACTCGATCGAGTGCCCCACTACTCGATCGAGTGCCCAACAGTCGAAACTATTTTATTCTGCAACATACCCTTACTCGACAGAGTAAGGGCTACTCGATAGAGTACCCCCAAGACCATAAATACGGAGTATTACAGTCTTCCCTCCTTAAAAGGAACTTCGTCCCCGAAGTTCAACCCATACATAAAAACAAACATGCTAACTCGATCAAGACACAACAACTTAGCTAAGGACTCATGAACTCTTAACCCCCACTCTACCAACTATGTTTACTTCCACAACATGATCACTATATCGTATTTACCACATATATATATTTCTCACGACACCAACTCCATACATAATCAATACCTGTATGCATTCGGTCTGTGGATGGTGACACGTGTTAGGAGAGGCAGTTCCCCTTATTCCATTCTACCCATTAGCCTCACATAGCCAAATTGCCTTTTTGTCCTATCAACTACTATCTATAATATTTCCTACCCTAGTTGAGCTAGTAACGAGTAGTTCTTGGAATGTGTTATTGCAATATGGTTATTTCATCTGATTTCAGAAGATGGTAGAAGAATTGAAGGAAAGAAAAAAATGTGTTGAATCGTGAAAAATGGAACGAAAAAAAAAAGAAAAAAAAAAGAAAAGAAAAAGTGCGAAAAAAAAAAGAGACAGAAAAATTCTAAATGAAAAAAAAAAGAATGAGAATTGCGCAATGTTTCACACTCCCATGCCTTATTTATATCTTATGGGGAGTTGACGACTTTTGGTGTTTTGTGAGTTTAGTGCATGATTTTGCACCGTTTCATCTAGCTGTTATGAGTATGAAGTTGGGATGCAGTTTATATTTGGACCCGTTGTTGCTAGCCTAGCTATTAACCCCACATATCCAAATTCGTTTTAGCCCCTTCTTACCCATTATCTCAATAACCCAAAAGTAAGTCCTCGGCACGTGTCTTGGTCATTAGTATGGTTGGAATGCATATGTACGGTTGTAGAGACTTTATTCATGTTAACTGCATGCATGTTCTCATAGGTCGAGTTAGGTGAGCGTCTGATTCTTCCCTATCTTTCACATATATACTCACCTCCTACCTGATTTTGAGTGACGAGCGACCCGTGAGAGTCCGGCATCTTTGAGTCTTGCAAGGTCAACGGTTCAGTAAGCTTGAAACATTAATTTAACTCGTTTGCACTTTTCAGTTGCCACTTTGTCATTTTGTTGCATTAAATTGGTTCTAGTGGATGATTTGTAGGCGATCGTTGGTCCCGTTCTATTGTTTACCCTTAGTTGCATTCATATTTGCTTGGGGACAAGCAAAGGTTTGGTTTGGGGAGATTTGATGCGTGTCTTTTATATAAGGTTTTCACCTCATTTTTACACGCATTTCTTTGCTTTTTATGTAGCATCTGGCTACAAATACCCCCGAATATTCTACTTTGGTCCGTTTATTGTAATTTGAAGGAATTGACCGAGGAGGAGCTAAATCAAGCCTTAATTGTCCCAATTGTACGCATTCATGGGAGATAAGGAGCCGGAGCTTAAGAATCTTACACTTGGAGGACGCATGAGCTGAGTAAAGGAAGAAACACAAGTCCTGACGTGCCTATGTAGCTCGATCGAGTGGTTTACTGCTCGATCGAATGCTTTATACACTCAAGGCTGGTCGATCGACCGATTCAAGGAGTCGATCGAGGAAGTTCAAAGCGTGCTCGATCGAGAGGTTGTCCTGGCTCGATCGAGCGTTTTGGTGTTCGATCGAGTAATCTCTCTACTCGATCGAAGGGTTTCCGTGTGCTTTTGGGGTTATTTCCGCCTAATCTTTTATGGGCTTTTGTAATCAGTCCATAGATTAGGTTTAAGACAATTTTTCAGTATAAGACTGAGGGGAACATCACGTTACTCCGATCTCCTCCACTACGTACATTTCTCCACTGTCACTTTGGTCATTATTCTTTGGATTTCTATACTCTACTTTGCTACTCGGATTCGGTATTATCAATCTATTTTATTTCTTAATTGTATTTATTGCTTTTAATCCCTTTCCTCTCTTTGATTTATTATAGTTCAATCATCTCCTTATAGTTGTCATCATGCTTAGTTTTGATTATTCGATCATTGTAATTGTTAATTCAAATGATTATGAGTAGCTAATTCCCTATGCTAAGACTGTGGGGGACCCATGATTTGAAGGGAGAGTAATCGATCTACTAGGTTAATATCAGTACCGTCTTTGTTGTTTAAATGCTACAATTAATTGTAATTGCCTAATTTAGTCGACGCAATTAGACCCTTATTCTTGGTGGACCTTAACCTAGACCGAAAGGTTGGAAGAGGCAGACTAGTAGCGAACAATAGAATATTGCAGCGAGGGCGAAAGTTAAACTGTTTACATTTTAGGGTGAATTAAGGACCGAAAGGTGACGTTCGCTACCCCTTAGACCGTACTGCATTGACCTGGGACCTAGATCACTCGACCGGACAATTATGGTGAACCGATTTGTCTTAGCTATTCTCTTTTATCTGTTAAACTCCTTCTTTTATTCCTCTTTCCTTATTCTCTTAGTTTAGAAATCACATTTCAAAAACCCCCAATTTGGTTACTTAGACGAACTTGAATTTAGCCGACAAATTCCTACCTCTCTGTGGATTCGACCCGACTTCCCTAGCTATATTAGTTAGAGCCAGTTGGTATTTTTGACAGGTACGCGACAGACGTGTCATAAATCATGATCATGGTGGTGATGAATTCAAGGTTAACTTTGTTGTGTTTGTTGTTTCTTTGCTAATGAGAAACACGCAAAAGCCTTTGGTTAATCATCATGTTTTAAAATCGTTGATGAATGTTGATGAAATCAAATATTACAATTGGTGTTCCTTTTTGTTAAAAAGTTTGCAAGAAAGCAAGATTGAGTGGGTGGAAAAGGAGACTCACTTCGGCGGGCCACTGTTGTTTTTGGAGGTAAAAAGTCCCAAAAAATATATTTGAAGTTCATAAATTAATTTAACATTGGAAGGTACGTTTTCATTCTCTTGTAATTAAATTTTTTTTTTTTTGCAGCTCATCTATGTTGATCGCGTTGTTCATGTGGAACGAAAAGTTGAAAGAGATTATTATACGTTAGTAGGTTGGACTAGTAGTTTGTTATCATCGAGAGAGAAGGATGAGATGCAAAGCGGTATGTTTGGAAATGGTAAGTTGGAAGCACCAATGGAGGAGGTGGTTGACAATACAGGTGTCGAATCTGTCTATCAAACAAAGGACTACACGGAGGAGTATATTCTTGATCTTGCTAAATGTATAACTAGTTTAGCTCAGAACATATCATCTGTTAAGGCTAAGTTAGAAAAAGGAGCATCAATAATTAAGGAGAACAGGACTGCTCAGAAGCTCTGTGATCATGCATTTAGTTTACTCAATTTGTCAAATGAGCACAGCTCCGCTGATAGTGAAAGTTCTGTTGGTATTAATGTTGTTGATATTCCAGATGATGTTCCTGCTGCTGAGACTGATGTTAGTAATCATCCTTTGGTTGTTGAAGCTTTGAATAATGTAAACATAACTTTAAAAAATAGTATTCAGGTTGAAAGCATGTCATTGAAGAGGCCGATTTTTTATACATACAAAAAGGTAAATATGTTGATCATATTTTTTGTTATATTATGTTAACTTGGTGCTTAAGTGTACTGTTCTTTAATTTGATACATTTCAACTATTCCATAAGCCTTGTGCATTGAGAAAAGAAGGTGAATTAGTTGACAATGGGAATGAAGATAACAAGGAAGGGGTGTCAAAAGGAGAGTCAGAAGAAAACAAAGTTGAAACAGTTGAGGTTGGAAATGGGAATGAAGACAACAAGAAAAGAAGGGGAGTGTGACAACAAGAAAGAGGTGTCAGAAGGGGAGTGTGAAAATGGGAATGAAGACAACAAGAAAGATGATGACAAAAATGTACGAAATAATTCGAAGCATCTTTATGTTGATAGTGACGTGGAGAATGAGGAAGAAGCCAATACGGATAATCTTATAGATACCCTTGTATGTAGCATGTTATCTGAAGATTATAGTGAAGAACCCAAGGCAACCAATCCCAATCCAAGCTTAGATATTAGTACTAAACTTGATTTACTAAGAGGAGACACTGACCCATGTATAGAGCCATCTAAGTTTCAGCACTGTATTGCTGACTACGTCTACTACACCAAGGGAAAAGGCACTGTTCTTGCTAGGTATATTTTATTCTACTCATTATGTTTCTTTTATTTAATCATTCTGTACATTTCGTTTGGGTATTATGTGCATTATTAATAAAGATAATGTACATATGTGTAATTAACTGACTTGTTTTGTGTAACGTCTGAACCAGTGAGAAGCTCTTTGAGTTTAAGAATGTCGTGGGTACCCGATATCTTTTTACATCTCTAAAACCACCTCGGTATATAGCAGATGCTGTGGTTAATTGTTGGTCAGCTTACTTGAATTTCAATGAACTTGAAATAAAATCTTCAGCACCACATCGATTCTTTGCTTCAACCCTCGTATTTGTATGTAAAATTTTATTTCATTCTATATTACAATAATTTTATGTTATACAAGTGTATATTAATAGAAGAATATTATGTTCTGTGTGTGCAGCAAGCATTTCAAGGGCAAAGGAAAGAATTCAAATTTGAAAGAGAATTGGAAGTATTCAAGAGGCATTTTAGAAATGAGTTAAATCATGCTGGGATTATTGATGTGACAAAAGTTGATATGGTTAGCTCAAACAATATATATAGTCAATACAAAGTGTTTTCTGCTGCTAGTTTACTCTCGTAACAAATTTTATGTCTGTTGTATCTTCTAATCATTTCTTATATAAAACAGTTTTTTTTCCCAATAATATCCGACAAGCATTTTTACCTGTTCGTATTCAATATGGAGAAGAACAAGTTTGTCATTCTTGATAATCAACAGCATGATGAAACCTCAAAAACTCGTTATGGAAACAAACCTTGGAATATGGTAATTGTTCAGTTGCCTTTCATTGGTTATTTTTTCTTTTACAATGTCATAGTTTTTGCACGGTCTCTCTAGACAGTTTGATCTGAATTTTTCCATGCAGCGTAATGCTTTGGCAGAATATTTCAATGACATTGGTGATTTGAAGGAAAGAGTAAGAGCAATGGAGCCTGCTGTATTGAAAATGCCTTGGAGAAACTATCAAAATGTTGTTGACTGTGGTATTTACACAATGAAACACATGGAAACGTACAAGGGGGGTCAGTATTGGACTTGTGGGTTGACAAAAAACAACGTAAGTTTCTAAACAATTTATATCCAATAATTGTAAATGTACTTTTGGTTTAATTAAATTATCTTTCTTAAAGTATTAAAAGCACATTCTTGTTTATAAGTTACCTATCCTCAAGATATTTTAACTTTTGTAGATGGATGGACTTCGAATATTGAGAATCAAATATCTTTGCACTTTGGTTTCATCCAAGTGCAACATTGTTTGTGATGACGTTTTAACAAAGGTGAAGCAGTATCAAGAGAAGCCCTTCCCAAAGAAACTGGATTCGTCTGATGAAGAATTCTACGAAGGTGATGAGACTGTTGGGGATGAGAAGATAGAATATAGAAGATGAGGTAGTTGGAAAGAAAGAGAAGAGTACCGATGATATTGGTGTCCCTGACAACAATGAGACTATTAGGGTTAAGAAGAGAACAATGGAGGTAGGTTGTACAGAAGGGAATATTATACCAGATGGCTATGATGCTTCTGAGAAGAATGAGAACATGACAGATGTGAGTAATACAAACGACAAGAGTATAAATGAGCATAATCTGGTTGACAGTGGTGACACTACCAAGGGCGAAGTCATCAACAATGAAAATGTTCATGAACATAAAAGAAGTCAACCAGAGTCTCTGAGCATCCTTGCAAATCGTAATTTACTAAGCACAGATACATGCATTATTACTCCTCTTACTAAGTTTCAGAATTGCATTGCTGATTTTGTGTCGTATAGTAGAGGAAAACATACCGATTTAGCCAGGTATATATATATATATATATATATCTACTAATGTACAATATTTAAATTTAAAATGTTCTGTATCCTGTTTTGAGTTAACACTGGTAGTCCTAAACTAGTGAACTTCTTGTCCATGTGGGTGAAATTTCTCTTCGGCGTATTGAAATGGCAACACTATGACAATCTAAATATTTAACGAGTGATGTGATCGATTGTTGGGCAAAACTTTTGAATGCCAAGGAATCTAGAAGAAACTCTTCCGAGCCTTATCGATTTTTTTTTCACCACAACAAATGTGTCGTAAGTCAAATATTTATATAAACTTATTTCAACAAGTAAATTTTGTAATGTTTTTTCCCTTGATTAACATCAAAAACTTTACTTGTCTTGCATACAGATGATGCTTCATGGATAACTGGACACTGTTGAAAATTTTATCGTGATTAAGGATATAATGAAAGAAGAGTTTACCCAATTCTTAGTTAACCCAGATAGAATTGATTTGGTTAGCATTGACAATATACACTCTTTCTGCATGTTATATTTAATTTGCTTGTTGCCTACTTAAATCTTTTAAAATCTACAGTTCTTCTTCCCAGTTATATATAAAAGGCATTACCATTTACTAGTCATTGACAGCAACAAGTATAAGTTCATCATCATTGATAATGTGCATCGTGACGGAAAACCAGAAGAATTTTTCCACGATAGACCACTGTGTTTTGTAAGATTCTATGCTCTCTTTTGCTTAACAAAGACTACATACTGTTCTTATTCATTATTGTGAATGTACAATGACTTTACATAGAGTGTACCTTCCCCAAAAATTTTGTGTCTGTCTTAATTTTCTTATTTTTGTGATATTGTACCTCATAATTATTAGTGTCCTAATGTTTTCTTGCCCCCCTTCTCCGCCAGCGTAATGTTCTAGCAGAATACTTAAAAGACATCGGTGTTTCAAAGGTAAAAGTTGATCGCATTTAAAAACTGCATCCTATTCTTGCAAAGATGAAGTGGAGAAACAACACTAACAAGACTGATTGTGGTGTTTACGTTATGAAACATATGGAGACATTTAAGGGTAATCTAAATTGGACCTGTGGGCTTAAAAAAGGCGATGTGAGTTTCAGAAGTAATACAATTATTCTTAATACATAATTCAGTACACATTTGTACATGTTCTAACCCCTTGTTTTCTTTATTTTGCTAGGATGCTCCCCTACTGATTCTGCGGAAGAAATACATTTCATATATGATTTCAACAGAAGGCAATGTATGTTTTGATGCTGTACTAAAGAAGGCAATGGATTTCCATTCAAACCCACTGCCATGGGAAGAATATGATGATGAAGATGAGGAAGATCTTTGAATTGAAGTCAGTAAAAACTTTTTTTAGTTTCGTTTGTGACATGTGTGTGAGTAATGTAACATATATTGAGGAAGTTGCGAGTCGTACAACCTGAAGTTTGAAAAAATTTTAATTCAAGAGAATGTTATATTCCGGAAACAAATTTCAATAAAGTTTATTATGTTCTTGCTGAACAACAATAATGTTTATTGTGCAAAACGCCTTAAAATTATTGTACTCTGGGAAAACAATTCTAATCAAGTTGATGATGTCCCTGCAGAACAACAATAATGAACCTTTAGTACAAATGTAATATACTTTGGCTATAAGAGTAATGTACTTTGGCTATAAGAGTAATGTACATACAAGCCTTTAAGAATGTTCCTTGCAGAACAACAATAATGAACCTTTAATACAAATGTAATATACTTTGGCTATAAGAGTAATGTATTATGGCTATAAGAGTAATGTACATACAAGCCTTTAAGAATGTTCCTTGCAAAACAACAATAATGATCCTTTAATACAAATATAATATAATTTCCCTATAAGAGTAATGTACTTTGGCAGTAAAATCGAATTGTGCATACAAGCCTTTAAGAATGTTCTCGTAGTGTATATTATGGATGTCTATCCTTGAATGAAAAATTTGCACCTTCCACTTCGTTATCAGATTCATCTTCTTCATCGTCGTCCTCCACATCATCAGATTCATCTCCTTCATCGTCGTCATCTTCATGGTAGTATTTGGTGAATATGCAACAAAATGTAAATTAAATATCAGATTTTATAAGGAGAAAATGGCCAAAATGAACAACTAAATTGATAATAAATTTAATGTTAACCAAATATACATTCTTTGAAATTCTCATCTCAGTGCCTTGAACAACCATAATGTTCATTGCACAAAGAGCTTATGTGCCTCCATATAAGATTGATGATTTTGGAAGGTAAACACTATGCGCTATGCTTGTATAATTTAATAATTATTTAACATTAATGTAATATGCTTTAACAAGAAACCAAATTATACATACCTGTTAGATAGTTTGTTTCTTTGCAAGTCCTAGAGTTGTGTCCTTGGCGGCCACATGTTTTGCAGTACCTCTTCTCTTTTCCTCTCTTCTTTAGGGCTTTTAACATTTGTGATTCAATTCTCTTACCCTTGGTCCTACCCTTGTTTTTATATTTTTTAGGAACATGAATCACCAACTTCTGAGGTATTTTGCAGCCCACGTACTTTTCTATTTCTTTCATCTTGTCTTACTTCTTTGCTGGTACACTTCTGTTACTAATCATATCCAATCTAATATCTCTCAGTGTTTCAATCAAAAGCTTCATGTCATTATCATCACACTCAGCTACGCTGACACAAGAATAAACCTCTTGCCACAGCTCAGTACTCAAACTTTTCCGGTCAGAAAACTTTTGAGAGACATCTATCAGTTTGCCATCTTTATCAAAGACAGGCTTACTCATTGCAGCTTTTGTCCATCTTTGCATTATGTACCGTTCTGGTATTTTCTGAAAATCTTGGTTGTGTAGAATCCAAAGGCAGTGCCTGCACAACAAGCCCATTCTCTGAAACATAGAACAGGAACAAGTAATCTCCATGTTATCTGGTGAATATGCTATGTTCCATGACTTATTTGGCATCTGCAAGTCTGTTAGAATATATATTTTTGTCTCATCAATCTTCTCCACATCTTTAAAACGGAAATCAGACAAAGCTGCAACCAATTCTGTTTGGAAGTCTTTGAAAATGTTGTGCGAATACATTTCAAAAGCATGGACTTCAAGGTTTGACTTTATTTTCCGTGGGATTTCAGAGTGTTTGTTGTCACTGTTCAATTTGGACTGCTTGTGTCTTTGTGCTTCCAAGGCACTCTCATAGCACACCCAAAACTCAATAAGGGTCAAATGAGGTGTGAGGAACCTGTCAAAGAAACTGTTTTCACTCTCAGACCTAGAAGTAACCCTCATCAAGCCAGACATTGAAACATCTTTAAAATAGGCAGGGATCCACTGTTCCCTGAGATCGTACAAATCTGAAAACCACTCGTGTTCTACAAGTTGATAATCAGTCATTATCTTCCCCCATTGTTCTTCGAATTCATTAGGCTCAAGTTGGTTGTTCCAAACACACCTATTGAGCCTGGTCTTAAAATCCTCATCTTGAAACAGTTGATAACTGACTTTCTCTCTTAGTTTCTTCATTATGTGCCACATGCACACACATCTGTGTGTTGACTCCTTAAACACTTCCGGACTACCGACTTCATTGATTTGTCCCGATCGGTAATTATAATTCTCGGTTGGCACCCGCCCATTGCTTCCAAAAATGTCTTGAACAGCCATGTATAACACTCAATACTTTCATCACCTATCAACCCAGCTCCAAACGTTATGCACCTTTTGTGGTGATCAACTCCTGTGAAAGGCACAAACACCATATCGTACTTGTTTGTTCCATATGTAGCATCTCTTTGATAAAACCTCACCGAACAAAGATGTAGTTCTTTATGCGGATCGGATCCGCCCAAAACACTCCAAATGTGGCACTTGTTTTCATCTACTATAAAATCAAAGTAAAATGAACTGCATGTGTCGTTTCTCCCAATAAGATTTTCAACAAACATTTGTGCATCAAAATTACCAATGTAGGTTTTTATGTCCCCGACAAAGTTTTTGAAATCAACCTCGATAGCCCCAATCTTTCGTAACCTCCACACAGCTCCTTCCAGCCTCTATAGGCTTTCACACCACCTAGTTTTAGCACCTTTACCTTTGTGACAAATTTCTTATGTACCTCTGTCATTTTTCGGTTTCCTTTCAAGAATATTGTAGATTCAGGCGAAGCAAGTGGATGGTTATGCGCTTCATCGAATCTGGTAACAATATAAGTTCCATTTTCTTGGTATTTAAACCGCACTAATGCACGACAGTCAATTCTTGTAATCGGCCTCACACGGCTTATGTCCATCACATCGATTCGCATCATTCTCGTGATATCGATGACGATGCTCATCCTCTTCCTTTTCCTACTTTCCTTTACACCTTGCCTATTGCAGACAACATTCCTTAATGCAAAACTGTTTGGTAACTCATTGCCTTTAATCCTTTTTGTTGTTGCAAGTCTTGGCGTAAACCCACAGATTGTACAATATTCTTTGTAGAATAACTCTGCTGATTCTAGCGTTTGAATACTTGTCCTACTTTAGGTTTCTTTTCCTCTGGACGAGAATGGAATGTCTTGGAGTGCATTTAATGTTTCAATTCTTGTCCTTGGTGTTTTAAAGCTGTTTTTTGTAGAAGAAGACGTAGTTGCATCACTTGTACTCATTGTCCGGTTCAACAAAAGAGTTAAGTAAGTAAGTATATTGAATATTATTGCATCAATAATGCAAGAATCCAATTCTAATATGCTCTACAAAGATTGGCAATTTATTTCGTACAAATAAAGGTTCATATATAATGTATTCCTGCGAATGTCCATTATCATGCCTTTAAAGGAACATTTATTTTACTGCTAATGTTCATAGGAAATATTGTTGTCCATTTTGATAAAGCATATATATAGTGTATTGAATGCTAATGACATTAAACAAAGAAATAGTCATAATATTATTTCATTAATATTAGAAAAATATTTACAAAAGCCATTTCACGCTTTCAAAATGGTAAAGCCTACTAAGGCTTATACTGAAAAAAAAAACACAAGATAATACCTAATAACAATAAACACAAGATAACACAACATATTTCTAAACTAATCTAACAAATGAGTCATAATAACCCTCATCCCAGTTTGTTCCTCAATTTCATATTCTTCTTCTCTTTGCTTTAAAAATTGTCGTTCTTGTCTTTTGTGATGTCTAATTATTTCTGCACGACTAGACATAGTCGTGCGGATCTGAAATCTTTCAAGGAGCCGATAATTCTTTGTGATAGTTATTACACCATTTTCATTTCCGTGAACCGCGCCTCGGTAATAATCCCTCTCCTTTACCTCTGGCTCCGTCCCTATAAGGAACCACTTTGACCAGCCCTTGCACACCATGGCCATGTTTCTCTTTTCCTCCCTCCCAAGTCGATTAAAAAAAATCCGGAGGAATGCCTCATTAGTAAGGAAAGGATGTAAAGGACGACTGTGAGATGGTACATCCATCTCCATAAAACCAGTTTGAAGAAAACTGGCTTACTTTCCATTCCCTATAATGGTCCGTGAAATTTTGTTTGTAAGCATCATTCTTGTAGGGAACTATCGTGCATTCTGAGTAGTCCATTGTTTTTTTTTAAAGAAAATTAAGTACTTTTCTGAAGAGATTAAAAGTTTTGGTTATTGGAAAAGGTTTTAGAAATGAAGGTAGGATGAAAAAGTGGTTGTGTACTCTTGGGTTTATATAGTGGATTAATTGAGTATAAGAGATTAAATTCTGTTAACAGTTGTGTCTTTTCAACTGCCACAAACATAATCATGGTAATTAATAAATTGGGTGAAGTTATCTATGTTACTTAAATCTCTTGCATAAAACAGTATATGCACACTATAAAAATACGTAATGGACATTTGAATTAAACTGAAAGCACATTTATTTTCCAAATAATGTTCCATGTTCTTTTTTAAATAATTTAATGTACCTTTAAATATAATATAATGTACATTTTCCAAACAGTGCTTAATGATATTTTAGTTGCACCTAATTATCAGAAAATGCAAATTATGAATATAAGATAGTGGACAATTTATTTGATGGAACATGTTTTTTTATAATTAATATAATGTACATTTAGAATTAATATTCAAATTAATGTGAATAGTTGTGTCTTTTCACCACTTAAGCAAGTTACAAATCGTCATTTGACATATTGAACAGTTGCAAGACCACTTGCAAAAGGTAATAATTACTTGCACATCCTTATTATATATAATGCACATTTCACTAAGACTGATTGGACATTTCCTTATGAAACGTGTACAGCACAACACAACACATTATTTTTACATGCAAAATTACTTTTCAGTTACTTCAAATTGCACACTTTTCCTTTCTCATTATTTTTAGTACATTTTTTCTCACCAAAAAGTACATTTGCATTTATCATCCTCCTAAAATCAAACAAACAAACTATAAACCCTAATTTAACACTAAATTTAATCAAATCCGAAATTAAGTTGAATTTGATTAAATTCAACTTTAACATCATCATAAAATCAATTCAACAACGATTAAGAAAGGAATTAAATAACATTGAATGAACATACCTCAATATTGACTGTAGAAAACAATAATTCCAGATGAATGACGAAATCAATTCCGATTTTCCTTACAAAGTTTTGATCTTGAAATAACTGAATAGCTGATGAATGCAAAAGTTTGAACAAATTGAGCAATTGATGATGAATAAACGATTTTAGATCACTAAATTTGATATCGAAAGACAAAAATTTACAAATTAAGGAAGGATTAATGATGAAATCGATTGATTTTGTTTCGTGTGGTTTGATTTTGTTACGTAGGCTTGATATTGCTGACATGTACAGTCCTATTTTTTGTTAAGAGAAGCGCGCGTCTAATCTCAGCCGTCAGTCTTATTTGATGGACGGTTGAGAGCTGTTCTCACGGTTCTCACGATAAGCCCCGTTCTCACCGGAACTCTACCCTAATAATAATAATAATAATAATAATAATAATAATAATAATAATAATAATAATAATAATAATAATAATAATAATAATAATAATAATAATAATAATAATAATAATAATAATAATAATAATAATAATAATAATAATAATAATAATAATAATAATAATAATAATAATAATAATAATAATAATAATAATAATAATAATAATAATAATAATAAAACTGCTCTTTTGCAATATGTTACTCTTAAGAAAGCTGAAATGCGAGTGCTTGCCCAACGTGCCAAGATTCACCATTTGCAGCAAAGCGATGATAATACGAAATATTTTTATGCTCAAATTGCTGCAAAAAAATGCAGGAATACTATAGGCTCTATACAGGATGTTGATGGTTCTCTCTGTCAAGGGCATGCTCAAGTCTCTCAAGCTTTCCTGCACTATTATCAGTACTTATTGGGTTCTACAGAGGACGTTCTTAGTCTCCCTTCTTCTTTGTTCACTCATGGTACTATTCAGAATGCTTCATTCTTGGAAGCTTTGGTGACTCGGAGGGAGATTGAGGATGCCCTATTTTCAATTGATAGAAATAAGAGTCCGGGGATTGACGGCTATACCTCAGGATTCTTTAAAGATTCCCGTGATTACAGGACTGATTTCATAGCGGTACATACAGAATTTTTCAGAAAAGGTAAAATGCCTAAGGCTGCCAACTCTACACTCATTACTTTGATTCCTAAGTGTGATGCTCCCAAGTCCGTTACAGAATTCAGGCATATATCTTGTTGTACCGTATTCTATAAGACTGTTAGCAAAATTCTTGCTAATAGAATGAAGAAGGTTTTGGGTGATATTGTAGGTGTGGAGCAGGCTGCCTTCATTGAAGGTCGGGATTTATTTGATAATTCCATGCTTGCTCACGAGCTAGCTTTCAAATATAAGAGGGGTCGTATCTCTCCTCGGTGCATTCTTAAAGTGGATATAAAAAAAGCGTTTGATTCGGTTAATTGGTCCTTTCTTGCTCAATGTCTGGATTTATATGGGTTCCCTTCCCAGTTCTCCAAATGGGTCCTTGCCTGTGTTACATCCTCATATTTCTCTTTAAATATTAATGGCTCTACCGAGGGTTTTTTCCCTGGGAAACGAGGATTGAGGCAGGGTGACCCTTTGTCCCCTTACCTCTTTGCTTTATGTATGGAGGTTTTGTCCCGACTTCTTAGAGAACTCCCTACTCACTCGGGGTTTTCTTATCATCCTAAATGCGTCAAGATAAACTTAACTCACTTAATTTTTGCGGATGACCTTCTCGTGTTCACTAGAGGAGATCTCCCCTCTGTCCAAGCTGTGGATAAGTGCCTTTCTTTATTTGCTGATTATTCTGGGCTAAAGATAAATCCTATGAAGTCCAACTTGTATTTTGGTGGGGTGTCTCCTGAGGTTAAGCGTTTGGTGTTATCTTCTACTGGATATGTTGAAGGAGATTTGCCAGTCCGCTACCTGGGCATTCCTCTTTTTAGTTCGAGATTGACACAGAAGATGTTTGCTCCTCTTCTGGATAGAATTAGAGGCAAGTTATCTCATTGGGCTAATAGTCTCTTGTCCTATGCTGGGAAAATTACCCTTATTAACTCCGTCATCTTTGGTCTTCAAAATTTTTGGGGATCTAGTGTCCTTTTGCCAAAAGGAGTTGTTAAGAAAATTCAGAAAATGTGCAAGGATTTCTTATGGGGGATTGATGCTGGACAACGAAGGTTTGTGTTTAAGAGTTGGGATAGTTTTTGTCTCCCTAGGGAAGAGGGTGGTGTGGGTATAAAAGAGATATTGAGCTGGAATAAATCGCAACTGTTGATATGGATTAGGAAACTTGTCATTGATTCTCCTACCATATGGGTCAAATGGATAAAAGCTTATGTTCTTAAGGGTGTGGATATTTGGCATTTCCAGCTGACCTCGGCTTATTCTTGGGCTTGGAGCAGTTTAATTGATTGCAGGGACTCGCTTATTCAAGTCACTGGGAGCTCTTCCGCTGCATAAAATCAGTTAGCTCAACCTGATTTCAAGGGCATTGCGTATGATCTGTTCAGGCATAAGGGTTCTGTTTTTTCGCAGCACAAGACTTTGGGTGATACGTTGATCTATCCAAAACATGCTGTGATTGGGATTTTAGCTGTACAAAACAAGCTTCCCACGATCGATAATCTCTGCCGTAGAGGATTAGTCTTGATTAACAGGTGCGTCTTATGTAAGCATAACTCAGAGTCTTCAGATCATCTCTTCTTCGACTGCCCTTTCTCTGCAAATGTTTGGCGTGCTGTTGCTGTGTGGCTGCGAATTACTGTTGTTACACGGTGGCGGCGCATTTTCTCATGGTTTAAAAAATATAACAGAGGTAATGGTTGCGGGAAACGCTTACGAAGATGTGCTCTCGTCTGTACCATCTACCACATTTGGAGGGAACGTAACAAGAGGATTTTCCAAGATGTTTCCTCTGAGCCTTCTACTTTAATTTGGCGCATTAAGTACTTGGTTTTTCTCCGAGTTAGAGGAAACGCAAGTGCTTATGGCTTCTGATGTTTAGCTTAGCTTTTCTTCTTCTTGTTTGTTATGTTAGGTGGCTTTCCTGGCTAACCTTGTAGAAAGGACACGGGTCTGTACTTTCATTCTTATTTAATATAATGATCCAAGCTTTCTGCAAAAAAAATAATAATAATAATAATAATAATAATAATAATAATAACAATAACAATAACAATAACAATAACAATAACAATAACAATAACAATAACAATAACAATAACAATAACAATAACAATAACAATAACAATAACAATAACAATAACAATAACAATAACAATAACAATAACAATAACAATAATAATAATGAGGTTCCTATATTTGAGCACCCTCATACTGAGGTTCCTACTTCGGAAATTGGGGATAAAGCTGCTCCTGGGACCCGGAAATGGGCTGATGTTGTTAAAGGGAATGATACAGTAAAAGGGGGGAAACTGGGTATATCCTTGTTCTTTGATGAACATAGTAAGAATTCCTCTGAAATTGATGTTGATCTTGAAGATTTTCAAGGGGAACTTGATTTTTGGAAATTTACCCTCATGGGTAATTTTCTAGGTTCTAAACCTAATTTGAAGCAGGTTCAAGATTTTGCTCAGAAGTGTTGGCATCATATAGCTTCACCTATGGTACAATACTATAAAAAAAGGCTGGTTTAGCTTCAGATTCACTTGCCTTGAAGACATGAATGCTGTTTTAAGGGAAGGTCCTTGGAAGTTGAACACTAGCTGTTGGGGTTGGTGTCCTTAACAGTTAGTGCAAGGACTTATAAACCTCTAAAAGGATCAAAGGGCATACTTTGGTATTATTATCAGTTGATCCACGTTTATCAATAACGGTTGGCTTGCTAGATAAGTTTGACGTTATTGTCATACAGATGGCGGTGATCAACTGGTCCCTAAAAGTCACACCTATAGGATACGTTCGAGAGATGTGACGGTATGAAAATACTGTCATATAGATGCCAAAATTGACTAACCAGTTAGTCCGAGTTATTTGACTAAGTAATTAGTCAAATATGTGATGTTGAGATATTATATTTAATACGGATTAAATATCATGGGCTAAGGCGAATTAGCCAGTTAATTCGTAAAATTAAATATACGTGATTTATATTTAATTAAATGTATATTAAAATAAATTATACAATACTGTTTTGTCGGACACGTATTAATAATTCAGTTAACTCGTATTATTAGCTGATGCCTTAATTTCCGATAACCGATAACAGTTTATAATATAAACCCGTCATATACATTTTAGCGATTTTGCGAACCAGACCATGAGCCAAGACTAAAAGGAAGTGGAAGCCCACTTCCCTAGATAGCCCATGGCCGGCCGAGTGAGAGGGAACAAAAGGGAGGGTTTCTCCTCCCTTCTAACCCAATCAAAACATTTGTAAAAAAACTAGGGTTTCGAGAGAGCATTTTCTCTCAGAGAAACCGAGATCTCACATCTCAAGCAAAACACACATCGTTCTCCCTATATTGCAAGGCAATCGGAGAACACTGTTCTAGCACAAGGGCATATCTCGGACAAAGTCTTGGGTGCAACGATTAGGAGGAAATCGCTTAGATTTACTTCTTTACGCCGCAATTTAAAGGACCCGAGGTTGATTTCTATACACTTATCGTTTCTATTGTATTTATCGTTTTTTGACTATAAATTGCATGTTTAAATTTACGTTATAGTCCTGCAATTTAAGGGTAGTATACGGATATTAACCCACAAGTGGTATCAGAGCGAGGCCACGTGAATTTTTCATGTGTTTTTCATAAAACGATCTTGAAACGATTTTGTTTTGTCTAAAAATCCGTGCTTTGCATCAGCATATTTTTCTCACTGCAAAATTTTTTCATTTGGTCATTGCGTTTTTATGAAACCGTGACATGTTTTACACGTTTTCATCATTTGGTTTTTGCATATTGTTGTTTTATACGGAGATTATAACAATATGTCATGTTTTGTAAATTGTCAAATTTGTTTTGATGCAATTTTGATCGAATTTGCAATGGTTTTTGTCTCGAAATTTGTTTTCACGAGGGTTTTGGTTTTTCCAGAGGTTTTCAGCCACTTTTGCATTCGATCGAGCGTATTTCTACTCGACGAGTCGAGTCTTTTTTTTATCTTGTTTTTGATCGATCGAGTCCCTTTTGTACTCGATCGACCATCAAAACCTTTTTGCTCGATCGAGTCCTTCCGTACTCGATCGACCGCTTCAAAACCCCTCTGCTCGATCGAGTTGTCCTCGTACTCGATCGAGTAGTTTTGCTGATATAGGTACTCGATCGACCTCCAGGTTAGTCGATCGAGCACCTCCTGATTAGCATACCCCTCGATCGACTTGCAGTTCAGTCGATCGAGCCCTGTAGTTCCTCGATCGAGCACTTATGTCCCTGGATCGAGGGATTTCGTCTTTAAAAGCTTTGAAAATTTGTTTCTTTTGATTTAAATTTTCTTTTGGCTATAATATGTACTTTATCCGGATATAGTACACTCGCTTAATAGTGAATCGGTTCACTCACGTACCATATAGTTGTTTTAAAGCGTCTTTAAAATGACGGATTATAATGGATTAAAATTAAATGATAGAAGCGGTTTTATCACACGAATTTTAATCATTAATAGGTGGTTTGGATAAATTTAACATAATTACGGAATTATGTCATGAATAAATTTGTTTTGTTTTTAGTTGATGCATTTTTTATTTATCGTTAATTTATGAATGCCGTGAATGCTTTTTAATTACGTATTTAATTTTTACAAGCGATTGTAACTTAGTGTGGCCTTAGTAGAACGTGTTACCGTAATGATGGAACACGGTCTTGGTTGTATTTTGAGATCTTGTATCTCCGTTTTGGATTTTTCACTTGTAATTACAGTTTTAATTAGAATGTAAATAGGTTTATATTTTGTAATTTTAATTGTAATTTTTGAGAAGACCAAAGATGGAGACCAGATGCTCACTCCCGCTACTTGGATCAAGATGGAACATCAAGACAAGCTTTTCGGGTCCAACGGTGGATTCCAAAGTTGTATTATGTTCTTATACTAGGATAGGCCACACTAGGAAAATTTTATTTACGTTTTTTGCATTCATTTATTTATTTTTCGCAACGATAATTTGCATCATTTTCCGCCTAAAAACCAAACCACCTAATTTATTGCATGAAAACTGACACATATAGAGGTCACGAGTTAGTTTTCATTGACATTCTCATGTCACACGTTTTAAGCCATCATCCAAATAAATTCATTCACGACAGACGCTAGTTATTCGTTCACTTAAAATGAATTATAATTTAGTTGATGGGATCTTCCTCGTATAAACTAAAATTGAGAACGGTCTTTATAGGTCAAACTCCAATGAGTCCCTTCTTCGTCGGTAGGCATACTATGACCCCTTCTACGTCGGGTAAGTTGGAACCGATTGACCTATTTTATCTCAACACTATGGTCACTCGTACGATCCTGTGACTATGGTGGACTATAGATAGGATCTACGGAAATCTATCGACCAAGAGTTCTTCCGGAAGAATTAGCTAAACAGTTGGCTTATCAATTTACTGAAATTGAGTCTTGGGATCACTTGTATCTTTCTTGAGGGAGATCAATTATGCAAGTGCAAGAGTCTACATGTTTAAAATGAATTTTAAAATAGACTTAAATCACCTCGATGAGTTGCTTATTTCGTCTTGTTTTTCTTTCTTTTTCGATGTAGATCACGTTTTAAATCGCTAAACATCAAATGGCTGGTTCAAGTGATAACCCAATGCCAAGTGCCACATTGGACCGTGAGTCCTGGCTTAGGATCTTCATGAATCGGATGAATCGGTCTACTCGATCAAGAATGATGGATCCAACTTCGCGGATCGGGAGGCGGCATTACGGAATGCTTTGCCGCTGCGACGGAAAGCTCAAATATCTACTTGAGCCCATGCCGCCACACCCAGTTCCCACGGCTGGAGCTAACGAGATCGCTACTTATAACGATTTCGTCATGGAAGCGGGTGCGATTAAAAACGTGCTCATTTTTGCAATGGAATCCAATTTGCAGAAACGCTTCATAGCCCAAGGTGCAAACAAGATTTTCACCACGCTCACTAAGGAATTCTCGAAAGCACCGAGAATCGTGACCTATGAGCATACCACTCGCTTCTTTGATGCGAGACTCCAGAAGGGCCAACCGGTTAGCCCACACATTCTCAGCATGATTGAGAATGTCGAGAAACTGGAGACCTTTAACTGTAACATCAGCGAGAATATTGTTATCGACCGTATTCTTCACTCACTCCACGATGGTTATTCGCAATTCAGAGCGAATTACTATATGAATGATTTGAAGAAAACTCCCCATGAACTACACTCCCTCCTCGTACAGACCGAGAAGGACATGAAGTGCAGTGGGAGTTCGAAACAGGATGTCCTCGTTGTGTCAAACAAAGGGAAAGGTAAGGGCAAAGCTCCTGAAACCTAACAAGAGGGTAAGGCGAAGTTCAAGAAGTCGGGTTCGGGGAAGAGTGGTCCTGGTGAGTCGAGTAACTCATCAGGCATGACAAAGAGCAAGAGTGAAAACATGGAATGCCATCATTGCCACAAGACTGGGCATTGGAGACGCACATGTCCTGTTTATCATGAGGACTTAAAGGCAGGTCGTGTTAAACCTGTTGGTATGTCTTCTCTCTCTTCTACTTTTATTCATATGATTGAGATTAACCACGCAAGTTACTGGAACTTGGGTACTTGATACTGGTTGTGGTTCTCATCTGTGTAATCATGTGCGGGGGCTCAAAACATCGAACCCCTCGTAAAGGGTGAGGTGGACCTGCGTGTTGGGAATGGAGCAAGAGTAGCTGCCATCTCCAAAGGGACATATGTGATCCAGCTTCCTAGCGGATTTGAGTTATCATTATATGATTGCTATTATGTACCCAGTCTCTCTAAAAACATTATTTCTGTTTCTGCGCTTGATAAACTTGGTTTTTCATTTGTAATAGAAAACAATGCTTGCATTTTCTCATTACACGATATGATTTACTGACAAGGCGCTTTCCATGAATGGAATTTATGTTTTAGATCAGACCAATGAAATATTACACGTAATGAATAAAAAGTTAAAGGTTGGTGACAAAGATCAAACGTATCTATGGCAATCGCTGCGTATGGGACACATTAATGAGAAACGCGTTAAACACTCATCAAACATGGAGCTATCTCGGCCTTTGATTTTCAATCATTTGGCACGTGTGAATCATGTCTCATCGGTAAAATGACTCGTATTTCCTTCAAAGGTGTTGGAATGCGCGCTGCTGACCTATTAGGGCTCATACACACAGATGTATGTGGTCCTATGTCAATCACCGCACGAGAAGGCTATAGATATTTCATCACTTTCACGGACGATTTGAGTAGATATGGCTATGTCTACTTAATGAAGCACAAAAGTGAATCCTTTGAGAAATTTAAGGAATACCGAATAGGGTGCGAGAACCTATTAGGTAGAAAGATTAAAACACTGCGTTCGGATCGTGGTGGCGAGTATCTTTCTCACGAGTTTGATCAACACCTGAAGGACTCGTGGGATTGCCCTACGATTAACTCCACCTGGAACACCTCGGTTGAATGGTGTGTCCGAACGGAGAAATCGAACACTACTTGATATGGTTCGATCCATGATGAGTCACACGGTTTTACCCGATTCATTATGGGGTTATGCTCTTTTGTCGGCCGCTCTAATACTTAAATCAAGTCCGTCTAAAGATGTTGACAAGACTCCATATGAACTATGGAAGGGAACGGTCCCTAACTTGTCCTTTATACGGGTTTGGGGCTGCGAGGCTTATGTCAAGTGGAGACACGAAGATAAGCTCGGCCCGCGATCGGTCAAGACATACTTTATAGGTTATCCTAAAGGATCACGTGGTCATTACTTTTATTCGCCAACCGAACAACGCGTTTTTGTTGCGGCTAGTGCGACATTCTTAGAGAAGGAATTTCTCGAGAATGCAAAGAGTGATAGAACCTTCGACCTGTCGGAGATTCCAGAACCAAACACCGAGCAACCATTGGAGGAACCAATTCCTTCAATCCCTACTGCCGTGAATATTCCTGAGGAACCTAGGAGGTCGGGAAGAGTCTCTATTCCTCCTGGACGGATACATCGGTATGGTCGAGGAACATGACATAGATGACGTTCTACTCTTAACGAGTAGTGAACCCGCAACCTATAAAGGTGCCATGACAAGTTCGACTCAAAGCTATGGCTTGAGGCCATGCAATCCGAGATGGACTCCATGTATGAGAACAACGTGTGGGATCTTGTTGACTTACCTGCTAAGGTTCGTCCCCTTCAATGCAAATGGCTTTACAAGATAAAGCATTCTGTGGAAGGTCAACAAGATATCTACAAAGCACGACTAGTTGCTAAAGGTTTCACCCAAGTGCCAGGTTTGCACTACGATGAGATTTTTGCACCCGTAGTTATGCTGCGTTCCATTCGGATTATCTTAGCGATCGCCGCTTTTCATGACTATGAAATTTGGCAAATGGATGTGAAAACCGCCTTCTTAAACGGCTTTTTGGAGGAAGAGTTGTACATGGTACAACCCGAAGGTTTCATCGATCCAGTACATCCTAAGAAAGTGTGCAAGCTTAAGCGTTCCATTTATGGACTTAAGCAAGCATCAAGGAGTTGGAATCATCGTTTCGACCAAGTGATAAAAGACAATGGATTTACTCGATCTGTCGAGGAACCATGTCTATATATCAAGTCGAGTGGGAGCAAGATTGTCTTTCTAATATTGTATGTTGACGACATACTCCTGATTGGGAATGACATACCTCCCTTAACTTCGGTGAAAGTATGGTTGAAGAACCATTTCCAGATGAAAGATCTGGGAGAGGCACAAAGAATTCTTGGCATCCGTATCTATCGAGATAGATCACGACGGATGTTATCTCTCGATCGGGGAGTCTTACATAGACAAAGTCCTAGAGAGATTCAAAGATGACTAACTCCAAGAAGGGGTTCCTTCCCATGTCCCCAGGGGTGCATTTGAGCAAGTCTCAGGCACCAGAGACACCGGAAGAGAAAGAGCGCATGACACGGATTCCTTATGCTTCGGCAATAGGATCAATCATGTATGCCATGATATGCACACGTCCGGACGTGGCATATGCATTGAGTATGACAAGTCGATTCCAACAGCAACCAGGTGAACCACATTGGTTGGCTGTCAAGAACATTCTTAAGTACCTACGGAGGACTAAAGATTGGGCTTTGACTTATGGAGGAGAACAAAAGCTATGCGCAACCGATTCTGCAGATGCTAGCTTCCAAACGGATCGTGATGACTCGAAATCTCGGTCGGATTCGTTTTTACTCTTAATGGCGCTGATCAGTGGAAGAGTTCGAAACAAATCTGTTACAAGAGATTCTACGACTGAGTCCGAGTACTATGCCGCGTCCGAAGCAACAAAGGAAGCGATATGGATGCGTCAATTCTTACATGGGCTCTCTGTAGTGCCTAGTTCGAATGACCCGATCACCATCTATTGCGACAATAGTGGTGCCATCTTCCAAGCTAAGGAGCCAAAGTCTAGCAACAAATCTAGACATGTACAACGGAAAGCTCATCTAATCCGGGATTACGTGGAGCAAAAGGAAGTAGTGATAGAAAAGATTGCTACAGATGATAACATAGCAGATCCTCTCACTAAAGCATTACGACAAGATAAGCATGAAGGGCACGTAAATTCCATGGGAATCAAACGTGTTCCCCGAGTTGTAGTACTCTTTTATGGATCAGATTCATTCTCCTTTGTACTCTATACGACATCATCGTTTTGATACTTTATATATATATTTTGTTTTTCATGTGGAATTGTACGACAATTTTGAACACCACAAAGTGAACTGAACAAACATCATATCTTGTTAGTCCTTAATTGCCCACATGAGCTGATAACTCGCAATTATTCTGACGTTGGTTGATGGTGGGTTCAACGAGCCATAAGTCAACAGGTTGACCCAATCACGAGGCGATTTATACGGATATTTCGTAGGACACAATTGTGACATCGACGTGGAGTCCTAAATGTTTTATAACATTCGTTGCCCGGTCGTGGATAGGACTTCCATAGTGATCCTAAGAGTCGATTCTTTTGACTATCGATTGTCTCTTGAGACTACGGCAGATTTTGGGTGACTTTGGTTTCTTTCTCACGGTCATCCGTAACAGGGGGGCAAGTAGATTTTTTCTGGGTCATTTCATGCCGTGCTTAGATCGGAAGGAGTCGAGTTGAAGGAAATATTCAGCCTTTATCAGTACTCGATATTTCTCGGGGCCACTCGAGGAGTCAGAATCGAAATGCATGGCCATGCTCGGATACGGATTCGTTTTATCAGTTAAGTTACTCTCTAGTCGGGGAAACCACTCTAGATACAGATCGATTGTAAAATACGACCTTTGTGGATCCAGATCTGCAAATTGTTTTACATTGAGTGGGAGAAATTTTAAAATGAATATGAGAATCGGTTATCGCACCTACACTTGTTCGGACAAGTGGGAGTTTGTTGGAGCTTGTGTCCTCCAGTTAGTGCGGATAACGTCATTGCACATACACTTGTACGGACAAGTGGGAGCTTGTTGGGGTTGGTGTCCTTAACAATTAGTGCAAGGACTTATAAACCTCTAAAAGGATCAAAGGGCATACTTTGGTATTATTATCAGTTGATCCACGTTTATCAATAACGGTTGGCTTGCTAGATAAGTTTGACGTTATTGTCATACAGATGGCGGTGATCAACTGGTCCCTAAAAGTCACACCTATAGGATACGTTCGAGAGATGTGACGGTATGAAAATACTGTCATATAGATGCCAAAATTGACTAACCAGTTAGTCCGAGTTATTTGACTAAGTAATTAGTCAAATATGTGATGTTGAGATATTATATTTAATACGGATTAAATATCATGGGCTAAAGCGAATTAGCTTGATTAATTAAAAAATTAAATATACGTGATTTATATTTAATTAAATGTATATTAAAATAAATTATACAATACTTTTTGTCGGACACGTATTAATAATTCAGCTTAACTCGTATTATTAGCGATGCCTTAATTTCCGATAACCGATAACATTTTTATAATATAAACCCGTCATATACATTTTAGCGATTTTGCGAACCAGACCATGAGCCAAGACTAAAAGGAAGTGGAAGCCCACTTCCCTAGATAGCCCATGGCCGGCCGAGTGAGAGGGAACAAAAGGGAGGGTTTCTCCTCCCTTCTAACCCAATCAAAACATTTGTAAAAAAACTAGGGTTTCGAGAGAGCATTTTTCTCTGTAGAAACCGAGATCTCACATCTCAAGCAAAACACACATCAGTTCTCCCTATATTGCAAGGCAATCGGAGAACACTGTTCTAGCACAAGGGCATATCTCGGACAAAGTCTTGGGTGCAACGATTAGGAGGAAATCTGCTTAGATTTCTTTCTTTTACGCCCAATTTAAAGGACCCGAGGTTGATTTCTATACACTTATCGTTTCTATTGTATTTATCGTTTTTTGACTATAAATTGCATGTTTAAATTTACGTTATAGTCCTGCAATTTAAGGGTAGTATACGGATATTAACCCACACTAGCTCTCTCATCTTGAAACAATGGTATCCCAACTTCTCTATGGAGATGGATAGGGTTTCTACAGTGCCTATTTGGGTCCTATTCCCTGATCTTAAGCCTTTCCTTTGGTCTGAAACAGTTCTTAGTAAGATGGCTAGCAAAATAGGGAAACCCTTGTTTGCTGATCTGAATACTACTTGTAAAACTAAGCTGTCATTTGCCAGAATCTTGGTTGAAGCTGATGTTTCTGGCTCCTTGCCTGATTATATTGTCATTAATACCCCTTATCATTGTCAATCCTCCTAGAGAGTCATCTATGAATTGTGACACCCTCATTAATTGCGGAAAAATAAACACGTAATTCTAGAATAAAACTGCATGGATATGTTTGTAATAGGTTCATTTGGGTAAAAACCTGTAATTTTTAAAACCTGAACCTGTTATAAAGATATCCAAATTGGAAGGTGTCAAACATACAAGGTCTAACTAGAAGTTTCACAACATAACCATCGCTAAAGTCGCGAATAGCAAATTATACAACCAAATGTAAGGAGGGAGACATATGTCCCTAAAATGTATGTGACATAAAAAGTATTTAAGGGTCACAATAAAATAAAGCCAATCTAGGTTCCAAGGTTACTTTGCTCGCTAGCTCGTCCATGTACCCCATATATGCATCACCTACCCGTCATTCGCATTTTATACAAATACGAAAGCCACAGTCAGTGGGGAGTAACTCCGAGTTCTCCCAGCCACGAAATGTCATAATTAATATAACATGTAAACATAAGAATATGAATACGAATCACACAATGCCTTAGCATATAGATGCTAGACAATCGTGCTTATCATGTGAACGACAATATAACAACACATAGTCCTAGCATGTGAATACTAGACCGACTCATACTACACTATCATGTGAATCACATAACATCCAGGAATCCAAACTCTATCAACCATAGCCGGCTTGCATCTCACCTTCTATGATTCATAGAATCATCAAACAAGAAAGGGCAATATATCAAAGACAGGCATAAGTTCTTAGTCCCGTCAATAGTCACTCTGTAACTCGAGTCTATACCACGAGGTAGGGAAGGTAATCGAACCGGTATCTTGGCTCAGAGGTTCTATCAAAACATGGCCAAGACACAACACAACCCTAGCCTAAAATCTGCGCAGACCTAGACATGCGGATACACACCACCGCACCCAAGACCCACAATTTTTCTAAAACAAAGTGAGTACCCTAAGGAGTCCACCAAAGGGTTGGCTAGTACTTAAGCTGACCACTTACTCTCAAAATAAGTAACGAGGTCATGCCCCAACTTGGATATAAACCCACCAAGTCAAGAACACAGAGGCTATTAAGCAGTGAACATACACTCGTCAAAGACTATAATGACCTATCTATGATGAAGGCCGAAATACTCACCTAGGACCTAGTCCCAGCTAGTCCCAGCTTGAATACTTTAGCCCACACCACACAAGACAAGTAGGATACCCAATTAACCATAAAAGGGGCGAAGAGTCCAAACTTGTACACACAAAAGATCATACACACCCTAGTATATGAAAGGCTACGCAAGAGCATATTCAGCTGACAATCCAACAAAATCTCCAATATCAATAATAATCCAAATTCCAGCTAACCGTTAATCTCATAATTCACGAGAACAAGTTAAAATGGCAACAAGACAAGAAGACTCAAGTATAAGGCATCCAAAGCATCCAACAACCAACATGTGAAATGATAATTACAAATATCAAGACATAACATAAAACTTCCAATAACAACCAATCTCACCTCAAAGACAAACCCTCGACCCGAGTCCCGCGACGGGTCATCGGTCAAATCGAGGCTGACCGGTTAAAACCTAGTTTGACCAAACTCGTTCGGTCAATCTGGCCCAGCTCAGAGTCTTGGCCTACTTTGGCCCAAATTACAAATTTTATCGCAATATTATTCTCATGCTATTTCTAATTTCTATCATGTGAAAAACGAAAGTAACACTTTATCAATCACCTAAACACTTAACAAACAACAGGCACACATTAACTACTAATGTGACATTAATTCGTCGAGTAACTCGGAATAGTTACCTTACGCTAGCAAAGAGACAAGTAAGAACTTGAGAAAGCTTCTAAAACCCAAAATTACTCTTCATCTTCAACCACATATGAGCCACCTAAAATAATTATGTGAAAGGACGATATTAACGAATTATCTTTATATAAAATATGAGACGGAAATTAATTTAATT
Source organism: Silene latifolia (assembly GCF_048544455.1). Lineage (NCBI taxonomy): Eukaryota > Viridiplantae > Streptophyta > Magnoliopsida > Caryophyllales > Caryophyllaceae > Silene > Silene latifolia. Next base: position 96,008,952 of record NC_133527.1, read on the forward strand.
ATATTTTAAATAAACCAAACTAGCGTCAAAACAAATTATAGACACGGCTCAAAAGTTATTATGACAACCTCAAACTCGGCCTAACCACCAACTACACATGGCCTCAAAGCTAGGCCACTGCCAGGCCACTAGGAGTCCGACACGACCACCACCCGACTACCCATAGCCACCCTTCACCCTACTTCATAACCTGACCCAAAAATCAGTCCAAAACAGAACCCAAAAGATGCCTAAGTTCGACCCCAACTCCAGTCCTCAAATGCAAAGTGAAAACCCACGATGACGGCTCTCCCTCCCAAAACAGAGTACCAATCGTCCCCTTAAGACTCCATTCTCGCGCCTAAAAACAGTCCTAGCTGAGCCAACTAAGTTAGCATTTAAAACGGTTTTTAGAGCGGAAATCCACAAGTATAAAGTAACTCAAAAACAGACCCTAAAGACTACAAAAATCGCCCCAACACAGAGTCCAAATTAGTCCAAAACAATCCCTACATGTCAGTATACACCGTCTCAACTATAAAACACATCAATTATCACCCAAAACAATCCATACATGTCAGCATACACCGTCTTAAATATACCACTTACTAGCTAGCATCCCAAATGATCCCTAGAGGTCAGTATACACCGTCTCAATCATCTCCACATATCAGTATACACCGTCTTAATTATAAAACAGACTAACCAGCATTTGAAATAAACATATTTTACAAGTAATATCGAGTAACCTATCATTGTTACCTTTTTCCGATTGAACTAATCATTTATGACTAACAAATCTTCTACCAGACCGTCTATCTCAGCACCTACAACCGTATTATAATAAATAAAGCTGAAAATATAAATTGGGTTTGTAAAAATACGTAACGAAAATGAATTTTACTTACAACGGATTGACAGGAACGATGGGAGCAGCAATATGGAACGAAAATCATTGATAACGGATGACAAACGGAGTGGCAGGATCAATTTAAAATCAAAAAAAATCAAAACAGAACGAAAGAAGAAAAAGGAAGGGAGAAGAAAGAATGTTGCGTGAGAAATGAGGGAGCAGCTTGCCTGCCTGCTATTTATTATACGTACGTTTCTTCATCGTTAAGAAACTTCGATAGTTATTAAAACAGTTTCGAGTTAAATTTAACCGGTTTAAGTAAAAGTTTCAGTAATAAAACGGAATCAATAATAAATAAATTTAATGAGTGAAAATAAAATAAACTCAGCTAGTTAACGTAAATAATACAATATCAGCTTGAATCGGAATTATTAGTGATTTTTTACAAAACTAACGGATATTAATAAAAATTGCTAATTTAGTGAAATAAGTTCAAAATAGCTAATTGGACGGTTTTGTTCCCAAAATCCATCTCGGGTTCACTTAAAACAACTTTCATAAGGACTCGTAAAGAAACGGAAATTATTAAATAAATAAACTCGAACTAATTTCAATAAACTCGAACTAACTTTAAATAAACTTATTAATGATTATTAAAATTAATGTATCGAATTATGATGAAATTAATTAATTAGCTAAGCATATATATATAAATCGTTAAATGATGTAATTAAATTCAAAATAGCAATTAAAAAAAAAAAAATTATCCAACTTAATAAAATACGGGGTGTTACATGAATGGTTGCCTTTCCACTGTTCAGGATGTGGGAAATTGGGGCATCAGATTGGGAGTTGTAAATGGCACAAACCTAAAGATGTTGAACCTAAGAAAATTTACAAGCCTAAGCAGCTTGTCCCTACTCCTCCTAGTGCACCACAACCTGAGGCTGAACATGGTTCAGAATGCCCTGAGCTAGGTGGTACCTCTGCTGCTCAAGGGGAGGTTGTTGACCCAACTAGTAGTGAGGGGCAGATTAATCCCCCTACTGTTGTGGCTACATCAACTTCTCCTTTGGTAGTCGAAATGCACTCGGAATGCCTTGAGCTAGGCCAAAGTTCCCCTCAAACTGTTGGTGGTGCTAGGGTGGTTAGTATGAGGTCTCAAATTGCCAAGAAGAGAGACTCTATTGTGGTTAAGGACCTATCTGAGGTTGCTCAGGAAGTTGCTATTTCTAATAGTTTTGATGCTATTCAACCTGAAACTATCCCTCAGCCTAATGGTATAGTGGAGAAGGAGCCCCCTGATAAAAATCCCAATGAAAATTTGCTCCTGGAACATTAGGGGGTGCAATGATCCTCTTAAGCAACAAGAACTTAGTGATTTTTTAAGGACTAATAAACTGGATATTCTGGGTGTTCTTGAAACCAGAGTTAGGGAGAATAATGCTGGGAAAATCATAAAGAAGCATTTTCATAGCTATCAGGTCATTTGCAATTATAGTTGTCATTACAATGGAAGAATTTGGATTATTTGGAACCCTGTTACTGTTACTGTTACTCCTATTTTACTTCATGCTCAGTTTATTCATTGCTCTGTGGTGCATCAGGCTACTGGTCATATGTTCCATATGACTATAGTTTATGGTAGTAATGATTCTAAAATCAGGAAAGATCTTTGGCTTGCCTTGTCTTCTCTGCACCACACTGTAACTAATTGGATTACTCTAGGATATTTCAATGTGGTTAGAGATGTCTCTAAAAGATTGAGCTCCACTCCCCCTGATTTGGAGGATATTTTGGACTTTAATAAATGTATCCTGGATTGCCAGCCGGAGGATATTAATGGCTCTGGTTGTGAATATACTTGGACCAACAAGCAGGATGATCAAACTAGGGTTTGGACTAAGCTGGACAGGGCCCTAGCAAACACTTCTTGGTTCTCCTTTTTCCCTGCTACTGCTGCTGTCTTTCTTCCTGCTGGTATTTCTGATCATTCACCAGTTTTAGTTAGCATTTTTGATGATCCTCTAATTAAATCCAGGTTTAGCTTCCTCAATTGTTGGCTAAGTCATCCTTCTTACAAGGATATTGTTACCAAGTCCTGGAAAACTTATGTTGAAGGTTCTGCAATATTTAGACTTTTTGGTAAACTAAAACATGTGAAAAAGGGCTTGCTCCAGCTACACAAAGATAACTTCAGTAATCTTTCTACTAGAGTCACTGAAGCTAGAACTGCTCTCCTCAACTGTCAAATGGAACTGCAGCATGCTCCTCTCTCTCAGGATCTGATAGAGACTGAGAGACTGCTTCTTGCTGACTATAGAAGTCTTAAAGCTGCAGAGATTAGTATGATGCATCAAAAAGCTAAAATTGATAACATTCAGCATGGAGACTGCTCTTCTAAATATTTCTTTTCTAAGATTCAGGAAAGGCAGCAACAACATATTATTGGCAGGATCTCTGATAGAAATGGCCAGGAAAGGATAGGATTGTCTGATGTAGCTGATGGCTTTGTGGACTACTACAGGAACCTCCTAGGTGCTAGCTCTGAGGTTTGCCCTTTGGATGTTGAGTTTATTCAACAAAGCTCTTGTGTTACTGAGGATGCTTATGGTCCCCTTACTCAGCCTGTAACTGTTTCTGAGATTAAAGCTGCTTTATTCAGTATTGGCTCTGATAAGAGCCCTGGACCTGATGGTTTTTCATCTGCCTTCTTCAAAGACTCTTGGGATTTAATTGAAGCTGATTTTTGCAAGGCTGTGCTTGCTTTCTTCAAAACTGGGAAGATGAGTAAGCTTGCTAATTCAACTCTTATAACCCTTATTCCTAAGAAGAAGATCAGTCAATCTGTCCAGGATTTTAGGCCTATATCTTGCTGTACTACTGTTTATAAAACTGTTAGCAAGATCCTAGCTAATAGACTCAAGCCCATCTTGCCTTCTTTAGTAGGGCCTGAGCAGGCTGCCTTTGTTCAAGGGAGGAGCATTTTTGAAAATATAATGCTCTCTCAATCTCTTGTCAGGAACTATACCAGGAAATATCTTACCCCTAGGAGTCTCATCAAGATTGACATTCATAAAGCTTTTGATTCTCTTCAATGGGATTTTATCAATAATATGCTCCATGCTCTTAAATTTCTCTCTATGTTTGTCAACTGGATCATGGGGTGCCTCTCTAGTTCTTGGTTTTCAATCAAGATTAATTCGACTAGTCATGAATTCTTCCCTGGGAAGAGTGGTCTTAGGCAAGGAGACCCTCTATCCCCTTATATTTTTGTTTTGAGCATGGAGATCCTCTCCAGATATCTTAGACATCTTGGTTCTACTTCCCAGGTTTCTTTGCATCTTAAATGAGCTAAACTTCAGCTCACCCATCTGGTGTTTGCTGATGATCTCATGCTTTTTGTGAGGGGGGATCTCCCTTCTGTACAGGGAGTTGTGCACATTATGGATTGTTTTGCCAAATGGTCTGGGTTGAAACCTAACATCTCTAAGACTGAGATTTATTTTGGGGGTGTCTCCATTGCTGTCAAAAACCTTATTCTACAACATACTAGTTTTTATGAAGGCAACTTTCCTTTTAGGTATTTGGGTGTCCCCTTGAACTCATCTAAAAATTCTACTGAAGTTTATGGGACTCTGATTACCAAAATCCAGAATGTTTTGCTTCATTGGACTAATAATCTCCTTTCTTATGCTGGGAGGATCCAAATCCTCAATTCTGTCATCTTTGGAGTTGCTAATTTCTGGTGCTCTACTGCTTTATTACCTAAGAATATTTTGAAAAGAATAACAAAAATATGCAAAGATTATTTCTGGGGTATTGCTGATGGTGCTAGGAAACATGTCTTCCTTTCCTGGAAATCTGTGTGCAGGCCATCTAAGGAAGGGGGCTTCAATGTTAAAGAACTTTTATCTTGGAATAAAGCTCTTTTGGCCAAGTGGATTTGGCTCCTGATCAGTAATTCCCCTGGATACTGGGCTCAGTGGAACTTAGCCTATGTCTTTCAGGCTACTTCTCTTTGGCAAACCAGTGTTAAGGATAGATTTTCTGAAAGCTTGTGTAGTATTCTGAAAGTTAAGGATGAAATCCTCTCTAGGACAGGCTCTATCGATGAAGCTCTGCACATTATTAACAGTTGGGTTTGTAATGGCAAATTTCAGGTTGCCAAGGCCTATAACTGGTTCAGATCTCAAGGGGATAGAGTCTACTGGTGTAAGGCACTCCATGGTAATTCAATCATACCCAGCCATAAATTCACTGTCTCACTTGCTATTATGCACAAGCTGCCTACTACTGATCTTCTAGTCACAAGGGGGATGTTTATGGTTAACAGATGTGTGCTATGCAAATGCAAAGCTGAAACTCATAGACACCTCTTTTTTAATTGTGCCTTCTCGCAGCAAGTCTGGAAAGCTCTTTTGCAGTGGATGAATATTAGCAACAAGACCATTAATCTCTGGTCTGAGGTTCATTGGATTGCACAGGCTAAAGGTTTAAGACATTGGAAGCATGCATTGCGTCAGAGTTGTATAGCTGCTGCAGTTTACTTCATTTGGCAAGAACGTAACCAAAGGATCTTCATGGGGAGAGACAGCACTATGGATCATATTGTTAGTAACATCAAGTTATTGTTGTGGTTGTTCGAACGGTGTTTTGTGGTGAGGGGAGCGGCTGTGTTTCGTCTTTCAGGGGAATTTGTCGCCTGTTTTGCGTCATTTATCGACCTACGCCACCACCAGTTGGCTTTTAGACCTCCAGTCGCCGGTCAATTTGGTGGTGGATAACGTCACGGCTCTGGTAATCCTTCCACCGGTGAGTTTTTTATCTTTTCCGACTGTTTTCTTTTATTTTGCCGTTTCTTTTCTACTGTTTGTTTGCCGTGCTGCGGTGGTCCGGTATTCCAGCCAGTGATCGGCCACAACAACTACCACAGCCTTGGGTGTGTGGGGTTAGGTTTTAGTGGGTGTTGCGGTTTGTGTGGTGTGGAGTTTCGGGTTGTGTGGGTCTTGGGCCGTTTGTCATCTTTTTTGGTGGTGGTCCTCGGTTGTTCACCGCTGTCGTGTGCGAGGAAGGGTGTTGGGGTTTTGTTGTCCTTACATGCCTGAGCTAGTACGGTACCACTGTCCTTTTTCGAGTCTTCATGGGTGTCGGGATGGATTCGGCAAGGGCCTTACAAAGGCGGCTTGGCAGAAACATTTACAGGTTCGACATTGTCATGACGATGCGTTGGACCTTACGCGTCAGGCTCTTACTGATAGTTTGACTGTTTATTCCAATGCCGAGAGTTCTTTGAGACGGATGGGGCTCTGGTTGTGTGGGGTGTGCTTTATGACCCGTACTGTTAGAGCAAGATGTCGGCATAGTCGGGGTGATGTAGTGGAGCATCCGGGGTGTGTTGATGGCATTTACACCTTCCATATTCATGGTATTCCGAGACCTTTGGCTCCTTCTACTTCGGTTTCTTCTGATGATAGTGTGGAGCTCGTTCAGTGGTCTATATCTTCGCTGGATCGTTTGTTGTATTTAGGCCTTCGCACCGTGAAATCTATTCCTCCTAAGTTCCGTCTTGGGTTTGCTCGGGCTTTAAAAGGGGCCTTGGATGTGGTGTTTGATGCCCCTAGTGATCTCTCCCGCTGGGTTCGTTTGCTTGCTTTACCTCTTTGTTTGCTCAGGACTTTCGCTATTCGGCGTCAGCATCAGGAGGAGAGTATTGCCAGGGCTATTCTTGCTTGGGGGACACCTTGGGGGGGTTTGCAGTTGTTACAGGAGTGCTTTGATGAGGGTCCTTCTTCTTTTTCTGTGGATGAGGATCTGGATTTGAGTGACCTTAACCTCCGCCAATGCCGACGGAAGATTTCTGATGGCCATTATACTGCTGCTGTACGGGTTCTTTCTTCCTCTGGGGTCGCCCCCTACTCCGATGCCACTCTCGTGGCCCTGCGTGAGAAGCATCTTGTCGCCCCGCCTTCTTCATTGCCTCCTCTATCTAGGGATCATCATCCTCTGGTTGCCTCTTCCGCGGTGGTCTTGGATATGATTCGGAGCTTCCCTCGTGGTACTTCTTGTGGGAGGGATGGTTTTCGTGCTCAGCATCTTATGGACTGTTTGGGTGGCGTTGCTGTGGCTATCTCCGATGATTTGATCACTTCTATTACTAGGGTGGTTAATCTTTTTCTTGAGGGTCGGTGCCCTCTTCCTCTGGGTGAGTACATTGCCAGCGCCCCTCTCACACCACTCGTTAAACCGGGTGGTGGAGTTCGTCATATTGCTGTCGGTACGGTCTGGAGACGGCTTGTCTCTAAGGTTGGTGCTTCTATGGTTGGCCCGTTTTTATCTTCTTATTTTGATGGGCTTCAGTTCGGGGTGGGTGTGTCCGGTGGAGGAGAGGCTATCTTGCATGCCTTGAACCGGCTCATTGAGGCTCGGGAGGATCAGGTGGGGCTTTCTATGTTGCTGGTTGATTTCCAGAATGCGTTCAACCTTGTTGACCGTTCGACCATGCTTCAGGAGGTCCGCCGTCGGTGCCCGGCTCTCTCCCGTTGGGTGGAGTTTTGTTATTCCAGTCTGGCCCGCCTTTTTTATGGGGAGCACTGCTTGTGGTCTTGTCAGGGTGTTCAGCAGCGTGATCCTTTGGGGCTTTTGCTTTTCGCGTTGGTTTTGCATCCCTTGGTTTGCAAGATCCGGGACACTTTTGACCTCACTTTGCAGGCATGGTACTTAGATGATGGCACCTTTGTGGGAGATACTTTGGAGGTGGGGAAGGTGTTGGACTTGATTAGGTTGGATGGCCCTCGTTTTGGTTAACACCTAAATGTCTCCAAGACGGAGGTCTTTTGGCCTGTTGAGGACCCACGGAGCCGGCTTCCGTGGGTTTTCCCCACTTCTATTTCTCGGCCATTGCGCGGTGTTACAGTATTGGGAGGACCTGTCAGTACTTGTCCTGGTTTTAGCAGTGAGATTGTGGTGACGAGAGTAACTAAGACCATTGAGCTGATGGACTTGGTTGTGAGGATTGAGGACCCGCAGTGTGAGTTGTTTCTTCTTCGAGCTTGTACTGGTATATCTAAACTCTACTTCTCCCTTCGTACTTGCTCCCCTAGTGTTTTTGGGTCTGTCCATCTTCCTTTTGATGCCGCTCTGCGTTCTAGCTTGGAACGTATTGTCACCGCGTCAGGGCCGGGTTTTGGGGATTGGCAGTGGCGCCTTGCTACATTCCCTTTTCATCTGGGTGGCCTTGGTGTTTATGCGGCCGGAGATGTTTTGTTCAATGCTTTTATTGCGTCCCGCTTGCGGTCTGGGTTTGCGAGCTAAGCTCCTCGGCCCTTCTGCGGTGTTGTAGGTGCTGGCCCCTTTTGATGATGCCGCACGGTGTTTACTGCGACTACGGGTTCGATATATTAGGTCACCCTAGTGAAATTGCGCCCAAACTTATGAAGAAATTGCCGGACATTTATTTCACGACGGTTCTTTCTTTGCCTCGAGTCTGTTTTTCTTTGACACCACGCCAGATCGCTTTATGGCAGTCTCAACAGGGTTCTCACTCCTCTGATTGGTTACGTGCGGTTCCTATCTCAGGGTTGGGGCAGACTATGAACGGGAGGACTTACGTAGTGTGCTGGGATATCGGCTGGGTGTTCCGTTATTCGCGGTATCTAGACCATGTCTGGCTTGCTCTCGGGTTTTTGCTGAGGATGTTTTTGGGGACCACGTTGTTTCTTGTACTGGTACTGTGGGCGTTAAACATTGGCATAACCTTGTCCGGGACACTCTTTTCGACATCTGTTATAGATCTGGTATTACTGCGGGGAAGGAGGTTGATATCGGTTTGGTTGATGGTCATGGTGGCTCTCTTCGTCCTGCGGATTTATTGCTTTATTCTTGGGACAGAGGGCGTGATGTGTGCGTCGACCTGACAAGTTCTTCACCTTTGACTCGGGGCGGGTTGGCGATTTTGTGCCGGGCGGGTTGTCGGCCCGATTTGCTTTCGGCGAAAGTGTGCTAAGTATGGGGATTTGTGCGCGGTAACGGGTTATGGTTTCCTACCTTTCTCTTTCTCTTCACTTGGGGAGCTAGGTTCGGATGCTGTTGCCTTGCTCAAGCGGATCCAGAAATTATCGGTATCTCAGGATGCGGGGGCTCGGGTGGCCGCTTACATTTTTACTAGACTTAGCTTTGCTATTGCTAAGGGTGTGGGAGCCCAGATTGTCTCTCGGCTCCCCACCAATTTCATGTAAACTTTTATTTTTATTTTAAGGAAAGCTGCGCGCATCCCTTTTTTATAAAAAATAATAATAATAATAATAATAATAATAATAATAATAATAATAATAATAATAATAATAATAATAATAATAATAATAATAATAATAATAATAATAATAATAATAATAATAATAATAATAATAATAATAATAATAATAATAATAATAATAATAATAATAATAATAATAATAATAATAATAATAATAATAATAATAATAATAATAATAATAATAATAATAATAATAATAATAATAATAAGGATTATATAAATGAGTTGAAAAAGGTAGGTGCGAGTTGTCGACTTGTGATTGGTTCGGGTTTAACTTAAATTCAAAAGTGAAATGTGACGGTCTTTTGCTAGACGGGAATATGTCTCAAGTCTATACTAACTTAAGACGGAAATTATTATTATTATCCGATTAAATACGTATTTTTATATAAATTAATTTTTAAAATATTACTTTCATAAAAGTCATGTTTAAAATAAAAATTAATTGAATTAAATAATTGAAAAATATAAAATAAAGTAATAGAATGGTTAAATAAATTATAAATGTCAAAATGAGAAATTCGCGGGTGTTACAATCACCCCACCTTTTAAAAAGTTTCGTCCTCGAAACTTGAAAGTAGAAAATGAAAAGTCATAAAAATAAAACTGGACTTTTGAAATCGGCAACCAAAACATTAAAAGGTTACACTTTGTGAGAATTAAAATCCTTTCAAGAGTTTCAAATAAAATTTTCCGACAGAACCAGATTCTCATCAAAGGAACGGAAGTGTTCTCGTTACCTATTCAAGAATATCACATTCCAAATCAAAGATAAGGTCAAAAGGCAAATCATTTGTATAAATCGAAAATCAAAATGTTTTCAAAACAATTATGAAGAGTTTTCAAAAGTATAGGTCTCATTCATGGAACGAAATTGCTCTTGTTGTGCACACAAGAACACTAACTCCCCAAGTCAAAGACAAATTTAAAACAAAAACCACTCGCCGACAAGCGTAGAACAAGTTTTTAAACGTCTCTAATAACGAGTTCTAACATCCGATCAACGTTAAAATCAAAAGAAAAGGTAACCCACTCAAATTTTCTTTTGCAAAAGCCAAAATAGAAATAAAAGTTTCACTTTTAACTCGAAAAGGAGTCAAGTTTGTGAAAAGATAACATCAAATTTTGACAAAGAAATCATAAATAGATCAAAGTTAACAGAAATTGGATAAAATTTAAAGAAATCTCGGGTTTAGCAAATAAAATTATGATAGATAAGTTTATATCCCAAGAACAAATAGGGAACCTAATCAATTTTTTTTTTTTCATTTTTGAACCTTTTAAAATAGGTAAAGTCTGTAAAAATAATATAAATTTTTAACAATGGATAAAAAATGGTAGCTTTAAATGTTTTGAATTTGAACAAAAGAAATGTAACTTAGACATCATAGATACAAGTATGCTAAAAGGATTCAACTTAGCTAATCAAAAGAACTATGATGAATTTCATAGGGTAAGAATTGAAGTCAGGTCAACAAGGAGGTCAAAGATAGAATTTCACTGGTTACGAATACCAAACTTAAAGGAGAAGCGTGATGAAGCAAGGAAGAGAGGTATGAACGGTAAGCTTATGGTCAAAGAAGAAGAGAAATAGACAACAAGGGAACACCATATACTCAAACCTCAAACAACAACATCATCCTAAACGGTTCCGAAAACCTCCTAACGACAAAACTTATAATCACAACACTCCCAAGGATTTCCCCAACACACTTATGTTACCTCACTCTAAGCTATTCCATCAAACAAGGTACTTCACTATAAGTGTGTTTTCACCACTCCAAATCCTCACACATCTACTAACCACCTCCACGAGGTCAAGGTCAAAGCTCTTAACAACGATATACCCATATCCAACTAGTGTCAACTATGAGTTTCTCAAGATGGTAAACCATCAATCAAAAATCTAAGTACAAAAGTTCTTTTGCACAATCTATCATCCCAAAGAGGTCTTGTTATACTCTCGAAACCAAAAGCATAGATGGTGACATCTCCAAATCACAAGAAAACCACCCAAAACATCTAACTTATCTCAGCTCAACACCTATCGATCCCAACTTATAATTACATCTTAAGAACTCTGGCTACTAATCCTCATTACCACAAAGTGGATACCCAAATGAGATTCCAAAACTAGCAACAACTCTCACCTAACCTGGTTCCTATGTAATCATCACAACACTCACAAAAGTATACCGACTATGCTAACCTCGAGTTCAACTCAAACTTCCAAGTAACACTTTCATCACCAATGACCAACAATGTCCTATAGGTGTTCCCTTCCAAGCTCTCATCATAAACTCTATACCATGTCAAAGCCCCAAGCAACAGTACTCGAGTTACCAAATTCTCAAATTCCAAGTATAAACAGCAAGGCCAAGTTCCATAATCTTAATATCATAGGCAACTCCCACTTAACACACAGAATTCCACCGATCAATTATACTCACTTTACCAAGGAACTAGGTATAAGGATCACCAAGTATGTCTCACCACACTACCTAAGTCCTTCCAACATCACAACTTCTCAAAACCAAGAGTTATGGGTCAACTACAAACAAACTCCACAAAGCCAAATTATCCAACCAAAATTAACATCCCACAAAAGAAAGAGAACTATCTAAAAGGCGTTAAGGGGGGATAAGCAAGGAACAAAGGGCAAGTTGGGGGTACAAGTGTAGCTCCCAAGGAAAAAGGAAAGAGAGTTTGGAAGGAGAAATAAGCATCAAGAAGTAAAAGAACAAGGCAAGGCACACAAGAACGAGGAACATCTTTGAGGAAGTAGGAGCATCCTCCAAAAGTTGGAACACATCTTCAATTTCTGGCAATAGGCACCAAGTCTTAATCTCCACATAGGTAAGCTCATGGTTATTGATCCAAGGGTACAAAAATAACTAACAATCAACAAACATGTTAGGGCCTACGACGAATCATACACAAAGAGACTATCAACTTAGGTCCTTATTTCTACCCATCTCTCATTCATTATTTAAGGTCAAGTTCAAATTTAAATTGGGGTACACGTGTGTGCGTCGGGAGCAACATAGGCTCTGATACCAACTGTGACACCCGGCGATAACGCGGAAAATATAACTTATAAATTTAAGCGGAAATTAGGAAAATTTTTGAAACTTTTAAAATTTAAAGCGCAGGTTCATTAAAATCCAAAACATAAATAAAGAATGCGGAAATAAAGTTTAAATTATACAAATGTGATAGTCAAGGTGAGGGAAAATATATCCCTCGAATGACAATACAATAAAAGGTGAGTCTAAACAATCCTAATAAACCGACTAAAAGGCCAAAGTGCTCGCTAGCTCACACATGTCTTCACCCCATGAATGCACCAACCAATACCTGTCATTCATGTAAACATGAACGCCACAGTCAGTGGGGATTAACTCAAGGTTCTCCCAGCCACAAAATGTCGAAACGAACATACAAAGAACTAAAACAAGTAAATCATATCAAATACTTACAAAAGATAAGAATATCAAGTTTATATGTAAACATGGCAGTTAAATGAGATGGAACAAGATTGACCAACATTAGCATAATAAGGATTCAACTATTAATGTGAGACAATTAAATAATATGAAAGACAAGCATACGGTCATTTATGCAAAAACACACATTTCAAGGAATTACAACATAGATATGAGACTAGAATCTGAATCATGTGAAGCGATTAAGTAGGGATCAATCAATGCAAATTACAAAAATAGAAACTGTAGCCATTACTTGGAAAACCACTTAGCAAACAATCCACGGGACATGGCCACTAATGTCACATTCATACTTATGGCTTGCATCTCACCATAAGAACGGATAGGAACATCAATCCCGACGACAGACTCTCGAGACAGCACAGTTCCCGATTCGACATGCGGCAGGACAGTCCGCATCCAAGACCCGAATCCTAATCGGAAATCGAGAACCCACAATCGGCAGGACAATCCGAAAGAGGCGGAAGATATGAGCTAAACCCACAATCGGCAGGACAGTCCGAAAGAGGCGTAAAGATAAGTCAAGCAATACGGTATAGCATAAAGACATTATCAAACGAGCACGACTCAACCAAGCGATACGAATCAACTTGGAAAGAGACTACTAATGAAATAAGCCGGTGATAATCTAAATAAGACATTTCACGCCAAATTATTTTCATGAACATGAACAAATAACCCATTTCTTCAAATACTTGTAACTTGAATAAAAAAATGTAATTAAATGGAAATAGCCGCTTTATATTGAGTAAAGTAAGAATTAAACTATAAATTACGGACTTAAATAGACACAACCAAACCACTCAACAAGAGGCTAGGCCACGGTTCAACTTGGACATGCCTTTACCTGTGACAAGGGCCTCAACAGCCAGCCCGTGCCCCAGCCAGGCCAGCCACGACCAGGCCAGTTAGCTGTGCCCAACCCCCGCAAAACAGGCCGTGACCACAACACAACCAGCCAACAGCACCGTTCATGAACAACCATGAACAACCTGCATAAAGTGACTCAAAAATAGTCCGATATCCGCCTTGAAATAGCCCCGAAATACACGCTTGAAACTGTCCCAAAACAGTCCCTCATCAGTCTACAAAACAGTCTGCTCAACACATTATAACGGTCCCAAAAATGCACAGGAAACTGTCCTAATAGCACTCATTCCTACGCCATAAAAAAGTCCAGAAACTTACACGGTTTATGTCCAGTTTTTCATTCTCATAAACCCGCCTCAAGCACTCCTCACAGCTGCCCAAGGACAGGTCATATACTGCACCTAAGGATACTACAGGTTCCGTCTTAAAGCAGGCCCATAACAGCACCCACAGCCTACTCCATCACGTTAAATAAAACAGTCCCCAAAACCCTGCAAATACTGTCTCGAAGACAGTCACAAAACAGTACAATACCGATTCCAAAACAAAAGGATGAGCAGCGCTAGTCACGGTACAAAACAGAGCTCAAGCAGACCTAAGCCGAGTCAAAACAATCCCAGTAAATAGTCCAATAAACACATACAAAACGTCCAAAAACTCAACATGTAATCGTCTAAAAATTCGTCTCCAAACCTGCATTTTTTAAGCACCAAAACCGGTCCCAACAAGGTACCATTTTCACGACTAAAAACAGTCCTGAATGCCCTACCAAGAACGTCTCAAGGACTACCCAAAAACAGATCCGACAACTTACACAAACCTATCCCAAAACAGCCACTTCCAACAGCAATTTAAGACGGAAGTTTGAGCACAATTAAGACGGAAATTAACATACAAAGGCGAAAAAGACACAAAGAACCAAACTTTATCGAACAAGAGTATATAAAACGACCCATAAGACGAAATCTCGATGTTTTTGTCGAGTAACCTATCACCGTTACCTTATTTGCTCTACCATGAACACGATCCCGACTCAGAACTACTCCGGGTCATCTAAGCTAGCACCTAAACACAAAGAACACGGGTTAGGGGGGGAACACGAAACTGAAATTGGGCAGCAGAGGTGACGCGAGGAGAAAGGTGGTGGCTTTCTTATATAGGAATTTAGAGGATGAAGAGAGGAAGAAAATGGCGCGAGAATCACTCAATTTGGTTGAAAAACGATTGAGAAATCGGGGTTTGAAGGAGGACGATTAATGGAGTTTGTTGTTTTTGCTGTGAGTTTGTTGTTGCTGTGTGAGCTGCTGCGAAAAACAAAGAGGATGGAAGGGTGGGGACGGGTGGAGTACATTATTAATAATAATTATTATTATTATAATAATAATAATAATAATAGTAATAATAATAGTAATAATAATAGTAATAATAAGAGTAATAATAAGAGTAATAATAATAATAATAATAATAATAATAATAATAATAATAATAATAATAATAATAATAATAATAATAATAATAATAATAATAATAATAATAATAATAATAATAATAATAATAATAATAATAATAATAATAATAATAATAATAATAATAATAACAATAATAATAATAATAATAATAATAATAATAATAATAATAATAATAATAATAATAATAATAATAATAATAATAATAATAATAATAATAATAAGGATTATATAAATGAGTTGAAAAAGGTAGGTGCGAGTTGTCGACTTGTGATTGGTTCGGGTTTAACTTAAATTCAAAAGTGAAATGTGACGGTCTTTTGCTAGACGGGAATATGTCTCAAGTCTATATTAACTTAAGACAGAAATTATTATTATTATCCGACTAAAATACGTATTTTTATATAAATTAATTTTTAAAATATTACTTTTATAAAAGTCATGTTTAAAATAAAAATTAATTGAATTAAATAATTGAAAAATATAAAATAAAGTAATAGAATGGTTAAATAAATTATAAATGTCAAAATGAGAAATTCGGGGGTGTTACAAAAGTCTTACCTAGGAGACGGTGAAAGACGAGTCGTTGTGCATCATTAACAAACTCGATGTTTGAGAACTCATTTAACCTTGAAAGATCGATGATTTCTTCGTTTTCCCT
This sequence comes from Silene latifolia, assembly GCF_048544455.1. Taxonomy (NCBI): domain Eukaryota; kingdom Viridiplantae; phylum Streptophyta; class Magnoliopsida; order Caryophyllales; family Caryophyllaceae; genus Silene; species Silene latifolia. Next base: position 96,024,601 of record NC_133527.1, read on the forward strand.
TCTCAATGTGTTGAGATGAGAGGTTGAAGAGCTTCCTATGACCCTTGTTCTTCTCCTTTCTCTTGGTAAGGATCCCCTTCTTCTCATCTTGAAAGTAGATCAAGACTTTTGCTTGTTTAGGATGGAAGATTAATCTTTGTATTGTAGATCCTTTTGAAACCCTAGGTTTTGGGTATTTGAAGATGCAATTGGGTGTTTTGAGTGTATGGGAGGTGAATTCTTTCTTTGATAGAGGAGGAAAGGATGAGGTGTCTTAATATATGTGGTTGAGAGAAGGGTATGTTTGTCAAAAAATAGAAGAGTAGCACGGGAGGGAGACGCGCGGATTGGAGTCAGCTCGAGCGTCTTCTATTCTGTAGAGAAATTATACAAGCAGGTAGGGACACGCGTGTTGCCGTCGGGATGCGCGGATCTTCTTACAGGATTTCCTGAAAGAGCAAAGCAATGCTGGGACGCGCGGATTAAGCTCAGCTCGAGCGGATTTCTGCTGGGACACTCGGATTAAGTCTAGGACATGCATATTCTTCTTCAGCAAAATTTCTTAAGGCTGAAGCTTCCCAGGACCCGCGGCTCGATTGTAGGACGAGCGTCCTGATGTTGAGGACGAGCGTCCTGAGCGCGGCTTGCGCAGATTTTCTTACAGGACTTGTTCCACAAATTGAAGCTTCCCAGCTCCCACGTCCTAAGGCCAGGACACGCGGATTGAGCATGGAGACGCTCGGATTTTACTCAGCTCCCACGAGCTCAGGTATGCTCGTGGGGATTCCTCCTTTTTGCTCTTCTTTTTCCTTATTTCATGATTTGACGAGGGTGCTCCCCCACACTTGAATCGTCATATCCTTCACTTGTCAAACAAGATTAGTAACACTCCCTCACCAACTCTCATGCCAAAATCATGCTTATGAGGAACTAAAGTGCAAATGAAGTTAAAAAAAAAGTAAGAAGGGTTAGTATATTTACAAGTGGTGGTTTAGGGAGGACTCCACCAAACTCTCTCTCATTTTATGGTTTCGTCATGGTGGGAGAGGCTCGAGGCGGATGACCTCTACTTCTCCTATGAATGCTCCTTCATAGTAAGGTTTCAATCTTTCACCGCTGACCTTGAATTTGTTTCCATCTTCCGACTTTATCTCAAAGTCTCCATACTTTCCCACTTCGGTGATTACATAGGGACCCATCCATCTTCAATTTGACTTCCCGGAAAAAATTCGATATCGGGAGTTAAATAGAAGGACTTTGTCTCCTTTGTGCAAGGCCTTTTGCTTAGTCCTCTTGTCATGAAGCAATTTGGTTCTTTCCTTATAGATCTTTGCATTCTCGTACGAGTGTAGTCGGAATTCCTCTAACTCTTGAATTTGCAAGATCCTCTTCTCTCCACTTAGCTTAAGATCAAGGTTGAGAGCTTTGATTGACCAAAAGGCTTTGTACTCCAACTCAATTGGCAAATGGCATGCCTTTCCATAGACTAGCTTGTAAGGAGAGGCTCATATGGGAGTCTTATAAGCCGTCCTATAAGCCCAAAGAGTGTCATTAACCTTCATGCTCCAATCCTTACGAGTCTTGTTAACAACTTTCTCAAGAATTTGCTTCATCTCTCTATTAGAAACTTCGACTTGACCACTTGTTTGAGGATGGTATCCCAAGCCGGTTCTATGTTGAACACCATACTTTGTCAAAAGAGATGTGAGCTTCTTTTCATGGAAGTGTGTCCTTCCATCACTAATAATTACTCTAGGGACTCCGAATCTTGGAAAGATCACTTTCTTGAAAAGCTTAGTAACCGTTTTTGTGTCAGCGGTTGGGGTATCAATTGCTTCTACCCACTTTGATACATAATCGATGGCTACGAGAATGTACTTGTTTCCTTGAGAGTATACGAATGGTCCTTGGTAGTCAATTCCCCAAACATCGAAAATTTCTACCTCTAATATTCCTCGTTGTGGCATCTCATTTCTCCAAGAAATGTTTCCGATTCTTTGGCAAGGATCACAATGGAGAATAAATTCTCTAGCATCTTCAAACATGGTAGGCCAAAAGAAGCCCAATTGTAGGACTTCAACAACAGTTCTTCGTGCCCCATGATGTCCTCCATATGGTGATGAATGGCATCCTTCTAAAACTCCTTGAACTTCCCATTGGGGTACACATCTTCGATAAAATCCATCACTTCATTCTTTGTAGAGATTGGGATCATCCCAAAAGTATCTCTTTACTTCAAACAAGAATCTCTTTCTTTGATTGTAGTTCAAGTTTGGGGGAAGAACTCCCCCCACAATGTAATTTGCATAGTCGGCGAACCATTGTGTTGTGTGTTTCTCGAGTTGTGAATGGATGGCCATCAAAATACCATCGAGGAAAGAGTCATTGTTGGGTGTCTCTCCCTCGTCATCATAGAATCGAATTCTTGAAAAGTGATCCGCTACTACATTCTCGACTCCCTTCTTATCTCCTATCTCCAAATCAAATTCTTGGAGTAGTAAAATCCACCTCAACAATCTTGGTTTTGCTTCTTTCTTTATCAATAGATGTCTAAGAGCATGGTGGTCCGAGAAAATAATCACTTTTGATCCAAGCAAATAGGAACGGAATTTGTCCAATGCATAGACAATGGCGAGAAGTTTGTCTCCGTGGTGTCATAGTTTACTTGGGCGGCATTTCCTTTCCATGTTTTGGTACAATGAGGGCATTGTACGGTTTGGTTTGGGGAGGTTATGCATCCATATCTATGTCTGCATATTGTTTTTAATGCATTTCTGTTATCACGTTTTATTTATGTTTGCATTGTTGTTTATTTTTGTTTAAATGCATAAAATTCCCTAAAAATTAGAAAAATTCAAAAAACTTCATGTTTATTTTAGCATATAGGTTGAGTCGGAACGGTAGATTTCAATGATGAAATTGCACTATATTTGTCTTTTTGCTTAAGCCTTGCATTGAATTAATTATCTTATTAGCTTTGTCTTATTGCATATCTACGAGTTAATGTTTAATTTAGCTGAACGAATAGACTTGACCTGAAATTTTGGCAACCTACTTATAATTTCTAAGGAACTAGAGCCTTATAAACTGGTGTCATTTATGACCAGTTTCATGTAGGATTGTGAGTAGTTACTCCTTGCATAGCATGTTCATCAATTTGCACGTATATGAAATTCAATTGCTTTTTGCCGTCATACATTCGGGTTAGTGGTTGGTGTCACATGCAGGGAGGTGCTTACAAATTCCCTTTTCTTTCATTTTTACCCATTTAACTCCACATTAGCCAAATTTGCCTGTTGACCTTTAGCTACATTTCAAATTTAGCCTGCCTTGTCAAGCTAGTTTAGATTGTTCTACGGTATACTGTCTTTTGTATCAAATTTTGGCGCGTATTCTGTTGATTCGGAGTTGGTAATTTATGAAGAAAGGGAGGTTGATGAAAAAAAAAAGACATGAAAAATGAAAAGAAAAAAAAAGGAGTTGAGAAAAAAGGAATTCGAAAAATGAAAAAAGAAGAAAAGAAGAAAAGAAGAAACCGAAAAAAAATAGAAAAAGAAAGGAAAAATTTGAAAAAGAGATGTTGTTTGTTGATTAGTCGGTTTCTGCTCCTATGTTCTATCTTGTATCTTTTGAGGAGTGAGTTCAGTTTGGTTTAGTGAGTTTTATGCCAAATGAAGGGCATTGTGCTTATTTCATAATTGAGTTGGAATCGGATGTCGATGTATGGTTTTGTTTAGGTACTAGCTTGATCACCTATACCTCCACATTCCCATAAATGTTTTGCCCCTTCTTACCCATTGCCTCACTTTACCATATTTTTGTAAGCCCTCGGCTATGACAGGACCTTGTTTGGTTGGAATGTGTGTACGGTAGTTAGAATTGTCTATCATATTAGTTGCATGCATGTTTATGTGGATCGTAGTCTAGGTGAGCGACTATTCTTCTTTCTCTCTTACATATATATGTTCACCCTTTGCTTCATGAGAGAAGAGTGACCCATTATAGTCCATTATTAAAGGTCTTGCAAGGTCGACGGTTCAGCTTTATTATAAACATCCTATAACTCGTTTGCATTTGACTCTGTTTAGCTATAAGTGTTAGTTTGCTTGCACTAAATCAGCTTAAGTGGGCATTTGTAGCTAGCTCTGAGTTATCTTTCTCGTTCCTTTAGTTGCATTTTAGTTTACTCGAGGACGAGTAAAGGTTTGGTTTGGGGAGATTTGATACGTGCATTTTATATATTCTTATTAGCCTATTTTATGCACGTATTTCTATGCTTTTATCATGGTTTTATGCTACGAAATGCCCCGAATATGCTACTTTGGTGTATTTTGTCTTAATTGCAGGAATGGACCATAAAGTAGTGAAATCAAGCCATTTACCGTCCGTTTTGCATGCATTTGGAGGAAGAGTGGATTTGGAGCAGCAATTATAGCTGTATTTGGATGCGTGTAGCTATTTCGGGAGCTAAAAGGACAAGTCAAAGTCAAGCTAACGTGAATTATGAGCTGCTGAAGTCAAGATCCAATCGATCGAGTGCTTTTCTAGTCGATCGAGTGGTTTTAGGATGAATAATCAGGCGGTCGAGTAGTTTATCTGGTCGATCGACCATTTGCATTTATTGTTTTAGTCGATCGAGTAACTATTCTGGTCGATCGACCAGTTTTGAGCCTGAGTTGCTCGATCGAGTGGTTTTATTCCACTCGATCGAGTGGATTTTGCTACGGGCTGGGCTTTTTGCTTTAATTCCGTCAATTAGGTTTAGCAAATCCTATTTTCTTATAAATAGGAAGTCAGTATGTCATTGTAAACTCTCTCATTTTTTTTCTCTTTCTTTTTCTCCGTCTGACACTTCTATTACGTTACTTTGGCTACTGTTACTTTTGTTCTTCATTTCCGGATCTTTTAATTTAGTAATTCTTTCTTCCCTTTTCTCTCTTTAATTTAATGTTTATTGTTCTTATTTCTTTTATTCTAGTTTTCCTTATTTCCATGTCTAGCTAAATCCCCTTAGTATGTTAGGATTAGGGAAGCCGTGGTAGCAACATGTTATAATTGACTTGAATAGATTAGTCTGGCGATAAGAATTGTATTAGGCAATTTAATTGTTATTAGGTTGAATGTATGCATGCAGGAAACCAATTTATAAAAGTAGTTAACCCCGACCTGGATCGAAAGATTGGAAGGGAAGGCTTGCTTAATTACAATAGTTAATACCTAATTAGGGCGAAAGCTAAGTTAGGAGACCCTAGGGCGGTTTAAGGACCGAAAGGTGACGACCATAGCTCTTCTTATCAATAGTTTAATCGCCTCAGTACACCCGATAGTACAGCTGCCACGGTAGACCTACTCCTAGCATATTCCCTTCTCCTCTGTTAAATTCTCGCTTTCCTCTCCCTCTTGCTTAGCCTCTTTAGTTTAATATAAATAATCAAAACCCCCAACTTGTGACATTAGACAGATAGAATAGACGAGTAGATAGTAAACCGCCTCCCTGTGGAGATCGACCCTACTTACCGCTGACTTCTGTTAGTAGTACTTAGGTATTTATTTTTGGTACGAAGCGACAGTATCAGTACCCATCAAGGTAGCAAAAGAATTTGTTAAAGGCTAACCTCTCAAGCATTTGGTCAATGAATGGTAGGAGGAAATGATCCTTTCTTGTTGCGGAATTCAATTTACGATAGTCGATACACATACGCCAACCAGTGATCTTCCTTGTGGGTATTTGCTCGTTCTTATCATTTGTTACCACCGTGGTACCTTCTTTTTTAGGTACCACTTGAACGGGGCTAACCCACAAATAATCCGATATAGGATAAATGATTCCCGCATCAAGTCATTTCATACCCTCCGTTTTTACAACTTCTTGCATGTGGGGGTTTAGTCACCTTTAACCTTGGATGGTAGGCCTATGTTCTTCTTCTAGATGAATTCTATGCATGCAAAAGTTGGGACTTATTCTCTTAAGATCATCTAGACTATAACCTATAGCTTTTTCATGTTCTTTTAACACATCAAGTAAACTTTCCAATTGATTCTCATCAAGTTTTTCATTCACAATCACGGGTTTGGTTTTAGACTCATCAAGGTAAGCATACTTCAAATTTGGGGGAGGGGGTTTTAGAGTTAGAGTTTGTACCTCACTTTCTACCATTGAAGGTTCACTAGGGACATCTTCCACCTCCATTACACATTCCACCCTCATGGCATATTCGGCTTTGGTTGCTTATTCTTCTTTAGTGGATTGTGATGCTTCCTCAAGAATATCATTTATCAATATGGATTGCTCATAAGTGACCTCTTTGTTGGCTAGAGCGGCTTCAAGGAGATCTACTTCCAATGCCCAATGCTTTTTTTTTGCCTCACTTGCTTCTAAGGCCTCCAATGCTTGCAAAGGGTCTTTGATGAGAGTAGTACTCACATGGTCCTCTACACAACAATCTATAATATCCATCTTGCAAAGTAAACTAAAAAAAATGGTGAGAAGTACCTTGAGGAAGTGCTCTTCCTCAAGGTAAAGAAAGACATAACTAAAAACAATTAACGAAAATCAAATCAATTGAAGACCGTCCCCGGCAACGGCGCCATTTTTGGTTTCGGTATTATTGTGCTTAGTGCTTTGTCACTGTCGCTACCTAACCAAAATAATATTTATATCTTCACAAACTACTCTTAGTAGAGTGGTAAGTAAAGGTCGGATCCCAAGGGACGGGTATTGATTTAGGATTTCAATTGCAAGTAGTTATGTCTTAGGGTGTCACAAATTGGGTTGAGATGAGATGTGGTCTAAACTAATCAACAAGATAAATGTAAATTAATGAAAGCAAAGTAAATAAATTAAAGGGGTTTGTAAACAATTGATTAAAGGCACTAGGGTGTCATGGGTTCATAAGGGAATCATGGAAATAGATCATACAAACATGTTCTCAATTAGAAGCAAGCACTTATTGTTGTTATGGGATCGAGTTAGTGTATATCTTACAATCCCTAGGAAGATTTAGGTCCCGGAGCCGAGTCGATCAAGACTTTATAACACCTACAAGTTGACTTAGTCTCTTCCTATTCAACTCTATGCATGGTCTAACAAGGCTCGAGTTGGTTTATGTCTTACAAGCCTCATTGAAAAGATTAAAGATGGGTAAAAAATGCAAGATTTCATAGTCTAGAGTTTCATCAAACATAACATGTGCATAGGTTGAAATCACAACAAGCAAGCAATTTAATTATGAAAACATATTAGATTAAGCATAGATCAATTCCCATGATTGTTTCCCCTAATTTCCCATTAACCCTAGCTAAAGGACTACTCACTCATGATCAAGTTTGGCATGCTAATAAGGTTGTCAATCATACCAACAAAGCAAAATATGATGAATAAATAATTAAACAAAGGTAAAAGAGATTATACCTACTTCAGATGATCCAAATAATAAAGCAAAGAATAATAGAGGTAAACTTGGTGATTGATAAAAGGTTGTCAATCCTCCAATAAACCCCAAATAATCTTCTAATTACCCAACTAAAACTAAGAACAATTGAGAGATTAATGAAAGATTAAGATGTGATTAATATTGAAATGTGTATTACAACTTTAATTAAGACTAAATTAAGAGATTGATTATGATAAGATGTAATTCGATCATAATCTAGGTAGTACAATAGGGTATTTATACTTAAATTAAGTACAAGGATTAGGGTTACTAAGAGCTTAAATGACGATTAAGACCCTAAGAGAAGCTTGATAATCTTGCTACTCCCGAGGGACATGCGCGGATCATGCATCAACTCCCAAGGGAATCCGCGCGTCCTAGCCTGAAGCACGTTTGGTCCTGTAAGGAGATCCGCTCGGGCTGGCGACAAGACGCTCGGATCCTGACTCTAGGACGCTCGTCCTGAGCTCAGGATGCTCGGATCCTGGTACAGGGTTCTTCTCTTATTCTTGGCTCCCTAACAATCCGTGAGAATTGTCTTGGGGGTGCACGGATCTTTCATCATTGCCCATTTCACTTCATTTATTTGCTTAGGCTTCTAGTGTCAGTCTCCTCTTCGATGCTTGGTCATTAGATGCGATCCATTTAGCTCCATAAATGCAAGGCTAGCAATCCTCTCCTACCAAGGATACAAAACCTCAAAGAAAATGCAAAATGGGAAACTAAAGATAAGAAATGACCCTAATATATGCTAGAAAGCATGGGAACGAGGTTAATTCGAGGACTAAATGTGCTCAAATATGAGTCCCATCAAATATCCTTGAAATTTGATTTTCAAGCACAACATGCCTCTTTTATCGTTTTTAAAATTTTCAATTGGTCATAAATTATAGACCAGAAATCATAATTGACTAATTTTTTTTTTTCAAATTGATTACCTCTTCGAGATCTATAAATTGATATAACGAAAATGGTTATTCGGAAATTTAAGATTGAAGATATGGTTGATTTGAGATTTTCGTTAAAAAAAACCCTATAAAATGTTAATCGACAATTTTTTTTCACAAATCGTAGATTATGACGAGATAATCATTTTATGAAAAAAAAATATGCCGATTCTGAATTCCGGTCTAGGAGTTATGCGCAATTGAGCTTTTTTACAGCAACAAAAAGGGTATGTTGTGCATAAAAATCAAACATGGAGGGTATAATGTACACAAACTTAAAAAGTTGGGTACCATGTGCAAAATGGAAAAGTTTGAGGGTGCCACGTGAATTTTCCGTTGTTATTATTATCGTTGTTGTTGTTATTATTTTGGATTACGTATGTCGTACGCTTTTATTCGATAGAATTGTAATAACATATACAGTAACTAATAGTCACTTTATTGTAACTAGACAACGTCCATAAACCTTGAAATCATCTAATATCGAATTCGAATGTATATTATCTGTATTAACCGACACACTTTAAAATTATGCATTGCTAACTAATAATCACTTTATCATAACTAGACACCGTCCATGAACTTTGAAATTATCTATTATGGAATTCGGATGTATATTATCTATATTAACTAACACACCTTAAAATTATACATTGCTGACAAATCATAAAAATGTGTCTATAAAATCCATATTCATTCCATGTCATATAAATTAATATTTACATTTTATATTATAGTTGAAATGAGTCGATAAACAAGACAAGGATCATCACCTTTTTATGATCATATTGCTCATATTCTAAATTTCTTACGCCTAAGCAATTATGTAGTTATTTAATCGGGTAATCCTAAAACATAACTAAGTTCCATCACCACATTAGTGTACTATCGTATCAATTAATATATCTCAATCCGTGCATTTTTTTTACACGGGCATAAAACTAGTGTCACAAGAAGGATAAGTACAAATTACATTAAGTATCCACCCATTTGTTTTTAATTTTTAATGTTGACATCTACCAAAAATAGATGTAATTCAAATCCACATATACATATTGACCATTCCAACGTGTGAATAAAATCAAGAATTTCATTGCATCAATTCAAAAAAAAAAAATTATGAAACTTTCTAAAATTCTCAAATAATTTGTCTGAAGATTATATTCCCGTTGAAATTTTATTACATATAATTATGGAAGGAAAATATACACCATATTATATAATCTACCTATATAATTACATATCACATTCATTAAACCCTATTCCTCAATTCATTGAACACTTAATTATCCCACTTTTAATTAATCTTTCAAAATCTATTATCATAATCAATGGAAGAAGTATCAAAAACACCAAACAAAGGGAAGAGAAAGATCCCAATAGAGCCTATAACAAACAAAACAAGGAAGCAAGTAACATTCTCGAAGCGACGAGGCGGGTTATTTAAGAAGGGCAGTGAACTATGTTCCTTATGTGGTGCTAATGTTGCTATAATCACTTTCTCTGGTGCAGGCAAGCTTTTTGGTTTTGGTCATCCTAGTGCTGAGTCTGTCGTTCAACGTTATATTAATTCTACTAAAAATAATAAAATTAAATTTAACCAACATTTTGGCAATAATAATGATGGTAATGATAATGATAATAGTAACTATAATTATGATTATGGTAAGTTTTCTAAGCAATATAAGGATATTATAGGCCAGATTGAGGCCGAAAAGAGGGCTATTTCATCAACAAATACTAATAATAATGTTAATAATGATAATGGTAATTTGTTTTGGTGGGATAACGTCAATATTGATGAATTAAAGTTAGTTGAACTCGAACAATTTAAGGTTGCTTTGGAAGGGCTAAGGAATGATGTTATTTGTCGGGTCGATGAGATTAATCAATCCTCGATGTGTTATGTGCCTCAAAACTTTCGTTTTAGTACAAGGGACGGAAATATAGCTGCTCATTGTCAAGGTTTCGACGAGTTTACTACTGATTGGGCTGATCATGAGATGGGAAAAGAAAACTTACATCAAGTGCCATTATCAGCCGATTCTGTACTTGACTTGGGTATGAAAGCACAAAAGCCTGATATCTTTTGAATTATTGATATTATTATTAATTACGATATAATAATATTTAGATTTATGTATTAGTTAATAAACGTTGTTATTTATCAATCAGCTGCTACTTTAGCAGCTTTTAATTAATGAGCGTAGTGTTACACTTGTTGACGTTCATTTAACAGGAATAAATTTCCAAAATATATTGGTATTTTTTTTATGATGTGTTGATGGGGTTTAGCAATTTTGCCACTTTACACTTTCATAAACCTTCCATCCAGCACGGTAATTGGTAAGGAAAAGGCTATAGATAAATTGTGTTATTGTGTATTATGGTGTCGTTTCGGAAATATTGCATTCGTCAATTTATAGGAACTTTGAGCATGACAAGATAGTGAAAAACGATTACAAGTCATGATTTCATCGTTAAGGAAACCGTTTCGCACCAAGAAACTATTAATCCACTTCAAAAGACAAAAACTAAGTATGGAGTAAGGTGATCATGTACTTAATCTCGACCCTTAAATGGGCTCTTAGAGACTGAAAATATAAGAAACAAACAGAGAGGAACAACTACAAAAGCAGCAATCTTGAGCACTTCCTCGGTTTCATTTGAGATCACTCCAATTCTTGACCAATCTCCACTATACCTAAACAAATCAATATTATTGCAAAAATGTAATATATTAATTATACGCTAGTATAAAATCGATAACAAAGCTTTATTTCCAAATGATTTCGAATGAAACACAATTTGAATGAGACGTAAGAAAGATACATCATTCTACCCAACAAGGCAGATACTTCAGATCCTGCTTGAACGAAACGAAAAATATTGTCAATATAAATAGAAGTACGTCTTGTTCATTAACATCTCGGAAATATTCCGCCATAGTTAGGGCAGTCAAACCAGCCCTCATACATGCCCCCCGGAGGTTCATTCATTTGACCGTAGACTAGAGCCACTTTTGATTCTGCAATATTTTGTTCATTGATAACTCCAGATTCTTTCATTTCCATGTAAAGATCATTTCCTTCACGAGTACGTTCACCTACTCCACCAAATACGGATACGCCCCCATGAATTTTGCAATATTGTTGATCAATTCCATAATGATTACTGTTTTACCCACTCCAGCTCCGTCGAAGAGTCCTATTTTTCCTAGGGGTGAGCAAAATCGTATACCCGATACTGTTTTTTTAAAAATCGCAAAAATCACTATACGAATCCGATATTGTTTAACCGTGTATACAGTTTTCGGGTACCCGGAAAAACCGTGTATACGGAATCCGTATATACGGATACGGTTTGGTGACAAATGCGCAATGAAACATTGTAGTTATTCAAAAGCTAATAATTACCTGTAACATGACTACCTTTGATGAAGGGCTAATTTTTATTTATTAAGATAAGTTAGTAAAATAAGTCATAAAAAAACATTAGGAGTGGAAGTTGAAAGAGGAACTTTGCATTTGTTTTTGTTTTTTTTATACAAAAACTTCAAACCGTGTCGAAAATCGCATACACGATTTTGGTTTTGCCCGACCCGGACACGATACGGTTTTATGAAAACCGTATCGTATATACATATTTTCGTATCGTTTATACGGACATCCGTATAACTCAAACCGTATATCATATCGTATTCGTATTATAAAACTGTATAGTATATTTTTCTCACCCCTAATTTTTCCTCCACGGCGATAAGGGGCTAAAAGAACTACCACTTTAATTCCTATTTCAAAAATAGATAATTTTGTATCTAACTGAGTAAAGGCGGGCGCAGATCTATGAATAGGGGATGTTGTATGAGTCCCTACGGGCCCTAAATTATCAACGGGCTCCCCCAAGCACGTTAAAAATTCGTCCAAGAGTTGCTCCACCAACTGGAACGCTTAGGGGAGCTCATGTATCAATAACTTCCATTCCTCCCGTTAGATCATCTGTAGCACTCATAGCTATAGCTCTAACTCGATTATTTCCTAATAATTGTTGTACCTCACAAGTCACGTTAATTGGTTGCCTAGTAGTATCGCGACCCTTAACTACCAGAGCGTTGTAAATATTTGGCATTTTGCCTAGAGGAAAAGCTACGTCCAGTACGGGACCAATAATTTGAGCGATACGCCTCATGTTTTTTTTTTTCACGCGCGGAAACACCAGGACCACAAGCATTAGGATTGATTATCATAATATTTAAAGTAAAATATGTCGAAATTTTTGGCAAAAATTAAAATTATCGAAAAAAAGGGATGTCTGATAGCAAGTTGATCAATTAATTAAATCAGAATAAGAATATAGGAGTTAGCAATCAATTTTGTTGGTATCATCCAAACGAATCCAATTCATTCAATTATTTATTTAATTAGTCTATTTATATTCAACCTCAATGTGTTAAATTTCAAGTTCAACCAATCTATTTGCAAATAAATGGATGATGAAAAAAATTGTGAGAAAGTCCTTTATTTTTCTATCAATATGGACAATTCTTTACTCTATTATTTACCGAAATCGAACCCGAACTCTAAAGTATATTTAATTTTTGATTCATTAGCACCGCAACGTAGTTCTTTTTTAGTATATTAATTTATGCCCGACCTATTATTTTTTTGCATGATGGAATTCGGCCTATTTTTCACATCTAGGATATACATATACCCCATATTTCATTGTCAAGAGTTCATTTCTAATTATTTAGTTCTTTCAATCTAAACGGGGGTGGGGTAAGAAATTATAAACTTGAAAACAACGGTAGGGTTATGACATATATATGAAAGAGTATACAATAATGATGTATTTGTCGAATCAAATACATTACATGGTCTAATAATGAACCATTTTGATTAGTTGATAATATTTGTTGAGAATTTGACGACAGATTCCTTTATTTGTATTTTTTTTTAGGGTTAAGGCCTAATTTATGTTGAGTAGACCTTGTTGCTTTGTTGTACAAATTTTTAATTAAAGTTGTAGGGAGGGACTTATGTCACCACAAACAGAGACTAAAGCAAGTGTTGGATTTAAAGCTGGCGTTAAAGATTACAAATTGACTTATTATACTCCTGAGTATGAAACCATACTGATATCTTGGCAGCATTTCGAGTAAGTCCTCAACCCGGAGTCCACCCGAAGAAGCAGGAGTCACAGTAGCCGCCGAATCTTCTACGGGTACATGGACAACTGTATGGACCGACGGACTTACCAGTCTTGATCGTTACAAAGGATGATGCTACTACATCGAGCATGTTGCTGGAGAAGAAAATCAATATATTTGTTATGTAGCTTACCCTTAGACCTTTTTGAGGAAGGCTGTGTTACTAACATGTTTACTTCCATTGTGGGTAATATATTTAGGTTCAAAGCCTTGCGTGCTCTACGTTTGGAGGATTTGCGAATCCCCGTTGCTTATGTAAAAACTTTCCTAGGCCCGCCTCACGGTATCCAAGTTGAAAGAGATAAATTGAACAAGTATGGCCGTCCCCTATTGGGATGCACTATTAAACCTAAGTTGAGGTTATCTGCTAAAAACTATGATCGAGCAGTTTATGAATGTCTTCGCGGTGGACGTGATTTTACCAAAGATGATAAAAACGTGAACTCCCAACCATTTATGCGTTGGAGAGACCGCTTCTTATTTTGTGTTGAAGCAATTTATAAAGCACATGCTGAAACAGGTGAAATCAAAGGGCATTACTTGAATTCCACTTCGGGTACATGTGAAGAAATGATCAAAAGGGTTGTATTTGCCAGAGAATTGGGAGTTTCTATCGTAATGCATGACTACTTAACAGGTGGATTGACTGCAAATACTAGCTTGGCCCATTATTGCCGAGATAATGGTCTACTTCTTCACATCCATCGTGCAATGCACGCCGTTACTGATGATAAGACAGAAAAATCATGGTATGCACTTCCGTGTAATAGTTAAAGCGTTACGTTTATCTGGTGGAGATCATATTCATGCTGGTACCGTAGTAGGTAAGCTTGAAGGGGAAAGAGAAATCACCTTAGGCTTTGTGGATTTACTACGTGATGATTTTACTGAAAAAAGACAGAAGTTGCGGTATTTATTTTACTTAATCGTGGGTTTCTACACCAGGTGTGTCCTGCCCATTGCTTCGGAAGGTATTCACGTTTGGCATATGCCCGCTCTAACCGAGATCTTTGGAGATGATTCCGTACTACAGTTTGGTGGAGGAACCCTAGGACACCCTTGGGGTAATGCGGCAGGTGCTGCTATAGCGAATCGAGTAGCCCTAGAAGCATGTGTACACGCTTGTAATGAAGGACGTGATCTTTCTCGCGAGGGTAATACTATTATTCGCGAGGCTTGCAAATGGAGTCATGAGCTAGCTGCTGCTTGTGAAGTATGGAAGGAAATTAAATTTAAATTCCAAGCAATGGATACAATCTAAACTAAGTAATCACTATTCGTCTCCTTAATTTAATTGTAAATAAAAAAACTCACCCCAATCTTTTATTAAAAGGATTGAGCCGAATAAAATTATTCCATTTATATGTTTACTGTATCGCTCTCTATTTATAGAGACACATTGAGATATATAAGTAAGATAAAAAAAATGGAATAATAAACAACCCAAACTTTTATTATTGTGTTGGATCCCCCAATTAATTCTACGGATCCCTAGGATTGGCAGAATTTGTATATTCTTATATATATATTTCGTCGATTCGGACCATGACGGTAGATATCACGTCAAGTATAAGAACTCCTTCTACCCATCTTGGATATTGTCCTTTTCGTTCCGTATTGGAATAGAATTATTCATTTCGTATATTAGATTATTCTATGAAAAAAAATTCGTCATTTCAAAAAACTAAAGGAGACACTACACTCTATTTATAGTTCCTTATTTTTTTTTTTTTGATGTAAATTTGACACAGCGCGGAAAACTCTGACCTTTTATAAAGGTCTATCATATTTAGTGAATGGATTGAGACCATGGACTTTTACAAAATGGAAAACAATATAATACTGACTCATTATTTAGTTAATATCCGAATAATTTAATTTATATCCTTTATTATGAATTATTATTCTGATAGAAATGAAATTTATTTTCATCAAATGACTATCCATCTATTTTAGTTTCATGCGAATAGGGGGCAAGAAAGCTCTATGAAAAAATGGCGGTTCAGTTCGATGTTGTCTAAAAAAGAGTTAAAACACGGGTGTGGATTAAGTAAATCAACGGACAATCTGAGTCCTATTGAAAATACCAGGAAAAGAGAATATTCGAGTGTAAATGATAGAGAGAAAAAGAGTCAGAGTTGGAGAAATAGTTACCCGTTTAGTTATAGTAATGTTGATCAGTTATTTCGGGGCACGGACATTCGAAATTTGAACTCTGATGATACTTTTTTGGTTATAGATAGTAAGGGGGACAGTTATTCCATATATTTTGATATTGAAAATAATATTTTTGAGATTGACAATGACCATGCTTTTTATACTTTTTGGGATTAAGATTTCCTGAACTCAAGATATAAGAGTGACGATACCTATAATAATCATTACACGTATGATACTAAATATAATTGGAATAATCACATTAATAATTCCATTGACAATTATCTTTATTCTCAAATCCGTATTGGGAGTTCCATTCTAAGCGGTAGTGATAATTACATTGATAATTCCATTCTGAATTACATTTTAAGTGAAGGTAGAAACCTAAGAACTATCACAAATGATAGGAATTTAACTAAAAGAGAAAATCTTGATGTAACTCAAAAAATGAGGGATTTGTGGGTTCAATGCGACAATTGTTATTTCTTAAATTTTTAAAAAAAAAATCACAAAAATCCACCTTAATATTTGTGAACAATTTATCTAGCTTTTCTATTGTTTGTAGCGTATATTTTAATCAAATGTAAGCAAACTAGTTTAGATCTCATGCAATGTATGCACGGTATATATAGAATTTTACTTTTTTTTACTGTATTATTTATGAAATTTAAATTAACTAATAGAGTATTATTTTATTTTTTTACGTTTCTGATCGTTATATTTTGATTTGAAAAATCAAAATCAAAATTATATTAGGGTTTTTTGTCAAACATAACCTTTAAAAAACTTTTTTTTTCCGAACATCACCTTTAAAAAAAAAGTTTGTCAAACACAACCTTTAATAAATTTTTTTTTTGTCAAGCACGACATTTTAGCCAAAGTTTGAGCACTTATAATGGAATGATTTTCAGTCAGTGTTTGAGATAGCAAACGAGGTTGGTTTGAGGTGTTCTTGAACTCGTTGGAAAGGTGGGAGTATAGACTTTCCAACGATTGTCAACACGGTGGTCAAAGGCGGTCTTATGTGGGGTAGATTGGTGTCTAAAGTAAGGCTTGACACATGAGGTTGATGTAAGTCAAAGTAGGATTTTTTCGTGGGTCAATTCACTCCCCTTGAACCACCACTTCTAACCAACGACCACCACAAACAACACAACTACGACATACCCTGCACTCCCCTCAACCTTCATACCAAATTTCAGACCAAACAAAATACCATCACCTCACTAAAAGACCTTCAAAAACCCCTCTAACAACCCGTTGTAAACCAAAACTTCTAACCTTTTCTCTGACCAGTCTTACTTTATGCACCAATCGACCCCACATAAGGCCACCTTTAGCCACCGTGTTGACAACTCCTTGAAAGCCTGTACTCCCACCTTTCCAAAGAGTCCAAAAACACTTCAAACCGACCTAGTTTCCTATCTCAAACATCGACCTCGTTTGCTATCTCAAACATCGACTGAAAGTCACCCCATTACAAGTGCTCAAACTTTGGCCAAAATGTCGTGTTTGACAAAAAAAGATTTATTAAAGGTTGTGTTTGACAAACTTTTTTTTAAAAGTGGTGTTTGGAAAATAAAGTTTTTTAAAGGTTGTGTTTGACAGAAAACCCATTATATTAATCATGAAATGAGTATTTCAATGAATGTTTTTTTCCCGAGAGATTAATCTGTTATTTTACAAAATTTTACTGATAATATATTTTTAACCTCTACTTTTTTTTTCATAAGAAATCAATGAACTTTTATCGTATGATTTTTTAATAAAAAAAAAAATTCTTTTTTATATCATTAAAGGATTGGAGATAAATTTGTGTAGAATATAACAACAACAACAACAACCTTAATCCCAAAATGATTTGGGGTCGGCTGACATGAATCATCCTTTAGAATCATAAATTTGTGTAGAATGTGAAATACTAAATGACATAAATATATAAATAAAAAAAATGAGTAAAGATTAAAAAAAAAATGAGTAGAGGGCATACCCAGCATCAACAAAACCTAATCCAAGAATAGCAATGGCAGATTGAGCTATAATCTTCTTGGTGTTTGGATAATCTGCCTTTATTTTTGTGAATTTTCTGCTGTTTTTGGATTGGTTGGTAGTCCCAGAGGAGATTGTGCTGCATATGAAGCTCTTGCTGCTTGATAGCAACATCATCTTATCTTATGCTTGTTATCTACTAGACTACTGCCAAAACATACAATGTGGTTGTGACCTTGTGATTACGGTTGGATTGTTAGATTTTTGATTTGTATGATGATTGTCAATTTATGTTGCAGGCCTAATTTGGTAATTTTGCTACTTTATGGGTTTCATCTTTCCAACCGTCCACATTTACGGCTTGTAAAAAAACGGTCTGGATTCTCTCTATTACTTATAAACAGTTCAGATTAAATCTTGTGATGATGTAGTGGTTATTATCGTTTCATAAAAGTAATGCGTTAATGAATCAAGACAGAAAATATACTAAAACAAGGGTGTATTAGAGGGGAAATAGAGGGAAATAAATGAAGATTATCCAAATTGATTAAAAAAAAATCCAATTCACTCGTTTTTTTTTAAATAATGTAAGAAAATTATATTGACCTTCTAATTAAGGGCAAAAATATTTCATCATTTTGGATAGAGGTGTATAACTATATAAATGTATTGTAGCCACTAACTTTCAAACCACCTAAACGGAGTTGTTCAATAATATCCAACACAAGCCTTCAACCATTTCGGATCCATCCAGCATCAACCTTCACCCTTAAAGGTAAACAAGAAGAACCATTTCCGATCATATGGAACGGAATACTATTTTTTATTTTTCCTTCGAATGCACCTCTATATCCGGAACCAACATTTGAATCCTCTTCTTACACTTCTCTCGTCTAATACGAAGAATAACGAGTACAAGGAACTATAATACAAATGAAATGTTTTGCTTTTTTAAGAGCATCTCCAACAGTCGAGTAAAATGATTTCTTTGTAAATTTGTAGTTGTTCTACTATTGGATTGCTCCACATGACTATCTTAGGTTGAGTAACTAGCTCCATGAAACTAGTAGCTCAAATAAACCAACAAAAAGAAATATATACCCATTAAATATATGTAAGTTGATCCATCTAAGCAACAATTCTAGTAGCTTAACCATGGGAGGACTTTTGTAGTTAAATGTGTTGTAACTTGAAAAGATGTAAAAAGTTAAGCTAATAGTGTTGTTACTTCCACAATAAATATTCTAACATGAGGCTACTTCATCAGTAATTTCTTCCGTGAGTGTTGCTTAAGACTGATTAAATACTACCACATGAAGGTAATAAAGACAACTTTTGATATTTCCTAGACAATTTACCATGTGATTCGGTATGTATTTGATCCATCCTAAGCTTAAGATAGGTTAAATGAGAATTTGTGTAATTTCTTGGAATAATGGCAATTCTGGTGATAATAGTGTCGAACGTATAACAACATTTGAAACCAATTGAATAGCAAATGAAACAACAATTCTATCTTGATGCCGTATCTTGATGTTAGATTAGTCTGACTAGTATCGAGTATATGAATATGACATCCCCACGAGGAGATTTTGTACATCATTGGACTCAACAGAAAATCAGAATTTTATGTCTGTCAGACCGTCTCATCAACTTAAATATGACGTCGCTTTAATCATCGATAAAAAAAATTGGCATGAGTTGTAGCTACAGCCTACAGACCTGCAATTGTCACACGAGCTCGAGCAGAGCCTTTGAACAAAAGATAAAGGTGCTAGGGATGAGTGGTCAACTTTTGGAGGCTGTGTTGGTACGTCGTAAATAGACAAGTATGGCAAAACCGGTCACCGAAGCTGCACCTGCCAAAATCCCTGAATGTCGAGGCGTCCACCCCGATCTCTCAGTAGTAGTAGTAGTAGTAGTAGTAGTAAGACAATTCTCGGAAGTTGTTTTCTTTTTGGAATCAGGGAACTCCAAAAACAACCTCAAAACCTTAAACATAACATAAAATCATCAAATATGTAAAAACTCTGGAAAACGCCAAAAAAGAAAAAAAAGAAAAAAAAAAAAGACAGTTAGGATCCTTGTTGACAGAAATTAACTCTAAAGTTCCACTTGGACTAATAGGTTCTGCTATCAAACATCATTTCCCAGACATCCATATTTCCTAGGAAATACAGATGTCTGGGAAATACGGATGTCTATTTACCATGATCGGAACGATCTATTGTATGATATACGGATGTCTAGGAAATACGGATGTCTGGGAAGTGATCCCTGTGTTCGTACAGAAACGCTCTAGCTTGATTTTTAAGATCACTAGGAGCATGCTTGATGGTAATGCTTTGATTTTCCATCTCGATCCCAATAATGGTCTCCAACCGGGGACTGTCCTCACCCCTATAAAGATGCGCATAAACACTCCCTCCCACGAGCTCGGTCATGCGGAGACAGTGAGACACTCCCTCCGAGCGGAACCAACAGTGACGTGTGCAATCAAGAGCACCCCTTACCTCTGGACTGACTATGCGAAGCATGAGTCCTCCGACTACTGCTCGGAGGTACGGAACGGGATATGTGCACTTGTCACGTCTACACCCTTGTCCGTACTAGTACACTATATAAATAGATGACAATGTTCACCTAAATAGGTATATAATCTCACTCTCTAAGCTCATCATTTCTCTCTACAATATGTCGGCATGAATAAATCCTCGAGGAATTCGGTCGGTCGGACCACGTGAGGTATAATCTGACTTAGGCATCGGACAGGCTTTCCTCGAAACCCCCCGATGCTAAGTTTGTTGCATGCTTTCAGGTGATAACAACGAGCACAACAGAAACAAGGACCTACGTCCGCACAAAATCAGTCAAGCATCTCATCATTAGTCTTGTGTAATTTACATAAACAATTGTCTAACTTTTACCCAAAACAGTGGAAAATAGTTTAATTCCTAGCATTTCCAAGGAACTCGTCCTGAATTTAATTGTAAATATAGCGGAAGTAGCCAAAGTAACAATAGTAACCGTGAGAGTAGTGAAAGTAATACGAAGTAGTATTAATAGGGGATGTAGTGAAAGTAATAATTCTAACACCGAGAGTAGTGAATGTGTCTCATAAGTTGGTTTATAAATTTTACGTCTCATCATAATTTTAAGATATACGAGTAGTATAGAAGAGTATATTTAAATGGTAATTGTATGATTTAGGCAAGTATAAAGCAATTCTGTTTCATAGAAAATAAAATTTAAATGGTAAATAGACATCGTTCCGATCGTGGCTAAGATGTCTTTTTTTCTTTTTTATGATATACGGATGTCTAGGAAATACGGATGTCTGGGAAGTGATCCCTGTGTTCGTCTGTTCATCATTATTCCTAGCTATCAAACATCATTTCCCCGACATCCGTACTTCCTAGAGCCAACGTTCCCACATTCAATTCCTCATAAATTCCCAAAAACGGGCACTTTCAAACAAGGGCCCTCCAGTCTGAACTCTAAATAGCTGTGTAGATAAGCTTATGTCTAAATCGAAATTTAATGGCAGGTGGTCGTGCATAGTAAGCTTATTTCTTCCAAAAATAAAAATGAACTACAAGTCTGCAACCATCAAGTGAAAAAAATCCACGGCACTGCTGTGGAGAAAGACGGGCAAACGTAACTAATGCATTCAACTACTTGACTTCATAGAGCGTAGAACAGTTCATGATTTCATGCAAATAGAGCAAAATTTAGGAAGAAACTATAGCTGCATACTGAGCAAAAGTTACCTTTTGTCCCGCTGATTTAGCATGGAGCACAGCACCAATGAGATCAGCATCACATGTGAGCAACACTTTATCACTTTCATCGTCTTCATACTACACACCAATGGAAAGCTAATCACTAATGCAAACATCTATATAATAATAATAATAAACAAAAAAAACAAGGGTCTAAAAAGTAAAAAAGGTAGATCAGTTACACTCACCAGCAGTTGTGGACGGCTGGCATCTTCACTTGAACCTATTCTTTGTACAACCGTGGTTATGAGCTCATCCAAATTCTCGGTTGCTGAAGAAATATTTACAGAAAAAAAGTAGCATCATGAATAAAATACTATACACCAGCACAAGGAATCAGAGAGCTTTGAAATGAAGCAATTGTGCCAAATTTTATAATAGCTCCTTTAGATATAAAAATTTGCCTTCTCTCAAAAATAATTTGTTCCACAATTATTCACCTTTCGTAAGGTTCTTTGCAGTTGAACAGTACATACATGATACTTACCAGAATTAAACCGGTGAACACGACCCTTGGGATCCTCAAATTTAAATGAAATAGAACTTCCAAGACCAAGTGATGGATATCTTCCCAAATCCGTAGCTTCAGAGTTCATTAACGCAGCTGACATTTCGCTGTAAATAGTGAACTGATAAATCTATAAAATATTATTAAAAGGCTAGTCTAAAAATGCCACGTAGACACTGCCACATGGGAAGAAAAAAAGCCACGTACACAATAACAATGTGACATTATCAATTTATTATTATATTGCATTAATTTAATTCACTTATTTCCATTAAAAATCCATCCATATTCCATTAGCTTTAAAGTTAATTAACTCAAAAAAAAACTACAATAAAAAAATACGCATTAACTATAAGTTAATAATTTCAAGATATTTCATATGGAGTAGTATTATACGTATTCGAAATAAAAAAACTGAATACATAAGAAATTAAGAATGAAGAAGAATAAATGAAGTTGAAACCAAAAAAAAATTGTATTGTCACTAATTCACTACTTTTTTTTTTTGAAAAATTTTGTTACTATAACTTTGTTGTATATAGAAGATGTTTTACAGAACTAATTAATCGACAAATGAGTATTAAAGATCATATAAATATTTTCTTAGGAAAATACAAAATATATGGAAAAGAAAATATTTATTTAATTTAAGTAATTTACAAACAAATTCTGTAAATATTTAAGTGAAATTAAACATTAATAATAGAATTTTAAAAGGTAGTAATACTGTGTATTTATTACATGAAATTATTTCACGTAAAGGATAAGATTTTGGAAAATATAAAATATATGGAAAAGAAAATATTTATTTAATTTAAGTAATTTACAAACAAATTCTGTAAATACTTAAGTAAATTAAACACTAATAATAGAATTTTGGGTAGTAATACCATGTATTTACTTTTCATAGTATAAAGCTACAAATTTAAAAAAATTATATTTAAGTTCTGCGTAAAATAAAAAAGTTCAACTTCATAGTTATGAAGTCAAATAACCAACTCTGGTTCCTTCCTTGCTAATCTCTAAATCACGTGATTAGTATTTGTAATCTGCTTATAAGGTGATTAGTTTGCTTACATGTATTTTTTTTGTTGACATGTAGGTAGTACGTATAGATTGTAATTGAACAGCTAATATGGAAGATGTTGTGCATTCATTAAGTAGTTTGATTTACATTGCTAAGACAAATTCGTCCTATTTCAAGATTCCGACAGATTTGCGGTATGTGATTAGTCACAACAATTGTTTGGTTTGAAACATGATGTAGAATATTCGGTTGTTACCCTACAAAGTAACTAAATACAATGAAAAATGATTATGCATATGACTTTAGGCAACAAGTTATATCATCATGTTTAGAATGTTATGTAGATTATAACTGTAATACAACTCCAATTCACAAGATAGTCCATCAAAATGAATTTATGTTTGCATATTTTGTCATTAACATAAGAATTTCCACGTAAATAAAACTACGTGTTCCTTCTTTGTTTATAATGTCATCACATTAAGTACACGTCGACTTACTAACAAAAAAGTACACTTAGACTTTGCAACCCACTTTGAACAAACATATGCATGAATAAGTTTTAAGAAGGATTATACTCTATATTAACTACCCACTTCTCAAACTAAATTCTTCCCTATTTTAAATCTTACCGCAACATGGATTATTTCACAACATGTGTCAACCATTTTACATTTTATCTTAAAATCTTTTATTTATAGTTGAAAAAAACATTGGTCTCCATTTTCCTTCCCCTTCATTAAATTTTCGTATCAAAACAAAGTTTTAAGGAAGCGTCTTGATAAAACATGTGCATTGCACGGGTCACAAAACTAGTTAATATCTAAAATAGCACAAGTTCTTGTTTAAGGCGGGCATATCCGTCTTAAACATAGAACGGGTCAAACATGATAGATGGGACAAAAACATAATGCCTATAAACTAGCAAAAGGCTTGTCCCATCTATCCAAGTAGGGTGCTATTTGACCCGTTTTAAATTTCAGACGGATATGCCCGTCTTAAGAGAAACCAACTGCTAAAATAGTAGACCAGAGTTCAAGGTTCAAACAAGATGAATGCTAACCTATGAGAATCAGAATCATCTGGTGGTTCTAAGGCAAGGGCCGAATCCCAAAACCTCTGCATCATAGTAGTTGCCATCTCATTCATAGCTCCAGAGCCACTCTCAACCTTCCAACACACCCAAGAAAAACATATGAAGTGAGATCTAGTCTAGATAGCAAAGATTTTCAGAAAACAAAAAGTAACCACGAAACAGCCAAACCAAAGAGCAGCTTTGAGTTCTATAACGGCCAAAAACTGCAGAAGTAAAAGCAATGACCCCTACTCAAATAAAACAGGCAATATACATATTGCCATAGTTAGGCAGCATACTGAGAAAGAACTAGTTCCTCGACGTCTAGAATGGATATTTAAAATCCATGCATGAACCCAAAGTCCACATATGCAAACATCTGATTTGCATTGGAAACATCAATGGTTAATAGTAGTAGAGTATATTTTATCATAATCTAATTACAAACAGATAATTAGATAAATCTCCAAGCTTGTTTAGTTTTTATTTTTCAAGAGAAATCTCAAAGCTTCTATTTTCTTAATAGAATCTCAATTCGTGTTCGATAATAACAAATAAGCACATACGCTGATCCTTCTCCTAATCAATCAGCTCTTAAGTTTATCATGAATGGAAGTTTAGTATTCTGTTGCACTAATCGGTCTGTATCACTCGTTAAAACTAATATTATAGATCAAGAGAGAGGGAAAAAAAAAAAAAAAAAAAAAAAAAAAAAAAAAAGGAACAAAAATATTTTTAAAATTCAAGTTGTGCTGGAACTTTTAACAAATACACACAGAATATTAAGCTCATATCCTAAGTGGCAGTGAAAACTGAAATAGAGTTCAAATATTAAGCTCATATCCAAAGTTGCAGTGAAAACTGAAATAGAGTTTATCTGACGAAAGATTGATTTTAGCAAAGCTTATAATTTACCATTTGGGGAAAAATCATACTCAGCATAAATGAATGTCCATTTTTATTATCTGATTTCTTTTGCCATCTGGCTCATCACAGAAAATTTGAAAATAAGATGACAGACACAGAGTATAAACCGGCACAAAAGCAGAGATTGGATAATCCAGAAGGCAGAAAAATGAGGGAACTAATTGCCACCCCAACGAAGCACGTGTGATGTCTACAAATAGACAATTAAACCACATACCATGGATATGGCAGCATGAGTCAACTGTAGGACATCAACACAAGCAACAATTGATCCATCTGGACAATAGCAACAATCAGGAGAACTATCAATAGGCTGATGAGACTGTTGACACTTAATGAGGTTAGTTATCAGCTTCTTACCTCTATCCAAAACAGGAAGATGAAGAAATTTTCCATCATGCATTATATGTAGTGCTTCAAGAATTGTTGTATCTACGGTCCCACATTCAGGATTGGCCGTCATCACCTTAGATAAGCACATGCAAAGTCAGACACCAAGCACCACAGGACTAAGCATAATTGCTTCCTTGTTAGCAGATTTTAATAGACAATTTCCGCAATAAGTATTTTTTTCAAACCTTTTCGACTGAAGTTAGTTCAGGTGACAGGTTCGATGCTACAACCCGCATTAGAATATCCCTTGAGCTGCAAAATAAACAAATGGACCTTTAAAACCAGAAAGTATCAGAATATGAGAAAGAAAAATCAGGTGAAGGACAATACGTTAGGATCCCAAGAACTTTGCTACTACTTGTTATAATTACTGAATTAACACGGGCATCCCGCATCCTTTTTGCAGCAACATGAACAGGATCTGATGGCGAGACAGTTGCTGCCCTGAAACACAAGCATTCATAAAAAAAAAAAAAAAAAAAATCACAAAAGAGAATAATTCACAAACAACGCGCTTGATATGAAAGGAGCATTTTATTTATGCATACTTGATATTTTCAGTGATTATAGTCGACAATGAAGGCTTGAACATTCTCTCCCTTAATGTTTCAATGAACGCAGTTGGTGCTGGAAAAGGGGGAAAATGAGAAAGTATTAGATAAGTAGCTCAACATATGAATTTCAAACAAACCCGGTTCAAAGAAAACCCTGATACCAAAGCAACAACCTGACAAGTTTTACTCATAAAGAATTGCTTTCAGCACACTGAGGGAAGAGAGGATGAAGGATAACAACCAACCATTAAAATTGTTTCCCATCTGGCGCTCAACTCCCTCAACTGCAGCAGCAATTGCACTTCCCTGCTCAGCTGCTTTCTCCATTCTTGATATGGCATCATATAGACACTTTGTGATGTCCAACAAGGCAATCACTTCCCCGTTTTCGACAACAGGAAGATGCCTAAATTTTCCTATGACAGATTGTAAAAGAAAATTAGACAATTCCTAACATCAAGATGTCAGCTATAACTGACATGACAACTAAAAAAGAGATTATCAACTCCCTTTTTTAAAAGCAACATGTAGTCCAATTAGTATATCTACTAGCCAAAGTAAAAACTTGAAGACTATGCCATGGTTGAAAATGTAGTCCAAATGGTAGAAAAACGACGTGCTTTATCTTAAATCAATACTCATTTAACCTATGCAAACAATTTTTGTTGATCATTATTGTAATTGGAGTACGTCATTGTGGCTAGAGATCAGTCAAAGCCAGTATATCTAGTAACACAATGTTCAATCCCTTCAGTAAAGTAGATACACAACCAAACGTTACTTGTCATATCTAGTAACATAAACTACATCAATAAACTAGCCGTCTATTGAAGTCACTAACTACCACAACTGAGAACTCGACACAATGTCACATAAGTAAAATCCATGAGTATAAATCTCGTAAGATCAATAACACAATAACAAATGCAATTAAAACTCCAATGGCTAGCTCACCTTGCACCATTTTCTGAAGAGCCTCAATTCCCAAAGTATCAGAAGTAACAAATATCGGATTCCTAGTCATAATTTTGGACACAACAGTCTGGTCGGGCCTCAGCTCCTCGGCTATAACTCTAGTAGCAATATCCTAAAACCGCCGTCAAAACAACATCATCAACAAGTCAACAACAACGACAACAACAAACTCGAAGAGATACGAGCATCAAATGAGAATATAAAACCTTATCAGTAAGAATGCCAGACAACAAGGCATTAGAATCAGTCAATAAAACAGCATCAACACGGCGAGCCGCCATTCTACGACAAGCATCGGAGACAGAAGTACCCTCGGGTATAGTCAACGCCTTGGTTAGCCTTAACTTCTTCACCGTCCTCTCCGCTACCGCCGTCGACCTAACATTTCATTATTTATCAAAATTACAAAAATAACAACAATTGAAGAACATATGAAAAAAAATAAGTAGAGAAATTACGAAGGAGAGGTAGGTCTGGAAGAGGTGCTGTTGACGGCGGAGCCATTTTCCGACGGCGGCGGAGGAGGGAATTTTTTAGCAGCAGGTAATCTTTTCTGTGTCATGCTCGTCCGGCGCGGCGGCGGAGGCGGTGGCGCCTGTGAACTCATCGTTTTCTAAAAATTCCTTTTTTAAATAAAATAAAATAAAATAAAATAAATAGGGGAGAATATATGATAAAAAAAAGTTGAGAATATATGAGGTATTTTCGATTAAATTGGAAAATTTGAAATTAGGTTTTTGGTTTTGTTACTGCTGCTGCTTCTTCTCCTCCTCTTCCGTTGACGAATTTGTCTCTCTTTATATTCCACCCGAAATTGTTTTTGATTTAAAATTAAATTTAAGTTACAAGTGTTGTTTTTACGTTGTTTGGTTTTATGAGTTTCCCACCCAAATGATGGGAGTTCAAATGTTACGTTACGTTTTTTTTTTTTTTTTTTTTTTTTTTTTTTTTTTGACAGCAAAATGTTACGTTTTGTTGAGGAGCTGCATTTTGTTTCTTTTGTTATATACCGGGGTACAGGTAAAAAATTCTCTTTTTTTTTTGTCTAAACAATCCGGTAATCCAAACCACGTTGGGCCGAATAATCCGGATTTTGGGGCGTGTCCAAGGATTACGGTATTTAAACCCCTCACAATCGTAGTTGTGCATACAAAAATAACTTATGATGAATGATGAATGTGTTTTCACTTTTTCTCTTGTGTGCATACAATTTGTGTTAGTCTCAACATAAATTCTAATTTGTAATGGATGTTATCCGTCACAAGGTGAAAACGGGGCGAATCGATACCATTTACATTAATATGGGTTTGGATAGTGGATAGATAGTGGGTTGTTAATAATATTAGTGAATAGTGTAGTGGGGAAGCTAATATTATTTTATTAGGGGTGGGGGACAATTATTAGTACAAACCCATCAAATCTGTGTAAGGGGGCACTAAAAACTCAAACACAATCTCATGCTACCAAATTTTCAAATCTTCAACCTACATTCTTCATTCTTCATAATTTTTTTTTGGTGTAATGTAAGCTTTTATTAATGAATGACAAATCATAGGCAGTGAACACAATTTCTCGACTACACTCTTTTTGCAATGCTTAGCTACTTAAACAAATTACATATGAATGCCCAACTTTAGTAGCCATCTACGATCTCTATTAGGCAAAATAGGACTAATCTTGTGCAATATACGAGCCCTGATCATATTCTTCAAATCATTGACAATCTTAGCAGGTAGAGTAAGAGATAAGCTCAACCTGCAAGAATTCCTTTCCTGCCAAATGTAATACCAGCAAGCAACACAAGCCATTCTGCATACTGATTTCTGAAGTTTGGAGCACCCAAAGTAAGCTCCTTGTAATCTCAAATGCAACCAATGTTCAATGCCACTGATAATCTGGTAACTGTATGTGCATAACATAAACAGGTGTGTATGAGATTCCACATCCTGCTCACATAAGACACACCTATCCTGATCACAAATATCTAGATGCATTAGTTTCTCCCTGGTATTCAACCCCTTCTGCATAACTAACCAACCATTGAAGGAATGTTTAGGTAGGCACATTCCAAGTATCCCACACAGTTTTATACCACTGGACAGGGGGTGTGGTCCCTACAGCCAGTGATAACCAGTCCTAATAGAATACCCTTTCGAATCAGGCATCCATTGTCCATTAACTAGCCACCTCTCAAAGTATCCTTAACTCTGCAAATATTCCTCCAGTTCCAGTTGGAATCAGGAGGAGGTTAATGAGAATTCCAGTCAGTACCTTTTAGATACACATGATCAATCCAAAGAACCCAAAGCCTATCAGCCTTAGTATAAATCCAGTTGACCAACTTCCCAACAGCTACAATGTTCCACACCCCAGCTTCTTTTATATTCAATCCTCCCTCTTGTTTACTGCAGCAAACTTTTTCCCAAGCCACTAGAGGAATTCTGTGATACTCAGTATCACCACTCCACAAATAGTTCCTGCAAATAGCTTCTATCCTTTTGATAACACCTTTAGGGATTAAAAAAATAGAGGCCCAATAATTATGGAGAGTATTAAGCACAGAAGTAATAAGCACAAATCTACCTGTATAGCTAAGCTTTCTTGCACCTATACCTCTCACTCTAGTCTCTATTCTTTCCAAAAGGATGTTACAGTCTTGCCTTGTCAATCTCCCTGGCTGAATTGGAACTCCCAGGTATTTAAAAGGTAATAATCCCTCCTGGAAGCCAGAAACTTGAGTAATATCTTGTTTCAGATCCTTAGAAACTCCATTGAATACCACCTCAGATTTAGAGGCATTAACTTTCAAACCAGATGCAGTAGAGAAGGTAGACAAAGCTCTTAATACCAACATAATTGATCTTGTATCACCCTTACAAAACATAAGGAGGTCATCAGCAAATAAGAGATGGGTTAGCTTCAAACTTTTACACAATGGGTGATATCTAAAAAACCACATATCAGTAGCAAAATCCATTATCCTTGACAAATACTCCATGCAGATACAGAAGATGAGAGGTGAAATAGGATTACCCTGCCTCAATCCTCTCTTCCCCTTAAAAAATTCAAACTGAGACCCATTCAAGTTAAGAGTATAAGTAGTAGAAGTGACACAAACCATAATCAGGTGCCTAAATTTTTCAGGGAAATTTAGAGCCACCAGCATGTAATCCACAAATGACCATTCTATAGAATCATAGGCCTTCTGCAGGTCCAATTTAAACATACACCTAGGAGAAGCCATCTCCCTATTATAGAGCCTAATTAGGTCCTGACAGATCAAAATATTCTCAAGTATACACCTGCCCTTCACAAATGCCCCTTGGTTCCTACTAATGATATCTGGTAAAACTAAGGCCAGCCTAGTGCACATGATCTTAGATATAGCTTTGTAGAGAACATCACAACAGGATATTGGTCTAAAATGCTTCACACTAGTTGGCATGTCCAATTTTGGGATCAAAGTAATAATTGTAGCATTTATCTGATTTAACAGTTTGCCAGTCTAAAAAAAATTAACAACAGCACCACAGATTTCATCACCTATAGTATCCTAATCATCCCTATAGAACTGACTGGTGTATCCATCAGGTCCAGGTGATTTCTCTTTTGGAATACTAAAAATGCTCTTTTTAACCTCATCTGTTGTGACAGGCTTAGACAAGATTTTCCAATGAGCCTCAGTACAATAAGGACCTCTACCAACTACATGATTTTGTACTGCAATAACCTCAGTGTGAGTTCCCAGAAGACCCTGATAATACCTTAGAAAGGCATTTTGAATAACATCTCCTTCTGTACATAAATTTCCATCCTGATCTTCAATCTGAAACACTTTATTAAGCATCAACCTCTTCTTAATACTATGATGAAAATACGAAGTATTTAAATCTCCTTTAATTGACCACTGCACTTTAGCCTTCTGTGACAAAAAACTATCTCTGGCAGTAATAAGTTCCTTCAGATTGTGAGCCAAATCCATTTCCTGTTGGATTAGATCAAGATTCCTAGGGTCACCCATTAGCTCTTGCTGAATATGATCCAAAGCAATACTAGCAATGTCAGTAGTATTTTCTATATCAGAAAAGCACTATTATTTAGAGCCTTAAAAACAGGTTTAAGAGCTTTCAACTTTTTAACCACTCTAAACATCCTAGTGCCTTGATACACTTGATTCCAAACACTCTCAACACTTTCCTTGAAGCTATCAGCTGTCCCCCACATATTAAAATACTTAAAACTCTTTTTATCACCAATATCAAACCTTCTATCCACCAGAGTACAGGGACAGTGATCAAACAATCCCTCAAGGTGAAAATGAGCAATGTAATCCCCAAACATTTTCATCAATTCCAAATTTCCCATAGCTCTATCAAGTCTACTATATACCCTATCAGTTGCCTCTTGTTTGTTAGACCAACTAAATAAGGCACCAGTAGCTGTGATATCTTCCATACAACATAAAGAGACACACTCTTGAAAATGCTCCATCTCAGCTTCAGTTGTATGTCCCCCAAGTCTTTCCACAGGAGATAAAACAGTATTAAAATCCCCCAGTCAAAGCCAAGGATCAGAACAGTGATTTGCCACCTCCTTCAGAAAATTCCATAACTCACCTCTTTCATGGAGACCATTAAAAGCATATATCATAGTGAGATAAAATTTCTTCCCATCAGTCTTAGAATGATCCAGCATATGAATAAATTGAGCACCATATGCTAAAAATTGAATATCAAAACATTGAGATCTCCAAATCCAGATTCTACCTCCTTTATGCCAACTGCAGTTAGTGGTCACACTCCAACCATCACAAATAAAAGTTTCTCTCTTGAGCAAAGTACTAGGTTTTAGTTTTGTTTCTAGTAACCCAACCAGACCAACTCCATGATTGTGCATAAACCATTTGACCACCTTTTGCTTATTCAGGTCATTAAGACCCCTAACATTCCAGAAGCCAATGTTATGCATTGGCACTGGTATCAGGAGGATCCTTCCCACTCTCCACTACTCCTCCTCCAGGAGTAGCTGTGTTCTTTAAAGCATCCACAAATGTATACTGACTGAATCTTCCAGACAATCTGACTCCAACCATTCCACCTTGTCTATTCAATTTTATAATATGCTTAGCAGGTGTAGATTTAACAACTGGGGTAGCTCTAACCTGGTCAAGTGGGGGAAATAGATCAGGTGTAAAAATAGAAGGAGACAATTTTACTGAAGGCTTGGTTTTTTGAATAGGTTTCCAAACTTGTTTAGGTTTAGGTTGAGCTTTTACCAGTTGGTTTGTTTTATTACCCCTAACAAGTTTATGCTTAAGTTTCCTACATTGAGAGGCCTCATGTTCTATACCATTACATCTAGTACAAGAAATGGGTCTACATTCATATTCCACATTCACAGTAACCTTCATACCCTTCTCATCCAAGAACTGTACCTTATCTGGTAGTTTTTGGTCCATTTGAAGCTCCACCAACACTTTAGCATAACTCAGCCTGACCTTATCAACTGTTGCCCCATCCATTTGGACATACTTACCCACAAGGTCAGCAATTCTAGGCAAACATTTACCCTAAAATTTGGGAGGTATACCAGCCAATCTAACCCAGACAGGTACCACAACAACCTTTTCCTTCACCAAATCCATATCAACATGCCATGGTTTAATAATAACCGGTTTATTATCAAACAAATAGTAACCAGATTTCAAAAGTGCTTCTCTATCCGCAGGCTTGGTAAATCTTACAATAAATATGCCATTATCGAGGAAGGAAACTCTATCAATACCAAACCCATCCCAAACACGATAGACATAACTCTCAATAGCATCCCAAGGTGGGTTAGCACCCAAAATATAACAGAAAACAGAGTTATTCCAAAAGGCTACCTCTGGTTTGATATCCTCAGGAGTAAACTGGAGAAGGTCTATCAGCTCCTCATCTTCATCAATTGTATCCATCACCGGTATGTTATTTCCACCTTGCTTTAGTGTCCAACCTCCATCAGGAAGTTCATCCTCTACTTCTTCTGCAAGGTCGAGAACTGGTATACCATTCAAGTCATGAATGTAATACTACGGTTTTATGTGTCTATGGGTACTCTATCGAGTGGGGCTTACTCTGTCGAGTAAGTTGTTTTTAACGCAAAACAGTAGACTGCCTATAGGGTACTCGATCGAGTAAGTTGGGGACTCGATCGAGTAAAGGCCACTCGATTGAGTAAGTCACTAACTCGATCGAGTAAGTGTGTTTTACGGGCTAAGTTTGACGGGTTTTGTTAATAATACGAGATTAATATAAAAGGGTTTGTCATTATTTCTTAAACATATTTTCAACATCCTAAACATTTCAAGAGACGATTAGAGGTTACGTGCTTTGCTTCTCTCGCATTATTGGCAAATCCCTAAGCTAAGTTCGTCGAATCATCTTGTTCTTTACACCCTTGTGATCATCGTGTCAGGGGTAAGTTCCTTGTATAATTTATGTTGTGTTTCGTTGAGTTTCTTTAAAACCCTAATTGGGTATCGTTGGGGGTTTTGGGTGATTTGTATGGTTGTGGTGGTAATTGTATGTATGCATGTTATAGGAGGAGGATTCATAGAGGAGACTTTCTGATTAGCTGCTAGATCGTCTGTGGTGATTTCTATCTCAGGCAGGGTTTCCCTACTTAGTATTGGTTACATAATGTGTTGGTGATTGTTGTTGTTGTTGTTGATTAATTATCATATTGGAATTGGTTTTGGTAATTATTGATTGTGTAAGGTGATTGTTGTATAACTGTCTGTGATCGTCGGGGTGCGTCCCTGGCTGAGTGGAGTCACTTGTGAGAGTGGCTTCACGCCCTTGATTCGCCTTCTGTGGAACCCGTCACAGAAGGGATGTGGACATTAATGAACATGGGTTTATCGCTCGGATAAGATGAGCAGGGCTTAGGTGGGAACGGTTGCGGTCTCCCACTGGCGGCGAGGAGTACTTGTTGCGATGGGTACTCTGGCAGAGCTACACACTTCGGTGTGTAGTAAGGTGTGTGGAGATGGGATGGAGTTGTGGTGATTTAGTTGTGCTGATTGAGTTGTTTGTTGTATTGTCTTATTGCAGCTGTTTGTTTTATGTAATCAGTACTGACCCCGTTTAAATGTTTTAAAAACTGTGGTGATCCATTCGGGGATCGTGAGCAGTTGTTGAGCAAGTATGATGGCTTACGCGAGGGATACCTGAGATGGAGTCATTACATGTCGTAGAGTCTTCCACTGTGTCATGAACTAGTTGTTTTAGTCGTTTGGATTTTGAGAACGTTTGTATTTCTTTTATCAGTTTTGGGATTTGGTTTGTATCACTTAAAATTTATTACTATTTAAGTACGTTTCGTTATTGTCCATTTGATTATCATTGCCTCGGGTAACCGATATGGTAGCATTCTCATACCTTAAGTGGTTCTGGTAAGGCACTTGGAGTATGGGGGTGTTACAAAGTGGTATCAGAGCGACGATCTTGAAACCTGTAACCAATGACCTAACGAACATAGGGAGTCAAACTAAAATGAACCCGGGTAGGAGTTGTAGGAGCTAATGCAAAGACTTAGGAGACGTCCTAAAGTCGCGAACTCGCCTTACAACTTTGAACCGGTCACTGTGGGGGTGTGTGTCGGGATCGCTATGTGATTATCTTGTATTGTGTATCTATGTAGTAATGTGTTGTGTGAATTGGTGGATGCAAGCATGTGGAGGATAGGAGATGTGAGGTGAAATATGATGATGATATGATTACATATGTTGTTGATTGAATACTTGAATTGCATGATAGTTGATCTATAATGTGGCTTATTAAAAACATGGAAAGGAAGTTATTGTTGTTTGTGTATATATATATATATATATATATATATATATATGTTTGTTTGTCGTTTTGCATAAAAGTATAGATGGGTGGAAGTGTTGAGTTGAACATACGGGTAGTATACGAGTCAACATGACTCGATCGAGTGGGGGGCACTCGATCGAGTAGGTGAGTGACTCGATCGAGTGGGTGTAACTCGATCGAGTAGGTAGTTTTTCGTTTCTGGGCACTCGATCGAGTATGTTTGGGCACTCGATCGAGTGGGGTCAACTCGATCGAGTAAGGAGGTGGCTCGATCGAGTACGTTTTTGGATGCATTCTCGTCAGGTTCTGGAGTCGAGGCACTCGATCGAGTAAGTGGGCAACTCGATCGAGTGACCTCAATTCGATCGAGTGGGTTGTGGCACTCGATCGAGTAGGTGCTGTACAGGTCGTTTTCGTGTTTTGAGATATGAGATGTGTGTTCATGTTTACCTTTTCTTATATAGTTTCAAGATGCCGCCAAAGAGAACCGCGTTGTATGCTAGGGCAGAGAACATGAGTGTGGATGAGATTGTTAAGATGTTGGAGCACCAATATGCTCTTACTGAGGCTTTCAAGAAGATGGGTAAAGATAAAGAGGCGGGGCCAGATCACTCCAAAATAAGTATACATATAGCGAGGTTTAATCCTAAAGAATACATGGGAACCGGGGCGCCAATTCTGTTGGATAACTGGCATAGAGAGATAGAGAACATACTCATTCTGGTTCATTGCCCAGAGGAACTTCGAGTGGAACAAGCTGCGTTCTACTTGAGGGAAGCAGCTGGAGTGTGGTCGGATAAGGTTAAGGTGAGTGCTCTGGACTTGTATGTGAAACAGGGGTTGACTGCGATACCGTGGGATGAGTTTAAGAGGGCTATGAGGCGAGAGTTTTTGCCGGAGCATGTGCGTAGTAAGCTGAGAGAGGAGTTTGATGACTTCAAGATGACTTCTAACATGACAGTTGCTGAGTATTATCATAAGTTTAACGAGAAATCTAGGTACGCAGAGGATATAGGGCTGAACCAAGAGAACTTGGCCTTGAGATTTGAGAAGGGGTTGACACCTAAGATCATGGAGAAGTTGCCGGTAGGGGTCCTTACTGATGTTAAGGAGGTGTATGAGTATGCCGAGAGAGCTGAGAGGTTAGTATAGATGACCAAGGAGAACCGAGAGAGAGCTTCTGAGAAGAGGAAGGCTGAGAGTGAGGGTGGTGGTCAGTCTAGTTATAAGAGGGGTGGCCATAACCAGGCGAGACCTTACTCTTCAGGGTCGGGGTTTAGCGGTGGAGCTTCTTACGAGCGTGGCCGTGGTGGTGGTAGTGGCAGTTGGGGCTTGTCTTACTTTAACTGTGTCGGTGTGGGCCACAAGAGGCATGAGTGTACCAGTACTGTGAGTGGAGGTTTCCAGAGGCCGTCACAGGGGAGTTTATCTCAGGGTCCATCGCAGAGTTATGCTAGTAACAGGCCGGCTGGGTCGTGGAATAATCGGGGTGGTCAGAGTAATAACAATGGCGGGGCTAACCACAATGGCGGTAATTCATATCAGAGACCGACGACGAACAACAATAACCAGGGGTCGGCTGCTAAGCCTTCTACCTCAGCTAGTACTGTCCAGGGAGGTGGGCAGAAGACCAGTGGTAAGTTGTTTATAATGGAGAAGAAAGCAGCAGAGGATGATGCTCACGTTATCACCGGTACTTTTCTTGTTAATGGAGTCTTTACCTTTGTTTTGTTTGATTCGGGGGCGTCACAGTCGTTTGTATCATCGAGTCATGCTAAACTTTTGGGTTTGAGTGAGTATGAGTCTGTAAAAGAGGAAGTTTTTATACCGTCGGGTGAGTCTGTATCTTGTGGGCGGTTGTATAAAGGTGTGTCTATGATAGTTGGGTAGGTTGACCTACCAGTGGACTTGTTAGAGTTTCCTTTGGAGGGTTTTGAGATGATAGTTGGTATGGACTGGTTGGGTAAATATAAGGCTAAGATAGATTGTCATCAAAAGAGGGTTTCTTTGAGAGGTCCTAAGGGGATTAGTGTATCTTATCATGGGTTTGTTATCAAACCCAAAGTCAAGTTGATTGCAGCAGTGACCTTGAAGTCTTATCTGAGGAAGGGGTGTCCGTTGATCTTATGCCATGTGAGAGACCATAGTATGGAGAGTCCGATAGTTGAGCAGATACTGGTGGTGGGAGAGTTTCCATATGTCTTTCCAGATGAGATACTGGGTTTGCCACCAAAGAGGGAGATAGATTTCAATGTTGAGTTGAAAACGGGGACGAGACCAATCTCTAAGGCACCGTACCGTATGGGTCCTAAGGAGTTGCAGGAGCTGAAGAAACAGCCGGATGATCTGATTGAGAAGGGATACATTAGACCTAGTGTATCACCGTGGGGAGCACCAGTCTTGTTTGTGACAAAGAAAGATGAGAGTTTGAGGTTATGCATCGATTATAGGGAGCTGAACAGAGTTACAGTGAAGAACAAGTATCCTTTGCCGAGGATAGATGATTTGTTTGATCAGTTGAACGGTGCATCGATCTTTTCTAAGATCATTTGAGGTCGGGTTACCATCAGGTGAAGATTCGGGAGGAGGACATACCGAAGACAGCTTTTACATCGAGGTATGGTCACTATGAGTATGTTGTGATGCCCTTTTGGTTGTCTAATGCACCTGCAGTGTCTATGGATTTGATGAACCGGGTCTTCAGTCAGTTCCTAGATCGGTTTGTTGTGGTCTTTATCGATGATATCCTAGTCTTTTCTAAGACTAAGGAGGAGCATGAGGATCATTTGAGGATAGTGATACCGTCGTTTTGTATCAAAATTAAATTTATAATTCCAAACTAAAACTATAGCAAGTGATAGTAAGGGTCGAACCACAGAGAGACAAGATCAATTTTGTTTGCTATTTTCAGTCTATAAAAGTAACAATTAAATGGGGGTTTTGAATTTGGTTGATTCTAATGACCAATTGCTAAATATGAAATTTCTCAACAAGATAAAAGAGAGATCGAGAACTTCGGTTCACCATGGCTAAGGTCAGGTCAATAAGGTAGCAGAGGTCCTATAATACGGTCTCAGGGAATATGAGCAAGCCTTTCGATCAATGCTCAAATTAACCTTACGGTCTTCTAGTTCCCAAGAATTTCTCAAAGCTTTCGCTCAAAGGAAATTCCAATCTAATGATAATTTAAATTACTAATCTTTCAATCTAGTAAAAAGGTTTATCAAAAGACAACAAGATCGATACGGAAGAATATCACACTAATAAATCGACCCTAATTTATGTCATGGCTCACCTCGTTCCCAATCAAGACAATTAGCTACTCATGACTAAAACTACAACAATTGCAAAATTAAAGGCAAAGAACAAGTTTGACATGATTGGATAGAATTAAAGACAAAGGATAAAAACTGAATTGCTGAAATTAAATTGGTAAAAGCAAGAAATGAATTAACAAGTAATTAAAGAAGGAGTAAATTGGATTAAAGCTTACTAAGGATTGATGAACAAAAGTATTGAGATTCGAATTCCGTCGTCTCTCTCAAAAACTAGATCTAAAACTTGTGTTTCTGAATAATGAAAAAAAAAACATCACCTAAAAGTGTAGCTGCGTTCTACTCATAAGCGATGCCAAAAGTTAATTACAAATTGGGCTTTTAAAAGTCTAACACGAAGAATTAAACACAGCTCGCAGACTGGTCGATCGACTGAAGAGCATGGTCGATCGACTGAAGAGCATGGTCGATCGACTGGGCAATTCAGAACAGTAGCTTCTGCTGAACTTCAACGGTCGATCGACTGTATAGCAGGTCGATCGACTGGACTGAGCTGTGTAGTGGCTTCTTTCTCTCTTCAAATCAGCTCTTCACTCCAATGCGCGCATCCCAAGGTGAGTGAATCCGAATTCCCTTCTTCCAAGCTTCCCTGAAGTTGCCTCCAGAGGACGGTTTAGGCTTGATTTAGCTCACTTCCACTCATTCCTACAATAAATCATAGAAAATGCAAAGTAAACCGTTTCGGGAGAAATAGTAGCTTTAAGCTAGCTAATATGCATGGAAATACGTGCCAAAACTGCGAATAAAGTGTATAGAATATGCACGTATCAAATCTCCCCAAACCAAACCTTGCTTGTCCCCAAGCAAGCACTATGACCCAAATAAAACCTAATGGAAAGGAGTATATCTCAGAGCTAGCTACAAGTCAATGCCAAACCGTTTAATGCACATAACCAACTACTGCAAAGCTCAAAGCAAGTGAACAAATTTATACATATTATGGAATTAGATCGGGCGTTCGACCTTGCAAGACTCATAAATTCGGACTCTCCCAGGTCACTCTTCCCTCAGCAAGGCAAATGGTAAGAATATATGTAGAAGAGAGGGAAGAAAATTCAGACTCTCACCTAGACTGCGACCGACAAAACATGTATGCTTGACTAGTATGAATAATGATTCTAGCTACCGTACATACGCATAACCACCGTCAAGGACTACTACATGCCGAACTATTGCAAGATTTGGATATGTGAGGCTAAGTGGGAAGGAAAGGGCAAAACAAGTATGGAAATGTGAAGGTAAGGGCCAAGCTAGGACCTAACAAACCATCATAAACCGTATCCCGTTCCTTCAACTCGGAAAATAAACAATGCCTTTAAAAGTCTAGGCCAACACACTATCCCAAAACCGACACCTCCAATTCATGAAATAAGCACATGAGGTGTGTTCTTAATTCAGCCAAATTATTATATATTTTTTTTCAAATTCCTTTTTCTCTTTTTTTTTTCATTTCATTTTCTGAGCTGGTGGCCGATCGACCATTGATGGCAGCCGATC
The DNA here is from genome assembly GCF_048544455.1 of Silene latifolia. NCBI lineage: Eukaryota > Viridiplantae > Streptophyta > Magnoliopsida > Caryophyllales > Caryophyllaceae > Silene > Silene latifolia. Next base: position 96,064,244 of record NC_133527.1, read on the forward strand.
GACCACCCTGTACATTCCAGTGCTTCTGCCCAGGTGAACTTCCTCTCTTTTTTTTCTTTTCTTTCACATTTTTTTTTCTTTTTTTCTTTTTTTTTTCATCCTCCTTTTCTTCATTAAATACCAACTCCAAATCACTGGATACAAACCAAACTTGGCACAATAAATTATATACCGCAAAACAATCTAAACTAGTTTGACAAGGCAGGCTAAATTTGGATGTAGCTAAGGGTCAACAGGCAAATTTGGCTAATGTGGAGTTCAATGGGTAAAATGAATTAAGGGGAAATTGTAAGCACCTCCCTGCATGTGACACCAACCACTAACCCGAATGTATGCAGGCAAAAAGCAATTGAATTTCATAAATGTGCAAATTAATGATACATGATATGCAAGGAGTAACTACTCACAATCCTAGATAAACTGGTCATGAATGACACCAGTTATAAGCTCTAAACCTCAGAATATAAGTAGTTTGCCAAAATTTAAGTCAAGTCTCAAGTTCAGCAAGAAATATAACGAAAACTCGTAGACTATGCAAATGATTCTACTAATAACATGTCAATTAAGCAAGGCTTAGGCATAAACAGCTGCAAATGCAATGTCATCATTGAAATACTACTGTTCTGACTCAACCTATATGCTAAAATAAACATGATATTTTTTTGAAAATTTTTCAATTTTTTCAATTTTTTTTTTTAATTTTTGTATTTATAAGGGAAAATAAACAACAATGCAAGACAAAATGTAAACGTGAATGCAAGCAAATGAAATGCAACGCAAAACCCTTCCCCAAACCAAATCACACAATGTCCCCATTGTGCAAAATCATGTAATGAAATAAAAGGGAAATGGGATTTTGCGTTAAAATTAATTAAAAAGACATGGAAACTCACAAGACTTTAAGCGCAGCAAAAGGAAACCTCCTCAAACCAGCGTGAGCTAGAAGGTTTCAGTAACCAGCAGTGCTACCAATAAATACCTGAAAGGACAGAAAATACCGCACGTAATTCCGATAAAACAATTTATTAAACGCAAAATTATGTGTAAAATAAAGAAACAGAAGAAAACAGAAGTGAGTTGGAGAATAAAGTGGAGAAAAGACTACCTCAACTCCGCAAATCGACCAAACACAGCAGGGGAATGATCGAAGACAGGTACAACAACGAACATGGTCGATCGACATCATCACCCAGTCGATCGACCAGAGTGAACAGGAACAGAAGCTCCTGGAATTCGCAGCCCAGTCGATCGACCATAGGAGGCAGTCGATCGACTGGGAAAGCTGCTGTAAGTTCTGATTTTCTTCGAATTAGCCCAATAAAATGAGCTAATATGGTCTATGAACCTGCAAATACACATAATAACGCGCCCGAAATTGCGCAAAACCCAAAGTAACTGTCTAAAGTCTAAATAAATCCTAAGCAAACTTATTAAAGCGAAGTCTCGCACACACGAAAAACGATAAATAGTCTAAAAGCAGTAAAATAGTTTTTAAAAGGTCTAAGAAATGCATAGATCAACGGAAACTGCGGAAAATCTCCGACCAAGGCTTCTGTCTACATGAAGTAGCTTCCGCAGTGCTCATCTCAGAAGCTGGACTCCACTCTACTCCGACTGGAATACAAAAATAATAAGCGTCGCACTCATCCTAGGACAGGGATGGGGCCGCAGATGAAAGAATCAATCTTCCACCGACTCCTACTATCGATCCACTTCACGGACTGCGCGTAGGCAAGATCCATGAAGCGTAGGTTAGGGTCCATAGGGGCCTCCTCTCGAGGGAAAAGTAGAACAAGACGGTTGGCGATACGCGTCACCAACCCGCCACAAGCAATAGTGGCCAAAGTGCCCTCACTTACAGTCTGAAAGTGAGCGGCAGTCAAATAAGCTATATTATAAATACGGGCTACCCGACTTTCAATGTTCAGATAGCCCGCTAAGATCGACAATTCAATAGTATTCACATTATTCGACTCCTTACGGTCGAAAATGGTATTACCCATTAGCCGTAGAAAATAACGAAGAGGGGGCAAGTGGACGGAAGTGCCCGTCCTCTTAGGCCCGTAAAAGTCATTAATACATGACCACATGACTCGGTGAATATCAGAAGTTTCCGAGGTTTTACCCTCGAAATAAAGACCCAAAAAACCAGCAAAGTCGGCTAATGTCAGGGAGTAGTTGACATTGAATAGCCGAAAAGAAATGCAAGCATTATTCTTATTTTCCTCAAAAGAAGCCGAGTCAAAAGCATAAGACGAAAAGAACTCGAGGGTCAGAATATAATACGTGAACTCAACCATGTCCACAAGACCCGTCATTCCTGTCCCATTTAGCAGGGACACAACAGACTTAAAACAGCCTAATTTCTCTAAAGTAGGCTTGTGTAGAAAACGGGTGGCAGTAACTTTCATTTTTGCGACAAAAAGAGCGAATTTGGCGCGCTGAGTTGAAGTGGAAAAAATAACCTGCGGATAGTCAGGTAGACTATCCGTAGTATCCTCAATCATCAGTGGCGGACCCCGCGGCCGCTTGGCAGCTCCCTGACTCGACTGCCCTTCAAACATATGCTGCTTTCCCTTTGACATTGTTGTTTCTTGCAAACATTCAAATTAGCAACAAGCCTCCCCTAACCTTTAACATTAACAAGTTATGAAACCCTAACAAAATTCAGAAATTGAAATCGAAATTAGGGTTTCCAAAATTTGGGGGAAATTGATTTAAGCATCCTACAATTGCTAAAATGACTTGAAAATCAAAGGAAAAAGGTAGTGAAAGTAATTAAAGCATAAAAAACGAAAGACCATGGCCTGAAATTGATTTTCCCCAATTCGATTTTTCCGTCTCAAAGCAACAGTGCTCGAAAATTTGGCAAAGAAATGCAGCAATAATCGAAAATAAAGGATTAAGAAGGGATTAGAGACATACCTTTGACGAGAACTTGAAGATTTAAGCAAGAAAATTCGAGATTAAGGGGAATTAGCAGGAAAATCGCAAGGAAGGGGAAGAAAAGGGTTTGCTTTTGATTTTTCGATTTTATGAAAGTGAATGAATGAAGAACGAAGAATACTTCCCTATTAATTTGCGATCTGAACCCGCGATGTGGTCGATCGACCACCTGACCCGGTCGATCGACCAGTCTTCACTTAAGTCAGCTTCTGGTCTTTCGTGTAGTGGTCGATCGACTATATGACCCAGTCGATCGACCGATTTCCTTGCACAGTAGCCTCTGCCCTGTTTCTCCTCAGTCGATCGACTGAGTAGCTTAGTCGATCGACTGCAAACGCTGGCAACTGGCAATTATTCTCAAAATCGTCAAAAATTTATTTTGCCACTTCGATTTCCCGTTCTTTTCTCATGAATATTCAGTGAACCATCCCACGCACTTTGCATAAAATAAATTCCTACAAAAATTCTCAAAGGCGCACATTTTCAAACCAAGAAATTGCTAAATTAAAAAGAAAAACTAAAGCTCCAAGTGCAAAACAAATGAAACAAAACCATTTAAATCCTAATTACAAAAATTTACAAGCCGGGTTGCCTCCCGGTTAGCGCTGGTTTAAGAGGTCCCGCACGACCTTTTTACCTCAATTTGCATCATCCGATAACGGGTCGAAGTACAATACCTCGACTTTCCCAACAAACTCATCTGTTCCGTGATAATGCTTCACATATTGGCCATTAACTTTGAACCTTTCTCCAACAGAGGTCTCCAATTCAACTGATCCGAACTTTGTAACTGCTGTGACCGTGTAGGGGCCAGTCCACCTGGATTTCAGCTTACCAGGAAATAAACGGATACGAGCGTTAAAAAGAAGTACCTTATCGCCAATTGGAACTCGCGCTTGATGATTCTCTTATCGTGCCAGCGCTTTGTTTTCTCTTTGTAGATCCTAGCATTGTCATAGGCCAGCAGCCTAAATTCCTCCAGCTCATTCAGCTATGTCATGCGTTTCTCACGAGAGAGGTTAGGATCCAAATTCAAATCACATATAGCCCACCAAGACTTACATTCCAACTCAACAGGTAAATGACATGTCTTACCAATCGGTATGGTGACATCCCGATTGGCGTCTTAAACGCGGTTCTATAAGCCCATAAGATATCATCTAACTTAAGACTCCAATCTTTCCGTGATTTAGAAACAACTTTAGCTAAGACTTCTTTCAATTCTCTGTTAGAAATCTCAACCTGACCACTAGTTTGGGGATGATACCCCAAACCTCAGCGATGTTGGACACCGAATTTAGTCAATAAAGCACTAAGTTGTTTCTCTTTTAAATGCATTCCCCCATCGCTAATGACAACCCTAGGGACTCCAAAACGAGGGAAAATAATATTTTTAAACAGTTTAATCACGGCTTTTGCATCACAATGGGGAGTAGCAATAGCTTCCACCCATTTGGACACATAATCTACAGCTACGAGGATATATTTATTACCTTGACTGCTCGAAAAAGGTCCTTGATAGTCAATGCCCCAGACATCGAAAATCTCAACCTCAAGAATGCCTACCTGTGGCATCTCATGTCTCTTGGAAATATTCCCCGATCTTTGACAAGCGTCGCACTCAGCAACAAAATTGCGACTATCTGCATGCAAAGTTGGCCAATAGAAACCAGATTGGAGTACCTTAGCTACAGTCCTAGACGGACCATGGTGACCACCATAAGCAGAAGAGTGGCAAGCTTCTAGGATATCCTTAACCTCCCATTGAGGCACGCATCTCCAGATGAGACCGTATGCGCATTCCTTGAAGATATAAGGATCATCCCAAAAATATTGTTTAGCATCATAAGCAAACCGCTTCTTCTACTGCCATGAAAGCTCGGGTGGTATCCTACCTGTCACAACAAAGTTAGCAAAATCAGCAAACCACGGAGGTGGATAAGACCCTGGAGTAGTAATAGCTAACAGACTCTCATCAGGAAAAGAATCATTAATAGGTAACGAATCCTCCGTTTCTGTCAGCTGCAGGCGAGATAAATGGTCAGCCACCACATTCTCTGCCACTTTCTTATCTTTGATCTCCAAATCAAACTCCTGCAAAAGGAGTATCCACCTCAAAAGCCTCGGCTTCACATCCTTTTTGAGAAAGAGAGTCTTCAAAGATCGCATGGTCGGTATAAACAAAGAACCTTAGAACCTAACAAATAAGACCGAAATTTGTCTAAGGCAAAAACTACAGCTAAAAACTCCTTCTCAGTGGTATAATAATTGACTTGAGCCTCATCCAGAGTTTGGCTCGCATAGTATATGGCATTCAAAGCTTTGTTCTTCCGCTGTCCCAAAACTGCACCGATCGCATAATCGCTGGCATCACACATAATCTCAAATGGGAGATCCCAATCAGGCGGCTGAATGATAGGTGCAGAAACTAGAGCCTCCTTTAACCTGTTAAAAGCTGAAAGGCACTCATCGAAAACTCAAAGACAAAGATCCTTAAGGAGCAATTGTGTAAGCGGTTTAGCAATTTTTGAAAAATCCTTAATGAAACGCCGATAGAAACCAGCGTGACCAAGGAAACTCCTCACTCCTTTAACATTAACAGGAGGAGGCAATTGCTCAATCACCTGCACTTTTGCTTTGTCAACATGTATACCTTTATCAGAAATCAGATGCCCTAACACAACTCCCTCATTGACCATAAACTGACATTTTTCCCAGTTTAAAACAAGATTAACATCTATACAATGATGCATGACTTTATCAAGATTAGCTAAACAACGATCAAAGTCATTACCATAAACTGAGAAATCATCCATGAATACCTCCATAATATTCTCTATATAATCAGAAAAAATCCCCATCATACACCTCTGAAAGGTAGCAGGGGCGTTACACAATCCGAAAGGCATTCTATAATATGCAAAAACACCCTGTGGACAGGTAAAAGTGGTCTTACTCTGATCATCCGGATGAATAGGGATCTGAAAGAACCCTGAATATCCGTCTAGAAAATAGAAGAATTTGTTAGAGGCAAGTCTTTCAGTCATTTGGTCAACAAAAGGGAGGGGGAAGTGGTCTTTCTTGGTGGCGGCATTCAACTGTCTATAATCAATGCACATCCGCCACCCTGTCACAACTTGTGTCGGTATTAATTCATTTTTATCATTTTTAACCACGGTAGTCCCTCCTTTCTTCGGAACTACCCGAACTGGGCTAACCCACTTGGAGTTGCCAACTATATAAATAATACCTGCATCGAGTAGTTTCATCACCTCAGCCATAACAACTTCCTGCATCTTTGGATTCAACTTGCGTTGACCCTGTCTGTAAGGTTTGTGGCCTTCCTCCAGCTCTATCCTGTGTATACAAACATCAGGGCTGATGCCCTTAATATCATCCAAAGAGTAACCTAGAGCCTTCCTGTTTTTCTTAAGCACACACATCAAAGCAGACAGCTGGTCATCATTAATCTTAGCACTAACAATAGCTGGGTACTGCTCTGTATCATCTAGAAAAACATACTTCAGATTGGGAGGAAGTGGCTTACGCTCAGGCACCTTTACCTCTAAAGCGCAGATGAAATCGGCTTCAATGGAATAACAGGTGTTTACCAAATTCTCGTTGGCTAGGCTCAAGAGCATCTCATCTTCTTCCTCTGTGAGCTCGTAGCTTTCCATTGAGGCTAGCAAAGCATCTGGCTCCTCAACATTCTCCGCTGTATTACCTGCATACTCATCTGAATGAGTTAGATCAGCTAAGGGATCCTTGGCTAAGGATTCCCTCCAATTACAATTAACAGCCCTGTCAACAATATCAATGGAATAACATGCATCATCATCAAGAGTTCGATCGCCTTGTGAGCAAGATGAATTCAATGGTGTCATCCCCTACCTCTAAGGTTATTGTTCCGCGTTTGACATCTATTACAGCCCCAGCTGTATGTAAAAATGGTCTACCTAAAATAATAGGTATCTGACTGTCCTCTGCAATGTCTAAAACAACGAAATCGACAGGAATAAAAAACTTACCCACTCGAACGGGTACATCCTCTAGAACTCCTATAGGTCTCTGAGTCGATCTATTTGCCATTTGAACGGTGATATCGGTCACCTTGAGTCTACCAATATTTAACCTTTCGCAAACAAAATACGGCATGACACTGACACTGGCCCCTAAATCACAAAGGGCCTTTCCGATTTCGTGGTTACCTATAGTGCAAGGAATTGAAAAACTACCCGGGTCCTTTAATTTGGGTGGTATATTAATTTGCGAAAGAGCATTGCATTCTTCCACAAAAGCAACATTACCATCATCACGAAAATTTCTCTTACGATTTAAAATGTCTTTCATAAATTTAGCGTAAGAGGGTACCTGGGTAATTAGATCAGTGAAAGGAATCATTACCTCGAGATTCTGGACCATCTCCAAAAACTTACCAAACTTGCGCTCCAGCTTAGTATTCTTTAAACGCTCCGGATACGGGACTGCAACACTGGCCGTAGGATCAGCAACCTTCGGCTTCCGTAAGTATAAAACTTCCTTCAAATCATCAATGAGTGTAGAATCATGCAAACTAGTTGACAGATTTGCATCCTGCACCGAAGACCCAGTCGATCGACCATTGGTCTCGGTCGATCGACCATTGGTCTCGGTCGATCGACCAACCTGGCTGGGTGTGAACAGTTCCTGGATAGAAACTTCTTCGTCAGGAGTCTCAGTCGATCGACCATTGGTGTCAGTCGATCGACTGCTTATGCTGGGCGTGAATAGTTTCTGATCAGAAACTTTTCCATCTGACATCCCAGTCGATCGACTGCTGTTGTTGGTCGATAGTCGATCGACTGGTGGTAATGGCAAATAAGCTCGTTTTTTCACCAGAAATTAAACTAGCTTCTTCATCATTTTCCGAGTCTCCTCTTGGCTTGTCGGGACCTTCATAAGAGAGGCCACTTCTGAGATTAATGGCGTTAAATCGTTTCAATTGTCCCTTCACATTTGCTCGAAGAATTGGCGACTTGCTTAGCCTCTATATTCTCCAACTGCTTCACAAAATTATTTGAGGACTCAATCCCGGCTGCTTCTATATTTGCCACTTGAACGAAAAGAGTTTGGACCATTTCTCTCAACTCCGCGGTCTCATCTGGATTATGGACAGGAATTTCAACTCTTTCCTTGGAAACTTCAGAGGCCTCGAGCTTCTCGAGACGGGCAGTAATAGAAGTAATGAGTGTCACAACGGCACTCATTTCATCACTTTGCTTTCGTGATTTTCCACGTGAACTCCCAAACTCAGCTCTATGGACTGCCATCTCCTCAATAGTATTCCAACTTTTATTCTGACCGGTATTGTTTTGGAACCTACCATTCGCAGCTGCATTCAGGATGACCTTGTAATCATCATATAAAGCATTATAGAATAAGTTGCAGAGATACCACTGCTGGAAACCATGGTGAGGGACAGCTTGGACCAAACTTTTGAAACGTCCCCATGCTTCACAAAAGCCCTCATCAGCTCCTTGCTGGAAATTTGTAATTTTACTTCTCAAGGCACCAGTCTTTGAAAGTGGGAAGTACTTCTTGTAGAAGGCTAATGCTAGAGATGTTCAATCTGTGACTCCAGCTGCTACCCTATCAAGGTAGCGGTACCAATCTCGCGCCGAATCCTTCAAGGAGTATAAGAACATCACCCCCTTTACTTCATCCTGAGTCACCCCAACCGGTATAGGTATGGAACAAAGAAAGAGAGTCCGTGAAAATTTCCATATGCTTCAAGGGGTCCTCATCTGGTAGACCAGCAAACTGATTTCGCTCCACTAAATCGATATAAGAGGAACGAAATTCGAAGTTACCGGTAGTAGGGGTAGGTAATACGTGCCCCTTTGGAAGGTGGTGCTCCTTTGGCTGAAGATTATCATATATTGTAGCCATATTCGCAAAACTGAGAGTACTCAAGTCTTCCTCTCAAAAACCTATCTTCTAACTGTGCAAAAGCAAAACTAGAAACAAGGGTAAGCAACGGCCTCAAGGAACCAAAGTTCCTTGAGACAAGAAAAATAAGCTAAAATAAAGCAAACAAAATTACACCGTCACCCCGGCAACGGCGCCAAAATTTGATACCGTCGTTTTGTATCAAAATTAAATTTATAATTCCAAACTAAAACTATAACTAGTGATAGTAAGGGTCAAACCACAGAGAGACAAGATCAATTTTGTTTGCTATTTTCAGTCTATAAAAGTAACAATTAAATGGGGGTTTTGAATTTGGTTGATTCTAATGACCAATTGCTAAATTTGAAATTTCTCAACAAGATAAAAGAGAGATCGGGAACTTCGGTTCACCATGGCTAAGGTCAGGTCAATAAGGTAGCAGAGGTCCTATAATACGGTCTCAGGGAATATGAGCAAGCCTTTCGATCAATGCTCAAATTAACCTTACGGTCTTCTAGTTCCCAAGAATTTCTCAAAGCTTTCGCTCAAAGGAAATTCCAATCTAATGATAATTTAAATTACTAATCTTTCAATCTAGTAAAAAGGTTTATCAAAAGACAACAAGATCGATACGGAAGAATATCACATTAATAAATCGATCCTAATTTATGCCATGGCTAACCTCGTTCCCAATCAAGACAATTAGCTACTCATGACTAAAACTACAACAATTGCAAAATTAAAGGCAAAGAACAAGTTTAACATGATTGGATTGAATTAAAGACAAAGGATAAAAACTGAATTATTGAAATTAAATTGGTAAAAGCAAGAAATGAATTAACAAGTAATTAAAGAAGGAGTAAATTGGATTAAAGCTTACTAAGGATTGATGAACAAAAGTATTGAGATTCGAATTCCGTCGTCTCTCCCAAAAACTAGATCTAAAACTTGTGTTTCTGAATAATGAAAAAAAACATCACCTAAAAGTGTAGCTGCATTCTACTCATAAGCGATGCCAAAAGTTAATTACAAATTGGGCTTTTAAAAGTCTAACACGAAGAATTAAACGCAGCTCGCAGACTGGTCGATCGACTGAAGAGCATGGTCGATCGACTGGGCAATTCAGAACAGTAGCTTCTACTGAACTTCAACGGTCGATCGACTGTATAGCATGGTCGATCGTCTGGACTGAGCTGTGTAGTGGCTTTTTTCTCTCTTCAAATCAGCTCTTCACTCCAATGCGCGCATCCCAAGGTGAGTGAATCCGAACTCCCTTCTTCCAAGCTTCCCTGAAGTTGCCTCCAGAGGACGGTTTAGGCTTGATTTAGCTCACTTCCACTCATTCCTACAATAAATCATAGAAAATGCAAAGTAAACCGTTTCGGGAGAAATAGTAGCTTTAAGCTAGCTAATATGCATGGAAATACATGCCAAAACTGCGAATAAAGTGTATAGAATATGCACGTATCAGATAGTGTTGCAGACTTTGCGAGACAATCAGCTGTATGCAAAGTTGTCTAAGTGTGAGTTCTGGTTAGAGGAGGTTGCTTTTCTAGGCCATGTGATTTCAAAGAAGGGTGTTGCTGTGGATCCTGCAAAGATAGAGGCAGTTACTCGGTGGGAAGCACCAAAGAATGTGGCAGAGATCAGGAGTTTCTTGGGTTTGGCAGGGTACTATCGACGGTTCGTGAAAGACTTTTCTAAGATAGCCAGACCGATGATAGCTTTGATGAGGAAAGAAAACAAGTTTCGTTGGGATGAAAGTTGTGAGACGACGTACCAAACATTAAAGGAGCGTTTGACCACAGCTCCAATCTTAGCATTACCCGAAGGGAGTGAGAACTTTGAAGTGTACACGGATGCTTCAAAGAATGGGTTGGGATGTGTGTTGATGCAGAACGGGAAAGTGATTGCCTATGCTTCCAGGCAATTAAAGCCTTATGAGGAGAACTATCCGACACATGATCTAGAGTTGGGTGCGGTTGTGTTTGCTCCCAAGATTTGGAGGCACTTGTAATACTCCATATTTATGAGTCTTTGGGTACTCTATCGAGTAGGCCTTACTCTGTCGAGTAAGGGTGAGTTGCGTTTTAAAATAGTTTCTGACCTGTTGGGTACTCGATCGAGTAACTAGGATACTCGATCGAGTAAGGGGGCACTCGATCGAGTACCTTAGCTACTCGATCGAGTAGCTCGGTTAGCGGGTGATAATTCGACGGGTTTTGTTAATAACACGGATTAATATATAAATCTTTTCGTCACTTTCATAATACACTTTTACAAACCTAATAACATTAAAAGGGAGATTCAAGTTACGTTCTTCGCATTCATTCGTGTTGTTGAGAAATCCCGGAGCTTGACAGGTCGGATTCCATCGTTCTTTATACCTTTGTGATCCTTGCGTCGAGGGTAAGATCTACATACCAATTTTATAGTATTTCGTCAAGTTTCGTTAAACCCTAATTTTAGGATTGGGGGTTTTGTGTTAGTTTTGTGATTGTTAGTAATTATGTGATTATATGTTAGGAGGAGGATTCGTAGAAAAAGATTTGTGATACAGCTGTTGAGACCGTCTGATTGTGTTGCTGTTCCAGGTAGGATTTCCTACTCAGTATTAGTCCCATAATGGGATGATTGTTGATGTGTTGAGATTGATTGTTTGATATAGTAATTGTATTGTGATTGTGATTGTGATCGTTGTCTATGGTTCTCGAGGCGTGTCCTCGACTGAGTGGGGTCACTTGCGGGAGTGGCTTCACGCCCTAGTTTCGCCTTCTGTGGAACCCGCCACAGAAGGGATGTGCACATTAATGGACAGGGTTATCGCTCATTATGGGGAGCGGGGATTTGGTGGGTGCGGCTACGATCCCCCACTGGCAGGGCTGGTCCAGTGGACAGTCGGTGATTGAGTTTGTTGGAATTGGTGTGGTTGTGTGTGTGACGGTTAAACTGTCTGTTTATCTTATTGTTGATATATATTGAGTTGTGTGATTATTACTGACCCCGTTTAAATGTTTTAAAAACTGTGGTGATCCATTCGGGGGTGGTGAGCAGTATTTGTGCAGGTATGATATGACGCGTATGGGATAGCTGGGATAAGTCATCACGTGGCAGTTAGAAGTCTTCCGCTGTGTCAGACGATGTTTTATAGCTTTGATAGTTTTAGCAGTAGACCGTCTGAGGATCTTGTATTTTTTTTTATCAGTTTGGTATTGCTATGTAATCACTTTAAACTTTATTTACTTTTAAAGTTGTTTCGTTATTGTCTTAGGAATATCATGCCTCGGGTAACCGAGATGGTGGCATCCTTATACCTGAGTGGTCCTGGTAAGGCACTTGGAATATGGGGGTGTTACAAATGGTATCAGAGCGACGATCCTGAAACCTGTAACCAATGAATCTAATGAATCTAGGGAGTCAATTAAAATGAACCCGGGGTAAAGGTTGTAGGAGCTAATGCAAAGGCTTGGGAGACGTCTTAAAGTCGCGAACTTGCCCTACAATTTTGAACCGGTCACATGGGGGGTGTGTGTCAAGGTCGTATGCGTTGTTTGATAGCTTGTGTGTGGATGTGATGAAGTATGTGTAATTGTTGGATGTTTGGAGTAGAAAGTTGAGAATGTGAAAGAAAGATTGATGAGATATATAGAACTGTGGTTGGAATGAGAAACATGATGGATGATTCATAATGTGACATAATAATAACATGTGAATAGAAATGTTGTGTTGTATACGTATATTTTGTTTGCATAGAGTTGTATGATAAGTTTATGTACTTGTCCGCGACTGTTCATGGGTATATGTTGTAAGAAGTGTGTAGCTGTAATGGATGAATTAGTTGGAAGAGATTAAGTAAGTAATTGCATAAGAATATGAAATTCATGTGTGGAGCATGTTTATGTGGGTAATGGATTGTATAATATTGCGATGTTAGTAACATGTGAATAGGGGATTTTATGTCGTATATTATATTATTGTGTACGTAAAGTTATAAAATAAAAGCATGTGGGTAAATCGTGATTGACAAGTTAAATAACCTATGTGCATGATGAATGTTGTTGCTTGGCTTTTGAAAATAGTAACATATGATTATGAATACTGGTTTTATGAGTTTTGGACTGGTTTTGTTTGCTTGGTTGTTGTTTAAGTTGTTTGGAAGTAAAATCAAGTAGTTGTGTTTTTCGATTATAAAGAGGTTGTCTTTAAACTGTTATAACTTGAGATGCATAAATGATTTTGATGTGATTCCAATTGGAGGTGATAGTTTGTTCTTTTACGATTCTAACGATAGGTCACACGCCCAAAACGACCAAGAAATGAGTGAGTTATGACTGTTTTACGAAAACTGGACAGTGCTGAGAATTGGGGTACTCGATCGAGTATCCTTGGTACTCGATCGAGTAAGGGGGCACTCGATCGAGTACGTTAGTTACTCGATCGAGTAGCCCTGGTGATTTGTTTTACGTGCTTCTGATCTTGACCTACTCGATCGAGTAAGTCCCTTACTCGATCGAGTGGCCTGTACTCGATCTAGTGACCCCTGTTTTGGGTCATATGCTTATCTTTTGACTTCGTTGCATATTATGTTTAATTCAAAGTGGTTATTTTGCTTCTTTATGCATTGTTTTACATGTATGTTGGTCTTGATATGTAAGTTACCCCATCCTATGGGGTGGTGAGTGGCACCTTTTGGTGAGTATGAGTTTGGTGGGAGGAGATGAGCTATATGTGGTTGTGATAGATAGTGGAAAAAGAAAAGAAAGATCGTTATGGCTTAATTGAGACATAGAGTATGTTTTGTGAGATGAGATGAGCGATATGTTTGTATGTTGAGTAATGTAAAAGTAAATGAATGTGGGCAAGGGATGATGTGAGTTTATGGAACGTGAGAATGAAAAGATTGAAATGAGGGACGCAAATGATGGCAGCTTGAGATGTGTAAAGAATTATGGAGGGAGATGGTTAGAAGTCGTGTAGGTTATGGATATGTGTAGTGAAAGTTCGTTTTAAAGGGGGTTGAGAAGAGTGGTAAACAGTGAACTTTATGGAGACATGTCACGAGGTAGATTTGTACACAGTGAGTGAGTTTGGGAGATTTGGTTTATTAAGAGATAAAACTACTGTGGGATTTCCTTGGGCATTTAACGGTATGAAATGAATTCTGATTTCTAAAGAGGTACAAAAGAGATACAATTGTTTAAACAGTGAACGTTGATTTTATGGATAGATTAGTGGCAAATGTGAGTGATAGCAGAATAAGAGAAGATCCATGGTAAGAAAGAGTGAGATGATATCGATATAAAATAATGGGATTTGAGTTTTGGAGCGATGGGAAGGTAATTGGTGCACTAAAGGGTTAGATAGAAGTAATAAGGAGTTGAGCTATTAAATGGTATTGTTGAGTATAAAGAGAAAAGAAGGATAAAAGTAAGCTGAGAAAAATGTTCACCGGAGTTATGTAACATAAAAGTAAGGAATCGTCGAGACGTATGATACTATCAGGAGTAAGTAAGTTAATGGTTATACAGAAGTTTCAGGACAACATGATTAATTATGAGTTTCGAGGAATTAAGGGAGTAAGAAGTTGGTAGAATATCTGCATGATATGAGATTTTGGTGGAGAGTTAGATGATGACATAATTAAGAATAGTATTGGGAAGAATGTTGAGGTAATTTTGTTGATGGATTCGATGTTCGTTATTTGGGATGTTAACCAAAGATAGGAAAGAAATCGTGATGTTTAGAGATGAGTGTAAGAGGTTTGATGTCCGGACAGTGGTAGTGTTATGGTTTGTGACTAGTGGTTAAGGGTGACGGTATATTAGAAAAGCAGCAAATCTAAAGAGGTTGATTTTGTAGGGACCAGATTGATAAGTATGGTTATGAAAGAGTATAAGATGTGGTTATATGAGGCGGTTGTTAATAGTTGAGCATTCATGGAGTGGCTACATTTGGCAGAGGGGGCGATGGATATGCGAATGGGAGAATATGTTATGAGGTGTATACGAGTTAAGATCGGGTGAGAGGTAACTTTTATCAGCTGGTAACTTACGTGATCAGGATTGACTGGTTGGATGTGATTACGGGTCTGTGATATATAAATGTTTGTGTGAGGTTTTGACCTCACAAGACGTGGTATGGTGTGATTATCATAAAGTTGTTATTTGAATGTTCTGTAATGCATGTTGAGTACGCTAATCAAATTGAATGATATTCAAAAAGGTAATAATTTGAGTGATCTGGCATGACTGGCTATACTTGTATGTATTCATGATACATGTCAATCTGTGATATGGTAAGGGGATGATATTCACGAGGTTATTATCTGTTTAATTCATAAAATATGTTGTGTTATGATTTAGTAAAGTGGATTTGAGTAAGTTCTTCTTATCTGAGAAGTTATTCTGAGTCAGTATTTATGGGAGTTGTATGCAGTTGTGATGAATATCGATGTGGTTGTGGTGCCTCGGGTGGTGATCCGGGCACGATATTTAGTGTTGTGATGCGGGTATTTTCGCATCATGCGGTGTGGTGATGGTGGCGGTGTTGTGATGCCGTCACCGGTTGTGGTTGAGTAGGCGGGATGATTATGATTCGAGTTTCAAAGTTCATACCATCATACATAGATTGTTGTTTTGTTTGATGTTGCTTCGTGTGAGTTTCATTTTGTACGATAGACAAGCTTGTTTTGTTATCGATGTTTCTTACCCGTTAAATTTTGGAATGAGGGTAGAGTATGATATGAAAGAGAGTTGTACATGTTTTCGTTATTGTCATGGTATAGTGACATTCTGTTGATGGGACACAGTTGTGAGAAGTTGTTACAGTAATTTTGATATTGTTTTAAGTTGAGACATCAGTAGTCATAGTCATGATCTGATATATGCAGGTGGTTCATAATCCTTTAATTTGTTGAGACAGTGAGTGTAGGGTGTTGAGTAATTAGTGTCGTGTTAAGTTATGTATGAGTCTTGCGGTAATGAAAGAAAGGAACTTGAGGATCTAGTGTGAGTGTACGTAATAAGTGTGGATCGTGAGTTATGCTTTTGACGATAAGAGTTTTATGTAGTTTATATAGAGAGGTGTGTCATATTGCGGTAATAGGGAACAAGTGAAGTTTTGGATTAAGTTAAGGATTTTGTGGTATAGGTTAGGTGGTGTGACGAGTGAAGTGAAGTATGAGAGTTGTTTAAGTAAGAGAGCCTTGGATATGTGCATGGCGAGTGTTTAGGTTCTAGGTGGTTATCTTTGACATGCGGTGGTGATGAGGATAATGAAAAGATATATCTAGGATTTAGTATTAGTGAGTTACGAGGACGTAACATTTATCTTAAGAGGAGTAGGATGCGATAAAAGAGATTTTGATGGTTGTACATATGGTAGTATATTTGGAAGTAGAGTGTTGGTGTAACATAAGGTATGGATTTGTATTTGTTGTGGTTGATAGTGTTAAAAGGTCATGGACGTGCTTGTAGTAGTTCAATGTTAGGAATGCGAGAATACTTCGATAGTGTTGACAGTTGGATGATGAGGTTATGAGTGTGAGTAAACTTCGAGGACGAAGTTCCTTTTAAGGGTGGTAGAATGTAACATTCCGTTTGATGTTTATGTAGTTGGTTATGTATGGATTTAGTGTCGGGAGAGTTTATGATGTAGTTGATACGACATCGTGAGCGCGGTGTGGAGGTAGGAATAGTTGGTAGAGTTGGTGTTAAGAGTTCATGGTTTCATGTTCTGTAAGTTGGGGTTTTGTTTTGAGTTCTTAGTAGCTTTGTTGCGTCTTGACCGAGTTAGTATGTTTGTTTTTATGTATGGGTTGAACTTCGGGGACGAAGTTCTTTTTAAGGAGGGAAGACTGTAATACTCCGTATTTATGAGTCTTTGGGTACTCTATCGAGTAGGCCTTACTCTGTCGAGTAAGGGTGAGTTGCGTTTAAAATAGTTTCGACTGTTGGGTACTCGATCGAGTAACTAGGATACTTGATCGAGTAAGGGGGCACTCGATCGAGTACCTTAGCTACTCGATCGAGTATCTCGGTTAGCGGGTGATAATTCGACGGGTTTTGTTAATAACACGGATTAATATATAAATCTTTCCGTCACTTTCATAATACACTTTTACAAACCTAATAACATTAAAAGGGAGATTCAAGTTACGTTCTTCACATTCATTCGTGTTGTTGACAAATCCCGGAGCTTGAGAGGCCGGATTCCATCGTTCTTTATACCTTTGTGATCCTTGCGTCGAGGGTAAGATCTACATACCAATTTTATAGTATTTCGTCAAGTTTCGTTAAACCCTAATTTTAGGATTGGGGGTTTTGTGTTAGTTTTGTGATTGTTAGTAATTATGTGATTATATGTTAGGAGGAGGATTTGTAGAAAAAGATTTGTGATACAGCTGTTGAGACCGTCTGATTGTGTTGCTGTTCCAGGTAGAATTTCCTACTCAGTATTAGTCCCATAATGGGATGATTGTTGATGTGTTGAGATTGATTGTTTGATATAGTAATTGTATTGTGATTGTGATTGTGATCGTTGTCTATGGTTCTCGAAGCGTGTCCTCTGCTGAGTGGGGTCACTTGCGGGAGTGGCTTCACGCCCTAGTTTCGCCTTCTGTGGAACCCGCCACAGAAGGGATGTGCACATTAATGGACAGGGTTATCGCTCATTATGGGGAGCGGGGATTTGGTGGTTGCAGCTGCGGTCCCCCACTGGCAGGGCTGGTCCCAAAGGGACGATCGGTGATTGAGATTGTTGGAATTGGTGTGGTTGTGTGTGTGACGGTTAAACCGTCATTTATCTTATTGTTGATATATATTGAGTTGTGTGATTAGTACCGACCCGTTTAAATGTTTTAAAAACGTGGTGATCCATTCGGGGTGGTGAGCGGATTTTGAGCGGTATGATATGACGCGTATGGGATAGCTGGGATAAGTCATCACGTGGCAGTTAGAAGTCTTCCGCTGTGTCGAACGATGTTTTATAGCTTTGATAGTTTTAGCAGTAGACCGTCTGAGGATCTTGTATTTCTTTTTATCAGTTTGGTATTGCTATGTAATCACTTTAAACTTTATTTACTTTTAAAGTTGTTTCGTTATTGTCTTATGAATATCATGCCTTGGGTAACCGAGATGGTGGCATCCTTATACCTGAGTGGTCCTGGTAAGGCACTTGGAATATGGGGGTGTTACAGCACTACCTTTATGGGTCGACCTTTAAGGTGTTTTCAGATCACAAGAGTCTCAAGTACATCTTCACTCAAAAGGAGTTGAATATGAGACAGAGGAGGTGGATGGAGCTGATAGGGGATTATGACATGGATATTATATACCTTGAAGGGAAAGCTAATATGGTTGCAGATGCCTTTAGCAGGAAGAGTGTGCATTCTCTTTGCACATCTATGTCCTTGATGAGGTTGAGAGATAAGGTGGGGAAGATGGGGATACATATGATACAGAAAGCGGATGCTATAGGGGATTTGACAGTGGAGCCATATCTTTACGATGACATTCACCGGAAACAGACTTTGGATCCTAAGATTGAGGAGTGGAGAGCTGGAGTAGAGAAAGGGACGGTGTCTAGATTCTCTATTCATACAAATGGCACTGTGATATTTGATGGGAGATGACGTGTTCCTAGTGTGAGGAGTTGAGGAAGCTAATCATAACAGAGGCTCATTGCACACCATATTCCGTACACCCAGGCGGTGGCAAGCTATATAAAGATTTGAAGAAGACCTTCTGGTGGCCTGGGATGAAGAAGGAAACAGCTGAGTTTGTGGCTCATGGTTTGACATGCCAGCGAGTTAAAGGGGAGCAGCGACGACCACACGATAAGATTCAGTCTCTTGAGGTAACTGAGTGGAAGTGGGACTCAAATTCTATGGATTTTATAGTGGGTTTGTCGAGGAGTCAACAGGGTAATAACATGATATGAGTTATAATTGACCGTCTGACTAAGTCAGCTCACTTTGTGCCGATGAAAGATAATTGGACCAAGATACAGTTAGCTTTGGCTTATAGGAAGCATGTAGTTCGTTTGCATAGGGTGTCTAAGGATATAGTGTCCGATAGAGATGCGAGGTTCATATCACGATTTTGGAAAGAATTGCAGGAGTTGATGGGAACTACCTTAAAGATGAGTACTGCATTTCATCCTGCGACAGATGGCCAGACAGAGAGGACCATCAAGACTTTAGAGGACATGTTGCGAGCTTGTGTTATGGATTTTGGTGGTAGCTGGGAACAGAGATTGGACCTAATTGAGTTTTCTTATAACAATATCTATCACACGAGTATAGGCATGGCACCATTTGAGGCTTTGTATGGGAGGAGATGTAGGAGCCCGATTTATTGGGATGATAGAGCTGAGGCAGTGGTTTTGGGACCAGAGATGGTACAGGAGATGGTTGAACATGTTAAGCTGATTAGACAAAAGATGAAAACGGCCCAGGATCGACAAAAAAGTTATGCAGATTTACATCTGCATGACATAGAGTTTCAGGTTGGGGACAAGGTTCTTTTAAAAGTGTCTCCTATGCGTGGGGTCATGAGATTTAGGAAGAAAGGGAAGCTGAGCCCGAAGTTTATCGGACCATATGAGATTTTGGATCGTGTGGGTGAGGTTGCTTACCGGTTAGCTTTAACAGCTGCTTTGGATAGAGTGCATAATGTGTTTCACGTGTCTTAGTTGCGGAAGTATGTGAGTGATCCTTCACATGTGTTAGATGTAGAGAACATCGAGCTGGATGAGTCATTGTCTTATCTTGAGGTGCCGAAACAGATTCTTGATCGCAAAGTTAGGAAAACTAGATATGGGGAAACAGTGTTGCTTAAGGTTCTTTGGTCTAACCATGAGGTTGAGGAGGCTACTTGGGAGGCGGAGGAGGCTATGAGGGAGAGGTATCCGTCTTTTTTTGATCATGTATATCTGGTTCTGGGGACGTAACCATGTTTCTTTTAAGGGGGTAGGAGATGGTCGTATAGAGTTTTTGTGGCAAGGCAGTTTCCATGAATGGAATTTATGTTTTAGATCAGACCAATGAAATATTACACGTAATGAATAAAAGGTTAAAGGTTGGTGACAAAGATCAAACGTATCTATGGCACTGCCGTATGGGACACATTAATGAGAAACGCGTAAAACAGCTCATCAAGAATGGAGCTATCTCGGCTTTTGATTTTCAATCATTTGGCACGTGTGAATCATGTCTCATCGGTAAAATGACTCGGATTTCCTTCAAAGGTGTTGGAATGCGCGCAGCTGACCTATTAGGGCTCATACACACGGATGTATGTGGTCCTATGTCAATCACCGCACGAGAAGGCTATAGGTATTTCATCACTTTCACGGACGATTTGAGTAGATATGGCTATGTCTACTTAATGAAGCACAAAAGTGAATCCTTTGAGAAATTCAAGGAATACCAAAATAGGGTGCGAACCCATTGGGTAGAAAGATAATAACACTGCGTTCGGATCGTGGTGGCGAGTATCTTTCTCACGAGTTTGATCAACACCGAAGGACCGTGGGATTGCCCTACGCTTAACTCCACCGAACACCTCGGTTGAATGGTGTATCCGAACGGAGAAATCGAACACTACTTGATATGGTTCGATCCATGATGAGTCACACGGTTTTACCCGATTCATTATGGGGTTATGCTCTTATGTCACCCGCTCTAATACTTAACCAAGTCCGTCTAAAGTCATTGACAAGACTCCATATGAACTATGGAAGGGAACGGTCCCTAACTTGTCCTTTATACGGGTTTGGGGCTGCAAGGCTTATGTCAAGTGGAGACTCAAGATAAGCTCGGCCCGCGATCGGTCAAGACATACTTTATAGGTTATCCTAAAGGATCACGTGGTCATTACTTTTATTCGCCAACCGAACAACGCGTTTTTTGCGCGGCTAGTGCGACATTCTTAGAGAAGGAATTTCTCGAGAATGCAAAGAGTGATAGAACCTTCGACCTGTCGGAGATTCCAGAACCAAACACCGAGCAACCATTGGAGGAACCAATTCCTTCAATCCCGGCTGCGTGTATATCCCCGAGGAACCTAGGAGGTCGGGTAGAGTCTCTATTCCTCCGGACAGATACATCGGTATGGTCGAGGAACATGACATAGATGACGTTCTACTCTTAACGAGTAGTGAACCCGCAACCTATAAAGGTGCCATGACAAGTTCGACTCAAAGCTATGGCTTGAGGCCATGCAATCCGAGATGGACTCCATGTATGAGAACAACGTGTGGGATCTTGTTGACTTACCCGCTAAGGTTCGTCCCCTTCAATGCAAATGGCTTTACAAGATAAAGCATTCTGTGGAAGGTCAACAAGATATCTACAAAGCACGACTAGTTGCTAAAGGTTTCACCCAAGTGCCAGGTTTGCACTACGATGAGATTTTTGCACCCGTAGTTATGTTGCGTTCCATTCGGATTATCTTAGCGATCGCTGCTTTTCATGACTATGAAATTTGGCAAATGGATGTGAAAACCGCCTTCTTAAACGGCTTTTTGGAGGAAGAGTTGTACATGGTACAACCCGAAGGTTTCATCGATCCAAAGACATCCTAAGAAAGTGTGCAAGCTTAAGCGTTCCATTTATGGACTTAAGCAAGCATCAAGGAGTTGGAATCATCGCTTCGACCAAGTGATAAAAGACAATGGATTTACTCGATCGGTCGAGGAACCATGTCTATATATCAAGTCGAGTGGGAGCAAGATTGTCTTCCTAATATTGTATGTTGACGACATACTCCTGATTGGGAATGACATACCTCTCTTAACTTCGGTGAAAGTATGGTTGAAGAACCATTTCCGGATGAAAGATCTGGGAGAGGCACAGAGAATTCTAGGCATCCGTATCTATCGAGATAGACCACGACGGATGTTATCTCTCGATCGAGTCTTACATAGACAAAGTCCTAGAGAGATTCAGGATGACTAACTCCAAGAAGGGGTTCCTTCCTATGGCTCCAGGGGTGCATTTGAGCAAGTCTCGGGCACCAGAGACACCGGAAGAGAAAGAGCGCATGACACGGATTCCTTATGCTTCGACTATAGGATCAATCATGTATGCCATGATATGCACACGTCCGGACGTGGCATATGCATTGAGTATGACAAGTCGATTCCAACAAAGAACCAGGTGAACCACATTGGTTGGTCAAAGAACATTCTTAAGTACCTACGGAGGACTAAAGATTGGGCTTTGACTTATGGAGGCGAACAAAAGCTATGCGCAACCGGTTCTGTGAGATGCTAGCTTCCAAACGGATCGAGACGACTCGAAATCTCGGTCGGGATTCGTTTTTACTCTTAATGGCGCTGCAGATCACCGGAAGAGTTCGAAACAAACTGTTACATTCAGAGATTCTACGACCGAGTCCGAGTACTATGCCGCGTCTGAAGCAACAAAGGAAGCGATATGGATGCGTCAATTCTTACATGGGCTCTCTCGTAGTGCCTAGTTCGAATGACCCGATCACCATCTATTGCGACAATAGTGGTGCCATCTTCCAAGCTAAGGAGCCAAAGTCTAGCAACAAATCTAGACATGTACAACGGAAAGCTCATCTAATCCGGGATTACGTGGAGCAAAAGGAAGTAGTGATAGAAAAGATTGCTACAGATGATAACATAGCTGATCCTCTCACTAAAGCATTACGACAAGATAAGCATGAAGGGCACGTAAATTCCATGGGAATCAAACGTGTTCCTGAGTTGTAGTACTCTTTTATGGATCAGATTCATTCTCCTTTGTACTCTATACGACATCATCGTTTTGATATTTTATATATATATATATTTTGTTTTTCATGTGGAATTGTACGACAATTTTGAACACCACAAAGTGAACTGAACAAACATCATATCTTGTTAGTCCTTAATTGCCCACATGAGCTGATAACTCTGGCAATTATTCTGTGACGTTGGTTGATGGTGGGTTCAACGAGCCATAAGTCAACAGTTGACCGACCAATCACAGGCGATTTATACGGATATTTCGTAGGACACAATTGTGACATCGACGTGGAGTCCTAAATGTTTTATAACATTCGTTGCCTGGTCGTGGATAGGACTTCCATAGTGATCCTAAGAGTCGATTCTTAGACTATCGACTGTCTCTTGAGACTACGGCCGATTTTGGGTGACTTTGGTTTCTTTCTCACGGTCATCCGTAACAGGGGGCAAGTAGATTTTTTCTGGGTCATTTCATGTTGTGCTTAGATCGGAAGGAGTCGAGTTGAAGGAAATATTCAGCCTTTATCAGTACTCGATATTTCTCGGGGCCACTCGAGGAGTCAGAATCGAAATGCATGGCCATGCTCGGATACGGATTCGTTTTATCGGTTAAGTTACTCTCTAGTCGGGGAAACCACTCTAGATACGGATCGATTGTAAAATACGACCTTTGCGGATCCGGATCTGCAAATTGTTTTACATTGAGTGGGAGAAATTTTAAAATGAATATGAGAATCGGTTATCGCACCTACACTTGTTCGGACAAGTGGGAGTTTGTTGGAGCTTGTGTCCTCCAGTTAGTGCGGATAACGTCATTGCACATACACTTGTACGGACAAGTGGGAGCTTGTTGGGGTTGGTGTCCTTAACAGTTAGTGCAAGGACTTATAAACCTCTAAAAGGATCAAAGGGCATACTTTGGTATTATTATCAGTTGATCCACGTTTATCAATAACGGTTGGCTTGCTAGATAAGTTTGACGTTATTGTCATACAGATGGCGGTGATCAACTGGTCCCTAAAAGTCACACCTATAGGATACGTTCGAGAGATGTGACGGTATGAAAATACTGTCATGTTGATGCCAAATATTGACTAACCAGTTAGTCCGAGTTATTTGACTAAGTAATTAGTCAAATATGTGATGTTGAGATATTATATTTAATACGGATTAAATATCATGGGCTAAGGCGAATTAACCAGTTAATTCGTAAAATTAAATATACGTGATTTATATTTAATTAAATGTATATTAAAATAAATTATACAATACTGTTTTGTCGGACACGTATTAATAATTCAGTTAACTCATATTATTAGCTGATGCCTTAATTTCCGATAACCGATAACAGTTTATAATATAAACCCGTCATATACATTTTAGCGATTTTGCGAACCAGACCATGAGCCAAGACTAAAAGGAAGTGGAAGCCCACTTCCCTAGGTAGCCCATGGCCGGCCGAGTGAGAGGGAACAAAAGGGAGGGTTTCTCCTCCCTTCTAACCTAATCAAAAACATTTGTAAAAAACTAGGGTTTCGAGAGAGCATTTTTCTCTGTAGAAACCGAGATCTCACATCTCAAGCAAAACACACATCAGTTCTCCCTATATTGCAAGGCAATCGGAGAACACTGTTCTAGCACAAGGGCATATCTCGGACAAAGTCTTGGGTGCAACGATTAGGAGGAAATCTGCTTAGATTTCTGTTCTTTACGCCGCAATTTAAAGGACCCGAGGTTGATTTCTATACACTTATCGTTTCTATTGTATTTATCGTTTTATGACTATAAATTGCATGTTTAAATTTACGTTATAGTCCTGCAATTTAAGGGTAGTATACGGATATTAACCCTCAGGTTTTAGTACAGTTAGTAATGGTCTTGAGTCAAGTTGAGTGTTGTTTTGGAAGGTGGTTTTGAGTTTTGTTTTGAGTTTTGGACATGTTGTTGTGTCGGGAGGAAGTTAGTATGTTTTGTTTTTGTTTATGGGTTGAACTTCGGGGACGAAGTTCTTTTTAAGGAGGTAAGACTGTAATAATACTACGATTTTATGTGTCTATGGGTACTCTATCGAGTGGGGCTTACTCTGTCGAGTAAGTAGTTTTTGACGCAAAACAGTAGACTGCCTGTAGGGTACTCGATCGAATAAGTTGGAGACTCGATCGAGTAAGGGCCACTCGATTGAGTAAGTCACTTACTCGATCGAGTAAGTGTGTTTTACGGGCTAAGTTTGACGGGTTTTGTTAATAATGCGAGATTAATATAAAAGGGTTTGTCATTATTTCTTAAACATCTTTTCAACATCCTAAACATTTCAAGAGACGATTAGAGGTTACGTGCTTTGCTTCTCTCGCATTATTGGCAAATCCCTAAGCTAAGTTCGTCGGATCATCTTGTTCTTTATACTGTTGTGATCATCGTGTAAGGGGTAAGTTCCTTGTATAATTTATATTGTGTTTCGTTGAGTTTCTTTAAAACCCTAATGGGGTATCGTTGGGGGTTTTGGGTGATTTGTACGGTTGTTGTGGTAATTGTATGTATGCATGTTATAGGAGGAGGATTCGTAGAGGAGACTTTCTGATTAGCTGCTAGATCGTCTCTGGTGATTGCTATCTCAGATAGGGTTTCCCTACTCAGTATTGGTTACATAATGTGTTGGTTATTGTTGTTGTTGTTGTTGATTAATTATCGTATTGGAATTGGTTTTGGTAATTGTTGATTGTGTAAGGTAATTGTTGTATAACTGTCTGAGTGGATTCACTTGCGAGAGTGGCTTCACGCCCTTGATTCGCCTTCTATGGAACCCGTCACAGAAGGGATGTGCACATTAATGAACATGGGTTTATCGCTCGGATGAGATGAGCGGGGCTTAGGTGGGAACGGCTGCGGTCCCCCACTGGCGGTGAGGAGTACTTGTTACGATGGGTACTCTGGCAGGGCTACACACTTTGGTGTATAGTCAGGTGTGTGGAGATGGGATGGAGTTGTGGTGATTGAGTTGTGCTGATTGAGTTGTTTGTTGTATTGTCTTATTGCAGCTGTTTGTTTTATGTAATCAGTACTGACCCCGTTTAAATGTTTTAAAAACTGTGGTGATCCATTCAGGGATGGTAAGAAGTTGTTGAGCAGGTATGATGGCTTATGCGAGGGATAGCTGGGATGGAGTCATCACACATCATAGAGTCTTCCGCTGTGTCATGAACTAGTTGTTTTAGTCGTTTGGATTTTGAGAACGTTTGTATTTCTTTTATCAGTTTTGGGATTTTGTTTGTATCACTTAAACTTTATTACTATTTAAGTATGTTTCGTTATTGTCCATTTGATTATCATTGCCTCGGGTAACCGAGATGGTAGTATTCTCATACCTTAAGTGGTCCTAGTAAGGCACTTGGAGTATGAGAGTGTTACAATGAAGGGATCTCGTCTTTCTCACATCCTCCTCTGTAGGACCTATAAAGGTTGTAACTTTATGTCCAGATGTTGAGCTAGAAGCTTTATCTGAAGCAATAATGGTGTTTTTATCTGCTTTTGTTGTATTTTTTTTGTTAAGAAAAGAGGGGAGAAAAACGGTTATGGCTGGCCTTTACTGCCGTCATTATTAGGTTTTCTGAAATTCAGAGCTTTTCTCTCTCTAGTTTATCTCTCCTCATTTTTTGTATGAATAAGAAGAATGTCTTCATTCTTCATATTCATCAATCTAACAATCTCAAATGTTCATCACAAATTCATATAGTTAATTAGCCTTGTAAATTCCTCATAAAACCACAAAAAAAGGCTGAAACTAATGTTGAAAACGGTATTGTTAACACTGAACTTATTAATGTTGAAAACGGAATTGTGGATGTTGAAAATGATGATGGTGTATTTGTTGGTAATGACGAAGATTTCGTGACGATGTTGATGAGTAAAGGTGTGTATTTTTTAATTTAAAGTTCTTTTCTTTGTTCATCAGATTTTAGGGCAACAATATGTTTGGGTCGATATATTTGCATTTTTAGATCAAAATTTATGGCTGAAATTGTTGTGTTGTTGTTGTTTAATTACTTTTAGTTGAATGTTTTACTTTAAGGGCAACCATTCAGGACGATGATATACATATTCATCAATATAATGCATGATGTAATGTGTTGTTGTTGTTGTTGTTGTTGTTGTTGTTGTTGTTGTTGTTGTTGTTGTTGTTGTTGTTGTTGTTGTTGTTGTTGTTGTTGTTGTTGTTGTTGTTGTTGTTGTTGTTGTTGTTGTTGTTGTTGTTGTTGTTGTTGTTGTTGTTGTTGTTGTTGTTGTTGTTGTTGTTGTTGTTGTTGTTGTTGTTGTTGTTGTTGTTGTTGTTGTTGTTGTTGTTGTTGTTGTTGTTGTTGTTGTTGTTGTTGTTGTTGTTGTTGTTGTTGTTGTTGTTTTTAAATTAGATTTAGATGAAGGAAAATATCAAATTTTGATGAAGATTTTATTAATGTTGGAAACTTAAATTTAAAACTAATGTTATCAAAATATTGCTTGCATATGTTTAGGGTTTTTACACATTAACCTAAACTTCAAACAACTTCAAACAAATCTAATCACAGATGAGCAATTATCAACTTTGTACAAGGTTTGATTATTCAATGCAAAATAATGGTTTATTGATAACTATACAATATGTTCAATGCAAAGGAAAACTGGCGTGCACTAACCATATGTTCAATGTGTAATGTCAATTTAAATGTCAGCTGAAAAGTTTTTACAGTTATTCAGTAATATATATGACCATTTTAGCTTACAGTGTGACCAGTTTAGAGTTCAGTGTTACCATTTTAACCAAAGCCGACATTTTTATCAAAATATTGCTTACAGTGTTACCATTTTAACCATATGTTCAATGTGTAATGTCAATTTAAATGCCAACTGAAAAGTTTTACAGTTATTCAGTAATATATGTGACCATTTTAGCTTACAGTGTAACCAGTTTAGAGTTCAGTGTTACCATTTTAACCAAAGTTATAAATTTATTGATTGTCAGGTACTAATCTTTCGGCAGTTTATTTGGAATAAAAGCTTCAAATTAAAATGGGAACACATTTACAACTTCTATCAGAAACATTCGCAACTGAAGGGATTCAACATCAAGAAATATACATCTCGTAGAGCCGACGTGAAAGATAGGCCGTTGATTGAGAGATACTTTAGATGCAATTGCGAAGGTGAACATGGGAACGGGAGTGGAGTTGTTTTGAATGGCGTCCCTGAAGTCTCTAATAGAAATGTGAGGAATGCTTCAATCACTCGATGTAAATGCGAAGCTTTTGTTAGTACGCAAGTAAATACGGAGGGATTATGAGAGGTAGTGCATCATGTTGTCGAACATAATCGCCCTTTCACACCCCTCAGTGGCAGCATCATCATAGGTTGGAGCGAAAAATTACAGAAGCGGAGGGTGAGGTAGTAAAGGCAATGACTGAAGCGCATGTGCCCCCTTCTGTCCAATTAAGGGTTGCTGCGGCATGGGCTGGTGGTGATGCGTTTTTTTGGGCACACAAAGCGAGACCATATTAACTATGTTAACAGATTGAAGATGAAGAAGATCGAAGGTACGGTGGTGATGCAGCAACATTAATCAACCTCATGACCAAAAGGAAATCGGAGGAGCCGAGGTTCTTCTTCCGGGTTCAATTTGACGAAGAAGGACGACTAAGTAACCTTTTCTGGCGGGATGCTATGATGAGAGAGGACTATTTGTTGTACGGAGATGTTAAAATATTTGATACGACGTATCGTACAAATAGGTACAATCTTATATGCGGAGCATTTGTGGGTATTAACAATCGTTGGTCCAATGTCATGTTCGGTTGTGCTTTCCTTTCGAACGAGAGGGAAGAATCATTTTAGTGGTTCTTCAATGTTTTCAATGAATCCATGGATGAGGATGTCCGCCCTTGTAACACCCCGGCCCAAACCGGGTCGGGAGCGGTTACTTATGATAGCTCACCAGGCTGTGTACACGGCCCACAAATCAACACGGGTCCTTTATAGCATATTTTGTTCTCACTTTTGCGCATCCCGGAAACCTTCCCAGGAGGTCACCCATCCTAAGACTACTCCCAGCCAAGCACGCTTAACTTTGGAGTTCTTTCGCATGGATGACCATAAAAGAAAGTGCACTTTGTTGATATGAGTAGTACTTTCAATCCTTTTAAGCACTAGTCATTTAAGCCTATCACTGGACCTCCTCAATTAACGCGGGGTGTTACAATCACCCCCACTTGAAGAACGCAACGTCCTCGTTGCGCCTGGGAGCATAACCGCTAACCCAGAATCCTCCCCCGCTAGGTGTGTGATCACAATGGAGCGTATAACCACTGCCTCCAGAAGCGTATAACAACTGCCTCCGATCACCACACGGTCGCAGGGTTGCTCTGATACCACTTGTAACACCCCGGCCCAAACCGGGTCGGGAGCGGTTACTTATGATAGCTCACCAGGCTGTGTACATGGCCCACAAATCAACACAGGTCCTTTATAGCGTATTTTGTCCTCACTTATGCGCATCCCGGAAACCTTCTCAGGAGGTCACCCATCCTAAGACTACTCCCAGCCAAGCATGCTTAACTTTGGAGTTCTTTCGCATGGATGACCATAAAAGAAAGTGCACTTTGTTAATATGAGTAGTACTTTCAATCCTTTTAAGCACTAGTCATTTAAGCCTATCACTAGACCTCTTCAATTAACGCGGGGTGTTACAGCCCTATTTCAATTTTCACTTACCAAGACCAAGCAATAGCAAACGCGTTAGAAAAGGTTTGACATTTGTGACTAATTATTAAACAATTTGCAAGAATCACTATGTGACCATATTTGAGCTTATATGTTATCATTTTAAGCTAAGATGATATCCTTTCTTAACATTCAAGTAATTTTTTTCTACTGTGGCCAATTTAGCTGACAAGTGTTATGTTTTCAATTTTTCTTAACATCTAAACATAATAAACAAAACATGGTGACATGAAATCAAATTTTGATAATGTCACCACCTTAACAAGGATATGTGACTGCTGAAAATTTGAACATGGACACTTACATGTGACTGTTGAAAATGTGATCACCTTATCAAGATATGTAGCTATGTTTGAGGAATGTACCAATATTATTAACTTGTTAACATAATTGGTGAATGTGACCAACTTATCATACATATGTACCTATCTTAGTGTGATTATACAATTGTTTCTACCGTGACCACCTTAGCTGACAATTGTTATGTTTTAAAATTTTCTTAACATCTAAGCATAATAAACAAAACATGGTGACATGTAATTGCATTTTGATAATGTCACCACCTTAAAAAGGATATTTGGATAATTGGTGAATGTCACCACCTTATCATACATATGTACCTATCTTAGTTTTTTTGGTCTAAACCATCCGGTAATCCGAACCATATTGGGCCGACTAATCCGGATTTCGGGGCGTATCCAAGGATTACGGTATTTAAACCCCTCCCACTCGCAGTTGTGAATGTACCTATCTTAGTGTGAATGTATAATTGTCACCGTAACAACATATTTGCATCAACTAACATACAAACATGGTTAGTTACTTCGTTAAACATAGTCACATATTTGTTTAAAGGAGAACGTGTCACAATGTTACCATTTTAGTGTGTAGCAAATAGGCTAACATGGTTGCATTTCTATCATATTGTCTTATGTTTGTTAGTTATTTAGACCATATTAGACTCATCTTATGAAATAAAAATTACTAACTAACTTGATGTAATGGTCTAAATCTACATGCATGCAAATATAAAAAAGATAGAAATTTCCTTACATTAGAAAATGGCAAATTTGGGCACTACAAAGGTCTCCTACCTTTGTAGTTCTTGAGCTATAAAGTGATGGATGATCCTCCTCTTAAACCAAACCACCGAAATTGATGGTCTCCTTTGGTGTGCACCCAAGAGTAGCCCAAAATTTACTACAAATAATATTAACTAGATATTATTTGAGTATTATGTGTGTATATTTGAGATACTAATTAATATTATTACCTTGATAATATTATTAGTCTACATATATATGTGTTTTAAAATACAAGGATGAACAAAATAAGAAGAAAAATATGGTCTATAGATGTTGTATATGAACCAACCACAACAAGCACACAAAGACCAATTTTTCTTCAAATTTTCAACCTTAGAAATGATGGAAGAAATTGGGTATTTATAGGCATGCAAATGTAAACAATTCACATACAAAAGATAGTGGGAAATGCCTACCTTTCCCACTCACAATGAGTGTATTAGTAGTGTATAAAAATCAGTCCAAATGGGCCCCTATGAGTCCATTTCGGTTTTCGACATTTGCCCCACAAATGCTTATAAGTCTTATATTTAATTATCTTACATAATTAAATATTAATTTAATTATTTAACACTTAAATAATACAAATTAACCACTAATGACTACTTAACTATTAAGTAATCATAAGACCATTTTATCAACATACAATGTGTCAATATTACCCCATTCAGCTAGTTTTACAACCTCTTGTAAAATTTAAATAGCTAATAAATTCCACTTCAAAAACATATACATATATCATATAAAATTAATTAAATAATAAATTCTAATTTTTATTAATTAATTAATTATCACATAATTAAAAAATAAATCTCCTCAGCCCGAGTTCATAACCCGTCATCAAATAATACATACACGCGACTAATTAAAAGTCAATTAATACAAGGAATTAATTATCTCGTATCTCATACAAACAATTAATTCATTCTTTTTGGGCGTCATCCTAAGGTGTGATCTAAAAGGATCAGGTGATCACCATCGTCACACGACAGTAATGTCAAACTCTAGTCAGCCAATCATTACCGATTAATGATGACCAGCTGACAAATAATATAAATCCCTGATATTCCTTTTACGAGATTTAAAATGTAAACGCACTTATTCTGGAGGACAGTACTCCAACAATCTCCCACTTGTCACACACAAGTATGCGCTACCAATTCTCTTGTCCAATAATATCTCCCACTCAATGCAAGATGTCTTTCAGGTCATTCTTGCACGTGATCATATCATAAAGTGGTTTCCTCGATCCGAAGAATAACTGTCTGACCGGATAATCTACTATAGATCTCATCCGAGCGTGGCCACGCATTTCCAGTAACCTCTCCTTGAGTGGCCTTGAGATAAAATATGACATAAATGGACAATCCCGTTGACCTATTTTCTTTGTTCGATACAGATCACAATGACCCAGTAAATGCTCATCAGCCTCCTTTTACGGCGCGACCTAGAACAAAAACCTAAGCCACCGGAAAACCGCACCAACTCAGACAAATAGTCGCCAGTTGTAGATACCTCATTTCTGCACTTCTCGCAAACCACCCGGTGATGATTGGGCCGCATGTTTAGTACGCGGAACGATTTGTGACAATTCGTAAGATTATCGTCAAGTGATTGCTCAAATATTAATGTCTACCTCTTAATTGTCATCTACGTGCCGATACGGTTGTTTTGACAGTAATTAGAGTACATTCGGAGTCCGGGCCTAAAACCGTCTCCATTTTCTGACAACCGTTAAATCCCGAGTCAGAATGTTCTGGAATGTTCCGGATATTTCTATTCCATATTTCATAAATTTTATCTTTTAGTAAACAATTTCCCGTAATATTCACATAAGATATTAAGGAAAACCGAATTATTTCCGTCCTACCATAACTCAAACACGGAAATCTTTCTTCTGCTGGAGGAAACCACTTGGGAACAGACGCAGCAGGTGCTGCGCCTCTTCCAAGAGACGCAGTGGCTGTTGCGCCTCTTCCCAGGTCCTTTTCTGCATGTTTCTCGTATCTTTTTCATATCTTTCCGAGATTCACTTCCAAAGAGTCTCCGAAACCCTAATTCCTTCACGTGATTAGTATAAATAGGAGCCTTTGCTCCTCATATTTCTCACGCGAGTGTCCGCCCTTCTCTTCTCCCTTTGCATTCTAGACCTTGTTCTTACTTTTGGCGTCTACGTGCTTGAACTTTCGACCACGTAAGCTCGGATCCTTCTGAGTACCAGCCTCCCCGTTGCATGACCGACCAATTTGAGCAACTACACATCAATCAACTTAATTAACTTAATCGTTTTCCTCTTACGAGGGCACTTTCTTTGCATTCGCGTCGATCATCACTAATCGATATCTTAGTCCTTCTCGTTTCGTCAACATGTAAGTCTGAGGGTGTAATCTCTCTTTTTATTTATTGTATTTTATTTATTGTATAATCAATTGGAAAGTTTACGTCGAAAATACCATTAAAACCGATTTCTAAAAATATGCTTTAAAACCTCTTTTTTACGGATTTCCAGTAGATAACCGTCGAGAAAGGACGCAGCAACTGCCGCGCCTCTTCGAAGGAGCGCAGTTCCTGCTGCGCCTCTTCGTGAGGCGGCCGCAGTTCCTGCTTCCTTTCTTCTTTGTTCGTCCTCTGTTATTCGTCCCCAAAATCCTTTTTTTGTTTCGTTTGTGTGTTAATTCTTCATCATAGCATGATAATCTCATATGTATATTATAATCATCATCGTTCACATGTTTTAATCATCACAAATCCGACTTAAATCCCAGATAATCCAATATTTGCGGGTTTTCGTCATTAAATTCAATTCCGGGTTGTAGAGATTCAAATCATCAATATTGGGTTTCTGGAATTCGTCTTTGATATAGTTTTCACCTGTCTTTCGTCGTGTTCATCGCATATTCGTCATTAATCCATCGTATCTAACCTAATTAATTACATTAATTTGTTTGACTCATTAATATTTTTCACTTCTATCATTAATCCATCTCATGTTAATTCGTTCAATTCCGTATCATTCATGTTTTACTGTTTTCACGACCCATTCATATGTTAAATAACCTGCTAATCACTTTCATCCGAGTAAATATCATCAATCGATCATTAAATTCACCAATTAACATTAACGGCTTGCAATTACGGCTTCACGGCCGAATCGAGCCAAGGAATGACGCAGCGTCTGCTGCGCCTATTCCAAAGGACGCAGCTCTGCTGCGCCTGTTCCTGGTTGAGTTCTGTCCCTGAACTCCTTTTCTGCCTTGACCATTTGTTTAGACTACGTATAACTAACTATTAACCGTAATATCACGCTAATTCCTGTTCATTAATTTATTTGATTCTTTCTTTTATTCTTTTATTCTTTTTCTCAAATTATCCGTTTTAAAGGTATTTTCGACATAAATCGCTAAACCCAATGTAATTAATGTAATTTTTATTATTGTAATTCATAATTATTGTATTTCTTTTATTGCTTGAATGTTTTCACATGTAATTAAGCATTAATTCCAACTTTGACCCAAATTCATGTTAAATTAATTGTTCACCGACTTAGTATTAATTCTCACATGTTAGGATTAAAACTTGGATGTTGCATTGCATGCATATAGCCGACGATATATCAAGTACGAATAATTCCCTAATCATTAGTAGAGGCCGCTATCGAGGCGGGCGGGATTAGGTGTTCGATCAAAAGAGCTTCCTAATACGTACCCTCACCCCTTACTCCAGATCTCCGTGAACACCCGTGTTCATTGGCATCCACGAGAGTCATTCTAGACATAGAATGCTAAGGGTAACGATTGCTTGGTGTTCATGTCTCTACTTTGTGTCTTGACATGACACGAGTATTCGAACGGTTCCAATTTCCCATAAAAATTGGTGGCGACTCCATACAAAAATGCAGACGCTTGTTCACCAAGCGCCCCCGTGGCCCATTGTCCACACCAGTCTAAAGAATTGACTCGAAGGAATAATTATAAATCCTCGCCACGACCCAGCAACAAAAGGACTCTATAAATGGTCACTGTCCGACAAATTGTCTCACAATCTGCCTATGTAATTGACCAGCCATCACTATGACTATATGACAGTCGAACTTGTCATCTATCGCCTTACAATCTAGTCACTCCGAGACGTCACCTCATTAAGTAACTAGGGACAAAATACAATGTTAATCCAGTTCACTTTAATAGGGTTCGACATAGTCACTACAACCTATTTAGATAAAACAAAGTATTTTTAAATTCAGATATAAAACTGAATACAACGATAAATGCAATTATCATATATGAAATAATAAATACAATATCTTGATTATTACATATCATACAATTTACAACAGTTCTGGCATTCATCTCAATCCCATCGAAACTACATGACTATCATGTTTAGCTAGAGACAATGGCTTGGTTAAAGGATCAGCGATGTTGTCAGCTGTCCCAACCTTACAGACTGTAATTTCCTTCCTTTAAATTAAATCTCTAATTACATGAAATTTCCTAAGTACGTGTCTAGACTTGTTACTAGACTGCGGCTCTTTTGCTTGAAAAATTGCCCCACTGTTATCACAATACAAAGTGATAGGATCCTCGGCGGTTGGAATTACTTCCAGTCCCTCTAAGAATTGCCTAATCCAAACAGCTTCCTTTGCAGCTTCAGAGGCTGCAATGTACTCAACTTCCGTTGTAGAATCAGCAGTCACAGACTCCTTAAAAATTCTCCAGCAAACCGTCCCTCCGTTCAACAAAAAGACAAAACCAGCCTGGGATTTCAAATCATCCCTATCGGTTTAGAAACTGGCATCCGTATAACCTCTTATACATAATTCAGATTCTCCTCCAAACACTAAGAATGAATCCTTAGTCCTTCTCAAGTACTTTAGAATATTCTTGACGGCTATCCAGTGACTCTCACCTAGATTTTTCTGATAACAACTCGTCATACTCAAAGCATACGAGACGTCAGGACGAGAACACATTATAGCATACATGATCGATCCAACAACAGAAGCATAGGGAAACGATTTCATGCGTTCAATATCCTTAGGCTTAGTAGCACACTGTAACTTACTCAAAGTAATCCCACTGCCTATAGGTAGAAAACCTTTCTTGGAGTTTTTTTATATTGAATCGGTCAAGAATCTTATCGATATAGGCTTCTTGACTCAAAGCTAATATCCTTTTAGATCTATCCCTATAGATCCGGATACCCAAAATGCACTGAGCTTCTCCTAAATCTTTCATTTGGAAGTGATTTCCTAACCACTTCTTGACAAAAGCAAGCATATCTACATCATTCCCAATGAGTAATATGTCGTCCACATATAAAAGTAAGAAGACAACTCTACTCCCACTAAGCTTCATGTATAAACATGGTTCCTCAACACTTCGAGAAAAATCATTCTGTTTAATAACATGATCAAAACGATGATTCCAACTCCTAGACTCTTGCTTAAGACCATAAATGGATCTCTTAAGTTTGCATACTTTGTTAGGATTTTTAGGATCCACAAAACCTTCAGGTTGTGTCATAAACACTTCCTCTTCAAGAAACCCGTTCAGGAAGGCGGTTTTGACATCTATTTGCCATATCTCATAATCATGAAATGCAGCAATCTCTAACATTATCCGAACAGATCTAAGCATAGCAACTGGTGCAAAAGTCTCATCATAGTGTAAACCATGAACTTGGGTGAAACCTTTTTGCCACCAATCTAGCTTTGTAGACATCTTTATGTCCATTCATGCCGATTTTAATCTTAAATATCCACTTACACTGAAGAGGTCGAACATGTTTAGGTAAGTCAACCAGGTCCCATACCTGATTATCGTACATGGAATCCATTTCGGATTGCATGGCCTCGAGCCATAGCTTAGAGTCAGAACTAGTAATAGTTGCTTTGTAGGTTTTAGGTTCATCACTTTCTAAAAGCAAAACCTCATAGTCACCATATTCCGCGATAACACCAAGGTATCTATCAGGCTGGTGACTCACCCTTCCTGACCTCCTAGGTTCAGAAGGAACCGATTCAGACGTAGAAGGAACATCTTCCTGTACTGTCATTTCAGTTTGTGGCTCTTGAACTTCATCAAGTTCAAATTTTCTCCCACTTTGTCTTCTAGAAATAAACTCTTTTTCTAGAAAGATAACTTCACGAGCCAAAAACACTTTGTTCTCGTTACTATTGTAGAAGTAATATCCACAAGTTTTCTTAAGGTAGCCTACAAAAATACATTTGTCAGAACGAGGTGCAAGCTTATCGCCAGACTTGCTCTTGACACAAGCATCACAGCCCCGTACTTTCATGTATCGCAAATTCGGGACCTTCCCTTTGCATATCTCATATGGAGTTTTGTCAGTTGCTTTAGTGGGACTTTTATTAAGTGAGCGTATAGCAGATGAAATGGCAAAACCCCAAAATGACTTAGGTAACTCAGTTTGACTCATCATTGATCGGACCATATCTAATAAAGTTCGATTCCTCCTTTCAGCCACACCATTCAGCTGTGGTGTGCCAGGAAGAGTTAACTGAGATACAATACCAGAGTCTTTAAGGTGATATTTAAAGTCATTGCTTAAATATTCCCCACCGCGATCTAATCGTAATGTTTTAATCTTCTTATTTAATTGGTTTTCTACTTCATTCTGAAATTCTTTGAACTTGTCAAAAGCTTCACTTTTATACCTCATTAAGTTGACATACCCATATCTACTCATGTCATCGGTGAAAGTAATGAAATAGTCATAATTGCCTCTAGCAGTCACAGTCATTGGACCACATACATCGGTGTGTATTAAACCCAACATACATTAGAAAATGGCAAGTTTGGGCACTACAAATGTCTCCTACCTTTGTAGTTCTTGAGCTATAAAGTGATGGATGATCCTCCTCTTAAACCAAACCACCAAAATTGATGGTCTCCTTTGGTGTGCACCCAAGAGTAGCCCAAAATTTACTACAAATAATATTTACTATATATTATTTGAGTATTATGTGTGTATATTTGAGATACTAATTAATATTATTACCTTGATAATATTATTAGTCTACATATATATGTGTTTTAAAATACAAGGATGAACAAAATAAGAAGAAAAATATGGTCTATAGATGGTGTATATGAACCAACCACAACAAGCACACAAAGACCAATTTTTCTTCAAATTTTCAACCTTAGAAATGATGGAAGAAATTGGTATTTATAGGCATGCAACTATAAACAATTCACATACAAAAGATAGTGGAAAATGCCTACCTTTTCCACTCACAATGAGTGTATTAGTAGTGTATAAAAATCAGTCCAAATGGGCCCCTATGAGTCCATTTCGGTTTTCGACATTTGACCCACAAATGCTTATAAGTCTTATATTTAATTATCTTACATAATTAAATATTAATTTAATTATTTAACACTTAAATAATACAAATTAACCACTAATGACTACTTAACTATTAAATAATCATAAGACCATTTTATCAACATACAATGTGTCAATATTACCCCATTCAGCTAATTTTACAATCTTTTGTAAAATTTAAATAGCTAATAAATTCCACTTCAAAAACATATACATATATCATATAAAATTAATTAATTAATAAATTCTAATTTTTATTTATTAATTAATTATCACATATTAAACAATAAATCTCCTCAGCCCGAGTTCATAACCCGTCATCAAATAATACATACACGCGACTAATTAAAAGTCAAATAATACAAGGAATTAATTATCTCGTATCTCATACAAACAATTAATTCATTCTTTTTGGGCGTCATCCTATAGGTGTGACCTAAAGGGATCAGCTGATCACCGCCATCACATGACAGTAATGTCAAACTCTAGTCAGCCAATCATTACCGATTAACGATGACCAGCTGGCAAATAATATAAATCCCTGATATTCCTTTTACGAGATTTAAAATGTAAACGCACTTATTGTGGAGGACACTACTCCAACAATGTCACCAAGTTCCTACATCAATGTTGCCTTCTTAGGACGTAGCAACATAAGCTAACATGGTTGCATTTGTGACAAAATGTCTTATGTCACCACGTCCCTAGATCAACGTCGCCTTCTTAGTTTGTAGTTACTCTAGCTAACATGGTTACATTGTGTCATATTCTCTCAATTCACCACATTCTTACATAAATGTTTCCATCTTACAGTATACCAACATAAGCTAACATGGTCACATTTTCTTCCTTAGGGTGGTAACATTTACAACATATAGTGTATATGTCACCATTTATTTTCATGCAGACATGCATATGTTTTAATGCTAATAATGGTGAACTTGTGATAGGTTTATCCATAAACGAGACATCGTCTATGTCAGTGGCACATTCAACAAAACACCATATCTCATTTTGGGAAATTAAAGGGTGATCGGCCATTTCAAAACTTATTCAACAAATGCCTCAACGGTTGCTATAATGAGACTGAATTGAAGAAACATGGCAAAAAATGTTGACAGAATATGGTTTGGTGAACCATTCATGGTTTAAGAGATTGTACAAACATAGAGCTAAATGGAGCACTGCCTTGAACAATCAATACTTTTCTGCCGGGATTTTATCGTCCCAAAGGAGTGAGAGCACAAACCATGCGATGGGTTTCCAAGCTTCAAAGACCACCTCAGTGACTGCGTTTTTTGGAAAATTTGAAAACACGGTCAAAAGATGGAGAGGTGAGGAAGAGTGAAAAGAATTCAACAATATAAGATCTACACCCACCTCTGTGTACCCTCTAGTGGATTTGCTACTACACGCATCTCAGGTTTACACATTGGAGCTCGTTCGGGTATTTGAGAAAGAATTTGCTGTTGCCATGGGAACCCGTGCGCTCATCCTCCCGATTGAGGACCCCGATGTTTTGTTGTATCGTGTCCACCTTGCGGGGCACGAGGAGGACGCACATCATGTGACGTACGCTTGTAACAACAATTTAATAGATGCAATTGTCGAAAGTTCTAGGTTATGGGTATGCTTTGTAGTCACACCATCCGTGTCCTTCAGATTCATTATGTTGTGGACATACCGGACAGGTACATAATACGGAGATGGGACCAAATTTTCAAAAACGACAGTGTGGGAGAAGCTCCTTCCAAATGACATCCGCAGAACCGCCACTCACGACACCA
Organism: Silene latifolia; assembly: GCF_048544455.1. Lineage (NCBI taxonomy): Eukaryota > Viridiplantae > Streptophyta > Magnoliopsida > Caryophyllales > Caryophyllaceae > Silene > Silene latifolia. Next base: position 96,103,842 of record NC_133527.1, read on the forward strand.
TCAATTGGCATCGTTCAATGTTTATTGCTATTAACTATCTTATAACAAAATGCCAGGATGTTGCTGATGCAAGAGTTGTTGTGGATAAGCTGTTTGTTAAGGCTAATGAGGAGGTAACATTGCTAATTTCTAGCCTTAATATGGAGGAAGAGGAAACAACTGTAGATGACACCGTGCCTCCTATTCTTGACCCGTTACGTTGTACGACAAAGGGTCGCAGTCAGCGAAAAAAAAGGAACATGGGGCCGAAGAAGAAGGCTAAGAAAGGGACTGAAGTAGAGAGTACTATGTACATTGCTGTCCCTCGTCTTATATGACCATTGTAGGATAGGCAAAGGCTGAACCATTGTTGGTAATAAATGTATGGGAGATATATTACCATTTTGAACTAAGCTAATGTGTTATTTTTTGGAAGGATAAAAATGAAAGTTTTTGAAGCATGATCACCCATTGGTCAGGGTGGATTTCAATTTACATGTAAACATAATACTCTAAAGATGGTGACATATAAGTGGTTGTTGAATATGTTACCATCTTAAGCTGAATTGTACCTATGTTTGCTGAATGTTATAAAGACAAGTTTTGGCAAAATGTGATCAATGTATGGGAGATATGTTACCATTTTAACTAAGATAATATGTTTATTTTTGGAAGGTGATAAAAATGAACGTTTTGCAAGCATGATCACCCATTGGTCAGGGTGGATAATACTCACCTATTGATCATCCTATCTTATTATTAAGCTCGCTTCGCACATTCCCCAAGCAAGCATCAACCAAACAGCAACAAACTGAACAACCTGAAAAGGGGGTCGACAATCAGTCGGGAGTAACTAGATGCTCTCCCAGTCATGTTTACAACAATTGAATATAATCAACAATCATTAACAAATGAAATGTAAAACCAGTAAACATGTGAAATCATATATACTCATGAAATCCAACACAAACTTACCATAGCTTCATCTACCTTAGAAGGATGCAAACATGCAAACCTAGATCATATGCAACCACTAGACCATGAAAACTTATAAGACTAGTATCGACAAACGACCCACATCAACGAAAGGCACAAAGCTAGCATTAAAGCATAGCAAACATGGCGACACACAATCCACAGCAACAGAAGGCACAAAGCTATCATCAAAGCATAGCCGAATAGAGCGAACGCCGTTAGAGCGTATAACACACTGCCTCTAACTGATGGAGCGTATAACGCACTGCCTCCATCGGTGTGGAGCGTATAACGCACTGCTTCCAAGGTACTATGTATAGCGTATAACCACTGCCAATATGTCTAAGACCTGGCCAGACTCTCGGTGCAAACCGAACGACACTCGGGGAACAGAGCGTATAACGCACTGCCTCTGTTACCCCCCCGACCATAGACCATACACCAATCCCCGAAGGGTAGCATTTGTTCGTTCCGATAGTATACAACCGATACTACCGTCATCTATTCAAACCAATCAACAAACAAATGCACAGTATAACTAACTGTACTAACGTGCGTGAACAACATCACGGCTCAACTCATAGGATAGTATAACTAACTACCCTACTTATCATATGAACAAGAGTAACCAAATATATATGCAAACACGAGGACATATCACGTTGAACATAATACAACATATGAAACAAGTATAAGCAACCAATGTTATAGTAACTTTAGCCATAATTTTAACATTAACCATTCAATGTTATAGTAACCATAACCATAACATAAACTCTGGATGCGAGGTTATAGTAACCTCGACTATAACTTCAACATATATAACTTGAAGTTACACTTACCTCAACTATAACCTTGACACGAAACTCAAAGTTATACTAGTCCCAACCATAACCTTGAGCCATAAATCTCAGGGTACGTTAGTTCCAGCTATAACCCTAACTCGTTCTTCAATGTTATAGTAGCTTTGGCTATAACCTTGAATCATATTTCCAAGGTTATACCTGTTTCAGCCATAACTAGAGTAACCACCCAAAGTTGTACTAACTTCAGCTATAACACTTGAATCATCATCAAGGTTATACTAGCTTTAGCTATAACTTCGGAGAGAACTCTTGGCCGCCTATCATGCCGCCACTAGGGTTTATTCGTAAACCCTAATTTCGCTCATGACACCCATAATAAACACATAACCAACATACGATATATAAATAATACATTAAAACATATAAAAACATGCAAAAACATAATTAACATGATAATAAACAATCTAACACGTACCAATCATACAAGGCAATCATTAAATCATATTAATTACATCAATTGGCATAAACACAATTAAAAGAAAACACCTAGTTACCTTATTAAGCAAATAAAACCCTAGAGATCGTCTTCAACGATATAAACGTCTTCTCCATGTGAAACTTCCACGCCTTTATTGAAATCATCCACGTGCCAAAGATAACGAATCTAATAAATATACTAATATATATATAAACCATAAAAACTATAAAACTATGCAAAAACATAAAACTTACGAAGAAGATAGATAGATAGATCCAAGAAGTAGGATCGATCTAAGCACGAAGAACGATGAAGGAAGGAGGAAGAGGCGCGGCACGAAACCCTAGGAAGGGTGGAGGCACACGGCACAAGGGAGGAAGGAGGAGGAGAGAAATTAGGTTTAGGGTTTTGAGAATTATGAGAAAAGAAGAGCAAGGGTTTGATTTCCCTTCTTATTTATAGAGAAGCTCATGGGTTCGTTCTAGGTTTAGGCCCAAAATTCACCCATCCACACCAAAAACACGTGAGACCCGAGGAAGAAATGGGTCTTTATCGTTTTTCGAGCCCAAAAGATAAAAGACGGATATTTTCCCGGAAAATAAAATATGAAATATGGGAAAATAAAATTAAAGAATTATATTATGGAAATTAGGGGTGTTACAATCCAACCCCCTAAAAAGAAGTTTCGTCCTCGAAACTTGATAAGAGAACTACCTCACTCGAAAAGATGTGGATGCTTCTCTCGCATAGACGCTTCGGTTTCCCAAGTCTCTTGCTCAAACTTCTGACTCCTCCACAAAACCCGAACTAAAGGTACAACCTTATTCCTTAACCTCTTCTCCTGACGTTCCAAAATGCGAACAGGACGTTCCTCATAAGTCAGGTTAGGTTCAACCTCGATAACATCAGCCTGAAGAACATGAGAAGGATCACTGCGATAACGACGCAACTGCGATACATGGAACACATCGTGAACCTTTGACAAGTTCGGAGGTAAAGCCAACCTATAGGCTACCTCGACAACTCTCTCGAGCACCTCATACGGTCCGATGTACTTAGGACTAAGCTTGCCCTTAAGCCCAAACCTCTTAACACCTTTCATCGGCGAAACTTTAAGAAAAACCTTATCCCCAACCTCAAACTCAATCGGCGTACGCCGCAAGTCTGCATACGTCTTCTGTCGATCATGGGCTGCCTTAAGCTTCTCGCGGATCAACCTCACTTGCTCAATCGATTCCTGAACCAACTCTGGACCAAGAACGACAACCTCACTAGAATCGTCCCAACACAAAGGACTACGACACTTCCTTCCATAAAGTGCCTCAAACGGAGCCACCTGAATACTAGCTTGGTAACTGTTGTTGTAGGAGAACTCCACTAGCGGTAAAATCTTCTCCCAACTAACTTGGAACTCCAAAGCACAAGCTCGCAACATATCCTCAAGCGTCTGAATCGTACGCTCAGCCTGACCATCAGTTGCAGCGTGAAAAGCCGTACTCATCTTAAGCTCACTACCCAAAGCCAACTGAAGCTTCTTCCAAAACTGGGAACAAAACCTTGGATCACGGTCAGAGATGATATCCTTAGGAACTCCATGAAGACGAATGATTTCACGCTGATAAGCATTCGCTAGTTCCTCGAGACTCCAAGTCTCCTTCATTGGAATGAAATGCGCGACCTTAGTCAACCGATCAACCACGACCCAAATCGCATTCATTCCTCTCGGCGACCTCGGCAAACCCATAACGAAGTCCATCGAAATCGAATCCCATTTCCATGTGGGAATCTCTAGAGGTTGCAGTAGACCACCAGGTCTTTGATGTTCGAACTTGACCTTCTGACAAACCAAGCAACGACTCACAAACTCGGCGATCTCTTTCTTCATACCTGGCCACCAAAACTTTAGCTTCAGATCCTTATACATCTTATCACCACCAGGATGAACCGAATAGGGAGTACTATGAGCCTCTTTGAGAATCTTACATTTTAAGACCTCACAGCTAGGCACACACCAACGACCATGGAATCGTAGACCATCATCAGGTCCAACGTCGAAGTCTTTGGCACGTCCTTCGCTTATAGCGACTCGAACTCCTTCTAAGTATTCATCCTCTCTTTGCTTAACTCGGATCTCATGAAGGATCTCGGGTTCAGTAACCATCGCACTCAAATCTAAAGTACCAGGAAGAACTACCTCAAGGTTCATCTTCTGGAGCTCTCGACTCAAGTCGTTAGGTAACACCAACACCGGTCTCATAGCATGACACACCTTGCGACTCAAAGCGTCGGCAACCACATTTGCCTTACCCTCATGATACTGCAGCTCAATCTTGTAATTGTTATGCAGCTCCAACCAACGTCTCTGCCTCATGTTAAGATCTCTCTGAGTGAAGATATACTTCAAGCTCTTATGATCCGTATAAAAGTTGCAAGAGACTCCATACAAGTAGTATCGCCACAGCTTAAGTGCAAACACCACTGCTGCTAACTCAAGATCGTGAGTCGGATAGTTCATCTCGTGAACTTTCAGATGACGGGAAGCATAAGCCACAACTTTACCCTTCTGCATCAAGACACAACCCAACCCAAACTTTGACGCATCGCAGAAAACATCGAACTCAACGCCCTCTTCTGCTAGAGTCAACACATGAGCGGTAGTCAACCTTTTCTTCAACTCCTGAAAGGCAGCTTCACAAGCCTCAGTCCAAATGAACTTGGATTCCTTCTTCATTAACTGAGTCATCGGTCTCGCGATCTTAGAGAAGTAATGAACAAACCGACGATAGTACCCAGCTAGTCCAAGGAAACTCCGAACCTCGTTCACATTCTTTGGACTTTCCCAATCGACCACGGCTCGAATCTTCGACAGGTCAACCATAACTCCATCGCCAGATATCACATGACCCAAGAAGGTAACTTCCCTTAACCAAAACTCGCACTTTGAGAACTTAGCGTACCATTTCTGCTTACGCAGAATCTCCAAGATAACACGAAGGTGATTCTCGTGTTCAGCCTCATCTCTCGAGTAAATCAGTATGTCGTCTATGAACACCACGACACACTTATCCAAATACTTACTGAAAGTGCGGTTCATCTGATCCATGAAAATGGCAGGTGCGTTCGTCAAACCAAACGGCATCACCACGAACTCATAGTGGCCATACCTCGAACGAAAAGCAGTCTTAGGATTATCTTCATTCCTAACTGGAATCTGATGGTAACCTGACCTCAGGTCGATCTTCGAGAACACACTCGCACCACGGAGCTGATCAAACAGATCCTCGATCCTCGGCAAATGATACCTATTCTTGATAGTAACCTTGTTCAGCTCACGGTAGTCAATGCACAACCGCATACTACCATCGTTCTTCTTGACGAACAAAATAGGAGCACCCCACAGCGAAGCACTCGGTCGGATAAAACCCTTGTCGATCATCTCCTCAAGTTGTTTCTTGAGTTCCTGTAACTCAGCTGGTCCATACGATAAGGAGCTTGCGAAATGGGACCAATTCCAGGCAACAACTCAATCGAGAACTCCACGTCTCGCTCAGGAGGAATACCAGGGAGATCCTCAGGAAAGACATCGGGAAACTCCATAACCACAGGGATATCCTCTAGGTTAGGCTCAACTGAAACACCATGAACACTGCACAGATAGATCTGATGACCCTTTCTACCCATGTTAACCATCTTCATAACTGAAACCCACTTGACCGTAGGTGTAACCCTAACACCCTGATAAGAAACCCTCGAACCTGTAGGACTCTTAAGCACGATCTTCTGATCACGACACAGGAACCTAGCGTCATAGCGAGATAATCAATCCATACCTAAAATCACATCAAACTCTCCGAGTTTGAATTGAACGAGATCGACAGGAAGGATCGCCCCTACAATACTGACAGGTACGTCCTTGAAAAGAACGGAGCAAGAAACAATCTCACCAGTAGAAAGGGATATAGAGGTATGAACGGATGATGAGGAAGAGAGTCCAGCTCGGACGGAAAAGGATTCGGATACGAAAGACATCGATGCACCCGTATAAAAAGAACAAATGCAGATAAAGAATGAACGAGAAAGGTACCCGTAACCACATATGGATTAGCATCTGCCTCGGCATGACTCATAACGAACACTCGGCCAGTCTTCGGAGCATCAACCTTCGGCGCTTCCGTCTTTGGTTTCTGGGGACAATCGATCGACTTGTGTCCGGAGCCTTGCAGGTATAACATGTAAGCGGAGTACCAGATACGCAGTTCGTACCCGGATGGTACGCCTTTCCACACCTGAAGTAAGTCCAATCCTTCTTAGCTTGACCTTGATCACGCGGAGCATACGGACGAGCCTCATACTTTTGTTTCTTCTGGGAAGAACTGGGAGCAACATAAGGCCTCTTCATGAACTTACTCTTTGCACTTTCCTCAGCCTCAGTAGCAAGAACTGAATCATAGATACTAAGAGCACGATCGTAAGCCTGCTGGAAAGAAGTTGAAGGAATACCAGACATGGCAGTCCGGACTTTGGGAGCTAGATTCTTCTCATAGCGACGAGTCCTCGAAACCTCGTCCATAGCTACTGAAGTAACGAAACGTGACAGCTTCACGAACTTGTTGGTGTACTCCTCAACGGTCATAGAACTTTGTTGTAGACGAAGGAACTCCTGCTCCTTCTGCCAGCGCATCTCTTCAGGGTAAAACCTCTTCTTCAGAGCTTCAGAGAAGACAGCCCAACCATATCCTGGTTGAACTTCCAGACCAGCTCTAGCAAGAGCCCACCAGTTGTCAGCCTCGTCCTTCAGATAATAGGTAGCGATATCCACCATTTGATCCTCAGGACATCCAGTAGCGAGGAACAACTTCTCGATCTCTCGAATCCAAGCCTCCAAAGCAGTAGGATCGTTCGCACCATCATAGGTAGGAGGACAGTGACGAGCAAAGCGATCAAACACTGTCAGTTGCGGATGGTTGTTGTTGTTGTTATTGTTGTTGTTGAGGTGATTGGTGAAACCTTCGGCCATAGATGCCAAAGCGGCCTCAAGTCTCCTGATGCGATCTGCATCAGACTCATCATTTCCGTTGCGCACCATCTGCAAGAACGAAATCTCGTTATAAGTGGTAGAACCTAAGTACCACTCCAAACAACTACTCATACACTTTACAAACATAAGAAAACCAACAAATCCTATTGGTTTCTACCCTATTTACTCTCACTCATTAACTAGGTCATTTATTTTAGTCATCAACTAAGCGAGAGTTGGGAGCGTGTTCGCTCTGATACCAACTGTAACAACCCAGATTATAAAATAGAGGAAAAACCTTATATAAATTAAATATCAGAGTACGATACTGATAAAAGGGTCAAGGTGGCGGAAACACCTGACCAATCCGGTTCGCTTCTAAATCCAAAACAACTAATACATTATTAAAAAGGTTCTTAAATCTTAAAAGCAAAATCCTATCTTATTATTAAGCTCGCTTCGCACATTCCCCAAGCAAGCATCAACCAAACAACAACAAACTGAACAACCTGAAAAGGGGGTCGATAATCAGTCGGGAGTAACTAGATGCTCTCCCAGTCATGTTTACAACAATTGAATATAATCAACAATCATTAACAAATGAAATGTAAAACCAGCAAACATGTGAGATCATGTATACTCATGAAACCCAACACAAATTTACCATAGCTTCATCTACCTTAGAAGGATGCAAATATGCAAACCTAGACCATATGCAACCACTAGACCATGAACACTTACAAGACTAGTATCGACAAACGACCCACATCAACGAAAGGCACAAATCTAGCATTAAAGCATAGCAAACATGGCGACACACAATCCACAGCAACAGAAGGCACAAAGCTATCATCAAAGCATAGCCGAATAGAGCGAACGCCGTTAGAGCGTATAACGCACTGCCTCTAATTGATGGAGCGTATAACGCACTGCCTCCATCGGTGTGGAGCGTATAACGCACTGCCTCCAAGGTACTATGTATAGCGTATAACCACTGCCTATATGTCTAAGACCTGGCCAGACTCTCGGTGCAAACCGAACGACACTCGGGGAACAGAGCGTATAACCCACTGTCTCTGTTACCCCCCCGACCATAGACCATACATCAATCCCCGAAGGATAGCATTTGTTCGTTCCGATAGTATACAACCGATACTACCGTCATCTATTCAAACCAACCAACAAACAAATGCACAGTATAACTGACTGTACTAACATGCGTGAACAACATCACGACTCAACTCATAAGATAGTATAACTGACTACCCTACTTATCATATGAACAAGAGTAACCAAATATATATGTAAACACGAGGACATATCACGTTGAACATAATACAACATATGAAACAAGTATAAGCAACCAATGTTATAGTAACTTTAGCCATAACTTTAACATTAACCATTCAATGTTATAGTAACCATAACCATAACATAAACTCTGGATGCGAGGTTATAGTAACCTCGACTATAACTTCAACATATATAACTTGAAGTTACACTTACCTCAACTATAACCTTGACACGAAAATCAAAGTTATACTAGTCCCAACCATAACCTTAAGCCATAAATCTCAGGGTCCGTTAGTTCCAGCTATAACCCTAACTCGTTCTTCAATGTTATAGTAGCTTTGGCTATAACCTTGAATCATATTTCCAAGGTTATACCTGTTTCAGCCATAACTAGAGTAACCACCCAAAGTTGTACTAACTTCAGCTATAACACTTGAATCATCATCAAGGTTATACTAGCTTTAGCTATAACTTCGGAGAGAACTCTTGGCCGCCTATCATGCCGCCACTAGGGTTTATTCGTAAACCCTAATTTCGCTCATGACACCCATAATAAACACATAACCAACATACGATATATAAATAATACATTAAAACATATACAAACATGCGAAAACATAATTAACATGATAATAAACAATCTAACACGTACCAATCATACAAGGCAATCATTAAATCATATTAATTACATCAATTGGCATAAACACAATTAAAAGAAAACACCTAGTTACCTTATTAAACAAATAAAACCCTAGAGATCGTCTTCAACGATATAAACGTCTTCTCCAGGTGCAATTTCCACGCCTTTATTGAAACCATCCACGTGTCAAAGATAACGAATCTAATAAATATACTAATATATATATAAACCATAAAAACTATAAAACTATGCGAAAACATAAAACTTACGAAGAAGATAGATAGATAGATCCAAGAAGTAGGATCGATCTAAGCACGAAGAACGATGAAGGAAGGAGGAAGAGGCGCGGCACGAAACCCTAGGAAGGGTGGAGGCACACGACACAAGGGAGGAAGGAGGAGGAGAGAAATTAGGTTTAGGGTTTTGAGAATTATGAGAAAAGAAGAGCAAGGGTTTGATTTCCCTTCTTATTTATAGAGAAGCTCATGGGTTCATTCTAGGTTTAGGGCCAAAACTCACCCATCTACACCAAAAACACGTGAGACCCAAGGAAGAAATGGGTCTTCATCGTTTTTCGAGCCCAACGAGCCCAAAAGATAAAAGACGGATATTTTCCCGGAAAATAAAATATGAAATATGGGAAAATAAAATTAAAGAATTATATTATGGAAATTAGGGGTGTTACACTTATTGCTAGGCTACTGGGTACGGGCTGGGGAAAGGGCAACATGCTTAGCACCGTTATAAATAGGACCTCTTGGTGGACGGTCTCTAGCACGGTTGTACCTCAGCTCGTAAGAGCGGGCTGGTGCCTCTCCCCCAATGCCAATGTCATCAATCCCCAGGTCAAACGAGGGTGGGAGTACCACATTCTCCAAAGCATTGTCCACCTGATCAAGCATGGCAATGAAGGCAGCATAGAATACGGGGTCGTTTTCCAATTGTTGTGTGAATGTCTCTTTTGATGCTTCCGATTCTCTGGCATCTGCCTGCTGCTTTTGCTGCACCGCTTCAGACACGCTAGGATCCGCCTCCATTTCAGCTGCCATCTCACGGTGCAAGCGTGAGACCAACTGCTGGTTCCTATTTGACATGTACCATTTCAGTACACGCTCCTACACATAGAAAAATATTGATTATGATGCAACTCATTTGGTGATTGTGTCACATCTCAAATAGGGAAATCAACTTAATAATATTATAACAGTTAAACACACCTACATATTACAACTACGATGGTCACTTTTGAGCAGCAAAAGTGAACATTCAAAAAGTGAAGACATGGCAATCAGAATGTCACCATTTTTAGTGAGGATGTCACCAACTTAATAAGATCATCAAATTTAAACACACCTACATATCACGCTAGGATGGTGACATTTCCACACTAAAATATTGTGGGAAATAAATCTGTATACTTCCCTTAAACTTGAAGGATTATAACGATTTAATAAAGATGATCAATGGTCATAAAATAAAATACATAAACATAAGTAAACAGATTTAGAATTAACCTTCGGTCTTAGCAAATATGGCCTAAGAACAATATCAAAATTGATATTCGCCTATTAGTTGCACCCAAGACGATCTGAGATATGCCCTTTGATTATGCTAAAAATCAATCTAAAATTTTCTGTAAAATTTAATTGTCTTTGTGTTCTTGTGATGAGAAAGAGGAGGCAAGGTCAAGAAAAAGCATTAGGGTACAAATAATTCTCTACCTTTCTTTTTATACAGACCGAAACTTGAAGTCAATTAGGAAAAGAAAAACTTTCCCTAATTTCGGCCAAGTGAACCGAAATAAGAAGTATTTTTCTCCTTATTTTGGTCTTTCCAAAAATATATAAAGTGTGTTAAATTGTCATCTAGTGAGGATCGAACCCATGACCTTTTGGCTTGTGTACGCTCACTATTACCACTATGACACATTCAACTTGTTGATATTAAATACAACTGATTATATTTAACTACGAATTAACAGATTAATTCGTCCAAACTAACCTTATATATATTTAATTTAAATATAACTTATTATATTTAATTTACGAATTGACAGTTAATTCGTCTCAACTTAATATTATTTAATTTTCATTAAATAATTATCTCATCAACACATTGACTAACTTTTTAGTCATTTTGGGCATCAATGTAATTATATTTCTATAACCACATTTCTCAAACACGTCCTATAGGTGTGACCTTTAGGGACCAGTTGATCACCGCCATCTGTATGATAATAACGTCAAACTTTCTAGCAAGCCAACCGTTATTAGGTAAACGTTAATCAACTGATTAAATATACGAAGTATACCCTTGTGAACCTATAAGAGATTTACAAATGTTATCACACTAATTTGTGGAGGACACAAGCTCCAACAAACTCCCACTTGTCCTCACAAGTGTATGTGCGATAACCGATTCTCATATCCTTTAAAATTTCTCCCACTCAATGTAAAACAATTTGCAAATCTGAATTCACAAAGGTCGTATTTTACAAGCGATCAATATCAAGAGTGGTTTCCCCGACTAGAGAGTAACTTAACTGATAAACGAATCAACATTCGAGCATGGCCATGCATTTCAGTTACAACTCCTCGAGTGGCCCCGAGAAATAACTATACCTGATAAGGGTTGGATATTTTCCTCAACTCGAATCCTGCAGATGTAAACACGGTATGAAATGACCCGAGAAAAAATCTACTTAGTCATTCTATTCGGTGAGACCGTGAGAAAAGAAACCAAAGTCACCCAAAAACTGCCTTAATCGCAAGAGACAGTTGGTAGTCAAAAGAATCAACTCTAGGAACACAATGGATGTCCTATCCACGACTTGGCACCGAATGTTATTAAACATTTAGGACTCCATGACGTTGTCACAAAAAGTTGTCCTACGAGGTGTCGTCATAATCTCGTATCTCGTGATCGATTAGTAACCGTTTAACTTATGGCTCGTTGAACCCACCATCAATCGATTGCACAATATAATAGCCGGAGTTATCAGCTCACATTGGCTATTACGGACCAAAACAAATATAATGTAATTCATTCACTTTGTGGCATTCAATGTTGTCGACAATCCACATGGAAAACAAAATATTATATAAATAAAACGATGAAGTTATAAATAATATATGAAAAAGATAATGTATCAAATCCATAATCAAGTACTACAACTCTGGAACATGTTTAATTCCCATGGAATTAACATGCCCTACATGCTTATCATAATTCAACGATTAAGTAGTAGAATCTGCTACAACACACTAAGAGTGAAGACGAACCCGGATCGAGATCTGTTTGGAAGCTAGCATCTGCGTAACCGGTTGCGCATAGCTTAATATCTCCTCCATAAGTAATACCCAATCCATAGTCCTCCGTAGGTACCTGGATTCTTTTGGTACCGACTTGTCATACTCTATGCATATGCCACGTCCGGACGTGTGCATATCATGGCATACATGATCGATCCTATTGCAGATGTATAAGGAATACGACTCATGCGTTCAACCCCTTCAGGGCGTCGTGGGTGACTGAGACTTACTCAACTGCATCCCAGACGTCATTGGAAGGTTCCCCTTCTTGGAGTTGGTCATGTTGTACCTCTCAAGAACCTTATCCAAATAAGACTCCTGACTAAGTGATAACGTCCGTCGTGATCTATCTCGGTAGATACGGATTCCCAAAATACGCTGTGCCTCACCCAGATCTTTCATCTGGAAATGGTTCTTCAACCATTCTTTAACCGAAGATAGGAGAGGAATGTCATTCCCAATCAAGAGTATGTCATCGACATATAATATCAAGAATACAATCTTGCTCCCACTCGACTTTGATATATAAGCATGGTTCTTCGACCGATCGAGTGAAACCATACTCTTTTATCACTTGGTCGAAACGATGATTCCAACTCTGAGAAGCTTGCTTAAGTCCATAAATGGAACGCTTAAGCTTGCATACTTTCTTAGGATGTTTAGGATCTATGAAACCTTCGGGTTGCACCATGTACAACTCTTCCTCCAAATAACCGTTTAAGAAGGCGGTTTTCACATCCATTTGCCAAATCTCATAATCATGAAATGCGGCAATCGCTAAGATTATCCGACTGGAACGTAGCATGACTACAGGTGCAAAAATATCATCATAATGCAATCCTTGCACTTGAGTGAAACCTTTTGCCACAAGTCGTGCCTTATAGATATCTGGTTGCGCGTCTACAGAATGCTTTATTTTGTAAAGCCATTTGCACTGTAGAGGTTTTACCTTATTAGGTAAATCAACTAGATCCCATACGTTATTCTCATACATGAAGTCCATCTCGGATTGCATGGCTTCGAGCCATTGCTTTGAGTCGGAACAGGCCATAACACCTTTATAGGTTGCGGGTTCATTACTTTCTAGAAGTAAAACGTCATTCTCCTCGACCATACCAATGTATCTGTCCGGAGGATGAGAGTCTCTACCCGACCTCCTAGGTTCCTCAGGAATATTAACCGTATCATCAGTTGGAGGTACAGCTTCCTCCATCTGTTCCTCGGTTGTTGGTTCTGGAATCTCCGACAGCTCGAAGGTTCTATTACTCGACTTGTTCTCGAGAAATTCTTTTTCTAAGAACGTCGCACTAGCTGCAACAAAAACTCGATGTTCGGTAGGCGAATAGAAGTAATGACCAAATGTTCCTTTTGGATAACCTATAAAGTATATCTTGACCGATCGCGGGCCGAGCTTATCCTCGTGTCTCCAACTGACATAAGCCTCGCAGCCCCAAACCCGAATAAAGGACAAGTTAGGTACTGTTCCCTTCCACATTTCATATGGAGTCTTGTCGACAGCTTTAGACGGACTTCGGTTAAGTATAAGAGCGGCTGACAAAAGAGCATAACCCTATAATGAATCAGGCACTATGGTGTGACTCATCATGGATCGAACCATATCTAGTAAGGTTCGATTTCTCCGTTCGGACACACCATTTAATTGAGGTGTTCCAGGTGGAGTTAACTGCAAAACGATTCCACAGTCTTTCAGGTGTTGATCAAACTCATTTGAAAGATATTCGCCACCCCGATCTGAACGGAGTGCTTTAATCTTTCTACCCAGTTGGTTCTGTACCCTATTCTGGTATTCCTTGAATTTCTCAAAGGACTCACTTTTATGCTTCATTAAGTAGACATATCCCTATCTACTCAATTCGTCCGTAAAAGTGAGAAAATATCTATAGCCATCTCTAGCGGTAATTGACATAGGTCCACATACGTCCGTATGTATGAGTCCTAATAAGTCACTAGCGCGCATTCCAACACCTTTGAAGGAAATTCGAGTCATCTTGCCAATGAGACATGATTCACACGTGCCATATGCAGAAAATCCGAATGAGGGAATCCCATTATCGACGAGTTTCTTTACGCGTTTCTCATTTATGTGTCCCATTCGACAATGCCATAGATAGGTTTGATCTTTGTCACCAACCTTTAATTTCTTATTATTCATGTGTAATACTTCCGTGGTTTGATATAAGATATAAATTCCATTCATGGAAACTGCTTTGCCATAAATCATTTCATTAAAAGAGAAAATACAACTATTATCCTTTATTGAAAATGTAAAACCGTCTTTAGCAAGTATGAAAACAGAAATAATGTTCTTAGATAAACTGGGTACATAGTAACAGTTATTTATTGATAAGTCAAAACCGCTAGGGAGTTGGAGTACATATGTTCCCTTCGAGGCAGCAGCTACTCGTGCTCCATTCCCGACTCGCAGGTCCACATCACCTTTTTCGAGAGGTATGATGTTCTTTAGGCCCTGCAAATGATTACACAGATGAGAACCACAACCAGTATCTAGTACCCAAGTTCCGAAACTTGCATGGTTAATCTCAATCATATGAATATAAGATGACATACCAACAGGAACGACGCGGCCTGCCTTGATGTCCTCACGGTAGACGGGACAGTTCCTCCTCCAATGTCCAGTCTTGTGACAATGATGGCACTCTATGTCACCGCCCTTGCTCTTAGTCTTGCCCTGTGAGCCACTAGTCTCACCAGGCGCACTCTTACCGTTTCCTGGCTTCTTAAACTTTGGCTTACCTACAGCTAGGTCGCCATGAGCCTTGCCCTTACCTTTACTCTTGTTGTGAATCGTGAGAACATCCTGCTTCATGCTCCCACTAAATTTCATATCCTTCTCGGTCTGTACAAGAAGGGAGTGTAGCTCATGAAGACTCTTTTTCAAGTCATTCATGTAGTAGTTTGCCCTGAAAAGGGCAAAACCATCGTGAAGAGAATGAAGCATTCGGTCAATGACAATGCTCTCACTGATTCTACAATTCAGTGACTCCAGTTTCTCGACATTCTCAATCATGTGAAGAATGTGTGGGCTAACCGGTTGGCCCTTCTGGAGTTTCGCATCAAAGAAGCGACAGGTATGCTCATATGTGATGATTCTCGGTGCCTTTGAGAACTCATTAGTGAGCGTGGTGAAAATCTTGTTTGCACCTTGGGCAATGAAGCGTCTCTGCAAATTGGTTTCCATTGCAAAGATGAGTACGTTCTTTATCGCACCCGCTTCCATAACGAAATCACTATAAGTGTAGATACCCGTATCCGTCGATATTGGAATTTATAGAGAACCCGACAAACACCCGATGATGATAGGACACATGTATTCTTTAGTTGTCATTGTCATTATTTGGGTTCGTTTTACGATGTAGAATGGGCGCCGTCGATGAAGTATTTTATTAATTTAAATGATATTTAAATTAATGTTTTTTTTAAGTGAATTCATTTTATTAATTTAAATGATATTTAAATTAATGTTTTTTTAGTGAATTCATTTTAATTTAATTTAAATGATATTTAAATTAATGTTTTTTAGTGAGTTCATTTTATTATTTTAAATGATATTTAAATTATGGTTTTTTTTGAGGTGAATTCAATTTATTTTATTTTATTTTGAATTTATTTTCCTAAGTTTATTTTATTGAAAATAAAATAAATAATTGATTTGAAAAATCATTTTATGAATATATTTGATTTGAAAAATCATTTATTTTAATGTGTTAATTGATTTGAAAAATCGATTTTAAAAGCGAAAAAAAACTCGTTTTAAAAGCATGTTTTTGAGCTCGATTTTAGCTCGGTGTTTGGGCCCATTTTCTTTACGAGTTGGCATGAATATCGAGTACACTAACCAACCTAAGCCTCTACCCATCCAACCCAGTTCGAACCCCCATAACCACGGCCCAAATTCCATCCCAAACACCCCCCAAACAGCCCGCATATACACGAGCAGCCCCCCTGTTTTGCAGCTCAAATCCCGAGCCCAAAACCCGCTCCAAATACTACCAAAACCCGTACCCATTAATCCTAAACCATACCCTAGTATCCTACCCATATTACCCTAGCTTAATCACCAAGAAAACCCCTCTCAAACCCTCACAAAAGCTGCTGGACGGCAGCTATGCGTGAGCAGGCCCGACTGCCTCTCCCTCTCTTTTACCCTACTTTAACTCCTTATAAATACCACCCCTTCACCATACATTCATTCCTCTAAGTTCACCATACATAATACCTTCACTTACAAGCTTTAAACTCCAGAAACAAACCCTAATTGCCTCTCAAAAACCCTCCACAAAACCAACATACAAACTGAGAATCAGTTTGTGTGTTCTCTTTGAAACAATTCGTTCCTCCTTCAAACCTCCATCAAAATTCGAGTTTCTTGTTCCAAATTAACCATACAACATCCATCTACACATTAGACAAAGATTTACGAGCCAAATTGCCCTTGAGAGCACACGAATTCCCTCGAAAAACAGAGTGTTATACACTCTGTTTTTGTGATTTGTTCTGTCTGTCCGATTCTGTTTGTGTGCTCGTTTTTCGTGCCCAATAACTCAAAACGAGCAGGGATTGCTTTAAGATCTATGTTCTCCTCTCTTTCTAGTTTTCAAACCATCTTTTAAATCGAATTTTCATCGTGAAACGAGAGAGAAATCGCTGTTTGAAAGTTGCTGTCCAGATTCGATAAAAACGTGTTGTTTGCTTTGTTTCTTCGTCGACGACGGCCTCTCGAGATAAAATCTACCATCGATTACGATTCAAGACGGTGTCAACGATACATGTAGGTTGAGGGTGCATCAAATCCTCTTCTTTCTCCCTTTTATTTCGTTTTTTATGTTTGTTTTTTTATAGTTTGTTTTTGTTTGTTTATCGTTTTTTGTTTATCGATTGTTCTAATTAACTACGAAACTAGTTTAGTCCGAGTATGAGTTAAAGTACCACCATGAACACCCGCGTTGACTTGAGATGGGAAAGAAACCGCTACATCAGTCGGTCGTACACCCCCGTCTCATTTACATATCCTCGTGTTCAAGGTAGGGCATTAATAAAACGAATTCTGACTTCGCTCTTCGCTTTTGACCCCTCTCTTGTTTCGTGTGATTCGACCCACCCTAGGACCATTCACATGTTAGTATGACCTCTGATTGTTAACATATAACTCGTTTAGATGACATTAGATCAATTTAATAATCTAATTAGACACGATAGGTGGCTTCGACATAAGCTTTAAAATCAACTCACGATTCTGTAACTTAATTGAATGCATCTTTCTCTTTCACTAATTTTCTCGCTAGCATGGAAGTGCGTGCTTAACACCTTTCCATTTGCACTCGTTGACAAATTAGAATTGTTTTTAACCTAGTTCGTAATTACTTAATTTAATTTATAATTAATTAACCTTTAATTTGTTTTACTTGTTTCTAATATTGTAAATTTTGTTTTTATTATTTTTTAAGGTTCAAAATATGTAAATTTAATTTAGTGAATTTTTCCGTAATTTATTTTGCTGATTTCGAAATTAAAATGCAATTAACTTTGTTTTCTACAAAAAACGTTCTGACTTCTGATCCGTGCACTGCACGGGTCTGCCAGTTTTGATTTCTTTTCTTCTTTTGTTTCTTTAATTGTTTACTAATCCTATTTTAATAAATATGGATTGGTGAATAATTTTAATGAGTTGGGTTCAATTTAATCAATAAGTTGTACCTAATTTATTTCAAACCTTTGTATTTGTTTAATTTAATTTAATTAGTTTAATTCTAGTCTAATTTGTTTACTAATTAATAAATCGGCTAACATCATTAATTAATCTAACTTAGTTTTAGCCTTTTTGTTTTCATTTATTTTATTTGTTAAGTCATAATAGTTTGAGTTGTTTTTTGTTAGTTTGTATTGTAATTTTGTATCAGGTACATAGGTTTTATTTTAATTGAGTCAAAATAATTTCGATAGTTGTTGTAATTAAATCGAGTTGTAATTTATTTCTCGTTGTGTCGGCATGAAATGCCTGGGTTGTAATAGGATAGATCCCAATGGCTCCCCCATTCCTCCTAAGCCGTGTTTGCGCATCTTTTATTTCAAATCAACCAACATGCTAAAACAACTTTGACAAAGTTAGTATTCATGCATTAAACGACATAGAAATTATTGTCACATGTTAGGGTTTTAAAACGATGTTTGCATATCATATATCGTAGTAGCTATGACCTTGTTTGAAATCTGACACTTGACTTAGTAGAGGCCGTTATTGACGGGCGGGGTTAGGTGTCCTTATGGGCTTCCTAACACGTACCCTCACCCCTTACTCAAGATCTATGGTTTGTGGATCCGTCTAAATACCATTGGATTACGAGAGTCATTCAAATCGAGTGATATAGGGTACAAGTCTTTATCTTTAATCACTCGTAGTCGATTGGCTTTATGCTTTTTGATGAAAGGTGTAAAGTTGACTTGTACGGTTCCAAGTTCCCAAAAAACTTGGTGGCGACTCTAATATGTCTTAATTCGATTCGAAAGAACCTCGAGTCGATTATGCCTAGTGTGGATCCCGCGGACGCAGCCTCCCGAGGGCCTTGTCCACGATTTGGCGACTCACTGGGAAAAGAGGACTAGTTACACTTTGTTTCTAGGGTCTTTTCCTCCGAGGTGAAACTTGAAAAGAAAGTGTTGGAAAGTAAAACATTACTCATAGTGCTACGATTCATGCATAAACCCTTAAGGACTTGCCCGGGCCGTCCCAGCGTTTCTTCGTGATGCGTGGGGGGCGACGTCCCACTATGCTAGGAAGCTGCACATTGCTCGCTTCCACTTCACCTCGCGTGGTTCTTGATAGTGGGGATGATCTTCTAGGTACTCTACCTTAAGACACCTTGCTCTATAAGACCGCAAAAGGATGGAGGGCATAGACCTTCTTGTAGAAGACTTGCCGAGACTTAGAGATGTCTAGGAGCATACATCCTTATAACATGAGAATGACAATGTGCAAATTGTTTTCCCGAGTCTTTTCGAAATTTCCCATGTCCTTTTCAAAACCGAACTTTTGAACAACTTACTTTCAAAATTAGCATGGTTTTAAAAACGCGGAATGCTGCCCAAATAGGACTAGAAATTTCGGCCAAAACAAGCTTTTATAGCCGGCATGCTGCCCATTTCAAATCTCATTTTTCAAATCGATCATTCGTTTTTCAAAACCAATCCAAAATGCTTCTCGAACCTCAACCAAGCATGAAATGCGTCAAGTCGTGTCCGGGTCATGGCCGTGTTAGGCCGGGTGTGTTTCGTTCTAAGAGTCTAGAACACGACCTTGTTGGGTCACCCAAGCTCACCTCTTGGGCCTTGAGTCATGTTGGTCGACCATTTGGTCTAGGATAGTCCACAAAAACGCCCAAGCTAGGCCATTTAGGGCGTTTCACCCGAACCTATGGGCTATGTTAGTCCAATCACGGGTTTAGTCACACCGAGTCCAGTTTAAAATCGTGCCATGACAGTTTGAGTCATGTTGTTTTGTTGAGTCTAAAATGAACCAAGGTCTAAATCAAACCGTGAGTCGAACCTTTGGTTAGTCAGTCTCAAGTCGAGTCTTTGTTTGATTCAAGTTGGGGTCGTGTCCTTAAGTGTGCAGGGGCTCTTACTTTAAATATTGACTCAGTACGGGGTTTTCTTGTAGAAAGGCCGCCAAAAACCCGACGTCAAGCAATGGAAGATGCTGTTAACAAGCTCACTGAGGCCGTGAACCTCGTGATGACCTGAATGGATGCAATCGAATCTAATCTGGGTGAAGATTCCCCTCCACCTCTGACTGATTTGGAGAAACGGCTCAAGTTCATCGAAGACCGTTTGAAACTCACCCAGGGGAAGAACATCCACTATGAGAATGCTAGGGCCTATGCCCCAGTTCAGGATAAGTTGCCCACGAACATGGTACTCACTGACATCCCAAAGTTCAAGGGCACCGAAGATCCAGTCCACCATGTTAAGGCCTATAAAGGGTACCTAGCACTCGAAGGGAGTACTGCGATATGCTCTCTGAAATTTTCGCCCAATCTCTGGGTGAACACCCAAAGGCGTGGTTCTATAATCTTGACCTCAAGAACTTCCCCACTTTCGAAGATATTACGGTGGAGTTACTCAAAGCACTATGCTGACAATGTTGAGATTCAAACCAACATAAGGACTTTGGAAGTGATGACACAGAAGGAAAAAGAGGGCTTTACTGAATTCCTCGCAAGATGGCACGCTGAAAGCGTAAAACTAGCTAAGAAGCCTGATGAAGTCGAAATGGTAGATAAGTTCGTGAAGAATTTACGACCTGTTTACCGTAATGCTCTGAAATACCAAAATTTTGGTTCTTTCAAAGAATTGATAAGGATCGGGATAAAGGTAGAGGACGATGTCCGAATTGCTGAAGCTGAGAAGCCAAAGGGATACCAAGGGGCTTCGTCATCTAAAGCAAAAGCACCAGCAGCCCCCACTTTGTTGAAACTGTCAATCTCTTAGATGGACAAATCAAAAGGCCTCTCGCGCCAAGCTCCGAGGGTATTCACCGATATCGGGTGCACTTACGCCTACTCTCTCCAAAGGCTCATGGCCCAAGGAAAGTTGAAGCCCATTGGCCAACTCCGGATCCACTGTGAACAACAAGGCAAATGGTACAAACCAAATGCCTACTGTGCCTTTCATCAAGGGAAGGGACACGATACTGAAAGGTGCTTTAGACTAAAGCACGAAATTCAAGATATGATTGAGAACAGAACGCTCCCAATCCCGGCCATAAAGCCCAACAACGTCACCAATCCGTTTGGCGACCACACTAACTTTGTCTCTACCGAAGATAGTGTCGATTACTCTCACTTGATCCGCCCATGTCGTCTAAAAGGGGTTTTCGTCGGAAGAATATTCGTGGGTTGCTCCGAATTCCTACCAACCTCGAGAAACGAGATTACATTCGGGGATTTTGTTGTCGATTGTACTCCTTACATACTCCGAAGTGGCAATGAAATCAATGACGTTTGGGCTGATGACGAGGATGATGTTTAGCTCGTCAAAGGTGCGACAATTCCTCACACCCAAGAAGAAATCTTAAAGGTGAGGCAAGATGCCCTAGAGTCAAACCATTTGACTAGATCCGGACGCCCGTATCGTGTGGAGAAAGCTAAAGATACCCCGAACAATACACCTCTCAAAGAGCCGGTAGTGGTCGAAGTTCTTGGTGAAGGGTCGACCTCCGAGGCTTCCCTCATCAAGCAACTCCAAAAGACTAAGGCCGACGTATCTATCTGGCAACTTATCCTGAGCTCTTTCGAACATCGTCAAGCTTTGTTACAAGCTTTGATGAACATGACCGTGTCGTCGAATACTACTCCTGCGGACATGGTCACTCACATCGCCCAGAATCGGCCTCAGATTACCAACGCTGTGACATTCTCCGACGAAGATCTGCCACCGTTCGGGCCTCGACATAACCTGGCCCTCTATATTGCTACCGTGTGTCTCAACAAGCATATCCCTATGACCTTGGTTGACGACGGATCGGTACACAACGTACTCCCTCTGAAAACGGCGCATATTCCGGGCTTGGAGAAGAATGACTTCATCCCCACTACGCAGACGATTCGGGCATTCGATGGCATTGTGCGTCGAGTGAGTGGACTTGTCGACCTGGTAGTACAGACCGGGCAAGTGGAAAAGAAAATAAGTTGCCAAGTAATTGACATATGCTCATCCTTCAACTTATTGTTGGGAAGGCCCGGATCCATGCTTTGCGAGGGCCGTAACATCAACGCCGCATCGAAAAAATCAAGGTCCCACTCAATGGCAAAACCGTCACCATTGACGCCACGCCAATGCTTACATGTGGCGGAGGAGACATTACTTCCGAAGTAAGGGTCGAAGCTACCAATGACGCATGTGGTTTCGAGATTGTCAATATGATCGAGCTGAACTCCGAAGCAGAGAATATGGATCTATACACGGGAAGCCATGCCTACGAAGTGATTCTCAAGACTGGGAAATACTTCGGTTTCTCTCTATACCCTAGAAAGGAGGGTACATTCGAGTTGAAACCACCAATAGCCAAAGGAGTAACGTTCGGGCTTGGATATGAGCCCACCGGGAAAGATCTGCTGGAAAAGAGGGGAAGAACGATCGAAGATCGAGATATTAAAATGGGACCGTATCACCTAACTCTAAACGGTCACTTCGTGAGAGCTGGGGAAGAACTCCCTTGCATGGACTTCCCCGAACCTATCTTTGACTCAAAGAAAAACCTTATTGTCCCGGGAATCGAAGTATTCCAAGATTGCTACTACATCCCTCAAGACATTCTCGACTGTGATGCCGTAGAAACCAAACCGGATCCAATAAATGACGAGAAAGCTATGGGTCTTCTTTTCGGTGAAGAGAAGAAATCACCAATACCAAACGAAGATTTGGTAAGCATGATCCTGAGAAGCGAGCGGTTCGACCCATCTACCCTCATCACCGATGTGGATCCTCTTAGGACCAACACGGGATGGCGGAAAACAATCAAGTGGACTGACAACAAAGGACTTCTTTTCAAGTTGACAACGGGAGAAGGAGAGATGTTCAAGCCGGATGATGTTACCGATTCTCGAGTCCGAGTCGGATTAAGTCCGAGTCGAGTTAGGTCCTAAGATTGAGTCTAAGGAGTCAGGTGTTGAAAATACCCCTCCCCTAGCTTTCCCTTCCTATGCGCCTTTTCCTAATGGTGGTATTCCGGGCTGTCCCGAATACCCCTATCTCGCCACTGAGCTCTGATCAGTTGGCTCAAATGTTAGCGCATTTCGCGCAATTTCAAATCAATAATAATATGAACCAGTTTGCTTACGACTTGTCTTACTTACATTGCAATTCAAATTTTGAAAATGATTGTTTTAATAATGACATTGAGACTGAGGTCGAGGATGAACAGTTGGTCGAAGAAGAAGAAGAAGAAGAAATGGAACCACCTCTACAGTTGATAAAAGGGTTGGAAGAGTACGAACATAAAACTTCGATCATCGAAGATACCGAAACCATCAATGTAGGTACAACCTTAGAACCACAAGAGCTTAAAATAGGAACTACTTTAAGTCCCACCGAGAGACAAGGGTTCATTGGGTTGTTACATGAGTTCAAAGATGTTTTCGCATGGTCCTACAAAGACATGCCAGGCATTGATAGGGAAATTGCGGAGCACAGGATCCCAATCAAGCCGGGATATAAGCCGGTCAAGCGAAAACTACGCAAAATGCATACAGATTGGTCTCTCGAAAGTCAAAGAAGAAATCGACAAGCAACTCAAAGTCTGGGTTCATCAAGGTGTCGAAATACTCGGACCGGGTGGCTAACGTCGTACCGATGCCCAAGAAAGATGGTAAAGTTCGGGTTTGTGTCGACTTCCGGGATTTAAACAAGGCAAGTCCGAAGGACGATTTCCCATTACCTCACATCGACATCCTGGTTGACAACACGGCAAAACACGCGTTACTATCCTTTATGGATGGATACGCCGGTTATAATCGGATCAAGATGGCGAAAGAAGATATGCATAAGATCATGCGTTCGAACGCAATGGGAACCTATTGCTACACAATAATGCCTTTTGGGTTGATAAACGCAGGGGCTACATACCAGAGGACCGCGACAACATTGCTACATGATATGATGCACAAGGAAGTCGAGGTTTATGTCGACGACATGATTGTCAAGTCAAAGGAGCGTGATGGCCACCTTGGTACGCTACGCAAATTCTTCGAGCGATCGCAAGCAAGTATAACATGAGGTTGAATCCACAAAAATACGCATTCGAGTCACATCCGCAAAACTGTTGGGTCACATCGTTAGCCACCGTGGCATCGAGGTGGACCCATCAAAAATAAAGTCCATAATGGAAATGCCTCACCCGAAAACCGAGAAGGAAATTCGAGGTTTCCTGGGAAGAATCCAATATATAAGTCGGTTCGTGGCAAGGCTAACTATGATATGCGAGCCAATTTTCAAGAAATTGAAGGTCGGGGAACACGTCGTATGGGATGATCATTGTCAAGTCGCGTTCGATAAGATCAAAGAAATACTATCTTCCCCTCCCGTGCTCGGCCCACCAACGGTGGGTTACCACTTTTGTTGTATCTTACGATTCGGATCTTTGCAATGGGGGCAATGCTGGCGCAGATAGTCGATAAAGAGGAAAGAGCAATTTACTACATTAGTAAAAAGTTCTTGGAGTATGAAGTCAAGTATACTCAGCTCGAGAAGACATGTTTGGCTTTAGTATGGGCGACGAAGAAGTTACGACACTACATGCTCGATCATAGTGTCTCGCATCCACTCGAAGATGGACCCAATCAAATACTTGTTTGAAAAACCGGTTCTGAACGGCAGGGTGTCAAGATGGACTTTAATGCTTTCCGAGTTCGACCTGAAATATGTACCGCTAAAAGTGATAAAGGGAAGGGCGGTTGTAGACTTCCTGGCGGATAACCCGATAGAAGAAACTGAGGTTGTGGATACGTGGTCGTTTCCCGACGAAGATATCGTTCACATAGACAATGATACGTGGGACCTCTATTTCGATGGAGCATCGAACTATAGGGGATACGGGATAGGAGTTCTACTCATTTCACCAGAAGGTTAACATGTTCCCATTTCGATCAAGTTGGACTTTAACGTCACTAATAACGCGACTGAATATGAAGCATGCCTACTCGGTTTGCACAGTGCTCTCGAGTTAGGCATCAAAAAGCTTGTAGTACATGGGGACTCGTCACTAGTGATCAATCAAGTGGCCGGGACGTGGAAAACCCGAAGTGATAGCTTGGCTCCGTACCAAGCGAAAATCGAGGAACTAGAAAAGTTGTTCGCCGATGTCAAGTACGTGCACCTCCCCGCAGACGAAAACCAGGTTTGCTGATGCACTATCAAAGCTAGTCTGCTCGATCAACATACCGATCATATGGATACTATGCCGATATGTGTCGAACGAAGAGCATCACCTGCTTACGTTAATGTAATCGGAGACACAGAAGAAACCGAGGCCGAACCTTGGTATCATGCTATTCTGAAATTTAAAGAATCAGGAGAGTATCCACCCGACATGGATAACCGCGGAAAGCGCGCTATTCGAATGCTAGCCGCTCAGTTCGTTAGAACCAATGACGGACAATTGTACAAGAAGACCGCGCAAAATATCCTTCTGCGATGCATAGACTCACCAACTGCGAAAAGAGTCATGGAAGAAGTCCATGACGGAGAGTGTGGCCCACACATGAATGCCCATATGATGGTTCGTAAAATCATGAGATTAGGGTATTATTGGACCACGATGGAGACAGATTGTCGCCAATATGTCAAACATTGCCATAATTGCCAAATCTTCGCAAACATACAAAGACGTGCCGCCATCATCATGTTATATACTTTGACATCACCATGGCGTTTCTCAACATGGGGAATCGACATTATTGGAAAGGTCAACCCATCTGGAACAGGTGGGCATTGTTTCATGCTAGTCGCCATCGATTACTTCACGAAGTGGGTAGAAGTGAAATCATACAAAGT
Source organism: Silene latifolia (assembly GCF_048544455.1). Taxonomy (NCBI): domain Eukaryota; kingdom Viridiplantae; phylum Streptophyta; class Magnoliopsida; order Caryophyllales; family Caryophyllaceae; genus Silene; species Silene latifolia. The sequence continues at coordinate 96,129,928 of NC_133527.1, forward strand.
TCTACAAGCAAAGCAGGTAGCAAAGTTCATTCAGAATGAAATCATTTGCAGATATGGGGTGCCGCATGAGCTCATTAGCGACCATGGCACTCACTTCTAGGCTGAAACTGCCGTAATACTTGAAAAGTATAAAATCAAACACCACAAGTCGTCACCGTATCGACCTCAAACAAATGGTGCAGTGGAAGCCGCCAACAAGACAATCACTGTGATTCTCAGGAAAATGACTGACAATTATCGCGAATGGCCAGAAAAGATACCGTTCGCACTATGGGGATACAGGACGTCTATTCGCACAGCCACTGGAGCAACTCCGTTCTATTTGACATATGGGATGGAAGCAGTCCACCTATTGAATTAGAGGTACCTTCTTTAAGGATTCTCATTAGAAAGTCGGTCCTCTGGCCGACCGGGCCGCAAGCCGTATGATTCCTTGGTCATGCTCGACGAGCGACGGTTAAATGCGCTACACCATGTTCAACTTTATCAGAAAAGGATACAAAGAGCATTTAACAAAAAGGTGAAACCTCGAGGAATAAAGGATGGGGATTTGGTCCTAAAGTCTGTGCGCGCTTTACTACCAATCGACCCGAGGGGAAAATTCAAGCCGAATTGGGCCGGTCCTTACAGTAAAGAAAATATTATCGGGAGGCGCAGATCGGTAGCGAGATCTAGATGGAAATGACTTTGCGAATCCGACGAATTTGGATCAACTGAAGAAATACTATCCGTAGAACTCATTCTCAATGTCGTAAAATAAAATTTTGAATTGCAGTGCTCGTGAGCGAGTCTAGGCCGCGGCACTTTTGCTTCGCTGCTTTTTGTGCGTTATAAATCGATGATTGTAGCGCGTTTTTTTTGTGGAACTACGAGCTCGGTTTGATTCTCGTGATAACGATATCGTAGGCGACTCTTTAAAAGAGTACAACCGACCCTTCCTTTAAATAAAATGAAATTTTATGCAGAAACTGGGAATTTTAATAGATAGTAAGTCTTATTAAAGATCGGGCGATGCCCATTACATCCTTCAAAAGAAAAAGGAAAACAGCTAGCAACAAATAATAAGTAGTAGTATTAAATAATAGATTGGAGTCGAAGGCTCCTACATTTTTTTTTTCCCTTTGCCTTTTGGGTCACGTGACCGAGGCTCCTGCAGAGGAGGGGTAGTTGCGTTCTGTCTAGCGCGCTTCTTAGGAGGGATCGTCATTTCTTCCCGAGGGCCCAGCCTATCTTTTACACTCAAGCGAGGACCAAGCCTCCCCTCCAAGGCTGAGCCCGAGTGTGCCTTTGAACCCAACCGTTTCCACACACCTGTCGCCTGTGAGTCAGTCTTAGGAGTCTTCTCAGTCTTAGTTTCAGGTCCAGATGCAGACGAAAGATCGTTAGCAAAGAAGTCGCGATCGCTTCGCGCTTTGTCATAATATTTGATGTCGACAAGCTTATCCTTCCGACACAAGTCCTTACCTGATTCGGTCTTCTCTTTAAGCCATTTAGTATAAGACGGGGATACCCAGGTAGTCTGAGGGCGCGCAGATACGTACCAAAGACGCCTTTGGTGCCACCTCTCGAGCCAATCATCACATATAGAGGAATTCAGCTCTCTTGCTCGTCCCAGAACAGCCTCACACTTGGGAATTATTTGTCTACGGCCCATCTGACGCAGGACGCGGTCGGGGTAAATGTGAATAGACCTCTCTAAACCCAGTAGTTGCAAACGTCTGGTCTTATCATCTTCCTAAGGATAGTAAAAGATTTGAGGCGAAGCCAAGGCATGAACCAAAAAAAGAGGGCGACCTCCCCTTCTCGTCGGCTTGTTTCGCCAATAGGCAAGGTCATTTTGATGCTCGTCTTCATACCGCTTGGCACGCATAGTCGCATACGGGCGAGATACGAGTGGGCTCATGCGGCGGGCGAAGAGCCAAAATCTCTCGCAAAGCCACACCAAAAAAAAAAAAAAAAAAAAAAAAAAAAAAAAAAAAACGAAAAAAAAAAGAAGAAAAAGGAAAAAGAAAAAAAGAAAAAAGAAAAAAAAAACGTGACAAAAAAAAACAACGAAAAAAAGAGAAAAAAAAAGAAGAAAAAAGAAGGAAAAAACGGAATTGTGGCAGGAATCGTGGCAGAATACAGCAAAATCGTGGCAGAATGCAACAAAATCGTGACAAAATCGTGGCAGAATGCAACAAAATCGTGGCGAAATATAAATAAATCGTGGCAACAACACAAGAATTGTGGTAAAAGGAAAATCAATCAAGGATGCGAAATCAGGAGAATAGATTTTGTTACCTGCAATAGACGGGAGCATCCCGACCAATCGGCACCAGGGTTCATTTTCTTAGCATCTAAACCCCGGAGGGTTTCAGCGAGAATAATCCAGGAAGGGTTATGTCCCGTCTTCATCTGAGACACAATAGACAAAAGTTTCGCTTGTCCTACACAAGTTTTCTTGTTCATCATACCTTCAAAGACATAAAGGTGTAACATGATCAATCCAAAGGCCTTGCGGCAGTACGCTGGCAGTAAAGTACTGTTTCGCAAGATACAAAATTTCCGATGAATAGCAAGAAGGTTGACTTCGTCACCAAGAACTATCTCCCCACTCCGTCCCGGAAAGGCCAAGGCGATCTAGATATGTTCCACGTCACCTCGAATGAAATTTTGGTATAGCCGTATGGCCTCGAGATCCCATCCTCCCGGGCGAAAAACTCTTCGGGTAGAGGGCAGATCTCCCCCTCAGGAAAAGCAAAGACATGGTTACAAGGATCCCAATAGCTAAGGCAGTGTTCCAACAACGCAGGTTGAAGGGGGATCTGACGTAAGGGAAGTAATTGCGCCAGTTGAGCGGTCTTTAATTCTTGTCTCTCTGCGCCAGTGAAGTCTGTCTCCCACGCTCGCATAGCACTCGTTAGATTATTCATAATGATTTATGTTATTTACACCAGTTTGGGGGAAAGCAGAATAAATTTGGCAATACAACTCTTCCTTATATATAGAAAGTATAAGGGAAGGAAGCATCTAGGATGACACTCCTAGGGTGCCGTTTTTCTGAGCCGTGTAGGCCTTGGGTCGCGCGCCTCTTAGGCCCGCCCCAGTTCACACCAGTCTTTGGCACGATGCATCGGGTTTTCGCACATCCGTCGCGTTTTGGGGAGCGCCGGAACGGCCGATTTACATTTCTGCCCTCGACAAGTCCATATTTGAATTAAAGCCCCTGCACACTTACGATTTTATTTTCTTTTTTTGTTTTGCGGTAGCGGGCTACGCCCACGTTGTTTGCAGTCATACAGAGTGTCTGAGTCATATTTCATGCTCACCCATCAAGGTTCGATTTCAAAAAAAAAAAAAAAATTCAAAATTTCAAAATTCCAAAAACTTTTTGGGTCGATGATCCAATCCTTCGAAATTCAAAATTTCAAATTCAATTTTTTGAAGGGCCGAGGGCCAAACATTCCAAGTGATGTCAAATTCAAACTTCGGGTCGATGGCCCAGTTATTCAAATTTTTCAAATTCAATTTTCGGGTCGATGACCAAATCTTTCAAATGATCCAATTTCAAGATCGATGATCCAAATGTGCTTATGTGATAATTATTGCTCGTATATTTTCTATGTTTCAAATATAGCAGGATATGCTTCAACTGGGGGCTCTAAAGTCTTCGAGTTTAGAGCCATTGCAAACTGGGGGCTCTGAAGCCGTAGGCTCCAGAGACCATTATCAAGATGTAAAGGATGACATCCACCAAGAATTCAATTCGATACAAGAGTATGAAATGGAAGAATTCCGTAGCTGAAAGTAAATGAGGAAAGCGGCGGCAACCTCCTTGGAAAGTCCCGTCCCGTTCGGACAAGTGCCAGCAGATGATAAATTTTGGGCAAATGTCAGCAGATGATGAATTTTGGACAAACGCCAGCAGATGATAAACTTTGGGCATGTGTCAGCAGTTGCCGAACTACGACGCGGGTTTGATTCCGTCAGAAACGGATACGTAGGCGCCTAAGGATAAGGCTCAATCCACCATATATGCAATTTATGGGTCGACGACCAATGACGATAATTTGACACAACGAAAGCAAGAGTCAATCCCCAACGAAGTTTCGGTATGATCTCTTCTTATGGTCAAGTAGCTTATATATGCAAGTCTAATGGACTATAAACGACCCGAAGAATCCTCAGGTCGAAGGGGACCTGGGGTATACTTTGACTTTCGCCTTGTCCATGCCTCAGTCAAAGTGGGGACTCTGTAGATACCCGTATCCGTCGATATTGGAATTTATAGAGAACCCGACAAACACCCGATGATGATAGGACACATGTATTCTTTAGTTGTCATTGTCATTATTTGGGTTCGTTTTACGATGTAGAATGGGCGCCGTCGATGAAGTATTTTATTAATTTAAATGATATTTAAATTAATGTTTTTTTTAAGTGAATTCATTTTATTAATTTAAATGATATTTAAATTAATGTTTTTTTAGTGAATTCATTTTAATTTAATTTAAATGATATTTAAATTAATGTTTTTTAGTGAGTTCATTTTATTATTTTAAATGATATTTAAATTATGGTTTTTTTTGAGGTGAATTCAATTTATTTTATTTTATTTTGAATTTATTTTTCCAAGTTTATTTTACTGAAAATAAAATAAATAATTGATTTGAAAAATCATTTTATGAATATATTTGATTTGAAAAATCATTTATTTTAATGTGTTAATTGATTTGAAAAATCGATTTTAAAAGCGAAAAAAAACTCGTTTTAAAAGCATGTTTTTGAGCTCGATTTTAGCTCGGTGTTTGGGCCCGTTTTCTTTACGAGTTGGCACGAATATCGAGTACACTAACCAACCTAAGCCTCTACCCATCCAACCCAGTTCGAACCCCCATAACCACGGCCCAAATTCCATCCCAAACACCCCCCAAACAGCCCGCATATACACGAGCAGCCTCTCCCTCTCTTTTACCCTACTTTAACTCCTTATAAATACCACCCCTTCACCATACATTCATTCCTCTAAGTTCACCATACATACTACCTTCACTTACAAGCTTTAAACTCCAGAAACAAACCCTAATTGCCTCTCAAAAACCCTCCACAAAACCAACATGCAAACTGAGAATCAGTTTGTGTGTTCTCTTTGAAACCATTCGTTCCTCCTTCAAAATTCCATCAAAATTCGAGTTTCTTATTCCAAATTAACCATAAAACATCCATCTACACATTAGACAAAGATTTACGAGCCAAATTGCCCTTGAGAGCACACGAATTCCCTCGAAAAACAGAGTGTTATACACTCTGCTTTTGCGGTTTGTTCTGTCTGTCGATTCTGTTTGTGCTCGTTTTTCGTGCCCAATAACTCAAAACGAGCAGGGATTGCTTTAAGATCTCTGTTCTCCTCTCTTTCTAGTTTTCAAACCATCTTTTAAATCGAATTTTCATCGTGAAACGAGAGAGAAATCGCTGTTTGAAAGTTGCTGTCCAGATTCGATAAAAACGTGTTGTTTGCTTTGTTTCTTCGTCGACGACGGCCTCTCGAGATAAAATCTACCATCGATTACGACCCAAGACGGTGTCAACGATACATGTAGGTTGAGGGTGCATCAAATCCTCTTCTTTCTCCCTTTTATTTCGTTTTTTAGGTTTGTTTTTTTATAGTTTGTTTTTGTTTGTTTATCGTTTTTTGTTTATCGATTGTTCTAATTAACTACGAAACTAGTTTAGTCCGAGTATGAGTTAAAGTACCACCATGAACACCCGCGTTGACTTGAGATGGGAAAGAAACCGCTATATCAGTCGGTCGTACACCCCCGTCTCATTTACATATCCTCGTGTTCAAGGTAGGGCATTAATAAAACGAATTCTGACTTCGCTCTTCGCTTTTGACCCCTCTCTTGTTTCGTGTGATTCGACCCACCCTAGGACCATTCACATGTTAGTATGACCTCTGATTGTTAACATATAACTCGTTTAGATGACATTAGATCAATTTAATAATCTAATTAGACACGATAGGTGGCTTCGACATAAGCTTTAAAATCAACTAACGATTCTGTAACTTAATTGAATGCATCTTTCTCTTTCACTAATTTTCTCGCTAGCATGGAAGTGCGTGCTTAACACCTTTTCATTTGCACTCGTTGACAAATTAGAATTGTTTTTAACCTAGTTCGTAATTACTTAATTTAATTTATAATTAATTAACCTTTAATTTGTTTTACTTGTTTATAATATTGTAAATTTTGTTTTTATTATTTTTTAAGGTTCAAAATATGTAAATTTAATTTAGTGAATTTTTCCGTAATTTATTTTGCTGATTTCGAAATTAAAATGCAATTAACTTTGTTTTCTACAAAAACGTTCGACTTCTGATCCGTGCACTTTGCACGGGTCCGCGATTTTGATTTCTTTTCTTCTTTTGTTTCTTTAATTGTTTACTAATCCTATTTTAATAAATATGGATTGGTGAATAATTTTAATGAGTTGGGTTCAATTTAATCAATAAGTTGTACCTAATTTATTTCAAACCTTTGTATTTGTTTAATTTAATTTAATTAGTTTAATTCTAGTCTAATTTGTTTACTAATTAATAAATCGGCTAACATCATTAATTAATCTAACTTAATTTTAGCCTTTTTGTTTTAATTTATTTTATTTGTTAAGTCATAATAGTTTGAATTGTTTTTTGTTAGTTTGTATTGTAATTTTGTATCAGGTACATAGGTTTTATTTTAATTGAGTCAAAATAATTTCGATAGTTGTTGTAATTAAATCGAGTTGTAATTTATTTCTCGTTGTGTCGGCATGAAATGCCTGGGTTGTAATAGGATAGATCCCAATGGCTCCCCCATTCCTCCTAAGCCGTGTTTGCTCATCTTTTATTTCAAATCAACCAACATGCTAAAACAACTTTGACAAAGTTAGTATTCATGCATTAAACGACATAAAAATTATTGTCACATGTTAGGGTTTTAAAACGATGTTTGCATATCATATATCGTAGTAGCTATGACCTTGTTTGAAATCTGACACTTGACTTAGTAGAGGCCGTTATTGACGGGCGGGGTTAGGTGTCCTTATGGGCTTCCTAACACGTACCCTCACCCCTTACTCAAGATCTATGGTTTGTGGATCCGTCTAAATACCATCGGATTACGAGAGTCATTCAAATCGAGTGATATAGGGTACAAGTCTTTATCTTTAATCACTCGTAGTCGATTGGCTTTATGCTTTTCGATGAAAGGTGTAAAGTTGACTTGAACGGTTCCAAGTTCCCAAAAAACTTGGTGGCGACTCTAATATGTCTTAATTCAATTCGAAAGAACCTCGAGTCGATTATGCCTAGTGTGGATCCCGCGGACGCAATTCCCGAGGGCCTTGTCCACAATAAGCGAGTGACTTGTTGGCTCCTGCATTTGGGCCTGGGTTGACCGGTATTGGCTCAGTTAAATACCTGAGCTTATCGTCAGCAATGGCAGCATTCCGTAGTGCCGCCTCCCAGTCCGCAAAGTTGGACCCATCATTCTTCAGTCGCGTGGACTGATTCATTTGGTCCATGAATACTTTTAGCCAGGATGAACGATCTAGTGTCGCACTAGGCATTGGGATTGCGTTATTTCCAGCCATTTGTTGTAACAGTATTATTGATAATTAGCGTGTTCTACACTGCGAAAAAAGAATAAAATAATAAGCATGCATTGTTTTTATTTTAAGTCTAATGAACTAATGTCATAACGCGAAGACTCAAAAACATTTATACAATTGACCTCCCTCAAGAATTATATAAATGACCCCAAGACTTAATTCTCTGTAAATTGATAAGCTAACCTGTTAGCTAATTCTACCGTTAGAATTCTTGGTCGATAAATTTCTGTAAATACTATCTTTAGTCCATCATAATCACGAGAAACTCTTCGGACTACAATGTTGAGGTAAACTAAGTCAACACAACTACTTACCCAACGTAGAAGGGGTCATATTAGGCCTACCGACGAAGAAGGGACTCATAGATGTTTGCCCTTATAAAGACTAATCTCAATTTCCGTTTTAGAGGAAGATCCCATCAACTATTTTTAATTCATTTTAAGTGAACTATAATCTAGCATGCGAGAATGATTTAAACTAAAGTGATGGCTTATAGACTGTGACATCTGCATGTCCTTGAAAACTAACATACAACTATATGAGTCAATTTTCATGCATTTTAGTAGTAGGTGGTTTGGTTTTAGGCGGAATATGATGCAATTACTAGCATGTGAATGAAAAGCAATAAAATGAAAAACGTAAAAAAAAACAAGAAAAGTCCTAGTGTGGCCTATCCTATCAAAATGAACAATAAATACAAGTTTGGAATCCATCCTTGGACCCGAGAAGCTTGTCTTGATGTTCCATCTTGATCCATGTAGCGGGAGTGAGCTTGAATCTTCATCTTTAGTCTTCTTTGAAATTACAATAATTAAAATTACATAATTGACCTATTAATTACATTCTAATTTCAAAACCCAAAACTAAAATAAAGGAGATTCGAGATCTCATAATAACATAAAAATTATGTTTCCTTCATTATGAAAACATAATTGACTAAGGCCACACTAAGTATTACAAATTACAACCGATTGCAAAATTAAATACGTAAATAAAATTCATTCATTCGATTCATTCAACATAATTAAAAAGCATCAACTAAAATAAATTAAACATACATAATACAATAAATTAATTATGTTGATTAATTTATCCAAACCACCTATTTAAATTAAATTAAGTGACAATTCCGCAATTTAATCACATTAATTCATACATAATCCATATTAAACTTGTAATATGAATTCTATCCGTCAAAATTTTAAACTGCTTTAAAATAACTCGGTATCATTAAATTGTGAACCGATTCACAATAACTAATTGGCCAAAATAAATAAAAAAAAACAAAATCCAATGCTTTAAATATGTCTCGGCCAAAAAAAAACAATTTTTTTTTTTAATTGTCACGGCTGAAATAAAAAAACAACCCCTTTCCTATTTTAATTTGGTAAATAGGAAAAAAAAAACAAGGAAAAACTTTCCATAAAAAATTTTCTCCATCTTTTTCGGCAAAAGGCAATAAAAAAAACTTTCCATCTTTTCTTTTTTTTCTGATCCGGTAATAGAGAAAAAAAATAACCTAAAAACGTTTTTTTTTACAGCATACCTAAAAAAAATTGAGCCGTCAAAATTATTTTCCTTTTGCGGCAAAAAGCCCTAATACAAAAATTGATGAAGAACAAAGTTTATAGTTGCTAATAGAACATGGTTTAGCAAATGAATTAACAATCATGATTAATCTTATATGCTAAAACTATATAGCAAAAACAAGTTCTTGTATCAATGACATGATGATACTATATTTATTTTAACTTAATCTGCGTTAAATCAAAATCTACCAATTCTCATATGATAATTTTAACCGATTAAAACAATGATATGATCTAAAGAAATTGGATATAAATCATCAAACAAAAGGAAAAACGAAAGAAGAAAAAAACAGGCCGAAAGAAAAAAACTCGGCCAAAAAAAAAAAAATTTTTTTTTTTTTAGCCGAAAAAAAAAACGAAACCCTAATTTTTTCGAGAATAAGGTTATTGTTTACATACAAATTTTATGAAAATCATCAAAATTAAAATCGTACCCTAAAGCTCTGATACCACTTGTGGGAAATAAATCTGTATACTTCCCTTAAACTTGAAGGATTATAACGATTTAATAAAGATGATCAATGGTCATAAAATAAAATACATAAACATAAGTAAAAAGATTTAGAATTAACCTTCGGTCCTAGCAAATATGGCCTAAGAACAATATCAAAATTGATATTCGCCTATTAGTTGCACCCAAGACGATCTGAGATATGCCCTTTGATTATGCTAGAAATCAATCTAAAATTTTCTGTAAAATTTAATTGTCTTTGTGTTCTTGTGATGAGAAAGAGGAGGTAAGGTCAAGAAAAAGCATTAGGGTAGAAATAATTCTCTACCTTTCTTTTTATACAGACCGAAACTTGAAGTCAATTAGGAAAAGAAAAACTTTCCCTAATTTCGGCCAAGTGAACCGAAATAAGGAGTATTTTTCTCCTTATTTTGGTCTTTCCAAAATATATAAAGTGTGTTAAATTGTCATCTAGTGAGGATCGAACCCATGACCTTTTGGCTTGTGTACGCTCACTATTACCACTATGACACATTCAACTTGTTGATATTAAATACAACTGATTATATTTAACTACGAATTAACAGATTAATTCGTCCAAACTAACCTTATATATATTTAATTTAAATATAACTTATTATATTTAATTTACGAATTGACAGTTAATTCGTCTCAACTTAATATTATTTAATTTTCATTAAATAATTATCTCATCAACACATTGACTAACTTTTTAGTCATTTTGGGCATCAATGTAATTATATTTCTATAACCACATTTCTCAAACACGTCCTATAGGTGTGACCTTTAGGGACCAGTTGATCACCGCCATCTGTATGATAATAACGTCAAACTTTCTAGCAAGCCAACCGTTATTAGGTAAACGTTAATCAACTGATTAAATATACGAAGTATATCCTTGTGAACCTATAAGAGATTTACAAATGTTATCACACTAATTTGTGGAGGACACAAGCTCCAACAAACTCCCACTTGTCCTCACGAGTGTATGTGCGATAACCGATTCTCATATCCTTTAAAATTTCTCCCACTCAATGTAAAACAATTTGCAAATCTGAATTCACAAAGGTCGTATTTTACAAGCGATCAATATCAAGAGTGGTTTCCCCGATTAGAGAGTAACTTAACTGATAAACGAATCAACATTCGAGCATGGCCATGCATTTCAGTTACAACTCCTCGAGTGGCCCTGAGAAATAACTATACCTGATAAGGGTTGGATATTTTCCTCAACTCGAATCCTGCAGATGTAAACACAGTATGAAATGACCCAGAAAAAATCTACTTAGCTGCAGTTACGGTAGACCGTGAGAAAGAAACCAAAGTCACCCAAAAACTGCCTTAATCGCAAGAGACAGTTGGTAGTCAAAAGAATCAACTCTAGGAACACAATGGATGTCCTATCCACGACTTGGCACCGAATGTTATTAAACATTTAGGACTCCATGACGTTGTCACAAAAAGTTGTCCTACGAGGTGTCGTCATAATCTCGTATCTGTGATCGATTAGTAAACCGTTTAACTTATGGCTCGTTGAACCCACCATCAATCGACTGCACAATATAATAGCCGGAGTTATCAGCTCACATTGGCTATTACGGACCAAAACAAATATAATGTAATTCAGTTCACTTTGTGGCATTCAATGTTGTCAGTACAATCCACATGGAAAACAAAATATTATATAAATAAAACGATGAAGTTATAAATAATATATGAAAAAGATAATGTATCAAATCCATAATCAAGTACTACAACTCTGGAACATGTTTAATTCCCATGGAATTAACATGCCCTACATGCTTATCATAATTCAACGATTCAGTAGTAGAATCTGCTACAACACACTAAGAGTGAAGACGAACCCGGACTGAGATCTGTTTGGAAGCTAGCATCTGCGTAACCGGTTGCGCATAGCTTAATATCTCCTCCATAAGTAATACCCAATCCATAGTCCTCCGTAGGTACCTGATTCTTTTGGTACCGACTCGTCATACTCTATGCATATGCCACGTCTGGACGTGTGCATATCATGGCATACATGATCGATCCTATTGCAGATGTATAAGGAATACGACTCATGCGTTCAACCCCTTCAGGCGTCGTGGGTGACTGAGACTTACTCAACTGCATCCCAGACGTCATTGGAAGGTTCCCCTTCTTGGAGTTGGTCATGTTGTACCTCTCAAGAACCTTATCCAAATAAGACTCCTGACTAAGTGATAACGTCCGTCGTGATCTATCTCGGTAGATACGGATTCCCAAAATACGCTGTGCCTCACCCAGATCTTTCATCTGGAAATGGTTCTTCAACCATTCTTTAACCGAAGATAGGAGAGGAATGTCATTCCCAATCAAGAGTATGTCATCGACATATAATATCAAGAATACAATCTTGCTCCCACTCGACTTTGATATATAAGCATGGTTCTTCGACCGATCGAGTGAAACCATACTCTTTTATCACTTGGTCGAAACGATGATTCCAACTCTGAGAAGCTTGCTTAAGTCCATAAATGGAACGCTTAAGCTTGCATACTTTCTTAGGATGTTTAGGATCTATGAAACCTTCGGGTTGCACCATGTACAACTCTTCCTCCAAATAACCGTTTAAGAAGGCGGTTTTCACATCCATTTGCCAAATCTCATAATCATGAAATGCGGCAATCGCTAAGATTATCCGACTGGAACGTAGCATGACTACAGGTGCAAAAATATCATCATAATGCAATCCTTGCACTTGAGTGAAACCTTTTGCCACAAGTCGTGCCTTATAGATATCTGTTTGCGCGTCTACGCATGCTTTATTTTGTAAAGCCATTTGCCTTGTAGAGGTTTTACCTTATTAGGTAAATCAACTAGATCCCATACGTTATTCTCATACATGAAGTCCATCTCGGATTGCATGGCTTCGAGCCATTGCTTTGAGTCGGAACAGGCCATAACACCTTTATAGGTTGCGGGTTCATTACTTTCTAGAAGTAAAACGTCATTCTCCTCGACCATACCAATGTATCTGTCCGGAGGATGAGAGTCTCTACCCGACCTCCTAGGTTCCTCAGGAATATTAACCGTATCATCAGTTGGAGGTACAGCTTCCTCCATCTGTTCCTCGGTTGTTGGTTCCGAATCTCCGACACTCGAAGGTTCTATTACTTGACTTGTTCTCGAGAAATTCTTTCTCTAAGAACGTCGCACTAGCCGCAACAAAAAAACTCGATGTTCGGTAGGCGAATAGAAGTAATGACCAAATGTTCCTTTTGGATAACCTATAAAGTATATCTTGACCGATCGCGGGCCGAGCTTATCCTCGTGTCTCCAACTGACATAAGCCTCGCAGCGCCAAACCCGAATAAAGGACAAGTTAGGTACTTTTCCCTTCCACATTTCATATGGAGTCTTGTCGACAGACTTTAGACGGACTTCGGTTAAGTATAAGAGCGGTGACAAAAAAAGAGCATAACCCTATAATGAATCAGGCACTATGGTGTGACTCATCATGGATCGAACCATATCTAGTAAGGTTCGATTTCTCCGTTCGGACACACCATTTAATTGAGGTGTTCCGGTGGAGTTAATCGCAAAACGATTCCACGATCTTTCAGGTGTTGATCAAACTCATTTGAAAGATATTCGCCACCCCGATCTGAACGGAGTGCTTTAATCTTTCTACCCAGTTGGTTCTATACCCTATTCTGGTATTCCTTGAATTTCTCAAAGGACTCACTTTTATGCTTCATTAAGTAGACATATCCGTATCTACTCAAATCGTCCGTAAAAGTGAGAAAATATCTATAGCCATCTCTAGCGGTAATTGACATAGGTCCACATACGTCCGTATGTATGAGTCCTAATAGGTCACTAGCGCGCATTCCAACACCTTTGAAGGAAATTCGAGTCATCTTGCCAATGAGACATGATTCACACGTGCCATATGCAGAAAATCCGAATGAGGGAATAGTCCCATTATCGACGAGTTTCTTTACGCGTTTCTCATTTATGTGTCCCATTCGACAATGCCATAGATAGGTTTGATCTTTGTCACCAACCTTTAATTTCTTATTATTCATGTGTAATACTTCCGTGGTTTGATCTAAGATATAAATTCCATTCATGGAAACTGCTTTGCCATAAATCATTTCATTAAAAGAAAAAATACAACTATTATCCTTTATTGAAAATGTAAAACCGTCTTTAGCAAGTATGGAAACAGAAATAATGTTCTTAGATAAACTGGGTACATAGTAACAGTTATTTAATGATAACTCAAAACCACTAGGGAGTTGGAGTACATATGTTACCTTCGAGGCAGCAGCTACTCGTGCTCCATTCCCGACTCGCAGGTCCACATCACCTTTTTCGAGAGGTATGATGTTCTTTAGGCCCTGCAAATGATTACACAGATGAGAACCACAACCAGTATCTAGTACCCAAGTTCCGAAACTTGCATGGTTAATCTCAATCATATGAATATAAGATGACATACCAACAGGAACGACGCGGCCTGCCTTGATGTCCTCACGGTAGACGGGACAGTTCCTCCTCCAATGTCCAGTCTTGTGACAATGGTGACACTCTATGTCACCGCCCTTGCTCTTAGTCTTGCCCTGTGAGCCACTAGTCTCACCAGGCGCACTCTTACCATTTCCTGGCTTCTTAAACTTTGGCTTACCTACAGCTAGGTCGCCATGAGCCTTGCCCTTACCTCTACTCTTGTTGTGAATCGTGAGAACATCCTGCTTCATGCTCCCACTAAATTTCATATCCTTCTCGGTCTGTACGAGAAGGGAGTGTAGCTCATGAGGACTCTTTTTCAAGTCATTCATGTAGTAGTTCGCCCGAAAAGGGCAAAACCATCGTGAAGAGAATGAAGCATTCGGTCAATGACAATGCTCTCACCGATTCTACAATTCGGTGACTCCGGTTTAACGACATTCTCAATCATGTGAAGAATGTGTGGGCTAACCGGTTGGCCCTTCTGGAGTTTCGCATCAAAGAAGCGACAGGTATGCTCATATGTGATGATTCTCGGTGCCTTTGAGAACTCATTAGTGAGCGTGGTGAAAATCTTGTTTGCACCTTGGGCAATGAAGCGTCTCTGCAAATTGGTTTCCATTGCAAAGATGAGTACGTTCTTTATCGCACCCGCTTCCATAACGAAATCACTATAAGCGAGTGACTTGTTGGCTCCTGCATTTGGGCCTGGTTGACCGGTATTGGCTCGATTAAATACCGAGCTTATCGTCGGCAATGGCGGCATTCCGTAGTGCCGCCTCCCGATCCATAAAGTTGGACCCATCATTCTTCGATCGCGTGGACCGATTCATTTGGTCCATGAATACTTTTAGCCAGGATGAACGATCTAGTGTGGCACTAGGCATTGGGATTGCGTTATTTCCAGCATTTGTTGTAACAAAGATATTATTGATAATTAGCGTGTTCTACACTGCGAAAAAAGAATAAAATAATAAGCATGCATCGTTTTTATTTTAAGTCTAATGAACTAATGTCATAACGCGAAGACTCAAAAACATTTATACAATTGACCTCCCTCAAGAATTATATAAATGACCCCAAGACTCAATTCTCTCAGAAATTGATAAGCTAACTTGTTAGCTAATTCTACCGTTAGAATTCTTGGTCGATAAATTTCTGTAAATACTATCTTTAGTCCATCATAATCACGAGAAACTCTTCGGACTACAATGTTGAGGTAAACTAAGTCAACACAACTACTTACCCAACGTAGAAGGGGTCATATTAGGCCTACCGACGAAGAAGGGACTCATAGATGTTTGCCCTTATAAAGACTAATCTCAATTTCCGTTTTAGAGGAAGATCCCATCAACTATTTTTAATTCATTTTAAGTGAACTATAATCTAGCATGCGAGAATGATTTAAACTAAAGTGATGGCTTATAGACTCGTGACATCTCGCATGTCCATGAAAACTAACATACAACTATATGAGTCAATTTTCATGCATTTTAGTAGTAGGTGGTTTGGTTTTAGGCGGAATATGATGCAATTACTACCATGTGAATGAAAAGCAATAAAATGAAAAACGTAAAAAAAAAACAGTAAAAGTCCTAGTGTGGCCTATCCTATCAAAATGAACAATAAATACAAGTTTGGAATCCATCCTTGGACCCGAGAAGCTTGTCTTGATGTTCCATCTTGATCCATGTAGCGGGAGTGAGCTTGAATCTTCATCTTTAGTCTTCTTTGAAATTACAATAATTAAAATTACATAATTGACCTATTAATTACATTCTAATTTCAAAACCCAAAACTAAAATAAAGGAGATTCGAGATCTCATAATTACATAAAAATTATGTTTCCTTCATTATGAAAACATAATTGACTAAGGCCACACTAAGTATTACAAATTACAACCGATTGCAAAATTAAATACGTAAATAAAATTCATTCATTCGATTCATTCAACATAATTAAAAAGCATCAACTAAAATAAATTAAACATACATAATACAATAAATTAATTATGTTGATTAATTTATCCAAACCACATATTTAAATTAAATTAAGTGACAATTCCGCAATTTAATCACATTAATTCATACATAATCCATATTAAACTTGTAATATGAATTCTATCCGTCAAAATTTTAAACTGCTTTAAAATAACTCGGTATCATTAAATTGTGAACCGATTCACAATAACTAATTGGCCAAAATAAATAAAAAAAAAACAAAATCCAATGCTTTAAATATGTCTCGGCAATTTTTTTTTTTTTTTTTTTTTTTTTTTTTTTTTTTTTTAATTGTCACGGCTGAAATAAAAAAACAACCCCTTTCCTATTTTAATTTGGTAAATAGGAAAAAAAAAACAAGGAAAAACTTTCCATAAAAATTTTTCTCCATCTTTTTCGGCAAAAGGCAATAAAAAAAACTTTCCATCTTTTCTTTTTTTTCTGATCCGGTAATAGAGAAAAAAAATAACCTAAAAACGTTTTTTTTACAGCATACCTAAAAAAAATTGAGCCGTCAAAATTATTTTCCTTTTGCGGCAAAAAGCCCTAATACAAAAATTGATGAATAACAAAGTTTATAGTTGCTAATAGAACATGGTTTAGCAAATGAATTAACAATCATGATTAATCTTATATGCTAAAACTATATAGCAAAAACAAGTTCTTGTATCAATGACATGATGATACTATATTTATTTTAACTTAATCTGCATTAAATCAAAATCTACCAATTCTCATATGATAATTTTAACCGATTAAAACAATGATATGATCTAAAGAAATTGGATATAAATCATCAAACAAAAGGAAAAACGAAAGAAGAAAAAAACAGGCCGAAAGAAAAAAACTCGGCAAAAAAAAAAAAAAATTTTTTTTTTTTTAGCCGAAAAAAAAAACGAAACCCTAATTTTTTCGAGAATAAGGTTATTGTTTACATACAAATTTTATGAAAATCATCAAAATTAAAATCGTAGCCTAAAGCTCTGATACCACTTGTGGGAAATAAATCTGTATACTTCCCTTAAACTTGAAGGATTATAACGATTTAATAAAGATGATCAATGGTCATAAAATAAAAAACATAAACATAAGTAAAAAGATTTAGAATTAACCTTCGGTCCTAGCAAATATGGCCTAAGAACAATATCAAAATTGATATTCGCCTATTAGTTGCACCCAAGACGATCTGAGATATGCCCTTTGATTATGCTAGAAATCAATCTAAAATTTTCTGTAAAATTTAATTGTCTTTGTGTTCTTGTGATGAGAAAGAGGAGGCAAGGTCAAGAAAAAGCATTAGGGTAGAAATAGTTCTCTACCTTTCTTTTTATACAGACCGAAACTTGAAGTCAATTAGGAAAAGAAAAACTTTCCCTAATTTCGGCCAAGTGAACCGAAATAAGGAGTATTTTTCTCCTTATTTTGGTCTTTCCAAAAATATATAAAGTGTGTTAAATTGTCATCTAGTGAGGATCGAACCCATGACCTTTTGGCTTGTGTACGCTCACTATTACCATTATGACACATTCAACTTGTTGATATTAAATACAACTGATTATATTTAACTACGAATTAACAGATTAATTCGTCCAAACTAACCTTATATATATTTAATTTAAATATAACTTATTATATTTAATTTACGAATTGACAGTTAATTCGTCTCAACTTAATATTATTTAATTTTCTTTAAATAATTATCTCATCAACACATTGACTAACTTTTTAGTCATTTTGGGCATCAATGTAATTATATTTCTATAACCACATTTCTCAAACACGTCCTATAGGTGTGACCTTTAGGGACCAGGTGATCACCGCCATTTGTATGATAATAACGTCAAACTTTCTAGCAAGCCAACCGTTATTAGGTAAACGTTAATCAACTGATTAAATATACGAAGTATACCCTTGTGAACCTATAAGAGATTTACAAATGTTATCACACTAATTTGTGGAGGACACAAGCTCCAACAAATATAACAATCTCAAGCTACGGAATCAGAATGTCACCAGAATTAGTGAGAATGTCACCAACTTAATAACCCCATCACATTTAAACACATTTACATATCATAGCCATGATGGTCACATTTTAGCACTAAAATATAACAATCTCCAAATGAAGCTAAGGCAAACAGAATGTCACTATCTTTAGTAAGGATGTCACTATGTTTAGTGAGAATGTAACCAACTTAATAAGATCATAACATTTCAACACACCTACATATCACAGCTGTGATGGTCACATTTTAACCTTTGAGCATACAACATCAATGCAAAGAGAAGAAAAGATATTCTAAGTCACCATCTGAGGTACAATAAGTAACTAGTTTAAGTTGTAAACATACTCAACAATTCTAAGTGAACAATAGATTTTTGAAGGGACTTACGTCTTTATACTTCTTGCAGAGTTCCTCATCAGTAGGGAGGTCATCCGGTAGCGGAAGCGCCAAACACCTCTGCCCTTTATTCTTTGCAGTCGGCCTTTTCTCAGCTCTTTTCTCAGCTGGACGAGCTTCATCCTACACCACAACTTTTATTTCAGCACTCACACTTTCAACATGGAGCTTGTAGAATAACTTCTCTAGATTCATGGAGATCGGGTACGTATTTAGATCCCAGATACCTATTCTAAAGCCCATATGGACATTGTAAGCCTTGCATTCCTCCTTAACCCGCACCTTCATCGCGTCATAGCACAAATGTCTTATCAAGGGTAGGGTAGATAAGGCCGGCTCACCCCTCCAAATTAGCTGATGAAAATAGAGCAACTGAAAGAACATTAGGCAGCCACCCAAGCTTTTGCTATCGTTGTTCTTCCATGAATCCACGACATAATCAAAACGATCAAGTACGTAAGAGCACCAGTCCATGTTTGGAATGATAGCTACATCCTCCACCGCCCCAATAAACCTCACATCAACACGGTTGTGGACTATTGGGGCCAAGAATGATCCCATTGCAAACAATACAAACAATTTTTTAAAATCTGGTCCATCTTGAACCAATTTCAGCATTTCACCCTTCACCTTGTCCAAAGATATATATTTTTTCGGCAAAACACAGAACTTTTCTCTCCAGAATTGCACCACTTGTTTATTGTCTGTTACCGCCGGTACTGACTGACCCGTACACGGTAACATGAAGACATCATAAACATCATGTTTACTTACTGCGAAATGAACAAACCTATTGAATAATAACAACCTTGTATACGTATCATAATGCTCCAACAACCAATCAACCATAGTATGAAGAAACTTAGATGCCTTCAGCTCTAGAATGCCTCTGAACCCAATCTCTTCGACGTCCTTCCTCTGAGCTGTTGATAAGTGCTGAATAACATAGTGTAGTGCAACTGGTGACCCATGTCTCTCGACTGACTTCAATTTCTTATTCTCGGACACAATTATTTAGTCGTTAAAGAATAATAGTTGGTGGACACACAATTAAATGGTCACATAGTTTAGAACTGTAGGCAACTTACGTTCCTTCCTTTCTCTGTCTTTTCTTAACCACTTTTTGATCCCCTGCACTTGTTGTTGACTTTCTCTTCGAGCTTTGGCCAAGCTCCAACTCCTTTGAGCATTCTCCAACAGTGGCCTTTTTCCTGTCCACTTTCAAAGGCTCTGGTTGCACCTGAATATCTGCGGATGTTTGTCAGTCATGTCACCATTAACTCCAATAATGATACCAATTTAGATGCTTTTACAACAATGTCACCATTTAAGAAGAATAGATGTCACCATATTAACCTAAGCTTATTACATTACTCTAATGTTCAACTCAACTAAACACCTATACAGAATATAACTAAGGTGATTACATTTTGATACTAAAAACTATGTTATCATTATTCCTACTTAATGTTACCATTTTAAATGCTTTAACATAAATTTAGCCACATCAACAAATAGGTACATCAGCTAACAAAGATGGCCATCTTTTTAGACTAACAAACATGTCACCATTTTAGAGAATAGATGTCACCATATTAACCTAAGCTTATTACATTACTCTAATGTTAAACTCAACTAAACACCTGTACATATTACAACTAAGGTGATTAGATTTTGATACTAAAAACTATGTCATCATTATTCCTACTTAATGTTACCATTTTAAATGCTTTCACATAAATTCAGTCACATCAACAAATAAGTACACCAGCTAGCAAAGATGGCCACATTTTAGACTAACAAACATGTCACCATTTTAGAGCATAGATGTCACCATATTTGTTGGAGCTTGTGTCCTCCACAAATTAGTGTGATAACATTTGTAAATCTCTTACAGGTTCACAAGGGTATACTTCGTATATTTAATCAGTTGATTAACGTTTACCTAATAACGGTTGGCTTGCTAGAAAGTTTGACGTTATTATCATACAGATGGCGGTGATCAACTGGTCCCTAAAGGTCACACCTATAGGATGTGTTTGAGAGATGTGATTATAGAAATATGATCACATTGATGCCCAATATGACTAAACAGTTAGTCAATGTGTTGATGAGACAATTATTTAATGAAGATTAAATAATATTAGTTGAGACGAATTAATCATGTGAATTAAGTAAATTAAATATAATAAGTTATATTTAATTAAATGTATGTAATGTTAGCTTGACGAATTAATCATTAATTCGTAACTAAATGTAATCGGTTATATTTAATATCAACAAGTTGAATGTGTCATAGTGGTAATAGTGAGGGTACACAAACCAAGAGGTCATGGGTTCGATCCTCACTAGATGACAATTTACACATTTTATACATTTTTGTATACTACCAAAATATTTTTGGTAGGTAAATAAAAAAAAACCGAAAATAAGAGAAAGAGATCTCTTATTTCGGTTAGGGTAGCCGAAAAATAGGAAAAAAAATATCTCCCCCTTATTCTCACTTAATTTCGGATATAATAAGTGAGAAGGAGATCATTTTATAACCTAATTTTTTAGCATTTTTCTCTCATCTATCTACACACACAAAACCCTAAATATGTTACAGAAAATTGGGGATCTCATTCTAGCAATTTGAGGGGTATTTCTCGGAGCATCTTGGGTGCAACTAATAGGCGAATATCATTGCGATATTGTTCTTAGGCCGAATTAGCAAGGACCAAAGGTTGATTTATTCATTCTCTATTTTGTTTATGTAATTTAATTTTATGACTAGCAATCATCGTCATTAAATTCGTTATAATCCTTTAATAATAAGGGAAGTATACAGATTATTTCCCACAATATTAAACTCAATTTATGACACTACTATAATGTTCATCTAAATTATACACATGTACATATTACAACTTAGATGGTCACTTTTTTAATTATAAAATATGTCATCATTCTTCCTCCATATTGTTACCTTTTTTAATGCTTTCATATTTAATCAACTACATCCTAAAATAGGTATCTCAGCTAACAAAGATGGTCATTTTTTTTACTATTAACAAACATGTCACCATTTTATAGGCATAGATGTCACCAGATTAAACTAATTTGATAACACTAATTTAATGTTCATCTCACTTAAAAATACCTACATATAGCAACTAAGATAGTCACATCTTAACACTCAAACATATGTTAACACACTTCCTAAATATGGTTGCCATTTTCACATGCTGTGACCTATAATCAACCACATCAAAAAATGGGTACATCAACTCATTAACATGATCACATATTCACCACTAATATACATGTCACCATTTTAGAAGCATAGATGTCACTTAAACATACCTACATATAACAACTAACATGGTCACACCTTCACACTCAAACATATGTCCTGATACTTCCTAATTATGGTTGTCATGTTCAGATGATTTTACCTATAAACAACCACATCCTAAAATGGATACATCAACTGAATGACATTATGACATACCCTAATATATATGACACCATACTAAGCTTATTTTTAAGCACAAAAGCAATATTTAATTGTCAAAGTGGTGACATTTTAAACTTGACAACATATGTGACCATTTTAAACTTAGATGTTACCCAGTTAAGTTCATGACAAACCACGCAAACTGAGGTAAACCACATTTTAAACGCTGATAAGAAGGTTACATTTATAACTTAACCTATGAACATTTTTTGATTAAATTGTCACATTTTCAACTTACCATCTACTGTGCTTGCCTGTTCCTGACTCTTCTTGTTTCCACCCATTACAGCTGCCATTTTCACAACTTTTTCAATCGCACCTGCCTGCCAGCATAAGCCATTACTAGTACGCAAAAAACATAACAAATCTAAATTCAATCAAACAACAAAT
This sequence comes from Silene latifolia, assembly GCF_048544455.1. Taxonomy (NCBI): domain Eukaryota; kingdom Viridiplantae; phylum Streptophyta; class Magnoliopsida; order Caryophyllales; family Caryophyllaceae; genus Silene; species Silene latifolia. The sequence continues at coordinate 96,152,410 of NC_133527.1, forward strand.
TTGTTAAGCCTGCACCTTGCAAATCAGCATCTTCAGATTCCGATACTTCCTCACCACTGACTTCCCCTTCCTTTTCACTGTCTTCCCTTTCCTCATCGCCACTGCCTTCAGATTCCTTCTCCTACGAAATCTCGTCTGAACCATCACTTGCTTCACTTTCATCATTCTCCACCTCCGGCTCTGCAAATGTAACCTTCCCTTTACCCTTGTGCAACAGCTGATTTTTTTTTTCTGTCATCTATTTATTCATAAAGGCAGTGTAAATATCAATTTTATCAACAAAAAACACCATAAATTCAACACAATACATCAATTAAACAACACCATTAAAGCATGCAATCTAACCAATGTCACCATTAAATTTCATTACGAAAAAAATCCCAATAATTAATTATACGAATGTCACCATTTTATAGTATTAATTACTAAAAAAATTACCACTATCAAATCAACAACTACAACAATACCACAATACCTTCCATTTTTTTTTCTTCGAGGGTGTCCTTTTAGCCATTTGTTTTCTTCCCATCCTCTTCACGAAGCTTGAAAATGGTCACAATATTTTTTGGGGTGATTTATAGATCGAAAATGGTGATGGAGTAGGTGATGAAGACCAGTTTTCCTAGAGAGAGGTGAGGTGTAGAAATGTGTAATTACTGAAGAGAGAGGTGAGTGAATGATGCGTGCATTTTATATAGTCTTTCTAAGTTTTATTTACATGCATTTCTATCCAATTCCCATAGTTTTAGGCTACGAAATGCCCCGAATAGTCTACTTTGGTTCGTTTGGCTTTAATTGCAGGAACGAACCTGAAAGAAGCAGAATCGAGCCTTCTACTATCCCTATAGCTCGCAGTTAGGAGATAGAAGAATTGGAGTGAGAATACTACTGTCTTGGGATGCGTGAAGTTGTAACACCCCCATACTCCAAGTGCCTTACCAGGACCACTCAGGTATGAAGATATTACCATCTCGGTTACCCGAGGTAATGATAATCAAATAAACAATGAAGAAACAACGTTTAAATATAAATACTTAGTGAAGGGTTACAATTCTCAAAACCAAAACCAAAAGTATAATACATGTTCTCAAACTGACTATTTACTGTTCTAACTGAAATGTTAAGAAACTACTAAGCTACAGCGGAAGACTTCTATCATCATATCGTGACAATCCCAGCTATCCCAGTACTCATCTCATACCTGCTCAATATCTGCTCACCATCCCCGAATGGATCACCGCAGTTTACAAAACAACAACCGGGTCGATTACTAATCACACAATTCAATGTATATATCAACAATAAGATAAACAGACAGCTTAACTGTCACACACACAACCACACCAATTCCAATCATCTCAATCACCGACATCCCACCGGACCCACCACCGCCATGGGGGACCGCACTGTACCCACCAAATCCCCGCTCCACATAGTGAGCGATAACCCTGTCCATTAATGTGCACATCCCTTCTGTGGCGGGTTCCACAGAAGGCGAAACTAGGGCGTGAAGTCACTCCCGCAAGTGACCCCACTCAGCCGAGGACACGCCTCGAGGACCATAGACAACAATCACAATCACAATCACAACCGTCACAATACAATTACTATATCAAACAATCAATCTCAACACATCAACAATCATCCCATTATGGGACTAATACGAGTAGGAAATCCTACCCGAAAGCACACAATCGGACGGTCTCTCTCGGCGTATCAAAAAGCTTCCTCTATGAAACCTCCTCCTATCATACAACATACAAATGCTACCAAATCACATACTACTCAAAAACCCCCAAATCCCTATATTAGGGTTTAACCAAATCAAAGGAAAGACAACAAAAAGGGTACATAGATCTTACCCTCGACGCAAGGATCTCAACGGTATAACCGACGATGAGAACCGACCTTCCAAACTCCGAGAATTGCTAACAATGCGATTAGGATTAAGAATGTACTTGCTTTCTCTCTTAAACAGAAAATTAGGTTTTGCAAAAGTGTTTAGAATAATGACGACGAAGGTTATATATCTTAATCGCATAATTAACAAAACCCGAGAAAACTCCCCATAAAACCGGCTACTCGATCGAGTACCCAAGGTACTCGATCGAGTACCCCCTTACTCGATCGAGTATCCTAGTTACTCGATTGAGTACCCAACAGGTCAGAAACTTTTCTAAAACAAAACTTACCCTTACTCGACAGAGTAAGGCCTACTCGATAGAGTACCCAAAGACTCATAAATACGGAGTATTACAGTCTTCCCTCCTTAAAAAGAACTTCGTCCCCGAAGTTCAAACCACTACTAAACAAAGGTACTCCCATAACACTCCCGACTCAACAACCAAAACAAAATTCAACATAATACATGTTACTAACCCAACTCGTCCCGACAAACATGCCGACACAACATACAAAAAGGGTATAAAACTCTTAAAAACTGTTCGCGATCATCTCCTACCCCCCTAAAAGAAATAAGGTTACGTCCCCGTAACCACACATACCTGATCAAAAAGGAAAGGGTAACGCTCTTTCATAGCGTCCTCTGGCTCCCATGTAGCTTCCTCAGTCTCGTGGTTAGACTAAAGGATCTTAAGCAAAACTGTCTCACCACTCCTAGTCTTCATAACCTTTCGGTCAAGAATTTCCTTAGGCACCTCAAGATATGATAAGGACTCATCTAGCTCTAAGCTCTCTGCCTCTAACACATGTGACGGGTCACTCACATACTTCCGCAGCTGCGATACATGAAACACATTATGCACTCTCTCTAACGCAGCTGGTAAAGCCAGACGATATGCAACTTCCCCAACTCGCTCTAAGATCTCATAAGGCCCTATAAACTTCTGACTTAGCTTGCCTTTCTTCCCAAATCTCATAACCCCACGCATAGGAGACACTTTCAAAAGAACCTTGTCCCCAACTTGAAACTCTATGTCCCTGCGATGTAGATCTGCATAACTCTTTTGCCTATCCTGAGCTGCTCTCATCCGTTCCCTGATCATCTTAATCTGTTCCACCATCTCATGCACCATCTCTGGTCCTAAAACCACTGCCTCAGCACTATCGTCCCAACAGATTGGACTCCTACATCTCCTCCTTTACAAAGCCTCAAACAGTGCCATACTAATACTAGTGTGATAGCTGTTATTGTAAGAAAATTCTATCAAGTCCAACCTCTGTTCCCAGCTACCACCGAAATACATCACACAGGCTCGCAACATATCCTCAAGAGTCTTGATTGTTCTCTCAGTCTGTCCGTCTGTCGCAGGATGAAATGCTGTACTCATCTTCAAAGTTGTTCCCAACGATTCCTGCAACTCTTTCCAAAACCTTGATATAAATCTCGCATCTCTGTCAGACACTATGTCTCCAAATCTTGAGAGCAAACACCACCGCACCCAACTCCAGATCATGAGTAGGGTAGTTCTTCTCATAAGGCTTCAATTGCCTAGAAGCATAGGCAATCACTTTACCATTCTGCATCAACACACATCCCAACCCATTCTTTGAGGCATCTGTATAAATCTCAAAGTTCTCGCTCCCTTCAGGCAATGCTAAGACAGGAGCTGTGGTCAAACGCTCCTTTAATGTTTGGAACGCCGTCTCACAACTCTCATCCCAACGAAACCTGTTCTCTTTCCTCATCAACGCTGTCATAGGTCTAGCTATCTTGGAGAAATCTTTCACGAACCGTCTGTAGTATCCAGCTAAACCCAAGAAACTCCTAATCTCAGCAACATTCTTTGGTGCTTCCCACTTTGTCACTGCCTCAATCTTCGCCGGATCCACAGCCACTCCCTCCTTAGAGATCACATGCCCCAGAAAAGCAACTTTCTCTAACCAGAACTCACACTTGGATAGCTTAGCATACAACTCATGCTCCCTCAAAGTTTGCAACACGATCCTCAGATGCTCCTCATGCTCCTCCTTAGTCTTAGAATAGACTAAGATGTCATCGATAAATACCACCACAAACTGGTCCAAAAACTCGTCAAGATTCTGTTCATCAAATCCATAAACACTGCCGGTGCATTAGACAACCCAAACGGCATCACCACATACTCATAACGGCCATACCTCGACGTGAAAGCTATCTTTGGTATGTCCACCTCTCTAATCTTCACCGATGGTACCCCGACCTCAAATCAATCTTGGAAAAGACCGATGCACCACTCAACCGATCAAACAGGTCATCTATCCTTGGCAAAGGATACTTGTTCTTCACCGTCACTCGGTTCAGCTCTCTATAGTCTATGCACAACCTCAGACTCCCATCTTTCTTCTTTACAAAAAGAACCGGTGTTCCCCACAGCGATACACTAGGTCTAATGTATCCCTTCTCTATCAAATCATCCAACTGCTTCCTAAGCTCCTCCATCTCCTTAGGACCCATACGATACGATGCCTTAGAGATTGGCCCCGTCCCTGGTTTCAACTCAACGGTGAAATCTATCTCCCTCTTCGGTGGCAACCCCGGAATCTCCTCAGGAAAAACATCTACAAACTCTCCCACCACTGGTATCGATCAATCGTCGGACTCTCTATCCGGTCATCTCTCACATGGCACAAGATCAAAGGACATCCCTTCCTCAGATAAGACTTCAAGGTGACAGCTGCAATCAACTTAACTTTGGATTTGACTAGAAACCCACGATAAGACACACTAACGCCTTTAGGACCTCTTAAAGACACTTTCTTTTGATGACAGTCTATCTTATCTTTATACTTTCCTAACCAATCCATCCCGACTATCATCTCAAAACCGTCAAAAGGAAACTCTAACAAGTCTACAGGTAGATCAACTTGCCCAACTATCATAGATACATCTCTAAACAACCTCCCACATGATACAGACTCACCCGAAGGTATAAAAACTTGCTCACTAATAGACTCATACACCCTCAAACCCAACCGTTTAACATGACTTGAAGATACAAACGACTGAGAAGCCCCCGAATCAAACAAAACAAAGGTATGAATACCATTAACAAGGAAAGTACCGGTGATAACGTGTGCATGCTCCTCACCGCTTTCTTCTCCATCATGAATAACTTTCCACGGTCTTCCACACCTCCCTCCTGGACAAGATCTTGGGCGATGTGGTCGGCTTAGCACCCGACCCTTGATTGTTGTTGTTGTTCGTTGGTGGGTTCGATAAGAATTACCGCCGTTGCGGTTGCCTCCACTCTGGTAACTCGACTTCCCGGTTTGGCCATGACCCGGCCGGTCTATTGCTCGCGTAGCTGCGCGCAGTCTCTGGAAAGATCCCGGTGCACTTGTGCACTCATGTCTCTTGTGGCCTACACCACCACCACCTATAACAGTCACTCCCCAACTACCACTAACACTTCCACGGCCACGCCCAAAGGAAGCCCCAAAGATCAACCCCGACCCGAAGAAAACCCCTTAAACGATTGTGGTTGCCTTTCTTGTGATTAGACTGGCCACCACCCTCGCTCTCAGACTTCCTTTTCTCACCACCTGACCTCTCCTGAGCCATCTCCACCAACCTCTCAGCTCTCCTATCCCTCTCATAAGCTTCCTTAACATCAGTAAGGATTCCCACGGGTAACTTATCCATAATCTTAGGGGTCAACCCCTCTCAAACCTCAACGCCGATTCTCCTCACTCAAACCCATATCCTCGGATACCTAGACTTCTCATTGAACTCGCTGTAGTACTCGGCCACGGACATCTCGGCGGTCATCTTAAATCTGTCAAACTCTTCTCTCAACTTACTCCTCACATGCTCCGTCACGAACTCCTTTCTCACGACCCTCTACGAAACTCCTCCCAAGGTATAGCAGGTAAACCTTGGTTTGTATATATCTCCTTAGCACTCACTTTCATCAGTATCCCACCACTTGCCACCGCCTCCCTCGGATAGAACGCAGACTTGTTCCACCTCATTTCATCGGGACGGTGAACCAAATCTAATATGTTCTCCATCTCTCTAAGCCAACTATCAAGAAGGTTAGGCTCCCCAACTCCCTTATACTCTTTCGGGTTAAACCTCGCTATATAGAGGCTGATTTTAGAATGATCAACCTCCTTCTCCTTATCCTTATCCTTATCCTTCCCCACAGTCTTTAAAGCCTCAGTGAGAGCATCCTGATGCTCCAACATCTTAACGATGTCATCTATGTTCATAAGCTCAGCTCTCGCATACAAAGCAGTCTTCTTGGGCGGCATCTTGAAACTATCATAGAAAAAGGGGTGGATATAAACATACGCGCCAAAACCTCAAAACAAGAAAACACGCTGCCCAGACCCCTACTCGATCGAGTGCCCAAACATACTCGATCGAGTAACGGGCTGCTCGATCGAGTGCCCACCATACTCGATCGAGTGCCCCAACATCAGACCCCTAACAGACCTTCTGATCTCTAACATACTCGACCGAGTAGCTAGGCTACTCGATCGAGTGACCCCCTACTCGATCGAGTGCCCGAGGTACTCGATCGAGTGCCCAAAAACACGATTCTGGACTCAAAATCGTAAAAAACCCACCCGATCAAGTCAATCCCACTCGATCGAGTCATGCTAACTCAGAAACGCTACCCGCATGCTATATCATATGCTAACATGCTAAAACTTTATAAAACCAACCTTGTATCCTAGCTAAACATGTAATGCTACGCATCTTTTCATACGATTCACGAAATCATTATATCATGTTATTAAACGCCACATTGTAAACATCCAACATGTTTTCATTCCAACAACAAGTCAACATATATCATTTCTTTCACATTCTCAACTTTCTACTTCAAACATCCAACAATTACACACACTTCATCACATTCTTACACAGGCTAACCAAACAACACATACGACCTTGACATACACCCCCCATGTGACCGGTTCAAGATTGTAGGGCAAGTTCGCGACTTTAGGACGTCTCCCAAGCCTTTGCATTAGCTCCTACAACTTTTACCCCGGGTTCATTTTAATTGACTCCCTATGTTCATTAGGTTCATTGGTTACAGGTTTCAGGATCGTCGCTCTGATACCATTTGTAACACCCCCATACTCCAAGTGCCTTACCAGGACCACTCAGGTATGAAGATATTACCATCTCGATTACCCGAGGCAATGATAATCAAATAAACAATAAAGAAACAACGTTTAAATATAAATACTTAGTGAAGGGTTACAATTCTCAAAACCAAAACCAAAAGTATAATACATGTTCTCAAACCGATCATTTTTCTCGTTCTAACTGAAATGTAAAGAAACTACTAAGCTACAACGGAAGACTTCTATCATCATATCGTGGCAATCCCAGCTATCCCAGTACTCATCTCATACCTGCTCAATATCTGCTCACCATCCCCGAATGGATCACCGTAGGTTTACCAAACAACAACCGGGGTCAGTACTAATCACACAATTCAATGTATATATCAACAATAAGATAAACAGACAGCTTAACTGTCACACACACAACCACACCAATTCCAATCATCTCAATCACCGACTGTCCACTGGACCCGACCACGCGATGGGGGGGACCGCAGCCCGTACCCACCAAATCCCCGCTCCACATAGTGAGCGATAACCCTGTCCATTAATGTGCACATCCCTTCTGTGGCGGGTTCCACAGAAGGCGAAACTAGGGCGTGAAGTCACTCCCGCAAGTGACCCCACTCAGCCGAGGACACGCCTCGAGGACCATAGACAACAATCACAATCACAATCACAACCGTCACAATACAATTACTATATCAAACAATCAATCTCAACACATCAACAATCATCCCATTATGGGACTAATATTGAGTAGGAAATCCTACCTGGAAAGCACATAATCAGACGGTCTCTACTCCTGTATAAAAAAGCTTCCTCTATGAAACCTCCTCCTATCATACAACATACAAATGCTACCAAATCACATACTACTCAAAAACCCCCAAATCCCTATATTAGGGTTTAACCAAATCAAAAGAAAGACAACAAAAAGGGTACATAGATCTTACCCTCGACGCAAGGATCTCAACGGTATAACCGACGATGAGAACTGACCTTCCAAACTCCGGGAATTGCTAACAATGCGATTAGGATTAAGAATGTACTTGCTTTCTCTCTTAAACAGAAAATTAGGTTTTGCAAAAGTGTTTAGAATAATGACGACGAAGGTTATATATCTTAATCGCATAATTAACAAAACCTGAGAAAACTCCCCGTAAAACCGGCTACTCGATCGAGTACCCAAGGTACTCGATCGAGTACCCCCTTACTCGATCGAGTATCCTAGTTACTCGATCGAGTACCCAACAGGTCAGAAACTTTTCTAAAACGCAACTTACCCTTACTCGACAGAGTAAGGCCTACTCGATAGAGTACCCAAAGACTCATAAATACGGAGTATTACAGAAGTCGCCTTGGAAGCTAAATCATACGTCCTTTGGATTGATTCAGTAGAAGTTGACTCGATCGAGAAGTTTTGCTGGCCAAGTTGCTCGATCGAGAGCTTTGTGATGTTGAGAAGTCCTCGATCGAACCCCTGCTGTGTTCGATCGAGAGGTGCTTATTTGGTGTCCCTCGATCGAGTAGTCTTTGTACTCGATCGAGAGGTTTTTGCTGGGAGTTGTTTGATTGAGTAGTTTAGAAGTGCTCGATCGAACACTTTGCTATCTAACGCGGGATTTTTCTTACGTGAACTTATTTATTTAATATCTTAAGTTACGTATTAGGTGTAAGATACATTAACCTCTTATTAGACACATCTAATAACTATATATAAAAATTAGTTTAGTCAAAAACTAATCTAGATCTTATGCATGCATAACTAATGAATAAAAGAGAAGAAATCAAATATTCTTACATTGGTGGCCGAATTGGATATACTAATTGGACTCCTTCCAAATTAGTCTTCTTAAGAAAAATCCAAGTGCTCCAAGAGAAAACCCTAGATCCAATGGTATGATCTACTCCTTAAAGGATTGTACCAAGGTAATCCCTCTTAATACATAAACTAATTTTGTTACTAGAAACACTACAAGAAAACACGATAAAGGCGACAGACATACTACAGTCGCCAAATTGGCGACAGGAAAAAAAAAGCGGGCGACCACTATCCGTCGCCAATTTGGCGACTATACCTTTTTATCCAAAAATCCGTATGAAATCCACGGCGCGACAATATTATCCAAATTGGCGACCAAATCGATCGCCAATTTTGGCGACCAAAACCCGTCGCCAATTTGGCGACCAAAAACGGTCGCCAACCCTCTGTTTATTTTTTTTTCGCCAATTTCTTCACCCCGTCCCCTTCATTCACTTCAATCACAACTTAAAAAAAAAAAACGCAGCAGTTTGTCCGACGATCCGACGCCACCACCAACTACAACCACCGGACGCCACCACTCGCCGCCGCCATCCGCACACTACATCCCTACCGACCCTTTGTTTATAATAAAGGTTTGTTTTCGACTCAAATCGATTTAATTACTTCAATCCTTCATATTTTGTTTAAGTTGTGATGTTTATTTAGTATCTAGTTGTAATTTATACATTAGTGATGCTTATTATTGTATGTAGTTGTAATTTAATTAGCATTTTTGTTAATTAATTTGAGTTAGGGTTAGAAATTGGGGTTTTTGTTAAATTAGTAATGTGATTTGATTAGGGGATTGTATAAGGTAGTATAGTTTTAAGAAGGTAGAAATTGGGGTTTTTGTTAAATTAGTAATGTGATTTGATTAGTGATGCTTAGTTTTAGTAATATTGAAGTAGTATTGTTGAAGGTAGTATAGTTTTATGAAGGTAGTATAAATTTGCCTTATAATTAACCAAATTAAGTTAGAATGATTTAATTAGCATTTTTGTTAATTAATTTGAGTTAGGGTTAGAAATTAGCATTTTTGACAACTTGTATAATTAACCAAATTAATTAAGTTAGAATGATTTAATTAGCATTTTTAAAAAATTAATTAGCATTTTTCTTGAATGGAATGAGCATGATGTATAAATTTGTTAAATTAGTAATGTCATTTGATTAGGGGATTGTATAAATTTGCCTTATAATTTTGACAACTTGTTTAATATATAATGACCTAGTACCCGTTCAAGAATTACAGGTTCGTCATATGAGGAATATACCAAGTACCGGAACAGTCCTGAGTTCAAGGAAGCATCGGCCCGGAACAAGATCAACAGGAAAGGAGGAGATAAGGATGCGGAAGTTGAGCCTACTCATTATGGAGGGTCTCAATCTTTTCATGATCGTGTGGTATTAGATGTAAGTTATTTGTCTTAGCTTTTAATTTAATAGTCTTCTAATTTAATTAGTCTCATTAATTATCATGTTTGAATAACAATTTCCTTGTTTTTTTTCCGGAAGACCAAGAAGAATAAGGGTAAGGTACCCACGATTGTTGATCTCTTTGTTGACACTCACGCAAAGAAGACAAGCAAGGGCAAGTTGATCTTCGCGAAGGAAAAAGATCAACAGTTATATGTAAGTGTCAAAAAATAAAAATTTCTTAGCTTTTTAAAGTATATGTTTTATCAATTTTTAGATAAGTAACCTCTAACCATTAATGTTTTATCAATTTTTTAGGAACAATTCCTTGTCCGTAGGAAGAACAACCCGGAAATTGATGACAATGAGCTATGGTTTGATCTTGTTGAGGGGTTCCAAAGAGGAGATGTGTATGGAGCCGGGTCGGCAAAGGAGATTTTCTACCCTCCTACAAGAAGAAGAGGGTCAATTTCCTCCCAACAACAACCTTATACCCCAAGTGTCGTGAGTGTGCTCCAAGCTCAATTAGCCGCCAAGGAGAGGCGGGATGCCGAGAGGGAGAGCGGGATGCCGAGAGAGATCTTTGAAATTCGGAGGATGAAGGAGGAAATGGAACGGATGAACTCCTTCTTCGCCAATTGCAACACTGGGTGGCGCCCGCAACCAAAGGATCCTAGAGATCCTAATCATGGAGGTGGTAGTGGAGCGGGAGCAAGTTTCCCTGTTTCGTAGTTATGTAGTAGAACTCGTAGTTATTCCCGGATAATGTTAGATGACCAAACTCGTAGAACTCGTAGTTGTGTGTATGGAACTTGATTTTCTTTATCAAGTTTGGTTGTGTTGGCTTCCCATGTGTTCTCTGCTGGAAGTGTTGGTTTATTTGCAGGTTTTACGTATTTGGCTAGGTAAAAAACGATTTTTAGGCAAAAAAACATGTAATTTTGGCGACGGACATCAAGCATTTGGCGACGGCATTCCGTCGCTAAGTCTCTGATCATGAATTAATTTTAGGGACGTTGGCGACGGAAATCAGTGCCATTGGCGACGGAAATCAGTCGCCAAAATGGCGACCAAGTTCTGTCGCCAAAATGGCGACCATTACACGTCGCCATTTTGGAGGATATGGAGATGACGTGTATATTTAAAAAGCGACAAATGGCAGTCGCTAAATTGGCGACTAATGACATCGCCAATTTTGGCGACAATTTGATTTCGCGCCCGCTTTAAAAAATTCGATCGCCAAAATTGGCGATTTAACGCTGTCGCCAAAAGCGACCAAACCTTGCTACGAAGTGCGGGCGACGGGCCTTAGTCGCTTTATTCTAAATGGCGACTGTTCTCAGTCGCCTTATATGGTCGCCAATTACCTTATTTGTTGTAGTGAAATTAGTAAATGTTCCTTTAAAATAACTAATATAATTTTATTACTACTACTAGTAATTTGATCTTTATATTAGTATTGAAATGATGTTTTTGTTTTCTATCTCGAAACAATTTTGAAGTACATAGTTAAGAGATGTATTAGAAAACATTAGAAATGAATGTGTAAATGAGAAAAGCAATTCTCATTTAGAGAAGAGGAGAGAGGGGCCAGGTGCCTTGGTTTACCCAAGGCCAATACATGCTCATTTTTCCTATCACATGTTCTTCATAAGAAAAATAGGTTAAGCATGCCTAACCCTAGCTTAATTAGGTTGTCTTAAACATTTAAGACAAATGCATAATTGTCTCCCACCCATGGAAAACCGGTTTCCATATTTAAAATGGGATTCCATTTTAAGTTTGTATTTTGTCAATTGTATTTAGTGACATGTTACTAGACATGTGACCATGTAATGCATTTTTAACTCATTAAAAATCATTACATACAAAATGAATCACATACAATAATACAAATAGCAATACATGATTACATATACTTAAAATGGACCATTTAATTATAATTCACAACACCTTGTAATTATAATACATTATTCATTCTATTTATAACTGTTTCATAAACAATAATAAAACCATCATCTATTTTAAAGGATTAATTAACTTGTATAATTATACAATTAATTAATTTATCAATTAAGAATGTTACCCTAGAGGTATGACCTTAAGGGATCAACTGATCACCACCGTCATACGATACTAATGTCAAACTCTAGTCAGCCAACCATTACTGATTAATGTGGATCAGTTGACAATAAAATATTACATTCCCTCATATATTCTTATCATGAGATTTAAACATGTGATCGCATTATTGTCGAGGACACATACTCCAACAATCTCCCACTTATCCGAGACAAGTGTGCGTCACCAATTCTCTTGTCCTATTACTATCTCCCACTCAATGCAAGGTGTCTTGCAGGTCTTACTTGCACTTGATCATATCGCGAGTGGTTTCCTCGATTTGGAGAATAATTATTTGACCGGAATTATCTACTGTAGATACCTTCCGAGCGTGGCCACGCATTTCCAGTTCATTACTCTTCGAGTGGCCTTGAGATATAAGATAACCCTGACTAGGGGTGGACAATTCTTATTGCACTTTTCCCTTCGCATAGCCACAACTCATTATAACCCAAAATGTGCCCATTTGACCCCAATTACGAAGGTTATTGAACACAAATTAAAGTCACTTTGAAGTTGTGCCATCTTACACAAATAGTATTTAGTCAAAGAATCGACTCATAAGAATACTACAGTAGCTCTCGCCACGATCAGGCTATAAAAAATTTCCAGAACTCTATAAGAGGTCATAAGCCTGACATAGTGTCCCATACAGTCTGCCTATGTGATCGACTAGTCATCTCTCATGACTCTATGTCACTTGAACTTGCCATCAATCGCATCACATTCTAGTTACTTCGAGATGCCACCTCATGTAAGTAACTATGGGCGATTACTATGTCAATCTAGTTCACTTTAATGGGGTTCAATATTGTCTTAACAACCCATTTGGATATGACAAAGTAAAAAATTTAAAACACAAATGCGATTATCATATATGAACAAATAAAACAACATTTTATTTAATATCAATTAATCTAGTACAAATTTGGCATACGTTTAAGGCCCATGGAAACAACATGTCCATCATGTTTAGCCTGCGAGAAAGGCTTGGTGAGCGGATCAGCTAAGTTATCATCCGTCCTAACCTTACAAATCGCAATTTCCTTTCTTTCAATAAAATCTCTAATAATATGAAATTTTCTGAGTACATGTCTAGATTTATTACTAAACTTTGGCTCTCTATCTTGGAAGATGGCCCCTTTGTTGTCACAATAGAGAGTAATGGGATCTTTGGCATTAAGAACTACCCTTAGCCCTTCTATGAATTGCCTAATCCACACAGCTTCCTTAGCAGCTTCTGATGCTGCAACGTACTCAGCCTCCGTAGTATAATCCGCAATCACAGCTTCCTTGAAGCTTCTCCAGCTTACGGTACCACCATTGAGCATGTAAACAAATCCACCTTGTGATTTCATGTCATCTCTATCTGTTTAAAAGCTCGAGTCTGTGTAACCCTTTACACATAGCTCGGAGTCTCCTCCAAACACTAATATAGAATACTTAGTCCTTCGCAAGTACTTAAGGATGTTCTTAACAGCTATCCAGTGACTCTCACCTGGATTATCTTGATATCTACTTGTCATGCTTAAAGCATACGAGACCTCTGGACGAGTGCATATCATGGCATACATGATTGATCCAACAGCGGAAGCATAGGGAATCAACTTCATGCGTTCAACATCTTCGGGTTCGGAGGGTGATTGAGACTTGCTCAAAAATATCCCACTACCCATAGGAATTAAGCCTCTCTTAGACTGGTCCATGTTGAAGCGTTGAAGAAGCTTGTCAATATAAGATTCTTGACTTAATGCCAATATCCTTTTGGGTCTATCTCTATAGATCCAGATACCTAATATGTGTTGTGCTTCTCCTAAATCCTTCATTTGGAAATGATTTCCCAACCACTCCTTGATGGAGGATAACATTGGAATGTCATTTCCAATAAGCAGTATGTCATCCACATACAATATTAGGAACACAACATTGCTCCCACTGAACTTCATGTATAAACACGGTTCCTCAACACTTGGAGTAAAACCATTTTCTTTTATAACATGATTAAATCGATGGTTCTAACTTCTTGATGCTTGCTTAAGACCATAAATGGATCTCTTAAGCTTGCATACTTTGTTAGGATTTTAGGATCTACAAAACCTTCAGGTTACATCATATAAACCTCTTCTTCTAAATGCCCATTTAGAAAGGCGGTCTTGACATCCATTTGCCATATTTCATAGTCATGAAATGTGGCGATCGCTAACAGTATCCGAATGGATCTCAGCATGGCTACGGGAGCAAAGGTTTCATCATAGTGAAGACCATGAACTTGGGTAAAACCTTTTGCCACTAGCCTAGCCTTGTAGACATCATCATGTCCTTCTATGCCATTCTTTACCTTAAAGATCCATTTGCATTGAAGAGGTCTTGCTCCTTCAAGCAAATCCAGCAAGTTCCAAACTTGATTTTCATGCATAGAACTCATTTCGGATTTCATGGCTTCAAGCCATAAAGCTGAATTGGGACTAGAGATTGCAGCTATGTAGGTGGCGGGTTTGTCACTTTCTAGAAGCAACACATCAAGACTCCCATCCTCTTAGATAAGTCCAACATATCTATCAAGATGGCTAGAAACTCGACCCGACCTCCTCGGTTGAGGAATAACAACCGAATTAGATGACAAAGGAACGTCTTCTTGTGCCTCTACTTCGGTTTATGGCTCTTGAACTTCATCAAGTTCAAAATTTCTCCCACTCTGTCTTTTAGAAATAAACTCATTTTCTAAAAAGACAGCCTCACTAGACACAAACACTTTGTTTTCATGAGGTTTGTAGAAGTAATAGCCTCGGGAGGTATTGGGGTAACCTACAAAGATGCATTTTTAAGATCGTGGGGCTAGCTTGTTGTCTGTCTTTACCTTGACGTAAGCATCACATCCCCAAATCTTCATATAGGATATATTAGGAACCCTTCCTTTCCATATCTAATATGGAGTCTTTTCGGTTGCCTTGGTCGGACTATTGTTCAATGATTTGATTGCGGTTTGGATTGTAAATCCCCAAAACGAGTCCGGTAACTCGGTTTGACTCATCATAAATCGAACCATATCTAGTAGGATTCGATTTCTCCTCTCAGCAACACCATTAAGTTGTGGTGTACCGGGTGGAGTGAGTTGTGACACAATGCCACAACCTTTCAAGTGTGAATCAAATTCATTACTAAGATACTCTCCACCACGATCGGATCGTAGTACTTTTATCTTCTTGTTCAATTGGTTTTCTTCTTCATTTTGAAATTCTTTAAATTTCTCAAAAGCTTCACTCTTGTACTTCATTAAGTAGATATACCCATATCTACTTAAGCATCGGTGAAGGTAATGAAGTAGTCATAATTACCCCTAGAGGTGGTAGTCATTGGTCCACATACATTGGTATGTATAAGTCCTAATAGTTCACTAGCTCGAGTCCCTTTACCACTAAAAGGATTACGAGTCATTTTGCCTAGGAGGCAAGATTCGCATATACCATAGGATTGAAAATCAAATGGTTTAATAACATTAGTTGAAACTAATCTTTTAATGTGATTCTCGTTAATATGACCTAATCGACAATGCCAAATGTACGATTCATTTGGATCACTTGATTTGAGTCTCTTGGATTGTATGTTATAGATGTCTTTACTTGGATTTGAAGTCTCTAGAACATAAATGCCATTTAAAGAAGAGCCTCGGCCTATGACCAAGTCATTTCTAGAAATAATACAACAATTGTTTTTAATGGCAAAATTAAAGCCCTCTATGTCTAACATAGCAATTGAAATAATTTTCTTAGAAAGAGAAGGTACATAAAAACAATTATGCAAATACAACTCAAATTGCTAAAACAAGTACATAAGTTCCCTTGGATGTGGCCGCTACTCTAGCTCCATTCCCAAGTCGGAGATCAACATCGCCCTTGCTCAGCTTTTCCACGTTTCTTAGCCCCTGTAAATGATTACAAAGGTGAGAACCGCAACCGTTATCTAATACCTACGTTGTGGTGGAAGTAAAATTTACATCAACAACATAAATTTCAGAAGAAATTTTACCGAGTGGGAATAACAAGTCCATCCCTAATATTTCCCAAATATATGGGGCAATTCCTCATCCAATGTCCTATGCCATGACAATAATGGCATTCATCATCAACTTTGGCTTCTTTGGTAGTTCCACTAGCCATCTTGTTTCCATTGTTGAATTTTCTACCTTTCTTTCCCTTCCTTTTGAACCATTTCCCTTTAGTTGCAAGAGCTTGCTTGCTAGGACTCCCACTAGTTTAGGCATCCCTTTCTTCTAAATGTAAGGATCCCATAGATTTAGCGAGATGGTCTTCCCGAGACACATTCACAAAAGATCTACTCATAGTAGGAGGTATGGAGGAAGTAATGAAATTAAGGTTTCCGTCGGAACCAATCCCAAAATTAAGATCTCTAGTTGTATCGAAGTTGTTGTTGGAGAAAATATCGTCAAATAAGTTATGACAAGACTCAATGGTAATAGGTGTTGTTGGATTGATAGGACCCATTGAAAAAACTACAAAATGAAGGTAAAGGAAATATTTTCATTTGTCATTTTAATCATACTTGTAAACACTTTAAACAAGTTTTAAGCATTTATATAGTGACCTCTACCCAACTATTATAAATGATCCCGAGATCCAAATTCATATCAATTCGGGCACGGTGAGCCGATTCATCCCTAATTAATATAACTTGGTGGATTAACTCTTTAATCGATTCTACTTTTAGAACTCTCGGTCCATAAAATTACTTTAATATTATCTTAAGCCCGGAACACATGCGGCTACGGTCACGAATACTTCCGTTGAGTTCAATCCGAATTTCGTTGTAGCAACAATTTACCACCCACTTACCCAACGTAACAAGTTTAGCACCCCGGTGAGCCGAGCCTACTTCCTTATGAAATTGGGACTCATGGTTCTACTATTTGGTAAGGCTAATTCTCAATTATTATTTAGTGAGAGGTCTTGTCAATTTATTATCTATCTCGTTTTAAGTGAACTAAAGCGGTGAACTACGATAATTATAATTGACACGGTCGATGGCTCGATAAAAAGATATGCATGTGAAGTTATGGCGATTTGGCTATGCATGCAAACATATAAAACAAATGCAAAGCAAAAACAATAAAATCCTAGTATGGCCTTCCTAAAATAGTAAATCTAATAAACTATTTACAAATTCGGAAACCAACTCCTTTGGTCCCTTGAATTTCATTCGGCACGCACTCCAAGGCAACACCGTCTTTGTCAAAACGCCTTCTCGAATGACACCGTCTTCAAGAATCTCCGGGATAAATAAATTACATAGCTTTTATACTTTATACATTATAAAAATAAAAACAAAATAAAAATAAAAATGATACGAGATCACAAATAATTACAACCGAATCGATATCCCCATTCATTTCGGGAAATATCAATTAAAACTAAGGCCATACTAAGTACAAATTACATAATTCAAAATTACATATAAATTAAAATATGACAATCATAATAAAAATGCAGCATTAATATATGTATGAAACATGCCATGTGATGTGCCAAATCGCCCTACTTTAAGCTAATATCGTATATTCGGTCCGATTTTATGGATAAATATGACTATTAACTTATTAAAATTACACAATGTTACATAAATCAAATCTATGTCTAAGTTAATTACCCCAACCTTCTTAGGACTCAAAAATTTAGTCTTCACTAAATATTTGACAATAATTCAACTTGATATTTTATTATTGCTCTTTAAACATTTTTATTCATAATAAAAATAAATAATTCCCAATAAGTCATAAAAATTCGAAAATTTAAAAATCATAATTTTGTATATTCTAGAAAATTCCCAACATTCCAAAATTTTAATAAAAATTTGCCTATAGAAAATTTTTAATTTATTTCACAAATAAATCGCATAATACATAACTTTAACCTTTTAATTCCAAATTAAATCATAAAAATTATGAAAAATCAAAATTAAAAATTTGAATATTCTATATAAATTTCCAGAACCTGGAATTGACAAATTTTAAACCCCAAAAAAATCGAATTTACAATTATGACCATTAAAGTTGCTTTTTATCAAATTTATTACATAAAAATCAATAATCACCCAAATCAAACGAAATTTGACATGCAACTTTAGATATGATGTTCATATCACATATACAACATCGGGAAAAATTTTCATGCCATAAAATTCATTTTAACTATTTTTGCTAAAATAGTCACCATTTATGTGATTTTTACATCTAAAAATCATAAATCATGCAAAATAAAACCATTTTATCTCAAAATTTACATACAGTGTGTAAATATTGTATGTGACAACATACTAAAATTTCATGGGCAGAATCGAAGTCTAACCAATTTTAACCAAAATACCTCTATTTAATCATGTAAAAATCATAAATCATGCAATATAAAACACTTTTATACGAAATTTTACATACAATGTGTAAAATATGTATGTGAGGTTGTGTAAAAATTTCAAGGTCAGAATCCTAGTCTAACTAATTTTAGTATTTTAAGTGTCATTTTATTCAATAAAATGTAATAAAAATACCAAAAATAAATTAAAGAGCAATATTTATACCATAAATCATCAAAATGACCTAAAATAAATTTAGGACCAGAATGTTATTCATGCAAAAATTTCGTGGTATTTATCCTCATAAATCACAAATTTCTAGTTTTATATGTTAACATTTTAACTCGGGAAAACAATAACCGATTATGCATGCAACAACCATTGCTCTGATACCAATTGTAAGATACATTAACCTCTTATTAGACACATCTAATAACTATATATAAAAAAGTTTAGTAAAAAACTAATCTAGATCTTATGCATGCATAACTAATGAATAAAAGAGAAGAAATCAAATATTCTTACATTGGTGGCCGAATTGGATATACTAATTGGACTCCTTCCAAATTAGTCTTCTTAAGAAAAATCTAAGTGCTCCAAGAGAAAACCCTAGATCCAATGGTAGGATCTACTAATATATAAACTAATTTTGTTACTAGAAATTAGTAAATGTTCCTTTAAAATAACTAATATAATTTTATTACTACTACTAGTAATTTGATCTTAATATTAGTATTGAAATGATGTTTTTGTTTTCTATCTCTAAACAATTTTAGAGTACATAGTTAAGAGATGTATTAGAAAACATTAGAAATGAATGTGTAAATGAGAAAAGCAATTTTTATTAAGAGAAGAGGAGAGAGGGGTCGAGTGCCTTGGTTTACCCAAAGCCAATCCATGCTCATTTTTCTTATCAAATGTTCTTCACAAGAAAAATAGGTTAAGCATGCCTAACCCTAGCTTAATTAGGTTGTCTTAAACATTTAAGACAAAAGCATAATTGTCTCCCACCCATGGAAAACCGGTTTCCATACTTAAAATGGGATTCCATTTTAAGTTTGTATTTTGTCAATTGTATTTATTGACATATGAGACATGTTACTAGACATGTGACCATGTAATGCATTTTTAACTCATTAAAAATCTTTACATACAAAATGAATCACATACAATAATACAAATAACAATACATGATTACATATACTTAAAATGGACCATTTAATTATAATTCACAACACCTTGTAATTATAATACATTATTCATTCTAATTATAATTGTTTCATAAACAATAATAAAAACATCATCTATTTTAAAGGATTAATTAACTTGTATCATTATACAATTAATTAATTTATCAATTAAGAGTGTTACCCTAGAGGAATGACCTTAAGGGATCAACTGATCACCACCGTCATACGACAGTAATGTCAAACTCTAGTCAGCCAACCATTACTGATTAATGTGGATCAGTTGACAGTAAAATATTACATTCGCTCATATATTCTTATCATGAGATGTAAACATGTGATCGCTTTATTGTCAAGGACACATACTCCAACATTAGGTTAATAAAATATCTTTCCTATATAAAGGAAATACTTAATTAGGTTTAGGTTATCATCTTTTAATCTTTTAATCATTCAGTTTTACATAAGCTTCAGAACTTTATTATTCTTGTCAACGTAGCTTTGTTTTCATTTTCCGGATCTCAACTTGTGTAATTTCTTTACTCTTCTTTATTCAATTTAATTCTCTTTTGCAATACTTAATTTATTGTCCTTAATTGCTGTTAGTTATTAGATTTCATATTGATTTTATGTAATTTGCCTTCATTCATCTTAATACCATGTTTATTGTTGCTTTATTCATCGTTGTTGTTTTATTTATTGTTATGAGTAGCTAAACTCCCTATTGCTAGGATTAGGGAAGCCATAATAGTAAAACAATGATGCGATAATTAGTTTAGGAGGTTTAGTTGTGAGAATTGTTTTATAGCAATATACCAGTAATTATTAGGTTGAGTGCACGTAACTGAATTAATTAATGATACGTGCCTAATGTATAGTCTTTTTAGCCTATTTCACCACGTATTTCTATGCATTTTCATACTACTTTTATGGTATTTTGCCCCGAATTGGCTACTTTGGTTCGTTTTGTCTATTTTGTAGAAATGAACGCAAGAGTAGTGGAATCGTACCCTTTTTCGTCATTTTTGCATGCATTTAGAGGAGACGAGATTGTTCCAGAGTGAGATACTGCATTTGGAAGCGTCGTGGCACGCATTACGAGGCACTTAGGCGAAGACGTGAGCTAAAATGAAGAAAAGTGCTCCATCGAGCTGTTTACCAGTCGATCGAGTGGTTTCTACACCCCCATTTGGTCGATCGAGTGGATTTCCACTCGATCCTTAGCTTGCAGTAAGGCCTGTCACTCGATCGAGTGGATTCTGCTCAAGAGTTGGTCGATCGAGTGGATTCTGCTCAAGAGTTGGTCGATCGAGTGGATTCTGCTCAAGAGTTGGTCGATGGAGTGGTTTTAATCCACTCGATCGAGTGGTTTTTATGGGTTTGGGCTTTAATTAGCCCGCGTGATGTTTTATTTCGCATAAACTTGTTTTGTTTGCTATTTAAGCACGCTTTACTAGGTTAATTAGGATCATCTTTTACTCTATCTTTGACAGTAGAAAACTTTTACTACGTTACTTTTATTCCTCTTCACTGGTACTTTATTTTGGGATTATTATTGCTCGGATTCAGTTGTTCTTTACGCCGGATTCGCATTGATTGTAATTCCTTCTCTTCTTTTATTAATAATAATCATTTGGTTGCTTTAATTTCTTGTTTGTGCTACTATTCCTTTTGCCCTAATTTTCCTTATTGCAATTTATTGTTATTTCATTATGTTTTCTGCTGGGAATTTAATTGCTGTTAGTTTAATTAAGAATATGAGTAGCTAAACCCCCTTCATGTTGGGATTAAGGGATCTGCGGTAGAAAAACGACGATGTAGTGAATGAATTAGACAAATTAATTACGAGACTCTGTCACTATAGCAATTTAACTGTAATTTCCGACCTAGTTGAGTGCACGCTTCTATGTCACCCTTTAATCTGGCTAAAATTAATCCTGGATTGAAAGATTGGACTAAATAGGCCTGCTATAAACAGTGGACTACCCTAATGAGGACGAAAGTTAAGTTAGTGGTATTTTAGGATAGAAAGTGGACCGAAAGGACCTTTTAACATCCGTCTCACATCTAGTTCGTCTGAATCATTTACAGCTGAGTCATTGGACTACCGTAGTGAACCGAATTCCCGACATGTTCCTCTCTTCTTGATAGTTTAACCGTTTTTATTGCCTTTACTGTTCTTTACTTTATTTCTCTTCTTTTCAAACCTCGTAGTTTAGAACCAAATTTAAACAACCTCCCAATTGTTACCGTAGGATTAGAATTAGACAGCTATAATTACATTACCTCCCTGTGGATTCGATACTCGACTGCCTCTACTACATTTTAGTTGAGACCGTTAGGTTTTATCATTGATAGGGTTGCGATAGCCGTGTCAAATTTTGGCGTCGTTGCCGGGGAGGCAATTGTTCTAATTCTAGTTGTTTATTTTTAGTCCTTTTCAGTTTAAGGAACGTCGTTCCTTAGACTATTCTTATATCCTGTTTGTAGTTTCCTCTTATGCGCAGGTCACAGGGCGGTGAATTATTGCCTTATAATCCTGAACTTGAGAAATCCTTGCACGAGTTGAGGCGATCACAAAGGGTATTGCCGACAGAGGAAGAGCTGAGTACTCTGTCTAGTTATTACGAGAACGCTTTGTTCGAGGAAGATCCACCTTCATCTCCAGTTTCCAATTCATCAGCTGAAACAGTCACTTCTCCAAACTTTCTAGAAATGGCTGAAGAAGCAACTATTGCCAGTCACTCTGAACCGACAGCCGCAAATCTCTATAAGGGGTTTGTATTACCAGGAGAGGCGAGAAAATTCGAGCCAAAGCCAGCTTATATCAATCTGGTTGAGAAAAACCAATTTAGGGGAGCTGCAAATGAAGATGCAGCTAAGCACATGGAGACCTTTATCGATTATTGCTGCTCCATACCTCCACCTGCTGGCGTGACCCAGGATCAGATAAAAGAAACCATGTTTATCTTCTCACTTTGCGATGCTGCAAGGGAGTGGTATAAGGATTTGGTCCGGGCTGCTCACGGTATAACCGACTGGAATTCACTGGCTTTAGCATTTTATAAGAAGTACTTTTCTGCATCGAAGACTATTGCCATTAGAGCTCAAATCACGAGCTTTAAACAAGGGCCTGACGAGAACTTTCACGAGGTATGGGTCCGCTTCAAGAAGATGGTGCGAACCATTCCGCACCATGGGTTCGAAAAGTAGAGTCTATGCAATCATTTCTATAACGGGTTATACGACGATCAGAGAGCTATTTTGGATGATGCTTCCAATGGCCGATTTGCTGACAACATGGGAGAGACCAAGGGGTGGAAGATCATTGATGATTTGGCCACCCATAAGGCCGAATATGGGAACTCCAGAGGTAATCAAAGAAGAGCTGCTGAATCTTCTTCTGTCGCTGCACTTGAGGCTCTCACTGCAAGATTTGATAAATATGAGTTGGGAGGAGCTTCCAAAGGAGGGATGTACCAGGTTAATGCTGTGACAGACGGTCCTTTCGTCTGTAGAAGATGTGGAGGAGAGGGACATGTCTCAGATCACTGTCCCAATTCCTATGAGTCATGTGCTGCCTTCCAACACTACATGCAGAACAACAGTTATTACGAGCCGAATGTCCACCCCAATTTGAGGTGGAGTAGTCAGAATGTACTCAATCCCACTGCCCCTCCGAATCGGCGACAGCGTCGTATATTCCTCCACACAAGAATCAACAAGGCTATCAGAAGCCCCCTTCTTTTAATCCTCCTAAACATGGTGCATCATCTTCCGGTGGAGTGAGTGAAATGGGTGAGCTTAAGTCCATGTTGCAGACCATTACAAAGCACTTACAGCTAAATGATCAACAAAATCAACAGAAGGACGCGTCATTCAAGGCACTTGAGACTCAAGTTGCCCAACTTGCTGCAAATCAATCCTCGAGGAAGCAGGGTCATTTACCGACTCAAAATGAGAAGAATCCACATGAGACGGTAAATCTGATAGAATTAAGAAGCGGTCTTTCTTATGAGGGACCGGAAGTGTCGAAATCAGACCCGAAGATAGCTGTAACTGATGATGAACAGTGTTCTGTCAAGAAAAAAGGGCTCACGACAAATGAATTACTCGATCGACTGAAATCTGGTGTTCGATTGAGCAGAATTGAGGATGATAGTGGTCGATCGAGTGGTTTTTCCACTCGATCGAGTGAACAAGAGGAACAAACTGGTCGATCGAGTAGAATTTCTACTCGATCGAGTGAAGCAGATAATGAGGTTGGTCGATCGAGTGGAAAGTTTACTCGATCGACTGGTGTTGAAGAAGAAACTGCTCGACCGACTGAAGAAGTTGGTCGATCGAGTAGTGATGATGACGGGAAGCTTATACGAGAGCCTGCTAGTGCTCGTTTAAGTGAGATATCACCGGAAAGACCTCGTTCGAGAGGTAAGAAGCGTCCAAAGGATACTGAACTTGCTCCGGAAGACACTTTGGAAGAGAGAAACAAGGGACTCGAGATACCAATCACGGTTCCCTTCCCGAGGCGACTGCAAAACACGAAAGCTAATCAACAGTTCGGCAAATTTGTCGAACTTCTGAAGAGTTTGGAAGTCACCGTGCCGTTCACTGAATTGCTGACTAAGGTACCCTCTTATTTAAAGTTTATGAAAGAAATTTTAGCACGTAAGAGGACTATTAATGACAGTGAGACCATAGCTTTGACTGAGGTGGGGTCAGCCCTATTTCAAAATAAGTTACCCCCTAAGCAATCAGATCCGGGTAGTTTTTTAATTCCGTGTCATATCGGTATGCATTTGATTGATAACGCGCTATGCGATTTAGGCGCTAGCGTAAGTGTCTTACCTTTGTCTCTGGCTAAGAGACTCGGTTTGACAAAGCTGAGTTGCACCAACATGACTGTCCAGATGGCCGACCGTAGTTTATCACGGCCTTTAGGTGTAGTAGAAGACGTACCTGTTCAGATCGGGAAATTCTTTATTCCCGTTGATTTTGTTGTCTTAGACATCCCCGAAGATGCACACACCCCTATTATTTTAGGGAGACCATTTTTGTCTACTGCCCGTGCAGTAATAGACGTCGGGGGTAAGACTTTGACCTTTCAGGTAGGGGACGAGGAGCTGATTTTTCATCAGTCTAAGTTCCGGAGGGCTCCCATGCAAGCCCAACCTTGCAATTCTCTCTCTTCTATTGATCCTAGTATTGACACTCCAAATGAAAATTTGGAGAAATGTGCTGCTATTGTTAACCCTCCGCCTCAGACTGAGAGCAAAAAGGAGGAAAGTTCGTCTGTTTTCCATGCTGCAGGTACAGATGAAAGAAATAAAGGAGTTGTCAAAGGACGTTGTGCAACTGTTATCAATCAAACTGGAAGTAAGGATGCCAAAGAAGATGACAGAGGAGCAAGGACGAGTAAAGTTCGAACCTACGTGGATTGGAACTACATTCCTCCTACTGTTGCAAATGGTAATTCAAGCTCATTGAAATTAAAGAGGTCGGTCAGTGTTGCTGAAGTGACATCCTCCAGTCAGAAGCCCACCGAGGGGCTACTGAAATTTGATGAGAATTGAACGGGGAAATGCCCCGTGTAACACA
This sequence comes from Silene latifolia, assembly GCF_048544455.1. Classification (NCBI taxonomy): domain Eukaryota; kingdom Viridiplantae; phylum Streptophyta; class Magnoliopsida; order Caryophyllales; family Caryophyllaceae; genus Silene; species Silene latifolia. The sequence continues at coordinate 96,177,928 of NC_133527.1, forward strand.
TTGTAATAGATAATTTTATTTGACTTTCTTTTGAATTTGTTTTATTGCGTTTTAATTAGGACAATTAGTTTTAGACAATTTTTAGCATAGACGTAAGACTATAGACTGTGCTTTTGCGTATTTGGTATTTTGGGAAACTCTTGGATGTGTTTTTATGCAGGTTTGGGGAAGTCTTACGCATTCCGAGGAAGAAAAGACGAAATTCAAGAGCCTATGCGAGAAAAGTCCTCGATCGAGTACTTTTGTACTCGGTCGAGTGAAAATCCGGTCGATCGAGCGTTTTTCCAGTCGACCGAGCAAATCAAAAAGGGGACTTGGTCGATCGAGTAACATTTTTACTCGACCAAAGCAGCTAGACCATAAAAGCCCTCGATCGAGTGATTTAAAACCACTCGATCGAGTGAAATGAGCAATGGACACGGGAGTTTTCTATCTTAAACTCTTTATTTCATCTTTCATTTCATTTCACCCTAATTTCCGTCTAACCCCTTCCCCTAATTGCGATTTAAACTCCCCCAAATCCCCATTTTCTTGCCCAAATCACCAAATCCGTCATCTACATTTCATTGCTTGCATTTTAATCTTCAAAAGCCCCTTAATTTCACCCCTATTTGTGTCCATTTTCGCGGTTTTAAAAGGGATTTAGGGTTTGCAGGTTTTTCGACTGAAATCCGCCATTGTTGCTTGTTTACTTGAGGATTATTTGCATCTATAGGTTCATCATCATCAAGTAAGTGTTTCATTCACCCTCTTTGCATTTTATCTTCGATTAATTCGAATTTCATGAGGTGATATTGAACTAGGGTTTCGAAAATCCATGTCTAGTCGAAATTTTCGACCTGATTGTGTTTGTATGCCCTTAATTAGCTTGCTTGATGATCTTAATTCCCCTTCCTCGCTGTTTTGCATGTTTAATTCGATCTCTACATGAAACTATGCGATATGGTTCAAGGACAGTCGATATCTTCGATTGTCACTAAGGTTCTTGTTGCTGTAATCTGTCTAGTAGCTTTAGGGTTGCTTAATTGCTGTTAACATTACCTGTTTTGACCACCCTTTCGCCAAATATATGCTATTAGGGTATTTCAGTCGAAGTCTTCGACTGTCACACGGGTTTACGAGCTTTCGTGCCTTGTTTAGTCTCAGTCATCACTTACTCACTGTTGTTGATTAACTGTCATCCCGTCCCCTATCACCATTTGCACACTGTAGTTCGAATTTGTTTGAGGATTGTTGGGAATTCTATGCTGTATAGTCGAATTTTTCGACTTTTAGGGGACTTACATGCTGTCACATTCTGGTTAACGCGTTGTTTTAGCCACGGTTAGCAACCATTTTTCTTTTCATGTCCCTTGCTTTGATTACAGGATGGAGTCTAGTACTTTACCTTCTACTAGTACCACTTCTAGCCCGTCCTTGAGCGAGTCAGTGGCCCCTGCTGTTGCCACTACCTCTGCCCTAGTCACCACCGCACTCCGATTTTCCTTGTTTCACCGGGATGGGTTTTGCTCCAACTAGCTCACCGGGAAGCCCGATTCAGCCGCCACTTTCACTTCAAGACCACCACGTGTACACCGGCCTCCACTTCGCACTGTGATCGACTCACTGCGGTTGCAGCGCCTTCGAGCGCTTTAGTCCCTTACACAGTCCGAGAGCGGGCCGCTGCCTTGCGTTCCAGAGACGGAGGTCGGGGTCGTAGACGGTCTAGAGCTACGCCAGCTCATGTTGCCTCTACTCCAGCCCCAGTCACTTCCACAGCTGCTGCTTCCGCTTCTACTTCTGAGACAGTCAGAGTTCGAGGGGACACTTCCCTCGACTCTCACCCGGACTACCCGCAGGTATTATTCGTCAATGCTTTACACCGCGATAAATTTTATAACCTGCTGAAGTGTGAACATATGCCTTCCCGATTTTTAGACAAATCGGCATTAGAGAAACTCGGTATTTACGAGTCAATCTGTACCTTGCTACGGGTCACGGGGATGCCTGGCCTCATTACCATGAGGGGCCACACCTTCTTAGAGCTGAGTCTCGAGTTTCTCAGCTCTTTTACCTTCTCCCCAGACGCACATGAGACCGACCCCGACAGTCGTTCAGTCTCCTTCCGGTTATTTAACCGGACCTTTCAGATGCCTCTGGCAGAGTTTGGTAGTTTACTTGACCTCACCTCCTCGGGCGTGAAACCAGACTAGAGGAAGGTTTATAAACAGGTTTGGCGGTGCTTGGCCCAAACCCGTTTCCAGGAGCGAAAGCTCCACCAGGTCCACCACCCCCGTCCGTTGTTTTCTCAGACTCATGGGGAGCTCTATTTTCGGCCGAAAGGAGCCGAACAACATCACGAACCGCGAGCTCTCCATCCTGGGCGGTTACCTGAATGTCGACTGTGAGGGTCCTTTTACCATCAACATTTCCTACCTCACCGCCCAGTACCTCCACGACCAGGGGAAGAAGGAGACGGGAACCATTGCCTGCGGTGGCATAGCCACCATTCTTGCCCATCGCCTTTTCCCCACCTGGCCACGTGACCTACAGTACCTCACGGGAGAGAGGTTACTGAGTCTGGATGCCATGCTCTCTCAGCATTGGCTGACCCCAGACCACAAGACTTGGAAGATTGACGGCTTCTTGTCTGTCGACTTACCCTGCGACAGTCTCCCCCGTCTTGAGCCCTTACCTACAGTGGTAAAGGGCCACCGTCTTCATGCCTTGCCTCTACTTTACCTTCCACTCCAGCCTCGACCACCTACTGATGCACCAGCCGCCAAGAAGCGGCGAGTTGAGACTGGAGAGGGGTCCGCACCTTCAGGGAGTACCCAGCCTTCCATGGCTACTCCCGATCCGACCCCTACTCCCACTGTTACTACTACTCCTACCCCAGCTTCACCTCCCACTGACCAGACACAGGCTGAGCCGGTCTTCCCGGCTACTTTTAGACCACCTCCTCCCTTTGTAGCGCCCGCGGTCCAGGACCAAGGGGGCGCGCTTTCTGATCTGTGATTGAGCTTGCAAAGCGTCAGGCTCGTATGGAGAGGGACTTAGCTTTGACTCTACACCCTCTGTACGAGTACCACTTGCGGAGACACAGACCGATCCCTGAGGGTTGGCCACACCCTTCCTTCTTCCGGTACCCAGTCGAGGGGTACCCGGTGTCAGAGGACGAGGAGGAGAGCGAGGACCCAGAGGTGGCGGTGGAGAGAGCTCGCGCTGAGGAGCGGAGGAGGAGAGAGGATGAGAGAGACCCGGAGTACCAGGGTGAGGGAGATGGCGACGACGACGACGACGACGAGTAGCTACTGGTCTACTCACTTCCCCAGTTTTCTGGCTGGTTTGGGGAAGTTCGTGTTTTGTATGTTTTCTTACTCTTTTATTTTGTCTCCTTTATTTATTGCTTTTATTTTATTTATTGGTTGTATATTCCCGATCCCCCATATTTCTGCTGGTGTATGCTGGAGGACAACGAGGGCGTTGTCCGTTTTGGTTTGGGGAGGGTATTGCATCCTTTTGAGTCTGCATCTGCATTTTTTTTGCATTCACGTTTACTTTTCAGCTTGCATTGTTCTTTATTTTCCATCAAAAATCCAAAAAAAAAAAAAAATTTAGAAAATTTCAAAAATTCAAAAAATTTCACGTTTATTTCTGCATATAGGTTGAGTCGGAACGGTAGATTCCCATGATGACAATGCACTATAACTTGTCAATTTACTTGAACCTTGCACTTTATTGATAGTTTTTAGCTTTGTCATACGCATAATCTACGAATTTACTTCAAATATAAGTCATTTGTTTAGACTTGACCTATAAATTGGCAAACTACTTAAAAATTCTGAGTTTTTAGAGCCACAACTGGTGACATTCATGACCAGTTCATTAGGAATTTTGAGTAGTACTCCTTGCATAGCATGTTCATCTCATTTGCACATTTATGACATTCAATTTCTTGTCAAATGCACATATTCGGGTTTGTGGTTGGTGTCACATGCAGGGAGGGTCTTGTAAATTTCCCTTTCTTATTACTTTACACCCATTTAGCTCCACGTAAGGCAAAATTGCCTTTTGACCCATTAGCTACATCCGAAACTAAGCCTGCCTAGTCAAGCTAGTTAGTATGTTCTTCTGCGGTATATTTTTCCTTTGCAATTTGGTCCGTGTTTCTTGTTTTGGAGTTGGCGTAAGTATAGAGGAAGAAAGAAAAAAAAAAGAGAAAAACGTAAGAAAAAAAAGAGAAAAACGTGAGAAAGAAAAAAAAAAAAGAAAAAAAAAGAAAAATGAGAAAAAGAGAAGGCTAGAACGTAAGGAAGAAAAAAAAAAGAGAAAAAGAAGAATGTGAAAACAGTTGTGCCCCTCTTGTCTGAGTTGAGAAGATGTTTGAAGACGTACAATAGAAAAAGGGTTGCTTTGTTTCAGTTAGTTGTTTCAGACGGTGTTTAAAAAAGGGAAGTTGTGACCGTCTGACTCCTCCGTTCTATCCCATATTTTTTGAGGAGATTATGTTTTGAGTCTAGTGAGTTTTGTGCCAAATGAAGGGCACTTGTACTTAGTCTTTCAGTCAGTTGAGATCCGGATGGTTTCATTATGGCCCTGTTAGGAACTAGCTTGACGCTTTTACCTCCACATTTCCATAACTTGTTTTGCCTTTTCTCACCTGAACCTCACTATTCCCATTTTATTTGCAAACCCTCGGCTGTGACGGACATTATCGGTTGGAATTTGTGCATTAGTGCTTGAATTGTCTTTCATTTTTGTTGCATGCATGCTATGTAGGTCGCAGTTAGGTGAGTGACAGTCTTTTCTTCTCTCTTTTACATATAACATTTGCCCTTTGCTTCATGAGAGAAGAGTGACCACGTGAGAGTCCAGTTTTATTGATCTTGCAAGGTCGATAGGTCAGCTATATTTCTGAACAGCTTATAATTCGTTTGCGTATTGACTGTTTAACTTTAACTGTTAATTTTTGTTGCATTAAATTGGTTCAAGTCGACAAGTTAAGCTAGCTCTGAGTTATCATTTCCGTTCCATTAGTTTAGTTTTGAGTTTACTCGAGGGCGAGTAAAGGTTCGGTTTGGGGAGATTTGATACGTGCCTAATGTATAGTCTTTTTAGCCTATTTCAGCACGTATTTCTATGCATTTTCATACTACTTTTATGGTATTTTGCCCCGAATTGGCTACTTTGGTTCGTTTTGTCTATTTTGTAGAAATGAACGCAAGAGTAGTGGAATCGTACCTTTTTTCGTCGTTTTTGCATGCATTTAGAGGAGACGGGATTGTTCCAGAGTGAGATACTGCATTTGGAAGCGTTGTGGCACGCATTACGAGGCACTTAGGTGAAGACGTGAGCTGAAATGAAGAAAAAGTGCTCGATCGAGCTGTTTACCAGTCGATCGAGTGGTTTCTACACCCCCATTTGGTCGATCGAGTGGTTTTCCACTCGATCCTTAGCTTGCAGTAAGGCCTGTCACTCGATCGAGTGGATTCTGCTCAAGAGTTGGTCGATCGAGTGGATTCTGCTCAAGAGTTGGTCGATCGAGTGGATTCTGCTCAAGAGTTGGTCGATCGAGTGGTTTTAATCCACTCGATCGAGTGGTTTTATGGGTTTGGGCTTTAATTAGCCCGCGTGATGTTTTATTTCGCATAAACTTGTTTTGTTTGCTATTTAAGCACGCTTTACTAGGTTAATTAGGATCATCTTTTACTCTATCTTTGACAGTAGAAAACTTTTACTACGTTACTTTTATTCCTCTTCACTGCTACTTTATTTTGGGATTATTATTGTTCGGATTCTGTTGTTCTTTACGCCGGATTCGCATTGATTGTAATTCCTTCTCTTCCCTTATTAATAATAATCATTTGGTTGCTTTAATTTCTTGTTTGTGCTACTATTCCTTTTGCCCTAATTTTCCTTATTGCAATTTATTGTTATTTCATTATGTTTTCTGCTGGGAATTTAATTGCTGTTAGTTTAATTAAGAATATGAGTAGCTAAACCCCCTTCATGTTGGGATTAGGGGATCTGCGGTAGAAAAACGACGATGTAGTGAATGAATTAGACGAATTAATTACGAGACTCTGTCACTATAGCAATTTAACTGTAATTTCCGACCTAGTTGAGTGCACGCTTCTATGTCACCCTTTAATCTGGCTAAAATTAATCCTGGATCGAAAGATTGGACTAAATAGGCCTGCTATAAACAGTGGACTACCCTTATGAGGACGAAAGTTAAGTTAGTGGTATTTTAGGATAGAAAGTGGACCGAAAGGACCTTTTCACATCCGTCTCACATCTAGTTCGTCTGAATCATTTACAGCTGAGTCATTGGACTACCGTAGTGAACCGAATTCCCGACATGTTCCTCTCTTCTTGATAGTTTAACCGTTTTTATTGCCTTTACTGTTCTTTACTTTATTTCTCTTCTTTTCAAACCTCGCAGTTTAGAACCAAATTTAAACAACCCCCCAATTGTTACCGTAGGATTAGAATTAGACAGCTATAATTACATTACCTCCTTGTGGATTCGATACTCGACTGCCTCTACTACATTTTAGTTGAGACCGTTAGGTTTTATCTTTGATAGGGTTGCGATAGCCGTGTCAATTAACCTGATTAAAATCAGACCTAGATCGGAAAATTGGAATGAACAGACCTGTTATGAACAATAGACTACCCTAATTAGAGCAGAAGCTATTTAGGGAGAATCTAGGGCGGATAGCGGACCGGAAGGGCCTTTCCACTACCCTTCTCACATCAGACCAACTGAATTTACCTTTAGCTGATTTGTGTAATATCATGGTGAACCGACATCCTGGCATCTTTCTCTTTATTTGATCAATCTCTACTTCATCCTTGCCAATTTTAATTGTTATTTCTTTTATTACTTTTTCAGTTCATTAGTTTAGTTAAAACAACTCAATCAAACCCCCATTTTGTGACCATAGACAGACTGAATAACAAGTAGATAGTGTCCGCCTCCCTGTGGAGTATGATACCCAACATACCTCCTCTGCATTAGTTAGAGCCGGTTAGGTTTATTTTTGATAAGGTTGCGACAACCGTGTCAAATTTTGGCGCCGTTTCCGGGGAGGCAACTAGTTTATTTACTTGCTTTATTTTTGTCTATCTTTAGCTCCAAGGAATTTATTTCTTGAGGCAATTCTTATCTTTTCTTCTAGTTTTGTTCTGATAGGTCCTACAGGTCCAACTTAGACATGATTTTTGGAGAAAAGCGTCAAAGGGAAGGTTTGAGTACCTTTGATTCTTCTACCAAGATGTCTAACGTCTCTAGAATTATAGCATAATTTGAAGCTCAGAATGCAAGATCTGACAAGCTGGAGAGTAGACAATCTTGGGGTGGTCCACCCCAGTTCCATACTATGGCACAACAAGTGGTCTACTATGAGAGATGTGGTGTTGCAGGGCACAATCCTGTTATTTGTATGGCGGATAACGATGAAGTCTATGCGTTTAAGCAGCGTAGACAAGGTAGTCATTCCTATGGCAACCACAGTGGGGCTTACCCAAGCTTTACCCCACCTTCGCAACAACCGACATATGAGCCGCCACGTCCATTTCAGCAACGAGGCTATCAAAAGCCTCCATTTGTTTGTCCGCCGCAACAACAAACCCCTTCCCCTGCTAAAAAGAATGAAGAGATTGCTGAATTGACATCAATAGTGAAGACACTTGCGCTGCAAGCGCAAGAGATTATGCAAGCTAAAGATGCCGTTATCAAGAGACTTGGGACTCATTTGGTTCAAGTAATTGCCGAGTGAACTTTTAGGCAACCTGAGACGGTATGTACTGTTCATACCGGGAGCGGTCCTCCTTATAAAGGACTTGAGTTACCTATTGAGAATCCTGAATTTTCAGACTCGGAGGTTGAAGCAACTGTTCAGGGGAAGGCGTCTTTTGACGAAAAAGTGCTTAATTCACTTGGTGTACTCGATCGGCTAGTTCCTGATGGTCGATCGAGCAAGTTTACTGGAGAAGTGTCCGATCGAGGGAATAATAGTGCTCGACCGAGCACTGGGGAAAACGAGCCTCTCGATCGAGTATCCAAAATTGCTTGATCGAGCAGAATATCTAAGAAAACCTCTCGATCGAGTGGTGAAGTTGCTCGATCGAGTGGTTTGAATGCTGAGGTTGATAAATTGTCGTCTAAATCTGATTTGGATGATAATTCTGCAAATAAAGATAATTCCTATAAGCCCCAAGTTCTATTTCCAGGGCGGTTACGGAGGACAAAGGCGGAACAACAATTCGGCAGATTTGTCGATCTTTTAAAAAGTCTTAAAGTTAACATTCCGTTTGCCGAGTTGCTCACCCAGGTACCCTCTTACTTAAAATTTATGAAAGAAATGCTTTTACGTAAGAGGAATAGAAAACTGGTCCATGGACAAGAGGAAACTGGTGTTCATAAGACGAAACTCTACGGTCTTCGCTACCGCATCATAAGCAAAGGAGCCCATAAACTCCAAGGTCAAGAAAGGGTAAGTGTGCTTCCTAAGATGATATAACCCCGCCAAACCCAGGGTCTCAAAGATATATCTCACATCCACCTCTATCTTCAGGTCATCAAGAATGCCAGTGTCGATGCACCTAGTGAGTTTCATACGCCTTTTCATCAGCTCAACAAAGGCATCTCTCTGCTTAAAATCAGTGATGAACGTGTCTTTATACGCTCTCAAACACATTTATACCCAACTACTAGCATAGGAAGAAAGTCAGGGTCGAACCCAAAGGACGGGGGTACTCAAATTGTTCAATCTAATTGTAATTGCACTAGAGTGTCACAAATTAGTTTGGGTTGAGAGGGTTATCTAAACTACTAGGCAAGTGAAACAAAGTAAGTAAATGAGAATGTAAACAATTGATAAAAGGTACTAGGGTGTCATGGGTTTATAGGGGAATCATGGTGAAAATCATACAAACATGTTTACATAGATGCAAACAATTATTGTTGTAGTGGAATCGAGTTCGTTTATGTCTTACAATTCCTAGGAAGATTTGGGTCCCGGAGCCGAGTCGGTCACGACTGTACAACACCTACAAGTCGACTTAGTTTCTTCCTATTAAACTATATGCATGGTCTAATAAGCCTTGAGTTAGTTTATATCTTACAAGTCTTGTTGAATGGATAAGAGATTCATGCAAGGTTGTCAATCAAGCAATTCATCAAGCATAATATGTGCATAAGTTGAAACTACAACAAGCAAGCAATCTTATGAAATCATATTAGATTAAGTATGGATCTACCCCTTGTTTAGTTCCCCTAATCCTCCATTAACCCTAGCTAGGAAACTAATCACTCATGATCATGGAGAACATGCTAACAAGGGTTTCAATCATAATAACAAGTCTAAACATGATGAATGAGTAAAACAATTGAATATTCTATCGATCCAAGGTAAATAAACGAACGAAAGTGAAAGAGACACACGATTTTTGAAGTGGTTCAGTTTTACAAATCGAAACCTACGTCCACTATTCTCGATTAATAAATTTAGTACCTTTCTACGGATTACAAATTTACTAACCCAACTCGTACAACTAACTCTAGCTGTAACTCAACGAGTACCGCTAAATACTCGAGTGACTAATTTACGCTAGTAAGAAAGCACTAATGATTCTTGCAAAGGTTCACGTTAATGAACAAGTAAGAAATCTATTGCGCACTATTATCTTATAACGATAACTTAACAAATGAACATACGAGTTTAAACACACGACCTTTTGAAAATAGCAAATCAATTTTCTTGCTTAAAACACACGGTTTTGCTTTGAAAGATTAAATCAATTTTATGCTTAAGGTCTGTATTTTAAATGTTGCAAAAAGCAAAGTATTTATAGGAAAGGAAGAAGCAAAGCTAATCGGTTTCTGCGAAACCCTAATAGCCGAAATAGGGATATCTAAATAAATCATATCTTCTATTATTTGTTTTCTTAAAGCGTTAAAGATAATAAAGAATATTCCAAAAGATAGAATATAAATTATCCTACTATTATCTTTTCCATAAATTCTAAGATATGATAAGATTTTCCATAACAAGAATATCTTTATCATAAATAACAATATTAAGTAAGATATAAAAGTTATGTAAAGATATTCCTTAGAGAATAAAATCTTTACAAAAAGATCTTGTTATATCTTAGGTCACACGAAATATCACGGCTCATATGCCTCGTGATTCCTGCAAACCCTAACTTAATATTAGGTTAGAATTTAGGTTTTAGGAGTAGCTATATTAAAACCCTAATTAGTAATATGGTCCAACTCATACGTTGACCCAAAACGATTACTAACTAACGTTCAACATAAACCAAACTCCGCACTAAATCGGGCTTTATTTAATAAATACTTTTACTAAAACATTTATAATAAACAAAAACGTTTTTCAAAAACAATTTTGAAACAATTCAGGTCGTGTAATAAAAACTCAGCATCTCAATGTTATAGTAGAAGAACTATAACAATGAGCTCTTTTACTAGTAATGTTATAGCTGCAAAGCTATAACTTTACCAATACAAGAAATTCACTCTTAGTTACCATTACGAGATAATCACCTATACTATTCTAATCTTCATAGGAGATCTTCGAGCATAGGCTACTTCATCATCCAAGCTTGATTAATCTTTAGACGGACTTCGTCTTCTTATAATACTTGAATGATTCTTAGATAATCTTGATCTTCAATTGAGGCTTGATCACGATATACTTCCATCACAATTCTTCTTTATTTCTTGTAATAAATAAGTTTAATCTAAAAGACTTAAATAAACGATTACGCGCAACGAGTATATAAAATATAAAGCACACTTGACATCATCAAAACATAAACATATATTCTATATGGTTCAACAAATTCCCCCTTTTTGATGATGGCAAGTATCCTACAATTGTGACTAAGTATAAAGTTCCTCCTCAATATAATACCGTCATCTTTATAGAAAACATGTCTAATGCCAATGGGCCGAATGAGAACATGTTTGAGAATTACTTGGGCCATAACCACAAGTAATATGGCAAAATGGGCCAAATAGAGTTTAGCAAAATACACCACTAAGATGAAGAAAATGAGAAAAGACTAAAAACAGTAGGTGCTTGGTCGAGCCCTCTTGAGAGGTTTAGTTTTCGGTACTTGTCGTTAGGAGCACCTAGACAAAAACAATATTTATAGCTTCACAAACAACTCTACTATTAGTAAAGAGGCAAGTAAAGGTCGGATCCCAAGGGACGGGTATTGAAGTGAGATTTTCAATTGTAACTAGCGGTGGCTAGGGGTGTCACAATTTGGGGTTTGAATGGAAGATCACTAAACTAAATAGCAATGAAAGTAAACAACCAAGATGATTAAAAAGGGATGTAAACAATTGATAAAAGGCACTAGGGTGTCATGGGGTCATAGGGGATTCATGAGAATTGATCATACAAACATATTCTCAAATTATAAGCAAGCAATTATTGTTGTGATGGATCGAGTTGGTTTATATCTTACAGTCCTAGGAAAGTTTGGGTCCCGGAGCCGAATCGGTTAGATTGTACAACACCTACAAGTCGACTTAATCTTCCCTACTCAACTATATGTAAGGTCTAATGAGACTCGAGTTGGTTTATGTCTTACAAGTCTCATTGAAAAGGTAGGTGATGGGTAAAAAATGCAAGGATTCATAGGCTCGTATTTCATCAAACATAACATGTGCATAAGTTGAGATCACAACAAGCAAGAAAATAAACTATGAAAACATATTAAATTAAGCATGAATCATCCCCCATGTTGGTTTCCCCTAATTACCCATTAACCCTAGCTAAAGAAACTACTCACTCATTATCATGTTGAACATGCTAGCAAGGTTGTGATCGGAGTCGTTTCGTATTCACAATTTAATAGATGTTGTCGTTGGGTCACGTCCGAATCAAAACACAATTTATAGCTTCACAAACAACTCCACAATTAGTAAAGAGGCAAGTAAAGGTCTGATCCCAAGGGACGGGAATTGAGATGAGATTTCTATTGAAACTACTAGTGTCTTAGGGGTGTCACAATTTGGGTTGATGTAGAAGGTCACTAACTAAATAGCAATGAAAATAAATAAGCAAGATGAATTAAAAGGGTTGTAAACAATTGATAAAAAGCACTAGGGTGTCATGGGGTCATAGGGGAATCATGGGAATTGATCATACAAACATGTTCTCAAATTATAAGCAAGCAATTATTGTTGTGATGGATTGAGTTAGGTTATATCTTACAATCCTAGGAAAGTTTGGGTCCCGGAGCCGAATCGATTAGATTGTACAACACCTACAAGTCGACTTAGTCTTCCCTACTCAACAACATGCATGGTCTAATGAGACTCGAGTTGGTTTATGTCTTACAAGTCTCATTGAAAAGATAGGTGATGGGTAAAAAATGCAAGGATTCATAGGCTCATATTTCATCAAACATAACATGTGCATGAGTTGAGATCAAAACAAGCAAGCAAATAAACAATGAAAGCATATTAATTTAAGCATGAATCATGCCCCATGTTGGTTTCCCCTAATTACCCATTAACCCTAGCTAGGTCACTACTCACTCATTATCATGTTGATCATGCTAGCAAGGTTGTCAATCATACCAACAAAAGGAAACATGATGAATAAATGAAAGTAATTAACAATAATTAAAAAGGGATTAAGAGAATTATACCTACTAATGATTCCAATAATAAAGCAAAGAATAAAAGAAGTACTTGATGCTTGATTGAGAGGTTGTCAATCTCCCAATAATAACCCAAATAATCTTCAATTACCCAAAATAAAGGATGAACAAGAGAGATTAAGGAAATAAAACTTGTATTAGAAATTGATTAATTGTTGATTACAATACTAAAGAGAGATTTGATTGATATTAACTACTCTAATAATTGATAAGAAGAACATGCTCTTCTAATTAGACTAATGGGGTATTTATAGTGGAAATTAGGTGGATGCATTAGGGTTAACTAAGGGCTAATCTAGTAATTACACTTTTTAGATTGAGCAGGGAGAAGCCGGTATTTTTCGAAGGAAGGGGTTCTTTCTTTGTAGCTTGGAGAAGACGAAATTTCGCTGTACTGGAATCCGTGCGTATTGGAGTCGGGACGGGCGGATTCAGGCAGGGGAAGACAGGCGTCTTCAAGGGAATCCGGGCGGATTCAGGTGGCTGCTAACCCGGGCGTCTTTGGAGGAAGACGCACGGATTCTCGTGCTGGGGACGGACGGATTCAAGGCAATCCGCACGGATTGTTTGTTCAAAGATTGTTTCTTCTTTTTCTTCCCTTTTCTTCATAAAATCCTTGGGGATTTCCTTGGGATGCAAGGATCCTTTCTCAACATTGCTCATCTACTATCATATGTACAAAGGCCTTCTAATCTTGTCTCTCCTTGATGCTTGGTCATTGAATTCAATCAATTTAGTCTCGTTTTGCCATGAAAATGCAAGATTTGCACTCCTTTCCTACCAAGGGATCAAAATCTCAAAGAATATGCAAAACAAAGAACTAAAGACAATAAATGACCCAAATATGCACTAAAAAGCATGGGAACAAGGCTAATTCGGGGGCTAAATATGCGCTAATTATGGTCACATCAAATATCCCCAAACCGAACCTTTGCTCGTCCCGAGTAAAGAGGTGACAAAGACTAGGACCATTATTTAAACTAACCTAATAACATAGCCGATATGAGACAATTAGCGGGTCTCACTCCGCCCCTTCAACTCACAACAAGACAACCATGAGGTAGGATGCCTTCTTGCAAGGCAAGGTGGGTCTTGCCAAAATGGCAACACATCCAAACATTAAGCACACAAAATCAAATAATGGATGCATCTACAAAAGGAATAGCCACTTCCTCATCAAGTGGCGGAGGCAACCAAGAGAGAACAAATTTAAGAGCATATAATCCTTCACAAATACTAGTTCAACAAATTACTAAGGCTAAGAGGATGGCACTAAATCACCTCCAAATGGTGTTAAACTAGACTACTTTCGTCCTCAATTTCCAAATGCTTTCGTCAAGAGCGATCGGATGGTGGTGGAATGATGATCCCTATGATGCTAGTAGCATATGACATGACAAGTCTCGAATTCTCTACAAAAGTAAAGGGCATGGATTGTCCCAAGCTCGACAAAGTGGTTTGACAAAAAGGCTTTTTGGGAATGAAATGCTCAAATCTTTATAAACAAGAGTGGATATGACTAGTATTCAAAAATTGACCTCATTCAACTTTCACATTTCAAAAATTTAAGATGGGGTTTGTCCCTTCCGGGCTAGTGTCCTTTGCTTTCGCCAATCGCTTATTAGGCAACCGGTTAACCTCTAGACAATAGCTTTTCGGGGTGATAGTCACTCTGTCTCTGGGCGGTCGAATTCACAACCGTGTGGGGGTCCAATTCAATGGATCCCTCTCCAAAGCACATCGAAGTGGTACGCCTCCATCAAGACAACTAAATTTCTCAACATTTCAAGATTTCATAACATTTGAGGTTTCCTTGGCAATAAATTACTTCCACATGACAAAATTTTCGAAATGAGCACTTCAAGCTTATTGATAGAAAATATTTTTGGGTTACCTTACCACAAGGTCAATCAAGGTCACCTAGACAAGTTAACCAAGTCCACATCGCATCACGGGGTTGGATAGGTGACTCACATGCAAACCCTTGACTAGGCTTTGGGTCATGGGTCAAAAGACACTAGTATGACACAATCTAGGGTGTTTTACAACCATTCTAGTAGGCAAAGTCTTAAGTTGAAAAAGTATTTGTAATGGCTTAGTTGCTCTTGTCAAAGTTCTCAATTAGGCACTTTTCAAAATGTTTTATCTAAATGCAACTACATGCCATGATGCAACTAATATATACATCCTAATGCAAGTGATTCTATCAATTAATATGACATATAAACTAAATGCAAGTGCTAAGTTCACATTGTTATACCGCATCAATCAAAATAAAGCCACATAGTCATTAACATAAAGAGGAAAAAGGAGATTGGAAAGATCATACCATGCGGTCTTCATGATCCTCATGTCTCGGATGTGGTGTAGTCAATTAATGTGAACAAGGATAGAACAAACAATATACACAATATATACAATATATACATAACTACACTACCAAAAAAATAAACATGTTTTTGGGTTTTTCAATTTTCACATTTTTATGGTTTTTCGAAATTTTTCAATTTTTTTGGATTTTTGAATAAAAGTTAAGTTAGAATTCCCCATCCCCAAACTAATATGGGCATTGTCCTCAATGGCCAAAATGATGGGAAATTATGCAAACATGATGCATGATTTCTATACTAAATGCAAGCTACACTAATCTATACTACATGATGCATGGTTTTTTGTTTATGACGGAGAGGATAATTTAGATTACCTCCCGTTGTGTATGCATTAACTTCCCCAAACCGAACTAGACATTATTGCTAATTGTCCAAGGATGGGTGTAGTTCATGCACACACTATGCAATGCATGAAACTAATTTGTCATTTTGGATTTTGAAAGGTGGGAACAATAAAATAAGAACACCTCAAAAGTACCGAGGTGTGAGTCCTCTATGGTTCTAGGACTACTCCAACAATGATCAAGAAAAATAATTAAAACAAAGAGAGAAATAGACAAACCTTGAGAGGGTAGGAGCCTCCAAAGCTTGCTAATCTTCCATCATATCATCATTATCATCACCTTCCTCACTAGAAGTGGTCTCATTGCCACTTCCCTCTTCACTTTCTTCTTCACTTTGCTCATCATCCTCTTCTCCTTCTTCACTAGCTTCTTCATCAATGTTATCATCAACCTCTTCATTACCAACAACCTCATTATCACCCGGAACAACCCTAGATGCACTCGGAAATAGGACTTCCTTATCCGCCCAACTAGGCAAAGGACATGATGGGTCAAGTAGTCCTTGCCTAGCTAAGTGTAAGAGGGGTGGATATTGGGCTAAGTAAGCATTTTTCCGATCCTCGAAGCTTGCTTGTGCATCTCTTGCATGAGAAGAGTCAAATAATCATTTCTTGCTTCAACGCCATCGGGCTTGAACTCTTGGTACTCAAAAGGGTAGGGTGGTGTGACAATGGAAGAGGAGGGCATTTCAATTTCACCCTTTTGTTGTTGGATAATATACTCGGCCTCTTTTGAAAGGGGAAGTAGATAATTGGTCCGGTGGACACTCAATCGACAAATCTTTGAAGGCAAAGTGAAAGAACTAGCCTCACTAGTGAGCCATCCATACTTGGTGTCAAGAGGGTTATGGGCAACCCACTTGTACTTGTGAATCATAGTATGCATATCAACGAGATGACCACCCTCTTTCGCCTCATACTTGTTATCTTTGTTGAAGTTAGGATCAAAGTATTTAGCTAGGACAGCGACTAGGCCGCCATTCACAATAACGGTAGTGCCTTTCTTCCCACAATCAATATTTAACCATCTATCCACCAAAAGCCTTAGAGAGTTAAAAGGCTTGGTGTGTACCCTTCCAATGTTCAAAGCCAACTCAAGAAGAACAAAATCGAGTTTGGTGAAATGGTTGGTGTCTTTTCTTGCATTGATGGTGTTCCCTACGACCGTGTGCCACACTCTTATGCCCGGATGGTGGACTAAAAGAGCACGACTAGCATGAAAGTCTTCAAATTTCCTTCCGGAAATCGCCTCCCAAAGAGGGTCGGGGTCATATTTTCCAACATTCTTAAAATAACTCGGAGAATCACTAAGACCCAAAGCATTACCCATTTCCTCAAAGGAGATGCGCCTACTAACATTAGCTAGACAAAACTCGATGGTCTCCATGGTCTCAACCTTGTTGACTTTCAAAGAACTCAAAAATTCTAAGGTAAGGGAGGGGTATGTCAATTCTTTTGATTCAAACAATTTCTCCAACCCCATGGCTTTGAAAAAGGCTCTAGTTTGCTCAAGGACACCCAATTTTTCTAAGGTATCTTCACAAATAAACTTGGTGGATAGAAATGATTTCCTAGAAAACTTGGCAAAAGTGTCCCTATAGGATTTGGAAATGAAAATTACCTCCGGATAGTTTGTAAGTTGATCAATTTCCGGAGTAGAGGATGTTGTTGCTTCCATGGGAGGTTGTTGTTGTTGCACTTCCAAGTTTGGGTTTGCTACCACCATAGCCAATGCTTTCTTTGCTTGAAGAGTCTTTTGCCTTAATGAAAGTGTCTTTGCCTTTGGTGCCTTTGCCTTTGTTGCCTTTATTGCTCTTGTGGCTCCCTTAGTCCTTGCCATTGATGAATTAACCAAGAAAAGAGTGAAAAATCTTCAATTTGTAGTGCACCCAAATCGATTTAAAGATGAAAGGCTTTGGCTTTATGAATTCAAAAATCGACTCAAAGGTTGAAGATTTTGTGCTTGGTTTTGATTTTTATTGAAAAAGGAGTGATTGATTTGTTGTTAAAAGGATGTTTTGAGTTGATTTTGGTGAATGTTGTTGAGGAATTTTGTTTTTGTGATGGAGAGGATGAGGGTTTTGAGGGTTATGAGTAGTGTTATGAATGAAGGAATGAAGAAATGAATGTGGGAGGGGGTTTATAAAAACCCGAAAAATTTGAACTGCAGGGGTAAGACGGGCGGATTCTGCTCGGGACGGGCGGATTCTGCCTGTTCTGGGTTGGGAAATCCTCGCCTAAAGACGGGCGTCTTTCAGTGAAGATGCTCGGATTTGCAAACACGGGACGGGCGTCTTCTGCAGAAGACGGGCGGATTCCCTTACAGGGATTTTTCTTGTTTTCTTCAGCCAAAAAGACGGACGTCTTCCTTTCAGGACGGGCGGATTTTTGAAGACGGGCGAATTAGGATGCAGGACGCCCGGATTCGCTTACAGTAAAAAATATTTCAAAAGTTCAGCTCAGAGGGACGTGCGTCTTTTACCCAACACGCCCGGATTGTCTGAAGACGGGCGGATTCTCCTGAATCCGCTCGGATTTGACCCCTTGTACCCGGATTCAGTTCCATCCATGTACTTTGCCAATCCCTTGTCATTTTTTCATTCTTCTTCATATCTCGTGTTCTTCATTGTGGGGGCACTACTAAGGCATGGATAGCCTAGGTAATTGCCATCCCCACACTAAGCTAAAGCACTACACATTAATTGAAATTATTAGTCCCTCCCTCACTTCTCTCAAACATGATAATTATCTTGATCAAAGTATAAAAATTCAAAAATAACAAAAATGCAATACAAGAATTGAAATGCAAGTTAGGGAGTTAGAAATATTTACAAATGGTGGTTTAGGGAGGACTCCACCAAACTCTTATTCTTGATGAGATGTCAAGGGGGCATGTTCAAGGTGTTGTTGATGTTGCTCAACACCTTGAAAAATTAATCAAATGCTTGTTCATTATCATGATAGAGCTCTTCAATAGACCTTGGCCCTTGTTGTCGGTCTTGATCGATGGCATTACCAATGTAGGGATTAAAAATCCCTTCAAATTCGTCGTCCCAAAGACCACATACTTCATTAAGTTGATCATTGAAAATCTCTTGATTTGATGGAGACAACTTTCCCATTTCCTTTTCTTGGCCAATGAGGCCATCTTCTTCATTGCTTGTCTTTGATGAGCTTTGCAAGCTCTCCTTGTCACAATTCACTTGCTCTTTGAATGGAGCATCTTCAATTTTCTTCTTCCATTGGAGTTCCGACTTCTTCTTTTCATCCTTCCGACTATAATGATCGATCATAAAACACGGTTCATGTAAACGGGGAGCTCTCATAGTCTTGTCAAGATTAAAAGTTATACTCTCATCTCCCACTTCTAGAGTGAGCTCTCCATGTTTTACATCAATCACCGCACCCGCGGTGTGTAAGAAGGGTATTCCTAGAATGATTGGAATGTTGGAATCTTCCTCCATATCAACAATGACAAAGTCCACCGGGATGAAAAACTTCCCAATTCGTACGGGGACATCTTCCCATATCCCTAATGGTGTCTTCGTCGATCTATCGGCCATTTGGAGTGTGATATTGGTGCATTTAAGCTCTCCTATCCCTAACCTTTTACTCACCGAGTATGGCATAACACTCACACTAGCCCCTAGATCACATAAGGCTTTATTGATCGTGGTGTCGCCAATGGTACACAGTATTGAGAAGCTTCCCGGTGTAACACCCCCATACTCCAAGTACCTTACCAGGACCACTCAGGTATGAAGACATTACCATCTCGGTTACCCGAGGCAATGATAATCAAACAACAATAAAGAAACAACGTTTATTATAAATAATTTAGCGAATAGTTACAATCCTCAAAACCAAACCAAAAGTACGATACATTATTTCAAAAAGACTGTTCTAACTGAAATGTAGATAAACTAAAGGCTACAAATGGAAGACTCCTATCATCATGTCGTGGCATCCCAAACTATCCCAAGACTCATCTCAATACCTGCTCAATATCTGCTCACCATCCCCGAATGGATCACCGCAGTTTACAAAACAACACCGGGGTCGGTACTAATCACACAATCAATATAGATAACAATAATAAGATAAACAGACAAATGAATCACACACACACACACACACTACCAACCAATTCCCATCATCTCAATCCCGACCGTCCACCCTGGACCCCGCGCCATGGGGGGACCGCAGCCATACCCACCAAATCCCCGCTCCACATAGTGAGCGATAACCCTGTACATTAATGTGCACATCCCCTTTCGTGGCGGGTTCCACGAAGGGCGAAACTAGGGCGTGAAGTCACTCCCGCAAGTGACCCCACTCAGCCGAGGCCATGCCTCGCGAATCATCAACAACGATCACAACCACAATCACAGTACAATTATTATATCAAACAACCAAATACAACACATCAACCAATATCCCATTATGGGACTAATACGAGTAGGAAATCCTACCCGGTATGCACACAATCGACGGTCTCTCTTCTTTGAGTCAAAAGCCTCTTCTATGAACCCTCCTCCTATCATATAACACATAGAGGCTACACATCACATACTACACATAAAAACCCCCAATCTCTAAATTAGGGTTTAACCAAATCAAGGGAAAAACAATAAAAAGGGTACATAGATCTTACCCTCGACGCAAGGAACTCAACGATACGAATAACGACAAGAACTGACCGTCTGAACTCCGGGAATTGCTAAGAATGCGATTAGGAAGATGAACTTGTTGCTTTTTCTCTTAAACAGGGTTTTAGGTTTTGTAAAAGTGATTTAAAACAATGATGACGAAACTTAAATACCTTAATCGCATAATAAACAAAACCCGAGAAAACCCCCCGTAAAACCGGACACTCGATCGAGTACCCAAGGTACTCGATCGAGTACCCCCTTACTCGATCGAGTACCCTAGCTACTCGATCGAGTACCCAACAGGTCAGAAACTATTTTATTTCGCAACTTACCCTTACTCGACAGAGTAAGGCCTACTCGATAGAGTACCCCAAGACTTATAAATACGGAGTATTACAGTCTTCCCTCCTTAAAAGGAACTTCGTCCCCGAAGTTCAAACCACTACTAACCAAAGGTACTCCCACAACATTCCCGACTCAAAAGCCAAACAAAATTTAACATAAAACATGATACTAACCCAACTCATCCCGACAAACATACCGACACAACATATAAAAGGGGTATAAAACTCTTAAAAACTGCTCGCGATCATCTCCTACCCCCCCTAAAAGAAACAAGGTTACGTCCCCGTAACCATACATACCTGATCAAAGAGGAAAGGGTAACGCTCTTTCATAGCTTCCTCTGGCTCCCATGTAGCTTCCTCGGTCTCGTGGTTAGACCAAAGGATCTTGAGCAAAACCGTCTCACCACCCCTAGTCTTTCTAACCTTTCGGTCTAGAATCTGCTTAGGCACCTCCAGATATGATAAGGACTCATCTAGCTCTAAGCTTTCTGCCTCTAAGACATGTGACGGGTCACTCACATACTTCCGCAAAATACATGATACATGAAACACATTATGCACTCTCTCTAACGCAATGGTAAAGCCGACGATAAGCAACTTCCCCAACTCGCTCTAAGATCTCATAAGGCCCTATAAACTTCTGACTTAACTTGCCTTTCTTCCCAAATCTCATAACCCCACGCATAAGAGACACTTTCAAAAGAACCTTGTCCCCAACTTGAAACTCTATGTCCCGACGATGTAGATCTGCATAACTCTTTTGTCGATCCTGGGTTGCTCTCATCCGTTCCCTGATCATCTTAATCTGCTCCACCATCTCATGCACCATCTCTGGTCCTAAAACCACTTTGCCTCAAAGACTATCGTCCCAACAGATTGGACTCCTACATCTCCTCCCATACAAAGCCTCAAACAAAGGCTGCCATACCTATACTCGGGTGTGATAACTCATTATTGTAAGAGAATTCTATCAAGTCCAACCTCTGCTCCCAGCTACCACCAAAATCCATCACACAAGCTCGCAACATATCCTCAAGTGTCTTGATTGTTCTCTCAGTCGGCCCGTCTGTCGCAGGATGAAATGCTGTACTCATCTTCAAAGTTGTTCCCAACGATTCCTGCAACTCCTTCCAAAACCTCGATATAAACCTCGCATCTCTGTCAGACACTATGTCCTTAGGGACTCCATGTAACTTAAGCACGTTCTTTCGATAGGCCATAGCCAATTGTGCCTTAGTCCATGTATCTTTCATTGGAACAAAGTGAGATGACTTGGTCGACGATCCACTATCACCCAAATCATGTTGTTACCTTGTTGACTCTTTGGCAAACCCACAATGAAATCCATGGAAATGGATTCCCACTTCCACTCAGGCACCTCTAAAGACTGAATCTTACCTTGTGGTCGTCGCTGTTCCCCTTTTACTCTCTGGCATGTCAAACAACGGGACACAAACTCAGCTGTCTCTTTCTTCATCCCAGGCCACCAAAACGTTTTCTTCAAATCCTTGTATAGCTTGTCTCCACCTGGATGAACTGAATATGGTGTGCAATGTGCCTCTGTCATGATAGTCTTTTTCAACTCCTCGTCATTAGGAACACACCACCTACCATCAAACCTCAAACTACCGTCTGTATGAATAGAAAATCGGGACACTGTCCCTTTCTCTACTCCAGCTCTCCACTCCACTATCTTAGGATCCAAAGCCTGCTTATCCCGAATATCATCATAAAACTCCGGATGTCTTTGTCATATCACCCATGGCATCTCCTTTCTGCATCATATGTATCCCAAAACTCGCTACCTCATCCCTCAGCCTCATCAAAGATAGAGCTGTACACAAGGAATGTACACTCTTCCTACTCAAAGCATCAGCAACAACATTGGCTTGCCCTTCATGGTAGATGATTTCCATGTCATAATCGCCAATCAGCTCCATCCACCTCCTCTGTCTCATGTTTAACTCCTTCTGCGTGAAGATGTACTTGAGACTCTTGTGATCAGAAAATACTTTAAAGATTGCTCCATAAAGATAATGTCTCCAAATCTTGAGAGCAAACACCACTGCACCCAACTCCAGATCATGAGTAGGGTAGTTCTCCTCATAAGGCTTCAATTGCCTAGAAGCATAGGCAATCACTTTGCCATTCTGCATCAACACACATCCCAGCCCATTCTTCGAGGCATCTGTATAAACCTCAAAGTTCTCGCTCCCTTCAGGCAATGCTAAGACAGGAGATGTGGTCAAACGCTCCTTTAATGTTTGAAATGCCATCTCACAACTCTCATCCCAACGAAACCTGTTCTCTTTCCTCATCAACACTGTCATCGGTCTAGCTATCTTGGAGAAATCTTTCACGAACCATCTGTAGTACCCAGCTAAACCCAAGAAACTCCTAACCTCAGCAACATTCTTCGGTGCTTCCCACTTTGTCACTGCTTCAATCTTCGCCGGATCCACATCTACCCCATCTTTAGAGATTACATGCCCCAGAAAAGCAACTTTCTCTAACCAGAACTCACACTTGGACAGTTTAGCATACAACTCATGATCCCTCAAAGTCTGCAACACGATCCTCAGATGCTCCTCATGCTCCTCCCTAGTCTTAGAGTAGACTAAGATATCATCGATAAACACCACTACAAACTGGTCCAAGAACTGTCTGAAGATTCTATTCATCAAATCCATAAACACTGCCGGCGCATTAGACAACCCAAACGGCATCACCACATACTCATAATGGCCATACCTTGACGTGAAAGATGTCTTTGGTATGTCCACCTCTCTAATCTTCACCTGATGGTACCCCGACCTCAAATCAATCTTAGAAAAGACTGTTGCACCGCTCAACTGATCAAATAGGTCATCTATCCTTGGCAAAGGATACTTGTTCTTTATCGTCACACGGTTCAGCTCCCTGTAATCTATGCATAACCTCAAACTCCCATCTTTCTTCTTCACGAAAAGAACTGGTGCTCCCCACGGCGATACACTTGGTCTAATGTATCCCTTCTCTATCAGATCATCCAACTGCTTCCTAAGTTCCTCCATCTCCTTAGGACCCATACGGTACGGTGCCTTAGAGATTGGCCCCGTCCCTGGCTTCAACTCAACGGTGAAATCTATCTCCCTCTTCGGTGGCAACCCCGGAATCTCCCCGAAAAACATCTCGCAAACTCCCCACCACCGGTATCTCATCAACCGCCGGACTCTCTATCCGATCATCTCTCACATGGCACAAGATCGGCGGACATCCCTTCCTCGTATAAGACTTCAAGGTGACAAATGCAATCAACTTAACTTTGGGTTTGACTATAAACCCACGATAAGACACACTAACACCCTTAGGACCTCTTAAAGACACTTTCTTTTGATGACAGTCTATCTTAGCTTTATACTTTCCTAACCAGTCCATCCCAACTATCATCTCAAAACCGTTAAAAGGAAACTCTAGCAAGTCTACAGGAAATCAACTTGCCCAACTATCAAAGATACATCCCCGAACAATCTCCCACACGATACGTACTCACCCGAAGGTATGAAAACTTGCTCACTAACCGACTCATATACTCTCAAACCCAACTGTTTTACATGACTCGAAGACACAAACGACTGAGAAGCCCCCGAATCAAACAAAACAAATGTAGGAATACCATTAACAAGGAATGTACCGGTGATAACGTGCGCATCTTCCTCACCGCTTTCTTCTCCATCATGAATAACTTGCCATCGGTCTTCCGCCCACCTCCCGGACAAGATTAGTTGATGTGGGTCGGCTTAGCACCCGACCCTTGATTGTTGTTGTTGTTCGCTGGTGGTTTCGATAAGAATTACCGCCGTTGCGCTTGCCTCCACTCTGGTAACTCGACTCCTCCGGTTTGGCCATGATCCACCGGGTCCATTGCTCGCGAAGCTCACGCAGTCTCCGGAAAGATCCTGGTGCACTTGTGCACTCATGTCTCTTGTGGCCTACACCACCACAAATATAGCAGTAACTCCCCAACTATTACTCACACTCCCACGGCCACGCCCAAAGGAAGCCCCAAACTAAACCCGAACTGAAGAAAATCCTTTAGACCGATTGTGGTTGCCTTTCTTGTGATTAGATTGGCCACCACCCTCGCTCTCAGACTTCCTCTTCTCACCACCTAACCTCTCCCGAGCCATCTCCACTTACCTCTCGCTCTCCCGGCCCTCATAAGCTTCCTTAACATCGCAAGGACTCCCACGGGTAACTTATCCATAATCTTAGGGGTCAACCCCTCTCAAACCTCAATGCCGATTCTCCTCACTCAAACCCATATCCTCAAAGATACCTCGACTTCTCATTGAACATCCTGTAGTACTCACCACGGACATCTCAAAGATCATCTTAAAACCATCAAACTCTTCTCTCATCTTACTCCTCACATGTTCCGGTACAAACTCCTTCCTCACACCATACGAAACTCCTCCCAAGGTATAGCGAAAGACTTGGCTTGTATATATCTCCTTAGCACTCACTTTCACCGAATCCCACCACTTGCCTGCCGCCTCCCTCGATAGAATGCAGCTGTTCCACTCTCATCTCATCAGGACAATGAACCAAGTCTAAGATGTTCTCCATCTCTTTCAGCCAACTATCAAGAAGGTTAGGTTCCCCAACTCCTTTGTATTCTTTCGGGTTAAACCTCGCAATGTAAAGGCTGATTTTTGAATGATCAACCTCCTTCTCCTTATCCTTATTCTTGTCCTCATTCACTTTCTTTAGGGTCTCAGTAAGAGCATCCTGGTGCTCTAACATCTTAACGATGTCATCCACGGTCATAAGCTCGGCTCTCGCATACAAAGCGTTTCTCTTGGGCGGCATCTTGAAACTATACATATATAAGAAAGGGTAGATATGAACATACGTACTAAACCTCAAAACACGAAAACACGCCACCCAGAACCCACTCAATCGAGTTCCCAAACACACTCGATCGAGTAACGGGCTACTCGATCGAGTGCCCCACGTACTCGATCGAGTACCCAAACTTCAGACCCCTAACGACCTTCCGATCTCTTACCTACTCGATCGAGTATCTAGGCTACTCGATCGAGTGACCCCTACTCGATCGAGTACCCCTAGTTACTCGATCGAGTGCCCCAAAACTCGATTCGGACTCAAAATCGCCAAAACCCACCCGATCGAGTCGGTCCCCACTCGATCGAGTAACACTAATTCGTAAGAGCTACCCGCATGTTACGTCATATGCTAACATGCCAAACTTTATAAACCACATTATATCATAATAAACATGCTACGCATCTTTTCTACTATCTACGAGATCATTTCATCATGTTATTAAATGCCACATTGTAAATCATCCAACATGTTATCATCTCATCAACAAGTTTCCCCCATATCACCATTTTCTTTCACATGCTCAACTTTCTACTTCAACACCCAACAATTAACACATTTCACCACATTCTTACACAAGTTATTCAAACACACATATGACTCGACAAACACTTCCCCCATGTGACCGGTTCAAAGTTGTAGGGCGACCCCTGCGACTTTAGGACGTCTCCCAAGCCTTTGCACTAGCTCCTACAACTTTTACCCCGGGTTCATTTTAATTGACTCCCTATGTTCATTAAGTTCATTGGTTACAGGTTTCAGGATCGTCGCTCTGATACCATTTGTAACACCCCCATACTCCAAGTGCCTTACCAGGACCACTCAGGTATGAAGACATTACCATCTCGGTTACCCGAGGCAATGATAATCAAACAACAATAAAGAAACAACGTTTATTATAAATAATTTAGCGAATAGTTACAATCCTCAAAACCAAACCAACAGTACGATACATTATTTCAAAAAGACTGTTCTAACTGAAATGTAGATAAACTAAAGGCTACAGCGGAAGACTCCGATCATCAGTTCGTGGCATCCCAGCTATCCCAGTACTCATCTCAATACCTGCTCAATATCTGCTCACCATCCCCGAATGGATCACCGCAGGTTTACAAA
This sequence comes from Silene latifolia, assembly GCF_048544455.1. Classification (NCBI taxonomy): domain Eukaryota; kingdom Viridiplantae; phylum Streptophyta; class Magnoliopsida; order Caryophyllales; family Caryophyllaceae; genus Silene; species Silene latifolia. Next base: position 96,204,356 of record NC_133527.1, read on the forward strand.
ACAACACCAGGGTCAGTACTAATCACACAATCAATATAGATAACAATAATAAGATAAACAGACAAATTTGAATCACACACACACACACACACTACCAACCAATTCCCATCATCTCAATCCCGACCGTCCACCGGACCACCACACCGATGGGGGACCGCAGCCGTACCCACCAAATCCCCGCTCCACAGAGTGAGCGATAACCCTGTCCATTAATGTGCACATCCCTTTTCGTGGCGGGTTCCACGAAGGGCGAAACTAAGGCGTGAAGTCACTCCCGCAAGTGACCCCACTCAGCCGAGGCCATGCCTCGCGAATCATCAACAACGATCACAAGGAACTCAACGATACGAATAACGACAAGAACTGACCGTCTGAACTCCGGGAATTGCTAAGAATGCGATTAGGAAGATGAACTTGTTGCTTTTTCTCTTAAACAGGGTTTTAGGTTTTGTAAAAGTGATTTAAAACAATGACGACGAAACTTAAATACCTTAATCGCATAATTAACAAAACCCGAGAAAACCACCCGTAAAACCGGACACTCGATCGAGTACCCAAGGTACTCGATCGAGTACCCCCTTACTCGATCGAGTACCCCAGCTACTCGATCGAGTACCCAACAGGTCAGAAACTATTTTATTTCGCAACTTACCCTTACTCGACAGAGTAAGGCCTACTCGATAGAGTACCCCAAGACTTATAAATACGGAGTATTACACTCGGATCCTTTAGTTTTGGAGGTGAACTCCCTTGAAGTATTGCACTACTCACCTTAGTGAAGGCGATAGTCTCAAGTTTCCGGATCGACTTATTCTTTGTGAGGATGTCTTTCATGTATTTCGCATAGGCCGGCACGTGATTGATTAATTCCGTGAAAGGAATTGAGACTTCCAAATTCTTCACAATTTCCATAAACTTTCCAAGTTGGTCATCAAATTTGGGCTTGGCTTGACGACTTGGAAAAGGAAGTCTAATCACAATGGGCTCCTTCTCCTTGGCCTTGTCTTCATTTTTCTTTGAAATTTCTTCTTTTGATGATTCTCCATCTTTGGAGTTTTGCACAATTTCTTCCTTATCACTTGCTTCCACAACTTCATCCTCAACTTGCTTCTTCGGTGCTTCATACCTTGTACCACTTCTCAAGTGAATGGCACTAACCGGTTCATGTCTTGGGGGATTACTTTGAGGTGGTAATTACCCCTTTTATCTTTGTGAGCTTGAAGATGCTAGTTGAGTCAATTGGGTTTCCAACATCTTGGTGTGAGCTAGAATGTTGTTGATGGTGGTTTCTTTTGCTTGGCTATCTTTTTGCATTTGAGTGAAAAACTCTTGTTGATTCTTTTGCATTTGGAGGACCGCTTTTTGAACATCAAAACCTTGGTCATTTTGGTGATTGTATGGATTTTGATTTTGGTAACCTTGGTTTTTGTTGTAAAAGGGTCTTTGATTTTGGTTTCTCATGGGAGGTGGGGTGTATGTTGTTTGAGGGTTTTGAACATTTTGGCTTTTGTATGAGAGATTTGGATGAAACTTGGTATTTTCATTGTAATAGTTGGAATAAGGGGTACCACTCTTGTATGCTTGGAAAGCATTCACTTGTTCATTTGTTCCCCTACATTCACTTTGGTCATGTCCCAAAGTTCCACAATTCTCACATATCCCACTTGGGATTGATGAGGATGCCGTCATGGCATTAACATGATGCTTTGCTGATTTTGAGGCTTCTTCAAGTCTAGCCATAGCTTTTTCAAACTTCAAATTGATTGTGTCAATGTGAGCACTAAGTTGAGCACCCAATTGAGTAACAGAGTCCACTTCATGCTTCCCTCCTCTAGTAGCCTTGCGAGGTCTACTATATTGTGAGTTATGGACCGCCATTTCCTCAATTTTGTTCCAAGTTTGATTGTCATCAACTTCGGTGAACATTCTATTTGGTCCCATGTTGAGAATGTTCCTTGAATCTTCATATAAACCGTTCCAAAATTGTTGTACCAAGAACCACTCGCTAAGTCCATGGTGAGGACATGAGCGACAAATTCCCTTGAACCGCTCCCAAGCTTCATACAAAGATTCTTCATCCCTTTGCTTAAAACCCGTAATTTGAGCTCTTAGCATGTTAGTCTTTTCCGGTGGGTAGAATTTTTTGTAGAAAGCTAGAGCCAACTTTTTCCAAGAATCAATTCCGAGAGTGGCCTTATCAAGGCCCTTCAACCATTGTTTCACGTTGCCGATTAGAGAAAAAGGAAATAAGATCCATCAAATTTGGTCTTGAGTCACACCGGTTTGAGAAATCGCATCACAATAGTCACAAAAGTTTCCATATGAGAATGAGGGTCTTCACTAGGCATCCCCCCAAATTGGCTTCTTTCGACTAATTGGATAAAGGCGGATTTGGCAATAAAATTTCAGGTCAAATGTTGTGGTGTGGGAGTACCATTGGGTAGGTTCTCCTCGGTGGGTACGGAATGTGATGAAAATTTTGGCATTGTAGGTTGATTTTGTGGGGTATTTTGTAATGGATTGTCCTCACCTTCTCTTGCAAAAGGGTTGATGAACTCAATAGTTGGTTGAATATCCACTACCTCACTAATACCTCTCAAATTCCTCCTAACAAATCTCCTATTGTTTGTCAAAGTTCTTTCAATTTCACGGTCAAAAGGTAACAAATCACCTTGTGACCTTCTAGACATGCAAAATATCAAACAACTCGAAAACAATTAGAACTAACCTTGAGGAGTTTTACTTCCCCAAGGCAAAGAAAGACACAACTAATAACAATATAAGAAAATCTAAATCAAGTTAACACCGTCCCCGGCAACGGCGCCATTTTTGATCGGAGTCGTTTCGTATTCACAATTTAATAGATGTTGTCGTTGGGTCACGTCCGAATCAAAACACAATTTATAGCTTCACAAACAACTCTACAATTAGTAAAGAGGCAAGTAAAGGTCGGATCCCAAGGGACGGGAATTGAGATGAGATTTCTATTGAAACTAGTGGTGTCTTAGGGGTGTCACATATTGGGTTGATGTAGAAGGTCACTAACCTAATAGCAATGAAAATAAATAAGCAAGATGAATTAAAAGGGTTGTAAACAATTGATAAAAAGCACTAGGGTGTCATGGGGTCATAGGGGAATCATGGGAATTGATCATACAAACATGTTCTCAAATTATAAGCAAGCAATTATTGTTGTGATGGATTGAGTTGGGTTATATCATACAATCCTAGGAAAGTTTGGGTCCCGGAGCCGAATCGATTAGATTGTACAACACCTACAAGTCGACTTAGTCTTCCCTATCCAACAACATGCATGGTCTAATGAGACTCGAGTTGGTTTATGTCTTACAAGTCTCATTGAAAAGATAGGTGATGGGTAAAAAAATGCAAGGATTCATAGGCTCACATTTCATTAAACATAACATGTGCATGAGTTGAGATCAAAATAAGCAAGCAAATAAACCATGAAAGCATATTAATTTAAGCATGAATCATTTCCCATGTTGGTTTCCCCTAATTACCCATTAACCCTAGCTAGGTCACTACTCACTCATTATCATGTTGATCATGCTAGCAAGGTTGTCAATCATACCAACAAAAGGAAACATGATGAATAAATGAAAGTAATTAACAATAATTAAAAAGGGATTAAGAGAATTATACCTACTAATGATTCCAATAATAAAGCAAAGAATAAAAGAAGTACTTGATGCTTGATTGAGAGGTTGTCAATCTCCCAATAATAACCCAAATAATCTTCAATTACCCAAAATAAAGGATGAACAAGAGAGATTAAGGAAATAAAACTTGTATTAGAAATTGATTAATTGTTGATTACAATACTAAAGAGAGATTTGATTGATATTAACTACTCTAATAATTGATAAGAAGAACATGCTCTTTTAATTAGACTAATGGGGTATTTATAGTGGAAATTAGGTGGATGCATTAGGGTTAACTAAGGGCTAAACTAGTAATTACACTTTTTAGATTGAGCAGGGAGGAGCCGGTATTTTTCGAAGGAAGGGCTTCTTTCTTTGTAGCTTGGAGAAGACGAAATTTCGCTGTACTGGAATCCGTGCGTATTGGAGTCGGGACGGGCGGATTCAGGCAGGGGAAGACGGGCGTCTTCAAGGGAATCCGGGCGGATTCAGGTGGCTGCTAACCCGGTTGTCTTTGGAGGAAGACGCACGGATTCTCGTGCTGGGGACGGACGGATTCAAGGCAATCTGCACGGATTGCTGTTCAGCATTGTTTCATCTTCTTTTATTCCCTTTTCTTCATAAAATCCTTGGGGATTTCCTCGGGGATGCAAGGATCCTTTCTCAACATTGCTCATCTACTATCATATGTACAAAGGCCTTCTAATCTTGTCTCTCCTTGATGCTTGGTCATTAAATTCAATCAATTTAGTCTCGTTTTGCCATGAAAATGCAAGATTTGCACTCCTTTCCTACCAAGGGATCAAAATCTCAAAGAATATGCAAAACAAAGAACTAAAGACAATATATGACCCAAATATGCACTAAAAAGCATGGGAACAAGGCTAATTCGGGGGCTAAATATGCGCTAATTATGGTCACATCAGGTTGTAAATCATACGAACAAAGTAAAACATGATGAATAAATGAAGATGACTAACAATAATTAAAAAGGGATTAAGAGAATTATACCTACTAATGATTCTAATAATAAAGCAAAGAATAATAGAAGTACTTGATGATTGATTGGAAGGTTGTCAATCTCCCAATAATAACCCAAATAATCTTCAATTACCCAAAATGAAAGATGAACAAAAGAGAGATTAAGGAAATGAGATTTGTATTAAGACTTGATTAAAAGTTGATTACAAGATTAAAGAGAGATTAGAATGATATAAACTACACTAAAGATTGATAAGAAGAACATGATAATCTAATTAGACTAATGAGGTATTTAAAGTGGGGATTAGGTACGCAAATTAGGGTTTACTAAGGGCTTAAATGATGATTAAGTCCTTGAGGAATCGCTCCTCTCAGAAAAATATGCGAGTCTTCTTTTTGCTAGTCTTTCCCGAGGTATGCGCATCCTTCATAGAACAAGTAGAAGACTGGATAGCTGTCACACAATCCGAGCGTCCAGGGCACGGGACGAGCGGATTGTGGGTCTTTTGGACGAGCGGATTTGTTGAGTGGACGAGCGGATTGTGGTGGTTTTGGACGAGCGTCCTTCTGAGGAAGACGCTCGGATTCCTTGTCTTGGACGGGCGGATTGTGGGCAATCCGCTCGGATTCTGAGTCAGTTTCGTCCTTTATTCTTTTCTTCCTTTTTCTTCATACAATCCTTGAGGATTTCGTCGGGGATGCAAGGATCTTTTCTCATCATTTCCCATCTACTATAGTATTTACAAATGCCTTCTAGTCTTGTCTTCTCTTTGATGCTTGGTCATTGAATTCAATCAATTTAGCTCCATTTTGCCATGAAAATGCAAGGTTTGCACTCCTTTCCTACCAAGGGATCAAAACCTCAAAGAATATGCAAAACAAAGGACTAAAGACAATAAATGACCCAAATATGCACTAAAAAGCATGGGAACAAGGCTAATTCGGGGACTAAATATGCTCAAATAATGGTCACATCAAATATCCCCAAACCGAACCTTTGCTCGTCCCGAGTAAAGAGGTGACAAAGACTAGGACCGTTATTTAAACTAACCTAATAACATAGCCGATATGAGACAATTAGCGGGTCTCACTCCGCCCCTTCAACTCACAACAAGATAACCATGAGGTAGGATGCCTTCTTAAAAGGCAAGGTGGGTCTTGCCAAAATGGCGACACATCCAAGCATTAAAGCACACAAAATCAAGTAATGGATGCATCTACAAAAGAATAACCACTTTCGTCATCTAAGTGGCGGAAATTATCTACAAGGGAAGCAATTCAAGGGTACACACTCCTTCATAGATGCAATTTATTCAAACTACTAAGCCTAGAAGGATACCAATAAATCACCTCCAAATTGTGTCAAGCTAGGGTACATTTGTCCTCAATCGTTAAATGCTTTTGTCAAGAGTAGACTCCCTATGGTGTTAGAAATGTTAGAAATCTATATCTCATTATTTAACATATTCATATATGTGAGAAATTATTTAATCATAAAATAATTACAAATCTTATGCATGCAAACATAAATAGAAGTAAAGAAGAAATCATGTTCCTTACTATGTGATTTCGGTTTTATGGGCACCAACAAGATCTCCTTCTTATTAGTTCTTGAGCATTCCAAATAATGGATGAACAAAGATTCAAGTATAGAATCTCTCCCAAAAGTGAATACCCAAGGAATACTCTTAAAGACTAAAATAATATGATCTAGTATTAGGATTAGTCTTACTTAAAATTTTGACACAAAATATTTACTTGTTCTCTCTTGTTTTCGGTTGAGAGAGAATAGATGAGTGAGTTTTTATTTCTCTAGGATTTTCACAAAATAGAGAGAATAACATTTCTTACACTAGAAATTTTTAATAAAAATGAATGAATGAATTAAAAAGAAAAACTCTTTTCTTTTACCTATGGTGGCCGAAAATAATTGGCCTTGGGTAGCATGCCCAATGCCTTTTATTTTTGCTCTTCTCAAAAGCTAGGTTTGCATGGCTACTAGTTAGATATAATCATTGTGTTTTCCACTTAAGATAAAAACACAATATAAATCTTACACTCCCTCCATTATTTCGGCACACTTAAAATAAAATGCGTAGTTCATTTTATTTTGTCATTTGTCAATTTTGTCACATGTAACAATGTAAAATATGACATGTCACAATGTAATGTATTTTTAACATATTAAAAATCAACATACTCATAAAATATGTCATTTACAAAAACGACTAGTAATTCGTAATTACTTGTACCAAAACGGTTTATTAAATTATAAATTACAACGTCTTGTATTTATAATAAATTATTCATTCAATTTCTATTTCAATTGTTTCGTAAACAATAATTTTATCCAAGTAATAAAACAATTTAATTACTTAGACCGTATCTAATATAATCGAATTACAGTAAGACACGTTAATTTTACTCACAAGATCATTCGTCAATTTTAAGCAATTTAATTAACTCGTATCAGCATACGATTAATTAAATAATCAATTAAGAGTATTTCCCTATAGGTATGACCTAAGGAGATCAACTGATCACCACCATCGCACGACAGTAATGTCAAACTCTAGTCAGCCAATCATTACCGATATGTGTGGACCAGTTGACTGTAAAATATTACATCCCACATGTATTCTTAAAATGAGATTTAAACATGTGATCAAAATGATCGACAGTTGTGATCGCATTATGGTCAGAGGACACATATTCCAACAAGAAACACTGGAGGATCGCGGAATTACCCCTCTTGCCTAGACAAGAAGAAGGGTCGTCTCCTCTCTACCATGCACAAAAATGGATACGATGGATAAAGGGATCATTTAAATTTGAGTTTCATTTTGGGAGTTTGCTTTCGTTGTTGTTCCCACTCCCCCCCCCCCCCCAATTTCTTGTGGCATTTGACATTTGAGAACACTTTCTTTTGCCATTTCTTTTGATTTTTTGGCAATTCAACACTTGATAACTTTCAACTTTTTGCATTTCTTTTGAACATTTTCAAAGTCACCCCATATGTAGTGAGGGTGGCTTATATTTGAAGCTTTAGGAGTCTATTTTTGCTCCTCTTTTTATTTGATGCATTTTGCAAACTTTCTTTCACTTTTCATTTCATTTCTTGAACTCAAATCAATTTCTTTTTTTGCCCATTCCCTTTGATGACAAGATGTGTGGTAGAACATGGATGAATGATGGTTGCATGGTTTCAAGGGTCACCTTGGAATAAACGGTAGCCAAGGAGTTATCACACCACAAGGTACTCTTGACTAGGCCTTAATCCATGGGTCAAAGGATACTTGCATGACACATCCTAGGGTGTTTTACAATTATTTAACAAGCAAAGTCTTAAGAAGAAAAAGCATCTACTAAGGCCTATATACACTTGTCAAGTTTCCCAAGTAGACGGTTTCACAAAATTTTTCTAACATGCAAACTACATGCCATGATGCAACTAACATATATACATCCTAATGCATATGATTCTACCAACTAGTATGCCAAATAATCTAAATGCAAGTCCTAGATTCACATTGTTTATACCGCATCAATCAAAATAAAGCCACATAGTCATTAACATAAAGAGGAAAAAGGAGATTGGAAAGATCATACCATGCAGTCTTCAATATCCTCATGTCTCGCATGTGGCGTAGTCGATCAATGTGAACGAGGATAAACAAACATAATATATAGAAACAATATATACAACCATACTACAAAGGAAATGAACTTGTTTTTGGATTTTCAATTTTTCACATTTTTTTTTTTGATTTTTTTTGGAGTTTTTGAATAAAAGTTAAGTTAGAATTTCCCATCCCCACACTAATATGGGCATTGTCCTCAATGGCCAATATGATAGGAAATTATGCAAGTATGATGCATGATTTCTATACTAAATGCAAGCTATACTAAGCTACACTACATGATGCATGGGTTTTTGTTTATGACGGAGAGCGTAATTTAGATTACCTCCCGTTGCGTATGCATGTACTTCCCCAAACCGAGATAGACATTATTTCTAATGTCTTAAATTTTGGGGTAGTTCATGCACACAAGATGCAATGCATGAAACTTTATGTTGTCATTTTGGATTTTTCATGTGGGAACAATAAAAAGAACACCTCAATGGGGCCGAGGTGTTAGTCCTCGTGTTGCTAGGACTCTCCAAACTATGATCAAGATAAAAATAAAGAAAACAAAGAAAGAAGTAGACAAAACTCAAGAGGGTAGGAGCCTCTAAAGTTTGCTAGTCCTCCATCATATCATCATTGTCATCATTTTCCTCCATAGAAGTAGACTTATCTCCACACTCCCATCTTCACTTCCTTGATCTTGCTCACTTCCTTCATGATCTTCATTACCCTCTTCTTCTTCATCTACCTCTTCATCAACACCCTCATCATCAACAACCTCATCTTCACCCGGTCTTTTACCCCTAGATGTGCTTGGAAAGAATATTTCCCTATCCGCCCAACTAGGAAAAGGACATGATGGATCAAGTAGTCCTTGCCTAGCTAAATGAAGGAGGGGTGGATATTGGGCCAAGTATGCATCTACTCGATCATTATAAGCTTGTTTGTGCATCTCTCTCATGAGGAGAGTCATGTAGTCTTTGCCCACTTCAACATCTTTGGGTTTGAACTCTTGATATGTGAATGGGTAGGGTGGTGTGACAATGGAAGAGGAGGGCTCTTCAATGTCGCCCCTTTGTTGACGGATAATGTACTCGGCGTCCTTGGAGAGTGGAAGAAGGTAGTTTGTTCGGTGGGCACTCAACCGACAAATCTTGGAAGGCAAAGTGAAAGATCTAGCATCATTGGTTAGCCGCCCATAGTTGGTGTCAAGAGAATTATGCTTCACCCACTTGTACCTGTAAATCATGGTGTCCATGTCAATGAGATGACCCCCTTTGATCGCCATATAGGTGTTATCCTTGTTGAAATTTGCGTCAAAGTGCTTGGCCAAGAGAGTAACTAGACCTCCATTTACAATATGAGCGGTGCCTTCCTTACCACAATCAACATTAATCCATCTTTCCATCAAAAACCTTAGAGCATTGTAGGGCTTAGTGAATTCCCTTCCGACATTTAAGGCCGACTCAAGTAGAACACAATCGAGCTTTGTAAAGTGATTAGTGCCTTTTTCTTGCAATTATAGTATTCCCGATGACCTTGTGCCACACTCTAATGCCCGGATGGTGGACTAATAGAGGGCGACAAGCATGAAAGCTCACAAATTTCTTCCCGGAAATCGCCTCCCAAAGAGGAGCGGGGTCATACTTTTCGGACATCTTGTGATAATATGGTGTATCACTAAGGCCTAATACCTTACTCAAAACATCAAAGGTGATGCGCCTATTCACATTCGCAAGGCGAAACTCGATGTATTCTCTAGTCTCTACCTTAGTCACTTTCAATGAACTTAAGAATTCCAAGGTAAGGGAGGGGTATGTCAATTCTCTTGTAGTAAACAATTTACCCAACCCCATGGCTTCAAAGAAGGCTTTTGTTTGTTCAAGGACACCCAATTTGTTCAAGGCATCTTCACAAATGAATTTGGTGGGCAAAATGGATTTCTTAGCATACTTGGCAAATGTATCCCTATGGGAGTTGGAAATGAAAATTACCTCCGGATAGTTGGATAATTGAGCGATTTCCGGAGTTGTTGATGTTGTTGCTTCCAAGGGAGGATCTTGTTGTTGAACTTCCAAGTTTGCATTAGAGACCACCATAGCCATTGAAGCTTTCTTTGCTTGAAGGCTTTGTTGCCTTTTCGAAAGTGTCTTTGCCTTGAGTGCCTTTGTTGCTCCTTTTGTTCTTGCCATTGTTGATTACACAAAGAAAAGGTTGAAAATCTTCAATTTCTAATTATACCCAAATCGATTTAAGATGAAAGGATTTGTCTTTGTATTTCAAAAATCGACTCAAAGGTTGAAGATTTTGGTGCTTGGATTGATTATTATTGCAAAAGGAGTGATTAATTGTTGTTGTAAGGAAGTTTGAATTTGATTTTGTTGAATTTGGTTGAGGAAATTTCGTTTTTCGTGATGGAGAGGATGAGGGTTTTGGGGTTTATGGGTAGTGTTTGAATGAATGAATGAAATGAATGTGCGAAGGGGTATTAAAACACCCAAAAAATTCAAAACTGCAGGGGGAAGACGAGCGGATTCCCGTCGGGACGCTCGGATTCTGCTCAATTTGGCTTTAGGAAAACTCGCCTAAAGACGAGCGTCTTTCAAAGAAGACGAGCGGATTTTGCAATTCAGGACGAGCGTCTTTCCTCAAAGACGAGCGGATTCTCTTACAGGAACTTTGCTTAATCTGCACTGGCAAAAAGACGAGTGTCTTTTTACAAAGACGAGCGGCCAGTTTCAGACGAGCGTCTTTTCAGCTGGGACGCTCGGATTCTCTTACAGACCAATTTTTTTGATTTTGAAGCTCATTTGGACGGATGGATTCCTCCACAGACGCTCGGATTCCTATAAGACGAGCGGATTACCCTTAAGCCGCTCGGATTCCTCCTGGTCTACCCGGATTCAGGTCCATCCGTGCACTTGCATAACCATTGTCATTTTCATTCTTCAAATCCCGTGCTCTTCATTGTAGGGGCACTACAAAGGCATGAATAGCCTAGGCAATTGCTATCCCCTCACTAAGTTAAAGCACTACACATCAATCAAATCATTAGTCCCTCCCTCACTTCTCTCAAAAATGATGAATATCTTGATCAAGGCACAAAAATAAAAAATGACAAAAAATGCAATGTAAGAATTAAAATGCAAGTTAGGGAGTTAGAAATATTTACAAATGGTGGTTTGGAGAGGACTCCACCAAACTCTCATCCTTAGTGAGATGTCATGGGGGCATGTTCAAGGTGTTGTTGATGTTACTCAACACCTTGAAGAAGTAGTCAAAAGCTTGTTCATTATCATGATAAAGATCCTCAATAGATATTTGCGCTTGTTGTCCTTCATGTTGGTCTTGATCAATAGCATTACCAATGTAGGGATTGAAAATCCCTTCAAACTCATCGTCCCAAAGACCGCAAACTTCGTCTAATTGGTCACTAAATATCTCTTGAGTTGATAGAGATAACTCTCCTCTTTCTTGTTTTGGCCAATGAGGCCATCCTCTTCACTTGTCATGGGTGAGCTTTTCAAGCTCTCTTCGTCACTATTCTCTTGCTCTTTTGATGGAGCATCATCAACTTTCTTTTTCCATTGGAATTCCGACTTCTTCCTATCATCCTTCCGGCTATAGTGATCAACCATAAAACATGGTTCATGCAAACGGGGAGCTCTCATGGTCTTGTCAAGATTGAAAGTTATGCTCTCATCTCCCACCTTTAGAGTGAGCTCTCCATGCTTCACATCTATCACCGCACCCGCGGTGTGCAAGAAAGGTCTACCTAGAATGATTGGAATATTGGAGTATTCTTCCATGTCAATAATGATAAAGTCCACCGGGATGAAGATTTTCCCAACTCTTACGGGAACATCTTCCCATATCCCTAATGGTGTCTTCGTCGATCTATCAGCCATTTGGAGTGTGATGTTGGTACATTTAAGCTCTCCCATCCCTAACCTTTTACTTACCGAATACGGCATAACACTCACACTAGCCCCTAGAACACATAGGGCTTTGTTGATCGTTGTGTCGCCAATGGTACACGGTATTGAGAAGTTTCCCGGATCTTTAAGTTTCGGAGGTGAACTCCCTTGAAGGATTGCACTACTCACCTTAGTGAAGGCGATAGTCTCAAGCTTTCGGATTGACTTCTTTTTTGTAAGGATGTCCTTCATGTACTTTGCATAGGCCGGCACGTGATTGATTAATTCCGTGAAAGGAATCGAGACTTCCAAATTATTTACAATTTCCATAAATTTTCCAAGTTGGTCATCAAATTTGGGCTTACCTTGACGACTTGGAAAAGGAAGTCTAATCACAATGGGTTCCTTCTCCTTGGCCTTGTCTTCATTTTTCTTTGAAACTTCTTCTTTTGATGGTTCTCCATCCTTGGAGTTTTGCACAACTTCTCCTTTGTCAGTAGCTTCCACCACTTCATCCTGAACTTGCTTCTTTGGTGCTTCATATCTCGTACCACTCCTCAAGTGAATGGCACTAACGGTTTCATGTCTCGGGGGATTAATTTGAGGTGGTAATTGCCCCTTTTGTCTTTGTGAGCTTGAAGATGCTAGTTAAGTCAATTGGGTTTCCAACATTTTGGTGTGGGCTAGGATGTTGTTGATGGTGATTTCATTTGCTTGACTATCCTTTTGCATTTGAGTGAAAAACTCTTGTTGATTCTTTTGCATTTGGAGGACCGCTTTTTGATTATCAAAACCTTGGTCATTTTGTTGATTGTATGGAGTTTGGTTTTGGTAACCTTGGTTTTGGTAGTAAAAGGGTCTTTGATTTTGGTTTCTCATGGGAGGTGGGGTGTATGTTGGTTGAGGGTTTTGAACATTTTGGCTTTTGTATGAGAGATTTGGGTGGAATTTGGTATTTTCATTGTAATAATTGGAATAAGGGGTACCACTCTTGTATGCTTGAAAAGCATTCACTTGTTCATTTGTTCCCCTACATTCACTTTGGTCATGTCCCAAAGTTCCACAATTCTCACATATCCCACTTGGGATTGATGAAGATGCCGTCATGGCATTAACATGTTGCTTTGGTAATTTTGAGGCTTCTTCAAGTCTAGCCATAGCTTTTTCGAACTTCAAATTGATGGTATCAATGTGAGCACTAATTTGAGCACCCAATTGAGTAATAGAGTCCACTTCATACTTTCCTCCCCTAGTAGCCTTGCGAGGTCTACTATATTGTGAATTATGGACCGCCATTTCCTCAATCTTGTTCCAAGTTTGATTATCGTCAACTTCGGTGAACATAGCATTTGATCCCATGTTGAGAATGTTTCTTGAGTCTTCATAAAGACCATTCCAAAATTGTTGTACCAAGAACCACTCGCTAAGTCCATGATGAGGACATGAGCGACAAATTCCCTTGAATTGCTCCCAAGCTTCATACATAGATTCTTCATCTCTTTGCTTAAAGCCCGTAATTTGAGCTCTTAGCATGTTAGTCTTTTCCGGTGGGTAGAACTTTTTGTAGAAAGCTATAGCCAATTTCCTGCAAGAGTCAATTTCGAGAGTAGCCTTATCAAGGCCTTTCAACCATTGTTTTGTGGTGCCAATTAGAGAAAAAGGAAATAAGGCCCATCGAATTTGGTCTTGAGTTACACCGGTTTGAGAAATCGCATCACAATAGTCACAAAAAGTCTCCATGTGAGAGTGAGGGTCTTCACTAGGCATCCCCCCAAATTGGCTTCTTTCGACTAATTGGATAAATGCGGATTTGGCAATGAAATTTCCGGTTAAGTGTTGTGGTGTGGGAGTACCATTGGGTAGGTTCTCCTCGGTTGGTACGGAATGTGACGAAAATTTAGGCATTGTGGGTTTATTTTGTGTTGGATTTTGTGTTAGGTTCTCCTCACCTTCTCTTGCAAAAGGGTTGATGAACTCAATAGCGTTTGGTTGAATATCTACAACCTCACCAATACCTCTCAAAGTTCTTCTAGCAAGTCTTCTATTGTTTGTCAAAGTCCTTTCAATTTCGTGATCAAAGGGTAACAAGTTACCTTGTGATCTTCTAGACATGCAAAATATCAAACAACTTGAAAATAATTAGAACAAACCTTGAGGAGTTTTATTTCCCCAAGGCAAAGAAAGACACAACTAATAACAATCTTAAGAAAATCTAAATCAAGTTAACACCGTCCCCGGCAACGGCGCCATTTTTAGTCGAGCCCTCTTGAGAGGTTTAGTTTTTGGTACTTGTCGTTAGGAGCACCTAGACCAAAACAATATTTATAGCTTCACAAACAACTCTACTATTAGTAAAGAGGTAAGTAAAGGTCGGATCCCAAGGGACGGGTATTGAAGTGAGATTTTCAATTGTAACTAGCGTGTCTAGGGGTGTCACAATTTGGGGTTTGAATAGAAGATCACTAAACTAAATAGCAATGAAAGTAAACAAGCAAGATGATTAAAAAGGGATGTAAACAATTTATAAAAGGCACTAGGGTGTCATGGGGTCATAGGGGATTCATGGGAATTGATCATACAAACATATTCTCAAATTATAAGCAAGCAATTATTGTTGTGATAGATCGAGTTGGTTTATATCTTACAATCCTGGGAAAGTTTGGGTCCCGGAGCTGAATCGGTTAGATTGTACAACACCTACAAGTCGACTTAATCTTCGCTACTCAACTATATGCATGGTCTAATGAGACTCGAGTTGGTTTATGTCTTACAAGTCTCATTGAAAAGGTAGGTGATGGGTAAAAAATGCAAGGATTCATAGGCTCGCATTTCATCAAACATAACATGTGCATAAGTTGAGATCACAACAAGCAAGCAAATAAACTATGAAAACATATTAAATTAAGCATGAATCATCTCCCATGTTGGTTTCCCCTAATTACCCATTAACCCTAGCTAAAGAAACTAGTCACTCATTATCATGTTGAACATGCTAGCAAGGTTGTAAATCATACGAACAAAGTAAAACATGATAAATAAATGAAGATGACTAACAATAATTAAAAAGGGATTAAGAGAATTATACCTACTAATGATTCCAATAATAAAGCAAAGAATAATAGAAGTACTTGATGATTGATTGGAAGGTTGTCAATCTCCCAATAATAACCCAAATAATCTTCAATTACCCAAAATGAAAGATGAACAAAAGAGAGATTAAGGAAATGAGATTTGTATTAAGACTTGATTAAAAGTTGATTACAAGATTAAAGAGAGATTAGAATGATATAAACTACACTAAAGATTGATAAAAAGAACATGATAATCTAATTAGACTAATGGGGTATTTATAGTGGGGATTAGGTACACAAATTAGGGTTTACTAATGGCTTAAATGACGATTAAGTCCTTGAGGAATCGCTCCTCTCAGAAAAATATGCGAGTCTCCTTTTTGCTAGTCTTTCCCGAGTTATGCGCATCTTTCATAGAACAAGTAGAAGACGGGATAGCTGACACACAATCCGATCGTCCAGGGCACGGGATGAGCGGATTGTGGGTCTTTTGGACGAGCGGATTTGTTGGGTGGACGGGCGGATTGTGGTGGTTTTGGACGAGCGTCCTTCTGAGGAAGACGCTCGGATTCCTTGTCTTGGACGGGCGGATTGCCGCTCGGATTCTGAGTCAGCTTCCTCCTTTCTTCTTTTCTTCCTTTTTCTTCATACAATCCTTGAGGATTTCGTCGGGGATGCAAGGATCTTTTCCAATCATTGCCCATCTACTATAGTATGTACAAAAGCCTTCTAGTCTTGTCTTCTCTTTGATTCTTGGTCATTGAATTCAATAAATTTAGCTCCATTTTGCAATGAAAATACAAGGTTTGCACTCCTTTCCTACCAAGGGATCAAAACCTCAAAAAATATGCAAAACAAAGGACTAAAGACAATAAATGACCCAAATTTGCACTAAAAAGCATGGGAACAAGGCTAATTCGGGGACTAAATATGCTCAAATAATGGTCACATCAGTGCTAAATTAGGCAAGGACGAAGAGAGGTCATAGGTTACGGGTCTTATACGGGTTCACATAGGCGGGACGAGTGCGGTGTTCCAAAGCATCAAGGCGGTCAAATGAACTTCGCACAAGAGTAGTAAGGCTCTGAAGACTACGTTCAAAGTTAAGAATCTTCAACGATAATGCCCTCATGGCCTCCAAAGTAAGCGATTGATCGGCCGCCATAGCCTTCCCATACATCACCAATGCACCTCCTTGACTAGTAAGGAAGGAAAGACGATCTCCATGTGGGAACACTTCCCCACGGATGGCCTTCAACTCCCTCTCAAAACCCGCTAACCTTTGGTCAACACCGTCCATCCAAGCATACACCCAACCACAATCCAAACTGCCATCCGAGGGCCGTGAAGGCCCAACTTGTGACAATGTCGTGGCTAAGGTAGTAGACCGCTCCTCGAATTTTTCCATTATAGTGCCCAAGAAACTCTCCATTTTTGCACCTGTAGCTCCAAAATCCGTGTCATTAACCACTTTCTCAACATCTTTCAAGAGAACTAATTCTGGTCCATCAAACCCGAGACCCATGAGCTTCATTAAACGGTCACATGTGCAATCTTTAGCACTAACTCCATAACTATCCCGTCCCACAACTTGTTTGATTTTTAACAACCGAGACACCCACATCCCGTATGGAATTGTGGGATTTATCTGTATGCATCCCTTTAAATTAAAGGATTATAACGAATAATAAAGTGATGATTATGAGCCATAAAACTAAATTGCAAAACAAAAGCATAAAGGATTAAGAAATAACCTTCGGTCCTAGCAAATACGGCCTAAGAACAATATCAAAGTTGATATTCGCCTATCAGTTGCACCCAAGACGATATGAGATATGCCCTTGTTCTTTTGCTAGAATCGATCCAAAAATCACTGATTAGTTTTTAGGTTTTGTGTTTTGTTAAGATGAGAGGCCAGAAAGTGGGAAAAGAAATTAGGTTTAGAAAAATCCTCCTAACTCTCCCTTTAACTGTGTATCAGAAGAGAATTAGGGTAGATTTTCTTTTCCTAATTTTCGGCCCAACTGAACCAAAATAATAAGGATTAAAATCCTTATTTTCGGTTATTCCAAAAATGTAAAAATGTGTTAAATATAAATTGTCATCTAGTGAGGATGGACCCCATGACCTCTTGGTTTGAGTACCCTCACTATTACCACTATGACACATTCATCTTGTTGATATTAAACATAACCGATTACATTTAATTACGAATTAACATATTAATTCGTCCAAGCTAACATTACATACATTTAATTAAATATAACTTATTATATTCAATTTACGAATTGACAGTTAATTCGTCTCAACTGATATTATTTAATCTTCATTAAATAATTGTCTCATCAACACATTGACTAACTATTTAGTCATATAAGGCATCAATGTGATTATATTTCTATAACCACATCTCTCAAACACATCCTATAGGTGTGACCTTTAGGGACCAATTTATCACCGCCATCTGTATGATAATAACGTCAAACTTTCTAGCAAGCCAACAGTTATTAGGTAATCGTTAATCAACTGATTAAAATACGAAGTATACCCTTGTGAATCTGTAAGAGATTTACAAATATTATCACACTAATTTGTGGAGGACACAAGCTCCAACAAACTCCCACTTGTCCTCACAAGTGTATGTGCGATAACCGATTCACATATCCTAAAATTTCTCCCACTCAATGTAAATTTTTTTTCAAAATCCGTATTCACAAAGGTTGTATTTTACAAGTGATCTGTATCAAGAGTGGTTTCCCCGACTAGAGAGTAACTTAACTGATAAACGAATCAACATTCGAGCATGGCCATGCATTTCAGTTACAACTCCTCGAGTGGCCGTGAGAAATAACTATACCTGATAAAGGTTGGATATTTTCCTCAACTCGAATCCTGCAGATGTAAGCACAGTATGAAATGACCCAGAAAAAGTCTACTTAGCCTCCATTTACGGCAGACCGTGAGAAAGAAACCAAAGTCACCCAAAAACTGCCTTAATCTCAAGAGACAGTCCATAGTCAAAAGAATCGACTCTAGGAACACAATGGACGTCCAATCCACGACCCGACACCGAATGTTTTTAAACATTTAGAACTCTATTACGTTGTCACAAAAATTTGTTCTACAAGGTATCGTTATAATCTCGCATCTGTGATCGATCAGTCAACTGCTTGACTTATGGCTCGTTGAACCCACCATCAATCGACTGCATAATATAATAGCCGGAGTTATCAGCTCACATTGGCGATTACGGACCAAACAAATATAATGTAATTTAGTTTACTTTGTGGTGTTCAATGTTGTCAGTACAATCCACATGAAAAACAAAATATTATATTAAACGATGAAGTTATAAATAGTATATGAAAACGATAATGTATCAAATCCATAATCAACTACTACAACTCAGGAACACGTTTAATTCCCATGGAAATGACGTGCCCTACATGCTTATCATAATTCAACGGTTTAGTGAGAGGATCCGCGATGTTATTATCCGTCGCAATCTTGTCTATCACTATCTCCTCTTGCTCCACATAATCACGGATCAGGTGAGCTTTCCGATGTACATGTCTAGAATTGTTGCTAGACTTTGGCTCCTTAGCCTGGAAGATGGCACCTCTATTGTCACAATAGATGGTGATCGGGTCATTCGAACTCGGAACTATCGTAAGTCCTTGTAAGAATTGACGCATCCATATCGCTTCCTTATCTGCCTCCGAAGCGGCATAGTACTCGGATTCAGTAGTAGAATCTGCTACAACACTCTGTTTGGAACTCTTCCAGCTGACTGCAGCACCATTAAGAGTGAAGACGAACCCGGACTGAGATTTGAATCATCTCGATCCGTTTAGAAGCTAGCATCTGCGTAACCGATTGCGCATAGCTTAGTCTCTCCTCCGTAAGTCAATACCCAATCCTTAGTCCTCCGTAGGTACTTGAGGATGTTTTTCACAGCCATCTAGTGTGTTTCACCTGGATTGCCTTGGTACCGACTCGTCATACTCAATGCATATGCCACGTCTGAACGTGTGCATATCATGGCATACATGATCGATCCTATTGTAGATGCATAAGGAATACGACTCATGCGTTCAACCCCTTCAGGTGTCGTGGGTGACTGAGACTTGCTCAACTGCATCCCAGACGTCATTGGAAGGTTCCTCTTCTTGGAGTTGGTCATGCTGAACCTCTCAAGAATCTTATCCAAATAAGACTCCTGACTAAGTGATAACGTCTGTCGTGATCTATCTCGGTAGATACGGATTCCCAAAATGCGTTGTGCCTCACCCAGATCTTTCATCTGGAAATGGTTCTTCAACCATCCTTTAACCGAAGATAGGAGAGGAATGTCATTCCCATTCAAGAGTATGTCATCGACATACAATATTAAGAATACAATCTTGCTCCCACTCGACTTGATATATAAGCATGGTTCCTCGACCGATCGAGTAAAACCATACTCTTTTATTACTTGGTCGAAACGATGATTCCAACTCCGAGAAGCTTGCTTAAGTCCATAAATAGAACGCCTAAGGTTGCATACTTTCTTAGGATGTTCAGGATCTATGAAACCTTCGGGTTGCACCATGTACAATATTCCTCCAAATAACCGTTTAAGAAGGCGGTTTTCACATCCATTTGCCAAATTTCATAATCATGAAAAGCGGCAATCGCTAAGATTATCCGAATGGAACTTAGCATGACTACAAGTGCAAAAATCTCATCATAATGCAATCCGTGCACTTGAGTGAAACCTTTTGCCACAAGTCGTGCCTTATAGGTATCTGGTTGCGCGTCTACAGAATGCTTTATTTTGTAAAGCCATTTGCACTGTAGAGGTTTTACCTTATTAGGTAAATCAACTAAATCCCATACGTTATTCTCATACATGGAGTCCATCTCGGATTGCATGGCTTCGAGCCATAGCTTTGAATCGGAACATGTCATAACACCTTTATAGGTAGTGGGTTCATTACTCTCTAGGAGTAAAACGTCATTCTCCTCGACCATACCAATGTATCTGTCCTGAGGATTAGAGACTCTACCCGACCTCCTGGGTTCCTCAGGAATATTAACCGTAACATCAGTTGGAGGAACAACTTCCTCCATCCGTTCCTCGGTTGTTGGTTCTGGAATCTCCGACAACTCGAAGGTTCTATTACTCGTCTTGTTCTCGAGAAATTCTTTCTCTAAGAACGTCTCACTAGCCGCAACAAAAACTCGATGTTCGGTAGGCGAATAAAAGTAATGACCAAATGTTCCTTTTGGATAACCTATAAAGTATGTCTTGACCGATCGCGGGCCGAGCTTATCCTCGTGTCTCCACTTGACATAAGCCTCGCAGCCCCAAACCCGAATAAAGGACAAGTTAGGGACCGTTCCCTTCCACATTTCATATGGAGTCTTGTCGACAGCTTTAGTCGGACTTCGGTTAAGTATAAGAGCAGCTGACAAAAGAGCAAAACCCCATAATGAATCAGGCACTACCGTGTGACTCATCATGGATCGAACCATATCAAGTAAGGTTCGATTTCTCCATTCGGACACACCATTCAATTAAGGTGTTCCAGGTGGAGTTAACTGCAAAACGATTCCACAGTCTTTCAGGTGTTGATCAAACTCATTTGAAAGATATTCGCCACCCCGATCTGAACGGAGTGCTTTAACCTTTCTACCCAGTTGGTTCTGTACCCTGTTCTGGTATTCCTTGAATTTCTCAAAGGACTCACTTTTATGCTTCATTAAGTAGACATATCCGTATCTACTCAAATCGTCCGTGAAAGTGATAAAATATCAATAGCCATCTCTAGCGTTAATTGACATAGGTCCACATACGTCAGTATGTCTGAGCCCTAATAGGTCACTAGCGTGCATTCCAACACCTTTGAAGGAAATTCGAGTCATCTTGCCAATGAGACATGATTCACACGTGTCATATGTAGAAAAATCGAATGCGGGAATAGTCCCATTATCGACGAGTTTCTTCACGCGTTTCTCATTTATGTGTCCCATTCGACAATGCCATAGATAGGTTTGATCTTTGTCACCAAACTTTAATTTCTTATTATTCACGTGTAATACTTCCGTGGTTTGGTCTAAGATGTAAATTCCATTCATGGAAACTGCTTTGCCATAAATCATTTCATTGAAAGAGAAAATAAAGCTATTATCCTTTATTTAAAATGCAAAACCGTCTTTAGCAAGTACGAAAACTGAAATAATGTTCTTAGACAAACTGGGTACATAGTATCAGTTATATAAAAATAACTCAAAACCACTAGGGAGTTGGATTACGTATGTTCCCTTCGAGACAACAGCAACTCGTGCTCCATTCCCGACTCGCAGGTCCACATCACCTTTTTCGAGAGGTATGATGTTATTTAGGCCCTGCAAATGATTACACAGATGAGAACCACAACCAGTAACCCAAGTTCCGAAACTTGCATGGTTAATCTCAATCATATGAATATAAGATGACATACCAACAGGAACGACGCGGCTTGCTTTGATGTCCTCACGATACACGGGACAGTTCCTCCGCCAATGTCCAGTCTTGTGACAATGGTGGCACTCAATGTCACCGCCCTTGCTCTTTGCCTTGCCCTGTGAGCCACTAGTCTCACCAGGCGCACTCTTATCGTTTCCTGGCTTCTTAAACTTTGGCTTACCTACAGCTAGGTCGCCATGAGCCTTGCCCTTACCTTTACCCTTGTTGTAAATCGTGAGAACATCCTGCTTTATGCTCCCACTCAATTTCATATCCTTCTCGGTCTGTACGAGAAGGGAGTGTAGCTCATGAGGACTCTTTTTCAAGTCATTCATGTAGTAGTTTGACCTGAAAAGGGCAAAACCATCGTGAAGAGAATGAAGCATTCGGTCAATGACAATGCTCTCACTGATTTTACAATCAAGTGCCTCCAGCTTTTCGACATTCTCAATCATGTGAAGAATGTGTGGGCTAACCGGTTGGCCCTTCTGGAGTTTCGCATCAAAGAAGCGAAGGGTATGCTCATAAGTAACGATTCTCGGTGCCTTTGAGAACTCGTTAGTGAGCGTGGTGAAAATCTTGTTTGCACCCTGAGCAATGAAGCGTCTCTGCAAATTAGTTTCCATTGCAAAGATGAGTACGTTCTTTATCGCACCCGCTTCCATAACGAAGTCACTATAAGCAATTAACTCGTTGACTCCTGCATTGGGGCCTGGGTTGACCGGTATTGGCTCAGTTAAGTACTTGAGCTTACCGTCAGTAATGGCAGCATTCCGTAGTGCCGCCTCCCAGTCCACAAAGTTGGACCCATCATTCTTCAGTGCGTGGACTGATTCATGTGGTCCATAAAAGCTTTCAGCCAGGACTCGCGTCCAAGTGTGGCACTAGGCATTGGGATTGCGTTATTTCCAGCCATTTAGTTGTAACAGTATTATCAAAATATACGTGTTCTACACTGCGAGAAGAAGACTAAAAATAATAAGCATGTGCATCGTTTATAATTTTTAAGTCTAATGAACTACTGTCATAACGCGAAGACTCAAAACATTTATACAATTGACCTCCCTCAAGAATTATATAAATGATCCCAAGACTCAATTCTCTGTAAATTGATAAGCTAACCTTTTAGCTAATTCTACCGTTAGAATTCTTGGTCGATAAATTTCTGTAAATTCAATCTTTAGTCCATCATAATCACGAGAAACTCTTCGGACTATGATGTTGAGGTAAACTAAGTCAACACAAACTACTTACCCAACGTAGAAGGGGTCATATTATGCCTACCGACGAAGAAGGTATTCATAGTTGTTTGCCCTTATAAAGACTAGTCTCAATTTCCGTTTTAGAGGAAGATCCCATCAACTTTATTTTAATTCATTTTAAGTGAACTAATATCTAGCATGCGAGAATGAATAAACTAAGGTGATGGCTTAATGAGTATATGACATCTGTATGTCCATGAAAACTAACATACATTCTATATGAGTCAATTTTCATGCATTTTAGTAGGTGGTTTGGTTTTAGGCGGAAAATGATGCATTAACTAGCATTTGAATGAAAAGCAATAAGAATGAAAACGTAAAAATAATAAAAAGTCCTAGTGTGGCCTATCCTATCAAAACGAACATAAATACAAGTTTGGAATCCATCCTTGGACCCGAGAAGCTTTTCTTGATGTTCCATCTTGATCCATGTAGCGGGAGTGAGCTCCAATCTCCATCTTTAGTCTTCTTTGAAAATTACAATAAATAAATTTACATAATAAACCTATTTATTACATTCTAATTTCAAAACCCAAAACTAAAGAAAAATAAAAGGAGATTCGAGATCTCATAATTACATAAAAATTATGTTTCCTTCATTACGAAAACATAATTAACTAAGGCCACACTAAGTATTACAAATTACAACCGATTGCAAAAATACGTAAATTAAATTCATTCAATCGATTCATTCAACTAAAATAAAATGCATCAACTAAAAAATATTAAACATACATGACACAATTCCTTAATTATGTTGATTAATTTTTATCCAAACCACCTATTTAAATCAAATTAAGTGACAATTCCTCAATTAATCACATTAAATTTAATCTTAATTCAAATTAAACTTGTAATATGAATTTAATCCATCAAATTTTAAACTGCTTTAAAATAATTTGGTATCTTTAAATTGTGAACCGTTTCACAATAACTAATTGGCCAAAACAAAAAAAAAAAACAAAATCCTTTATTTCTTTTAATGTCTCGGCAAAAAAAAAACAAGAAAAAAAAAATTTATTCGTCCAGACTTGAACAGTAACCGAGATGTGAATAGTAACAGGAAAAAAAAAAATCTTACTTTTCTCGGATGCTTTTCAAATCGGCATAAACAAAAACAGCCGCAAAAAAACTTTGATCGGTTTTCAGGAAAAACCGAAAGGAAAAAAAACAGAAAATTTTTTTTTTTTTAATAATACTGTTCATCCGTGAACAGTAACAGAAACAGAAGAAAAAAAATTCCACGGCTAAAAAAAATTAAAACAGCCCCAAAAATTTTATCAATTCGGCAAAACCGATTTCCATTTACATCTCGATTTAATAAATCGAAACATCTACAAATTATCATATTATTATCTTAACTGATTAAAAAACAACAATATGAAAATCAAATGGAAATAAAACAACAACAAAAAAAACGCAACAATCGGCTGAAAAAAAATTTCCACGGCTCAAAAAAAATTCCAGCCGATTATATTTTTTTTTCCGCAAACCCTAATTATTGTTTACAAACAATTTTATGAAAATCATCAAAATTAAAATTCGTGGTCTTTGCTCTGATACCACTTGTGGAATTTATCTGTATGCATCCCTTTAAATTCAAGGATTATAACGAATAATAAAGTGATGATTATGAGTCATAAAACTAAATTGCAAAACAAAAGCATAAAGGATTAAGAACTAACCTTCGGTCCTAGCAAATACGGCCTAAGAACAATATCAAAGTTGATATTCGCCTATCAGTTGCACCCAAGACGATATGAGATATGCCCTTGTTCTTTTGCTAGAATCGATCCAAAAATCACTGATTAATTTTTAGGTTTTGTGTTTTGTTAAGATGAGAGGCCAGAAAGTGGGAAAATAAATTAGGTTTAGAAAAATCCTCCTAACTCTCCCTTTAACCGTGTATCAGAAGAGAATTAGGGTAGATTTTCTTTTCCTAATTTTCGGCCCAACTGAACCGAAATAATAAGGATTAAAATCCTTATTTTCGGTTATTCCAAAAATGTAAAAATGTGTTAAATATAAATTGTCATCTAGTGAGGATCGATCCCATGACCTCTTGGTTTGAGTACCCTCACTATTACCACTATGACACATTCATCTTGTTGATATTAAACATAACCGATTACATTTAATTACGAATTAACATATTAATTCGTCCAAGCTAACATTACATACATTTAATTAAATATAACTTATTATATTCAATTTACGAATTTACAGTTAATTCGTCTCAACTAATATTATTTAATCTTCATTAAATAATTGTCTCATCAACACATTGACTAACTATTTAGTCATATAAGGCATCAATGTGATTATATTTCTATAACCACATCTCTCAAACACATACTATAGGTGTGACCTTTAGGGACCAGTTGATCACCGTCATCTGTATGATAATAACGTCAAACTTTCTAGCAAGCCAACAGTTATTAGGTAATCGTTAATCAACTGATTAAAATACGAAGTATACCCTTGTGAACCTGTAAGAGATTTACAAATGTTATCACACTAATTTGTGGAGGACACAAGCTCCAACAGGAATATCGATAGTTGTACAAAATTTTTCTTTAGTAACCGTGAGACTCGTTTGGACAATTCGGTTTAGCACAAGACTTACCAAGTTGACCTTTTGACCTTCCAACCACGAGTAGACAATGATCGCCTCATAGCTTGACACTATGTCCCTTCCTCCCCTTCTCGGCACAATTGTATTCCAAAGAAAATTTAGAAGAAATTTAGTTTTTGCCGAAAGAGGACGGACAATTATGTTTCCACCTTCCGACCCAACCTCCTCAAAATATTGCTTAATAGCCAATTCTTTTTCACAAACAACATTAGACCACTCAAGACTCGGATTTATATCAATTCCGTCATTAGGTACCGAAAAAGCAGAGCAAAAATCCGAAACAGAGACCGTCACATCTACACCATTGATAGTCGCATGCAACACTCCTTAATTTTCACAGTAGCGAAAAATTGGATAACTTCCACGGGATAAATTGGACTCGAAAATTGACTAACATGACTCCATTCTTGAAAATCAAGAAAATCGATAAAAAATTTAAGAGCCGGAATAGTAGTCAACCAAGACTTAGGATAGTACCTTCCACCATGGATTGAATAAGGCATGACCCGAGACACAGGTCTACTCTCATCTTTTGTTAATCGGACTCGATTCAAACCTTCCCTTGTTGCCTTTTTTGAGACTTCTCGAAGTAGGGTTCTCGAAACACCATTCCTAATAACAATTTCAGGTTCATCAACATCATTCCCCTCATCGACAACAACCTTGTTCTTTCCCTTAAAAAGACGGCGCCTTTTCCCCTCGGATACCGCATCATCCCGACCGTGAAATAGAGGAGGAGACGGTTGTGGGTGTGATGAAGGAAAAGTAGAGAAATTAGGATTATTGGATTGTTGTGATGATGGAGGATTGTTGGAGTTTCGGTGGTGTTGATTCCGGGTAGAAGAACGAGTTTTTGCATGGTTAGTATTCATGGTGATGATGATGGTTGAGTGTGATGATGATGGAGATGGTAAAAGATTTTACAAGATTTTTAGAAAAGAGAAAAAGTGATCAAGTGGATGTGAGGGTGAGGGTTACACGGCAAAGGGGTAATTATAGCATAGAGTTTAGGTTAGACAAAGTCTAGGTTTAGGCAAGTGGTAATTAAGTTTGGTAAGTGACATTGAATATGGTAAGTGATATATATTGAAGTAGGAATAGGAGATGTTAGACGTGATTTATGTAAGCAATTTAGGAAAGATTTTTATAAATTTTGAAAATAAATATGGTGTATATTAATTTTTAAGAAATAAGATAAAGTTTGTATGTCAATAAAATTCTAAAATACAAATAGAATATATACGATAAATATACTTCTATAAACGAAATTATTCATGCAACGCAATATACGGACACAGTCATACAATCTTAATCTTTACTAGTCAGTCATTAAGAAATTAAACACATATGGAAGCTTAGGTACCAGTGATTAAACCAATTTCCAACCGTAAAGTCTCAAATCGTTCTCTAGCTAATGATTCTGTCAAAATGTCTGTCCATTGTTTTTCAGTACTACAAAACTCAAGTTTTATATTCTCTTTCTCAACATGGTCTCGAATAAAATGGTGTTTAATTTCAATATGTTTGGTACGTGAATGTTGTGCGGGGTTTTTAGATATAATTATTGCACTCGTATTATCACATAAAATAGGAATGCATCCTACGTCAACACCATAATCACGTAATTGTTGCTTAAGCATAATAATTGAGTACATACCAGTCCTGCAGTAATATACTCGGCTTCAGCAGTTGAAAGGACAACCGAATTCTGCTTCTTTGAACCCCACGTAATAATGCAAGGTCCAACGAACGTGGCAACACCTGACGTGCTTTTTCTGTCTAGAGAACATCCAGTGTAGTCGGCATCAGAATAACCAACTAGGTCGAAATTACACTCGATTGGATACCATAAATATAGCTTAGCCATTCCAATTAAGTATCGTAAAATCCTTTTCACGGCTGTCATATGCGACTCTTTGAGAGATGACTGATATCTCGCACAAACACATACACTAAACATGATATCTGGTCGACTTCAGTTAAATACAGTAACGACCCTATCATCCCACGGTAAGTCATTTCATCAACAGGTTTACCGTCTTCATCTAAAGTTAACTTCTTATCTGCAACCATCGGAGCAGGCATAGCATGGGAATTTTCCATACCAAACTTACGAATCAATTCCTTGATATATTTTTGTTGATGGATTTTAATGCCTTCATCAGGTTGTTGAATTTGAAGGCCCAAGAAGAATTTTAATTCTCCCATCATACTCATCTCGAACTCGGAAGTCATCAACTCAGAAAAATATTTGCACAGGCTTCGGTTGGTCGATCCAAAGATGATATCGTCAACGTAGATTTGAACAACCAAAAGGTCAGAACCCTCGGATTTTAGAAATAGGGTTTTATCAACAGATCCTCTACTGAATCCACTGTCAAGTAGAAACTTTGATAATCTGTCATACAACGCCCTTGGTGCTTTCTTTAATCCATATAGGGCTTTGTCTAATTTAAAGACATGGTCTTCAAATTTGTTATTTTTAAAACCAGGGGGTTGTTCTACGAAGACTTCTTCCTGTAGATACCCATTTAGAAATGCTGTCTTGACATCCATTTGGAAGAGGTTCATTCCTTTATGAGCTGCGAACGCTATCAGAAGTCTAATAGCTTCAAGACGAGCAACAGGTGCGAAAGTCTCGTCATAATCTATCCGTTCTTGTTGATTATAACCTTGGACCACCAATCTTGCTTTGTTTCTAATAATGACTCCGACATCATGTAGTTTGTTCCTAAAAACCCATCTTGTTCCAATGACGAATCGATCCTTAGGTCTAGGAACTAAGTGCCAAACCTTATTTCGTTCGAACTGTTTAAGTTCTTATTGCATGGCTATAATCCAATCTGATTCTGCAAGAGCTTCATTGATATTTGTTAGTTCGATCATGGATAGGAATGAGTAGAATGAGCAGAAGTTATTTAAGGATCGTCTTGTTTGAACACCCTTCTTAATATTTCCAAGAATATTGTCCATAGGGTGTGAGCTCTTGTATTTCCATTTGGTAGAGATACTTGGCTCTTCATCGTTATTTGAACTTGACCCAACTTCATTTGGCTCAGAATTGGAGGAAGTTCCCCCTGAATCCAATCCAGGTGTTGTAGTAGAGCCGTTTATAACTTCGGACTCTGTACCTTGATTTGGATTCAATGTTATAGTAACATCACCTATAACATTAGGTTGGGAGTTCTTATTTTGAGTCAATGTTATAGTATCATCAACTATAACTTTGGTTTTCTCCTTTTTATATTTTGAGGAACGATCAAGTTCATCACTTGTTCCTTCAATCTCATTGTCCTCTAATTTTAATTCCGGGGGATCGTCTCTAGAAAGACGAAAGTCAGGTTCGTCCAGGTCTTCTTCCTCATCCTGTAAGGGCTTATCAAACACGTTATCTTCATTAAAAATAACGTGAATACTTTCCTAAATACAAAGTGTTCTTTTATTGAAGACCTTGTAAGCCTTGCTATGATCAGAATACCCTATAAAAATAGCCTCATCACTTCTAGGGTCGAACTTACTTAACCTATTTTTACCATTGTTGTGAACAAAGCATTTACTCCCAAGGCAACGAAGATGGGAGATATTAGGTTTGCGACCTCTTATAAGTTCATAAGGAGTTTTCTTAAGGATAGGTCTTATCATAGCACGATTATGGATATAACACAAAGTACTAATAGCTTCAGCCCAAAAGTTACGAGGTAGACCACTACACAAAAGCATTGTACGAGCCATATCTTCCAGTGTTCTATTCATACGTTCAACGACACCGTTTTGTTGAGGAGTTATTGGTGCAGAAAAGTTATGTCCTACACCATTAACTCTACAATATTCTATAAAGGCTTGATTGTCAAACTCGATGCCATGATCCGTACGAATAGATACAAGATTAGTTTTATACTTATTTTGAACACGCTTCATAAGATAATCAAATTCATCAAACGTTTCATCTTTTGAATGAAGAAAGATAGGTCATATATACCTTGAGTAATCATCTACAAGAACAAAGACGTACCTGGATCCTCCTCTACTCCTTATCTTCATAAGACCACAAAGATCCATATGTATCAATTCCAAGGCTTGATTCGTGTTTACTACTCTTTTAGGTTTGAACGATGATCTAACTTGTTTGCACCTAGCACATGTGTCACACGTCTTTTCTTGGTCGAACTTGATCTTAGGTAACCCTTTAACCAAGTCCCACTTCTTGAGTTTGTTCAAGGTTAGTGAGCTAATGTGGCCGAACCATTTGTGCCACAGACATGGATCATCAAGAGTAACTTTCATGCACGTAAAAGAGTTAGTAGGCAAAACATTTAAATCTACCATATATACGTTCCTTTTCCTATGGCCTTCAAGAATAACATTAATAGTCCCTTCAATGATAATACGACAGCCATGAGTATGAAAAACAACATTATTACCTTTGTCGCATAGTTGAGATATGCTAAGCAAGTTATGCTTGAGACCGTCCACTAGATAGACATTACTTATTGCATGTGACTTAGAAATTCTAACTTTGCCAATGGTTATCACTTTTCCCTTCTTATTGTCTCCGAACGTCACTTTTCCTCCGTTGAATGGCTTGAGTGAAAGAAACAGATTCTTATCTCCGGTCATGTGTCTTGAGCATCCACTGTCAAGATACCACTGGTTGTTTTACTACTTCCTGCAGAAAGGATTAGATACAGTTTTTAGGTACCCAAGCTAGGTTGGGTCCCTTATGATTAGTTTCTCTATATACCAAATCCTTTCATACCCAGACTTGTCTAATGATCGTGTTTCTAAATCTAGGGTTATTTTGAACAGGAGGAATTATAGTTTTAGGGAATTTTCTTGATATAGGGTGTTCTTTAGGTCTTGGAATTTCTCTAGGTCTACCATGAATGTTTTCCTTGTGAGTAAGTTTGCTTGGTTTAGATCGACAAGGGGTTTGTGAAGTGCTAGGTTTCTTGGTGTAGTCAAAAGCCATGTCATAGAACCAACGAAAGTTATTGTTCCTTTCTTCATTAGGTTCATCTATGGGGGATTCAGCATCCTCGATAGTTGTGTCAACAGTTTTAGCATGGTCGGTATTTTTCCGTATATCATGAGCCTTTTTGACACAATTGGTTTGGATGTGACCCGTATGACCGCAGTAATTGCAAATCAAATATTCAGGAAGATCAGCATATTTCCTTTTTCTGAAATCAAAATCCGAAGGTGTTGATTTGCATTTAGAGTGATCTCTATGGCTATAGCACTCATGTCCTAACTCCATATTCATATTATTGTCAGGTTGTTTGGTTAGGAAGTTTAGGACTTTTGTGCTACCTTCCCACTGATCATGTACTTTCCTAGCATGTAAGAGTATGTCTTTTAGGGTTTTGATTTCTTCTTAACATTTTGTGTGATCTACATCATTATCCTTCTTAAAATTATCAGGAAAGTCTTGGAATCTTTTGTTAAGAATAAGTACAACGTCTGAATGTTGTTTCTTAACATTGATCATGTCGGTTTTAGATTCCTTTAATTGTTTTGTGAGGGAATCTATCTCTTTCTTTTGGTCTAAGATCACTGCTTCATTAGATGTGACCTTAGTCTCTAAAAGTTCTTTGGCTTTTCTAAGTTCTAAAGTTATAGCTTCATTAGCTATAACTTTGGCTTGAAGGTGCTTAATATTAAGCTTTAGGTCTGAAGTTATAGCTTCATTAGCTATAACCTTGGACTCTAATTCCTTCTTTTCAGCCATTGCAGAATCTAATGTTGTAGCTTTATCAGCTATAACTTTAGATTTCAACTTCTTAGCTTTAGCCTTTAGAGTATGATTCTCCTCTGCAATATCAAGAATCTATTCCTTTAGATCTTTCAATTCCAAGTCCTGTTCGTGACATTTATCGAGGGATTGCTCAAAAAATTCTATCAAGGCACTTTTAGACAATCTCTTAACATGTTTTTTGAGTTCAAGATAACTTACCTCTTCATCGTCATCTTCGTCTGATTCTCCAAGAAAGCAATAGTTTGAATGAGAGTTGGTGCTTTCATCGTCGCTGTCGGAGATTAGGTCAAGACTAATGCTGCTGAGACAAAGTTTAGCTACTTCGTCATCTTCAAATCCCTCGTCATCTTCTGAGTTAAGGTCTCCCCAACACGAAGCCATCATTACTTGTTTGAACTCTTTCTTTGTCTTCTCGCGTTTCGCCTTGTCCTTGATCTTCTCCCATGTTGGACAATCCTTGATCATGTGATTGGATTCTCCACACTTGAAGCAACCTCTATTTGCGAATGATGACTTTGATTCTGTAACTTTCTTATTGGATGACTTGTTGTTGTTGTTGTTGTTGTAGGATGATTTTGCTTGTTTGTTTCGAAAGATTCTATTTTTGAAACGGCGTGCAAACAAGACGGTTTCATTCTCTATGTCGGAGTCAACATCTTCGCTTTTTAAAGCCATACTCTTATTTCTACTTGGTTCATCGACACTGAGTTCTTGGTAGGATAGGTTTTCAAGATCTCGTGATTCCTCCATTGCTGTGCCTTTGGCACGCCACTTTTTAGTCAGGCTTCTAAGAACCTTCCTTGCAATGTCCTCGGTACTGAACTTCCTACCTAGGTTTTTCAGTCGTTTATAATGCTTGAAAACCTTACGGACATACTATCCAACGACTCATTAGGCTCCATTATGAAAAGCTCATATTTTTGCATTAGCTAATCTATACGGTGCTTCCTAACAATGGAAGTACCTTCATAAGCTAGTTCAAGCCCATCCCATATCTCCTTGGCCATTGAACACATATGAAGAGAACCGATCGAACTCTGTAGAGGTCATGCCGTTTTGCAATAAACTTATTGCTTTATAGTTCTTTTCGGCTTTCTTGTAGCCGGCCTCGACATAGTCGTCTTCCTCCTTCTCATAAGTAGTTCCTTCTTCGGATGCGACTAGTATTTTGTGCGGTCCGTTTTGGATAATCCTCCAGCACTCCCAATCATGACCTTTCACATAGTGAGTCATCATGTTTTTCCATAACCCGTAATTCTTCCCATCAAAGACGGGACACTTGAGGTATTTGGCATCCATTTATCACGTGATAGGCAGCGGAATATAAAATGATAAGATAAATAAGAAAAAGATAGATCAGCCTCTTTGCGGTTAGGCAGTCAAGAGCACGAGGCTCTGATACCAATTGAAGAGTCTATCGATCCAAAATACACAAGAGGGGGGGGGTGAATTGAGGATTTAAAACTTTTATAAACTTTTTTGATTGTATGAATATAATTAATTATTTAAAGTTTATTGATTAAACTTTAACTAATTAACTAATGATCAAGTATGAACAAAGTAAATAAACGAATGAAAGAGAAAGAGACACACGGTTTTTGAAGTGGTTATGTTTCACAAATCGAAACCTACGTCCACTATTCTCTATTAATAAATTTAGTACCTTTCTATGGATTACAAATTTACTAACCCAACTCGTACAACTACCTCTAGCTGTAACTCAATGAGTACCGTTAAATACTCGAGTGACTAACTTATGCTAGTAAGAAAGCACTAATGATTCTTGCAAAGGTTCACGTTCATGAACAAGTAAGAAATCTATTGAGCACTATTATTTTATAACGATAACTTAACAAATGAACATACGAGTTTAAACACACGACCTTTTGAAAATAGCAAATCGGTTTTCTTGCTTAAAACACACGGTTTTGCTTTGAAAGATTAAATCAATTTTATGCTTAAAGTCTGTATTTTAAATGTTGCAAAAAGCAAAGTATTTATAGGAAAGGAAGAAGCAAAGCTAATCGGTTTCTGCGAAACCCTAACAGCCGAAATAAGGATATGTAAATAAATCATATCTTCTATTATTTGTTTCCTTAAAGCCTTAAAGATAATAAAGAATATTCCAAAAGATAGAATATAAATTATCCTACTATTATCTTTTCCATAAATTCTAAGATATGATAAGATTTTCCATAACAAGAATATCTTTATCATAAATAACAATATTAAGTAAGATATAAAAGTTATGTACAGATATTCCTTAGAGAATAAAATCTTTACAAAAAGATCTTGTTATATCTTAGGTCACACGAAATATCACGACTCATATGCCTCGTGATTCGTGCAAACCCTAACTTAATATTAGGTTAGAATTTAGGTTTTAGGAGTAGGTATATTAAAACACTAATTAGTAACATGGTCCAACTCATAAGTTGACCCAAAACGATTACTAACTAACGTTCAACATAAAAACGAACTCTGCACTAAACCGAGCTTTATTTAATAAATACTTTTACTAAAACATTTACAATAAACACATTTTTCAAAAACAATTTTGTAACAATTCAAGTCGTGTAATAAAAACTCAACATCTCAATGTTATAGAAGAAGAGCTATAACATTGAGCTCTTTTACTAGTAATGTTATAGCTGCAAAGCTATAACTTTACCAATACAAGATATTCACTCTTAGTTACCATTACGAGATAATCACCTATACTATTCTAATCTTCATAGGAGATCTTCGAGTATAGGCTACTTCATCATCCAAGCTTGATAAATCTTTAGACAGACTTCGTCTTCTTATGATACTTGAACGATTCTTAGATAATCTTGATCTTCAATTGAGGCTTGATCACGATATACTTCCATCACAATTATTCTTCTTTATTGCTTGAAATAAATAAGTTTAATCTAAAAGACTTAAACAAACGATTACGCGCAACGAGTATATAAAATAGAATGCACACTTGACATCATGAAAACATAAACATATATTCTATATGGTTCAACAACAATAAACTAGGATTGAGTAAAGAGTAGAGAAATTGAACCAACTTAGGATGATCAAATAGAAAGCGAAGAATAATAGAAGAAAACTTTATTGATTGATAAAGAGTTGTCAGTTCTCCAATAATAACCCAATAGTCGTTAATTACCCAATAGGAAATCTTGAACAATAATTAAGGAAAGATTAAAGTGTAATTTTGTGGAAAGATTAAATGCTAATCTATTCTAATCTACTCCTAATGAGAGCTTAATCAAAACTAAGGAAGCTTAATCTCCTCTAAATACAAGAGGGGTATATATAGTAGTACAAGATTTAGGTTAACTAAGGGCTTAAATGACGATTAGGCGCCTTAAAAGAGGATTAGAGCCTTGCAAGTTCTAGGAGGAACCCCACAACTCCATGATTAAGAAAATCTCCCTGCATGAGAATCCGGGCGACCTGGAGTGGGGTTGGGCGTCCTGGGTCTTAGGTCGGGCGAATTGAAGTGAGGTCGAGCGATTTCTTAGACAGGGAATCTGCTAAAGTTCTAAGGTCGGGCGACCTAGGCTCAGCCCCGACGTCCTGGGTCTCAGGTCGGGCGACCTTTTCTTAGCTCGGGCGTCCTGAGGGTCAGCTTGTTTATTTGAGCTCGGATTGAAAAACGGACGTCATTTCCCCATCCAGACTCCTATTGGAGTGATTCAAAAGCGTAGACCACTTGATTTTTCAACGCCGTTTCATCTAGCATATTTTCAGAGCTAAACAAGCAAGTCTTGGTTTGGTTCCAAGAAATTTCCTCTTGTAATGGCTCCATTCTCGTCATCCTTGCTCAACAACTTGTGAGGATTGATTCTGGGATCGTGGGGGTTGTCCTTCATTACCCTAAAACTTGATTTATTGAACTACGACCTTTAGCATTGGTCTCCTCTTCGATGCTTGGTCATTGGATATTATCAATTTAGCTCCGTTTCACTCCGTTTGGGCAAGGTTAGTGCTCCTCTTCTACAAAGGACACCAAACCTCATATAATATGCATAATAGGAAGCTAAAGACAAGAAACAATCCTAATACACACTAAAAAGCATAGGAACTAGGCTAATACACACAAGAAACGAACCTCATAAAATTTCGGCATTACAACGGCACAAAAAGGACAAAATCCAAAAAAACAAAACCACCTGCAAATCCAAAAAACAACAACAAGGGCAAACCCGCCCAAACCCATCCAACAAAAACACTTCACAAAAGTCGCACAAAAAAAATGACTCGCCCTTCATTTCAAGCAAAAGACGAGTCAAAACAACAACAAAAAGCACAAAAATCACCCAACACCTCGAGTCCCACACAAGGCCCGCAAAATAAACAATAAAAATTCCCGACACAACTGGGTATTTTTCACAGCTCAAAAAAGGCAATTTTACGCCAATTCGGGCACAGACAGGTCAAAAATTCAAAATACGACCACAACAAAACGTGATTTAATCATGTTTCAAAGTGACCTAAACTACCGTTCAGGTCCATTTCAAGACAAACCCGCTCAATTTGAGCCCAGACAGACGCTTATTTCATCAGCATAAGACCGTCTCACAAAGGCAAAAATTCAAATTTTGTCCACAACGCCCAACGAAGATTCAATATAGCAAAGATGGTCTTCCCCCACTACAATGCAACCTAGTGGGGGCACATAACTCAAGCAAACAAACATGACATTGTGAAATAAGATGGTTTTCCGTCTCATTCACGTTTTTCGAGCTTAAGGAGCGGTAACGAGGACCAAAATGCAAACTAAAGCACCCCTATACTCCTAAGCAGGTCTCAAACCTAATGCAATCATCAATTTCACTCAAAAGTGGGCCAAACAAAAACGCCCAAATCGATTTTTCGAAGGGTTAGGGTTTTGCCCTAATTCAATCAACAAAAGACGAATAAATTCAAATGGATTCAAGATGATTTATATACCTTGAGATGACATAAGGACAATGGCACAAACGCAAGCGAGAAAACAAGATCGAAAATGGCAATTTTTCGTGGTTTTTGTGGTTTTGTGTCGAGGAAGACGAAGTGAAATGAGAGCAACCTGCTCTCTCGTCTTTTTAGAGAAAAAAGGCTATTTTCCAAATTTTCAAATTTTCAACGACGGCATTTAAAACTGTCATTCTCAAATCACAAAAAATGAAGTAGTGAAAATTCAAATTCGGTATCTCCGCGAATTTCAGAATTCAAAATAACGGCATTAAAAACCGCCACACCGTCGAACAAGATGGTGAAATTAAAATTCACTACTCCTCAAAAATTTCAAATCATGAAAAGACGGGACTAAAACCGTTATCTCCTTAAACTAAAATTGGATGGCGGAATTCACGTCCGCTATTTCGATAGATTTAAACAAACGGCAATAAAAGCCATTACCTCTCTTCAAAATTCGAAACCACCGCTGACCACGGGAGCCAGGCTCGAGCCTATCTCTTTTCGGCACCACAAACATCCAATATAAATACCAAAATTCCCCAGCGGGATTTCGGAGGCATCCCCACGGAGCCCGCTAAACTCAAACGACCTCTCGAAATAGACCCGTCCAACACGGCTATTTCACGCTGTTAGTCATTTAACATCCGACATGGCTGGCGATCCTCAAAACGCATCATATCCAGCATGGCTGGTGAGCCTCAAAACGCATCACATCCGACCTGGCTAGCGAGCCTCAAAACGCATCACATTCGACATGGGTGGCGAGCCACAAAATGCATCACATTCGACATGGCTGGCGAGCCTCAAAATGCATCACATTCAACATGGCTGACGAGCCTCAGACGTAACGTCAACGCGGCTGGCGAGCCCCATCATATCCGCAACACGGCTGGCGAGCCTTTGCCCGCAAACAAGAAACAACTCGAGGACATATCCCGAAGATGACTCAGGTATGAGTACTTCTTATGGCTGGCGAGCCTTCGTACGTAGTCTAACGGACTTTAAACGACCCACACGGATAGTCGACAGACTCTAAACTGTTCCCGACGATAGGTCCTTGACTCGTATCCTCGACTCACCTTGGCGTCGCCCTTCCCGACTGCAGGTCCTTGGCCCGAACCTTTTCGAGCCGCCTCGACGTCGCTTCGGTCTCCAGGTTGTAATCTTCGATTGACCTGGGGGCTATACTTTGACTTTCGCCATGTCCAAGCCTCAGTCAAAGTGGGGGATCTCTAAATACCAAGTATCTGTCGAGTCTCCAACAAACACCTGATGATTATCGGACTACAACATGCTTAGGAATCGCAGCGTTTAATCGACAGTTTTGTACAACTATAAGTCATAAAACTTAAAACGATTTCGAAAACAAAACATTTCAAAAATCTTCAAAAGTACCTGAAGTGTTTAATGCGTGATGACGGAGTCGCAATGACACTAACTAGAATCAAAATCGACACCGGACCAAAAACCGACTCAAAAATTGAAATCCCGACTCCAACAACGAGTCAAACCGAGTCAAACACAAAGAATAAACTTCTCAAAGCTTCCATGTTAAGTATTCCCGGAATACTTGAATGGTCAAGTACCATGTCATCCAAAACATAGGATAGAACAAATCATGATTTCAAATGCGTGATAGTGACAAGACAGCTCGAAGACCCGCGAAATGGCTTGCGCCTCTTCGAGTAGCCCATGCGGCCACGTCGCTCAAAACGCACACAACCACCCATTTCTCTATAAATACCCACCTTCACACACCATAATCCTTACGCGAGTGTCCACCCCCTCATCTGTCCCTTATAATTCTAGACTCGACTTCTTAAGTCACAAACCGACATGTATTTTTGACCTACCGATCGAAAATACAAGCCATATACATTGTTTGGTACCGTCATCGCGCATTAAATCACTTGACTGACAATATCGACTAACTACACCATCACAAAACTAAACAAAAAACTCTTTTACATTGCTAAAACGGTTTTCAAATCGAGTTTTCCGACTAAACAAGTTGATACACTTTCGTCGATTTCTCGTCTCAAGCCTAGCATGTAAGTATGATGGTGTAAAAATCCTCTTCTTCATGTTTTTCATCTGTTTATGACTATAACATGCTAAAACATGCATAACATGATTCAAATATGGGTTAGATGAGCCAAAATCGGATTTTGGCCGGAGACAGGGGCTGCTTGTATAGCAGAGAGGCTCACGCCTCAATGCCCTCTCAGGCTTTAATCCAGCCGTGTTTGGTCTCATCTTTCCTCTTTATTTCATTTCCTATTTGCAATCGGTTTTTAATATTTCAAATATTTCAAATCATTTTCATGATAAACTTTTAACCATAAAACATTTTCACCCTTGGTTCCTCATACCATGACGGTTTAAATCCGTGTTTCGGTGATAATATTTGGTTAATCACATTTTAAAAGGTATTTTAAAACCTTTTATTTCATTTCTTTACATTTCAAAACAAACACATTAGTCATAAATACAAAGTCATCGTTGTTTCCATATACCATGTCAGTTTTAAACCCGAGTACGATGATAAACATTGACTAATTGCGAACAAATGAACTTAAACTAAATAGTCCGTAATCATTTTTCAAAACTATTCATGTCAAGCATGCAAAACCGAACCCGACATCGAATATTGTCAATACAATGATGATTATTCAAGTCTCGTTCCTCACTCTAACACAAAAGCGGTCCAAAAGACCTTTTCAAACCAAGACGGGTTCAAACACCCTCTTTTCAAACCATTTTAGAAGCATTTTAAGAGTCAGAAGACGTCCCTTGGACAGTCTGCTGACTCGCGCCTAAACAGGCCAACCATTTTCCAATTTTCAAACCAGGACAGCCCTGTTTGCATCGCCTGACGGCTCACGCCTCAATAGGATTCCAGATGCAGACCCTGTTTCCTTTCCAGCACTTGTCTAGGACGATCTCGACTTCGGTTAACCCGAATACAAGACGGATCAGATGACAAATCTGCCCGTTTTACATTGTATTTGCAAAATGCCTTACTAAGACAAATGGATCACGTTATGCACCATAAACCTAACTCGGTAAATGGATGTTTAATTTCCATCTTGCATGCAAATCAACATTAAATCCAACTTGACATCAATTACTTGATACTTGGATAAACAACCGACATAGAAAGCTCACATGTTAGCTTCAAATTTGTGGATGCGCATTCATGCATTTACCCGTTTTATCAACTTTTGCCTTTAACCAATCAAGATCAATCAGTAGAGGCCGCTACCGCGGGCGGGATTGGTGTCCGATTAAAGGGCTTCCAAATACGTACCTTCACCTCTTACTCCGAAACTTTGGATAGTGGATGACCTTATCCAGGGCGTACGAGAGTCATTCTAGAGATGGGATGCTAAAGAGGGACGACTCCTTATCTTTAGTACCTATGTCAAACACCGCTTTTTTCCTTGGTTGACCTAGGTATAAAGTGGATTCGAACGGGTTCCAAGCATCCCACAAATCTTGGTGGCGACTTCGAACATCTCTTGCATCGTTGCAAGACCCTTGCCGAGATGATATCGATCGATCTAAAGCGATCCGGACGAAATAATTTTTTACGCCACCGAGTGTGGCTTTCAGACTGAGGCCACATCCACAGATTGGCTGGGCGTGGCAGGTGGCCCATGTCCACAGATTGGTGACTCAGTTGGGGATAACTAGGACACTTGTGTCTTTGTGATCCCTAGATGGCGAGACTCGAACAAGGTATTGGTTAAAATGCATTAATTGATATTACGGTCATAAGTGGGGTTCCATGTCCGGGCCCACAACCTAACCTTTATCGACCAATTGGCTCGTCTCATCGGCGTGAGTTTTATCATCCATGCGTTTCAAATCCCGATTGAGTCCAGCATACCGTTGACGTTACACATTTCTGTTTTGGCAAAGAGCTTTCATTTCCTTCAAGCACGAGGCTAGGGCACCCTCCTTACACATTTTGTTTGGATTGGTATCCCTCTCGAAAATCGGGGTTTGATCGCTTGGTGTGTAACCCACCCTTTTAAGCCAAAACCCGTGTCAGCATTATGCATAATATAATGAAACTGCGAATGCTTATGTGTTATGTGATCATAA
Source organism: Silene latifolia (assembly GCF_048544455.1). Lineage (NCBI taxonomy): Eukaryota > Viridiplantae > Streptophyta > Magnoliopsida > Caryophyllales > Caryophyllaceae > Silene > Silene latifolia. The sequence continues at coordinate 96,244,827 of NC_133527.1, forward strand.
GTCCTTCCGTGTCATTTAAAACTTTCAAAAACCCTTTTGCGCCGTTATAATGGCCATTTTAAACCTCGGTCTTTTGCCGACCGCCGCATTTAAAAAAACAAAACGGCTTTTTAGGCCGTCGTAATGACGATTTTCAAACCTGGTTTTCTACAACCATTTAAAAAAAAAACACGCCTTTTAAGGCCATTGTAATGACGATCTTCAAACCTGGTTTTCTATGACCATTTAAAAAATCACGCCTTTCTAGGCTGTCGTAATGACGATTTTCAAACTTGGTTTTCACAACCATTTCAAAAACACTTTTTTACGCCGTTATAATCGCCGCGTCAAGACACAGATTTTAACCCGTCTCGCGCCGACACGATGGCTCTTTCAAAACCCGAGAATGGCACACACCCCTTCTCGAGCCTTTTTCAAATCCCGAGGACTATACACCGTCCCCGAGATCTTGTCAAACCTTTCAAAACTCGATTTTCAAAACATACAATTTTGAATATCAAAAACCGTCTTTGGGTACAACACATTGTTTTCAGAGCCGCTGCAACTTGAACTCAAACCATCTTTTGAAAACAAACTTAAGACAACTTTTCAACTAATCGACTTTTGAACATCCCTATTCTTCGGGAGCCGTCCATAAAGCGACAAACGAACCTTTTTGAAAATCTCTATTTTTGAAAACTTCAGTCCACATTCCAATTCTGCCTCGTGTCTATCGAGTCGAAGCAAGCGTACTTATGGGTCTTTAATTATGAGTCGTCTCACCCCGAGACTCGTTCAACGGTGTCACGCCACTACGTTGAATGCGAGTAAAAATCCGGTCAACACTGTCACATTATAAATCGAGTCAGCACCGAGGTACCACACACGGTTGGCCTCGTCTTGTCGAGTATGAAGTGTTTTTCCGTCTTTTGTGTTGTCTGCGTTTTGTCGTTAAACCGTTTCGGATTGGGATGTAACGTGAGCCATTTTGAGCCATGGCCCCGTCTTCAACATCGTCCAACAATAACCATGACAACAGAGATCTCACGACTGCTTAGTTGGCCAGCCTACTCACCGCTCTTAAGGTTACCCCGGACCGTGTCGAGACCCGTATCGACACCCTGGATGTAACACCCCGTAATTTCGGACCGTTATTATTTTGCGAAAGTAATTTATTAATCAAGTTGAATTTAATATTAATGTATTTGAAGTAATAATAATTCAACGAAATGTAATTCTATTATATTTTGAAGTAAATTATTTAATTTGATAGTTTCGAAATAATTAAAAATAGTTTAAACCATGTAAAAACCTTTTATTTCGAAATAAGGGCATATCGGGAAAAATGGCAATTCTTTTGAAAATTGGGCAAACGATTTTGGAAATGGGTCATATGAGTACTCAATCTTCTTGTAAACTCGTGTTTAAGAATTTTGGCAATGTCGGAATTTGCATTTGACAAACGGTTTTAATTGTTGTCGAAACGAGCCAAAACCGACTAATAAAATTTCGCCGAAAACCCGTCTCCTCTCCCCCTTCCCACGGCTCACCTCCCCTTCCTCCTTCCCTTTGGATTTTTCTTTTGCCACTTCATTATTCTTAGACATTCTAAAATATTCCAAACCTAAAAACACCATTTTCATCTTAAAACCTAAGCTTTCTCCGCTAATTTTCATCATAATTTACTCGTTTCTACTCCAAATTTCATAAGGATTACATATTTGGAATCCTCTATTCAATTCCAACATCCTAGTATGTTTTAAATTCATTTGCCCTAAATTTATTTTGTCCACCATTTTAGGGTTTTGTTTATTAGTGCTTATAATTGTGTTTTTATTGTTTATTTAGGTGAAGATTAAGAAGACGAGTTTGGAGACTCGTATATAGTTGAAGATAGTGGCTAGATTGCATATTAGGGTTTGGTGTTCAAGGTGCTAATTGCTCATTTTGTTGCTAAAGGTAACATATTTCGAGTTACTCGACGATTAAATGTCACATTCTTTGTTTTTGTATGATTTTGTGAATGTTATTTGAGTGGTTTATTTCACATGAAAATATGTGTTAAATTCACGTCTTTTGTATGTTTAAGTTCACATATTAGTATGGAAATGAAATGGGAATGATTAATTGATGCTTAAAACGATGTTAAAATGAACAAAAACGGAGAAACGGAGAAGAGGGGTTGGCGGCCCAGCAGGCCCGGCAGGCCCGTGCAGGCCCGGGTTGGCCCGTTGCTTGTTTTCGCGATTTTCCATGCGTTGTTTGTCGTTTCGGATGAATTAATGTTATATTTAGTATAAGTAACATATGGGTAGTCTTATGAAATGAATCATGTTAGTAGTAAATATAATGTTGATGGTAAAATTATGTTTATATTGGTAGTTGCACATGTTAGGATAGGTTATGATATGAAATTGTAAGGAATAGGTTTAAAATGAATTTTATAGCGATAATTGCAATGTTTGGATGATTATGCCGAGAACTGAGCCTTAGTCCCTTTGACTGAATCGATGTCAGTCAATTGTGTGATTGGTCAGCCGCGATTGAACCCGTACCTGTCGCAGGACTGGGGTTGCGGGTAAAAATTCGGTTGGATGTAAATTATTGTGAAAAAAGGATAATTGGCCTTATTCTTGTTTTAGGCCATTTATTATGTTTTTAGTTCACATGTGTTTTTGGTTGAATTGAATGGTTTCTTATATTGTAGAAACGGCCTTAGATTCCCTGAAACCTTTAATATTGTTAATATTGCTTGAAATGGAATTGGTATTGAATACTTCTTGCAGGTTGCTATGTTTGTCATAGATAGGTCTTTATAGTCTTTGACGAGTATATGTTCACTGCTTAATAGCCTTTGTGTTCCTGACTTGGTGGGTTTATATCCAAGTTGGGGCATGACCTCGTTACTTATTCTGAGGGTAAGTGGTCATCTTAAGTACTAGCCAACCCTTTGGTGGACTCCTTAGGGTACTCACTTTGTTTTAAAAAAATTGTGGGTCTTGGGTGCGGTGATGTGTATCCGCATGTCTAGGTCTCCATTGTGATTTAGGACTAGGGTTGTGTTGTGTCTTGGCCATGTTTTGATAGAACCTCTGAGCCAAGATACCGGTTCGATTACCTTCCCTACCTCGTGGTATAGACTCGAGTTACAGAGTGACTATTGACGGTGCTAAGAACTTATGCCTGTCTTTGATATATTGCCCTTTCTTGTATGGTGATTTTATGAATTGTAATAGGTGAGATGCAAGCCGGTTACAATTGATAAAGTTTGGATTACTGCTTGTTATATGTTTCACATGATAGTTTAATTTGGTCAGTTTAGTGTTCATATGTTAGAATATTCGATAATTAGTTTATTTATGATGTTGTTTACATGTTACATTACATGTTACATTAAATACGACATTTCGTGGCTGGGAGGACTCGAAGTTACTCCCCACTGAATTGTGGCTTTCGTGTTTGTATAAAATGCGATTGACAGGTTGATGATGATTAGATAGGGTACACGGACGAGCTAGTGAGCAAAAGAACCTTGGACTTAGTTTGGTTATATTTTGTAGTAAACCTTTAAACATTTGGTTGTGTTTATATTTTGGAGGGACATATGTCTCCCTCTTTTACTTTGGTTTGTATCACTTTATTCTTGCGACTTTAGCTATGTTATGTAAATTAGTTTGTTAGTATTTGCAGGTTTTGGCACTCTTCATTTGGAAATGTTTGTGAATGGTTTAGAAAAGTTTTTAAAATTACAGGTTTTATCTAGTTGAACCAATTACAAACATATCCTATCAGTTTTTCTGTAGAATTTACGTGTTTATTTAACGCTAAAAAATGAGGGTGTCACACTGGAAAACAAGGAAACCGGATAACACAATACTCCACCTTTGACTAAAACCGAGAAAAGGCTCAAGCTCTTGGAAGAACAACTCCTTGCCCATGGTAACAGCATCCACCTTGAGAACAATCGAAGATTCTAACCCATTGGGGATCAGCTACCCGACAACTTTACCTTGACTGAGGTACCCAAGTTTAAGGGAGTGGAGGACTCGCTCAATCACATTCGGTCCTTTAAGGATTACATGTCTATTAAGGGGGTCAAACAGGAACTCTTCACCCGGATCTTCCCATCATCCCTGGAACCAATTCCCCGCCAATGGTACTATTCCCTCGACCCCAAGAACCTCACTACTTGGGAAGAAGTCGCCGTTGAATTTGCTAAACAGTATGCCGACAACGTCGAGATCCAAGCCAACACCCGCACTCTTGAGGTCCTGACTCAGAATAATAAGGAAGGGTTCACAAAATTCCTAACCCGTTGGAGGAGAGTAAGCACTCAATTGGTCAGTAAGGCGTGTGAATCAACTCTGGTGGAGAAATTTGTTAACAACCTCCGCCCAGTTTATGCCAACCTGCCGAGATATCAAAACATTAAAATATTCCAGGACCTACAAATCCTCGGAACCCGCATTGAAGACGATCTCCGCAGGGGTGTCCTAGCTAAAACCACTGGTAGAGGCTATCAGGTATCTACATCAACTGGGTCTCGCCCCTATGGTCAAACAAACAAAATCGATGTGGTTAACCTCCTCGAACCAACCACAAAGAAAACTGAGCGTCCTCAAATGGTGTTCACGAACTTGGGGACAACCTATGCCAGTGCCCTAAAAAGACTCATGGACTAAGGGAAACTGCAGCCGATTGGACCCACTCCTGGCCCGTCTGAAGCCAAGAAAACCCGTTTCTAGAATCCCAATGCCTACTGCCAATACCACCAGGGTAAAGGTCATGACACGGAGGCTGCTTTAAACTGAAGCATGCCATTCAAGATATGATCGAGAAAGGAGAACTACCTTTACCTTCATCCACAAAATCAAACAACAAAATGAACCCCTTGGGAATCCATGCCATCTCTGAGGACGAGCCAACCTTGGAGTGCTCACACCTCATCCTACCTGTTAATGACGAGGTGAATGCCTTGGAAAAAAATATCCCTGATGGGATATTCGTATTCAGCGCCGCAACTATTCTCACCATGTTCCAACAGGTTGAAGAAGCCATAGCCAGTCTCTCAGAAAGGATTACCCGACTAGAGGATGCCTAACACAGGTTGATTTTCAACCCACCAACACCAACACCGCGCCTGAGGGAGGGTCCTCTAAACACCCAAAACTACCCTCACCAGAAAGGATTGCTCCCGCGACCGTTCTGGCATGAACCCCACAATAATCAACCCCACAATAATCAACCCCACAAAAACTACCTCCCACAAGAACTTCTCCTACAAAAACTATCCACCGAGGAATACCCCTCCAAGGTACCCTCGCTATCCCGAAATTAACGGTATCTGGAGAGACGACGCAGAGGATGTCTACGTGGTTTCGGGAAAGGGCAAACAAGAAAAAGAGATCAGTCATCTTACCCGGTCCGAACGCCCCTACCAAAACCCGAACAATACAACAGTCGTTCCAACAACAAATGACCAAGTTGTCCCGGACGTGGACACTCAACCCAAGGTTCCTAAAAACTCGTTCCTTGAACAACTGCAAAAAGCAAAGGCCGAAATTTCAATTTGGCAACTGATTGCTACATACTTCGAACATCGGCAGGCTTTACTACAAGCCTTGGGACAGTTGACAGTTCACTCTACCTCCTCTCATGAAGAAGTGGTGGCACACATAACAAGGGATGTCCCCGACCTAAGCAACCCAGTCATCCTCTCTGACGAAGATATATATCCCTCCATTCGGAGCCAACCATAACCTGGCCCTATACATCACCGTACAATGCCTCAAGAAGAATGTGCCTATGGTTCTAGTGGATGACGGATCTACGGTCAATGTCATTCCCCTCAAGACGGCTCACAAACTGGGTATCAAAGAAGCTGATTTGGTCCCAATTAACCAAGGAGTACGCGTCTATGACGGTACTCGTCGTAAGGTTGCGGGGCTTATCACCTTGACCATTGCAACGGGACCCTTGGAAAGACAAGCTAATTTTCAGGTGGTCGACATCGACGCCTCTTTCAACATGCTTCTGGGATGCCCCTGGATTCACGCCGTCAAGGCCGTCACCTCAACCCTTCATCAGAAAATCAAGGTCCCTTTCAACGGGAAGACAATCACAATTCCTGCTTCCCCGATCAAGGTATCATGAAGAGGGGAATAGCCTCTCAGGTCATTGAGGAGGACGACGGTGAAATGTGGGGATTCCAAGCTGTGAATGCCCTAACGAATGAGTCAGCACCTTTTTATTGCAACCCGTTCTCCAACCTCATAGTCAACCGCATTCTGATGCGCGAGGGTTATTTCCCGGGCTTACCTCTCAATCCGCTTAAAAGCGCCTTGCCTCCTATGAAACAGGCCAAGGACCCTATCATTCCCTTTGGGCTAGGCTATGAGCCTACCGATGAAGACATCCAGGAGATGAGCCTCCTATTACGGAAGTGCAAAAAGCATAGAGTTATCCTCCGTCCCTGCCATTTGACTCTCAATGGATACTTCGTCCCCGAGGGAGAATCCGAGCTCCACAACGGATTTTCCGAGCCAATCTATGACTCCGTAGCTAAGGTCAAACACCCGGGTGTAGAAGTCTTTCAAGACTGCTACTTCATCCCAGACAACACCAAAGCTGCGTCGACCAAATCTGAGTCGACCCCATGCCTCGATGGACAAGCCGTCAGTCTCCCCTTCGGGGAAGACAATATCAAGCACCTCAGCTATGAGGACATCATCAACATCGCTCTAAAGGATAACCAGTTCGATCCCACCGCCTTAATCTCTGATACTGACCCAAAGAAAACTACACAAGGCTGGAGGAAAACTGTCAAGTGGACCAATCGCCAAGGCCGCATTCTCAAGATTACAACTGGAGAAGGCCCTATGTTCTAAGAGGAAAGTGAAGAAGAGTCTGAGTCTGAGTCAGAGTCAGAGTCAGAGTCTGTCTTAGCCCCTAGCACTCCTAATGTCCTGGTCAAGGTCCCATTTCCACTGTTTTATCACAAACTTGTGGGTGCTTCAGAGGCCGAGTCAACTAAGGTTATCCCCATTCCCATGGAAGGTAGCAACCTAGAGCTTGTTCTAGGGGCCACCGCCTCTACTGTGTCGCCTCTGACTGCCCATGAGATGTCTGTCCTATCCGAGCTTTTCGCTCAAGTCGACTTAATGAACGCTAAGTTTGCTTATGACTCATCTCAATTTAACAGCAATGCAATTCTAAACTAACATAAGGAATTTGACTTGAGTGACTACCCACCTCACCTAGCCAAATAAATTGGCAAACGAGAAGATAGGACCCCCAACATTGAGGAGACCGAACCTATTAACGTAGGGACCAATAATACACCTCAACAACTTAGGATAGGGACGACCCTTGACACCTTGGAAAGACAGCAGTTTATCGACCTCCTACACGAATACAAGGACGTATTCGCTTGGTCCTACATAGACATGCCTGGGATCGACAGGGAGATTGCAGAACACAGGATACCCATCAAACCCGAACCTAAGTCCGTGAAACAAAAGTTGCGCCGTATTCGCCCTGAATGGGCCTTTAAAATCAAGGAAGAGGTAGACAAACAGTTCATAGCCGGATTCATGAAAGTGTCCGAATACTCTGACTGCGTGGCCAACATAGTTCCTGTACCCTAGAAGGACGGGAGAATTCGGGTTTGCGTCGACTTCAGGGACCTGAACAAAGCCAGTCCAATAGACGACTTCCCTCTGCCACATGTTGACATCCTGGTAGATAATACCGCCGAGCACGTCCTATTATTATTCATGGACGGGTATGCTAGGTACAACCAAATCAAAATGGCTGAGGAAGACATGCACAAGACTGCATTCACTACACAGTGGGGTACATACTGCTACACGGTCATGCCCTTCGGCCTAATCAGCGCCGGAGCAACCTACCAAAGAACTGCTACCACTCTCCTACATGACATGATGCACAAGGAAGTTCATCGAGTACGAGATAAGGTACACCCAACTGGAAAAGACATGCCTTGCCCTGGTCTGGTTAACAAAGAAGCTGCGACACTACATGCTCAGCTACACGGTTCATATCTACTCTAAGATAGACCCGGTCAAATACATCTTCGAAAAACCCGTACTAAATGGAAGGCTGTCTAGATGGACACTCATGCTATCAGAATTTGACCTCAAATTCATACCCCTCAAGGTTATCAAGGGAAGGGCAGTCGCTGATTTCCTACCAGAAAACCCTGTCAACGAGGATCCAACGACCGACACATGGTCACTTCCTAACGAAGACATCCTTTATGCCGATACCGACGCATACATGGGACCTATACTTCAACGGTGCATCAAACCTGAGAGGCTTCGGGGTAGGAATCCTTTTAATATCACCAGAAGGGCAACATGTTCTGATCTCAGTCAAGCTAGACTTCATTGTCACCAACAATGCCGCCGAATACGAAGCATGCCTCATCGGCCTACAAGCAGCCACACTTGGCATCAAGAAGTTGAGGGTCCACAGCGATTCCTTGCTTATCATCAATCAGGTGTTCGGATCATGGAAAATCCGAACTGACAACTTAGCACCCTACCCAGCAAAAATCAATCAAGAGGCCGAATTCTTCGACCAAGTCGACTATTTCCACTTGCCACGAAAGGAAAATAAATTTGCTGATGCCTTAGCAAAACTTGTCGTGCTCGTCAACATACTTGACAACATGGCGTCGATTTCCTTTATGTCGAGAGAAGGAGCGAGCCAGCTCACATCTGCGCCATCAACAACAACGAAAACCATGTCGAACCTTGGTACCAAGCCATCCTCAACTACAAAACCAAAAACGAATTCCCTCCCAACTCTGAAACAAGAGGACAAAGAGCCGCCCGTTTACTTGCATCACAATTCGTAATAAACCAAGAAGACCTATAAAAAAGAACACCCCAAGGGATCCTTCTCCTTTGCATTGATTACCACAAAGCCAAAAAAGTCATGTAAGAGGTCCACGATGGAGAATGCTGCCCTCACATGAGTGCAATGATGCTAGCCCGAAAAATCATGCGGTTAGATTATTACTGGACCACCATGGAAGTCGATTGCAGAAACTACATCAAACATTGCCACAATTGCCAAATCTTCGCAAACATACTACACATACCACCATCCCTTTTGTACACCATGTCATCACTCTGGCCTTTCTCGACCTAGGGCATCGACATCATCGAGAAAGTCAACCCAATAGGCGCCAAAGGGCACTGCTTTGTCCTCGTCGCCATCGACTACTTCACAAAATGGGTGGAAGCACAGTCCTATGCCGTCTTAACCGCCAAACAAGTGGCCAAGTTCGTCCAGGACAACATCATCTGCAGATATAGGGTACCCCATGAAATTATCAGCGACCAAGGCTCCCACTTCCGGGCGAAAACACAAGCCTTGCTGGACAAATACAAAATCAAACGACATCGATCATCCCCCTACCGCTCCCAAACCAACGGAGCAGTAGAGGCAGCAAACAAGACTCTTGTCACCATTATAAACAAGATGCAAGATAATTACCGCGATTGGCCGAGCAAACTCCCATTCGCACTCTAGGGATACCGAACCTCCATTCGAACACCAACACGTGCCACACCCTTCTACCTAGCATACGACATGGAGGCGGTTGAACCAGTAGAGTTGGAGGTCCCATCTCTACGCATCCTACTGGACAGTCAAGTTCCTGAGGCGGAATGGACCCGTCGAAGGTTCGAACAACTCACGCTCCTAGACGAACGACGACTCAACACCTTGCACAACGTCCAGCTATACCAACGACATATACAACGGGCATTCAACAAAAAGGTCAAACCCATGAATATCAAAGAAGGTGACTTGGTCCTTAAGTCGGTTCGAGCACCACTACCCGTCGATCCGAGGGGGAAATTCAAACCCAATTGGGCCGGGCCATACCTGGTCAAGAAAATACTTTCGGGGGGCGTAGTGAGACTGGGTGACCAAGACGGGGAGGATTTCACAAACTCTACCAACCTAGACCAACTCAAGAAATACTACCCTTAAACCCTAGTAACCACAAACCTTTCCCAGTTCCACGACTAGTGACCACAATATCCATTTTAAGTCAAATTCCTCAAACGCGTTCTGATTTGAAATTGCATGTTTTATCGAGTCTAAGTTGTGGCACCTTGCCATGTTTCAAACGACCTTTGATCTGTCAAAAGCGACATCCATTTGCACTTAAACCAAAAACCTGAACTACGAGCATGGTTTGATTTCACCTTCTCAGGTGGATACGTAGGCAGTCCTTTCTTACACAAGAAGGATACAACCACAACACCCAAATAAAATTAACAAAAATTTCGAACTACGAGCATGGTTTGATTTCCCCTTTTCAGGTGGATAGGTAGGCAGTCCTTTCTTACACAAGAAGGATACAACCATCCCCACACACAAAAAAACACCACCCATATCAACTTCATAAAAAAAGAAAAGGAAAAACATTCCCTTTTCCACAAAAATACAAAAAAAGAAGCCCTTCTTTCTTCCCAAAAAAATCCCTTTCACAAGTGCAAGTTTAGGATAATTCAAACCGGATTACCTCTACGAGATGGATGGAAGAAACAAACGTTCACAATTTCTTTTAACATAAGCAATCCTCTTATTTAATTAACAATGTGAAGGACTACAAATTTGACAATAAATAAAGCTAAGAAAGTCTACAACTTGTCAAAGCTAGAATGTCAACTAAGACATTTCACATAGTAAAACAAGCACAAAATGCACAATACATAGCTAGTACAACATAATAAAAACTCACAAACAATATTACAACATAATTATAAAACGGGTAATGGAGGTCTTCATTCTTCCATTCTACCCTTGCCTTTCCCCCTGAGGTACATCTTCCCCTTGTTCTTCTTGTCGGCTCGCCTAGCATGAATTTCTTCTTCGGAGAGGATCCTCAACGGATCTACAACGGCGACGGCCTCCGGTCTCTTGCATGACCCTATACTCAGTCCAAGCCGAGCCCATACACAGCCCACTACCTCTTTGGGACCCAAACTTCTCCTCTTTGGTGGCCTCACTACATCCGGGCTAGCTCCATCGACAAAATCGTCAAAGAAGGCATGATTGGCCTTGCCAACCTCTCTATACTTCAAGTCGACGACCTCGTCCTTACGAGACTTAGACCTTTCCTCCAAGGTTTGAGCTCTTGACCACTTGACATAAGCGGGAGTCACCCATGTCATGGCAACGGGGTTTGGTACCTCCCAAGTCGGCCGAGTGGTCCACCGCCTTTCGAAGATCTCTACAAGCTCGGTGTTTCGGAAAACACTCTCTTGGACGAGAGTATCTTGAGCGGGCACCTTTTGTTGACACCCTATTTGCCTCATAAGCCTTTCGGGATAGATAAAGGAAGCAACCTTCAAGCCCACCACTATCAAAGAACAAGAACTAGCGGCCGAAGCGGGCAACTCCGTGAAGGACCTAAAGTGCCACCATGGCACCACCTAACGGATATGAGGACCACCCTCCTCCACCAATATCGAAGTTCAATAAACCTCGGTGGATGCAAAACTATCCGAGTACAATTTCTTCCTCATAGTAAGGTGACGGAAGGAGTAAGAAGAAGAATCGGCTGGAGGCTCTACATACCTTAGCCTCTCCAAGAGCCACACTTGGAGGATCCTTGGGGATCCAAACGAGGGAGCTTATCCACAAGAGCCCTTCTCATCCAAAGCTTGGATGATCTCGCCAGGCACCAACCATGATGGATCCTAACCGTGTTCCATTTGCTCAACTATGTGCACAAGGATCATGCTATCATACCATCTTGACCCCTCCTTCTTGAAGGCATCGACAAGGAGGTATGCATGCACTAGGCAAAAGGTAAGAGCCCTTCTCCTAGCCACCTCCGAGACATTAACATCCGACAGCTTTGAGAAAATGTCGATAAGAGCCAACATATCCCCACCATGGGGAGCAAGGAGAGAGTTCACTTGGCTTGTTGATAAGCCCAACATTAAACGAAACTTCTCTTTGTAGCACAACCGAGTTCGAGGAAGCCCCGAAGTACAACCCGGCCATCCACCAATGGCGCCCACTTCTTCGGCAAGAGGACAAATTTCACCTTTAGGAAAAACGAAAACATAATGTTTTGAATCCCAAAACTGAGAGCATGCTTCAAGGAACGAGGATTGCACCTTGACTTGATGAAGCACCAACAATTGACCAACTCCCATTACAACGAGTTGATACTTCTCGGGAGGCGACAAATCCCGACACCAATGTCGCAACCAATTTTCAAAAGTATCCATGAATTATTTTGTGGAAGAAGAAGAACGGTTTTCGTAGAGATGTTATTCGTGTTTCGGATGATGAAACAATGAAGCACAAACGTCCTTATTTATACAAAAAAATCAGCGCTTTTTTCCGAAAAAAGGAGAAGCTCGCTTCCATCATTTATGGCCTCGCGCCTCTTTAAGCTGGTCCTCAAGATCCGCACCTTGATTTGTCCCTATCAAGTTGTGTTTCTTCCTGACACCTAGATTCTCTCGCTTTAGGGCTCGTGCCTCTTTGGGCCTATCCGAGAATTTTTGTGTTTTGTCACACTCACATTTCCTTGTTTTCGCGTTTTACGAAATCCGGCACGGTTTCCATGACGCAGCTTTAAACATACTCTCTTCTTTTTTTAGAGGGGAAGGGCTAGTCGCCCCGATCCACGATGGATCATTTCCAAGTCAGTCGAAAATTCAAGAATTCTTTTCGCTTTTTCGTATTTTCCACAAAAACCGAGAACTGATAACACGACGTCAATTTTCTTCAAAATTCAAACTCTTACAAATCCGAGTTTTGATCAATCGAACGCACTCGCAAAAATCTCTTTTCTTCAAAATTCAAACTCTTATAAATCCGAGTTTTGATCAATCAAACACACTCACAAAAATCTCCTTTGAAAATCATCCATAACGGTTTGAGTCTTAGTTTTTCGAGTTACAAATCAATTTTCGGCAAAATTCGATGCAATTTAATTCAAACACGAGTTAATTGTTCAAAATTTCAAACCAATTTCACTTGAAAAATCCAAACGTGACGACTGGTCCCGGAATTTTCAAAATTTTCTTTTCGATTTCGTTTATTAACTTTGAGTCATCGTGGTTATTTTTTTTTTCAACAAATGCTTTTGCATGTTTACATGTGTGCATACATGCTACCTGTTGCCTATTTTCTACACTTACGATGCAGGAACAATTGTAAAGCAAAGGGAAATCAACCGCTGACCATGCTTCTTCGAAACACAACACAAAAAAGCCAAACACAAATAAACTACAATCCAAAAGCACAAATATTCAAACCGTCTCGCGGAAAATGTACATATATACAAACAACAATCTAAAACACGAGCAAACAGCTACAACTAATCAACGCCTCCCGGTGGACCAGTCTCGGTCTCACGAGGAGTCGCAGGCAAAGCAGACATCAGCTCCTGCTCGGGCACCCTCTCAGGAGAACTCTCCAACGTCTCATATTCCATCGTGACGCGAAGCTTGTCCGCCGCAGCCAACTGAGCCCTAAGAGAGACAATCTCCGCATCTCGGCTCCGCAACCCGTCCTCGCGACGCCTTATCTCCTGGTCCCGACTGATGATCCCCAGCTTCTGTACCTAGATCATCGACCTCACTGGGTCTAACTCAGCATGGACCCGAGCAAGCTCTACCGGATCCGTAGTACCCTGCAAAACACAATACAGGCCATTGAGGTCTAAACGTGAAATGCAACACAAAAACACACAAAACAACTACCAAAAAGCACCTGTGCAAGCCGAGATTCCCTCGCAGCCAGGCCACCAGCAAGTGCTCTCCACCGGTTAGCCATCCGCCACAGAGTCTGATGACTAACGGTCGACACCTACAACAAAAAAAAGCCCTTCAACACAAAAAAAATGCAAGGCAAAACAAGAACAAAAAGAAGGATTTAAATCAAAAACTCACCCTCAAAACTGTCAACCTCCACTCCATGCCAGTGTCGGTCACCTCAACAGACGCAGGCTCCAGTAGACGCAGTTGTAGCTCCTCACCACCCGGCCCTTGGAAAGTGGCATGTGTCGGGAAAGCTGAGGGTTGGGTCCTCATGAGCGCGTCGACACCCTACAATAGGAAGCCTTGTCAAAGGTAAGAAACCCTTCCACCAAAACGCAAAAAGAGGTAACAAAACGAAGAACAGAGGAAAACATACCTCGATCGGGTACCAGGCAAGCCTTGACAAGTGGAAGGTGTCGTAGTCGGCCTCCCGTAACAACAACTCCTCACCCCCACGGCTGTGGACGTTCTCCTCAACCTCATCAGGTGTCGACTCCAGGAACAACACCCTATGCGGATTGACCGGCACCACAAAGGTCTCACTAAAACACTGACGAGTTAAACGCTCGCCCAAGTACCAAACTGGCTCGATCGCTATCTCGAGGTACAAGCGCTTGCAACTGCGAGGTCACAGACGCTCCCTGACAGCAGCCGGTACGCCTGTGTAGTGCTCCCAAGGCCACCCAACAAACTGCACTCAAGGCAAAGCTAATCAGCTAACTGGGGGCTTTCTTGGCTACCTAGTCATCCTATCTCTATCCGTTTCTACAAAACAAAAGAGAGAAGAAATGGTGACTTAGATCACTAACCCTGAGGACGTTCACCTGACGCCTGCAATCCTCGTAAGTTGTCTTGGTCGACTTCTTCCGAGCCACCATCCAACCCCTCACAGCAGGGTAAATCGAAGGCACGTCGCTCGTCGTCTTCGGGCGCAAAGGGACAAATTAAGCAAACAACCAAGCCTATAACAAAATACAGCAACCACAAATCAGTCAATTTTTTCAAAAATTTCCAAAACTCAAAAATCAATCAAAAATCAAAATCAAAATCAAAACAAAAAACCACAAAAATGCTCGTACCTCCAAGATGAGGTCGGGACCAATCAAAGCGGGAGAACTCCCATCCCCTATCACCTTCGGACGAACTACATCCTACAGGTAATGGGTAAAACTCGCCAAAGGCGGCGTCACCCAGTCGTACTAACCCAAGGCGTCCAGGTCGGCAAGCAAAAGAAGTACCTTGGTCGATAAGCGCTCACCCTTGTCACCAAAGTACGTGGTACCTAAGAAGTACCAAAAACACAACCGCGCCTCCTGTGCGTCAGCCTCAGCCTCCGAACTTGCCAACGACGCCGGAACATAGCCAGCCACTCTCCCCCTGAAGTGGTCCCTCACAAAGGAGTTCGCAATCAGGAAAGAAGTGATGTCAGTCGGCGCAGGCAAAACATAGCCGATCAAATCCGTGACCACGTTGGATGACACTCTCTCGGACATCTCCGGGAACTCACTAGGCGTCTCGCCATAGAGAAGGCTCGATATCATGGCAAAGTCCTCCAAGGTGACACCGACCGCCCCAAACTCCATGTGGAACAACGACGTCGTGTCCCAGTAACGGTTTAACATGGCGTGAATAAGACACAGGTCGACCTAATCGAAGCCCTGTGAATCTCGCGCCAGGCAGCCACCAACGGCCCCATAGCTGTAACACCCCTTTCTTACCTAGCCAAGGTAACACCCCTTTCTTACAATGTACAACTAAAATAAAAAAGGCAAAGAAAACTTAGATAATTAGTTTCTTGATCCAATCAGCATCTCGAGTAGTGAGGACACTTGTATTCCTTGCCCAAAATCTAGAGATCACGTCCTTAAGAACATGATGAACTACCCACTTTGGCCGGCTGACAAAATGATCCACTCGTGCTTTGTTCCTTGCTCTCCATATAGCATATGTAAGGCCAACATGACAGGCCCTTATAATCCTTTGTTGCAACTGACTCCATCTTCCCCCACGAGCAGCCCAGTGACAGAGATCAGAAAGTGGGAACTGCACTCCTAGTTGATGCTGTAACAAATCAACACAACGTTTACTAGAAGGACAGTGATCGAAAAGATGATTGTGACTCTCATCAGCTCCATCACATAAGAAAAAAATAGGGTCATGACCAAATCCCATACGAATCATACGATCTTTGGTAAGAAGTCTCTGAAGTTGGACTGCCCAAAAGATGAAGGACTATTTAGGAACCTTGAGGGAGCTCCAACAAACATGGTGCCAAGGAACCTGAAGTTTCACAAGACATAGCCACTAGTAGCCATCAAAAATAGTATAGGCTTTGTCTGATGCTAACCAACAGTCACTTGCATAGGTTTGCTTGAAAGTAGTCATAGTGTGTGCAATCCACTACTACAGATACAGGCTATAACAACGGTCAAAAACCGTTGTTATATAAAAAAGCGGACGTTGTTAAAGCGTCCGTTGTAGAAGGTTTTAACAACGGTTGGTTTACTTAAGGAAACCGTTGTTAAAACTATTAACCACGGTTTTATGTATAAAAAACCGTTGTGGAAAGTGTGACTCAATTTTGGGGGGAAAGTTATAACAACGGGTTGTAATATACAAAACCGTTGTTATAACTAAAGACAACGGGTTGTTTTAAAATAACCGTTGTTGTTTGTTCTTAAAAAAAAAAAAAAAAAAAAAAAAAAATTAAATATTACTAGATGCATGCATAATTACGGCTGTTAGAATTCCAATGCATGCATTATTACCGACATTCACCGTACATATGAACGGATAATATGGAATGAGAAGGGTTAGTAATAGGATTTGAAGCAGCATTATTGAGAGAGATGATGATGATTATGGCACAACTTCCTAACATATATATTAATTAAAAAGCAATTAACTCAACCCACACATTGCTTAGTATAAATACATTGCATATCTCAACTAACATTTCCATTATCTCATATATTCATCTCCAAACTCTAATCATTAAAACAAACTCTACTTAATCTTTCAAATCAAACTCAAAAACTCTAAGAAAATGAATGATTTCATCCTAAAGACTCTTACCATGATCGAGAACAACAACAACTTCATCCGCCGGTTCCTCCATATTGAGGAAAGTTTCAGGAGCTACCTTGCGGATGCTCGATCCGCACCGAAGCACGCCAAAGAAGATGGCTTGACGGAGCGGCGAGATTGCGGCTATATGACGATATAGCAACTGCTGAACGGAACCTTCAAATAGCCAAGGAGGAGAGGATGGATACGATAGAGCACAATAAGATCCTCCATGAAAATATAAGAATTGCATTTTTACATATGTAATTTTTTTTTTTTAATTTATGTATTTATAAATATATATTAATTATGTTTATCTTACTTCTTCATCTTGCTTCTTCATTGTTTTAGTAACTAATTATGCGAACAATACTTAAACAAATAACATAATGGTCGATAAAAACACATATATGCAAAAGAAATAAATAGAAAAAGAAAATAATGACGATGACAAAGTGTGGCGAGATTTACCTGATAAATACAGAACGTAATAGACGATGAAATCACAATGACGGCGAGAAGATAAAGCGACGATGAGAAAGAGAGAAATAGAGAAAGAGAGAAAGAGAGTGTGTATGTGTTTTGTGTTTGTTTGTCTGCTGTGTTTGTGTTTGTGTATTAAGGGTTGTGTTTTGTGGCTGCAGCAGACTTCTGTTTGTGTGGTTTATAGTATGGAAGGTATTGACAACGGTTATTAAACAACAACCGTTGTGAAATATGTTTTAACAACGGTTGTAAAAAACACCCGTTGTTGAATAAGTTTTAACAACGGGGTTCAAAAATAACCGTTGTAATTACTTTTCACTAACTTTGCGCCAATTTTGCGCCAAATTATTAACAACGGTTGTGCATGTGTGACCCGTTGTTAAAACTAATAACAACGGTTTTTATAACCATACCCGTTGTAATTTATTTTAGTAAAATTCGCGCCATACATTCTACAACGTCTATTGTGATTTTCGTGAATAATCGTTGTTAAAGGGGCGTTGTAGTTGCCTAAATTTGTAGTAGTGATCTTTTTCCAGGCCTAGCTGCAATCAGTTGGAGGATTGTAGTTGGACCAATGCACACCCTTCATATAAATATGATTAATCCATCGAACCCATAAATGATCTTTTTTGTTATCAAGCCACCAAATATACTTACCCAATAAAGCTTTGTTCCAACTCTTAGAAGCTCCAATGCCCAGCCCACCCTCAGTTTTAGGACTGCAACATCTATCCCAATGAACATTAGGAGATCTTAACTAAGAATGTTTCCCACTCCAAAGAAAATTCCTACAAATAAAGTCAATCTTATTCATATCTCCATTAGAAATAAGGAAAATGCTAGACCAGTATGAGTGTAGACTAGTGAGTACATAATTGATAAGTACATAGTTTGTTTTGGGGCTCTTAAAAGAGCAATTTGTTGCTTATTTTCTATTTCTAATTTTTGCATGCTTCTCTCTAAAAATCACACAACCACAAATTATTATTATTACATTACTAAAGTAGTAATAAAAATAATATTAAGGGATTTATATTCTTGTAATATCTAGTTAATATTACAAGAAATAATTTGGTTAAAATCTTGGGTGCAATTGATATGAGAGTTTCTACTTTGAAACTTTGGAGGATCATCCTTTTATTCATAGCTCATGAACAAGGTTGGAAGGAGTTCAAACTTGTGCCCATTTCCATTTCATTCTAATGTAAGGAAAAATCGTTTTCTTCTTGTACTCTTTCTTTATATATGTTTGCATGTAACTAGATCCACAACATCTAAATTATTTATAACTTAGATCTTTATTAGATGAGTCTAATAAGAGGGTTAATGAACCTAACAATTGGTATCAAGAGCTTTGGTTGTTGCATGCAAATCGTTTTAAGTTTTTTATGAGTTATTAGATGACTAAAATAAAAACCGAAAAATTTGTGTGAATATGAGATATGCAGAAATTTTGGATGCATGTATACATTCTGGTCCTAAAATATTTTAGGTCATTTTAGATGGTTTCTGGAAGTTTATTGCTCATTTTTATGATTTTTAGTATAATAATAACATTTTAGTGAGTAAAATGGTGGTTTATTAACTAAGAATAGTTAAACTTCGAATATGGCCATGAAATTTTAATATGATATCACATTCGTATTTTATTTATTTTATGTAAAATTTGAGATTAATTCGATTAATTTTGCATGATTTATGATTTTAATGGTTAAAATGGAATAAATCGAGATTATATAAGCTAAAAATAGCTAAAACGAATTTCATAGGATGAGAAAATTATTATAGGTTTCATTTATGTCTTGTATGTCATATGTAATATTAGAAAATTGATTAGATTAATTTTCGTATGCTTTAGGCATTTTATTTGATAAAACCGATAAATCGCAACTATATGTTTCTCAAAATTAATTCGAAATTTTTTAACCCATATTTTTGACATTATGAGGGTCATGGTAATATTCTAGAATTTTCAAAATTTAAATTTCAAATTTTAGATTATTGTAATGAAATTTGGAATTATTTCATAATTGTTATGATAAATGGGGTTAAATATGAGCAACAATATAAAATCAAGTTAGATTATTGTCAAATTTTAGTAGAGACTAATTTTTCAGTCCGAAATCAGTTGGGACAATTAACTTGGCCTTAAATTTGATTTAAGTATTAATTAGTGATTTTAAGAAGTTAAAGATCACGCATTTCCATATAAACCGAGCTATATATGATATAATCTAGTAAGGCGATTTGACAAATTCATTTTGCATGTTTGAATACATATATTTTGTTGTATATTTTAGGGATGAATGTCATTTAATTTATGTAGTTTTTGAATAATGTAATTTGTCTTAGTATGGCCTTAGTTTTTAATTGGTATTACCCGTAATGAAAGGGAATATCGATTTAGTTGTAATTTTAATGCGATTTCACATCACCGTTTTGTAATTTAATAAATTTGTTTTTATTACAAATGTATAATAGGAATAGCTATGTATTTTATTATTATTTTGTAATTCCGGAGTTTCCTTAAGACGGAGCCATTCGGAAAGCTGTTCCGATCAAGACGGTGTTTTTTCTTGGGAGGCGTGCCACATGAAGTTCAAGGGACCAAGGGAGTTGGTTTTCGAGTATGTAATAGATTATTAGATTTTCTATTTTAGGAAAGGCCATAATAGAAAATTGTTTTTCTTTACATTTTATTTCTTTATATGTTTGCATGCATGCCAAATCGGCATAACATCACATGCATATCTTTTTTATCGAATCATCGACCTTGTCAATTATAATTATCGATAGATCACTAATTTAGTTCACTTAAAAGAGATAGATAATAAATTGACAAGACCTTCACATTTTATAAAATTGAGACTTAGCCTTACCAAATAGTAGGAACTCATGAATCCCAATTTCATTAGGGGTACAATACGGTATTGAAATATTATACCGGGGTGCTTTCTTTTAACGTTGGGTAAGTGGGGTAATAAGATGTTATTACACTTCAAAATTTGGTTGATCTCAACGAAAGTATTAGAGGGACCGTTGTCTCAATAGGTTCGGGCTAAAGATGAACTTAGTGTAAATTCATCGACCAAGAGTTCTAAGTGTAGAATCGGTTAAACGAGTTAACCCACCAAGTTGTATTAGTAAAGGTTGTAGAGGGACCGTTGTCCAACAATCGAGCTAGTATGAATTTGGGTCGTGGAATCGTTTATGTAATTAGGTGGAGGTCATTATATAAATGCTAAACTTGTCTAAAATATTTACAAGTCTAAAACGATAAATGTTAATCTTTCATTCATCTCATATTTTGTAGACAATTGATTTATCACAATGCCATCCACTAGCTCGTCGGCACCACCTCTCACTACCGTTTAATGGCTTTGATCCTGTATGGATCGTTGCAAACTCGAAAAGAATGGTTCAAATTTCACCGATTGGGATGTGCAACTTCGCTTAGCCGCAGAAGGTGATGACAAGCTCAAATACCTTACCGAGTCTCCTCCCGCTACTCCTAATGCTAGGTCAACAACCACGGTTAGGGAGGCCTTTGAGACCTACCAAAAAGAATCCACCGCGGCCGAGAATGTCTTGATTTTATCCATGGAACCCGATCTTCAAAGGAGTTCCATAAAGATGAGCACCGCCTATGAATTCTATACTAGACTTGTGACCATGTTTTCACAAGCTCCTAGGATTGTTCAATATGAAGCGGCTTCCCAATTCTTTGACCTCAATATCAAAGAAGGACAAAAAGTGAGTCCCGATGACAAGTTTCATTATTGTAATGGCATAGGCAATTGGAAGCGCGTTTGCCCCAAATACTTGGAAGACATCAAAGCTGGACGTGTGACTCTAGTAGGTAATATTTCTTCCAAAAGTTTATGTTTTTGATATTAGTTCCCAACTCAAATTCGTATTAAGATACTAGTTGTGTTTCTCGCCCTTCTTATTGAATTTAGAGCATTAGAAGAAAGGAAAAGCTAAGCAAGAAGGAGGAGGTTCTCCAAAGGAAGCTAGAGTAGTCGCCGCATAGATGGAGACCCATGGACTTGGCTTGACGTTTTATTTTGAATATGTCTTCATTATAGTAGCTATGTTATGACATTGTCTTAAAAACTTATTTTGTTTCCATGTTAGACATGGCGTCCTAAGTTTTAAGACATTTTTCCTCTTTCTCTATTAATATCGATAACATAAAATGAATTGACTCAACTCAATCGATAATATTGAAAGATGATGATTTGTTCAATATGGTAAAGACCTAAATTGTGAATTTGATTACCAATTAAAGGATTCATGGAGCCATGACATTTCTTATGTAATGTAAGATCGATCGATTGAAAGTTGAAATGAGTTATTGAACTCATATTTGGGATTTGAAATCAAATATTAGCATGAATTGTTTAAAGTGAAAATGCGCAATATGACTCACAAATGAGACTCCATACAAGATATGGAAGGGATTAGTCTCTAAAATGGCAACATATCTTAAAAGATATCTCAAGGATAACATGTGCCTAATGCTCTTTTGCATTAAAAAGAACAAAATTGTTTGTAGCTCTTAAAGCTATCTTTTTTTTAAAATAGGTGTATTTCTACAAAGATAGAGTGGGAGAAAATTCGCTACAAACTTGTTTTATAGTATAATGACACGAGAAAATGTTCTAAAATTCATTTAGATGTTATAAATAGAGTTACTTTTTGAAAGTAATAGAACTATTATCCATTGAGTGAATTGTTGCTAGTGAACCAAATCGGAATTTGTTGCAAAGAAGTCTTGGTTTTACAATCCGTGATAGATTCTATAAGCAATGCTAAGAATGATTAATTTAAGATATTGTTCTCTTTGAAGTAAAGCCTTCAATTATAGAATAGCATAGATGAACATGGTGATGTTAATCAAATCAATCATGTTAGTAATTGCCGCATTTCATGAAACATGGCAAGTGATGTTAAACCGCTTTTCTAAATAGGTATTTAGAAGAGGATTTGTGTGTGACACTGATCTTAGGTTTAAGTCCCAAACTCCAAACATGCTAATTAAGCTTAAGAGAGCCACATGTGGTTTTAAGCAAGGCATTAAGAGATTGTAAAAATCATTTTTTCCAGTCATGTGATAATAAAGAATGGTTGCATTTGATTTTTCAAAGGACCATAATTATACATGAAATTTAGTGGGAATTTATTTTTAGTTCATTTGATAATAGAGAATGGTTTCACTCGATGTGTCGAAGAACCAAGTTTATACATGAAGTTTAGTGGGAGCAAAATTATCTTCACATATTACTCATTGGGAATGATATACCGATGCTTACCTCCGTAACGTTGGGAAATTATTTCCAGATGAAATATTTAGATGAGGCATATCGCATATTTGATATCTAAATCTATGAAGATATACCTTAAAGGATATTGGCATTAAGTCAAAAGTCTTATGTTGATAAGACTCTTCGTCTTATGTTGATAAGATCCTTCGTCATTTCAGCGTGGATAAATCCAAGAGGGATTCTATTCCAATGGGTTGTCTGATTACTTTGTATGATTCACAGTTGCCCACTAAATCTAAAATGGTTGAACGAATGAAATCAATTCCCAATGTTTCCGCCATTGGATCGACCTAAGGTCCTAAGATATGCGTAAGCACTGATAAATTGTATGCTTTAAGCAAGACAAGTTAATCCATGTGAGAGTCAATGGATAGCCGCTAGATACATCCTTGAGTTCTTGAGAAAGAATAAGGATTCGTTCTTATGATTGATAAGAACATGGAGTTTTGTATAGAGGGTTACAAAAGCTCGAGTTTCTTGGGCTGATCTTGTTGTCAATTAGCAGAAGTGTGAATAGCGAGAACAACCTTGAAAATTCAGTCATTGTAAAATCTACAAATAGAGTCTGAGTACTTTGTGGTAACGATAAGATGGATTGTAAAGGAACTAAAATAAATCCTTTAAACCATGGACCATATCACATGTTATTTAATAACAGTGGGAGCATCTTTTAAGCAAAAGAGCCCAAGCCTAGATTTAAGTCTAGACATGTACTCAGAAAATCCCCATGATACTAAAATAATAAGAAGTTACTAAAATTTTCCCGCCTAAATGAATAATTCTATAATTAGACTTCATTATATCATATCTACAAGTAGGCCCTACTATTCCAATTTCCAAAGAATAAATAACTCTATTCCATTTAAAAAGAATATAATATTTTTTCAATTTGCATAGACATATAGTATTAATAAGAAATTCTGATTTTATTACACAAATTAAAATACATTAATTAAACGTATGATGTGAAAAAATATTACTATTATTATTTGGTAAACTAAACATGATGGACACAAACACTATTTTGGCAAACACTTTCTAAATAATTCTATTATTCCGTCTTTTGATACATACTTATGTACAACAATTTAATAATATTCATAGATATTTTTACTTCTAAAACGTAAAAACTTACGAATTATTCTTTGACTTAATATTAATATCTACCTCTGCTAAATATTATGTGAACATTTAAATTTTGGTTAAAGTTATTAATTTTTTTATATAACATATACGGAGTACATAAGTATATTTAATATAACATATATCTTATCTGATTTTATTACATATGTCATGATTTCAAGTTTATATTACGCCTTTAGTGTATATAATGATATAACAATATTTTTTAAAATAAAGTTATCATAATAATTTCAGTAAAACCAACAATTTTATGGGGATTAAAAGTATTGAACCCTCTCTTTTCTATCTCTTATTAACAAACATTACTAATAGTAAATTTTATGAGTAAATTTCAAATGGAGTTATACCACTGGTATAATTGTTAAATTCTCTAATATCTTTATCTAAAAAATCGCGCATTCTCGCGGGATCTATACTAGTTAATGTAATTAAAAGATTATATTGATGGAAGGAAATTGCAATTTATGAAGTTGGGATGAGTGGATTATATTGTATATCCACTAACCAAGCTTTTATTGCAGGTTTGACCAAACCACCATGAAGTAACATGGATCTTATATTCCTAAGATTATGAGATATGAAGCAAAATATTGTATTGATTGTTCATATGTGATAATCGCATTTATCGTTTGAGTTTTAATTAAACTCTTTTATTACTTTGTTATATCCAAATAGGTTGTAAGGACAACGTTGAACCCTATTAAAGTAAACTGGATTAACATAGTATTAGCCCCTAGTCACTTATATGAGGTGACGTCTCCTAGTGACTAGAGTATGAGTCAATTGATGGCAAGTTCATGTTGGAGTTAGTGTCCTCCACAATAGTGCGTTAACATAATAAATCTCATTAATGGAATATCATCAGATATTTAATTATTTAATTCTCGTCAGTTGATTAACGTAAATCGATAACGGTTGGCTGACTAGAGTTTGACGTTATTGTCGTGAGACGGCGGTGATCAACTGACCCCTTTCGGTCACACCTAAAGGAACGAACCCCAATAGACAACTAATTAATTGTATGAGATACAATTTATTTAGTCCCTTGATTTATAGACTAAAAGGTTAGTCGATTATATTTAGAGAGATTTCGAGTTGCGAACTCGAGGAGTGGCAGTTATTATTTAATTATGCGATAATTGAATAATAAGTTTGGGAGACGGGTTTTAGTTAATTAACTGTTAATTTACTAAAATTATACTAATTGATTAATGTGATTAATATTAGTACGTAAATAATATGTGTAGTGGTAAACGTATATTTACGGAGTGAATTGGACGAATTAATCATGGAAGTATTTAAACATGATACGATGTTTAAAATAAAAATTACACGGATTTGTGCGACAAATATAAGAACCAACATGGACCCGTAAATGGTCAAGTGGACCGTGTAAAATAAGAGTAGTGGATGATTACTCACATAATCATTTCACCTTATTTTGTATACTACTATAATTTATCTTATGTAAGAGTTTGCATGTGATGTAAGATGAAAAACATAAGACAAATTTTTTCCACTCCCTCACTCCACCTCCACCCGCCACTTCCCTTCCTTTTCACTCCATCTATTGTTCATTTATTTACACTACCTCACTTCTTCACTCAATACTTTGCATGTGAACAATTCTTCAACATCTCTCTAAAAATATTACTCATCTTTACTAAGCTTGTTAGTAAAAATATATTATTACTAAGACTAGTTAGTAATATTACTAATAATATCAAGGGTACAATATTAACAAGTTCTAGTTCAATACTTGTTATTATTTTTGGGATAGTTCTTGGGTGCAACAAGAAGGAGATCTTCTTTTTGAAAATTTGCAAGGAGGATCTTCCATTTGGTATAAGCTCAAAAACAAGCTAGTAAGGTGAACTAGTTTGTGCCCCTTTTACCACTAATTCAATGTAAGGAAATTGTTTTTCCTTATACTTTCTTTTTATGCTTTCATATTAGCATGCATGTTACATAGATCACCTAAATGACAATTTATGAGATAAATTAATTTTATTAAAGAGTCTAATATGGAACTATGATCCTTCAAGTGGTATAAGAGCTTAGGCTTGTAATTTGCATGTTGATTTTAACCATTTTAATGAATTATGAGATAATTTATAAAAACTCAAAAATTGCGTTAGAAGAAGTTTTAACACGAAATTTTTGGGACATGCATACCTACTGATCTCAAAAGGTTTGTGGTAGTTTTTTGGTGATTTTTGAAGTTATTTTGCTATTTTTAATGATATTTTGTAGAAAACCGGGTCAAAATGTCGCATTTTAGTTAAAAATTGACTAAAAATAGTTAAAAGTTGATTCGGTATATGGATTTTTTATGGTAGTTCATGCATGTTTTCTACTGATTGTATGCACAAAGGTGAAGGTTGGTTCGAATTTTTTGCATGTTTATTGATTTTATGAGATAAAAGTCGATAAAAGTCAAATTAATTAATCATAATTTCGAAAATTTTGATTCTACCTATGATAAATTTATGTACATTTAAGAATATTATTTAAATGTTAAAAGTGATTTTGCATGTGTGTTTTCACTTTGTTTTAATGTTTATTGGTTTTAGTGGTTAAAAACCGATAAATATCGATCTTTTTCTTTATAAACTTTATCCGGATTTTTGGGGCAATTTTTCTGACTTTTTGGCGTTCTTGGGAGTGTTCCAGAATACTAAAAATTTTTGTTTCAATTTTTTGGGTAATGTTTCAATTATTTTGGATTTTTACTTAAATATTATGATTTTATCGATTAAATTAGCAAAATATCACCAAATCAAACTAATTATTTATCATAAAATTAGTGAGGATAATTTTGAGGTTCAAAACAGTTTAGACAATTAGTTTGGACTTAAATGAGATTTAAGAGTTGATTATTGATTTTTACATGTTAAAAATTGATTAAATCCACAAAAACCGAGATGGATACCAACGAATGATAGATAGGGCGATTTTGGCATCATTTTACAGCATTTTAAGCATATTTATTTAAGTTGAATGTATAATTGTCATTTATTTAAAGTATTTATCTTGTTGTACCTAGTATGGCCTAGTTAACTTTAATCGTTATTACCCGAAATGAATGAGAATATCGATTTGTTTGTAATTAAATACGATCTCGTATCGTCGGTTTGTAATTAATTAATAGTTTTGTTTATTTTATTAATTAATGTATAATAGGAATAGCTATGTAATTCATTTGTAATAGTTATTTTACCGGCGTTTCCAAAAGACGGATTACAACGAGACGGAGTTTATTTTTGGATGGTGTTCCAAATCCCACAAGGAAGACCCACTTATGGAATGAAGAGGCAAGGGACCAAGGAGTTGATTTCCGAAATGTAATAGACTAGTTTTTATTAACTAGGTGGCCATACTAGGATTTATTCATATGCTTACATGTTTGCTTGTTTTATTTTCGCGCATGCCAAAATCGCCATTCACATGCATTTTATTTTCGCGGTTGTCAATTCACGTCATTTACATTCACCTAATTAATTCACTTATAAGGAATTTATGACTAAATTGACAAGATCTCTCACATAACTAAAACCGAGATTAGCCTTACCAATTAGCAACACCTATGAATCTCTTGTTCATTAGAGCCACGCTCGCCAAAGCGGGGTGTTCTCTTTTTACCTTGGGTAAGTAGGGTGGTACACGGTTATCACACCTTAAAATTGGTTGGACTCAACGGGATATAAGACGGTCTTGTGTTCCGGGGCTAGTAGATGAATTTGAGGAAATTCGTCGACCAAGAGTTCTAGAGGTAGAATTAGTCAACGTGACTTACCGAATTTGCGCAATTATGGGATGTTTCGCCCAAGCGATGCTCATTTTTGTTTAATATTTGGGTCTTGGAATCAATTATATAATTTAGTGGGAGGTCATTATATAATATCTAAAACTTGCTAAACATGTTTTTACAAGTAATTTTTAAAAACAATGAATGTTGATTTTTCCTTTTTGTTGTAGCATTTTAATTCGCAATGGCAACTTCATCAACTCCATCTACTACTACTTCACTAGGCAAAGATTCATGGCTAAGGTCCGTAATGGACAAATGTATTTTAAAAGATGACGGTAGTAACTTTCTTGAATGAGAATCCAACATCAAAAGTGTCGCGTTGTCCGACAATGTGCTCACTTACTTGACCGATGCTCCTCCAATCGAGCCCGGTGCAAGAGCTTCATCAGCGGTGCGGACCGCCTATGATGACTATGTGAGGATGTTGAATGATATAAAGAATGTGTTGGTATGGTCAATATTCCCAAAGCTCAAGCTATCATGCATTTCTTTAAATGCGTACGAGATTTTCACTCGTATGATCATTATGTTTTCACAAACACCAAAAGTCCGTCAATATGATGCGGCGGCACGCTTCTTTGAAGCTAAGCTTGAGAGGGGCCAAAAGGTTGGTCCACATGTACTCAAAATGGTCGAATATGTTGACATCCTAGAGCGTCTAGGGTGTAAGATTCCTAAGACTCTTGTGGTGGATCGTATTCTCCACTCACTCCCCACCAAGTTTACCCACTTTAGGGTAAACTACAACATGAATGACATGGATAAGAGTTACCATGAAATTCATGCACTCCTCACCCAAGCGGAGAGGGATATGGAAGCTAGTGGGAGTGAAAAGGGAGATGTTTTAACCATGGAGTTAAAGAACATGTCTCTTGGAGTCAAGAAAGGAAAAGGGAAAGAAAAGTCCCAATTCAAGAAATCGTCAAAGAAACATGACAAGGGAAAGGGGAAGGCCGTTGAGAATGGCAATCCCAAGGCAAAAAGTGTCAAGCTCTCTGAGGCCGAATGTTTCCATTGTAATGGGAAGGGGCATTATAGGAGGAGTTGTCCCAAATACTTGGAGGATCTCAAGGAAGGGCGTGTGACGCCTATTGGTATGATTTCCTCTCTCTATGTGATAGACGTTAATTATGCTTGTACTTCCACTTGGGTACTTGATACCGGATGTGGCTCTCACCTTTGTAATCATTTGCAGGGTTTAAGGGACGTGCAAGCACTAGAAAAAGGTGATGTGGATCTCCGCATGGGCAATGGAGCTAGAGTAGTCGCCGTTTCCGTGGGGACCTATGTGCTCACTTTAGCTAGTGGTTTAGAGTTGTATTTAAATAAGTGTTATTTTGTACCAACTTTAACTAAGAACATCATCTCCATTTCCGCGTTAGACGCGGAAGGCTTTTGTTTTATGATTAAGGACAAGTGTTGTACTTTTTCTTTTAATGATGTGGTTTATGGCAAGGCCATTTCAATTGGAGGCATTTATGTTTTAAATGATGTTAATGACGTTTATCATGTGGAAAATAAAAAGCTCAAAATGGCGGGTGATCCAAACGAATCCTACCTTTGGCATTGTCGTTTAGGCCACATAAACGAAAGACGCATTAAGAGACTTGCTTCATCAAAAGTGCTCAAACCATTTGGTTTTGAATCTTATGGTACATGCGAGTCTTGCCTTCTAGGCAAGATGACTCGTGCACCTTTTGCGGGAAAAGGGACACGAGCTAGTGAGGTTTTGGCTCTTATACATACGGATGTGTGTGGACCATTAACCATCACCGCTAGAGGAGGTTTTCACTACTTCATTACTTTTACTGATGACTTAAGTAGATATGGGTATGTCTACTTAATGAAGAACAAGAGTGAAGCATTTGAAAAGTTCAAAGAGTTCCAAAAAGAAGTAGAGAACCAATTGGATAAAAAGATAAAGACCCTACGGTCCGACCGTGGTGGTGAGTATTTAAATATTGAATTTGATTCACACCTAAAAGATTGTGGTATAGTATCACAATGGACTCCTCCTGGAACACCGCAATTAAATGGTGTGGCCGAAAGGAGAAACCGAACTTTACTTGATATGGTTCGGTCAATGATGAGTCTAACTGAGCTTCCTAGTTCATTTTGGGGTTTTGCCCTCTTGTCTGCAGTATTTTCACTAAATCGAAGCTCGACTAAAGCGGTCGATAAGACTCCATATGAGATATGGACAGGGAAAGTCCCTCATTTGTCATTCATGCGTATTTGGGGTTGCGAAGCGTACGTTAAGATCAATTCTGACAAATGTCTTTTTGTAGGATATCCAAGGGAAACATGTGGCTATTACTTCTACAATAAACACGAGAACAAAATGTTTGTGGCTCGTGATGCTTTCTTCCTAGAAAAAGAGTTTATTTCTAGGAGACAGAGTGGGAGAAAATTGAACTTGAAGACGTTCGAGAGCCACAAACAGAGAATGAGGTAGAGGAGAACGTGGAGGATAGCATTCCCTCTTCCTCTGAAACGGTAATTATTCCTAGAAAGTCAAGTAGGATTTCTAATCCACCTGATCGCTACCTTGGTAACATTGAAGAGGATGGTGTTTTGTTACTTTTTGAAAGTGATGAACCCACTACCTACAAATCGGCCATGTCTAGTCCCGACTCCTCGCTTTGGCTAGAAGCCATGCGGTCCGAAATGGATTCCATGTACGAGAACCAAGTATGGGACTTAGTGGATTTACCTGAGGGAGTGCGACCCCTTCAGTGTAAATGGATACATAAAATTAAGCTCGGCGTGGATAAACATGTGGATGTTTACAAAGCTAGATTGGTGGCAAAAGGTTTCACCCAAGTTCATGGTTTACACTATGAGGAAACCTTCGCTCCAGTTGCTATGCTTAGGTCCATTAGGATAATCTTAGCGGTTGCCGCATTTCATGATTATGAGATTTGGCAAATGGATGTCAAAACTGCCTTCATGAATGGGATTCTGGAAGAAGAGGTGTACATGATACAACCTGAAGGTTTTGTTGATACATCTAACCCTAAGAAGGTGTGTAAGCTTAAAAAGTCTATCTATGGTCTTAAGCAAGCATCTAGGAGTTGGAATCATCACTTTGATGATGTTATTAAACAATATGGTTTCACTAGAAGTGTGGAAGAAACGTGTTTATACATGAAGTTTAGTGGGAGTAAGGTTGCATTCCTT
The DNA here is from genome assembly GCF_048544455.1 of Silene latifolia. Taxonomy (NCBI): domain Eukaryota; kingdom Viridiplantae; phylum Streptophyta; class Magnoliopsida; order Caryophyllales; family Caryophyllaceae; genus Silene; species Silene latifolia. Next base: position 96,275,648 of record NC_133527.1, read on the forward strand.
GTCCTATATGTGGATGACATATTGCTCATTGGGAATGATGTTCCATCACTCACTTCCATTAAGGAGTGGCTAGGGAAACACTTCCAAATGAAGGACTTGGGAGAGGCACAACGAATCTTAGTTATCCGGATCTATAGGGATAGGTCCAAGAGGATACTAGCATTGAGTCAAGAAGCTTATATTGACAAAGTTCTTGACCGGATCAATATGAAAGACTCCGAGAGAGGATTTCTACCTATGGGCCAAGGGATTACTTTGAGCAAGTCATAGTCTCCCTCCACCCCTAAGGAAATTGAACTCATGAAGACCGTCCCTAATGCTTCCGCTGTTGGGTCTATCATGTATGCTATGATTTGCACTCGCCCCGACGTTGCGTATGCCTTGAGCATGACAAGTCGTTATCAAGCTAAGCCTGGTGAGAGTCACTGGATAGCCGTAAAGAACATCCTTAAGTACTTGAGAAGGACTAAGGATTCGTTCTTAGTGTTTGGAGGAGAAACTGAGTTGCGTGTAAGAGGTTACACGGACGCAAGTTTCCAAACCGATCGGGCTGACATAAAATCCCAATCCGGCTGTGTGTTTATGCTAAATGGAGGAGCTGTTTGCTGGAAGAACTTCAAGCAAAGCGTTACTGCGGATTCTACAAAGAGGCTGAGTACCTTTCAGCGTCTGAGGCTGCGAAGGAAGTTGTTTGGATTAGGTAATTCATGGAGGGGCTAGGAGTAGTCCATTCCACCAAAGATCCTATTACTCTATTTTGTGATAACAGTGGAGCTATTTTTCAAACCAAAGAGCCTAAGTCTAGTAACAAATCTTGACACATTGAAAGGAAATAACATGTAATTAGAGATTATGTGGAAAGGAAGGAAATTGACATTTGTAAGGTTGGGACAGATGATAATATTAGTGATCCTTTAACCAAGCCTTTATCAAAGGCTAAGCATGATGGTCATGTCGTCGCTATGGGATTGAGACGAGTACCAGATTTTCTTTAGATTATGGATATGTAATAATTGGATAGTGTATCTTTTATTATATATATGATAATCACATTCATTGTTTTCGTATTCATTCTTTTATGAATCTTTTATTTAGTGTGACTAAATTTTAATACCTTGTTCATCTGAATAAGTTGTGGAGACAATGTTGAACACTATTCAAGTGAATAAGATGAACATTGTATTTTGTCCCTAGTCACTTAATGAGGTGACGTCTCGGAGTGACTAGATTGTAAGTCGATTGATGGTTGTTCAACACCATAAGGTCATACGTGATGACTAGTCGATTACATAGGCAGAGTGTATGACACTTTGCCGGACTGTGACCATTTAGAGAGTCCCTAAGTTCTATTATAGACGCATGGTCGTGGCGGGGATCTCTAAGATGTTCTAATGAGTCGATTCTTTTGACTGGAGACTCTTATCTGATCAAGTGCAGTTTCCGAGTGACTTTGGTTTTTGTCCTAGGTCGTGTCGTGAAAGGAGGCCAAAAGGGCATTTACTAGGTCATGGTGAGCTGTATTGTGCAATAGGATAGATAGGGCATACAGGAATTGTCCACCCACGTTGGGTAACTATATCTCAAGGCCACTCGAGGAGTTAACGACTACAAATGCGTGGCCACGCTCGGAAGTAATCTGTGAGAGATTTTTCCGGTCAGGTTGTCACACTCCCGATCGAGAAAAACCACTTGCGATATGTTCGTGTGCAAGTGCAACCTAAAAGACACCTTGCATTGAGTGGGAGATTAAAATGGACAAGAGAATTGGTAGCGCACACCTTGTGTCGTACAAGTGGGAGATTGTTGGAGTTAGTGTCCTCCACAATAGTGCGTTAACATAATAAATCTCATTAATGGAATATCATCAGATATTTAATTATTTGATCCTCGTCAGTTGATTAACGTAAATCGATAACGGTTGGCTGACTAGAGTTTGACGTTATTGTCGTGAGACGGCGGTGATCAACTGACCCCTTTCGGTCACACCTAAAGGAACGAACCCCAATAGACAACTAATTAATTGTATGAGATACAATTTATTTAGTCCCTTGATTTATAGACTAAAAGGTTAGTCGATTATTTTTAGAGAGATTTCGAGTTGCGAACTCGAGGAGTGGCAGTTATTATTTAATTATGCGATAATTGAATAATAAGTTTGGGAGACGGGTTTTAGTTAATTAACTGTTAATTTACTAAAATTGTACTAATTGATTAATGTGATTAATATTAGTACGTAAATAATATGTGTAGTGGTACACGTATATTTATGGAGTGAATTGGACGAATTAATTATGGAAGTATTTAAACATGATACGATGTTTAAAATAAAAATTACACGGATTTGTGCGACAAATATAAGAACCAACATGGACCCGTAAATGGTCAAGTGGACCGTGTAAAATAAGAGTAGTGGATGATTACTCACATAATCATTTCACCTTATTTTGTATACTACCATAATTTATCTTATGTAAGAGTTTGCATGTGATGTAAGATGAAAAACATAAGACAAATTTTGTCCACTCCCTCACTCCACCTCCACCCGCCACTTCCCTTCCTTTTCACTCCATCTATTGTTCATTTATTTACACTACCTCATGTGGACAGCGGGGGCCACGGGGGCGCTTGGGAAACAAGCGTTTGCATTTTTGTATGGAGTCGCCACCAATTTTTATGGGAAATTGGAACCGTTCGAATACCTCGTGTCATGTCAAGACACAAAGTAGTGACATGAACACTAAGCAATCGTTACCCTTAGCATTCTATGTCTAGAATGACTCTCGTGGATGCCAATGAACACGGGTGTTCACAGATATCTGGAGTAAGGGGTGAGGGTACGTATTAGGAAGCTCTTTTGATCGAACACCTAATCCCGCCTGCCTCGATAGCGGCCTCTACTAATGATTAGGGAAGTTATTCGTACTTGATATATCGTCGGTTATATGCATGCAATGCAACATCCAAGTTTTAATCCTAGCATATGAGAATTACTAAGTCGGTTGACACGTAATTTAGCAAACAATTGGGTCGAAGTAGGATTTAATGCTCATTTACATTTGAGAACATACAAACCATAAAAGAAATACAATAATTATGAATTACAATAATGAAAATTACATTAATTACAACGGAATAGGCGACATGGATAATTTGAGAAAAAGAGAAATAAAGAACGAAATAAATTAACGAACGAAACAGCGTGATATTACGGATAATAGTTAGTTAATATGTAAACTAATTACACGACGTCAAGGCAGAAACGGAGTTCAGGGACGAACTCGATCGAAACAAAGCAGCAGCAGAGTCGCGTCCTTGAATAGGCGCAGCAGACACTGCGTCTGTTCCGTGGCTCAGTTCTGGCTGTGAAGCCGTAATTGCAAGCCGTTAATGTTAATTGGTGATTTTAATGATCAATTGACGATATTTACTCGAATGGAAGTGATTAATAGGTTATTTAACATGTGATTGGGTCATGAAAACAGTAAAACTTGAATGAGACGGATTGAAACGAATTATTTACACGATGGAATAATGACAGAAGTGAAAAATATTAATGAGTCAAACAAATTAAATCAACTAATTAAGTTAAATACAATGGATTAATGACGAATATACGATGAACATGTGAATAAACAGATGAAAACTATATCAAAGATGAATTCCAGAAACCCAATATGAACAAATTGAATCTCTACAACCCGGAATTGAATTTAATGACGAAAACCCGCAAATATTGGATTATTAGGGATTTAAGTCGGATTTGTGATGATTAAAGCATATTAATGATGATGATTATAATATACATGTGAATTATATGCTATGATGATGAAGAATTAACAAACAAACGAAACAAATAAAGATTTTGGACGAATAACAGAGGACGAACGAAGAAGAAAGGAAGCAGGAACTGCGGCAGCCTCACGAAGAGGCGCAGGCGAGAATCGCGCTCCTTCAAGAGGCGCAGCGATTCTTTGCGTCCTTTCTCGACGGTTATCTACTGGAAATCCGTAAAAAGAGGTTTTAAAGCATGGTTTTAGAAATCGGTTTTAATGGTATTTTCGACGTAAACCTTACAATTGACGATGATACAATAAATAAATACAATAAATAAAAGAGAGATTACACCCTCAGACTTACATGTTGACGAAACGAGAAGGACTAAGATATCGATTAGTGATGCTCGACGCGAATGCAAAGAAAGTGCCCTCGTAAGAGGAAAACGATTAATTAATTAAGTTGATTGAGTGTAGTTGGTCAAATTGGTCGGTCATGCAAACGGGGAGGCTGGTACTCAGAAGGATCCGAGCTTACATGGTCGAAAGTTCAAGCACGTAGACGCCAAAAGTAAGAACAAAGTCTAGAATGCAAAGGGAGAAGAGAAGGGCGGACACTCGCGTGAGAAATATGAGGAGCGAAAGCTCCTATTTATACTAATCACACGACGGAATTAGGGTTTCGGAGACTCTTTGGAAGTGAATCTTGGAAAGATATGAAAAAGATACGAGAAACATGCAGAAAAGGGCCTGGGAAGAGGCGCAGCGCCCATCGCGTCTCTTGGAAGAGGCGCAAAGACTGCTGCGTCTATTCCCAAGTGGTTTCCTCCTACGAAGAAATATTTACGTGTTTGAGTTATGGTAGGACGGAAATAATCCGGTTTTCCTTAATATCTTATGTGAATATTACGGAAATTGCTTACTAAAAGATAAAATTTATGAAATATGGAATAGAAATATCCTAACATTCCGAACATTCGATTTGGGATTTAACGGTTATCGAAAAATGGAGACGGTTTTAGGCCTTGGACTCCGAATGTACTCTAATTATCAAAAACGACCGTATCGGGACGTAGATGACAACTAAGAGGTAGACATTAATATTTGAGCAATCACTTGACGATAATCTTACGAATTGTCACAAATCGCTCCGCGTATCAAACATGCGGCCCAATCATCACCGGGTGGTTCGCGGGAGGTGCAGAAATGAGGTATCTACAGAGCCCCCACTTTGACTGAGGCTTGTACAAGGCGAAAGTCAAAGTATAGCCATCAGGTCAATCGAAGATTACAACCTGACGACTATGGCGACGCGAGGCGGCTCAAGGGGTCTGAACCAAGGACCTGTCGTCGGGAACATTTTAGAGTCTGTCGACTATCGGGGAGGGTCGTTTAAAGTCCATTAGATTACGTAAGGAGGCTCGCCAGCCATAAGGAGAGACCATACCTGAGACTTCTTCCTCGAGATGCTTCCGGAGGTGCGTAGGAGCTAAGGTTGAGACCTAAAGGATATATAAGGATTGGTACTAGGGTGTGGGACCCTAAAGGAAAGCATCGACGGGAGTGAGGCCTAATGTAAGTTCAACTTAAAAGGGGTAACCAAGGTTTGGGTATAGGAACTCTATTGGTTTGGGAATTTGAAGGCTTATGAACCTAAAAGGATTGGGATCCTATAGTTAAAAAGTCCTAATTTCGAGTTTACGAACCTAAAAAAACTTTGGGGTTTGGGAACTTCTGGAGAACGACACCCTTGTCGCACTCCGCGGGGAAACAAGAAACATTGAGAGTAGCAGGACACAGGCGGGAGCTGCTGAGAGAAAACTGCTTTTGGTAGTCTTCGGGAAATAATTGCGAGTAGCAGGACACAGACGGGAACTGCTGGGAGGAAATCTGCTTAGGTAGATCGTCAATCCTTACGTCTTGAGAGAGACAGTATGTCCGCTTACTCTCGCTAGAGACACGATTGGGAATTGATTCTTCTTGTCATGAGAGGGAAAGTATATCCGCTTACTCTCGCTGGAGACATAATGAAGGTGTGTCAAATTCTGTGAAGGAACCAATGCTCGTTGCGACAAGCAGAAGGTCTTGGAAGGAATGAATGATGTGCGGCAGTCTGCTGCGGGCTTGGAAATGCGGGCCGAAACGAAAGAAAATCGTCAAACGGACCAAAAGAATGAAAATAGCATCGGGGAAGAGGCGCACCAAAGATGGGCCCACAAATAACGAATTCATAACGGATTTTTGAAAATCCGTATAGAGGGAACAAAAGGAAAAGGCGCAGCAAGAGCTGCGTCTCTTGGAAGAGGCGCAGCGCCTGCTGCGTCTATTCCCCAATTTGGCTTTCCTGCGTAAAAACGCGAAAATCAGGAGGCTTTATTCATTTTTATTCGAAACATAAATCTCTCATTTCTCTCTCAAATCTTCACCATTTCCGCCAAGGTTTGATTCAAAAGCTTGCATTAAAGATGACTAATCGAGGTATGTGTCTCAATCTTGCATCAATCTTCTACATTTGTCCAATTGTGAGCCGAAAAATCTAGGGTTTTGCGACCCATTTGCTCGAAAATTTGGGGCTTTTCCCCCAAATGATTCCGCTTTGTCAAATTGACACTAGAAATGGATAGTAGGTAGTGTTAGGAACACAACCATATATTTGTTTCTAATTTCCATCAAATTTTGAGCCTTTGAATGAACTTTGAGACGGTTTTACAGCTGAACCGTAAATTGCTTCGAAAATAGCCTTAGGACTGCCCATTTGTAATGAAACTTGATATTTAGGATCCTTGAATGATGGGTAAACTTTCTACCATCTCGTAATTTTGGTTTGTGACAGCTTTTTCAGGACACCTTTCTAGGGCATAATCGCCGTTATAGCGAAATGCTGTCGAAATTTCGACTCGAATCCGGAACTAGGCTTCGAATTAGGCTTGACTTGACCCAATTTATCACATGAGTGGTCGGGTTGGTGGGAATATGGCCAAGGATGGCGACAAGAGCGGCTTCAGGGCTTCCGAAGGCTCGAAAATCCCTTAACCAAGGCTCGTCGTCATGTGACGCGGCCTGAATTTGCTTTAATGTTGTAGGTGATGAGGCTTCTACTTCCGGGAGAGCTCCCATGGAGATCGACGCTGCTACTGTCGAGGAGGCTTTAGAGCAGGCCTTCACCGCTGCGGTGATGGCTGCTGGGGACGAGCTTCACGAGGAGGAGGCCGTTGAGGAGGAGGAGGCCCCGAGACGGGCCAACGTCGGACGAGGAGGTCGTCAGCTGAGAGGAGCTCCTGCGTGGACTGAGAATTGGGAGAGTAGGCACCTGGTGTGGGCTGCAGAGGGTCACCTGTCCTACAGGACGGTGAAGAGTTTGGTAAATAGGGATTCACTACTCACTACTCATCGTCTTTCGTTTATTTGTCCAAATTTCTTTCAAATTTCCTTTCAAAACTAAAGATAGCTTTGTTTCAAATCATAATAGGAGGCCGGGAACATCAGGTCGTTCTCGGGTTACACGACGGCGATGGAGCACTATGAGCGGCTGTCGGCGGAGGAGAGGGCCATGATCGAGCGTGGAGCGTTCGGTCCTTTGGTTCAGGTCTGGAGGGATATCGCGAAGAGGAAGTTGCGGGCTAACCTTAGCCTGGTCCGTGCTTTCTTGGACCGATTCTGGGATACGACTTCCACGTTTCACACGCCTTTTGGTGAGGTGGGAGTCACTTTGGAGGATTACGGCATGATTTTTGGTCTGCCGTGCGGGACCGAGGAGGTGGTGTGGCCGGAGACTGCCATGAGGGCGGACTCGGCTGAGGCGAGGAGATTGATCGGCTGGAACTTGTCGCCGAAGGCTGTTACAGTGCCGGGTTTGATACCCAGTTGTTACGTTCAAGTGATTATTCTGCTCGATCGATTGAGTTGGCCATCGGGAGCTATGATTCGTCATGTGGGTTTGATTTAGATGACGATTTTGACGATGACAATGGATACGGTGAGTCTCCCCTATTCAAAGCCGAGTTGGATGCGCTTGAGGCTGAGATTTACGGGGCGAATTCCACTGAGGGCGATGAAAGGACATCTGAGTCGGTATTTGCTCCTAGCACGGATGAGGTATTACATTCTTTTGTCAATGATTCCATTGTTGAGAGCAACCAACCTGAGGTAGTAAACGATAATTTTATTATTGTTTGTTTTAATAGTATATTGCCTCGTTTAACTCGCGCTATTTCTTTTAATGATATACCACCTCCTATGTGGACGAATAAATTAGAAATTTTTCACCATCCTTGTCGTCTTAAAATTGTTAATCTAAATCGGGACCTAGATTTATCATCTATTGCTCCCGCGCTCCTTTATTTTGTGGATAAATTTAGGAGCCCGCATAGGAAATTTGTTAGACTTAAACGGTTTTATAATTTTATTTCCTATTTCTTCATTCCACTTTGGTGCTACTTATGCTTTTGTGTAGCACATGCGCAGATTTATGATTTAATGCTGCGCGCTTTGAGCTGTTTTGATTGTGACTAATTAGAGAGGCTCAAAGAAAAGAAGGTCGAGCTGGGACCTGACTGAAGCTAGCGCTACCCAGGAGGCAACCCGGCGATTTTATTTTGCATTTTTATTTTATTTCAGTTGTAATAAATGGTTTTTATACCATAGACGATCTCAGTATGCTTGTCTTGTTAGTTTGCGGGCTGTTTTTAATTGCATTTTGCAGAAACACGCTGAGAATCACTCGATCGAGTAGTTTTTCTACTTGATCGAGCACTATTGCTAACGAATTCACTAGATCGAGTGAAATACCTGCTCGATCGACCACCTGCAAGATGAGAAACTACTCGATCGACCTAAAGTCCTTTCGATCGAGCGGTTTTTGGATGCCCATTCACGCTTTTGACTTGAATTAGCTTCCTGAGACGGTTTTCCGGGCCATTAGCAACCTCCCATGTTCATGGTCGGTTTGGGGAGGTCCCTTTATTCGCGCATTTTGTGAGTTTTTTTCCGCATTTACTCTCTTTCTCTTTCAGTTTGCATTTCCTTTCCATGTTTTGGTACAATGGGGGCATTGTACGGGTTGGTTTGGGGAGGTTATGCATCCATATTTGTGTCTGCATATTGTTTTTATTGCATTTCAGTTATCACATTTAATTTATGTTTGCATTGTTGTTTATTTTCGTTAAAATTCAAAAAATTCAATAAAAATCAGAAAATTGTTAAAAATTCAAAAAATTTCACGTTTAATTTAGCATATAGGTTGAGTCGGAACGGTAGATTTCAGTGATGAAATTGCACTGCAATTGTCTTTTTGCTTAAGCCTTGCATTATACTATTATTCTTTTAGCTTTGTCTTATTGCATAATCTACGAGTTAATGTTTAATTTAGTTGAACGAATAGACTTGACCTGAAATTTTGGCAACCCACTTATAATTTCTAAGGAATTAGAGCCGTATAAACCGGTGTCATTTGTGACCGGTTTCATGTAGGATTGTGAGTAGTTACTCCTTGCATAGCATGTATCATCAATTTGCACGTATATGAAATTCAATTGCTTTTTGTCTACATACATTCGGGTTAGTGGTTGGTGTCACATGCAGGGAGGTGCTTACAATTTCCCTTTCTTTCATTTTTACCCATTTAACTCCACATTAGCCAAATTTGCCTATTGACCCTTAACTACATTCCAAATTTAGCCTGCCTTGTCAAGCTAGTTTAGATTGTTTTTGCGGTATATTGTTTATTGTATCAAGTTTGGCTTATATCTATTGTTTTGGAGTTGGTATTTATGAAGAAAAGGAGGAAAATAGAAAAAAAAAAAGAGCTGAAAAAACGTGAAAAAGAAAGAAAGAAGAAAAGAAGAAAGTTGAAAAAAAGTTGAAAAAAAAAGAAGAAACCGAGAAAAAAGAAATAGAAAAAAAAAAGAGAAAAAAAATGTTGTTTGGTTGACGGTTTCTGCTCCTATGATCTATCTTACATTATTTGAGGAGTATGTTTGGTTTGGGTTGGTGAGTTTGTGCCAAATGAAGGGCATGTATTTATTCATAATTGAGTTGGAAGGGGATATGTCTCATATGGTTCTGTTTAGGTACTAGCTTGATCACCTATACCTCCACATTCCCATAATATAATGTTTTGCCTTTTCTTACCCATTGCCTCACTTTACCATATTTTTGTAAGCCCTCGGCTGTGACAGGACCTTGTTTGGTTGGAATGTATGTACGGTAGCTAGAATTGTCTATCATATTAGTTGCATGCATGTTTATGTGGGTCGTAGTCTAGGTGAGCGACTATTTTTCTTTCTCTCTTACATATATTTGTTCACCCTTTGCTTCATGAGAGAAGAGTGACCCGTGAGAGTCCGATTTTAAAGGTCTTGCAAGGTCGACGGTTCAGCTTTATTATAAACATCCTATAACTCGTTTGCATTTGACTGTTTAGCTATAAGTGTTAGTTTGTTTGCATTAAATTGGCTTAAGTGGGCATTTGTAGCTAGCTCTGAGTTATCTTTTCCGTTCCATTAGTTTGCATTTAGTTTACTCGAGGACGAGTAAAGGTTTGGTTTGGGGAGATTTGATACGTGCATTTTATATAGTCTTATTAGCCTATTTTATGCACGTATTTCTATGCTTTTATCGTGGTTTTATGCTACGAAATGCCCCGAATATGCTACTTTGGTTTGTTTTGTCTTATTTGCAGGAATGAACCCAAAAGTAGTGAAATCAAGCCTTATACCGTCCTTTTAGCATGCATTTGGAGGAAGAGTGAATTTAGAGCGGGAATGAAGCTATTTTGAGATGCGCAAAGAAGAAAGATAGCTAGGCGAGCAAAGGAAAAACTTCTAATTGCTAGTGCCTACTTTGGAGAGCCGTATCTCGGGTTCTACAACAGATATTCAGGTGATTCAAATTGGAGATGAACGTTTGTCCTTTTAGCTTTCCAATGCCACCGGAATCACCCTGTTTGACCAAGTAACGAAGAAATGGCAGCCGTTTGAAGTTCAGTGCGCAAAGCAGGAAACTGTCGCTGGAAAGTACTCGATCGAGTAGATTTATGGTCGATCCAGCCCTTTTTCTACTCGATCGAGTAGATTCAATTTGTAGTTGCTCGATCGAGTAGATTTTCTACTCGATCGAGTGGTTTAAGCTTTAGTTGCTCGATCGAGTGGTTTTATTCCACTCGATCGAGTGGATTTTGCTATGGGTGGGCTTTTAGCTTATTTCCGTCATTAGGTTAATTAATAATCCTATTTTCTTATAAATAGGAGTTAGGACGTGAGTATTAGGGGCTTCTCCTCTCTAATTATCTCCTAAACACTCATTTACTTTTGTTCTTCCCTATTTCCGGATTTATTTCAGTATCATTTCTCTTCCCTTTTATTCTTCCTTGTTCCTTTATTGCTTTTATTGTTTCTCCTTTTAGTTGCCATGTCTTATGTTATTAGATTAGCAATTGCTAGTGTAGTACCCCGAGCCATGTGTAGCTAATTTCCTTAGTATGTTAGGATTAGGGAAGCCGTGGTAGCATGTTTTAATTGACTTGAATAGATTAGTCTTGCGATAAGAATTGTATTAGGCAATTTAATTGTTATCGTCTCGAATGAATGCATGCGGGAGACCAATAAATCTAGTTAACCCCGACCTGGATCGAAAGATTGGAAGGGAAGGCTTGCTTAATTACAATAGGGTATCGTAGTGAGGGCGAAAGCTAAGCTATTTACGCTCTAGGGCGGTTTAAGGACCGAAAGGTGACGACCATAACTCTTCATATCAATAGTTTAATCGTCTCAGTATTCCCGATAGTATAGCTACCACGGTGGACCGACTCCTAGCATATTTTCTTTCTCTTATTGTTAATTTCTTTTACCCCTTTTCTCTTGCCTTTAGCCTCGTAGTCTAGTTAGTCCAATTCAATCAAACCCCAAAGATTGTGACATTAGACAGATAGAATAGACAAGTAGATAGTACACCGCCTCCCCGTGGAGATCGACCCTACTTACCGCCGACTTCATTAGTAGTACTTAGGTATTTTATTTTTGGTACGAAACGACAAAGATCAAATTTTGGGGCCGTTGTCGGGGAGGTAATCTATTTATTTATTTGTTTCATTTTATCTGTTTTTAGCCCTGTGATTTTTCCCTTGAGGCCGTTTTAATCTTTTGTTTAGTGCTGTTTTGATAGGCCTTACAGGTACTACCTAGACAGTTCTAGGTGAAAGACCGTCAAAGGGAAGGCTTGAGTACCTTTGACCCATCACCAATGTCCTATTATATGGAACAGCCGGTGATTTATCAAGGAGATGTGGTGCTTCTGCTGGGCATAATGCGATCCTTTGTTTGGCGAGAGAAATGACGAAGTTTACGCGTTCAGGCAGCGTAGTCGAGTTAGTCAAGCAGCTGTAGTTGTGCCGCCACATCCATCCTATCAATGGCCACCGCAACAAGATCCTCCCGATATACAAGAAGAAGAATTTGCGGAGCTGAAATCTTTATTGGAGACACTTGCATCTCAAATGCAAGCTCAGCAAGATTATGATAGACAATTCTACTCGCGAGTTGATGAGCTCGAGTCTGTAGTTGCTCAGTTAGCAGCTGAGATGCAAGAAGAAGAGGTATACCTTGCTGAGAGCGGTCTTTCCCCTGAGGAAACCATGTTACCCAATGCTGAGGATGACCTCTATGACTCGGATGACGAGTTTCTATCTTATTTCAATGCCTCACGCGAAGATTTCAGCCAGACAGAGGAATCACTCGATCGAGTGACTAATATAGGTCGATCCAGTGATTTGCCAGGAGAAAGTGCTCGATCGAGTGATAATTCCACTCGATCGAGTGGAATTCAGGAGGAAGTTGGTCGATCGAGTGATTATTCTGCTCGATCGACTGAGTTGGCCATCGGGAGCTATGATTCGTCATGTGGGTTTGATTTAGATGACGATTTTGACCATGACAATGGATACGGTGAGTCTCCCCTATTCAAAGCCGAGTTGGATGCGCTTGAGGCTGAGATTTACGGGGCGAATTCCACTGAGGGCGATGAAAGGACATCTGAGTCGGTATTTGCTCCTAGCACGGATGAGGTATTACATTCTTTTGTCAGTGATTCCATTGTTGAGAGCAACCAACCTGAGGTAGTAAACGATAATTTTATTATTGTTTGTTTTAATAGTATATTGCCTCGTTTAACTCACGCTATTTCTTTTAATGATATACCCCCTCCTATGTGGACGAATAAATTAGAAATTTTTCACCATCCTTGTCGTCTTAAAATTGACCTTGATTTATCATCTATTGCTCCCGCGCTCCTTTATTTTGTGGATAAATTTAGGAGCTCGCATAAGAAATTTGTTAGACTTAAACGGTTTTATAATTTTATTTCCTATTTCTTCATTCCACTTTGGTGCTACTTATGCTTTTGTGTAGCACATGCGCAGATTTATGATTTAATGTCGCGCTTTGAGTCTGTTTTGATTGTGACTAATTAGAGAGGCTCAAAGAAAAGAAGGTCGAGCCGGGACTGACCGAAGCTAGCGCTACCCAGAGGCAACCCGCGATTTTATTTTGCATTTTTATTTTATTCATTGTAATAAATGGTTTTTATACCATAGACGAACTCGGATGCTTGTCTTGTTAGTTTGCGGGCTGTTTTTAATTGCATTTTGCGTAAACACGCCGAGAATCACTCGATCGAGTAGTTTTTCTTCGCTCGATCGAGCACTATTGTCGACGAATTCACTCGATCGAGTGAAATACCCGCCGATCGACCACCCGCAAGATGAGAAACTACTCGATCGACCTAAAGTCCTTTCGATCGAGCGGTTTTTGGATGCCCATTCACGCTTTTGACTTGAATTAGCTTCCTGAGACGGTTTTCCGGGCCATTAGCAACCTCCCATGTTCATGGTCGGTTTGGGGAGGTCCCTTTATTCGCGCATTTTGTGAGTTTTTTTCCGCATTTACTCTCTTTCTCTTTCAGTTTGCATTTCCTTTCCATGTTTTGGTACAATGGGGGCATTGTACGGGTTGGTTTGGGGAGGTTATGCATCCATATTTGTGTCTGCATATTGTTTTTATTGCATTTCAGTTATCACATTTAATTTATGTTTGCATTGTTGTTTATTTTCGTTAAAATTCAAAAAATTCAATAAAAATCAGAAAATTGTTAAAAATTCAAAAAATTTCACGTTTAATTTAGCATATAGGTTGAGTCGGAACGGTAGATTTCAGTGATGAAATTGCACTGCAATTGTCTTTTTGCTTAAGCCTTGCATTATACTATTATTCTTTTAGCTTTGTCTTATTGCATAATCTACGAGTTAATGTTTAATTTAGCTGAACGAATAGACTTGACCTGAAATTTTGGCAACCTGCTTATAATTTCTAAGAATTAGAGCCGTATAAACTGGTGTCATTTGTGACCAGTTTCATGTAGGATTGTGAGTAGTTACTCCTTGCATAGCATGTATCATCAATTTGCACGTATATGAAATTCAATTGCTTTTTGTCTACATACATTCGGGTTAGTGGTTGGTGTCACATGCAGGGAGGTGCTTACAATTTCCCTTTCTTTCATTTTTACCCATTTAACTCCACATTAGCCAAATTTGCCTATTGACCCTTAACTACATTCCAAATTTAGCCTGCCTTGTCAAGCTAGTTTAGATTGTTTTTGCGGTATATTGTTTATTGTATCAAGTTTGGCTTATATCTATTGTTTTGGAGTTGGTATTTATGAAGAAAAGGAGGAAAATAGAAAAAAAAAAAAAGAGCTGAAAAAACGTGAAAAAGAAAGAAAGAAGAAAAGAAGAAAGTTGAAAAAAAGTTGAAAAAAAAAGAAGAAACCAAGAAAAAAGAAATAGAAAAAAAAAAGAGAAAAAAAATGTTGTTTGGTTGACGGTTTCTGCTCCTATGATCTATCTTACATTATTTGAGGAGTATGTTTGGTTTGGGTTGGTGAGTTTGTGCCAAATGAAGGGCATGTATTTATTCATAATTGAGTTGGAAGGGGATATGTCTCATATGGTTCTGTTTAGGTACTAGCTTGATCACCTATACCTCCACATTCCCATAATATAATGTTTTGCCTTTTCTTACCCATTGCCTCACTTTACCATATTTTTGTAAGCCCTCGGCTGTGACAGGACCTTGTTTGGTTGGAATGTATGTACGGTAGCTAGAATTGTCTATCATATTAGTTGCATGCATGTTTATGTGGGTCGTAGTCTAGGTGAGCGACTATTTTTCTTTCTCTCTTACATATATTTGTTCACCCTTTGCTTCATGAGAGAAGAGTGACCCGTGAGAGTCCGATTTTAAAGGTCTTGCAAGGTCGACGGTTCAGCTTTATTATAAACATCCTATAACTCGTTTGCATTTGACTGTTTAGCTATAAGTGTTAGTTTGTTTGCATTAAATTGGCTTAAGTGGGCATTTGTAGCTAGCTCTGAGTTATCTTTTCCGTTCCATTAGTTTGCATTTAGTTTACTCGAGGACGAGTAAAGGTTTGGTTTGGGGAGATTTGATACGTGCATTTTATATAGTCTTATTAGCCTATTTTATGCACGTATTTCTATGCTTTTATCGTGGTTTTATGCTACGAAATGCCCCGAATATGCTACTTTGGTTTGTTTTGTCTTATTTGCAGGAATGAACCCAAAAGTAGTGAAATCAAGCCTTATACCGTCCTTTTAGCATGCATTTGGAGGAAGAGTGAATTTAGAGCGGGAATGAAGCTATTTTGAGATGCGCAAAGAAGAAAGATAGCTAGGCGAGCAAAGGAAAAACTTCTAATTGCTAGTGCCTACTTTGGAGAGCCGTATCTCGGGTTCTACAATAGATATTCAGGTGATTCCAATTGGAGATGAACGTTTGTCCTTTTAGCTTTCCAATGCCACCGGAATCACCCTGTTTGACCAAGTAACGAAGAAATGGCAGCCGTTTGAAGTTCAGTGCGCAAAGGAGGAAACTGTCGCTGGAAAGTACTCGATCGAGTAGATTTATGGTCGATCCAGCCCTTTTTCTACTCGATCGAGTAGATTCAATTTGTAGTTGCTCGATCGAGTAGATTTTCTACTCGATCGAGTGGTTTAAGCTTTAGTTGCTCGATCGAGTGGTTTTATTCCACTCGATCGAGTGGATTTTGCTATGGGCTGGGCTTTTTAGCTTATTTCCGTCATTAGGTTAATTAATAATCCTATTTTCTTATAAATAGGAGTTAGGACGTGAGTATTAGGGGGCTTCTCCTCTCTAATTATCTCCTAAACACTGTTACTTTTGTTCTTCCCTATTTCCGGATTTATTTCAGTATCATTTCTCTTCCCTTTTATTCTTCCTTGTTCCTTTATTGCTTTTATTGTTTCTCCTTTTAGTTGCCATGTCTTATGTTATTAGATTAGCAATTGCTAGTGTAGTACCCCGAGCCATGTGTAGCTAATTTCCTTAGTATGTTAGGATTAGGGAAGCCGTGGTAGCATGTTTTAATTGACTTGAATAGATTAGTCTTGCGATAAGAATTGTATTAGGCAATTTAATTGTTATCAGGTCGAATGAATGCATGCAGGAGACCAATAAATCTAGTTAACCCCGACCTGGATCGAAAGATTGGAAGGGAAGGCTTGCTTAATTACAATAGGGTATCGTAGTGAGGGCGAAAGCTAAGCTATTTACGCTCTAGGGCGGTTTAAGGACCGAAAGGTGACGACCATAACTCTTCATATCAATAGTTTAATCGTCTCAGTATTCCCGATAGTATAGCTACCACGGTGGACCGACTCCTAGCATATTTTCTTTCTCTTATTGTTAATTTCTTTTACCCCTTTTCTCTTGCCTTTAGCCTCAGTAGTCTAGTTAGTCCAATTCAATCAAACCCCCAGCATTGTGACATTAGACAGATAAATAGACAAGTAGATAGTACACCGCCTCCCTGTGGAGATCGACCCTACTTACCGCTGACTTCTGTTAGTAGTACTTAGGTATTTTATTTTTGGTACGAAACGACAGTATCAAATTTTGGGGCCGTTGTCGGGGAGGTAATCTATTTATTTATTTGTTTCATTTTATCTGTTTTTAGCCCCAGGGGATTTTTCCCTTGAGGCCGTTTTAATCTTTTGTTTAGTGCTGTTTTGATAGGCCTTACAGGTACTACCTAGACAGTTCTAGGTGAAAGACCGTCAAAGGGAAGGCTTGAGTACCTTTGACCCATCACCAATGTCCTATTATATGGAACAGTGGTGATTTATCAAGCGGGAGATGTGGTGCTTCTTTGGGCATAATGCGATCCTTTGTTTGGCGAGAGAATGACGAAGTTTACGCGTTCGAGCAGCGTAGTCGAGTTAGTCAAGCAAACTTGTAGTTGTGCCGCCACATCCATCCTATCAATGGCCACCGCAACAAGATCCTCCCGATATACAAGAAGAAGAATTTGCG
Organism: Silene latifolia; assembly: GCF_048544455.1. Lineage (NCBI taxonomy): Eukaryota > Viridiplantae > Streptophyta > Magnoliopsida > Caryophyllales > Caryophyllaceae > Silene > Silene latifolia. The sequence continues at coordinate 96,292,824 of NC_133527.1, forward strand.
GAGCTGAAATCTTTATTGGAGACACTTGCATCTCAAATGCAAGCTCAGCAAGATTATGATAGACAATTCTACTCGCGAGTTGATGAGCTCGAGTCCGTAGTTGCTCGGTTAGCACCGAGATGCAAGAAGAAGAGGTATACCTTGCTGAGAGCGGTCTTTCCCCTGAGGAAACCATGTTACCCAATGCTGAGGATGACCTCTATGACTCGGATGACGAGTTTCTATCTTATTTCAATGCCTCACGCGAAGATTTCAGCCAGACAGAGGAATCACTCGATCGAGTGACTAATATAGGTCGATCCAGTGATTTGCCAGGAGAAAGTGCTCGATCGAGTGATAATTCCACTCGATCGAGTGGAATTCAGGAGGAAGTTGGTCGATCGAGTGATTATTCTGCTCGATCGACTGAGTTGGCCATCGGGAGCTATGATTCGTCATGTGGGTTTGATTTAGATGACGATTTTGACGATGACAATGGATACGGTGAGTCTCCCCTATTCAAAGCCGAGTTGGATGCGCTTGAGGCTGAGATTTACGGGGCGAATTCCACTGAGGGCGATGAAAGGACATCTGAGTCGGTATTTTCTCCTAGCACGGATGAGGTATTACATTCTTTTGTCAGTGATTCCATTGTTGAGAGCAACCAACCTGAGGTAGTAAACGATAATTTTATTATTGTTTGTTTTAATAGTATATTGCCTCGTTTAACTCACGCTATTTCTTTTAATGATATACCCCCTCCTATGTGGACGAATAAATTAGAAATTTTTCACCATCCTTGTCGTCTTAAAATTGACCTTGATTTATCATCTATTGCTCCCGCGCTCCTTTATTTTGTGGATAAATTTAGGAGCTCGCATAAGAAATTTGTTAGACTTAAACGGTTTTATAATTTTATTTCCTATTTCTTCATTCCACTTTGGTGCTACTTATGCTTTTGTGTAGCACATGCGCAGATTTATGATTTAATGCTGCGCGCTTTGAGCTGTTTTGATTGTGACTAATTAGAGAGGCTCAAAGAAAAGAAGGTCGAGCTGGGACCTGACTGAAGCTAGCGCTACCCAGGAGGCAACCCGGCGATTTTATTTTGCATTTTTATTTTATTCAGTTGTAATAAATGGTTTTTATACCATAGACGAACTCAGTATGCTTGTCTTGTTAGTTTGCGGGCTGTTTTTAATTGCATTTTGCAGAAACACGCTGAGAATCACTCGATCGAGTAGTTTTTCTGCTCGATCGAGCACTATTGCTGACGAATTCACTCGATCGAGTGAAATACCTGCTCGATCGACCACCTGCAAGATGAGAAACTACTCGATCGACCTAAAGTCCTTTCGATCGAGCGGTTTTTGGATGCCCATTCACGCTTTTGACTTGAATTAGCTTCCTGAGACGGTTTTCCGGGCCATTAGCAACCTCCCATGTTCATGGTCGGTTTGGGGAGGTCCCTTTATTCGCGCATTTTGTGAGTTTTTTTCCGCATTTACTCTCTTTCTCTTTCAGTTTGCATTTCCTTTCCATGTTTTGGTACAATGGGGGCATTGTACGGGTTGGTTTGGGGAGGTTATGCATCCATATTTGTGTCTGCATATTGTTTTTATTGCATTTCAGTTATCACATTTAATTTATGTTTGCATTGTTGTTTATTTTCGTTAAAATTCAAAAAATTCAATAAAAATCAGAAAATTGTTAAAAATTCAAAAAATTTCACGTTTAATTTAGCATATAGGTTGAGTCGGAACGGTAGATTTCAGTGATGAAATTGCACTGCAATTGTCTTTTTGCTTAAGCCTTGCATTATACTATTATTCTTTTAGCTTTGTCTTATTGCATAATCTACGAGTTAATGTTTAATTTAGCTGAACGAATAGACTTGACCTGAAATTTTGGCAACCTGCTTATAATTTCTAAGAATTAGAGCCGTATAAACTGGTGTCATTTGTGACCAGTTTCATGTAGGATTGTGAGTAGTTACTCCTTGCATAGCATGTATCATCAATTTGCACGTATATGAAATTCAATTGCTTTTTGTCTACATACATTCGGGTTAGTGGTTGGTGTCACATGCAGGGAGGTGCTTACAATTTCCCTTTCTTTCATTTTTACCCATTTAACTCCACATTAGCCAAATTTGCCTATTGACCCTTAACTACATTCCAAATTTAGCCTGCCTTGTCAAGCTAGTTTAGATTGTTTTTGCGGTATATTGTTTATTGTATCAAGTTTGGCTTATATCTATTGTTTTAGAGTTGGTATTTATAAAGAAAAGGAGGAAAATAGAAAAAAAAAGAGCTGAAAAAACGTGAAAAAGAAAGAAAGAAGAAAAGAAGAAAGTTGAAAAAAAGTTGAAAATAAAAGAAGAAACCGAGAAAAAAGAAATAGAAAAAAAAAAGAGAAAAAAAATGTTGTTTGGTTGACGGTTTCTGCTCCTATGATCTATCTTACATTATTTGAGGAGTATGTTTGGTTTGGGTTGGTGAGTTTGTGCCAAATGAAGGGCATGTATTTATTCATAATTGAGTTGGAAGGGGATATGTCTCATATGGTTCTGTTTAGGTACTAGCTTGATCACCTATACCTCCACATTCCCATAAATGTTTTGCCTTTTCTTACCCATTGCCTCACTTTACCATATTTTTGTAAGCCCTCGGCTGTGACAGGACCTTGTTTGGTTGGAATGTATGTACGGTAGCTAGAATTGTCTATCATATTAGTTGCATGCATGTTTATGTGGGTCGTAGTCTAGGTGAGCGACTATTTTTCTTTCTCTCTTACATATATTTGTTCACCCTTTGCTTCATGAGAGAAGAGTGACCCGTGAGAGTCCGATTTTAAAGGTCTTGCAAGGTCGACGGTTCAGCTTTATTATAAACATCCTATAACTCGTTTGCATTTGACTGTTTAGCTATAAGTGTTAGTTTGTTTGCATTAAATTGGCTTAAGTGGGCATTTGTAGCTAGCTCTGAGTTATCTTTTCCGTTCCATTAGTTTGCATTTAGTTTACTCGAGGACGAGTAAAGGTTTGGTTTGGGGAGATTTGATACGTGCATTTTATATAGTCTTATTAGCCTATTTTATGCACGTATTTCTATGCTTTTATCGTGGTTTTATGCTACGAAATGCCCCGAATATGCTACTTTGGTTTGTTTTGTCTTATTTGCAGGAATGAACCCAAAAGTAGTGAAATCAAGCCTTATACCGTCCTTTTAGCATGCATTTGGAGGAAGAGTGAATTTAGAGCGGGAATGAAGCTATTTTGAGATGCGCAAAGAAGAAAGATAGCTAGGCGAGCAAAGGAAAAACTTCTAATTGCTAGTGCCTACTTTGGAGAGCCGTATCTCGGGTTCTACAACAGATATTCAGGTGATTACAATTGGAGATGAAAGTTTGTCCTTTTAGCTTTCCAATGCCACCAGAATCACCCTGTTTGACCAAGTAACGAAGAAATGGCAGCCGTTTGAAGTTCAGTGCGCAAAGCAGGAAACTGTCGCTGGAAAGTACTCGATCGAGTAGATTTATGGTCGATCGAGCCCTTTTTCTACTCGATCGAGTAGATTCAATTTGTAGTTGCTCGATCGAGTAGATTTTCTACTCGATCGAGTGGTTTAAGCTTTAGTTGCTCGATCGAGTGGTTTTATTCCACTCGATCGAGTGGATTTTGCTATGGGCTGGGCTTTTTAGCTTATTTCCGTCATTAGGTTAATTAATAATCCTATTTTCTTATAAATAGGAGTTAGGACGTGAGTATTAGGGGGCTTCTCCTCTCTAATTATCTCCTAAACACTGTTACTTTTGTTCTTCCCTATTTCCGGATTTATTTCAGTAACATTTCTCTTCCCTTTTATTCTTCCTTGTTCCTTTATTGCTTTTATTGTTTCTCCTTTTAGTTGCCATGTCTTATGTTATTAGATTAGCAATTGCTAGTGTAGTACCCCGAGCCATGTGTAGCTAATTTCCTTAGTATGTTAGGATTAGGGAAGCCGTGGTAGCATGTTTTAATTGACTTGAATAGATTAGTCTTGCGATAAGAATTGTATTAGGCAATTTAATTGTTATCAGGTCGAATGAATGCATGCAGGAGACCAATAAATCTAGTTAACCCCGACCTGGATCGAAAGATTGGAAGGGAAGGCTTGTTTAATTACAATAGGGTATTGTAGTGAGGGCGAAAGCTAAGCTATTTACGCTCTAGGGCGGTTTAAGGACCGAAAGGTGACGACCATAGCTCTTCTTATCAATAGTTTAATCGTCTCAGTATTCCCGATAGTATAGCTACCACGGTGGACCGACTCCTAGCATATTTTCTTTCTCTTATTGTTAATTTCTTTTACCCCTTTTCTCTTGCCTTTAGCCTCAGTAGTCTAGTTAGTCCAATTCAATCAAACCCCCAGCATTGTGACATTAGACAGATAAATAGACAAGTAGATAGTACACCGCCTCCCTATGGAGATCGACCCTACTTACCGCTGACTTCTGTTAGTAGTACTTAGGTATTTTATTTTTGGTACGAAACGACAGTATCAGTGATGCTGAAACCTACAAACAAACAAACCCAAACAAACAAACCACAAGAATAACAGCAGAATAACACAAAAAGAATAACAGAAAATAAAAACAGGAAAAACACTACAATGACAGGAAGAGTAACGCTACAATGACACCATAAGACCAGTATAACAGCGGAATAACAGAAGTACTGAAAAGTGAAGACAACACGAACAAACACAAAAACCCTAGAAAAGCACATTAAACAATTAAAACATGACAAATAACATGACAACAAACTAAGCGCTAGAATAACAGCAGAATAACACAAAAAGTAAAGTGTGTAGAGATCGATATTAAAATACTTAATACAACTCGTCAACTAGAACATGCAAATCACTTAAAAATAATAGAAAACTGCAGAAACGACTAGAACATGCAAATCACTTCAGGAAAAATCAGAAATTCAAAAATGCAGCATGATATTACAATGAAGAAACTGCATAAACGCAATAACGACATTAAAATACTCGATTAAGTAAACCTAGCGATAAGTAAACTGAAAAAAGGAATAAAAAATCATACAAAAGCATGAAATAAAACAAAATAACAGAATAAAAGAGGAAAACGTCATGAAATTACCTTCAATCGGAAGAAAGATGATCAACGGCGAAGAGAAAACAGGAGAAAACACGAAGGTGACGAACGGTTGAAGAACAATAACACAAGAATAATAGAAGAGAGAGAAATGCTTGCAGTTAAAAATGATTATATAGACGTTTTGCAGTAATAGGGAGTATTAATTAGAGAGGGAAACAGTTAGAATAGTAAATGACAGAAAGAAAAGAGAGAGAGAGAAAGAAAAAAAAAAAAGAGAAAATAAACTAAATAACAATGCTTTTATATGACAACTAAGATTAATCTTGGCCACTCATCTGTAATTTAATCTAATGGATGAGATTTCCCCAACTCATAACTCACCATAAGAACCAAAATCACCAAATCTAATCTCTCTCTCTCTCTCTCTCTCTCTCTCTCTCTATATATATATATATATATATATATATATATATATATATATATATATATATATATATATATATATATATATAGGGTTAGGATCCGGTGAGAACCACTAACATAATGAGAACCGTGGGAACCCGTACTAAATCTCCAACAAATCTTGTTCCAAAAGTTTTGATGGATAGTTTACCCTTAGTTTAGTTCATTCAAACACATTTTTAGTGTAGTTAAACAAAAATTATTGATTTTATTAACAAAATATAAACTTAATGTACAAATATACAATTAGGTATACTAAAACGGCTATAGATGCACGAAAACAAATACTAGGTGCATGAAAATTGTTACATGCACAGAAATTGATTACTAGTTGCATGAAAATAACAGGCTCTAAGTGGACGAAAACGAGTTCTAAGTGCGTGAAAATTGTCAGATATATGAAAATGAGTAGTAGGTGCATGAAAATTAATAAAATGTATCTCGCCTCGATTTCCGTCACTGGTTTATACTTTTTAGAGCAAGAAATATGTTATCTAGCCATAAAATCCTATGCCAAATCCAAAAATATCATTCTTGTTTTTTTAAAAAAAATCCATAAGGTGGAGTTCTCAAGGTTCTCATTATGTTAGTGGTTCTCACTGGATCCCAAATCTATATATATATATATATATATATATACACACACACACACACACACACACACACACACACACACACACACACACACACACACACACACACACACACACACACACATAGTAATCATACATATTTTGAGAGGATATCAATGTGATGAATGAATAGAAGTCAAAGCTTGGAACTATCAATTGTCACGACGCTTCGGTGGCCGGTCGCACTCCTAAGAATGGACAGTTAGAATCTCCATATGATAAGGCCATCAAAGAGAAAATTGTAAGTTTGAATAAATATGTCACTCCTACCACTGGTGGTCGGTTATATACTTGTGAGTTTAAATAAAATTTAGTTTCATAATGGTTTTTTGTGTATGTAGAGGATCTGTGAGAAGGAGGTAGAGGAAGGAAAATGGAAGCCCCAAGGACGTGATGACATTCTTGCTAGGGCAATCGGCCAAGCAGAGCATCCAGGTCGTGTGAGAGTGGTATCGATGCATGTTGGTATCACTAAGTATTTTGGGAAAACTACTCGAAGGACAATGAGTGGTGATGATAGGGTATATAAATAATGTATTTTATTCAACAGAATTTATAAATATATATGCTGAAATTATACTACTTATTTTAATCATATTCATTTCTACTATACAACTACAAACAATGGCCATGTTGATACTCCAAATGGTGGAAACAGGGGATAAGCCATCTGAAGAACAGTTGGTTATGGTTCGGCAAGTCATAAAGGAAGCAGGGGACGAGAAGGAAAAAGCGGACATGCGAACTGAGGATGATATGGCAAAGGAGAATAAGGTGGGAGCCAAAGACATGTCAAAGGATCAAGATCAGGTAGTTGAAGAGGAAGCCATGAAGGTCGTGCGAGAGGAGGTGGAGGTAGTTGATGATGACACGTTCTTATTATCTCCAAATCTGGCTTTTGACGAGGTATTAGCTACTACGACTAGTTTATAATTGTTGTATACATACTAATTAATTAAATTTGTTAATTAAAGTAGTGCATGTATATATACTAATTAATTAAAAATATGAAGGGCGTTTGGAAGAAGCCTTGTGTTCTTTACTACAATGCCCCTATAGTACCATCTGGCAAAATTATTGTTGCTAGGGGAGCCGTGTTCTATTACGACCAGATTCAAGAAGTTGAGGTTCAAGGCATTGCCCTCCGTCAAAATTGGAGGAGAGTGGAAGTGACCCACTTATATATGGAGGAGTATGGTACTCTAATAGTACCACTTAGTGATAATTGGTGTTTGCAAGATGTTGTAGGTTGTATTGTACAATAGCCTGAAACATTCATTAATGTTGACATCTCCGGGGGTAGTTATGCTAAAGCTAACGCATTTTTTACAATGAACGCCTTTAAATTTATTAGGTTAACCTTATCTAACATAAAGTAAGTATTTTAATTTTACATTTGCAGGAGTTACACAAAGCCATTATGGCTGAAATTAGTACTACTACGTCAACACCCAAAGTCACTGATTCGACTGCCTCTGCACCCAAAATTCAAGAGGTAGTAATAATTTTAAAAATAGGTTGTGAGTTTTTTTGTTATTTAAATTATATATGACGTCTCGTGTAATGTATATATATATATATATATATATATATATATATATATTTCTAAATTGTAGACCGAGCTTAAATCAGACGACGTATATTATAAGCCATCTAATTTTACTGCACACAAGCCTGCTGTTCCTCTTAAAGTTAAATATCAGAGCGATGATTATAAGTAAAAATTGAATACTCCAACGCTCGTAGCTTTGCACTAGCTGGCTGAAAGGAAGGCAGCTACCGGGTATGTACACTACTACAATTTAAGGCTACGAGAATGCCACTTAGAGAACGGTTGATAGCGGAAGCGGTGTGTTACTTTTTTTTAGATATGGCGCGTATATATGACTCCAAAATAGAACGGTTGTTTTTTTTAACCGTTCTCTTAAATTAACAAAGAGACCGGTTAAAATTGACCAACCGTCTTAAAAGAATTTAGAAACCGGTTACCAGCTATAACCGTTCTAATTCTAAAAACAAAGAGGACGGTGGAACCTAATCACCTTTCTAATTGTGATTCACCGTTCCAAATTCTAATACTGTTCCATTACTTCTTTCAAACACCATTGCTTTCTCAAACTGTTCCATTGCTTCTTTCAAACACCAACCATCATCGTGTTTTCCCTATCTAGCACGGTCTCGCCATTGTTGTCCGTCTCGCTCGTACTCCGGCCACCACCTGGTTGTCCCTCGTCGCTCGCCTTTCTCGTTGCTGATCGTTCTTGGTGCTGGTAAGACCACTTTTCACTACTTTTTATTATTAGTTTATGTAGTCAAGATAATACTACAGTCCACATGATATTTTTCACTTAATTCATTAAATTGCTACTTTAATGAATTCAATTTATGGTCATGTATAATGAATTCAATTTGTGGTCATGTTAGGGTTAATATTTGGTGATGTTAGGGTAGCGATAACAATTTATTGGTTCACTTAATTGACGGTTTGGGGCAGGGATATGGTTAGGTTGATGGTGAGAAAGGGTTTACTGGATTTGTGCTTGGGTATTGGGTATTGGGTATTGGGTTTGGGGGAGATGATGGTTACGAGTATATGGGGAAGATGAAGGTTTGGTTGGGACAAAGGGTTTAAGCAATTTGCTCATCCAGGGAGGAAAAAAGTAAAATTGGTTGGGACCTAGTGGAATGAATCAGAACATGGAATCAGAAAGGCAAATCTTTTTTGAAGGCTATGATTTGCAGCATTCTGAACTTCAGGAAACTTTTTTGAAGACTGGTTAATGCAAAGTTTTTTGAAAACTCGTTTCCAGCGCTGGAAAATGCAGAAACTTTTTTTAAAAAAAATGAAAACGATTAATAAATAGTCACGTTAGGTCAAGGAAATCACCAAACAAATAAATTAGAACATGGACAAACCTCAGCCTTAGCATGAACAACTTCCTGTAGTTCATAGGAAAACAAAGAGTTGGACCGTTGTTGTATGATTTGCAGCATTTTGAACTTCAGGATGGTCATGGTGTGCATTAGTGTTGTGGGGTCCAGGAGAGGGAATGGTTCTGTGGAGTTAGTAGTCAATGGTCATGGTGTGCATTAGTGTTGTGGTGGTTTATGGTGGATTTTGGTTGCGATGATTGTCGTAGATGGAGTGGTGCTGTAGAGTTTGAAGTCAATGGCTATGGTTCTTACCTGTGAATTCAGTAATGATAGCTCGTACATCTTTTCCGTTAACTGATACTGATGTATTTTGTAGTCATCCTTTGTTAGTGCTCTATGTTTGCATGATGGATGTTCTTGTTTTTTTAATTGTTTTGTACTACTCCATTGTCTCCGTACATTACTAACTTAGATAGCTTGAAAAGTATTAGTTAGAAGTATTTACACTCTATATCATGTCTATTATCATATCAGGAGATGGTTTCATCTATGATTGTTCGCTTCAATTACCCCGAGTCTCTTGTATTTTGAATATACATTGTCTACATTTACCCTGGTGGGCTTGGTACCTAGTTATGCTTTCAGAGCAGTCTGGATGCCAATGACGCCTACCGCATTTGTGAAAAACCTTGCCATTCACGGTTCCTTTAATTTGTTGCTCAAGTGTTGTTTTACAAAATTTCTCCCCTTATATAATTCAAATCCTTACGGTTTCCTTATTTAGATGTCTCGCTAGTTCTGTATATTTTCTTATATGGTAAATTTTTAGCTTTGAATACAATCTGTGTGGAATTTCCCTTACTTTCCTTCCCCCCTTTTTTTTTCTAATAACTGTGCCAAAGCTGAACGTTAGGAGTCGGATGTGATTGGGAAAGGGTTTTAGCATAGGATAGAAAACTAGTTAGAGGGATGAGGTTATGGGGATATCAAAACTTTTATGAACTATTATATTCATCACCCATGTCACTCCTACTCTTATGGAATTTACACAAACTACATAAACTAGCAATCTGAATGAACTTAATATAGCTAGTAGCCAATAGTACTTATCTAGCCTTGCTTTCGTCATATCATCACAGAAACAACTTTGCTTGCCTTCTCTAGCTGTGATGTATTCGATCACTGATATCATCAAGGCACTAAGGAAACTACCTACTCCAAACACACTCCTATATCAGGCTATGATTTGCAGCATTCTGAACTTCAGGGTCATGATTCGGCAGGTTGTCTAGTGCATCGGATTCACAACGAGAAGTAAACTAATCGTAATATTAATTGGTTTGTTCATGAAGTTTCTTTTGGCTTAGAATTAGATTATTACCTTTGCTTCCAGGTTTTGGGTGTTCATTACCATCATTTTAGTTATGATTCATTTGGGTACCAGTGACTTGTTTTATAGTCAGATACTAACCAATGAGTTTGTCGGATTTAGAACGAAACACCAAAATCGAAAGGCAAATCTTTCATAAACTTGTGCTCAGAAAAGATGGTTATGAGACTTTTTATGGAATTTTTCATCAGCAAAATATAATCATGGTCTCCTATTTCCAAAGTTATACACACTCATATTAACTACTTGCAGCCAAGTATGAGAAGCTCTGAATCTCCGAACAGGAAGTTTGTGTCTGTTTTAATATATAGAAAGCTGAAAATTTTGTCTTCATAAACACAAGTTTGGTTAACAACTCAAAGTTTTACATGGCTGCAAAGACTTACAAAAGCTGGTGAATCATGCTGATGAATTCAGTCCCGAAAGAAAAGTTTTACATGACTCAAATTTGGTTAACAACTCAAAGTTTTACATGGCTGCAAATTTGTTATAGGAGTGTCATTATAATATGTCCTTTGAATCATGGGATTTTGATTTTTTTATTGAGTTGGTGTATATGGATCCATTTATTTTGTTTCGGGTACAAAACATTCTTGTTGCTTATTTTTCTTCTTGTAATATTTGTTGATTTTTTCTATTATATAGATCAATATCGATCGTACGTGGATGATAGATGGGAAAAGAGGTGATCCTAAATATGATGCCGGTTTAGCTCAGTTTTATGAATTCGTTAGAAATAATGTGAAAGACACGTCTCATATGCCATGCCCTTGTGATATGTGTCTGAATATTAAATATATGAGTTTCTCGGAAGTTAAAATCCATTTAGAAAAGAATAATTTTAATCCACGGTATAAACTTTGGAGGTTTCATGGGGAGTCTAGAGTGGTGCAGACAATGGAGGAAGATATTGATGTTCAGTTGGGAGAGATTGAGATTGAGTGGGAAACTCTTCCTATGAAAAAAGGTATCGACTCACTGGAAGATTCAGATTGGGATATGAATTCTTGTGATATGAATTCTGTGTCCGCTGACGAGTTTGATGATGAGTTAGAAACAATATTAGAGGATCGGTTAAGTAACTCTGACCAATATCCCGATGATAAAGATGACATTCTAGGTGACGATGAAGATCTCGATGTTACTAATTTAGATGACATTACAAGCGTATTAGAGAAGTTAAAAGACTCCGAAATGCCTTTGTATAAGAGTTGTAAGAATTATACAAAATTGTCAGCCATTGTTAAGCTATATAATTTGAAAGCAACCAATGGGTGGAGTGATAAAAGTTTTACCCACCTCCTCGAATTATTGAAGGACATGCTTCCAGAAGATAATGTTCTTCCTAATCGTACATATGCGGCAAAGAAGATACTTAGAGGAATTGGTATGAAATATGTGAAGATTCATGCATGTCCAAATGATTGTATATTATATCACATGGAATATGAGAGTTTGACTCATTTTAACTGGAGTTTCCACGTCCACATATTACTATGAACTAGATTGCTCATGATGTGAGAATAGCCCTTGGGAGTTATAACTGAAGCAACTTAAAATAGACAACTTTGTTTTCTCGAATTCTGAAAACCGAAAAAAAAATATTACTATGGACTTAGATCCCCTATCTCATTATGGATTTTTATTTTAGTGTCCTATGCAGCCTCTTGGGAGTGTGTTATGCGGATATTATGTTTGCCGATATATGTTGGAGCTTATCAAAGGAAGATATATTAATATTACCCCAAATGTAAGTTTTTTTTATTCTTCATTTCTGACATCTTTTTTGTGTGCAAGTAATATATAAGCAGAGCCTCCACCATAGAATACCCTAAACGCGAACATTTCATTCGCTTAAGGATACCCTTTCCCACGCATACATTCCATATAGAAAACACAGTGTTTGAATAGTAATTCCCATTTTAGCTTACCTATCCAATATCGCAAAAGAAATTGCAGTAGAAGCTTGCGCCCAAGCTGCTAGTGGTGCTCCTAATGTTCCTGGCGATTGTGAGCCTCCTTCATACTTGCGAGTTATTTAATTTTCCATCAAATTATAATGTTTTGATGACATACGTTTGATGAAAACCCATGTGCAAGATCTGAAAGAAAACCCCAAATCAACAATACCCAACTTGTAATCTTCCTCATTTTCATTGATTAATTGATTAATACCCAACTTGTAGTCTTCATCATTTTCATTGATTAATTGTTCTCTGGTTATCGGCGTTATGAGGATTCAAGACTTTTGAGCTAAAGAAAGGAACATTTGCAAAGCATACTTTTCAAAATTATGATGCCTAAAGATGGCTTAGAATGTTTGTGGAAAGTTTGAAAGTACTGGTACTAGCCTACTAGCATAACAATAGAAAATTTGATGTTATATCTTGTTGATTAGCTGCTCTTTTGATGACTTGTTGGTAATGGCAAAATTTGTGGAATGAAGGGGATGAAGGGAAGGGAAGGGATTAAGATGGGGCTTAGAATGGATTATTCCTATGACATAATCCTTCATTTAAATCATTTTCATTTCTTTTTTTTTCTCATTTGTATCTTACTACTTGTTTTACTTTACACGTCATATATAGTGTATTAACTACTTGGATGTCTTATTTATATAGTTCATGCTTAACGCCCCAAAGACATATACGGTTGAGCAAATTGACGAGGTGCGGAATATTTGGGCTGAATTCACACTCAATTTTAAGCCCAGAAGTAATGGTGAATGAAGACGATTATTAGAGTTTCTTGATGTTTTCATTATTTTTGTACTTAGATGCGACTAAGTGATGACGATTGAAGGATTTTTATTATCTATGTTTTACGTATTTTGATATTTATATCCCAGCTTGTTTGTATATTTTTCAAGGATTTTTCCTTATGAATTAAAATTAAATTTGAAGAACTTTGTTGCGTAAAACATGATGGAGTTTCTGAATTGTAATGCAGGTTTAATTCTTAAGAGCTATACGATTCAATCGTGTAGGGGTTACGGTAAAAACAAAAAAATTTTTTTAAAAAAACTGCGAGGATCAAAGAGACCGGTTCGTTGTAAAAACTGTTCTCTTTGAAATTAACAAACAGGACGGTTGTAACATTTACCATTATCGTTGAAAATTTAAAACAAAGGCACCAAATAACCTGGGAAGATTATCAACGAGAGCAGTTTATCAACGAGATCGGTTATCATACGTAGGCGTTCTGTTTGTTATATCAAAGAGAACGGTTATAAAGCACAACCGTTCTCAATGTTGTAACAACGAGACCGGGTTGACTATATATTAACCGTTCTCTTAGATAAAAGAGAACGCCTGGGCACACGCCGGTTCAAAATACCTTTAAGAACGGTTAGAGACCGTTCTCTTTGATCATTTTTGTAGTAGTGGTATACTCCTAATTCAGATCGAAAAGGATGTTGTGGGCGAAGGTACACTTATTATGATGGACGGGGAATCACTGTGTCAGTTTCTCGACCTTGACGAGTGAGATGCTATGCACATTTTAATTTGGATGATGTAAGTTCATTAATAAAACTTGTCATTTGGTTTTACGAATAGTGATCTTTATTTAAATCATCAATGAAAATAACATTCTTCATTCCATTTGACGTAATAGGTACCTGTTTACACTCATCGCTAAGGGGAACTACGTTTCTCATGACTATGGATTCTTGCCACCTGAAGTGTTCTCTCTAAAGGTGCATGAATATTTATGCGTGCATTTTATATAGGTATTTTTTACTTCATTTGCACGCATTTCTATGCATTTTTGTGTAGTGTTTAGCTACAAATGTCGCCCGAATTGTCTACTTTGGTTTCTCTTGTCTTATTTGCAGGAATGAACCAAATAGGAGCATAATCAAGCTTAATACCTATCCCTATGCATGCATTTAGGTGATTAGTTGAGTCAGAGCCTTAAGACTACTATTTTGAGATGCGCAAAGAAGTAAGTTAGCTAGGCGAGCAAAGGAAGAACTTCAAATTACTAGTGCCTATTTTGAAGAGCCATATCTCTAGTTATACAACAGATTTTAAGGTGATTCCAATTGAAAGTGAAAGTTTGTCATCTTAGCTTTCGAACGCCACCAGAATCGCCCTGTTTGCCCAAGTAACGCAAAAATGGCAGCCGTTTAAAATTCAGTGCGCGAAGCAGGAATTGTGCGCTGGAAAGTACTCGATCGAGTACAATTGTGTTCGATCGACTCCTTTTTCTACTCGATCGAGTAGTTGTATTTTAGGGGTTACTCTATCGAGTAGATTTTCTACTCGATCGAGTAATTTGAGCTTAATTTTGTTCGGTTGAGTGATATAAAGTTACTCGATCGAGTGGTTTTGATGTTACGCGGGATTAATTAACCCGTGTTGGGCTTAATTTCGTGATAGACTTTTGTTTTCCTATTTAAGCTTTCAGAATTCGGTTAATAAGAACGTTTTTTTTACTCATCTTGGAACGCCACTTACTCTCTTAATCTCTCCCTTAAACTTTCCACTGTAACTTTTACTCTTGGATCTCTTGGCTTGGATTTTGGTTGTTCTTTACGCCGGAATCGCTTGTGATTGCAATCTCTTTTCTACTCTTAATCTTAATCTCATTACTTTTTTGCTTTAATCCTTGCTTTATTGTCTTAATTATTCTGCCCTAATCTCAGTTAATGCTTAATTTCTGTTGTTGCATCATGTCTCTAGTTAGTTTATTCATTTTGTTATTGTTGACATCACTAGCGATATGAGTATCTAATTTCTTTTATGTTAGCACTAGGGAATCCATGGTAGGACTGTGACGATGTAGCAAATATACTAGATGGTTTACTTGTGAGAATCTGTACCCATGGCAATTTAACTGTATTACCAATTTAGTTGAATGCATGCTTCTAAATTATTTTAATTTGGTTAATTTCGTTCCTGGATCGGAAGATTGGAATGAACAGACCTGCTATGAACAGTAGACTACCATACCGAGGACGGAAGTTAAGTTAGTGGAAATCTAGGGTAGAAAGTGGACCGGAAGGACCTTTCCCTTACCCTTCCCACAGTAGATTGTCTAGGCTATTTGCGACTGAGTCGATAAACTGCCATGGTGAACCGAAATCCTGACATGTTCTCTCTTATTTGATCACCTTTATTATATTTTCTGTCTTTTATTGCTCTCTCTTTACTGTTCTTCCCTTTAAACCTTCATTAGTTTAGAAAACCAAACTAAAACCCTCCAATCGTGACATAGATAGACGGACTACAGATAGATACCTTGCCTCCCTGTGGAGATCGACCCTACTTATCACTAGCTTCTGTTAGTATATTTAGGTATTATTTTTGGTACAGAAACGACCGTATTGTTGACGATTCGTTCTCAATAAGTTCTGTCTACGGCAAAAAGTCCGCTCTGGTTCAGGATCAGCTGGTACTAATTCTGACCTGTTAGACCTGGGCATAAACAAAACTAGAAAAAATAAATAAGAACAGTCTCAAGGAATTAGAAATCCCTTGAGACTAAGACAGGCGATAAATAGACAAGTAAATAGGATAATTGCCTCCCCGGCAACGGCGCCAAAATTTGACACGGCTGTCGCAACTCTATCAAAAATAAACCAGCCGGCTCAACTAATATAGTAGAGGAAAGTCAGTTATCTTACTCCACAGGGAGGCTATTATATCTACTTGTTATCTTAGTCCGTCACGGTAACAATTTGGGGTGTTTTGATTTGTATTCTAACTACTAAATAAGATTAAGGCAGAGAGAAAAAGAGCAATAAAGACAATAAAAAGAAATAAGGGATGTGATCAAATAAAGAGAGAAATGCTAGGAAGTCGGTTCACCATGGTAATTAGCAAATTCTGTCATAATGAGATCAATCGGTCTGATGTGAGAAGGGTAAAGGAAAGGTCCTCTCGGTCCGTTAACCGCCCTAAAATACTACTTACTTAGCTCTCGCCCTCATTAGTGTAGTCTACTGTTCATAACAGGTCAGTTCATTCCAATCTCTCGATATAGGTCTGATTTTAACCGAATTAACTAGTTTAGAAGCATGCACTCAACTAAACGATTAAAATTAAATGGTTATGAAACAGTTCTCACATGTAAACCATCTAATCTAACTACAACATCATTGTTTCACTACCATGGCTCCCCTAATCCTAACATAAAAGGAATTAACTACTCATGTTAATGGTGAAACAAACAACAATAATGGATGAAATAGCAAGAGACATGATATAACGATGATGAAGATGAAATGACATAAACTCAGCAATAGAAATAATTAAAACAGTAATCTAGAACAAGGATTAAAGATGTAAAAGAGGATTAAATTGAATTAAGAGAGTAAGAATGATTACAGAGTTTTGGATCCGGCAAAAAGAACGAAAGTAACGTCGTACCAACAGAAGAAGGAAAGTGTCTACTAACTGAATGCTAATGAGTTATTCAGAGTTAATTAAGAGATTAAAAGATAATTAAACCTAATTACGTCTTCTCCTTATATAGGGAAGATATTTATTAAACATACTTAACAAAATAAATAAGTCCTCGCGAAATAAAATCTCGCATAAAATAGCAAAGTGCTCGATCGAGTGATTTGAGACTCCTCGATCGAACACTATTCCAGCAGATCCCCTCGATCGAACAGTAAACGTAATCAATCGGGGACCTTCAAAATGCCACCTTTAGATCGAGAATAGCAGGGACTCGATTGAGCATTGTTGACCACCATATGTGTACATAGCCACCTACACGCCAGACCGATCTGTGGACATGCAGCGGACTTTTGAAAGCCACGCTCGGCGGCGTAAAAATGCTTTCGACCGGATCATTTTAGATTGGTCCGTTTTGTGTCAGCAAGGGTCTCGAAACGATGCAAGAGATGTTCGGAGTCACCACCAAGCATTTGTGGGATGCTTGGAACCCATTCGAATCCACTTTATACCTAGATCAACCAAGGCAAAGAGCGATGTTGGACATAGGTACTAAAGATAAGAAATCGTCCCTGTTTAGCATCCTATCTCTAGAATGACTCTCGTCGCCCTAGATAAGGTCATCCAGTATCCAAAGTTTTTGAGTAAGAGGTGAAGGTACGTATTGGGAAGCCCTTTAATTGGACCTCTTTAGTGGCCTCTACTGATCGATCTTGGTTGGTTAAATGCAAAAGTTGATAAAACGGGTAAATGCATGAGTGCGCATCCACAAGTTTGAAGCTAACATGTGAGCTTTCTATGTGGCTTGTTTAATCCAAGTATCAAGTATTTGATGTCGAGTTGGATTTAATGTTGATTTTCATGCAAGATGGAAATTAAACATCCATTTACCGAGTTAAGTTTATGGTGCATAACGTGATCCATTTGTCTTAGTAAGGCGTTTTATAAATATGATGTAAAATGGGCAGATTTGGCATCTCATCCGTCATGTATTCGGGTTAAACAAAAGTCGAGATCGTCCTAGATAAGTGCTGGAAGGAAACATGGTCTGCATCAGGCAGCCTATATAGGCGCGGGCCATCCGGCGATGCAAACAGGCCTGTCCTGATTTGAAAATGGAATAATGAGTGACCTGTTTAGGCGCGGGTCAACGGACTATCGAAGGACGTCTTCTGACCATTGAAAAAGTTTGTAAAATGGTTTGAAAAGAGGGTGTTTGAACCCGTCTTGATTTAAAAGGTCGTTTAGACCTCTTTTGTGTTGATGTGAAGAACGAGACTTAAATAATCGTCATTGTTATGACAATATTCGATGTCGGGTTCGGTTTTGTAAACTTGACATGAATAGTTTTGAAAATGATTATGAACTAATTGTCTTAAGTTCATTTGGTTGTAATTAGTCAATGTTTATCATCCTACTCGGGTTAAAATCTGACATGGTATGTAGAACCAAGGATGATTTTATATTTATGACTAATGCATTTGTTTTGAAAATGTAAAGAAATGAAATAAAAGGTTTTAAAATACCTTTTTAAATGTAATTAACCAAATATTATCACCGAAACATGGATTAAACCGTCATAGTATTATGAACTAAGGATGAAAAATATTTTATGGTTAAAGGTTTATCATAAAAATGATTTGAAATATTTGAAATGGTAAAACCCGATTACAAATATGAAATGAAAATAAAGGGGAAGAAGAGACCAAGCACTGCTAGATTAAGGCCTGAGAGGGGCTTTAGGCGCGATATATGCTGCTATACAAACAGCCCTGTCTCGGCCAAAAATCTGGTTTTAGCTCATTTATTCTATATTTGGACCGTGTTATGCATGTTTTAGCATGTTATAGTCATGAAACAAATGAAAAACATGATAGGAGAGGATTTTTACACCCTCGTACTTACATGCTAGGCTTCAGATGAGAAATCGATGAAAGTGTATCAACTTGTTTGGTCGGAAAACTCGGTTTGAAAACCGTTTTAGTAATGTAAAAGAGTTTTTTAAGTTTAGTGATGGTGTAGTTGGTCGAGATGGTCGGTTAAGTGATTTAATGCACGATGACGGTACCAAACAATGTGTAAGGCTTGTTTTTTCGATCGGTAGGTCGGAAACACGTGTCGGTTTGTGACTTGAGAAGTCGAGTCTAGAATTTTAAGGGAGAAATGAGGGGGCGGACACTCGCGTAAGGTGTTATGGTGTGTGAAGGTGGGTATTTATAGCGAAATGGGTGGTTGTGTGCGTTTTGAGCGACATGGCCGCATGGGCTGCTCGAAGAGGCGCGAGCCATTTCGCGCGTCTTCGAGGTGTCTTGTCACTATCATGCAATTGTAATCATGATTTGTTCTATCCTATGTTGTAGATGAACTTGAGTTGTACTTGACCTTGAAGCATTCCGGGAAAATACTTAACATGGAAGTCTTGAAAAGTTTTGTTTTTTGTGTTTGACTCGGTTTGACTCGTTGTTAAAGTCGGGATTTGAATTTTGAGTCGATTTTTGGTCCGGTGTCGGTTTTGACTCTAGTTAGTGTCATTGCGACCTCGTCATCATGCATTAAACACTCCAGGTACTTTTGAAAAGTTTTGAAATGTTTTATTTTCGAAATCGTTTTAAGTTTTCCGACGTATAGTTGTACAAAACTATCGATTAAACGCTGCGATTCCTAAGTATGTGTTGGAATATGTGTCCTCCGACAATAATGCGATCACAACTGTTGATCATGATGATCACATGTTTAAGTATCATTATAAAGAATACAATTGGGAAGTAATATTTACTGTCAACTAGTCCACACATATCGGTAATTATTGGCTGACTAGAGTTTAACATTACTGTCGTGCGACGGTGGTGATCAGTTGATCCCCTAGGTCATACCTATAGAGCAACACTCTTAATTGATCACTTAATTGATCGTATAACGTTACGAGTCAATTAAATTATTTAAAATTGACGGACGATTTTGGAAGTAATATTTACGTATCTCATTGAAATTTGATTAAATGAGATACGGTCTGAGTAATCGAATTGTTTCATTACTCAGATGAAATTATTGTTTAAAGGAACAATTAAAATTGAATGAATTATTATAAATACAAATTGTTGTGATTTATAATTGGTAAAATATTTTGGTACAAGTAATTATGAATTACTAAGTCGATTTTTGTATATGACGTATTTTTATTAATACGTTGATTTTTAATATGTTAAAAATACATAACAATTTTATGTAACATATGACATGTCACATAAGACAAATTGACATTTTGACAAAGATAATATGGAGTCCATATTATCTAAGTGGACCGAAATTAAGGAAGTATTAGGATAATATTGTGTTTATTATTTGAGTGGTAAACATGATGATTACCCTAATTAACTAGCCATGCAAACCTAGTGTCCATTGTGAAGAGCAACTAGAGCATGCATTGGCTCCCTTCCCTTCCCCATCCACCCGGTTTTTGGAGAGGAAAAACCACTTTGGTTTTTCCTCTTATTTTACCTAATATACACAAAATGTTTGGTTATTCAATTCATTCAACATTATTCATCAAAAATATTTTAGAGAGATAAAATATTTCTTCTTCCTTTTCTCCTCTCTTAAACCGGTTTTAGGAGACCAAAATCAAATTTATTTTGGGTCATTTTATGCTAAATTAATATTGTACTATTATACATAATATTAATTTTATTAAGAGTGTGCTTTGGGTATTAAGCTTTGGGAGAGATCCTATACTTGGATCTTAGTTCTTCCATCAAGGAAAGCACAAGAACAAGAGAGAAGGAGATCTCTCTTGTGCCCTAATAAACCGAAAATGCAATGTAAGATAAAGATTTCTTCTTTATATTGTTTATAGTTTGCATGCATAAGATAACCAATTAATTTTATGATTAAATAACATAAAACATATATGAATATGTTAAGTATATAGATCTACTTTTCCTTCAATCGGTATCAAAAGCCTTGGTTGTTTGCATGCAAATCGGTTAAAAGTTTTTCCGAGTTATACGATTAACATATAAAACTTGTTAAATTTGTGTTATTATGATATATCACGAAAATCATTATGCATGTTAAAATTTCTGGTCCTAAAATGTTTTTAGGATATTTTGGTTAATTTATGGATTTTTATTGTTTATATTATATAATAATGGCATTAAAAATATGATTTTATGAATAAAATGTCATTTTAGGATATGTTATCACATATATTATTTTGAGATGACCTGTAAATTTTCATAATTTTTGGACTTCTTATGCTCGAAAAATGGATTTTTCATTATTAAAATCGGATTTAGATGAAAAGTAGGTTAATATGACATAGATTTCGAATCTGGTTATAGAAATTTAATATGTTGTCACATGCAATTTTACAAGATGTGTGTAAAATAATAGGCTATATTGAAGTCTTTATGCATGATTTATGATTTTTTTTTGAAGAAAAATAGCATAAATAGTGACTTAATTAGTGAATTATTAATAAAACATACTCTATGACTAAGGAAAAACATCACATGTTGCATTTTATTATCTTTTTCAGATCTAAAATTGAAAAGTTGATGAATATATTTTTTTCTCATGTTTTTATGATTATTTTTTGTTAAAACCGATAAACCGCAACATTGTTTTTCCGAATAAATTTCGAAATTTTTAACCTAAGTTTTTTGAACATTATGAGTGTCATGGTATTTTTCCAGAATGTTCATGAGTTTAAATTTCAAATTTTGAATTTATTTGAAATTTTGTGATTTATTAGAAGTTTATAGCTTATTTTTATAATTTTAAGTCCATTAATGAACAAATTTTAGAAATATGAGTTAATTGTGGTCAAATAATTAGTGAAGACTAAATTTTGAGTCCTAAGAGGTTAGGGTAATTAACTTATGCATAAATATGAATTTATGTAATTTTTGTGATTATAAAATGTTGAAATCACGCAAATCCGTAAAAACCGAGTAATATACGATATTGGCTATTTAAAGGCGATTTAGCATAAAATTGGGCATGTTCATACATATTATAATGCTGCATTTTCTTTATGATTGTCATAATTTTATTTATGTAATTTTGAATTATGTAATTTTTACTTAGTATGGCCTTAGTTTTTAATTGGTATTACCCGAAATGTATGGGAATATCGATTCGGTTGTAATTTATTGTGATCTCGTATCACCGTTTTGTAATTTAATAGATTTATTTTATTTTAGTTACAAATGTATAATAGGAAATTATGTAATTTATTATGTAATTTTATTCATTTCGGAGTTCCCAAAGACGGATTTCTTCAAGATGGCGATACATAAAGAAGGTGTTACCTCGATGCGTGACATAACCGAGGTTCAAGGGACCAATGGAGTTGGTTTCCGAATATGTAATAGTTAAATAGTTTTCTATTTTAGGAAGGCCATACTAGGATTTATTTTTATGCTTTGCATTTTATTTATAGGTCGCATGCATCGCTAAATCGCCATAACTATAACATGCATCATCATCTAATCGAGTTTATCGACCGTGTCAAATACAATTATCGTAGTTCACCGCTTTAGTTCACTTAAAACATGATATATAATAAATTGACATGACCTCTCGCTAAAACAAATCAATTGAGACATAGCCTTACCAAATAGTAGAAACCATGAAAACCTATTTCGCGAGGGAGTGCACTCGGCCACCCCGGGGTACAAACCTTGTTACGTAGGGGAAGTGGGTGATGAATGTCTATCCCCCGAATTCATGTTGATGAGGGTTTCATCGGCTACCCCGTGCCCAAGTTATATTGATAAAGGTTTCATCGGCTACCCCGTGCCTAAGTTGATTTGAATTTGGGTCTTGGAATCATTTATCTAGTTGGGTAGAGGTCACTAGAAAAATGCAATAAAACTTGTTTAAATTACAATTTTTACGAGTATTATTATTAGAACGACATTTGTTTTACTCCTTCTATTTTGTTTTGTAGACCACTTCTTTTCTCATAACAAATGGCAACACCAACCCCTAACGCCACGCCTCTCGCTAATTCATCATGGCTCCGATCCTTTATGGATCGATGTAAACTTGAAAAGAATGGGTCAAATTTCTCCGATTGGGATGCCCAACTCAAATTAGCCGCCCAAGGTGACAACAAGCTTCGTTACCTAACCGAGGCCTCTCCACCCGAACCTACTACTAGGTCGACCGCCGCCACTAGGGAAGCATATGAGGCTTACCATAAGGAGTCCGCCGTAATGAAAAACGTGTTGATATTTGCGATGGAGGCGGACCTCCAAAGGAGAGCCTTTAAAATGGACACCGCTAATGAGATTTACTCCAAGCTTGTGACAATGTTTTCACAAACTCCGCGGATCATCCAATATGAGGCGGCCGCGGCATTCTTTGATCTCGACTTCAAAGAGGGCCAAAAGGTTAGCCCTCATGTGCTCAAACTTATGGATCTTGTCGAGACCTTGAAGATTCAAAAGGTTGAAATCCCCAAAGAACTCATTGTAGATAGGATTCTATACTCCTTGTCCAAAGTCAAAGCGTATGTTCAATTCCGGGTGAATTTTAACATGCAAGACAAGGATGTGTCTCTTGAAGTATTGCACAAGTTACTTGTGCAAGCCGAGAGGGACATGGGGTTAAATGTGAACCCTCCAAAGGATGTGTTTAACATAAGCACTAAGAGCAAGGGGAAGTTCAAGAAGAATGGGAGGAAGAGTAAGAAACAAGCTCCCACCTTCACCAAAGCTAAGGCTAATCATGCTAGCACTTCAAAAATCAAGAAGGGTCCTCTTGATAAATGCCATTATTGTAATGGTATTGGACATTGGAAAAGAAATTGTTCCAAATACCTTGGTGATATTAAGGCTGGAAATATTACTCCAGTAGGTAAATGACTATCCTTTCTTTTATGTTTCTAATTCAACTATGGTATTGTGATACAAAGTTGTGATAATGTATCTCCCTTTTTTATTGTAAATAGGGCCTCCACCAAGCAAAGACAAGGGAAAGGAAAAGCAAGCATGAGAAACCATCAAGAAGCTAGGAATAGCTTTCATGGAGCTTTGCTTTTTATTGTCTTATTTTATTCATGTTTTGAATTTTAGAACCTTTAAGTTTCCGTGTTTGACATGGAAAGGTATTTTGGATAATTGGTTGTATTTTGGATAATGGTGGCTTGGTTTGCAACCCAAGTCACCCGTTTTATCATTTTATCCTTTGTTCTAAAATTCGTATTTAACTTCTTGCTCTTAGAAACATATGATTATTCACTTAAAGTGATCTAATAGACAAATATAATGACAGGATTCATTATATGTCCACATGCTTAAGGCTTGTGTATGATCATTTACAAAGTGATTTTGAGTCTATGAACTCTTTTAAAGGAATGTCAATCACCAAGTACACTTGCGAAATCTAAAACTATTAGTCAATCTATGAGATAGTTCTCCTTATACTTCAACATCATTATTTGTGTCTCATATGCTATCTTTGAATCTCTAGTGTATTTATTCTAAAGATAGAGTGGGAGAAAAATGAGGACACAACTCACACCAAGATAAGTTTGTGTACTTGTGTAAATGAGATCTACGCAAGAGAGAATGATTTGAATGAAGGTATAACTATTTATATAGTATACCCAATAGATGAGATCTATGGTCTCAAATAAGTTCTATATGACTAAAGAGACCAAGTGAAGTAATCATAAGAGTATGTTCTCAAGATAACTACACGAGGAGACCAAAAGAAAGTTTTGGAAGAAAAATGACTAATGTAAAGTCTTCACAAGAGTTTTTGACTAAGTTTATGATAAATTTTGACGAATAGTTTCAATATTGATGTTTAATTAATAGCCTAAATGAATCAAAGTAACATCCTAGACAATAAACAATATTTATGACTAGAGGTTGCAAGGATTGATATACCGATATCTTCAATAGCCAAGTTTTAACCACGCAGATGTCATTACTTAACCTCATTATGAAATGGTTAAACCTCCTTCCGAAAGGGTATTTCGAAGAACGTGTTCTAGATATTATTTATATTTGAATAATGACATTGCTACACATCATTATGACATGTGTGAGTTAGAGATTAAAATCTCTTTTAATAAGGTTAAGATGAGACCACTTCAAAATAGGTATTTTGAATGGATATGATAGGAACATATATATGGTTTTATCTTAATAACTTGGCAATGAAATTTATATTTCAATTCTTGAAATGTTTCAATTAAGAAGTAAATTTCGAAACATGTGGAATTGAGTGAGAGTTTGAAATTAGCATGTGAAGACATGGAATTTAGTGGAAGCAATCATCTTGTAAAAGTTTATAACTCATCACTCATTGAAGAATGACGAGCTAATACCTTCCTTTACAAAGGAAGTTTTGAGTTTTCAATTCTGGATGAAAATGGACCATGATGAATCCAACTACATCATGAGATGTTGGATAAGTATTATAAGATACACATTGAATCAACGAGATACGTAGGTTATTGATTTAAATGAAAATGGAATTGCCATTAGCACTCATGGTCGTTCCTTGAACCTAAATACAGTTGATAACATGATTAAAAGTTACTAATGTTTCCGCCATTAGAATAATCATGCACATGTCCAATTATGAATCATATGCATAAGAGCATGATGAATCATTGGTAAGCCATAATAGAAACGTCATCAATTCTCGAGGAGAATCCGATGAGCGATTTCAGTGTTTGACAGAATACTCTGTTATGTGTCAAGAGGTTGCACATATTAATGAAAATCCAAACACATGTAAGGATTTATGAGAATCCTAAGCCTTTTAAGCTAAAAGGAGAAATAAGAAGTTTGGAAAGATACTTAGTTGAATAAAGAAGTTGCTTAAAACTAATCTTTCTTAATATGCTAGGACTTGTGAGAAGTGCTAGGCTAATCATCTTGACAAATTGTTGCAAGACTCTACAAAACATTTAACTAGTGCATTGTGTGTGGGTGGAGTACTTAATCAGTACTAGTTATATCATTCATCACAAATTTGTTCGTTATGTGATAATCGATAAGGAGGTTCTTTCATGATAAAGAACCGAAACCAAGGTCGGGAACCTTGATGTGTACTTGATAAGGTTCATGCTATGAGTGATAACATGAATGTAAAGGATAATACGATTAAGAAGTTTGAACACATGGACACGTAACATGTTAAACTTCTATTGAAATCAACAAGTGTTTACACTTACGATTTGCATCACAAGGTTGTAATATGGTATTGACTACCCGAGTGTGATGTCGACATTTGTCGTTTGAGTTATTATTAACTCACCTTATACATTGTTATATCCAAACGGGTTGTAGAGACAATTGAACCCCGTTAAAGTGAACATGGATTAACATTGTATTTGCCTATAGTTACTTACATGAGGTGACGTCTCGAAGTGACTAGAGTGTGATGCGATTGATGGCAAGTTCAAGTGCCATAGAGTCATATGAGTATGACTAGTCGATCACATAGACGGATTGTTAGGAACATTTTGTCGGGCCTTATGACCGCTTATAGAGTTCTGGCAAATTTATATACCCTGGTCGTGGCGAGAGCTGCTATAATATTCAAATGAGTCGATTCTTTTGACTAAAGACTATTCGCCTAATATGGCACAGTTTCAGATTAACTTTGATTTGTGTTACTACGACCTTCGTAAATGGGGTCAAATGGGCATATTTTGGGTTATGATGGCTGTGGCTAGTTGAAGGGAATGAGTGCGATAGGAATTGTCCACCCCTAGTTAGGGTTATAACAATATCTCAGGGCCACTCGAGGAGTAATGAACTGGAAATGCGTGGCCACGCTCGGATTGTATCCATGGTGGATAAATCCGGTCAATCAGTTATTCTCCAGATCGAGGAAACCACTCTCGATATGATCACTTGCAAGTACGACCTGAAAGACACCTTGCATTGAGTGGGAGATAGTAATAGGACAAGAGAATTGGTGACGCACACTTGTCGAGGACAAGTGGGAGATTGTTGGAATATGTGTCATCTGATAATAATGTGATCACAAATGTTGATCATTATGATCACATGTTTAAGTCTCATTATAAAGAATACAATTGGGAAGTTGTATCACCCCGTAATTTCGGACCGTTATTATATTGCGAAAGTAATTTATTAATCAAGTTGAATTTAAAATTAATGTATTTGAAGTAATAATAATTCAATGAAATGTAATTCTATTATATTTTGAAGTAAATTATTTAATTTGATAGTTTCGAAATGTTTAAAAATAGTTTAAACCATGTAAAAACCTTTTATATCGAAATAAGGGCATATCGGGAAAAATGGCGATTCTTTTGAAAATTGGGCAAACGATTTTGGAAATGGGTCATATGAGTACTCAATCTTCTTGTAATCTCGTGTTTAAGAATTTTGGCATTGTGGGAATTTGCATTTGACGAACGGTTCTACTTATCGTCGAAACGAGCTAAAACCGACTAATGAAATTCCGCCACATACCCCGCTCCTTCCCTCCTTTCCACGGCACACCTCCTCTTCCTCCTTCCCATTTCTTCCTAGGACTTCTTTTGTTCTTGTTTTGTTCATCTTGACCGAAATCCACAAAGAAAAATAATCAAATAATCTTACAATCGTAATTTCATCATAACTTCTTCGTTTCTAGTCCGATTTTCGCAAAATTTATATTTTCGGAATCCTCTCTTTAAGATCTACATCCTAGTATGTTTTAATTTCAGTTTTCATTATGTTGATTTAAGATGATTTTGGGGCATAATTTTGGTTTTAGTGATTATTGTTGTGTTTTTGTTGTTTTTAATAGGTGAAGATTATGAGGATGATATAGGGGACTCCTATATAGTAGAGGATGATGGGTAACTACTGTTTTTAGGATTTTCTCAAGGGTTATTTGCCTTTTTCTAGCTTAAGGTAACATATTTCGAGTTACTCGACGAATTAATGTCACATTCTTTGCTTTTTGTGTGATTTTGTGTATGTTATTTGAGTGGTTTATTTCACATGTTAAAATGGGTTAAATTCATGTCTAATTCATGTCTTTTGTTAGTTTAAGTTCACATATTAGTATGGGAATGAATTGGGAATGACTAATTGATGCTTCAGACGATGTTAAACTGAACAAAAATGGAGAAATGGAGGGTTTGGGGTGGCGGCCCACTAGGCCCAAAGAGGCCCGCAGACAGCCCACGGCTGCCTTGGGGTTGGCCCGGGTCGGCCCGTTGCTTGTTTCGTGGTTTTTCATGCGTTGTTTGTCATTTCGGGTGCATTAATGTTATATTTAGTATAAGTAACATATGGGTAATCTTTTGAAATGGATTATGTTAGTAGTAAATATATTGTTAATGGTAAAATTATGCTTATTTGGTAGTTGGCACATGTTAGGATAGGTTATAAAATGAAATTGTAATGAATAGGCTCAAAATGAATTTTATAGCGATAATTGTAATGATTGGATGATTATGCCGAAAACTGAGCCCTTGGTCCCTTTGACTGAATCGATGTCAGTCAATTGTGTGATTGGTCAGCCGCGATTGAACCCGTACCTGTCGCAGGACTGGGGTTGCGGGTAAAAATTCGGTTGGATGAAAATTATTGTGAAAAGTGGATAATTGGCCTTATTCTTGTTTTAGGCCATTTAATATGTTTTTATTTCACATATGTTGTTGGTTGATTTGAATGGGTTCTTATATTGTTGAAACGGCCTTAGATTCCCCGAAACCTTTAATATTGTTAATATTGCTTGAAATGGAATTTGGTATTGAATACTTTTGCAGGTTGTTGTGTTTGTCAAAGATAGGACTTTATAGTCTTTGACGAGTATATGTTAACTGCTTAATAGCCTTTGTGTTCCTGACTTGGTGGGATTATATCCAAGTTGGGGCATGACCTCGTTACTTATTTTGAGGGTAAGTGGTCAGCTTAAGTACTAGCCAACCCTTTGGTGGACTCCTTAGGGTACTCACTTTGTTTTAAAAAAATTGTGGGTCTTGGGTGCGGTGGTGTGTATCCGCATGTCTAGGTCTGCGCAGATTTTAGGCTAGGGTTGTGTTGTGTCTTGGCCATGTTTTGATAGAACCTCTGAGCCATGATACCGGTTCGATTACCTTCCCTACCTCGTGGTATAGACTCGAGTTACAGAGTGACTATTGACCGTACTAAGAACTTATGCCTGTCTTTGATATATTGTCCTTTCTTGTATGGTGATTTTATGAATTGTAATAGGTGAGATGCAAGCCGGTTACAATTGATAAAGTTTGGATTACTGCTTGTTATATGTTTCACATGATAGTTTAATTTGGTCAGTTTAGAGTTCACTTGTTAGAATATTTGATATCTAGATTATTTGTGATGTGGTTTACATGTTACGTTACATGTTATATTAAATATGACATTTCGTGGCTGGGAGGACTCGAAGTTACTCCCCACTGAATTGTGGCTTTCGTGTTTGTATAAAATGCGATTGACAGGTTGATGATGATTAGATGGGGTCACAGACGAGCTAGTGAGCAAAAGAACCTTGGACTTAGTTTGGTTATTTTGTAGTAAACCTTTAAACATTTGGTTGTGTTTATATTTTGAAGGGACATATGTCTCCCTCTCTTACTTTGGTTTGTATCACTTTATTCTCGCGACTTTAGCATGTTATGTAAATTAGGGTGTTAGTATTTGCAGGTTTTGGCACTCTTCATTTAGAAGTGTTTGTGGTTGGTTTAGAAAAGTTTTTAAAATTACAGGTTTTATCTGGTTGAACCAATTACAAACATATCCTGTCAGTTTTTCTGTAAAATTTTACGTGTTTATTTTACGCTAAAAATGAGGGTGTCACGATTCGATCGAGCATATTTGCTCCCGACGCACGTTTGTGCACCCTAATATAAATCACTTGACCTTTAAATAATAAACTTGAGAGATGGGTAGGATGGGTAGATTTAGGATTTTATGTGGTAGTCTGTTTGTGATTGCTAAGTGTTAGGTTCTAACCAATATTCTCTTTTGCAAGATGGCTCTCCAAGAAATGTAGATAATGCAATCTTACAAGCTAGGTTGGTTGATTGTTAGTTATTAATTTTGGTGCTGTTAAAGATTGGTTATGCCAAATGAAGAATGCTTCCACTTTCTCGATATTTCTTTCCGTATTCAGTGTATCTTACCTTAATCTTCCAATCTCGTTGTTTATTCGTCTTTCAAATTCCTCTTCTCTCGCCTTGGTAACTACTCTTCAATTCTTTCTCCCGATTCATCCTTGGTTCGTTTTCTTCTTATAATAAGAGTCCTTGCGGACACCTTCCTTTTATTCCGCGGGATAGTCCCCTTGTTCCGAGAACTCGGTTTGAGGGAATGTATCATTGGAGGGCGTGAACGAGTTGAGAAATTGATTGTTTAAGGTTTGAGTTGTATATGAGAAGATAACTTGGGATCCTTTGGTTAGTCTTGTTAGTTGTGCTTGATGTGAGAGCCTAGTGAGTTGAGAAACACCTTGGGAGTTATGTCTATTGAGAGCTTGTTTGTTATAGGTGATTGAGCATGGGTACTACCTTAGCACATAAGTTGGAATGAACCTAAGCTACTTCATTTGAGAGTCTCGATGTTTCTTGTGGAGAATTAAAGGAATGATAGTTAGCCCAATCTTTGTAGGCCTTGAAAGGAATACAATAGGACATTGACGTTGCTTAATGGATTGGTATCGTACCTTGGAATTAGTTAGTTTGTTAAACCTTTTGAGTTGACCAAATCTAGTATTGAGTAGCCCTTGTTGACCTTTTGAAATTTGAGAACACGTGGTTGACCTTATTAATCATATCTAAATTTGGGAATTTTGGTGGAAAGTTGTTTGATGTAGTTCGTGAGTTCAAATATGCGATTCTAATTTATGGTATCGGAGACTAGAAGTACGAAGTGGTGAGATGATAGAGTAAAAAAGCCATGGTACTTGGGGATGACATAGCAAGTGGAGTTCGATGACGAGAATTGTAAAGGAGATACTTTGGGACTTGGATGGTAACAAATAAATTTGTGTGGTGAATTGATTTTGGCTCTTGGAACCAATTGAGTTGAGGAAAACCTACCAATGTGGAGTCCTTGTTAGTCCTACGATTTGATAGACTTTTGAGTCTTTGTTGAACACCTTAGTGATGTAACCTTATCATAGCGATCATAAGCTTTGAGGAGTGTTTGGTTAAGCGGTAACCCTTTCTTTATGCCGCTTCTGTTCTCCTTTCCTTCTCTTTAACGTTCGTTGAACCCTGTTCTTATGCCAAAGTTTACGTATCTTCTTCTTGCCTGAGATATCTTCTTAACTCGAATACCTCTTATTTTTTTCAACTGTTATCTTTACGGTCCGACTCCTTATTTCCTAACATGTCATTTGTTCCTTGCTTATCCTTCCTTAACGCCTTTTTATAATACTCTCTCTTTTGAGAAATGTTGGCCTTGGTTGGACATCATGACCTTTGAAGGGATTGTTGTGTTTGACCCTTTCCTGGTTTTGAGAGGATTTGATATTGGAAAGACTTAGGTAGTGTGATGAGACATACTTGATGGTTCTTATACCTATAGATCCTTGATAATGTGAGTACGTTGGATTGGTGGATTTTGTGTGTCAAATGTGAGTTGCATTGGTTACTAAGGTTATGGAACATGGCATTGTTGTTTATGTTTGGGTACTAGTGCCTAGTACTTGACTTAAAATGGATGAAACTGAATGGTGGATTTGAGGATATAGGATTGACTAAGTAGACGAGTTTTTGATTGGCTTCCATATAATCACTCGGATATGAGGGTTTGATAATGTATATGTTACCGTGTGAGAAATGTTAAATGTGGGATTATTAGTTGGTTTTAGTGAGTGATATTGATTACTACTTGAGCTATGGTATGAGAGTGGGAGTAAGCTACATTATTGGGAAGTTTTAGCACTTGTTTTAATAACTAGAAAGGGTAATGGTATGGTTGACACCAATTGCTAGGTGAAAGAACATAGTTTCAATTTATGGTTTTAGGAACTCTGAGGTGATAAAGTGATGTTACAATTAAGACCTTGTTTCTTGGAAATTTGATGGTAAGTAAGTTTTAGGATGTCAAATTTGAAAGAATACTCCTTGGGACGTTGATGACCATAATGGATTGGTGATGTGATTTGATATTAGTTGGCTCTTGAGAGTTCTTGAGTTGAGAGAGACTTAGTGTCGAGAAGAATTTGTTAACCCTATAGACTTATAGACCTTGAGGTCGCATTGAGTACTTGAGATGATGAGAATCTTGTGGTATATTTGAGGAACTTTCTCTTGGAGTTTATAGCTTTGTTGGAAGCCTTGACTTTAGACTTGTGAAAGTTGTTTCTGGATGTTTGAGGATTTGGAGCGATGAGATCACACTTATAGTGGAGTACCTTGTTTCAGGGAACAGATTAGGATGAGGTAACATAAGCGATTGAGGAAACCCTTGGGAGTGATGTGGTTATGAGTTTTGTCGTTAGGAATTTTTGGAACCGTTTTGAGTGTTGTTGTTTGTGATAAAAGTGTCTGGCGTTTCCTTGTTGACTAATTTCCCTTCTTCCTTGATCATGAGCGTTATCGTTCATACCTCTCTTCCTTACTTCATCATACTCCTCTCATAAGTTTGATGTTGGTAACCTATGAAACTCCATCTTTGACACCCTTTTGGGTTCGACTTCAATTCTTACCCCATGAAATTCATACAGCTCTTTTGATTAGTTAAGCTTGAATCCGCTTGGCATACTTGCTCCTATGATGTCTAAGTTACTTTTCACTTCGAGGAATTTCTAAATATTTCAAGCTACCAGTTTCGTTTCATTCTTGAAAGTTTATGTCACTTCTGCAAACCTAACCTATTTTTGAAGACTTGAAAATGAAAATTTGATTTAGTTCCCTATTCCTTTCTTGAATATAAACTCATTTATCGTAATTTTAATTTCTAGACCCGAGTTTTCGTTAAGATTTGTCCAATTTCTATTAATTTTGATCCATTTATGACTTCTTTGTCAAGGTTTAATGTTACATTTTTAGGGATTTGACCCCAATTGGGTTTAAAAGTGAAACCTTCATTTCTATTTTGGCTTTTTGCAAAAGAAAATTTGAGTAGACTACCTTTCTCTTACTTTGATTTTAGCGTTGAACGGATGTTAGAACTAGTTATTGGAGACATTTGATAACTTGTTCTACCGCTTATCGGCGAATAGTTTTTGTTTAAAATTTGTCTCTGATTTGGAAAGATAGCGTTCTTGTGTGCACGACAAGAGCAATTCCATTCCATGAATGAGATTTACATTCTTGAAAACTCTTCATTAATGTTTTGAAGGTATTTTGGTTTTCGAATTTTACAAATGATTTGCCTTTTTACCTTATCTTTGATATGAAATGTGGATGTTCCTGCCTGATCAACAAGAGTATCACTGTTTCATTGAAAAGATACCTATATTTTCTTATGATGATATTATTAAGATGTTGTTTACTATAATTTCTCCTTCTAAGTTTCGAGGACGAAACTTTTTAAAAGGAGGGGTGATTGTAACACCCCGTAATTTTAACCGTTATTATATTGCGAAAGTAATTTATTAATCAAGTTGAATTTAAAATTAATGTATTTGAAGTAATAATAATTCAATGAAATGTAATTATATTATATTTTGAAGTAAATTATTTAATTTGATAGTTTCGAAATGTTTAAAAATAGTTTAAACCATGTAAAAACCTTTTATATCGAAATAAGGGCATATCGGGAAAAATGGCGATTCTTTTGAAAATTGGGCAAACGATTTTGGAAATGGGTCATATGAGTACTCAATCTTCTTGTAATCTCGTGTTTAAGAATTTTGGCATTGTCGAATTTGCATTTGACGAATGAACTGTTCTAATTATCGTCGAAACGAGCTAAAACCGACTAATGAAATTCCGCCACATACCCCGCTCCTTCCCTCCTTTCCACGGCACACCTCCTCTTCCTCCTTCCCATTTCTTCCTAGGACTTCTTTTGTTCTTGTTTTGTTCATCTTGACCGAAATCCACAAAGAAAAATAATCAAATAATCTTACAATCGTAATTTCATCATAACTTCTTCGTTTCTAGTCCGATTTTCGCAAAATTTATATTTTCGGAATCCTCTCTTCAAGATCTACATCCTAGTATGTTTTAATTTCAGTTTTCATTATGTTGATTTAAGATGATTTTGGGGCATAATTTCGGTTTTAGTGATTATTGTTGTGTTTTTTGTTGTTTTTAATAGGTGAAGATTATGAGGATGATATAGGGGACTCCTATATAGTGGAGGATGATGGGTAGCTACTGTTTTTAGGGTTTTCTCAAGGGTTATTTGCCTTTTTCTAGCTTAAGGTAACATATTTCGAGTTACTCGACGAATTAATGTCACATTCTTTGCTTTTTGTGTGATTTTGTGTATGTTATTTGAGTGGTTTATTTCTCATGTTAAAATGGGTTAAATTCATGTCTAATTCATGTCTTTTGTTAGTTTAAGTTCACATATTAGTATGGGAATGAATTGGGAATGACTAATTGATGCTTCAGACGATGTTAAACTGAAAAAAAATGGAGAAATGGAGGGTTTGGGGTGGCGGCCCACTAGGCCCAAAGAGGCCGGCAGGCCAGCAGGCCCACGGCTGCCTTGGGGTTGGCCTGGGTCGGCCTGTTGCTTGTTTCGTGGCTTTTCATGCGTTGTTTGTCATTTCGGGTGCATTAATGTTATATTTAGTATAAGTAACATATGGGTAATCTTTTGAAATGGATTATGTTAGTAGTAAATATATTGTTAATGGTAAAATTATGCTTATTTGGTAGTTGGCACATGTTAGGATAGGTTATAAAATGAAATTGTAATGAATAGGCTCAAAATGAATTTTATAGCGATAATTGTAATGATTGGATGATTATGCCGAAAACTGAGCCCTTGGTCCCTTTGACTGAATCGATGTCAGTCAATTGTGTGATTGGTCACCGCTATTGAACCCGTGCACTGTCGCAGATCAGGGTTGCGGGTAAAAATTCGGTTGGATGAAAATTATTGTGAAAAGTGGATAATTGGCCTTATTCTTGTTTTAGGCCATTTAATATGTTTTTATTTCACATATGTTGTTGGTTGATTTGAATGGATTCTTATATTGTTGAAACGGCCTTAGATTCCCCGAAATCTTTAATATTGTTAATATTGCTTGAAATGGAATTTGGTATTGAATACTTTTGCAGGTTGTTGTGTTTGTCATAGATAGGACTTTATAGTCTTTGACGAGTATATGTTCACGCTTAATAGCCTTTGTGTTCTGACTTGGTGGGTTTATATCCAAGTTGGGGCATGACCTCGTTACTTATTTTGAGGGTAAGTGGTCAGCTTAAGTACTAGCCAACCCTTTGGTGGACTCCTTAGGGTACTCACTTTGTTTTAAAAAAATTGTGGGTCTTGGGTGCGGTGGTGTGTATCCGCATGTCTAGGTCTCTTGTGATTTTAGGCTAGGGTTGTGTTGTGTCTTGGCCATGTTTTGATAGAACCTCTGAGCCATGATACCGGTTCGATTACCTTCCCTACCTCGTGGTATAGACTCGAGTTCTGAGTGACTATTGACCGTACTAAGAACTTATGCCTGTCTTTGATATATTGTCCTTTCTTGTATGGTGATTTTATGAATTGTAATAGGTGAGATGCAAGCCGGTTACAATTGATAAAGTTTGGATTACTGCTTGTTATATGTTTCACATGATAGTTTAATTTGGTCAGTTTAGAGTTCACTTGTTAGAATATTTGATATCTAGATTATTTGTGATGTGGTTTACATGTTACGTTACATGTTACATTAAATATGACATTTCGTGGCTGGGAGGACTCGAAGTTACTCCCCACTGAATTATGGCTTTCGTGTTTGTATAAAATGCGATTGACAGGTTGATGATGATTAGATGGGGTCACAGACGAGCTAGTGAGCAAAAGAACCTTGGACTTAGTTTGGTTATTTTGTAGTAAACCTTTAAACATTTGGTTGTGTTTATATTTTGAAGGGACATATGTCTCCCTCTCTTACTTTGGTTTGTATCACTTTATTCTCGCGACTTTAGCATGTTATGTAAATTAGGGTGTTAGTATTTGCAGGTTTTGGCACTCTTCATTTGGAAGTGTTTGTGGTTGGTTTAGGAAAGTTTTTAAAATTACAGGTTTTATCTGGTTGAACCAATTACAAACATATCCTGTCAGTTTTTCGGTAAAATTTTACGTGTTTATTTTACGCTAAAAATGAGGGTGTCACAGTTGGCTCCCTTCCCTTCCCCATCCACCCGGTTTTTGGAGAGGAAAAACCACTTTGGTTTTTCCTCTTATTTTACCTAATATACACAAAATGTTTGGTTATTCAATTCATTCAACATTATTCATCAAAAATATTTAGAGAGATAAAATATTTCTTCTTCCTTTTCTCTTCTCTTAAACCGGTTTTAGGAGACCAAAATCAAATTTATTTTGGGTCATTTTATGCTAAATTAATATTGTACTAGTATTCATAATATTAATTTTATTAAGAGTGTGCTTTGGGTATTAAGCTTTGGGAGAGATCCTATACTTGGATCTTAGTTCTTCCATCAAGGAAAGCACAAGAACAAGAGAGAAGGAGATCTCTCTTGTGCCCTAATAAACCAAAAATCCAATGTAAGATAAAGATTTCTTCTTTATATTGTTTATAGTTTGCATGCATAAGATCACCAATTAATTTTATGATTAAATTAACATAAAACATATATAAATATGTTAAGTATATAGATCTACTTTTCCTTCAGTATGTTGTAGTCCGATAATCATCGGGTGTTCGTTAGAGACTCGACAGATACTGGGTATCTATAGAGCCCCCACTTTGATTGAGGCTTAGACAGGGTGAAAGTCTAAGTATAGCCCCCAGGTCAATCGAAGATTATAACATGGAGACTGAGGCAACGTCAAGATGGCTCGAAAGGATTCGGGCCAAGGACCTGCAGTCGAGAAGGGCGACGCCAAGGCGACTCGGGGGTACGAGTAAATGACCTGTTATCAGGAACAGTTTATAGTTTGTCGAATTTCCGTGCAGGTCGTTTAAAGTCCGTTAGACTACGTACAAAGTATCGCTAGTCATAAGAGGGAGTCATACCTGAGGCATCTTCGGAATATGTCCTTGAGTCGTTTCTTGTTTGCGGACAAAGGCTCGCCAGCCATGTTGCGGATATGAAGGGGCTCGCTAGCCGCGTTGCAGATATGAAGGGGTTTGCCAGCCATGTTGAATGTACGTTGTGAGGCTCGCCAGCCACGTTGAATGTGCGTTGTGAGGCTCGCCAGCCATGATGAATATGCATTGTGAGGCTTGCCAGCCATGTTGAATGTGTGTTGTGAGGCTCGCCAGCCATGTTGATTGTCGGTTGATCGACTGTGGGAAATAGCCGCGTTGGATGGGTCTATTTCGAGAAGTTGTTTGAATTAGCGGGCTCCGTAAGGAAGCCTCCGATATCCTACTGGGGAATCTCGGTGTTTATATTGAATGTTTGTGGTGCCGGAAAGGGATAGGCTTGTGAGCATGACTTTCGTGGTCGGCGGTGATTTTGAATCTCGAGGAGAGATAGCGGTTTTTATCGCCGTTCGTTTTGTAAAAAAAGGACAGATGTGTACTCTGTCATCTGATGGGTGTTTGGGGAGGACGATTTTAACTTTGTCCTCTCACATATTGAGATTTGTGTAGGGTAGTGAATTTCACTATCCCCTTTTTTGAAGGTTTGACGGTTTTTAATGCCGCTTGTTTGATATTTGAAAATGTTGGATGAAAATTTCATGAGAATAGCGAATTTGATTTCCACTATTTTGTTTTTGTATTTGGAAAATGACGGTTTTTATTGCCGTCGTTGAGATTTGTGAAAATAGCGAATTTGAATTTCGCTGTCTATTTTTGAAAAATGACGGTTTTTATTGCCGTCGTTGAAGTTGAGAAAATAGTGAATTTGAATTTCACTATTTTGTTTTTTTTGTACTTGGAAAATGACGGTTTTTTATGTCGTCGAAAATTTGAAATTTGTGGAAATAGCGAATTTTGAATTTCGCTATTTATTTTAAAAAAATGACGGTTTTTATTGTCGTCGTTGAATAATTGGAGTTTGTGTGGGAAATTGGGCCAAAGCCCAAAATTTCGCTGACTAAAGCAGGGAACACCCAATTGAGGCACGAGCTGTTGTGCGAAGGAAGGAGGCTTCCCTGTTTCTAGTAAAAAGACGCGAGAAGCCTAAGCTTCTCATTGTCATCGTCTTCCTCAAAAAGCATCATAAAAACCCGATAAAATCGCCATTTTTGATCTCACTCCTTGCTTTTTTTCGTGCCATTGTCATCACGTCATCTGATGGTATGTAAATCGTCTTGAATTCATTTGAATTTGCTTGTCTTTTTGTTAATTGAATTAGGGCGAAACCCTAAATTTTCGAAAATTGAATTGGGCGTTTTTTATTAGCCCATTTTCGAGTGAAATTGATGATTGCATTAGGTTAGAAACCTGTTTAGGAGTATAGGGGTGCTTTTAGTTTGCATTTTGGTCCCCGTTCCCGCTCCCTATGCTCGAAAAACATGAATGAGACAAGGAAACCATCTCATTTCACAATGCCAAGTTTTTTTGCTTGAGTTGTGTGCCCCACTAGGTTGCATTGTGGCCGGGGAAAACCGTGTTTGCCATATCGAACCTTCGTTGGGTGTTGTGGGCAAAATTTTGAGTTTTTGCCTTTTGCGACGGTCTTATGTCTGATGAATGAGCGTCTGTTTGAGCCCAAATTGAGTCAGTTTGTCTTGAAATGGACCTTAAAGGCAGTTTAGGTTACTTTGAGACGTGATTAAATCACATTGTTTTGTTGTGGTCGTTTTTTGAATTTTTTGACCTGTTTGTGCCCGGATTGGCGCAAAATTGCCTTTTCAGCTCTGAAAAATAACCAATTGTGTCGCGAATTTTATTTGTTTATTTTGCGGGCGTTGTGTGGGCCTTGAGGTGTTGGGCGTTTTTTGAAAATTTTGTTGTTGTTTTTTGATGTGACTCATATTTGAGCACATTTAGTCCCCAAATTAACCTCGTTCCCATGCTTTATAGCACATAATTGGGTCATTTACTATCTTTAGTTTCCCATTTTGCATATTCTTTGAGGTTTTGTCCCCTTGGTAGGAAAGGATTTCTATCCTTGCATTTATGAGGCGAAATGGAGCTAAATTGATCGTATCCAATGACCAAGCATCAAAGAGAAGATCAGTACTAGAGGCCTAAGTAGATAATAAAGTGAAATGGGCAATGACGAAAGGATCCTTGCATCCCCAACACGATCCTTGCGGATTGTTGGGGAGGAAAAGAAGAGAAGCTGTCTGTCCAGGAATCCGAGCGGATCATGCACGATCCGAGCGTCTCACAACCGCAAGATCCGGGCGTCTTGTGCCCAAGACGAGCAGATTGCAGCGCATGGAGCCGAGCGTCTTTCCCTGGATCCGAGCGGATCCTAAGACAGAAGAGCCCGTGCCTTACCACAAGACGGGCGGATCGTGGCAAGACTAGCATGGGAATCCGCTCATTTCCTTCGGGAGGAGCATTTCCTCAACTTTTTTTAGGGTCTTAATAGTCATTTAAGCCCTTAGTAACCCTAATCTTTGTACCTAATCTTTAGTATAAATACCCCTTTGTACTACCTAAATTAGCATGCTCTCTTAAGCAATCCTAATCCATCCTTAATCACTTTTTAATTCTCTCAAATTAGTCTTAATTTAGTTGTAATACAATTTCTCAATATTAATCACATCTTAATGTTTCTTTAATTTCTCTATTGTTCTTCCTTTATTTTGGGTAATTAGAAGACTATTTGGGTTTATTTGGAGGATTGACTACCTTCCATCAATCATCAAGTACTTCTATTAATATTTGCTTTATTATTTGGAATCATCTTCATAGGTATAATTCTGTCTTAATCTTGTTTAATTATTGTTAATCACTTTTATTTATTCATCATGTTTTGCTTTGTTAGTATGATTGACAACCTTGTTAGCATGCTAAACTTGATAATGAGTGAGTAGTTTCCTTAGCTAGGGTTAATGGGGAATTAGGGGAAACCAACATGGGGAATGATTCATGCTTAATCTAATATGTTTTCATAATTAAATTGCTTGCTTGTTGAGATTTCAACTTATGCACATGTTATGTTTGATGAAATGCGAGCCTATGAATCCTTGCATTTTTTACCTATCACCTATCTTTTCAATGAGGCTTGTAAGCTTATACACCAACTCGAGCCTCATTATACCATGTATATAGTTGAATAGGAAGGATTAAGTCGACTTGTAGGTGTTGTACAATCTATTCGATTTGGCTCTGGCACCCAAACCTTCTTAGGGATTGTAAGCTTATACACCAACTCGATCCCATCATAACAATAAGTGCTTGCATATAATTGAGAACATGTTTGTATGATCAACTACCATGAATCCCCTATGAACCCATGACACCCTAGTGCCTTTAATCAATTGTTTACATCCCTCTTTAATTACCTTGCTTGTTTTCATTGCTTTACTTTTATCTTGTTAATTAATTTAGACCAATCTCATCTCAACCCATATTGTGATACCCTAAGACACGACCATTTGCAATTTATAATACTACATCAATACCCGTCCCTTGGGATCCGACCTTTACTTGCCTCTTTGCTAAGAGTAGTTTGTAAAGTTATAAATATTATTTTGGTTGGTAGCTTTAAATGACGAGTTTAATCCAAGCCAAAAATGGCGCCGTTGCCGGGGACGGTGTTCAATTGATTTGATTTTCTTTAATTGTTTTTAGTTATGTCTTTCTTTACCTTGGGGAAGTAAAACTCCTCAAGGTTGTTCTAATTTTTTTCGAGTTGTTTGATATTTTGTATGACTAGGAGATCACAAGGTAATCTATTGCCTATTGATCTTGAAATTGAAAGAACCTTAACCAACAATTGAAGAGTTGCTATAGGTACTTTAAGAGGTATTGGAGAGATTGTGGACATTAAACCAAATAACATTGAGTTTACCAACCCTTTTGCAAGAGAAGGAGAAGACAACCCAATAAAAAATCCACCACAAAATCAACCCACAATGCCTAAATTTTCATCACATTCCGTACCAACAGAGGAGAACCTACCAAATGGTACTCCTACACCACCACACTTAACCGGTAATTTCATTGCCAAATCCGTATTCATACAATTAGTTGAGAGAAGTCTATTTGGAGGGATGCCTAGTGATGACCCTCATTCACATCTGGAGACTTTTTGTGACTATTGTGATGCAATTTCTCAAACCGGAGTTACTCAAGATCAAATCCGATGGGTATTATTTCCAATTTCTCCTTGTTCAGTACCGCAAAGTAATGGTTGAAGAGCCTAGACAAGGCTACCTTTCGTATTGACTCATGGAAGAAGTTGGCACTTGCCTTCTACAAGAAATTCTATCTTCTGGAGAAGACTAACATGTTGAGAGCCCAAATCAACGGGTTCAAACAAAGGGATGAGGAATCATTGTATGAAGCATGGGAGAGATTTAAGGACACTTGTCGTTCTTGTCCACACCATGGACTTAGCGAGTGGTTCCTTGTGCAACAATTTTGGAATGGTCTATATGAAGACTCTCGCAATGTCCTCAACATGGGATCAAATGGTATGTTTACCGAAGTTGATGACAATCAAACATGGGCCAAAATTGAAGAAATGGCAGTCTATAATTCACAATATAGTAGGCCTCGAAAGGCCACTAGAGGAGGAAAGCATGAGGTAGATTCCATCACACAATTGGGTGCTCAACTAGACCTGGCAAAGGTATTTCGAACCCGAAAAATCGATCGAAAATACCTGAAACGACACCTGACCGTACACCCGAATGGTATAACTGAACTTCACCCCAAAACCTGAATCGACCTGAATTGATTCGAAATCAAACCGAATTTGTAATTTCCGAAATAGACCCAAAATCGAATGAACCTGAACTGGTTTAACCTGAATTGTTTGAATCTGAACCGATATATAGCGGATCCGATTTCAACCCATACATTGATGACAGAAACCCAACACTGAAACCCAAAATATCCCGAATGTACCTAGGTGTTACATCTAGGGTGTCTTTTTGTACATGAGTGTCACCCATGTGACGTCAATGAATTAATATTATTTCGTAGTTATACAAATAACCATTATTTATTACTTTTTTAAAAAATTATTCGTATTGTATCCAATGTTTTGAATAAAGACCTAATCCCTTGACATCCGATCCGATTATGACCTGACTCGAATCTCATCTGCTCTGATATTAACCCAACTTGACCTTTATTTGCACCGATATTGACCCAACTCGAACCTGAACCGATCCGAAATATCTACAACCGGTTAAAAGTGAAAACTGAATCCAACCTGAGTTGAACCGAACTGAAATCGAAAAAAAAGATAAACCAAAATAACCCGATCCGAAAGAACCCGAACCAAAACTAATCTGATTGACCCGTTTGCCACCTCTATGCTCAACTAAGTGCTCATATTGACATCATCAATTTGAATTTTGAGAAGGCCATGGCTAAGCTTGATGAAGCTTCCAAATCACCCAAACAACATGTTAATGCTATGGTGGCATCATCCTCAATTCCAAGTGGAGTATGTGAGAGTTGTGGAACTTTGGGACATGACCAGAGTGAATGTAGGGGAACAAGTGAACAAGTGGATGCTTTCCAAGCATACAAGAGTAGCACCCCTTATTCCAACTATTACAATGAGAATACCAAATTCCATCCAAACCTTTCATACAAGAGCCAAAATGTTCAAAACCCTCAACCAACATACACCCCACCTCCAATGAGAAATCAAGCTCAAAGACCCTTTTATAACCAAATCCAAGGTTACCAAAATCAACCTTCTTACAATCAACGGAATAACCAAGGCTTTGGTGTTCAAAAAGCAGTCCTCCAAATGCAAAAGAACCAACAAGAATTATTCACCCAAATGCAAAAAGATAGCCAAGCCAAAGACATCACCATCAACAACATTCTAGCCCACATCAAAGACAAAAGAGGAAATTACCACCTCAAAGTAATCCCCCAAGACATGAATCGGTTAGTGTCATCTATTTGAGGAGCGGTATAAGGTATGAAGGGCTGAAGAAGCCAATTGATGAATATATTGTGGATGCTAGTAACAAGCAAAGAGTTATGGAGAACTCTAAAGAAGAAGAACCCACTACCCAAGAGGTTTCAAAGAAGAAGATTGAAGAGAAGGCTAAGGAGAAAGAGCCTATTGTGATTAGACTTCCATTCCCAAGTCGTCAAACTAAGCCTAAGTTTGATGAACAACTTGAAAAGTTCATTGAGATTGTGAAGAACTTAGAAGTCTCAATCCCATTCACGGAATTGATCAATCATGTTCCGAGCTATGCAAATTACACGAAAGATATTCTTACTAAGAAGAAATCCATCCGGAAGCTAGAGACTATTGCATTCACTAAAGTGAGTAGTGCTATTCTTCAAGGAAGTTCCCCTCCAAAACTCAAAGATCCGGGAACCTTCTCTATTCCATGCACCATTGGCGACACTACAATCAACAAAGCATTATGTGACCTTGGAGCAAGTGTAAGTGTCATGCCATACTCGGTATGCAAGAGGGTAGGAATGGGAGAGCTCAAGTGCACTAACATTACTCTTCAAATGGCGGATCGATCAACAAAGATACCTTTAGGAGTATGGGAGGATGTGCCCGTTAGAATTGGCAAGTTCTTCATCCCGGTAGACTTTGTCATTGTAGACATGGAGGAGGATTCCAACATTCCTATCATTTTAGGTAGACCTTTCTTGCACACCACAGGAGCGGTAATTGAT
Organism: Silene latifolia; assembly: GCF_048544455.1. NCBI lineage: Eukaryota > Viridiplantae > Streptophyta > Magnoliopsida > Caryophyllales > Caryophyllaceae > Silene > Silene latifolia. The sequence continues at coordinate 96,336,521 of NC_133527.1, forward strand.
GTGGAACATGGAGAGCTTACACTTGAAGTGGGGGATGAGACAATCACTTTTAATCTTGACAAGACAATTAGAGATCCCCGACTACATGAGCCATGTTTCATGGTCGATCACTATAGCCGAGAAAGTGATAGGAAGAAGTTGGCATCTCAATGCAAAGATCAAGCTATGGGTAAAGAATCACCACCCATATGGAATAATCCTAAAAATGCTCTATCCGCAGAGAAAGGAAATTTAAACAACAAAGAGAGCTTGAATAGCTCACCACCAATCATGACAAGTAAGGAAGAAGGCCTCATTGGCCATGACAACAAGAAAGAGGAGTTGTTTTCATCAACTCATGATACAATTGGGGAGCAAGCTAATGATGTATGTGGTTTATGGGATGACGAATTCGAACGATTGGTCAATCCCTAAATTGGCAATGCTATGACCTTAGACCAAGGCTTTGTTGATCCTTGTCATCACATTGACATGGGTCACCACCATGAAGAACACAATGTGCAAAGGTCTATCTAAGTTCTTTATAATGAAAATGAACAAGCCTTTGACTACTTCTACAAGGTGTTGAGCAACATCAACAACACCTTGGCTATGACCCCTTGACATCTAATTCAAGAATGAGAGTTTGGTGGAGTCTTCCCTAAACCACCATTTGTAAATATTCTAACCCTTAACTTGCATTTTACTTTTTGTATTGCAGTTTTGTCAATTTTGGATTTACATTTTTATGATTTAATCAAGATTATCATTAAGAGAGAAAGTGAGGGAGGTACTTTAATGTGTTTTGTTGTGTAGTGTTTGATCTAGTGTGGGGATAACAATTGCCTAGGCTAACCGAGCCTTCATAGTGTACCCACAATGTTGAACAAAGGCATGATGAAAGAATGATATGGGAAATGAAGATCCCCATGAGTGGACCTGAACTCGTGGGTACAGGAAGTAATCCAAACGTCCCAGAGGGAACCCGCTCATCTTGGAAGAAATCTGAGCATCTTGGCTCTAAGACGCTCGTCTTGGGAGTGCTGAGAATGAAAAATTTGGCCTGTTTAAAAATCTGAGCAGACTACATAGAAGACGCCCGTCCCAGTCCTGAAGCCGCTCGTCTCAGGAGCAATCTGCGCGTCCTGGCTGCTTCAAAATTTTAAGTTCCTTGCTGTTTAAAAATCCGAGCATCCCCAAGTGAAGACGAGGGTCTCCTGCAGAAATCCGCCCGTCTCCTGAAGAATTCGCGCGTCTCAGCATGGGTTGGAAATTACTGAGCTGACTGACTAAGGATCCGAGTGTCCCCAGTCCAAGACGCTCGTCTCCTACTGCTATTTGGCTATAACACGGGATTCAAACCCTCCTTCCCCAATTCATTTCTTTCTTATACAAACACAAACACACATCCTTTCTTCCTTAAAACCATCAATCCCCTCATCAACAAAATACAAATTCATCAACCAAATTCACCAAAATCAAACACAAACTTCCTCAAATTACTCCTTCATCAACAAAACAGCAACCAAACACTAAAATCCTGAAGAATTGGATCGATTTTCTAGGGTTTCAAGGCAATTTTGAAAATCCCAAAAACCTCCAATCTTTCCAAAAGGCAACAAGCTCTTTTAGCCTCAAAGGCTATGGTAGTGCATCAAGCAAGGGTGGAGATTCAATAAGTTGCTACTCCTATGGTGGAAGCTACAACTACTCCGATCATTGAACAATTGCAAGATTATCCGGAGATAAATTTCATTAACGATTCTCATAGGAAAGCATTTGTATCTCTTACTAGAAAAACTATTTTGCCTACCAAATTTATATGCCAAGATGCCTTAGACAAGTTGGGTGTTCTTGAGAGGACAAAGAATTTTTTCGAGTCTATGAAGTTGAAAACACTCTTTGACATGAAAGAATTGACTTACCCCTCCCTTACCATGGAGTTTATAAGCTCTTTGAAGGTGACTAAGGTAGAGACTCGGAAAAATATTGAATTCCGCCTTGAAAATAAGGATAGACGAATGTCGATAAGTGAGTTTGGCAAAGTGTTTGGTCTTGAAGAACACTCTCATTATGAGAAGAAGCCCTTGAAATATGACCCCGCACCTCTATGGAAAGCAATCATCGGGAGAAAATCTGAATCTTTCCATGAGTGACATATTCTTTATGTCCACCTTCACGGCATAAGAGTGTGGCATAAGGTTGTGGGCAACACTTTAATTGCAAGAAAGAGCACTAATCATTTTACCGAGCTTGAGTTTGTCTATCTTGAATCCACCATGAATGTCAACAAAACGTTCACCAAGGAATAAAATATACTTCAACTCTTTCTTGAACGGTGGCTTACAATTGACCGTGGTAAAGATGGAGCAGCTTTGATTGTCAACGGAGGCTTAGTAACATGGTTAGCCAAACACTTTAACCCGGATTTTAACAAAGACAAGACATACAAACCGGTTAAGGGTGGCAACCTTCTTGATTCAGCCACTATGATCAACAAATTCCATTGGGTTAAGAATGACAATCTTGATAACAAATTTGAGTGGCTCACTAAAGAAGCTAAATCCTTCATCTTGCCAAGCAAGATATGCTGCATCAATATCCGAAGTTCAAGCTACCTTCTACCCGTCTCCGAGAAGCCGAGATGATTATGAAGCAACATAGGGGATCACATGCCAAGCCCTCCTCCTCCTCCTCTATTATGACTCTACCTTATCCATTTGCCTACCGTGAATTCACACCAATTGGCATTAATGTCATGGTAGGCAACGACTACTTGACCCAATTGATGAAACATATGCATAACTAAGCTCATGAACACCGGGTCAATGCTTACCGGGCACAATATCCCCCCTCCTACACTTAGCTAGGCAAGGACTCCTTGATCCATCATGTCCTTTGCCTAGTTGGGCGGATAAGGAGGTATTCTTTCCGAGTGTTCCTAGAGATTCCACCGTGGATAGTGAAGTTGTTAAGGGGAAGGAGATTGTTGTTGAGAGCGGGGAAGGTAGCTACTCTTTCCATGAGGAAGAAGATGAAGAAGTACAAGGTTCAACTGATAATGAAGATGGTGAAGCCTCCGGTCCATGGAGGTAGATGATGATGATGATAATGAGGATGATGATGGTAGCGATGATAGTAATAAGGATGTCGCCATGAGCACCAATTGAGGATTAACAAGCTTTTTGGAGGATGCCACATATCTCATTGTGAGTTTCCTACACTTCCTCTAGCTTTATTTATTTCTCTTGTTTTTAAAAAATTTTATCTTGATCATTTGTTTTGAGTCCTAGCAACACTTAGAGGACTCCAACCTCGGTTCCATTGAGGTGTCTTATATTGTTCCCACTTTTAAAAATCCAAAATGACAATCCAAAATGACAAATTAACCTCGGTTGCATTGCATACCTGTGCATGAACTTTCCCATTTTGACACTAGAAATAGTGTCTTACTTGGTTTGGGAAGTTCAAGCACAAGCATTGGGAGTTAATTTAAATTAGCTCTCCAACCAATAAATTCATGCATCATATAGTTTAGATTTAGATTGCATCACTTGTTTATATGTCATGTAGCTTGCATAGTAGTGTAGAAATTATGTATTCTCATTTAGCTTCCATAATTTCCTATCGTTTTGGCCTTTGAGGACAATGCCCATACTAGTGTGGGGATGGTAAATTCTAACTTGACTTTTAAAGCAAATATGATAAAAATTGAAATTTTTTGAAAAATACAAAAACATGTCTTTTTATTACATAAACATAAAAACCATAAAAATTAAAAAACCAAAAACATGTTCATTCCTTTATAGTATAGAATTGTATATTATTGTATATACTTGTTTGTTTGTTTGTCTATCCTTCTATCACATTGATTGATTATGCCACATCCGAGACATGAGGATCGTGAAGACCACATGGTATGATCTTTCCAATCTTCTTTTTCCTCTCTATGTTAATAAGTATGTGGCTTTATTTTGTTTGATACGGTATACACCAATGTGATTTTAGGAGTTGAATTTAGCTTATGTGGCATACTAGTTGATAGAAGCATATGCATTAGGTTGTATAAATGTTAGTTGCATCATGGCATATAGTTGCATTTTAGGAAAAAAATTGTGAAAACATCTATTTGGGAAGCTTGACAAGTGTATATATGTGGACGCGGGCCCACGGGTTCGCTTGGGAAAACAAGCTTTGCATTTGTGGAGTCGCCGCCAATTTATTGTGGAAAATTGGAAACCGGTCGAATACCTCGTGTCATGTCAAGACACAAAGTAATGACATAGACACTAAGAACTCGTTACCCTTAGCATTCTATGTCTAGAATGACTCTCGTGGATGCCAATGAACACGGATGTTCACAGAGATCTGGAGTAAGTGGTGATGGTACGTATTAGGAAGCTCTTTTAATCGAACACCTAATCCCGCCCGCCTTGGTAGCGGCCTCTACTAATGATTAGGGAAGTCATCTATACTCGATATGTTGGCGATAATATGCATGCAATGCAACAAACAATGTTTTAATCCTAACATGTGAGAATTAACTAAGTCGGTGAACATGTAATTTAGCATACAATTGGATCGAAGTAGGAATTTAAGGTGGATTACATGTGAAAACATACAAACAAACGATAATAAAGAATACGAGAAAATACAATAATGGAAATTACAATAATTACAATGGTTTGATGATTTACGTCGAAAATACATTTAAAACGGATGATTTGGGAAGAGAAAAGGGAAAATAAATAAACGAACAGATTATTAGGTGATAATACTGGTAATAGTTAATTAATACGTAAACTAATAACTAGGTCAAAGCAAAAACGGAAGTTCAGAGGCAGAACTCAACCCGAAACAGGCGCATCAGAGCTGCGTCCCTTGGAAGAGGCGCAATGCTCACTACGTCTGTTCCTGAGGTGAATTCTGGATGTGAAGCCGGAATTGCATATCGTTAGTATTCATTTTTAATGATTGATTATGGATGTTCGACTCAGATAGAAGTGGTTTAATGGATTATTTACATGCAAATTGGTCATAAAAACAATAAAAACATGAGATAAAACTAATTAGAACAAATTAAGGCTAATTACAAGACTAATTATGAGATTAATTACAAATTGAACTTACCAAAACAAATTAATTAGGCTATCAATGCTAAACTACTGATGATGATGACGATGAACAGATGAAAATATACCAAAGGATGAATTCCTGAAACTTGATATTGATGAATCGAATCTCTAAAACCCGGATTGATTTTAATGACGAAAACCTGCAAATATTAACTATAAGGGATTTAAGTCGGGAATTAAAAGGTGATAAATTACTAATGAATTATATGCTAAAATTATCATGTTATTGAAATAAGAACAAGCAATGACGAAATAAAAACAAACAAACGAATTAAACAGAGGACGAAGGAAAAAGAAGGAAAGCAGGAACTGCGGCAGCCTCAGGAAGAGGCGCAGTAGTTGTTGCGTTCCTTCTCGACGTCTGTCTCCCGTTAATCCGTAAAAAGGGTTTGAATAAAGGTTTTGTAAATTGGTTTTGAATATATTTTCGACGTAAACCTTACAATAATGATTACAAAAATAAAAACAATAATAAAAGATGGGGTTTACACCCTCAGACTTACATGTTTGACGAAAAGAGATTAACTAAGTTAGCGTTTAGTGATGCTTGACTCGAATGTATGACGAAAGTGTCCTCTAAGAGGAAATTAAACAAAGTTGATTAAGTTGATTGAGGTGGAGTTGGTCAAATTGGTCGGTCATGCAAAACGAGGCTGGTACTCAGAAGGATCCGAGCTTACGTGGTCGAAAGGTCAAGCATGTAGACGCCAAAAAGCAAGAGCATGGTCTTAGAATGCAAAGGGAGAAGAGAAGGGCGGGCACTCGCGTGAGAAATATGAGGACCGAAGGTCTCTATTTATACTAGTGACACGGAGGAATTAGTGTTTCGGTAAAACTTTGGAAGTAAATCTCGAAAAGATCTTAAAATACGCAGAAAGGAGCTGGGGAAGAGGCGCAGCAACCACTGCGGCTCTTGGAAGAGGCGCAGCAGGTGCTGCGTCCTTTCCCCAAGGGTTTCCTCCTACGGAAAAAGATTTTCCGCGTTTCTATTATGGAATTGTGGTTGATCTTAATTTCCTTTTTATTTAAAATATAATTTCGGGATATAATTTACCAAAAGATTAAAAGATTGAAAATATGGAATAGAAATATCCGGAACATTCCAGAATATTCTGACTCGGCATTTTAAACGGTTATTAAAAAATGAAGACGGTTTTTGACCCGGACTCCAAATGTACTCTAATTACTGTCAAAACGACTGTGGCGGCACGTAGATGACGACTAAGGGGTAGACACAAGTATTTGAGCTATCACTTGACGATGAACTTACGAATTGTCATAAAGCGTTCCGTGTATCAAACATTTGGCCCAATCATCACCGGGTGGCTTGCGGGAGGTGCAGAAATGAGGTATCTACAGAGCCCCCACTTTGACTGAGGCTTGGACAAGGCAAAAGTCAAAGTATAGCCATCAAGTCAATCAAAGATCATAACCGGATGACTATGGCGACGCAAGGCGGCTCAAGGGGTCTGAGCCAAGGACCTGTCATCGGGAACATTTTAGAGTCTATCGACTTCCGGGGAGGGTCATTTAAAGTCCATTAGACTAGGTAAGGAGGCTCGCCAGCCATAAGAAGAGACCATACCTGAGATTCCTTGAGACTCCTTACTCTGTCGGACTCCAAGGGAAACAAAACGTAATATCGAAGAGCAGCAGGACGTCGGTAGAAACTGCTGGGGGAAATCTGCTTGGGTCGGTCTTCAAACAAACTTCGGTGAAAACTTGAGATTGAGCTTGAACTCCACGTCTTGACAGGAATAATTGGCTGTCTTGAACTCTCGCTGGTGGAACATAATTAAGGCGTGTCGAAACACCTGTCAGATAAAATTCTCTCGTTGTTTCAAGCGAAGTTTTGATAAACTACTGCGATGATTCGCAGTTTACTCGAAAATACGGGTCCGGACGAAGAATAAACATCAAATAGACCAAATATACGATATATGGTGTTGAGGAAGAGGCGCACCAAAGATGGGCCCACAAATAACGAACTTGTAATGAATTTTCGAAAATTGATTTGGAGGGAAGCTGAGGAAGAGGCGCAGCAAGAGCTGCGACTCTTGGAAGAGGCGCAGCACCTGCTGCGTCCTTTCCTGGGCTTGTCTCTGTCCGAGTAAAAAACTCGACAGACGACGTGTTTTATTTCATAATAACAAAACATAAATCATCAAAACTCTCTCAAATTCCAACCATTTTCCGTCAAAATTTGATCAAGATCTTGCATTTGCCATGACTAATCGAGGTATGTGTTCTATTTTTGCATCAAACTTCCGTATTTGCGCAATTTGGACCGACAAAATTAGGGTTTCCAACCCTAAATGTCGAAAATATTTGGGACTTTTCCCCCAAATGATCTTGCCTTGTAAAATTGACTTTATAAATGGATAATTGGTAGCATAAGGATCATAACCATGCGTTCATTTCGCATTTTCATTGAGTATTGAGCATTTGAGTTAAATTGTGACGGTCTCACAGCTGAGTTGTAAATTGCTTCGAAAATAGCCTTAGGATTGCCCATTTGCGACGGAACTTGATATTTGGAATCCTTGTGTAATGGGTACCTACCATTTCGGAATTTTGATTTGTGGCGGCTTTTTAGGACACTTTCTAGGGCATAATCACCGTTATAACGAAATGTTGTCGAAATTCCGACTCGAACCCATGACTAGGCTTGAATTTAGGCTTGACCTGGCCCATACTACCACATGAGCGGTCGGGTTTCGGGAGAAATGGCCAAAGATGGCGAGAAAAGAGCGATTTCGGAGCTTTGAAAGCTTGAAAACCCCCTAACTAAGGCTCGCCGTCACTTGACGCGACCTAATTGACTCTAATTTTGTAGGTGACGAGGTTTCTACGTCAGGGAGGGATCTCATGGACGTGGATAGTATTCTTGAACCTTCCCTTACGCTCGAGGAGGTGTTTGAGTAGGCTTTTACTGCTGCGACGGAGGCTACTGAGGACGAGGTCGTCGAGGAAGAGGTTGTTGAGGATGAGGCCCCGAGGCGGGCCAACATCGGACGAGGTGGTCATCAGCTGAGGGGAGCACTGGAGTGGGTTGAGAGTGGGATAGCCGATATCTCATCTTGGCGGCGGAGAGTCACCTGTCCTAGAGGACGGTGAAGAACTTGGTAAATTGAATTCTTCATTCTTTCATTTACCTTCTTTTGTCCTTCACTTGTTATTCCTTTCATTTTTCATTTGAGCTAAAGATAGCTTTCGCATTGAATCAAAATAAGAGGCCGAGAACATCAGGTCCTTTTCGGGTTACACCACGATGATGGAGGCTTACGGGAGGCTGTCAACGGAGGAGCAGACCATCGTCAAGTTGGGAGCTTTTGAGGCCTTGATACGAGCGTGGAGGTATATCAAGGGGAGGAAGATTCGGGCTAACCTTTGCCTGGTTCGAGCCTTTATTGATCGGTTCTGGGACACGACCTCGACTTTCACATGCCTTTCGGCGAGGTTGGGGTCACTTTGGAGGATTACGGTATGATTTCTGGTTTTCCGTGCGGGACAGAGGCTGTGGTGTGGCCGTCGACGGCCATGAGAGTGGACTCGGCTGAGGCTAGGAGTTTGATCGGTTAGAACCTGGCGGCGAAAGCTGCTGCGGTTCCCGGGTTGGTGCCGAGTTCCTACGTCACGGATTACTTTGGTGGGAAGATCCCGACGATGGTGATGCTTGATGGGAGGGAGACAGCTCCTCCTCCCTGCACTGCGGAGCAGAGAGCTCGTTTATGGCTCTGGTGGGTCTTTTCTGCGCTCTACATTGGAGACAAGAGGGAGCGGCTGTCGGCGAAGCTTCTTCCCTTCCTTTCTGACTTGAGTGACCTAGGTCGTTGGGACTGGGTCACTCCTTGTTTTGCTGTCCTCACTCGCTACATGAGCGCTATGGTTCGTCCGGAGCTGGTGGAGAAGGGGACTTCTCCTGCTACTGTCGGCCCTGGACTGCTGCTGGAGGTATGAACCTTCATTTCGTATCATAAAAGATCATTCCTTTTCCTTTATTGAAACACGAAAGATCGTCATTGATTATCTTATTTTGCAGGCGTGGGTGTACTCCTACTTTCCGAGCTTCGCGCCCAAGAGGACGGAGCCGGGGGCGAGATCTTATCCCGTTGTGCGGGATTGGGTGATGTGCTGTAGGAAGAGCCAGCGCTCTTCTTACGATGTTTGTCGACGGGACGTGAACGCCCTGCAGCTGGGTGGTATGAGTACCTTTTGATCATTTTCCTTTGTCTGTTTATTCACCACTTCCTTTTAGAAATGATCATAATAATGACCTCTTGTTTGCTTTGTCTTAGTGGGTGCCCAGGCCTTAGGTGGACTACGCTGACGTCCCTCCTTTTGTGGCTGAGGTCCTTCGACCTAGGAGTTCGAGCCGGCAGCTGCTGAGGACGTCGATGGGTCCCGTGCGGTACTTGGGCGAGCGTTTGACTCGCCAGTGCTCTCGTGATGTCTTCACGGTCCCCATCAATCCTCCTCGGACGATGTTTAGAGAGCCTTCCGATGCTGAGAGGGAGGCTGACCTGGCAGACGTCGGCAGCGATGCTCTCCTCCTTCCCGACGAGGACTACACTGCGTTCACTCACTGGAGATTGGCGTACTGGCCGGTCGTGGTAAGTGTTGCACTTTTTCTTTCGAATTGGCTTAAAAACATGATGAAGGATCACCGATTACTCAGACCATATGGATTTTGCAGGAGGTTGAGGCGGCGGGCGTCGAGCCCCCAACGTACGCCGAGACCCTCGAGTACATTGATGCGGCGGGGATGACGACGATCTCCGAGCTTCGCGACTTTGGCGAGGCGGTGACAGATGCTGGCCTGGACGAGTGGCAGCACCTGATTCGGAGGGTAAGTTCCCCGACTTGATTAGCTTTTGCATAAGAATACATTTGTTTAATTTTGTCCAATCATTGAGAATCCTTGTTTATTGAAATGCAGGTAGCGCCATCTCGGTTCGTGGCTTTGTGGAGGGTAGCCAAACGGCTACGGGCTAGTGCTGTCGAGGCGCTTGCTGGCGGTCGAGGACGTCAGGTATGAACCTTTCTTTTACTTCATTTTTGAATTTTATAACTTTCTTTATGTTTGAAATGATTGACATGAGCCAATCCTTTGTCATTTGCAGAGGGAGCGCGACCTGGAGCGGGAGTTGGCGCAGTCCCAGGAGGAGACAGCTCGCCTGTTGAGGGAGTTGGAGGTCCGCGACGCCGAGATCGCTGCTCTCGAGGCGAGATTTACTGAGTTAGGCGGCGACCAACAGTAGTTTGTTTTTGTTTTTGTCGCTTTTGTTGGCTGTACCGTATACACTTTTGTACATTTTAGGACTTTCATTTTGGACTTTTGAACTTCGTTTCAGGCATGAGCCCCCAGTTTTGTGTACATATGTCCTTTTGGTTGTATATATGACGGCCTGAGTGCCTTTGCTGCTGGGTTGTCTCGTTTATACCTACAGGTTAGCTTTGAACAGGTTTGGTAGATGACAGTGTATGCCGTCATGCTGCCGAAAATTATATAGAAATTGCACATAAAACACGTATTTATACAAATGGCCAAAATTAGCACAAGACAAGACTCAAGAAAAAATGCAAAAAAAGTTGCCGAAAATGACCGGACGGTAGGGAGGGCTACCCCATAAAAAAATGAAAATAGAAACGTATAAGTTTGAAATGAAATATGAAACGGGAGTGAAATGATTCCCTCAAAAAGAAAAATAAAAAGAAAATGGGTAAGTTTGAAAATAAATAGTTAAAATGGTGAAAATGCCGAAAAGTGGTGAAAATAAATAACTAAAGTGTGCTTGTTTGACGAAAATGCCGATTTTGCCCCGAAAAGTGTGCCCGTAAGATTAGGAAACTCAAAATATTGTAATTCTACGGGATTTCCAAAAATAATATCCTATACGAATAGGAAATTATGATTAAGGAATTAGGAAAGATCCAACGCGGAAAATCACAAAAATATCCCTGAGGAAGAGGCGCAGCATGAGCTGCGGCCCTTCGAAGAGGCGCAGCACGTGCTGCACCATTTCCCCAGTATGTCCGTTCTGACGGATTTTAGGAAATAGCTTTTAGTATAAATATAGACGTCGATGGAGGTTTTATTCACATAATTCTTCCGTCTATTACATAAAACTCTCTAATTAATCATACAACATGGATGCTTCAGAAACCCGTCTCAAAGAATGGACAAACGAATTCACAAATGTGGAGAAACATGATATGGGTGCCTACAACTTTGGATCGATTTTGGGCTTGAAACTAGTTAAGGTTGTTAAGCCATTCTTGGATGCTTGTCTTGAGTATTGGGACCCTAATTTCCACGTGTTTGCCTTCCCTTGTGGCGACACTTCTCCGTTTCCCGAAGAAATTGCTGCAATTGGTGGATGGGACCCAGAACATATGCCTGCTATACCCTCTACTTCTTAAGGGTATAAAAACAAGTTTAGGGATTTGCTTGGATTAACAAGAGCCGAGGTTGACCGTCTTGTGACCTCAAAAGGAGTCCGAATGCTTGATTTTATCGATCGGTTCATAAATAAGGTAGACCCTTCTGTCTCCCATGTTGCAAGGCGTAGGGCATTCAGATTTTGCCTATTGCATGGTTATGTCCTCCAAGGGCATGTCGACGAGGAGATGAGAGGTGATCCTCGCTATCTGAGTTTAGTTTAGCAAATGGAGCTGCGCAGGAGCCCAGCTTGCCTATGTTTAGGAGAGATCCTATTGGGATTGGATAACAGGAAAGCCAACCGTGACCTTCCTGATTTAGGAAGTCTCATCATCTTGCAGGTGAAAAGAGTACAACCCCCCTTTTTTTCGTTTTTTTTTTGTTCTTTACTTGGTTTTTTTCTTGGTTTTTTTTGGTTTGGATACTAACACCTGCCTTGGTAGGTCTGGCTTATGGAGCGTTTGCGGCTAATCGAGCCCCCAGTTAATGTTCCTGCTTACCATGCTCGCTCGATTGCAATGAGGACTAGGCTTTATATGAAAGACTTCACTCGGGTTTGCACAAGTTGAAGAATGAGGATGGTCCCCTAATCAGATGGATTGTACCATGGTGGCATCTCAAGTCTGTTACTGGAGTATCATCTCTGGATCCAACTCGATCGGTGTGCATTCCTGGCTTGGAATTCATGATATGCATCTTCCCAGAGAGACTAATAAGGCAGGTTGGCTTGAAGCAGATGATTCCTAAGCTTGATACTATTCCTCAGACTGTCGTGGCGCTTACTACTGAGTGTCGAAGAGAGTGGGCTCTCAAATGGGCTCAGAGAAACATGTGGTTCCTAAACGCTTCTGTTAGCACATTATAGGTATCGGATTCCTACTTGCAGTGGAGGAAGGTGACTACTCCTGAGGAGCGCGAGAGGCTAAGGAAGCGCGAGCCTGTTGATGACAAGGTTCGTGATGTAGCAAAGGAGAAAGAGAAGTACTTGACCGAGGGAGAGGAAGAAGCTGGATTCCGAGTTGTTCATCCATCAAAGAAATCGAAGACCTCTCATGTCGTCGAAAAGGTGGTTGATAGGAATGGCAAGACTAGACCACGTGAGAGAACATTGGTGATTAGGTCTGAGATAGCGCAGGAGCGCCCGGCTCGTGGTCGAGATAAGAAATATGACAAAAATGACAAAGGCAAGGGGAAGATGGAAGAATAGCCTAAGTCTTAGTATTTATTATTATTATTATTATTATTATTATTATTATTATTATTATTATTATTATTATTATTATTATTATTATTATTATTATTATTATTATTATTATTATTATTATTATTATTATTATTATTATTATTATTATTATTATTATTATTATTATTATTATTATTATTATTATTATTATTATTATTTGTAATAAAACGGTGGGGTTTTTAGAATCCTAACCTATTTATTTTAGCATTATTTTTATTATGTGGCGTATTATTATCATTATGGAAGGAAATGAATAAAATATTGATTGGTTATGAAACCGTTGTGATTTTCTTTTATTATTCTGGTCGAATTCCAAATGCATATGCAAATGTCCTTTTATTTACATTTAAAAATAATGGGTTGTATCCTGTGAAGGATTGCCTACGTATTCATTTTAAAAATGAAATCAAACCCTTGCGCGTAGTTCAAGTAAATGTAAAAGAATAATTGTTCTAAGCAAGAGCTTGTAATGAACTAGAAAATGAGCATGAGCTTTACTTACTCCTAAAGCACAATTCAGTTTATTTGATGATATGAGGATGACGAATTGTCAAAATGCAAGAGCAGAGTGACATAAGCTTTATTTCAGCTGGCTAGGGGCCGTTTTTACTCCGTGCCACATGAGCGACACGTGATGTTACGCAGTGTGTAGATACCCAGTGTTTGCTGAGACTCCAACAAACACCCGATGATTATCGGACTATAACATGTTTTGGAATCGCGGAGTTTGATCGATAGTCTGTGTACAACTTCACGTCGGAAAACTTTAAACGATTTCAAAAATAAAACATTTCAAAAAATTTCAAAAATACCTGGAGTGTTTAATGCACGACGACGGGGTCGCAATGACACTAACTAGAGTCAAAACCGACACCAGACCAAAAAGCGACTCAAAAATTCAAATCCCGACTCCAACAACGAGTCAAACAGAGTCAACCACCAAAAACTAAACATTTCAAACCTTCTACCTTAAGTTTTCCCAGATTCATGAATGGTCAAGTACCAAACATGTGACTACAAAACCTAATATAGAACAAATCATGATTGCATTTGTGTGAAAGCGACAAGACACCTCGAAGAACCGCGACGTGGCTCGCGCCTCTTTGAGCAGCCCAGGTGGCCACGTCGCTCAAAATTCACACAACCACTCATTTCCCTATAAATACCCCTCAAATGCCCCCATTTGAGACTTACGCGAGTGTCCGCCTCCTCTTTTCTCCCTTAAAATTCTCAACTCGACTTTTTAAGTCACAATCCGACGCGTATTTACGACCTACCGATCGTAAATACAAGCCTTACACATTGTTTGGTACCGTCAACGTGCATTAAATCACTTGACCGACCACTTCGACCACTACACCGTCACTAATCTTAAAACACTCTTTTTACTTACCAAAACGGTTTTAAACCGAGTCTTTTCCGACCAAACGAGTTGTTACACTTACGTCGGTCACTCACCATAACCAAACATGTAAGTATGAGGGTGTAAAAATCCTCCTTTTATCATGTTTTCATTTGTTTCATTACTATAACATGCTAAAGCGTGCATAACATGAACCAAAACATGGGATAAACGAGCCAAAACTGATTTTTGGCCTAAGACAGAAGCCCCTTGGTTCGCCGACTTGCCCGCGCCTAAATGCGGTGTTCAGGTCAGAGATCAACTGTGTTTGTTCTCATCTTTCCCTTTTAATTAATTTTCATATTTGTAATTGGTTTTTACCATTTCAAATATTTTCAAACCCTTTTTTATTTTATTTCATTTGTTTTAACCATAAAACATTTTTCGCCCTTGGTTCCATATACCATGACGGTTAAATCCGTGTTTCGGTGATAATATTCGGTTAATAACATTTAGAAGGTATTTTAAAGCCTTTTATTTTATTTTTGGGAGTTATTTTAAAGCCTTTAATCATTTCTTTATCAAAATAAACATATTAGTCACCAACACAAAGTCCTCCTCGGTTCTACATATCATGCCGGATTTTAACCTGGGTACGATGATGAGTATCGACTAATTATATTCAAATGAACTTAAAACAATTAGTTCATAATTATTTTCAAAACTATTAATGTCAAGTTTCTCAAAATCGAACCCGGCACCGAATATTATCAAAATAATGATGATTATTCGAGTCTAGTTCTTCAAATCAACAAATGCGGTCTAAACGACCCTTTCAAACCAAATCGGGTTCAAATACCCATTTCTCAACATGTTTTACAACGTTTTCTAAATGGCCAGAATACGGCATATAACCGTAGGGTGACCCGCGCCTAAAACAGGCCCTTCAATTCTCATTTTCAAAACCAGGGGGAGGCCCTTTGTACCGCCGGCTGGCTCGCGCCTCATGTAGCCGTCTGGTACAGGGCCTGTTCCCTTTCCAGCATTAGTCTAGGACGATCCCGACTCCGGTTTGCCCGGATATAAGACAGATCAGATGACTATTTGTTTATTCAAAATCACATTTGCAAAATGCCTTACTAAGACAAATGGATCACGTTATGCACCGTAAACCTAATTTGGTAAATGGATGTTTAATTTCCGTCTTGCATGCAAATCAATCATTAATCCAACTCGACATCTTATACTTGATACTTGGATTAAATCAACCGACTTAGAAAGCTCTCACATGTTAGGTTTAAATTATTGGATGCGCATTCATGCATTTAAACCGTTTTATCAACTTTTGCATTCAACAAACCAAGATCGATCAGTAGAGGCCGCTACCGCGGGCGGGATTAGGTGTCTGATTAAAGGGCTTCCCAATACGTACCTTCACCTCTTACTCAGAAACTTTGTATAGTGGACGATCTTATCCAGGGCGTACGAGAGTCATTCTAGAGATAGGATGCTAAAGAGGGACGATTTCCTTATCTTTAGTACCTATGTCAAACGCTGGTTTGCGCTTCGATTTGACCAAGGTATAAAGTGGAATTCAAACGGGTTCCAAGCATCCCACAAATGCTTGGTGGCGACTTCAAACATCTCTAATCGTTTCGAGACCCTTACCGAGACGAAATCGACAGATCTAAAACGATCCGGCCGAAAGCATTTTTTACGCCGCCGAGCGTGGCTTTCAAAAGACCGTTATACGTCCAATAGATCGGCTTGGCGTGTAGGTGGCCATGTCCACAGATTGGCGACTCCGCTGGGGATTGTGGTGAAAAATGGCTTCAACATTAGGGAATGTGGAGCTTGGTAATAATGGTTTGCTTAACAGATAAAAACCTGGAGCAAGAATTTTGTGGTGTTTAGGCCGATGGTAACGGCTTGTAGTGTGGTGCGGAATGTGGTCTCCGGCTTGATGTGGCCTGAGCACGAAATGGTTGGTAAAAACATGGTATCAGATTTCCATGTCTGGACCTTAAAGGTTAAGGTGTGGTGTTACGAGCTTGAGGGGAATCCTCAGAAGCCTAGATAGGTCTCCCTGTAGTAGTCTCTGGAAAGACTTAGGGGTGAAGCAGTTTTGATTATTATCTTGAGGGGAATCCCCAGGATCCTAGATAGGTTTCCTTCTAGTAGTCTGCAGAAGGACTTAGGGGTGCTGGGCTTTGGACTTGTTTGTCCCGGACTTCGTATTTTGGACTCATGGGTCCTGGGCTTTGGACTTGTTGGTCCTGGACTTTGATGTTGGTGTCGGACTTGTTGGTCCGAAGTTTGAAAAGTGAAATTGTGGGAAAATAACGAATTTGAATTTCGCTATTTCATTTTTTTTGAAAAGTGACGGTTTTGAATTACGTCAGTTGAAATTGTGGGAAAATAGCGAATTTGAATTTCACTATTTCATTTTTTTAAAAAAAAGTGACGGTTTTGAATTTCGTCAGTTGAAATTGTGGGAAAATAGCGAATTTGAATTTCACTATTTCGTTTTTTGAATGGAATGGTTTTTAATTCCGTTGTTTGGAATTGTGAAAATAGTGAATTTGAATTTCACTATCTTGTTTTTGATTTGGAATTGACGGTTTTATTTCCGTCGTTTGAAATTTTTTAAAATAGAGAATTTGAATTCCACTATTTTGTTTTTTGATTTGAAAATGACAGTTTTAATTTCCGTCGTTTGAAGCTGGTGAAGAAAGCGAACTTGAATTTCACTATCTTGTTTTTTTTTTTTTAATTTGAAAATGACGGTTTTAATTTCCGTCGTTTGAAATTTGTGAGAATAGTGAATTTGAATTTCACTATCTCGTTTTTGTTTTTGCTTTTGCCTTGGCTTTTGCTTTGGCTTTGGTTTTTGCCTTTGTTTTGGCTTTGGCTTTTGATTTATTGGTTCTTTGCCGTCCTTCGTTCGAGACAGGTAAAGGTGCGGATGGGGATGTACCCATTCGTGAAAGGTTGATAATTGGTGATGGGATGTTTTTTGTGGGGAATGGGCTTGCCTTCCGTCATAGAACATGAACAAGGAGATGTCCTGGTTTGTTATCTAGGGTTGTCGCAGGATCCCTTTGGTAGAAGCTCGTTCTAAATAGGGTGCCAGTGAAAGGTTTCTATTTCCAGACATGGAATAGGTAAAGAGAATGGACACGGAGTTTCGAGTCCTCTGCTTACTCGGTACGGAACGTACTCGAGTGTACTTACATTGAATTTGAACATATTGTTCGTTTTAAATCAATTCTCGTTGTCAATGGGAAATGGTAAAGGGGAGAATATATGATAGTTGGAAAATGTGCTTTTATTTAGATAAATAAGAGGTTAGCACAGACTCGATGGATACATGTGACTCATGGGGACAGCCCCCAGTTGTCACTTAGGAATAAAAGGACAGACGCTTGGATAGATATGAGAAAGCCTAAGACTCGGCTTCGGACTCAGACTCAATCGTAGATACGGACTCCTAATCATCACTTTCCTCCTCGAAGGTTTCTTTCGCAGCATCCAACGGCTTGATTGTCTGGTTTTGAGCATTGACCCACTTAAGCACTTCACTCTCGTTGTTGGGGATGATATGAGGACAATAGTCGATGAGGCTTTTATCTCCTTGCAGAAGGAGATGTTCATTAGGGTTGTCTTCATCACTTGGTTGGCATAGGGATGAAGCTATCAAATCATGATTGTCGATCATATTTTGAATAACATGTTTCAGTTTGAAGCACGTTTCAGTGTCATGACCATTCCATTGATGATATTGGCAATATGAATTGCCGTCCTAGAAACGACTTTTCTTGCATTCAGACGGGTCCGGAGTGGGCCCGATTGGTTGTAGCTTCCCTTGAGGCATGAGATTTTGAAGAGTTGCGGCATAGGTTGTGTTGAGTTTAGTGAATGTCCTTTGAGAACGCTCAACCTTGTTGTTTGACTTGAGACATCCGGGAGGATTGTCTTGACTAAGAGGTGCAATTATGATTTTGCCAGCCTCAATCATATCTTGAATGGCATGCTTGAGTTTGAAGCAGGTTTCGGTGTCATGGCCCTTGCCTTGATGGTATTGGCAATAGGCATTACCGTCCCAGGATCGGGCTTTTTTGTGTTCGGGTTTGTCCGGAGTCGGACCAATGGGTTGGAGCATTCCTTCTGAAGCAAGTATCTCCAGAGCAGTGCCATATGTTATTCCCAGATCTGTGAATACCCTTTGATGTTTTCTCACGGTTCCCACATTTGTGTTTTTGGGGATGTTTTTGTGAGTTTTGTTTTTGTTTTTGATTTTGTCAATCCTGGGTGGAAACAGGATTTGCTCATTGTCAATGGACAGTTTTTGGGATGCTGCTTGGTATTTTGAATGGGATTTTGGTGATGCAATTTCATGTTCTTTGTTGGTAGGTTCGTGGATGTGGGAACCATCAAATGACTCCTCATTTTCAATAGTTTCTGGTTGGTGAATGGAGGGTTGGTTTTCTCCTTGGTGGTTAGGTTCATTTTCGGTAGTACCGACCCTTTTCTCCAAATTAGCTACCCGGGTGTTCAAATCATCGATAGCCACTTGCAGCTTTGAGAATATGTTGTTGATGGAGACGGAGAGCATCATTATACCGCTTTGTATGCCATCCTCATCAATAGCATGAATTTTCTCATCGCCAAGATAGATGAGATGAGAGAAATCTAGGGAAGATTCCTGACTGTGTCCAATAGGGTTTTCTGGAGGGTTGATTTTGTTGTTCGTTGAGGGCGGTTGTGGTAATTCGCCATTTTCAATCATATCAAGGATGGCACATTTCAGGGGGAGACACATTTCAGTGTCATGTCCGCGACCTCGGTGATATTGACAAAACAGTTTTCCGTCCCATCTTCGACCTCGCTTGCTTGGTAAAGGGTCCGGAGTTGGACCAATTGGTTTGAGGTTTCCTTGGGAGGTTAGTGATGTGAACATTATTTGCGCACATTTAGTCCTCTAATTGAGCCTATTTTGCACATTATTATAGCGTCTCATAGCCATTTTATCCGTCAAATGCTTCCTATTTTGCTTTCCTATTGCTTTGTGTTTGATTTGTAGGAAAGGAGACAATTAGGCAGAAATTCCCGTCTCTTGAGTTTATTTGGAAGGACATTGACGATCTTGGTTGAACGAGTATTAAAGGAGAGGCAAGAACTAAAGACTAATTTCACAAGAATAAGAAGAAAATGAAGAAAAGGATTCTGAGGCAGAATCCGAGCGTCCAAGCCTTGAAAACGCTCGGATTCCCTTGCAAGAATCCGAGCGGATTTGCCCAAAGACGCTCGTCCACCTCTGCAACAATCCGAGCGGATTCCTCTCCTGGACGAGCGGATCGTGGCGTCTTCAGCTGAGATGCTCATCTCTCTGAAAAACTAGCAATTCCCTGCTTAGAACTCACAAATGTTAATTACTAATTTAGCCTTAGTTAACCTAATGAAGCTCTACTATATATACCCCATTTGTAAATAATCAAAGCATGAAGTTTTTATAGTAGAAAGCCTCCACATTAGAAATCCTTCTTAGATTAGATTAGGAGTAGATTAGAATATATTACCCTTTAATCTTTCCACAAAATACACATTAATCTCTCCTTAATTATTGTTCAAGTTTGTTACTTTTGGGTAATTGAAGACAATTGGGTTATTATTGGAGGATTGACAACCCTTCATCAATCAATCATGTTTCTTCTTTCATTCTTCGCTTTTATTTGGATCATCTCAAGTTTGGTATAATTCCTTTACTCTTTACTCTTTATTGTTCATTTCTTCATTCTATTATCATGTTTACACTTGTTGTGATGATTGACACCAGTAATGACATGTTTACCATGATAATAAGTGAGTAGTCTCTTAACTAGGATTAATGGGTAATTAGGGGAAACCAACATGGGATTAGTCATGCTTAATCTAATATGTTTTCACAATTAAATTGCTTGCTCGTTGTGATGTCAACTTTATGCACATGTTATGTTTGATGAAATGCTAAGCCTATGAATCCTTGCATTTACAACCATCTCTTATCTAGTCAACTTGACTTGTAAGATATAAACCAACTCCAGTCTTGTTAGACCATGCATAGAAGTTGAATAGGAGGAAAGTAAGTCGACTTGTAGGTGTTGTACAATCTAATCGATTCGGCTCCGGGACCCAACTCCTCCTATGAACCGTAAGACATAAACCAACTCGTTCCTTTACAACATTAATTGCTTCCAACTTTGTAAACATGTTTGTATGATCAACACCATGAATCCCCTATGACCCCGTGACGTCCTAGTGCTTTTAGTCATTTGTTCACAACCTTCCTTTTATTGCTTGTTTTACTTTATTGCTTGCATTAGTCTAGAACACAACTACAAACCCAAACAAATTGTGACACTAGCATAAATTGAGATAGATAGACTTAGAACCCAAAGCACACCGTCCCATGGATCGACCTCGACTTACCACTAACTAGTTATTTGTTGGGTGACCCGACGACATCACCTATCAAAATGGCGCCATTGCCCGGGATGGTGCTATGTGATTAAGTTCTTACTTGTTTGTCTATTTTTATTTGTGCTTTAACCTCGAGGAACTTGTTCCTCAAGGTTCGTTTTTTTACCGTTTTGTTGTAGTTTCCATGTTTGTAGTTGTATCTTTATCTTGGCTATGATGATGACCCAAGACTTGGTACATGGAGTATGTGGTGGATCTTTTGAGTATGACTATGGGTATGGGGAGTTTGAGAAGCAAGTCAACACAAACCTACCTTACTATTCATACAATGAAAATCCTAACTACTACCCCAACTTTTCCCACCAAAATCCCCACATCCATTATCCACAACAACCACCCACCCAAAACTCACATTACAACCAATTCCAAATGCCACAATATGTGCACTTTCACACCCACCCACAACAAAAAGATGAGCGCAACTTTGACATTCAAGTTATGGTTCTCCAAATGATGGGAGACCAACAAAATTTCTTCACACAAATTCTAGAGGAGAGCCAAAATAGGAACAATGTTCTCCAAAGTATTGTTACCCATGGTGAGGGGTTGGCAATTCGAATTGCCCAAATGAAAGCAACCCAAACAAACACTCTCCACCAATCCTTGAGCATTGAACATGAATGTGAATTTAAGGCAATGAACTTTGATGAAGAAGATGTGAAGTGGAAAGAGCCAACCTCCTTGAGCTCTTGTGAGTATGAAAGTGGTATTTGATGATGAAGACATGAGGTTGAGTAAGCCAAATACTCTTAGCCTTTTTTAGTATGAGGGTGTGACTTTTGATGTGGACTTTGAGGTTTTGGAGAAAGAGTTAATGAAGAGGAGTGAAGCCCCTATTTATGATTCATGTGGAGATATCGATGATGACAAGCCTATGGAAGAGGCTTATGCGGGATATGTGTCTTGGAATGAAGAAGAGGAATGGAGTTGTGAGATTGCCTTACTTGAGGAGCCCATCCTTGAGAATTTTGAGGTATGCTCCCATGAGGAATATGAATTCCTCTTTCCTATTGACCATGAAGACCTTTTCGCACCCACCATGGAACCTATGATTGTTCGAGATGATATGGTGGACCTCCTCCAAAAAGTCAAATTATCATATAAAGGGTACTTGGTGGAAAAACTCAAGAACAAACTTGCAAATGAACGTGCTTGTGAAAATTTGGCACCAACAATCTCAACTCCAAAGGTACCCCGTCATCAATGCCATGAGAATTCTCCTTCTACTCTTGAAGGATTGATAAACTCAAACGCTATCATCATCACCGAAATTGAAGGAGAAGGTGGTGAGTGGAAGTCTTCGGACGAATGTGAACCATACTTCATACCTAGTGTTGACGAGAATCATGGGCTTATTGGTTTGAAGCATTGGGAAAGCTCTAGTGCCAAGGGCAAGGTGAATGAGAGAATAAGTGACAAGCTACCTTAGCCAAGCTTCATATTGAATTGGAACAAACCGTATTCATGCTTGTTTGAGGATTGTGCTCAAGCCTTTGACCGATTATTGAGAGAATTGAGCAACATGGACAACATCAATAATCATAACAACAAGGAATGAGTTTGGTGGAGTCCTCCCTCAAACCACCATTTGTAAGATACCCTTTCCTATGACTTTGCATTACATTTACACTTGCATTTAGTTATATACATATACTTTTAGCTTGCATTTGTATTATATTTCATATTGCATTTACATTAGTTAGTTCATATAGTATAGTTGCTTTGTAATATATCTCACATGATTCATGTAGTTAGTTGCATATAGACTAGAATTCATGCATAATCACTAATGACCAATCCTATTCTTTTCTACACTAGAAATAGTGTTTAAATCGGTTTGGGGAGGTTTGATCATAGGTGACCATAGGTTACTAGAAAACATGCATCATATAGTATATTTTAGATTGCATTCATTTGTTATATATGTCATATATATTTGCATTTAGTTAGAGCATGCATTCATTCATATCATATCATTGCATTTGTACTTTATTTCAAAAAATCAAAAAATCCAAAAACATGTTTTTCTTTTTCATTCCTACTCCTACATGTACATTGAGGACAATGTCCAAAATAAAGTGGGGGATGGGAATTTATATTCCAAAAATGCATAAAAATTGAAAATTTTCGAAAAATCACAAAAATATGTCTTTTAATTTCATAAAAACAAAATCCATAAAAATTTGAAAATTTCAAAAACCAAAAACATGTTCCTTAATTTAGTAGTATAGAATTGTATACTTGTTCTTTTGTTCTCTTCTCACATAGATACAACACTACATTTGAGGCATTAGCAAGGGAAAATGAAGACCGCTTGGTATGATCGTTCTAATCTCTTTTTCCCTTCCATTTCTTTTTCATTATTCATATGAGGAGGATGGGCTTACATGTCAAGGAGGATGTGGTGTATTTTGTTGTTGCGGTTTGTATATCTATGTGTTGTTAGGAGTTGCATTTAGATTATTTGGCATACTAGTTGGTAGAATCATATGCATTAGGTTGTATATATGTTAGTTGCATCATGGCATGTAGTTGCATGTTTGAAAATTTTTGTGAAACCGTCTACTTGGGAAACTTGACAAGTGTATATAGGCCCTAGTAGATGCTTTTTCTTCTTAAAACTTTGCTTGTTAGAATACTTGTAAAACACCCTAGGACGTGTCATGCTAGTATCCTTTGACCCATGGATTAAGGCCTAGTCAAGTGTACCTTGTGGTGTGATAACTCCTTCGCTACCGTTTATTCCAAGGTGACCCTTGAAACGATGCAACCATCATTCATCCATGTTCTACCATATTTTTGCCATCAAAGGGAATGGGCACAAAAAGAAATTGTTCAAAAATTTGAGTTCAAGCAATGAAAAGAAAAGGAAAGAAAAAGTTTGCAAATTGCATCAAAAGAAAAGAGGAGTAACAAAAATGAAAACTCCTAAGCTTCAAATATAAGGCATCCTCGTTACTAATTGGGGTGACTTTAAAAATGTTCAAAAGAAATGCAAGAAGTTGAAAAAGTTGTCAAGTATTGAAATGCCAAACATAAAAAGAAATGGCAGAGAAATGTTCTCAAAATGTCAAATGCCACAAATTGGGGGGAAAAACAACAACAAAAGCAAACTCCCATATGAAACTCAAATCCTATTGATCCCTTTATCCATCGTATCCACTTTTGTGGATGGACCCTTCTTCTTGTCTAGGCAAGAAGGGGAATTCCGCGATCCTCCAGTGTTTCTAACACCATAGGGAGTCTATTCTTGACGAAAGAATTTAACGATTGAGGACAAAGGTACCCTAGCTTGACACAACTTGGAGGTGATTTATTGGTATCCTTCTAGGCTTAGTATTTTGAAGAAATTGCATCTATGAAGGAGTGTGTACCCTTAAATTGCTTCCCTTGTAGATAATTTCCGCCACTTAGATGAGAAAAGTGGCTATTCTTTTGTAGATGCATCCATTACTTGTTTTGTGTGCATAATGCGTGGATGTGTCGTCATTTTGGCAAGCCCCACCTTGCCTTGAAAGAAGGCATCCTACCTCATGGTTGTCTTGTTGTGAGTTGAAGGGGCGGAGTGAGACCCGCTAATTGTCTCACATCGGCTATATTAGTAGGTTAGTTTAAATAAAGGTCTAGTTTTAGTCACCTCTTTACTCGGGATGAGTAAAGGTTCGGTTTGGAGATATTTGATGTGAACATTATTTGCGCACATTTAGTCCTCTAATTGAGCCTATTTTGCACATAATTACAGCGTCTCATAGCCATTTTATCCGTCAAATGCTTCCTATTTTACTTTCCTATTGCTTTGTGTTTGATTTATAGGAAAGGAGGCAATTAGGCGGAAATTCCCGTCTCTTGAGCTTATTTGGAAGGACATTGACGATCTTGGTTGAATGAGAATTAAAGAAGAGGCAAGAATTAAATACTAATGTCACAAGAATAAGAAGAAAATGAAGAAAAGGATTCTGAGGCAGAATCCGAGCGTCCAAGCCCTGAAATCGCTCGGATTCCCTTGCAACAATCCGAGCGGATTTGCCCAAAGACGCTCGTCCACCTATGCAACAATCCGAGCGGATTCCCCTCCTAGACGAGCGGATCGTGGCGTCTTCAGCTGAGATGCTCATCTCTCTGAAAGACTAGCAATTCCCTGCTTAGAACTCACAAATGTTAATTACTAATTTAGCCTTAGTTAACCTAATGAAGCTATACTATATATACCCCTTTTGTAAATAATCAAAGCATGAAGTTTTTAGAGTAGAAAGCCTCCACATTAGAAATCCTTCTTAGATTAGATTAGGAGTAGATTAGAATAGATTACTCTTTAATCTTTCCACAAAATACACATTAATCTCTCCTTAATTATTGTTCAAGTTTGTTACTTTTGGGTAATTGAAGATTATTGGGTTATTATTGGAGGATTCACAACCCTTCATCAATCAATCAAGTTTATTCTTTTATTCTTCGCTTTATTATTTGGATCATCTCAAGTTTGGTATAATTCCTTTACTCTTTACTCTTTATTGTTCATTTCTTCATTCTATTATCATGTTTACACTTGTTGTGATGATTGACACCATTATTGACATGTTTACCATGATAATAAGTGAGTAGTCTCTTAACTAGGATTAATGGGTAATTAGGAGAAACCAACATGAGATTAGTCATGCTTAATCTAATATACTTTCACAATTAAATAGCTTGCTCGTTGTGTGTCAACTTTATACACATGTTATGTTTGATGAAAAGCTAAGCCTATGAATCCTTGCATTTACAACAATCTCTTATCTACTCAACTTGACTTGTAAGATATAAACCAACTCGAGTCTTGTTAGACCATGCATAGAAGTTGAATAGGAGGAAAGTAAGTCGACTTGTAGGTGTTGTACAATCTAATCGATTCGGCTCCGGGACCCAACTTTTCCTATGAACCGTAAGATATAAACCAACTCGGTTCCTTTATAACATTAATTGCTTGCAACTTTGTAAACATGTTTGTATGATCAACACCATGAATCCCCTATGACTCCATGACGTCCTAGTGCTTTTAGTCATTTGTTCACATCCTTCCTTTTATTGCTTGTTTTACTTTATTGCTTGCATTAGTCAAGAACACAACTATAAACCCAAACAAATTGTGACACTAGCATAAATTGAGATAGATAGACTTAGAACCCAAAGCACACCGTCCCATGGAACGACCTCGACTTACCACTACATAGTTGTTTGTTGAGAATTATAAATGTGTTTTGATTGGATGTGTAATGACCAACTCTTGTCCATATCAGTTAGCCTTTCCAAGGCTGTGGCATAAAGCATACCCAGATCAGGGAAGGACCTATGAGGTCGTCTGGTTTTGGTTTGGTCGTTGGCCAGTAGCCGGCTTTCAAGAAGCTTAACCCTTTGCTCAATATCAGAAGAGGGAGGATTCTCGGTTATCATTTTGTCCTCAACTTGGTAGAGACGAGTTCTCAAGTTTTCCACGGTAGCTAGGAGTCGAAGGACCATGTTGTTGGTTTCAGCAGAAGTCATGGCGAATGAAGGTTAATCAGCTTCTTGAGTTTCTGGTTGGCGATTGATGGCACCCAAGGGATTCCTATTTGACATAACGATAGGCGTTATAACTTATCTTAGCAAGCTATTGCACAAACAAAGGCAAGTGCGACACATATGTATAAAAGGCAGTTATGTCATGAAGACGCGACGGTGTGACTAGGTTACGAGTTCATTAAAGATCGTGAATGATCTCTTGTGTTTGAACTCTTGGTGCATGACATTGAACTTAGACTCGAGTGTCAACTTTGGCATAGTGATACATAGACAGACGACTTCTAACGCGATTTGGAAGTTTGTTGATGGCGTGACGCCGTTGGACAAGACATGTACACAAACTTGACCTTTGACCCGTAATGTAGGGGAAATACGGGTTTAATACCGGAGAGGTTTTGACTCTCGTAACGCCATTGAATATGTCTCGACAATTAGGCGACATGACCTAGACCAGAAGGTAGGTATTAACTTCGGCGGAGATCCGATGTTATCTGGACGACTTGACTTAAATTCAACTTGAGGCTGAATCAGAAAGGTGGACTGAAATTTTCGAAAATAGAAATTTTCAAAAGGATTCATTTGTCGCTTTATGGACGACTCACGAAGAATAGGGATCTTCAGAAGTCGGTTAGTTGAAAAGGTTGTCGTAAGTTTGTTTTCAAAAGACGGTTTGAGTTGAGATTGTGACTGCTCTGAAAACAATGTGTTGTTTCCGAAGACGATTTTTGAAATTCCGAATCACAGATTAGAAAATCGAGAATCGAATAATTTGGAATCGCTATCACAATGGCCATGAAAACGGTTAAGTTTGTTTTCAAAGGATTTAAAATTGGGTTTAAAATTTGAAAGCGGTTAAATTTGTTTTCAAAGATTCGATTTTGAATTTGAATTTTGAAAACGGTTAAATTTGTTTTCAAAGATTTGATTTTGAATTGAAATTTAAAAACGGTTAAATTTGTTTTCAAAGATTTGATTTGAATTGAAATTTGAAAACGGTTAAATTTGTTTTCAAAGATTTGATTTTGAATTGAAATTTGAAAACGGTTAAATTTGTTTTCAAAGATTTGATTTTGAATTGAAATTTGAAAACGGTTAAATTTGTTTTCAAAGATTTGATTTTGAATTGAAATTTGAAAACTGCTAAATTTGTTTTCAAAGATTTGATTTTTGAATTGAAATTTGAAAATGATTAAATTTGTTTTCAAATGATTGATTTTGAATTTGAAATTTGAAAACGATTAAATTTTTTTTCAAATGATTTGATTTTGAAATTGGGGGATTTGAAAACGGTTAAATTTATTTTCAAATGATTTAATTTTTAATTTGAAATTTGAAAACAGTTAAATTTGTTTTCAAAGATTTGAAATTGGGTTTGAAATTTGAAAACGGTTAAATTTGTTTTCAAAGATTTGAAATTGGAGATTGTGAGGTTTGAATTCGTCATTACGACAGGTTAGAAAACCGTTTTAACCTTTGAAAGACGGTATGCAAATCGAAAATTGTGAGAATTGAAATTGTCATTACGACGGCTTAGAAAAGCCAAATTTGATTTCGAAAACGAGGTTCCAAATTTGGAAAGTTGCACGGGTTAAAATCGTCATTACGACGGTTTGAAAAACGTTTCTGTTTAAAAGTTGATTTCGAATTTTGAAAATTCGGGGGTCGAATTCGTCATTACGACAGCGTAAAAGACCGCTATACGTCCAACAGATTAGCTTGGCGTGTAGGTGGCCATGTCCACAGATTGGCTTGACTTGTCGGCAAACCCAACATGGAACGGAATTTCTCCTTGTAGCACAACCGAGTCGGAGGAAGCACTGGAACACAACCCCGGCCACCCACCAATGGCTCCAACTTTTTCGGCAAGAGGACAAATCTCACCCTTCGGGAAAACGAAAACATGGTGTTTCGAATCCCAAAACCGAGAACGTGCTTCAAGAAATGAAGGTTTGCACCTTGACTTGACGGAGCACCAAAAATTGACCAACTCCCATGCAAATGAGTTGATACTTTTCGAGAGGCGACAAATCCCGGCACCATTGTCGCAATGCGTTCTCAAAGGCATCCATGAAATATTTTTGTGGAAGAAGAAGAAGAAGTTTTGTAGAGATGTTTTTGTGTTTCGGATCATAAAACAATGAAGCGCAAACATCACTATTATACAAAAATGATTAGCGCATTTTTCAGAAAAAGGGGAGAGCCGGCTTCCATCGCCAGGCTGCTCGCGCCTCTTTGAGGCTTCCTCACGATTCTCGCTGTTGACTTGTCTCTTTCAACTTGTGTTTTCTCCTGACACCTCAAACCTCCCGCCAGGACGCTCGCGCCTCTTCGGGATGATCCAGGACATTTTTCTGTTTCCTCACACTCACATTTCCATGTTTTCGCGTTTTACGAAATCCGACACGGTTTTCATGACGCAGCTTTAAACATACGGATTTTTCTTTATTTTTTTAAGGGGGGAAGGGCTAGTCGCCCCGATCCGCGATGGATCGTTTCCATTTTAGTCAAAATTCCGAAATTTTTTCGCTTTTTCGCAATTTTCCATCAAAATAAAAATCGAAAATTGATAACACGACGTCAATTTCCCTCAAACTTCAAGCACTCACAAATTCGAGTCTTGACCTCAAAAATCAAATACACTCGTAAAAATATTTTCTAAAATTCATCATTGACGGTTTGAGTTTGAATTTTTCGAGTCACAAATCAATTTTAATAATTTCCGATGCAATTTGATTCAAGACACGAGTTAATTGCTCAATTTTCAAATTAATTCCTTTTGTAATCCAAACGTGACGACTTGTCGCAAAAGTTTTCAAAATTCATTTCAAGTTTCAAATTTTTAACTTCGAGTCATCTTGGCTAAACTTTGTTTCTTAATCAAATGCATTTACGTGTTTGCGTTTGTGTATATGTGCTACATGTTGCCTGTTTTTCTGCACTAACGATGCAGGAACCAATGTGAAACAAAAGGAGAATTGACAGCCGACAGCGCTCCTCCGAAACACAACACAAAAAAGCCAAAAGTCACAAAATAAAACACAATCCAAAACACATATATACAAACCGCCCCACGCAAAATACATCGGCACACGTTTGATACGAACAATTGACCGTACGAACAGGATCCAGTATTGACATCTATCATACAGACACTGGCCTAAGACAACGAACTGGGGGCTATGCGCCACCTACCAAACTAAGCACTCTCTATCCTCTCAAACAGAAAAGAAAGGGAGCAACATAAGAGACAGAGGAGCAACAACAGAAATAGAAGTGGTTACCATGACGATAATCCCGCGTTCCTCCTCCATAACAAAAAGAAAAATGGTGCCTGGCTGATTTTGGATGACGCGATAACCGAGGATCGTAACTCAGCGCGTTACCCCGACATTGACCTCCAATCGTCAGAATTCAAGGGTGAAAAGGGACCAGGATAACGGATACTACCCCGATGTTGAACCCCAATCAGCTGAATTCAACGGTGATTGGAAGCGGCAACATGGGACAATACGCCCGTACTGAACCCTCGATACCCAATCATTGGCCGGGCAAAGGCCGCCAGGCAGAAACACAACCAAGCCTGTAACAAAAAACAGTCGTCTTTTCCCCTCTAGGATCGTCTTCCTCCTCCAGGGCCTCCACAACAGACCCCGTAGATCCCAAAGAGTACCCTGCGATCAAAAGAATAAACACAGAACGTCAGCCAAAATTTCGACATTATGACGGCATAAAATGGACAAATCCAAAAAAACACAACCTGCAAACAAAACAAGGGCAATCCCGCCCAAATCCAACCAAACAAAACCATTCAAAAAAAACGCACAAAAACGACTCGCCCCACTTTTCAAGCAAAAGACGAGTCAAAACAATCCAAAAAAAACGGCATTTCAAGACGCATACGAGGTCCGCCAACAAGCCAAAAATACATTCCCAATGCAATGGAAAATTTTTCTACGGCTCAAAAAGGCAATTCATACGCTGAGTTGAGCGCAAACCGGTCAAAAATTCAAAACGACCGCAAAAAGGCAAACGTGATTTTATCACGCCTCAAAGCGACCTAAACTACCGATAAGGTCCATTCCAAGGCAAACTTACTCAATTCAAGCCCAAACATACGCTTATTTTGTCAGACATAAGACCGTCACAAAAGGCAAAAATTCCAATTTTGCCCACAATACCCAACAAAGGTCCATACTGGCAAATTTGGCATTTCCCGACTACAATGCAACCTAGTGGGACCCATTACCCAAGCAAATAAACTTGGCATTGTGAAATGAACGGTTCCTTCGCCTCACTCACGTTTTTCGAGCATAGGGAGCGGGAACGGGGACCAAAATGCAAACTAAAAGCACCCCTATACTGCTAAACAGGTTTCTAACGTAATGCAATCATCAATTTCACTCGAAATGGGCTCAATCAAAAACGCCCAAATCGATTTTCTAGAGTAAAATTTCGCCCTAATTCAATTAAGCTAAAGACCAACAAAAACAAATGGATTCAAGAGGAAATACATACCTTGAGATGACATTATGATTGATGGCACAAATGGAAGCTAACAAAAGTCCAACAATGGCGATTTGTTGCGGGATTTTCGAAGGTTGAAGACGAAATGAATGAGGATGATATGCAGCCAAACCTCGCGTCTTTTACAGAAAAAGAGGAAGCCCGTTTGGTTCACAAGGTGGCTCGCGCCTCAAGCAGGCCTCCCTTTGCTTTTTCACCGAAATTTGGGCTTTGGTCCAATTTCCCTTATTAAACTTCGAGTTTTCATTGACGGCATTAAGGACCGTCATTTTTTAAATACAAAAACAAATAGTGAAGTCAAGATTCACTATTTTCCTTCAAAAATTTCAGAGAAACGGCGATCAAAACCGCCATTTTTTCCTTCAAATCTCAAAACAATAGTGAAAATTCAAAACTCACTTTTTCTTCCAATTTCAAAAAATAATAGTGAAAATTCAAAATTCACTATTTTCTTCAGATTTAAAAAATAATAGCGAAAATTCAAATTCGCTATTTCTTCAAATTTTCAAATGACGGCAATTAAAACCGTCATTTCCAAAATAATGGTTGGAAATTAAATTCCACTATTTTCACCACACATGTCAGCGGCGGCACATAAACCGTCACTTCAATTAATAGTGAAGATTCCAAATTCACTATTTCCATCAAATTTCAACGGTGGCATATAAACCGTCACTTCAAACGTAATAGTGAAGATTTCAAATTCACTATTTCCATCACATGTCAACGGCGGCACATAAACCGTCACTCCAAGCGTGATAGCAAAATTTAAAATTTGCTATTTCCTTCAAAATTCAAACAGACGACGATCAAATCCGCCACTTCAAAATTCAAAAAAGAACAACGAATGGTGAAGATTCCAAATTCACTATTCCTTTAAATACCAGCATGGGGCTTCCTCGCGTAACCCGCTCATTTCAAAAACAGTGATAGTGAAAGTTCGACGTCACTATTTCCACGGCGGCATCATGAGTTCGCTACTTTCAAAACAAGCCCATTTGACGCAACTATTCTCACGGTCCATTAACCGACCGCCATGGCTGGCGAGCCTTACTACGCCCCATGACTGGCGAGCCTTACTACGCACCATGGCTGGCGAACCTTACTACGCATCATGGCTGGCGAGCCTTATTACGCCTCATGGCTGGCGAGCCTTACTACGCGCCATGGCTGGCGAGCCTTACCACGCACCATAGCTGGCGAGCCTTTGTCCGTAAATGTGCAAGGAAATATCCGAAGATGCCTCAGGTATGACTCCTTCTCATGGTTGGCGAGCCTTACTACGCATCGCGGCTGGCGAGCCCTCCTCATGTACGCACCATAGCTGGCGAGCCTTTGTCCGCAAATGTGCGAGGACATATCCGAAGATGTCTCAGGTATGACTCCTTCCTATGGCTGGCGAGCCTTTGTACGTAGTCTAATGGACTTTAAAAGACCCTCACGGATAGTCGACAGACTCTAAACTGTTCCCGAAGCCAGGTCCTTGACTCGTACCCTCGAGTCGCCTCGGCGTCGCCCTTCCCGATGGCAGGTCCTTGGCCCGAATGCTTTCGAGCCGCCTCGACGTCGCTTGGGTCTCTAGGTTGTAATCTTCGATTGACCTGGGGGCTCTACTTTGACTTTCGCCCTGTCCAAACCCAGTCAAAGTGGGGGCTCTGTAGATACCCAGTGTCTGCTGAGACTCCAACAAACACCCGATGATTATCGGAATATAACATGTTTTGGAATCGCGGCGTTTGATCGACCGTTTATGTACAACTTCACGTCGGAAAACTTAAAACGATTTCGAAAATAAAACATTTCAAAAATACCTGGAGTGTTTAATGCACGACGACGGGTTCGCAATGACACTAACTAGAGTCAAAACCGACACCGGACCAAAAACCGACTCAAAAATTCAAATCCCGACTCCAACAACGAGTCAAACCGAGTCAACCACCAAAAACAAAACATTGCAAACCCTCTACCCTAAGTTTTCCCGGATTCATGAATGGTCAAG
Organism: Silene latifolia; assembly: GCF_048544455.1. Classification (NCBI taxonomy): domain Eukaryota; kingdom Viridiplantae; phylum Streptophyta; class Magnoliopsida; order Caryophyllales; family Caryophyllaceae; genus Silene; species Silene latifolia. Next base: position 96,369,242 of record NC_133527.1, read on the forward strand.
TACCAAACATGTGACTACAAAACCTAGGATAGAACAAATCATGATTGCATTTGTGTGAAAGCGACAAGACACCTCGAAGAACCGCGACGTGGCTCGCGCCTCTTACAGCAGTCCAGGTAGCCACGTCGCTCAAAATTCACACAACCACTCATTTCCCTATAAATACCCCTCAAATGCCCCCCATTTGAGACTTACGCGAGTATCCACCCCCTCTTTTCTCCCTTAAAATTCTCGACTCGACTTCTTAAGTGAGTATCCGACGCGTATTTACGACCTACCGATCGTAAATACAAGCCTTACACATTGTTTGGTACCGTCATCGTGCATGAAATCACTTGACCGACCACTTCGACCACTACACCGTCACTAATCTTAAAACACTCTTTTTACTTACCAAAACGGTTTTAAACCGAGTCTTTTCCGACCAAACGAGTTGTTACACTTACGTCGGTCACTCGCCATAACCAAACATGTTAGTATGAGGGTGTAAAAATCCTCCTATTATCATGTTTTCATTTGTTTCATGACTATAACATGATAAAACGTGCATAACATGAACCAAAACATGGGATAATAGAACCAAAACTGATTTTTGGCCTAAGACAGAAGCCCCTTGGTTCGCCGGCTTGCCCGCGCCTAAATGGGGTGTTCAGGTCAGAGATCAACCGTGTTTGTTCTCGTCTTTCCCTTTTAATTCATTTTCATATTTGTAATTGGTTTTTACCATTTCAAATATTTTCAAACCCTTTTTATTTTATTTCATTTGTTTTAACCATAAAACATTTTTCACCCTTGGTTCCATATACCATGACGATTAAATCCGTGTTTCGGTGATGATATTTGGTTAATAACATTTAAGAGGTATTTTAAAGCCTTTTATTTTATTTTTTGGAGGTATTTTAAAGCCTTTCATCATTTCTTTACATTTTCAAAATAAACATATTAGTCACCAACACAAAGTCATCCTTGGTTCTACATACCATGCCATATTTTAACCCGGGTACGATGATGAGTATCGACTAATTATATTCAAATGAACTTAAAACAATTAGTTCATAATTATTTTAAAAACTATTAATGTCAAGTTTGTCAAAATCGAACCCGACACCGAATATTATCAAAATAATGATGATTATTCGAGTCTAGTTCTTCAAATCAACAAATGCGGTCTAAACGACCCTTTCAAACCAAATCGGGTTCAAATACCCATTTCGCAACAGCAAATTTCGAATAAATGTGTCCATGATCCAAATTTACATCAATTTGGGCATCGGTAAAGCCGAATACAACCCTTATCTTTATAAATTTGGTGGGTAGACATTTATCACCCACTTCCCCTACGTAGCAAGGTTTGTACCCCGGTAAGGCCGAGTGCACTCCCTCACGAAATAGGTTTTCATGGTTTCTAATTTTTGGTAAGGCTAAGTCTCAATTGTTTATTTTAGCGAGAGGTCATGTTAATTTATTATCTATCACGTTTTAAGTGAACTAAAGCGGTGAACTACGATAATTGTAATTGACACGGTCGATTAACTCGATTTAAAATGTTAATGCATGTTTTAGTTATGGCGATTTAGCGATGCATGCAACATATAAATAAAATGAAAAGCATAAATAAAATCCTAGTATGGCCTTCCTAAAATAGTAAATCTAATAAACTGTTACAAATTCGGAAACCAACTCCTTTGGTCCCTTGAACTTCGGTCTTGGCACGTATTTCAAGGCAACACTTTCTTTGATGGATCGCCTTCTCGAGAGGCACGCATTTCCTATTATACTTTTGTAATAAAAATAAAAATAAATCTATTAAATTACAAAACGGTGATACGAGATCACAATAATTACAACCGAATCGATATTCCCATACATTTCGAGTAATATCAATTAAAACTAAGGCCATACTAAGTAAAAATACATAATTCAAAAATTACATAAAATTAAAATATGATAATCATAAATAAAATGCAGCATTATAATATTTATGAACATGCTAGATTTTATGCTAAATCGCCTTTAAAGAGCCAATATCATATATTAATCGGTTTTTACGGATTTGCGTGATTTAACCTTTTAAAATCACAATAATTACATAAATTCATATTTATGTGCAAGTTAATTACCCTAACCACTTAGGACTCAAAATTAGTCTCCACTAACATTTTGACAATAATTAACCTTGATTTCTTAATATTGTTCATAAATGGACCTAAAATATCAAAAATATGCTATAAACTTCAAATTAAATTATAAAAATTTCAAATAAATTCGAAATTTGAAATTTAAACTCATGAACATTTTTGAAAAATACCATGACACTCATAATGTTCAAAACTTAGGTTAAAAATTTCGAAAATTTATCGAGAAAAACAATGTTGCGGTTTATCGATTTTAACAATTATGACCATAAAAATATGAGAAAAATTATTTTTATCAACTTTTCACTTTTAGATCAGAAATATATGATAAAATGCAACATGTGACGTTTTTCCTTTAGTCATGAAGTATATTTTAGCATTATTACTAATTATAGTCACTATTTATGTGATTTTTTCATCAAAAATTTATAAATCATGCATAAAGACTTCATTATGGCAAAATATTTTACACACATCTTTTAAAATTGCATGTGACAACATAATAAATTTCCATTACCAGATTCGAAATATAACTTATATTAACCTATTTACCCATTTAAATACGATTTTAACTTGAAAAATCCATATTTCGAGCAAAAGAACTCATTTTATCATGAAAATTTTCGAACATCAGTAGATAATATATGTGAAAACATATCCAAAAATAACTAAAAAATTCGAAGTTTATCTAATTTTCGTCCAAAAATGACATTTTTATCATAGAAATCACATTTTAATGCCAATATTATATAAAATGAACAATAAAATCCATAAATAAACCAAAATGTCCTAAAAAACACTTAGGACCAGAAACTTTTAACATGCAAAGTTATTTTAAGATTTATCTTCATAAATCCAAATTAATTAGTTTTGTATGTTAATCATATAACTCGGAAAAACTATAAACCGATTGGCATGCAAACAACCTAAGGCTCTGATACCACTTGTTGGAAATCATATTTTAAATATCACATATTTTAGTTTAAAGTTTTAGTCATAAAAACTTAAGGATCTTATGCATGCAAAACAAATACAAGAGTTAGGAGAAAAACAGTTCCTTACATTTGATATTTCGGATATTTTGGGCACAAGTGAAGTCTCTTACCTCACTTGTTCTTGAGCTTTCCATATGTTAGGATGATCCTCCAAAGACTTCAAGTATAGAAGCCACTCCTCTTGATTGTACCCAAGATTATCCCTTATCTCTACTAAATAATTTGTGCTAGATATTAGTTTCGTAGTTTACCTTAAAATTTATTACTAATACTCATATATTACACTAATAATCTTAGTAATTTGATTGAACAATTTTGATTAAATCTTCTCATATTTTAGATGAAGATTAAACAGAAGAGAGAATAATGCATAAACTTTTCCATGTATTTTGAATGGACAAGTATTATTGAATGAGTAGTGAACAAAAGTCCTCTAATAGTGCAGGAGGTGTCACGGTTTAAGGAGGGATGAGGACCAATATCTTGTCCTTCACTTTTTCCTTTAGTTCTTATCAAAACCTTAGGCATGTAAGGCTAGGTGTAGACTAGGCATCATTAGCTTATTTTATCTCATAAAATAATTTACCCACTAACACCCATCACTCTCATTATTTCGGTCCATGTACCATAAAATGGACTACCATTTTATTTTTTCAATTTGTCATTTGTCACACAATATGTCTCATGTAGTATGTTATATGTTATTAATTAATTTAATGCATATTTATCACATAAATATCATTTTATAAATTAATTAAATTACATATTACAAATTGACTAGTGATACTTGATCACATAAATAAAATGGGTGATTTAATTATAATTCACAACATCTTGTAATCATAATTAACCATTCATTCTTATCTCTATTGTTTCTCAAACAATAAACAATTTTAGTAATAAAGCATTTTTATTACTAAAATAAATCTTATTTAATCTCATTAAAATAAGAAATAATATTCTCTCTCACAATTGAATTGTTCAATTTTAAGGAATTGATCAACTTGTATCGTCATACAATTAATCAACTTTACAGATAAGGGCATCATCCTTTAGGTGTGACCTTAAGGGATCAACTGACCACCACCGTCCCACGACAGTAACGTCAAACTCTAACAAGCCAATCGTTACCGATTAATGTTGATTAGTTGACTATAAAATGAATCATCCTTTATGTATTCTAAAAATGAGATTTAAACATGTGATCATCATGATCGACAATTGTGATCGCATTATTGTCGGGGACACTCCAACAAATAGGTGTTCTTTTATACAACTCTCCTTGAATAAGGACGTACTGGGAGGCTAGTAAGCGTATAACACGTTGTCCCCTCTTATCCATATCTGGTGGATAGGTGCCATTAAGTTTGAAGTTCAAAATTGCTTGAACCAAGGTTCTTCTTGGTTTTCTTCTTCATCTGTAATTTGGTGCACATAAGCTGGTTCTGACCGTCGTTCAATGCATAAAGGCATTTCTACCATATTATCCGACATATTAATCAAAGATGCAAGTTTTGCAAGAACATCTGCAAATTGATTCTCTTCTTATGGTAGGTGTAGGTAAGTTACTTAATCGAAGAATTGGGCAACTTGGTCTATCCTGGCTTGATAGGGTGCTAGGCTTTCACTCTGAATTTTCCAAGACCCCGTAATTTGGTTGATGATCAATGATGAATCTCCATGTACTCGAAGATTCTTGATGCCTAAACCTACTGCCGCTTGTAGCCCAATGAGGCAAGCTTCGTATTCTGCTGCGTTATTTGTCACCTTGAAGTCGAGTTTGACAGAGAGTGGTGTATGCTCACCTTCAGGAGAAATGAGCAACACTCCTATTCCAAATCCTCTAAAGTTCGATGCTTCATCAAAGTAAAGGTCCCAGGAGTCTACACCGGTTTGGAGTATATCTTCATCCGGAAACGACCAGGTGTCTATTGTCTGTGCATCATTGATGGGATTTTCTGCGAAGAACTCGGCAACAACTCGTCCTTTTATAACTTTCAGAGGTACATATTCGAGATCGAACTCTGAGAGCATCAAAGTCCATCTCTCAAGGCATCCGTTGAGAACGGTTTTTTCGAAGTGGTATTTGACATGATCCATTTTGGAGTATATTTTTACGAAATAGCTAAGCATGTAATGGCGTAGCTTCTTCGTTGCCCACACAAGAGCGAGGCATGTATTTTTGAGGGGTGTGTACTTACATTCATACTCCAAGAACTTCTTACTAAGGTAGTAGATATCTCTTTCTTCTTTTCCCACGGTTTGTGCTAGCATAGCTCCCATGGCTGTTTCGGTTACTGTGAGATATAAACCAAGAGGTTGATCTCGTTGAGGAGGCATGAGCACTGGTGTTTTGGCGAGTATCTCCTGGATTCGGTCGAACGCCTTTTGACAGTCGTCATCCCACATGGTGTGATCTGTTTTCTTTAGCTTTTTGAAGATAGGTTCACAAATCATAGAGAGTTTCGATATGAATCGACTTATGTATTGCACCTTGCCCAAGAATCCTCTAACTTCCTTCTCTGTTTGAGGTTGCGGCATTTCGATTAGAGCTTTGATCTTGGAAGGGTTTATTTCTATCCCTCGTTGGCTAACGACATATCCTAGTAGTTTGCCTGACGTTACTCCGAATGCACATTTATGAGGATTAAGCCTCATGTTGTACTTTCGTAGCCTCGAGAAGAATTTGCGAAGGTTGGTAATGTGACCTTCTCTATCTTTGAACTTGACAATCATAACGTCTATGTAAACTTCAACTTCTTTATGCATCATGTCATATAGTAGTGTAGTTGGGTGCGTTGATACGTAGCTCCGACATTGATTAACCCAAACGGCATAACTGTGTAGCAATATGTGCCCCATTGAGTGACGAAGGCGGTCTTGTGCATGTATTGTATGGCCATCTTGATTTGATTATATCCCGCGTATCCATCCATGAAGGATAACAATGCGTGATCTGCTGTATTATCCACCAATATGTCGATGTGTGGAAAGTCATCCTTGGGACTCGCTCTGTTTAAGTCTCTGAAATCAACACAAACAGGGATTCTCCCATCCTTTTTGGGTACGGGTACTATGTTGGCTACCCAGTCTGAGTACTCGGATACTTTTATGAACCCGGCTTTGAATTGCTTATCGACTTCTTCTTTGATCATTAGAGCCCATTCTGTCCTCATTCGGCGAAGCTTCTATTTTACGGGTTTGAAACCTTGTTTGATTGGGATTCTATGCTCTGCAATATCTCTGTCGATCCCTGGCATATCTTTGTAGGACCAAGCAAAAACGTCTTTGAACTCGTGTAGGAGGTCTATAAAACTGGCCCTTTCAGTAGGGCTCAAGGTTGTCCATATCCTAAGTTCTTGGAGTACTAGTTCGGTTCCTATGTTGATGGGTTCAGTGTTCTCTATAACTGGTCCCCCTTCCCCTTCTTGTAGTATTTCTTTAGCTATATAGAGAGGTAGTTCGATTGAGTCTGGGTCTGGTTCATCCTCATTATCATCATAAACAGAATTGCATTCAGAATAACACAAAGAGTAAGCAGAAACTGATTTATTCATATTAAAATTTCAAAAGAGTTGAAACAAAGAAGCCATCTGTTCAGTAGTTAGTGGCGGTAAAGGGACAGCTGTCGGGACATTTCCCAAACTACTGTTACTACTCGATGCTAAGCTAAGAGAAACAAGGAGAGTGGGAGTGACGACAGGAGGAGACTCTCTAGGGACTTCTCTAGACTCCGACTCTGATTCCGACTCTGACTCTAACTCGAATTCATTGTCTTCTGGCTCTCCTTTGAACATCTGTCCTTCTCCAATGGTGAGCTTGAAGAGTCTTCCTTGGTTATTCGTCCACTTGATCGAGTTTCTCCATCTTTTCTCCTGATTCGAACTGGTTTCTGTGATCAATGCGGTAGGGTTGAAGTGATCGTCTTGAAGTATCATTGTAATGATCTCGTCATGCGCGACTTTAACAAATCGATCTTCTCCTAACAGTAAGCTAACAGCTTGTTCGTTTAAGCAAGGTGCTTGACGATCTTGACGGTAGGAACCGCTTACGTAGGGATAAAGTAGCAATCGTGAAAGATCTCGATGCCAGCTAGTCGCCTTTCCATGTAGTGCAACGGTTCAGGAAACCCGTGAAAGCGTTCTTGACTCCCTTCTCTAACGAAGTATCCATTTAGGGTAGGGAGGTAGGGTCGCATTTTGATCCCCACGTGCTTGCGGTTTTAGAATTGAGTGAGCATTTCTAGAGCTTCTTCTTTGGTGGGTTTGTATCCTAATCCTAGTGGTATCCTTTGTGAGTTACCTTCTTTGTAAGGTGCAAAGGTATTTCTTTGGACAGGATTCAATGGCATTCCCGGGAAGTATCCCTCAGATTTGAGCATGTGGTTGACCACTAAGTTGGAGTAGGGATCGAAGTACAAAGGTGCCAACTCACTCTCTACAAGGTTTGTGCTATGGAAGCCCCCAAGTTCATATACTGGACCTACCTTTACTTGGTTGCTTGACCTCTTTTCTATTACCGCCTTGATGGGTGATGAAGTGATCGTCACCACTTTACCATCTAGTGGGATCTTGATTTTCTGGTGGAGGGTGGATGTTAGTGCTTTGGAAGCGTGAATCCAAGGTCTTCCCAGAAGTATGTTGAAGGATGCTTCAATGTCCACTATTTGGAAGTTAACCTTTTGCTCGATCAGCCCTGTGGCTATGGTAAGGTTAACTAGTCCTACCACTTTTCGTTGTGTACCATCATATGCGCGAACACCTTGATTGGTAGGGGTCCAATCCGACTCTTTTATGCCTAATTTGTATGCTGTTTTCAATGGTATGACGTTGACCGTCGGGCCATCATCTACCAAAGTCATTGGCACATTCTTCTTTAAGCAAATAATAGTAATGTATAGAGCCAAGTTGTGACTAGCGCCGAAAGGTGGCAAATCTTCATCCGAGAAAGTAACTGGGTTACTTAGCTTAATTGAATCTTGGAAGACCAAGTTGACTACGTTATCAGGTGTGGGGTTATGTGCCACATTTAATTTGGCCAAGGCTTGCAGTAAAGCTTGTCGATGTGGGAATGAGCTTGCAACTAGTTGCCGAAAAGATCGACCTTTGTTTTCTGTAGTTGCTTTAGTAAATGGTCAGTAGAGGTATCCTCGCTATCATTTGGCATGACAACATTGGTATTGGTAATTGGACCATTTGCTATGGGACCATTTTGAGAAACATTTTGATACGGACGCCCCGAACGAGTAAGGTGGTCTATATCTTGGTCCTCACTATTTTTGACTATTTCCTCACTGATTTTGACTAGGTAGTGTTTGGTGAGGTATTCATCTTCATCATCATCGGCCCACACTCTATTGATAGTAGCAAGTTCTCTCAACCTTATGATTTCGGCTTCCAAGTGGATGATTTGGAAGATTAGCTCATCGACCTTGGCTACTACCTCTTGCTTTGTAGTATTTTGAGAGAGAGTTAGTGGCGCACGTTCTTTAGGTGTTGTACTTGGATTACATAGGGTTGCCACTACACTTTCTAGTTCTGAGACTTGCCTATTCACACTCTTTGCCCATGCGATAAAGTCAGTAATAGTAAGGGAAATGGTGGAGTAACTTCCTTCACCTTATATTGCACGGATCTCATCTTCGACTGGAGAAATGAGGTGTGAACAATTTAAGGTAGATTCTTCACTTGTAATCATCGGAATTCCAAGAGGATTCTGAGTATTGTTGGGCTTACCTCCAGGCGGTATTGGTAGGCGACCGTCTTCAATCATGTCCCGAATTACATGTTTTAGCTTGTAACATTTTTCTTTAACGTGTCCCTTACCTCTGTGATATTCGCAGTATAAATTCTCGTACCAGGACTTGGATTTATTTTCTGGTTCAGGTGTAGGTCCTATGGGTTGGTGCTTACCCTGTTTCATCAATCTCTTCAGAGCGTTGGAGTATGTATCTCTAATATTTGTGAACTTCCTTTGCGGGTTATTCTTCTTTGATGGTTCGAGAAGGTTAACCTCATCAGTGTTGCTAGTAGAGCCGTAAGAACGACTTGTTGAGCCTTGATATCCACGACCTACCATTTTGGACAAGAGTCTTTTACGGATGTCATCTTCGATCCTTGTCCCTAGTACAATTAAATCCTTGAAGGTTTTGATGTTTTGGTACCTCAAATGACTTGCATAAATAGGCTTCAAGTTGTCCACGAATTTTTCCACGAGGGTAGCTTCATCTGGACGCTCGACAAGTTGGGTACTAGTCTTCCGCCACCTACTTAGGAAGTGGGTGAAACCTTCTTTCTCATTTTGGGTAAGAACCTCTAAGGTGCGCATATTGACTTGGATCTCAGCATTATCCGCATATTGTTTAGCGAACTCAATTGCGGCGTCATCCCATGTAGCAATCTTCTTATGCTCTAGAGAATAGAACCATTGCTTAGGAATGGTATCAAGACACTATAAAAAAAAAGTTCAATAGCGACGGACGGATCCGTCGCAAAATGGTCCGTCGCTAAAAGGGATTTGTGACGGATTTTCCGTCCCAAATGGTCCGTCGCAAATTTTTGTCGCAAAATGCGATCTTGCGACAGAAAATGCGTCGCAAAAAACTTGCTACGGAATTTCCGTCGCAAAAAATTTTTGACGATTTTTTTTTTTTTGTCTTTCTTAACCTTTATCATTTCCCGCATTTTTCAAACGCGCGGACTTATTCCCGTGTCAATTCTCAAGACATAATGCAATCAAACAAGCAAGTGAAACAACCTTAATAAACATAAGAAAACTGTGTTTCTTCGTCGATGTGGGACAAATTTTTTAAGTTTGCGACGGAATTTCCGTCGCAAATTTAACGTTTCCGTCGCAACATTTTTCTCGCGCATGTGCAAAATACCCGCGAAATCCCAAAAAAACTTGCAACGGAATTTCCAACGGAATTTCCGTCGCAAACTTGCAACGGAATTTTCCTTCGCAACATTAAAGAAATTTCGTCGCAAAAATAATAATTCCGTCGCAAGTAAAAAATCTCCGTCACAAGCTCTTGTTTGCGACGGAATTTGCATCTGTCGCAATATATCCGTCGCTTTTGATTGTTTTTCTTGTAGTGAGAGATGAAGGAAAGATCCTTAAGAACATCTCGGGTTTGATACCTTTGATAGACATGTAATCCTTGAAAGCACGGATATGGTTCAAAGGTTTTTCATGCCCCTTGAATTTCGGGGTATTCGTCATGTTGAAGTTGGTTAGCAATTTGGAACACACGGCCTCATACTTGCGATTTGTTTCCCTATAGATATCATCCCCTTTGAGGTACATCAATTGTTCCTCCAAGTATTGGAGTCGTTTTTCAGCTTCAGTCAGACCTACGGGAGGGTTGACTTCTTGTGCTCCCACATAAGGTGGAGGGTTGTCATTCACGAAATCATTCACAAATTCACGAGGCACTTCATTTTCTGCAGGAGGCAACCTAGTTTCTACAGCAACAATTCGGCCCTCGATTGTGTTGAGGCGATCATACATATGGTCTTGGCTAGCTTGGAGACGAGTTAGCGCGGCTAGGATTAGATCATTACCATTCGGTGGTTGTCCATTGACACTTGCGCGACTAGTTCCAGGCATCTTGGAAACTAGATAAGAGATCGACGATGAATAAAAAAAACGATCAACCATTCTAGCACACTTACTAAAATAAAAGGTTTGACTCGTGAAGTGGGAGTCTGCCACTTGTGTCAAGTGGGGTTTGAAGAAATGACAAAGTTTGGAAATGTTGGTCCTAGTCAACTATAGTGTAGTTGTAGGAGTGGACTCGAAGTGAGGTTTTGAAATGGGCTTTGGGGCCCGAACTTTGACTCGACAATTGGACAGAGTTTTGACTGGCTTTGCGCTAAATTTCGGCTTTTTTGAAAATTTTACATTTTTAAAAGAGGTTTTGATTTTAAAAAATTCGTCATAGTTTCGTTTAGAAAATGGTGATCACATATAATACAAGCATTATACTGGCATTATAACGGGATGCTGAGTGCATTTAAAAGGGTTTTGGTTTAGAGGGTGGGTTGCCATACCGAACAATCAAACCCGGGGTCTTTGGAGAGGCTCGTACCAAACAGGAGTAAGGCCGATTCCTAGTCCATTTCCTCGAGTAGTGAAAGCCCTTGATACAAACAGGAGTAAGCACCATGGTATGGTTAACGTCAATCGCTATCCATCCTTAGGCCCAAATAAGATTTTGGACTGTCCAGACGGGACGATTGGTCGAATGGGTTGGGTTGGGCCTAGGAAGGCCGAATAAAACGATCTATGAAGACCGAGTTATGAAAACCGACAACTGTCTCATATAAACTATTCCCTAATCTTGTTCAAGTTTCACCCTTAGAAACACGTAAGTGTATTAATCCCTAGCGGAGTCACCATACTGTGGACACGGGCCCACGGGTTCGCTTGGGAAAACAAGCTTTGCATTTGTGGAGTCGCCACCAATTTATTGTGGAAAATTGGAAACCGTTCGAATACCTCGTGTCATGTCAAGACACAAAGTAATGACATAGACACTAAGAACTCGTTACCCTTAGCATTCTATGTCTAGAATGAGTCTCGTGGATGCCAATGAACACGGATGTTCACAGAGATCTGGAGTAAGGGGTGAGGGTACGTATTAGGAAGCTCTTTTGATCGAACACCTGATCCCGCCCGCCTTGATAGCGGCCTCTACTAATGATTAGGGAAGTCATCTATACTCGATATGTTGGCGATTATATGCATGCAATGCAACAAACAATGTTTGAATCCTAACATGTGAGAATTAACTAAGTCAGTGAACATGTAATTTAGCATACAATTGGGTCGAAGTAGGAATTTAAGGTGGATTACATGTGAAAACATACAAACAAACAACAATAAAGAATACGAGAAAATACAATAATGGAAATTACAATAATTACAATGGTTTGATGATTTACGTCGAAAATACAATTAAAACGGATGATTTGGGAAAAGAAAAGGGAAAATAAATAAACGAACAGATTATTAGGTGATAATACGGGTAATAGTTAATTAATACGTAAACTAATAACTAGGTCAAAGCAACAATGGAATTTCAGAGGCAGAACTCAACCCGGAACAGGCGCAACAGAGCTGCGTCCCTTGGAAGAGGCGCAGTGCTCACTGCGTCTGTGCCTGAGGTGAATTCTGGCTGTGAAGCCGAGATTGCACATCGTTAGTATTAATTGGTAATTTAATGATTGATTATGGATCTTTGACTCGGATAGAAGTGGTTTAATGGATTATTTACATGCAAATTGGTCATAAAAACAATAAAAACATGAGAGAAAACTAATTAGAACAAATTAAGGCTAATTACAAGACTAATTATGAGATTAATTACAAATTGAACTTATCAAAACAAATTAATTAGGCTATCAATGCTAAACTACTGATGATGATGACGCTGAACAGATGAAAATATACCAAAGGATGAATTCCAGAGACTTGATATTGATGAATCGAATCTCTAAAACCCGTATTGATTTTAATGACGAAAACCCGCAAATATTAACTATAAGGGATTTAAGTCGAAAATTAAAAGGTGAAAAATTACTAATGAATTATATGCTAAAATTATCATGTTAATGAAATAAGAACAAGCAAAGACGAAATAAAAACAAACAAACGAATTAAACAGAGGACGAAGGAAGAAGAAGGAAAGCAGGAACTGCAGCAGCCTCGACAGAGGCGCAGCAGGTACTGCGTCCCTTCGAAGAGGCGCAACAGTTGCTGCGTTTCTTCTCGACGTCTGTCTCCCGTTAATCAGTAAAAAGGGATTGAATAAAGGTTTTGTAAATCGGTTTTACATCCTCAGACTTACATGTTCGACGAAACGAGATTAAATAAGTTAACGTTTAGTGATGCTCGACTCGAATGTACGACGAAAGTGCCCTCTAAGAGGAAATTAAACAAAGTTGATTAAGTTGATTGAGGTGGAGTTGGCCAAATTGGTCGGTTATGCAAAACGAGGCTGGTACTCAGAAGGATCCGAGCTTACGTGGTCGAAAGTTCAAGCACGTAGACGCCAAAAAGCAAGAGCGTGGTCTTAGAATGAAAAAGGAGAAGAGAAGGGCGGACACTCGCGCGAGAAATATGAGGACCGAAGGTGTCTATTTATACTAGTCACACGGAGGAATTAGGGTTTCTGTAAAACTTTAAAAGTAAATCTCGAAAAGATCTTAAAATACGCAGAAAGGACCTGGGGAAGAGGCGCAGCAACCACTGCGGCTCATGGAAGAGGCGCAGCAGGTGCTGCGTCCTTTCCCCAAGGGTTTCCTCCTGCGGAAGAATGATTTTCCGCGTTTCTATTATGGAATTGCGGTTGATCTTAATTTCCTTTTTATTTAAAATATAATTTCGGGATATAATTTACCAAAAGATTAAAAGATTGAAAATATGGAATAGAAATATCCGGAACATTCCAGAATATTCTGACTCGGCATTTTAAACGGTTATTAGAAAATGAACACAGTTTTTTACCCGGACTCAAAATGTACTCTAATTACTTTCAAAACGACCGTGACGGTGTGTAGATGATGACCAAGGGGTAGACACAAGTATTTGAGCTATCACTTGATGATGAACTTACGAATTGTCATAAATCATTCTGTGTACCAAACATGCGGACCAATCATCACCGGGTGGCTTGCAGGAGGTGCAGAAATGAGGTATCTACAATATAAGGCCCTTGTAGATACTTTTTCTTCCTAAGGCATTGCTCATTAGAATGCTTGTAAAACACCCTAGGATGTGTCATGCTAGTATCCTTTGACCCATTGATTAAGGCCTAGTCAAGAATACCTTGTGGTGTGATAACTCCTTGGCTACCGTTTATTCCAAGGTGACCCTTGAAACCATACAACCATCTTCCACATTCTACCATATTTTGTCAACAAAAGGGAATGGGCATAAAAATTGATCAAATTTGAGTTCAAGCATTGAAATGAAAAACAAGAAGTTTGCAATATGCATCAAAGAAAAGAGGAGTACAAAAATAAGAACTTCTATGCTTCAAAAATAAGCACCCTCCCTACATATGGGGTGGCTTCGAAAATGTTAAAAAGAAAATGCAAAAAAAAAAAAAAATGAAAGTTGTCAAGTATTGAAATGCCAAACATCAAAGAAATGGTAAAAAGAAAGTGTTCTCAAATATCAAATGCCATAAGAAATTAGGGGGAATAACAACATCAAAAGCAAACTCCCACATTAAGGTAAAAAAACAAATGATCCCTTTATCCACCGAATCCACTTTTGTGCATGGTAGAGAGGGGACGACCCTCCTTCTTGTCTAGGCAATAAGGGGAATTCCGCGATCCTCCAGTGTTTCTAACACCATAAAGAGTCTACTCTTGACTAAAGCATTTAACGATTGAGGACAAAGGTACCCTAGCTTGACACAACTTGGAGGTGATTTATTGGTATCCTTCTAGGCTTAGTAGTTTGAAGAAACTGTATCTATGATGGAGTGTGTACCCTTAGATTGCTTCCCTTTTAGATAATTTCCGCCACTTATATGAGGAAAGTGGCTGTTCATTTTTGTAGATACATCCATTACTTGCTTTTGTGTGCTTAATGCTTGGATGTGTCGCCATTTTTACAAGCCCCACCTTGCCTTGCATGAAGGCATCCTACCTCATGGTTGTCTTGTTGTGAGTTGAAGGGGCGGAGTGAGACCCGCTAATTATCTCATATCGGTTATATTAGTAGGTTAGTTTAAATAAAGGTCCTAAGTTTTAGTCACCTCTTTACTCGGGACGACCAAAGGTTCGGTTTGGGGATTTTCAATGTGACTCATATTTGAGCACATTTAGTCCCCGAATTAACCTCGTTCCCATGTTTTATAGCACACAATTGGGTCATTTACTATCTTTAGTTTCCCATTTTGCATATTCTTTGAGGTTTTGTCCCCTTGGTAGGAAATGATTGCTAACCTTGCCTTTATGAGGTGAAATGGAGCTAAATTGATCGCATCCAATGACCAAGCATCAAAGAGAAGACCAATACTAGAGGCCTAAGTAGATAATACAGTGAAATGGGCAATGTCAAAAGGATCCTTGCATCCCCAACACAATTCTTGCGGATTGTTCGGGAGGAAAAGAAGAGAAGCTGTCTGTCCAGGAATCCGAGCGGATCATGCACGATCCGGGCATCTCACAACAGCAAGATTTGGGCGTCTTGTGCCCAAGATGAGCAGATTGCAGCGCATGGAGCCGACCGTCTTTTCCTGGATCCGAGCGGATCCTAAGACAGAGGAGCCCGTGCCTTACCACAAGACGGGCGGATCGTGGCAAGACTAGCATGGGAATCCGCTCATTTCCTTCGGGAGGAGCATTTCCTCAACTTGTCTTAGGCTCTTAATAGTCATTTAAGCCCTTAGTAACCCTAATCTTTGTACCTAATCTCTAGTATAAATACCCCTTTGTACTACCAAGATTAGCATGCTCTCTTAAGCAATCCTAATCCATTCTTAATCACTTTGTAATTCTCTCAAATTATTCTTAGTTTAGTTGTAATACAATTTCTCAATATTAATCACATCTTAATCTTTCCTTAATTTCTCTATTGTTCTTCCTTTATTTTGGGTAATTAGAAGACTATTTGGGTTTATTTGGAGGATTGACAACCTTCCATCAATCATCAAGTACTTCTATTATTCTTTGCTTTATTATTTGGAATCATCTTCATAAGTATAATTCTCTCTTAATCTTGTTTAATTATTGTTAATCACTTTCATTTATTTATCATGTTTTGTTTTGTTAGTATGATTGACAACCTTGTTAGCATGCTAAACTTGATAATGAGTGAGTAGTTTCCTTAGCTAGGGTTAATAGGGAATTAGGGGAAACCAACATGGGGATTCATGCTTAATCTAATATGTTTTCATAATTAAATTGCTTGCTTGTTGAGATTTCAATTTATGCACATGTTATGTTTGATAAAATGCGAGCCTATGAATCCTTGCATTTTTTGCCCATCATCTATCTTTTCAATGAGGCTTATAAGCTTATATACCAACTCGAGCCTCATTAGACAATGCATATAGTTGAATAGAAAGGATTAAGTCGACTTGTAGGTGTTGTACAATCTAATCGATTCGGCTCCGGGACCCAAACCTTCTTAGGGATTGTAAGCTTATACACCAACACTATCCCATCACAACAATAAGTGCTTTCATGTAATTGAGAACATGTTTGTATGATCAACTCCCATGAATCACCTATGAACCCATGACACCCTAGTGCCTTTAATCAATTGTTTACATCCCTCTTTAATTACCTTGCTTGTTTTCATTACTTTACTTTTATCTTTTAATTAGTTTAGACCAATCTCATCTCAACCGAAATTGTAACACCCTAAGACACGACCATTTGCAATTGAAAATCCTACATCAATACCCGTCCGTTGGGATACGACCTTTACTTGCCTATTTGCTAAGAGTAGTTTGTAAAGTTATAAATATTGTTTTGGTTGGTAGCTTTTGACGATGAGTTTAATCCAAGCCATTTTTACTCGTCTTTTGCTTGAAAAGAAGGGCGAGTCGTTTTTTGTGCGGTTTTTGTGAAGTGTTTGTTGTTTTTATTGGTTGGGCTTGGGCGGGTTTGCCCTTGTTTTGTTTTGCATTTGCAGGTGTGTTATTTTTTTGGATTTGTCCATTTTGTGCCGTCGTAATACCGAAATTTCGGTTGACGCTTTTGTTTTGTCCTGATTGCAGGGGAGTGTTCTGGGCCTATTGGGTCCGTAGCTGAGACCCTAGAGAAGGAGGATGATCCTGGAGGAGGAGAGACGGCAGTTGTCTTGTCCTTGTCGAGTTGTGTTTCTCCCTGGTGGCCTATGTCCAGCCTTTGATCGAGTTTCGATCATTGGCTGTTGTATGCAGAGATTCGAACGTCTGATGATTGGAGGTCAAGACGGGTGCATTGTTCTATGTTACCGTCTTCGATCGTTGTTGAATTCTGATGATTGAGGTTCAACATCGGGGTGGCTCCCTATGTCATGGCTCCTTCTCATCGCCGTGTTCCGACGGTTGGAGGTTAACGTCGAGGTGATGCACTGAGTCACAATTCCTGATTATCACGTCGTCCGAAATATGCCAAGCATTGTTCCCCTTTTTGTCACGGAGTAGGAATGAGATGTTACCGTCATGGTAACCATCTCTGCTTCCGCTGCTACTCCTTTGTTTTTCATGTTGCTCCTTTTTTTTCCGATCGGAAGGGTAGAGAGTGCTTAGTTCAGTAGGTGGCAGATAGCCCCCTATTCATTGTTTTAGGCCTGTGTCTGTATGATAAATTCTTGTACCGGATCCTGTTTGTATGGTCAGTCGTTTGTATCAAACGTGTGTCGATGTATTTTGCGCGAGGCAGTTTGTATATATGTGTTTTTGGATGGTGGTTTATTTGGTTGTTGGCTTTTTTGTGTTGTGTTTCGGAGAAGCACGGTTAGCTGCTAGTTCCCCTTCGCTTTGCATTTTTTCCTACATCGTTAGTGTAGAAAACAAGCAACAGGTAGCACGTACGCATAAACGTAAACACGCAAAAGCATTTGATGAAAGCAAAAATAACCACGATGACTCGAAGTTAAAATTTTAAAATTGAAAATTAAATTTTGAAAATTCCGCGACAGGTCGTCACGTTTGGATTTTTCAAAAGACATTGATTTGAGATTTCAAGCATTTAACTCGTGTTTGAATTAAACTGCACCGACTTTTGCTGAAAATTGATTTCTAACTCGGAAAACTAAAACTCAAACCGTCACGGGTGAATTTTTAAAAGAGATTTTTGCGAGTGTATTTGATTTTATTTTTGTGAGATCAAGACTCGGATTTGCAAGAGCTTGAATTTTGGAGAAAACTGACGTTGTGTTATCGATTTTCGATTTTGTGGAAGATGTGAAAAAGCGAAAATTTTTCGAAATTTTCGACTGGCATAGAAACGATCCGTCGCGGATCGGGCGGGAAGGAGAGAAAAACCCGTATGTTTAAAGCTGCATCATGGAAACCGTGTCGGATTTCGTAAAACGCGAAAACAAGGAAATATGAGTGTGAGAAAACACAAAAATTCCTGGATAGGCCCGAAGTGTTAGGTCCATATTCCTCTTATTAGACTCTTCTAATAGTGAACAAATTAACATTTTAATTATTAGTTCTTTAGATCTAGTGCATGCATAACTAAATAAGAGATTAATAAGGAAAAACAATGTCCCTTACATTCTTAAGTGGCTCGAAAATAAGGGCACAAATAAGGTCACCTTCCTTATTTGTTCTAGAGCTATGATGTATTAGATGATCCTCAAAAATCCCAATGTAGAGATCCTCCTTTGATTGCACCCAAGACAAATCCCTCAAAATAATATACTAATTAACTAGGTTAGTGTATTATTATACCTTAAAATAGATTCTAATATTATCACTATTACTACACTAGTAATCCAATATTTTGATGATATTAGATGAATAATTTCTAAGTTCTAAAACTTATATTGTGAGAGGTAGAGAGAATATATGATATATGCATGTAGAGTGAATGGTGTGTTGAAATGAGAACAAAATTCTCTTAATAAAGAGTGGAGGGAGCCGGGTAGAAGAGGCTAAGAATGGCATCGTTCTTTTTCTTTTTGCTCTTCTCAATATTGTAGGTGTAAGGCTATGTAGTGTAGGCATGATTACATGCATTTTATCTCATAAAATAGTCAACCACAATCCACTACAACTTCCTCCATTTCGGTCCACTTACATAAAATGGACAACCATTTTATTTTGTCAATTTGTCATTTGTCACACAATATGTCACATGTGGTATGTTACATGATATTAATTAATTTAATGCATATTTATCAAATAAATATCATTTTATAAATTAATTAAATTACATATACAATAAATTGACTAGTGATTCTTGAGCACAGAAATAAAATGGGTCATATAATTATAATTCATAACATATTGTAATTATAATTAACCATTCATTCTTATCTCTATTGTTTCACAAACAATTATCAATTTTAGTAATAAAGAATTTTAATTACTAAAATAAATCTTATTTAATCCAATTACAATAAGATATAAACATTCTCTCTCACAAATTGAATTGTTCAATTTAAGGAATTGATTAACTTGTATCATCATACAATTAATCAATTTGTCTATTAAGGGAATTGTCCTTTAGGTGTGACCTTAAGGGATCAACTGATTATCACCGTCAAACGACAGTAATATCTAACTCTAGTTAGCTGATCATTACTGATTAATGTTGATCAGTTGACTATATAAATGAATCATGCTTTACGTATTCTTAATATGAGATTTAAACATGTGATCACACTATTGTTGAGGACACATACTCCAACAATCTCCCACTTGCCCGAGATAAGTGTGCGTCACCAATTCTCTTGTCTGATTACAATCTCCCACTCAATGCAAGGTGTCTCACAGGTCGTACTTGCATTTGATCATATCTTGAGTGGTTTTCTCGATCCGGAGAGTAACTGTCTGATCGGAATTATCTATCGTAGATACCTTCCGAGCGTGCCCACGCATTTTCAGTTCACTACTCCTCGAGTGGCCTTGGGATTTCAAATAACCCTGACAAGGGGGTGGACAATTCTTATTGCACTATTCCCTTTGTTTAGCCACAGTTCATCATAACCTAAAATATACTCATTTGACCTCAGTTACGACAGTCGTAGAGCATAAATCAAAGTCAATCAGAAATTTGTGCCAACTTGGGCGAATAGTCTCTAGTCAAAATAATTGACTCATAAGAATACTATAGAAGCTCTTGCCACGACCAGGCTTTATGAATTATCAGAACTCTATAAGCGGTCACTGCCCGACTGAGTGTCCCATACAGTCTGCCTATGTGATCGACTAGTCATCCCATATGACTCTATGGCACTTGAACTTGCCATCAATCGCATCACACTCTAGTTACTTTGAGACGTCACCTCCTTCAAGTAACCAGGGGCGTATACTATGTCAATCCAGTTCACTTTAATGGGGTTTAATTTGTCTCAACAACCCATTTGGATATAACAAAGTAATGGGTGAGTTTAATAAAACTCAAACGATAAATGCGATTATCATATATGAATAGTCAATACACTATTACTACTTCATATCTTATAATCTTTAGTGTACCTTTTACACTTGTTGAAATACAATAAAAGCTTGGCAACTGGATATACCATATATCCACATATTCCAACTTTATTAATTGATATTTCCTTCTATTCAATGTTATTTCTAATAACATGAATTTTATCTAAGTATATGTCTAGTGTTCTTACTAGACTTGGGCTCTTTAACTTGAAAGATGCTCCCACTGTTATCACATAACTTGTGATAAAGTCATTTGCAGAGGGATTCACTCGTATTCCTTATGTTGATCATTTTATCACAATTCACTTAGATTCCTTTTGTAGAATTTGCAATGGTCGAAACTAAAACACTTTTCTAGTCTCTTACTCCTAAGTCAATAAAACAGCCTAGGATTTCGACAAATCTTTTTTGGTTTGAAAACTGAAGTTTATGCAACCCTTCAACACATAACTTAGTATGTCATCCAAACATATGAACGAATTCTTAATTCTTCTCAAGAATCTTAAAGATGTTCTTTAAGGCTTTCACAAGACCATCTGAATTAACTTGTTATTGACTTATTATGCTCTAAGCATATGTTACGTCATGGCATGTGCGTCTGTTGGCATACGTGATCGTTCTAATGGCGGAAACATTAGCAAACGATTTCATGTGATCGACAACTTAATAGGTTCAGTGAACGACTATGACTCCATCATATCAATTCCACTTTCATCAACATGAATTACCTACTCAACCTTGTTGGTGTTAAACAGATATGAAAGATCTTATCATCATAAGACTCTCAACTCTATGCCAATATTCTCTCACATAGATTCAGAAATATAGAATACATCGCACCTTTTCCTAGTCTCCCAATCACTCTTTCACAGAAGAGAGCATTGGTACTTTATTCTCAATAAGTAATATGTTATCAACATATAAGACATGGAAAAATAATTCTTTCTCCCACTTAACTTCATGTATAATCATGATTCTTCAATCATGTGAATAAAACCATTCTCAATTATCACATGAATGAAAAGTATAATCCTTTGATGCTTGCTTAAGACCATTCTAGGATCACTTAAGAAAGCTTGGCATAATATGTTAGGATTCTTAGATCTTTATCCAAGGCTTTGTGTTCCAAACACATCCTTCTCTTAATTCCCATTTTAGAAAATCGAATTTTTAATATCATTTGCCATTCTTTATCAAAATGAAATGTGTTGATTCCTAACATGATTTATCTTGATTAACATCTTCATGTCGATCTATGCACTTAAGTACTCTAAAGCTCTATTTACTTTAAAGAGACCATCGCTTTAAAGTAAATCTACTCTTGAGTAGCAATTTTTGGATTGTAATGCTATGGCTCGTATGCAACAAGGTCGATTAGGGATAAGGTCATAATACCATTACTTTCGAAAAGCAACATATTAAAAATAAGACATGTGTGCTATTCTCCCACTCTATCATTATAGATTATAGTTTCATTACTTTCAAAAAGTAACACAATAACTATAAGTCACGTTTGTGATGATCTAATCTACTCCCACTCTATCTCTTAGAAATACATCTATCTTCTTAAGAGATAGCTTTGTGAGTTAACATATATGATGAAGTAATTGGAAGTTTGTCTACACTGACGTGTTAGCACATAAAAGACCAGATCTATCATGGCAGCTTGATTCATGTCATATGCAAGTCTGATCCATGTCATTTGTTAAATAGACTCTCTATTTCAGGTATCTCCTGGTTGACCATTCGTTTTTAATAACGTGTCCGTTTTGGATTGCAAATTCCCAAAATTGAGTTCGATAACTCAAACCGACGCATATTAGTTTGATTTATGGGTAGTGACACTAGGTCATAATCCATATTTAATAAATCAAATTCATTACTTAGATCTTTGCCATTACGATCGGATCGTAATGCTTTAGTACTTTGTTCAATTGGTTCTCTACGTCATTTAGAAATTATTCAAATTTCTCAAATGCTTCACTTTATATTTGATTAAGTAAACACACCCATATCTACTTAAATCATCGGTAAAAGTGACGAAGTAGTCATAAATTCCCCTTGCGGTGATGCTCATTGGAACACATACATCGGCATGTATTAGTCCAAACAAATCACTTTCTTGTGTCCCGTTACCACTAAAGGGAGTACGAATCATTTTGCGAAGGAGACAAGATTCTCATATGCCATATGATTGTAAATCAAATGGTCCATTAAATCTACTCGACACTAGCCCTTTAATGCGTTTCTCATTTATGTGACTTAATCGAAAAAGCCAAATGTACAAATAATTTAGATCACTAGTTATGGGTCTTTTGGTTTGTATATTATAGATATCTTTAGTTGAGTTGGAAGTGTCTAAAACATGAATATCATTAAGAGAAGTGACTTGGCTCCCAGCCATGTCAATTTTCAAACAAAATACATCGATTGTTTTTTATGGCGAAAGAAAAATCATTCCATGTCTAACATAACAATGTAAATAATGTTTTAGACAAAATGGGTACATAATCACCATTATGTAGATGCAATTTAAAATCACTTAGCTAAGGCAATCACAAGGGTTCCCTTTGAAATGGCGGATACTCTAGTTCCATTTGCGAATTGGAGATCCATGTTGCCCTTGCTAAGTGCTTCCACACTCCTTAACCCTAACTGGAATGACAAGTCCAGCTTTGATATCTCCCTAATACTTGAGGCAATTTCGCTTCCAATAGCCCATGACATTACAATAATGACATTCTTCGTAAGATTGGGCACCCTTTTTGGTTTTGGTTGTGGTAGTCTCACTATCCATCTCCAATTCATTATCAGGTTTGGGTTTCTCACCCATTTTTTTTCCTTTCTTTTAATAATACCATTACTCCTTTCAGTTGCAACAACATTCTTGCTTGAACTCCCACTGAATTTCATATTTCTCCTTGTTTCTACAAACAAGGATGCCTTGGGATTAGTGAGAATTTCTTCGCAAGATTTTCTTACCAAAGTGGTGGGCATTAATATGGGAGTGGGAGGTGTGGAAGTGGTAAAGTAGCAAAGATTTCCACCATGACCAATGCCAAAGCATAATTCTCTAATCGTATCATTGTCATACTCGGAGCAATTTTCATCGAATGATTGGAGCCATGAATTAATGGTGATTGGTGTAAGAGTATTAGATGAATCCATTGCGTATAAATAAGTACAAAAACGGAAATGAAGGAAATAATTAACATCTATCGTTTTAACAATACTTGTAAACATTTTAAACAAGTTTTAAGCATTTATATAGTGACCTCTACCCAACTATTATAAATGATCCCGAGATCCAAATTCATATCAATTCGGGCACGGTGAGCGGATTCATCCCTTATCAGTATAACTCGGTGGATTAACTCTTTAATCGATTCTACTTCTAGAACTCTCGGTCGATAAAATTACTTTAATATTTATATTTCGCCCGGAACACATGTGACTACGGTCACGGATACTTCCGTTGAGCTCAATCCAAATTTCAATGTAAGAACATTTTATTACCCACTTACCCAACGTAACAAGTTTAGCACCCCGGTGAGCCGAGCCTACTTCCTTATGAAATTGGGACTCATGGTTTCCACTATTTGGTAAGGCTAATTCTTAGTTATTATTTAGTGAGAGGTCTTGTCAATTTATTATCTATCACATTTAAGTGATCTAAAACGGTGAACTACGATAATTATAATTGACACGGTCGATGACTCGATATGAAATGCATGTGTTGTTATGGTGATTTGGCAATGCATGCAACATATTACAATAAATGCAAAGCAATAATGATAAATTCCTAGTATGGCCTTCCTAAAATAGAAAATCAAATAATCTATTACATATTCTGAAACCAACTCCTTTGGTCCCTTGAATCTTCAAGTGGCACACCTCCCAAGAACACCGTCTTTATCGGAACACCTTCCCGAATGGCACCGTCTTGAAGAAATTCCATGATTACAAATAATAATAAAAATACAAAGCTATTCCTATTATACATTTGTAATATGAAAAACTAGTAAAAATAAAAGTGATACGAGATCACATTAAATTACAACCGAATCAATATTCCCTTTCATTACGGGTAATATCGATTAAAACTAAGGCCATACTAAGATAAAATTACATAATTCAAAATTATATAAATAAAAGACATTCAACAATTGAAATATGCAGCATTATAATATGTATCTATCATGCCAAGTTATGTGCCAAATCGCCCTCTTTAACTTATATCGTTTATATAGCCCGATTTTATGAAAATATGTGATAATAACTTATTAAAATCACAAATCAATACTTAAATCAAATTTAAGCTCAAGTTAATTATCCTAACACTCTTAGGACTCAAAACTTAGCCATCACTCAATTTTTGACAATAATTCAACTTGATATAATTTTATGCTCATTTTGACCTTAAAATCATAACATTTATGAAATAAATCCAAATTAAATTACAATAATTTCAAAATTTGAATTTTAAATTTTTTAACATTCTGTAATATTTCCCTGACATTTATAATGTCAAAAATCATGGTTAACATTTTCGAATTTATTTTGAGAAAAATATAGTTGCGATCTATCGTTTTTATCAAATAAAACATCTAAAGTATAAAAAAATTAATCCAATCAATTTTACAACTCTAGATCTGATAAGTGGGATATAAATACAACCTAAAATAATTTTCTCATGCCATGTAATTTTTTTTAGCCATTTATGCTAACATAGTCACTATTTATGCCATTTTTACACTAAAAAATCATAAATCATGCTAAATGAAACCATTTCATCTCAAAATTTACATACAGTGTGTAAATCATGCATGTGACGACATATTAAAATCCCATGGCCCATTTCGAATTTTAACTATATTTAACCATTTTACCTCCTTTTAATCCATTTTTATCCCATAAAAATCTTAAATCATGCAAAATTAATCGAATTGATATGAAATTTTACATGCAATAAGTAAAATATGCATATGAGGTCATATAACACTTTAAAGGTCAAAAACTAAGTTTAACCATTTTTAGTCATTTAACCTCCATTTATACCATTTTTATCACATAAAAATCATAAATTACGAAATATTAATCACATTAATACGAAATTTTACATACAATACCTAAAATATTCATGTGAGGTCATACTAAAAAATCACGGCCAGTAGTGAAGTTTAACTATTTTTAGTGAATAAAAAATTCATTTTACTCATAAACATGTAATTATTTCACTAAAAATCATTAAAATGAGCAAAAAAATACCATAAATCATAAATATGACCTAAAAATATTTTAGGACCAGAATATATAACATGCATTAATATTTTGTGGCTTTATCTAATAAATCACAAAGTTTTAGTTTTATATGTTAACATTTTAACTCGGAAAAATAATAACCGATTATGCATGCAACATCCTATGCTCTGATACCAATTGTTAGGTTCATATACCTCTTATTAGACTCTTCTATTAGTGAAAAAATTAAAATTAAAATTATTAGTTCTTTAGATCTAGTTGAAGGAAAAGTAGATCTATATACTAACATATTCATATATGTTTTTGTTAATTTACTCATAAAATTAAATAGTGATCTTATGCATGCAAACAATGAGCAAAATAAAGAAGAAATATTCATCCTTACATTTGGTTTTTTGGATCAAAAGGGCACAAGAGAGTTCTCCTACTCTCTTGTTCTTGAGCTTTCCTTAATGGATGAACAAGGACTCAAGAAGATAATCCCTCCCAAGGATTTATACCCAAGACAAACTCTTAATAAAACTAATATTATTAATATTAGAATAATACTAATTTTGTATAAAAATTGACCCAAAAATATTTGGTTTCTCTATCAAAACCGGTTGAGAGAGAGGAAGAATAGAGGAAGTTTTTTTATCAATGAATAATTATCACAAGTGAGTATATAAGTGAACATTAGGCAAAGATAAGAAGAAAAACCAACATGGTTTTCTTCCCAAAACCGGGTGGGAGAGGAGGAACAAGGGAGCCAATGCATGCTCATGGTTGCCTTCACAAGAATATGTAGGCATGCAAGTCTAGTATTAGGTAAACATGATTATGTTTTCCACTAATACAATTAACCTAATATTTTCCTAATCCTCTCCAATATTTCGGTCAAGAGGATAAAATGGACTCCATTTTATCTTTGTTAAAATGTTAATTTGTCATATGTCACATATCACATGTCACATAAATTTGTTATGTATTTTTAACATATTAAAAATCAACGTATTAATAAAAATACGTCATATACAAAAATCGACCTAGTAATTCATAATACTTGTACCAAAATATTTTACCAATCATAATAACTTGTATTTATAATAATTCATTCAAATTCAATTGTTTCCTTAAACAATAATTTCATCTGAGTAATGATACAATTCGATTACTCAGACCGTATCGTATTTTAATTAATTTCAATGAGATACGTAAATATTACTTCCAAAAATCGTCCGTCAATTTTCAAATAATTTAATTAACTCGTAACGTTATACGATCAATTAATTGATCAATTAAGAGTGTTGCCCTTTAGGTATGACCTAGGGGATCAACTGATCACCACCGTCGCACGACAGTAATGTCAAACTCTAGTCAGCCAATCATTACCGATATGTGTGAACCAGTTGACAGTATAAATACTTCCCAATTGTATTCTTGAAAATGAGACTTAAACATGTGATCATCATGATCAACAGTTGTGATCGCATTATTGTCAGAGGACACATATTCCAACAATCTCCCACTTGTCCTCGACAAGTGTGCGTCACCAATTCTCTTGTCTTATTACTATCTCCCACTCAATGCAAGGTGTCTTTCAGGTCGTACTTGCAAGTGATCATATCGAGAGTGGTTTCCTCGATCTGGAGAATAACTGATTGACCGGATTTATCCACCATGGATACATTCCGAGCGTGGCCATGCATTTCCAGTTCATTGCTCCTCGAGTGGCCCTGAGATATTGTTATAACCCTGACTAGGGGTGGACAATTCCTATCGCACTCATTCCCTTCAACTAGCCACAGCCATCATAACCCAAAATATGCCCATTTGACCCCATTTACTAAGGTCGTAGTAACACAAATCAAAGTTAATCCGAAACTGTCCATATTAGGCGAATAGTCTTTAGTCAAAAGAATCGACTCATTTGAATACTATAGCAGCTCTCGCCACGACCAGGCTATATAAATTTGCCAGAACTCTATAAGCGGTCATAAGGCCCGACAAAATGTTCCTAACATTCCGCCTATGTGATCGACTAGTCATCTCACATGACTCTATGGCACTTGAACTTGCCATCAATCGCATCACACTCTAGTCACTTAGAGACGTCACCTCATACAAGTGACTATGGGCAAATACTATGTTAATCCGTGTTCACTTTAACGGGGTTCAATTGTCATTACAATCCGTTTGGATGTAACAATGTATAAATTATAGATAAAAGACAAATGTGATTATGAACATGAATAAAAACAACACTTTTATTTCATTTCAAAATCTTACATAGACTTGGTACACGTTTAAGTCCCATAGACGCCATAAGTCCATCATGTTTCGCCTGCGATAAAGGCTTGGTGAGCGGATCGGCTATGTTGTCATCCGTCCCAACCTTACAAATCGCAATTTCCTTTCTTTCAATGAAATCTCTTATTACATGATATTTTCTAAGTACATGTCTAGATCTATTACTAGACTTCGGCTCCTTAGCTTGGAATATCGTCCCACTATTATCAAAATAGAGAGTGATGGGATCATTGGCGGTAGGTACTACTCTTAGACCTTCCGTGAATTGCCTGATCCAAACAGCTTCCTTAGCAGCTTCTGATGCTGCAATGTACTCAGCCTCCATTGTAGAATCCGCTGATTCTGACTTCCTTGAAGCTTCTCCAGCTTACGGCACCACCATTGAGCATGAAAACGAAACCAGCTTGTGATTTCATGTCATCTCTATCTGTTTGAAAACTTGAGTCCGTGTATCCATTAACACGCAGCCTAGTGTCTCCTCCAAACACTAGGATAGAATCCTTAGTTCTTCTCAAGTACTTAAGGATGTTCATGACGGGTATCCAGTGACTCTCACCTGGATTTCCTTGATATCTACTCGTCATGCTCAAGGCATACGAGACATCAGGACGTGTGCATATCATGGCATACATGATTGATCCAACCACGGAAGCATAAGGGATCATCTTCATGCGTTCAACATCATGGGGTTCGGAGGGAGATTGAGTCTTGCTCAATATCTTCCCGGTTACCATAGGTACCAATCCCCTTTTGGATTTGTCCATGCTGAACCGTCGAAGAATCTTACCAACATAAGACTCTTGACTTAGTGCCAATATCCTCTTGGATCTATCTCTATGGATCCGGATACCTAATATGCGTTGTGCTTCTCCTAAATCCTTCATTTGGAAGTGGTTACCTAACCACTTCTTAACAGAAGAAAACATCGGAATATCATTTCCAAAGATTAGGAACACAACATTGCTCCCACTGAATTTCATGTATAAACATGGTTCCTCAACACTTCGAGTGAAACCATTTTCTTTTATAACATGATTGAATCGATGATTCCAACTTCTAGATGCTTGCTTAAGACCATAAATGGATGTCTTAAGTTTGCATACTTTGTTAGGATTTTTAGAATCAACAATACCTTCGGGTTGTATCATGTACACCTCTTCTTCTAAATGCCCATTTAGAAAAGCGGTTTGACATCCATTTGCCATATTTCATAATCATGAAATGCGGCAATCGCTATACAAAATCCGTATGGATCTTAGCATGGCTACGGGTGCGAAGGTCTCATCATAATGGAGACCTTGGACTTGGGTAAATCTTTTTGCCACTAGCCTAGCTTTGTAGACATCATCATGTCCTTCTATGCCATTTTTGACTTTGAATATCCATTTGCATTGAAGAGGTCTTGCCCCTTTAGGCAAATCTACCATGTCCCAAACTTGGTTTTCATGCATAGAATCCATTTCGGACTTCATGGCTTCAAGCCATAAGGAGGAATTTGGACTAGAGATGGCGGCCTTGTAGGTGGCGGGTTCGTCACTTTCTAAAAGCAACACATCGAGCGTTCCATCTTCTTCGATAAGTCCCACATATCGATCGGGATGGCGTATAACACGACTCGTTCTTCTTAGTGGAGGAGAGACAACCGTGTTAGACGACGAAGGAACATCTTCTTGCGTCTCTATCTCGGTTTGTGGCTCTTGAACTTCATCAAGTTCAAAATTTCTCCCACTCTGTCTCTTAGAAATAAATTGGCTTTCTAAGAAGACAGCCTCGGAAGACACAAACACTTTGTTTTCTTGAGGTTTGTAGAATTAGTAACCTCGAGAGGTCAAAGGGTAACCTACAAAGATGCATTTTACGGATCTTGGGGCAAGCTTATTGTCGGACTTTGCCTTGACGTAAGCATCACATCCCCAGATTTTCATGTAGGATAGATTAGGAACTCTTCCTTTCCATATTTCAAATGGAGTCTTTTCGGTGGCTTTAGTGGGACTATTATTCAAAGATAGAATTGCAGTTTGGATTGCAAATCCCCAAAACGAGTTCGGTAACTCGGTTTGACTCATCATGGATCTAACCATATCAAGTAGGGTTTGATTTCTCCTTTCGGCAACACCATTGAGTTGTGGCGTTCCGGGTGGAGAAAGTTGTGATATAATACCACAATCTTTCAAGTGTGAATCGAATTCAAGGCTAAGATACTCTCCACCACGATCGGATCGTAGTGCCTTAATCCTTTTGTTCAATTGGTTCTCTACTTCGTTTTGAAATTCTTTGAATTTCTCAAACGCTTCACTCTTGTGCTTTATCAAATAGATATACCCATATCTATTCAAGTCATCGGTGAAGGTTATAAAGTAGTCATAATTACCACGAGCGGTGATGCTCATTGGTCCACATACATCGGTGTGTATGAGTCCCAATAGTTCACTAGCTCGTGTCCCTTTACCACTAAAAGGATTATGAGTCATTTTGCCAAGTAGGCAATATTCGCATGTACCATATGATTGATAATCAAATGGTGTAATCACATTAGTCGAAATTAATCTTTTGATGCGATTCTCGTTTATGTGACCTAATCGACAATGCCAATTGAACGCTTCACTTGGGTCACTTGTTTTGAATTTCTTTGATTGAATGTTATAGATATCATTAGTCGGATTCGAGGTCTCTAAAATGTAAATGCCATTGATAGAGGAAGCTTGGCCTATAACCAAGTCGTTCCTTGAAATAGTACAACGATTATTCTTAATGACAAAACAAAAACCGTCCATGTCTAGCATGGCGATTGAAATAATGTTTTTAGAGAGTGTAGGCACATAAAAACAATTATGTAAATACAACTCAAATCCGTTAGGCAAAGCTAAAACATAAGTTCCTTTGGATTCGGCCGCTACTCGAGCTCCATTTCCAAGGCGTAGATCCACATCTCCCTTGCTAAGCCTCTTCACATCTCTTAAACCCTGTAAATGATTACAAAGGTGAGAACCACAACCGGTATCTAGTACCCATGTCGTAGTGGAAGTATAATTTATATCAATAACATAAATTTCCTTAGGAATTTTACCTTTTGGAGTGATGATTCCTTCCCTTATATTTCGCAAATATACGAGACTATTCCTAAGCCAATGTCCCATGCCATAGAAATAATGGCACTCATCATTAACTTGCTTGATTTTTTGACTTTCTTTCCCTTCTTCTTGAACCTTTTGCCCTTGGAAGCAAGAACTTCATTGCTTGAGCTCCCACTAGTTTTGGCATCTTTATCTTCCAGAGACAAAGACCCTATAGATTGTATGAGGTAGTCTTCCTGAGACGGGCTCACACGAGATCTAGTAGTAGTAGGTGGTTTAGAAGAGGTGATGAAGTTAAGGTTTCCGTCCGAACCTATCCCAAAATGAAGTTCTCTAGTAGTGTCGAAATCATTATAGGAGCAAACGTCGTCAAAAACATTGTGGTATGACTCAATAGTTATCGGTGCGGTAGTGCTTGATGGATTCATTGTAATGAACTACAAGTATGTAGGAAAGGAAATATTAACATTTATCTTTTAAATCATATTTGTAAATAAATTAACAAGATATGAGCATTTATATAGTGACCTCTACCCAACTATAATAAATGATTCCGAGATCCAAATTCATATCAACTCGGGCACGGGGTAGCCAATGAAACCCTTATCAATATAACTCGGTGGACTAACCTTTTAATCGATTCTACTTTTAGAACTCTCGGTCGATAAATTTACTCTAATATTTATCTATAGCCCAAAACACATCCGACAAGGGCACGGGGTAGCCGATGAAACCCTTATCAAAAACTTTTGTTGAGTTCAATCCAAATTTCGAATAAATGTGTCCATTATCCAAACCCATATTAACTTGGGCACGGGGTAGCCGATGAAACCCTCATCAACATAAATTCGGTGGATAGACATTCATCACCCACTTCCCCTACGTAACAAGGTTTGTACCCCGGGGTAGCCGAGTGCACTCCCTCGCGAAATAGGTTTTCATGGTTTCTACTCTTTGGTAAGGCTATGTCTCAATTGATTTGTTTTAGCGAGAGGTCATGTCAATTTATTATCTATCACGTTTTAAGTGAACTAAAGCGGTGAACTACGATAATTTTATTTGACACGGTCGATGAACTCGATTAAGACGATGCACGTTTTAGTTATGGCGATTTAGCGATGCATGCGACATATAAATAAAATGCAAAGCATAAAAATAAATCCTAGTATGGCCTTCCTAAAATAGAAAACTATTTAACTATTACATATTCGGAAACCAACTCCATTGGTCCCTTGAACTTCGGTTGTGGCACGCATCTCGAGGTAACACCGTCTTTATGTATCGCCATCTTGAAGAAATCCGTCTTTGGGAACTCCGGAATAAATAAAATTACATAATAAATTACATAATTTCCTATTATACATTTGTAACTATAATAAAATAAATCTATTAAATTACAAAACGGTGATACGAGATCACAATAAAATTACAACCGAATCGATATTCCCATACATTTCGGGTAATACCAATTAAAAACTAAGGCCATACTAAGTAAAAATTACATAATTCAAAATTACATAAATAAAATTATGACAATCATAAAGAAAATGCAGCATTATAATATGTATGAACATGCCCAATTTTATGCTAAATCGCCTTTAAATAGCCAATATCGTATATTACTCAGTTTTTATGAATTTGCGTGATTCAACATTTTATAATCACCAAAATTACATAAATTCATATTATGCATAAGTTAATTACTCTAACCTCTTAGGACTCAAAATTTAGTCTTCACTAATTATTTGACTATAATTAACTCATATTACTAAAATTTGTTCATTAATGGACTTAAAATTATAATAAGTGCTATAAACTTCAAATAAATCACAAAATTTCAAATAAATTTGAAATTTGAAATTTAAACTCATGAACATTCTGGAAAAATACCATGACACTCATAATGTTCAAAAACTTAGGTTAAAAATTTCGAAATTTATCCCGAAAAACAATGTTGCGGTTTATCGGTTTTAACAAAATAATCATAAAAACATGAGAAAAATTATATTCATCAACTTTTCAATTTTAGATATGAGAAAGATAATAAAATGCAACATGTGATGTTTTTCCTTAGTCATAGAGTATGTTTTATTAATATTTCACTAATTAAGTCACTATTTATGCTATTTTTCTTCAAAAAATCATAAATCATGCATAAAGACTTCAGTATAGCCTATTATTTTACACACATCTTGTCAAATTTCATGTGACAACATATTAAATTTCTATGACCAGATTCGAAATTTATCTCATATTAACCTATTTTTCATCTAAATCCGATTTTAATAATGAAAAATCCATTTTTCGAGCATAAAAAGTCCAAAAATTATGAAAATTTACAGGTCATCTCAAAATAATATATGTGATAACATATCCAAAAATCACTGGAAAATTCGAAGTTTAGCTAATTTTAGTCCGAAAATGACATTTTATTCATAAAATCATATTTTTAATGCCATTATTATATAATATGAACAATAAAAATCCATAAATTAACCAAAATATCCTAAAAATATTTTAGGACCAGAAATTTTAACATGCATAATGATTTTCGTGATATATCATAATAACACAAATTTAACAAGTTTTATATGTTAATCGTATAACTCGGAAAAACTTTTAACCGATTTGCATGCAAACAACCAAGGCTCTTGATACCGATTTAAGGAAAAGTAGATCTATATACTAACATATTCATATA
Source organism: Silene latifolia (assembly GCF_048544455.1). NCBI lineage: Eukaryota > Viridiplantae > Streptophyta > Magnoliopsida > Caryophyllales > Caryophyllaceae > Silene > Silene latifolia. The sequence continues at coordinate 96,402,820 of NC_133527.1, forward strand.
TATTTTTGTTAATTTACTCATAAAATTAAATAGTGATCTTATGCATGCAAACAATGAACAAAATAAAGAAGAAATATTCATCCTTACATTTGGTTTTTCGGATCAAAAGGGCACAAGAGAGTTCTCCTACTCTCTTGTTCTTGAGCTTTCCTTAATGGATGAACAAGGACTCAAGAAGAGAATTCCTCCCAAGGATTTATACCTAAGACAAACTCTTAATAAAACTAATATTATTAATACTAGAATAATACTAATTTTGTATAAAAATTGACCCAAAAATATTTGGTTTCTCTATCAAAACCGGTTGAGAGAGAGGAAGAATAGAGGAAGTTTTTTTATCAATGAATAATTATCACAAGTGAGTATATAAGTGAACATTAGGCAAAGATAAGAAGAAAAACCAAACATCAATTCATTGGATGGCTTGTTGCTAGAGAGGCTTTGATGTTGAAGGATAAGCTCTTTAGCTTAGGTCTTTCTTCCGATGATATTTGTATACTTTGTGGTACAGGGTCTGAGAATCATCTCCATCTTTTTCAGGCCTGTCCATATAGTAAAAGGGTTCTTGAATTGCTTGCCAGGTTGGCTGGTGTTGCTGTTCCAGATTCTAATCTACTTATGTGGGTTGAAGATGGGCAATTCTCACATCTGAAGAAGGGGGTTTTGCTTTGTGCTGCAATGGCTACGTTCTATCATCTTTGGATGCAAAGAAATAGAGTAAGAATTGAAGGTAGCCTTCTTAGACCTGAACTCCTCAGGGGCTTGATCACTAAGGAGGTCAAAATTAGAGTGCATTCACTCCTTACACCAGGGATTTCAGCTAGAGATAAGAACTGGTTAATGAGTGTTAGTTTGTTTGTATAAAAATCCAGATTCCTGGATCTTTTTAAATTGCTTTGTAGCCAAAATGGCAAGTTGTAACATTTGTTATGATCTTTAATGGAAATGCTTACATTTCATCCAAAAAAAAAAAAAAAAAAAAAAGAAGAAAAACCAACATGGTTTTCTTCCCAAAACCGGGTGGGAGAGGAGGAACAAGGGAGCCAATGCATGCTCATGGTTGCCTTCACAAGAATATGTACGCATGCAAGTCTAGTATTAGGTAAACATGATTATGTTTTCCACTAATACAATTAACCTAATATTTTCCTAATCCTCTCCAATATTTCGGTCAAGAGGATAAAATGGACTCCATTTTATCTTTGTCAAAATGTCAATTTGTCATATGTCACATATCACATGTCACATAAATTTGTTATGTATTTTTAACATATTAAAAATCAACGTATTAATAAAAATACGTCATATACAAAAATCGACCTAGTAATTCATAATACTTGTACCAAAATATTTTACCAATCATAATAACTTGTATTTATAATAATTCATTCAATTTCAATTGTTTCCTTAACCAATAATTTTATCTGAGTAATGAAACAATTTGATTACTCAGACCGTATCAAATTTCAATGAGATACGTAAATATTACTTCCAAAATCGTCCGCCAATTTTGAATAATTTAATTGACTCGTAACGTTATACGATCAATTAATTGATCAATTAAGAGTGTTTCCCTTTAGGTATGACCTAGGGGATCAACTGATCACCACCGTCGCCCGACAGTAATGTCAAACTCTAGTCAGCCAATCATTACCGATATGTGTGGACCAGTTGACAGTATAAATACTTTCCAATTGTATTCTTTAAAATGAGACTTAAACATGTGATCATCATTATCAACAGTTGTGATCGCATTATTGTCGGAGGACACATATTCCAACACTAGTGCATGCATAACTAAATAAGAGATTAATAGTGAAAAACAATGTCCCTTACATTGTTAAGTGGCTCAAAAATAAGGGCACAAATAAGGTCACCTTCCTTATTTGTTCTTGAGCTATGATGTATTGGATGATCCTCTAAAATCCCAATGTAGAGATCCTCCTTTGATTCCACCCAAGACAAATCCCTCAAAATAATATACTAATTAACTAGATTAGTGTATTATTATATCTTAAAATAGATTCTAATATTATCACTATTACTACACTAGTAATCCAATATTTTGATGATATAAGATGAACAATTTCAAAATTCTAAAACTTATATTGTGAGAGTTAGAGAGCATATATGATATATGCATGTAGAGTGAATTGTGTGTTGAAAAGAGAACAAAATTCTCTTAATAAAGGGAGGAGGGAGCCGGGTAGAAGAGGCCAAGAATGCCATCTTTCTTTTTCTTTTTGCTCTTCTCAATATTCTAGGTGGAAGGCTATGTAGTATAGGCATGATTACATGCATTTTATCTCATAAAATAATCAACCACAATCCACTAAAACTCCCTCCATTCTGGTCCACTTACATAAAATCGACTACCATTTTATTTTGTCAATTTGTCATTTGTCACACAATATGTCACATGTGGTATGTTAAATGTTATTAATTAATATAATGCATATTTATCAAATAAATATTATTTTATAAATTAATTAAATTACATACAACAAATTGACTAGAGATTCTTGATCACATAAATAAAATGGGTCATATAATTATAATTCACAACATATTGTAATTATAAATAACCATTCATTCTTATCTCTATTGTTTCACAAACAATAATCAATTTTAGTAATAAAGCATTTTAATTACTAAAATAAATCTTACTTAATCCAATTACAATAAGATATAAATATTCTATCTCACAAATTGAGTTGTTCAATTTAAGGAATTGATTAACTTGTATCATCATAAAATTAATCAATTTGTCTATTAAGGGAATTGTCCTTTAGGTGTGACCTTAAGGGATAAACTGATCACCACCGTCAAACGACAGTAATGTTTAACTGTAGTTAGCTGATCATTACTGATTAATGCTGATCAGTTAACTATATAAATGAATCATCCCTTACGTATTCTTACTATGAGATTTAAACATGTGATCGCACTATTGTTGAGGACACATACTCCAACACGAAGAGGCGCGACTCCTAGGGCGGGAGGATTTAGGTGTCAGGAAGAAACACAACTTGAAAGGGACAAATCAAGGTGCGGATCCTGAGAACCAATCCAAAAAGGCGCGAGGCCATGGGCGATGGAAGGGAGCTTCCCTTTTTTTTCGGAAAAAAAGCGCTGATTGTTTTGTATAAATATGGACGTTTGTGCTTCATTATTTCATCATCCGAAACACGAAAAACATCTCCCAAAAACCTTGCTTCTTCTTCCACAAAATTATTCATGGATGCTTTCAAAAATAGGTTGCGACATTGGTGTCGGGATTTGTCACCTCCTGTAGATACCCGGTATCTGTTGAGACTACAACAAACACCCGATGATTATCGGACTACAACGTGCTTTGGAATCGCAACGTTTGATCGACAGTTCGTGTACAACTTTACGTCGGAAAACTTAAAACGATTTCGAAAACAAAACAATTCAAAACATTTCAAAAATACCTGGAGTGTTTAATGCACGGCGACGGAGTCACAATGACACTAACTAGAGTCAAAACCGACACCGGACCAAAAACCGACTCGAAAATTAAAATCCCGACTCCAACAACGAGTCAAACCAATTCAACCACAAAAACAAAATATCTTCAAGCCTTCTATACTAAGTTTTCTCGGATTTATGAATGGTCAAGTACCAAACATGTGACAACCAAACCTAGGATAGAACAAATCATGATTGCGTTTGTTGTGATAGTGACAACACAACTCGAAGTGCCGCGATTTGGCTCGCGCCTCTTTGAGCAGCAAGGAGGCCACGTCGCTCAAAACTCACACAACCACTCATTCTCCTATAAATACCCCTCAAATGTCGCCCATTTTAGAGTTACGCGAGTGTCCGCCCCCTCTTTTCTCCCTTAAAATTCCCGACTCGACTTCTAAAGTCACAATCCGACGCGTGTTTACGACCTACCGATCGTAAACACGAGCCTTACACATTGTTTGGTACCGTCATCGTGCATTAAATCACTTGTCCGACCACTTTGACCACTACACCATCACTAAACATTTAAAACACTCTTTTACTTACCAAAACGGTTTTAAACCGAGTTTTTTCCGATCAAACAAGTTGTTACACTTACGTCGGTCACTCGCCACAACCAAACATGTAAGTATGAGGGTGTAAAAATCCTCTTTTATTATGTTTTCATTTGTTTCATGACTTTAACATGCTAAAACTTGCATAACATGAACCAAAACATGGAATAAACGAGCCAAAACCGATTTTTGGTCTGAGGCAGACGCCCCTTAGGTCGCCAAACGGCTCGCGCCTAAATGGGGTACTCAGTCCAGAGATCAACCGTGTTTGTTCTCGTCATTTCCTTTTAATTCACTTTCATTTTTGTAATCGGTTTTCACCATTTCAAGTATTTTCGAATTATTTACATTTTATCTTGTTCATTTTAACCATAAAGCATTTTTCACCCTTGGTTCTTCATACCATGGCGGTTAAATCCGTGCTTCAGTGATAATATTTGGTTAATGATATTTAAGAGGTATTTTAAAGCCTTTTATTTCATTTCTTTACATTTACAAAACATGCATATTAGTCACCAACACAAAGTCATCCTTGGTTCTACATACCATGCCGGATTTTAACCCGGGTACGATGATGAGTACCGACTAATTACATTCAAAATGGACTTAAAACAATTAGTCCACAATCACTTTCAAAACTATTCATGTCAAGCTTGTCAAACCGAACCCGACACCGAATATTATTAAATAATGATGATTATTCGAGTCTAGTTCTTCAAATCGACAAATGTGGTCTAAAACGACCCCCTCAAACCAAACCGGGTTCAAATACCCATTTCCAACACGTTTTATAACGTTTTCTAAACAGTCAGAACACGACAAACAACCGTTGGCTAAACCGCGCCTCAAGCAGGCCTTTTCTTTCTCATTTTCAAAACCAGAGGGAGGCCCCTTAAACCGCCGGCTGGCTCGCGCCTCTTATAGCCGTCTGGTACAGGGCCTGTTCCCTTCTAGCATTGGTCTAGGACGATCCCGACTCTGGTTAACCCGGATATAGGACGGATTAGAAGACTATTCAAACCATATTTGCAAAATGCCTTACTAAGACAAATGGATCACGTTATGCACCCTAAACCTAATACGGTAAATGGATGTTTAATTTCCGTCTTGCGTGCAAATCAATCATTAATCCAACTCGAAATCTTATACTTGATACTTGGATTAAATCAACCGACTTAGAAAGCTCACATGTTAGGTTTAAATCATTGGATGCGCATTCATGCATTTAAACCGTTTTATCAACTTTTGCATTCAACCAACCAAGATCGATCAAGAGAGAGGCCGCTAAACGCGGCGGGATTGGGTGTCTGATTAAAGGGCTTCCCAATACGTACCTTCACCTCTTACTCAGAAACTTTGGATAGTGGACGACCTTATCCAGGGCGAACGAGAGTCATTCTAGAGATAGGATACTAAAGAGGGACAATTTCCTTATCTTTAGTACCTATGTCAAAAAGCTGCTTTGTGCTTCGATTTGACCGAGGTATAAAGTGGAACTCGAACGGGTTCCAGGCATCCCACAAATGCTTGGTGGCGACTCCGAACATCTCCAATCGTTTCGAGACCCTTACCGAGACGAAACCGACCGATCTAAAGCGATCCGGTCGAAAGCACATTTACGCCGCCGAGTGTGGCTTTCAAAAAGACCGATGCCGTTGTCCACAGATCGGCTGGGCATATGCAGGTGGGCCATGTCCATAGATTGGCGACTCCGCTGAGGACAACTAGGACACTTACGTCTTTGTGATCCCTAGATGGTGAGACTCGAACGAGGTCTTGGTTGGAATGCATTAATTGATATTACGGTCACGGTCGGGTTCCTTGTCCGGGCCCACAACCTAACCCTTATCGACCAATTGGCTCGTCCCGTCGGCGTGAGTTTTCTCATCCCCGCGTTTCGAATCCCGATTGAGTCAAGCATACCATTGACGTTACACATTTCTGTTTCGTCAAAGAGCTTTCATCACTTTCGAGCACGAGGCTAGGGCACCCTCCTTACACATTTTTGTTTGGACTGGTATCCCTCTCGCAAATCGGGGTTTGATTGCTTGGTGTGTAACCCACCCTTTTAAGCCAAAACCCGTGTCAGCATAATGCATAATATAATGAAACTGTGAGTGCTTATGTGCTAATTGATCATAAGTCCTTCCGTGTCATTTTCAAACTTTCAAAACACCTTTTTGCGCCGTTATAATGGCCATTTCAAACCTCGGTCTTTCGCAGACCGATGCACGCCTTTTTAGGCCGTCGTAATGACAATTTTCAAACCTGGTTTTGTATAACCATTTTAACACGCCTTTCTAGGCCGTCGTAATGACGATTTTCAAACCCGGTTTAGTATAACCATTTTAACACGCCTTTCTAGGCCGTCGTAATGACGATTTTCAAAACTCGGTTTTGTATAACCATTTTAACACGCCTTTCTAGGCCGTCGTAATGACCATTTTCAAAACTCGGTTTTGTATAACCATTTCAGATCACCTTTTTACGCCGTTATAATCGCCGCGTCTAGACACGGATTTTAACCCGTTTCGCGCCGACAATGGCTCTTTCAAAACCCAAGAAAAGCACACACCCTCTTCTCGAAACACTTTTGGGATCCCGAGGACCATGCACCGTCCCCGAGACCTCTTCAAACATTTCAAACCCGATTTTCAAAACATACATTTTGAATTTCAAAACCGTCTTGGGAAACAACACACTGTTTTCCGAGCCGACTCAAACTCAAACCGTATTTTGCAAACATACTTAAGACAACCCTTTTCAACTGATCGACTTGCGGAGATTTCTATCTTCGGAAGCTGCCTACTAAAGCGACAAATGAATCTTTTGAAAATTCCTATTTTCGAAAACTTCAGTCCACCATTCCAATTCCGCCTCGTGTCTATCAAGTCAAAGCAAACGTACTTATGGGTCTTTACTTATGAGTCGTCTCAACACGAGACCCGTCCAACGGCGTCACGCCGTCATGTTGGACTCGTGTCAAAAGTTCGGTCAAACACCGTTACGTCATAAATCGAGTCAGCACCGAGGGACCACACACGGTCACCCCGTCTTGTTGAGTCGATCTTGGTCTCGTCCTCTGTGTTGTCTGCGTTCAGTCTTAGAACCGTGTCGGATTGAGTTGTAATGTGAGCCGTTTTTCTGCCTCAGAGCCATGGCCCCGTCTTCAGCTTCGTCCAACAACAACAATGATAACAACAGAGATGTCACAACTGATCAGCTAGCCAGCCTGCTTACCGCTCTTAAGGTCACCCTAGATCGCGTCGAGACCCGTATCGACGCCCTGGAAAACAAGGAAATTGGGGAACACAATACCCCACCTCTGACTAAGACTGAAAAGAGGCTGAAACTTCTGGAAGAACAACTCCTAGCCCGGGGTAACAACATCCACCTTGAAAATAATAGAAGGTTCTAACCTGTTGGAGACCAGTTACCTGACAACTTCACCCCGACTGATGTGCCTAAGTTCAAAGGAGTGGAGGACCCACTCAACCATATCCAAGCTTTCAAAGACTACATGGCCATCAAAGGGGTCAAGCAGGAGCTCTTTACTAGGATCTTCCGATCCGCTTTGGAGCCAATTCCTCGCCAATGGTACTACTCCTTGGACCCGAAAAACCTCACCACCTGGGATGAGATCGCAGTCGAGTTCGCTAAACAGTATGCCGACAATGTCGAGATTCAGGCCAGTACCCGTACTCTCGAGGTACTAACTCAAAACGACAAGGAAGGGTTCACTGAGTTCCTAACCCGTTGGAGGAGGGTGAGTACTTAGTTTATCAGTAAGCCGAGTGAATCAGCTCTGGTGGAAAAGTTTGTCAACAACCTCCGCCCAATTTACGCCAACCTGCTGAGATATCAAAATATCAAAACTTTTTAAGATCTGCATATTCTGGGGACACGTATTGAGGACGACCTCCGAAAGGGTGTCTTAGCAAAGACCACAGGCAGGGGTTATCAAGGATCCACCTCAACCGGATCTCGCCCTTACGGTCAGACAAACAAGATTGATGAGGTCAACCTCGCCGAACCATCTGCTAAGAAATTCGAACGCCCCCAGAGAGTGTTCACCAACATAGGGTCGACTTATGCGAATGCCCTAAAGAGACTTATGGACCAAGGGAAGCTACAACCGATCGGACCCACCCCGGATCCGACCGACGCTAAGAAGTCCCGATTTTGGAACCCCAGTGCTTACTTTCAATATCACTGAGGGAAAGGGCATGATACCGAAAACTGCTTCAAGCTCAAGCACCTCCTCCAGGACATGATTGAGAAGGGAGATTTGCCTTTACCCCCACCAACTAAACCAAACAACAAGACGAATCCCCTGGGAATTCATGCCATCTCTGAAGATGAGCTAACCCTGGACTGCTCTCATCTCATCCTACCGGTGGACGACGAGGTAAATGCTTTGGAAGGAGATCCTTTGAACAGAGTGTTTGTGTTTAGTGCTTCCACTATGCTCACAATGTTCCAACAAGTTGAGGAGACCATTGCCAGCCTTTCTGAGAGAATCACCCGACTCGACGACGCCTACCACCGGCTCGTCTTCAACCCCCCGGCACCACGCCCGAGGGAGAGTTCCCCAAACATTCAAAACTACCCACCCCAGGATGGATTGCTCCCGTGACCATTCTGGTACAGACCTCACGAAAATCACCTTCCAAATAACCACCTTCACGAGAACTACCCTCAAAATAACTACCCTCACAAAAATCGTCCTCCCAAAAATATTCCCCACAAGAACTACCCACCGAGGAATACACCTCCCAGGTATCCTCGAGACTCCGAAATTAACGGCATATGGGGAGATGATGTTGAGGATGTCTATATCCTCCCAGGGAAGGAAAAGCGGACGAAGGAAATCGGACATCTCACCCGGTCCGGACGTCCGTATCAGAATCCGAGCAACCCAGCGGTCGTTCCAACAACGAATGACCAAATCGTCCCGGAAGCGGACATTCAACCAAAGGCTCCTGAGAACTCAATCCTGAAACAGCTACAAAAAGAAAAAGCCGAGATCTCAATTTGGCAACTAATCGCAACGTCTTTCGAGCATCGACAGGCCTTACTGCAGGCCTTGGGAAAGTTAACAGTGCCCTCCACCTCTTCCCCAGAGGAAATAGTGGCTCACATGACAAAAGACGCTCCTGATCTAATTAACCCGATAGTCTTCTCCGACGAAGATATCCCTCCGTTCGGGTCCAGTCACAACCTGGCCCTGTACATCACTGTGCAATATCTCCAGAAGAATGTACCAATGGTCCTCGTGGATGACGGTTCCGCCGTGAATGTCATTCCTCTCAAAATTGCCCACAGGCTGGGTGTCAAGGAGTCGGATTTGACCCCAACGAATCAAGGAGTACGCGCCTACGACGGCACTCGTCGCAAGGTCGCTGGGCTAATCGCTTTGACCGTCACAACCGGGGCACTAGAAAGACGAACCAGTTTTCAAGTGGTCGACATCGATGCGTCATTCAACATGCTCCTGGGACGTCCCTGGATTCACGCCGTTAGGGCAGTCACCTCGACTCTCCACCAAAAGATCAGGGTCCCCTTCAACGGGAAAACAATCACGATCCCCGCTTCACCAATCAAAGCAGTTATGAGAAGATGGGTAGCCTCCCAAGCCATTGAGGAGGACGACAATGAAATGTGGGGTTTCCAAGCCGTAAACGCCATAACTGATGAACTGACAACCTCTGAATGTGACCCATTCGCCAGCCTCACGATCAACCGTATCATGATGCGCCAGGGTTATTTCCCGGGTTTGCCACTCAACTCACTGAAGGACCCATTGCCTCCCTAGAAACAGGCTAAGGTCCCCAACATTCCCTTTGGGCTGGGATACGAACCTACCAATGAAGACATCCAGGAGATGAACCTCCTAATGCAAAAACGCAAGAAGCACGGAGTCATCCTCCGTCCCTACCACCTAACCCTCAACGGATACTTTGTCCCCGAGGGAGAGTCCGAGCTCTACCACGGTTTTCCGGAACCAATCTATGACTCTGTGGCGAAGGCTAGATACCCGGGAGTGGAAGTCTTCCAAGACTGCTACTTTATCCCCGACAACATCGAAGCTGCATCAACTGAGTACAAGCCGGCACCATACCTCGACGGACAAGCTGTCACCCTACTCTTTGAGGAAGATAACATCAAGCGCCTCGACTATGAGGACATTATCAACATCGCCCTAAAAGACAATCAGTTTGATCCAACTGCCTTGATCTCCGATACTGACCCGGAGAAAGCCACCCAGGGCTGGAGGAAGACCATCAAATGGACCGATCGCCGAGGCCGCATTCTCAAGATCACAACTGGGGAAGGCCCTATGTTCAAAAAGGAAAGTGAAGAAGGATCTGAGTATGAGTCTGAGTCGGAGTCAGAGTCTGTTATAGCTCCTAACACTCCGGAAGTCCCAGTCAAGGTCCCCTTCCCACTGTTTTATCACAAAGTCGTGGCTAATTCAGAGGCTGAGTCTGCTAAGGTCACCCCCACTCCAATGAAAGGTGACAACCTGGAGCCTGTTCCAGGGGCCACTTCCTCTGTTGTGTCGCCTCTGACTGACCACGAGATGTCTTCCCTTTCCGAGCTTTTCTCTCGTGTCAACTTAATGAACGCTAAGTTTGCTTCTGACTCGTCTCATTTTAACTGCAATGCAATTCTGAATGATTATGAGGAATTTGACTTGAGTGACTACCCACCTCACTTAGCCAAAGAACTTGACAAACGGGAAACCAGAACCCCCATCATTGAGGAAACCGAGCCTATTAACGTAGGAACCGACAATACACCTCAAGAACTTAGGATAAGGACAACCCTGGACCCCTCGGAAAGACAACAGTTCATTGACCTCCTCAACGAATACAAGGACGTGTTCGCCTGGTCTTACAGAGACATGCGTGGGATTGACAGAGAGATTCCAGAGCACCGGATACCCATTAAACCCGGAGCCAAACCTGTGAAAAAGAAGCTACCCCGGATGCGTCCTGAGTGGGCTCTAAAAATCAAAGAAGAGGTGGACAAACAGTTCAAAGCTGGGTTCATCAAAGTGTCTGAATACTCGGATTGGGTGGCCAACATTGTGCCAGTACCGAAGAAAGACGGACGAATTCGGGTTTGCGTCGACTTCAGGGATCTGAACAAGGCAAGCCCAAAGGACGACTTCCCTTTGCCACATGTTGACATTCTGGTAGACAACACTGCTGAGCATGCTGTCCTATCATTCATGGACGGGTATGCCGGGTACAACCAGATTAAAATGGTTGAGGAAGACATGCACAAAACTGCGTTCACCACACAATGGGGGACATATTGCTACACGGTCATGCCTTTCGGCCTCATCAATGCCGGAGCAACCTATCAAAGAAGCGCTACCACTCTCCTACATGATATGATGCACAAGGAGGTAGAGGTATATGTCGATGACATGATCGTCAAATCAAAAGAACGGGACGGCCACATCAATGCCCTCTGGAAATTCTTCGCTCGTCTGCGGAAATATAACATGAGACTAAATCCTCAGAAGTGTGCATTCGGGGTCACCTCCGGAAAACTCATGGGACACGTCGTCAGCAAAAGAGGCATTGAGATTGATCCAACCAAAATCAAAGCCCTTCAACAAATGCCTCGGCCTAAGAACGAGAAGGAGATTCGAGGATTTCTCGGTCAGGTCCAGTACATCAGCCGGTTCATCGCCAAGCTCACTATGATTTGCGAACCGATATTCAAGAAGCTTCGCGCCTTCGATTACACCGATTGGGACGGCGACTGTCAGAAGGCATTCGACAGGATAAAGGAAATCCTATCCAAACCTCCTGTCCTCATGCCACCTCAACCAGGGATTCCTCTGTCCCTGTACCTGACTGTTACTGACACAGTCATGGGAGCAATGCTAGCACAAACGGTTGGCAACGAATAGCGAGCCATCTACTACATCAGCAAAAAGTTCATTGAGTACGAGACAAGGTATACCCAACTAGAAAAGACATGCCTTGCCCTAGTATGGTCAACAAAGAAGCTGCGGCATTACATGCTCAGCTACTCGGTCCACATCTACTCAAAGATGGACCCAGTCAAATACATCTTCGAAAAACCCGTACTAAACGAAAGGCTGTCTAGGTGGACACTCATGTTGTCCGAGTTCGACCTCAGGTTCGTACCTCTCAAGGTTATCAAGGGAAGAGCAGTCGCTGATTTCCTGGCCGAGAATCCCGTCAACGAGGATCTAGTGACCGACACATGGTCACTTCCTGACGAAGACATCCTTTGTGCCGACTCTGACGTATGGGACCTATACTTTGATGGTGCATCTAATCTGAGAGGCTTCGGGGTAGGAATCCTTCTAATATCACCAGAAGGAGAACATGTTCCGATCTCGGTCAGGCTAGACTTCGCCGTCACCAACAACGCCGCTGAATATGAAGCATGTCTCATCGGCCTACAAGCAGCCATCACACTTGGCATCAAGAGATTGAGGGTCCACGGCGATTCCTCACTCATCATCAATCAGGTATCCGGATCATGGAAAATCCGATCTGACAGCTTAGCTCCTTACCGAGCAAAGATCAATCAAGAGGCCGAATTCTTCGACCAAATCAACTACTTCCACTTGCCACGAGAGGAAAATCAATTTGCTGATGCCCTGGCAAAACCTGTCGCGCTCGTCAACATACCTGACAACATGACGTCAATGCCCTTATGTGTCGAAAGATGGAGCGAGCCAGCTCACATTTGTGCCATTATCGACGACGAGGAATGCCATGATGAACCTTGGTACCAAGCCATCCTCAATTATAAAACCAAAAATGAATTTCCTCCCCACTCTAATCAAAGAGGACAAAGAGCCATCCGTTTACTTGCATCACAATTCGTGATAAACCAAAATCAACTCTACAAAAGAACACCCCAAGGAATTATCCTCCTTTGCATTGACCATCACAAAGCCAAAAAAGTCATGGGAGAGGTTCACGACGGAGAGTGTGGTCCTCACATGAGTGCAATGATGCTTACACGGAAAATCATGCGGCCTGGTTACTACTGGACAACCATAGAAGCCGATTGCCGTAACTACGTCAAACATTGCCACAATTGCCAAATCTTCGCCAACATAAAACATATACCACCATCCCTTTTATACACCATGACGTCACCCTGGCCTTTCTCAACCTGGGGCATCGACATCATCGGGAAACTCAACCCGATAGGCACCAAGGGGCATTGCTTCGTCCTCGTCGCCATCGACTACTTCACCAAGTGGGTGGAAGCGCAGTCATATGCAGTCTTAACCGCCAAACAAGTGGCCAAGTTCATTCAAAACAACATCATCTGCCGATATGGGGTACCCCATGAAATCATCAGCGATCAAGGCTCTCACTTCCAGGCGAAAACTCGGGCTTTGCTGGACAAATACAAGATCAAACGACATCGATCATCCCCCTACCGTCCCCAAACCAACGGAGCGGTGGAGGCAGCGAACAAAACTCTTGTTACCATCATCAAGAAAATGCAAGACAACTACCGCGATTGGCCGAGCAAACTCCCATTCGCGCTCTGGGGATACCGAACCTCCATTCGAACACCGACAGGCGCCACACCCTTCTACCTAGCATACGGTATGGAGGCGGTTCAACCGGTAGAGTTAGAGGTCCCATCTCTACGCATCCTTTTGGAAAGTCAAGTCCCTGAGGCAGAATGGACCCGTCGAAGGTACGAACAGCTCACTCTTCTAGACGAACGGCGACTCAACGCCTTGCACAACGTCCAGCTATACCAACGACGTATACAACGGGCATTCAACAAGAAGGTCAAACCCCGAAACATCCGGGAGGGCGACTTGGTCCTCAAGTCAGTCCGGGCACCATTACCCGTCGATCCGAGGGGAAAATTCAAACTCAACTGGGCCGGGCCATACCTGGTCAAGAAAATACTTTCGGGGGGCGTAGTGAGACTGAGTGACCTAGAAGGGGAGGACTTTACAAACCCGACCAACCTAGACCAACTCAAGAAATACTACCCTTGAACCAGCAACCTAGCCTAGTTTTGCAACTAGCACCAATCTCAACCCTTTTCAAGTCAAGTTCCTCATTATGTTCTGATTTGAAATTGCATGTGTTATCGAGTCTAAGATGAGGCACCTTGCCTGTTTCAAATGTCCTTTGATCCGTCAAAGGCAACGTCCATTTGCACTACAACAATCGAACCCCTGAACTACGAGCATGGTTTGATTTCACCTCTTCAGGTGAATACGTAGGCAGTTCCTCTTATGCTTGAGGGATACAACCACAAAACCCAATTCAAATTTACAAAAACATCTCGAACTACGATCATGGTTTGATTTCACCTCTTCAGGTGAATACGTAGGCAGTCCTTTCTTACACAAGGAGGATACAACCATCCCCACAAAAAAAAACATCCCCATAAAAAAAAAGAAAGGGAAAACCATTCCCTTTCCCACAAAAATACAAAAATGAGCCTTCTCCCTTTCCACAAAATACCACTTTCCCAAGTGCAAACGTTTAGGACATTTCAAATCGAAATTACCTTTCCGAAACGGATGGAAGAAACAAGCGTTCACAATTTTCGACACGAGCAATCCTCTTATTTAATTAATAATGGGAGGGATTACAATTTCAACAAATACAGCTCGACGAGTCTACAACTTGTCAAAGCTAAGGTGTCCACTAACACACCTCACATAGTAAAACTAGCACAAAACACACAATAACTAGCTAGTACAACATAATAAAAACTAACAACAATAATACAACATAATAATAAAGCAGGTAATGGAGGTCTTCACTCTTCCATTCTGCCCTTGCCTTTTCCCTCGGGGTACATCTTCCCCTTGTTTCTCTTGTTGGCCCGCCTAGCATGGACTTCCTCCTCGGAACAGATCCTAAACGGATCTAAGACGGCGACGGCCTCCGGTCTAGCATAAGACCCCATGTTCGACCCGAGACGAGCCAATGCACGGCCCACCATACTTTTGGGGCCGGAACTCCTCCTCTTCGGTGGTCTCATCACATTGGGAGTAGCTCCATCAGCATAATCCTCAAAGAAGGCACGGTAGGCCTTGCCAACCTCTCGGTACTTCAAGTCGACAACCTCGTCCTTACGGAATTTGGATCTCTCATCCAAGGACGGAGCACGTGACCACTTGACATAAGCAGGAATCACCCATGTCGTGGCAACGGTGTTTGGTACCTCCCAAAGCGGCCGAATGGCCCACCATCTTTCAAAGAATTCCACAAGCTCGGAGTTCCGAAAAACATTCTCTTGGACAAGAGTATCTTGAGCGGGCACCTTTTGTTGACGCCCCATTTGCCTCATGAGCCTTTCGGGATAAACGAAGGAAACAAGCTTCAAACCCACCACCATCAAAGAACGAGGACTAGCACGCGAAGCGGGCAACCCCGTGAAGGACCTCAAGTGCCACCACAGCACCACCCAACGGATATGAGGACCACCCTCCTCCGCCAATTTTGCGGCCCAATAAGCCTCGGTGGAAGCAAAACTATCCGGGTACAACTTCTTCCTCTTAGTAAGGTGACGGAAGGAGTAAGAAGAAGGATTAACCGGAGGCTCTACATACCTTAGCCTCTCCAATAGCCACACTTGGAGGATCCTTGGCGATCCAAAAGAGGGAGCTTCTCCACAAGAGCCTTCCTTGTCCAAAGCTTGGATAATCTCTCCAAGCACCAACCATGATGGATCTCTACCATGCTCCATTTGCTCAATCACATGAATGAGGGTCATGCTACCATGGCATCTCGGCCCCTCCTTCTTCAAGACATCAACAAAGAGGTACACATGGACAAGGCAAAATGCAAGAGCCCTTCTCCTAGCCACCTCCGAGACATTAGCATCTAACCGATTCGAGAAGATGTTGATAAGTGCCAACATATCCACACCATGTGGAGCGGGAAGAAAATTGACTTGGCTTGTTGATAAGCCCAACATGGAGCGGAATTTCTCCTTGTAGCACAACCGAGTCGGAGGAAGCACCAGAGTACAACCCGGCCACCCATCAATGACTCCAACTTCTTCGGCAAGAGGACAAATCTCACCTTTCGGGAAGACGAAAACATGATAATTCGAATCCCAAAACCGAGAACATGCTTCAAGAAACGAAGTTTGTACCTTGACTTGACGAAGCACCAACAATTGACCAACTCCCATGCAATCGAGTTGATACCTTTCGGGAGGCGACAAATCCCGGCACCATTGTCGCAACGCATTCTCAAAAGCATCCATGAAATATTTTTGTGGAAGAAGAGGAGGTTTTGCAGAGATGTTTTTTTGTGTTTCGGATGCTGAAACAATGAAGTGCAAACATCCCTATTTATGCAAAATAATCAGCGCATTTTTCAGAAAAAGGGGAGAGCCGGCTCCCATCGACAAGCTGCTCGCGCCTCTTTGAGGCTCCTCCAGGATTCCCGCTGTTGACTTGTCACTTTCAACATGTGTTTTCTCCTGACACCTCAAAGCTCCCGCCAGGTTCCTCGCGCCTCTTCGGGACGATCCAGGGAATTTTGTGTTTCTTCACATTCACATTTCCTTGCTTTCGCGTTTTACGATATCCGACACGGTTTCCAGGACGCAGCTTTAAACATACGGATTTTTCTTTCTTTTTTTAAATGGGGGAAGGGCTAGTCGCCCCGATCCGCGACGGATCGTTTCCATGTCAGTCGAAATTCCGAAAAATTTCTCGCTTTTTCGCAAAATCAAAATCGAGAATTGATAACACGACATCAATTTTCCTCAAAATTCAAGCACTCACAAATTCGAGTCTTGACCTCAAAAAACGAATATACTCGCAAAAATCCTTTTCCAAATTTCTTACCAGACGGTTTGAGTTTGAATTTTTCGAGTCAATTTCAACAATTTCGACGCAATTTAATTCATGACACGAGTTAATTGTTCAAATTTCAAAATCATTCCCTTTTGAATTCCAAACGTGGCAATTTTGTCACGGAATTTTCAAAATCCACTTTAAATTTTCAAATTTTAACTTCAAGTCGTCTTGGTTAACTTTTGATTTTGAATCATTTGCTTTTACGTGTTTACATTTATGCGTATTTGCTACCTGTGTCTTGTTTTCTACAGTAACGATGCAGGAACTAATACGAAGCAAAAGAAGAATCAGCAGCCAACAACGCTCCTCCGAAACACAACACAAAAAGCCAAAATTACAAAATAAACTACAATCCAAAAATACATATATACAGACCGCCTCACACAAAGTGTAAATATGTACAAACAAGAGTCCAAAACACGGACAAACTACAAACATCTACTCGACGTCTCCCGTCGGACCAGTCCTGGTCTCACTAGGAGTCGCCGCCAACGCAGACACCACCACCAGCTCAGACTCCCGCTCCGTGGAACTCTCCAGCACCTCACGCTCCATCTCGACGTGAAGCTCCTCCGCTGCAGCCAACTGAGCTTTCAGAGATGCAATCTCCGCGTCTCGACTCCGCAGCTCGTCATCACGACGCCTCAAGTCCTGGTCCCGCCGGATGATCCCCAACTTCTGGCCCTCGATCGTCGACTTGGCCGCCTCCAACTCAGCACGGACCCGAGCAAGCTCCGCCGGATCCGCTGTGCCTTGTCAAACACAATAACAGATCCTCAAGATCTAAAAACGTGAAATACAACACCAAATATACAAAAACAACACACAAAATGTACCTGAGAAAGCCGAGCCTCACTCGTAGCCAGGTCACTAGCCAGCGCCCTCCAGCGGTTGGCCATCCGCCACAAGTTCTGGTGACCAACAGTCGTCACCTACAAAACAAAAATGTCCTTCAAAACAATGTAAGGCAAAGTACAAATGGAGAAAATGTTCAAGACAGGAACTCACCCTCAGAACAGTCAACCTCCACTCCATCTCAGCCTCGGTCACCTCGGCCGCCGCAGGCTCCGGTAAGCGCAACTGAAGCTCCTCGCCACTCGGCCCCTGAAAAGTGGTCTCCGTCGGGAAAGCTGGGGGCTGAGTCCTTATCAACGGGTCGACTCCCTGCCATTCGGATCCACATCAAAAATGACAAACCCTCCTGTCAAAGGAAGCAATGAAAACAAAGAAAAGAGGAAGACATACCTCGATCGGGTACCAAGCGAGCCTCGACAACCGGAAGGTGTCGTAGTCGGCGTCCCGCAGCAACATCTCCTCACCTCCTCGACCGTGAAGGTGCTCCTCAACCTCATCAGGAGTCGACTCCTGGAACAACACCCCAGGCGGTTCAACCGGCACAACGAAGGTCTCGGTAAGGCACTGGCGAACTAGGCGCTCGCCCAAGTACCAAATCGGCTAAATCGCCGTCTCCAAGTACAGGCGCAGGGAGCTGCGAGGGCGCAAACGCTTCGTCACAGCAGCCGGCACATGCGTGTAGTGCTCCCAAGGCCGCCCAACAAACTACATTCAAAACAAAGATACTCAGCTAACTAGGGGCCTCATGAACTACCTAATCATCCTATCTCTAGCTACCGCTACAAAGGAGAGGGGAAAGTAAGCAGAAACTTACATCAGCAACCCGAAGCTTGTTCACGCGACGCCTACAGTCCTCGTAAGTCGACTTGGTCGACTTCTTCCGGCCAACTGTCCAACCCTTCACAGCAGGGTAAGCCGAGGGAACAACGTCTGTAGTCCCCGGACGTAGAGGAGTGAAGTAAGCATACAACCAAGCCTGTAATCGAACACAGCAAACACAAATCAGCCAATTTCTCAAAAATTGCCAAAATCAAAATCAAACTCACAAAAACTACCAAAAAACTCGTACCTCAAAAATGAGGCCGGGGCCAACTAAGGCAGGAGCACTACCCGCTCCCACTGTCTCTGGACGCACCGCCGCGTGCAAGTACCGGGTGAAACTCGCCAAAGCCGGCGTAACCCAGTCAAACCGACCCAAAGCGTCAAGGTCGGCAAGAAGAGGAAGCACCTTGGTCGACAAGCGCTCGCCCTTGTCGCCAAAGTATATGGCACCCAAGAAGTACCACAACCACAGCCGCGCCTCCTTCGCGTCGGCTACTGCCTCTGCCTCCGGGCTCGCCAATGGCGCTGGAACAACACCTGCCACCCTCTCAGTGAAGAGGTCCTTCACATAGGAACTCGCGATCAGGTACAGAGTGACGTCGGAAGGCTCCGACAAAGCAGTACCGATCAAAGCAGTGACCGCAGGAGAGGATACTCTCTCCGGAGTCGCGGTAAACTCAATGGGCAGCTCACCACAGGGAAGGCCAGATACTATGGCAAAGTCCTCAAGAGTCACGCCGACCTCCCCAAACTCCACGTGGAACGATGACGTCGTGTCCCAGTACCAATCCAACATGGCACGGATCAAGCACAGGTTCGACCTAATCGAAGACCCGTGAATGTCCCGCCAAGCGGCCACCAACGGCCCAAAAGCGGACCTCTCTATCAACACCTTCAACCCAGCTCGGAGAACGTTGTAGAGGCCCAAGCAGGTAGAAAAGCCCGAGAAAGTCCTCATGGTGCCGATCTCCTGAAATAAAAAACAGACAACGTCAGAATGCCTATTTTAGGCCAGACACTTCAAAATGACAAAATTCAACCAGGGAATGCAACTCACCATGCCCTCGTGAGCACGGTAAGAGAGGTGTCGGTCCAGTCGAAGCAACAACTGGCTACCGTCAAAACCCTCGGCCCACTCTGGCGGCGCCCGTAAGAGCAATCCCCGTGGGGCCGTAACTCACCTGGCCCTGAAGGCCGCGACGTCAGCGTCATCCTCAGCTGTCTCCGCCTCTTTTGACCGCTCTCCGCCTAGTCCTCCGAGGACGTCGCTCCCTCGAAGAAACCCTCCTCAGCCCCAGTCTGAGCTCTACCAGCACTAACAGCCCCAACAAAGGGCTATGCACGCTCCTCAACGGCCCCTGAGGCCCCAGCAGTCTGCTCAGGAGGTCTCTCCTCCTCAGTAATGTCCTCCACAACCACGGCGAGCGTGCTAACCGGAGTAATACCTGGGGCCGGCCCAAACAACTCCTCAAAAGTCGCAGCCATGAACCCGGCCTGTCCCGAACACTCCCCTACAACAACAAAAACGTCAGCCAAAATTTCGGCATTACGACGACAGGAAATGGGTAAATCCTAACAACAACAACAACCTGAAATACAAAGCAAGGGGCAATCCCGCCCCGAACCATCCACAAAAAAACACAAAAATGACTCGCCCCTCTTTTCAAGCAAAAGACGAGTCAAAACCACAAAAGCGACATTTCAAGACCAATACAAGGTCTGCCAATAACCCAAAATACATTCCCGACACAATGGGGATTTTTCTACGGCTCAAAAAGGCAATTCCTACGCTAATTTGAGCCCAAATCGGTCAAAAATTCAAAAACGACCGCCAAAAGGCAGACGTGATTTTTATCACGCCTCAAGGTGACCTAAAATACCAAAAAGGTCCATTTCAAGGCAGACTGACTCAGTTCAAGCCCAAACAAGCGCTTATTTTGTCAGATGTAAGACCGTCGTAAAAGGCAAAAATTCAATTTTGCCCACAAACATCCAATGAAGGTCCTTAAATGGCAAACACGGGTTTTCCTAACTATAATGCAACCTAGTGGGACCGACTACCCAAGCAAATAAACTTGGCATTGTGAAATGAGACGGTTTCTCGCCTCAATCACGTTTTTCGAGCATAAGGAGCGGGAACGGGGACCAAAATGCAAACTAAAAGCACCCATATACTCCTAAACAGGTTTCTAACCTAATACAAACATCAATTTCACTCGAAATTGGCTCAATCAAAAACGCCCAATTCGATTTTTAGGGCAAAATCCGCCCTAATTCAATCAAGCTAAAACCAACAAATTTGAAGGGATTCAAGAGGAAATACTTACCTTGAGATGACATTTGTTGACAAAGGATCGAGTGAAAGCAAGCTTGAAGCTCCTTTAATGGCAATTTGGCAAGATTTCGAGGTTGAAGATGAATGTTCATCCGCAGCTTAACCTCGCGTCTTTTTAACAAGAAATAGGGAAGCCGGCTTATATCGCCTAGTGGCTCGCGCCTAAACCAGGCCTCCCCTTTTTTTCTTTTTTTTTTCAGCGAAATTTGGGCTTTGGCCCAATTTCCCTTGACAAACTTCAAAATTTTCGTTGACGATATTGAATGTCGTCATTTCCTCGAAAACAAACAAAACAAATAGTGAAAATTTAAAACTCGCTATTTTCAAGCAAACGGCGATCAAAACCGCCTACTTCAAAATATATAATGGCGAAAATTCAAAAAACCGCTATTTCCAGCAACGGCAATTAAAACTGTCAATTTCGAGATAATAGTTGGAAATTGAATTCCACTATTTTTACCACACATGTCAACGGCGGCACATAAACCGTCACTTCAACCAATAGTGAAGATTCCAAATTCACTATTCCTTTCAAAATGTCAACGGCGGCACATAAACCGTCACTTCAATCAATAGTGAATATTCCAAATTCACTATTCCTTTCAAAATGTCAACGGCGGCACATAAACCGTCACTTCAATCAATAGTGAAGATTCCAAATTCACTATTTCTTTCAAATGTCAACGGCGGCACATAAACCGTCATTTCAATCAATAGTGAAGATTCCAAATTCACTATTTCTTTCAAATACAAGCAGGGGGCTTCTTCACGGAACCCACTCAAAAACGCAGCAATAGTAATAGTGAAAATCCATAATTCACTATTCCCACAGCGGCATCATGAGTTCGCTACTTTCAAAACAAGCCTATTTGACGCGGCTACTCTCATGGTCCATTAACCGACCATATCACCGGCTGGCGAGCCTTTGTCCGCGCCCCTTTTAAGGACACATCCCGAAGATGCCTCGGGAACATTTCCTTACCTTTCAAGGACACATCCCGAAGATGCCTCGGGTACATTTCGTTACCTTTCAAGGACACATCCCGAAGATGCCTCGGGTACATTTCCTTACCTTTCAAGGACACATCCCGAAGATGCCTCGGGTACATTTCCTCACCGCGGCTGGCGAGCCTTACAACGCACCGCGGCTGGCGAGCCTCACAACGCACCGCGGCTGGCGAGCCTCACAACGCACCGCGGCTGGCGAGCCTCACAACGCACCGCGGCTGGCGAGCCTCATAACGCACCGCGGGCCGGCGAGCCTCATAACGCACCGCGGGCTGGCGAGCCTTACAACGCACCGCGGCTGGCGAGCCTCACAACGCACCGTGGCTGGCGAGCCTCACAACGCACCGCGGCTGGCGAGCCTCACAACGCACCGCGGCTGGCGAGCCTCATAACGCACCGCGGCTGGCGAGCCTCATAACGCACCGCGGCTGGCGAGCCTTACAACGCACCGCGGCTGGCGTGCCTCACAACGCACCGCGGCTGGCGAGCCTCACAACGCACCGCGGCTGGCGAGCCTCACAACGCACCGCGGCTAGCGAGCCTCACAACGCACCGCGGCTGGCGAGCCACACAACGCACCGCGGCTGGCGAGCCACACAACGCACCGCGGCTGGCGAGCCTCACAACGCACCGCGGCTGGCGAGCCACACAACGCACCGCGGCTGGCGAGCCTCACAACGCACCGCGGCTGGCGAGCCTCACAACGCACCGCGGCTGGCGAGCCTCACAACGCACCGCGGCTGGCGAGCCTCACAACGCACCGCGGCTGGCGAGCCTCACAACGCACCGCGGCTGGCGAGCCCTCCTCACATACGCACCGCAGCTGGCGAGCATTTATCCGCAACCATGCAAGGACATATCCGAAGATGCCTTAGGTATGACTCATCCTTATGGCTTGCGAGCCTTTATACGTGGTCTAACGGACCTTAAACGACCCGCACGGACAGTCGACAGACTCTAAAATGTTCCCGACGACAGGTCTTTGATTCGTACCCTCGAGTCGCCTCGGCGTCGCCCTTCCCGACGGCAGGTCCTTGGCCCGAATCCTTTCGAGCCACCTCGACGTCGCTAGGGTCTTCAGGTTGTAATCTTCGATTGACCTGGGGACTCTACTTTGACTTTCGCCCTGTCCAAGCCTCAGTCAAAGTGGGGGCTCTGTAGATACCCGGTATCTGTTGAGACTCCAACAAACACCCGATGATTTTCGGACTACAACGTGCTTTGGAATCGCAGCGTTTGATCGACAGTTCGTGTACAACTTTACGTCGGAAAACTTAAAACGATTTCGAAAACAAAACAATTCAAAACATTTCAAAAATACCTGGAGTGTTTAATGCACGGCGACGGAGTCACAATGACACTAACTAGAGTCAAAACCGACACCGGACCAAAAACCAACTCGAAAATTCAAATACCGACTCCAACAACGAGTCAAACTGAGTCAACCACAAAAACAAAATATCTTCAAGCCTTCTATACTAAGTTTTCCCGGATTCATGAATGGTCAAGTACCAAACATGTGACTACAAAACCTAGGATAGAACAAATCATGATTGCGTTTGTTGTGATAGTGACAACACAACTCGAAGTGCCGCGATTTGGCTCGCGCCTCTTTGAGCAGCCAGAAGGCCACGTCGCTCAAAACTCACACAACCACTCATTCTCCTATAAATACCCCTCAAATGTCGCCCATTTGAGAGTTACGCGAGTGTCCGCCCCCTCTTTTCTCCCTTAAAATTCTCGACTCGACTTCTAAAGTCACAATCCGATGCGTGTTTACGACCTACCGATCGTAAACACGAGCCTTACACATTGTTTGGTACCGTCATCGTGCATTAAATCACTTGTCCGACCACTTTGACCACTACACCATCACTAAACATTTAAAACACTCTTTTACTTACCAAAACGGTTTTAAACCGAGTTTTTTCCGATCAAACAAGTTGTTACACTTACGTCGGTCACTCGCCACAACGAAACATGTAAGTATGAGGGTGTAAAAATCCTCTTTTATTATGTTTTCATTTGTTTCATGACTTTAACATGCTAAAACTTGCATAACCTGAACCAAAACATGGAATAAACGTGCCAAAACCGATTTTTGGTCTGAGGCAGACGCCCCTTAGGTCGCCAAATGGCTCGCGCCTAAATGGGGTACTCAGACCAGGGATCAACCGTGTTTGTTCTCGTCATTTCCTTTTAATTCACTTTCATATTTGTAATCGTTTTTCACCATTTCAACTATTTTCTAATTATTTACATTTTATCTAGTTCATTTTAACCATAAAGCATTTTTCAACCTTGGTTCTTCATACCATGGCGGTTAAATCCGTGCTTCGGTGATAATATTTGGTTAATGATATTTAAGAGGTATTTTAAAGCCTTTTATTTCATTTCTTTACATTTACAAAACATGCATATTAGTCACCAACACAAAGTCATCCTTGGTTCTACATACCATGCTGGATTTTAACCCGGGTACGATGATGAGTACCGACTAATTACATTCAAAATGGACTTAAAACAATTAGTCCACAATCACTTTCAAAACTATTCATGTCAAGCTTGTCAAACCGAACCCGACACCGAATATTATATCAAATAATGATGATTATTCGAGTCTAGTTCTTCAAATCGACAAATGCGGTCTAAAACGACCCCCTCACACCAAACCGGGTTCAAATACCCATTTCCAACACGTTTTATAACGTTTTCTAAACAGTCAGAACACGGCAAACAACCGTTGGCTAAACCGCGCCTCAAGCAGGCCTTTTATTTCTCATTTTCAAAACCAGAGGGAGACCCCTTACACCGCCGGCTGGCTCGCACCTCGTATAGCCCTCTGGTACAGGGCCTGTTCCCTTCCATCATTGGTCTAGGACGATCCCGACTCCGGTTAACCCGGATATAGGACGGATCAGACGACTATTCAAACCATATTTGTAAAATGCCTTACTAAGACAAATGGATCACGTTATGCACCCTAAACCTTATACGGTAAATGGATGTTTAATTTCCGTCTTGCGTGCAAATCAATCATTAATCCAACTCGACATCTTATACTTGATACTTGGATTAAATCAACCGACTTAGAAAGCTCACATGTTAGGTTTAAATCATTGGATGCGCATTCATGCATTTAAACCATTTTATCAACTTTTGCATTCAACCAACCAAGATCGATCAGTAGAGGCCGCTAAACGCGGGCGGGATTGGGTGTCTGATTAAAGGGCTTCCCAATACGTACCTTCACCTCTTACTCAGAAACTTTGGATAGTGGACGACCTTATCCAGGGCGAACGAGAGTCATTCTAGAGATAGGATACTAAAGAGGGACGATTTCCTTATCTTTAGTACCTATGTCAAAACGCTGCTTTGTTCTTTGATTTAAATGAGGTATAAAGTGGAATTCGAACAGGTTCCAGGCATCCCACAAATGCTTGGTGGCGACTCTGAACATCTCCAATCGTTTCGAGACCCTTACCGAGACGAAACCGACCGATCTAAAGCGATCCTGTCGAAAGCACATTTACGCCGCCGAGCGTGGCTTTCAAAAAAGACCGCTGCCGTTGTCCACAGATCGGCTGGGCATACGCAGGTGGGCCATGTCCACACCTCCCGAGAAGGATCAACTCATTGTAATGGGAGTTGGTCAATTTTTGGTGTTTCGCCAAGTCAAGGTGCAATCATCGTTCCATGAAGCATGCTCTCGGTTTTGGGATTCGAAACATCATGTTTTCGTTTTCCCGAAAGGTGAAATTTGTCCACTTTCCGAAGAAGTATGCGCCATTGGTGGATGGCTGGATTGTACTCCGGTGCTTCCCCCGACTCGGTTGTGTTACAAAGAGAAGTTTCGTTCAATGTTGGGTTTCTCAACAAGTCAAGTTAACTTTCTCCTTGCTCCCCATGGTGTGGACATGTTGGCTCTTATCAACATTTTCTCAAACCGGTTAGACGTCAATGTTTCGGAGATGGCTAGGAGAAGGGCTCTTGCCTTTTGCCTCGTGCATGCATACCTCCTTGTTGATGCCTTTAAGAAGGAGGGGTCAAAGTGTTATGGTAGTATGACCCTTGTGCATGTGGTTGAGCAAATAGAGCATGGTAGGGATCCATCATGGTTGGTGCTTAGCGAGATCGTCCAAGCTTTGGACAAGAAGGGCTCTCATGGAGAAGCTCCCTCATTCAGATTTCCAAGGATCCTCCAAGTCTGGCTATTGGAGGGGCTAAAGTATGTAGAGCCACCGGTCGATTCTTCTTCTTATTTCTACCGTCATCTTACTATGAGGAAGAAATTGTACTCGGATAGTTTTCCATCCACCGAGGCCTATTAGACCTCGAGATTGGTGGAGGAGGGTGGTCCTCATATCCGTTGGGTGGTGCCATGGTGGCACTTGAGGTCCTTTGAAATACCCGTCCTTTTAAGGACCTGCTGACTGACCTTAAACACTGATCTTGACCTTGGGAAACCTTATGGGTTATATCTTGTGACGGTGTGAGCTATGTTCTACGTGGGACTGAATCTAGCTGTGGCTACTCGATCGAGTAGCTTGGGAGCTCGATCGAGTTGGTGTCATTCGATCGAGTAAGCTAGTTACTCAATCAAGTAATGGGTTTGCAGCGGGGAATTATAAATCGTGTTTCATGAAACCTCAAATCATTTCCGCACCTCATTTCCTAAACCTAGATGTCATCTCTCCTTCTTCCCTTCATTATAGTTCCTTCCATTAGAGTCCTTAAGGATGCTTATTCCATGAGTATGGGTTGCTTGAGTCGGGTAGCGGTCTTGACGACGGATTGCTATGTGTAGGTATGTCATCAACATCATAATCATTGTTGTTGTTGTTTCTGATTAAGTTTGTAGTGGTAGTGACAGATGATTGTGCTGTTTGTATAGGTGTTGCGTGGTTGATTGATATCATATGGTCGGACATGGAATCGCTGCGGTTGGCTAAAGGTAGGTTCGCCTACTCAGTACTGTTGGTCTTCTAGAGTGTCTTTTGATGTGGTTTGGTTGTTGTAGTATTGGTGTGGCTGATCGATTGAGATAACTGGTTGTTGTTGCGTTGTTTCCTTTATCGTTGTTGTGGTGCAGCTGATTGTGATTGTTTGTCTATGGGTCTCGAGGTGCGTCCTCGGCTGAGTGGAGTCACTTGCGGGAGTGGCTTCACGCCCGTTGTTCGCCCTCCGTGGAACCCGCCACGGGAGGGGATGTGCACATTAATGGACATGGGTTTATCGCTCGGTATGATGAGCGGGGATTTGGTGGGTACGGCTGCGGTCCCCCACTGGTAGGGCTGGTCTAGTGGACTGTTGGTGACGGTGATTGGTTGGAGGAGATGTGATGTGTGTATGTTCGGTTGTGCATGCGTTGTATCTGTGGTTGTTGATTTGTTTCTTCAGTTACTGACCTTGTGTGGTTTGTCTTGTTATTTGTTTTCGTTGTGTCTGCCGTGATCCCTTATGGTGAGCAGTCAGTCTTAACAGGTTGTGATATGGATGTTAGCTGGGTGCTTGGCGGGATGAGTTTTTATGAGTCGCTGACAGAAGTAGTCCACATAGCTGACAGTAGTTTGAGTTGTACCTTTATATATTTATATATGTATCTTAGTTTTGTTAATCACTATAATGTAACTTAACTGTTATTTTATCGACATTTGATTATTACTGTCCTCGGGCAACCGAGATGGTGACGCCCTTATATGCTAGGGAAGGTCTTGTTAAGGATTGTTGGTATATGGGGGTGTCACAAAGTGGTATCAGAGATACGATTTTGGAACCTGTAACAAATGAGCCTAATGAACGTAGTGAGTCCAATAACATGAACCTGGTGTATGTATATTGGGAGCCCCAACTGATGCTATATTTTGGGTGAGTAGCCGCCCTCATTTCAAAATCATGGCCCCATTATGCTAAAGCCAGTCACCGGTTATGGGATATTAAGTCGGGAATTATACGCCTAGTGTGTATAATGGTTATGTTAGAAATGTTTGTGATGAAGTCTCTGTTGATGCTAGCATGTGTGATTGTGATGAGAAGTAGTGAAAGTCTGAGGTTGAATGGAAATATGTGTGAAATTAGTAGAAGTGGTAAAACGTTTATAATACATGACAATGCGTATGTTGTAGTGATGGTAATGTTTTCCAAATCATTTTATGCGGACTGATATAAAAGAATTGTGAGTTTTGTATGTGGTGATAGTAGTAAGTAGTTATTTTTGAATTAGTTGTAACATTTGTCAGAGTAGTATTTGGTAAGTGTGATGGATGAATGGTTGAATGCTTCTGTAATATGACACAGATAAGTTGAGTAATCTAGTGGATAATTGTTGTGACATGGTTAGATTATTAGTGAGCTTGGTGATAAATAATGGTATGATGTCGGATTAATGTTTAGCGTAATATAACTGTTAGTTGTATTGTTGAAATTGCAAATGCATGATTGGAGGTGAAATAAAATGTTGGATGTATGGATGAGAAGGCTAATAGTGTAGGCAATTGGTTGCGTAATATTTGTCGTAGAATGAAGTAAAAGGTGTTGAATGAAGTGATAGGTTTGTCAGATCGATACGTTACACTTGAGTAGTAGTAATACGTCATGAATGAATATATTAATCGGTGACGATGCCCGAGTTCATTTTGGAATTGACACACATTGCTGTTTTGCAGGAACCGTTACTTGAATCCGTAACTTTTGACCTCGTTCTTAATCTTGCCCGACCGAGTAGGAGTGCTTGCTCCATCGAGTCGACCTCATTCGACCTAGTTAGGAATTTATAACGTCGAGAAAGTTTGATCTGCCAACGGAAACTCGACCGAGTAGCTCCAACTCAATCGAGTAGAAGCCACGTACTCGATCGAGTAAGTGAACAGTATCCGGGATTTTGCGTGATTCATAACCCTTCTTTTCTATTCTTTCTTCCTTATTCTTTCATTCATCAAAACCCTAATTCCTAAAACTCTCTCAAAGTGCTCTCATCCTTGTGATCTTTGGTGCTTAGATCTTATGTTTTCTTGCTTAATTCGTTCCCTTTTTGCTTGCTAATCCATCAAGGTGAGTTTGTTTATCCTATTCCTATGTTGTTAATTGATTAGAGGCATGCAGGATGTTAATGTATGCTGAAAATTCGATTTATATGTGCCAAATCTTGTTTATAATTGTTGTAACATGATCTATTTGCTTAAATTTGTTGATTATTGATGTTAGTTAAGCAAAAATCGAATCAATTTGGGCGTTTGTATGTCTCGAAATTTTTAGATTTTGAGATTTTGAATTGAATTTTGGTTGTCTTTTGGATATAAAAGGAGGAAATTGAGTAATGTATGTTTTATATATCATATTTGGAGTTGATTTTGATAAATTTTGCTTAAAATTTTGCCTTAAAACTCCGTTCTAAAAGTGCCCCAAACTGAAATTCGTCTTACATTCTTGAGAAGTTTATCTATTATTAAAGCTAATTTGAAGGTTTAATTCTCAAAATTAATGGTTGTAATGTAAATTGATGCCATCTTTGTTATAAAATTTTACAGTTGTGAGATCGTCTTATGATAAATTTGAGAGTTATAATTATAATTTCTGGATTGTTTGGTGAATGTGTGTACGTTATAACTCTTTTCCATGATAATACATGAATGTTTTACATGTTTTCAAGTATATGTGATATGTGAATCTAAGATTGTGTCACAAAACAGATGCCGAGACCAACTGTGGGAACCCGTCAGAGCAAGAGGGGGAGGGCTTCTGAGCCCGAGTTAGGAGAGGGGAGTGGGGAACCTATGGTCCCAGCAGTACCCGAGTACCCGTCTGTTGTCTTTGTGGACTTTACACAACAAGATAATTTTGTTGCATTACAGAGACGAAAGTTGAGACCCATCCATTGTATCGACACAACCCTTTTGACTGACTTCGGGATTGAGACAGATGTTAGTCATATCTTCGAGACTTTGGGGATGACTGGGTTGTACCGCCTCTGGAAGCACTCTTATGGTTTTCTGACCCTTGAGTTCATGAGTTCCTTTAAGTATGAAGCGGTGGAACAGACCGCTGAGTTCCGCCTCATGAACACCAGTTTTATTCTTACCATGGATATGTTTGCCACCCACCTTGGACTTGCCAAAACTGCCAAGGGAGCCCTTAGGAGCATCCCGTCTGAGTGTGGGTTTAGTAGCCTCATGCCTTGCTTTACCTGCAAACCCGCTCGCACTTCGAGTAACATGTTGATTAATGATGTTCAACATGTCATCTTAAAGATCTTTCTTCGTGCTTTGACTTGTCTGCTTTATGAGAGGAAGGATGTAAGTAAGTTAAACTCACATGGGGTGATGTTGCTGGTGGCGTACCTTAACCCCACCTGATCCCAGAGAGTCACCTTTAGTGACCCGGACATAGTGTGCCAGCTTGGCCTTGATGGCCTCTTCCGACACCAGTTTTCTGAGTTGTGGTGCCATTGCCACTCGGTTGGCAGAGAGGCTGACTACGTTTAAGGCGTCCTCGGCCAATACCCCTTTGATCCTTGTGGTGCCTACCTTGGACCGAGAGTATTTCCTCGACCAGAAATGGTTGAGAACTTTGGAGGGTAGTGGGCTAGCTTGAAGGGTTTTGGGGGATGAGCTGGATGAAGATACCCGACCCTGAGCACCTCCCGGTGACCGGGCGTTTGCCGGCGGCAGTAGTGGCTGCCGATTCTGATGATGATGATGAGGAGGAGGAGGTTCTTGAGAGGCAGATGTACTTCATTGACCCATATATCTTGGAGGTGATGCCCGAGCCGAGGAAGGGGGGACCATGTGAGACCTGAGGATGCCCAGCCTCGAGTGGGCAGAGGACCACGACGAGCGAGTTAGAGGGTGGCTGAGACTCAGTCAGAGCAGCATGTACCCCCACAGTACCAGTTTCCCGGTTATCCTTCCCTCTAAAGTCCCGAGATAAGAGTGAGCCAGCTCACGGAGAGGGTGTCCAATACCTTGACACTCCAGAACCTCAACGAGATAGCATATGTGCAGGACATCAGGACAGAGGCAGCTCAACCCGTGTGGTGGAGGGGCGTTGGGGACGTCAGCGAAGTCTTCCACTCTTTTGGCGTGAAGAGGTCTACTTGGGGAGAGCCCCAGTTATATCCCTACGGTTGCTTGGACCCTTGGTGTATGGAGCAGATGCGGGTGTTGGTGGTGTTACAAGTCATGATGCAGCTGGAGCAGGCACGTTAGGTGGTGATGGTGGTGAGGAGGTGATGGATGATCAGGATGTGGAGTGATAATACTCCTTTTCTTTTATATATCGTTTCATGGATTTGTAGTTGTTGGTACTTATTTTTGTTGGTACTTTGTTAGACTTTAGTATGTATGTTGGCCATAAGGCCGTATTTTGGATATTTTTAGACTGTTTTTGCAGGATTTTGAGTCGGGTTCCGACTCGTGTTTATATGATTGTTTGAGTTTAACATGGCGTTTTGGAGGGGATTTTCGACCTGTGGCTACTCGATCGAGTGCCCCTCACTCGATAGAGTAACTACAGGGGTGGCGTTGGGGCATTATATTGATCTCAGCCTACTCGATTGATTAGCTGATGGACTTGATCGATTAAGTGCAGCTCGATCGAGTGCCATACGAGCTCGATTGAGTAGCACTGTTACAGCTACTTTTCGTTTAAAAACATAAGTGAACCATCATATCTTTCAATATTGTTATATCACTTCTTGTTGGGTGTGTTTATATCATTGTTTACGCTCAACGATGGTCATGTTATTGCGTATGGTCGAACGATTTATACAATTTTCAACGCTATGTGTATAAATTAAGGTGATAACGCATATTGTATCGAGTTACGTGAGGTTCAATGGTTGCATATATATATATATATATATATATATCATGTGAGTCATGTTTACGAAATGTCAAGGAAGTGTCGTGGCTGTCATATGTCGAACGTGCATATTGTTGGTTATTTTGGTACAACGCTAGGTGGTATTTATATAAATTGTATTCTATATCAAGCCGCATTAGAAAGGTAGTGTACAATGATTATAATGTTGTTGCATACTTGGTTTGATCATATAGCAATTAATAGATGACTTGTGTGCTAGTTGGTAGTGGTATATATTGTAGTGTGAGGCATGAATTCAGTGATTTTAAACTTATTAGAGTTAATTCGTGTAATGTCAAAAGTATGAGTCAAGGTTGCCTTGTGGTTGTGAGTAATGTCAGTATGGTATAATATGTATCGGTTTGAGGAACAGGAAAGTTGTTTGATGGTGAACTTTGGGGACGAAGTTCCTTTTATAAAGGGAAGAGTAATGTCGCAAAAGAAAAATGGCGTAATTATAACAATTTTACAGTATTTTTAGTAGTATTTTAAAGTATGTGAATGATGTTTTGAATAGTTTTATTGTGGTTAATGTGTGATCGAGTAAGAGTTTATAACATGTTATATACTTTACTTTTAGTCATTATTCGTATGTTGGCTTGAGAATTATATGTTATTAGCAATAGTGGTATTTTTGGTAGAATTATTGTGTGGTTAAAGTGAGAGGGTGGAATGAATCGTGTATTGTTGTGAATCTATAGTAGGACCGTTGTTTTGTATGTTTTGTAATTGGTAATTGTTGACGAGTGATGAATGAAAGTATAGTCTGATGTTTGTGTTGGTGTACGTTTGAATAATAGTATCAAGATAGTGCAGGTGATAGTTGAGTTAGTCGTTATTGTGGTTATTATGTGTTCAGTGATGCAAAAAGTAAGTGGGTGATTAGCTGAGAGTCGTGTTGTGCGTTGTGTGTTAAGGTGGATGATGATGATGCCTGATGAACATACGTAGGGGCACGGTATTTCTAAATAGATATTTTAACCTGTGTAGGGTAAACGGTGGTGATGACCTTGGTTTCTTTGTCGTGTGTCGCGGGAGAGGATGAGTCGAACTTCGGGGACGAAGTTCTTTTTAAGGGGGGAAGACTGTAATACCCGTCCTTTTAGGGACCCGCTAACCGACGTTGACTAACCTTAGACACTGATCTTGACCTTGGGAAACCTATGGGGTTTATCTTGTAAAGGTGTGAGCTATGTTCTACGTGGGACTCGATCTAGCTGAGACTACTCGATCGAGTAGCTTGGGAGGTCGATCGAGTAGGTGTCACTCGATCGAGTAAGTTAGTTACTCGATCGAGTAACGGGTTTGCATCGGGGAATTATAAATCGTGTCTCGTGAAACCTCAAAGCATTTTTGCACCTCATTTCCTAAACCTAGATGTCGTCTATCCTTCTTCCCTTCACCATAGTTCCTTCCATTTGAGTCCTTGAGGATGCTTATGCCATGGGGATGGGTTGCTTGAGTCGGGTAGCGGTCTTGACGCCAGATTGCTATGCGTAGGTATGTCATCATCATCATCACTGTCGTTTGTAGTGGTAGTGGTAGTGATAGATGATTGTTTCTGGTTAAGTTTGTAGTAGTAGTGATAGATGAGGATGCTACACCAGATTGTAGTGGTAGTGATACCTGAGGATGCTACGCCGGATTGTTTCTGGTTAAGTTTGTAGTGGTAGTGATAGATGATTGTATTTTTTGTATAAGTGTGTTGCGTGGTTGATTGATATCATATGGTCGGACGTGGAATCGGTGCGGTTGGCTAAAGGTAGGTTCGCCTACACAGTACTGTTGGTCGTCTAGAGTGTCTTTTGTTGTGGTTTGGTTGTTGTAGTGTCGGTGTGGCTGATCGATTGAGATAACTGGTTGCTGTTGCGTTGTTTCATTTATCGTTGTTGTGGTGCAGCTGATTGTGATTGTTTGTCTATGGGTCTCGAGGTGCGTCCTCGGCTGAGTGGAGTCACTTGCGGGAGTGGCTTCACGCCCGTTGTTCGCCCTCCGTGGAACCCGCCACGGGAGGGGATGTGCACATTAATGGACATGGGTTTATCGCTCGGTATGATGAGCGGGGATTTGGTGGGTACGGCTGCGGTCCCCCACTGGTAGGGCTGGTCTAGTGGACTGTTGGTGACGGTGATTGGTTGGAGAAGATGTGATGTGTGTATGTTCTGTTGTGCATGCGTTGTATCTGTGGTTGTTGATTTGTTTCTTCAGTTACAGACCTTGTGTGGTTTATCTTGTTGTTTGTTTCCGTTGTGTCTGCCGTGATCCCTTATGGTGAGCAGTCAGTCTTAGCAGGTTGTGATATGGATGTTAGCTGGATGCTTGGCGGGATGAGTTTTTATGAGTCGCTGACAGAAGTAGTCCACATTGCTGACTGTAGTTTGAGTTGTACCTTTATATATGTATCTTAGTTTTGTTAATCACTATAATGTAACTTAACTGTTCTTTTATCGACATTTGATTATTACTGTCCTCGGGCAACCGAGATGGTGACGCCCTTATATGCTAGGGAGGTCTTGTTAAGGCTCCTTGGTATATAAGGGTGTCACATCCTTCATGGGGTTGCCTGCTTCGGCCGCTAGTTCTTTTTATTTGATGGTTGTGGGTGTGAAGGTTGCTTCCTTCATTTATCCCGAAAGGCTTCTGAGGCAAATGTTGCGTCAACAAAAGGTGCCCGCTCAAGATACTACCGTTCAAGAGAGTGTTTTCCGGAACTCCGAGCATGTGGAGGTTTTTGAAAGGTGGTGGGCCACTCGGCCGATTTGGGAGGTACCAAACCCCGTTGTTACGACATGGGTGACTCCCGCTTATGTCAAGTGGTTAGGAGCTCAAACCTTGGAGGAAAGGTCTAAATCTCATAAGGACGAGGTTGTCGACTTGAAGTATAGAGAGGTTGGTAAGGCCAACTGCGCCTTCTTTGACGACTTTGTTGATGGAGTTAGCCCGGATGTAATGAAGCGACCAAAGAGGAGAAGCTCGGGTCCCAAAGAGGTATTGGACCGTGTATGGGCTCGACTTGGACCGCGTTTGTGGTCATGCAAGAGACCGGAGGCCGTCGCCATTGTAGATCCGTTGAGGATCCGTTCCGAAGAGGAAGTTCATGCTAGGCGGGCCAACAAAAAGGAAAAGGGGAAGATGTACCCTGAGGGAAATGGCAAGGGTAGAATGGAAGAATGAAGACCTCTATTACCCGTTTTATTATTATGTTGTATTAGTATTGTGAGTTTTTATTATGTTGTACTAGCTATGAATTGTGTATTTTGTGCTAGTTTTACTATGTGAGATGTCTTAGTCGACATCCTAGCTTTGACAAGTCGTAGACTTGCTTAGCTTTATTTGTTGTCAAATTTGTAATCCTTCTCATTATTAATTAAATAAGAGGATTGCTTGTGTCAAAATAAATTGTGAACGCTTGTTTCTTCCATCCATTTTGTAAAGGCAATTCGGTTCGAATTACCCTAAACATTGCACTTGGGAAATGAGGTTTTTGTGGGAAGGGAGAAAGGTTCTTTTTTTGTATTTTTTGTGGAAAAGGGGAATGTTTTTCCCTTATCTTTTTTTTTTGAAGTTGATATTGGTGATTCTTTTTTGTGATTTGTGGGGATGGTTGTATCCTTCTTGTGTAAGAAAGGACTGCCTACGTATCCACCTGAAAAAGGTGAAATCAAACCATGATCGTAGTTCGAAAAGTTTTGTTGATTTATTTGGGTTTTGTGGTTGTATCCTTCTTGTGTAAGAAAGGACTGCCTACCTATCCACCTGAAAAGGTGAAATCAAACCATGCTCGTAGTTCAGTTGTTTTTTGTGTCAGTGCAAATGGATGTTGCCTTTGACAGATCAAAGGACGTTTGAAACGTGGCAAGCTGTCGTAACTTAGACTTGATAAAACATGCAATTTAAAATCAGAACGCGTTGAGGAACTTGACTTGAAAAGTATATGGTGGTTGCTAGTTAGAAAACTAGGGTGAGGTTTGTTGGTTATCAGGCTCAAGGGTAGTATTTCTTGAGTTGGCATAGGTTGGTCGGGTTTGTGAAATCCTCCCCGTCTAGGTGACTCAGTCTCACTACGCCCCCCGAAAGTATTTTCTTGACCAGGTATGGCCCGGCCCCAATTGGGTTTGAATTTCCCCCTCGGATCGACGGGTAGTGGTGCTCGAACCGAATTGAGGACAAAGTCGCCTTCTTTGATGTTCCTGGGTTTGACCTTTTTGTTTAATGCTCGTTTTATACGTCGTTGGTATATCTGGACGTTGTGCAAGGCGTTGAGTCGCCGCTCATCTAGAAGCGTGAGTTGTTCGAACCTTTGAAGGGTCCATTCCGCCTCACGAACTTGACTCTCCAGTAGGATGCGTAGAGATAGAACCGCCAACTCTACTGGTTGAACCGCCTCCATTCCGTATCCTAGGTAGAAGGGTGTGGCTCCTGTAGGTGTTCGAATGGAGCTTCGGCATCCCCAAAGTGCAAATGGGAGTTTGCTCGGCCAATCGCGTTAATTATCCTGCCTTCTTGATAATGGTGACAAGAGTTTTGTTTGCTGCCTCTACCACTCCCTTAGTTTGGGGACGATAGGGGGATGATCGATGTCTCTTGATTTTATATTTGTCCAGCAAGGCTTGTGTTTCCACCCGGAAGTGAGAGCCTTGATCGCTGATGATCTCATGGGGTACCCCATATCTGCAGATGATGTTGTCCTGAATGAACTTGGCCACTTGTTTGGCGATCAAGACTGCATAGGACTGTGCTTCCACCCATTTGGTGAAGTAGTCGATGACGACGAGGACAAAGCAATTCCCTTTGGTGCCTATCTGATGATGTCGATGCCCGAGGTCGAGAAAGGCCAGGGTGATGTCAATGTGTATAAAAGGGATGGTGGTATATGTTGTATGTTGGCGAAGATTTGGCAATTGTGGTAATGGTTGACGTAGTTTCTGTAATCGGCTTCCATGGTGGTCCAGTAGTAGCCTAACCGCATGATTTTTCGGGTCAGCATCATTGCGCTCATGTGAGGGCCGCATTCTCCGTCGTGGACCTCTTCCATGACTTTTTTGGCTTTGTGATGGTCAATGCAAAGGAGAAGAACCCCTTGAGGTGTTCTTTTGTATAGTTGTTCGTAGTTTATCACGAATTGTGATGCAAGTAAACGGATGGCTCTTTGTCCTCTTGTATCAGAGTTGAGAGGGAATTCGTTTTTGGATTTGTAGTTGAGGATGGCTTAGTACCAAGGTTCGACATGGTCTTCCTCGTCGTTGTTGATGGTGCAGATGTGAGCTGGCTCGCTCCTTCTCTCGACGCATAAGGGCATCGATGTCATGTCGTCAGGTATGTTGACGAGCACGGCAAATTTTTCCAAGACATCAGCAAATTTATTTTCCTCCCGTGGTAAGTGGACATAGTCGACTTAGTCGAAGAACTCGACCTCTTTATTAAATTTCGCTCGGTAGGGTGCGAAGCTGTCGTTTCAGATTTTCCATGAACCGGACACCTGATTGATGATGAGTGAGGAATCATCGCGGTCCCTCAGTCTCTTGATGGCAAGTGTTATGGCTGATTTTAGGTCGATGAGGCATTTTCATATTCGGCGGCATTGTTGGTGACGGCGAAGTCTAGTTCGACCGAGATCGGAACATGTTCTTCCTCTGGTGATATTAGAAGGATTCCTAACCCGAAGTCTCTCATGTTCAATGCACCGTCGAAGTATGGGTCATATGCGCTGGAGTCGACACAAAGGATGTTTTCGTCAGGAAGTGACCATGTGTCGGTCGTTGAGTCTTTGTTGACGGGATTTTCTGCTAGGAAATCGGCTATTGCCCTTCCCTTGGTAACCTTGAGGGGTACGAATTTGAGATCAAATTCAGATAGCATGAGTGTCCATCTAGACAGCCTTCCATTTAGTACGGGTTTTTCGAAAATGTAGTTGACAGGGTCTATCTTGGAGTAGATGTGAACCGTGTAGTGTCGCAGCTTCTTTGTTGACCATACTAGGGCAAGCCATGCCATTTCCAGTTGGGTGTACCTTTTCTCATATTTGATGAACTTTTTGTTGATGTAGTAGATAGCTCGTTCTTCGCCGTCGACTGTTTGTGCTAGCATTGCTCCCATGGCTGTGTTGGTGATAGTCAGGTATAGGGAATTCCTTGTTAAGGTGGCATAATGACAAGAGGCTTGGATATGATTTCCTTTATCCTGTCGAAGGCCTTTTGACAGTCGTCATCCCAATCGGTGTGATCGGAGGCGCGAAGCTTCTTGAAGATTGGTTCACAAATGATAGTGAGTTTGGGTATGAAGCGGCTAATGTATTGAACTTGACTGAGAAATTTCCGAATCTCCTTCTCGTTCTTAGGCCGAGGCATTTGTTGAAGAGCCTTGATTTTGGTAGGATCAATTTCGATGCCTCTTTTGCTAACGATGTGTCCCAGGAGTTTTCCGGAGGTGACTCCGAATGTGCACTTCTGAGGATTCAGCCTCATGTTATATTTCTGCAAACGAGCGTAGAATTTCCGGAGGGCGTTGATGTGCTTGTCCCGCTCTTTTTATTTGACGATCATGTCTTCGACATACACCTCCACCTCCTTGTGCATCATATCATGTAGGAGAGTGGTAGCGGTTCTTTGATAAGTTACTCCAGCGTTGATTAGACCGAAGGGCATGACCGTGTAGCCGTATGTACCCCACTGTGTAGCGAATGGAGTCTTGTGCATGCCTTCCTCAGCCATTTTGATCTGGTTGTACCCAGCATACCCGTCCATGAATGATAGTAGGGCGTGCTCGGCGGTATTGTCCACCAGGATGTCAACATATGGCAGAGGGAAATCGTCTTTTGGACTTGCTTTATTCAGATCCCTGAAGTCGATGCAAACCCGAATTCTCCCGTCATTCTTGGGTACAGGAACTATGTTGGCCACCCAGTCAGAGTATTCAGACACTTTGATGAATCCGGCTTTGAACTGCTTGTCTACCTTTTCCTTGATTTTCAATGCCCATTCAGGGGGCATTCGGCGCAACTTTTGCTTTACGGGTTTAGCTCCTGGTTTAATGGGTATCCTGTGCTCTGTAATCTCCCTGTCGATCCCAGGAATGTCTTTTAGGACCAGGCGAATACGTCATTGTATTCGTGTAAGAGGTCGATGAACTACTGTCTTTCCGAGGGGTCAAGGGTGGTCCCTATCCTAAGTTCTTGAGGTGTGTTATCGGTCCCTATGTTAATGGGTTCGGTATCCTCAATGATGGGGTTCCTATCCTCTCGTTTGTCAAGTTCTCTGGCTAGGTGAGGTGGGTAGTCACTCAAGTCAAATTCCTCATGTTTATTCAGAATTGTATTGCAGTTAAATTGAGATGAGTCATAAGCAAACTTAGCGTTCATTAAGTTAACTTGAGCGAAAATCTCGGATTGGACAGACATCTCATGGGCAGTCAGAGGCGACACAATAGAAGAGGTGGCCCCTAAAACAAGCTCCAGGTTGCTACCTTCCATGGGAGTGGGGATGACCCTGGTTGACTCGGCCTCTGAAGTAGCCACAAGTTTGTGATAAAACAGTAGAAAATGAACTTTGACTGAGACATCACGAGCGCTAGGAGCTAGGACAGACTCTGACTCCGACTCCGACTCTTCTTCACTTTCCTCTTTGAACATAGGGCCTTCTTTAGTTATAATCTTGAGAATGTGATCTTGACGATCGGTCCATTAGACAGTTTTCCTCCAGCCTTGTGTAGCTTTCTCTGAGTCAGTAGCAGAGATTAAGGCGGTGGGGTCGAACTGGTTATCCTTTAGAGCAATGTTGATGATATCCTAATAGCCGATGTGCTTGATGTTGTCCTCTCCGAAGAGGAGACTGACGGATTGTCCGTCGAGGCATAGGGTCGACTCAGATTTAGTCGATGTATCTTTGGTGGTGTCGGGGATAAAGTAGCAGTCTTGAAAGTTTTCTACACCCGGGCATTTGACTTTGGCTACGAAGTCATAGTTTGACTCAGGAAAGCCGTGGTAGAGCTTGGATTCTCCCTCGGGGATGAAGTATCCATTGAGAGGCAAATGGTAGGGACGGAGGATGACTCCGTGCTTTTTGCGCTTCTGTATTAGGAGGTTCATCTCCTGGGTGTCTTCATCGGTAGGATCATAGCCTAGCCCGAAGGAGATGTTGGGGACCTTAGCCTGTTTCAAGGGAGGCAAGGTGCTTTTCAGTGGATTGAGGGGCAGGCCCGGGAAATAACCCTCGCGCATCATAATGCGATTGACTATGAGGTTGGAGAACAGATCACAATCAAAAGGTGGTGATTCATCAGTTAGGGCATTCACAGCTTGGAATCCCCACATTTCACGGTCGTCTTCCTCAACAACTTGAGAGGCTATTCCCTTCTTCATGATAGCCTTGATCGGGGAAGCGGGAATTGTGATTTTCTTCCCGTTGAAAGGGACCCTGATTTTCCGATGAAGGGTTGAGGTGACGGCCTTGACGGCGTGAATTCAGGGGCGTCCTAGGAGCATGTTAAAAGAGGCGTCGATGTCGACCACCTGAAAACTAGTTTGTCTTTCCAAGGGTCCGGTTGCAATGATCAAGGTGATAAGCCCCGCAACCTTACGACGAGTGCCATTATAGGCGCGTACTCCTTGATTGGTTGGGACCAAATTAGTTTCTTTGATACCCAGTTTATGAGCCGTCTTGAGGGAAATGACATTAACCGCAGATCCGTCATCCACTAGCACCTTAGGCACATTCTTTTTGAGGCATTATACGGTTATGTACAGGGCCAGGTTACGGTTGGCTCTGAATGGAGGGATATCTTCGTCAGAGAAGATGACTGGGTTGTTCAGGTCAGGGGCATCCCTTGTCATAAGTGCCACCACTTCTTCAGGAGAGGAGGTAGAGGGAACTGTCAAATTTCCTAAGGCTTGTAGTAAAGCTTGCCGATGTTCGAAGGATGTAGCAATGAGTTGCCAAATTGAAACCTCGGCCTTCGCTTTTTGCAGTTGTTTGAGGATCGAGTTTTTGGGAACCTTGGGTTGGG
Organism: Silene latifolia; assembly: GCF_048544455.1. NCBI lineage: Eukaryota > Viridiplantae > Streptophyta > Magnoliopsida > Caryophyllales > Caryophyllaceae > Silene > Silene latifolia. The sequence continues at coordinate 96,443,609 of NC_133527.1, forward strand.
CGTCCACGTCCAGGACAACCTGGTCGTTCGTCGTTGGAACGATTGTTGAATTGTTCGGGTTTTGGTAGGGGCGTCCGGACTGGGTGAGATGACCGACCTCTTTTGCTTGTTTGCCTTTCCCCGGAATCATGTCGACATCCTCGGCGTCGTCTCTCCAATGCCGTTAATTTCGGGATCTCGAGGGTACCTTGGAGGGGTGTTCCTCGGTGGGTGGTTTTTGTGAGGGAAGTTTTTGTGGGAGTAATTTTTGTGAGGGTAATTTTTGTGGGGTTGATTTTTTTAGGGTACACACCAGAATGGTCGCGGGAGCAATCCTTCCAGGTGAGGGTAGTTTTGGGCGTTTGGAGGACCCTCCCTCGGACGCGGTGTCAGTGTTGATGGGTTGAAAATCAACCGGTGCTAAGCGTCCTCAAGTCGAGTAATCCTTTCTAAGAGACTGGCTATGGCTTCCTCAACTTGTTGGAACATAGTGAGCATGGTTGCGGCACTGAATACGAACATCTCGTCCGGGGTATCCTTCTCCAAGGCATTCACCTCGTCATATATTGGCAAGATGAGATTTGAGCAATCCAAGGTTGGCTCGTCGTCAAAGATAGCATGAATTCCCAAGGGGTTTGTTTTGTTGTTTGGTTTTGTCGGTGGAGGTAAAGGTAATTCTCCTCTCTCGATCATGACTTGGATGATGTGTTTGAGTTTGAAGCAAACCTTTGTGCCATGACCCTTTCCCTGGTGATACTGGTAGTAGGCATTGGGATTCCAGAAACTGGTTTTCATAGCCTCGGATGGGTCCAGAGTGGGTCCAATCGGTTGTAGTTTCCCTTGGTCCATGAGTCTTTTCAGGGCACTAGCAAAGGTTGACCCCAAGTTTGTGAATACCCTTTGAGAATGCTCAGTTTTCTTCGTGGTTGGTTCGAGGAGATTGACCTCGGCAATATTGTTCGTTTGACCATAGGGGCGAGATCCGGTTGATGTGGATCCCTGATAACCTCTACCAGTGGTTTTGGCTAGGACACCCTTGCGGAGGTCATCTTCAATGCGGGTTCCAAGGATTTGTAGGTCCTAGAACGTTTTGATGTTTTGGTATCTCAGCAGGTTGGCATAAACCGGGTAAAGGTTGTTGACAAATTTCTCCACCAGAGTTGATTCACTCGGCTTACTGACCAATTGAGTGCTTACTCTCCTCCAACGGGTGAGGAATTCTGCGAACCCTTCCTTATCATTCTGGGTCAGGACCTCAAGAGTGCGGGTGTTAGCTTGGATTTCGACATTGTCGGCATAATGTTCGGCAAATTCAACGGCGACTTCGTCCCAACTAGTGAGGTTCTTGGGGTCGAGGGAATAGTACCACCGGTGAGGAATCGGTTCTAGGGATGATGAAAAGATCCGAGTGAAGAGTTCTTGTTTGACCCCCTTTATGGCCATGTAATCTTTGAAGGCCCGAATGTGGTTGAGTGGGTCCTCCACTCTCTTAAACTTGGGTACATCGGTCAAGGTAAAGTTGTCGGGTAGTTGGTCCCCAACGGGTTCGAATCTTCGATTGTTCTCAAGGTGGATGTTGTTACCAAAGGCTAGGAGTTGTTCTTCCAAAAGTTTGAGCCTTTTCTCAGTTTCAGTCAATGGCGGAGTGTTGTGTGTTCCGGTTTCCTTGTTTTCTAGAGTATCGATGCGGGTATCGACACGGTCTAGGGTGACCTTGAGAGCACTAAGTAGGCTGGCTAGCTGAGCAGTTATAAAATCTCTGTTGTCATTGTTGTTGTTGGACGAAGCTGAAGACGAGGCCATGGTTCTGAGGCAGAAAAACGGCTCACATTACATCTCAATCCGACACGGATTAATGACTAAACACGGACAACATAAGGGACGGAAAAATAGATCAGACTGAACAAGACGAGGGCAACCGTGTGTGGTCCCTCGGTGCTGACTCGATTTATAATGTGACGGTGTTGACCGGACTTTAACTCACGTCCTATGTAATAGCGTGACGTCGTTGAACGAGTCTCGAGGTGAGACGACTCATAAGTAAAGACCCATAAGTACGCTTGTTTCGACTCGATAGACACGAGGCGGAATTGGAATGGTGGACCGAAGTTTTTAAAAATAGAGATTTTCAAAAGATTTGGTTGTTGCTTTATGGACGGCTTCCGAAGAATAGGGATCTACGAAACTCGATCAGTTGAAGAGTTGTCTTAAGTTTGTTTTCAAAAGACAGTTTGAGTTTGAGTCGGCACTGAAAACAATGTACTGTTCCCAAAGAAGGTTTTTTTTTTAAAATTCTAAATTGTATGTTTTTAAAATCGAGTTTTGAAATGTTTGACAAGGTCTTGGGGATGGTGTGTGGTCCTCGGGATTTGTAAATATTTGAAAAAGGGGTGTGTGCCATTCTCGGGTTTTGAAACAGCCATTGTGTCGGCGCGAGATGGGTTGAAATATGTGTCTTGACGCGGCAAATTAACAGCGTAAAATATTTTTTTTTTGAGATGGTTGTAAAAACACGGGTTTAAAATCGTTATTATGACGGCCTAGAAAGGCGTGTTGAAATGGTTGTAGAAAATCGGGTTTGAAAATCGTCATTACGATGGCCTAGAAAGGCGTGTTGAAATGGTTGTAGAAAACCGGGTTTTGGAAATCATCATTACGACGGCCTAGAAAGGCGTGTTTTTTGGAGTGCAACGGCCGGCAAAAGACCGAGGTTTGAAATGGCCATTATAACGGCACAAAAGGGTGTTTTGAATGTTTGAAATGATACGGAAGGACTTATGATCACATAACACATAAGCAATCGCGTTTTATTATATTATGCATAATGCTGACACGGGTCTTGGCTTAAACTGTTGGGTTAAACACCAAACAATCATATCCCGATTTTTGAGAGGGATACCAATCCAAACAAAATGTGTAAGGAGGGTGCCCTAGCCTCGTGCTCTAAGGTGATAAAACCTCTTTGACGAAACAAAAATGTGTAACGTCAATGGTATGCTTGACTCAATCGGGATTCGAAACGCGGGGATGAGAAAACTCACGCCGACGAGACGAGCTAATAGGCCGAAAAGGGTTAGGTTGTGGGCTCGGACAAGGAACCCGACTATGACCGTAATACCAATTAATGCATTTCAACCAACACCTTATTCGAGTCTCACCATCTAGGAATCACAAAGACACACGTGTCCTAGTTCTCCTCAGCGGAGTCACCAATATGTGGACATAGCCCACCTGCAACGCCCAGCCGATCTGTGGACATCCAGCAATCTTTCTAAATCCACGCTCGGCGGTGTAAAAATGCTTTCGACCAGATCGTTTTAGATCGGTCGATTTCGTCTCGCCAAGGGTCTCGAAACGATGCAAAAGATATTCGAAGTCGCCACCAAGCATTTGTGGGATTCTTAGAACCAGTTCGAATCCACTTTATACCTAGGTCAACCAAGGCAAAAAGCAGTGTTTGACATGGTACTAAAGAAAATGAATCATTCCTCTTTAGCATCCTATCTGTAGAATAACTCTCGTATGCCCTGGATAAGGTCGTCCACTATCCAAATTTTCTGAGTGAGAGGTGAAGGTACGTATTGGGAAGCCCTTTAATCGGACACCCAATCCCGCCTGCGGTAGCGGCCTCTACTGATCGATCTTGGTTGGTTAAATGCAAAAGTTGATAAAACGGGTAAATGCATGAGTGCCCATCCACAAGTTTGAACCTAACATGTGAGCTTTCTATGTCAGTTGTTTAATCCATGTATCAAGTATTTGATGTCGAGTTGGATTTAATGTTGATTTGCATGCAAGACGGAAATTAAACATACATTTACGGATTTAGGTTTATGGTGCATAACGTGATCCATTTGTCTTAGTAAGGCGTTTTGCAAATATGATGTAAAATGGGCAGATTTGTCATCTGATTCATCCTGTATTCGGGTTAACAGAAGTCGGGATCGTCCTAGACAAGTGCTGGAAGGAAACAGGGTCTGCATCAGGCAGCCTATATAGGCGCGAGCCATCCGGCGATGGAAACAAGCCTGTCCTAATTTGAAAATGAGAAAATGAGTGGCCTGTTTAGGCGCGGGTCAACAGATGATCGAAGGACGTCTTCTGACAATTGAAAAAGTTTGTAAAATGGTTTGGAAAGAGGGTGTTTGAACCCGTCCTGATTTGAAAAGGTCGTTTAGACTGCTTTTGTATTGATGTGAAGAACGGGACTTGAATAATCGTCATTGTTTTGACAATATTCGATGTCAGGTTTGGTTTTGTAAACTTCACATGAATAGTTTAGAAAATGATTATGAACTAGTTGTCTTAAGTTCATTTGTTTGTAATTAGTCAATGTTTATCATCGTACTCGGGTTAAAATCCGACATGGTTAAAGGTTTATCATAAAAATGATTTTAAATGGTAAAAACCGATTACAAATATGAAATGAAAATAAAGGGGAAGAAGAGACCAAACACGGCTTGATTAAGGCCTGAGAGGGGCTTTAGACGCGATCCATGCTGCTACACAAGCAGCCCCTGTCTCGGCCAAAAATATGGTTTTGGCTCATTTATCCCATATTTGGACCGTGTTATGCATGGTTTAGCATGTTATAGTCATGAAACAAATGAAAAACATGATAGGAGAGGATTTTTACACCCTCATACTTACATGCTAGGGTTGAGACAAGAAATCGATGAAAGTGTATCAACTTATTTGGTCGGAAAACTTGGTTTGGAAACTGTTTTAGAAATGTAAAAGAGTGTTTTAAATTTAGTGATGGTGTAGTTGGTCGAGATGGTCTGTCAACTGATTTAATGCACGATGACGGTACCAAACAATGTGTAAGGCTTGTGTTTTCGATCGGTAGGTCGGAAACACGTGTCGGTTTGTGACTTGAGAAGTCGAGTCTAGAATTTTAAGGGAGAAATGAGGGGGCGGACACTCGCGTAAGGTGTTATGGTGTGTGAAGGTGGGTATTTATAGAGAAACGGGTGGTTCTGTGCGTTTTGAGCGACGTGGACGCTTGGGCTGCTGGAAGAGGCGCGAGCCATTTCGCGTCTCTTCGAGGTGTCTTATCACTATCACGCAATTGTAATCATGATTTGTTCTATCCTATGTTTTGGATGAACTTGATTTGTACTTGACCATGAAGCATTTCCGGAAATACTTAAAATGGAAGTCTTGAAAAGTTTTATTTTTTGTGTTTGACTCGGTTTGACTCGTTGTTGGAGTCGGGATTTGAATTTTGAGTCGGTTTTTGGTCCGGTGTCGGTTTTAACTTTAGTTAGTATCATTGCGACCCCGTCGTCATGCATTAAACACTCCAGGTAATTTTAAAAAGTTTTGAAATGTTTTATTTTCGAAATCGTTTTAAGTTTGTCGACGTATAGTTGTACAAAACTGTTGATTATACGCTGCGATTCCTAAGCATGTTGTAGTCCGATAATCATCGGGTGTTTGTTGGAGACTCGACAGATACTGTTGTAGTCCAATACATATAAGATATAAACTAACTCAAGGCTTGTTAGACCATTCATAAAGTTGAATAGGAAGAAACTAAGTCGACTTGTAGGTGTTGTACAATCCTGATCGACTCAGCACCGGGACCCAAATCTTCCTAGGAATTGTAAGACATAAACTAATTTGATTCCACTATAACAATAATTTGCTTGCAACTATGTAAGCATGTTTGTATGATCACCACCATAAATCCCCGATGAACCCATGATACACTAGTACCTTAATCAATTGTTTACAAACCCCTATTTGTTTACTTGCTTTGTTTTACTTTCATTTCTTCATATTTTATTGTTAAGTAGTTTAGTTTGCTACCTCAAATCTCAACCCAATTTGTGACACCATAAGTCATAGTTCTCTACAACCGATAACTTAATTCAATACCCGTCCTTTGGGATCCGACCTTTACTTGCCGCTCTTCTAAGAGTAGTTAGTTAAGATTATAAATATTGTTTTAATTGGTTAGCTTAGACTACAAACTTTTAGACCGAATAAAAAATGGCGCCATTGCCGGGGATGGTGTTCAATTGAATTGTTATCATTTGTTGGTTTTAGTTGTGTCCTTCTTAACCTTGGGGAAGTCAAACTCCTCAAGGTAGTTTTAATTGTTTTCTAGTTGTTTGCTTTTTGCATGTCTAGGAGATCACAAGGTAGACCTTTGTCTATTGATCCCGACATTGAAAGAACCTTGACCAACATTAGAAGAACCGTTAGAGGGGCTTCAACAAATTTGGGTATTGGAGAACTTGTGGACATCGGTGTTGTCCAATCGGACAGTGTTGAGTTTACCCATCCTTTTTGCAACAGAAGGAGAGGAGAACCCAATTCAAAACCAACCACAAAATCAATCTACAATACCTAAATTTTCATCTCATTCCGTACCAACCGAGGAGAACCTACCAAATGGTACTCCAACACCACCTCACTTAACTTGTAATTTCATTGCCCTATCCGCATTCATACAATTAGTTGAGAGAAGTCAATTTAGAGGGATGCCTATTGAAGATCCTCATCTACACATGGAGACTTTTTGTGACTATTATGATGCAATCTCTCAAACTGGGGTAACCCAAGAGCAAATTCGATGGGTGTTGTTTCCTTTTTCCTTGATTGGAACCGCAAAGCAATGGTTAAAGAGCCTAGACAAGGCTACCCTTGGAATTGACTCATGGAAGAAGTTAGCACTTTCCTTCTACAAGAAGTTCTATCCTCCAGAGAAGACTAACATGTTGAAAGTCCAAATCACCGGGTTCAACCAAAGAGACGAAGAGTCTCTATATGAAGCTTGGGAGAGATTCAAGGATACATGTCGCTCTTGTCCTGACCATGGACTAAGCGAGTGGTTCCTCGTCCACTAGTTTTGGAATGGCTTATATGAAGACTCACAAAATGTGCTTAATATGGGCTCTAATGGGAGATTCACCGAGGTTGATGACAACCAAACATGGGCTAAAATCGAGGAAATGGCAGTTCATAATTCCCAATAAAGTAGGCCAAGAAAAGCCACTAGGGGAGGAAAGCATGAGGTGGACTTTATCGCACAATTGGGCGCTCAACTAAGTGCTCATATCGACACCATAAACTAGAAGTTTGAGAAGGCCACGGCCAAGCTTGATGAAGCCTCCCAATCACCCAAATAACATGTCAAAGCTATGGTGGCAACATCTCCAATCCCAAATGGAGTGTGTGAGAGTTGTGGAACCTTGGGATATGATCAACACAAATGTAGGGGAACAAATAAACAAGTAAATGCTTTCCAAGCATATAGAAATGGCATCCCTTATTCCAACTACTACAATGAGAATACCAAATTCCATCCAAACCTCTCATACAAGAGCCAAAATGTCCAAAACCCTCAACCCACATACACATCACCCCAATGAGAAATTCTACTCAAAGACCATACTATAATCAACCCAATGATTAAGCTTTTGATGTTCAAAAAGCGTTCCTCCAAATGCAAAAGAGCCAACAAGATTTCTTTGCTCAAATGCAAAGGGATAGCCAATCCAAAGACACTACCATCAATAATATCCTTGCTCATACCAAAATGTTGGAGACTCAATTGTCTCAATTGGCCTCTTCTAGCTCCCAAAGACAAAAAGGACAATTACCTCCTCAAGGTAATCCTCCTACAAGACATGAGACCATCACTGCCATCCACTTGAGGAGTGGTACAAGATATGAGGGACCAAATATGCTAATGGAAGAGAATATTGTTGAGGAGAATGACAAGCAAAGTGATGTGATTGAACAATTGAGGAGAAATCACGAGGTGGTAGAGACAACTACCAATGACTCATCAAAGAAGAGAAATGAAGAGAAGGCCAAGGAATTAAGAAAGAGCCTATTGTGATTAGACTTACATTCCCAAGTCACCAAGCCAAGCCCATGTTTGATGAGCAACTTGGAAAGTTCATGGAGATTGTGAAGAACTTAGAAGTTTCTATACCATTCACGGAGCTAATCAACCATGTTCCAGCCTATGCAAAATACATGAAAGATATCCTTACCAAGAAGAAGTCTATAAGGAAGTTGGAAACCATTGCCTTCACAAAGGTGAGTATTGCAATTCTTCAAGGGAATTCCCCTCCAAAGCTCAAGGATCCGAGAAGCTTCTCCATTCCATGTACAATTGGTGATACCACAATCAACAAGGCATTATGTGATATATGTGCAAGTGTGAGTGTCATGCCATATTTGGTATGTGAAAGACTAGGAGTAGGAGAGCTCAAGTGCACCAACATGACCTTACAAATGGCGGATCGTTCAACAAAGAAACTACTAGGGGTATGGGAAGATGTACCCGTGAGAGTTGGAAAAATTTTCATACCGGTGGACTTTGTCATTGTTGATATGGAGGAAGATTCCAACATTCCAATCATTCTAGGAAGACCATTCCTACACACCGCCAGAGCAGTGATCGATGTGAAACATGGAGAGCTCACCCTTGAAGTAGGTGATGAAACAATCACCTTCAATCTTGATGAGACTATGAGAGCTCCCAACTTGTTTGAGCCATGCTTTATGGTTGATCACTATACTCGGGAGGGTGACAAGAAGAAGATGGAATCTCCATTCAAAGAACAAGGGAAAGATGAAAATGTCAAAGAGAAGGGAAAAGACACACCGCCCAGTTGGAAGAAAGATATTGATGATGTTAAAATGGCTCTATTCGGAGAGCATGGAATTTTTCACAACAATAATGAGAGGTTCCAAAGCTCACCCATGACAAGTATAGATGGAGGCCTCATTGGTCATGATAACAAAGAAGGAGAGTTGATCTTGCCAATTCATGATCCACCCAACATAAGGGAAAAAGCAAATGAAGTGTATGGTCTATGGAACAATGAATTTGAGGGATTGGTTAATCCCTACATTGGGAATGCTATGACTCTAGACCAAGGCATGATGGATCCTTGTCAACACTTTGACTCAGATTACAACAATGAAGACAACAATATGAAAGGGTCTATGCAAGACCTTTATCATGAAAATGAACAAGCCTTTGAATACTTCTACAAGGTGTTGAGCAACCTCAACAACGCCTTCGCTTTGGCCCCTTGACACCTCTCAAAATAAGGAGAGTTTGGTGGAGTCCTCCCTAAACCACCATTTGTAAATATTCTAACCTCTTAACTTGCATTTCTTTTAACTTGTACATTACTCAATTGTTGCATTGCATTTTACATGCTTTGTTTAACGAATTTGTGTAACATGAGAGCAAGTGAGGGAGGGATTTTAATGTGCTTCAAATGTGTAGTGTTTGATGATCAAGTGTGGGGAAGCACATTCCTAGGCTAATCAAGCCTTCGTAATGCAACCCATATCAAAATGATGAATAAAAGAAGAAGAATTGATGCAGGACAAAAATCCCCACGAGCAGACCTGAAATCGTGGGGACTGGGAAAGAGGCACAAAGTGAAATTTTGCTCTGGAAAGAAATTTGCCCGACCCAACACCAGCTCGATCGTCCCACTGCTCCGGTCGCTCGACCTCAGCTCAAGTCCTGGGTCCTGAAGGAGCTTTCAATTGTTAAAATTTGTACTGGACGACAATCTGCCCGTCCCAAACACAAGTCGAGCGAGCCAGGTAAAAATCCGCCCGAATTGCCTTCAAGACTCCCGTCTCTAGAGCCAAGCAGATTGTTTATTTTTCACTGGATGAAAATCCGCCCGTCTCCACCCCAATCCGCCCGTCCCTACCTGATACATCAACAAAAAACGGGACTCACCCCTCTTGTTCATTGCATTTCATTTCATTCAAACACAAACACAATAATTTCCCTCACTTCAACTTTCAATCCCCTCATCCAAAAACAACATTTTCTCATCCAAATTCACCACAATCAAGTCCAAACTTGCTCAAATAAAAAACAAATCACTCCTCTATCAACAATAAGACCATTCACACAACAATTTCTTCACAAAATCATTAAATTTCTCTAGGCTTGGGTGAAAATCCGAAAATCCCCAAATGGATTATGTAACACCCCCATCTACCAAGGAGCCTTAACAAGACCTTCCCCAGCAGATAAGGGCGTTACCATATCGGTAGCCCGAGGAGAGTAATAATCAAATGCCGATAAAAGAACATTTATATTATATTACAAGTGATTTAAAACAAACAACCGATATAAAAGATAAAACTCATGATAACTATCAACTAGATGAAACTATATCTGCCATGACTCATGGTAGACTCGTCCCTCCAAGCACCTAGCTATGTTCCATATATCAACCTGCTAAGACTGACTGCTCACCATAGTGGATCACGGCAGACATAACATAAGAAGACAACACAACAACATCACACAAGGTCAGTAACTGAGGTACAAATACAAAAGCAGTCACAAGGAAATACAGTAACACACACGTCACTTCCTCTAACCAACCACACATCACTGACTGCCCGAAGGTCCAGCCCTGCCAGTGGGGGACCGCAGTCGTTCCCACCTAAACCTCGCTCATCTAATCCGAGCGATAAACCCATATTCCTTAATGTGAAAATCCCCTCTGTGGCGGGTTCCATAGAGGGCAAATCAAGGGCGTGAAGCCACTCCTGCAAGTGACTCCACTCAGCCGATGATGCACCTCGAGAACCACAAACAAACAATCACAACCAATTGTACAATCAACATTCACCAACCCTTAATCCAATACAACGTTAATCAATCAACCGCAACAAATCATCAACAAAGACACTAAACCAACTATACAACAACAATAGACACTCTAGACAACCAACAGTACTGAGTAGGAGAACCTACCTTTAGCAATCGCAGCGATTTCGCGCCCAAACAGAAGATAAAAATCAACCACCAAAACCACCTATAACAATCATCAAAACCGTCTATTAGTACTACCATAACCATAACTGAAATAAAAGGAGACGATGATGATGATTACAACATATCTATACAAAGCAATCCGGCATCAAGACCGCTACCCGACTCAATCTTCCCATCCCTATGGTGTAACCACCCTCAAAGGCCTTAAGGAGAGGGACTATGGTGGAGGAGAAGTGAAATGACGACATTTAGATTTTGGAATAAAGGAGAAATGATTTGGGTTTCACGATTATACGATTTATAAACCCCCGCTGAAAACCCGTTACTCGATCGAGTAATGTACTTACTCGATCGAGTGGCATCTACTCGATCGAGTTCCCAAGCTACTCGATCGAGTAGCCTCCGCTAGTTCGAGTAACACGCACTCAAAGACTCACATCATCACAAGACATCACTCGTAAGGTTTTCGAAGGTCAAGGTAGGTGTCTAAGGTCAGTCAACGGTCAACGGGTCTCTAAAAGGACGGGTATTACAGTCTTCCCCCCCTAAAAAGAACTTCGTCCCCGAAGTTCGACTCATCCTCCCCCACGATACAAGGTCAAAGGAACCAAGGCAACCTACCACTATCCACCCCGACCAGGACTAACACAACCGTTCATGGATACCACCCTGATATGAATGTTCATCTACCATCATCATCGTCTACATTAGCACACATCACTCAACACGACTTCCTATCAAACCGTTAAACACACATCATAAACAAGAACAACCAACTCATCTATCACTTCCACTTAACTCATGTCATTACTCAAATATAGACAAAACACGACTACCTATTTATTCTTCTATCAATTACTTGTCAACAACCATCAGTTACCAAATACTCAAAAGCAGTAGATTATCGATCACTTACCCGCAAACAATATAACTTTCATTTACATTAATTCCTTTTAAGTCATTTCTATTACTCAACCACGCAGCAGCAATTTGATTATTTAGCAACTACCATACAACAATTTAATAACTACCATTATTTAACAACTTGTTAACAATTACTTGGAAACGAGATACAACAATCATGATAAATTTATTCAACAATTGCCAACAATTATATAACAATCACTACCAATTACTCAAACAACTATCCAAAATACCGTAAGATTGTCATATTAAGTCATTTCTCCATGCGACATTACTCTTCCCCTCTAAAAAGGAACTTCGTCCCCGAAGTTCACCATCAAAACAATTGTAACTATTACACAAGGCGATAATTTTTTTTTATATACCCTATTGACATTATGAACAAATCATATGATACATTGAGACTCATATCAACCACGATACTTCCTTGACATTACATAAATACAATTCATTTATATGAAAACTATCGGAAAAGTGAACAACACAACGAGACATCCTATCATCCACTATCATCCATGACATCAATTAATTTCTTATGCTACCATACAAATTATGCAAGAAGAATTATAACCATTATTCATCATTTCACTTGAGGCAAATTGATCTAGCATGCAAAAGTGTATGAATCAAACCCATATTGTATAAACCACATCTATCTATAACTTCATAAACCATACTTGACACACAAAAATGTTGTCACTCACCCAAAACAAGGGACATTTATCACAAGAACCACCAACTTGAACATACAAACAAATGTTGAAACAAAATAAACATCCTACAGGGGCACTCGATCGAGCTTGAGAGGTACTCGATCGAGTTCATCAGCTGCTCGATCGAGTACGTCGAGATCAGAATGCATTCTAAAGTCACTCCTACAGTTACTCGGTCGAGTGAGGGGAACTCGATCGAGTAGCCACAGGTCGATACTCCCAAATTAATCACTTTACCAAAACCAAGAGAATATAAACTACCTGCATAAAAGTACGAAAATCATCCAAAATACGGCCTTATGGCCACAAAACAAACCAAATTCTAACGAAAGTACTAACAAACCAACAAACCATCAAACCAAGTACTAACTATGACAAATCCACGGGAACGAGTATATATAAAACAAGACCAAAGAAACAAGCATCACTCCACGGCATGGTCCTCCATCTTCTCATCGCCACCACTTCCTCCGGATGTGCCTGCTCCAACTGTACCCTCACCCGCGATGTCACCAATGCCGGAGTCTGCTCCCACTCGCTATGGTGCCAAGCAACCTTAGGGTATCTCAGAGGCTCTCCCCAAGTAGTCCGATCCATGCCAAAGGAGTAAAAGACCCCGCTGTCATCTCTAACACCTCTCCACCACACTAGCTGGGCTGCCTCGGTCCCAATGCCATGAACATAAGCTATCTCATGGAGGTTCCGGAGTGTCAACGTGGCAGGCACTCTCTCTGTGAGCTCACTCACCCTCATCTCCGGACTAAAGAACGAAGGGTAGCTGGGAAATTGATGTTGTGGTGGCACGTACTGCTCTGGCTGGGTCTCGGCAACCCTGTACCTCACCCGTCTCGGTCCCCTCCCCACTCTAGGCTGCCTATCCTCGGGTCTAGCCTGCTCCTTCTTAGCCGGCTCTTGCATTACCTCAAAACTATCATCATCAATGAGGTAATACTGCCGCGCAAGAGCCTCCTCCTCGTCATCGGAGTCCACTGCCACTACCGCCGCTGCCAAGGGCTCAGTCACGGGAAGGTGCTCGGGGTCAGATATCTTCATCCAGCTCATACCCCAAACTCTCCAAGCCAAACCATCGCCCTCCAAAGTTCTTAACCATTTCTGGTCGAGAAAGTACTCACGATTCAAGGTAGGCACGGATGTGGCCAAAGGTGTAAGGGCCGAATAGGCCTCAAAGGTGGTCAACCGCTCCGCCAACCATGTGGCAGTGGCACCACAACTCAAGTATCGGGTCCCAGAGGTGGCCATCAAAGCTAAGCTAGCACAGACTATGGTCGGGGCACTATAAGAAACTCTCGGGGCTCGGGTGGGATTAAGGTAGGCAACAAGCAACATCACCTCATGTGAGTTAAGCTTTCTCACACCCTTCTGGTCATAGAGTAGGCAAGTCAAGGCACGAAGGAAGATCTTCAAAGTGATGTGTTGCACATCATTTATCAACATGTTGCTAGAGGTGGGTGTGTGCTTACCGGTAAAGCAAGGCATGTAACTAATGGCTCCACACTCAGTCGGAATATCCTTAAGGGCTCCCTTCTCCGGTCGAGCAAGGCCAAGGTGGGTGGCATGTTGGAGTATGTGTTCTCGACAATAATGCGATCACATGTTTAAATCTCATATTAAGAATGCTGAGGGAATGTAATATTTTATTGTCAACTGATCCACATTAATCGGTAATGATTGGCTGGCTAGAGTTTGACATTACTGTCGTATGACGGTGGTGATCAGTTGATCCCTTGAGGTCATACCGCTAGGGTAACACTCTTAATTGATTAATTAATTAATTGTATGTTGATACAAGTTAATTAATTCCTTAAAATTGAACAAATGATTTTGTGAGTGAGAATACGTATCTTATTGTAATTTGATTAAATAAAGATTCGTACTAAGTAATTAAATTGTTTTATTGCTTAGGTTTTATTATTTTTTATGAAACAATTAAAATAAGAATGAATGGTTTATTATAAATACAAGTTCTTGTGATTTATAATTCTATGACCCATTTTAAGCACTTATAATCATGAATTACTAGTTAATTTTTGTATGTGATTTATTTCGTTAATATAACGATTTTTAATAAGTTAAAAATGCATTATTTAATAACATGTCTAGTAACATGTCCAATATGTCACACTATACAAATTGACAACTGACAAACTTAAAATGGACCCATTTTATCTCATGTGTGCCGTGTAAATGAGGATTATAGGGGATGGTTATGTTTTGTTTATTTAATTAAAGGGGAACACAATCATACCCTACTAATCATAGGGTTGCATGCTTAGACTCTTGAGAAGATCAACTTGCAAATGCATTGGGCACTCTTCCTCTACACCACCCGGCCCCCTAAGTGAATAAGGAGAGTTTTTCTCTTCTTATTTTCAAGCAATTCATTCTTGTATAACATTATCACATTGATAATTAAAAACTCTCTCAAATTGTTGTTGAAAACTTAAGAAGTAAAAACTCACAAATCTCTAATATTATTCTATCATTACTACAAGTAGTAAACTAATAATATTAGTTGTTATTTTAGGGCACATATACTAATTTCTAGTAAGAAATTAGTACTTGTATTAAGTGGGTTATCTTGGTACAAATCCTTGAGGAGTAGATTCCACTATTGAATCTAAGGGTTTTGTTGGAGCACTAGGATTTTCTTAAGAAGACTAATTTGGAAGGTGTCCAAATTAGTATAGCCTTTCGGCTGTCAATGTAAGTAGATCGGTTTTCTTCTTGCTTTGTATTTTATTGTTATGCATGCATAAGATCTAATTAGTTTATGACTAAACTAAACTTATATAGTTATTAAATCTTTCATGGCAAGTCGCCGCATCATAAATCTTTCATGGCAAACATATCCATGGCAAACATATACTAAGTGGGTTATCATAAGATGTATCTAATAAGAGGTTAATAAATCTTCGGAAAATTCACGTGGTGCCCTCAAACTTTGCCATTTTTCACATGGTACCCAACTTTTTAAGTTTGTGCACATAATATCCTTGAAATTTGATTTTCAAGCACAACATGCCTTTTTATCATTTTTAAAATTTTCGATTGGTCATAAATTATAGATCAAAAATCGGAATTGACTAGTGTTTATGAGACGACTAGTGTTCATGAGAATGTTTTTCAAGCACGACTAGTGTTCAAGCACAACTAGTGTTCATGAGAATGTTTTTCATAAATTATAGATCAAAAATCGGAATTGATTTTCAAGCACAACTAGTGTTCATGAGACGAAATTGGACGGTCTTTGCAGCCGCATCATAAAGAAAAGAACTCATGAACTTCAAAGTCAAGAAGGCATAGGAATGTTTCCTAAGACGGTATAAACCAGTCAACCCAAATGTCTCAAATATGTGCCTCACATCCGTCTCTACCTTAAGGTCCTCCAAAATGGTGGTGTCGATACAATGGGTTGGTTTCATACGACGTTTTTGTAACTCGAAAAAGGCCTCTCTTTGCTTAAAATCTGCAAAGACAACGGTAGGGTACTCGGGCACGGGTGGGACGGTGGGTCCCTGACTCCCCTCACCAACCTCAGGCTCAAAGGCCCTCCCCCTCTTACTCTGACGGGTACCAACTGCAGGTCTCGGCATCTGTTTCAACACATATCTTTAGGCATACAAACAACACTTACATGAAGATACAAAATAAACTTTTCATGCATGCTCATAGAAGAAGAAACAACTATGTACACACTTTCACCAAACAATCCAAAAGGTTTAAACATGCTACTTCCAAAATTCAATAACAGACGGTCTTTATAGCTACCCAAAAGGTGAAAATTGTAACATCAATTAACAACTAACAAATTAAGGTATTAATCTTTTCAAAATAGCTTCATAAATAGGTAACCATCAAAAGGAATTGGGGCGAATTTCAGTTTGGGGCAATTTTAAGGAGTTTTAAGACAAAATTTTGGGCAAAACTAAACAAAATCAACACCAAACATGATATTCACAACATACATTACTCAATTTTCCCCATTCTATACTCAAAAGACAAACAAAATTTCAATTTGAATCCCATACCCTAGAAATTTCGGTCCACATAAACCCCCATATTAATTCGATTTGAATCCCATACCCTAGAATTCATGAGTACACATCAAATTTTTCAGAAAACCTCACACTTCATACGGTTCTAATTGATTAAAATCAAAGAAAAGGATAAATATTCTTACCTTGAATGATTAGCAAGTAAGAAGGACGAATTAAACAAGAAGAAACAAGGAGCTCAAGCACAATAATCACCAAGTTTTTGAGAGAAAGAGAGAGATTGAAAGAAATTAGGGTTTTGTGTATGAAAGAACAAAGAATAAAAGAAATTGGGAAAGGTATATGAATCCCGTATAAACCCTTGTACTGTAGCACTTACTCGATCGAGTAGGTAAGGTACTCGATCGAGTTGGAGCTACTCGATCGAGTTTTCGCTGGCAATTCCAACTTTTTCGATCCTATAACTCCTCAACTAGATCGAGTAAGGTCTACTCGGTCGAGTAGGCACTTGTACTCGGTCAAATAAGGTTAGGTACACAGTCAAAAGTTACGAGTTTAGTTATCGATTCCTGCAAAACAACAACTCGCGTCGATTCCAAATTATATTTGGAAATCGTCACAGATTATTTCATTCAATCACGACACATTATTA
Organism: Silene latifolia; assembly: GCF_048544455.1. Taxonomy (NCBI): domain Eukaryota; kingdom Viridiplantae; phylum Streptophyta; class Magnoliopsida; order Caryophyllales; family Caryophyllaceae; genus Silene; species Silene latifolia. The sequence continues at coordinate 96,460,682 of NC_133527.1, forward strand.
CTACTCAAATATACACAACTACTTCATCCAAACATTAAATATATCACTCCATCCTATAACAAACATTATGCAAGATATTCGCTATGATATCAGCTCATACATATAAACAATCAACACATTACTTCTCATTTGCCTACGCATTTGCAAATTCAACTATCCAACTTATGTATACCCTAAACTAAGCATCCACCTATCAATAAACCATCATATATTACCCAAGTTTGCTACAAATTTCGAACCTGTCACGATAATTCATCAACCTGTAGATACCCAGTATCTGCCGAGACTCCAACAAACACCCGATGATTATCGGACTATAACATGTTTTGGAATCGCGGCGTTTGATCGACAGTTTGTGTACAACTTTACGTCGGAAAACTTAAAACGATTTCGAAAATAAAACATTTCAAAACATTTCAAAAATACCTGAAGTGTTTAATGTACGACGACGGGGTAGCAATGACCTTAACTAGAGTCAAAACCGACACCGGACCAAAAACCGACTCAAAAATTCAAATCCCCACTCCAACAACGAGTCAAACCGAGTCAACCACCAAAAACAAAACATTTCAAACCTTCTATCTTAAGTTTTTCCGGATTCATGTTGGTCAAGTACCAAACATGTGACTACAAAACCTAGGATAGAACAAATCATGATTGCGTTTGTTGTGAAAGTGACAACACAACTCGAAGAACCGCGACGTGGCTCGCGCCTCTTTGAGCAGCCCAAGTGGCCACGTCGCTCAAAACTCACACAACCACTCATTCTCCTATAAATACCCCTCAAATGCCACCCATTTGAGACTTACGCGAGTGTCCGCCCCCTCTTTTCTCCCTTAAAATTCTCGAATCGACTTCTTAAGTCACAACCCGACGCATATTTACGACCTACCGATCGTAAATACAAGCCTTACACATTATTTGGTACCGTCATCGTGCATTAAATCACTTGACCGACCACTTTGACCACTACACCGTCACTAACATTAAAACACTCTTTTTACTTACCAAAACGGTTTTAAACCGAGTTTTTTCCGATCAAACGAGTTGTTACACTTACGTCGGTCACTCGCCATAACCAAACATGTAAGTATGAGGGTGTAAAAATCCTCTTTTATTATGTTTTCATTTGTTTCATGACTATAACATGCTAAAACGTGCATAACATGAACCAAACTTGGAATAAACGAGCCAAAACTGATTTTTGGTGTGAGGCAGAAGCCCCTTAGGTCGCCAGCTTACCCGCGCCTAAGTGGGGTGTTCAGAACAGAGATCAATCGTGTTTGTTCTCGTCATTTCCCTTTAATTCATTTTCATATTTGTAATCGGTTTTTACCATTCCAAATACTTTCGAACCCTTTTTATTTTATTTCATTTGTTTTAACCATAAAACATTTTTCACCCTTGGTTCCTCATACCATGACGGTTAAATCCGTGTTTCGGGGATAATATTTGTTTAATGACATTTAAAAGGTATTTTAAAACCTTTTATTTCATTTCTTTACATTTTTCAAACAAGCATATTAGTCCCCAACACAAAGTCATCCTTGGTTCTACATACCATGCCGGATTTTAACCCGGGTACGATGATGAGTTTCGACTAATAACATTTAAATGGACTTAAAACAATTAGTCTATAATTATTTTCAAAACTATTCATGTCAAGTTTGTTAAGTCGAACCCGACACCGAATAATATCCCAATAATGATGATTATTCGACTCTAGTTCTTCAAATCAACAAATGCGGTCTAAATGACCCCTTCAAATCAAACTGGGTTCAAATACCCATTTTCAACATGTTTTATAACGTTTTCTAAAAGGTCAGAACACGGCACATAAACCGTGGCTAACCCGCGCCTGAACAGGCCCTCCATTTCTCATTTTCAAAACCAGAGGGAGGCCCCTTGTATCGCCGGCTGGCTCGCGCCTCATATAGCCGTCTGGTACAGGGCCTGTTCCCTTCCAGCATTAGTCTAGGATGATCCCGACTCCGATTAGCCCAGATATAGGACGGATCAGATGACTATTTGATTATTCAAAATCATACTTGCAAAATGCCTTACTAAGAAAAAATGGATCATGTTATACACCCTAAACCTAATACTGTAAATGGATGTTTAATTTCCGTCTTGCATGCAAATCAATCATTAATCCAACTCGACATCTTATACTTGATACTTGGATTAAATCAACCGACTTAGAAATCTCTCACATGTTAGGTTTAAATTATTGGATGCGCATTCATGCATTTAAACCGTTTTATCAACTTTTGCATTCAACCAACCAAGATCGATCAGTAGAGGCCGCTAACGCGGGCGGGATTGGGTGTCTGATTAAAGGGCTTCCGAATACGTACCTTCACCTCTTACTCAGAAACTTTGGATAGTGGACGACCTTAGCCAGGGCGTACGAGAGTCATTCTAGAGATATGATGCTAAAGAGGGACGATTTCCTTATCTTTAGTACCTATGTCAAACGTTGCTTTGTGCTTCGATTTGACCGAGGTATAAAGTGGAATTCGAACGGGTTCCAGGCATCCCACAAATTCTTGGTGGCGACTCCAAATATCTCTAATCGTTTCGAGACCCTTACCGAGACGAAACTGACCGATCTAAAAATGATCCGGTCGAAAGCATTTTTACGCCGCCGAGCGTGGCTTTCAAAAGACCGCTATATTTCCACAGATCGAAGTGGGCTTGCAGGTGGGCCATGTCCACAGATTGGCGACTCCGCTGGGGAGAACTAGGACACTTACGTCTTTGTGATCCCCAGATGGTGAGACTCGAACGAGGTCTTGGTTGGAATGCATTAATTAATATTACGGTCACGGTCGGGTTCCTTGTCCGGGCCCACAACCTAACCCTTTTCGACGAATTGGCTCGTCTTGTCGGCGTGAGTTTTTTATCACCCCCGCGTTTCGAATCCCGATTGAGTCAAGCATACCGTTGACGTTACACATTTCTGTTTCGTTAAAGAGCTTTCATCACTTTCGAGCACGAGGCTAGGGCACCCTCCTTGCACATTTTGTTTGGATTGGTATCCCTCTCGCAAATCGGGGTTTGATTGTTTGGTGTGTAACCCACCCTTTTAAGCCAAACCCCGTGTCAGCATATCGCATAATATAATGAACTTTGAGTGCTTATGTGCTACTTGATCATAAGTCCTTCCTTGTCATTTTCAAATTTTCAAAAAACACCCTTTTCGCGCCGTTATAATGGCCGTTTCAAACCTCGGTCTTTTGCCGACCGTTGCACGCCTTTCTAGGCCGTCGTAATGACGATTTTCAAACCCGGTTTTGTATAACCATTTCAACACGCCTTTCTAGGCCGTCGTAATGACGATTTTCAAACCCGTTTTTTATAACCATTTCAACACGCCTTTCTAGGCCGTCGTAATGACGATTTTTCAAACCCGGTTTTTCACAACCATTTCAAATCACCTTTTTACGCCGTTATAATCGTCGCGTCTAGACACGGATTTTAACCCATTCCGCGCCGACAATGGCTCTTTCAAAACCCGAGAAAAGCACACACCCTTTTCACGAGACACTTTCGAGATCCCGAGGACCATACACCGTCCCCGAGACCTCTTCAAACATTTCAAACCCGATTTTCAAAACATACAATTTTGAATTTCAAAACCGTCTTGGGAAACAATACCCTGTTTTCCGAGCCGACTCAAACTCGAACCGTCTTTTGCAAAGAAACTTAAGACGACCATTTCAACTGATCGACTTGCGGAGATTTCTATCTTCGGAAGCCGTCCATTAAAGCGACAAATGAATCTTTTTGAAAATTTCTATTTTCGAAAACTTCAGTCCACCATTCCAATTCCGCCTCGTGTCTATCGAGTCAAAGCAAACGTACTTATGGGTCTTTACTTCTGAGTCGTCTCACCACAAGACCCGTCCAATGGCATCACGCCGTTACGTTGGACCCGTGTCAAAAGTTCGGTCAGCACCGTCACATCATAAATCGAGTCGGCACCGAGGAACCATACACGGTCACCCTCGTCTTGTTGAGTCTGATCTTTGTCTCGTCCTTTGTGTTGTCTGCATTCAGTCTTGGAACCGTGTCGGATTGAGTTGTAATATGAGCTGTTTTTCTGCCTCAGAGCCATGGCCCCATCTTCAGCTTCATCCAACAACAATGGTAACAACAGAGATGTCACGACTGATCAGCTAGCCAGCCTGCTTACCGCTCTTAAGGTCATCCTGGATCGCGTTGAGACCCGTATCGACGCCCTAGAGAACAAAGAAACTGGGGAATATAATACCCCACCTCTGACTGAAACTGAGAAGAGACTAAAGCTTTTGGAGAAACAGCTCCTAGCCCGGGGTAACAATATCCATCTTGAGAACAACCAAAGGTTCGAACCTGCTGGGGATCAATTACCTGACAACTTCACCCTAAATGATGTGCCTAAGTTCAAAGGAGTGGAGGACCCACTCAATCATATTCGTGCTTTCAAAGACTACATGGCCATTAAAGGGGTCTAACAAGAGCTTTTTACCCGGATTTTCCCATCCTCCTTAGAACCGATCCCTCAACAATGGTACTACTCCCTTGATCCGAAAAACCTTACCACTTGGGATGAGATCGCCGTTGAGTTTGCCAAACAGTATGCCGACAATGTCAAGATCCAGGCCAATACCCGTACTCTCGAAGTTCTAATCCAGAACGATAAGGAGGGGTTCACTGAGTTCTTAACCCGTTGAGTACTCAACTAGTCAGTAAGCCGAGTGAGTCAACTTTGGTGGAAAAGTTCGTCAACAATCTCCGCCCAGTTTATGCCAACCTACTAAGGTATCAGGATATTCAGACCTTCCAAGACCTGCAAATTCTGGGGACGCGCATTGAAGATGACCTCCGGAAGGGTGTCTTGGCCAAGACCACTGGCAGAGTCTACCAGGGATCCACCTCAACCGGATCTCGCCCTTACGGGCAGACGAGCAAGATCGATGAGGTTAACCTCGTTGAACCATCTACTAAAAGAACTAAGCGCCCCAAGAGAGTGTTCACCAACATAGGGTCAACTTATGCAGGTGCTCTGAAGAGGCTCATGGACCAGGGGAAGTTACAACCGATCAGACCCACCCCGGATCTGACCGACGCTAAGAAGTCCCGCATCTGGAACCCCAATGCCTACTGCCTGTACCATCAAGGGAAAGGGCATGATACCGAAACCTGCTTCAAACTCAAACACCTCATCCAAGATATGATTGAGAAAGGGGATTTGCCTATACCCCCACCGACTAAGCCGAACAAAAAAATGAATCCTCTGGGAATCCACGCTATCTCTGACGATGAGCCGACTCTAAACTGCTCTCACCTCATCCTGCGAGTTGACGACGAGGTGAATGCTTTGGAAAAAGATCCCTCAGATAGAGTGTTTGTGTTTAGTGCTGCCACTATGCTCACTATGTTTAAACAAGTTGAGGAAGCCATAGCCAGCCTCTCCGAGAGAATCACCCGACTTGACGATGCCTACCATCGACTTATCTTCAATCCTCCACCACCGCGCCCGAGGGAGAATTTCCCAAGCATTCAAAACTACCCACACCAGGATGGATTGCTCCCGCGACCATTCTGGCATAGACCTCACGAGAATCACCCTCAAAATAACTACCCTCACAATAGCTACCCCCAGAAAAATCACCCTCACAAAAATTACCCCCACAAAAATATCCCTCATAAAAACTGCCCACCGAGGAATACCCCTCCAAGGTACCCTCGAGACTCTGAAATTAATGGCATCTGGAGAGATGATGTTGAGGATGTCTATATCATCCCAGGGAAAGAGAAACCGGCTAAATAAATCAGACATCTTACCCAGTCCGGATGCCCCTATCAGAATCTGAACAATCCAACGGTCGTTCCAACAACGAATGACTAAGTTGTCCCGGAAGTGGACACTCAACCAAAGGCTCCCGAGAATTCAATCCTGAAACAACTTCAGAAGGCAAAAGCCGAAATCTCAATTTGGCAACTTATCGTAGCGTCTTTTGAGCATCGATAGGCTTTGCTGGATGCCTTGGGGAAAATTAACCGTGCCCTCCACCTCTTCCCCAGAAGAAATAGTGGCACACGTGACAAGGGACGCCCCTGATCGTAACAACCCAGTCGTCTTCTCCGACGAGGATATCCCTCCGTTCGAAGCCAATCATAACCTGGCCCTGTATATCACCGTACAATGCCTCAAGAAAAATGTACCCATCGTCCTCGTGGATGACGGATCCGCGGTGAATGTCATTCCTCTCAAAATTGCTCATAGGCTGGGTATTAAGGAAGCTAATTTGGTCCCGACAAACCAAGGAGTACGCGCCTCCGACGGCACTCGTCGCAAGGTCGTCGGGCTTATCACATTGACCGTCGCAACTGGACCACTGGAAAGACAAACCAGTTTTCAGGTGGTCGACATCGACGCCTCTTTCAATATGCTCCTAGGGCGTCCCTGGATTCACGCCGTCAAGGCGGTTACTTCAACTCTCCACTAGAAAATCAGGGTCCCCTTCAACGGTAAAACGATCACAATTCCTGCTTCCCCGATCAAAGCTGTCATGAGAAGGGGAATAGCCTCCCAAGCCATTGAGGAGGATGATAATGAAATAGCCTGACGCCATAACTGATGAATCAACACCCTCTGATTGTGACCCGTTCGCCAACCTCACAGTCAACCGAATCATGATGCGTTAGGGTTATTTCCCAGGTTTGTCGCTCAATCCACTGAAGGACCCATTGCCTCCCTTGAAACAGGCTAAGTTCCCCAACATTCCTTTTGGGCTGGGATACGAACCTACCGACGAAGATATCCAGGAGATGAACCTCCTAGTCCGAAAACGCAAGAAGCACGGGGTTATCCTCCGTCCCTATCATCTGACTCTCAATGGATACTTTAACCCCGAGGGAGAGTCCGAACTCTACCATGGCTTTCCGGAGCCAATATATGACTCTTTAGCCAGGGCTAGGCACCCGGGAGTAGAAGTCTTCCAGGACTGCTACTTTATCCCCGACAACACCGAAGCTGCATCAACTGAGTCTAAGCCGTCACCATGCCTCGACGGACAAGCTGTCACTCTCCTCTTTGGGGAAGATAACATCATACACCTCGACTATGAGGACATTATCAACATCGCCCTGAAGGACAATCAATTTGATCCAACCGCCTTGATCTCTGACACTGACCCGGAGAAAGCTACCTAAGGCTGGAGGAAGACCGTCAAGTGGACCGACCGCCAAGGCCGCATTCTCAAGATCACAACAGGAGAAGGCCCTATGTTCAAGGAGGGAAGTGAGGAAGAGTCCGAGTCTGAGTTGGAGTCAGAGTCTGTCATAGCTCCTAACACTCCTGATGTCCTAATCAAGGTCCCCTTCCCACTGTTTTATCACAAAGTCATGGCTGATTCGGAGGCTGAGTCTACTAGGGTCACCCCCATTCCCATGAAAGGTGCCAACCTGGAGCCTGTTCCAGGGGCCGCCTCCTCTTTTGTGTCGCCTCTGACTGCCCACGAGATGTCTGTCCTTTCCGAGCTTTTCGCTCGTGTCAACTTAATAAACGCTAAGTTTGCTTATGACTCGTCTCAATTTAACTGCAATACAATTATGAATGACTATGACGAATTTGACTTGAGTGACTGCCCACCTCACTTAGCCAAAGAACTTGACAAACGGGAAACCAGGACCCCCATCATTGAGGAGACCGACCTATTAACATAGGAACCGACAACACACCTCAAGAACTTAGGATAGAGACAACCTTGGACCCCTCGGAAAGACAACAGTTCATTGACCTCCTCCACGAATACAAGGACGTGTTCGCCTGGTCCTACAGAGATATGCCTGGGATTGACAGAGAAATTGCAGAGCACCGGATACCCATTAAACCCGGGGCTAAACCTGTGAAGCAGAAGCTACGCCGGATGCGTCCTGAATGGGCCCTAAAAATCAAGGAAGAAGTGGATAAACAGTTCAAGGCTGGTTTCATCAAAGTGTCTGAATACTCTGATTGGGTGGCCAACATTGTGGCCGTACCAAAGAAAGACGAAATAATTTGGGTTTGCGTCGACTTCAGCGATCTGAACAAGGCGAGTCCAAAGGACGACTTCCCTTTGCCACATGTTGACATTCTGGTGGACAATACCGTCGAGCATGCTCTCCTATCCTTCATGGACGGGTATGCTGGGTACAACCAGATTAAGATGGTTGAGGAAGATATGCACAAGACCGCATGCACTACACAGTGGGGTATATATTGCTACACAGTCATGCCTTTCGGACTCATCAACGCCGGGGCTACCTATCAAAGAACCGCTACCACTCTCCTACATGACATGATGCACAAGGAGGTAGAGGTATATGTCGATGACATGATTGTCAAATCAAAAGAACGGGACGGCCACATCAGTGCCCTCCGGAAATTCTTCGCTCGTCTGCGGAAATATAACATGAGACTAAATCCTCAGAAGTGTGCATTCGGGGTCACCTCCGGAAAACTCTTGGGACATTTCTTCAGCAAAAGAGGCATTGAGATTGATCCAACCAAAATCAAAGCCCTTCAAAAAATGCCTCGGCCTAGGAACGAGAAGGAGATTCGGGGATTTCTCGGTCAGGTCCAATACATCAGCTGCTTCATTGCCAAGCTCACTATGATTTGTGAACCAATATTCAAGAAGCTTCGCGCCTCCAATCACACCGATTGGGACGACGACTGTCAGAAGGCCTTCGACAAGATAATCCTATCCAAACCTCCTGTCCTCATGCCACCTCAACCGGGGATTCCTCTATCCCTATACCTGACTGTTACCAACACAGCCATGGGAGCAATGTTAGCACAAACAGTTGGCAACGAAGAACGAGCCATCTACTACATCAACAAAAAGTTCATTGAGTACGAGACGAGGTATACCCAACTGGAGAAGACATGCCTTGCCCTAGTATGGTCAACAAAGAAGCTGCGGTATTACATGCTCCGCTACACGGTCCACATTTACTCCAAGATGGACTCGGTTAAATACATCTTCGAAAAACCAGTACTAAACGGAAGGCTGTCTAGGTGGACACTCATGCTGTCCGAGTTCGATCTCAAGTTTGTACCCCTCAAGGTTACCAAGGGAAGAACAGTTGCCGATTTCCTAGCAGAAAATTCCGTCAACGAGGATCCAACGACCGACACATGGTCACTTCCTGATGAAGACATCCTTTGTGCCGACTCCGACGTATGGGACCTATACTCCGATGGTGCATCTAATCTGTGAGGCTTCGGGGTAGGAATCCTTCTTATATCACCAGAGGGAGAACATGTTCCGATCTTGGTCAAGCTGGACTTTGCCGTCACCAACAATGCAACTGAATATGAAGCATGCCTCATCGGCCTACAAGCAGCCATAACACTTGGCATCAAGAGGCTGAGAGTCTACGGCGATTCCTCGCTCATCATCAATCAGGTGTCTGGATCATGGAAAATCCGATCTGACAGCTTAGCTCCATACCGAGCAAAGATCAATCAATAGGCCGAATTCTTCGACCAAGTCGACTACTTCCACTTGCCGCGAGAGGAAAATTAATTTGCTGATGCCCTGACAAAACTTGCCGCGCTCGTTAACATACATGACGACATGACATCAATGCCCCTATGTGTCGGGAGAAGGAGCGAGCCAGCTCACATTTGTGCCGTTATCGATGACGAGGAAAGAGATGATGAACCTTGGTACCAAGCCATCCTCAACTACAAAACCAAAAACGAATTCCCTCCCAACTCTGATCAAAGAGGACAAAGAGCCATCCGTTTACTTGCATTACAAATCGTGATAAACCAAAATCAACTCTACAAAAGAACACCCCAAGGAATTCTCCTCCTTTGCATTGACCATCACAAAGCCAAAAAAGTCATGGGAGAGGTTCACGACGGAGAATGTGGCACTCACATGAGCGTAATGATGCTTACATGGAAAATCATGCGGCTAGGTTACTACTGGACCACCATGGAGGCCGATTGCCGTAACTACGTCAAACATTGCCACAATTGCCAAATCTTCGCCAACATACAACACATACCACCATCCCTTTTATACACCATGACATCACCCTTGCCTTTCTCAACCTGGGGCATCGACATCATCGGGAAAGTCAACCCGGTAGGCACCAAGGGGCATTGCTTCGTCCTTGTCGCCATCGACTACTTCACCAAATGGGTAGAAGCACAATCATATGCAGTCTTGACCGCCAAACAAGTGGCCAAGTTCATTCAAAACAACATCATCTGCCGGTATGGGGTACCCCATGAAATCATCAGCGATCAAGGCTCTCACTTCCGGGCGGAAACTCAAGCTTTGCTAGACAAATACAAAATCAAGCGACATCGATCATCCCCCTACCATCCCCAAACTAACGGAGCGGTGGAGGCAGCGAACAAAAATCTTGTCACCATTATCAAGAAAATGCAAGACAACTACCGTGATTGGCCGAGCAAACTCCCATTTGCACTCTGGAGATACCGAACCTCCATTCGAACACCGACAGGCACCACACCTTCTACCTAGCATACGGTATGGAGGCGGTTCAACCGGTAGAGTTAGAGGTCCCTTCTCTACGCATCCTACTGGAGAGTCAAGTCCCTGAGGCAAAATGGACCCGTTGAAGGCACGAGCAACTCACCCTTCTAGACAACGGCGACTCAACGCCTTGCACAACGTCCAGCTATACCAACGACGTATACAACGGGCATTCAACAAGAAGGTTAATCCCAGGAACATCCAGGAGGGCGACTTGGTCCTCAAGTCAGTTCGAGCACCATTACCCGTCGATCCGAGGGGGAAATTCAAACCCAACTGGGCCGGGCCATACCTGGTCAAGAAAATACTTTCGGGGGGCGTAGTGAAACTGAGTGACCTAGATGGAGAGGACTTTACAAACCCGACCAACCTAGACCAACTCAAGAAATACTACCCTTGAACCATAGCAACCAACGACCTAGCCTAGTTTTACAACTAGCAACGACCTCAACCCTTTTCAAGTCAAGTTCCTCAACGTGTTCCAAGTTGAAATTGCATGTTTTATCGAGTTTAAGCTGCGGCACCTTGCCCGTTTCGAATGTCCTTTAATCCGTCAAAGGCAACATCCATTTGCACTAAAACAAAAACCCCCTGAACTACGAGCGTGGTTTGATTTCACCTCTTCAGGTGAATACGTAGGCAGTCCCTCTTATGCCTGAGAGATACAACCACAAAACCCATTCAAAATTCACAAAATATTTCGAACTACGATCATGGTTTGATTTCACCTCTTCGGGTGAATACGTAGGCAGTCCTTTCTTACACAAGAAGGATACAACCATTCCCATAATCAAAAACAACCATTCCTACATACAAAAAACATCCCAAAAAAAAGAGGAAAGGGAAAACCATTCCCTTTCCCACAAAAATACAAAATGAGCCTTTCTCCCATTCCACAAAATACCACTTTCCCAAGTGCAAATGTTTACGACAATTCAAATTGAATTGCCTTTACAAAATGAATGGAAGAAACAAGCGTTCACAATTTTCGACACGAGCAATCCTCTTATTTAATTAATAATGGGAGGGATTACAATTCCAACAACGAATAGAGCTCGACGAGTCTACAACTTGTCAAAGCTAAGGTGTCAACTAAAACACCTCACATAATAAAACTAGCACAAAACACACAAAACATAGCTAGTACAACATAATAAAAACTCAGAACAATAATACAACATAATAATAAAGTGGGTAATGGAGGTCTTCACTCTTCCATTCTACCCTTGCCTTTTCCCTCGGAGTACATCTTCCCCTTGTTCTTCTTGTTGGCCCGCCTAGCATGGACTTCCTCCTCGGAACGGATGCTCACCGGATCTAAGACGGCGACGGCCTCCGGTGTAGCACAAGACCCCATATTCGACCCAAGGCGAGCCAATGCACCGCCCACCATATTCTTGGGGCCGGAACTCCTCCTCTTCGGTGGTCTCATCACATCGGGAGTAGCTCCATCAACATACTCTTCAAAGAACTCACGGTTGGCCTTGGCAACCTCTCGGTACTTCAAATTGACAACCTCATCCTTACGAAATTTGGATCTCTGTTCCAAGGACAGAGCACGTGACCACTTGACATAAGCGGGAGTCACCCATGTTGTGGCAACGGGGTTTGGCACCTCCCAAGGCGGCCGAGTGGCCCACCACCTTTCGAAGACCTCCACAAGCTCGGAGTTCCGGAAAACACTCTCTTGGACAAGAGTATCTTGAGCGGGCACCTTTTGTTGACTCCCCATTTGCCTCATGAGCCTTTCGGGATAAATGAAGGAAGCAACCTTCAAACCCACCACCATAAAAGAACAAGGACTAGCACCCGAAGCGGGCAACCCCGTGAAGGACCTCAAGTGCCACCACGGCACCACCCAACGGATATGAGGACCACCCTTCTCCGCCAATCTTGCGGCCCAATAGGCCTCGGTGGAAGCAAAACTATCCGGGTACAACTTCTTCCTCATGGTAAGGTGATGGAAGGAATAAGAAGATGAATCAACCGGAGGCTCTACATACCTTAGCCTCTCCAAGAGCCACACTTTAAGGATCCTCGGAGATCCGAAAGAGGGAGCTTCTCCACAAGAGCCTTCCTTGTCCAAGGCTTGGATGATCTCTCCATGCACCAACCATGATGGATCTCTACCATGCTCCATTTGCTCAATCACATGAATGAGGGTCATGCTACCATAACATTTTGGCCCTTCCTTCTTCAAGACATCATCAAAGAGGTACACATGGACAAAGCAAAATGCAAGAGCCCTTCTCCTAGCCAACTCCGAGACATTAGCATCTAATCGGTTTGAAAAGATGTTGATAAGAGCCAACATGTCCACACCACGTGGAGCAAGAAGAAAGTTGATTTGGTTTGTTGACAAGCCCAACATGGAACGAAATTTCTCCTTATAGCACAACCGAGTCGGAGGAAGCACCGGAACACAACCCGGCCACCCACCAATGGCTCAAACTTCTTCGGCAAGAGGACAAATCTCACCTTTCGGGAAAACGAAAACATGGTGTTTCGAATCCCAAAATCGAGAACATGCTTCAAGAAATGAAGATTGCACCTTAACTTGACGAAGCACCAAAAATTGACCAACTCCCATGCAAACGAGTTGATACTTTTCGGGAGGCGACAAATCCTGGCACCATTGTCGCAACACGTTCTCAAAAGCGTCCATGAAATATTTTTGTTGAAGAAGAAGAGGTTTTGTAGAGATGATTTTGTGTTTCGGATGATGAAACAATGAAGCGCAAACATCACTATTTATACAATAATGACCAGCGCATTTTTCAGAAAAAGGTGAGGGCCGGATTCCATCGTGAGGCTGCTCGCGCCTCTTTGAGGCTTCCCCAGGCTTGCCGCTGTTGACTTGTCTCTTTCAACTTGTGTTTCCTTCTGACACCTGAAACCTCCCGCCAGGAAGCTCGTACCTCTTCGGGATGATTCAGGATATTTTGTGTTTTTCACACTCACATCTCTTTGCTTTAGCGTTTTACGAAACCCGACATGGTTTCCATGACGCAGCTTTAAACTTACGTATCTTTCTTTTTTTTTAAGGGGGGAAGGGCTAGTCGTCCCGATCCGCGACGGATCGTTTCCATGTCAGTCGAAATTCCTAAAATTTTTCGCTTTTTCGCAATTTTCCATCAAATCAAAATCGAAAATTGATAACACGACATCAATTTTCATCAAAATTCAAGCACTCACAAATTCGAGTCTTGACCTCAAAAATCAAAAATCAAATATACTCGAAAAAATCCTTTTATAAAATTCATCCTGACGGTTTGAGTTTGAATTTTTCGAGTCACAAATCAATAGTTTCGATGCAATTTAATTCACGACATGAGTTAATTGCTCAAATTTTCAAATCATATTCCTTTTGGGAGTCCAAACGTGACGACCTATCGCAGTAATTTTCAAAATTCATTTCTTTTTCAAAATTTCAATTTTAACTTCAAGTCATCTTGGTTGATTTTGGTTTTCGATCAAATTCTTTACGTGTTTTCAATCAAATGCTTTTATGTATTTGCATTTTTGCATATGTGCTATCTGTTGCCTCTTTTTCTACACTAACGATGCAGGAACCAGTGCGAGGCAAAAAGGAGAATCAACAGCCGACAGCGCTCCTCCGAAACACAACACAAAAAGCCAAAAATCACAAAATGAGTTACAATCCAAAAACACATATATACAAACCGCCTCACGCAAAATACACCGGCACGCGTTTGATATGGACAACTGACCATACAAACAGGGTCCAGTACAGACATCTATCATACAGACACTGGCCTAAGACAATGAACCGGGGGCTATCCACCACCTACCGAACTGAGCACTCTCTATCCTCTCAAACAGAAAAGAAAGGGAGCAACACAGGAGACAGAGGAGCAACAACGGAAGCAGAGGTGGTTACCATGACGGTAATACCTCGTTCCTGCTCCACGACAAAAAGAAAAATGGTGCCCGGCAGATTTTGGACGACGTGATAATCGAGGCTCGTAGCTCAGCATGCTACCCCAACGTTGGCCTCCAATCGTCAGAATTCGAGGGTGAAAAGGGATCAGGACAACGGATACTACCCCGATGATGAACCCCACTCAGCTGAATTCAACTGCGATCAAAATCAACCACACGGGATAACACACTCGTACTGAACCCCACTCATCGGACGTCCGGACCTCCGCAGGCAACGACCAACGATCGATACCCGATCATTGGCCGGGCAAAGGCCGCCAGGCAGAAACACAACCTAGCCTGTAACAAAAAACAATCGTCTCTTCCCCTCCAGAATCGTATTCCTCCTCCAAAACCTCAACAACGGACCGCATAGGTCCCAAACGATACCCTGTGATCAAAAGAACAAACACAAAAAACGTCAGCCGAAATTTCGGCATTACGACGGCATAAAATGGATAAATCCAAACAAAAATCACAACCTGCAATACAAAACAAGGGCAATCCCTCCCAAAATCCAACCAAACAAAACAATTCACAAAAAAAGACAAACAAACACAAAACGACTCGCCCATCTTTTCAAGCAAAAGACGAGTCAAAACCATTAAAAAAACGGCATTCCGAGACCCATACAAGGTCCGCCTACAAAGCAAAATACATTCCCGACACAATGGGACATTTTTCTACGGCTCAAAAAGGCAATTCATACGCTAATTTGAGCCCAAACTGGTCAAAAATTCAAGAACGACCGCAAAAAGGCAGACGTGATTTTATCACACCTCAAAGAGACCTAAACTACCAATGAGGTCCATTACAAGGCAAACTGACTCAATTCAAGCTCAAACAGACGCTTATTTTGTCAGACATAAGATCGTCACAAAAGGCAAAAATCCAATTTTGCCCACAATACCCAGCAAAGGTCCATAAATGGCGAATACGGGTTTTCCCAACTACAATGCAACCTAATGGGACCCACTATTCAAGCAAATAAACTTGGCATTGCGAAATGAGACAGTTTCTCGCCTCACTCACGTTTTTCGAGCATAGGGAGCCGGAACGGGGACCAAAATGCGAACTAAAAGCACCCCTATACTCCTAAATAGGTTTCTAACCTAATGCAAGCATCAATTTCACTCGAAATGGGCTTAATAAAAAACGCCCAATTCGATTTTTTAGGGTAAAATTCCGCCCTAATTCAATCAAGCTAAAGATCAATAAATTTAAATGGATTCAAGAGGAAATACATACCTTGAGATGACATTGTTGATGATGGCACGAATTCAAGCGAGCTAGAAGGTCCAACAATGGCGATTTTGGCTTGTTTTGTCGAAATATGAAGAAGACGAAATGATGAATGAGGTGCACTCGAACCTCGCGTCTTTTTACAGAAAAAAGGGAAGCCCCTTTGATTCGCAAGATGGCTCGCGCCTCAATCAGGTGTCCACTTGCTTTTTCAGCGAATTTTGGGCTTTAGCCCAATTTCCACATAACAAAATTCGGATTTTCATTGACGATATTAAAGGTCGTCATTTTCTCAGAGACAAAAACAAATAGTGAAAATTTAAATTCGCTATTTTCAAAAATTTCAAACAAACGGCGATCAAAACCGCCAACTTCAAAAATAATAGTGAAATCAAATTCACTATTTTCCCTCGAAAATTCAAAAATAATAGCGAAAATTCAAATTTGCTATTCCTTCAAATTTTAAGCGACGGCAATTAAAACCGTCATTTTCAAAATAATGGTGGGAAATTGAATTCCACTATATTCACCACACATGTCAACGGCGGCACATAAACCGTCACTTCAATTGATAGTGAAGATTCCAAATTCACTATTTCCTTCAAATGTCAATGGCGGCACATAAACCGTCACTTCAATTAATAGTGAAGATTCCAAATTCGCTATTTCCATCAAATATCAACGACAGCATATAAACCGTCACTCCAAACGTAATAGCAGATTTAAAATTTGCTATTTTCCTTCAAAATTCAAGCGAACGGCGATCGAAACCGCCACTCCAAATTCGAAGAAGAACGACGAATGGTGAAGATTCCCAATTCACTATTCCTTCCAATACCAGCATGGGGCTTCCTCGTGGAACCCGCTCATTTCGTGATAAACCAAAATCAACTCTACAAAAGAACACCCCAAGGAATTCTTCTCCTTTGCATTGACCATCACAAAGCCAAAAAAGTCATGGGAGAGGTTCACAACGGAGAATGTGGCACTCACATGAGCGCAATGATGCTTACACGGAAAATCATGCGGCTAGGTTACTACTGGACCACCATGGAGGCCGATTGCCGTAACTACGTCAAACATTGCAACAATTGCCAAATCTTCGCCAACATACAACACATACCACCATCCCTCTTTTATACACCATGACATCACCCTGGCCTTTCTCAACCTGGGTCATCGACATCATCAGGAAAGTCAACCCGGTAGGCACCAAGGGGCATTGCTTCGTCCTTGTCGCCATCGACTACTTCACCAAATGGGTAGAAGCACAGTCATATGCAGTCTTGACAGCCAAACAAGTGGCCAAGTTCATTCAAAACAACATCATCTGCCGGTATGGGGTACCCCATGAAATCATCAGCGATCAAGGCTCTCACTTCCGGGCGGAAACTCAAGCTTTGCTAGATAAATACAAAATCAAGCGACATCGATCATCCCCCTATCGTCCCCAAACTAACGGAGCGGTGGAGGCAGCGAACAAAACTCTTGTCACCATTATCAAGAAAATGCAAGACAACTACCGTGATTGGCCGAGCAAACTCCCATTTGCACTCTGGAGATACCGAACCTCCATTCGAACACCGACAGGCACCACACCCTTCTACCTAGCATACGGTATGGAGGCGGTTCAACCGGTAGAGTTAGAGGTCCTTTCTCTACGTATCCTACTGGAGAGTCAAGTCCCTGAGGCGGAATGGACCCGTTGAAGGTACGAGCAGCTCACCCTTCTAGACAACGGCGACTCAACGCCTTGCACAACGTCCAGCTATACCAACGACGTATACAACGGGCATTCAACAACAAGGTTAAACCCAGGAACATCCAGGAGGGCGACTTGGTCCTCAAGTCAGTTCGAGCACCATTACCCGTCGAGCCGAGGGGGAAATTCAAACCCAACTGGGTCGGGCCATACCTGGTCAAGAAAATACTTTCGGGGGGCGCAGTGAGGCAGAGTGACCTAGATGGAGAGGACTTTACAAACCCGACCAACCTAGACCAACTCAAGAAATACTACCCTTGAACCATAGCAACCAACGACCTAGCCTAGTTTTACAACTAGATCGGACCTCAACCCTTTTCAAGTCAAGTCCCTCAATGTGTTCCAAGTTGAAATTGCATGTTTTATCGAGTCTAAGCTGCGGCACCTTGCCCGTTTCGAATGTCCTTAAATCCGTCAAAGGCAACATCCATTTGCACTAAAACAAAAACCCCCTGAACTACGAGCATGGTTTGGTTTCACCTCTTCAGGTGAATACGTAGGCAGTCCCTCTTATGCCTGAGGGATACAACCACAAAACCCATTCAAAATTCACAAAATATTTCGAACTACGATCATAGTTTGATTTCACATCTTCGGGTGAATACGTAGGCAGTCCTTTCTTACACAAGTAGGATACAACCATTCGCACAATCAAAAACAACCATTCCTACATACAAAAACATCCCAAAAAAAAGAGGAAAGGGAAAACCATTCCCTTTCCCACAAAAATACAAAATGAGCCTTTCTCCCTTTCCACAAAATACTACTTTCCCAAGTGCAAATGTTTACGACAATTCAAATTGAATTGCCTTTACAAAATGGATGGAAGAAACAAGTGTTCACAATTTTCGACACGAGCAATCCTCTTATTTAATTAATAATGGGAGGGATTACAATTCCAACCACGAATAGAGCTCGACGAGTCTACAACTTGTCAAAGCTAAGGTGTCAACTAAAACACCTCACATAATAAAACTAGCACAAAACACACAAAACATAGCTAGTACAACATAATAAAAACTCAGAACAATAATACAACATAATAATAAAGTGGGTAATGGAGGTCTTCACTCTTCCATTCTACCCTTGCCTTTTCCCTCGGGGTACATCTTCCCCTTGTTCTTCTTGTTGGCCCGCCTAGCATGGACTTCCTCCTCGGAACGGATCCTCACCGGATCTAAACGGCGACGGCCTCCGGTCTAGTACAAGACCCCATATTTGACCCAAGGCGAGCCAATGCACGGCCCACCATATTATTGGGGCCGGAACTCCTCCTCTTCGGTGGTCTCATCACATCGGGAGTAGCTCCATTAACATACTCTTCAAAGAAGGCACGGTTGGCCTTGGCAACCTCTCGGTACTTCAAATTGACAACCTCATCCTTACGAAATTTGGATCTCTGTTCCAAGGACAGAGCACGTGACCACTTGACATAAGCGGGAGTCACCCATGTCGTGGCAACGGGGTTTGGCACCTCCCAAGGCGGCTGATGTATCACTTTCATATATACTTTTATAGCTCCCTTTATACCATATTTCATACCGTTTCGTGCCTATTATATCATTTATATGCTTTATTTCAATGAATTGTCGATACTGCCGCTATTTTGTGTTTTGATGTAGAAATGACTCAATACGAGTATGATCAAGCTAAGATTAGCATGGCGGCGACGGCACAGAAGAATACACGAAGCATGGCACGGGAAACGAGGAAGTACGAAGACTAGAAGTGAAAGAGGAGAAGAAACCGTCTGTGAAGCAGGTTCCTCGGTCGAGTCACCACTGACTCGATCAGGCAGCTGTCCTCGATCGAGGCACCTCTGACTCGATCGAGGATCCTCTCTGGCAGACTAATTTCCGGAATTTCCTAAAACGATTATCTTTTGTTATAAATTAGAAACTCGTGTTTTATTGTGAGACTACGTTATATTTTGCTTGGATACTGCTGGAAAACTCTCTTAGAACCCTAATCTTTCACTTGTATGGTACTAATCTTTCCTCATTAATTAATCATTATTGTTTTATGCTTTCAATCATGTTTTCATCTTTAATCATATTTGTTGTTGTTATTATAATTATGAGTAGCTAATCCCCTCATCTAGGAAGAAGGGGATCTAGGTTAATTAAAAGGCAAAATCAATTAGTTGCTATTGATACCATTAAAGTTGTTGTTTGATTATTGTAAATCTTCTAGTTAGACAACTTGAGGCCTGAGTTATTAATTAGTGTAGCAAACCGATCCTATCGCCGACCGGGTTAGAATTGATATAGGCTGCGATAATCAAATAGAGAGTATCTAATCATAGCGACCGCATGGTAGAATCAATCTAAAGGGCATAATGGAGTCGACCGATCTTATGACCTTAAACAACTTGATAGATTTAGTAATTGATTGATAATGCCCGACTGATTGACCTAGTGAACCTAATTCCTAGACTTTTAATAATATCGTTAAACCTTCATTTAATTACTTGCAGTTAGTTTAATAGAATCAAAACAAACAAACCCCCAGAAATCGGTTTCTTCTAGACAGCTTAAATACTCTTAGACTTAGATTTTACCGCCTCCCTGTGGATTCAATACCTGTCTTATCACTAGCTATTCTTGTTAGTCCTGAGATAGTTTTACTTTGGTTTGGTAATACGACTTTAGCCACATCAAATTTGGTGCCGTTGCCGGGGAGGCAACAATTGTTTAGTCTGTTTGTGTTTATTTTGTCTTTTTGTCTCAGGGAACCCAGTTCCTTGAGACCGTTCTCACACTTTCTTGTTAGTTCCGTTTATGCCCAGGTCTAATAGGTCCGAGATTATTCCTTTTGATCCTGAACCTAAGAAGACTTTTCGCTACAGACGGAAATTTAATCAAGAAGTGGGTCAAGTAGAAGACTTGAGTATACTTGACGTCGAAACGGCGAGCTCAACTGAGACAGTCGATCGGTCCTACGAAGAGGAAGAGGACTAAATTCCTATTCCTGAAATTCCTATTCCTGATATTCCCGAAACTATCATCATGCCTACTCTAGCCAGTCACTCTGAGCCAACCTTGGCTTCTATTCCACAAGGATTCAAGCTGCCCACTACTACCAATGGAACATTCGAGATTCGGCCATCTTACATCAATTTGGTGGAACGAAACATGTTTGGAGGGACAGCTGCTGAGGACCCTGCGACGCATATGGAAAAGTTTGTCACTTACTACTGTTCTATTCCATTATCAGCTCGGGTGACACAAGATCAAGTTAAGCAGGTGCTCTTTCCTTTCTCTCTGAAAGATGGAGCTGCTGAGTGGTTAAGAGATATGGATATGGATACTGAAGGAGTTACAGACTGGAATTCCTTGGCACATGCTTTCTACAAGAGGTACTTCCAACCTCAGAAGACTAATGCTTTGAGGAATCAAATTACTAGTTTCAAGCAAGGAGCTACTGAAGATTTGAATGAAGCTTGGACTCGCTTCAAGCGTTTAGTTCGATCAATTCCCCATCATGGTTTCGCAAAGTGGTTCCTTTGCAACCAGTTTTATAACGGGTTGTTTGACGATCATCGTGCCCTTTTGGATTCATCTGCGAATGGGAGGTTTCAAGATAACACCAATGATGGTGACGCGTGGAAGTTGATTGATCAGATTGCTACCCATACCGCAAGGTATGGGAATCCTAGGGGAAGCACGCGCGGTACTGGAGTTGATAGTGCTTTGGCGGCACAACTGGAGACTATTTATGCCCAGATTGCTGAGATAAAGACTACCCAATCATTGGGTAGCAAAGAGAGAGTTCATGCTATGAGTCAGCAAGTAGAGGTGTCTTGTGCTAGATGCGGTTTGGATGGTCATGGTGCAGCTGATTGTATGAGCACATTGGAGCAGGTTAGTGCCTTTCAGGCTTACAGACAAGGTGCACAAGGTACACCTTTCTCTAATTTTTACAATGAAAGAACAAAGGAACATCCGTTCCTTCAATGGTCTAGCCAGAATATGCAAAACCCGCAACAGTCACAACCGCAAAAGAATCCTTATATCCCTCCCAACAATCGCGGTAA
This sequence comes from Silene latifolia, assembly GCF_048544455.1. Classification (NCBI taxonomy): domain Eukaryota; kingdom Viridiplantae; phylum Streptophyta; class Magnoliopsida; order Caryophyllales; family Caryophyllaceae; genus Silene; species Silene latifolia. The sequence goes on from NC_133527.1 coordinate 96,482,214, forward strand.
TCAACAACAAGGGGGATATCAAAGGCAGCCAGCAGTTTAACAATCAATATCAACAGCCTCCTCAGCAAACTCCTCAACAAATTCCTCAACAAGCTCCGAATAATGATATGGCAGAGTTGCGCAATCTTTTGCAACAAACTTTGTCGATGCAGCAGAAGCAGACAACTCAAATCTCTGAGCTAATTGCCCATAACAAGATGCTAGATAATCAAGTGGCTCAGATGGCACTTCAAAACCCATCAAAATAGGCCGTAGGTCTTCCTCCTCAAGGTAAGCAAGCTCATGAGCAAGCTAATGTTATTCAGCTGAGGAGCGGTACTTCTTATGTGAATCCCGACCTACAAAGCCTTGAGAAAGACGTGCCCATTATTATTGATGAGGTCCCTTATATGCATCCTAAAGGATTGGGTAATTTGGAGCTTAGTGATGATGAGAAAGAGCCTGACGAAGTTGAAACACGAGCTAACAATAAAAGTAAAAAAGACGAAGTAGCTGAACCTGTAAAGGTTCCTCGATCGAGTCAGAGGCGACTCGATCGAGGATCCAGCCAGCTCGATCGAGTCACCCCTGACTCGATCGAGGATCCCAAATTGACAGCTCACGGTGTTTCAAAAGTTGTTTCTAAGTAGAAGCAAGCCGAGCCCATAACTATTGCACTACCTTTTCCTCACCGACAACAAAAATCCAAGATGGATAAGCAGTTCGGTAAGTTTATGGAGGTCGTGAAGAATCTACAGGTAAGTGTCCCTTTTACTGAATTAATTACTCAAGTGCCGGCTTATGCAAAATTCATGAAGGAGATTTTGACAAGGAAGAGATCCTTTGACGCGGTGGAAACTATTGCTTACACTCAGAAGTGCAGTGCCATGTTGCCAATTAACTCACCACCGAAATTAAAGGATCTAGGAAGTTTTTCTATCCCTTGTAAAATTGGTCATCTTTCTATTAGTAAAGCTCTTTGTGATTTGGGAGCTAGTGTCAGTGTTATGCCGTATTCTATCTGTAAAAAGTTAAATATGGGTCCGTTGACAGTTACTAATATGACACTTCAAATGGCCGATAGAACTGTTAAGCACCCATTGGGGGTGTTAGAGGACGTTCCCGTTCGAATAGGGAAGTTTTTCATCCCCGTTTATTTTGTTGTCATGGACATGGCTGAAGACAACCAAATCCCTATCATCTTGGGCAGACCGTTCTTACATACTGCGGGGGCGGTCATAGATGTTAGGCAAGGGAGATTGACTTTAGCTGTGGGGGATGATATGATTATTTTTAACTTAGAAAAAGCATTGAAGAACCCTATGATAGAAGAAACTTGTCATAGTATAGATGTTGTTGATTTTACTATTGATGAGTGTCTTCCTATGTGTTTGGACAGGGATCCTCTGGAGATTGCCCTTGTCACGGATCCAAATGATCGGACGAGTTCATGGAGTCCGTTCATCGATTGAGAGGCTTCTCACTAGAGAGGAATGCCCACATCAGAAGGTATACAGTTTGGGTGTCACACCTAAGGTAACTGAGGTAAAGAAACCTGAATTAAAACCTCTTCCCTCTCATCTCAAATATGAATTTCTTGATAACTGTGAAATAAACCCAGTGATCGTCAATGCTAGCCTAACTGAAGGTCAACTATCTGCTTTGTTGACTGTTTTGAGAACTCATAAAAAGGCAATTGGGTATAGCATTGATGATCTCAAAGGTATTAGTCCTGACTTTTGTATGCATATAATTCATTTGGAAGAGGGCCACAAGCCCTCTCGCGCAAGGTCGAGATTTACTAAATCCTCCAATGCAGGAGGTGGTAAGAAAAGAGGTACATAAATTACTTGATGCTGGTATTATTTACTCTATTTCTGATTCTAAATGGGTCAGTCCTGTCCAAGTTGTACCTAAGAAGGGAGGTACTATAGTAGTAAAGAATGATAAAAATGAATTGATTGCTACTAGACTTGTTACAGGATGGAGGATGTGCATTGACTATAGGAAGTTGAACACGAACACTAAAAAAGACCATTTCCCACTTCCTTACATTGACCAAATATTAGAGAGATTAGCATGTCATAGTTATTTCTGTTACCTAGACGGCTACTCCGGTTTCTTTTAGATACCCATTCATCCTGAGGATCAGGAAAAGACAACTTTCACTTGTCCGTATGGTGTATTTGCTTATAGGAGAATGCCCTTTGGTTTATGTAATGCTCCTGCTACCTTTCAGCGTTGTATGATGGCCATATTTTCTGATTACATAGAGTCTATCATGGAGGTCTTTATGGATGATTTCAGTGTTTATGGTACTGATTTTGATATTTGCTTGAGAAACTTGACTAAAGTTTTGCAGCGCTGTGAGGAGAGCAACCTTGTTCTCAACAGGGAGATGTGCCACTTCATGGTTACTGAAGGGGTGGTACTCGGTAATTTGGTGTCAGGTAAGGGCATTCAAGTGGATAGAGCTAAGGTTGAGGTAATCGAGCAACTCCCCTACCCGGTTAATGTTAAAATTGTGTGTAGTTCCTTGGTCATGCAGGGTTTTATCGCCGCTTTATAAAGGATTTTTCTAAAATTGCTCAACCTCTAACTAAGCTTCTCCATAAAGATGCTCCTTTTGTGTTTACTGACAAGTGTATTCAAGCCTTTGACAGGATCAAACAAGCACTTATCTCAGCTCCTACTATCCGATCTCCGGATTGGATCCTTCCTTTCGAGATTATGTGCGATGCCAGTGACTATCCAGTTGGAGCTGTTTTAGGGCAGCGAAAGGACAAGGTGTTACATGCCATTTACTATGCAAGCAAGACTCTCGAAGATGCACAAATCAACTATGCTACTACAGAGAAGGAGCTTCTTGCAGTTGTCTATTCTTTAGACAAATTTAGAGCTTATCTTGTTGGTTCTAAAGTTATTGTTCACACTGACCATGCAGCTTTAAAGTATCTTTTTAACCAAACAAGAGGCTAAACCTAGACTTATTAGATGGATTTTATTATTACAAGAATTTGATTTAGAAATCCGTGATAAGTCTGGTGCTGAAAATGTTGTTGCAGATCATTTGTCCAGATTGAGATTCTCAAGAAGAGAAATTTTGCCCATCGATGATTCTTTTCCGGACGACCATCTTCTCGCTGTAGCTGCAAATACCCCATGGTTTGCAGATTATGCCAATTATTTGGTAGGAGGTACACTTCCTCTTGACTTATCTTATCAGCAGAAGAAGAGATTTATACATGATGTGAAGAGGTACTTCTGGGACGATCCCTATCTGTTCCGAGAATGTGTCGATGGTATATACAGACGATGTATCCCAGAGGGTGAGGTAAGTGCCATCCTTTCTCATTGTCACTCTTCTTTATATGGTGGTCATCATGGTCCTTCTCGGACATTTGCTAAGGTAATGCAATCGGGTTTTTATTGGTCTACTATCCTTAAGGATGCTACTAACTTTGTCCGTTCTTGTGATGCTTGTCAAAGAACTGGCAATATCTCGCAAAGGCATGAGATGCCTCAAACTGGAATCTCCGAAGTAGAGATTCTTGATGTTTGGGGCATTGATTACCAAGGGTCGTTCCCTACATCTTTTGGGAACCAATACATATTAGTAGCTGTAGATTATGTTTCTAAATGGGTGGAGGCAATTGCCACCCCCACTTGTGATGCTAAATCTGTTGTTAAGCTGTTTCAGAAGAATATCTTTCCACGGTTTGGAGTGCCTCGCGCAGTGATCAGTGATGGAGACAAGCATTTCAATGAGCGTCATCTTAATTCTCTCATGAAGAAATATGGCGTTACACACCGCAGAGGATTGGCTTATCATCCTCAAACCAGTGGACAAGTAGAGGTTTCCAACAGAGAGCTGAAACAGATCTTGGAAAAGGTAGTAAGCAAGAACAAAAAGGACTGGTGTCGTAAGCTCGATGATACTTTGTGGGCTTACCGTACTGCTTTCAAAACGCCGATTGGAACCTCACCTTACCGACTTGTCTATGGCAAGTCTTGTCATTTACCTATGGAGCTTGAGTATAAGGCTATGTGGGCCATTAAAGAGCTGAATATGGATCCCTCACTGGCAGGTGAGAAACGACTGATGCAGTTGAATGAGCTTGATGAATTTCGACTGCATGCCTATGATAGTGCTCAAGTTTACAAGGAGCGAACGAAGAAGTGGCATGACAAACATATCTTGCAACGAGAATTCCATGTTGGTGAGATAGTTCTCTTATTTAACTCTCGTTTGCACTTGTTTCCAGGTAAATTGAAGAGTAGATCGTCTGGACCGTTCACTGTTACTGATGTGAACAAATTTGGGTCAGTTACACTGCATTCTAACACAGGAAAGACCTTCAAAGTGAATGGGCAACGCTTGAAGACATACTATGAAGGTGCTTTTGTGGGGATAATAGAGGCTCTTGACCTCTTCCCCATTGATTCTTCTTGCTGATGAAGAATTACGGTCGTGCGGGACCGCAAAAACCAGCGCTACCGAGAGGCAGCTCGGATTTTGTAAATTATTAGTTTGTAATTAGGATTTTAAATTCAAGTTTTGTTTTTGTTTTTATGTTCCTTGAACTTTGAGAGATGAGAAGAGGGAACTTGATATGCTTTCAAGTGTCTTTTGCAGGAATTTTGACGGGATTTGAAGCTTTGAGTAACAAAGGACGAAGAAAGGAGCCCAAGCCTGCTTCCTCGATCGAGTCAGCTGCGACTCGATCGAGGAACCTATCAGCTGGATCAAGTCAGCTGCGACTCGATCGAGGAACCAGTGAAGAATTCAGAAAAGTTTAAAACGAAAGTTGGGTAGTCCTGAAATTGGTTCCTCGATCGAGCCAGCTGCGACTCGATCGAGGATCCAAAATAAACCCGGTTCCGCTTTTGGTTTTTACCGGTTTTGTGTTTATTTGCTCTTACTCCTTCCAACTTCCTTCTTCTTTTTCGCCACTTTTTTCCTGCATACTTCCTCCTCTACTACTCATTCTCTCTATATTCACCATAAATCATCATCAAAACTCACTTAAAACTTGTGCTTAATTGCTTATTACTTGTTTGCATCATTCTCTTGTGCTTATTTTCTCAATTCCATTGCTTAAATTGCTAAGGTATGCCACGAATTGCCTCTTTGTGTCTCGAAAATTCTGAAATTTCTTGCTTATTACTTGAGTTAATTGTATTGAATCTTCCATTGCTAGTATACAATTGCTATTTCCTTGCTTTCTAGCCCCTTAATTGTTGAAATTCATGCCTAATTTGCTTATTTGGGAATTAGGGTTCTTCAAAATCCGGGTAGAAATTTTGCATTAAATTGGTTAGAATTGTATTCTATTGCTTGGAATCTTCCATATTTGATACGTACTCATGTTCCCCTAAGTTTTTGGATGCTTTCATTGTCATTTGGAGTCTTAAAAATTGATTTTTTTGACCCATTATTGCCAAAAACGGGACTGTTTTTATGCTAAGGTTGAAGTTTGATTTTCTACTTGCCTTTGTGTAGATTATGTTGACTTCTAGGCAAGGAAATAAGAGGACTAGAGAAAGGAGAGCCCCGATTCAGCAACCCGAGGTAATTCCTGAAGAAGTTGTGTCTTCGGAGGACGACTTGTCTCCTTTAGACGATTACCCATTCATCGAATTCTGTGACAAAGCACAGAAGGACAGGTTTGAGTATATGTTAACTAAGTCTATGAGTGCCACTCGATTTGTTGATAGGAAAATTTTGCGCACTTTGAAGATAGACGACATTATGTATGGCATGTTTAATGAGATAGGGTTACAGGGTCTTTTCACGCTCCACGAGTTATCTTACCCTGCTTTAACTCTCGAATTTCTGAGCTCATTTACTTACCTTCCCAGTGATCATCTAATCAAATTTCGTTTGCTTAATGTTGAACGGTCTTTAACCTTTGACCGTCTGTCTGAAATATTGGGAATAGATAAGCATATTGACGGGGACTTGTATGGTGTTGGTGGGTTGTCCGCTGTTCGTTATTTCCCATTATTTACCGGTTATGCGGATGCCGACGTCAGTGCTATGGCTTTGTTGGACGTCCAACACGTTTGTCTTCGTATGTTTTTGAGGTATTTGAGCTATTTGTTGTATGGCCGGACAGACAAGAGCAAGACCTCAACTATTGAGGTCCTCATCCTTGCTAGTTACTTGAATCCTTATAGGGAGGAGACATTCCAGTTCTCTCCCCCCGCTCTTGTGTGTATTGCTTTTGACCGGATGATTGGGAGGTATGGGAACCTTGACTGTGGTGCTCTTGTCACCAAGATTGCTAGGGCTGTTTGTGATTTTGAGGGTGATGACCCATATGAGCCCATGGCTGACTATGAGCCACTTGTTGATGATGACCACCTTCGTTATGACATTTCTTATCTTGATATCAAGAATGGGAAGGACCATTACTGGAGGGTCCGGGGTGAGTCTTACATGCTTCTTCCTTGCGCCGGTTTACCTGCTGTCGACCCCCTCGAGGAGAGTACGGCTGTGGAGCGACCCCCACCCGTTACTTATCTGATTCCTGAGGACCTTCTGGTTACTTTTCCTGGGTCTAGTACTACTACCACTACCGGCGGGCGCCGGAGACGTCGTGCACCCACTACCCATCTGCCAGGCTCTTTCCAGCCTGCTCCTCCTCCACCTCCTTCAGCCTATCCCACTTCAGGCTATGCTCCAGGTTACCATTTTGATCCCATTATTGAACGGGAGGTGAGGATGCATACGGGCATCAACACTGCTTTGACAGAGAGAAGGATGTGGGAACAGATGGAGGCTATGTCTTTAGCTTCCGGGGGGCAGTATCGCGGTGTGTCACCTTCTTATTACACCACTCCTGGTGACGATAGCCGTGTGTTCCATCTTTACGGAGTGACTCCTACGGAGTTTGGACAGTTTAGCACCGAGTACGGTGCGTTAGGCCGTCCCTTCTACACTCCAGTCCGCCCCCCTCAGCCTACTTCTGTTTTTGCGGAGGACACCGGTATCCCTTGCTCCCAGAGAGGCCCGTTTGGCCAGTTTAGTGCTTCTACTTCCACTACTGCTGCTACTGGAGGCACTCGTGGTCGAGGCCGTGTTAGGAGACCCACCCGTGGTAGAGGTCGTGGCCGCAGTGTCGTTCCTGATCCTGGGTTGATGTCCCTTTATGCTGAGATTGATGGTTTTGATGATACTGCTGATGACGCCCAGTAGTGACAGCTGGTCACTACATCCCTCTCTTTCCAGCTGGTTTGGGGGACGCTACTGCATTACAGCTGGTATTATCTTTCTTTTTGTTTTTATTGCATTTCCTTTTTACCCTCTTCCCTTTGTTAGTGGTGTCCTATAGGTTGCTGGATTTCTGTGTGACTGCTGTGCTGTAGGCGTCACAATGAGGACACTGCGACATTTAGGTTTGGGGGAGTGTGTTTATTTCTGTTGTGTGCTTTTATTTATTGTTGTGTGAAAAATCAAAAATTCAAAAAAAATTGAAAAAAAAAATTATAAAATACAAAAACATGTTTTTATTTACTTTTGTTTATTTTGAGTCGAGTCTTGGTGAATTGTATAGCAATGATGATAACTTGCTTTGTCTTTGCATTTGAGTCTCATTTAGTTGTTCATGTACATTGTTTTGACCTGTTAGCTATGATAAACAAAGCTCTTTACTCAAGTCTTGACCGTCACAATATGCCTTATGCCGAGTAGACTTGACTTTATTTTGTTGGTAAACAACTTAAATTTCTGAGGTCTTTAGAGCTTCCTAGGCCGGGAACATTAATAAACCGGTCTCATTGTTATTTAGGCTGATGAGTGTGGTCTCCTTGTGGTATATGTAATATCAAACTGCATAAGTGTGACATTAGTTTCTTAGCTTTTGCGCGTTCATTTGATTAAGTACATGTGGATAGGCGATTCTTATCGTTCAAATAAGCCTTACATTACCCAGTTTTGTTAGCCCGTTTGAACCATGTAGCCATTTTATATCCTATTTCTTAGCTACATTCTAGAATTTGCCTACCTTTTTGGGACAATCGCAGTTGTTTGAGCCTTATTGTTATAGCTACTTTGGTTGGGTTGGGACTTTTATTGTCATGTGGGTAGTAGCTATCTTTTTGTAACAATTGTGTGACCTCTTATGTTGAAAAAGAAGTATTGTGAAGCAAAAGAAAAGAAAAAAAAAAGAAAAAAAAAGGGCTTCGAAAAAAGAGTTCAGAAGAAAGCAAAAAAAAGAGAAAGAAAAGAGAAGGAAAAAGAAAATATGAATAATGTTTGCTTCATTGATTTATGTTAGGAGGTCGTGTGTGGTAATTTCTGGAGTCTAATGCACATTTGGAGAGCTTCTTCATTTCTCTCATATGTTGTCAAAGTTGAGATTATTTCTCCAGTTAGATGATTGTTTTATTATTTATTAGATTTGGCTATTGGTCTAGCGCTGCGACTACCGTCTGAGCCTCACATTACCCATACGTGCTTTTGCACAAGCCACTTCTATACCCATGCCACTTTACCACCATTCTGTCCTTGATACAGGTACTTGGTCTATTTCGTGAATGCGTATTAGTTGGAGAATCTCTTATCACATTAGATTGCATGCATATCTCATAAGTTGAGTGAGAGTCTTATTTCTTTCTATCTTACATATATATCACTCATTATGAGTGCATGAGTGAAACCGCGAGAATCCAACAGAATTGTCTTGCAAGGTTGAAAAGTATTCGGCTGAGTCTCGGTATCATGTCACATCTTGAGTAAGAGCTGCGTGAGTCTATTACCCGTGCTTTTGAATTTGTTTTATTAGCACAACTTCGGCCATTACTTTGTTATAGATATGGATAGCTGAGACTTGTATGTGCCTAGACATTTGCTCTGAGTTATTCATTCACCATATGTTTATTGTCCTTTGTTTTGGCCTGATTGCTTTGCTTGAGGACAAGCAAAAGTTTGGTTTGGGGGAGTTTGATGTATCACTTTCATATATACTTTTATAGCTCCCTTTATACCATATTTCATACCGTTTCGTGCCTATTATATCATTTATATGCTTTATTTCAATGAATTATCGATACTGCCGCTATTTTGTGTTTTGATGCAGAAATGACTCAATACGAGTATGATCAAGCTAAGATTAGCATGGCGGTGACGGCACAGAAGAATACCCGAAGCATGGCACGGGAAACGAGGAAGTACGAAGACTAGAAGTGAAAGAAGCGAAGAAACCGTCTGTGAAGCAGGTTCCTCGATCGAGTCACCACTGACTCGATCGAGCAGCTGTCCTCGATCGAGTCACCTCTGACTCGATCGATGATCCTCTCTGGCAGACTAATTTCCGGAATTTCCTAAAAGGATTATCTTTTGTTATAAATTAGAAACTCGTGTTTTATTGTGAGACTAAGTTATATTTTGCTTGGATACTGCTGGAAAACTCTCTTAGAACCCTAATCTTTCCCTTATATGGTACTAATCTTTCCTCATTAATTAATCATTATTGTTTTATGCTTTCAATCATGTTTTCATCTTTAATCATATTTGTTGTTGTTATTATAATTATGAGTAGCTAATCCCCTCATCTAGGAAGAAGGGGATCTAGGTTAATTAAAAGGGAAACTCAATTAGTTGCTATTGATATCATTAAAGTTGTTGTTTGATTATTGTAATTCTTCTAGTTAATCAACTTGAGGCCTGAGTTATTAATTAGTGTAGCGAATCGATCCTATCGCCGACCGGGTTAGAATTGATATAGGCTTCGATAATCAAATAGAGAGTATCTAATCATAGCGACCGCATGTTAGAATCAATCTAAAGGGCATAATGGAGTCGACCGATCTTATGACCTTAAACAACTTGATAGATTTAGTAATTGATTGATAATCCTCGACTGATTGACCTAGTGAACCTAATTCCTAGACTTTTAATAATATCGTTAAACCTTCATTTAATTAATTGCAGTTAGTTTAATAGAATCAAAACAAACAAACCTCCAGAAATCGGTTTCTTCTAGACAGCTTAAATACTCTTAGACTTAGCTTTTACCGCCTCCCTGTGGATTCGATACCTGTCTTATCACTAGCTATTCTTGTTAGTCCTGAGATAGTTTTACTTTGGGTTGGTAATACGACTTTAGCCACATCAGCGGCCGAGTGGCCCACCACCTTTCGAAGACCTCCACAAGCTCGGAGTTCCGGAAAACATTCTCTTGGACAAGAGTATCTTGAGCGGGCACCTTTTGTTGACTCCCCATTTGCCTCATGAGCCTTTCGGGATAAATGAAGGAAGCAACCTTCAAACCCACCACCATCAAAGAACAAGGACTAGCACCCAAAGCGGGCAACCCCGTGAAGGACCTCAAGTGCCACCACGGCACCACCCAACGGATATGAGGACCACCCTCCTCCGCCAATCTTGCGGCCCAATAGGCGTCGGTGGAAGCAAAACTATCCGGGTACAACTTCTTCCTCTTAGTAAGGTGACGGAAGGAATAAGAAGACGAATCAACCGGAGGCTCTACATACCTTAGCCCCTCCAAGAGCCACACTTGAAGGATCCTCGGAGATCCGAAAGAGGGAGCTTCTCCACAAGAGCCTTCCTTGTCCAGGGCTTGGATGATCTCTCCATGCACCAACCACGATGGATCTCTACCATGCTCCATTTGCTCAATCACATGAATGAGGGTCATGCTACCATAACATTTTGGCCCCTCCTTCTTCAAGACATCATCAAAGAGGTACACATGGACAAGGCAAAATGCAAGAGCCCTTCTCCCAGCCAACTCCGAGACATTAGCATCTAATCGGTTTGAAAAGATGTTGATAAGAGCCAACATGTCCACACCATGTGGAGCAAGAAGAAAGTTGATTTGGTTTGTTAACAAGCCCAACATGGAACGAAATTTCTCCTTATAGCACAACCGAGTCAGAGGAAGCACCGGAACACAACCCGGCCACCCACCAATGGCTCCAACTTCTTCGGCAAGAGGACAAATCTCACCTTTCGGGAAAACGAAAACATGGTGTTTCGAATCCCAAAACCGAGAACATGCTTCAAGAAATGAAGGTTGCACCTTAACTTGACGAAGCACCAACAATTGACCAACTCCCATGCAAACGAGTTGATACTTTTCGGGAGGCGACAAATCCTGGCACCATTGTCGCAACACGTTCTCAAAAGTGTCCATGAAATATTTTTGTGGAAGAAGAAGAGGTTTTGTAGAGATGATTTTGTGTTTCGGATGATGAAACAATGAAGCGCAAACATCATTATTTATACAAAAATGACCAGCACATTTTTCAGAAAAAGGGGAGGCCCGGCTTCCATCCCTAGGCTGCTCGCGCCTCTTTGAGGCTTCCCCAGGGTTCCCGTTGTTGACTTGTCTCTTTCAACTTGTGTTTCCTTCTGACACCTCAAACCTCCAGCCAGGAAGCTCGTACCTCTTCGGGATGATTCAGGATATTTTGTGTTTTCTCACACTCACATCCCCTTGCTTTCGCGTTTTACGAAACCCGACATGGTTTCCATGACGCAGCTTTAAACATACGTATTTTTCTTTGTTTTTTTAAGGGGGGAAGGGCTAGTCATCCCGATCCTCGACGGATCGTTTCCATGTCAGTCGAAAATCCTAAAATTTTTCGCTTTTTCGCAATTTTCCATCAAATCAAAATCGAAAATTGATAACACGACATCAATTTTCATCAAAATTCAAGCACTCACAAATTCGAGTCTTGACCTCAAAAATCAAAAATCAAATATACTCGCAAAAATCGTTTTCTAAAATTCATCCTGACATTTTGAGTTTGAATTATTCGAGTCACAAATCAATAGTTTCGATGCAATTTAATTCACGACACGAGTTAATTGCTCAAATTTTCAAATCATATTCCTTTTGGGAGTCCAAACGTGACGACTTGTCGCAGTAATTTTCAAAATTCATTTCTTTTTTCAAAATTTCAATTTTAACTTCAAGTCATCTTGGTTGATTTTGGTTTTCGATCAAATGCTTAACGTGTTTTCAATCAAATGCTTTTATGTATTTGCATTTTTGCATATGTGCTATCTGTTGCCTGTTTTTCTACACTAACGATGCAGGAACCAGTGCGAGGCAAAAAGGAGAATCAACAGCCGACATCGCTCCTCCGAAACACAACACAAAAAGCCAAAAATCACAAAATGAGTTACAATCCAAAAACACATATATACAAACCGCCTCACGCAAAATACACCGGTACGCGTTTGATATGGACAACTGACCATACAAACAGGGTCCAGTACAGACATCTATCATACAGACACTGGCCTAAGACAACGAACCGGGGGCTATCCGCCACCTACCGAACTGAGCACTCTCTATCCTCTCAAACAGAAAAGAAAGGGAGCAACACAGGAGACAGAGGAGCAGCAACGGAAGCAGAGGTGGTTACCATGACGGTAATACCTCGTTCCTGCTCCACGACAAAAAGAAAAATGGTGCCTGGCAGATTTTGGACGACGTGATAATCGAGACTCGTAGCTCAGCGCGCTACCCCGACGTTGGCCTCCAATCGTCAGAATTCGAGGGTGAAAAGGGATCAGGACAACGGATACTACCCCGATGTTGAACCCCACTCAGCTGAATTCAACTGCGATCAAAATCAACCACACGGGATAACACACTCGTACTGAACCGCACTCATCGGACGTCCGGACCTCCGCAGGCAACGACCAACGATCGATACCCGATCATTGGCCGGGCAAAGGCCGCCAGGCAGAGACACAACCAAGCCTGTAACAAAAAACAATCGTCTCTCCCCCTCCAGGATCGTATTTCTCCTCCAAAACTTCAACAAGGGACCCCATAGGTCCCAAACGATACCTTGTGATCAAAAGAACAAACACAAAAAACGTCAGCCGAAATTTCGGCATTACGACGGCATGAAATGGATAAATCCAAACAAAAAACACAACCTGCAATACAAAACAAGGGCAATCCCGCCCAAAATCCAACCAAACAAAACAATTCACAAAAAAAGACAAACAAACACAAAACGACTCGCCCATCTTTTCAAGCAAAAGACGAGTCAAAACCATAAAAAAAAAAGGCATTCCGAGACCCATACAAGGTCCGCCTACAAACCAAAATACATTCCCGACACAATGGGGTATTTTTCTACGGCTCAAAAAGGCAATTCATACGCTAATTTGAGCCCAAACTGGTCAAAAATTCAAGAACGACCGCAAAAAGGCAGACGTGATTTTATCACACCAATGAGGTCCATTACAAGGCAAACTGACTCAATTCAAGCTCAAACAGACGCTTATTTTGTCAGACATAAGACCGTCACAAAAGGCAAAAATCCAATTTTGCCCACAATACCCAACAAAGGTCCATAAATGGCGAATACGGGTTTTCCCAACTACAATGCAACCTAGTGGGACCCACTATCCAAGCAAATAAACTTGACATTGTGAAATGAGACGGTTTCTCGCCTCACTCACGTTTTTCGAGCATAGGGAGCCGGAACGGGGACCAAAATGCGAACTAAAAGCACCCCTATACTCCTAAACAGGTTTCTAACCTAATGCAAGCATCAATTTCACTCGAAATGGGCTCAATCAAAAACGCCCAATTCGATTTTTTAGGGTAAAATTCCGCCCTAATTCAATCAAGCTAAAGATCAATAAATTTAAATGGATTCAAGAGGAAATACATACCTTGAGATGACATTGTTGATGATGGCACGAATTCAAGCGAGCTAGAAGGTCCAACAATGGCGATTTTGGCTTGTTTTGTCGAAATATGAAGAAGACGAAATGATGAATGAGATGCAGTCCAACCTCACGTCTTTTTACAGAAAAAAGGGAAGCCCCTTTGATTCGCAAGATGGCTCGTGCCTCAATTAGGTGTCCACTTGCTTTTTCAGCGAATTTTGGGCTTTAGCCCAATTTTCACATAACAAAATTCGGATTTTCATTGACGATATCAAAAGTCGTCATTTTCTCACAGACAAAAACAAATAGTGAAAATTTAAATTCGCTATTTTCAAAAATTTCAAACAAACGGCGATCAAAACCGCCAACTTCAAAAATAATAGTGAAATAAAATTCACTATTTTCCTTCGAAAATTCAAAAATAATAGCGAAAATTCAAATTTGCTATTCCTTCAAATTTCAAGCGACGACAATTAAAACCGTCATTTTCAAAATAATGGTGGGAAATTGAATTCCACTATATTCACCACACATGTCAACGGCGGCACATAAACCGTCACTTCAATTGATAATGAAGATTCCAAATTCACTATTTCCTTCAAATGTCAACGGCGGCACATAAACCGTCACTTCAATTAATAGTAAAGATTCCAAATTCGCCATTTCCATCAAATATCAACGGCGGCATATAAACCGTCACTTCAAACGTAATAGCAGATTTAAAATTTGCTATTTTCCTTCAAAATTCAAGCGAACGGCGATCCAAACCGCCACTCCAAATTCGAAGAAGAACGACAAATGGTGAAGATTCCCAATTCACTATTCCTTCCAATACCAGCAGGGGGCTTCCTCGTGGAACCCGCTCATTTCAAAAACAGTGATAATGAAAATTCAAATTCGCTATTTCCACAGCGGCATCATGAGTTCGCTACTTTCAAAACAATCCCACTTAACGCGGCTATTCCCATGGTCCATTAATCGACCGCCTCTTGGCTGGCGAGCCTTTGTCCGCAAACATTCAAGGACAGATCCCGAAGATGCCTCGGGTACATTTCCTTACCACAGCTGGCGAGCCTTTGTCCGCAAACATTCAAGGACAGATCCCGAAGATGGCTCGGGTACATTTCCTTACCACAGCTGGCGAGCCTTTGTCCGCAAACATTCAAGGACAGATCCCGAAGATGGCTCGGGTACATTTCCTTACCACAGCTGGCGAGCCTTTGTCCGCAAACATTCAAGGACAGATCCCGAAGACGGCTCGGGTACATTTCCTTACCACAGCTGGCGAGCCTTTGTCCGCAAACATTCAAGGACAGATCCCGAAGATGCCTCGGGTACATTTCTTTGTCATGGTTGGCAAGCCTTTGTCCGCAAACATCCAAGGACAGATCCCGAAGATGCCTCGGGTACATTTCCTTGTCATGGCTGACGAGCCTTTGTCTGCAAACAGTCAAGGACAGATCCCGAAGATGCCTCGGGTACATTTCCTTGTCATGACTGGCGAGCCTTTGTCCGCAAACATCCAAGGAAAGATCCCGAAGATTCCTCGGGTACATTTCCTTACCACAGCTGGCGAGCCTTTGTTCGCAAACATTCAAGGTCAGATCCCGAAGATGCCTCGGGTACATTTCCTTACCACAGCTGTGAGTCTTTGTCCACAAACACGCAAGGACATATCCGAAGATGCCTCAGGTATGACTCCTTCTTATGGCTGGCGAGCCTTTGTACGTAATCTAACGGACATTAAACGACCCGCATAGATAGTGGACATACTCTAAACTGTTCCCGACGATAGGTCCTTGGCTCGTACCGTCGAGTCGCCTCGGCGTCCCCCTTCCCGACGGCCGGTCCTTGGCCCGAATCCTTTCGAGCCGTCTCGACGTCGCTTGGGTCTTCAGGTTGTAATCTTCGATTGACCTGGGGGCTCTACTTTGACTTTCGCCCTGTCCAAGCCTCAGTCAAAGTGGGGGCTCAGAGATACCCGATATATCGAGACTCCAACAAAAACCCGATGATTATCGGACTATAACATGTTTTGGAATCGCGGCGTTTGATCGACAGTTTGTGTACAACTTTACGTCGGAAAACTTAAAACGATTTCGAAATAAAACATTTCAAAACATTTCAAAAATACCTAGAGTGTTTAATGCACGACGACGGGGTCGCAATAAAACTAACTAGAGTCAAAACCGACACCGGACAAAAAACTGACTCAAAAATTCAAATCCCGACTCCAACAACGAGTCAAACCGAGTCAGCCACCAAAAACAAAACATTCATGTTGGTCAAGTACCAAACATGTGACTACAAAACCTAGGATAGAACAAATTATGATTGCGTTTGTTGTGAAAGTGACAACACAACTCGAAGAACCGCGACGGGGCTTGCGCCTCTTTGAGCAGCCCAAGTGGTCACGTCGCTCAAAACTCACACAACCACTCGTTCTCCAATAAATACCACTCAAATTCCACCCATTTGAGACTTACGCGAGTGTCCGCCCCCTCTTTTCTCCCTTAAAATTCTCGACTCGACATCTTAAGTCACAACCCGACGCGTATTACGACCTACCGATCGTAAATACAAGCCTTACACATTGTTTGGTACCGTCATTGTGCATTAAATCACTTGACCGACCACTTCGACAACTACACCATCACTAACATTAAAACACTCTTTTTACTTACCAAAACGGTTTTAAACCGAGTTTTTTCCGATCAAACGAGTTGTTACACTTATGTCGGTCACTCGCCATAACCAAACATGTAAGTATGAGGGTGTAAAAATCCTCTTTTATTATGTTCTCATTTGTTTCATGACTATAACATGCTAAAACGTGCATAACATGAACCAAAACTTGGAATAAACGAGCCAAAACTGAGTTTTGGTCTGAGGCAGAAGCCCCTTAGGTCGCCAGCTTACCCGCGCCTAAATGGGGTGTTCAGACCAGAGATCAACCGTGTTTGTTCTCGTCATTTCCCTTTAATTCATTTTCATATTTTTAATCGGTTTTTACCATTCCAAATACTTTCGAACCCTTTTTATTTTATTTCATTTGTTTTAACCATAAAACATTTTTCACCCTTGGTTCCTCATACCATGACGGTTAAATCCGTGTTTCGGTGATAATATTTGGTTAATGACATTTAAAAGATATTTTAAAACCTTTTATTTCATTTTTTTACATTTTTCAAACAAGCATATTAGTCCCCAACACAAAGTCATCCTTGGTTCTACATACCATGCCGGATTTTAACCCGGGTACGATGATGAGTATCGACTAATAACATTCAAATGGACTTAAAACGATTAGTCCATAATTATTTTCAAAACTATTCATGTCAAGTTTGTCAAGTCGAACCCGACACCGAATATTATCCCAAAAATGATGATTATTCGAGTCTAGTTCTTCAAATCAACAAATGCGGTCTAAACGACCCCTTCAAATCAAACCGGGTTCAAATACCCATTTTCAACACGTTTTATAACGTTTTCTGAAAGGTCAGAACACGACACATAAACTGTAACACCCCCATACTCCAAGTGCCTTACCAGGACCACTTAAGGCATGGAAGTGCTACCATCTCGGTTTCCCCAGGCAATCATAATCATAAGACAATAACGAAACATACTTAAAAGTAAATAATGTTTAAAGTGATTACATAGCAACTCCAAAACTGATAAAAAGAAATATAAGATTCTCAGACGGTCTACTGCTAAAACTATCAAACCTATAAAACATCGTCTGATACAGCGGAAGACTTTTAACTGCCACGTGATGACTCATCCCAGCTATCCCATACGCGTCATATCATACCTTCTCAATAACTGCTCACCACCCCTGAATGGATCACCACAGTTTTTAAAACATTAAACGGGGTCAATACTAATCACACAATTTATATAACCAACAACACAGTAAACAAGCAGCTCAAACGGTCACACAAACAATCACACCCACTCCAATCAATCTCCGTCACCGACTGTCCACTGGACCAGCCCTGCCAGTGGGGGAGCGCAGCTGTTCCCAACTAAGCCCCGCTCATCATACCGAGCGATAACCCTGTCCCATTAATGTGCACACCCCCTTCCGTGGCGGGTTCCACAAAGGGCAAAACTAGGGCGTGAAGCCACTCCCGCAAGTGACCCCACTCAGCCGAGAACGCATCTCGAGAACCAGAGACAAACAATCACAATCACAACCGTCACAATACAATTGCTATATTATTCAATCAACCACAACACATCAACATCACATTATGGGACTAATACTGAGTAGGAAATCCTACCTGGAATGCAACACAAACATCAGACGATCTAGCAGCTGTCTCAAAACCTTTCCTCAACGAACCCTTCTCCTATACACATAATCACACAATCACTACCACATCAACATAAACATAGAAAACCCCCAATCCCAAAATTAGGGTTTAACGAAACTTAACGAAATACTATAAAATTGGTATGTAGATCTTACCCCTGACGCAAGGAACACTATGATGCAAAAAACGAGATGATCCGACACTCCTAGCTTTGGGGATTTGCCAACAACGCAACGAGAGATAACTACGTAACTCCTTTTTGTTTTGAAAGGTTTGGAAAGGATAAAAGTGATTAAAGGAACTGACGGAAACCTTTTATATTAAACTCGTGTTATTAGCAAAACCTGACAAAACAACCCCGTAAAACACACTTACTCGATCGAGTAACTGACGTACTCGATCGAGTGCTGCCTACTCGATCGAGTACCGAGGCTCCTCGATCGAGTACCCTACAGGTCAGAAACTATTTTAAACTGCAAACTACCCTTACTCGATAGAGTACCCAGGGACTCATAAAATCGTAGTATTACAGTCTTCCCTCCTTAAAAAGAACTTCGTCCCCGAAGTTCAACCCATACGTAAAAACAAACATACTAACTCGGTCAAGACGCAACAAAGCTACTAAGAACTCAAAACCAAAGCCCCAACTTATAAAACATAAAACCATGAACTCTTAACACCAACTCCACCAACTATTCCTACCTCCCCATTGTTGGAGCTTGTGTCCTCCACAAATTAGTGTGATAACATTTGTAAATCTCTTACAGGTTCACAAGGGTATACTTCGTATATTTAATCAGTTGATTAATGTTTACCTAATAACGGTTGGCTTGCTAGAAAGTTTGACGTTATTATCATACAGATGGCGGTGATCAACTAGTCCCTAAAGGTCACACCTATAGGACGTGTTTGAGAAATGTGGTTATAGAAATATAATTACATTGATGCCCAAAATGACTAAAAAGTTAGTCAATGTGTTGATGAGATAATTATTTAATGAAAATTAAATAATATTAAGATTAGACGAATTAACTGTCAATTCGTAAATTAAATATAATAAGTTATATTTAATTAAATATATATATGGATAGTTTGGGACGAATTAATCTGTTAATTCGTAATTAAATATAATCAGTTGTATTTAATATCAACAAGTTGAATGTGTCATAGTGGTAATAGTGAGGGTACACATACCAAGAGGTCATGGGTTCGATCCTCACTAGATGACAATTCAACACATATTATATATTTTTGGAAAGACCAAAAATAAGGAAATTTTATTCCTTAATTCGGTCAACAGTGGCCGAATATTAGGAGAGTAATATCTTTCCTAATTAATTTGGTAATTCGGTCTATATAAAAGAAAGGGAGAGAATTATTTCTACCCTAATGCTTTTTCTTGACCTAGCCTCCTCTTTCTCATCATAAGAACACAAAGACAATAAAATTTTACAGAAAATTTTAGATTGATTTCTAGCATAATCAAAGGGCATATCTCAGATCGTCTTGGGTGCAACTAATAGGCGAATATCAATTTTGATATTGTTCTTAGGCCAATTTTGCTAGGACCTGAGGTTAATTCTAAATCCTTTTACTTTTGTTTATGTATTTTATTTTATGACCTTAGATCATCTTTATTAAATCGTTATAATCCTTCTAGTTTAAGGGAAGTATACAGATTTATTTCCCACAAGTGGTATCAGAGCACTAGGCTACGATTTTAATCTTGATGATTTTCATAAAAATTGTTTGTAAACAATAACCTGATTTTCGAAAAAAAATTAGGGTTTCGTTTATTTTCGGCTTGATTTTTTTTTGGCCGAGGTCTATGTTTCGGCCTGTTTTTTTTTTCTTTCTCCTTCTTTCGTTTTTTCTTTTGTTTGATGATATATAACCAATTTCTATAGATCATATCATTGTTTTAATCGGTTAAAATTATCATATGAAGAATTTGGTAGATTTTGATTTAATGCAGATTAAGTTAAATTACATATAGTATCATCATGTCATTGATATAAGAATTCGTTTTTGCTATATAGTTTTAGCATATACGATTAATCATGTTTGTTAATGTATTTGCTAAATCATGTCCTAATAGCAACTTAAACTCTTTCATCATATCTTTGAATTAGGGCATAAGTGTCGCAAAAGGAAAAAAAAAAAAAGAGCAAGGGCGTTTTTTAGGGTTTACCGTATAAAAAAAAAAAGTTGTTTTGTTTTTTTTTTTTGTAAACCGAGAGAGAAAAAAAAATAGGAAATTTTTTTATTTGCCTTTTTTTGCCGAAAAAAAATTATGGAATGTTTTTCTTGTTTTTCTTATTTACCAAATTAAAATAGGAAAAAGGTTTTTTTTTTAAAATATTCAGCCGTGCAGCTGAAAAATATATGAAAAAAAAAAAAAAAAAAATTCTGTTTTTTTTTTTTTTTGCCGTGACCAATTTAAAAAAATTGGATTTTGTTTTTTATTTTTATTTTGGCCAATTAGTTATTGTGAATCGGTTCACAATTTAATGATACCGAGTTATTTTAAAGCAGTTTAAAATTTTGACGGATAGAATTCATATTACAAGTTTAATATGGATTAAGTATGAATTAATGTGATTAAATTGCGGAATTGTCACTTAATTTAATTTAAATAGGTGGTTTGGATAAATTAATCAACATAATTAATGTATTGTATTATGTATGTTTAATTTATTTATTTTTTGTTTTTTTTTGGTAAAATGTAAGTGTATATTAATAAAAGGATATCATAGTACAAGAGTCATATAGATTATTACAAAAGAGTCATGCTATGTAACCAATCAACATCATCTTGTTTCACCATTGATAAGTCCCTACTCCTTATTCTAGCTCTAGTTTTCTGCATAATCAGAGAGCTAAGTTTATCAGGTCTGAGCACCTGCATATCCACCCTGCATCTATTCCTTTGCTGTCATAGCTGATATACCAGACACACAAGCAAAGCATACAAAACTCTTTTCTGGACTTGAGAACCAGAATGCTGCATACACCTTTCCAGGATATCATGAGTAGCTAGAATTCCTCCCATCACCTGATTTAAAGCATGGAGAACTCTTCTGCTATAAGGACAGTCAAAAAACAAGTGCTCCTGAGTTTCGATACCTAGCCCACACAGCATACAATCTGCATCATCAGTAACACCAAATTGCAGAAGCTTATTTTTTGTTTTCAGAGCATCATGAGCCCATATCCACCCCAGGAAGCTATACTTTGGCGTGTTCCAGGAAGCTATGTTTAATTTATTTTAGTTAATGCTTTTATTTTTGTTGAATGAATCGAATGAATGAATTTTATTTACGTATTTAATTTTTGCAATCAGTTGTATTATGTAATACTTAGTGTGGCCTTAGTCAATCATGTTTTCGTAATGAAGGAAACATGATTTTTATGTAATTATGAGATCTCGAATCTCCTTTATTTTAGTTTTGGGTTTTTGAAATTAGAATGTAATTAATAGGTCAATTATGAATTTTATTTATTGTAATTTCAAAGAAGACTAAAAAGATGAAGATTCAAGCTCACTCCCGCTACATGGATCAAGATGGAACATCAAGACAAGCTTCTCGGGTCCAAGGATGGATTCCAAACTTGTATTTATTGTTCATTTTGATAGGATAGGCCACACTAGGACTTTTACTGTTTTTTTACGTTTTTCATTTTATTGTTTTTCATTCACATGCTAGTAATTACATCATATTCCGCCTAAAACCAAACCACCTACTACTACAATGCATGAAAATTGACTCATATAGTTGTATGTTAGTTTTCATGGACATGCAGATGTCACAGTCTATAAGCCATCACTTTAGTTTAAATCATTCTCGCATGCTAGATTATAGTTCACTTAAAATGAATTAAAAATAGTTGATGGGATCTTCCTCTAAAAACGGAAATTGAGATTAGTCTTTATAAGGGCAAACATTTATGAGTCCCTTCTTCGTCGGTAGGCCTAATATGACCCCTTCTACGTTGGGTAAGTAGTTGTGTTGACTTAGTTTACCTCAACATCATAGTCCGAAGAGTTTCTCGTGATTATGATGGACTAAAGATAGAATTTACAGAAATTTATCGACCAGGAATTCTAACGGTAGAATTAGCTAACAGGTTAGCTTATCAATTTACAGAGAATTGAGTTTTGGGGTCATTTATATAATTCTTGAGGGAGGTCAATTGTATAAATGTTTTTGAGTCTTCGCGTTATGACATTAGTTCATTAGACTTAAAATAAAAACGATGCATGCTTATTATTTTATTCTTCTTTCGCAGTGTAGAACACGCTAATTATCAATAATACTGTTACAACAAATGGCTGGAAATAACGCAATCCCAATGCCTAGTGCCACACTAGATCGTTCATACTGGCTAAAAGTATTCATGGACCAAATGAATCAGTCCACGCGATCAAGAATGATGGGTCCAACTTTGCGGATCGGGAGGCGGCACTACGGAATGCCGCCATTGCTTGACGGTCGGCTCGGGTATTTAATCGAGCCAATACTTTGGTCAACCCAGGCCCAAATGCAGGAGCCAACGAGTCACTCGCTTATAGTGATTTCGTTATGGAAGCGGGTGCGATAAAGAACGTACTCATCTTTGCAATGGAAACCAATTTGCAGAGACGCTTCATTGCCCAAGGTGCAAACAAGATTTTCACCACGCTCACTAATGAGTTCTCAAAGGCACCGAGAATCATCACATATGAGCATACCTGTCGCTTCTTTGATGCGAAACTCCAGAAGGGCCAACCGGTTAGCCCACACATTCTTCACATGATTGAGAATGTCGAGAAACTGGAGTCACTGAATTGTAGAATCAGTGAGAGCATTGTCATTGACCGAATGCTTCATTCTCTTCACGATGGTTTTGCCCTTTTCAGGGCGAACTACTACATGAATGACTTGAAAAATAGTCCTCATGAGCTACACTCCCTTCTCGTACAGACCGAGAAGGATATGAAATTGAGTGGGAGCATGAAGTAGGATGTTCTCACGATTCACAACAAGAGTAAAGGTAAGGGCAAGGCTCATGGTGACCTAGCTGTAGGTAAGCCAAAGTTTAAGAAGCCAGGAAACGGTAAGAGTGCGCCTGGTGAGACTAGTGGCTCACAGGGCAAGACAAAGAGCAAGGGCGGTGACATAGAGTGCCACCATTGTCACAAGACTGGACATTGGAGGAGGAACTGTCCCGTCTACCGTGAGGACATCAAGGCGGCCGTCGTTCTGTTGGTATGTCATCTTTTATTCATATGATTGAGAATAACCATGCAAGTTTCGGAACTTGGGTACTAGATACTGGTTGTGGTTCTCATCTGTGTAATCATTTGCAGGGCCTAAAGAACATCATACATCTCGAAAAAGGTGATGTGGACCTGCGAGTCGGGAATGGAGCACGAGTAGTCACCTCGAAGGGAACATATGTAATCCAACTCCCTAGTGGTTTTGAGTTATCTTTAAATAACTGTTACTATGTACCCAGTTTATCTAAGAACATTATTTCTGTTTCCGTACTTGCTAACGACGGTTTTACATTTTCAATAAAGGATAATAGTTGTATTTTCTCTTTTAATGAAATGATTTATGGCAAAGCAGTTTCCATGAATGGAATTTATATCTTAGATCAAACCACGGAAGTATTACACATGAATAATAAGAAATTAAAGGTTGATGACAAAGATCAAACCTATCTATGGCATTGTCGAATGGGACACATAAATGAGAAACGCGTAAAGAAACTCGTCGATAATGGGACTATTCCCTCATTCGGATTTTCTGCATATGGCACGTGTGAATCATGTCTCATTAGCAAGATGACTCAAATTTCCTTCAAAGGTGTTGGAATGCGCGCTAGTGACCTATTAGGACTCATAAATACAGACGTATGTGGACCTATGTCAATTACCGCTAGAGATGGCTATAGATATTTTATCACTTTCACGAACGATTTGAGTAGATACGGATATGTCTACTTAATGAAGCATAAAAGTGAGTCCTTTGAGAAATTCAAGGAATAGCAGAATAGGGTACAGAACCAACTGGGTAGAAAGATTAAAGCACTCCGTTCAGATCGTGGTGGCGAATATCTTTCAAATGAGTTTGATCAACACCTGAAAGACTGTGGAATCGCTCTACAGTTAACTCCACATGGAACACCTCAATTAAATGGTGTGTTCGAACGGAGAAATCGAACCTTACTTGATATGGTTCGATCCATGATGAGTCACACCGTAGTGCCTGATTCATTATGGGGTTATGCTCTTTTGTCAGCTGCTCTTATACTTAACCGAAGTCCGTCTAAAGCTATCGACAAGACTCCATATGAAATGTGGAAGGGAACGGTACCTAACTTGTCCTTTATTCGGGTTTGGGGCTGCGAGGCTTATGTCAAGTGGAGACACGAGGATAAGCTCGGCCCGCGATCGGTCAAGACATACTTTATAGGTTATCCAAAAGGAACATTTGTTCATTACTTCTATTCGCCTACCGAACATCGAGTATTTGTTGCGGCTAGTGCGACGTTCTTAGAGAAAGAATTTCTCGAGAACAAGTCGAGTAATATAACCTTCGAGCTGTCGGAGATTCCAGAACCAACAACCGAGGAAGAGATGGAGGAAGCTGTACCTCCAACTGATGATACGGTTAATATTCCTGAGGAACCTAGGAGGTCGGGTAGAGACTCTCATCCTCCGTACAGATACATTGGTATGGTCGAGGAGAATGATGTTTTACTTCTAGAAATTAATGAACCCGCAACCTATAAAGGTGTTATGGCCTGTTCTGACTCAAAGCTATGGCTCGAAGTCATGCAATCCGAGATGGACTCCATGTGTGAGAATAACGTATGGGATCTAGTTGATTTACCTAATAAGGTAAAACCTCTACAGTGCAAATGGCTTTACAAAATAAAGCGTTCTGTAGACGCGCAACCAGATATCTATAAGGCACGACTTGTGGCAAAAGGTTTCACTCAAGTGCAAGGATTGCATTATGATGAGATTTTTGCACCTGTAGTCATGCTACATTCCATTCGGATAATCTTAGCGATTGCCGCATTTCATGATTATGAGATTTGGCAAATGGATGTGAAAACCGTCTTCTTAAACGGTTATTTGGAGGAAGAGTTGTACATGGTGCAACCCGAAGGTTTCATAGATCCTAAACATCCTAAGAAGGTATGCAAGCTTAAGCGTTCAATTTATGGACTTAAGCAAGCTTCTCGGAGTTGGAATCATCGTTTCGACCAAGTGATAAAAGAGTATGGTTTCAATCGATCGGTCGAAGAACCATGCCTATATATCAAGTCGAGTGGGAGCAAGATTGTATTCTTGATATTGTATGTCGATGACATACTCTTGATTGGGAATGACATTCCTCTCCTATCTTCGGTTAAAGAATGGTTGAAGAACCATTTCCAGATGAAAGATCTGAGTAAGGCACAGCGTATTTTGGGAATCCGTATCTACCGAGATAGATCACGACGGACGTTATCACTTAGTCAGGAGTCTTATTTGGATAAGGTTCTTGAGAGGTTCAGCATGACCAACTCCAAGAAGGGGAACCTTCCTATGACGACTGGGATGCAGTTGAGCAAGTCTCAGTCACCCACGACGCCTGAAGGGGTTGAACGAATGAGCCGTGTTCCTTATGCATCTGCAATAGGATCGATCATGTATGCCATGATATGCACACGTCCAGACGTGGCATATGCATTGAGTATGACGAGTCGGTACCAAAAGACTCCATGTGAAACACACTAGATAGCAGTCAAAAATATCCTCAAGTACCTACGGAGGACTAAGGATTGGGTATTGACTTATGGAGGCGATACTAAGCGATGCGCAACCGGTTACGCAGATGCTAGCTTCCAAACGGATCGAGATGATTCAAAATCTCAGTCCGGGTTCGTCTTCACTCTTAATGGTGCTGCGGTCAGCTGGAAGAGTTCCAAACAGAGTGTTGTAGCAGATTCTACTACTGAATCCGAGCACTATGCCGCTTCGGAGGCAGCAAAGGAAGCGATATGGATGCGTTAATTCTTACAAGGGCTATCAGTATTTCCTTGTTCGAATGACCCGATCACCATCTATTGTGACAATAGAGGTGCCATCTTCCAGGCTAAGGAGCCAAAGTCTAGCAACAAATCTAGACATGTACTTCGGAAGGCTCACCTGATCTGTGATTACGTGGAGCAAGAAGAGATAGTGATTGATAAGATTGCGACGGATGATAACATCGCAGATCCCCTCACTAAACCGTTGAATTATGCTAAGCATGTAGGGCATGTTAATTCCATGGGAATTAAATATGTTCCTAAGTTATAGTACATGATTATGGATTTGATACATTATCTTTTTCATATATTATTTATAACTTCATCGTTTTATATATATATTATTTTGTTTTTCATGTGGATTGTACTGACAACATTGAACGCCACAAAGTGAACTGAATTACATTATATTTGTTTTGGTTCGTAATCGCCAATGTGAGCTGATAACTCCGGCTATTATATTGTGCAGTCGATTGATGGTGGGTTCAACGAGCCATAAGTTAAACGGTTGACTAATCGATCACAGATACGAGATTATGACGATACCTCGTAGGACAAGTTTTTGTGACAACGTAATGGAGTCCTAAATGTTTTATAACATTCGGTGCCAGGTCATGGATAGGACATCCATTGTGTACCTAGAGTCGATTCTTTTGACTATCAACTGTCTCTTGAGTTTAAGGCAGTCTTTGGGTGACTTTTGTTTCTTTCTCACGGTCTACCGTAACTGGGGCTAAGTAGATTTTTTCTGGGTCATTTCATACTGTGCTTACGTCTGCAGGATTTGAGTTGAGGAAAATATCCATCCCTTATCAGGTATAGTTATTTCTCAGGGCCACTCAAGGAGTTGTAACTGAAATGCATGGCCATGCTCGAATGTTGATTCGTTTATCATTTAAGTTACTCTCTAGTCGGGAAAACCACTCTTGATAGTGATCGCTTGTAAAATACGACCTTTGTGAATTCGGATTTGCAAATTGTTTTACATTGAGTGGGAGAAATTTTAAAGGATAAGAGAATCGGTTATCGCACATACACTTGTGAGGACAAGTGGGAGTTTGTTGGAGTTTGTGTCCTCCACAAATTAGTGTGATAACATTTGTAAATCTCTTACAGGTTCACAAGGGTATACTTCGTATATTTAATCAGTTTATTAACGTTTACCTAATAACGGTTGGCTTGCTAGAAAGTTTGACGTTATTATCATACAGATGGCGGTGATCAATTGGTCCCTAAAGGTCACACCTATAGGACGTGTTTGAGAAATGTGGTTATATAAATATAATTACATTGATGCCCAAAATGACTAAAAAGTTGGTCAATGTGTTGATGAGATAATTATTTAGTGAAAATTAAATATATTAAGATTAGACGAATTAACTGTCAATTCGTAAATTAACTATAATAAGTTATATTTAATTAAATATATATAAGGATAGTTTGGGACGAATTAATCTGTTAATTCGTAACTAAATATAATAAGTTGTATTTAATATCAACAAGTTGAATGTGTCATAGTGGTAATAGTGAGGGTACACATACCAAGAGGTCATGGGTTCGATCCTCACTAGATGACAATTCAACACATATTATATATTTTTGGAAAGACCAAAAATAAGGAAATTTTATTCCTTAATTCGGTCAACATTGGCCGAACATTAGGAGAGTAATATCTTTCCTAATTAATTTGGTAATTCGGTCTATATAAAAGAAAGGGGGAGAATTATTTCTACCCTAATGCTTTTTCTTGACCTAGCCTCCTCTTTCTCATCACAAGAATACAAAGACAATAAAATTTTACAGAAAATTTTAGATTGATTTCTAGCATAATCAAAGGGCATATCTCAGATCGTCTTGGGTGCAACTAATAGGCAAATATCAATTTTGATATTGTTCTTAGGCCAATTTTGCTAGGACCTGAGGTTATTTCTAAATCCTTTTACTTTTGTTTATGTATTTTATTTTATGACCTTAGATCATCTTTATTATATCGTTATAATCCTTCTAGTTAATTTATTATTGTTGTGTGATATTAAACAAAACCCTAGAGAGAAAGAGATGAGCGACGACTGAAGAAGCTACGTAGGTTTTGAGTTTGAGTCCCATGCTCATGGCAAGGAAGTCAAATCTACAAAGACAAAGGGAGATGACTTTAAGAGGACGGAGCATCCCTGCATCACGATCGATACGTCCTCGGTTTGCACGTTCAAGAGACGGAAGAGAATAACACGAATGGAGAAGAGTTGGAACTGAACCAAAACCCTAATGAAAATTGTCATGGACCATCTGTTGATGGTGTTGAGGGGGAGAAGACCAAAAATATGAATGAACTGATTGGTATCCCTGAACTAGTTATTGAAAATGAGGATGAAGAAGAGTCTGAAAGAGAAGAGGATGATGATGAGGAGACTATAGTGTCTGAGACGCAGGAGAGAATTGAGGATGAAGAGAGGTTGGAAACAAAGAAGAGTATGGATGATGAGCAAAGTCCACGGACAGAGGAGACTGAAATATTACAGTTAGAGGAAGAAGATGTAGTGGAGGAGGTTGAGTACTGGAGTCAAGCCGTGGTATGTTTTATTCTCGGTGCTAACCCTCCATGGGAGATCATAGAGGGTTTTATCAGGCGTATATGGACGAAGTTCAATATTGATAAGATTTCTTTTATGCATAATGGGATCTTTTTAGTAAGGTTCAAGACAATGGAAATGAAGCATAAGGTGTTACAATCAGGTTAATACATGTTTAACAACAAGCCATTGATTGTCAAGGAGTGGGTGAAAGATTTGGAGATGAAAAAAGATGATGTGAAATCAGTACCAGCCTGGATCAGACTACATAGCCTTCCTCTGAAATTCTGGGGGAAGGGCTTACCTAAAATTGCAAGTCTAGTAGGCAAGTATGTCAAGAGTGATGGTGCCACAGAGGAGAGAACGAGGTTGGGTTATGCCAGGGTGATGGTAGAAATGGAGGTGGATCAAAAGTTGCCTGGGAAAGTTGAATTCAAAGATAAGAAGGGAACTGTGATTGGGGTGGAAGTGGAGTATGAATGGAAACCGATTAGGTGCATCAAGTGTAAGGGTATGGGACATGAACAGGAGCATTGTAAGCGAGGTGACCACAAGAAGCAAGGGGTTCAACACATTAAGAGAGTCTGGAAGCCTGTGATGCCAAAGCCAGCTGTGGAAGCAGCTCCCATACAGACTGGTGTTCAGACAGTGCAGTCACCTAAACCAGCTTCTAGGGAAGCAGGAGGCTTCATTACGCCTTCAAAGAGACTGTTCAAGATGCATAGACAGAAAAGGAGTGGTGGTGGTTATAGCACAGAAAACTTTGGAGCTTTTTCTTATAAGGAGACACTGGTGTCCCCAACTAAGAAGATTGTGTTAGCTCAAGGTACTTCCCCCTCACATATTTTTTCCAATGGATAGTTTAGGGTTTTGGAATGTGGGGGGCATGAATAGAGTAGGTAAACAGAAGCATATTAGTCAGTTTTTACAGAATAAAGATATAGGATTATTTGGTTTGCTGGAGACTAAAATTAAGAATAAAGCTTTCAATAAAGCTGTAAATAGTTTTAATAATGGTTGGAGCATTACTACTAATAATGGTTATCATAGTGGTGGACGAATTTGGATTCTTTGGAAGCCTGGGATGTTTAGGGTGCATGTGCTTGAATACAATGCTCAATTTATACATAAGAAGGTGGATGCTTTGATGTCTAGGAGTGTTTTCTTCTTGACTATGGTATATGCCTTCAATGGAATAAATGAGAGGGCTCCCTTGTGGGATCATTTGAGAAAGATTGCACAGCAGATAGTAGGACCTTGGGCCATTGCTGGAGACTTCAATTGTGTGCTTGCTGCTAATGAGAGGTTTGGAGGGGCTACTTCTTTGGCTGAGATGGAGCCTTTCAGGAAGTGTGTTGCTGAGTGTGAAGTTATTGACATTACTGCCGTAGGGTCTTTTTTCACTTGGAACAATAAACAACAGCCTGAGGAGAGGATTTACAGCAGATTGGATAGGTTTCTGGTTAACAAGGCTTGGTGTGATAGCTTGCCTGATATGTATGCTAACTTTTTGCCTGAGGGGATGATGGATCATACACCTTGTATAGTGAAGAGTACTAAGGTAGTGCAGGGCACTAGAAGCTTTAAATACTTCAACATGTGGGGAAAATCCAAGGAGTTCCTTCCCCTAGTGAATGAGCTGTGGGATTATAATATTGATGAGACTCCCCATTTTAAACTGGCCAAAAATCTTAAGAACCTTAAGCCAGGGTTAAAGAGACTGAATAGGGAGGGATTCAGTGACATTGAGAAGGCAACTAGTATCCTGGAGAAGCAGGTTGAGGAGATGCAAGTTCAATTGGGTGTTGATCCGTCTGATGTGAGCTTGATACATCAGGAGTGTGAGGCAAGTAAAAAGCTTAAGGAGTTGCAGAGTGCAAGGGATAGCTTCTTGTACCAGAAAGCCAAAGGTGAATGGCTTAAGGATGGTGATGCAAATACATCTTATTTCCATAGCATTATTAAGAAGAGGAGGAATAGGAATAAGATCTTTGTGATTGAGGATATGAATGGGAAGACTTGTGATACGAGTGATCAGGTACAATCAGCATTCCTGGACTACTATGAGCAGTTGTTGGGGACTAGTCAGGCTACTAAACTGGTTCATAGGAGAATTATAAGTCAGGGTAAGAAGTGCACCAGTGAGCATCATGCCCAACTGCTTAGACCTGTTACAGGAGAAGAAATAAAAGAAGCTATGTTTAGCATTCCTAACATCAAGGCCCCTGGCCCTGATGGCTACACTAGTGGTTTCTTCAAGGATGCATGGGGAGTAATTGGCAAAGAGGTGGTGGCTGCTGTAAGAGATTTCTTTATGAAAGGGAAGATGCTGAGACAGTTTAATGCTACAACTCTGACGCTCATTCCTAAATGTGACAGGCCTAAAGATGTAACTCAATTCCGTCCCATTGCTTGTTGCAATGTGGTTTACAAAGTCATCTCCAAGCTGCTGTGCTCTAGACTAGCTTTTGTTCTGCCTGATATTGTTCACACTAATCAAGGTGCATTCATACAGGAAAGGAGCATTCAGGAAAACATTCTAATCTGCCAGGATCTAATCAGACTGTATGAGAGACCATCTGTGACCCCTAGATGCATGTTAAAGATTGATTTGCAGAAGGTGTATGACACTGTTGAATGGAGCTTTGTAGATCAGCTGTTGAACTTGTTGGAGTTTCCTGAGAGCTTTAAGAGTAAAATCATGATGTGTATTATAACACCCTCTATTTCTTTGGCTCTTAATGGAGAAAATTTTGGGTATTTCCCTGCCAAGAGAGGGTTGAGGCAAGGAGACCCATTATCTCCTCTAATATTCACACTGTGCATGGACTACTTGACCAGAATGCTTATGTATGCTGCAGCCAAATACCAGTTCAAGTTCCATCCTTTATGCAAGCAGCTGAGAGTCATAAATTTAATGTTTGCAGATGATGTTTTTATGTTCAGTCATGGGGATGCTGAATCAATGATGCTTATGCTGAAATCATTCTCCTCTTTCTCAAAAGCTTCAGGGCTTAAAGTGAGTCCAAGTAAGTCAAATGTCTAATTTAATTGAGTGCATGAAGATCTCAAGAATGAATTCCTGAGTGTGTCTGGCTTTAAGGAGGGCAAGTTTCCTTTCACGTACCTAGGGATGCCCATTCAGACTACTAGGCTTAA
The DNA here is from genome assembly GCF_048544455.1 of Silene latifolia. Lineage (NCBI taxonomy): Eukaryota > Viridiplantae > Streptophyta > Magnoliopsida > Caryophyllales > Caryophyllaceae > Silene > Silene latifolia. The sequence continues at coordinate 96,513,980 of NC_133527.1, forward strand.
GAAGAAGGATTGTGAATGCTTGGTGGACAAGATTTGCAATAGAATACACAGTTATGGTGCAAGGAAGTTTTCGTATGCTGGAAGGCTAACCCTGGTTAAACATGTATTGAACACGTTGCATTCATATTGGGCTTCTGTTTTTGTTCTCCCTAAAGAAGTCATTTTGAGAATAGAAGCCATTTGCAGGAACTTTTTATGGGATGGCAGTGCAGATTATAGGCGCTCTCCTTTAGTTGCTTGGGATACAATTTGCAGACCAAAGCAAGAAGGGGGATTGGGGCTTAAAAATCAGGAACTATGGAATATAGCTATGGTTGGAAGACTTGTGGATTGGGTAGCTACAAACAAGGAGTCCTTATGGGTGAATTGGGTGAAAGCTAACTATCTGAAGGGGAGGGAATGGCAGGAATACACTCCAACAAGCAACTCCAGTTGGGTGTGGAGGAGGATATGCAGAGTGAAGCAGAGACTAGCAGCTGGGTATTTGCAAGGGATATGGCAGGTGCAACCCTCAGGGTACACTCCGGCTGGCTGTTATGAGTGGCTCAGAGGGACACAACCCACAGTGGAGTGGTCTAAAGCTATTTGGGATAACTGGAGCTTACCTAAGCATCGGTTCCTGGGATGGCTTATTGCTCACAATTCGTTGCATACAAATAGCAGACTTATGAGATTTGGGATGGATGTTGATGGACAATGTGTCCTTTGTGGGTTAGCAGAAGAGACGCAGCAGCATTTATTTTTCGTGTGTGACTACAGTAGGAGAATCCTACAGGCTGTGATGGACTCTACTGGTTTAAAGCTCCCTGAGGATGACATTTTGCATTGGTGTGTTCATAATTTTGGCTTGAAAATTCAGCGAGAGGTGAAGGTTGCTTTGGTTTTGAGCACTTTGTATCAGGTATGGCAGCAAAGGAACAAGTGTAGAGTGGAGCAGGTTCAGATGAGGCCTCTGTGCGTGGCTCAATGGATCAGTGAAGACATGAGGAAGAGAATAAGGGAAAGAGACAAGAGTCGAATGACTACACATGAGCTAGATTGGTTAGGCAATTTAAAATTTACTTAGTTTTGAAGTGCTTTGCCCTGCTAGTATGTAATTGACTCCATATTTTTATATATAATATACTCTCACATTTTACCAAAAAAAAAAATTTAATCCTTCTAGTTTAAGGGAAGTATACAGATTTATTTCCCACACCCACATCGCTCACTATGTCGTATCAACTACACCATAAACTCTCCCTACACTAACTCCATACACTACCAACTACCATCCTCTAACGCTGCTAGCTCCATAATATATTATCCACAACCAAATCCAATATCAAGACACTCATAGACATCAAACGGAATGTAACATTCTACCACCCTTAAAAAGAACTTCGTCCTCGAAGTTTACTCACACTCATAACCTCATCATCCAACTGTCAACACTAGTGAAATATTCTCTCACTCCTAAACATCCACTACTACAAGCACGGCCATGGCCTTTTAACAACATCAACCACAAAATATACAACTTCATTCTTAATGCTACATCAACACTCTACTGCGAATATACTACCATATGCACAACCATCAAAATCTCTTTTATCGCATCCTACTCCTCTTACACTACTACAGATACAGGCTATAACAACGGTCAAAAACCGTTGTTATATAAAAAAGCGGACGTTGTTAAAGCGGACGTTGTAGAAGGTTTTAACAACGGTTGGTTTACTTAAGGAAACCGTTGTTAAAACTATTAACCACGGTTTTATGTATAAAAACCCGTTGTGGAAAGTGTGACCCAATTTTGGGGGGGAAGTTATAACAACGGGTTTTAATATACAAAACCGTTGTTATAACTAAAGACAACGGGTTGTTTGTAAATAACCGTTGTTGTTTGTTCTTAAAAAAAAAAAAAATTAAATTAAATATTACTAGATGCATGCATAATTACGGCCCGTTAGAATTCCGGTGTATGCATTATTACTGACATCACTGTACATATGAACGGATAATATGGAATGAGAAGGGTTAGTAATAAGATTTGAAGCAGCATTATTGAGAGATATGATGATGATTATGGCACAACTTCCTAACATATATATTAATTAAAAAGCAACTCAACCCACACATTGCTTAGTATAAATACATTGCATTATCTCAACTAACATTTCCATTATCTCAATATATTCATCTCCAAACCCTAACTGCTAAAACAAACTCTACTTAATCTTTCAAAACAAACTCAAAAAACTCCAACAAAATGAATGATTTCATCCTTAAGACTCTTACCATGATCGAGAACAACAACAACTTCATCCGCCGGTTCCTCCATATTGAGGAAAGTTTCAGTAGCTACCTTGCGGATGCTCGATCCGCACCGAAGCACGCCAAAGAAGATGGCTTGACGGAGCAAAGAAGAAAGATTGCGGCTATATGACAATATAGCAATGCTGAACGGAACCTTCAAATAGCCAAGGAGGAGAGGACGGATACGATAGAGCAGAATAAGATCCTCTATGAAAATATAAGAATTGCATTTTTACATATGTAATTTTTTTTTAATTTATGTATTTATAAATATATATATATATTAATTATGTTTATCTTACTTCTTCATCTTGCTTCTTCATTGTTTTACTAACTAATTATGCGAACAATACTTAAACAAATAACATAATGGTCGATAAAAACACATACATGCAAAAGAAATAAATAGAAAAAGAAAATAATGACGATGAAACTAACAGTGACGGCGAGATTTACCTGATAAATACAGAACGTAATAGACGATGAAATCAACAGTGACGGCGAGAAGATAAAGCGACGATGAGAAAGAGAGAAAGAGAGAAAGAGAGAAAGAGAGAAAGAGAGTGTGTGTTTTGTGTTTGTTTGTCTGCTGTGTTTGTGTTTGTGTATTAAGGGTTGTGTTTTGTGGCTGCAGCAGATTTCTGTTTGTGTGGTTTATAGTATGGAAGGTATTGACAACGGTTATTAAACAACAACCGTTGTGAAATATGTTTTAACAACGGTTGTAAAAAACACCCGTTGTTAAATAAGTTTTAACAACGAGTTTCAAAAATAACCGTTGTGATTACTTTTCACTAACTTTGCGCCAATTTTGCGCCAAATTATTAACAACGGTTGTGCATGTGTGACCCGTTGTTAAAACTAATAACAACGGTTTTTATAACCATACCCGTTGTAATTGATTTTAGTAAAATTCGCGCCATACATTCTACAACGTCTATTGTGATTTTCGTGAATAATCGTTGTTAAAGGGGCGTTGTAGTTGCCTGGATTTGTAGTAGTGTTAAGATAAATGTTACGTCCTCGTAACTCACTAATACTATATCCTTATTTATATCTTCTCATTATTCCCATCACCATCACATGTCATAGATAACCACCAATACTCTAAACACTCGTCATGCATATATCCAAGGCTCTCTTACTTAAACAATTCTCATACTTCAATTCACTTGTCACACCACCTAACCTATACCTCAAAATCTTTAGCTTAACCCAAAACTTCAACTTTTCCACATTACCGCAACATGACATACCTCTCTATATAAACTATATAAAACTCCCTTCGTCAAAAGCATAACTCACGATCCACACTTGTTACGTACACTCATACTAGCTCCTTAAGTTCTTTTCTTTCATTACCACAAAACTCATACATAACTTAACATGACACTAATTCCCCCAACACCCTACACTCACTGTCTCAACAAAGGATTATGAACCACCTGCATCTTTCAGGTAATTACCACACATGTTCTACGACTCACTTGCCATTACCATATCTACTAAAGCCTTATCTAGAACAAAATCAAAGGTTCTGTAACAACTTCTGACAACAACGAAAACATATACAACTCTCTTTCATACCATACTCTACCCTCATACCTAAGCTGAAACTGGTAAGAAACATCAACAAACAAAACAACAGTCTACACGTTCAACCAAAACTCACAAGGAATAGCAGCAAACAAAACAATAATCTATGTTTAACTGGTATGTACTTTCGAAAACTCGCATCATAATCATCTCGCCTACTCCACCACAACCGGTGACGGCATCGCAACACTGCCACCAACAGGCACACCGCAGTGCGAAAATACCCGCATCACGACACTAAGTACCGTGCCCGGATCACCACCCGAGGCACCACAACCACACCGATATACATCACAAAAGACACAATCCCATAAACACTGACTCAACATAACTTCTCGGACAAGAAAAACTTACTCAAATCCACTTTACTAAATCACAATGCAACATATTATATGAATTAAACAGATAATAACCTCATGAATATCATCCCCCTACCATATCATGGAATAACATATATCATGAATACATACAAGTATAACCAGTCATGCAAGATCAATCAAATTGTTGCGTTTTTAAACCTCATTACATAGTATACCGTACCCAACATAATTACAAAACATTCATATAACAACTTTATAATTATCACACCATACCACTCCTTGTGAGGTCAAAACCTCACACAAACATTTACACATATCATAGACCCGTAATCACAACCAACTAGTCAATCCTGATCACGTAAGTTACCACTCGATAAAGGTTACCTCTCGCTTGAGTTTAACTCGTATGCCCCTCATAACACATTCCCTCATTCGCATAACCATCACCTCATGCCGAGTATAACCATACCATTACTATTCAACTATTAACACCCGCCTCATCTAATCGCATCCTATACTTCCTTACCACCCTATATTTCAATCGGGTCTCTACAAAATCAACCTCTTTAGAATTGCTACCTTTCTAATATACCATCACCCTTAACCACTAGTCACAAACCATAACACTACCATTGTCCGGACATCAAACCTCTTACACTCATCTCTAAACATCACGATTTCTTTCCTATCTTTGGTTAACATCCCAAATAACGAACATAGAATCCATCAACAAAAATTACCTCAACATTCCTCCTAATACTATCCTTAATTGTATCATCATCTAACTCTCCACCAAAAATCTCGTATCGTGCAAATACTCCACCAACTTCATACTCCCTTGATTCCTCGAAACTCATGATTAATCATGTTGTCCCGAAACTTCTGTATAACTGTTAACTTACTTACTCTTGATAGTATCATACATCTCGACGATTCCTTACTTTTATATCACATAACTCCGGTCAACATTTTCCTAGTTTTACTCTCCTCATTCTTTTCTTTTACACTCGACAAAATCAATTAACTATTCAACTCCTTATCACTTCTACCTAACTCTTTAGTGTTCCGGTTACTTTCTCATTGCTCCAAAACTCACATCTCATTATTTCATATCGATACCATCTCAATCTTTCTTACCATAAATATTCTCTTATTATGCCATCAATCACCCTTGCCACTAATCCATCCATAGAATCAACGTTTACTGTTTGACAATTGCATCTCCTTTGTACATCTCTAGAAATCAAAATTCCTTTCATACCGTTAATTGGCCAAGGAAATCCCACAGTAGTTTCACCTCTTAATAAACAAAATCTCCCAAATTCACTCACTGTCTACAAATCCACCTCGCGACATGTCTCCACAAAGTTCACTATATACTACTCTTCTCAACCCCTTTAAGACAAACTTTCACTATGTATATTCTTAACCCACACGACTCTTAACAACCTCCCTCCATGATTCTTCACACATCTCAAGTTGTCACCATTTGCGTCCCTCATTTCAATCTTTTCATTCTCTCGTTTCATAAACTCACATCATCCCTTGCCTACATTAATTTACTTTTACATTACTCAACACACAAACATATCACTCATCTCATCTCACAAACCATGCTCTATGTCTCAATTAAGCCATAACGATCTTCCTTTTTCTTTTCCCACTATCTACCACAACCACATATAGCTCATCTCCTCCCACCAAACTCATACTCACCATAAGGTGCCACTCACCACCTCAGAAGATTGGGTAACATACGTATCAAGACCAACATACATGTAAAACAATGCATAAAGAAGCAAAATAACAACTTTGAATTAAACATAATATGCAATGAATTCAAAAGATAAGCATATGACCCAAAATAGGGGTCACTAGATCGAGTACAGGCCACTCGATCGAGTAAGGGACTTACTCGATCTAGTAGGTGAAGGTCAGAAGCACGTCAAACAAATTTTACCAGGGTTACTCGATCGAGTAAGGGGGTACTCGATCGAGTACCAAGATGCACTCGATCGAGTAAGGGCCACTCGATCGAGTACCTTACGCATTTCTCAGCACTGTCCAGTTTTCGTAAAACGGTCATAAATCACTCATTTCTTGGTCGTTTTGGGCGTGTGACCTATCGTTAGAATCATAAAAGAACAAGTTATCACCTCCAATTGGAATCACATTAAAATCATTTATGCATCTCAGGTTGTAACAGTTTAAAGACAACCTCTTCATAATCGAAAAACACAACTATTTGATTTTACTTCCAAACAACTTAAACATCAACGAGGAACAAAAGTGACTCGATATTTAAAAAACCACCATCCATAACCACATGCTACTACCTACCAAAACTAAACAATAATATCTATCATGCTCATATAACATTCAACTTATCAAACATGTACTACCCGCATGCTTTAACTTTATAACTTTCATAACACAAATCATACCCATACATTACAAATCCTATTTCCATGTTACTAACACAACAATATTACAAATCCACTTCATCACATAAACATGTTCATAATCAAGGAATTCATATTCTCATGTAATTGCCACTTCATCTTTTCCAATCAATTCATCTAGTTCAATCACATTCTTTATCTAACAAGCGCATATGATACAACAGTAGACAAGTATAAGAAATCATTATATAAAAGTACACAAACAAAATTATTATAATCATATCACATATGAACTACTTCCTTTTTCCACCACATTACTCATCATTCTCATACACTTTTCCAACGATTCCAACCAACACGTAAACCAACTATCATGCAACAAGCTTTCAACCAACAACATAACAAAAATCACATCATCCACCGATTTATACCACACTTTGCTACAAAGATACACAATTCATAAGATAAACACATAGCAATCCCAACTCATATCCCACGGTGACCGGTTCAAAATTGTAGGGTGAGTTCGCGACTTTAGGACGTCTCCCAAGTCTTTGCATTAGCTTCTATAACTTCTACCTCGGGTTTATTTTATTTTGACTCCCTATGTTCATTAGGTTCATTGGTTACAGGTTTCAGGATCGTCGCTCTGATACCATTTTGTAACATACCCATACTCCAAGTGCCTTACCAGGACCACTTAAGGCATGGAAGTGCTACCATCTCGGTTTCCCCAGGCAATCATAATCATAAGACAATAACGAAACATACTTAAAAGTAAATAATGTTTAAAGTGATTACATAGCAACTCCAAAACTGATAAAAAGAAATACAAGATTCTCAGACGGTCTACTGCTAAAAATATCAAAGCTATAAAACATCGTCTAATACAGCGGAAGACTTCTAACTGCCACGTGATGACTCATCCCAGCTATCCCATACGCGTCATATCATACCTGCTCAATAACTACTCACCACCCCTGAATGGATCACCACAGTTATTAAAACATTAAACGGGGTCAGTACTAATCACACAATTTATATAACCAACAACACAGTAAACAAGCAGCTCAAACGGTCACACACACAATCACACCCACTCCAATCAATCTCCGTCACCGATCGTCCACCGGACCACCCCACGCTGGGGGACCGTAGCCATTCCCACCTAAGCCCTGCTCATCATACCGATCGATAACCCTGTCCCATTAATGTGCACATCCCCTTCCGTGGCGGGTTCCACGAAGGGCGAAACTAGGGCGTGAAGCCACTCCCGCAAGTGACCCCACTCAGCCGAGAACGCATCTCGATAACCAGAGACAAACAATCACAATCACAACGGTCACAATACAATTACTATATTATTCTATCATCCACAACACATCAACATCACATTATGGGACTAATACTTAGTAGGAAATCCTACCTGGAATGCAACACAAACATCAGACGATCTAGCAGCTGTTTTAAAACCTTTCCTCTACGAACCCTTCTCCTATACACATAATCATACAATCACTACCACATCAACATAAACATAGAAAACCCCCAATCCCAAAATTAGGGTTTAACAAAACTTAACGAAATACTATAAAATTGGAATGTAGATCTTACCCCTGACGCAAGGAACACTATGATGCAAAGAACGAGATGATCCGACACTCCTATCTTTGGGGATTTGCCAACAACGCAACGAGAGATAACTACGTAACTCCTTTTTCTTTTGAAAGGTTTGGAAAGGATAAAAGTGATTAAAGGAACTGACGGAAACCTTTTATATTAAACTCGCGTTATTAGCAAAACCAGACAAAACAACCCCGTAAAACAAACTTACTCGATCGAGTAACTGACGTACTCGATCGAGTGATGCCTACTCGATCGAGTACCGAGGCTACTCGATCGAGTACCCTACAGGTCAAAAACTATTTTAAACTGCAAACTACCCTTACTCGACAGATTAAGGCCCACTCGATAGAGTACCCAGAGACTCATAAAATCGTAGTATTACATAAACCGTGGGCTAACCCGCGCCTGAACAGGCCCTCCGTTTCTCATTTTCAAAACCAGAAGGAGGCCCCTTGTATCGCCGGCTGGCTCGCGCCTCATATAGCCGTCTGGTACAGGGCCTGTTCTCTTCCAGCATTAGTCTAGGACGATCCCGACTCCGGTTAGCCCGGATATAGGACAGATCAGATGACTATTTGATTATTCAAAATCATACTTGCAAAATGCCTTACTAAGACAAATGGATCATGTTATACACCCTAAACCTAATATGGTAAATGGATGTTTAATTTCCGTCTAGCATGCAAATCAATCATTAATCCAACTCGACATCTTATACTTGATACTTGGATTAAATCAACCGACTTAGAAAGCTCTCACATGTTAGGTTTAAATTATAGGATGCGCATTCATGCATTTAAACCGTTTTATCAACTTTTGCATTCAACCAACCAAGATCGATCAGTAGAGGCCGCTAACGCGAGCGGGATTGGGTGTCTGATTAAAGGGCTTCCCAATACGTACCTTCACCTCTTACTCACAAACTTTGGATAGTGGACGACCTTATCCAGGGCGTACGAGAGTCATTCTAGAGATAGGATGCTAAAGAGGGACGATTTCCTTATCTTTAGTACCTATGTCAAACGCTGCTTTGTGCTTCGATTTGACCGAGGTATAAAGTGGAATTCGAACGGGTTCCAGGCATCCCACAAATGCTTGGTGGCGACTCCGAACATCTCTAATCGTTTCGATACCCTTACCGAGACGAAACCGACCGATCTAAAAACGATCCAGTCGAAAGCATTTTTACGCCGCCGAGCGTGGCTTTCAAAAGACCGATGTATGTCCACAGTTCGAAGTGGGCTTGCAGATGGGCCATGTCCACACAACCAAATATCCAACTTAATTATGCCATAGCACAAAAGTACTCAACAAATTCATCCATTGCATTCCCAAACATTACTTGCCAACGTATACTAATTATAAGGCATATAAAGACTCGACTCACAACATGTTACTATCATCACATTATCCAACATTATCATACAACTATCAGTACTTTCACCATCTTTATCACACACACACACACACACACATACACACACACACACACACACACATACACACACACACACACACACACACTTCCAACAATCCACGAACCTTCAGAGTTTGTTGTCACTATTTGTACGAACTAAACATTACCATAGACTCCATCAATCATAACTATTTTTTTAACTTATTGATCATACACATCCATGCACACAACTCCCGAGTCGATATCCCCGTACTCAGTGGCTGGCTTAAGCATATTGGGGCCATGATTTTGAAATGAGGACGCCTACTCACCCAAAATCAAGCATCGGCTGGGGCTCCCAACATACATACACCAGGTTCATTTAATTAGACTCTCTACGTTCATTAGGCTCATTAATTACAGGTTCCAAAATCGTCGCTCTGATACCACTTTGTAACACCCCCATCTACCAAGGAGCCTTAACAAGACCTTCCCCAGCAGATAAGGGCATTACCATCTCAGTTGCCTGAGGATATTAATAATCAAATGTCGATAAAAGAACGTTTATATTATATTACAAGTGATTTAAAACAAACAACCGATATAAAAGATACAACTCATGATAACTATCAACTAGATGAAACTATCTATGCCATGACTCGTGGTAGACTCGTCCCTCCAAGCACCTAGCTATGATCCATATATCAACCTGCTAAGACTGACTAATCACCATAGTGGATCACGGCAGACACAACATAAGAAGACAACAGAACAACACCACACAAGGTCGGTAACTGAGGTACAATACAAAAGCAGACACAAGGAAATACAGTAACACACATACGCCACCTCCTCCAACCAACACACTTCACTGACTGCCCGAAGGTGCAGTCCTGCCAGTGGGGGGTGCAGCCGTTCCCACCTAAGCCCCGCTCATCTAATCCGAGCGATAAACCCAGGTTCCTTAATGTGCACATCCCCTCTGTGGCGGGTTCCACAGAGGGCGAATCAGAACGTGAAGCCACTCCCGCAAGTGACTCCACTCAGCCGAGGACGCACCTCGAGAACCACAGACAAACAATCATAACCAACTGTACAATCAACATTCACCAACCCTTAATCCAATACAATGTTAATCAATCAACCGTAACCAATCATCAACAAAGACACTAAACCAACTATACAACAACAATAGACACTCTAGACAACCAACAGTACTGAGTAGAAGAACTTACCTTTAGCAATCGCAGCGATTCCGCACCCGAACACAAGATAACAATCAACCACCAAAACCACCTACAACAATCATCATAACCGTCAATTACTACTACCATAACCATAACTAAAATCAAAGGAGACGATGATGATGATTACAATATACCTATACAAAGCAATCCGGCGTCAAGACCGCTACCCGACTCAAGCTTTCCATCCCTACGGTGTAACCACCCTCAAAGGCCTCATGGAGAGGGACTATGGTGGAGGAGAAGTGAATTGACGGCATTTAGGTTTTGGAAGAAAGGAGAAATGATTTGGGTTTCACGATTATACGATTTATAATTTCCCGCTGAAAACGCGTTACTCGATCGAGTAACGCACTTACTCAATCGAGTGGAATCTACTCGATCGAGTTCCCAAGCTACTCGATCGAGCAGCCTCCACTAGATCGAGTAATACGCACTCAAAGACTCACATCGTCACAAGACATCACTCGTAAGGTTTCTGAAGGTCAAGGTAGGTGTCTATGGTCAGTCAACGGGTCTCTAAAAGGACAGGTATTACAGATTGGGTATTCAATTGAAACTTGAAGAAGAAAGGAGCATTAAAGCATATACTTTGCTTGTTGATACTAAATTGAAAGGAGAATAGCTATGGCAAGGACCAAAGGAGGCAACAAGGCAACAAAGACACCAATTCATCTAAGAGACAACAAGCTCTTGCATCAAGGGCATTGGTCTTGGTTCAACAAAGGGAGCAAGCCCTATCAACCGTCAATGCTATCGAAGAAGCTACAACTTCTATCCCGGAGGTGGAACAATTAAAGAATTATCCGAAGGTAACTTTCATATCTGATAAGCATAGGCTTGCATTCGAATCCCTAGCCAAGAAAAAGACTCTAGCTACTAAATTTGTATGTCAAGATGCTTTGGGTAAATTGGGTGTTCTTGAGAAAACAAAGCCATTCTTCGAGTCTATAGAGTTATCCACCCTCTTTGAAATGAATGAGCTAACATACCCCTCTTTGACATTGGATTTCATTAGTTCCTTGAGGGAGTATAGAATTGAGACTCGAGATTGTGTAGAATTCCGTATCGAAAACAAGACTAGAACAATGCATAAAAGTGATTTTGGTAAAGTGTTTGGGCTTAAGAACCATGACCGATTCAACAAGAAACCTCTAGAGTTTGATGCCAAACCACTTTGGCAAGGCATCTCCGGTCGTGAGTTCACTACTTTCAAGGAGTGTCATGCCTTGTACATTCATCATCCGGTTATAAGGTATTGGCACAAGTTCGTGGCGAACACTTAGATTGCTAGAAAGAAAGCCAATCAATTGACGGAATTAGACTTTGTTTACCTTGAGTCCTTTTTTAATGTTGGTGGGAAGCCTAAAAGTGAGTACAATATTCTTCAACTATTGATCAAGAGATGGTTGGATATTGAGAATGGGAAAGATAGCGTGACTTTCATTGTTAGTGGAGGCTTGGTGACAAGATTGGCTAAGCACTTTAACCCGGAGTTCAACAAAGACAACACTTACAAAGCGTTTAAAGGAAACTACCTTCTTAATGTGAGCAATTTGATCCACAAATTTCAATGGGTCAAGCATGATAACTTAGACCATACCTATGAGTGGCTCATCAAGGATGCCAATTCCATTGTCTTACCAAGCAAGATTTGTCGCATCTCCACCCACCAAACCAACTACCTCATTCCAATTTCCGAAAGAGTCGAGACCATCATCAAGCAACAAAAAAGTCCAAGTGAAGAGCCCTCCTCCTCCATTGTTACAACACCATATCCCTTTGCCTACCACGAGTTCAAATCAAGTAATGTTATGGCGGGTAATGACTACTTGACACAATTAATGCAACATATTCATAAGGAAGCATACAATGATCGGGTGAATGCCTACTACGCCCAATATCCACTCCTTTTCCATCTTGCTAGGCAAGGACTCCTTAATCCTTCGAGTTCTTTGCCAAATTGGGTGGATAGAAAAATGTTCTTTCCTAATGCTTCTCAAGATGAAGAAAGGGATGATCGGGAAACAAGGATAGAGGAGGAAGTTCATGATGAGAGTGGGGAAGGTGGTGGGTCTTGCAAAGATGATGAGGAAGAAGAGCAAAGTTCAAGTTCTAGTGAAGAAGATGATGGTGAAACCTCTGGTTACATGGAGATGGATGATGATGATGATGAGGATGATGTCACGATGAGAGACAATTGATGGTTGACAAACTTTGAAGGAGGACATCACATATGCGGGGTTGATAACTTATGCTAGTATTGACCTATTCCATTGTGAGTCTCCTTCCCGTCCTTTAGCTTTGTTGTTTTTATCTCTTAATAACATTGATAACATGACTTGTAAAATTTTTATAACACCTAGCTTAGAGTATCTATAGAGTCATTTCGGGCTCTTTGGTAGTTTTGAGTTTTGGAGTCCTAGCACCATTCAAAGGACTCACACCTCGGCAACATTGAGGTGTCTATCTTTTTGCTCCCACTAAAAAATAAAATTCATTCACGCATTGCATTTCATGCCTTGTGAATGAAATTCCTCCTTTTTGCACTAGAAATAGTGTTTTGTCCGATTTGGGGAAGTTCACTCATAGGGAATGCGAGTAAATCTAAATTAGCTCTCCGAACAATAGAAAGCATGCATCACGTAGTACAATTTAGTTTGCATCACTTGTATCTATCACATGTAAATATTTCACATATAGTTTGCATCTAGTATAGAATCATGCATGAAGAGTCTATTAATCAAAAATACTCAAGAGGGGGGGGGGGGTGAATTGAGGATTTAAAACTTTTGAAAGCTTTTTCGATTATGTGTATATAATTGATTATTTAAAGTTTATTGATTAAACTTTAACTAATCAACTAGTGAATGTAAAACGAAATAAACAAACGAACAAAAGAATGAGACACACGGTTTTTGAAGTGGTTCAGTTTCACAAGTCGAAACGTACGTCCACTATTCTCGATTAATAAATTTAGTACCTTTCTATGGATTACAAATTTACTAACCCAACTCGTACAACTAACTCTAGCTGTAACTCAATAAGTACCGTTAAATACTCGAGTGACTAACTTACGCTAATAAGAAAGCACTAATGATTCTTGCAAGGTTTCACGTTAATGAACAAGTAAGAAATCAACTAAGCACTATTATCTTATAACGATAACAATAAGAACGAGTATACGAGTTTAAAACACACGACCTTTCAAAAATAACAAATCGGTTTTCCTGCTTGAAAACACACGGTTTGCTTTGTAAAATTAAAATCAATTTTTATGCATAAGGTCTCTACTTTAAATGTTGTAAAGAGCAAAGTATTTATAGGAAAGAAAAACAAGGCAATTAGGTTTATAGAAACCCTAATTGGCCGAATAAAAGAGATATGTTAACAAATCATATCTTCTATTATCTCTTTCCTAAAAGTCTTAAAAGATAATAAAGAATATTCCAAAAGATAGAACATAATCTATTCAAATATTATCTTTACTATAAATTCTAAGATATGATAAGATTTCCTAAAACAAGAATATCTTTTATCATAAACAAATATATTAAGTAAGATATATAAGATATGTACAGATATTATTATAGAATAAGATCTTTACCAAATATATCCTAGGTAGCACGAGATGTCATGGCTCATAAGCCTCGTGACTCGTGCAAACCTGTGGACATGGCCCACCTGCAAGCCCAGCCGATCTGTGGACATACAGCGGTCTTTTTGAAAGCCACGCTCGGCGGCGTAAAGATGCCTTCGACCGGATCGTTTTAGATCGGTCGGTTTTGTCTCGGTAAGGGTCTCGAAACGATTAGAGATGTTCGGAGTCGCCACCAAGAATTTGTGGGATGCCTGGAACCTGTTCCAATTCCACTTTATACCTCGGTCAAATCGAAGCACAAAGCAGCGTCTGACATAGGTACTAAAGATAAGGAAATCGTCTCTCTTTAGCATCCTAACTCTAGAATGACTCTCGTACGCCCTGGATAAGGTCGTCCACTATCCAAACTTTCTGAGTAAGAGGTGAAGGTACGTACTGGGAAGCCGTTTAATCAGACACCCAATTCCGCCCGCGTTTAGCGGCCTCTACTGATCGATCTTGGTTGGTTGAATGCAAAAGTTGATAAAACGGTTTAAATGCATGCATGTGCATCCAATGATTTAAACCTAACATGTGAGAGCTTTCTAAGTCGGTTGATTTAATCCAAGTATCAAGTATAAGATGTCGAGTTGGATTAATGATTTATTTGCAAGCAAGACGGAAATTAAACATCCATTTACCGTATTAGGTTTAGGGTGCATAACACGATCCATTTGTCTTAGTAAGGCATTTTGCAAATATGGTTTGAATAGTCATCTGATCCGTCCTATATCCGAGTCAACCGGAGTCGGGATCGTCCTCGACTAATGCTGGAAGGGAACAGGCCCTGTACCAGACGGCTATAAGAGGCGCGAGCCAGCCGGCGGTGTAAGGGGCCTCCCTCTGGTTTTAAAAATGAGAAAGAAAAGGCCTGCTTGAGGCGCGGGTTAGCCAACGGTTGTATGCCGTGTTCTGACTATTTAGAAAATGTTATAAAACGTGTTAAAAATGGGTATTTGAACCCGGTTTGATTTTGAAAGGGTCGTTTAGACCGCATTTGTTAATTTGAAGAACTAGACTCGAATAATCATCATTATTTGATAATATTCGGTGTCGGGTTCGGTTTGACAAGCTTGACATGAATAGTTTTGAAAATGATTATGGACTAATCGTTTTAAGTCCATTTTGAGTGTAATTAGTCGATACTCATCATCGTACCCGGGTTAAAATCCGGCATGGTATGTATAACAAAGGATGACTTTGTGTTGGAGACTAATATGTTTGTTTGAAAAAACTAAAGAAATTAAATAAAAGGCTTTAAAATACCTCTTAAATGTCATTAACCAAATATTATCACCGAAACACAGATTTAACCGTCATGGTATGAGGAACCAAGGGTGAAAAATGCTTTATGGTTAAAACATGTGAAATGAAACAAAAAGGTTTCGAAAATACTTGAAATGGTAAAAACCGATTACAAATATGAAAAATGGATTAAGGGAAATGACGAGAACAAACACGGTTGATCTCTGATCGGAGCACCCCATTTAGGCGCGAGCCTGTTGGCGACCTAAGGGGCTTCTGCCTCAGACCAAAAATCAGTTTTGGCTCGTTTATTCCATGTTTTGGTTCATGTTATGCATATTTTAGCATGTTAAAGTCATGAAACAAATGAAAACATAATAAAAGAGGATTTTTACACCCTAATACTTACATGTTTGGTTATGGCGAGTGAACGACGTAAGTGTAATAACTTGTTTGAACGGAAAAAAACTCGGTTTAAAACCGTTTTGGTAAGTAAAAAGAGTGTTTTAAAAGTTTAGTGATGGTGTAGTGGTCAAAGTACTCGGACAAGTGATTTAATGCACGATGAAGGTACCAAACAATGTGTAAGGCTCATGTTTCCGATCGGTAGGTCGTAAACACGCGTCGGATTGTGACTTTAGAAGTCGAGTCGAGAATTTTAAGGGAGAAAAGAGGGGGCGGACACTCGCGTAACTCTCAAATGGGTGGCATTTGAGGGGTATTTATAGGAGAATGAGTGGTTGTGTGAGTTTCGAGCGACGTGGCCACCTGGGCTGCTCAAAGAGGCGCGAGCCACGTCGCGGCACTTCGAGTTGTGTTGTCACTATCACAACAAACGCAATCATGATTTGTTCTATCCTAGGTTTTGTAGTCACATGTTTGGTACTTGACCAACATGAATACGGGAAAACTTAGCATAGAAGGCATGAAGATATTTTGTTTTTGTGGTTGACTCGGTTTGACTCGTTGTTGGAGTCGAGATTTGAATTTTCGAGTCGGTTTTTGGTCCGGTGTCGGTTTTGACTCTAGTTAGTGTCATTGCGACCCCATCGTCGTTCATTAAACACTCCAGTTATTTTTGAAATATTTTGTTTTCGAAATCGTTTTAAGTTTTCCGACGTAAAGTTGTACACAAACTGTCGATCAAACGCTGCGATCCCAAAACATGTTGTAGTCCGATAATCATCAGGTGTTTGTTGGAGTCTCAACAGATACTGGGTATCTACAGAGCCCCAACATTGACTGAGGCTTGGATAGGGCGAAAGTCAAAGTAGGGTCCCGAGGTCAATCGAAGATTACAACCTGAAGACCCAAGCGACGTCGATGCGGCTCGAAAGGATTCGGGCCAAGGACCTGCCGTCGGGAAGGGCGACGCCAAGGCGACTCGAGGGTACGAGTTAAGGACCTGTCGTCGGGAACATTTTAGAGTCTGTCGACTGTCCTGTTCGGGTCGTTTAAAGTCCATTAGACTACGTACGAAGGCTAGCCAGCCATAAGAAGGAGTCATACCTGAGGCATCTTCGGATATGTCGTTGCATGGTTGCGGATAAATGGTCGCCAGCTGCGGTGCGTACGTGAGGGGGGCTCGCCAGCCGCGATGCGTTGTAAGGCTCGCCAGCCGAGACAAGAAAATGTACCCGAGACATCTTCGGGATGTGTCCTTGGAAGGGTGAGGACAAAGGCTAGCCAGCCATGGTGCGTATGTGAGGAGGGTTCGCCAGCCGCGATGCGTTGTAAGGCTCGCCAGCCGCGGTGCGTATGTGAGGAGGGCTCACCAGCCGCGATGCATTGTAAGGCTCGCCAGCCGAGACAAGGAAATGTACCCGAGGCATCTTCGGGATGTGTCCTTGAAAAGGTAAGGAAATGTACCTGAGGCATCTTCGGGATGTATCCTTGAAAAGGCTGCGGACAAAGGTTCGCCAGCCAAAGGTACGGTCGGTTAATGGACCATGGTAGTAGCCGCGTCGAATGGGCTTGTTTTGAAAGTAGCGAACTCGGGATGTCGCTGGGGAAATAGCGAGTATGGATTCTCACTATCACTGTTTTTGGAATGAGCGGGTTCCGCGAGGAAGCCCCCTGCTGGTATTTGAAGGAATAGTGAATTTGGAATCTTCACCATTCGGTTTGAATTTACAGTGGCAGTTTTGATCGCCGTTTGTTCTAATTTTGAAGGAAAATAGCAAATTTGAGTTTTGCTATAGCGTTTGAAGTGACGGTTTATGTGCCGCCGTTGACATTTTGAAAGAAATAGTGAATTTGGAATCTTCACTATTAATTGAAGTGACGGTTTATGTGCCGCCGTTGACATTTGATGGAAATAGCGGTTTTTTGAATTTTCGCTGTTATTTTGAAGTTGGAGGAAAATAGCGATTTTGAATTTTCGCTATTGTTTTTTAAGTTGGCGGTTTCGATCGCCGTTTGCTTGAAGTTTTTGAAAATAGTGAATTTGAATTTTCACTACCTGTTTTGTTTGTTTTCGAGGAAACGACGACATTCAATATCGTCAACGAAAATTTTGGAATTTGTTGTGGGAAATTGGGCCAAAGCCCAAATTTCGCTGGAAAAGAAAAGGGGAGGCCTGGTTTAGGCGCGAGCCACCTGGGGATGCAAGCCGGCTTCCCTATTTCTTGCTAAAAAGAGGCGAGGTTGAGCTGCGGATGATTATTCATCTTCAACCTCGAAAACTCGCCAAAATCGCCATTAAAGGACCTTCAAGCTTGCTTTCACTTGTGCCATCGTCAACAAATGTCATCTCAAGGTAAGTATTTCCTCTTGAATCCTTTCAAATTTGTTGATTGTTAGCTTAGTTGAATTAGGGCGGATTTTGCCCTAAAAAATCGAATTGGGCGTTTCTGATTGAGCCAATTTCGAGTGAAATTGATGTTTGCATTAGGTTAGACACCTGTTTAGGAGCATAGGGGTGCTTTTAGTTTGCATTTTGGTCCCCGTTCCCGCTCCCTATGTTCGAAAAACGTGACTGAGGCGAGAAACCATCTCATTTCACAATGCCAAGTTTTTTTGCTTGGGTAGTGGGTCCCACTAGGTTGCATTGTAGTTGGGAAAACCCGTATTTGCCATTTAAGGACCTTCGTTGGATGTTTGTGGGCAAAATTGAATTTTTGCCTTTTGCGACGGTCTTACGTATGACCAAATAAGCGTCTGTTTGGGCTTGAATTGAGTCAGTTTGCCTTGAAATGGACCTTATTGGTAATTTAGGTCGTGTTGAAGCGTGATAAAATCACGTTTGCCTTTTGCGGTCGCTTTTGAATTTTTGACCGGCTCGGGCTCAAATTAGCGTATGAATTGCCTTTTTGAGCCGCAGAAAAATCCCCATTGTGTCGGGAATGAATTTTGGGATATTGGCAGACCTTGTATGTTGAAATGCCGTTTTTGTGGTTTTGACTCGTCTTTTGCTTGAAAAGAGGGGCGAGTCGTTTTTGTGTTTTTTTTTGTGAACCATTTTGTTTGGTTGGATTTCGGGCGGGATTGCCCTTGCTTTTGCATTGCAGGTTGAGTCTGTTGTTTTTGGATTTATCCATTTCATGCCGTCGTAATGCCGAAATTTCGGCCGACGTTTTATTTGTTTGTTTTTTTTTATCGCAGGGTATCGTCTGGGACCGATGGGATCCGTTGTCGAGGCTTTGGAGGAGGAAATCGATCCCGAAGGGGGAGAGTCGACTGTTTTTTGTTACAGGCTTGGTTGTGTTTCTCCCTGGCGGCCTTTGGCCGGCCAATGATCGGGTATCGATCGTTGGTCGTTGTCTGCAGAGATCCGGATAGGCAGCTAATATGGCCGGTTTGTCCTTTTCGTCGTGGCTCATGGGCAGGATGGCTGATGATTGGGGGTCAGCACCGAAGTAGTGCATCGCATCATGGCTCTTGGCCTCCTCATCATCCAAAATCTGCCAGGCATTGTCTTCTTTTTTGTCATGGAGCAGGAGCGGAGGGTTATCGTCATGGTAACCTCCTCTGCTTTCGCTATTGCTCCTCTGTTTCCCATGTTGCTTTCTTTCTTTTCCGTTTGAGAGGATAGAGAGTGCTTAGTTCGGTAGGTGGCGGTTAGCCCCTAGTTCGTTGTCTTAGGCCAGTGTCTGTATGATAGACGTTTGTTTTAGGCCAGTTTCTGTATGATAGACGTTTGTTTTAGGCCAGTGTCTATATGATAGACGTTTGTTTTAGGCCAGTGTCTGTATGATAGACGTTTGTTTTAGGCCACTGTCTGTATGATAGACGTTTGTTGATGTATTCTGCGTAAGGCGGCTTGTATATATGTGTTTTTAGATTGTGGTTTGTTTTGTGATTTTTGGCTTTTGTGTTGTGTTTCGGAGGAGCGCTTGTCGGCTGTTGATTCTCCTTTTGCTTTGTACCAGTTCCTGCATCGTTAGTGTAGAAAACAGGCAACAGATAGCACATACGCATAAACGTAAACACGTAAAAGCATTTGATTGAAAATCACGTAAAGCATTTGTTTGAAAATCAAAATTAACCAAGATGACTTGAAGTTAAAATTGAAATTTTGAAATGAATTTTGAAAATTCCGTGACAAATCGTCGCGTTTGGAATTCAAAATGAATTGATTTGAAAATTTGAGCAATTAACTCGTGTCGTGAATTAAATTGCATCGAAATTTTTGAAAAATTGACTCGAAAAATTCAAACTCAAACCGTCAGGAAAGAATTTTAAGAAAAGGATTTTTGCGAGTATATTTTGCTTTTGAGGTCAAGACTCGAATTTGTGAGTGCTTGAATTTTTGAGGAAAATTGATGTCGTGTTATCAATTTTCGATTTTAATTTTTGTTTTGCGAAAAAGCGAAAAATTTTCGGAATTTCGACTGACATGGAAACGATCCATCGCGGATCGGGGCAACTAGCCCTTCCCCCCTTTCAAAAAAGAAAGAAAAATCCGTATGTTTAAAGCTGCGTCATGGAAACCGTGTCGGATTTCGTAAAACGCGAAAACAAGGGAATGTGAGTGTGAAGAAACACAAAATTTCCCGGATCATCCCGAAGAGGCGCGAGGTTCCTGGCGGGAGGTTTGAGGTGTCAGGAGAAAACACATGTTGAAAGAGAAAAGTCAACAACGGGAATCCCGGAGAAGCCTCAAAGAGGCGCGAGCGTCTTGGCGATGGAAGCCGGCTCTCCTCTTTTTCTGAAAAATGCGCTGACCGTTTTGTATAAATAGGGACGTTTGCGCTTCATTGTTTCATCATCCGAAACACGAAAACATCTCTACAAAATCTCTTCTTCTTCCACAAAAATATTTAATGGATGCTTTTGAGAACGCATTGCGTCAATGGTGCCGGGATTTGTCGCCTCCCGAGAAGTATCAACTCGATTGCATGGAAGTTGGTCAATTGTTGGTGCTTCGTCAAGTCAAGGTGCAACCTTCGTTTCTTGAAGCATGCTCTCGGTTTTGGGATTCGAAACATCATGTTTTCGTTTTCCCGAAAGGTGAGATTTGTCCTCTTGCCGAAGAAGTTGGAGTCATTGGTGGGTGGCCGGGTTGTGCTCCGGTGCTTCCTCCGACTCGGTTGTGCTACAAGGAGAAATTCCGTTCCATGTTGGGCTTATCAACAAGTCAAGTCAACTTTCTTCTTGCTCCACATGGTGTGGATATGTTGGCTCTTATTAACATCTTCTCGAATCGGTTAGATGCTAATGTCTCGGAGGTGGCTAGGAGAAGGGCTCTTTCATTTTGCGTTGTCCATGTGTACCTCTTTGTTGATGTCTTGAAGAAGGAGGGGCTAAGATGTCATGGTAGCATGACCCTCATCCATGTGATCGAGAAAATGGAGCATGGTAGAGATCCATCATGGTTGGTGCTTGGAGAGATTATCCAAGCTTTGGACAAGGAAGGCTCTTGTGGAGAAGCTCCCTCTTTTGGATCGCCAAGGATCCTCCAAGTGTGGCTATTGGAGAGGCTAAGGTATGTAGAGCCTCCGGTTAATCCTTCTTCTTACTCCTTCCGTCACCTTACCATGAGAAAGAAGTTGTACCCGGATAGTTTTGCTTCCACTGAGGCCTATTGGGCCGCAAGGTTGGCAGAGGAGGGTGGTCCTCATATCCGTTGGGTGGTGCCGTGGTGGAACTTGACGTCCTTCACGGGATTGCCCGCTTCGGGTGCTAGTCCTCGTTCTTTGATGGCGGTGGGTTTGAAGGTTGTTTCTTTCATTTATTCCGAAAGGCTCATGAGGCAAATGGGGCGTCAACAAAAGTTGCCCGCTCAAGATACTCTTATCCAAGAGAATGTTTTCCGGAACTCCGAGCTCGTGGAATTCTTTGAAAGGTGGTGGGCCACTCGACCGCTTTGGGAGGTACCAAACCCCGCTGCAACGACATGGGTGACTCCCGCTTATGTCAAGTGGTCACGTGCTCCATCCTTGGAAGAGAGATCCAAATTTCGGAAGGACGGGGTTGTTGATTTGAAGTACCGAGAGGTTGGCAAGGCCAACTGTGCCTTCTTTGAGGAATATGTTGATGGAGCTACTCCCGATGTGTTGAGACCACCGAAGAGGAGGAGTTCCGGTCCTAAGAGTATGGTGGGCCGTGCATTGGCTCGTCTTGGGTCGAATATGGGGTCTTGTGCTAGACCGGAGGCCGTCGCCGTCTTAGATCCATTGAGGATCCGTTCCGCGGAGGAAGTCCATGCTAGGCGGGCCAACAAGAAGAACAAGGGGAAGATGTACCCCGAAGGAAAAGGCAAGGGTAGAATGGAAGAGTGAAGACCTCCATTACCCACTTCAGTATATTGTGGTATTATTGTTGTGAGTTTTTATTATGCTGTACTAGCTAGCTGTTGTGTGTTTTGTGCTAGTTTTACTATGTGAGGTGTGTTAGTGGACACCTTAGCTTTGACAAGTTGTAGACTCGTCGTGCTTTATTTGTTATTGAAAATGTAATCCCTCCCATTATTAATTAAATAAGAGGATTGCTCGTGTCGGAAAGTTGTGAACGCTTGTTTCTCCCATCCATTTTGCGAAGGCAATTTGATTTGAATCGTCCTCAGCATTTGCACTTGGGAAAGTGGTATTTTGTGGAAAGGGAGAAAGGCCCATTTTTGTATTTTTGTGGGAAAGGGAATGGTTTTCCCTCTCTTTTTTTTGGAGGTTGTTTGTATGTGGGGATTTTTGTATGGGGGTGGTTGTTTTTTTATTGTGGGAATGGTTGTATACTCCTTGTGTACGGAAGGACTGCCTACGTATTCACCTGAAGAGGTGAAATCAAACCATGATCGTAGTTCGAAATGTTTTGTGAATTTGAATTGGGTTTTGTGGTTGTATCCCTCAGGCATAAGAGGGACTGCCTACGTATTCACCTGAAGAGGTGAAATCAAACCATGCTCGTAGTTCAGGGGGTTTGGTTTTTGTAATGCAAATGGACATTGCCTTTGATGGATCAAAGGACATTCGAAACAGGCAAGGTGCCGCAGCTTAGACTCGATAAAACATGCAATTTCAAATCAGAACATATTGAGGAACTTGACTTGAAAAGGGTTGAGGTGGTTGCTAGTTGCAAAACTAGGCTAGGTTGTTGATTGATAGGGTTCAAGGGTAGTATTTCTTGAGTTGGTCTAGGTTGGTCGGGTTTGTAAAGTCCTCCCCATCTAGGTCACTCAGTCTCACTGCGCCCCCCGAAAGTATTTTCTTGACCAGGTATGGCCCGGCCCAGTTGGGTTTGAATTTTCCCCTCGGATCGACGGGTAATGGTGCTCGAACTGACTTGAGGACCAAGTCGCCCTCTTGGATGTTTCTGGGTTTAACCTTCTTGTTGAATATTCGTTGTATACGTCGTTGGTATAGTTGGACGTTGTGCAAGGCGTTGAGTCGCCGTTCGTCTAGAAAAGTGAGTGGTTCGTACCTTCGACGGGTCCATTCCGCCTCAGGGACTTGACTCTCCAGTAGGATGCGTAGAGATGGGACCTCTAACTCCACTGGTTGAACCGCCTCCATACCGTATGCTAGGTAGAAGGGTGTGGCGCCTGTCGGTGTTCGAATGGAGGTTCGGTATCCCCAGAGTGCGAATGGGAGTTTGCTCGGCCAATCGCGGTAGTTGTCTTGCATTTTCTTGATAATGGTAACAAGAGTTTTGTTCGCTGCCTCCACCGCTCCGTTGGTTTGGGGACGGTAGGGGGATGACGATGTCGTTTGATCTTGTATTTGTCCAGCAAAGCCTGAGTTTCCGCCCGGAAGTGAGAGCCTTGATCGCTGATGACTTCATGGGGTACCCCATATCGGCAGATGATGTTGTTTTGAATGAACTTGGCCACTTGTTTGGCGGTCAAGACTGCATATGACTGTGCTTCCACCCATTTGGTGAAGTAGTCGATGGCGACGAGGACGAAGCAATGCCCCTTGGTGCCTACCGGGTTGACTTTCCCGATGATGTCGATGCCCCAGGTTGAGAATGGCCAGGGTGTTGTCATGGTGTACAAAAGGGATGGTGGTATATGTTGTATATTGGCGAAGATTTGGCAATTGTGGCAATGTTTGACGTAGTTACGGCAATCGGCTTCCATGGTTGTCCAGTAGTAACCTAGCCGCATGATTTTCCGTGTAAGCATCATTGCACTCATGTGAGGGCCACATTCTCCGTCGTGGACCTCTCCCATGACTTTTTTGGCTTTGTGATGGTCAATGCAAAGGAGGAGAATTCCTTGGGGTGTTCTTTTGTAGAGTTGATTTTGGTTTATCACGAATTGTGATGCAAGTAAATGGATGGCTCTTTGTCCTCTTTAATCAGAGTTGGGAGGGAATTCATTTTTGGTTTTGTAATTGAGGATGGTTTGGTACCAAGGTTTATCATGGCTTTCCTCGTTGTCAATAATGGCACAAATGTGAGCTGGCTCGCTCCTTCTCTCGACACATAGGGGCATTGATGTCATGTCGTCAGGTATGTTGACGAGCGCGGCAAGTTTTGCCAGGGCATCGGCAAATTGATTTTCCTCTCGCGGCAAGTGGAAGTAGTCGACTTGGTCGAAGAACTCGACCTCTTGACTGATCTTCGCTCGGTAGGGAGCTAGGCTGTCAGATCGGATTTTCCATGATCCGGATACCTGATTGATGATGAGCGAGGAATCTCCATGGACCCTCAATCTCTTGATCCCAAGTGTGATGGCTGCTTGTAGGCCTATGAGACATGCTTCATATTCAGCGGCATTGTTGGTGACGGCGATGTCTAGCTTGACCGAGATTGGAACATGTTCTCCCTCTGGTGATATTAG
Source organism: Silene latifolia (assembly GCF_048544455.1). NCBI lineage: Eukaryota > Viridiplantae > Streptophyta > Magnoliopsida > Caryophyllales > Caryophyllaceae > Silene > Silene latifolia. The sequence continues at coordinate 96,538,967 of NC_133527.1, forward strand.
AAGGATTCCTACCCCGAAGCCTCTCAGATTAGATGCACCATCAAAGTATAGGTCCCATGCGTCGGAGTCGGCACAAAGGATGTCTTCGTCAGGAAGTGACCATGTGTCGGTCGTTGGATCGTCGTTGACGGGATTTTCTGCTAGGAAGTCGGCGACTGCTCTTCCCTTGATAACCTTGAGGAGTACAAACTTGAGATCGAATTCAGACAGCATGAGTGTCCACCTAGACAGCCTTCCGTTTAGCACGGGTTTTTCGAAGATGTATTTGACCGGGTCCATCTTGGAGTAGATTTGGACCGAGTAGCTGAGCATGTAATGCCGCAACTTCTTTGTTGACCATACTAGGGCAAGACATGTCTTTCCAGTTGGGTATACCTCGTCTCGTACTCAATGAACTTTTTGCTGATGTAGTAGATGGCTCGCTCCTCATTGCCAACTGTTTGTGCTAGCATTGCTCTCATGGCTGTGTCAGTAACAGTCAGGTACAGGGATAGAGGAATCCCCGGTTGAGGTGGCATGAGGACAGGAGGTTTGGATAGGATTTCCTTTATCCTGTCGAAGGCTTTCTGAAAGTCGTCGACCCAATCGGTGTGATCGGAGGCACGAAGTTTCTTGAATATTGGTTCACAGATCATAGTGAGCTTGGTAATGAACCGGCTGATGTACTAGACCTGACCGAGAAATCCCCGAATCTCCTTCTCGTTCTTAAGCCGAGGCATTTGTTGAAGGGCTTTGATTTTGGTTGGATCAATCTCAATGCCTCTTTGGCTGACGACATGTCCCAAGAGTTTTCCGGAGGTGACCCCGAATGCACACTTTTGAGGATTTAGTCTCATGTTATATTTCCGCAGACGAACGAAGAATTTCCGGAGGGCATTGATGTGGCCGTCCCGTTCTTTTGATTTGACAATCATGTCATCGACATATACCTCTACCTCCTTGTGCATCATATCATGTGGGAGAGTGGTAGCGGTTCTCTGATAGGTTGCTCCGTCGTTGATGAGGCCGAAAGGCATGACCGTGTAGCAATATGTACCCCATTGTGTAGTGAACGCAGTCTTGTGCATGTCTTCCTCAGCCATTTTAATCTGGTTGTACCCGGCATACCCGTCCATGAATGATAGGAGAGCATGTTCGGCAGTGTTGTCTACCATAATGTCAACATGTGGCAAAGGGAAGTCGTCCTTTGGACTTGCCTTGTTCAGATCCCTGAAGTCGACGTAAACCCGAATTCGTCCGTCTTTTTTTGGTACCGGCACAATGTTGGCCACCCAATCCAAGTATTCAAGATACTTTGATGAACCCAGCCTTGAACTGTTTGTCCACCTCTTCTTTGATTTTTAAGGCCCACTCAGGACGCATCTGGCGTAGCTTCTGTTTCACAGGTTTAGCTCCGGGTTTAATGGGTATCCGGTGCTCTGCAATTTCTCTGTCAATCCCAGGCATGTCTCTGTAAGACCAGGCGAACACGTCCTTGTATTCGTGGAGGAGGTCAATGAATTGTTGTCTTTCCGAGGGGTCCAGGGTTGTCCTTATCCTAAGTTCTTGATGTGTATTGTCGGTTCCTACGTTAATAGGCTCTGTTTCTTCAATGATGGGGGTTCTGGTTTCCCGTTTGTCAAGTTCTTTGGCTAAGTGAGGTGGGTAGTCACTCAAGTCAAATTCCTCATAATCATTCAGAATCACATTGCAGTTAAATTGAGACAAGTCATAAGCAAACTTAGCGTTCATTAAGTTGACACGAGCGAATAGCTCGGAAAAGACAGACATCTCGTGGTCAGTCAGAGGTGACACGACAGAAGAAGTGGCCCCTGGAACAGGCTCCAGGTTTTCACCTTTCATGGGAGTGGGGGTGACCTTAGTAGGCTCAGCCTCTGAATCAGCCACGACTTTGTGATAAAATAGTGGGAAGGGGACCTTGATTGGGACATCAGGAGTGTTAGGAGCTATAATAGACTTTGACTCTGACTCAGACTCAGACTCAGATCCTTCTTCACTTTCCTTCTTGAACATAGGGCCTTCTCCAGTTGTGATCTTGAGAATGCGGCCTTAGCGATCGGTCCACTTGATGGTCTTCCTCCAGCCCTGGGTGGCTTTCTCCGGGTCAGTGTCGGCGATTAAGGCGGTTGGATCAAACTGATTGTCTTTCAAGGGGATGTTTATGATGTCCTCATAGTCGAGGTGTTTGACGTTATCTTCCCCAAAGAGTAGTGTAACAGCTTGTCCGTCGAGGCATGGTGACGGTTTGGACTCAGTTGATGCAGCTTCGATGTTGTCGGGGATAAAGTAGCAGTCCTGGAAGACTTCCACTCCCGGGTATCTAGCCCTGGCCACAGAGTCATAGATTGGCTCCGGAAAGCCGTGGTAGAGTTCAGACTCTCCCTCAGGGACGAAGTATCCGTTGAGGGTTAGGTGATATGGACGGAGGATGACTCCGTGCTTCTTGCGTTTTCGGATTAGGAGGTTCATCTCCTGGATGTCTTCATTGGTAGGTTCGTATCCCAGCCCAAAGGGAATGTTGCGGACCTTAGCCTGTTTCAAGGGAGGCAATGGGTCCTTTAGTGGATTGAGCGGCAAGCCCGGGAAATAACCCTGACGCATCATGATACGGTTGATCGTGAGGTTGGTGAACGGGTCACCATCAAAGGTTGCCGATTCATCAGTTACGGCGTTCACGTCTTGGAAACCCCACATTTCATTGTCGTCCTCCTCAATGGCTTGGGAGGCTACCCTTCTTCTTATAACTGCTTTGATTGGGGAAGCGGGGATCGTGATCGTTTTCCCGTTGAAGGGGACCCTGATCTTTTGGTGGAGCGTTGAGGTGACCGCTTTGACGGCGTGAATCCAGGGACGTCCCAAGAGCATGTTGGAGGACGCGTCGATGTCGACCACTTGAAAACTGGTTTGTCTTTCTAATGGCCCGGTTGCGACGGTTAAAGTGACTAGCCCAGCGACCTTGCGACGAGTGCCGTCGTAGGCACGTACTCCTTGATTTGTTGGGATTAAATCAGATTCCTTAATGCCCAGCCTGTGGGCAGTTTTGAGAGGAATGACATTCACGGCGGAACCGTCATCCGCGAGGACCATCGGTATATTTTTCTGGAGGCATTGTACGGTGATATACAGGGCCAGGTTATGATTGGCTCCGAACAGGGGGATATCCTCATCGGAGAAGACGACTGGGTTACTCAGATCAGGGACGTCTCTCGTCATGTGTGCCACTATTTCTTCTGGAGAAGAGGTGGAGGGCACGGTTAACTTTCCCAAGGCCTGCAGCAAGGCCTATCGATGCTCAAAAGACGTTGCGATCAGCTGCCAAATTGAGATTTCAGCTCTTGCTAATTGAAGCTGTTTCAGGATTGAGTTCTCGGAGGCCTTTGTCTAAGTGTCCACCTCTGGGATGATTTGGTCATTCGTTGTTGGATGAGACCAAGATCGACTCAACAAGACGGGGTGACCGTGTGTGGTACCTCGGTGCTGACTCGATTTATGACATGACGGTGTTTGACCGAACCTTTGACACGAGTCCAATCATGACGGCGTGACGCCATTGGACGGGTCTCGTGGTGAGACGACTCATAAGTAAAGACCCATAAGTACGTTTGCTTTGACTCGATAGACACGAGGCGGAATTGGAATGGTGGACTGAAGTTTTCGAAAATAGAAATTTTCAAAAAGATTCATTTGTCGCTTTGACGGGCGGCTTCCGAAGATAGAAATCTCCGAAAGTCGATCAGTTGAAAAGGGTTGTCTTAAGTTTATTTGCAAAAGATGGTTTGAGTTTGAGTCGGCTCGGAAAGCAGTGTATTGTTTCGCAAGACGGTTTTGTAATTCAAAATTGTATGTTTTGAAAATCGAGTTTGAAATGTTTGAAGAGGTCTCGGGGACGGTGTATGGTCCTCGGGATCCCGAAAGTGTCTCGAGAAAAGGGTGTGTGCTTTTCTCGGATTTTGAAAGAAAGCCATTGTCGGCGCGAAACGGGTTAAAATCCGTGTCTAGACGCGGCGATTATAACGGCGTAAAAAAGGTGATTTGAAATGGTTATACAAAACCTAGTTTGAAAATCGTCATTATGACGGCCTAAAAAGGCGTGTTGAAATGGTTATACAAAACCGGGTTTGAAAATTGTCATTACGACGGCCTAGAAAGGCGTGTTGAAATGGTTATACAAAACCGAGTTTGAGAATCGTCATTACAACAACCTAGAAAGGCGTGTTGAAATGGTTATATAAAACCGGGTTTGAAAATCGTCATTACGACGGCCTAGAAAGGCGTGCATCGGTCGGCGAAAGACCGAGGTTTGAAATGGCCATTATAACGGCGCAAAAAGGTGTTTTGAAGGTTTGAAATGATACGGAAGGACTTATGATCAAGTAGCACATAAGCACTCACAGTTTCATTATATTATGCATCATGCTGACACGGGTTTTGGCTTAAAAGGGTGGGTTACACACCAAGGAATCAAACCCCGATTTGCGAGAGGGATACCAATCCAAACAAAATGTGTAAGGAGGGTACCCTAGCCTCCTGCTCGAAAGTGATGAAAGCTCTTTGACGAAACAGAAATGTGTAACGTCAATGGTATGCTTGACTCAATCGGGATTCGAAACGCGGGGATGAGAAAACTCACGCCGACGGGACGAGCCAATTGGTCGAAAAGGGTTAGGTTGTGGGCCCGGACAAGGAACCCGACCGTGACCGTAATATCAATTAATGCATTCCAACCAAGACCTCGTTCGAGTCTCACAATCTAGGGATCACAAAGACGTAAGTGTCCTAGTTATCCCCAACGGAGTCGACAATCTGTGGACATGGCCCACCTGCAAGCCCAGTCGATCTGTGGACATACAGCGGTTTTTTTGAAAGCCACGCTCGGCGGCGTAAAGATGCCTTCGACCGGATCGTTTTAGATCGGTCGGTTTCGTCTCGGTAAGGGTCTCGAAACGATTAGAGATGTTCGAAGTCGCCACCAAGCATTTGTGGGATGCCTGGAACCCGTTCGAATTCCACTTTATACCTCGGTCAAATCGAAGCACAAAGCAGCGTTTGACATAGGTACTAAAGATAAGGAAATCATCCCTCTTTAGCATCCTATCTCTAGAATGACTCTCGTACGCCCTGGATAAGGTCGTCCATGATGTGACCATAATTGGCGCATATTTAGCCCCCGAATTACCATTGTTTCCATGCTTTTTAGTGCCTATTTGGGTCATTTCTTATCTTTAGTTCTTTGTTTTGCATATTCTTTGAGATTTTGATCCCTTGGTAGGAAAGGAGTAAGAATCTTGCATTTTCATGGCAAAACGAGGCTAAATTGATTGTATTCAATGACCAAGCATCAAGAAGAGACAAGACTAGAAGGCCTTTGTACATATCATAGTAGAAGAACAATGTTGAGAAAGGATCCTTGCGTCCCCAAGGAAATCCCCAAGGAATTTATGAAGAAAAGGGAAGAAAAAGAAGAAGAATTGACGCTGACCAACAATCCGAACGGATTGCAGACAATCCGTCCGTCCAGCATCAACAATCCGAGCGTCCCCCCCTTGGAATCCGCTCGGATTCCCCCAGCACAATCCGAGCGTCCCTCTCCTGAATCCGCTCGGATTGCCCAGCCCAAATCCGGCCGTCCCGACTCTAATCGCACGGATTTCAGTACAGCACGGATTTCATTCTTCAAGCTACGAAAAGAGAAGCCCTTCTCTCAGAAAATACCGGGTCCTCCTTGCTCAACTTAAAAAGTGTAATTACTAAATTAGCCTTAGTTAACCCTAATGCATCCTCCCTAATTTTCACTATAAATACCCCATTAGGCTAATTAGAGGAGCATGTTCTTCTTATCAATAATTAGTGTAGTTAATATCAATCAAATCTCTCTTCAATATTGTAATCAAGTATTAATCAAGTTTTAATCCAAGTTTTAGTTCCTTAATCTCTCTCTTGTTCTTCCTTTATTTTGGGTAATTGAAGATTATTTGGGTTATTATTGGGAGATTGACAACCTCTCAATCTAGGATTCAAGTACTTCTATTATTCTTGCTTTATTATTGGAATCATTAGTAGGTATAATCTCTTAATCCCTTTTTAATTATTGTTAATTACTTTCATTTATTCATCATGTTTCATTATGTTAGTATGATTGACAACCTTTCTAGCATGATCAACATGATAATGAGTGAGTAGTCTCTTAGCTAGGGTTTAATGGGTGATTAGGGAAACCAACATGGGGAATGATTCATGCTTAAATCAATATGCTTTCATATCTTATTTGCTTGCTTGTTTTGATCTTAATACATGCACATGTTATATTTGATGAAATGCTAAGCCTATGAATCCTTGCATTTACTATCATCTTCTATCCTTTCAACTTGACTTATAAGACATAACCCAACTCGAGTCTTGTTAGACCATGCATGTGTTGAGTAGGAAAGATTAAGTCGACTTGTAGGTGTTGTACAATCTAATCGATTCGGCTCCGGGACCCAAACTTTCCTAGGATTGTAAGATATAACCCAACTCAATCCATCACAACAATAATTGCTTGCTTATAATTTGAGAACATGTTTGTATGATCATATCCCATGATTTCCCTATGAACCCATGACACCCTAGTGCTTTTAATCAATTGTTTACACCCCTTATTTTATCTTGCTAGTTTATTTTCATTGCTATTTTAGTTTAGTGACCTTCTACATCAACCCAATTTGTGACACCCCCTAAGACACTACTAGTTACAATAGAATTCTCATTTCAATACCCGTCCCTTGGGATCCGACCTTTACTTGCCTCTTTACTAATTGTAGAGTTGTTTGTGAAGTATAAATTGTGTTTTGTATCGACCATTGACCAACGACCACATATACTTAATTGTGAACACGAAATGGCCTCGATCAAAAATGGCGCCGTTGCCGGGGACGGTGTTTAATTGATTTAAGATTTCTTTTATTGTTATTAGTCGTGTCTTTTTCACCTTGGGGAAGTAAAACTCCTCAAGGCTTGTTCTAATTGTTTTCGAGTTGTGATACCCGTCGTTGTGAGTACCAAAAATAAGATTTATAATTCCTATTAAAACTAACCTAGGCTAGTGGTAACAGGGTCGAACCACAGAGAGGCGGGGGAGTTATAATTGCTTTTATTTCAGTCTATCGGTAACAATTGTGGGGGTTTTGATATGGAAAGGATCTAAGTCTAAATGCGAAAATAAAAGAGCAAATAACAAAAATAGATGTAAACTAATGACAAAAAGGAGCTAGGATGATCGGGTCACTACAGCTACGATGGCACATAAGTCTAGGTAAGTCTCGAACTACAGTCGTGGGTGATGGGGAAAACAAGTCCTCTCGGTCCATGTTAATTAGTGGCTACCTCTCGGCCTATGCTACTAATCCCTAAGTCTCATTAATACTAACTCTCGTTCTTGATTAATGAATCCTAATGCAAACTAAATTACATTATCTTTCGATCTAGCAATCTAGCCGTCTTAAATCGTTAATCTAAGTCCTTCCCTATCTTTCGATCTACGGGTTGGTCAAAACTAAGCATCTAACAAGTCTCCGCTAGGTCTCATTGATAGATATTGCACTTAACGATTCAACGAAGCAAATCAAACACGAAGTCAGTCGATCGACCAGCTACCCAGTCGACCGACCAACTGACTCAGTCGATCGACCAGCTACCCCAGCCGATCGACCAGGCCCTAATCCGAGGGTCTCCTATTCGTATGCCATCTTCGCTAAGTTCGCCTACATCCTAGCAAAGGTATTTAGCTAGACATAAAGGAATTAATAACGAAAACTAAATTGATCACAAGCATAGAGAATTGCATAATTGAAATATTGAATGGATAAACTCGCATAAAACTATAACTAGGGCTTTGGGATTCTATCTAGCAAGAATAAATCTAACAAAGCAAAACTGTAAATAAAAGAATGGTAATTACCGAAGCAAAAGGCAAGAATTGAATCCGTAGCAAAGAACTTTATTAAAGAACCAATTTGATAAAGTAAACTAATGTAGCGAATGAATTCAGATCTAAACTAAGCTAATGAATGAATCATTCAAAGGTAGGCAGGGGTTACGTTAAATAAGAGAGTCACGTAAAACCCTACTCGAAAACCTAATTACAATTGGGCTTCTAATCTCGATCTTTTATTTTGCGTCAGACCCGTTGTTCAGTCGATCGACCATAAGCATCAGTCGATCGACTAAGTAGCAGCGAACAGTAGCTACTGGAACCCGTGAGGTGGTCGATCGACTACTTGTACCAGTCGATCGACCAAGAGTGCTGTACAGAATAGCATTCTGACGATTCCTGCAGCGCGCACCAATCTTAAAACAGCTGCCATTTCTTCGTTACTTGGTCAAATCAAGCGTTCTACGCGGCGTTGGAAAGCTAAGAGGATAAGCTTTCACCTCCATTTGGAATCACTCGATTATCTGCTCTAGAACTCGAGATATAGCCATCTGAATCAGGCTGCAATGTCGAGAAGCACTTCTTTGCTTCTTAAACTCGTACGCACCCTTGCTTTTGCTATCTTTAGGCCTTGAAACGCGCACCAAGCTCATTCCTCGAGTCAATACTTCATGTCAAATGCAATGTCAATTACTTGGGGATGGATTCGGCTCGATTTCCGCTCAATTCTTCATATTTCTGCAATAATAGACAAAAACACGAAAGTAGAGGAAAATAGGGAAATAATGGCATATATTGCACATTTGAGCTCTGAAATGCGTGTAGAATAAAGTGTGAAACATCATATTTTAGACACGCATCAAATCTCCCCAAACCAAACCTTGCTTGTCCCCAAGCAAGAACTAGACTCGATCCTAAAACCTAATGGAACGAGTTCAATCTCAGAGCGAAATGCAAACTGTCAAGCCTAAACCAGTTTAATGCAACAACTAACAATCAATTAGCAATATGAATCATGCAAACGAGTTATGTAGTCGTTAAAAACTACTGAACCGTCAACTATAGAGACTTATCAAATCGGACTCTCACGGGTCGCTCAAATCACTCAAATAAGCACAGGTGAATATATGTAAAGATAGAAAGAAGTAATTTTGTGAAGACTCTCACCTAACTACGACCTATAAGAACATGCCTGCAATCTAATATGAAAATAACCTCTAAAACCGTACATATGCATTCCAACCAAACAAATGACCATGACACATGCCGAGGTAAATATGGATATGTGAGGTAATGGGTAAGAAGGGGCTAAAAAGAATTTGGATATGAGGAGTAATAAGCCAAGCTAGCACTACAATCCAAACTATAAGCGAATCCCAACTTCAAACTCAATATAAATGTTACAAAACGGTGCCAATTCAAGGCACAAAACTCACAACCTCCATAAAAGTTAACTCCCCAAAGGATATAAATGATAAAATGGGAGTGTAAATCACCAAATCATAACAAATGAAGCATGTGATTTTTTCGAACTTTACTTTTCTCGGGCTGCAGTCGATCGACCAATATGGTCAGTCGATCGACCAGCTTCTACAGCACTCGTTTCTTTTTTCTTTTCTTTCTTTTTCGAATCATTCTTCTCCTCTTTTTTTTTTCTTTTCTATTTTCTTTCTTTCATTTCTTTCCTTTTTCTTTCATCTTCCCAACATCATCTCAAAATGAGCATATAACCAAATTTGCAATAAAACATTGTAACACTACAGATTTTATTAAGGTAAGTACTCGACCGAGTAGAGCCTACTCGGCCGAGTAGTGCTAAGTGTGTGTTCTGTTTAGCTTCTGCCGAGGAATACTCGGCCGAGTATGATGAATACTCGACCGAGTAGAGGATACTCGGCCGAGTATACTCTATACTCGACCGAGTATCCTGGCCAGCGAGTAATATTTCAAATGGGTTGATTCGGAAGTAATTAGAATGATATATATTTCGTTAGGCAGTTTCCTAAACATAATTTACAAAACCTAACCATCGTACGACGCTCTAATCACTCCGAATCTCTCCTCTGTGTGTGTGGAAAATCGTTGCAATCGCATTCGATCCTTTATCCCTCCGTCGGTAAGTCTTTATCCCCATGTTTGTTGATGATTGTTCTAGGGTTTGTCTTTGATTATGAATTTGGGGGAAATGGGGTTTTGCATATAGTGTTTGCGTTATGTGATTGTTGATTATCATTGTTGTAGGTGACGATGTGGTATTTGTTATGCATATTGTATGATTGATTGCAGATAGCGGATTGCGAAAGGTAGGGTTTCTCCTACTCGATCTTTATTAATTGATTGAGATTGCATATGTTTTATAATTGTTGTTATCTGCTGATCATCGGAGGTTGGGTGTTGTGGTGACGGTATTGGTGTGGTTGTCTTTGTGACGATTGTGGTGTTGTGACAAATGTGATGCTTTGTGTGTGTGATTGTGGTGGAGTCACTTGCGGGAGTGGCTTCACACCCTAGTTCGCCCTCCGTGGAACCCGTCACGGGAGGGGATGTGCACATTAAGGGACAGGGATTGTTAGTCGCTCGTTGATGAGCTGGACTAGGTGGGGATGGGCTGCGGTCACCCACTGGCGGCGAGGATTACCTGTTGCGATGGGTAATCTGGCAGGGCTACACACTTCGGTGTGTAGTCGGTTCTTCGTCTTGCGAGATCGATGATCAGCTGGTTGTATTGTTGTTGTCTTATATTGATTGAGTAGTACTGACCCCGTGTTGTTGTTTTGTAAAACCTGCGGTGATCCATTCGGGGATGGTGAGCAGATTGTGACAGGTGATACATTTATTGAGATTGGGGCAGTCATGGGAGAGTCACCACGCTGCATTTGATGACACCATCACGAGCCTTAGTTATTGTTTTGGTAGTTGTTGCCATTTGGATAATTCGTTTATTAGATTTTGGAGTCTATGTAACTTTTATACTTTACAGTACTTCTATTAAATGTGTTTAGGACGGACGCTTTTGATATATACTAACCTCGGGCAACCGAGATGGTAACAGCCTTTCATGCTTGGGTAGTCCTGGTAAGGTACCTTGGTATGAGGGGGTGTTACAAAGTGGTATCAGAGCCGACGATTCCGGCACCTAAAACAAATGAACCCAATGAACTTAGGGAGTCTAAATAAAATGAACCCGGGGAGAGTTGTTTGGAGCTGCCGCGAAGACTTGGGAGACGTCCCGAAGTCGCATTAAGGCCCTTACGATCTCAAGCCGGTCACATGGGGGGGGATTGTTGTATGTTGAGTCATGTGTGTTTGATATCTATAGTTGGAATCTTGTGCATGGTTGGATGAAATGATGAAAGAAGTGGAATGTGATGGTTGTCGAAAGATGTATCGAGGATTTGTTGATGTTAAACTTTGAGCATGGAATATGTTGGCATGTTAAGTGTTGAAACATGGTAAAAATATGAAGGGTGAATTGTGAATTGTATCTGGTTGATATTAAGCATGAATAATGTGATCATGTTACCTGTGTAATACAATGTTGAACATGAAGTATGGTAGTGGTACATGTGCATATGAACATGATGATTTTAATGCTTGATTGTTGGTAGAAGCATGTGATTAAGGTCATGCATCTATATATGTGAATGTCGTGTTTAATTTTCATGTGAGTATGATAAGAGTTCACTTGTGTACTGGTTTCTTGGAGTTTTGAGTTGTTGTTGTTGCTTGATGCATGTTCAAATTGTTTTGGTTTAGGAAATTTGATTAGTATGAAGATCGATTACGGAAGGGTTGTCTTAAAACTGTCATAAGTCGAGTTCTAGAAAAGATATTGTTGTGATTCCAAGTTGAGGTGATAGCTTGTCCTCTTACGATTCTAACGATAGGTCACACGTCTAAAATGACCAAGTAACGAGTGAGATATGACTGTTTTACGAAAACTGGGCGGTGCTGAGAACTGCGCCGATACTCGACCGAGTAGTCCCTACTCGGTCGAGTATCTTTTATACTCGACCGAGTATTCCATATTCGGCCGAGTAATCTCTCTGTGATAATACTGTTTAGCGTCTGAGTCGTGAACTCGACCGAGTAGTCTTATACTCGACCGAGTAAGGTCTACTCGGCCGAGTATTCCCAATACTCGACCGAGTAATCCTTCTGCGATAATTAAGTTTGCTTCTGAGTCGAAAACTCGACCGAGTAATACAGTTACTCGACCGAGTACCTTGTACTCGACCTAGTATGTTATGTAGTCGACTGAGTACCTCATTGGGCGGCTACTTTGAGTCGGTGGCTATGTTCTTACTTTTGTTTTGAGTCGGTGGCTATGTTCTTACTTTTGTTTTGAGCCGGTGGCTATGTTTTTACATTGTTTTGAGTCGTAGAGTATATACACATGTATGTTTTGAGTCTTAACGCATTCTTTTATATGTGAGACGGTCTTGATACGTAAGTTACCGGAAGTTATGACATGGAGAATGACGGCTTATGAGGGACATGTGTTGGGTAAGGAAGACATGTGTTAATGTGGTTGTGAAGGATAGTGGAAAAAGAAAAGGGAAGAATGATGAGCTAATCGAGGTAAAGAGCATGTTTTGTGAGATATGACGAGTGATATAGTCGTGTGTTGAGTAGTATAAAAGTAAGTGTATATGGGCAAGGGTGATGTAAGTGTAAAGAAGCATGAGAATGAAAGATTGAGATAAGGGATACGAATAGTGGCATATTTGGATGTTTAAGGATTTATGGAGGAAGACGGTTTGGATTGAGTTGCTTAAGGTTATATGTGATAAAAGGTCGCTATAGAGAGATGAAAACGAATAGTGTATAGTGAGGTCAAGTTATGCCGCGATGAGTAGACAGTAGTTGATTTGGGAATTTGGAATATCAAGGGGTGAGCCTAGTGTGTAATTCCTTGGGAAATTAACGGTATGAGGTAAATTTTTGGTCTTCTAGAGATACGAAACGGAGATACGACTACTTGAAGAGTAACTGTTAGTGCGTGGACTTGATGGTGACAAGGGTGAGTGTGAAGCAAGATGAGAGATGATAAATGATAAGGAGAATGATAAGATATTGATATGAATTAATGGAATTAGAGTTGTGGAGCTATGGAAAATAAACAAATGACTAAAGAGTTAGGTAGAAAGAGAAAGGAGATGACTTATTAATTGGCATTATTGAGTAAAAGGAGGGAAAGAGAGATGGAAGTAAGTTGAGAGAACGTTGACCAGAGTTAATGAGCAGGAAGGTAGAAAATTATGAAATGTACGATATCCCCACTAGAGGGTGTGAGTTAATGATTATATAGGAGAGCAGGACGACGTGTTAGCCGTGAGTTGCAAGGTATTAAGGGAATAAGAAGCTTGTGGAGTGTTGCAAGATCTGAGATTTTGGTGGAGAGTTAGGTAGCGATATGATAAAGGATAGAATTGGGAATAATGTTGAGGTATGTTTTGTTGATGAATTGGATGTTCGTATTTGGGATGATAACCAAAGAGAGGAAACAGATTGTTATATTAAGAAGTGATAGTAAGAGAGTAGTCACATGAAGGATGTTGGTGTCATAATAGTGTCACTAGTGGCTGAGAATGATGTTACTTTAAAGAAGTTAGTTGTTCTAATGAGGTTGATTTTGTGGAGGTGGTTAGTATGTTTGCTTGTGAGGAAGTATAAGATGTGGATATACGAGGTGTTCGCTGGAAGTTGGGTACTGATGTTATGGCTACATTTGCCGGAGGGGTGATAATTGTGTGTAAGAGAAGATATGTTAGGAAGGGCACCTGAGTTAAGTCCGGATAAGAAATATTCATTGTCAAGTGGTAACTTACGTGATCAGGATTGACTAGTTGGATGTGATTACGGGTCTATGATATGTGTAAATGTTTGTGTGAGGTTCTGACCTCACAAGAAGTGGTATGGTGTGATAATTATAAAGTTGTTATATGAATGTTTTGTAATTTATGTTGGGTACGGTATACTAATGGAATAAGGTTCAAAAGGTAATAATTTGATTGATCTGGCATGAATAGTTAAAATTGTATGTGTATTGATGATACATGTTATTTCCGTGAAATGGTAAGGATGATGTTCATGAGATTCTTGTCAGTTTATTCCGTATAATATGATGTGTTATAATCTAGTAAAACGGTTTTGAATGAGTTTTCTTGTTCGAAATGTCATACTGAGTCAGTGTTTATGGGAATTATATGTGGTTGTGATGTTTATCGATGTGGTTGTTGTGCCTCGGGTGGTGATCCGGGCATGGTACTTCGTATTGTGATGCGGGCACTTTCGCGCTGCGGTGCGGCTGTTGGTGGCGGTGTTGCGATGCCGTCACCGGTTGTGGTGGAATACGCGGGATGATTATGATTCGAGTTTCGACAGTACATACCAGTTGTACATAGATTGTTGTTCTGTTTGATGTTGCTCCCTGCGAGTTTCAGTTTGTGCAGATAGACAGTTGTCTTGTTTATTGATGTTTTCTTTACCAGGTTAACTTTGGGAATGAGGGTAGAGTATGATATGAAATAGAGTTGTATATGTTTTCGTTGTTGTCATGGTATAGTGATATTCTGTTGATGGGACACGTTTGTGAGAGATTGTTACAGTAATGTTGATCTTGTTCTAGATAAGGCTTTAGTAGACATGGTAATGGCAAGTGATTCGTAAAACATGTGTGGTAATGACCTGAAAAATGCAGGTGGTTCATAATCCTTGGTTGAGACAGTGAGTGTAGGGTGTTGGGGAATTAGTGTCATGTTAAGTTATGTATGAGTTTTGCGGTAATGAAGGAAAGAACTTGAGGATCTAGTGTGAGTGTACGTAACAAGTGTGGATCGTGAGTTATGCTTTTGGCGATAAGAGTTTTATATAGTTTATATAGAGAGGTATGTCGTGTTGCGGTAATGTGGAAGAGTTAGAGTGTTTGTTATGATCAGTATTGTGTGGTATTGGTTAGATGGAGTGCAGAATGAGTTGAGGTATGAGAACTGTTTAAGTAAGAGAGCCTTGGATATAGGAATAATAAGTGTTTAGATTATAGGCGGGTATCTTTCACACGTGGTGGTGATGAAGATAATGAGAGGTATAGCTAAGGATCTAGTATTAGTGAGTTACGAGGACGTAACATGTGTCTTAAGAGGAGTAGGATGCGGCAAAGAGCGTTTGAGGGTTGTGCATGTCGTAATATTATTGGACGTAGAGTGTTGGTGTAGCATAAGGAATGGAGTGTGAAAATTTTCGATAGTGTTGATAAAAGTGGATGATGATATTTATGAGTTCGAGAGTTTTGGCAGTTGGATGATGATGTTATGAGTGTGAGTAAACTTCGAGGACGAAGTTCCTTTTAAGAGTGGTAGAATGTAACATTCCGTTTCCGTTTTGATGGTTGATCTTCTTTTGTGGATTGTCTTGGTATGGAGTGCTATTGAGTGTTATGGAAGTGAGACAATATTGGAAACATTATTTTGTGGTTATTCGATAATGTTATGGAGTCAATATCGAGAGGATATGTTAGCTAGTAAGCGTGGTTAGTGGAACTGGTGCTAGGTGTCCATGTTTTATAGGTTGGGTTGGAACTTCGGGGACGAAGTTCTTTTTAAGAGGGGAAGATTGTAACACTACAGATTTTATTAAGGTAAGTACTCGACCGAGTAGAGCCTACTCGGCCGAGTAGTGTTAAGTGTGTGTTCTGTTTAGCTTCTGCCGAGGAATACTCGGCCGAGTATGATGAATACTCGACCGAGTAGAGGATACTCGGCCGAGTATACTCTATACTCGACCGAGTATCCGGTCTGGCGAGTAATATTTCAGCGGGTTGATTCGGAAGTAATTAGAATGATATATATTTCGTTAGGCAGTTTCCTAAACATAATTTACAAAACCTAACCATCGTACGACGCTCTAATCACTCCGAATCTCTCCTCTGTGTGTGTGGAAAATCGTTGCAATCGCATTCGATCCTTTATCCCTCCGTCGGTAAGTCTTTATCCCCATGTTTGTTGATGATTGTTCTAGGGTTTGTCTTTGATTATGAATTTGGGGGAAATGGGGTTTTGCATATAGTGTTTGCGTTATGTGATTGTTGATTATCATTGTTGTAGGTGACGATGTGGTATTTGTTATGCATATTGTATGATTGATTGCAGCATAGCGGATTGCGAAAAGGTAGGGTTTCTCCTACTCAGTACTGTTAATTGATTGAGATTGCATATGTTTTATAATTGTTGTTATCTGCTGATCATCGGAGGTTGGGTGTTGTGGTGACGGTATTGGTGTAGTTGTCTTTGTGACGATTGTGGTGTTGTGGACATTGTGATGTTGTGTGTGTGATTGTGGTGGAGTCACTTGCGGGAGTGGCTTCACACCCTAGTTCGCCCTCCGTGGAACCCGTCACGGGAGGGGATGTGCACATTAAGGGACAGGGATTGTTAGTCGCTCGTTGATGAGCCGGACTAGGTGGGGATGGGTGCGGTCACCCATCGGCGGCGAGGATTACCCGCGATGGGTAATCTGGCGGGCTACACACTTCGGTGTGTAGTCGGTTCTTGTGTGAGATCGATGATCAGCCGGTTGTATTGTTGTTGTCTTATATTGATTGAGTAGTACTGACCCCGTGTTGTTGTTTTGTAAAACCTGCGGTGATCCATTCGGGGATGGTGAGCAGATTGTGACAGGTGATACATTTATTGAGATTGGGGCAGTCATGGGAGAGTCACCACGCTGCATTAGATGACACCATCACGAGCCTTAGTTATTGTTTTGGTAGTTGTTGCCATTTGGATAATTCGTTTATTAGATTTTGGAATCTATGTAACTTTTATATTTACCGTACATTAATAAATGTGTTTGGTCTGTTGCTTTTGATATATACTAACCTCGGGCAACCGAGATGGTAACAACCTTTCATGCTGGGGTAGTCCTGGTAAGGTACCTTGGTATGAGGGGGTGTTACAAACATTCCCACAAATACAAGTACTAGCTCGGATAAGGTAGGCTAATTTTTAGACTGTAGTTTATGGGACAAAAGAGGCTAAATTTGGCTATGAGAGGCTTATGGGCAAAATAAGAAAGGGACACCTCTACCACATGTGTCAACAAACCACAAACCGAATGCATACAGGTATTAAGCAGATTAAATTCATATTTATGCACATTTATGTAACATGTCTCATAAGGAGTACTAATCACAATCCTAGATAAACTGGTCATGAATGTCACCAGTTATAAGGCTCTAAATCTCAGAATATGATGTAGTTTGCCAATTTTCAAAGTCAAGTTTCAAGTTCAGCAAATAAATTAACGAAAACTCGTAGATATGCATATGTGATTCTACTAATAAAATGTCAATTAAGCAAGGCTTAGGCATAAACAGATGAAAATGCAATTTCATCATGGAAATACTACCGTTCCGACTCGACCTATATGCCAAAGTAAACGTGCATTTTTTTGAATTTTGAAATTTTTCAATTTTTTTTCGTATTTTTGTATATATAAAGGAAATGAAATAAACAATGCAAGACAAAAATGTAAACGTGAATGCAAGCAAATGAAATGCAACGCAAAACCCTTCCCCAAACCAAATCGCACAATGTCCCCATTGTGCAAAATCATGTAATGAAGAAAAGAGAAATGGGAATTTGCGAGAAAAGGGAAATAAAAACAATGACATAAAGTAAAGACTTGGGAACTCACAAGACGTTAAGCGCAGCAAAGGAAACCTCCCCAAACCAGCGTGAGCTAGGAGGTTTCAGTAGCTAGCAGTGCTACCAATAAGAGTGCCTGAAAGACAAACAAATACCACGCATAAAACCGAGAAAGCAATTATAAAACGCAAAATTATGTGCAGAAATGAGAAAACGGAAGAAATCAGAAATTAAGCGGAGAATAAAGTGAAGGGAATACTCCCTTAACTCTGCAAATCGACCAAACACAAATAGGGGAATGATCGAAAACAGTACAAAGAATAGTAAAGCGGTCGATCGACCATAGCAGGCAGTCGATCGACCAAGTTGACACGAACAGAAGCTCCTGTAACTGTGGCAGTGAGTCGATCGACCAAGTAGGCCTGTCGATCGACTGAAAATCCTGCTGTAAGTTCTGATTTCTTCGAATTAGCTCAATAAATTGAGCTAATAAGGTCTATAAACCTGCGAACGCACATAATAACGCGCCCAAAAATTGCGCAAACCCAAAAACACAGTCTGAAGTTTATAAAAATCCTAAGCAAACCAAACTAAGCGAAGTCTCGCGCAAACCAAAGCAATAAAAAGTCTAAAAGCAATAAAATAGTCTTTAAAAGGTCTAAGAAACGCATAGATCAATGGAAACTGCGGAAAATCTCCGACCAAGGCTTCTGTCTACATGAAGTAGCTTCCGCAGTGCTCATCTCAGAAGCTGGACTCCATTCTACTCCGACTGGGATACTCAATGGATCATCCCTAGCATCTTCTCAAGCATGGCCATCATCTCCTATCTCCTCACACTCGAGATCCGACTCCGAAATTTTGACTGGCTCCTTCTTCTTGGGCTCCTCATCCGGCTCCTCGTCAGTTGCATAGCTCAGACATCCCAAACCGCCTCTCTGCACAATGGGCTCCTTCACAGCTGGAGCAATGAGCGGCTCCTCCTTCCCCAAACCATTTCCTGCAACAGTCAAAACAGAAGAATTTGCCTCCAATTTGCTCCCAATCTGGGGCGGAGGTGTCATAACAGGAATAGGTACAGGTAAGGAAGTGGGAATGTCAGAAAGCACAAAATAAGATTTCTTTTCAGAAATCATATTACAGGTCATGGGCCACATGGGGTCCTTCTTTCTAGGTGACTGGGCAAACATGATAGAGTGCTTCCCTACCTTAAATTTCAAAGTTCTTTCCCCTACATCAATTATTGCACCAGCAGTGTGCAAAAACGGTCTTCCCAAAATAATTGGGGTGTTGACATCTTCAGGAATATCCAAAACAACAAAGTCAACAGGAAAAAAAAACTTTTTAATTTGAACAGGCACATTCTCTAAGACCCCTACTGGCTGAACTGCAGAACGGTCAGCCATTTGCACAGTCATGTCGGTAATGGCAAATCTAGTCAATCTCAACTTCTTAGCCAGACTCAAAGGCATAACACTGACACTAGCCCCTAAATCACATAATGCCTTCTCGATTGAGAAGGTACCAATATTGCAGAGAGACAGAGAAACTACCTGGTCGGACGGTTTATGAGTAGCGTGTGAGTTAAGTACGAACTAGACTCTTCGATTAAATGCACCGACTCCACAACATTCAAAGACCTCTTCTTAGCTAGCAATTGTTTCATGAACTTCATATATGCAGGTATTTGATTAACTAGCTCTAAGAAAGGAATTTGCACGTTAAGACTACGCACGACATCTTTAAATTTATCAAATGTTACCTCATCTTTGGTCGGCACTAGTCTCTCTCGGATAAGGGGTCATCGAAGTAGCTTTGCCCTCTCTTCTAGGTCTCTCACACACGGCATCGGTGGACTTAGGCCGAAAATCCACTACTTTGTCTTTGTTGTAACTTGACCCATCTTCGCACCGTCTCGAATGAACCATTAACCATCGTAGGATCATACTTTGGAATTGGAACGGACCCATCAAAGACTCGGGTCTTGCCTCAATAATTCCGGAGTCGTCTCATCCCGAAACAAGAAATCCCTCAAGTTATCCGGCATTGGAGGACGAATTGGCTCATCATCAAGAAGATCATCGTCGATCGACCAGGTGGTCGGTCGATCGACTGATTTCTTCTTTTCCAGAATGAACAGAGAGATCAGAAGGCATCACTGAGGATCGCGGAGTGGTCGATCGACTAGGTGATGCAGTCGATCGACCGGAATCGCTGCTGTCCGTCTTCTTCTCGCTCTTTTTCTTCTTTCCTTTTCCAGCAGCTGATACGTACATTTTATATAGTCTTTTTAGCCTATTTTATGCACGTATTTCTATGCTTTTATCGTAGTTTTACGCTACGAAATGCCCCGAATATGCTACTTTGGGTTATTATGTCTTATTTGCAGGTATGGACCCGAAAGGAGTGAAATCAAGCCATTTACAGTCCATTTTGCATGCATTTGGAGAAAGAGTAGATTTGGAGCGGGAATTATAGCTGTCTTGGGATGCGTGAAGGTGTTTCGGGAGCTAAAAGGACAAGTCAAAGGCAAATTAACGAGAAATACAAGCTGCTGAAGTCAATTATCACTTGATCGAAGACATTCTTAGTCGATCGAGTGGTTTTTAGGTTGAATAATTAGTCGATCGAGCTGTTTGCTAAGTCGATCGACCTGTTTCTGTATAGCCTTACTCGATCGAGCAACCTTCTTGGTCGATCGAGCTATTTCCTGGCTGAGTTTGCTCGATCGAGTGATTTCTCTACTCGATCGAGTGGACTTTGCTACGGGTTGGGCTTTTTAGTTAATTTTCCGTCATTAGGTTTAATCTTACTCCTAATTTCTTATAAATAGGAGTAAAGGTTGTCATTTGTAATCATCCAGAATCCAATAATCCGGGAAGGATCACGTCACTCCTTTTCCCTTCTTTAAACACTGTTGCCTTTATTCTTGCTTATTTTCCGGATCGCTTAATTTCAGTAATTCTTCTTCCCTTATTCACTCTTAATGTTTATTTCTTCTTTTATTATTGTTCTCGTTTATTTTATCATGAGTAGCTAATTTCCCTTAGTATGTTAGGATTAGGGAAGCCGTGGTAGCAATGCTTTAATTGTATTAAATAGATTAGCCCTGCGATAAGAATTGTATTAGGCAATTTAACTGTTATCCGGTCGAATGAATGCATGCAGGGGACCAATAAATTTAGTTAACCCCGACCTAGATCGAAAGATTGGAAGGGAAGGCTTGCTTAATTACAATAGGGTATTGCAGTGAGGGCGAAAGTTAAGCTGTTTACGCTCTAGGGCGGTTTAAGGACCGAAAGGTGACGACCATAGCTCTTCTTATCAATAGTCTAATCGCCTTAGTATTCATGATAGTATAAGATCTGATAGCTGCCACGGTAGACCGACTCCTAGCATACTACCCTTCTCTTATTGTTAATTTCTCTTATTTATTTCCCTCGCTTTAGTCTCTAGTCAGTTAACAACCAATCAAAACCCCCATTAGTGACATTTAGACAGATAAATAGACAAATAGATAGTACACCGCCTCCCTGTGGAGATCGACCCTACTTGCCGCTGACTTACATTAGCGATAATCTAGGTATTTTATTTTTGGTGTAGAAACGACCGCAACAAATTTTGGCGCCGTTGGCGGGGAGGCAATCTATTTATTTATTTGTTTAATTTTATCATTTTTAGCCTCGGGGATTTTTCCCTTGAGGCCGTTTTAATCTTTTGTTTAGTCTTTGTTTTGATAGGCCTTACAGGTACTACCTAGACAGTTCTAGGTGAAAGACAGTCAAAGGGAAGGCTTGAGTACCTTTGACCCATCACCGATGTCCCATTATATGGAACAGTCGGTGATCTGCTACGGGAGATGTGGTCCTGCTGAGCACAATGCAGCTGTAGTTGTGCCGCCACATCCACCCTATCAATGGCCGCCGCAACAAGATCCCCCTGATATACAAGAAGAAGAGATTGCGGAGCTGAAATCCTTACTGCAGACACTTGCATCTCAATTGCAAGGTCGTGACCGAGAGAGGCAAGATCATGATAGACGCACTTCTTCGCAACTTGGAAAGCTCGAAACTGACATTGCTCAGTTAGCAGCTGAGATACAAGAAGAAGAGGTTGCAGAACTGAGGTCTTTAATGGAGATACTTGCATCTCAAGTGCAGAATTATGATCGAGTGAGGCAAGAGAGTGATAGACGTGCGGATGCTCAAATCCTTGAGCTCGAGTCTGTAGTTGCTCAGTTAGCAGCTGAGATGCAAGAAGAAGAGGTATACTTTACTGAGAGTGGTTTCTCCCCTGAGAAAACCGTGTTACCCAATGCGGAGCATGACCTCTATGACTCGGATGACGAGTTTCTATCATATTTCACTGCCCCACACGAGGATTTCAGCGCTGTACAGGAGGAATCACTCGATCGAGTGACAATTATTGGTCGATCGAGTGATTTTCAAGAAGGACTTGCTCGATCGAGTGATATCACTGCTCGATCGAGTGGAATTCAGGAGGAAGTTGGTCGATCGAGTCACTATTCTGCTCGATCGAGTGAAATGCGGGAAGAGATTGTTCGATCGAGTAATTATTCTGCTCGATCGACTGAAATGGCCATTGGGAGCTTTGGTTCGTCATTTTGGTTTGATTTGGATGACGAGTCTGACGATGATGAAGGTTACGGTGAACCTCCCCTATTCACAGCCGAGCCGGATACACTTGAAGCTGCGAGTTACGGGATGGATTCCACTGAGGAGGTTGATGAAGAAGCAGTTGAGACGGTAATTGCTCCTAGCACGGAAGAGGTAATAAACTCTTTTACCTATGATTCCGTCATTGAGAGCGACCGATCTGAGGTAGTAAACGATAATTTTATTATTGTTTGTTCTAATAGTATTTTGCCTCGTTTGACTCGCGCTGTTCCTTTTAAAGTTATACCTCCTCTCATGTGGTCGATTAATTTAAAGATTTTTCACCGTCCTCATCATTTCAAAACTGTTAATCTGAATCGGGACCCCCATATATTGACGATTGCTCCCGCGCTCCTTTATTTTGTGGATAAATTTAGGAGCGCCCATAGGAAATTTGTCAGACTTAAACGGTTGTTTAATTTTATTTCCTATTTCTGTATTCCACTTTTGTGCTACTTATGCTTTTGTGTAGCACATGCGCAGCTATTTGACAGGTTGCTGCGCGCTTTGAGCTGTTTTGATTGTGACTAATTAGAGAGGCTCGAAGAAAAAGAAGGTCGAGCTGGGACCTGACTGAAGCTAGCGCTACCCGGGAGGCAACCCGACGATTTATTTCTGCATTTATATTTCCCTTAAGTTGTAATAAATGGATCTATACCATAGACTATCTCAGTATGCTTGTCTTGTTAGTTTGCGGGCTGTTCTTATTGCGTTCTGCAGGAAATACGATGAGAAGTACTCGATCGAGCGCTTTCAGTACTCGATCGAGTACTTGTGCTGCCAAATCCTCTCGATCGAGCTAGTATCTACTCGATCGAGCACCTGCAAGATGAAAACTACTCGATCGACTGGTATCTTCCTTGATCGAGCAGTTTTAGATGCCCATTCACTCGTGTTGACTTGGATTAGCTTCCTGAGACGGTTTTCCGGGCCCTTAGCAACCTCCCATTTCATGGTCGGTTTGGGGAGGTCCCCTATTCGCGCATTTTGTGAGTTTTTTCCGTCTTTACTCTCTTTCTCCTTCAGTTTGCATTTCCTTTCCTTGTTTTGGTACAATGAGGGCATTGTACAGTTTGGTTTGGGGAGGTTATGCATCCATATCTGTGTCTGCATATTGTTTTTACTGCATTTCAGTTATCACATTTTATTTATGTTTGCATTGTTGTTTATTTTTGTTTAAATGCATAAAATTCAATAAAAATTTGAAAAATTGTTAAAAATTCAAAAAAATTTCACGTTTAATTTGGCATATAGGTTGAATCGGAACGGTCGATTTCCATGATGAAATTGCACTGCAACTGTCTCTTTGCTTAAACCTTGCATTGAACTGTTATCTTTTAGCTTTGTCTTTTGCATAATCTACGAGTTAATGTTAAAATTTAGCTGAACATATAGACTTGACCTGAAATTTTGGCAACCTACTTATAATTTCTAAGATTTAGAGCCTTATAAACTGGTGTCATTTATGACCAGTTTCATGTAGGATTGTGAGTAGTTACTCCTTGCATAACATGTATCATCAATTTGCACATATATGAAATTCAATTGCTTTTTGCCGTCATACATTCGGGATAGTGGTTGGTGTCACATGCAGGGAGGTGCTTACATTTTCCCTTTTCTTTCATTTTTACCCATAAACTCCACATTAGCCAAATTTGCCAGTTGACCCTTAGCTACATCCAAATTTAGCCTGCCTTGTCAAGCTAGTTTAGATTGTTTTGCGGTATATATTTCATTGTATCAAATATTGGCGCATATTCTATTTAATCGGAGTTGGTATTTTATGAAGAAAAGGAGGAGGATGAAAAAATAAAACGTGAAAAAAGAAGAAAAAAAAAAGAGGAAACCGAAGAAATAGAAAAAAAAGAAAAGAAAAATTTGAAAAAAAGAGATGTTGTTTGTTGATTAGACGGTTTCACTCCTATTTTCTATCTTATATCATTTGAGGAGTATTATCAGTTTGGTTTGGTGAGATTTATGCCAAATGAAGGGCATTGTGCTTATTCTATAATTGCGTAAGAATGGATGTTGATATATGGTTTTGTTTAGGTACTAGCTTGATCACCTATACCTCCACATTCCCATAAATGTTTTGCCTTTTCTTACCCATTGCCTCACTTTACCATATCTTTGTAAGCCCTCGGCTGTGACGGACCTTGTTTGGTTGGAATGTGTGTACGGTAGTTAGAATTGTCTATCATATTAGTTGCATGCATGTTTATGTGGGTCGTAGTTTAGGTGAGCGACTATTTTTCTTTCTCTCTTACATATATATGTTCACCCTTCGCTTCATGAGAGAAAGAGTGACCCGTGAGAGTCCACTATTAAAGGTCTTGCAAGGTCGACGGTTCAGCTACTTTTATAAACATCTTATAACTCGTTTGCATTTGACTGTTTAGCTATAAGTGTTAGTTTGCTTGCATTAAATTGGCTTAAGTGGGCATTTGTAGCTAGCTCTGAGTTATTTTTCCGTTCCATTAGCGTATAGTTTTGAGTTTACTCGAGGACGAGTAAAGGTTTGGTTTGGGGAGATTTGATACGTACATTTTATATAGTCTTTTTAGCCTATTTTATGCACGTATTTCTATGCTTTTATCGTAGTTTTACGCTACGAAATGCCCCGAATATGCTACTTTGGGTTATTATGTCTTATTTGCAGGTATGGACCCGAAAGGAGTGAAATCAAGCCATTTACAGTCCATTTTGCATGCATTTGGAGAAAGAGTAGATTTGGAGCGGGAATTATAGCTGTCTTGGGATGCGTGAAGGTGTTTCGGGAGCTAAAAGGACAAGTCAAAGGCAAATTAACGAGAAATACAAGCTGCTGAAGTCAATTATCACTTGATCGAAGACATTCTTAGTCGATCGAGTGGTTTTTAGGTTGAATAATTAGTCGATCGAGCTGTTTGCTAAGTCGATCGACCTGTTTCTGTATAGCCTTACTCGATCGAGCAACCTTCTTGGTCGATCGAGCTATTTCCTGGCTGAGTTTGCTCGATCGAGTGATTTCTCTACTCGATCGAGTGGACTTTGCTACGGGTTGGGCTTTTTAGTTAATTTTCCGTCATTAGGTTTAATCTTACTCCTAATTTCTTATAAATAGGAGTAAAGGTTGTCATTTGTAATCATCCAGAATCCAATAATCCGGGAAGGATCACGTCACTCCTTTTCCCTTCTTTAAACACTGTTGCCTTTATTCTTGCTTATTTTCCGGATCGCTTAATTTCAGTAATTCTTCTTCCCTTATTCACTCTTAATGTTTATTTCTTCTTTTATTATTGTTCTCGTTTATTTTATCATGAGTAGCTAATTTCCCTTAGTATGTTAGGATTAGGGAAGCCGTGGTAGCAATGCTTTAATTGTATTAAATAGATTAGCCCTGCGATAAGAATTGTATTAGGCAATTTAACTGTTATCCGGTCGAATGAATGCATGCAGGGGACCAATAAATTTAGTTAACCCCGACCTAGATCGAAAGATTGGAAGGGAAGGCTTGCTTAATTACAATAGGGTATTGCAGTGAGGGCGAAAGTTAAGCTGTTTACGCTCTAGGGCGGTTTAAGGACCGAAAGGTGACGACCATAGCTCTTCTTATCAATAGTCTAATCGCCTTAGTATTCATGATAGTATAAGATCTGATAGCTGCCACGGTAGACCGACTCCTAGCATACTACCCTTCTCTTATTGTTAATTTCTCTTATTTATTTCCCTCGCTTTAGTCTCTAGTCAGTTAACAACCAATCAAAACCCCCATTAGTGACATTTAGACAGATAAATAGACAAATAGATAGTACACCGCCTCCCTGTGGAGATCGACCCTACTTGCCGCTGACTTCTGTTAGCAGTAATCTAGGTATTTTATTTTTGGTGTAGAAACGACCGCATCAGCAGCTTTCTTAGGTCCATCAAGAGCGGACCCGCTCCTCAGCGTCATTGCATGTACGGTCTCAATACGCTGATTCAAAGAGTGAAATCGACTCGGTATCTCAGCTGCATTCTTGTCTAATGTAGCAATTTGAGATATCAGCTTCGTGATTAAGGCCTGGTTTGCCGCATTACTCTTCTGTACCTCCACCATAAGCAGCTGCACTAGACTCGTCAACTCAGCAACTTCGTTTTTCAACTCTTGCTGTGACGGAGTGGATGGTAATGGGGCTTCATAAGGAGGCTCATATGGTTGCTGCGGTGAAGTAAGAGCGTAATTATACGAATTGTCGAGCTGAAGTTGATGGAAAGCAAACATCTTCTCCTTAGGGTGCCTGCATGCCTCAGACGTGTGTCCAACTCCGCCGCATCTCTCACAAAACAGCACCTGATGCTCATGAGAACGGAACATGAGTGGACTCTCTGCCGCAGATCTTTGCAAAAAGACAACACTAAAGAAGAAGGTAAGAACTGCCTCAAGGTACTCAGTCTTCCCTTGAGGCGAAAAACAGACCTAAAATGAAAAACAACTAAAACTAGCGCGCCTCCCCGGCAACGGCGCCAAAATTTGATACCCGTCGTTGTGAGTACCAAAAATAAGATTTATAATTCCTATTAAAACTAACCTAGGCTAGTGGTAACAGGGTCGAACCACAGAGAGGCAGGGGAGTTATAATTGCTTTTATTTCAGTCTATCGGTAACAATTGTGGGGGTTTTGATATGGAAAGGATCTAAGTCTAAATGCGAAAATAAAAGAGCAAATAACAAAAATAGATGTAAACTAATGACAAAAAGGAGCTAGGATGATCGGGTCACTACAGCTACGATGGCACATAAGTCTAGGTAAGTCTCGAACTACAGTCGTGGGTGATGGGGAAAACAAGTCCTCTCGGTCCATGTTAATTAGTGGCTACCTCTCGGCCTATGCTACTAATCCCTAAGTCTCATTAATACTAACTCTCGTTCTTGATTAATGAATCCTAATGCAAACTAAATTACATTATCTTTCGATCTAGCAATCTAGCCGTCTTAAATCGTTAATCTAAGTCCTTCCCTATCTTTCGATCTACGGGTTGGTCAAAACTAAGCATCTAACAAGTCTCCGCTAGGTCTCATTGATAGATATTGCACTTAACGATTCAACGAAGCAAATCAAACACGAAGTCAGTCGATCGACCAGCTACCCCAGTCGACCGACCAACTGACTCAGTCGATCGACCAGCTACCCCAGCCGATCGACCAAGCCCTAATCCGAGGGTCTCCTATTCGTATGCCATCTTCGCTAAGTTCGCCTACATCCTAGCAAAGGTATTTAGCTAGACATAAAGGAATTAATAACGAAAACTAAATTGATCACAAGCATAGAGAATTGCATAATTGAAATATTGAATGGATAAACTCGCATAAAACTATAACTAGGGCTTTGGGATTCTATCTAGCAAGAATAAATCTAACAAAGCAAAACTGTAAATAAAAGAATGGTAATTACCGAAGCAAAAGGCAAGAATTGAATCCGTAGCAAAGAACTTTATTAAAGAACCAATTTGATAAAGTAAACTAATGTAGCGAATGAATTCAGATCTAAACTAAGCTAATGAATGAATCATTCAAAGGTAGGCAGGGGTTACGTTAAATAAGAGAGTCACGTAAAACCCTACTCGAAAACCTAATTACAATTGGGCTTCTAATCTCGATCTTTTATTTTGCGTCAGACCCGTTGTTCAGTCGATCGACCATAAGCATCAGTCGATCGACTAAGTAGCAGCGAACAGTAGCTACTGGAACCCGTGGGGTGGTCTATTGACTACTTGTACCAGTCGATCGACCAAGAGTGCTGTACAGAATAGCATTCTGACGATTCCTGCAGCGCGCACCGATCTTAAAACAGCTGCCATTTCTTCGTTACTTGGTCAAATCAAGCGTTCTACGCGGCGTTGGAAAGCTAAGAGGATAAGCTTTCACCTCCAATTGGAATCACTCGATTATCTGCTTTAGAACTCGAGATATAGCCATCTGAATCAGGCTGCAATGTCGAGAAGCACTTCTTTGCTTCTTAAACTCGTACGCACCCTTGCTTTTGCTATCTTTAGGCCTTGAAACGCGCACCAAGCTCATTCCTCGAGTCAATACTTCATGTCAAATGCAATGTCAATTACTTGGGGATGGATTCGGCTCGATTTCCGCTCAATTCTTCATAATTCTGCAATAATAGACAAAAACACGAAAGTAGAGGAAAATAGGGAAATAATGGCATATATTGCACATTTGGGCTCTGAAATGCGTGTAGAATAAAGTGTGAAACATCATATTTTAGACACGCATCAAGTTGTTTGATATTTTGCATGTCTAGAAGGTCACAAGGTGATTTGTTACCTTTTGACCGTGAAATCGAAAGAACCTTGACGAATAATAGGAGACTTGTTAGGAGGAATTTGAGAGGTGTTGGTGAAGTTGTTCAACCCACTAGTGAGTTTGTCAATCCTTTCGCAATAGAAGGAGAAGAAAACCCATTACACAATATCCCACAAAATCCACCTACAATGCCTAAATTCTCGTCACACTCTATACCCACCGAGGAGAATCTACCAAATGGTACTCCTACACCGCAACATCTCACCGGTAATTTTATTGCCAAGTCCGCCTTCATCCAGCTAGTTGAGAGGAGCCAATTCGGGGGAATGCCTAGTGAGGACCCTCATTCTCATATGGAAACCTTTTGCGATTATTGTGATGCTATCTCTCAAACGGGCGTGACTCAAGACCAAATAAGATGGGTCTTATTTCCTTTTTCGTTAATCGGCACCGCAAAGCAATGGTTGAAGGGCCTTGATAAGGCCACCCTTGGAATAGATTCTTGGAAGAAGTTAGCTCTAGCTTTCTACAAAAAATTCTACCCGCCGGAAAAGACTAACATGCTAAGAGCTCAAATTACGGGTTTTAAGCAAAGGGATGAAGAATCTTTGTATGAAGCTTGGGAGCGGTTCAAAGGTGTTTGTCGCTCATGTCCTCACCATGGACTTAGCGAATGGTTTTTAGTGCAACAATTTTGGAATGGTTTATATGAAGATTCAAGGAACATTCTCAATATGGGATCAAATGGAATGTTCACCGAAGTTGATGACAATCAAACATGGAACAAGATTGAGGAAATGGCGGTCTATAATTCACAATATAGTAGACCTCGCAAGGCTACTAGAGGAGGAAAGCATGAAGTGGACTCCGTTACTCAATTGGGTGCTCAACTTTGTGCTCACATTGACACAATCAACTTGAAGTTTGAACAACCTATGGCTAGACTTGAGGAA
The DNA here is from genome assembly GCF_048544455.1 of Silene latifolia. Classification (NCBI taxonomy): domain Eukaryota; kingdom Viridiplantae; phylum Streptophyta; class Magnoliopsida; order Caryophyllales; family Caryophyllaceae; genus Silene; species Silene latifolia. The sequence goes on from NC_133527.1 coordinate 96,568,429, forward strand.
AACTCAAAAACATCAAAGCATCATGTCAATGCCATGACGGCATCCTCATCAATCCCAAGTGGGATATGTGAGAATTGTGGAACTTTGGGTCATGACCCAAGTGAGTGTAGGGGAACAACCGAACAAGTTAATGCTTTCCAAGCTTACAAAAGTGGTACCCCTTATTCAAATTTTTACAATGAAAACACCAAGTTCCATCCAAATCTCTCATACAAAAGCCAAAATGTTCAAAATCCTCAAACAACATACACTCCACCACCCATGAGGAACCAAAATCAAAGACCCTTTTACAATCAAAACCAAGGTTACCAAAATCAAAATCCATACAATCACCAAAATGACCAAGGTTTTGATGTCCAAAAAGCGGTCCTCCAAATGCAAAAGAATCAACAAGAATTTTTCACTCAAATGCAAAAAGATAGCCAAGCAAAAGACACCACCATCAACAACATTCTAGCTCACACCAAGATGTTGGAAACACAATTGACTCAACTAGCATCTTCAAGCTCACAAAGACAAAAGGGGCAATTACCACCTCAAAGTAATCCCCCTAGACATGAAACGGTTAGTGCCATTCACTTGAGAAGTGGTACAAGATATGAAGCAATCAAGAAGCAAGTTGAGGATGAAGTTGTGAAAGCTAGTGAAAAGGAAGAAATTGTGCAAAGCCCCAAAGAAGGGGAATCATCAAAAGAAGAAAGTTCAAAGAAAAATGAAGACAAAGCCAAAGAGAAGGAGCCCATTGTGATTAGACTTCCTTTTCCAAGTCGTCAAGCCAAGCCCAAATTTGATGATCAACTTGGAAAGTTCATGGAGATTGTGAAGAACTTAGAAGTCTCAATTCCTTTCACGGAATTAATCAATCACGTACCGGTCTATGCAAAGTACATGAAAGATATCCTCACAAAGAAGAAGTCGATCCGGAAACTTGAGACTATCGCCTTCACTAAGGTGAGTAGTGCAATACTTCAAGGGAGTTCACCTCCAAAGTTAAAGGATCCGGGAAGCTTCTCAATACCGTGTACCATTGGCGACACGACGATCAACAAAGCCTTATGTGATCTAGGGGCTAGTGTGAGTGTCATGCCGTACTCGGTGAGTAAAAGGTTGGGAATGGGAGAGCTTAAATGCACCAATATCACACTCCAAATGGCCGATAGATCGACGAAGACACCATTAGGGATATGGGAAGATGTCCCCGTGCGAATTGGGAAGTTTTTCATCCCGGTGGACTTTGTCATTGTTGATATGGAGGAAGATTCCAACATTCCAATCATCTTAGGAAGACCTTTCCTACACACCGCGGGTGCGGTGATTGATGTGAAACATGGAGAGCTCACTCTAGAAGTGGGAGATGAAAGCATAACTTTTAATCTTGACAAGACCATGAGAGCTCCTCGTTTGCATGAACCATGTTTCATGATTGATCATTATAGCCGGAAAGATGAAAGGAAGAAATCGGAACTCCAATGGAGGAAGAAAGTTGAAGATGCTCCATTCAAAGAGCAAGTGAATTATGACAAGGAGAGCTTGCAAAGCTCATCAAAATCAACGAAGGAAGAAGAGGATGGCCTCATTGGCCAAGAGAAGAAATTGGGAGAGTTGTCTCCATCTAAGCAAGAGATTTTCAATGATCAACTCAATGAAGTTTGTGGTCTTTGGGACGACGAGTTTGAAGGGATTTTTAATCCCTACATTGGGCATGCCATCGATCATGATCAACAACAAGGGGCACGGTCTATTGAGGACCTCTACCATAACAATGAACAAGCTTTTGATTACTTTTTCAAGGTGTTGAGCAACATCAACAACACCTTGAACATGCCCCCTTGACATCTCATCAAGAATGAGAGTTTGGTGGAGTCCTCCCTAAACCACCACTTGTAAATATTTCTAACTCCCTAACTTACATTTCAATTCTCGTATTGCATTTTTGTCATTTTTGGATTTTTATTTACTTTGATCAAAATAATTGTCATATAAGAGAAAAGTGAGGGAGGGACTAACAATTTTAATTGATGTGTAGTGCTTTACCTTAGTGTGGGGATGGAAATTGCCTAGGCTATTCATGCCTTAGTAGTGCCCCCACAATGAAGAACACAAGAAATGAAGAAGAATGGAAGAATGGTAAAGGGAAATGCAATGTGCACGAATGAAGTGAATCCGGGTACAAAGGACCAGAATCCGAGCGGATTCCTGAGAATCCGCCCGTCTTCAAGAATCCGAGCGTCCTGCTGAGAAGACGCCCGTCCTGAGCTGAGCTGAAATTGATAATTTCTTGACTGTTGAAGAATCCGAGCGTATTTCTGGAAAGACGCCCGTCTCATAGAATCCGTCCGTCTTGTGAACAAGACGCCCGTCTTTGCAAACAAGAAAACAAAGAAATTTCTCTCGGACTAGAATCCGTCCGTCTGCCGCAAATCCGCCCGTCCCTACACGGAAAGAATCCGAGCGGATTCCACGAGAATCCGCCCGTCTTTAGGCGAGCTTCGAAAATTTTGAAGGCTGCGAAATCCGCACGGATTGTGCCTAATCCGCACGGATTGCCCCTGCGTTTTCGAAAATTTCGACTTCTTCAAATACCCTCCCACCTTCATTCATTCATTCATTCATTCATAAACACTACCCTAAACATCAAAACCCTCATCCTCTCCATCACAAAAACAAAAACCCTCAACAAAATCCACCAAAATCAAATCAAACCATCATTCAAACAACAAATCAATCACTCCATCTTCAATAAAAATCAAACCCAAGAACAAATTCTTCAACCTTTGAGTCGATTTTTGATTTCATAAAGGCAAAGCCTTTCACCTTCAAATCGATTTGGGCATTCTACAAATTGAAGATTTTTGATTCTTTTCTTGGTTAGTTCATCAAATGGCAAGGACAAAGGGTGCAACAAAGGCAACAAAGGCACCAAAGGCAAAGGCTCTCTCTCAAAGGCAAAAAGCTCTCCAAACAAAGAAAGCTTTGGCAATGGTGGTAGCAACACCAAACTTGGAAGTAGAACAACAACAACAAACTTCTATGGGAGCATCACCTTCTACTCCGTAATCGATCAACTCTTGCATTATCCTAAAGTAACTTTTATTTCCGATACCCATAGAAAGACATTTGCCAAGTTTGCTATGAAATCAATTCAATCCACCAAATTCATATGTAAAGATGCTTTGGAGAAATTGGGTGTTCTTGAACAAACAAAAGCCTTTTTCAATGCCATGGGTTTGAAGAAATTGTTTGAAACAAAGGAATTGACATACCCTTCCCTTGTCTTGGAATTCTTAAGTTCTTTAAAAGTCACCAAAGTTGAGAATAGGGAAAATCTTGAGTTTCGTCTAGTTAACATTAGTAGACGCATTACCTTTAAGGAATTGGGTGAAATTTTGGGTCTTAGCGATGAATCGAGATACTTTAAGCATTATGGAAAGTATGACCCCGAGCCGCTTTGGGAGGCAATCTCCGGGAAGAAATTTGATGATTTTCATGCTTGTCGTGCTCTTTTGGTCCATCATCCGGGCATAAGAGTATGGCACAAAGTTGTGGGAAATACCATAATTGCTAGGAAAGACACCAATCATTTCACAAGACTTGATTTTATTCTCCTTGAATCGGCTTTGAATATCGGAAGAATCCATACCAAGCCTTTCAATTCTTTGAGGCTATTGGTTGATAAATGGCTCCATGTTGATAGTGGGAAGAAGGGTACAACCGTTATTGTTAATGGCGGCCTAGTCACGGTCCTAGCCAAGCACTTTGATCCTAATTTCAATAAGGATAGCAAGTACAAGGCAAAGGAAGGTGGCCATCTTATTGATATGCCTATGATGATTAACAAGTTCAAGTGGGTTGCTCAAAACCCCCTTGACACCAAGTGTGGATGGCTAACTAGTGAGGCTCGATCATTCACTTTACCCGCGAAGATTTGTCGTCTAAGTGTCCACCGGACCAACTATCTACTTCCCCTATCCGAAGAAGCCGAGTACATCATTCAACAACAAAAGGGTGATCATGAAACCCCCTCCTCTTCCATTGTTATACCACCTTACCCCTTTGTGTATGAAGAGTTCAAACCGCAAGGAGTTGAAATTGGGAAAGACTATGTCACTCTTCTTATGCAAGCCATGCACAAGAAAGCTTATGAAGATCGGAAGAATGCTTATTTGGCTCAATATCCTCCCCTCTTACATTTAGCTAGGCAAGGACTCCTTGATCCATCTTGTCCTTTGCCTAGTTGGGCGGATAAAGAAGCCTTATTTCCGGGTGCATCTAGGGACGTGGTGGAAGACAATGAGGTTGTTGGAAATGGTGAAGAAATTGATGATAATATTGAGGAAGAAGCAAGTGGAGATGGAGAAAGAGATGGTGAAGATGATGATGAGCAAGATAATGAAGAAAGTGATGAAGAAAGTGCCAAGGAAAGTGGCAATGTGACCACTTCTCATGAGGGAAGTGATGATGATGATAGCATGATGGAAGACTAGCCTTGGAGACTCCTACACTCCCATGGTTTGTCTATATCTCTTTGTATTTTATTTCATTTTGATCATTGTTGGTTTAGTCCTAGCAACATCAAAGGACTCACACCTCGGTACCATTGAGGTTTTCTTTATTGTTCCCATTTGTAAAATCCAAAATGACAATCTAGTTTCATGCATAGCATAGTGTGTGCATGAACTATACCCATCCTTGACATTAGCAATAGTGTCTTATTTGGTTTGGGGAAGTTAATGCATACACAACGGGAGGTAATCTAAATTATCCTCTCCGTCATAACAAAAACCATGCATCATGTAGTATAGCTTAGTGTAGAATTGCATTTAGTATAGAAATCACGCATCATCTTTGCATAATTTCCATCATTTTGGCCATTGAGGACAATGCCCATATTAGTGTGGGGATGGGAATTCTAACACTTAACTTTTATTCAAAAACCCATAAAAATTGAAAAATTTCAAAAATCATAAAAATTGAAAAAATTGAAAAACCAAAAACAAGTTCATTTCCTTTGTATATATTGTCTTGTATATATTGTGTTTGTTTATCCTTGTTCACTTTGATTGACTACGCCACATCCGAGACATGAGGATATTGAAGACCGCATGGTATGATCTTTCCAATCTCCTTTTTCCTCTTTATGTTAATGACTATGTGGCTTTATTTTGATTGATGCGGTAAAACAATGTGAACTTAGGATTGCATTTAGTTTATATGCCATATTAGTTGGTAGAATCATTTGCATTAGGATGTGTATATGTTAGTTGCATCATGGCATGTAGTTTGCATGGTTGGAAAATTTTTGTGAAACCGTCTATTTGGGAAGCTTGACAAGTGTATATAGGCCCTAGTAGATGCTTTTTATTCTTAAGACTTTGCTTGTTAGAATGCTTGTAAAACACCCTAGGATGTGTCATGCTAGTATCCTTTGACCCATGGTTTAAGGCCGAGTCAAGAGTACCTTGTGGTGTGATAACTCCTTGGCTACCGTTTATTCCACGGTGACCCTTGAAACCATGCATAACTCTATCATTCATCCATGTTCTACCATACTTTTGTCGTCAAAGGGAATGGGCACAAAAACAAATCAATTTGAGTTCAATGAAATGAAAAGTGAAAGAAAGTTTGCAAAAATGCATCAAAAGAAAAGAGGAGCAAAAATAGACTCCTAAAGCTTCAAAAATAAGGCACCCTCCCTACATATGGGGTGACTTTGAAAATGTTCAAAAAGAAATGCAAAGAAATGCAAAAAGTTGTCAAGTGTTGAAAATGCCAAAAATCAAAAGAAATGGCAAGGAAAGTGTTCTCAAATGTTATATGCCACAAGAAATTGGGGGGAAAACAAAAAAAACAAAAGCAAACTCCCAAAATGAAACTCAAATTCTATCGATCCCTTTATCCACCGTATCCATTTTTGTGCATGGTAGAGAGGGGACGACCCTTCTTCTTGTCTAGGCAAGAGGGGGAATTCCGCGATCCTCCAGTGTTTCTAACACCATAGGGAGTCCATTCTTGACGAAAGCATTTAACGATTGAGGACAAAGGTACCCTAGCTTGACACAACTTGGAGGTGATTTATTGGTATCCTTCTAGGCTTAGTAGTTTGAACAAATTGCATCTATGAAGGATTGTGTACCCTTGAATTGCTTCCCTTGTAGATAATTTCCGCCACTTAGATGAGGAAAGTGGCTATTCTTTTTGTAGATGCATCCATTATGTGATTTTATATGCTTTAATGCTTGGATGTGTCGCCATTTTGGCAAGACCCACCTTGCCTTGCAAGAAGGCATCCTACCTCATGGTTGTCTTGTTGTGAGTTGAAGGGGCGGAGTGAGACCCGCTAATTGTCTCATATCGGCTATTATTATTAGGATAGGTTAGTTTTGGTCCTAGTCTTTGTCACCTCTTTACTCGGGACGAGCAAAGGTTCGGTTTGGGGATATTTGATGTGACCATAATTGGCGCATATTTAGCCCCCGAATTACCATTGTTTCCATGCTTTTTAGTGCCTATTTGGGTCATTTCTTATCTTTAGTTCTTTGTTTTGCATATTCTTTGAGATTTTGATCCCTTGGTAGGAAAGGAGTAAGAATCTTGCATTTTCATGGCAAAACGAGGCTAAATTGATTGTATTCAATGACCAAGCATCAAGAAGAGACAAGACTAGAAGGCCTTTGTACATATCATAGTAGAAGAACAATGTTGAGAAAGGATCCTTGCGTCCCCAAGGAAATCCCCAAGGAATTTATGAAGAAAAGGGAAGAAAAAGAAGAAGAATTGACGCTGACCAACAATCCGAACGGATTGCGGACAAATCCGTCCGTCCAGTCAAAGATCAACAATCCGAGCGTCCCCCCCTTGAATCCGCTCGGATTCCCCAAAGACAATCCGAGCGTCCCTCTCCTGAATCCGCTCGGATTGCCCAGCCCAAATCCGGCCGTCCCGACTCTAATCGCACGGATTTCAGTACAGCACGGATTTCATTCTTCAAGCTACGAAAAGAGAAGCCCTTCTCTCAGAAAATACCGGGTCCTCCTTGCTCAACTTAAAAAGTGTAATTACTAAATTAGCCTTAGTTAACCCTAATGCATCCTCCCTAATTTTCACTATAAATACCCCATTAGGCTAATTAGAGGAGCATGTTCTTCTTATCAATAATTAGTGTAGTTAATATCAATCAAATCTCTCTTCAATATTGTAATCAAGTATTAATCAAGTTTTAATCCAAGTTTTAGTTCCTTAATCTCTCTCTTGTTCTTCCTTTATTTTGGGTAATTGAAGATTATTTGGGTTATTATTGGGAGATTGACAACCTCTCAATCTAGGATTCAAGTACTTCTATTATTCTTGCTTTATTATTGGAATCATTAGTAGGTATAATCTCTTAATCCCTTTTTAATTATTGTTAATTACTTTCATTTATTCATCATGTTTCATTATGTTAGTATGATTGACAACCTTTCTAGCACGATCAACATGATAATGAGTGAGTAGTCTCTTAGCTAGGGTTTAATGGGTGATTAGGGAAACCAACATGGGGAATGATTCATGCTTAAATCAATATGCTTTCATATCTTATTTGCTTGCTTGTTTTGATCTTAATACATGCACATGTTATATTTGATGAAATGCTAAGCCTATGAATCCTTGCATTTACTATCATCTTCTATCCTTTCAACTTGACTTGTAAGACATAACCCAACTCGAGTCTTGTTAGACCATGCATGTGTTGAGTAGGAAAGATTAAGTCGACTTGTAGGTGTTGTACAATCTAATCGATTCGGCTCCGGGACCCAAACTTTCCTAGGATTGTAAGATATAACCCAACTCAATCCATCACAACAATAATTGCTTGCTTATAATTTGAGAACATGTTTGTATGATCATATCCCATGATTTCCCTATGAACCCATGACACCCTAGTGCTTTTAATCAATTGTTTACACCCCTTATTTTATCTTGCTAGTTTATTTTCATTGCTATTTTAGTTTAGTGACCTTCTACATCAACCCAATTTGTGACACCCCCTAAGACACTACTAGTTACAATAGAATTCTCATTTCAATACCCGTCCCTTGGGATCCGACCTTTACTTGCCTCTTTACTAATTGTAGAGTTGTTTGTGAAGTATAAATTGTGTTTTGTATCGACCATTGACCAACGACCACATATACTTAATTGTGAACACGAAATGGCCTCGATCAGTCCACTATCCAAAGTTTCTGAGTAAGAGGTGAAGGTACGTATTGGGAAGCCCTTTAATCAGACACCCAATCCTGCCCGCGTTTAGCGGCCTCTACTGATCGATCTTGGTTGGTTGAATGCAAAAGTTGATAAAACGGTTTAAATGCATGAATGCTCATCCAATGATTTAAACCTAACATGTGAGAGCATTCTAAGTCGGTTGATTTAATCCAAGTATCAAGTATAAGATGTCGAGTTGGATTAATGATTGATTTGCATGCAAGACGGAAATTAAACATCCATTTACCGTATTAGGTTTAGGGTGCATAACACGATCCATTTGTCTTAGTAAGGCATTTTGCAAATATGGTTTGAATAGTCATCTGATCCGTCCTATATCCGGGTCAACCGGAGTCGGGATCATCCTGGACTAATGCTGGAAGGGAACAGGCCCTGTACCAGACGGCTATAAGAGGCGCGAGCCAGCCGGCGGTGTAAGGGGCCTCCCTCTGGTTTTGAAAATGAGAAAGAAAAGGCCTGCTTGAGGCACGGGTTAGCCAACGGTTGTATCCCGTGTTCTGACTATTTAGAAAACGTTATAAAACGTGTTAAAAATGGGTATTTGAACCCGGTTTGATTTTGAAAGGGTCGTTTAGACCGCATTTGTTGATTTGAAGAACTAGACTCGAATAATCATCATTATTTGATAATCTTCGGTGTCGGGTTCGGTTTGACAAGCTTGACATTAATAGTTTTGAAAATGATTATGGACTAATCGTTTTAAGTCCATTTTGAATGTAATTTGTCGCTACTCATCATCGTACCCGAGTTAAAATCCGGCATGGTATGTATAACCAAGGATGACTTGGTGTTGGAGACTAATATGTTTGTTTGAAAAATGTAAAGAAATAAAATAAAAGGCTTTAAAATACCTCTTAAATGTCATTAACCAAATATTATCACCGAAACACGGATTTAACCGTCATGGTATGAGGAACCAAGGGTGAAAAATGCTTTATGGTTAAAACATGTGAAATGAAATAAAAAGGTTTCAAAAATACTTGAAATGTTAAAAACCGATTACAAATATGAAAAATGGATTAAGGGAAATGACGAGAACAAACACGGTTGATCTCTGGTCTGAGCACCCCATTTAGGCGCGAGCCTGTTGGCGACCTAAGGGGCTTCTGCCTCAGACCAAAAATCAGTTTTGGCTCGTTTATTCCATGTTTTGGTTCATGTTATGCATGTTTTACCAAACACGCGTAGGATTGTGACTTTAGAAGTCGAGTCCAGAATTTTAAGGGAGAAAAGAGGGGGCGGACACTTGCGTAACTCTCAAATGGGTGGCATTTGAGGGGTATTTATAGGAGAATGAGTGGTTGTGTGAGTTTAGAGCGACGTGGCCACCTGGGCTGCTCAAAGAGGCGTGAGCCACGTCGCGGCACTTCGAGTTGTGTTGTCACTATCACAACAAACGCAATCATGATTTGTTTTATCCTAGGTTTTGTAGTCACATGTTTGGTACTTGACCAACATGAATCCGGGAAAACTTAGCATAGAAGGCTTGGAGATATTTTGTTTTTTGTGGTTGACTCGGTTTGACTCGTTGTTGGAGTCGGGATTTGAATTTTCGAGTCGGTTTTTGGTCCGGTGTCGGTTTTGACTCTAGTTAGTGTCATTGCGACCCCGTCGTCGTGCATTAAACACTCCATGTATTTTTGAAATGTTTTGAAATGTTTTGTTTTCGTAATCGTTTTAAGTTTTCTGACGTAAAGTTGTACACAAACTGTCGATCAAACGCTGCGATCCCAAAACATGCTGTAGTCCGATAATCATCAGGTGTTTGTTGGAGTCTCAGTAGATACTGGGTATCTACATAACCCTAGCTCAACATATGGGTTAGACTTTAGGTTTTAAGAGAGGTTTTGTTGAAACCCTAATTAGTAGTAAGGTCCAACTCATAAGTCGACCCAACATGACTACTAATCAACGTCCAACATAAAACCAAACTCCGCACTAAACCGGGCTTTATTATATAAACACTTTTATAAAAACAATTAAAATAAACTTTAAACAATTTTCAAACAAATTTTGAAACATTATAAGTCGTGTATAATAAACTCAGCATCTCAATGTTATAGTAGAGGAGCTATAACATTGAGCTCTTTTACTAGTAATGTTATAGCTGCAAAGCTATAACTTTACCAATTCAAGAAACTCATTCTTGGTTATCATTACGAGATAATCACCTATACTATTCTAATCTTCAAGGAGATCTTCGAGTATAGGCTACGTCATCATCCAAGCTTGATTAATCTTTAGACGGACTTCGTCTTCACATAAATCTTGAATGAATCTTTATATCGTTTGATCTTGAATAGAGGCTTGAACATTTCATACTATCATCACAATCTTCTTTGTTGCTCGCTTGTAATAAGTTGATTCTAAAACACTTAGACAAACGATTGCACGCAACAAATATATAAAATATAAAACACCTTGACATCATCAAAACACAAACATATAAACTATATGGTTCAACAAATTCCCCCTTTTTGATGATGGAAAGCCTCTTAAAATTGTGACTAAGAATGTAAGTTCCCCCTCAATATAATACCGTCATCTTAATAATAAAGATCAACGCAAGATCGAAACGATTTATCAAAAACCGAAACTTTAAGGACTTTAAGAGACAATCGGTCTTGACAAGGAGCAAGCTTAGGTAGATGCTTACTATAGACGTTCTTTCCCCCTCTTGACATCATCGAAAAGCTAAGAAGAAATCAAAAATGACTAGAATAATATAAGACAAGACAAGAGATAAAACGTCATAGAAATTAATATTATCATACATAACTAAAAGCATCGGGAAGATTAATTAGCAAACAAACTTAAGAAAACATGTTTAAAGCCGATGGGCCGAATGGAACACATGTTTAAAGAACACTTGGGCCATAATCCACAAGTGCATGCCAAAAATTGGACCGAATGATAAGTTTGTGAAACACACCATAAGAAAAAGAAAGCTAAAAATAGACAGGGCTAAATATGGTAAGGCCGAAATTTCATGGGTGTACCATCATAAAAACATGAATAATATGGAAAAATTATACAGGTTGGATATTAGCGATGACGATACCTGCTGTATTTGCAAGATAAGCACAGAAACTGTGGACCATCTCTTTTTCCAATGCTCTTACAGTAGAGAGGTTCTCTCACGGGTGGGCGATTGGCTTGGAATCGTCTTACCTTACCAGGATCTGCTCACATGGTGCCTGGGGTTCAAGGGTTCCAAGCTTTAGAGGGGGGTAGTGTATGCTGTCATCAATGCTTGCCTCTATCACCTATGGAAACAAAGGAATCAGAGTAGAACGGAGTTATTCTTGCTGCATCCCTCAAAATTAGCCCAATTAATTACGGAGGAGATGAAGAAACGGGTCTCTAGTGTTGTTTCTCTGCCAGTAAAAGAAAAAGATCGCAACTTTGTGCGACGAATCACTGGATTTTGAAAGTAATAAACACAGAAAATTGGGAGGAATAAGAAGGATACCTGAAGATGAGGTTGATGATGGATCTCCATGGTTGGATCTCAGGGAAACCTGCGTTCTGTTGCCTATTTGATTTTTTTTTAGTTTTGATGATGGTAGGTGGAAGTAGGCCTAAATTGATCTTTGTTGTCGGTAGGTTGTATAATGGGTGGTGTCCTTTGTTGGGTCGTATGGGTTATCCAACATGACGACCCATAAATCCGTGTATGGTCTCGCTTTTTATTTTTATATTATATCTTACCTTTTACCAAAAAAAAAAAAAAAAATATGGTAAGGCAGAGGTAGATCAAATGTTGCGGGTTCGGTAAGGGTTCACGTAGTCGGGCCGAGTTCGATGCTCCAAGGCATCGAGACGATCGAAGGAACTCCACACAAGCTGAGAAAGAGTTTGAATACTACGGTCAAGTTTGAGCACCTTCAAAGACAAAGCTTTCGTGGCCTCCAATGTAAGCGATTGATCACTTGCCATAGCCTTTCCGTGCATGACCAACGCTCTACCTTGACTTGTGAGAAAAGTAAGACGGTCACCATGTGGGAACACTTCCCCACGAATTGCTTTCAATTCCCGTTCAAAACCCTCTAACCTCTTATCCACCGCATCCATCCAAGAATAAACCCGAGAAGCATCCAAACCCGACTCCAAAGACCGAGATGGTCCAACCCGTAACAATACCGTAGCCAAGTTGGTTGAATGCTCCTCAAACTTTTCAATTAAACCACTCATAAACCCTTCCAATTTCGCCTCCATAGTCCCCAAACCCGAATCACCCGGGGTTTTCTCAACATCCTTAACAAGAGGTAACTCGGGTCCATCAACAACAAGACCCATAAGCTTGATCAACCGATCACACATGCAATCTCGTGCACTTACACCGTAGCTATCCCGTCCCACCATTTGTTTTATCTCTAACAACCGAGACACCCACATCCCATATGGTAAGTCGATTGTTGTACTTAATTTTTCCTTGGTAACCGCGAGACTCGTTTGAATGATACGATGCAAAACAAGACTTGCCAAGTTCACTTTTTCTCCCTCTAAACATGAATAGATTACAATAGCCTCATAACTCGAAACTTTATCAAGACCTCCTCTCCTCGGCACAATCGTGTTCCAAAGAAAGTTCAAGAGGAACTTAATTTTCGGCGAGAGAGGACGAACCAAAATATTACCTCCATCCGTCCCAACCTCCTCAAACTACCTTTTAATTAACATCTCCTTTTCACTCACCACATTAGACCATTCAAGACACGGATTAATTTCAATTCCGTCATCGGGAACCGAAAAGCAGAGCAAAAATCCGAAACAGAGACCGTCACATCAACCCCATTAACCACCACATGCAAGACTCCCTTCTTAATTGACACACTACCAAAGAATTGAACAACTTCAACCGGATAAATAGGACCCAAAAACTGACTAATGTGACTCCACCCATGAAAATCAAGAAAATCAACAAAGAACTTAAGAGAGGGAACATTAATCAACCAAGATTTCGGATAATACCTTCCTCCATGAAGAGAATACCTCAAAACAGGATTAACAAGGATGCTTTCGTCATGAGTTAGCCGAACACGATTTAACCCTCCCTTTGTTGCGGCTTTCGAAACTTCCTGGAGAAAGGTACGAGAAACACCATTTCGAACAATAACCTCGGGTTCCTCAACATCTTCACCTTCATCAACAATTACCTTATTTTTTCTTTTAAAAAGGCGGCGCCTTTTACCCTCGGACATCGATTCGTCCCGACCACGAAACAAAAGCGTAGTTGGGTTTGGTTGAGGTGAAGGAAAATTAGCGGAATTAAGATCATGAGATGGTAGTGGTGATGGTGGTTTGTGAAAGTGGCGGCTTTGTTGATGGCGGGTTGATGATCGGGTTTTTGCATGGTTAGGATTCATTATGATGGTGATAGTTGAGTAAAGAAGGTGATGGTGATGGTTGTGTAAAGGAGGTGATGGTGATGATGGTAATTGTTTCTGAAAAGAGAAAACATTATGCAAGTGGGTTGTGAGTATGGTTTACACGCAAGGAGAGGGTAAATATAGGAGTATGTCTAGGTCTAGCTAATCAATTATGGTAAGTGGCAAATAGTAATAGGAGTTATGATAGATATAGGAGATTAGGTGAGAGAATAAAAATGGTAAAGGATAAAATTTAGGAAGTTGAATTGTATATGGAAAGGTTAGCCGTGTAACATGGAAGGTAATTTAAGAAAATTTGTATGTGATTTGGAAAGATAAAAGATATGGTGTGTCTTATTTATTTGATAAGGAATTAAGTTTGTATAGATAATTAAATTCTAAATAACAAATAGAAATTTATGATAAATATATATTCCTATAAACGAAATTATTCATGCAGCGCAATATACGATCACAGTCATACAATCTTAACTTAACTAGTCAGTCATAAGAAAATTGAACGTGCATAGAAACTTAGGTACCACTGATTAAACCAATTTCCAACCGTAAAGTCTCAAATCGTTCTCTAGCTAATGATTTTGTCAAAATGTGTGCCCATTGTTTTTCAGTACTACAAAATTCAAGTTTTATATTCCCCTTCTCAACATGGTCTCGAATAAAATGGTGTCTTATTTCAATGTGTTTGGTACGTGAATGTTGTGCGGGATTTTTAGAAATAATTATTGCACTAGTATTATCACATAAAATAGGAATACATCCTACATCAATACCATAATCACGTAATTGTTGCTTAAGCCATAAAAGTTGAGTACATACCAGTCCTGCAGCAATATACTCGGCTTCAGCAGTTGAGAGGGCAACCAAATTATGCTTCTTCGAACCCCACGTAATGATACACGGTCCGACAAAAGTGGCGAAACCCGACGTACTTTTTCTGTCTAGAGAACATCCTACGTAGTCGGCATCAAAATAACCGACTAGATCAAAATTACAATCCATCGGATACCATAAATATAGCTTGGCCGTTCCAATTAAATATCGTAAAATTCGTTTTACGACTGTCATATGTGATTCTTTGGGAGATGATTGATATCTCGCACTAACGCATACGCTAAACATAATATCGGGTCTACTTGCGGTCAAATATAACAGTGACCCAATCTTTCCACGGTAAGTAGTTTCATCAACTGATTTACCGTATTCATCTAATGTCAATTTCCTGTTCTCGACCATTGGAGTAGGCATAGCATGGGAATTTTCTATTCCGAATTTTCGAATTAATTCCTTAATATATTTCTTTTGATGGATTTTAATGCCTTCATCGGTTTGTTGTATTTGCAAACCTAGGAAGAATTTCAATTCTCCCATCATACTCATCTAGAACTCGGAGGTCATTAACTCAGAAAAATATTTGCATAGGCTTTGGTTGGTGGATCCAAAGATGATGTCATCGACGTAGATTTATACAACCAAAAGGTCAGAACCCTCGGATTTTAGAAATAGGGTTTTATCAACGGATCCCTACTGAATCCACTGTCAAGTAAAAACTTAGATAATCTGTCGTACCATGCCCTAGGTGCTTGTTTCAAACCGTATAGGGCTTTATCCAACTTGAAGACGTGATCTTCAAATTTGTTATTCTTAAAACCGGGGGGTTGTTCAACGAAAACTTCTTCTTGTAAATACCCATTCAGAAATGCTGTCTTGACGTCCATCTGGAAGAGCTTCATTCCTTTATGTGCAGCGAATGCTATTAGAAGTCTAATAGCTTCAAGACGAGCGACAGGTGCGAAAGTCTCGTCATAATCTATTCCTTCTTGTTGATTATAACCTTGGACCACCAATCTCCCTTTGTTTCTGACAATGACTCCGGCATCATCTAGTTTGTTCCTAAAGACCCACCTTGTTCCAATGACAGAACTATCCTTTAGTCTAGGAACTAAATGCCAAACCTTGTTTCTTTCGAACTGTTGCAGCTCTTCTTGCATAACGATAATCCAATCAGATTTAGCAAGAACTTCATTGATATTTGTTGGTTCGATCTTGGATAGAAAAGAGTAGAAGGAGCAGAAGTTATTCAAGGATCGTCTTGTTTGAACACCCTTCTTAATATTCCCTAGAATATTGCCCATGGGGTGTGAGCTCTTGTATTTCCACTTTGTAAAAGTACTTGGTTCATCATCGTTATTTGAGCTTGTCCCAACTTCATTTGGATCAGAATTGGAGGAAGTTCCCCCTGAAACCAATCCGGGTGTTGTATTAGAGCCGATTATAATCTCGGACTCCACACCTTGATTTTGATTCAGTGTTATAGTAACATCATCTATAACATTGGTTTGGGAGTCCTTATCTTGAGTCAATGTTAAAGTATCATCAACTATAACTTTGGTTTTCTCCTTTTTATCTTTTGAGGAACGATCAAGTTCATCACCTGTTCCTTCAATCTCATAATCCTCCAATTCCAATTCCGGGGGGTCATCTCTTAAAAGACGAAATTCAGGTTCATCCAAGTCTTCTTCCTCATCTTGTAAAGGCTTATCAAACACGTTATCTTCATCAAAAATAATGTGGACACTTTCTTCAATATAAAGAGTTCTCTTATTGAAGACTTTATAAGCCTTGCTATGATCTGAATATCCTACGAAAATCGCCTCATCACTCCTAGGGTCGAACTTACTTGAACGGTTCTTACCGTTATTATGAACAAAGCACTTACTCCCAAAGCAACGAATATGGGAGATGTTAGGTTTTCGGCCTCAAAGGAGTTCGTAGGGGGTTTTCTTAAGAATAGGTCGGATTATAGCACAATTATGGATGTAGCAAGAAGTACTAATGGCTTCAGCCCAAAAGTTACGAGGTAAACCACTACACAAAAGCATTGTACGAGCCATATCTTCCAAAATTCTATTCATACGTTCAACGACACCGTTTTGTTGAGGAGTTCTTGGTGCAGAAAAGTTATGCCCTACACCATTAACTCTACAATATTCTATGAAAGCTTGATTATCAAACTCGGTGCCATGATCCGTAAGAATAGATACAAGATTAGTCTTATATTTGTTTCGAACACGTTTCATAAGACAATCAAATACATCAAAAGTTTCGTCTTTGAATGAAGAAAGATAGGCCATACATACCTTGAGTAATCGTCTACAAAAACAAAGACGTACCGGGATCTTCCTCTACTCCTTACCTTCATGGGTCCACATAAATCCATGTGTACTAATTCCAAGGCTTGATTTGTGCTTACTACTCTTTTCGGTTTGAACGATGATCTTACTTGGTTGCACCTTGCACACGTGTCACACATCTTTTCTTGGTCGAACTTGATCTTAGGTAACCCTTCAACCAAGTCCCACTTCTTGAGTTTGTTCAAGGTTAGTGAGCTAATGTGACCAAACCGTTTATGCCATAAACAAGGATCATCAAGAGTAAGTTTTATACATGAAAAAACGTTAGTGGGCACAGCATTTAAATATACCATATAAACATTTCTTTTCTTGTGGCCTTCTAGAATAACATAGCAAGTTCCTTCAATAATAATGCGACAACTATCAGTATGAAAGACTACTTTGTTACCTTTGTCGCATAGTTGAGATATGCTAAGTAAGTTATATTTTAGACCATCCATGAGATAAACATCACTGATTGCGTGAGACTTAGAAATTCTGATTTTGCCAACGCCAATGACTTTTCCCTTTTTGTTCTCCCCGAACGTCACTATTCCTCCATTGAAGGGCTTCAGTGAAAGAAACAGATTCTTATCTCCGGTCATGTATCTTGAACATCCACTATCAAGATACCATTGATTGTTTTCTTTCACTACTTCCTGCAGAAAGGATTAAATACAGTTTTTAGGTACCCAAGCTAAGTTGAGTCCCTTATGATTAGTTAATCTATATACTTAATCCTTTCGAATCCAAACTCGTCTAATGACCGTTTTTCTAACCCTTGGTTTATTTGGCTTTGGAGGAGTTTTAGGGTTAGTGTTTTCTCTTTGTCTAGGAATTTCTATAGGTCTATCATAATTGTTTCCCTGGTGAATAGGTTTACTAGGTTGAGATCGACAAGGGTTTTATGAGTTGCTAGGTTTCTTGCTGTAGTCGAAGGCCATGTCATAGAACCAACGAAATTTGTTGTTCCTTTCTTCGTTAGGTTCCTTAATGGGGGTTTCATCATTCTCGTCAACTGTGTCAACAGTTTTAGCATGGTCGGCATTTTTTCGTATATCATGAGGTTTTTTGACACAATTGACTTGAATGTGACCCGTATGACCACAGTAATTGCAAATCAGGTATTCAGGAAGATCAGCATACTTCCTTTTTCTGAAATCAAAATCCGAAGGTGTTGATTTGCATTTAGAGTGATCTTTACGGCTGTAGCACTCATGTCCTAACCCCATCTTCATATTATTATCAGATTGTTCGGTTAGGAAGTTTAGGACTTTTGTGCTACCTTCCCACTTATCATGGACCTTTCTAGCATGTAGAAGTAGGTCTTTTAGGGTTTTAATTTTAGGTTCTGCACACCAAGATCAATGCTTACCTTGAGTCTAGCTATCAGGGCTTCATATTCAGCTTCGTTGTTTGTAGCTTCGAATTCACAACTTACAGCCTGGGCTATTATATCTTCCCTGTGGTGATTTAAGTACTAATATTAAACCAGTTCTCCTCATGTTCATGACTCCATCAGTATACAGGACTCATTCCTGGTTTGATTTCTGGGTGTCTAGTCTGTTTACATCTTTGAACAAGTCAGGTTCTAGGGTAGGACTGAAATCAGCCACAAAGTCTGGGAGGGCATTGAGGCGTGAGCCTCTCTACTATACAAGCAGCCCCTTTCTCCGGCCAAAATCCGGTTTCGGCTCATCTAACCCATATTTGAATCATCTAATGCATGTTTTAGCACGTGATAGTCATAAAACAGATGAAAAACATGAAAGAAGAGGATTTTTACACCGTCATACTTATATGCTAGGCTTGAGACGAGAAATCGACGAAAATGTATCAACTTGTTTGGTTGGAAAACTCGGTTTAAATACCGTTTTAGCAATGTAAAAGTGTGTTTTGTTTAGTTTAGTGATGGTGTAGTTGGTCGAGATGGTCGGTCAAGTGATTTAATGCACAATGACGGTACCAAACAATGTGTATGACTTGTATTTTCGATCGGTAGGTCGAAAATTAATGTCGGTTTGTGATTTAAGAAGTCGAGTCTAGAATTTTAAGGGAGAGATGAGGGGGCAGACACTCGCGTCAGGGTTATGGTGTGTGGAGGTGGGTATTTATAGAGAAATGGGTGGTTGTGTGCATTTTGAGCGACGTGGCCGCATGGGGTACTCGAAGAGGCGCGAGCTGTCTTGTCACTATCACGCAATTGAAATCATGATTTGTTCTATCCTGTGTTTTGGATGACATGATTTGTACTTGACCATGAAGCATTACGGGAATACTTAAGATGGAAGTTTTGAGGAGTTTTTTTTTGTGTTTGACTCGTTGTTGGAGTCGGGATTTGAATTTTTGAGTCGATTTTTGGTCCGGTGTCGGTTTTGACTCTAGTTAGTGTCATTGCGATACCGTCGTCGTGCATTAAACACTCCAGGTACTTTTGAAAGTTTTGAAATGTTTTGTTTTCGAAATTGTTTTAAGTTTTCCGACGTATAGTTATACAAAACTGTCGATCAAGCGCTGCGATTCCTAAGCTAGTTGTAGTCCGATAATCATCGGTTGTTTATTGGTGACTTGGCAGATACTGGGTATCCACATAATTAAAGTTTAATTATTTATGTTTTTATTACGTTTTTTGTTACCTCATCCTCTGGAATTCAGAGACAATATCACCACAAAAATATCTAACTTTTATTATTATGACTTAGGTTTTTAGGAGTACATTAAAATATCAAGCTGAAGATATTTATCGCGTAAAACAAGCGTTGACAAACGAAAAAAAGCAAATGTGTAGTGTGGAGTTGAATGGAGGGAGTATGTTTTTTGTTACCCCATCCTCTGAAATTCAAAGACAATATCACCATATTTGTCTCTTTCACCTTCAGCCCAATCCACATAGTCGTTTTCCCATTGCAACGGTATATTGTCCCCTACTCGGCAATGCGACCTTGGCGGTACATAATCGGAAGTAGTAGGAGACGGCCAGATTCATTCGCAACCATAAATATTGGCCTACCCGCTGATCATCATTATCAAATCAGAGTCTCGAAGAGTCATTGTTAGAGAATGCCCGCTCAAGTTTGCGAGCCTGACGAAAACATTCCCGCTCCTCACCCTCGCCAAACTCGATGAGGGCGCACCTCCCGAAGCCATCATGCACATCATTGTCCGGGTAGACAGTTTGAACCAAATTCAATCCGGCTAACCGAATCAAACATATTAACCAGTCAAGGTTATACGAGAGTATAGCCTTTCCATGCCCGTCCTCTGTATACGGGAGATTATGAATGATGCACGTAAAGTGTTTAACGTACATAATTCTACTTGAGAGTCCTGCAAGAGGTTCATATGATGCTTCATCATCATCATCATCAACGGATGAATAATATGAACCACTATAAGTTGATGAACTTGACGACATAATCGATGTGGAAAATTAATGGAGGACTTAACAAGTTAAGAACTGGAAAGTGGAAACGGTACAAGTTAAGATTGTGAAAATTATAATTCTACTTATAATGAGTTTGGGTTACATTGGAAACGTTATAATAAGATACAAAGAATTGGAACCGGTATAATAAGATAAGAATTGGAAACTTAACAAGTTAAGAATTGAAAGTGAAAACGGTACAAGTTAAATAAGAATCGGTTAACTCTACCGTGTTAAACATACAAACTTACAATGACTATCCAAAAAATCGTTGTCCCATGAGTAATAACACAACAGTTATCAAAAAACCGTTGTCCAATTAGTAAAAACAAAACAGTTATCAAAAAACCGTTGTCCAATGACTAAAAACACAACGGTTGCATGCCCTGTAATTTTTGTGATTTGACTAATTCATGCCTTGTATTTTTACTTTTTCTAATTCAAAGTTGCAGTATTCATTGTTTGCCAATATGTATAACACAAAATGATAACGGTTCTTTGTTAAGCCGTTATCATATTACATATATCAACAACAGTTGAACAGAACCCGTTTTAAAATAAATTGGTTAATTATTTGTGATTTTCTAGTGTTTTTTATTTGACTAATGCATGCCCTGTAATTTTTACTTTTTCTGATTCAAAGTTGCAGTATTGATTGTTTTACCGTATGTATAACACAAAATGATAACGGTTCTTTGTTAATCCGTTATCATATTACATATATCAACAACGGTTATTCTAAAGCCGTTGTCATATTAAACCAATAAACAACAGTTTTTCTTATAACCATTGTAAATACAGATCCACTGTGAAAACTGAAAAGTTTGTGGTTTTACCAATGCATGCCCTATTATTATTGGTTGTTTGACCATTATTCACCTCATGCATGCATCCACAATTAATAGAAGTTTGAATGTAACGTATGGTTGAAATTAATCTAATTAATTATAGCTTTATTATACTGTAAATAGCATCACATTTACAGTAACAATAAGAATCACCTTATTATTACTAACCTTTCTACTTCACTTTTTATATAATATACATATACATCTATATCATAATTAAAAGAATGTCGTCGTCTTCATCAACTGTAGTCGCACCTCCTCAGCAATCGGTAACCCACTATATCAACCTGATTACCTGCATAATTCACAATCTCCTAGTCATACACGATGCTGCTAGGAAGCCAGCTTCTAAGACCCTTACCTCATTGAGGAACATCCACATTGAGAATGGGTTTTCAAATGTTAGGTCATTCCACCCAGCTTGGATTTCTGGTCGTGGGTTTCTTGGATATGCTCTGATCGGGTTTCGAGGGGATGGTCTTGACGATTTTCGCCAAGCAAAACAACTCGCTGCAAGATATGCATCACGTTACCATGAAAGGAGCAAAAGTGACTTTTATGCCGACGATCCTAAGGATCGTTACATACACGTTGGGCCTTACTTATGGGTTGCCATTGCTGAGGACTCTTATCTGATGAGAAGATTCATTTCATACAGGTTTACTATTGTACCGACATCATGGGAAGACGAAGAAGTGCTTCATTTTGATCACCGTCTTAATGCTGATGTAGTAAGCTTGATTTATAATGAAGTTTATCCTCGGTACCCACCTCCTAGTCAAACTCCTGTTAGGGTGTTTAATTAATTTACTTAGTTAGCTATTTATTTTTATGGTTTTTTATTGTGTTTCCTTTTTTTTCCCTTATTGTACTGTTTTTTTCCATTGTATGATATACTCGTTTTAATATATAGTTCTACTCTTTATTACATGCAAATGCTTATTAACATAGATTTTAAATAACTTGCGAACAGGCAAATGAATGAAACAATAATAATGATTTAGGTTACATTAATTACAATAACATATAATATAATGACAACGGTACTTCATAAGAACCGTGTTAGAATATAAACACCTCTAAAAATAAATGGAAATTGGAAGATATTAATAATATAATTACAACGGTTCTTATAAGAACCGTGTTAGATTATGCAATTGCTGAATAACATAGATTTTAAATAACCTTCTTTCTTTCTTTCTTTCTTTCTCTCTCTCTTTTATTACTCAAATTATGTCAAGTGGTAACTCTTCTTCTTCCTCTATTTCAATAGGGACATGTAATTGCTCTGTTCCGGCAGCATTGCGGACTTCTTGGACTTTGCAAAATCTGGGAAGAAAATTTCTTACTTGCAAATTATATAATCCCGAGACTAAAATGTGTGGATGCAATTACTTCAAGTGGGTTGATGAACCAATGACTGAGTGGCAGAGGAAGGTTATAAACAGGTTAGTGAATGAGAAAAAGAGCATGGATATCGAGATTACTCAAGTGAGAAGTATACTACATCAACTTGAAGAATCGAAGCGGGAAAATGACAGTGAAATATTGAAGGCAAAAGAAGAATGCAAGAAGTTAACCATGGATATCAAAGAACTCAAAAATAATGAGGCATGGCTTAAGTTAATTGTTAAATTTCTTCTTCTAATTAATATTTACATATTTTATTATGTATGGTGGTAGTTTGTACTCTTTAGGGCTTGCTTGGAATCCATGGAATTATTAAGAGGATAAGTTTTATTGGGCGATAATTACTGGGGAAATTAATTAGCGGGATAATGAGTTCCTTGATGATATGTTTGGCATAAGAGTAATAATTACTGAGTAGATCTTTTACTCCCTTAATCATTACCCAGGGGGGAGGGTGGGTAATGTATTACCCCTTCACATGGGTAATAATTCCAGGAGATGAATAATTACCTGCATACCAAACATGGGAAATACACCTCACATATTACTCCCCTATTCATTCCCCTCCTATTACCCTCAATCCAAGCAAGCCCTTATGTGTAAACTTGTAATCTTTTAAATTAATGGAAATAAGCAAGATTTTCTGAGAAACATATTGCAATTAGCTGGCATATATACCAAATGATGCTTTATTTCTTGGCGTTAAAATCAAAAAAAATTGAAATATAAAATAAAACGGTTATACCTAAACCGTTGTGCAGGACGTATACAGTTATAACGGTTCAGGCCGTTGTTATGTATATAAAAATGATGCTTTATTTCTTGGCTGGAAAATCAAACAAAATGAAAATACTTAAGACAATGGTTATTTCTAAACCATTGTAGATAATACTAATCAATTATAGTTTCAATCAAAACCGTTGTCTATTTGGAAGCAAAATACAACGGTTTTTCTTATACCGTGTTTATTAGTTTCCATTAAACAAGGTCTTGCAAGTGTTGTATTGTTCACACATATATACTCTGAGCTCCCCTCCCCCACATAATATCCTCAAACACTGAGCTTCCCCTCAACCACCAGCCTATCCCATCGTCGCCGCAGTCATTGTCATCATCGCCATTGTCGCCACCAGATCAATCCGGATTCTCCTCTTTAAAGAATTAATAAACCCTCATCTCTAGAAATTTGTTTGTTATTATAAGTATGCATTGTTATTATTTGTTTATTAATTTCTGCTTTAGATATGGTCGAAAAGCGGAAAATAAACAATGGAAATGCGTCAGGCGGCGACTCAGGTGATGAGAATAATTTGCAACACACTGCGGGTCGAATGCGCCACAGGGTTTCCCTAGAAGCAATAAATTCAAAGATACCTAATCCTTTACAATGGATTAAAGATACGGGGCTGCCATATGGTGAGAATGCCGGGTATTTTGCGAGTTGGATTGGTTGTTGTGTAAGACAGTATGTCCGTCTCGGTATGCCGCGTATCAGTGAATTGAGTAAAATAAGGAACACCATGTTAATAAACAGAATAAAGGCATGTATATACAATAATAAATTTTTTAGCTGAAATTAAGTTACTACTTTATATGTGTATTAGCGGAAACACTTGTACCAAATATGTTCATCATATATGAAGTTAACTTACGTTGTCCTTGAAAAGTATGATAAGTACCTAAAAAAAGGACAGGGAAAGCCCTCAGTTCTTAGAAGTTAAAGATTGCTGAGAAGCACTTGTTCAACAAGGAAACCGGGGAGATGAACAAGAAACCACCAACAAAGAAGTATCTGTATGTTAGGCAAGACCATTGGGATAGCTATATCGCTTATAGGCAGTCTGACAAGTTTAAGGTAACATAATAATAATAAGTAAAGAAGTATACTTAGCTTAGTGTTTGGTCATGCTTACGTTTCTTGATACAATTTATTTGATGAAGGCTATGAGTGAGAGGAACAAGGTGAACATTTCAAAGAAAAAGATCGTCTTTTACGGCTTCCGAGGTGGTTATAGATTCATTAAGACGAAACTTGTAAGTACATAATTCTTATAGTATCAGACTATTAGGTGTTTTAGTAGGATGTTATATATATGTTCATAGTAATCATACATATTTTGAGAGGATATCAATGTGATGAATGAATTGTAGGCAAGGCTTGGAAAATTCAGTCGTCACGACGCTTGGGTGAAAGGTCACACTTTTAAGAACGGAAAGACGGAAACTGAATATCATAAGGACATCAAAGAGAAAATTGTAAGTTTGACTTAATATGTCACTCCTACGGCAAACTGGTGGTCGGAGTTATATAATTGTGAGTTTAAATAAAATTTAGTTGCTTAATGGTTTTTTGTGTATGTAGAGGATCTGTGAGAAGGAGGTACATGAAGGAAAATGGAAGCCTGAAGGATGTGATGACATTCTTGCTAGGGCAATCGGTAAAGCAGAGCATCCAGGTCGTGTGAGAGGGGTATCGACGCATGTTGGTATCACTAAGTATTTTGCGAAAACTACTCGAAGGAAGATGAGTGGTGATGATTCCAAGAAGGTAATTGTATAAATACTGTATATGAACCAACGTAATTTTTAACTATATATGCTAACATTAATTTCTACTACACGGCTACGGAAATAGTCAGGTTGATGCTGAGAATGTTGGAAACTGAGGAAAAGCCATCAGAAAAAGAGCTGGATATGGTTCAAGAAGTCATAAAGGAAGCAGAGGAGGAGGAGGAGGAGGAGGAGGAGGAGGAGGAGGAGGAGGAGGAGGAGGAGGAGGAGGAGGGGGAGTAGGAGAGGGAGTAGGAGGAGGAAAAAGAGGTGATAATATTTATATCTTATATACAATGTGTTATATGATTTGTAAAATCAGTACGTGTTATATGGACAAGTGTTAATGTACAGAAGGAAGCCGAGGAGGAGATGGCAAGGGAGAAAGAAATGGCAAAGGAGATTGCGGTGGGAGCCGAGGATCGATATCAGGCAGTTGAAGAGAAAGAGGAAGCCAGGAAGGCCATGAAACAGGATGAGATTGAGGTAGTTGATGATCAGACTTTCTTCTCAACACCAAAAAAGGTAATAGCTGCTAGTTTATAATTATTCATCTCAGTATACGTTTTTTACTTATGAAATTTACAAAAGGTAGTGAATGTATGTGTACTAATTGATTAAAGCTGTCGTGAAGGGCAATTGCAAGGTGGCTTGTCGTCTGTTCTATTTACAAGGGAAACAGAAAGCTGTTGTTGCCAGGGGATACGTGTTCGCTTACGACCGGCTTCAACAAGTTAAGGTTCATGGTATATCCCTTCGTGACAAATGCAGGAAAGTGGTAGTGTCCCAATTATATAAAGACGAGTATGGGGAAGTAAAAGTATCATTTCCTAATGAGGAGGTCACTTATTTGAAAGAAGCCCTAAGTTCTTATGTGAAATGGCCTAAAAACATCATCAATGTTGTCATCCCCGAGGTACCTATACGCATACGTTAATTAATACTTGTTCTTTAAATATATTAGGGTACGAATATTAATATATCATAAGTACTTTAATCTTTACCTTTGTAGTAGTTAAGCAAAGCCATGGCGGCATCTAAAGCAATTACTACTACATCAACGGATAAAGTCACCGAAAGGACTACGTGTTCCCCCAAAAACAAAACCACAGGACATACAATATAAGCCAGCTACGAATGTTGTTACAGTCAAGCCTGTTTATGTTTCTTATTATGAATCGTGTGAATATGAGAAAAAAATGAAAACTACTTCGCTGAAATCTTTGCACAACCTGGCTGTAAAGAGGTCACCTAGAGAGGATGTAGTCATGATTAACATTGAAGATGAAATTATGGGCGCAGCTGATGTAGCCGTACTGGACCCATAGCAACTAATGGAATTTGTCGACCTTGACAATTTAGATGCTGTTCACATTTTGATTTGGATGAAGTAAGTTTTATTAATAAAGCTATTTAGTCATTTCCATTTACGAATAATGATGTTTGTTTAAATTATCAATTACAATAACATTCTTCGTTCCATGTGGCGTAATAGGTATCTGAATAATCAGTTCGCTGAGTGGAAGGTCCCATTTCACGCCTACAGATTCTTGAGTCCTAAGGCGTTCTCTGTGCATAGAATTTCATACGAAGAACAAATCAATAGTATCGCTCGTCGGTTGATGTCAACCAAAAAACTATGGCTTGCCCCTACAATGAGAATATGTATGAATAGTACGTGATTATTCTAATGAATCATGGTTATATAAATTTATTATTAACATGCTTACATGCGTGTAAATGAACTAACAGTTCTATGTCCCAAATTGAATAAGAAGCATTGGGTGCTACTGGCAATCCAAGTGGAAACAAAAACAGTGTACTGGATTCACTCTGGCGAAGGCAAACCCTCTGACATTTGTGTAAGATGATAACTGAGTAAGTTTACAACCTTTAATAATGTCATTTGTTATTGTATAACTTGAGCCATATATATACAAATAATAATGGCATCTATGTATATTTATGAACTAGTGTTTTTAAAGAAAAAAAAAAGATTATGTCCACTTGAGAAATATGAAAGCAACACTGTTCCCAATTTTATCACGTCATTAGTACGTGTATTCTTAATAATTACTCGTATCATTTAATTTATGTTTATGCGAGAGGTTGATTATCTAATTCAGCTGATTTGTGTGTGATTTATATAATAGTCTCCTAAAGCACCAGACGACAAATAATGCACCTTTTACGTTTGTCAGTCCATGTGGGAGGTTATCAATGGAAACCTTTCTACCATTCCGATACGGGTTAATTTGATTTAAAAACTATTTCAGACGTAAATTGAGTTCAATTCTGCATACTTCCATGTATTATATCTATTGAAGAGTCATAGTTATATACATATTTATGCCTCCCCTTAATTGCTTTTGATACAATTTCATGCTAAATTATGTTAATTACATGCATTTTATGTTTGAATGTCGATACTTCTGCTTTTTGATGTTTAATGCAGGAATGATGCATTTGAGGAGCAAAGGAATAAAATGGGTATCGCGGAGTGGGCATGAAGGGATACACGAAGCATGGCACGAGAATCCATAAGAATGAAGGAAGAGAAGTTAAGAAAAAAACACGAAGAAAAGAGCTTCTTATTACAAGTGCCTAATTTGAAGAGCCATATCTCGAGTTATACAACTGATATTCAAGTGATTCAAACTGGAGGCAAAAGCTTATCTTCTTAGCTTTACAACGCCACAAAATCGCTTGTTTCTGACAAGTAACGAAGAAGTGGCGGCCGTTTGAAGTTCAGTGCGCGAAGTAGGAACTTGGTTACTCGATCGAGTATACCTTGTGCTTGATCGAGGAACCAACCTAATCATTTAAAATATCCAATTTTGAGAGTTGGGGTTCCTGAACTTTGGTGCCTCGATCAACTAGAGTTGGGCTCGATCGAGGAACTTGGTGACTCGATCGAGTACATTGGGGCTCGATCGAGGAACCACTTGGTTCTAGAATATTCCGCAATTTTCCTTAAGTCGGTTATGTTTTGCTATAAATACCAAAACTCGTACCCTAGTTTATTCACGTCTTAATTTCCATAGTTTCGTATAGCTACCTTAGAAAACTCTCTCAAATACTTAGTTTAGTTTAATTATTTTTCTTATTTCCGGATCTAGCTATTTACGGTATTGTTCTTAATTTTTCCTCGTTAATTATTAATTCAGTTCATGTTATTATTTCTTTATTCTTATTTATTGTCTTTGATTATGTCTTCATGAATTATTGTTGTTATTGTTATTATCATGAGTAGCTATGTTTTTCATCTAGGGTGAAAGAGGATCTAGGTTGTTAGAAAAGGGGTTATTATGAATTGATTGTTAAATTGATTTCTATTGTTGTTCAATTATTCTTCTACTTCTAATTACTTGATTACTGATTAGAATTGATTAATTGGTATCACATAAACTAGGATTATCACCGACAGGGTTAAGACTAGTATAGGCCATGATAATTGAATTAGACCGACTTAATGATAGCGATTGCATGTTAAGATAGATCTAAAAAGACATATTAGAATCAACCGATCGTATGACTTTCAACAATATAAATTGCTCAATCAATGAATTAAATCCTCCCCTTTGATGACTACCTAGTGAACCCGATCCCTAGACTCTTTAATATTATTGTTTACCATCTTTATTTAAATTGCCATTAGTTGTTAGAAAACAAAATCAACAAACCCCCAAAATTGGTTACCTTAAGACACTCTAAACATCAACAAACTAGATAATCACCGCCTCCCTGTGGATTCGACCCAAACTTACCACTAGCTATTTTATTAGTAGTAGTATAATATTTATTTTGATTAAGGCCAACGACTGAAAACAACCTTATCAATTTTGGCATCGTTGCCGGGGAGGCAACAATTTTTCTGCTTGTTTTTGTTTAGTTTGTCTTTTGTCTCAGGGAACATCAGTTCCTTCAGACCGTTCTAATGTTTTCCATCGAGTTTCTACTGGGTGAAAATGAGAACATCCATCATTACATGTGTTTTGTATGGATTTTGCGTAAGGGGAAATCAGGTCAAGATAGGTCTAGGCAGGGTTAACTAGCTCTGATTAATTTGTGGATCAGGATGACAGGGTATAGTGCAAGAAAATTAAAGTACGATAAAAGAATAAAAATAGGACAAGAACTTTTTTACGTGGAAAACCCTTAAATGGGAAAAAACCACGGGCACCAAGCCATGAGAGGATTTCATGTAATACCCGCCCTTTTAGAGACCCTTTGACCAGAGTTGTTTGACCTTGGGAGCGGTAATAGTTCTTAGAAGTGCATGCCAAAGCTATCTTGGGTTACGAGTTATGTGTGGTACTCGATAGAGTAGAGGATACTCGATCGAGGAGCGTGGTTACTCGATTGAGTAGGGGTCACTCGATCGAGTATGTGGGGTACTCGATCGAGTATCGGGTTTTCAGCGAGGGTTTTAATCGCGTTTTGTTAAATCCGCAAATCATTTCCGCCTCATTCCTTCTATCCTTTAGTCGCCTCTTTCCCTTCCCTTCACCATAAAACCTCCATGGAAGCCTTTTGAAGGTTCTTGTGCCTTAGCAGAGCGTCACTTGAGTTGGGTAGCGGTCTTTTGTTGGGTTTCTCCTTATAGGTATGTCGTCATCATCATCCGTATCCTTGTCTTTGCAGTTAGGGTTTGCTTGGTAGTAATAGATGATGTTGTTGTGGTTATAGGCTTTGCTTGATTGCTGGATATGTCATATGTTGGCATGGATTGGTTGCAGTTGCTTAAAGGTAGGTTCGCCTACTCAGTTTCTGTAGATGGTCTAGTGTATTGGTTGTTGTGTCGTTGTGGTTGTATTGTGATTGTTGAGTAATATCGTATTCGTATTGTGATGGTTGTTGATTGTGATTGTTTATCTCTGGTTCTCGAGATGCGTTCTCGGCTGAGTGGAGTTACTTGCGGGAGTGGCTTCACGCCCTAGTTTCGCCCTTCGTGGAACCCGCCACGGAAGGGGATGTGCACATTAATGGGACAGGGTTATCGCTCGGTATGATGAGCGGGGCTTAGGTGGGAACGGCTGCAGTCCCCCACTGGCAGGGCTGGTCCAGTGGACAGTCGATGATGGAGATTGATTGGTGAAGTGTGATTGTGTGTGAGACTGATTGTGTTGTGTTGTGTCGATAGATGTTGTTGATATTGTCGTATCTTATCTCAGTACTGACCTTGTGTGGTTTTCTTGTTTGTTTATGTGTCTGCCGTGATCCCTTATGGTGAGCAGTCAGTCTTAGCAGGTGTTGATGTCGTTGATAGCTGGAGTCCGGGCATGGATGAGTCTTCACGATATTTGATAGTTATAGCGAGTAGCCTTTGAGTTGTACCTTTTATAATGTTTGTTGGTTTTAAATCACTTGTAATATAACATAATAGTTCTTTTATCGACATTTGATTATTACTATTCTCGGGCAACCAAGATGGTAATGCCCTTATATGCTAAGGAAGGCCTAGTTAAGGCTCCTCTGAATATGGGGGTGTTACAAAGTGGTATCAGAGCGACGATTTTGGAACCTGTAACAAATGAAGTTAATGAACTTAGTGAGTCTAATAAAATGAACCTGGTGTATGTGTAATGGGAGCCCCAGCTGATGCTAGATTTTGGGTGAGTAGGTGCCCTCATTTCAAAATCTTGCCCCCATAGTACTTAAGCCAGTCACAGGGTATGGGAATATGGAGTCCGTGCGTATATATATGTGACGTGTATGTTAATTGTGTCGGAGTTATTTGTGGTCGAGTCTTTGTTAACGTAGAGATGGGTATAGTAGTTGCGTTTGGATGGAGTATAGTGCAGTTTTGGCGTGATTAGTGAGATGTACGATGGTTATGAGAACCGTGATAGGAGCTTATTTAATAGAAATGCGTGAAAATGTGAAAATGTATGCCATAATATGAAGGTGATCATGTTAGCATTTGCTTCAGGTTGTTAATAACGGTAATCATATACGAGTTTATAAGCCCTACCGTATTTACAGTGAGGATGGTTAAGGAAGTGTTAAGTTATAATATGAGACATAGCATATAGTAATGCGTATATGCCTTGTTTATTAGTAGAAACTTTCCGCTGCGTGACGATCGATTTGTGTAGCAAAACTTTGTTTATGTTGAGTTTGAACATGATAAGCTTTAAATTGCTATGTAGAGTATACATTATATTTTTATGACATATGAAAGAATGAATTATCGTTAATTATATGTTTCATGTTGATGTGAACACGAGTTTGGTAGTAATGTGGTAAGATAAGTTTAAGTAAGGTATGATGACGTGATTATGCTTATGAATGACTCGGTAGCAGGTAAACCGAGTTGGGTAATTTGTTGTAGCATAGTATGACATAAGCCTTAATTGTTGAGACGATATGGTATGCTTGAGCAATAATGGTAATACGTGAACGAGTATAATAACTAGTGGCGAATTCCGAACTTAGTTTGGAATCGACACGCGATATTTTTTTTGCAGGAACCATCTATTTACTTCGTATTTCTGACCGAGTACTTAACTATACTTGACCGAGTGCGAGTGCTTACTAGACCGAGTAGACCTCACCCGATCTAGTTAGAAAGCTATGACGTCGGGATGTGGAAATTTTCTGCAGATACTCGACGAAATAGCGCCTACTCGATCGAGTAGAGGTCACTCGATCGAGTACCCTAGACACTCGATCGAGTAGGTTACTGTACAGTGATTTTGCGGGTTTTTTAAAACCGTTATTCCTTCTTATTTCCTCATTCTTCTACTTTATTCCAACCCATAAGCTCTTATATCCCTCAAACAAACTCTCATAATCTTGTAGTGTGGTGATTGATTTGGGTTGTTTCTTCTTATTTGTTTGCATTCTTTTACTTTCCTACTTAATCAAGGTATGATTTCTCCTCTATTTACATGATTTATTACTTTGGATTTGTTAGAATGATGACATAATCTGAAATTTTTGATTCATAGGGGCGAATTATTGCTTTTAATTGTTGAAATATGATTCACATGCTTCCCTTTCCTTGAATGTTGGTGATTAATTGTTGTAAAAGTAGACTAGAAATCGCAATTTGGGGGCCGAAATTTCTAGGGTTACGAAATCAAAAATTTATTTTGGTTGTTTTACATTGATTAGATGATGTAATTGAGTACTATACATTATATATATATCATGTTGAAGGATGAATTTTGATGATTTTCACCTTAAAAAGTTGCCTAAAAACTCCGTCTTAAAAGTGCCCCAAATGGAAATTCGTTTTCTATATTTGAAATTTGGTGTTGAATATGAATGTTTAGGTAAGGGATAAACTTCAATATGATAGTAGTGATGTTAATTGATGGTGAATATGTCAAAATCGTTACAGCTGTAGAGACCGTCTGACAAGTTTACTTGAGTTGTTTGTTTCCAATATTGAAAGTTGATGATGATATGTTTAAATTTTCTTTCCTATGAGTATATATGAATGTCTCACATGATGTTAAGTAATTATATGAAATAGCGTATTGAGTCAGTACATAATATCCTAACTCGTTTGGTAAATGGTGTTATCATGCTAAATCATTCAAATGTGGAGACCGTCTGAATTACCATAAATTGTGATTATATATCAAATTGGGAACTTGTTGGTGAATGTGTGTACCTAGCTGAGTATTCAATGTTTAATTGTATGAATTACGTGCTTCACATGTCTATACGAGTTTGTTTAAGTTATATGCTGAAACAGATGCCGAGACCGAACGTAGGGACCCGTCAGAGTAAACGGGGAAGGGTTACACAGCCTGAGACTGGGGAAGGGTGTGGACCCATGGTACCCACGGTATCGGAGTACCCTTCGGTTGTGTTTGTAGATTATAAACAGAGAGAGCGTTTTGTAGCTTTCAAAAAACGCAAAATGAGGCCAACGAGGTGTGTGGATACCACACTTCTGACTGATTTGGGAATAGAGACGGATGTGCGTCACATATTTGAGACCTTGGGCTTTACGGGGTTGTACCGGCTGAGGAAACATTCCTACCCTTTTCTTACCTTGGAGTTTATGAGCTCCTTTAGTTATGACCCAGCTGCCCAAACCGTTGAGTTTCGGTTGATGAACACAAGTTTCTTGCTTACTATGGATATTTTCGCTTCTCACATTGGGTTGGCCAAGCCTCCCAAGGATTCCATCACTGATATTCTTGCTGAGTGCGGTGTCTGCCGCCTAATGCCTTGTCTTACCGGAAAGCCAGCTCCCACCTCAAGCAACATGCTGATTAATGATGTTCAGCATGTTACATTGAGGATCTTTCTTCGTTCTCTTCCGAACCTCCTTTATGATAGACCGGATATCAGTAAACTGAATAATCATGAGGTGTTGCTTCTGATGTCTTACCTCAACCAGAAGCAGACCGAGTGGGTGGTCTTTAATGCTCCTTCCATCGTCTGCGCTAGCCATACTTTGATGGCTACGGCCACTTCCCGGTACTTGCGTTGCGGCGATATCGCCACTCGGTTAGCTGAAAAGCTAACCGACTTTGAGGCTTCTTCCGAGTATGTTCCTCTGGTTACACCGGTGCCCATCATGGACCGTGACTACTATCTTGACCTGAAATGGTTGAGAGCTTTAGCTGATGGCAGCCTTGCTTGGAGGGTGTGGGGCATGAGCTGGATGAAGATTCCAGCTCCTGAGCACCTCCCACCGACGGAGCCGTTAGACCCAGTGGTTGTGGCTGCGGACTCCGACGAGGAGGAGGAGGAGGATGTTGATAGACCTCGACAGTTGAGGACGTACCTCATTGATGACACGATCCTCCAAGTGATGCCCGAGCCGAAGAAGGGGGAGAACGAGGCGGTAGTGGAGGAGAGGCCCAGGTTGGGGAGAGGACCCCGTCGAGAGAGAGAGAGGACCGCTGAGACTAGACCACGGCCGGTAGCACCACCGCAGCAGCACCCTTTTCCGTGCTACCCTTACCACGACACCCCGGAGACGCGATCGAGCTACTTAGCAGAGAGAGTGTCATCTACCTTGACACTCCGGAACATGCACGAGATGGCGTACACTCAGGGGATTGGGACAGAGGGACCGCATCCGGTATGGTGGAGTGGAGTTAGGGACTATAGTGGGGTTTTCCACTCCTACGGGGTGGATCAGTCAGCTTGGGGGACACCTCAGTCCTTTGCTTACGGTGGCTTGACCCCATAGTACGTGAGTCCTGGAGCCGGAGCAGGGGTTGATGGGGGATTGGTGTTAGAAATCTATATCTCATTACTTAACATATTCATATATGTTCTAATTAATTTAGTCATAAAATTAATAACAAATCTTATGCATGCAAACAATAATAAAATTAGAGAAGAAATCGTTTTCTCACCATATAAATTTCGGTCATCATATGGGCACCAACAAGATCTCCTTCTTGTTAGTTCTTGAGCTTTCCAATAATGGATGAACATTCAAAATCCCAAAGTAGAGATTCTCCTCTTGATTGCACCCAAGACTATCCCTTATCCCCACTAAATAATATTAACTAGATATTAGTTTAGTAGTTTACCTTAAAATTGATTACTAACACTCATATATTACATTAATATTTTTTGTAATCTTTTTGGAACAATTTGAATCAAAAACTCATCTTTTTGATGAAGAAGAGGATGAATATATGAGAGAGAGAGTATGCATGAGAAATGAATGGTGGTGTAAGAATGATAATAAAAGGAACCAACACTACTCAATTAAGAGTAGTGAGGCCGGCCAACCCCATGCCAAAAGAGCATCTTTGCTTTTCTTTTTCTCTTATCAAAAATATAGGTGTGTAAGAAAGTGGTGTAGGTTGTAAGGCTAGTCAAGAGTAGCCATGATTACATCTTATTTTATCTCTTAAAATAAAACAACCACAATCCATCACACATCCACCATTTTGGTCCACTTATATAAAATGGACTACCATTTTATTTTGTCAATTTGTCATTTGTCACACAATATGTCTCATGTAGTATGCTACATGTTATTAATTACTTTTAATGCATATTTATCACATAAATATCATTTTATGAATTAATTAAATTACATCCAATAATTTGACTAGTGATACTTGATCACATAAATAAAATGGGTCATGTAATTATAATTCACAATATCTTGTAATTATAATTAACCATTCATTCCTATTTCTATTGTTTCTCAAACAATAAATAATTTTAGTAACAAAGCATTTTATTACTAAAATAAATCTTATTTAATCCCATTACAATAAGATATTTATTCTCTCTCACAAATCGAATTGTTCAATTTTAAGGAATTGATCAACTTGCATCGTCATACAATTAATCAACTTTATAGATAAGGGCATCATACTTTAGGTGTGACCTTAAGGGATCAACTGACCAGCACCGTCCCACGACAGTAACGTCACACTCTACCAAGCCAATCGTTACCGATTAATGTTGATCAGTTGACTATATAATTAAATCATCCCTTACGTATTCTTTATATGAGATTTAATAATGATATTTAAATCATGTGATCGCACTATTGTTGAGGACACATTTCCCAACAATCTCCCACTTGACCTCGACAAGTGTGCGTCACCAACTCTCTTGTCCTATTACTATCTCCCACTCAATGCAAGGTGTCTTTCGGGTCGTACTTGCAAGTGATCATATCGAGATTGGTTTCCTCGATCTGGAGAATAACTGATTGACCGGATTTATCTGTCATAGATACCTTCCGAGCGTGGCCACGCATTTCCAGTTCATTACTCCTCGAGTGGCCCTGAGATATTGTTTTAACCCTGACAAAGGGGTGGACAATTCCTATCGCACTTATTCCCTTCGACTAGCCACAGTCATCATAACCCAAAATATGCCCATTTGACCCCATTTACGAAGGTCGTAGTAACACAAATCAAAGTTAATCTGAAACTGTGTCATCTTAGGCGAACAGTCTTTAGTCAAAAGAATCGACTCATTAGAATACTATAGTAGCTCTCGCCACGACCAGGCTATATAAATTTGCCAGAACTCTATAAGCGGTCACTGCCCGACAAAGTGTTCCTAAAAGTCTTCCTATGTGATCGACTAGTCATCTCACATGACTCTATGGCACTTGAACTTGCCATCAATCGCATCATACTCTAGTCACTTCGAGACGTCACCTCATACAAGTGACTATGGGCGAATACAATGCTAATCCGTGTTCACTTTAACGGGGTTCAATGTTGTCTCTACAACCCGTTTGGATGTAACAAAGTATAAAAAGGAGTTTTTAAAGTAAAAACTCGAACGACAAATGCAATCATCACACATAAATAGTCAATGCCTGATTACTATTTCATGTTCTATAATCTAATTTGATCTTGTATGTAGTTGTTCATTTTAATTCAATTGAAATGTCATGACTCATCGTGTTTAGCCTATGAGAAGGCTTTGGTTAGTAGGTTTTATCATCTTCTTGTACCTTACTCAACCTTACTACATACTCGTTTTCTTTTGTAATGTATACATTTGCATTACGAAACTTTCAGAGTACGTGTCGAGATCCAATCAAGACATAGGCCCTCTAGCCTTAGAATAGCTCCCACTGTTTTTACAGTGTGGGGGACCCATCTCTCTTGCACGTCCCATGATTGCAAGTGTACTCAATTTCCGTTGTAAACATTTCTCATTGTTCTTTATTGCCTAGAACGATTCTAGAAAATCTATTTCTTAAATAACATAGCCACAATGGTATCTTAACCATCCTAATGTGTTTTGATTATGGTTTTGTCGGAAACCATGCGCAATCTCAATTGTCAATTGTCACTTGTGTAACAGCCTTACACAAAATTGCATCAAAACACTTTGCATTATATCCTTAATGCTTTTGCAAGCACTTAAGGGTAATTTTTATGGCTACTTAAATTCGATTTTGAAACAATTCATCATACTCAAAGTATATGAAGTGTTATACATAATTACACATTTAATTGATCCTAAGAATGGAAGCAAATGGAATCAATCAAATATATTCAATTTAATTGAACTAGTCATGAATCTTATCAACATAAGACTTCTTATTGACGCTAATATCATGTGGATTTATCTACATAAATCTAGATATTAAAGATGTATTATATTACTGCAAAAGTCTTAAATCATTCGCAATGATCAATATGTCATCCACATATAAGACTAATTAAAATTTCCGTAACTCCCACTAAACTCCATGTATAAACACAACTTCTCGACTTATTGAGAAAAGTTTTATCGCATGATCAAAAATGTTGATTCCAACTCATTGATGTCCTACTTAAGACCCTCTCATAAGTTTCACATTATCTTAGCATTGCAAGAATCTACAAAACTCAAGACATGTATTGAATACATTCCTTCTATTGAAGAAGTGGGTTTTAGATTCACTTGTTGTATGTGTATCCTCATAATGAAACACAATACCTAAGAAGATCCAAATAGACTTAAGCATTTCAATTAGTGCAAAACCCTTTGCAACCAATCAAGCCTTGAAATATCTCTTTATTAGTGTCAAACCCTTTGTCACTAATCAAGCCTTTTTATTTCGGATTTTCGTGGCTCTAAGCCTTGTATTGAGTATATTCATTACTTTCCATAAGTAACTTGAATCAAACAATTTCTTTGTAAGTTGTAAGCTCTTTACTTTCTTAAAAGTAATACGAATTCATCATCTTTAACAAGTGATGACTTTAACCTCCTAGCTTTTGAAGAAACAATGTATTACACAAAATGTCTCATGTAGCCAAGAAAGACCAGTTTCTTGCGACATAACATTCTTTGTGGCATTCTTTGTGGCTCTTGAATAATTTCTCCCACTCTGTCTTCTAGAAATAAACTTGTATTTTAGAAAGACAACTTCACGAGCCGCAAACCCGTCGTACTCGTGATAATTGAAAGGAAAAATGAGCATTTGTTTCTTGTGAAAACTTACAAACATGGTACTTTACCATTTCATATCTCATATGTATCGTTTAGGTTTAGTGGAAAAAACAATTTAGACAAAATGATAAAATCCCCAAAAGGATCAAGTAACTCAAAGTAACTTGAATGAAGTCCAAGCCATATCGAATAGTGTTTGATTTCTTATTTAACCACATATTATCCCATAATGTGTGTTAAGAGAGATTAACTTGTGATACTATATCACATTTCATTTGGCTTATATCAAAGTCTTCACTTTGATAATCCCATCATGATTAAATCATGATTCTATGAATTCTTTGAACTTCTTCAAAGATTCCCTATTTACGTTATTAAGTGAACACATTAGCGTCAACTTAAATCGTTGGTAAAAGAAAATGATCAACCTATTTTGGATCAATGATTTACAACCTCGATCTCCTTTTCAACCAAAAGGCACGAGACATCTTGCTTTGAATACAAGATACGCATATACCATTAACAATCTAATGGTTTCAAGAGTACTCGATAACCTTTTGCGTTCATTATTCCAGAATTTAAGGTTTAATCTTGGGCTACCTATTTGAGTCCTACATCATCTACATGATGTGTCATTCTAGTTTGGTTTAGAATATAATCACCTTGATAATGGGCTAGCCATACATCAAATCGTGGTGTATAGGGTCACAAAAGTGAAACCTCTTTTGTATCTTAACAAGTTTATATTCTTATTTAGAGTTTATGCACTTAATAGTCACAATTAAGTATAACTTTAAATCCAAAAACTAGATTGAGTACACAATTACTCTATCTCTCGACATTATTGTTGCTAGTCGTCATATTCTAATCATCTTATGTGTCGAAAACTATGATGAAAACCTCCACTGGTTTCTAATATTGACGAAGTAGCACTAGCAAAATTTATGTTTAATCAAATAAACATTTAAAAAAGAAGGTCCCATTAGATGTCCCACAACTAACTTGTTGATTCTTCAATAATTTGGGGTAGTTTCCTTTCTAGTGTCCAGCATTTAAGACAGTGGAAACTTTATCGGTCGGGATTGATAGGTTTAGTATCGCTATTCTCAACAACTTTACTTTTAACATTACCTTGTATCAATTCCATTATAATCTTTACTTCTTGAACCTCATCCTTCTTTTAACGGTTCAAGAGAATGCTCCCACTCATTTCAAAGAGTCTTTACTTAGAGAAGCAAAGTTGAATGTTATGAAGATTACTCTTCAATTCAATCGTTTTAGTCTTTAAAAATTTCATTGAAGTGGTTGCGCTATTTTGGTTAATTACGAATTCTGACAAATCTAATTACCAAAACAATTTATCGCTTCAAGGTACTTAATTCAATTAAGTATATGAACAATCCATTGTATGTAGATGTGTTAGTCAAGAATCAAAAACCTATTTGATAATGAATAACTTTAATCTATACTCTTTACAAGAGATCCTTAGCAATGGTTCATATGAGGTTTTAGAAGCAAATTCATATTTGTCTTTAGTTACGATGTTTTAATGGAGATTTTGAAAACTCGAAATGATATCGTATATGAATTGTGGTAAAGAAATAGAACAATATGATAACGGAATAATGAAAACAAAACATTTATCGTTATAATAACACTTGTAAATAACAAGTAAAGCATTTACATAGTGACCTCTACCCAACTATGATAAATGATTCCAAGATCCAAATTCATATTAACTTGGGGCACGGTGTGCCGAAATACCCTTTATTAATATAACTCGGTGGATTAACTCTTTAATCGATTCTACTTTTTGAACTCTTGGTCGATAAAATTACATTAATATTTATCTCTAGCCCGAAACACATCCGGAAATACGTCGTGAATACTTTCGTTGAGTTCAACCCAAATTTCGAATAAATGTGTCCATGATCCAAACTCATATCAACTTAGGGCACGGTGTGCCGAAATACCATTCATTAACATTAATTCGGTGGATAGACATTTATCACCCACTTCCCCTACGTAACAAGGTTTGTACCCCGGGATGGCCGAGTGCACTCCCTCGCGAAATAGGTTTTCATGGTTTCTACTATTTGGTAAGGCTATGTCTCAATTGATTATTTTTGGCGAGAGGTCATGTCAATTTATTATGTATCACGTTTTAAGTGAACTAAAGCGGTGAACTACGATAATTATAATTGACACGGTCGATATACTCGATTAAATGATAATGCATGTTTTAGTTATGGCGATTTAGCGATGCATGCGACATATAAATAAAATGCAAAGCATAAATTAAATCCTAGTATGGCCTTCCTAAAATAGAAAAACTATTTAACTATTAAATATTCGGAAACCAACTCCATTGGTCCCTTGAACTTCGGTTATGGCACGCTTCTCGAGGTAACACCGTCTTCAAGTAACGCCTTCTTGAATGACACCGTCTTTAAGGAACTCCGAAATAATTAAATTACATAATTTCCTATTATACATTTGTAATTAAAATAAAAATAAATCTATTAAATTACAAAACGGTGATACGAGATCACAATAAATTACAACCGAATCAATATCCCCATACATTTCGGGTAATACCGATTAAAAACTAAGGCCATACTAAGTAAAAATACATAATTCAAAATTACATAAAATAAAATTATGACAATCATAAATAAAATGCAGCATTATAATATGTAAGAACATGCCCAATTTTATGCTAAATCACCTTTAAGGAGCCAATATCGTATATTAATCGGTTTTTACGGATTTGCGTGATTCAACCTTTTAAAATCACAATAAATTACATAAATTCATATTTATGCACAATTTAATTAACCTAACCATCTTAGGACTCAAAATTAGTCTCCACTAACCATTTGACTATAATTAACTTATATTTCATAAAATTGTTCATTAAAGGACTCCAAATTACAACAAAATGCCATAAACTTCAAATAAATCACAAAAATTTCAAATAAATTTGAAATTTGAAATTTAAACTCATGAACATTCTAGAAAAATACCATGTCACTCATAATGTTCAAAAACTTTGGTTTAAAAATTTCGAAAATTATCGGGAAAAACAATGTTGCGGTTTATCGGATTTAACATTTATAATCATAAAAACATGAGAAAAATTATATTCACCAACTTTTCAATTTTAGATCTGAAATAGATAATTAAATGCACCATGTGACGTTTTTCCTTAGTCATGAAGTATATTTTAGCAATTTTTCACTAATTAAGTCACTATTTATGCTATTTTTCATCAAAAATCCATAAATCATGCATGAAGGCTTCATTATATCCTATTATTTTACACACATCTTGTAAAATTGCATGTGACAATATACTAAATTTCTATGACCATATTCGAAATATTTCTCATATTAACCTATTTTTCATTTAAATCCGATTTTTATCATGAAAAATCCATATTTCGAGCATAAAAACTCAAAAAAATCTAAACATTTCCAGATCATCTAAAAATAATATATGTGAAAACATATCCAAAAACCACTGGAAAATTCGAAGTTTAGCTAATTTTCGTCCAAAAATGACATTTTTATCATAAAAATCACATTTTAATGCCAATATTAAATAACATGAACAATAAAAATCCGTAAATTAACCAAAATATCCTAAATACATTTTAGGATCAGAAACTTTAACATGCATAAATTATTTTCGTGATATATCATAATAACATAAATTTATAAGTTTTATATGTTAATCGTATAACTCGGAAAAACAATAACCGATTTGCATGCAAACAACCTTATGCTCTTGATACTGCTTGTTAGAAATCTATATCTCATTACTTAACATATTCATATATGTTCTAATGAATTTAGTCATAAAATTAATAACAAATCTTATGCATGCAAACAATAATAAAATTAGAGAAGAAATCGTTTTCTCACCATATAAATTTCGGTCATCATATGGGCACCAACAAGATCTCCTTCTTGTTAGTTCTTGAGCTTTCCAATAATGGACGAACATTCAAAATCCCAAAGTAGAGATTCTCCTCTTGATTGCACCCAAGACTATCCTTATCCCCACTAAATAATATTAACTAGATATTAGTTTAGTAGTTTACCTTAAAATTGATTACTAACACTCATATATTACATTATTAATTTTTGTAATATTTTTGGAACAATTTGAATCAAAAACTCATCTTTTTGATGAAGAAGAGGATGAATATATGAGAGAGAGAGAGAGAGAGAGAGAGAGAGAGAGAGAGAGAGAGAGAGAGAGAGAGAGAGAGAGAGAGAGAGAGAGAGAGAGAGAGAGAGTATGCATGAGAAATGAATGGTGGTGTAAGAATGATAATAAAAGGAACCAACACTACTCAATTAAGAGTAGTGAGGCCGGCCAACCCCATGCCAAAAGAGCATCTTTGCTTTTCTTTTTCTCTTATCAAAAATATAGGTGTGTAAGAAAGTGGTGTAGGTTGTAAGGCTAGTCAAGAGTAGCCATGATTACATCTTATTTTATCTCTTAAAATAAAACAACCACAATCCATCACACATCCACCATTTCGGTCCACTTATATAAAATGGACTACCATTTTATTTTGTCAATTTGTCATTTGCCACACAATATGTCTCATGTAGTATATATGCTACATGTTATTAATTAATTTTAATGCATATTTATCACATAAATATCATTTTATGAATTAATTAAATTACATCCAATAATTTGACTAGTGATACTTGATCACATAAATAAAATGGGTCATGTAATTATAATTCACAATATCTTGTAATTATAATTAACCATTCATTCCTATTTCTATTGTTTCTCAAACAATAAATAATTTTAGTAAGAAAGCATTTTATTACAAAAATAAATCTTATTTAATCTCATTACAATAAGTTATTTATTCTCTCTCACAAATCGAATTGTTCAATTTTAAGGAATTGATCAACCTGCATCGTCATACAATTAATCAACTTTATAGATAAGGGCATCATCCTTTAGGTGTGACCTTAAGGGATCAACTGCCCACCACCGTCCCACGACAGTAACGACAAACTCTATCAAGCCAATCGTTACCGATTAATGTTGATCAGTTGACTATATAATTGAATCATCCCTTACGTATTCTTTATATGAGATTTAATAATGATATTTAAATCATGTGATCGCACTATTGTTGAGGACACATTTCTCAACAATTGGTTCATCGGGAGCGGGTACATCGGGAGGCGGTGGTGGTGGAGATGAGGTGAATGAGGAAGAGGAGCAGCAGCAGCAGCAGCAGGAGTGATACTCCTATTCTTTATCCTTGTGTTTAGTTGATGATAGTCGTCGTTAGATTATGGTAGTTGTTGGTTGTTAGAACTTTTATTTTCGGATTTGTATGGTTGGCCATAAGGCCGGATTTACTGGTATGACTTTGCTGCAGGATTTTGGGAGTCGGGAATTTATTCCGACTCATGTTATGGGACGATTATGTATATACATGTGGTTTATGACAGGTTTCAAAGGTATTTGACCTGTAGGTACTCGACAGAGTACCCCATACTCGGTCGAGTAGCTGCAGGTATGACAGAATTGAGGCATTCTGATCTCAGGGCTACTCGATCGAGTAGCCAAGATACTCGATCAAGTAGCGGGGCACTCAATCGAGTACCACTACATACTCGATTGAGTAGCACTGTTACAGGAACTTTTCGAAAATTAAAATTGTTTAAAGGTTATATAATTGCATGTTTGATGTTTCGCATGGTTAATGATGCTTCGTAACACCTTTGAACCATTAATTCCATATGTTAGAAGTCGCGCTTGGGTTTTATATGCATATTTGTAACAAGTAGTGAAGTGGCGATTGTTTCTTGTTGCTTTAATATTACATCCGCCATATTTACTATCTATTCATTGGAGATACATATTCTCATGCACTTGTACACATGATATTAACATTCTTTCTCGACAGCGACTAGTTATTCGGGTGGGTTCTGTATGTTTTCTAATTTAATGAGTATATGATTAGTGAGTAATGTCCGCAATAAATAATATGGTTTTAATTTATGTTACGATGCAAGTAATAAGTAACATGTTTGGTAAATAGTTGGTGAACTTCGGGGACGAAGTTCCTTTTTAGAGGGGAAGAGTAATGTCGCATAATAAAAAAAGGCTGATTTTGAAATTATGTTGTTGTTCGTTTATAATGCTTTGTTGTTTATTTACAAAATTTTCTATTACTTCGGCCACATTGCGTGTATGAAGTTGTAATTGGTTACCTTAGTTTGTTGAGTTATTTATGCGTCGAAGTGAAAGTTGATAGTCGTGGTGCCATGTATCGTAATTGTTTCGCGTTGTTAAGTAACACGGTAGTATGGTCATACGGCATGTTGATATGAGATACGTTTCGCGTTGCTGGTTGTTGCTAGGTGAAAGTGTAAGTTCGTGGTGTGTTGAGTATTTCAAGTAGTATCTTGTAAGAGCCGACCTATATAGAGTGACAGTTGATGATGATGACATAAGGGA
The DNA here is from genome assembly GCF_048544455.1 of Silene latifolia. Lineage (NCBI taxonomy): Eukaryota > Viridiplantae > Streptophyta > Magnoliopsida > Caryophyllales > Caryophyllaceae > Silene > Silene latifolia. The sequence continues at coordinate 96,612,842 of NC_133527.1, forward strand.
ATAGTATTTCCGGGGAGTAGTGACCTGTGTCGAAACAGGAATGATGTTGTGGTGTTCCCATAGTTGGTGTATTGGACCTGACCCAGAAATCCTCGAATCTCCTTCTCGTTCCTAGGCCGAGGCGTTTGCTGAAGGGCTTTGATTTTGGTTGGATCAATCTCAATGCCTCTTTTGCTGACGACATGTCCCAAGCGTTTTTCGGAGGTGACCCCGAATGCACACTTCTGAGGATTTAGTCTCATGTTATATTTCCGCAGACGAGCGAAGAATTTCCGAAGGGCGCTGATGTGGTCCTCCCGTTCTTTTGATTTGACAATCATGTCATTGACATACACCTCTACCTCCTTATGCATCATATCGTGTAGGAGAGTGGTAGCGGTTTTTTGATAGGTTGCTACGGCGTTGATGAGGCCGAAAGGCATGACCGTGTAGCAATATGTACCCCACTGTGTAGTGAATGTTGTCTTGTGCATGTCTTCCTCAACCATTTTAATCGGGTTGTACCCAGCATACCCGTCCATGAATGATAGGAGGGCATGTTCGGCGGTATTGTCCACCAGAATGTCAACATGTGGCAAAGGGAAGTCCTCCTTTGGACTTGCCTTGTTCAGATCCCTGAAGTCGACGCAAACCCGAATTCTTCGGTCTTTCTTTGGTACGGGCACAATGTTGGCCACCCAATCAGAGTATTCAGACTTTTTGATGAACCCAGCCTTGAACTGTTTGTCTACTTCTTCCTTGATTTTCAAGGCCCATTCAGGACGCATCCGGCGTAGCTTCTGTTTCACGGGTTTAGCTCCGGGTTTAATGGGTATCTGGTGCTCTGCAATTTCCCTGTCAATCCCGGGCATATCTCTGTAGGACCAGGCGAACACGTCCTTGTATTCGTGTAGGAGGTCAATGAACTGTTGTCTTTCCGAGGGGTCCAGGGTTGTCCTTATCCTAAGTTCTTGAGGTGTGTTGTCGGTTCATACATTAATAGGTTCGGTCTCCTCAATGATGGGGGTTCTGGTTTCTCATTTGTCAAGTTCTTTGGCTAGGTGAGGTGGGTAGTCACTCAAGTCAAATTTCTCTTAGTCATTCAGAATTGCATTGCAGTTAAATTGAGACGAGTCATAAGAAAACTTAGCGTTCATTAAGTTGACACGAGCGAAAAGATCAGAAAGGACAGACATCTTGTGGTCAGTTAGAGGCGACACTGCAGAGGAGGTGGCCCCTGGAACAGGCTCCAGGTTGTCACCTTTCATGGGAGTGGGGGTGACCCTAGTAGACTCAGCCTCTGAATCAGCCACGACTTTGTGATAGAACAGCGGGAAGGGGACCTTGACTGGGACATCAGGAGTGTTAGGAGCTACGACGAACTCTGACTCCGACTCAGACTCAGATTCAGATTCTCCTTTGCATCCCTCCTTGAACATAGGGTCTTCTCCAGTTGTGATCTTGAGAATACGGCCTTGGCGATCGGTCCACTTGACGGTCTTCCTCCAGCCCTGTGTAGCTTTCTCCGGGTCAGTGTTGGAGATCAAGGCGGTTGGGTCAAATTGGTTGTCCTTCAACGCGATGTTGATAATGTCCTCATAGTCGAGGTGCTTGATGTTATCTTCTCCAAAGAGGAGAGTGACAGCTTGTCCGTCGAGGCATGGCGGCGGCTTAGACTCGGTTGAAGCAGTTTCGGTGTTGTCGGGGATAAAGTAGCAGTCCTAAAAGACTTCCACACCCGGGTACCTGGCCTTGGCCACAGGGTCATAGATTGGCTCCGGAAAGCCATGGTAGAGCTCTGATTCTCCCTCGGGAACAAAGTATCCATTGAGGGTCAGATAATAGGGACGGAGGATAACTCCGTGCTTCTTGCGTTTTCGGACTAGGAGGTACATCTCCTGGATATTTTCTTCGGTAGGTTCATATCCCAGCCCAAAGGGAATGTTGGGGACCTTAGCCTGTTTCAAGGGAGGTAAGGTGCTCTTCAGTGGATTGAGGGGTAAGCCCGGGAAGTAACCCTGGCGCATCATGATACGGTTGACTGTGAGGTTGGCAAACAGGTCACAATCAAAGGGTGTTGATTCATCAGTTATGGCATTCACAGCTTGGAATCCCCACATTTCATTATCATCCTCCTCAATGGCTTGGGAGGCTACTCCCTTTCTCATGACGGCTTTGATCGGAGAAGTAGGAATTGTGATTGTTTTCCCATTGAAGGGGACCCTGATCTTCTGGTGGAGAGTCGAGGTAACTGCCTTGACGACGTGAATTCAGGGACGTCCCAGTAGCATATTGAAGGAGGCGTCAATGTCGACCACCTGAAAACTGGTTTGTCTTTCCAGTGGTCCGGTTGCGAAGGTCAGAGTGATGAGCCCCGCGACGAGTGCCATCGTAGGCGCGTACTCCTTGGTTCGTTGGGACCAAATCAGCTTCCTTAATACCCAGCTTGTGAACAGTCTTGAGGGGAATGACATTCACCACGGATCCGTCATCTACAAGGACCATGGGCACATTCTTCTTGAGGCATTGTACGGTGATGTACAGGGCAAGGTTATGATTGGCTCCGAAGGGAGGGATATCTTCGTCAGAAAAGACGACTGGGTTGTTCAAGTCAGGGGCGTCCCTTGTCATGTGCGCCACTATTTCTTCAGGGGAAGAGGTGGAGGGCACGGTTAATTTTCCCAAGGCCTGTAGCAAAGCCTGTCGATGCTCAAATGATGTCGCGATCAGTTGCCAGATTGATATTTCGGCTTTCGCCTTCTGAAGCTGCTTGAGGATTGAATTCTCATGAGCTCTTGGTTGAGTGTCTACTTCCGGAATGACTTGGTCATTCGTTGTTGGAACGACCAATGGATTGTTCGGGTTCTGATAGGGGCGTCCGGACCGGGTAAGGTGGCTGATCTCTTTCACCCGTTTCTCTTTTTCTGGGACAAGGTAGACATCTTCAACGTCGTCTCTCCAGATGCCGTTGATTTCAGGATCTCGAAGGCACCTTGGAGGGGTATTTCTTGGTGAGTAGTTTTTGTGAGGGATATTTTTGTGAGGGTAATTTTTGTGGGGGTAGTTTTTATGGGGGTAGTTTCGTGGGGTTGATTATTGTGAGGATGATTATTGTGAGGGTGATTATTGTGAGGGTGATCATTGTGGGGTTGATTATTGTGAGGTGCATGCCAGAATGCTCGCGGGGGATATCCGTCCTGGTGTGGGTAGTTTTGGGCGCTCGGGGGACTCTCCCTCGGGCGTGGTGGTGGAGGACTGAAAATAAGCCGACAGTAGGCATCGTCAAGTCGGGTGATCCTCTCGGAGAGACTGGCTATGGCTTCCTCAACCTGTTGGAACATAGTGAGCATGGTAACAGCACTGAACACAAACAGCCCGTCCGAGGGATCTTTCTCCAAGGCATTCACCTCGTCATCAACTGGCAGGATGAGGTGTGAGCAGTCCAGAGTTGGCTCATCGTCGGAGATGGCGTTGATCCCCAGAGGATTTGTTTTGTTGTTTGGCTTAGTCGGCGGGGGTAAAGGCAAATCCCCTTTCTCAATCATGTCTTGGATGATGTGTTTGAGTTTGAAGCAGGTTTCGGTATCATGCCCCTTCCCTTGATGGTACTGACAGTAGGCATTGGGGTTGCAGAAGCCGGATTTCATAGCATCGATCGGATCCGGGGTGGGTCCGATTGGTTGTAACTTCCCCTGGTCCATGAGCCTCTTCAGAGCACTTGCGTAAGTTGACCCTATATTAGTGAACACTCTCTGGGGGCGCTCAGCTCTCTTAGTAGATGGTTCAACGAGGTTGACCTCACCGATTTTGTTTATTTGGCCGTAAGGGCGGGATCCGGGTGAGGTGGATCCTTGGTAGCCTCTGCCAGTAGTCTTGGCCAAGACACCCTTCCGGAGGTCATCTTTAATGCGTGTCCCCAGAATTTGCAGATCCTGGAAGATCTTGATATTTTGATACCTTAGTAAGTTGGCATACACTGGGTGGAGATTGTTGACGAACTTTTCCAACAAAGTTGATTCACTCGGTTTACTGACCAATTGAGTACTTGATGCGACCATAATTGGCGCATATTTAGCCCCCGAATTACCATTGTTTTCATGCTTTTTAGTGCCTATTTGGGTCATTTCTTATCTTTAGTTCTTTGTTTTGCATATTCTTTGAGATTTTGATCCCTTGGTAGGAAAGGAGTAAGAATCTTGCATTTTCATGGCAAAACAAGGCTAAATTGATCATATTCAATGACCAAGCATCAAGGAGAGACAAGACTAGAAGGCCTTTATACATAGCATAGTAGAAGAGCATTGTTGAGAAAAGGATCCTTGAGTCCCCAAGGAAATCCCCAAGGAATTCATGAAGAAAAGGGAAGAAAAAGAAGAAGGAAAGTCTTGAACTACAATCCGAACGGATTGTAGAGAATCCGTCCGTCCTCGCCCGTCCGAGCGTCCTCACCAGAATCCGCTCGGATTCCCCATGCCCAGTCCGAGCGTCTTGTTCCTTGATCCGCTCGGATCGTCCATCCCAGATCCGGCCGTCCCGACTCCCGGCCCGCACGGATTAAAGACAAAGACACGATTTCGTTCTTCAAGCTACGAAATGAAGAAGCCCTTCTCTCGGACAATCCCGGAGGCTCCTTGCTCAACTTAAAAAGTGTAATTACTAGTTTAGCCCTTAGTTAACCCTAATGCATCCTCCCTAATTTTCACTATAAATACCCCATTAGTCTAATTAGAGGAGCATGTTCTTCTTATCAATAATTAGTGTAGTTAATATCAATCAAATCTCTCTTCAATATTGTAATCAAATATTAATCAAGTTTTAATCCAAGTTTTAGTTCTTTAATCTCTCTCTTGTTCTTACTTTATTTTGGGTAATTGAAGATTATTTGGGTTATTATTGGGAGATTGACAACCTCTTAATCTAGGATTCAAGTACTTCTATTATTCTTGCTTTATTATTGGAATCATTAGTAGGTATAATCTCTTAATCCCTTTTTAATTATTGCTAATTACTTTCATTTATTCATCATGTTTCATTATGTTAGTATGATTGACAACCTTTCTAGCATGATCAATATGATAATGAGTGAGTAGTCTCTTAGCTAGGGTTTAATGGGTGATTAGGGGAAACCAACATGGGGAATGATTCATGCTTAAATTAATATGCTTTCATATCTTATTTGCTTGCTTGTTTTGATCTTAATACATGCACATGTTATATTTGATGAAATGCTAAGCCTATGAATCCTTGCATTTACTATCATCTTCTATCCTTTCAACTTGACTTGTAAGACATAACCCAACTCGAGTCTTGTTAGACCATGCATGTGTTAAGTAGGGAAGATTAAGTCGACTTGTAGGTGTTGTACAATCCAAGAGATTCGGCTCCGGGTCCCAAACTTTCCTAGGATTGTAAGATATAACCCAACTCAATCCATCACAACAATAATTGCTTGCTTATAATTTGAGAACATGTTTGTATGATCATATCCCATGATTCCCCTATGAACCCATGACACCCTAGTGCTTTTAATCAATTGTTTACACCCTTATTTCATTTATCTTGTTAGTTTATTTTCATTGCTATTTTAGTTTAGTAACCTTCTACATCAACCCAATTTGTGACACCCCTAGACACCACTAGTTACAATAGAATCTTCATTTCAATACCCGTCCCTTGGGATCCGACCTTTACTTGCCTCTTTACTAACTGTAGAGTTGTTTGTGAAGTATAAATTGTGTTTTGTATCGACCATTGACCAACGACCACATATGCTTAATTGTGAACACCAAATGGCTCCGATCAAAAATGGCGCCGTTCTTGGGGACGGTGTTTAATTGATTTAAGATTTCTTTTATTGTTTTTAGTTGTGTCTTTTTCACCTTGGGAAGTAAAACTCCTCAAGGTTTGTTCTAATTGTTTTTGAGTTGTTTGATATTTTGCATGTCTAGAAGGTTACAAAGAGATTTGTTACCTTTTGACCGTGAAATCGAAAGAACCTTGACGAATAATAGGAGACTTGTTAGGAGGAATTTGGGAGGTGTTGGTGAAGTTGTTCAACCCACTAGTGAGTTTGTCAATCCTTTCGCAATAGAAGGAGAAGAAAACCCATTAAACAATACCACACAAAATCCACCTACAATGCCTAAATTCTCGTCACACTCTATACCCACCAAGGAGGATCTACCAAATGGTACTCCTACCCCACAACATCTTACCGGAAACTTTATTGCCAAGTCCGCCTTCATTCAACTAGTTGAGAGGAGCCAATTCAGGGGAATGCCTAGTGAGGACCCTCATTCTCATATGGAAACATTTTGTGATTATTGTGAAGCTATCTCTCAAACGGGCGTGACTCAAGACCAAATAAGATGGGTCTTATTTCCTTTTTCGTTAATCGGCACATAAAAAGCAATGGTTGAAGGGCCTTGATAAGGCCACCCTTGGAATAGATTCTTGGAAGAAGCTAGCTCTAGCTTTCTACAAAAAATTCTACCCACCGGAGAAGACCAATATGCTAAGAGCTCAAATTACGGGTTTTAAGCAAAGGGATGAAGAATCTTTGTATGAAGCTTGGGAGCGGTTCAAAGGTATTTGTCGCTCATGTCCTCACCATGGACTTAGCGAATGGTTTTTAGTGCAACAATTTTGGAATGGTTTATATGAAGATTCAAGGAACATTCTCAATATGGGATCAAATGGAATGTTCACCGAAGTTGATGACAATCAAACATGGAACAAGATTGAGGAAATGGCGGTCCATAATTCGCAATATAGTAGGCCTCGCAAGGCTACTAGAGGAGGAAAGTATGAAGTGGACACCGTTACTCAATTGGGTGCTCAACTTAGTGCTCACATTGACACAATCAACTTGAAGTTTGAACAAGCTATGGCTAGACTCGAGGAAAGCTCAAAATCATCAAAGCATCATGTTAATGCCATGACGGCATCCTCATCAATCCCAAGCGGGATATGTGAGAATTGTGGAACCTTGGGTCATGACTCAAGCGAATGTAGGGGAACAACCGAACAAGTCAATGCTTTCCAAGCCTACAAAAGTGGTACCCCTTATTCAAATTTTTACAATGAAAACACCAAGTTCCATCCAAATCTCTCATACAAAAGCCAAAATGTCCAAAACCCTCAAACAACATACACTCCACCACCCATGAGAAATCAAAATCAAAGACCCTTTTTCAATCAAAACCAAGGTTACCAAAATCAAAATCCATACAATCACCACAATGACCAAAGTTTTGATGTCCAAAAAGCGGTCCTTCAAATGCAAAAGAATCAACAAGAATTTTTCACCCAAATGCAAAAAGATAGCCAAGCAAAAGACACCACCATCAACAACATTCTAGCTCACACCAAGATGTTGGAAACACAATTGACCCAACTAGCATCTTCGAGCTCACAAAGACAAAAGGGGCAATTACCACCTCAAGGTAATCCCCCTAGACATGAAACGGTTAGTGCCATTCACTTGAGAAGTGGTACAAGGTATGAAGCACCGAAGGAGCAAGTTGGGGATGAAGTTGTGAGAGCTAGTGAGAATGAAGTTGTGGTGCAAGGTCCCAAGGAAGGGGAATCATCAAAAGAAGAAAGCTCAAAGAAAAATGAAGACAAAGCCAAAGAAAAGGAGCCCATTGTGATTAGACTTCCTTTTCCAAGTCGACAAGCCAAGCCTAAATTTGATGATCAACTTGGAAAGTTCATGGAAATTGTGAAGAACTTAGAAGTCTCAATTCCTTTCACGGAATTAATCAATCACGTTCCGGCCTATGCAAAGTACATGAAAGATATCCTCACAAAGAAGAAGTCGATCCGGAAACTTGAGACTATCGCCTTCACCAAGGTGAGTAGTGCAATACTTCAAGGGAGTTCACCTCCAAAGTTAAAGGATCCGGGAAGCTTCTCAATACCGTGTACCATTGGCGACACAACAATCAACAAAGCCTTATGTGATCTCGGGGCTAGTGTGAGTGTCATGCCGTACTCGGTAAGTAAAAGGTTGGGAATGGGAGAGCTTAAATGTACCAATATCACTCTTCAAATGGCCGATAGATCGACGAAGACACCACTAGGGATATGGGAAGATGTCCCCGTGCGAATTGGGAAGTTTTTCATCCCGGTGGACTTTGTCATTGTTGATATGGAGGAAGATTCCAACATTCCAATCATCTTAGGAAGACCTTTCCTACACACCGCGGGTGCGGTGATTGATGTGAAACATGGAGAGCTCACTCTAGAAGTGGGAGATGAAAGCATAACTTTTAATCTTGACAAGACCATGAGAGCTCCTCGTTTGCATGAGCCATGTTTCATGATTGATCATTATAGCCGAAAAGATGAAAAGAAGAAATCGGAACTCCAATGGAGGAAGAAAGTTGAAGATGCTCCATTCAAAGAGCAAGTGAATTGTGACAAGGAGAGCTTGCAAAGCTCATCAAAATCAACCAAGGAAGAAGATGATGGCCTCATTGGCCAAGAGAAGAAATTGGGAGAGTTGTCTCCATCCAAGCAAGAGATTTTCAATGATCAACTCAATGAAGTTTGTGGTCTTTGGGACGACGAATTTGAAGGGATCTTTAATCCCTACATTGGGCATGCCATCGATCATGATCAACAACAAGGGCCACGGTCTATTGAGGACCTCTACCATAACAATGAACAAGCTTTTGATTACTTCTTCGAGGTGTTGAGCAACATCAACAACACCTTGAACATGCCTCCTTGACATCTCATCAAGAATGAGAGTTTGGTGGAGTCCTCCCTAAACCACCACTTGTAAATATTTCTAACTCCCTAACTTACTTTTCAATTTTTGTATTGCATTTTTGTCATTTTTGGATTTATTTTTACTTTGATCAAAATAATTGTCATGAAAAGAGAGAAGTGAGGGAGGGACTAATGATTTTAATTGATGTGTAGTGCTTTACCTTAGTGTGGGGATGGCAATTGCCTAGGCTATTCATGCCTTAGTAGTGCCCCCGCAATGAAGAACACAAGATTTGAAAGAAAGAAAGAAAGAATGATAAGGGAATGCGTTGGTGCACGGATGGAACTGAATCCGTGTACACAAGGACCAATCCGAGCGGATTCCTGAGAATCCGCCCGTCTGTAGAGGATCCGAGCGTCCTGCTGAGAAGACGCCCGTCTTGGGCTGAGCTGAAAACTGCAAATTCTTGACTGTTGAAGAATCCGAGCGGATTTCTGGAAAGACGCCCGTCTCACAGAATCCGTCCGTCTTGAGGACAATCCGTCCGTCTTGCAGCTGAAGAAAAACAAAGAAAAATCTCTGGACAAGAATCCGTCCGTCCTGCGCGAAATCCGCCCGTCTCATCCAAAAAGAATCCGAACGGATTCCCCAGAATCCGCCCGTCTCTAGGCGGGATTTTTGAAAATTTGAAGCTGAAAAATCCGAGCGGATTGCGCCTAATCCGCACGGATTGTCCCTGCGTCCTAAAATTGTCGAGTTCTTTAAATACCCACCCCACCTTCATTCATTCATTCACTCATAAACACTACCCATAACATCAAAACCCTCATCCTCTCCATCTCAAAAACAAAAACCCTCAACAAAACTCACCAAAATCAAATCAAACCATCTTTCAAATAACAAATCAATCACTCCATCTTCATTAACAATCAAAACCAAGAACAAAATCTTCACCTTTGAATTGATTTTTGTTCTCATAAAGGCAAAGCCTTTCACTTTCAAAATCGATTTGGGCATTCTACAAATTGAAGATTTTTGATCTTTTTCCTGGTTAGCTCATCAAATGGCAAGAACAAAGGGAGCGACAAAAGCAAAGGCAAAGGCAACAAAGGCACCAAAGACTACAACTCTCTCTCAAAGGCAAAAAGCTCTACAAATGAAGAAAGCTTTGGCAATGGTGGTATCAACACCAAGCTTGGAAGTGCAACAACCTCAACAAACTTCTATGGAAGCATCACCCTCTACTCCGGTAATTAATCAACTCTTGCATTATCCGGAGGTAACATTCATTTCCGATTCCCATAGAAATACATTTGTCAAGTTTGCTATGAAACAAATTCAATCCACCAAATTCATATGCCAAGATGCTTTAGAGAAGTTGGGTGTTCTTGAACAAACAAGAGTCTTTTTCAATGCCATGGGTTTAAAGAAATTGTTTGAAATGAAGGAAGTAACATACCCCTCCCTTGTCTTGGAATTCTTAAGTTCTTTAAAAGTGACAAAAGTTGAGAATAGGGAAAATATTGAGTTTCGTCTAGCTAACACTAGTAGACGCATTACCTTTCCGGAATTGGGTGAAATTTTGGGTCTTAGCGATGAACATAAATTTTATAAGCAATATGGGAAGTATGATCCCGAGCCTCTTTGGGAGGCAATCTTCGGGAAGAAATTTGAAGATTTTAAAGCTTGTCGTGCTCTTTTGGTCCATCATCCGGGCATAAGATTATGGCACAAAGTTGTGGGAAATACCATAATTGCTAGGAAAGACACCAATCATTTCACGGGACTCGATTTTATTCTCCTTGAATCAACTTTGAATATTGGAAGAATTCACACCAAGCCTTACAATTCTTTGAGGCTATTGGTTGATAGATGGCTCCATATAGATAGTGGGAAGAAGGGTCAAACCGTAATTGTTAATGGCGGCCTTGTCACGGTCCTAGCCAAGCACTTTGATCCTAATTTCAATAAGGATAGCAAGTACAAGGCTAAGGATGGTGGCCATCTTATTGATATGTCCACCTTGATTAACAAGTTTAAGTGGGTTGTTCACAATTCCCTTGATACCAAGTATGGGTGGCTTACAAGTGAGGCTCGATCATTCACTTTACCCGCAAAGATTTGCCGTCTTAGTGTCCACCGGACCAACTATTTGCTTCCCCTATCCGAAGAAGCCGAGTACATCATTCAACAACAAAAGGGTGATCATGAAACTCCCTCCTCTTCCATTGTTATACCACCTTACCCCTATGATTATGAAGAGTTCAAACCGCAAGGAGTTGAAATTGGAAAAGATTATGTCACTCTTCTAATGCAAGCTATGCACAAGCAAGCTTATAAAGATCGGAAGAATGCTTATTTGGCTCAATATCCTCCCCTCCTACATCTAGCTAGGCAAGGACTCCTCGATCCATCTTGTCCTTTGCCTAGTTGGGCGGATAGAGAAGCCTTGTTTCCGGGTGCATCTAGGGACGTGGTGGAAGACAATGAGGTTGTTGGAAATGATGAGGAGATTGATGATAATATTGAGGAAGAAGCAAGTGGAGATGAAGAAAAAGATGGTGAAGATGGTGAAGATAATGATGAGGAAGATGATGGTGAAGAAAGCAAGGAAGAAAGTGCCAAGGAAAGTGGCAATGTGACCACTTCTCATGAGGGAAGTGGTGATGATAGTAGCATGATGGAAGACTAGCCTTGGAGACTCCTACACTCCCATGGTTTGTCTATATCTCTTTGTATTTTATTTCATTTTGATCATTGTTGGTTTAGTCCTAGCAACATCAAAGGACTCACACCTCGGTTCCTTTGAGGTGTTCTTTATTGTTCCCACTTTTGTAAAATCCAAAATGACAATCTAGTTTCATGCATAGCATAGCATGTGCATGAACTCCCCCATGCTTTGACATTAGCAATAGTGTCTTACTTGGTTTGGGGAAGTTAATGCATACGCAACGGGAGGTAATTTAAATTATCCTCTCCGTCATAACAAAAACCATGCATCATGTAGCATAGCTTAGTGTAGAATTGCATTTAGTATAGAAATCATGCATCATTCTTGCATAATTTCCATCATTTTGGCCATTGAGGACAATGCCCATATTAGTGTGGGGATGGGAATTCTAACACTTAACTTTTATTCAAAAACCATAAAAAAATTGAAAAATTCCAAAAATCATAAAAATTTGAAAAATTGAAAAACCAAAAACAAGTTCATTTCCTTTGTATATATTGTCTTGTATATATTGTGTTTGTTTCATCCTTGTTCACTTTGATTGACTAAGCCACATCCGAGACATGAGGATATTGAAGACCGCATGGTATGATCTTTCCAATCTCCTTTTTCCTCTTTATGTTAATGACTATGTGGCTTTATTTTGATTGATGCGGTAAAACAATGTGAACTTAGGATTGCATCTAGAATTATTTGGCATTTTAGTTGGTAGAATCATATGCATTAGGATGTGTATATGCTAGTTGCATCATGGCATGTAGTTGCATGTTAGAAAAATTTTGCGAAACCGTCTAGTTGGGAAGCTTGACAAGTGTATATAGGCCCTAGTAGATGCTTTTTATTCTTAAGACTTTGCTTGTTAGAATGCTTGTAAAACACCCTAGGATGTGTCATGCTAGTATCCTTTGACCCATGGTTTAAGGCCTAGTCAAGAGTACCTTGTGATGTGATAACTCCTTGGCTACCGTTTATTCCAAGGTGACCCTTGAAACCATGCATACTTCTATCATTCATCCATGTTCTACCATATTTTTGTCATCAAAGGGAATGGGCACAAAACAAAAAGAAAATCAATTTGAGTTCAATGAAATGAAAAATGAAAGAAAGTTTGCAAAAATGCATCAAAAGAAAAGAGGAGCAAAATAGACTCCTAAAGCTTCAAATACAAGGCACCCTCGTTACTAATTGGGGTGACTTTGAAAATGTTCAAAAAGAAATGCAAAAAGTTGTCAAGTGTTGAAATGCCAAAAATAAAAAAGAAATGGCAAAGAAAGTGTTCTCAAATGTCAAATGCCACAAGAAATTGGGGGGAAAAACAAAAACAAAAGCAAACTCCCAAAGTGAAACTCAAATATCTATTGATCCCTTTATCCATCGTATCCATTTTTGTGCATGGTAGAGAGGGGACGACCCTTCTTCTTGTCTAGGCAAGAGGGGGAATTCCGCGATCCTCCAGTGTTTCTAACGCCATAGGGAGTCTACTCTTGACAAAAGCATTTAACGATTGAGGACAAAGGTACCTTAGCTTGACACAACTTGGAGGTGATTTATTAGGTATCCTTCTAGGCTTAGTAGTTTGAACAAATTGCATCTATGAAGGATTGTGTACCCTTGAATTGCTTCCTTTGTAGATAATTTCCGCCACTTAGATGAGGAAAGTGGCTATTCTTTTTGTAGATGCATCCATTATGTGTTTTTGTGTGCTTTAAAGTTTGGATGTGTCGCCATTTTGGCAAGACCCACCTTGCCTTGCAAGAAGGCATCCTACCTCATGGTTGTCTTGTTGTGAGTTGAAGGGGCGGAGTGAGACCCGCTAATTGTCTCATATCGGCTATTATTATTAGGTTAGGTTAGTATTGGTCCTAGTCTTTGTCACCTCTTTACTCGGGACGAGCAAAGGTTCGGTTTGGGGATATTTGATGCGACCATAATTGGCGCATATTTAGCCCCCGAATTACCATTTTTTTCATGCTTTTTAGTGCCTATTTGGGTCATTTCTTATCTTTAGTTCTTTGTTTTGCATATTATTTGAGATTTTGATCCCTTGGTAGGAAAGGAGTAAGAATCTTGCATTTTCATGGCAAAACAAGGCTAAATTGATCATATTCAATGACCAAGCATCAAGGAGAGACAAGACTAGAAGGCCTTTGTACATAGCATAGTAGAAGAGCATTGTTGAGAAAAGGATCCTTGAGTCCCCAAGGAAATCCCCAAGGAATTCATGAAGAAAAGGGAAGAAAAAGAAGAAGGAAAGCTGCTGAACTACAATCCGAACGGATTGTAGAGAATCCGTCCGTCCTCGCCAGTCCGAGCGTCCTCACCAGGAATCCGCTCGGATTCCCCATGCCCAGTCCGAGCGTCTTGTTCCTTGATCCGCTCGGATCGTCCATCCCAGATCCGGCCGTCCCGACTCCCAGCCGCACGGATTACAGCACAGCACAGTTTCGTTCTTCAAGCTACGAAATGAAGAAGCCCTTCTCTCGGACAATCCCGGAGGCTCCTTGCTCAACTTAAAAAGTGTAATTACTAGTTTAGCCCTTAGTTAACCCTAATGCATCCTCCCTAATTTTCACTATAAATACCCCATTAGTCTAATTAGAGGAGCATGTTCTTCTTATCAATAATTAGTGTAGTTAATATCAATCAAATCTCTCTTCAATATTGTAATCAAATATTAATCAAGTTTTAATCCAAGTTTTAGTTCTTTAATCTCTCTCTTGTTCTTACTTTATTTTGGGTAATTGAAGATTATTTGGGTTATTATTGGGAGATTGACAACCTCTCAATCTAGGATTCAAGTACTTCTATTATTCTTGCTTTATTATTGGAATCATTAGTAGGTATAATCTCTTAATCCCTTTTTAATTATTGCTAATTACTTTCATTTATTCATCATGTTTCATTATGTTAGTATGATTGACAACCTTTCTAGCATGATCAATATGATAATGAGTGAGTAGTCTCTTAGCTAGGGTTTAATGGGTGATTAGGGGAAACCAACATGGGGAATGATTCATGCTTAAATTAATATGCTTTCATATCTTATTTGCTTGCTTGTTTTGATCTTAATACATGCACATGTTATATTTGATGAAATGCTAAGCCTATGAATCCTTGCATTTACTATCATCTTCTATCCTTTCAACTTGACTTGTAAGACATAACCCAACTCGAGTCTTGTTAGACCATGCATGTGTTAAGTAGGGAAGATTAAGTCGACTTGTAGGTGTTGTACAATCCAAGAGATTCGGCTCCGGGACCCAAACTTTCCTAGGATTGTAAGATATAACCCAACTCAATCCATCACAACAATAATTGCTTGCTTATAATTTGAGAACATGTTTGTATGATCATATCCCATGATTCCCCTATGAACCCATGACACCCTAGTGCTTTTAATCAATTGTTTACACCCTTATTTCATTTATCTTGTTAATTTATTTTCATTGCTATTTTAGTTTAGTAACCTTCTACATCAACCCAATTTGTGACACCCCTAGACACCACTAGTTACAATAGAATCTTCATTTCAATACCCGTCCCTTGGGATCCGACCTTTACTTGCCTCTTTACTAATTGTAGAGTTGTTTGTGAAGTATAAATTGTGTTTTGTATCGACCATTGACCAACGACCACATATGCTTAATTGTGAACACCAAATGGCTCCGATCAGTACTCACCCTCCTCTAACGGGTTATGAACTCAGTGAACCCTTCCTTATCGTTCTGGGTTAGAACCTCAAGAGTACGGGTATTGGCTTGGATTTCAACATTGTCGGCGTATTTTTTGGCGAATTCAACTGCGACCTCATCCCAAGTAGTAAGGTTTTTCGGATCAAGGGAGTAGTACCACTGGCGAGGGATCGGTTCTAAAGAGGACGGAAAGATCCGGATGAAAAGTTCCTGTTTGACCCCTTTAATGGCCATGTAGTCTTTGAAGGCACGGATATGATTGAGCGGGTCCTCCACTCCTTTGAACTTAGGCACATCAGTTAGGGTAAAGTTGTCGGGTAATTGGTTCCCAACAGGTTCGAACCTTCGGTTGTTCTCAAGATGGATATTGTTACCCCGGGCTAGGAGCTGTTATTCCAAGAGCTTTAGCCTCTTCTCAGTTTCAGTCAGAGGTGGAGTATTATGTTCTCCAGTTTCCTTGTTCTCCAGGGCGTCGATACGGGTCTCGACGCGATCCAGGGTGACCTTAAGAGCGGTAAGCAGGCTGGCTAGCTGATCAGTCGTGACATCTCTGTTGTTATCATTGTTGTTGTGGTTGACAGGCGAAGTTGAAGACGGGGCCATGGCTCTGAGGTAGAAAAACAGCTCCAATTACAACTCAATCCGACACGGTTCAAAGACTGAATGCAGACAACGCAAATGACGAGACAAAGATCAGACTCAACAAGACGAGGGTGACCGTGTATGGTTCCTCGGTGCTGACTCGATTTATGACGTGACGGTGTTGACCGAACTTTTAACACGAGTCCAGCATAGCGGCGCGACGCCATTGGACGGGTCTCATGGTGAGACGATTCATAAGTAAAGCCCCATAAGTACGTTTGCTTCGACTCGATAGACACGAGGCCGAATCGGAATAGTGGGCTGAAATTTTCGAAAATAGAAATTTTCAAAAAGATTCATTCGTCGCTTTATGGACGGCTTCCGAAGATAGAGATCTCTGCAAGTCGGCCAGTTGAAAGGGTTGTCTTAAGTTTATTTGCAAAAGACAGTTTTGAGTTTGAGTCGGCTCGGAAAACAGTGTATTATCTCCCAAGATGGTTTTGGAAATTCAAAATTGTATGTTTTGAAAATCGGGTTTGAAATGTTTGAAGAGGTCTCGGGGACGGTGCATGGTCCTCGGGATCTCGAAAGTGTCTCGAGAAAAGGGTGTGTGCTTTTTTCAGGTTTTGAAAGAGCCATTGTCGGCGCGAAATGGGTTAAAATCCGTGTCTAGACGCGGCGATTATAACGGCGTAAAAAGGTGATTTCAAATGGTTGTGAAAAAAGGGTTTGAAAATCGTCATTACGACGGCCTAAAAAGGCATGTTGAAATGGTTGTAAAAACCGGGTTTGAAAATCGTCATTACGCCGGCCTAGGAAGGCATGTTGAAATGGTTATAAAAACTGGGTTTGAAAATTGTCATTACGACGGCCTAGAAAGGCGTGTTGAAATGGTTATAAAAACCGGGTTTGAAAATCGTCATTACGATGGCCAAGAAAGGCGTGCAACGGTCGGCGAAAGACCGAGGTTTGAAACGGCCATTATAACGGCACAAAAGGGAGTTTTTGAAAGTTTTGAAAATGACACGGAAGGACTTATGATCAAGTAGCACATAAGCACTCGTAATTCATTATATTATGCATTATGCTGACACGGGTTTTGGCTTAAGAGGGTGGGCTACACACCAAGCAATCAAACCCCGATTTGCGAGAGGGATACCAATCCAAACAAAATGTGTAAGGAGGTTGCCCTAGCCTCGTGCTCGAAAGTAATTAAAGCTCTTTGACGAAACAGAAATGTGTAACGTCAATGGCATGCTTGACTCAATCGGGATTCGAAATGCGGGGATGAGAAAACTCATGCCGACGAGACGAGCCAATTGGTCGAAAAGGGTTAGGTTGTGGGCCCGGACAAGGAACCCGACCGTGACCGTAATATCAATTAATGCATTCCAACAAAGACCTCATTCGAGTCTCACCATCTAGGGATCACAAAGACGTAAGTGTCCTAGTTTTCCCCAGCGGAGTCGCCAATCGGTGGACGCAGCCACCTACACGCCAAGCCGATCTGTTGGACGTATAGAGGTCTTTTGAAAGCCATGCTCGACGGCGTAAAAATGCTTTCGACCGGATCATTTTAGATCGGTCGGTTTCGTCTCAGTAAGGGTCTCGAAACGATTAGAGATGGTCGGAGTCGCCACCAAGCATTTGTGGGATGCTTGGAACCCGTTCGAATTCCACTTTATACCTCGGTCAAATCGAAGCACAAAGCAGCGTTTGACATAGGTACTAAAGATAAGGAAATCGTCCCTCTTTAGCATCCTATCTCTAGAATGGCTCTCGTACGCCCTGGATAAGTCGTCCACTATCCAAAGTTTCTGAGTAAGAGGTGAAGGTACGTATTGGGAAGCCCTTTAATCAGACACCCAATCTCGCCCGCGGTAGCGGCCTCTACTGATCGATCTTGGTTGGTTGAATGCAAAAGTTGATAAAACGGTTTAAATGCATGAATGCGCATCCAATAATTTAAACCTAATATGTGAGAGCTTTCTAAGTCGGTTGATTTAATCCAAGTATCAAGTATAAGATGTCAAGTTGGATTAATGATTGATTTGCATGCAAGATGGAAATTAAACATCCATTTACCATATTAGGTTTAGGGTGCATAACGTGATCCATTTGTCTTAGTAAGGCATTTTGCAAATGTGATTTTGAATAAACAAATAGTCATCTGATCCGTCTTATATCCGGGCTAACCGGAGTAGGGATCGTCCTAGACTAATGCTGGAAAGGGAACAGGTCCTGTACCAGACGGCTACATGAGGCGCGAGCCAGCCGACGGTACAAGGGATCTCCCCCTGGTTTTGAAAATGAGAATTGAAAGGCTTGTTTTAGGCGCGGGTCACCCTACGGTTATATGCCGTATTCTGACCATTTAGAAAACGTTGTAAAATATGTTGAGAAATGGGTGTTTGAACACGATTTGGTTTGAAAGGGTCGTTTAGACCGCATTTGTTGATTTGAAGAACTAGACTCAAATAATCATCATTATTTTGATAATATTCGGTGTCGGGTTCGACTTTGACAAACATGACATGAATAGTTTTGAAAATAATTATGAACTAATTGTTTTAAGTTCATTTGAATATCATTAGTCGATACTCATCATCGTACCCGGGTTAAAATCCGGCATGGTATATAGAACAAAGGATGACTTTGTGTTGGTGACAAAATATGTTTATTTTGGAAATGTAAGGAAATGATGAAAGGCTTTAAAATACCTCCCAAAAATGTAATAAAAGGCTTTAAAATACCTTTTTAATGTCATTAACCAAATATTATCACCGAAACACGGATTTAACCGTCATGGTATATGGAACCAAGGGTGAAAAATGTTTTATGGTTAAAACAAATGAAATAAAATAAAAAGGGTTTGAAAATATTTGAAATGGTAAAAACCAATTACAAATATGAAAATGAATTAAAGGGGAAAGACGAGAACAAACACGGTTGATCTCTGACCTGAACACCCCATTTAGGCGCGGGCAAGCCGGCGAACCAAGGGGCTTCTGTCTCAGGCCCAAAATCAGTTTTGGCTCGTTTATCCCATGTTTTGGTTCTTGTTATGCACGTTTTAGCATGTTATAGTCATGAAACAAATGAAAATATGATAAAAAGAGGATTTTTACACCCTCATACTTACATGTTTGGTTATGGCGAGTGACCGACGTAAGTGTAACAACTCGTTTGGTCGGAAAATACTCGGTTTAAAACCGTTTTGGTAAGTAAAAAGAGTGTCTGAATATTAGTGACGGTGTAGTGGTCGAAGTGGTCGGTCAAGTGATTTAATGCACGATAACGGTACCAAACAATGTGTAAGGCTTGTATTTACGATCGGTTAGGTCGTAAATACGCGTCGGATTGTGACTTAAGAAGTCGAGTCGAGAATTTTAAGGGAGAAAAGAGGGGGCGGACACTCGCGTAAGTCTCAAATGAGGGTCATTTGAGGGGTATTTATAGGGAAATGAGTGGTTGTGTGAATTTTGAGCGATGTGGCCACCTAGGCTGCTCAAAGAGGCGCGAGCCACGTCGCGGTTCTTCGAGGTGTCTTGTCGCTTTCACAGAAATGCAATCATGATTTGTTCTATCCTAGGTTTTGTAGTCACATGTTTGGTACTTGACCATTCATGAATCCGGGAAAACATAAGGTAGAAGGTTTGAAATGTTTTGTTTTTGGTGATTGACTCGGTTTGACTCGTTGTTGGAGTCGGGATTTGAATTTTTGAGTCGGTTTTTGGTCCGGTGTCGGTTTTGACTCTAGTTAATGTCATTGCGACACCGTCGTCGTGCATTAAACACTCCAGGTATCTTTGAAATGTTTTGAAATATTTTATTTTCGAAATCGTTTTATGTTTTTCGACGTGAAGTTGTACACAAACTGTCGATCAAACGCCGCGATTCCAAAACATGTTATAGTCCGATAATCATCGGATGTTTGTTGGAGTCTCAGCAGATACTGGGTATCTACAAGAGGTAATATATTCTTTTGCCACCGATTCTGACATTAGAAGTGGTAGACCTCCTGACCAAGAGGTAATTGTTGACGATAATTTCATGAGGATTACTGGTGTGGTGAGTGATAAATTACCTCGTATGACTTCTACTTTGTGTTTTGATACTCCATATTCTCTTGGTTAGATTAACAATTTGATGCGGTTTTGCTATAATTGTCATCAAAAATTTGATATGCTGAGACGGTCTTTAACATTAATTTTATATGCTCCTGTTATATCTTGGTGCTACTTATACTTTTGTGTAGCACATGCGCAGATTTATGATCGACTATTAAGAGCCTTGAGCTATTTTGATTGTGCCCAATTGCGAGTAATCGATATATAAAGAAAGGAAGAGGACGGCAACAGGTGCCTCGATTGAGGGCAAGGAGGTTCGATAGAGGAACTTGCATACTCGATCGAGTGGCATGGGGCTCGATTGAGTCACCAGGTTTTCGGGTCAGTGACGTAACCAGACGATGATAGGAATTGCGTGGTTGTTCTTCTTCCCCTATTTTTGCAGCTGGTTTGGTGGAATTTCTACGCTCTTACCCGGTATTCTCTTCCCTTGTACCTTCTTTTATTGTATTATCTATTTCTTTTCCATTCCTCTTGTTAGTTATGTCCTCTAGGTTGATGGATTTGTGTAATTGTTATGCTGTAGGCGTCACAATAAGGACACTGTGACATTTAGGTTTGGGGAAGGAGTCTTTATTTATGTTGTGTGCTATTAAGTCAAAAATCCATAAAAATTTAAAAAGTCCAAAATACAAAAACATGTTTTTCCTTTGTTTTTGGTCGAGTCTTGGTGAATTTAATGACAATGACGTTAAATTGCATTATTTTTGCATTTGAACCCCATCTACTTGTTCACGTACATTGTTTTGACTCATTAGCCATGAAAACAAAACTCATAATTCAAGTCTTAACCATATTGACATGCCTTATATTGATTATATTTGACCTAATTATGTTGGTAAACTAGTTAAATTCTGAAGTCTATAGAGCTTCCTAGTCCAGGAATATCAATAAACTGGTCTCAATTGTCAATTAGGCTTGAGTGTGGTTTCTCCTTGTGGAATGTGTAATATCAAACTGCATAAGTGTAACATTGATTTCTTGATGCTTTTATTGCATTCATTTGACTAAGTACATATGGATAGGCGATTCTTACTGTTCAAATAAGCCTTACATTACCTTTTGTTAGCTCGTTTGAACCCTTGTAGCCAATCTTAAATTACATCCTATGAGCTACAATCCAAGAATTTGCCTACCTTTTCGGGACAGTCGCAGTTTCTTGTTTATCATGTTTATTTTGCTATTATGATTGGGTTGGGACTTATTGTTGTATCCTTGTGTTGGAAAAGAAAAATATGAAGCGAAAGAAAAAAAAAAGAAAAAAAAAGAGACAACAAAAATCGAAAAAGAGAAAAGAAAAGAAAAGGGATTACTTCATTTGGTTTTGTCAAGGATCAAAAGGATGGTTGTAAAGTTGAGATCATTTCTCTAAGTTGGGTTCATTTGTTATTTTAAGATTTGGTTTTGGTTAGCGCTGGGACTACCGTCTTAGCTCGACATATCCATAACGTGCTTTGACACAAACCATTTCTATCGCTTTAACCCATTTGCCACCCTTATTGTCTTTGATACATGTACTTTTGTCTACCTTGTGATTGCATATTAGTTGGGGAAATCTCTATCACATTAGATTTCATGCATGTTTCATAAGTCGAGTGAGTGTTTTTAAGTCTTTATATTCTTCACATATAACTCACCCTTACATACTTATGAGTGCATGAGTGAATCCGCGAGAATCCGACTAATTTCTCTTATAAGATCGAAAGGTATTTGGCATTTGTCTATAGTATGGTGACTTGAGACTTGAGCTACGTTTTCTATTTCCCGTACCTTTGAATTTGTTTTATTGGTACACTTTGGTCATTGCTTTGTTACGGATACGGATAGCTTGGGATTTGTATGTGCATTAACATTAGCTCTGAGTTGTTCATTCGTTATTTGTATGATTGCCTTTTGTATTGTGTGTTGCTTTGCTTGCGGAAAATCAAAGAGATGTTTTGGGGGAGTTTGATGAGTCATAATTATATACATATTTATGCCTCCCCTTAATTGCTTTTGATACGATTTCGTGCTAAATTATGTTAATTATATGCCTTTTATCTTAGAATGCCGATACTTCCGCTTTTTGATGTTTAATGACGGAATGATGCATTTGAGGAGCAAAGGAATGAAATGGGCATCGCGGAGTGGGCATAAAGGGATACACGAAGCATGGCACGAGAATCCATAAGAATGAAGGAAGAGAAGTTAAGAAGAAAACACGAAGAAAATAGCTTCTTATTACAAGTGCCTACTTTGAAGAGTCATATCTCGAGTTATACAATGGATATTCAAGTGATTCTAACTGGAGATGAAAGCGTATCTTCTTAGCTTTCCAACGCCGTGAAAATCGCTTGTTTCCGACAAGTAATGAAGAAATGGCGGTCGTTTGAAGTTCCGTGCGCGAAGTAGGAACTTGGTTACTCGATCGAGTACACCTTGGGCTCGATCGAGGAACCAACCTAATCAATTAAAATATGCAATGTTGAGAGTTGGGGTTCCTGAACTTTGGTGCCTCGATCAACTAGAGCTGGGCTCGATCGAGGAACTTGGCGACTCGATCGAGTACATTGGGGCTCGATCGAGGAACCACTTGGTTCTAGAATATTCCGCAATTTTCGTTAAGTCGGTTATGTTTTGCTATAAATACCAAAATTCGTACCCTAGTTTATTCACGTCTTAATTTCCGTAGATTCGTATAGCTACCTTAGAAAACTCTCTCAAATACTTAGTTTAGTTTAATTATTGTTCTTATTTCCGGATCTAGCTTTTTACGGTATTGTTCTTAATCTTTCCTCGTTAATTATTAATTCAGTTCATGTTATTATTTCTTTCTTCTTATTTATTGTCTGTGATTATGTCTTCATCAATTATTGTTGTTATTGTTATCATCATGAGTAGCTAAGTTTATCATCTATGGTAAAAGGGGATCTAGGTTGTTAAAAAAGGAGTTATTATGAATTGATTGTTAAATTGCTTTCTATTATTGTTCAATTATTGTTCTACTTCTAATTACTTGATTACTGATCAGAATTGATTAATTAGTATCGCATAAACTAGGATTATCACCGACAGGGTTAAGACTATTATAGGCCACGATAATTGAATTAGACCGACTTAATGATAGCGATTGCATGTTAAGTTAGATCTAAAAAGACATATTAGAATCAACCGATCGTATGACTTTCAACAATATAAATTGCTCAATCAATGAATTAAATCCTCCCCTTAGATGACTACTTAGTGAACCCGATCCCTAGACTCTTTAATATTATTGTTTACCAACTTTATTTAAATTGCCATTAGTTGTTAAAAAACAAAATCAACAAACCCCCAAAACTGGTTACCTTAAGACACTCTAAACATCAACAAACTAGATAATCACCGCCTCCCTGTGGATTCGACCCTAACTTATCACTAGCTATTTTATTAGTAGTAGTATAGGATTTATTTTTATTAAGGCCAACGACTGAAAACAAACTTATCATCTATTTTGATTATGTATATTTTGAATTGTAGTTTCCACTAATACTCAACAAAGCCCCAGAATATTCGCCAGAGGACATCACCCAGTTAAGAAATATGTGGGCCAGTTATATTGTTTCATTAGCGGAGTCTCAATAGTTTGCTCATGCTTTATATACGTGTGTGTATATATAGAGCCATTGTGTATTGGCTTCTTTTGTTTTTTCTGAGGAAGTTGTGTTTTGGCTTTTGATCATCCTGTAAACTGGGTTTAATTTATCACGGGGTGTAATATTTTGATGCAGGATTGAATTTTTGCAGTGCACAGCTGCTAGAAGGCTATTTTTCAGCAGCAGCTGAAAAAAATAGCATTTCAGCTGCTGTTAGAACAAACTAAAATCATTTTAAAAAAAATAATTAAAAACGATAACGGTTAAAAACAACCCGTTGCAAATAATTATTTGATAATGGTTTTATTTAGATAAATAACCGTTGACATCTTTTCCCTCCCATTCACACCGCCAAAAAAATAAGATAATGAACGATAACCGTTGTCGAGTTCAAAACTTTTACACCGGTTTATTTAAGCTGAACTGTTGTCCAAGTTTCATCAATAAAAATAGATAACGGTTACATACCGTTGCCAACAGATAAATATAGTAACGGTTTTACATGCAATAAAGCAGTTGTTAAATTTTGACATTCAATTAAATAAGATAACGAAATGAACCATTATCATATATAATATTTAACAACGGTTTTGGAACGATAAGACGTTGTCAATAGTAAACTACGACAACGGATTTGAAACTGTTATTAAGATTTAATAACGGCTTCTTAAAAGATTTTATTACGATTCTTGATGTTATATAACGATCGCGTGTTATTTGTACAACTGTAGTATATATTTAACAACCATCATTGCAATAACGATACCGTGTTTCTATTTAAAAACGGTAATTGCATTATTTGACCATTATTGAAGGCCTTATTTAGCGTAGTGTGATGACACTGCCAAGGATAATTAAAGTGATTAATGATAATGATGTTGTCCTTGACAATGATGACACTGCCAAGGATAAAGTGATCAACGATGATGATGTTGTCCTTGACAAAGATCAGCTGAAGTTGATCACGAATACATGTACTATTACTCCTCTTACTGAAATTCATAATTGGGTTGCTGATTATGTGTCCTACACTAGAGGAAAAGGTACCGATCTAGCCAGGTAAATGTATATTCATACTAATGTAAATTGCTGAAATTTAAAATGTTCTCTATCCTGTTATGTTTTAACATTTTTCCTGAATCAGGGAACTTCTTATCAGTGTGGGTGACATTTCGCTTAACCGTGTTGAAATGGCAACACTAAGGGAGTCTAAGTATCTAACAAATGATGTTATAGATTGTTGTTCAAAACTTTTGAATGCCAGTTAACGTAGAAGAAGAGAACCATCAGAGCCATTTCAATTTTTTTTCACAACACTTGTGTATGTAAGTGAAATATTTATATAACTTTTTTTTATATGTACTTTTTTAAATGGTGTTCCCCTTTATTAACATCAGAAACTTTCTTTGTCCTTCTTACAGATGATGCTTGAAGGAGAAGTTGGTATTGTTGACAATTTCTTAGTAGTTAAAGAAATAATTAAGGAAAAGATTACCGAATTCGGAGTAAAAGCAGATGAAGTTGATTTGGTTAGCATCAACAATATTCACTCTTTCTCCATGTTATGTTTTATTTGGTTGTTACCTAATGAAATCTTTTTTAAACTGCAGTTCTTCTTCCCAGTCATATATAGAAGGCATTTCAATTTATTCGTCATTGATAGCAAGAAGTATAAGTTCATCATCATTGACAATGTGCTTCGCGAAGGAAAACCAGAAGATTTTTTTGGCGATAGACCACTGTAGTTTGTAAGATATTATGTTCTCTTTTCCTTTATAGCATTCCATAATGCTTCTTTTCATTAATATTAAATGTACCATGACTTAAGATAGTATGTACATTTCCCAATCATTTCTCATATTGCACCTTATAGTTTTCTTATTTTTATAATATTTTACCTCATAATTATTATGTTTTTTTTCTTCCACCAGCGTAACGTTCTAGCAGCATACTTCTAAGACATTGGTTTTTCAAACGTAAAAGTTGATCGTGTAAAACAAAGGGAGCCAATTATTGCAAAGATGAAGTGGAGGAACAACACTAATAAGACTGATTGTGGTGTTTACGTTATGAGGCATATGGAGACGTTTAAGGGTAATCTAAATTGGAGCTGTGGGTTCAAAAACACTTATGTGAGTTCCAGAAATAACACCATTATTATTAATATAGAATTCACCATCATTATGCATTTTTACATGTTCTAAACCCTTGTTTTGTTTATTTTTGTTGGACACTCCCCTATTGATTCTGCGAAAAAAAATACATTTTGAATATGATTGCGACAGAAGGCAGTGTATGTTTTGACGCTGTAATGAAAAATGCAAACAAAATCCATTTAAACCCTCTGCCATGGGAGAATATGATGATGAAGATGAGGAAGATGCTGAGTTGAAGCCGTAATAAGTTTTTTAGTTTCATTGTAGACTAGTGAAGAAAAAGTGTAATATTTAGCAAGCTACTATTGGTATAATCATACATTTGAAAATATTTTAACTGCATAGGTTGTTGTGTCTAGAGGACAAATTTTATTAATGAAGTTTTTTTATGTCCTTCCTGAACAACACTAATGTGCATAGTGAGAAAGCACTATGTGCCTTCAGAATAATGCACATTCAATGCATACGTAATGTGCTTTGGCAAGAAACAACAATGAAGTTCAGTAATGAAGTGTCTCCATATAAAACTAAATACTCCCAAAAAATAACACTAGTTATCTTAAACAGAAAATATCTAATGTTCCTTAAACTTCTAGTTTCTGGCTCGTTTGTTCGCAGAAGCATTGCCGCTACTTTCACCCTCTAGCAACTTCTTAAGGCCTTGTCTGTAACCTTCCATCTCTTCAATAGCTTTCACAACTAGAGGCCAATTTTCGTCAGTTGAAGGGTGGACATTGGCATATGACTCCCTTAAATCTGTTACACCTAAGAGAAATTGTCGGTCCAGATCAGCTTCGGTGTATTTCTTCTCTTTATTTGCCTCTAGTTGCCTCCAAATACAGTTTTTTTCAACCATCAAAAAGTTGACATGTACTTCAGCATTCTGCAAATCTTCTTCAAGCAATTGTACATGTGTTTTCAGTCCTTCTACCTTAGTATAAAACACCAGAGTCTCCTCAAACAATGAATCTCTGTGCCTTGTCATATCTTCAAGTTCATACTGGGTGTCTGCAAGTTTTTTCTGAATCTGTTCCATTTTTTTCAAGTGTTCTTTCTGCATCATGAAAACAAAAAAATATACTCTGTATTAATAAACAAACATAAACTACAACAACATTAAAGTAATGTAAGTATGAAGAAAATATAAGGCCAACGTAGTAGCATATTAAAAAAGATAAAATCGAACAAGTAGAAAATCAAAGCAACAGTTACAAATTAAAAAAGGAGAAACCTTTGCAAGTAAAGGAAACTTCTTCTGTTTTGTATTGGAATAATTTTTTTTTGTTGTAATAGAAGTGACAATGATAATATTTATATAGAAGTAAGAATAAAAATCAGTTAGTTTTGGGATTCAAAAATTTTAAAACTGTTTTTAAAACAATTAATTGGCATTAAAAGATTAAAAAACTACTTTGAAAACTGAAAAACAAATTAATACAAACTGTTGTTCCCCATATTACATGTTCACCATGAGTAAAAGCAGTTATAATTGAATTTTTTAAGTATATGTGCATTAATTAACTATCGTTTCAGAATTCAGATTAATGCTTACATACATTACAATTTATAGACTAATGTTATATTGGAAACAGTAATGCATAAGGTCATGATTACATGCACATTATGACTAGACATAATGAATATTAAACTTAAACGGATAGGACATTTCACTTCAATGAACAGTAGTATGTCTCAACTTGTTAATTTATTTAATGTAACATGTTCTTTTACATATAATACAATGTGCATTTTGAATCTAATTTACGTCTTTACTTGAATTTTTATTTTTTACACATGTAACAAGTTGCAATGTATATTTTAGTTATTCTGAACAGTTGAGTCTTTTCACCTCAAAAACAGGAAAAATTAACTGTTAAAAATCTATAATGACATCATATTTAAGATTACATGCATGACCTAATAATTACATGCACATTATGACTAGACATAATACACATTACATTTAAACTGATAGAAAATTTCACTTCAATGAACAGTTGTATGAATCCATTTGTTAATTAATTAATTGAACATGTTCTTTTATATATAATACAATGTACATTTTGAAATAATATAATGTGCATTTTTAATCTAATTTACGTCTTTACTTGAATTTTTTATTTTTGACCCATGTAACTTGTACCTAATTTCGCACTTTCACTCTACCCCTCTAAGGTGTCTTTTGGTCTAGCGGTCGTTCGAATGACAAATAAGGGAAAGGGTTTAGGGTTGGATTAGGCGGCTCCGCGGTAGCGGGCTGCCTAATCCAACCCTAAACCCTTTCCCGTCCAAATTTTAGGATACCCGGCCCCCTAGTTTTAATCTCGTCCCCAAAAAAGGTTCACTCTGCCCCTCTAGGTTGTATTTTGGTTTTGCGGCCGTTCGAATGACAAATAAGGGATAGGTTTTAGGGTTGGATTTGAAAGATCATAGATCCTAATTAGACTCTCTAATTAATAACAAATTATCTCATAATATATTTATTTAGTGATCTATGTAATATGCATGCAAATATAAAAGCATAAAAATAAAGATTAAGGAAAAACAATTTCCTTACATTGATATTTATGGTAAAAATGGGCACAAACTAGATCATCTATCTAGCTTGTTCTTGAGCTAAATAAAGATGGATGATCCTCCTAGAAAAACCTTCAAAAAGAAAGTCTCCTTCAAGTTGCACCCAAGAACAACACCAAAAATAATCTTACAAGTATTAACTAGATATTTGTAAAATTTAACCCTTGATAATACGTAAATAATACTAACAATCTTAGTAATTATTTTTGGTTACTAACAACTTAGTAGATGATGGTTTTTATTATTTTAGAGAGAGGAACCAACTTAATACTTCACATGCAAAAGTTAATTTAAGTGTATAGGAAAAATGAGCAAACATTGGCATAAAAGGAGGGAGTAGGCCGAATGGAAGAGGGTGGAGTGAGGGAGTGAACTTGCTTAATTGTTGTCCAATCTTTATGACATGCATAATGAGGTTATGACAACTTATGGAAGAAAAACAAGTAAAGTGAAATGATTATGATTATATTCATCCACTACACTTCATTTACATGGTCCAATCTCCCATTTACGGGTCCATTTTGGTTCTTATATTTGTCGCACAAATACGTGTAAATTTTATTTAAACATCGTTTTATGTTTAACTGTTACCCGATTAATATCATCTAAAACACTCCGTAAATATACGTGTACCACTACACATATCATTTACGTACTAATATTAATCACACTAATCAATTAGTACAGTTTTAGTGAATTAACAATTAATTAACTAAAACCCGTCTCCCAAAATTTATTATTCAATTATCGCATAATTAAATAATAACTGCCGTGCCTCGAGTTCGCAACTCGAAATCTCTCTAAAAATAATTGACTAACCTTTTAGTCTATAATTCAAGGGACTAAATAAATTGTATCTCATACAATTAATTAGTTGTCAATTGGGGTTCGTTCCTATAGGTGTGACCGAAAGGGGTCAGTTGATCACCGCCGTCTCACAACAATAACGTCGAACTCTAGTTAGCCAACCATTATTGATTTATGTTAATAAACTGACGAGGATCAAATAATTAAATATCTGATGATATTCCTTTAATGAGATTTATTATGTAAACGCACTATTTTGGAGGACACTAACTCCAACAATCTCCCACTTGTCTGACACAAGGTGTGCGCTACCAATTCTCTTGTCCGTTTTAATCTCCCACTCAATGCAAGGTGTCTTTCAGGTCGCACTTGCACATGAACCTATCGTGAGTGGTTTTCTCGATCGGGAGTGTGACTACCTGACCGGAAAAATCTCCCACAGATTACTTCCGAGCGTGGTACGCATTTGTAGTCATTAACTCCTCGAGTGGCCTTGAGATATTGTTACGCAACGTGGGTGGACAATTCTTGTATGCCCTATCTATCTTTGCCCAATACAGCTCATCATGACTCAGAATATGTCCTTTTGGCCTCCTTTCACGGCACGACCTAGGACAAAAACCAAAGTCACTCAGAAACTGCATTGACTTGGATAATAGTCTCCAGTCAAAAGAATCGACTCATAGGAATATCTTAGAGATCCCTGCCACGACCAGGCGTTTATAATAGACTTAGGGACTCTCTAAATGGTCACTGTCCGGAAAAGTGTCACACACTTTGCCTATGTAATCGACTAGTCGTCATGTATGACCTCATGGTGTTGAACAACCATCAATCGACTTACAATCTAGTCACTCCGAGACGTCACCTCATTAAGTGACTAGGGACAAAATACAATGTTCCTCTTGTTCACTTGAATAGTGTTCAACATTGTCTCCACAACTTATTCAGATAAACAAGGTATTAAAAATTTAGTCACACTAAATAAAAATTCAAACATGAATGCAAAAACAATGAATGCGATTATCATATATATAATAAGAGATACACTATCCAATTATTACATATCCATAATTTAAAGAAAATCTGGTACTCGTCTCAATCCCATTGCGACGACATGACCATCATGCTTAGACTTTGATAAAGGCTTGCTTAAAGGATCAGCAATATTATCATATGTCCTAACCTTACAAATGTCAATTTCCTTCCTTTCCACATAATCTCTAATTACATGGTATTTCCTTTCAATGTGTCTAGATTTTTTACTAGACTTCAGCTCTTTGACTTAAAAAATAGCTCCACTGTTATCACAATATAGAGTGATCAGAGCTTTGGTGGAATGGACTACTCCTAGTTCCTCCATGAATTGCCTAAGCCAAATAGCTTCCTTTGCAGCCTCAGACGCTGCAAGGTACTCAGCCTCTGTTGTAGAATCCACAGTAACGCTTTGCTTGAAGCTCTTCCAGCAAACAACTCCTCCATTTAGCATAAACACATAGCCGGATTGGGATTTCATATCATCCCAATCGGTTTGGAAACTTGCATCCGTGTAACCTCTTACACGCAACTCAGTTTCTCCTCCAAACACTTAGAACGAATCCTTAGTCCTTCTCAAGTACTTAAGGATTTTCTTTACGGCTATCCAGTGACTCTCACCAGGCTTGGCTTGATAACGACTTGTCATGCTCAAGGCATACGGAACGTCGGGACGAGTGCAAATCATAGCATACATGATAGACCCAACAGCGGAAGCATAAGGGACGGTCTTCATGTGTTCAATCTCCTTAGGGGTAGAGGGGGACTGTGACTTGCTCAAAGTAATCCCTTGCCCCATAGGTAGAAGTCCTCTCTTGGAGTCTTTCATATTGAAACGATCAAGAACTTTGTCAATATAAGCTTCTTGACTTAATGCTAGTATCCTTTTGGACCTACCCCTATAGATCCGGATACCCAAGATTCGTTGTCCCTCTCCCAAGTCCTTCATCTGGAAGTGTTTCTCTAGCCACTCCTTAATGGAAGTGAGCGATGGAATATCATTCCCGATGAGTAATATGTCATCCACATATAGGACAAGGAATTAAACCTTACTCCCACTAAACATCATGTATAAACACGGTTCTTCAACACTTCTAGTGAAACCGTATTGTTTAATAACATGATCAAAGCGATGGTTCCAACTCCGAGATGCTTGCTTAAGGCCATAGATGGACTTCTTGAGCTTACACACCTTCTTAGGGTTAGATGTATCCAAAAAACCTTCAGGTTGTATCATGTACACCTCTTCTTCTAGAATCCCATTCAAGAAGGCGGTTTTGACATTCATTTGCCAAATCTCATAATCCTGAAATGCGGCAACCGCTAAGATTATCCTAATGGACCGAAGCATAGTGACTGGAGCGAAGGTTTCGTCATAGTGTAAACCATGGACTTGAGTGAAACCTTTTGCCACCAATCTTGCTTTGTAAACATCTATATGTTTATCCACGCCGAGTTTAATTTTATATATCCATTTACACTGAAGAGGTCGCACTCCCTCAGGTAAATCCACAAGTCCCATACTTGGTTCTCGTACATGGAATCCATTTCGGACTACATGGCTTCTAGCCAATGCAAGGAGTCGTGACTAGACATGGCCGATTTGTAGGTAGTGGGTTCATCACTTTCCAAAAGTAACAAAACACCTTCCTCTTCGATGTTACCAAGGTAGCGGTTAGGTGGATAATAAATCCTACTTGACTTTCTAGGAACAATTGCCGTTTCAGAGGAAGAGGGAATGCTATCCTCCACGTTCTCCTCTACCTCATTCTCGATTTGTGGCTCTCAAACTTCGTCAAGTTCAAATTTTCTCCCACTCTGTCTCCTAGAAATAAACTCTTTTTCTAGGAAGACAGTAGCACGAGCCACAAACACTTTGTTCTCGTGTTTATTGTAGAAGTAATAGCCACGTGTTTCCCTTGGATATCCTACGAAAAGTCATTTGTCAGACCGGGGTGCAAGCTTATTGTCAGACTTGATCTTGACATACGCTTCACAACTCTAAATGCGCATGAATGACAAATGAGGGACTTTCCCTGTCCATATCTCATATGGAGTCTTATCGGCCACTTTAGTCGGGATTCGATTTAGTGAAAATATTGCAGACAAGAGGGCAAAACCCCAAAATGAATTAGGAAGCTCGGTTAGACTCATCATAGACCGAACCATGTCTAATAAAGTTCGGTTTCTCCTTTCGGCCACACCATTTAATTGTGGTGTGCCAGGAGGAGTCCATTGTGATACTATACCACAATCTTTTAGGTTTGAATCAAATTCAGTATTTAGATATTCACCACCACGATCGGATCGTAGGGTCTTAATCTTTTTATCCAATTGGTTCTCTACTTCATTTTGAAATTCTTTGAACTTGTCAAAGGCTTCACTCATGTTCTTCATTAAGTAGACATACCCATATCTACTTAAGTTTTCAGTAAAAGTAATGAAGTAGTGAAAACCTCCCCTAGTATGAGAGCCAAAACCTCACTAGCTTGTGTCCCTTTTCCTTCAAAAGGTGCACGAGTCATCTTGTCTAAAAGGCAAGACTCGCTTATACCATAAGAATCGAAACCAAATGGTTTGAGCACTTTTGATGAAGCAAGTCTCTTAATGTGTCTCTCGTTTATATGGCCTAACCGACAATGCCAAAGGTAGGATTTGTTTGGATCACCCGTTTTGAGCTTTTTAGTTTCCACATGATAAATGTCATTAACATCATTTAAGACATAAATGCCTCCAATTGCAACGGCCTTGCCATAAACCACATCATTTAATGAAAAAGTACAACTATGTTGGAGTATGTGTCCTCAACAATAGTGTGATCACATGTTTAAATCTCATGTTAAGAATACGTAAGGGATGATTCATTTATATAGTCAACTGATCAACATTTATCAGTAATGATCAGCTAACTAGAGTTAGACATTACTGTCGTTTGACGGTGGTGATCAGTTGATCCCTTAAGGTCACACCTAAAGGACAATTCCCTTAATAGACAAATTGATTAATTGTATGACGATACAAATTAATCAATCCCTTAAAATTGAACAATTCACTTATGAGAGAGAATACAAATATCTTATTGTAATGGGATTAAATAAGATTTATTTTAGTAATTGAAATACTTTATTACTAAAATTGATTATTGTTTGTGAAACAATAGAGATAAGAATGAATGGTTAATTATAATTACAAGATGTTGTGAATTATAATTGTATGACCCATTTTATTTATGTGATCAAGTATCACTAGTCAACTTGTTGTATGTAATTTAATTAATTTATAAAATGATATTTATTTGATAAATATGCATTAAATTAATTAATAACATGTAATATACTACATGTGACATATTGTGTGACAAATGATAAATTGACAAAATAAAATGGTAGTCCATTTTAAGTGAAGTGGACCAAAATGGAGGAAGTAGTAGTGGGTTGTGGTTATTTTATTTTATATGATAAAATATAAATAATAGAACCTACTCTATCTAGCTTACACAACCTACACTTTTATAAGAGTAAAAGAAAAAGACAAGATACTCTCTTTGGCCTTATGCTAGCCAGCCTCTTCCCCCATATAATGAGAATTTGTTCTTATTTTACATTACTCTACTTCACACATTCATTTGCATGCATCTTGTTCTTCTATTCTCTTATCTTCCTTCTGAACTTGTTTTAGAAAATACAATAAATTGCTCATTATAAATTCTAATTACAATATAAGATTACTAGTGTAGTAATAAGTATATTATTAGAATTATTTTACGGGTACTATTATATTAATCTAGTTAATTGATATACTAGTTTAAAGGATTAGTCTTGGGTGCAATCAAAAGGAGGATCTCTACATTTGAATTTTGGAAGATCGTCCATTATATTTTAGCTCAAGAACAAATAAGGAAGGTGACCTTGTTTGTGCCCATTATTTCGAACCATATAACAATGTAAGGGACATTATTTTTCCTTATTAATCTCTTATTTTGTTATGCATGCACTAGATCTAAAAACACATACTAAGAAGTTAATTAGTTCATTATTAGAAGAGTCTAATAAGAGGTATATGAACCTAACAATTGGTATCATAGCATAGGATGTTGCATGCATAATCGGTTATTATTTTTCCGAGTTAAAATGTTAACATATAAAACTAAAAATTTGTGATTTATAAGAGTAAATCACGAAATCATGATGCATATTATATATTCTGGTCCTAAAATGTTTTTAGGTCATTTTTATGATTTATGGTATTTTATTGCTCATTTTAATGATTTTTAGTGAAATAATTACATTTTTATGAGTAAAATGAACTTTTGATCACTAAAATAAGTTAACCTTCACTATTGGCCGTGATTTTTTAGTATGATCTCACATGAATATTTTATGTATTGTATGTAAAATTTCATCTTAATGTGATTAATATTTCATGATTTATGATTTTTATGTGATATAAATGGTATAAATGGAGGTTAAATGACTAAAAATGGTTAACCTTAGTTTCTGTCCTTGAAATTTTATATAACCTCACATGCATATTTTATTTATTGTATGTAAAATCTCGTATTAATTTGATTAATATTGCATGATTTATGATTTTTATGAGATAAAAATGGATTAAAAGGAGGTAAAATGGTTAAATATAGTTAAACTTCGAATTGAGCCATGAGATTTTAATATGTTGTCACATGCATGATTTACACACTGTACGTAAATTTTGAGATAAAATGGTTTCATTTAGCATGATTTATGAATTTTTATTGTAAAAATGGCATAAATAGTGACTATTTTAGCATAAATAGCTAAAACGAATTATATGGCATGAGAAAATTATTTTAGGTTGCATAAATATCCCACTTATCAGATCTAAAGTTGTAAAATTGATTGGATTGATTTTTGTATACTTTAGATGTTTTATTTGATAAAACCGATAAATCGCAACTATATTTTTCTCAAAATAAATTCGAAAATTTTAACCATGATTTTTGACATTATGGGTATCATGGGATTATTCCAGAATGTTCAAAAATTTAAAATTTTAATTTTTAAATTATTGTAATTTAATTTGGATTTATTTCATAAATGTTATGATTTTAAGGTCAAAAATGACCATAAATTATATCAAGTTGAATTATTGTCAAAAATTGAGTGATGACTAATTTTTGAGTCCTAAGAGTGTTAGGATAATTAACTTGAGCTTAAATATGATTTAAGTATTGATTTGTGATATTAAGAAGTTATTATCACACATTTCCATAAAACGAGGTTATATAATCGATATAAATTAAATAGGGCGATTTGGCACATAATTTGGCATGATAGACACATGTTATAATGCTGCATATTTCAATTGTTGAATATCTTTTTATTTATATAATTTTGAATTATGTAATTTTATCTTAGTATGGCCTTAGTTTTAATCGATATTACCCGTAATGAAAGGGAATATTTATTCGGTTGTAATTTAATGTGATCTCGTATCACTTTTATTTTTACTAGTTTTACATATTAAAAATGTATAATAGGAATAGCTTTGTATTTTTATTATTATTTGTAATTATGGAATTTCATCAAGACGGTGCCTTTTGGAAAGGTGTTCCGACAAAGACGGTGTTCTTGGGAGGCGTGCCACTTGAAGATTCAAGGGGCCAAAGGAGTTGGTTTCCGAATATATAATAGATTATTTGATTTTCTATTTTAGGAAGGCCATACTAAGAATTTATTATTATTGCTTTGCATTTATTTTAATATGTTGCATGCATTGCCAAATCGCCATAACAATACATGCATATCATATCGAGTCATCGACCGTGTCAATTATAATTATCGTAGTTCACCACTTTAGTTCAGTTAAAATGTGATAGATAATAAATTGACAAGACCTCTTACTAAATAATAATTGAGAATTAGCCTTACCAAATAGTAGAAATCATGAGTCCCAATTTCATAAGGAAGTAAGCTCGACTCTCCGGGGTGCTAAACTTGTTACGTTGGGTAAGTGGGTAATAAAATGTTATTACATCGAAATTTGGATTAAGCTCAACGGAAGTATTCGTGACCGTAGTCGCATGTGTTCCGGGCTAAAGATAAATATTTGTAATTTTTATCGACCGAGAGTTCTAGAAGTAGACTCGATTAAAGAGTTAATCCGCCGAATTATATTGATAATGGGACGAATCGGCTCACCGTGCCCGAGTTAATATGAATTTGGATCTCGGGATCATTTATAATAGTTGGGTAGAGGTCACTATATAAATGCTTAAAACTTATTTAAAATATTTACAAGTATTATTAAAACGATAGATGTTAATTATTTCCTTCATTTCCATTTTTTTAGTTATTTATATGCAATGGATTCATCTAATACTCTTACACCAATCACCATTAATTCATGGCTCCAATCATTCGATGAAAAGTGCTCCGAGTATGACAATGATACGATTAGTGGATTACGCTTTGGCATTGGTCAGGATGGAAATATTTGCTACTTTACCACTTTCACACCTCTCACTCCAATATTAATGCCCGCCTCATTGGTAAGAAAATCTTGTGAAGAAAATCTCACTAATACTAAGGCATCCTTGTTTGTAGAAACAAGGAGAAATATTAAATTAAGTGGGAGTTCTAGCAAGAATGTTCTTACAACTGAAAGGAGTAATGGTATTA
The DNA here is from genome assembly GCF_048544455.1 of Silene latifolia. Taxonomy (NCBI): domain Eukaryota; kingdom Viridiplantae; phylum Streptophyta; class Magnoliopsida; order Caryophyllales; family Caryophyllaceae; genus Silene; species Silene latifolia. Next base: position 96,649,523 of record NC_133527.1, read on the forward strand.
TTAAAGGAAAGGCAAAGAAGGGTAAGAAACCCAGACTTGATAATGAATTGGAAATGGATAGTGAGACTACCACAACCAAAACCAAGAAGGGTGCCCGATCCTATGAAGAATGTCATCATTGTAATGTCATGGGCCATTGGAAACGAAAGTGCCCAAAGTATTTGGGAGATATCAAAGCTGGACTTGTCCCTTCACTTGGTACTATTTCTTCCGAAATCGTTGTTATTGATATAAATTATACCTCCACGTCAACGTGGGTATTGGATGACGGTCGTGGTTTTCACCTTTTTAATCGTATACAGGGGCTTAGAAATGTAGAAAAGCTAAACAAGAGTGATATAGATCTCCGACTAGGAAATGGAGTAGGGTAGCCGCCACTTCGAGAGGGACTTATGTTCCTGTTTTAGCTAATAGCTTTGAGTTGTAATCTACATAGTTATTATTATGTACCCACTTTGTCCAAAAACATTATTACCATTTCTATGTTAGACATAGAAGGATTTTTCCTTTCTTTCGCCATCAAAAACAATTGTTGTATTTTGTTGAATACGACTTGGCTGTGAGCCAAGCCACTTCTATCAATGGTATTCATGTTTTAGACACTTCCAACTCAACTATAGATATCTATAACATATAAACCAAAAGACTCATAACTAGTGATCCAAATGATTTTTACATTTGGCTTTATCGATTAGGTCTCATAAATGAGAAACGTATTAAAAGCTAGTGTCGACTAGATTTAATGAACCATTTGATTTTCAATTATATGGAATATGCGAATCTTGTCTCCTTCGCAAGATGATTTGTACTCCCTTTAGTGGTAAAGGGAGACGAGCAAGTGATTTGTTGGGACTAACACATGCCGATGTATGTGTTCCAATGAGTATCACCGCCAGGGGAATTTATGACTACTTCATCACTTTTACCGATGATTTAAGTAGATATGGGTATGTTTACTTAATCAAATATAAAGTGAAGCATTTGAGAAATTTAATGAATTTCTAAATGACGTAGAGAACCAATTGAACAAAGTACTAAAGCATTACGATCCGATCGTAGTGGCAAAGATCTGTTGTAATGAATTTGATTTATTAAATATGGACTATGACCTTGTGTCACTACCCATAAAATCAAACTAATATGAGTCGGTTTGAGTTATCGAACTCAATTTTGGGAATTTGCAATCCAAAACGGAGACGTTATTTAAAACGAATGGTCAACCAGGAGATACCTAAAATAGAGAGTCTATTTAACAAATGACATGGATCAGACTCGCATATGACATTAATCATGCTGCCATGATAGAGCTGGTCTTTTATGTGCTAACACGTCAGTCTAGACAAACTTCCAATTACTTCACCATATATGTTTCTAACTCACAAAGCTATCTCTTAAGAAGATAGATGTATTAGTAGATTAGATCGTCACAAACATGACTTATAGTTATTGTGTTACTTTTTGAAAGTAATGGAACTATAATCTATAATGATAGAGTGGGAGTATAGCACACATGTCTTATTGTTAATATGTTGCTTTTCGAAAGTAATGGTATTATTACCTTGCCCCTAATCGACCTTATTGCATACGAGCCATAGCATTATAATCCAAAAATTGCTACACGCGATGGTCTCTTTAAAGTAAATAGAGCTTTAGAGTACTTAAGTGCATAGATCGGCATGAAGATGTTAATCAAGATAAATCATGTTAGGAATCGCCACATTTCATTTTGATGAAGAATGGCTAATGATATTAAAAATTCGCTTTTCTAAACTGGGAATTTAGAGAAGGATGTGTTTGGAACACAAAGTCTTGGATAAAGATCTAAGAAACCTAACATATTATGCAAAACTTTCTTAAGTGATCCTAGAATGGTCTTAAGCAAGCATCGAAGGATTATATTTTTCGTTCATGTGATAATTAAGAATGGTTTCATTCACATGATTGAAGAATCATGATTATACATGAAGTTAAGTGGGAGCTAGAATTATTTTTCCCATGTCTTATATGTTGAAGACATATTACTTATTGAGAATAATATACCAATGCTCTCTTCTATCAAGAGTGATTGGGATGAAAGAAAAGTAGATCTATATACTTAACATACTCATATATGTTTTAATTTAATTTGTCATAAAATTAATAAATGATCTTATGCATGCAAACATACAAACAAAATAAAGAAGACACAACCATCCTTACATTGGATTTTCGGTTTTAGGGCACAAGAGAGATCTCCTTCTCTCTTGTTCTTGAGCTTTCCTTTTGGATGAACAAAGACCCAAGTGTAGGATCTCTCCCAAGGATTTATACCCAAAGCACACTCTTAATTAAAATCAATATTATAAATACTAGTACAATATTAATCTTGTAGAAAAATTGACCCAAAAATATTATAGGACTCTTTAATATTTTCGATTTTATGGGAGAGGAAGAAGGAAGCTTTTTATCTCTCTAAAACTCAAATTTTAGATGAATGATGAAGAATGAATAATACCACACAAACATTTTGTGTATATTAGGTAAAAATAAGAGGAAAAACCAAGTGGTTTTTCCTCTCTCAAAACCGGGTGGAAGGGGGGCATCGGAGGGAGCCAATGCATGCTCTAGTTGTTCTTCACAATGAGCAATAGGTATGCAAGGCTAGATTAGTAGGTAATCATCATGCCCTCCACTAATATAATCAACATAATATTAGCTTAATCTTCCTCTAATTTTCGGTACATATAGTTAATATGGATTCCGTATTATTTTTGTCAATTTGTCAATATGTCACATGTCACATGTCACATAAAATTGCTATGTATTTTTAACATATTAAAAATCAACGTATTAATGAAAATACGTCATATACAAAAACCGACTTAGTAATTCATAATTACTTGTACCAAAATATTTTACCAATTATAAATCACAATAAATTGTATTTATAATAATTCATTCAATTTCAATTGTTTCTTTAAACAATAATTTCATCTGAGTAATAATACAATTCGATTACTCAGACCGTATCTCATTTAATCATATTATAATGAAATACGTAAATATTACTTCGAAAATCGTCCGTCAATTTTAAATAAATTAATTGACCCATAGCGTTATATGATCAATTAATTAATCAATTAAGAGTGTTGTCCTATAGGTATGACCTAGGGGATCAACTGATCACCACCGTCGCACGACAGTAATGTCAAACTCTAGTCAGCCAATCATTACCGATATATGTTAATCAGTTGACAGTAAATATTACTTCCCAGTTGTATTCTTTATAATGAGACTTAAACATGTGATCATCATGATCAACAGTCGTGATCGCATTATTGTCGGAGGACACATATTCCAACAATCTCCCACTTGTTCTCGACAAGTGTGCGTCACCAATTCTCTTGTCCTATTACTATCTCCCACTCAATGCAAGGTGTCTTTCAGGTCGTACTTGCAAGTGATCATATCGAGAGTGGTTTCCTCGATCTGGAGAATAACTGATTGACCGGATTTATCCACCATGGATACATTCCTAGCGTGGCCACGCATTTCCAGTTCATTACTCCTCGAGTGGCCCTGAGATATTTTTATAACCCTGACTAGGGGTGGACAATTCCTATCGCACTCATTCCCTTCAACTAGCCACAGCCATCATAACCCAAAATATGCCCATTTGACCCCATTTACGAAGGTCGTAGTAACACAAATCAAAGTTAATGTGAAACTATGCCATCTTAGGCGAATAGTCTTTAGTCAAAAGAATCGACTCATTTGAATACTATAGTAGCTCTCGCCACGACCAGGCTATATAAATTTGCCAGAACTCTATAAGCGGTCATTAGGCCCGACAAAATGTTCCTAACAGTCTGCCTATGTGATCGACTAGTCATCTCACATGACTCTATGGCACTTGAATTTGCCATCAATCGCATCACACTCTAGTCACTTCGAGACGTCACCTCATGTAAGTAACTATGGGCAAATACAATGTTAATCCACGTTCACTTTAACGGGGTTCAATTGTCTCCACAACCCGTTTGGATATAACAATGTATAAGGTGAGTTAATAATAACTCAAACGACAAATGTCGACATCACACTCGGGTAGTCAATACCATATTACAACCTTGTGATGTATATCGTAAGTGTAAACACTTATTGATTGCAATAGAAGTTTAACATGCCATGTGTCCATGTGTTCAAACTTCTTATACTTACATTTTCCTTTACATTCATGTTCTCTCTCATAGCATGAATCTTACCAAGTACACATCAAGGTTCCCGACCTTGGTTTCGGTTCTTTATCTTGAAAGAACTTCCTAATCGATTATCACATAACGAATGAATTTGTGGTGAATGATATAACTTGTACTGATCAAGTACTCCATCCGCACACAATGCACTAGGTATATGTTTTGTGGAATCTTGCAACAATTTGTCAAGATGATTAGCCTAGCACTTCTCACAAGTCCTAGCATATTAGGAAAGATTAGTTTTGAGCAACTTATTCTCTAACTATGTATCTTTCCAAAACTTCTTATTTCTCTTTCTAGCTTGAAAAGTTTTAGGATTCTCATAAATCCTTGCATGTGCTCGGATTTTCTACAATATGTGCAACCTCTTGACACATAACAGAGCATTTTTATCAAACACCGAAATCGCTCATTGGATTCTACTCGAGAATTCATGACATTTCTTTTATGGCTTACCAATGAATCATCATGCTCTTATGCATATGATTCACCATTGGACATGTGCATGATTATTCTAATGGCGGAAACATTAGTTACTAATAATCATGAGATCAACCGTTCATAGGTTCAATGAACGACCATGACTGCTAATGGCAATTCCATTTTCATCTACATGAATAACCTATGTGTATGTTGATATGATGTGTATCTCTTAATACTAATCCAATATTTCTTGTCGTAATTGGATTCATCATAGTCCAAATTCATCCAGAATTGAAAAGTCAAATACTTCTTTGTGAAGGAAGATATTAGCTCGTCATTCCTAATGAGTAATGAGTTGTAAACATTCAGAGGATGACAGCTCCCACTAAATCTCATGTCTTCACATGATAATTTGTAAACTCCCACTTAATTCCACATGTTTCGAAATTTATTACTTAATCGAAAACATTTCAAAATTGGAATGTATGTTGCTTTGCAAAGTTATTAAGATGAAGCTATATATGTTTCCATCATATCCTTTCAAAATTCCTATTTCGAAGAGGTCTCATCTTAACCTTATGGAAAGAGATTTTAAATCTCTAACACATTCATGTCATAATGATGTGTGGCAATGTCATTTATTAAATATGAGTAATATCTAATACACATCCTTCAAAATATCCCTTTTAGAAGGAGGTTTAACCAATTCATTTTCATAATGAGATTAAGTAATGACATCTGCGTGGTTTAAAACTTTGGCAATTGAAGATATCGGTATATCAATCCTTGCAACCTCTAGTCATAAATATCGCTTATTACTAGGATGTTACATTGATTCATTTAGGCTCTTAAGTAAATCTGAAGGTTGAAACTATTGGTCAAAATTTTCATAAACTTAGTCAAAAACTCTTGTTAAGACTTTACATTAGTCATTTTGTTCCAAAACTTTCTTTTGGTCTCCTCGTGTAGTTATCTTAAGAATATGTACTTTCGATTACTTCACTTGGTCTCTTTTGTCATATAGAACTTACTTGAGACCATAGATCTCATCTATTTGGTATACTATATAAATAGATATACCTTCATTAAAATCATTCCCTCTTGCGTAGATCTTCATTTACACAAGTACACAATTTTATCTTGCCTTGTGTGTTGTGTTCTCATTTTTCTCCCACTCTATCTTTAGAATAAATACTCTAGAGATTCAAAGATAGCATATGAGACACAAAGTAATGATGTTGAAGTATAAGGAGAACTATCTCATAGATTGACTAATAGTTATAGATTTCGTAAGTGTACTTGGTGATTGACATTCCTTTAAAAGAGTTTATAGACTCAAAATGTGACACCCCGCGATAAAGCGGAAAATATAACTAATAAATTAAAGTGGAAATTGTGAGATTTTAAAAACTTTTTGTTATAAGTTAAGGATTATTACGCGGGTGCCAAAAACGAAATAAAACAAATACTACAATAGACCAATATAGGTTATTACAACCCAAGTCTAGAAAGCGGGGAAAAGATATCCCACGAATAAACAAATAAAGGGTTTCTAATCTAACAAACTAAGGTCCAAGGGTTTAGTTCTCGCTAGCCCACACGTCTTCCCAACATAATTAAGCATCTTCACAACCTGACATTCATGTAAACATGAACGCCACAGTCAGTGAGGAGTAACTCAAGGTTCTCCCAGCCACAATATGTCGAAATGCAGGTAACAAACAACACTTAATCAAACATATTAATCATGCAACTTATGTGAACAATGAAGAACAAGGAGTTATAATGAATAATCATGATGAGATAGGCATAATGCTTTCTTAGTGAAATAGGCATGATATGTTAGAATGAATATGCAATCAAGGGAATAGGACAACCAAGTCGACCAACTCATGTTGACACGACTCAACGAGTGTAACAAGAATACTTAGTATGAACTCACAAGACAACCATTTAGACTCCAACCTCTTGGTAGAACGACGATCATAATACAGTCCTAGTCTAAACCTGGATCCAGACTCTCGGGATGGACGTCACCCGATTCGACAAACGATATACCAATCGTATCCAAGACTCGAAACATGGCACACACTCGTAACCAAAGGTCGAGTAACCTCTAATCGGAAACATGGCACACACTCGTAACCAAAGGTCCGAAGAAAGGCGGAAGGATATCCTAATTCGGAAACATGGCACACACTCGTAACCAAAGGTCCGAAAGAGGAAAGATAACCCAATCCGGAAACATGGCACACACTTGTAACCAAAAGTCCGAAAGAGGAAAGATGACCCAATCCGGAAACATGGCACACACTCGTAACCAAAGGTCCGAAAGGGGTAAACAAGGAATGTCAAGTAGTCACACAATGTAAAAGGTCACACTTGAGTCACAATAAGAGTAAGAATGATCATGCAAACATCATATGACACGGGACCATTAATGTCACATTCATACTCATGGCTTGCATCTCACCATGAGTACGGATGGGAACATCAATCCCGACGATCATTTCGCAACTAGAGGGTTTATAGCTCACCCCTAGTATCCGATAGGACCAAGACTCTCACAACAGAACAATACAAGGCATTATCAAGATTGTGACTCTTACAAGTACTTATAAATAATATCTCATACTTGTGTTATATTACTAAACATTCCGTTTTATAATTTAACATGCCGATTAAATAAGATATAAGGAATGATAATGAATAATTTACGTTATAAAATATGAACAAATCAAGTGACTCGTTTATGAGCCCGACGAATAAGCTATATGAAGTCCAATAAATTAGTCCATTTAGATCCAACATGTAAAACACAATTAGTCCATCATACAAAGCATATTAAACCCAACAGATAGAACATAACAAGCCCATAATTGAATTATAAGGAATCCAACAAAAGAATATGTGAAGGAGCAATATTAATGATTTACGTTATATGAAATACGAGACGGATATTTAATTACTTCGAATAACCCGACTTCACAATCAACCAAACATGGCCTCAAACCCGTGACTAACTAGGCCACGGCCAGGCCACTGCCAGGCCACAGCCAAGCCATTGCTAGGCTACTGCCAGGCTACAGCAGGCCACGGCCAGGCCACAGCTAGGCTGTTGTCAGGCCACGGCCCAACAACAATAACCCACATAAGTGAATATACATGTATTTGTATAAGAATGAGACGGAAACATGAGCATATTTGAGACGGTCATTTAAATAAATAAATGACGGGGCTTAATAAATAGAAATCATGAGACGGAGCTATGTATATGAACAATGTTTAACGGATTGCGTTTTATAAAACACGAGACGGAAATTAATTATTTAAAATAACCCGAAACCGTCAAAAACCCTTCAACCTACGACTCAAACAGGGAACCTGGGTATTCACTAACACGACCCATCCAACAACCTTACACGGCCTCACGGCCAACCACATACGCATCCCAAAAACAACCATAGACGATCCACGCAACCACTCATTTCACGGCTGCCAAACAGCCTATGAACAACCCCAAAGAAAATAGTCTATGACCCGTGTTACATACACCATCGAGACAACCTGAAATAGGCCATCAAAACAGACCCAACCAGGCCGTGAGTGACCCGGACACCGTCACTACTCGACTACCTGCAACTACCCTTCACACCACGTCATATTCCGTCTAAAATCAGTCCAAAAGCAGAACATTAAAACGCATAAACCACACCCAAACACCGGTCTTGTCAAGGCACTATGACATGAGATTTCAAAGCATACGGAGGATGAATTTACCATGTAAATGGGTAAGTACAAAAACAGTCCGTGAGACTACTCTACCCATCCCCAAAACCGAGTCCGTGCAACCATTTCCATTCGTCTAACTGAGTCAGAAACTGACTTCGTGCAAACATAGTTCACGACAGGGCACGGGTTCAACACAATCTACTCCAAACACCAATTCAAGACGATATGTACCAAACAAATGGAAGGAAAATGTAAAGAATTGAACTTTATCAAAGAAGAGTATGAAAACGACATGTAAGACAAAAATATCGACATTTTGTCGAGTAACCTATCACCGTTACCTTGACTCTTCGAATTCCCAAGTAAAAACGTCCATAACGCGGCCCTATCTTCAGTCTTCAGCTTAAAAGAAGGAAAAACGAGTCACATGAGTCACCAAGACCGAGTTGTCATAAGAAGCCCATTTCGAAAATTCAACAAGATTAAGACTTTCTTACCTAGAAATGAGGAGGAAGAAGAGAGGAAGCCAATGGTGTAAAAATAATGGAGTTTGGTTGGGAAATAAGGGAGAGATCTTGGTTTTGAGGGGTCGAAAATGGTGTACGGTACTCTGCTTATTTCCTTGTTTTTGCTGTATGTTGTTTTGCTTTTAAAGGAAGAAGACGAGAGAAAGAAAGAAAGGGGATGGCAGGGTGTGGGGTTTGCGGGTGTTAAAAGGTAGCCACACACAAGGATAAAAATAATATATATAGTAATATATAATAATGATAATAATAATAATAATAATAATAATAATAATAATAATAATAATAATAATAATAATAATAATAATAGTAATAATAATAATAATAATAATAATAATAATAATAATAATAATAATAATAATAATAATATGTAAAAGTAGAGTGTGGGGTGGATAGGGGTGTATGTGTCGATTTTCGATTGGTCCGTATTTAGATAAGATTCTCCATTGAAATGTGACGGTCTAAAGTTAGACGGAATTTAAGACGGAAAATATTATTATCATCATTATGGTCATTATTATTGTCCGACCAAAAGTACGTATTTTAGTTTAAATTAAACATTAAAATATTTTTTTCATTAAAATCGTGCGCAAAATGAATTAATTAAATTAAATAATTTAATAATATAAAATAAGGTAATTAAACGGTTTAATAAATTATAATTGTCAAAATGAGAAATTCGCGGGTGTTACACAAAATCGCTTTGTAAATGATCATACACAAGCCTTAAGCATGTGGACATATAATGAATCCCATCATTATAGTTGTCTATTAGATCACTTTAAGTGAATAATCATATGTTTCTAAGAGCAAGCATTTAAATACGGATTTTTAGAACAAAAGGATAAAATGATAAAACGGGTGACTTGGGTTGCAAACCAAGCCACCATTATCCAAAATACAACCAATTATCCAAAATACCTTTCCATGTCGAACACGGAAACTTAAAGGTTCTAAAAATCCAAAACATAATTAAAATAAGACAATGAAAAGCGAAGCTCCATGAAAGCTATTCCTAGCTTCTTGATGGTTTCTCATGCTTGCTTTTCCTTTCCCTTGTCTTTGCTTGGTGGAGGCCCTTTTTACAATAAAAAGGAAGATACATTATCACAACTTTGTATCATAATACCATAGTTGAATTAAAAACATAAAAGAAGGGATAGTCAATTACCTACTGGAGTGATCTTTCCAGCCTTAATATCACCAAGGTATTTGGAACAATTTATTTTCCAATGTCCCATACCATTACAATAATGGCATTTATTAAGAGGACCCTTCTTGATTTTTGAAGTGCTAGCATCATTAGCCCTTGCTTTGGTGAAAGTGGGAGTTTGTTTCTTACCCTTCCTTGCATTCTTTTTGAACTTCCCCTTACTCTTAGTGCTTATGTTAAGCACATCCTTTAGTGGGTTCACATTTAACCCCATGTCCCTTTCGGCTTGCACAAGTTACTTGTGCAATTCTTCAAGTGACACATCCTTGTCTTGCATGTTAAAATTCACCCGGAATTGAACATATGCTTTGACTTTGGACAAGGAGTGTAGAATCCTATCTACAATGAGTTCTTTGGGGATTTCAACCTTTTGAATTTTCAAGGTCTCGACAAGCTCCATGAGTTTGAGCACATGAGGGCTAACCTTTTGGCCCTCTTTGAAGTCGAGATCAAAGAATGTCGCGGCCGCCTCATATTGGACGATCCGCGGAGTTTGTGAAAACATTGTCACAAGCTTGGAGTAAATCTCATTAGCGTTGCCCATTTTAAAGGCTCTCCTTTGGAGATCCGCCTTCATCGCAAATATCAAGACATTTTTCATTGCGGCGGACTCCTTTTGGTAAGCCTCATATGCTTCCCTAGTGGCGGCGGTCGACCTAGTAGTAGGTTCGGGTGGAGAGGCCTCGGTAAGGTAACGAAGCTTGTCGTCACCTTGGGCGGCTAATTTGAGTTGGGCATCCCAATCGGAGAAATTTGACCCATTCTTTTCAAGTTTACATCGATCCATGAAGGATCGGAGCCATGATGAATTAGCGAGAGGCGTGGCAATAGGGGTTGGTGTTGCCATTTGTTATGAGAAAAGAAGTGGTCTACAAAACAAAATAGAAGGAGTAAAACAAAAGTCGTTTTAATAATACTCGTAAAAATTTATAATTTAAACAAGTTTTATGCATTTTTCTAGTGACCTCTACCCAACTAGCTAGATAAATGATTCCAAGACCCGAATTCATATCGACTTAGGCACGGTATGGCCGATGAAACCTTTATCAATATAACTCGGTGGATTAACGTTTTAATCGATTCTACTTTTAGAACTCTTTGTCGATAAAATTACTCTAATAATTATCTATAGCCCAAAACACATCCGACAAGGGCACGGTATGGCTGATGAAACCCTTATCGAAAAACTTTTGTTGAGTTCAATCCAAATTTCGAATAAATGTGTCCATGATCCAAATCCACATCAACTTGGGCACGGTATGGCCGATGAAACCCTCATTAACATGAACTCGGTGGATTAACATTCATCATCCACTTCCCCTACGTAACAAGGTTTGTACCCCGGTAGGGCCGAGTGCACTCCCTCGCGAAATAGGTTTTCATGGTTTCTACTATTTGGCAAGGCTATGTCTCAATTGATTATTTTAGCGAGAGATCATGTCAATTTATTATCTATCACGTTTTAAGTGAACTAAAGCGGTGAACTACAATAATTCTAATTGACACGGTCGATAAACTCGATGAAGATGATGATGCATGTTTTAGTTATGGCGATTTAGCGATGCATGTGACATATAAATAAAATGCAAAACATAAAAATAAATCCTAGTATGGCCTTCCTAAAATAGAAAAACTATTTAACTATTACATATTCGGAAACCAAATCCATTGGTCTCTTCAACTTCGGTTGTGGCATGCATCTCGAGGTAACAACGTCTTTATGTATCGCCATCTTGAAGAAATCCGTCTTTGGGAACTCCGAAATGAATAAAATTACATAATAAATTACATAATTTCCTATTATACATTTGTAATTAAAATAAAATAAATCTATTAAATTACAAAACAGTGATACGAGATCACAATAAAATTACAACCGAATCGATATTCCCATACATTTCGGGAAATACCAATTAAAAACTAAGGCCATACTAAGTAAAAATTACATAATTCAAAAATTACATAAATTAAAATTATGACAATCATAAAGAAAATGCAGCATTATAATATGTATGAACATGCCCAATTTTATGCTAAATCGCCTTAATTAGCCAATATCGTATATTACTCGGTTTTTACGGATTTGCGTGATTTCAACATTTTATAATCACAAAATTACATAAATTCATATTTATGCATAAGTTAATTACCCTAACCTCTTAGGACTCAAAATTTAGTCTTCACTAATTATTTGACCATAATTAACTCATATTTCTAAAATTGTTCATTAATGGACCAAAAATTACAAAAATAAGCTATCAACTTCAAATAAATCACAAAATTTGAAATAAATTCAAAATTTGAAATTTAAACTCATGAACATTCTGGAAAAATACCATGACACTCATAATGTTAAAAAACTTAGGTTAAAAATTTCGAATTTTATCCGAAAAAACAATGTTGCGGTTTATCGGTTTTTACTAAAATAATCATAAAAACATGTGAAAAATTATATACATCAACTTTTCAATTTTAGATCTGAAAAAGATAATAAAATGCAACATATAATGTTTTTCCTTAGTCATAGAGTATGTTTTATCAATATTTTACTAATAAAGTCACGATTCATGCTATTTTTCTTCAAAAATCCATAAATCATGCAAAAAGACTTCACTATAGCCTATTATTTTAAACACATCTTGTAAAATTGCATGTGACAACATACTAAATTTCTATGACCAGATTCGAAATTTATCTCATATTAACCTATTTTTCACCTAAATCCGAATTTAATAATGAAAAATCCATTTTTCGAGCATAAGAAGTCCAAAAATTATGAAAATTTACAGGTTATCTCAAAATAAAATATGTGACAACATATCCAAAATCACTGGAAAATTCGAAGTTTAGCTAATTTTAGTCCGAAAATGACATTTTTACTCATAAAATCATATTTTAATGCCATTATTGTATAATATGAACAATAAAAATCCGTAAATTAACCAAAATATCCTAAAAATATTTTAGGACCAGAAATTTTAACATGCATGAAGATTTTCGTGATATATCATAATAACACAAATTTTACAAGTTTTATATGTTATTCTTATAACTCGGAAAAAGTTTTAACCGATTTGCATGCAAACAACCATGGCTCTTGATACCGATTGAAAGAAAAGTAGATCTATATACTTAACATACTCATATATGTTTTAATTTAATTTGTTATAAAATTAATAAATGATCTTATGCATGCAAACATACAAACAAAATAAAGAAGACACAACCATCCTTACATTGGATTTTCGGTTTTAGGGCACAAAAGAGATCTCCTTCTCTCTTGTTCTTGAGCTTTCCTTTTGGATGAACAAAGACCCAAGTGTAGGATCTCTCCCAAGGATTTATACCCAAAGCACACTCTTAATTAAAATTAATATTATAAATACTAGTACAATATTAATCTTGTAGAAAAATTGACCCAAAAATATTATAGGACTCTTTAATATTTTCGGTTTTATGGGAGAGGAAGAAGGAAGCTTTTATCTCTCTAAAACTTAAATTTTAGATGAATGATGAAGAATGAATAATACCACACAATCATTTTGTGTATATTAGGTAAAAATAAGAGGAAAAACCAAGTGGTTTTTCCTCTCTCAAAACCGGATGGAAGGGGGGCATGGGAGGGAGCCAATGCATGCTCTAGTTGTTCTTCACAATGAGTAATAGGTATGCAAGGCTAGATTAGTAGGTAATCATCATGCCCTCCACTAATATAATCAACATAATATTAGCTTAATCTTCCTCTAATTTTTGGTACATATAGTTAATATGGATTCCATATTATTTTTGTCAATTTGTAAATATGTCACATGTCACATGTCACATAAAATTGCTATGTATTTTTAACATATTAAAAATCAACGTATTAATGAAAATACGTCATATACAAAAACCGACTTAGTAATGCATAATTACTTGTACCAAAATATTTTACCAATTATAAATCATAATAAATTGTATTTATAATAATTCATTCAATTTCAATTGTTTCTTTAAACAATAATTTCATCTGAGAAATAATACAATTCGATTACTCAGACCGTATCTCATTTAATCATATTATAATGAAATACGTAAATATTACTTCCAAAATCGTCCGTCAATTTTAAATAAATTAATTAACCCATAGCGTTATATGATCAATTAATTAATCAATTAAGAGTGTTGACCTATAGGTATGACCTAGGGGATCAACTGATCACCACCGTCGCACGACAGTAATGTCAAACTCTAGTCAGCCAATCATTACCGATATATGTTAATCAGTTGACAGTAAATATTACTTCCCAATTGTATTCTTTATAATGAGACTTAAACATGTGATCATCATGATCAACAGTCGTGATCGCATTATTGTCGGAGGACACATATTCCAACATGGGAGACTAGGAAAAGGTGCGATATATTTTAGATTACCGAATCTATGTGAGAGAATATTGGCATAAAGTTTAGAGGCTTATGATGATAAGATCTTTCATATCTGTTTAACATCAACAAGGTTGAGTAGGCTATTCATTTTGATGAAAGTGGAATTGCTATGATGGATTCATAGTTGTTCACTGAACCTATTAAGTTGTTGATTACATGAAGTCGATTTCTAATGTTTCCGACATTGGAACAATCATGTATGCCAACAGACGCACATGTCATGATGTAACATATGCTAAGAGCATGATAAGTCAATAACAAGTTAATTCGAATGATGGCTTGTGAAAGCCTTAAAGAACATCCTTGAGATTCTTGACAAGAATTAGGGATTCGTTCATCTGTTTGGATGATATACTAACTTATGTGTTGAAGGGTTGTACAAACTTTAGTTTCCAAACCGAAAAGAATTTGTTGAAATTCTAGGGTGTTATTATTGACTTAGGAGTAAGACACTAGAGAAGTGTTTTAGTTTCGACCATTGCAAATTCTACAAACAGAATCTAAGTAAATTGTGATAAAATGGTCAACGTAGGGAATGAAAGTAGATTCCTCTACCAATGACTTTATCACAAGTTATGTGACAACAGTGGGAGCATCTTTCAAGTTAAAGAGCCTAAGTCTAGTAAGAAGACTAGACATATACTTAAGAGATAAATTCAAGTTATTAGAAATATAACATTGAATGGAAGGAAATAACAATTCATAAAATTGGAATGTTTGGATATATGGTGTGTCCACTTGCCAAGCTTTTTATTGCATTTTAACTAGTGTAAAAGGTACACTATAGATTATGAGATATGAAGTAGTAATAGTGTATTGACTATTCATATATGATAATCACATTTCTCATTTGAGTTTTTTTTAAACTCATCTATTACTTTGTTAAATCCAAATGGGTTGTTGAGACAAATTGAACCCCATTAAAGTGAACTGGATTGACATAGTATACACCCCTGGTTACTTAAAGGAGGTGACGTCTCAAAGTGACTAGAGTGTGATGCGATTGATGGCAAGTTCAAGTGCCATAGAGTCATATGGGATAACTAGTCGATCACATAGACAGACTGTATGGGACACTCTATCGGGCAGTGACCGCTTATAGAGTTCTGGTAATTCATAAAGCCTAGTCATGGCAAGAGCTGCTATAGTATTCTTATGAGTCAATTCTTTTGACTAGAGACTATTCGCCCAAGTTGGCACAAACTTCTGATTAGCTTTGATTTATGCTCTACGACTATCGTAAATGAGGTCAAATAAGTATATTTTGGGTTATGATGAACTGTGGCTTAACAAAGGGAATAGTGTAATAGGAATTGTCCACCCCTTGTCAGGGTTGTTTGAAATTTCAAGGCCACTCGAGGAGTATGTAGTGAACTGGAAATGCGTGGCCACGCTCGAAAAGTATCTATGGTAGATAATTCAGGTCAAACAGTTACACTCCAGATCAAGAAAACCACTCAAGATATGGTCAAGTGCAAGTACGACCTGCGAGACACCTTGCATTGAGTGGGAGATTGTAATAGGACAAGAGAATTGGTGACGCACACTTGTCTCGGACAAGTGGGAGATTGTTGGAGTATGTGTCCTCAACAATAGTGCGATCACATGTTTAAATCCCATGTTAAAAATACGTAAGGGATGATTCATTTATATAGTCAACTGATCAACATTTATCAGTAATGATCAGCTAACTAGAGTTAGACATTACTGTCGTTTGACGGTGGTGATCAGTTGATCCCTTAAGGTCACACCTAAAGGACAATTCCCTTAATAGACAAATTGATTAATTGTATGACGATACAAGTTAATCAATCCCTTAAAATTGAACAATTCACTTATGAGAGAGAATACAAATATCTTATTGTAATGGTATTAAATAAGATTTATTTTAGTAATTGAAATACTTTATTACTAAAATTGATTATTGTTTGTGAAACAATAGAGATAAGAATGAATGGTTAATTATAATTACAAGATCTTGTGAATTATAATTATATGACCCATTTTATTTATGTGATCAAGTATCACTAGTCAATTTGTTGTATGTAATTTAATTAATTTATAAAATGATATTTATTTGATAAATATGCATTAAATTAATTAACAACATGCAATATACTACATGTGACATATTGTGTGACAAATGACAAATTGACAAAATAAAATGGTAGTCCATTTTAAGTGAAGCGGACCGAAATGGAGGAAGTAGTAGTGGATAGTGGTTATTTTATTTTATGTGATAAAATATAAATAATAGAACCTAGTCTATCTAGCTTACACAACCTACACTTTGATAAGAGTAAAAGAAAAAAGCAAGATACTGTCTTTAGCCTTATGCTAGCCGGCCTCTTCCCCCCATATAATGAGAATTTGTTCTCATTTTTCATTTCTCTACTTCACACTTTCATTTGCATGCATCTTGTTCTTCTATTCTCTCATCTTCCTTCTAAACTTGTTTTAAAAAATACAATAAATTGCTCATTATAAATTCTAATTACAATATAAGATTACTAGTGTAGTAATAAGTATATTATTAGAATTATTTTAAGGGTACTATTATATTAATTTAGTTAATTAATATATTAATTTAAGGGATTAGTCTTGGGTACAATCAAAAGGAGGATCTCTACATTGGGATTTTGGAGGATCATCCATTATATTTTAGCTCAAGAACAAATAAGGAAGGTGACCTTGTTTGTGCCCATTATTTCGAACCATATAACAATGTAAGGGACATTGTTTTTCCTTATTAATCTCTTATTTTGTTATGCATGCACTAGATCTAAAGAACACATGTTAAGAAGTTAATTAGTTCATTATTAGAAGAGTCTAATAAGAGGTATATGAACCTAACAAACTATTGTCCTTAATCATAAAAAAAAAGCCTTCCACATCAAACGCGGAAATGGAGATGATGTTCTTGGTTAAAGTTGGTACAAAATAATACTTATTTAAATATAACTCTAGACCACTAGCTAAAGTGAGCACATAGGTCCCCACGGAAACGGCCGCTATTCTAGCTCCATTGCCCATGCGGAGATCCACATCACCTTTTGCTAGTGCTCGCACGTCCCTTAAACCCTGCAAATGATTACAAAGGTGAGAGCCACATCCGGTATCAAGTACCCAAGTGGAAGTGCAAGCATAATTAACGTATATCACATAGAGAGAGGAAATTATACCAATAGGCGTCACACGCCCTTCCTTGAGTTCCTCCAAGTATTTGAGACAACTCCTCCTATAATGCCCCTTCCCATTACAATGGAAACATTTGGCCTCGGAGAGTTTGACACCTTTTGCCTTGGGTTTGCCATTCTCAACGGCTTTACCCTTTCCCTTGTCTTGTTTCTTTGACGATTTCTTGAATTGGGACTTTTCCTTCCCCTTTCCCTTCTTGACTCCAAGGGACATGTTCTTTAACTTCATGGTTAGAACATCCCCTTTTTCACTCCCACTAGCTTCCATATCCCTCTCCGCTTAGGTGAGGAGTGCATGAATTTCATGATAACTCTTATCCATGCCATTTATGTTGTAGTTTACCCTAAAGTGGGCAAAATTGGTGGGAAGTGAGTAGAGGATACGATCCACTACAACAGTCTTAGGAATCTTACACCCTAGACGCTTTAGGATGTCGACATATTCGACCATTTTTAGCACATGGGGACCAACCTTGTGGCCCCTCTCAAGCTTTGCTTCAAAGAAGTGTGCCGCCGTATTGGCGGACTTTTGGTGCTTGTGAAAACATAGTATTCATACGAGTGAATATCTCGTACGCATTCAAAGAAATACATGAAAGCTTGAGATTTGGGGACATCGACCATATCAACACATTTTTGATATCATTCGACATCCTCAGATGGTCATCATAGGCGGTCCGCACCGCCGATGAAGCCCTTGAGCCGGGCACGATGGGAGGAGCATCGGTCAAGTAAGTGAGCACATTGTCGGACAACGCGGCACTTTTGAAGGATTCCCATTCAAGAAAGTTACTACCATCATCGTTTAAGATACATTTATCCATTACGGACCTTATCCATGAATCTTTGCCTAGTGTAGTAGTCGATGGAGTTGATGAAGTTGCCATTGCGAATTAAAATGCTACAACAAAATAAGGAAATATTAACATTCATTGTTTTAAAATTACTTGTGAAAACATGTTTAACAAGTTTTAGCATTTATATAATGATCTCCCACTAAATTATATAAATGATTCCAAGACCCAAATATTAAACAAAAATGAGCATCGCTTGGGCGAAACATCCTATAATCGTGTAAATTCGGTAAGTTAACGGTTGACTAATTCTACCTCTAGAACTCTTGGTTGACGGATTTTCTTAAATTCATCTACTAGCCCCGGAATACAAGACCTTCTTATACCCCGTTGAGTCCAACCAATTTTGGCGCATGATAACCGTTTACCACCCTATTTACCCAAGGTAAAAAGAGAACACCTCGCTTGGGCGAGCGTGGCTCTAATGAACAAGGGATTTATAGGTGTTACTAATTGGTAAGGCTAATCTCAATTTTAGTTATGTGAGAGATCTTGTCAATTTAGTCATAAATTCCCTATAAGTGAACTAAGTCGGTGAATATCAATGACGTGAATTGACAAACGTGAAAATAAAATGCATGTGAATGGCGATTTTGGCATGCACGAAAATAAAAACAAGCAAGCAAGTAAGCATATGAATAATCCTAGTACGGCCACCTAGTTAAAATAAACTAGACTATTACATATCGGAAACCAACTCTTTGGTCCCTTGCCTCTTCATTCCAAAAGTGGCTCCTTCTTGTGGGATTTGGAACACCTTCCAAAAATAGACTCCGTCTCGATGTAATCCGTCTTTTGGAAACGCTGGTAAAAATAACTATTACAATTGAATTACATAGCTATTCCTATTATACATTAATTAATAAAATAAATAAAACTATTATTTAATTACAAACCGACGATACGAAATCATATTTAATTACAAATAAATCGCTATTCTCATTCATTTTGGGTAATAACGATTAAAATAAACTAGGCCATACTAGGTACAACAAGATAAATACTTTAAATAAATGACAATCATTCATTCAACTTAAATAAATATGCTTAAAAATGCTGTAAAATGATGCCAAAATCGCCTTATCTATCAATCGTTGGTATCCATCTTGGTTTTGTGGATTTAATCGATTTTTAACTTGTAAAAATCAATAATCAACTCTTAAATCTCATTTAAGTCCAAACTAATTATCCAAACTGTTTTGGACCTTAAAATTAGTCCTCGCTAATTTAATGATGAATAATTAGTTTGATTTGGTGATATTTTGCCAATTTAATCGATAAAATCATACCTTTTATGTAATAAATCCAAAATAATTGAAAAATTACCCAAAAAATTGAAACAAATTTTTTTGAGTATTCTGGAACACTCTCAAGAACACCAAAATGTCAGACACATTGCCCAAAAATTCCGGATAAATTTTATGAAGAAAAAGATCGATATTTACCGGTTTTTAACCACTAAAACCAATAAACATCAAACCAAGGTGAAGTCATATTTTAAATTTCACTTTTAAATTTTAAATAATATTTTTAAATGTACATAAATTTATCAAGGGCAGGAACAAATTTTTCGAGTATGTGATTAATTTCTTTCACTTTTATCGACTTTTATCTCATAAAATCAATAAACATGCAAAACTTCAAACCAACCTTCGAAATTTAACATACAATATGTAGAAAATATGATGAAACACCATAAAAATTTCATGACCCGAATCAACTTTTAACTATTTTTAGTTAACTCTTAACCAAAATACGGTATTTTTGACTCGGTTTTCTACCAAAAATCATTCAAAATAGCAAAAATAACTTCGAAAATCACCAAATTTTACCACAAACCTTTTGAGATCAGTAGGTATGCATGTCCAAAACTTTTCATTCTAAAACCGCTTCTAACACAATTTTTGAGTTTTTTTTAAAATTCTCATAATTAATTATGTATGCTCAAAATCAACATGCAAATTACAAGCCTAAGCTCTGATACCACTTGAAACATCATAGATCCTAATTAGACTCTCTAGTTAATAACAAATTATCTCATAATATGTTTATTTAGTGATCTATGTAACATGCATGCAAATATAAAAGCATAAAAATAAAGATTAAGGAAAAACAATTTCCTTACATTGATATTTATGGTAAAAATGGGCAGAAACTAGATCACCTATCTAGCTTGTTCTTGAGCTAAATAAAGATGGATGATGCTCCTAGAAAAACCTTCAAAAAGAAAGTCTCCTTCAAGTTGCACCCAAGAACAACACCCAAAATAATCATACAAGTATTAACTAGATACTTGTAAAATTTAACCCTTGATAATATGTAAATAATACTAACAATCTTAGTAATTATTTTTGGTTACTAACAACTTAGTAGATGATGGTTTTTATTATTTTAGAGAGAGGAACCAACTTAATACTTCACATGCAAAAGTGAATTCAAGTGTATAGGAAAAATGAGCGAAAGTTGGCACAAAAGGAGGGAGTAGGCCGGATGGAAGAGGTGGAGTGAGGGAGTGAACTTGCTTAATTTTTGTCCAATCTTTATGACATGCATAATGATGTTATGACAACTTATGGAAGAAAAACAAGAAAAGTGAAATGATTATGATTATAATCATCCACTACACTCCATTTACACGGTCCAATGTCCCATTACGGGTCCATTTTGGTTCTTATATTTGTCGCACAAATACGTGTAAATTTTATTTAAACATCGTTTTATGTTTAAATGTCACCCGATTAATGTCGTCTAAAACACTCCGTAAATATACGTGTACCACTACACATATCATTTACGTACTAATATTAATCACATTAATCAATTAGTACAATTTTAGTGAATTGACAATTAATTAACTAAAATCCGTCTCCCTAAGTTTATTATTCAATTATCGCATAATTAAATAATAACTGCCGTGCCTCGAGTTCGCAACTCGAAATCTCTCTAAAAATAATTGACTAACCTTTTAGTCTATAAATCAAGGGACTAAATAAATTATATCTCATGCAACTAATTAGTTGTCAATTGGGGTTCGTTCCTATAGGTGTGACCGAAAGGGGTCAGTTGATCACCGCCGTCTCACGACAATAACGTCAAACTCTAGTTAGCCAACCGTTATTGATTTATGTTAATCAATTGACGAGGATCAAATAATTAAATATCTGATGATATTCCGTTAATGAGATTTATTATGTAAACGCACTATTGTGGAGGACACTAACTCCAATAGGATTAGGCAGCTCCGTGGTAGCGGGCCGCCTAATCCAACCCTAAACCCTTTCCCGTCCTAATTTTAGGATACCCTGCCCCCTAGTTTTAATCCTGTCCCCAAAAAGGATTAACTTTGCCCTCTAGGGTGTCTTTTGGGCTTGCGGCCGTTCGAATGACAAATAAGTGAAAGGGTTTAAGGTTGGATTAGGCGGCTCCGCTGTAGCAGGCCGCCTAATCTAACCCTAAATCCTTTCCCGTCCTAATTTTAGGATACCCGGCCCCCTTTAATCCCGTCCCCAAAAAGGGTTCACTCTGCCCCTCTAAGGTGTCTTTTAGTTTTGCGGCCGTTCAAATGATAATAAAGGAAAGAGTTTAGGGTTGGATTAGGAGGCTCCGCGATAGCGGGCTGCCTAATCTAACCTTAAACCCTTTCCCGTTTTAATTTTAGGATACCCGACCCTGTTTAATCCCGTTCCCAAAAAGGGTTCACTCTGCCCCTCTAGGATGTCTTTTGGTCTTGCGACTGTTCGAATGACAAATAAGGAAAATGTTTTAGGGTTAGATTAGGCGGCTTCGTGGTAACGGGCCGCCTAATCCAACCCTTAACCCTTTCTCGTCCTAATTTTAGGATACCCGGCACCCTAGTTTTAATCCCGTCCCCAAAAATGATTAACTCTGCCTTCTAGGGTGTCTTTTGGTCTTGCGGTCGTTCGAATGACAAATAAGGGAAAGGGTTTAGGGTTGGTGATGAGGTTATTTTCAGTCGTTGGCATATCAAAATAAATCGTAAATTACTACTAACTGGTAGCTAGTCGCAAGAAAGGGTCGAATCCACAGGGAGACAAGTTAATTAATCTAGTTTGTTTATATTTAAGTTCATCTTAAAGGTAACAATTTTATGAGGTTTTGTTTGTTTGATTTCTGAACTAATTGCAATAAAGTAAAAGACAATATCAATAATATTAAAGAGTCTAGGGATCAAGTTCACTAAGTAGTTATACGGGGTGTGATTTAATTCATTGATAGAGCTAATTATGTTGTTTAAGGTTATATGATCGATCGATTCAATATTCCATTTAGATCTAATTTAACATGCAATCGCTATCATTAAATTATCTCTATTCAGTTATCATAGCCCATATTGATTCTAACCCGGTCGGTAAAAGTCTCAAATCGCTATACTAGTCAATTAACCCTGGCCAGTAATTAATTTACTAGATGAAGAACAATAACATGAATGAACAACGAATAAGCAATATTAATTATCAACTCATTAATTAATCCCCCTTCATAACAACCTAGATCCCCATTCACCCTAGATTAATAAATTAGCTACGCATACTAATGGCGATAACAATAATAATAATTATAGAAGACATAATTGAAAGCATGTAAAGATGTATAACAAGCAATTGAATGAAACAGAACTTGAATTGATTATAACTAAAGAAACATTAGAGAGTACCGTAATTAAAGAGTGTTTAGATCCGGAAACAATAATAATAAAACTAAACTAAGTTTTTAAGAGAGTTCTAGGATAAAATAAGACGTCCCCCAAGTAACTTAGGGTACGAATTGGGTATTTATAGTAAAACATAACCGACTTAAGAAAATTGCGGAAAACTGCCAAAATAGTGAGTACTCGATCGAGCATGGTTGTACTCGATCGAGTACACTCATAGTTGATCGAGCTCGCTTATGCTCGATCGAGGATCTTTCCCGTTTGAGCTCTTTTTTTCGTGTTGTCTTCTTTACTTCTCTTCCTTTACTCTTCTAGATTCCCGTGCCATGCTCCGTGTATTCCTTCATGCCCACTTTGTGGTGCCCATTTCATTCCTTTGCTCCTCAAATGCATCATTCCTACATTAAACACCAAATAGCGGAAGTATCGACATTCTAACATAAAAGGCATGTAAATAAAATAATTTAGCACGAAAACCGTATCAAAAGTAATTAAGGAGAGGCATAAATATGCATATAATTATGACTCATCAAACTCCCCCCAACCATATATTTGCTTGTCTTCAAGCAAAGCAACACACATTACATAAGGCAATCATATAAATGACAAACAAATAACTCGGAGCTAATGTTTAATGCATACAAATCCCAAGCCATCCATACCTGTAACTAAACAATGACCAAAGTGTACCAATAAAAAAAATTCAAAGGTACGGGAAATAGAAAACATAGCTCAAGTCTCATGTCACCATACTATAGACAAATGCCAAATTCCTTTCGATCCTGCAAGACAAATTAGTCGGATTCTCGCGGATTCACTCATGCACTCATAAGTATGTAAGGGTGAGTTATATGTGAAGATAGAAAGAAGTAGAAACACTCACTCAACTTATGAAATATGCATGCAATCTAATATGGTAGAAACACTTACTCAACTTATGAAATATGCATGCAATCTAATATGATAGAGATTTTCCCAACTAGTATGCATCTAATATGTAGACAAAAGTACATGTATCAAGGGCAATAAGGGTGGCAAATGGGTTAAAGGGATAGAAATGATTTGTGTCAAAGCACGTTATAGAAATGTGGAGCTAAGACGGTAGTCGCAGCGCTAAACCAAAAACAAAAACCAAATCTATGATAACAAATGAACCCAACTTAGAGAAATAATCTTAACTTTACAACATATGAGAGGGAATGAAGTACTCTCCTAATATAAATTAGACTCTAATGACCATCCTTTTGATCCTTGACAAAACCAAATGAAGCAATCAATTTCTTTTCCTTTTTTTTTTCAATTCTCTCTTTCTTTTCTTTTTCGATTTTTTTCGATTTTTTTTCTTTTATTTTGCTTCATAATTTCTCTTTTTCCAACACAAGGATACAACAAAATTGCTAATAAGTACTTTGCCATACCCACATGACAATAACAAGTCCTAACCCAACTATAATAGCAAAAAAGACATGATAAACAAGCAACGGTGACTGTCCCGATAAGGTAGGCAAATTCTTGGATTGTAGCTTCATAGGATGTAACTTAAAGTTAGGTATAAGGGTTCAAATGGGCTAAACAAAAGGTAATGTAGGACTTATTTGAACGGTAAGAACTGTCTATCCATATGTACTTAGTCAAATGAAAGCAATAAAAGTATCAAGAAATCAATGTCACACTTATGAAGTTTGATATTACACATTCCACAAGGAGAAACCACACCCAAGCCTAATTGACAATGAGACCAGTTTTTTGATGTTCCTGACCTAGGAAGCTCTATAGACCTCAGAATTTAAGTAGTTTACTAACATAAACTTGTCAAATCTAATTAGCATAAGGCATATCAATACGGTCAAGACTTGAATTATGAGCTTTGTTTTCATAAATAACGGGCCAGAACAATGTACATGGATAACTGAATTGAGATTCAAATGCAAAAACAATGCAATTTAACATCATTGTTATTCAATTCAGCAAGACTCGACCTAAAACAAAGGAAAAACATGTTTATGGATTTTGAAATTTTTTAACTTTTATGGCTTTTTGATTTAAATGCACACAACATAAATAAATCACATAACATAATTAAAGACTCCTCCCCCAAACCTAAATGTCATAGTGTCCTCATTGTGACGCCTACAACATAGCAATCACACAAAAAATTCCAGCAACCTAAAGGACATATCTAACAAAAAGAATGCAAAAGAATTAGAGATAATACAATAAAAGTAGATACAAGGGAAGAGAATATCGGGTAAGAGAGTAGAAGTTCCCCCAAACCAGCTGCAAAAATAGGGGAGAAAGACCAACCGCACAATTCCAACCAAGTCAGCTACGTTTTAGACCCAAAAACAAAGGTACTCGATCGAGCCCATCACCACTCAATCGAGTACGCATCCTGGCGAGACAATTTCTACATTTAAAAATAAATGCCATGCAAGAAACAATCAATACAACTTAAAGCACATAATAGTAAATCAAAAAGTAGCACATGTGCTACACACAGACATAAGTAATACTAATGAATAGTCCAAGCAAAGAAAATAAGCAATGAATAATGTTCTGGCTCATCAAACTCAAAGTCTAATAGGAAATATGAGCAAGTATGCTCATTGCTCTTCAAATCATAGTCATTAGGAAGGAGATGGGGCTCTTCATCTGTCACAGGAGCTTCCTCTAAAACTTTGATGGGCTCCTCTTTGAAAATCTCGGCCTCCAAGGCATCCAATTCAACTTCTATATCAACATTTCCATCAAAGCTATAAACTGGTTCAGGACGAGGCTCATCTCTATAAATCAACTTCTCTATCTCATCCACTTCCTTGCTCCATAGTCCTAATGCAGCAGCAGGGGCGTCAGACGGATTCCTGTCGAAACATAAAGCAAAGGAATCATGAATAGGAGGATCAATAATATTAAGCATATAACATGGAGTCACCGAGTGAGGACGCTTTAAAGCGTTATCAAGAACAAATTTAATAGTGTCATCCTCAACTATTAGTGTCAAACTATCATCCTTAACGTCTATGAGTGCTCCAGCAGTGTGAAGGAACGGTCTACCTAAAATTATAGAGACTTGAGAGTCCTCAGCCATATCCATAACGATAAATTCAACTGGAATGAAATACTTTCATACTCTAACTGGCACATCCTATAAGACACCCATAGGGTTCTTTAAAGATCTATCAGCCATTTGCAAGGTCATATTAGTGACACGTAGTTGACCCATATTTAACTTTTTGCATATTGAATACGGCATAACACTAACAGTAGCCCCTAAATCGCAAAGGGCTTTATCAATAGCTATACTACCAATTTGACAAGGAATAGAAAAACTCCCTGGATCCTTTAGCTTTGGTGGTGAGTTAGCTTGTAATGCGGACGCGCACTCTTGAGTGAATGCTATCGTCTCAACTTCATCAAATGACCGCTTCTTGGACAAGATTTCTTTTAAGAACTTAGCATACGCCAGCACTTGAGTGACCAATTCAGTAAATGGCACACTCACTTGGAGATTCTTCACTACCTCCACGAACCTCCCGAACTGTTGTTCAAGCTTATACTTTTGCAATCTTTGTGGAAAAGGTAGTTGAATTTTAATTAGCTCGGCTTCTTTAACTTTGGTAGTCGGTTTGGAAGCTCCGTCGTCAGTTATAGGGTGTACTCGATCGAGTCCAGTGGTCACTCGATCGAGGATCCTATTTTCTTCCAATGCCGTAGCTAAAACTCGCGAAAAATCATGCTCTAGGAGGGTGCCTCAATCGAGCCCATATAGTACTCGATCGAGCACATGTGGTACTTGATCGAGCCCGCGCTTAGTCGATCGAGGAACCAAACTGTTCATCCTTTTTTCGCTTTTCTTATTATCCCGTGTTTGATCTTTGCTTAATTCTTTCTCGTCATCACTTAGCTCCAAATTACCCGATCCCTTAGGATGCATATAAGGGACCTCATCTTCATCAATGGGCACGTCCAGACTTTAATAAGTGGTACCGCTCTTTAAAGAAATAGCATTAACTTGCTCATGTACTTGTTTACCTTGAGGAGGAAGATTGCCGGACTGTTTTGAAGGATTTTGAGCCGCTATTTGAGCAATTTGAGTATCCAACCTCTTGTTGTGAGCTATTAGTTCGTAAATCTGAGTCGTTTGCTTTTGTTGAATCGTAAAACTTTGTTGCAATAGAGCTTTTATCTCAGCCATCTCATTACTTGAAGCTTGAGGAGGAGGTTGCATCTGTTGAAAACCTCCTTGATTTTGCCGAACAAAGTTCCCTTGAGGTTGATTACCACGATTTGGAGGAATAATATAAGCATTCTGCGGAGGGGCTGGACCAAATACATTCTGACTCCTTTCAGGGAAGAAGTTAGAATAGGGAGTACCTTGCTTGAAAGACTGGAAAGCATGAACTTGTTCGATGGTACTCATACACTTGGCCGCAGTGTGGCCATCTACCCCACACCTCTCACAGGACACCTCTTGTTGAACCATATGAACCGTTTCTTGCTTATTACCCAAAGACTGAGATGTCTGTAATTCAGCCATTAAGGTTTCCAGCTGTGCCGCAATGACATTATCTGAACCACTTCCTCTCTTACTACCTCTGGGGTTACCATACTCAGCAGTGTGAGTAGCTATCTGATCAATAAAATTCCAAGCATTACCGTCATTAGTATTCTCCTGGAATCTCCCATTGGCAGAGGAATCAAGCAAAGCTCTGTGATCATCATACAACCCGTTGTAAAACTGGTTGCAAAGGAACCAAATCTGGAAGCCATGATGAGGGACGGATCAAAATAGCCTTTTGAAACGAACTCAAGTCTCATTAAAGTCTTCGGTAGGACCTTGTTTAAAACTTATGATCTGGCTTCTAAGAGCATTAGTTTTCTGTGGTGGAAAATACCTCTTGTCGAATGCAAGAGCTAGTGAAGTCTAGTTAGTGATTGCGCCGGTCTCAATATCCAAGTCACGTAGCCATTCTGCTGTATCATCTCTTAGAGAGAAAGGAAAAAAAGTCTGTTTGACTTGATCTTGAGTCACCCCAACTGTCAAAGGAATAGAACAACAATATGTGACAAATTTCTCCATGTGCTTGGCGGGGTCCTCTCCAGCTTTTCCTCCAAATAGATTTCTCTCTACCAGGCTTATATAAGAAGGTTTGATCTCAAAGGCCTCTTTATCAGTGGTAGGGAGCTTAAAACCTTTAGGAATAGAATCAACGGTGGGTTCGGAATGACTTGCCAAGGTCAGCATCTTCAATGTTGTAGGAGTAACGGGTGCAGAAATAAGTGTGTCCACTTCAAAGGGCGAATGTTCTGCGAAAGCAAACCGCTCGTAGTAAAGTGTACTCAAGTCTTCCACCTAACTTACTTCTCTTTGAAATTTTCGTCTATAGCGAAAAGTATTCTCTGGCTTGGGATCAAAAGGTACAATCTCCGACCTGTGAGACCTGAGTATACACGAAAACAACAAGAAAATATCAAACTGTCTCGAGGAAACGATGCTCCCTGAGACAAAAAGACAAAAATAAACAAAAACAAACAGAAAAATTGTTGCCTCCCCGGCAACGGCGCCAAATTTGATAAGGTTATTTTAAGTCGTTGGCCTATCAAAATAAATCCTAAATTACAACTAACTGGTAGCTAGTGGCAAGAAAGGGTCAAATCCACAGGGAGGCGAGTTAATTAATCTAGTTTGTTTATATTTAAGTTCGTCTTAAAGGTAAAAATTTTATGGGGTTTTGTTTGTTTGATTTCTAAACTAATTGCAATAAAGTAAAAGACAATTTCAATAATATTAAAGAGTCTAGGGATCAAGTTCACTACGTAGTTATACGGGGTGTGATTTAATTCATTGATAGAGCTAACTATGTTGTTTAAGGTTATATGATCGATCGATTTAATATTCCTTTAGATCTAATTTAACCTGTAATCGTTATCATTAAATTATCTCTATTCAATTATATATCATAGCCTATATTGATTCTAACCCGGTCGGTGAAATTCTCAAATCGCTGTACTAGTCAATTAACCCTGGCCAGTAATTAATTTACTAGATGAAGAACAATAACATGAATGAACAACGAATAGGCAATATTAACTATCAACTCATTAATTAATCCCCCTTCTAACAACCTAGATCCCTATTCACCCTAGATGAATTAATTAGCTACGCATACTAATGGTGATAATAACAATAATAATTATAGAAGACATAATTGAAACAATGTAAAGATGTATAACAAGCAATTGAATGAAACAGAACTTGAGTTGATTATAACTAAAAAAAGATTAGAGAGTACCGTAATTAAAGAGTGTTTAGATCCGGAAACAATAATAATAAAACTAAACTAAGTTTTTAAGAGAGTTCTAGGATAAAATAAGACGTCCCCCAAGTAACTTAGGGCACGAATTGGGTATTTATAGTAAAACATAACCGACTTAAGAAAATTGCGGAAAACTGCCAAAATAGTGAGTACTCGATCGAGCATGGTTGTACTCGATCGAGTACACTCATAGTTGATCGAGCTCGCTTATGCTCGATCGAGGATCTTTCCCGTTTGAGCTCTTTTTTTCATTTTGTCTTCTTTACTTCTCTTCCTTTACTCTTCTAGATTCTCGTGCCATGCTCCGTGTATTCCTTCATGCCCACTCTGCGGTGCCCATTTCATTCCTTTGCTCCTCAAATGCAGCATTCCTACATTAAACACCAAATAGCGGAAGTATCGACATTCTAACATAAAAGGCATGTAAATAATATAATTTAGCATGAAAACCGTATCAAAAGTCATTAAGGGGAGGCATAAATATGCATATAATTATGACTCATGAAACTCCCCCAAACCATCTATTTTCTTGTCCTCAAGCAAAGCATCACACATTACATAAGGCAATCATACAAATGGCAAACAAATGACTCAGAGCTAATGTTTAATGCATACAAATCCCAAGTCATCCATATCTATAACAAAGCAATGACCAAAGTGTACCAATAAAACAAATTCAAAGGTACAGGAAATAGAAAACGTAGCTCAAGTCTTATGTCACCATACTATAGAGAAATGCCAAATACCTTTCGATCATGCAAGACAAATTATTCGGATTCTCGCGGATTCACTCATGCACTCATAAGTATGTAAGGGTGAGTTATATGTGAAGATAGAAATAAGTAAAAACACTCACTCAACTTATGAAACATGCATGCAAGTATACTACAAAGAATGGCATAGATGGGTAAGAAATACCATTCCGGCACAATATGAGGCGGGGTGGGCATCGGATTAGCAGGTATATAATTATCGGGATGCCCCAAAACATTAGGAGCATAAAAAATTAAAAAGGAAAAAAACATAGCAAAAGCTACCCAACCTACTAGATCCTTTACATAAAAATAAGGGTAAAAAGAAATTTTATTCAATAGAAAGCCTAATATACTAATATAATAGGCTAAGCCATTCATGGACCCAATCTATCTATGATCGATCCAACCATCAGTCATCCCAAGGACTACCCTGTCCACCCGAACCGAGGGTAGTACTGTCCGTGCACATTCTGATTTAACAGTACACTTTCCTTGATCTTGACATAGACTTTACATGGAATAGATAGGTTTACACCCGCCCTATAAAAGAGAAGGAACCCAAGCCAAGGATGAATGAATCTAACGAAGCCGCAACCAACCCAAGCACAGGCGAGGAGTACAGTATCGGAATACAGGATCAAAGTAATGTTAGCGAAGCTACCTACTCTAGTTATAGTTATAGTAGTTACGAGACGGGAGAAGAATGAAATGACTCGACCGAGGACAAAGAGAAGTAATCAATGAGCAGAATAGCTCAATTTATAATGCCCAGGCTAGACCAGAGCTAGAGGAAAAAGCAGCTTTCCACAATAACAATAAAGAAAGGCATTCGTCGAGGAAGACCCAGGTGATGAGGTAGTGACAGAGTTGGCTGATCCAGTCGAAGACGACTAAGGAGAAGAAACAGATGTTGACGTTCCAGTCGAACCAGTCAAAAAAGCATTTGTTGATGATAGTGGAAAGGAAGGTCCCTTGATATATACACCGGGAATATTTATAGGTAAGCGGTAGCATTCCCCTAATATAGGTCTAGTCCATAGTAATAGGCGCAATCCGTACGATTATCTTTTTACAATTCTCTTTCCTTTCAATATCTCTCTTATCTTATCCAAAAGCCTTCAACACTATATTACTTGTTGTATAATAGGATCTTTCCGAAGGTGGAGTTAAGAAAGAAAGCATAGGTGGTTCGGGCCCTTTACTGAGAGAAGTGGTGATCTCGTCTTGCTTGCTGAAGCTTCTAGACCACAAAGTCTTTCCTCAACGGCACGCATGTACAAGGTCTATGGTCCAACGGTAACCAACCTACCAAAGGAAGAGGGACTGCCTTTAGTTATCCCCTTAAAAAAGAACATAACCTCGGTCTATGTAAACAAAGTTTTGTCTTTTTCATAACTTACCGCTTATGATAAATTTAATTGATTAAATTTCGTGCAAAAACAGAGGAGCGGAATACTGACTGATGGCATGATATTTCGTAGGTAGACGCAGGATTCCACCATTTTGAGGCATTCTTTGCTTAGCCACCTCGACAAATCCATCCCAGCTCTAGATAGGTGGTCCCTCTCGATCATCAGCATCAGCTTCTGTTTCATCATGAACCTCTTGCTCAACCTCTCTTTCTGTCTTGTCTGGTAATGTGATATAGATTTCCCCAACTAGTATACATCCAGTATGTAGACAAAAGTACATGCATAAAGGGCAATAACGGTGGCAAATGGGTTAAAGGGATAGAAATGGTTTGTGTCAAAGCACGTTATGGAAATGTGGAGCTAAGACGGTAGTCGCAGCGCTAAACCAAAAACAAAACCAAATCTATGATAACAAATGAACCCAACTTAAAGAAATAATCTTAACTTTACAACACATGAGAGCGAATGAAGTACTCTCCTAATATGCATTAGACTCTAATGACCATCCTTTTGATCCTTGACAAAACCAAATAAAGCAATCAATTTTTTTTCCTTTTTTTCCTTTTTTTCAATTTTCTTTTTCTTTTCTTTTTCGATTTTTTTCTTTTCTTTTTCTTTTCTTTTGCTTCATATTTTCTATTTTTCCAACACAAGGATACAACACAATTTCTAATAAGTACTTTGCCATACCCACATGACAATAACAAGTCCCAACCCAACCATAATAGCAAAATAGACATGATAAACAAGCAACTGCGACTGTCCCGATAAGGTAGGCAAATTCTTGTATTGTAGCTTCAAAGGATGTAATTTAAAGTTGGCTACAAGGGTTCAAACGGGCTAAACAAAAGGTAATGTAAGGCTTATTTGAACGGTAAGTGATAGGCTATGTCGGACACCTAACAAAGATAATTTCCCTAGACACAAATTAATGTAGTAATAGGGGTCGAACACAAGGAGACGGGAATTGCGCTATGAAATGCTATGGATAGATTTCTATCAAGGTCGATTACGATTGGTTTGGTTTGTTGGTTGGTTGGTTTGTTAACTAGCAAATGAAACGATGTAAACTATATGATTAAAGACGTCTAGGGGAGTCGGGCCACACATGTAATTGTAAATATATATTCATGCTAAACTCGAAAATAATAACATTGTCAATTGTTTAGGCTTAAAGACACCCACCTCACGATATTAGTGTCAGTCATAGACCGGGTCCTAGAGAAACTTTCGTTTATGACTAGGTCGTCCTACTACACATGCTTAGTCTAATCTGATTCCGTGCCTCTCGACTTATAGAAGGAATTAACAAACTTAATCAATGAATAAGGCCTATAAACAAAGATTAATCGTGACGATACAAACATGTGATAGAAACAATTAGACAATATTTTATCAACCTAATTTATCATTTTACATATATTAGTTTTTGCATGGCTTCCCTAGTCCCTAGACTAAGGAAATTTAGCTACTCATGTTTGAATGTAAACTACAAACTATGATGTATGAAATGCTAGACATGATTATAGAAATAATGTAAACTAAATGGTGATTCATAAAATATAATAACAAACTATGTGATATGATTAAAGTGCTAATGATAAAACTATGTGATAACTAAAATAGAAATGTAAACTAAATAAACTAGAACTATAATTATCGAAATATAAATGGAACTTGAACTAGGAACTTGAAAGGTAGAATAAAATGAGAACCAAAAGCTTGAATAAATAGAACCAAATGTTTGACAAATATCAAATGCTTAACAATATTAAAAGTAGAATGAAAACTATGAGAGAATTGTTTGCTTAAGGCTATTAAAGAGTAAAATGGTGTATGAAAGACGTATGAAATATGTCCTACAATGACGGATTAAGACCTCTATTTATAAAAAAAATAGTTCATAACGTAAAAGTCCAAGAGGGGCTCAACCCCGATCGGGGTTGCCAGCCCCGATCGGGGCCGTAGGTATCCGGGCATATTTCTCCATTTCTTGATTAAATGCTCCAAGGAATCTTAAGTATGCGATTAATGCCACCTTTAAGCCTCTGGTTAAAGCTTCATAATTCTACCTAAGAGCATCCAAAGGAGTATCCTAAGCTTGGTATTCTCTTCATAAATTTGGACTTCTTTTGGGCTCTTTTGTAAAATCATTTTGCATTAACAATCCATATCTCATGCACTCTTGCTTGGGTTTGGAAACACACTCTTCCATGGTTGTTTTGGTCCTTGTCATTCCCAAAATTTCCTACCATGGTCCATCTTGCTTCCACTTAGCTTAGTGAACTCGGTGCTTGCTAAAATGACGGGAAAAAGCATCCAAGTACTTCATTCCTACAAAATGCGATAAAATACAAGCAACACACCTAGAACACAATATTAGCTCACAAATATACTAATTAAAGTATGATATGCAATCAAAACCGAGCTAAAATGAGGGGTAAAATACTATATAAAATGGACACATCAAACTCGCCCAAGCTAAACTATTGCTTGTCCCTAAGCAAGAAACCATCTCCCATCAATTGCAATATCCTAAAACAAGCTAAGCATAAGGAATAATGTAAAAACATGGATGAGATTAACACGACGGCGTAGCATGAAAGATTTTGAACGAACCTTTAAGCTCTTGCGTGATCTTTTTTACTAATGGACTCTCACGATGCACTCAAACGCATTTGTATGTGAAAGGATATTTTGTGTGAAAACACTCACTTATCCTCGACTCATGAGAATGTGCCTGCAATCTAATATGGTAATCATTTCAAAACTACAAGCTAAAAGTATTCATATGCAAGCATGAAAAAGAAGCCATATGGGTAAGAAGAAGGCAAATAAGCAATGGGTAAGAAAGGGGGAACAAATGATTTATGGTATGTGGAGCTAAGTCAAGCTAGTAACAACCATTTGCAAGGATGCTCAATTCCCAAAACTATTCCCAAAAATTCCGATACAAATCATAAGAATGCTCTCCAAAATATATAAATAAGACATGAGAGCTTTCTTACACCAACCTCTTCTTCTTCTTTTTCAACTCAAATCATACTTCTTTTTTTATTCATTTCATGGTTTTTTCTTTTTTTTTTCATCTTTTCTTTTCTTTCTTTTCATCATTTTTCATTTTTTCATTTTTTTCTTCTTCTTTCATTTTTTTTTCTTTTCTCATTTCTTCTTCAAGAGCATTAAGACCAAGCTCACAATGATATTTCAAGATAAAAGAAATCCCAAATGAGCACCCAAACACAACTAATCAAAGCTACTAGATCAACAAGGTAGGTAATTTTTATATGTAGCTAGTGATCAATTTTGTGAAGGGGTTTAAAAAGGCAAATTGAATCATGTGAATGGCTCAAAATGCTAACAACATATGAATGCATGCTTATAAAGAGATAAAATGAAGACCATACTTGTACGTTTTGATGAAACACACACCATAAGGAGACCTACACTCACCTAAGAGAGACCGGATATGGATGCATCTGTCCAAAGAGGTTTTACCGTACCTTACCAATTTTATAGCTTGCCAATAGTCAAGATCAAGCCTATTCGGTTCATTTTCCATATCCCACCTACTATGTCAAGACATCCCCATGTAGCAAGTATCCCATCATATAAGAATAAATCATTGGCTATAAGCTGTCATTAAGATAAGCAAGAGGGAAAGTAGGCTAAAAGCAAGCAAAAACACACAATTTCTCTCAAAATTTTCAAATTTTTCTACATGCAAACTTCACTACAATGCAAATACAAATCCCCCCCCCCCCCCTAAGCTAAACACAACATTGTCTTTAATGTGCCAACAATTAAATATCCCATCTAAACCATAAAAATGGCTCAAAGCACATTAACAAGAAGGACAAGGGGTCATATTTAATGGGTTGCGAGAAAATAAACTAAAGTGCAAAGCAAAGAAAACTTACTAGACTAGCTAGCCTCCCCCAAGCTAGTATGTATATGGGAGACTCTTTCTTTCATCAATCATTCAAGAAAAGGGCCAAAAGTTGAACCCCTTCCTTCTTTTCTTCTTACCACTACCACTTCCGGATGCTTCTCCTTGATGACCACTTCCACTAGAATCATCCCCTTGGAGAGGAGTGACATATTCACCAATGTTTTGGCCACTACCAAGTCCATCTCCATAACTACTATAACCACCATAGCCACCATAACCTCCATATCCTACATTAAATGCCTCAACTCCATAATCCGAACCACAAAAATCCGGACTGGGAGCATATGTAGTATAAGTACCTGCATCATGGTTAGAAGGGGGAGGAGGAGGAGGAAATCCACCCGGGGGATAAGTATAAAATGAAGGGTGTGGCCCCTCGGGTCGAATTACTCCTTGCCTAGCAAAATGATCATATATGGGATGCAATGCAAGTCTTTGGTCATCACGAATGGTATTAATATTTAAGCTTAAGTCTCGCATCATATCCATCATTTCTAGACTAGAGGTGGAATGGCGTGCTTGAGAGGGTTGACCTCTCTCACGCTGCTCAATGGTAGTAGGTGCCTCACCTCGTAGAGGGAAGTGATAAGTAGTGGGGGTAAAGGCGGCACTCCCATGATAGGGTTTGGTATGGACTAGGGCCTTGATATCTTTTTTTCTCTTCCGGTAGACTAAGTGAATCTTGTCTACCAATTTTCCAAACCATGTTAGGGTGAGAATCCCTAAACCAATTGCAAGATAGGAAGTATTCATAGTCAAGTCCAACCCCTTTTTCCCTAGTGACAAGTAATTGTCTCCAAGTTGGTGGTCTCTTGGTTAAAGCGGCATAAGTGGTGAGCAATTTTAGTAACCAATCCTCCTAAGACAATTGAACTATTTTTCGGGTTACATTGCTTTGTCAAATGCACCGCAAAGTGGTAAGGGATGTTTATCCCCCATTTATCATCACCATTGACATTAAGAAAGGCACCCAAAATCTCAACCTCTATTTTCCTCACCGAATGAGGCTCATTTCTCCCAAAGAAAGTCCACCCCATAAACCTTTGCCAAACACGAATGTCGGGGTAGTGAATGTATTGAAGAGGGACATGGTCCAAATCTTTAAAAGGGAGGTGAGAAATGGAACTCCATATAATAACCGGGTTGTAAGACTCAGGTGATTCAACGGGCAAGTTTTGATGAGGCAATTAGAAAACGTTAGCAAATTCCTCTAGGTCCAATATATGATCATTATTAAACAACCGAAAAGTTACAAAATGTATAAAACCTTCCCTTTTCGACCTATAAAATTCAAAAGAGCTTAAGAACTCAAGTGTGAGTTTGGGAAAGGTCTTATAGTCCATGGTGTAACAATGTTTCATACCAAGGTTCTTAAACAATGCCTTAACATTCTTTTCTATACCAATATTGTTTAAAGAAGCTTGGTTAATGAACTTAGTCGGTTTCATACCTTTGTTGCGTAAGATGCCCCAATTGTCCCATTGTTTTTTACAATTAAAGATCACTCCGAGAAATTGCGGATCGTGCCATTCCGGTACCTCTTCCATTTGAACATCCTCCGCAGCCCGGGAGGATTCCGCATCACCTCTTCTCCTCTTTGAAGCGCCTTGGGTATGAGCTCTTCTTGGTGCCATTGTTCTGAAATTTTAAGACAAAATTCATCTTAAGGCAAACCAAAATCCATCCAAATAGACATAATAGAACAAATTAGTAAACTAATTCATCCTAAAAGCATTAATATAACATAATCTAACCAATTTCTAGCAAAAATAAGCACAAAATCAATTTCCTCCAATTTGAGTTAGGGTTTGATAAACTTGATTAAATTGGTTATAATGGATGAAATCAAAGAGAAAAGAGAGGAATGCTTACTTGATGATGATTAATGATGAATGATTCTTGCAAAATGATGAAGAAAGTAGTGTTTTATTGTGATTTAAGGTGAAGAAAGCGATGAAAAATGATGGAGGAAGGAGATAGTAGTGTATCGTCGGGTAATGTTGATGATAGAATGAAATGTGCTTTACCCGTATAACAAATAGCTGCCAACAAAATACAAAAACATGACCCCGATCGGGGTTGACCAGTTCTTCGGGTTTTTTGACTTTTCCTCCGTTTTTCTTAATTTCCGTCCCGTTCTTAAAAATTACGTCTCCAAACGGGGTTTTTGCATGGGGAAGCGTGAATTTTCTCCTTTAAGCCTCCTTTTCTTCATTTTCACCTATAAATCACAAAACAAAACATCGTCAAGTCTAGTAATTTATTTCTAATTCTACGAAAAACAGTAAATTGTGGAAAATTAAAAACAAAAATAAATAAAAGCAAATAAAAAGCTTGGGTTGTCTCCCAAGAAGCGTTGGTTTAACGTCCCGCACGATGTAAGGAACTAATTTTAATCAAGTTTCATCATTGAGCTCACCACCATCCGAGCTTCCTTTCATAGCTTCTTTTGCATTCCGCATCCATTTGAAATTTTTCCAAGAAAATTCCCCTTTCTTTTTTACACTCTTAGTATTAGTGCCCTTAGCATCGTCACCTACAAAACAATCAACACCAATATCTTCCTCCAACGGATCCATCAGTACGGATCCAAGTGTAGTAGAGGCATTAGAAGAGTCCACAGTGCTAAATAAATAACAAGACTCTTGTAACATTGGGCTTCTAATGGTGTTGTTCTTGCTAAAGGTAACCCGGTCATCACCCACCTCCAAAGTCAACTTCCCCATTTTCACATCGATTAGCGCACCCGCGGTGTGCAAAAATGGCCCACCCAATATAATTGGGGTTTGTGAGTCCTCAGCCATATCAAGTATGAGGAAGTCAACGGGTATGAAAAACTTACCAACTTTGACGGGTACATCTTCTAAGACACCTAAAGGTCGCTTTAAAGAATGGTCCGCCATTTTCAAAGTGATACTTGTGCATTTTAAAGCACCCATGTTAATTTTCTCATAAATGGAATAGGGCATGACACTTACACTAGCACCTAGGTCGTAAAGGGCCTTATCAATGGTATATGTGCCTATAGTGCAAGGAATAGAATAGCTACCCGGGTCCTTAAGTTTCGGGGGAGACTTGTTTTGTAAGAGTGCACTACATTCTTCGGTGAAAGTAATGGTCTCAACCTCATTGAAGGATCACTTCTTTGAGGGGGTTTCCTTCATAAACATTGAGTAGAAAGGGACTTGGGTGATTAATTCTATTAATGGAACAGTGACTTGTAAATTCTTAACAACTTCCAAGAACTTACCAAACTTACCTTCTTCCTTGTGCTTTGTTAGACGGTGGGGAAACGACACTTGAGCAACTTCCTTTGGAGGAGCATCCTCCACATCTTTCTCTTTCTCTTTCTCAACCTTAATAGAAGCATCCACCTTCTTTGAATCTGCATCACCCTCCTGAGCATTAGGAGAGACCTCCTTTTCTTCAACCACCCCGTCACTTTCTTTAGGAATAGGGGGCTCAACATCCTTGGTATCAAGCTTTCTCTTTCTCTTAAGCATCAATAAGCGATGAGAAAATGGCACACGATCCCTAATAGGAGGCTCTTTGCACTAGCCTTCTTTTTGTCATTTCCCCCAAGCTTGGGCTTTTTAATAACCACTTCATCATCCAAAGTCATGGATGGCCCATCATAGCTTATACCACTTCTCAAGGAAATAGCATTAACGGTCTCATGTGGTTGCGTACCTTGGGGCGGTAGTTGGTCAGTCTTCCTTGAAGAGCTAGATGCGGCTAGTTAAGCCATTTGTTGCTCTAACATCTTGATTGCACCATTGTGAGATTTATCACTCTTTTGTAGTTGAGCCAACATTTCCGATTGGGTCTTAGCCATTTGCATTACCAATGCCTCAAGTTTACCTCCTCCTTGGTTGTTTAGTTGGCCATTTTGAGGTGGTGGACCTTGATTTTGTTTGTAATTTTGTTGAGGTGACCTTTGTTGTTGGTTTTGAAAACCCGGTGGATAAACGAACTTTTGTTGTTGAGGGATGAAGT
Organism: Silene latifolia; assembly: GCF_048544455.1. NCBI lineage: Eukaryota > Viridiplantae > Streptophyta > Magnoliopsida > Caryophyllales > Caryophyllaceae > Silene > Silene latifolia. The sequence goes on from NC_133527.1 coordinate 96,689,233, forward strand.
TATTTTGTGGTTGGGGCACAAACTTTTGTTTGGGTGGAGGGTTGAGCACATTGTTGCTTGTGTAAGACAAGTTCGGGTGGAATTTTGAGTTCGGGTTGTATGTGTTTGAAAATGTACCCGGTGGATAAGAACTTTGTCTAAAATCTTGATAAGCACATACATCCTCCATAGTAGCTTGGCATAGAGCGACATAATGACCCGCTGATGTGACTATTATTTGCGCACATTTAGTCCCCTAATTGAGCCTATTTTGCATACTATTATAACATTCCATGGCCATTTCATATACCAACCCGACCCACCACGGTCGTAACACAACCCAATATGATGGGATATGTACCTTTGGGCCCATTACTTGTCCTCACTTAAGCCCAAAAGCACAAAGCCTTGTTACTAAATGGTGGGTGGAATCCCTTATAAACATATCACAACCTCCTCAATTCCCCGATGTGGGACAACCTTACTCTCAATAACTTGGGGTGTTACAATCTCCCCCACTTAAAGAACACAACGTCCTCGTTGTGCCTCCAACTTGACCGCAGCCAACCCAGAATCCCCCCCCCCCCTCCCCGCTAGGTGTGTGACCCGAGTACTCCCGACCACGGGCTCACCACATGGTCGCAGGGTCGCTCTGATACCATTTATAACAACCCGACCCACCACGGTCGTAACACAACCCAATAAGATGGGATATGCACCTTTGGGCCCATTACTTGTCTTCACTTAACCCCAAAAGCATAAGGCCTTGTTACTAAGTGGTGGGTGGAATCCCTTATAAACATATCACAACCTCCTCAATTCCCCGATGTGGGACAACTTTACTCTCAATAACTTGGGGTGTTACATTTTATCCTACAAACCTTCCTATTTGCTTTTCTAGTGCATTTCATATGTTTTGTAGAAAAGGAGATAAATGAGGCAGAAATCCCCCTCTTCCATGCATATTTGGAATATTTTTGACGATATTGGATGGACAAGTATGAAGAAGAGGTAAGAACGAGAGCCAACAACACAAGAATAAGGGGTATGCAAGAGGAGGAAAAGCAAGGAAGGCATTACAAGAAGAAATTACTCGGAAACAAACCGAGAGTTACTCCTTTGGCTCTAAAAGTATGCTAGATGAAACAGCGTCGAAAAATCAAGTGTTCTAGGCTTTTGAATCACTCCAATAGGAGTCCGGATGAGAAAATGACGTCCGTTTTACAATCCGAGCTCAAACAAAGAAGTTGTCCGCCAATCCGCTCGTCCCAAGACCCAATCCGCTCGTCTGCTACAGGACGAGCGTCCCCCCTTCAAGACGCTCGGATTGTTTGGCAGATAAGAATGAAGAAATACACTGCCTTAAGATCCGAGCGTCCCGTGCTTGATCCGCTCGTCTCCCCCCGCTACAGGACGAGCGTCCCGACCCCTTGGCCGCTCAGATTCCTCGCCAGTGCCAACCGTCCCTACTGCCTAGACGCTCGGGATGCGCATATTTTTGAAAGACTAAGTAAAAGGAGACCCGCATCTTTTCTTGAGAGGAGCGATTCCTCAAGAACTTAATCGTCATTTAAGCCCTTAGTAACCCTAATTTGTGCACCTAATCCCTACTATAAATACCCCATTTGTAATAATCAAAGGGACCAAGCTCTCTTAACCATGTTCCCACATTATAAATTCCCCTTAGGTTAGATTAGGAGTAGATTAGAATACATTACTCTTTAATCTTTCCACAAATCACACATTAATCTCTCCTTAATTATTGTTCAAGTATATTATTATTGGGTAATTGAAGATTATTGGGTTATTATTGGAGAATTGACAACTCTTCATCAATCAATCAAGTTCTCTTCTTTTATTCTTTGATTTATTATTTGGAATCATCTTAAGTTGGTATAATTCCGTTACCCTTTTACTCTTTATTGTTTATTTCCTCATTCTCTTATCATGTTTATACTTGTTGTAATGATTGACACCATTAATGACATGTTTTCCATGATAATGAGTGAGTAGTTACTAAACTAGGATTAGTGGGTAATTAGGGGAAACCGACATGGGAAATAATCATGCTTAATCTAATATGTTTTCATAATAAATTTGCTTGCTTGTTGTGATGTCAACCTATGCACATGTTATGTTTGATGAAATGCTAAGCCTATGAATCCTTGCATTTACAACCATCTCTTATCTATTCAATTTGACTTGTAAGATATAAACCAACTCGAGTCTAGTTAGACCATGCATAGAAGTGATTATGGGGAAAGTAAGTCGACTTGTAGGTGTTGTACAATCTAATCGATTCGGCTCCGGGACCCAACTCATCCTAAGAACCGTAAGAGATACACCAACTCGGTTCCTTTACGACATTAATTGCTTGCAACTTTGTGAACATGTTTGTATGATCAACACCATGAATCCTCTATGACCCCATGATATCCTAGTACTTTTAATCATTTGTTTACATCCTTCCTTTTATTGCTTGTTTTACTATATTGCTTGCATTAGTCTAGAATACAACTAGAAACCCGAACAAGTTGTGACACTAGCATAAATTGAGATAGATGGACTTAGAACCCAAAGCACACCGTCCCATGGATCGACCTCGACTTAACCACTAACTAGTTGTTCATTGAGTATTATAAATGTCTTTTGATTGGGTGTACAACGACACGCTCACGTCAAAAATGGCGCCGTTGCTGGGGATGGTGCTATATGATTAAGTTCTTACTTGTTTGTCTATTTTGATTTTGCTTTAACCTTGAGCAACTTGTTCCTCAAGGATTGTTCTTACCATTTTTATTGTAGTTTCCATGTTTGTAGTTGTATCTTTATCTTACCTATGACGATGACCCAAAACTTGGTACATGGAGTATGTGGTGGATCTTTTGAGTATGACTATGGGTATGGGGAGTTTGAGGAGCAAGTCAACACAAACCTACCTTACACATCATACAATAAAAATCCTAACTACTACCCCAACTTTTCCCACCAAAATCACCACATCCAATATCAACAACAACCACCCACCCAAATCTCACTTTGCAACCAATTCCAAATGCCACAATATGAGCACTTTCACATCCACCCACAACAAAAAGATGAGCCCAACTTTGACATTCAAGATATGGTTCTCCAAATGATGGGAGACCAACAAAATTTCTTCACACAAATTCTAGAGGAGAGCCAAAATAGGATCAATGTTCTCCATAGCAGTGTTACCCATGTTGAGGAGTTGGCAATTCGAATTGCCCAAATGAAAGCAACCCAAACAAACACTCCCCACCAATCCTTGAGCATTGAACATGAGTGTTAATTTGAGGCAATGACCTTTGATGAAGAAGATGTGAAGTGGGAAGAGCCAATCTCCTTGAACTCTTGTGAGTATGAAAGTGTGGTATTTGATGAGGAAGATATGAGGTTGAGTAAGCCAAGTACTCTTAGCCTTTGTGAGTATGAGGGTGTGTCTTTTGATGTGAATATTGAGATGTTGGAGGAAGAATTATTGAAGAATAATGAAGCCCCTATCTATGATTCGTATGAAGATAGCGATGATAACGTGCCTAAGGAAGGAGCTTATGCGGAATATGTGTCTTGCAAGGACTTATGAAATGAAGAAGAGGAATGGAGTTGTGATATTGCCTCACTTGAGGACCCCATCTTTGAGAAGTTTGAGGTATGCTTCCATGAGGAAGATGAATGTCTCTTTCCTATTGACCATGAAGACCTTTTCGCACCCACCATGGAATCTATGATTGTTGGAGATGATATGGAAGACCTTCTCCAAAAGGTCAAAACGTCATATAGAGGATACTTGGTGGAAAAGCTCAAGAACAAAATTGCAAATGAGCTTACTTGTGGAGATTTGGCACCCACAATCTCAATTCCAAAGCTACCTCATCATCAATGTTATGAGAATTCTCCTTCTACTCTTGAAGGATTGATAAATCCAAATGCTATCACCATATTTGAGGGAGACGGGAGAGAATGGAAGCCTCCCGATGACAAGAATTTTAAGCTTGCTAATTTGGAGAGCCAAAAAGGCTATGATGAAAAGGCCAAGGTGAAGGGGAGAAATTTCAATGAAAATCCCCTTGTGGAGGATTGGCTCTATTGCATTTTGAAGTGGCCATGGTTCTATCTTTTCTTATTTGAGGACTGTGCTCAAGCCTTTGACCGGTTATTGAGAGCATTGAGCAACATAGACAACATCAATAATCATGGCAACAAGGAATGAGTTTGGTGGAGTCCTCCCTCAAACCACCATTTGTAAGATACCATTTCCTTTGACTTTGCATTACATTTACACTTGCATTTAATTATATACATATACATTTAGCTTGCATTTGTATTATATTTCATATTTCATTTACATTAGTTAGTTCATATAGTATAGTTGTATTCTAATATATCTCACATGATGCATGTAGATAGTTGCATATAGACTAGAATTCATGCATAGGCACTAATGACCAATCCTATTCTTTTCTACACTAGAAATAGTGTTTTAATCGGTTTAGGGAGGTTTGATCATAGGTGACCATAGTTTACTAGAAGTCATGCATCATATAATATAGTTTAGATTGCATTTATTTGTTATATATGTCATATAAAATTGCATTTAGTTAGAACATGCATTCATTCATATCATATCATTGCATTTGTACTTCTTTTCCATAAAACTTTAAATATCCAAAAACATGTATTTCTTTTTCATTCCTACTCCTATATGTACATTGAGGACAATGTCCAAAATAAAGTGGGGGATGGGAATTTATATTTCAAAAATACATAAAAATTGAAAAATTCCAAAGAAACTCAAAAATATGTTCTTTAATTTCATAAAATCAAAAACCATAAAAATTTGAAAAATTTAAAAATTTCAAAAACATGTTCATTTCCTTTGTAGTGTAGTCTTGTGTATATATTGTGTTTGTTCATCCTTTTTCACATTTATCGACTATGCCACATCCGAGACATGAGGGTATTGAAGACCGCATGGTATGATCTTTCCAATCTCCTTTTTCCTCTTTATGTTAATGACTAGGTGGCTTTATTTTGATTGATGCGGTATAAAAAATGTGAATTTAGGACTTGCATTTAGTTTATATGACATACTAGTTGGTAGAAGCATATGCATTAGGACGTATATATGTTAGTTGTATCATGGCATATAGTTGCATTTAGGAAAAATTTTGTGAAACCGTCTATTTGGGAAGCTTGACAAGTGTATATAGGCCCTTGTAGATGCTTTTTCTTCTTAAGACTTTGCTTGTTAGAATACTTGTAAAACACCCTAGGATGTGTCATGCTGATATCCTTTGACCCATGGATTAAGACCTAGTCAAAAGTACCTTGTGGTGTGATAACTCATTGGCTACCGTTTATTCCAAGGTGACCCTTGAAAACATGCAACCATCATCCATGTTCTACCACATTTTGTCATCAAAGGGAATGGGCACTAAAATTGTTCAAAAATTTGAGTTCAAGAAATGAAAAGAAAAGAAAAAGTTTGCAATTGCATCAAAGAAAAGAGGAGTAACAAAAATGAAGACTCCTATGCTTCAAAAATAAGCACCCTCGTTACTAATTGGGGTGACTTTGAAAATGTTCAAAAGAAAATGCAAAACTTGAAAGTTGTCAAGTATTGAAATGGCAAGCATCAAAAGAAATGGCAAAAAGAAAATGTTCTCAAATGTCAAATGCCACAAGAAATTGGGGGGAAAAACAACAACAAAAGCAAACTCCCAAATGAAACTTAATTACTATTGATCCCTTTATCCATCGTATCCATTTTTGTGCATGGTAGAGAGGGGACGACCCTTCTTCTTTTCTAGGCAAGAAGGGGAATTCCGCGATCCTCCAGTGTTTCTAACACCATAGGGAGTCTACTCTCGACAAACGCATTTAACGATTGAGGATAAAGGTACCCTAGCTTGACACAACTTGGAGGTGATTTATTGGTATCCTTCTAGGCTTAATAGTTTGAAGAAACCATATCTATAATGAAATGTGTACCCTTGAATTGCTTCTCCTTTAGATAATTTCCGCCACTTAGATCAGGAAAGTGGCTATTCTTTTGTAGATGCATCCATTACTTGTTTTGTGTGCTTTAATGCTTGGATGTGTCGCCATTTTGGCAAGACCCGCCTTGCCTTGCAAGAAGGCATCCTACCTCATGGTTGTCTTGTTGTGAGTTGAAGGGGCGGAGTGAGACCCGCTAATTGTCTCATGTCGGTCATATTACTAGGATAGTATAAATAAAGGTCTATTTTTAGTCACCTCTTTACTCGGGGCGAGTAAAGGTTCGGTTTGGGGATATTTGATATGACTATTATTTGCGCACATTTAGTTCTCTAATTGAGCTATTTTGCATACTATTATAACATTCCATGGCCATTTTATCCCTCAAAACCTTCATATTTGCTTTTCTAGTGCATTTCATATGTTTTGTAGAAAAGGAGATAAATGAGGTGGAAATCCCCCTCTTCCGTGCATATTTGGAAGATTTTTGACGATATTGGATGGACTCGTATAAAGAGGAGGCAAGAACGAGAGCCAACAACACAAGAATAAGGGGTATGCAAGAGGAGGAAAAGCAAGGAAGGCATTACAAGCAGAAATTGCTTGGAACAAAACCGAGAGTTGCTCCTTTGGCTCTAAAAGTATGCTAGATGAAACGGCGTCGAAAAATCAAGTGATCTAGGCTTTTGAATAACTCCAATAGGAGTCCGGATGAGAAAATGACGTCCGTTTTACAATCCGAGCTCAAACAAAGAAGCTGTCCGCCAATCCGCTCGTCCCGAGACCCAATCAGCTCGACTGCTACAGGACGAGCGTCCTTCCTTCAAGACGCTTGGATTGTTTGGCAGATAAGAATGAATAAAAACACTGCCTTAAGATCCGAGCGTCCCGTGCTTGATCCGCTCGTCTCCCTCTACTACAGGACGAGCGTCCCGACCCCTTGGCCGCTCGGATTCCTCTCCAGTGCCAACCGTCCCTACTACCTAGACGCTCGGGATGCGCATATTTTTGAAAGACTAGCTAAAAGGAGACCCGCATCTTTTCTTGAGAGGAGCGATTCCTCAAGGACTTAATCGTCATTTAAGCCCTTAGTAACCCTAATTTGTGCACCTAATCCCTACTATAAATACCCCATTTGTAATAATCAAAGGGACCAAGCTCTCTTAACCAAGTTCCCACATTAGAAATTCCTCTTAGATTAGATTAGGAGTAGATTAGAATAAATTAATCTTTAATCTTTCCACAAATTACACATTAATCTCTCCTTAATTATTGTTTAAGTATATTATTATTGGGTAATTGAAGATTATTGGGTTATTATTTGAGAATTGACAACTCTTCATCAATCAATCAAGTTCTCTTCTTTTATTCTTTGCTTTACTATTTGGAATCATCTTAAGTTGGTATAATTCCTTTACCCTTTTACTCTTTATTGTTTATTTCCTCATTCTCTTATCATGTTTATACTTGTTGTAATGATTGATACCATTAATGAAATGTTTTCCATGATAATGAGTAATTAGTTACTAAACTAGAATTAGTGCGTAATTAGGGGAAACCAACATGGGGAATAATCATGCTTAATCTAATATGTTTTCATAGTAAATTTGCTTGCTTGTTGTGATGTCAACCTATGCACATGTTATGTTTGATGAAATGCTAAGCCTATGAATCCTTGCATTTACAACCATCTCTTATCTATTCAACTTGACTTGTAAGATATAAACCAACTCGAGTCTAGTTAGACCATGCATAGAAGTGATTAGGGGGAAAGTAAGTCTACTTGTAGGTGTTGTACAATCTAATCGATTCGGCTCCGGGACCCAACTCTTCCTATGAACCGTAAGACATACACCAACTCGGTTCCTTTACGACATTAATTGCTTGCAACTTTGTGAACATGTTTGTATGATCAACACCATGAATCCCCTATGACCCCATGATATCCTAGTACTTTTAATCATTTGTTTACATCCTTCCTTTTATTGCTTGCTTTACTTTATTGCTTGCATTAGTCTAGAATACAACTACAAACCCGAACAAATTGTGACACTAGCATATATTGAGATAGATGGACTTAGAACCCAAAGCACACCATCCCATGGATCGACCTCGATTTAAACACTAACTAGTTGTTTGTTGAGTATTATAAATGTCTTTTGATTGGGTGTACAACGACACTGATACGTGCTTTTTATATAGTCTTTTTAGCCTATTTCAGCACGTATTTCTATGCATTTTCATACTGTTTTTATAGTATTTTGCCCCGAATTGGCTACTTTGGTTCGTTTTGTCCATTTTGTAGAAATGAACGTGAAAGTAGTGGAATCGTACTCTTTTTCGTCCTTTTTGCATGCATTTAGAGGAGACGGGATTTTCCAGATTGAGATACTACGTTTGGAAGCGTCATGGCACGGATTACGAGGCATCTGGGCGCGGACTTGAGCTGAAACGAAGACAAAGTACTCGATCGAGCAGTTTTACCACTCGATCGAGTGGTTTTTACGTCCTAGGGTGGTCGATCGAGTGGTTTTCCACTCGATCCTTAGCTTGCAGAAAGACAGGTTACTCGATCGAGTAACTTTCTACTCGATCGAGTAGTTGCTGATGAAGATTTGCTCGATCGAGTGGTTTTAATCCACTCGATCGAGTGGTTTTGCTGTTATGGACTTCTAAACAGCCCGTGTTATGTTTATTTTCGCAAAACTTATTTACTTGGCTATTTAAACCTACGTTAACTAGGTTATTAGGAGGATCTTTCATCTATCTTTCCATTATCAAAGACTTTCTACTGTAAACTTTACTGCGTTAAACATTCTTCTTCACTGTAACTTTGTTCTTGGAATTATTTCACTCGGATTTTGTGTTCTTTACGTCGGATTCGCTTGGATTGTAATTCGTTTCTCTTTCCTTATTAATAATTAATCATTGTTTGCTTTAATTTCTTGTTTACTCTATTTAATTCCTTTGCCCTAATTTCTCTTTTATGCAATTTACTTATTATTTCATTATGTTTACTGCTGGAAAATTATCCGCTGTTAGTTTAATTAGCGACATGAGTAGCTAAACCCCTTTCATGTTGGGATTAGGGGATCTGCGGTAGGAATGTGGTGATGTAGTGAATGAATTAGATGAATTAATTACAAGGCTCTGTCACCATAGCAATTTAATTGTATTTATTCGACTTAGTTGAGTGCACACTTCTGAGTTAACCTTTAATCTGGCTAAAATTAATCCTAGATCGAAAGATTGGACTAAATAGGCCTGCTATGAACAGTAGACTACCCTGACGAGAATGAAAATTAAGTTAGTGGTATTTTAGGATAGAAAGTGGACCGAAAGGACCTTTCAACATCCGTCTTACATTAATTCGTCTGAGTCATTTACCGCTGAGTCACTGGACTACCGTAGTGAACCGAAATCCTGGCATGTCCCTCTCTATCTGATAGTTTTATCTTATTTATCTGCCTTTATTACTCTTGCCCTTTATTTCTCTTCCCTTTAAAACTCGTAGTTTAGATAACAATTCAAACAACCCCCCCCCCCCCATTTGTGACCAAATAGACGGACTACTGCAAATATCTTGCCTCCATGTGGAGATCGACCTGACTTCCCTAGCTATATAGTTAGTTTAGTTAGTTTATTTTTGACAGGTACACGATAGACGTGTCAAATTTTGGCGCCGTTGCCGGGGAGGCAATTGCCCTATTTGTTTTCGTTCCGTTTATTTTATCCGTCTCAGGGAATTTTTATTCCTTGAGGCCGTTCTTATTATATTCTTTCAGTGTTGTTTATGCCTAGGTCAGACAGGTTTGAATTAGTTTCAGCTGATTCAGAGCCAGAGAGACTATTCAGGCATAGACTCCGTCTGCAAAGGAAATCACGAAAGGAAGACTTGAGTACTTTCGAGCCAGAGCTACATCACTCTCTTTTCGAAGACATTCCGATTTCTACAGTAAAGATGCCTAAGCTTTCCAGTCATTCAGTGCCTAAAGCATCCTCTATTCCGAAGGGTTTCAATCTCCAGACTGATGATGGGAATACATTTGACATCCGTCCTTCTTATATCAATCTGGTGGAAAGAAATATTTATAGAGGTGTGGCAGGTGAAGATTCGAGGAAATACATGGAGACCTTTACTGATTACTGTTCTACTATCCCCGCCACTAAGGGGGTAACTCAGGACAAGATTAAGGAAGTTCTATTTCCTTTCTCTTTAGCTGACTCAGCCAGGGAGTGGCTGACTGACTTGGACCGCACAGCTGCTAGGGTTACAGATTGGGAGTCTCTTGCTCTTGCATTTTACAAGAGATATTTCCCGCCACAGCGCACCAATCTGCTGAGGGCCAAGATTACTAGTTTCAGACAGGCTCCCGATGAAAGTTTCTATGAGGCATGGTCGCGATTCAAGAAGTTGGTGAGGTCTATCCCTCACCATGGTTTTGACCCATGGTTTCTAGCTAATCAGTTATACAATGGGCTGTATGACGACCAAAGAGCCATAATTGATGCGACATCTAGTGGGAGATTTCAGGAGAACACCGATGATGATAAGGGGTGGTCTCTTATTGAAGAGATGACTAATCACAGTGCTGAGTATGGTAACCCGAGGGATGGGATTAGAACAGTTCATGCAGTTGATAAGCAGTTTTTGGCTCAGCTGGAGACCATGAATGCTAGATTTGACAAGTTGGAGTTACAAGCTGCTGGGGAGCCTCAGACGGTCCATGTTCTTACTAGAGGAGAGACCGTTTCTTGTGAGAGATGTGGGATTAATGATGGCCACACTGCTGTTGGCTGTCTTGTAGAGAAGGAACAAGTCCTTGCCTTTCAGCAATATAGGCAAGGAGGGGGTTTCTATTACAATAATCAAGGGGCAGTCCATCCCAATTTGAGGTGGACTAGTCAAAATGTGCTTAATCCTACTCCTCCTCCGCACCAGCAGCAGCCTTATGTTCCTCCACATAAGAATCAACAAGGCTTTCAAAAGCCTCCTTCCTTTGCTCCTCCTAACCATGGTGTATCCTCTTTCGGTAGGGTGAGTGAAATTGGTGAGCTAAGTCTATGTTGCAAGCTTTTACAAAGCCGTTTCAGCTGAGCGATCAACAGAAATATGCGTCCATAAAGGCACTTGAAACTCAAGTTGACCAACTAGCCATGAACCAATCTACAAGGAAGCAGGGTCAATTACCGACTCAAAATAAGAAGAATCCACATGAGACGGTAAACATGATAAATCTGAGAAGCGGTCGTTCTTATGAGGGACCTAAATACAACAAAATCGACTCCAAGGAATGTTGAAACCGATGGTGAACAAAGTGTTCGTCAAGAAAGTGAGCTCACGGCAAAGTAAGTGCTCGATCGACTGGTTTCAGGTGGTCGATCGAGCAGATTTGGGCAAGAAAGTGCTCGATCGAGTGGTTTTTCCACTCGATCGAGTGATCAAGGAAATAGTACTGGTCGATCGAGTAGTTTATCTACTCGATCGAGTGAAGAGCAAAATGGAGTTGCTCGATCGAGTGAAAATTTCACTCGATCGAGTGATATTATTGAAGATTCTACTCGATCGAATGGGTATATTGGTCGATCGAGTAGCTTTGATGACGGAAAGCTTATTCGAGAGCCTGCTAGTGCTCGTTTAAGCGATAAATCACCCGAAAGACCTCGTTCGAGAGGTGAGAAGCGTCCAAAGGATACAGAACTTGCTCCGGAAGATACATTGGAAGAGAGAAACAAGGGACTCGAGATACCTATCACGGTTCCCTTCCCGAGGCGTTTGCAGAATACTAAGGCCAATCAACAATTCGGCAAATTTGTCGAACTTCTGAAAAGCTTGGAAGTCACTGTGCCGTTCACTGAGTTGCTGACAAAAGTACCCTCTTATCTCAAGTTTATGAAAGAAATTTTATCGCGTAAGAGGAGTATTAGTGATAGCGAGACCGTAGCTTTGACTGAGGTGGGGTCAGCTCTATTTCAAAATAAGTTACCTCCTAAGCAGTCAGACCCGGGTAGTTTTTCAATTTCGTGTCATATCGGTAACTATTTGATTGATAATGCGCTATGCGATTTAGGCGCTAGCGTAAGTGTCTTACCGCTGTCTCTGGCTAAGAGACTTGGTTTGACAAAGCTGAGTTGCACCAATATGACAGTCCAGATGGCCGACCGTAGTATATCACGGCCACTAGGTATAGTAGAAGACGTACCTGTGAGGATCGGGTGGTTCTTTATTCCCGTTGATTTCGTTGTCTTAGACATCCCCGAAGATGCACACACCCCTATTATTTTAGGGAGACCATTTTTGTCTCGCCGTCTTTGTAATAGACGTCGGGGGGAAGACTTTGACCTTTCAGGTAGGGGATGAGGAGCTGATTTTTCATCAGTCTAAGTCCCGGAGGGCTCCCATGCAAGCTCAGCCTTGCAATGCTCTCTCTTCTGTTGACCCTATTATTGATAATCGAGTTGAAAATATGGAGTATTGTGCTGCAATTGTTACCCCTCCGCCTCATACTGAGAGCAACAAGGAGGAAAGTTCGTCTGTTTTCCTTGCTGCAGGTACAGATGAAAGCAATGAAAGAGCTGTCAAAGGGTGTGGTGCAATCACTGTCAATCAAATTGGAGATAAAGATGCTAAAGATGGTGATATAGGAGCAAGGACGAGGAAAGTTCGTGCTTATGTGGATGTGAACTACTCCCCTCCTACTGTTTCAAATGAATATTCAAGCTCATGGAAGCTGAAGAGGACAATAAACGTTGCTGAGATAACATCCTCCAGTCAGGAGCCCTTCAAGGGGATACTGAATTGCATTGGGAATTGAGCGGGGAAATGCCCCGTGTAACACTTTGTAATAGATAATTTTTGAATTTTCCGTTGAATTTGTTTTATTGCTTTTATTAGGACAATTAGTTTATAGACTGTTTTTAGCATAGATTTAAGGCTATAGACTGTTTATATGCGTATTTGGTATGTTGGGATACTTTTACACGTGTTTTTATGCAGGTTTGGGGAAGTTTTACGCATTCCAAGGGAAGAATTGACGAAATTCAAGAGCTTACGCGAGAAAAGAGCTCGATCGAGTACTTTTTGTACTCGATCGAGTGAAAAATTGGTCGATCGAGTGCTTCCTCTGGTCCATCAAGTAAAGCAATAAATGGGAGTTCTCGATCGAGTAGAAATCTACTCGATCGAGTAGATGGATCAGCACAGTGTTCGATCGAGTGGTTTAAAACAACTCGATCGAGTAAAATGCACAGGACGCAGGGAGTTTTTATTCCTTAAACTCTTTTGTTCTTATTTCTCATTCATTTTCCCTAATTTCGTCTAAACCCTCCCTAATTGCGACCAAAAACGCCCCCAAATCCCCATTTTTTCTTGCCTAATCTCCAAATCCGCCACCTACAATCTGTTTCTTGCTTATTAATCTTTCAAAGCCCCATATTTTCCCCTTGTTTCGTGCTCATTTACACGGTATTTAAGAGGATTTAGGGTTTGCGGTTTTGAGCTCGAAAAATCGCTTGTTTTGCTTGTTTCTTGAAGATTAATTGCATATTGTAGGTCTATTCCCATCAAGTAAGTGATTTCTACTTCCTCGTTGCATTTTAATTTTGTTTTTTCGAATTTTTATGAGGAATTTTTGAATTAGGGTTTGAATACCCATTGTTGGTCGAATTTTCGATCTTAATTGTCTCTATTTGCCCTTAATTGTCTTACTTGATGATATAACCGCATTCCTCACTGTTTGTTGCATGTCTTTTTCGAATTTTACATGATTTTGCGATATGGGTTCAGGATAGTCGAAATTTTCGACTGCCATTTTGGTTATTGCTGCTGTAATTGTCTAATTAGCTTCCTCGTCGCTTAACTGCTGCTGTTTTAGACTGTTATCACACCCATGTTAATGCTTAACATGCTTCAATTCGAGTTTTGTGCAAAATTTCGCGATTAGGGCTGTTTCAGTCGAGTTTTTTGACTGTTAGACGGGTTATGTTCTGCCTTGCCTTAATTAACCTCAGTTGTTACTTAGTTGCTACTGTCGTTACCTGCTTTCCCGTTCCCTATCGCTGTTTGCCTAATGTAATTCGAAATTTTTGAGGAATTGCTGGGAATTGTATGCTGTAAGCCGAGATTTTTGACTGGTGGGGGTTTCACATGTTGTTTCTGCTGGTTTTTCGTGCTGATTTTAGCCACTATTAGTCGCTGTTTCTTATCATACCCCTTACCTCTTGTTACAGGATGGACTCTAGCTCTTTACCCTCTACTAGTTCGTCCTCCAGTCCGTCTCTGTCTAAGACAGTGGCCCCTGCTGTTGCCACTGTCTCCACTTTAGTGACTACCGCAGCCCAGTGTTCCTAGTTTCAGCTGCCGGTAAAGTCTTTGCCCCAGCTAGCTCTTCTGCTAGCTCAGTTCAGGCTGCCACTTCCTCTACGGTCACCACCACTGCTAGCACTGCTGCTAGTTCTTCTTCAGTGGTGGCCATAGCAGCCCCTACTCCTACACCAGCCACTGCTTTTACTCCAGTGGTGGACTCCCCAGCAGCCGCAGCTGCTTTCAGAGCAGCCCTGGTGCCTCACTCAGTCACTGCACGGGCTACTACTTCGGGTTCCAAAGGCCGGGGTCGTAGACAGTCTCGTTCTGCGCCAGCCCCAGCCCCAGCCACCTCTACTTCTACTGCTTCTACTTCAGCTGCTGCTTCTACTTCTGGCACAGTCACAGTCCGAGGGGACATTTCCCTCGACTCTCACCCAGACTACCCGCAGGTACATTTTGTTACCGCTTTACATCGTACGAAATTTTATAACCTGCTAGCCTGTGTGCATGTTCCTTCCCGTTTTCTAGAGAAAACGGCGCTTGTGAGACACAGCATTTACGAGTCGGTTTGTGACTTACTACGGGCCACGGGGATGGTCGGGCTCATCACTATGAGCGGCCGCACTTTTCTGGAGCTGAGCCTCGAGTTTCTCAGCTCCTTTACCTTCTCCTCAGGGGCACACGATGCTGACCCCTCTAGCTCTTCAGTGTCCTTCCGGTTGTTTAACCGGACCTTTCCGATGACCTTAGGGGAGTTTGGTAGGTTACTTGGCCTTACCTCTACGAGCGCGGTTTTCGCCCCTAAGCGGGTCTACCGTCAGCTTTGGAGGACCCTGGCCCACACCACTTTTCAGGAGCGAAAGCTCCAACAGGTCCACCTCCCCGCTGTCTGTTGTTTCCTTAGACTGATGGGGAGCACTATTTTCGGCCGAAAGGAGCCGAACAACATCACAAACACCGAGCTCTCCATCCTGGGCGGTTACCTGAACATCGACTGTGAGGGTCCTTTTACCCTCAACATAGCCTACTTGACCGCCCAGTACCTTCAGTGCCAGGGGAAGAAGGAGACGGGAACCATTGCCTGCGGTGGCATAGCCACCATTCTTGCCCGTTCCCTCGTCCCCGTTTGGCCTCGTTACCTGCAGTACCTCCAGGGAGAGAGGCTACTGAGTCTGGATGCCATGCTTTCTCAGCATTGGCTTACCCCAGACTACCAGACATGGAAGATAGACGGCTTCCTGTCTGTAAACTTACCTTGTGAGACTCTCCCCCGTCTAGAGCCCCTTACTACTGTTGCTAGGGGCGCCCGTCTGCCACCACTTCCTGACCTTCACCTTCCACGCCGACCACCTCTTGCTGCACCCGCCGCCAAGAAGAGGCGTCTTGAGACCGGAGAGGGGTCTACACCTTCAGGGAGTGCCCAGCCTTCTACGACTACTCCCGTACCGACCCCTACTCCCACTACTACTACCACTCCTACTCCTACTCCCACTCCCACTGACCAGACACAGACTCAGCCGGACCTACCGGCTACTTTCGTTCCACCTCCTCCCTTTGTGGCGCCCGCGGTCCTGGACCAAGGGGGCGCCGTTTACGGTTTGTTGCTTGAGGTTGCAGAGCGTCAGGCTCGTATGGAGAGGGACTTGGCTCTTGCTTTACGCCCTCTGTACGAGTACCACTTGCAGCGACGCCGTCCGATCCCAGAGGGTTGGCCACACCCTTCCTTCTACAGGTACCCACCTGAGGGGTACCCGGTTATTGCATCCTTTTGAGTCTGCATTTGCATTTGTTTTTGCATTCACGTTTATTTTTCAGCTTTCATTGTTGTTTATTTCATTAAAAAAAATTAGAAATTTCAAAAATTCAAAAAAATTCACGTTTATTTTTGCATGTAGGTTGAGTCGGAACGGTAGATTTCCATGATGATAATGCACTATAACTTGTCATTTTACTTGAGCCTTGCACTTCTTTTGATAGTTATTAGCTTTGTCATACGCATAGTCGACGAGTTTCTGTTCAAATATAGCTGACTGTTTAGACTTGACCTGATAAATTTGCAAACTACTTGAAAATTCTGAGTTTTAGAGCCTCATAACTGGTGACATTCATGACCAGTTCATTAGGAATTGAGAGTAGTACTCCTTGCATAGCATGTTCATCTATTTGCACTTTTATGACATTCAATTTCTTGTCAAATGCACAAATTCGGGTTTGTGGTTTGTATCACATGCAGGGAGGTGCTTGCAAATTTCCTTTCTTTCTATTTTTTAGCCATTTAGCTCCACATTAGCCAAATTTTCCTTTTTGACCCATTAGCTACATTCCAAATTAAGCCTGCCTAGTCAAGCTAGTTAGTATGTTTCTTTGGGTATGAGTTTTCCGCTTGCATTTTGGCCGTATTTCCGTGCTTGGAGTTGTTGGAAAATTTGAGGAAGGAGGAAAAAAAGAAAAAAAAAAGAAGAAAAACGTGAGAGTGAAAGAAAAAAAAAAGAAAAAAGAAATGAAAAAAAAAAGAAGGAAGAAAGGCTAGAACGTGAATCAGGAAGAAAACGAAAGAAAGTTTGAAAAAAAATTTGATTTGTTTGAATTAGTTATTTCAGACGGTGTTTGAAAAAGGAAAGTTTGGCACCGTCTGACTCCTCCACTCTTATTCTATATTTTTTTTGAGGAGATTGTGTTTGAGTTTAGTGAGCTTTGTGCCAAATGAAGGGCACCCGTACTTAGTTTTTCAGTCAGTTGAGATTCGGATGGTTTCATTATGGTCCTGTTAGGAACTAGCTTGACGCTTTTACCTCCACATTTCCATAACAAGTTTTGCCTTTCTCACCTGAACCTCACTATTCCCAAATTATTTGTAAGCCCTCGGCTGTGACGGACATTATTGGTTGGAGTGTGTGCATTAGTACTTGAATTGTCTTTCATTTTTGTTGCATGCATGCTATGTAGGTCGCAGTTAGGTGAGTGACTGCCTTTTCTTCTCTCTTTTACATATTACATTCACCCTCTGCTTCATGAGAGAAGAGTGACCACGAGAGAGTCCGATTTTGTTGGTCTTGCAAGGTCGATAGGTTGGCTATATTTTTGAACAGCTTATAATTCGATTGCGTATTGACTGCTTAGCTTTAACTGTTAATCTTTGTTGCATTAAATTGGTTCAAGTAGACAAGTTAAGCTAGCTCTGAGTTATCATTTCCGTTCCATTAGTTGCATTTTAGTTTACTCGAGGACGAGTAAAGGTTCGGTTTGGGGAGATTTGATACGTGCTTTTTATATAGTCTTTTTAGCCTATTTCAGCACATATTTCTATGCATTTTCATACTGTTTTTATAGTATTTTGCCCCGAATTGGCTACTTTGGTTCGTTTTGTCCATTTTGTAGAAATGAACGCGAAAGTAGTGGAATCGTACTCTTTTTCGTCCTTTTTGCATGCATTTAGAGGAGACGGGATTTTCCAGAGTGAGATACTACGTTTGGAAGCGTCATGGCACGGATTACGAGGCATCTGGGCGCGGACTTGAGCTGAAACGAAGACAAAGTACTCGATCGAGCAGTTTTACCACTCGATCGAGTGGTTTTTACGTCCTAGGGTGGTCGATCTAGTGGTTTTCCACTCGATCCTTAGCTTGCAGAAAGACAGGTTACTCGATGGAGTAACTTTCTACTCGATCGAGTAGTTGCTGATGAAGATTTGCTCGATCGAGTGGTTTTAATCCACTCGATCGAGTGGTTTTGCTGTTATGGGCTTCTAAACAGCCCGTGTTATGTTTATTTTCGCAAAACTTATTTACTTGGCTATTTAAACCTACGTTAACTAGGTTATTAGGAGGATCTTTCATCTATCTTTCCATTATCAAAAACTTTCTCTCAGTAAACTTTCTGCGTTAAACATTCTTCTTCACTGTAACTTTGTTCTTGGAATTATTTCACTCGGATTTTGTGTTCTTTACGTCGGATTCGCTTGGATTGTAATTCGTTTCTCTTTCCTTATTAATAATTAATCATTGTTTGCTTTAATTTCTTGTTTACTCTATTTAATTCCTTTGCCCTAATTTCTCTTTTATGCAATTTACTTATTATTTCATTATGTTTACTGCTGGAAAATTATCCGCTGTTAGTTTAATTAGCGACATGAGTAGCTAAACCCCTTTCATGTTGGGATTAGGGGATCTGCGGTAGGAATGTGGTGATGTAGTGAATGAATTAGATGAATTAATTACAAGGCTCTGTCACCATAGCAATTTAATTATATTTATTCGACTTAGTTGAGTGCACACTTCTGAGTTAACCTTTAATCTGACTAAAATTAATCCTAGATCGAAAGATTGGACTAAATAGGCCTGCTATGAACAGTAGACTACCCTGACGAGAATGAAAATTAAGTTAGTGGTATTTTAGGATAGAAAGTGGACCGAAAGGACCTTTCAACATCCGTCTTACATTAATTCGTCTGAGTCATTTACCGCTGAGTCACTGGACTACCGTAGTGAACCGAAATCCTGACATGTCCCTCTCTATCTGATAGTTTTATCTTATTTATCTGCCTTTATTACTCTTGCCCTTTATTTCTCTTCCCTTTAAAACTCGTAGTTTAGATAACAATTCAAACAACCCCCCCCCCCCCATTTGTGACCAAATAGACGGACTACTACAAATATCTTGCCTCCATGTGGAGATCGACCTGACTTCCCTAGCTATATAGTTAGTTTATTTTTGACAGGTACACGACAGACGTGTCAGACACGCTCACGTCACCCGCACCTCCGCAACCTTCAGAAACAATGATTTGGCTAGTAGAGGACACAGCATTGAGTTGTTGAAGAGAATTTTTAGCATCCCGGTCCGCCAATTGTTGTTGGAGTAAGGCAATTTGGGCTAACAAGACGGGATTGTCGGAGGATTCTTCTTTACCTTTGAGTGGCATACTTCGGGAATTGACATATTGCGCGTCATGGATTGCCATGGATCCGATTGTGGCATGTGCAATGTCGGCGTTAATTTGATCAAACCGCCCATTGTTGGCGGAATCGAGAATCCTTCGGGACTCGGCACAACATCCATTGTAGAATGTTATAGCGAGTAACCAAGCATCCAACCCATGATGTGGGCACTGCCTTTACAACTTCTTATACCTCTACCAAGCTTCATATAAGCTCTCAAGAGCTTGTTGACGGAATCCGGTGATTTGGCTCCTTAAAGTTTAAGTTTTTTACGATGGAAAAAACTTTTGATAGAAAGCAACAGCCAACGTCTCCCAATTTGTG
Source organism: Silene latifolia (assembly GCF_048544455.1). NCBI lineage: Eukaryota > Viridiplantae > Streptophyta > Magnoliopsida > Caryophyllales > Caryophyllaceae > Silene > Silene latifolia. The sequence goes on from NC_133527.1 coordinate 96,708,799, forward strand.
ATTCCCATGGCGGTGCGATCAAGGCTATTGATCAATAACTTTGCCTTGTCCTTTATAGAGAAAGGGAAAAGTATTTCCCTAATTTAGGCTTGAGTGACGCCCGTTTGCCGAATCATGGAGCAATAATCACAGAATTTTTGAACATGTAAATTGGGTTCCTCCAAAGGACTTCCCCCAAATTGCTTCCTCTTTACAAGGCTAATGAAAGCCGGTTTGATCTCGAATTCCGGCGCGGTAATTTGAGTAGTTGTAATACCGGCCGGAAGCATAGTCGTGGTGGGCCTGGAGTGATCGGAAAGTTTCACCATCATTTTAATTGGAGCTGGTGGTGGTGGTGGAGATGATGAAATAGAAACATCTTCCTCTTCAAGAGCTTTAAGATCGTCTAAGTAAGACTTTCTTGCACTTTCAACTTGCACGGGAGAAGCGGCTTCTTTAACTTCTTTCCAAAAACTTCGTCTTCTACGAAAGGTTTTCTCGGGTTCGGAATCCAGTGTAAACAAATCTCCACTACGAGAACACCTGGACATAAGACAACAATCTCTAGAAAATGATAAGTAACGGTCTCAAGGAACAAGTGTTCCTTAAGACAAAAGAAAACAAGATAGAAATCGACAAATCTAAACGCAATAAAACCATTCTCCCCGGCAACGGCGCCAAAATTTGATAGGCTACGTCGCACACCTAACAAAGATAATTTCCCTAGACACAAATTAATGTAGTAATAGAGGTCGAACACAAGGAGACGGGAATTGCGCTATGAAATGCTATGAATAATAGATTTCTATCAAGGTCGATTACGATTGGTTTGGTTTGTTGGTTGGTTTGTTAACTAGCAAATGAAACGATGTAAACTATATGATTAAAGGAGTCTAGAGGAGTCGGGTCACACATACAATTGTAAATATATATTCATGCTAAACTCGAAAATAATAACATTGTCAATTGTCTAGGCTTAAAGACACCCACCTCACGATATTAGAGTCAACCATAAACCGGATCCTAGAGAAACTCTCGTTTATGACTAGGTCGTCCTACTACACATGCTTAGTCTAATCCGATTCTGTGCCTCTCGACTTATAGAACGAATTAACAAACTTAATCAATGAATAAGGCCTTTAAACGAAGATTAATCGTGACGATACAAACATGTGATAGAAACAATTAGACAATATTATATCAACCTAATTTATTATTCTACATATATTAGTTTTTGCATGGCTTTCCTAGTCCCTAGACTAAGGAAATTTAGCTACACGTGTTGAAATTTAAACTACAAACTATAATGTATGAAATGCTAGACATGATTATAGAAATAATGTAAACTAAATGGTGATTCATAAAATATAATAACAAACTATGTGATATGATTAAAGTGCTAGTGATAAAACTATGTGATAACTAAAACAGAAATGTAAACAAAATAAACTAGAATTAGAATTACCGAAATAGAAATGGAACTTGAACTAGGAACTTGCAAGGTAGAACAAAATGAGAACCAAAAGCTTGAATAAATAGAACCAAATGATTGACAAGTATCAAATGCTTAACAATATTAAAACTAGAATGAAAACTATGAGAGAATTGTTTGCTTAAGGCTATAAAAGAGTAAAATAGTGTATGAAAGACGTATGAAAGATGTCCTAAAATGATGGATTAAGGCCCCTATTTATAATAAAATAGGGGCATAACGTAAAAGTCCATGAGGGGGTCAACCGCGGTCGGGGTTGCCAGCCCGGCCCGATCGAGGCCGTAGGTATCCGTGCATATTTCTCCATTTCTTGATTAAATGCTCCAAGGAATCCTCAGTGTGCGATTAATGCCACCATTTAGCCTCCGGTTAATGCTTCATAATTGTACCTAAGAGCATCCAAAGGAGTATCCTAAGCTTGGTATTCTCTTCATAAATTTGGACTTCTTTTGGGCTCTTTTGTAAGATCATTTTGCATTAATAATCCATATCTCATACACTCTTGCTTGGACTTGGAAACACACTCTTCCATGGTTGTTTTCATCCTTGTCATTCCCAAAATTTCCTACCATGGTCCATCTTGCTTCCACTTAGCTTAGTGACCTTGGTGCTTGCTAAAATGACGGGAAAAAGCATCGAAGTACTTCATGTGGGAAATAATCTGTATACTTCCCTTAAAATTGAAGGATTATAACGAATTTAATTAAGACGGTCACTAGTCATAAATAAAATACATAAAAAAAGTAAAGGATTCAGAAATAACCTTCGGTCCTAGCAAATATGGCCTAAGAACAATATCAAAGTTGATATTCGCCTATCAGTTGCACCCAAGACGATATGAGATATGCCCTTTGATAATGCTAGAATCGATCCAAATTTTCTGTAAAAAATTTGGTTGTGTTTTTGTGTTTTACTGATGAGGGAGGAGGCTAGGTTAAAAGAGCATTAGGGTTGAATAATGATCACCCTATTCTACTTATTGTAACCGAAATATGGGAGTGAATTAGGGAGATTTAATCTTCCCTAATTCGGCCCACTATAACCGAAATAAGGAGTATAATCTCCTTATTTGTGGTTATTCCAAAAATGTATAAAATGTGTTAGAATTGCCATCTAGTGAGGATCGAACCCATGACCTCTTGGTTTGTGTACCCTCACTATTACCACTATGACACATTCATCTTGTTGATATTAAATATAACCGATTACATTTAATTACGAATTAACAGATTAATTCGTCCAAGCTAACATTACATACATTTAATTAAATATAACTTATTATATTTAATTTACGAATTGACAGTTAATTCGTCTCAACTAATATTATTTAATCTTCATTAAATAATTGTCTCATCAACACATTGACTAACTGTTTAGTGATATTAGGCATCAATGTGATCATATTTCTATAATCACATCTCTCAAACACATCCTATAGGTGTGACCTTTAGGGACCAGTTGATCACCGCCATCTGTATGATAATAACGTCAAACTTTCTAGCAAGCCAACCGTTATTAGGTAAACGTTAATCAACTGATTAAATATACGAAGTATACCCTTGTGAACCTGTAAGAGATTTACAAATGTTATCACACTAATTTGTGGAGGACACAAGCTCCAACAAACTCCCACTTGTCCTCACAAGTGTATGTGCGATAACCGATTCTCATATCCTAAAATTTCTCCCACTCAATGTAAAACAATTTGCAAATCCGTATTCACAAAGGTCGCATTTTACAAGCGATCAATATCAAGAGTGGTTTCCCCGACTAGAGAGTAACTTAACTGATAAACGAATCAACATTCGAGCATGGCCATGCATTTCAGTTACAACTCCTCGAGTGGCCCTGAGAAATAACTATACCTGATAAGGGTTGGATATTTTCCTCAACTCGAATCCTGCAGATGTAAGCACAGTATGAAATGACCCAGAAAAAATCTACTTAGCCTCCAGTTATGGCAGACCGTGAGAAAGAAACCAAAGTCACCCAAAAATTGCCTTAATCTCAAGAGACAGTCGATAGTCAAAAGAATAGACTCTAGGAACACAATGGATGTCCTATCCAGGACCTGGCACCGAATGTTATTAAACATTTAGGACTCCATTACGTTGTCACAAAAAGTTGTCCTACGAGGTATCGTTATAATCTCGCATCTGTGATCGATCAGTCAACCGTTTGACTTATGGCTCGTTGAACCCACCATCAATCGACTGCACAATATAATAGACGGAGTTATCATCTCACATTGGCGATTACGGACCAAAACAAATATAATGTAATTCAGTTCACTTTGTGGCGTTCAATGTTGTCAGTACAATCCACATGAAAAACAAAATATTATATATAAAACGATGAAGTTATAAATAGTATATGAAAAAGATGATGTATCAAATCCATAATCAAGTACTACAACTCAGGAACACGTATAATTCCCATGGAAATAACGTGCCCTACATGCTTATCATAATTCAACGGTTTAGTGAGAGGATCCGCGATGTTATCATCCGTCGCAATCTTGTCAATCACTATCTCTTCTTGCTCCACGTAATCACGGATCAGGTGAGATTTCCGATGTACATGTCTAGATTTGTTGCTAGACTTTGGCTCCTTAGCCTGGAAGATGGCACCTCTATTGTCACAATAGATGGTGATCGGGTCATTCAAACTAGGAACTACCGAAAGCCCTTGTAAGAATTGACGCATCCATATCGCTTCCTTTGCTGCCTCCGAAGCGGCATAGTACTCGCATTCAGTAGTAGAATCTGCTACAACACTCTGTTTGGAACTCTTCCAGCTGACCGCACACCATTAAGAGTGAAGACGAACCCGGACTGAGATTTTGAATCATCTCGATCCGTTTGGAAGCTAGCATTTGCGTAACCGATTGCGCATAGCTTAGTATCTCCTCCATAAGTCAATACCCAATCCTTAGTCCTCCGTAGGTACTTGAGGATGTTTTTGACAGCTATCCAGTGTGTTTCACCTGGAGTCTTTTGGTACCGACTCGTTATACTCAATGCATATGCCACGTCTGGACGTGTGCATATCATGGCATACATGATCGATTCTATTGCAGATGCATAAGGAACACGACTCATGCGCTCAATCCCTTCAGGCGTCGTGGGTGACTGAGACTTGCTCAACTGCATCCCAGTCGTCATTGGAAGGTTCCCCTTCTTGGAGTTGGTCATGCTGAACTTCTCAAGAATCTTATCCAAATAAGACTCCTGACTAAGTAATAACGTCCGTCGTGATCTATCTCGGTAGATACGGATTCCCAAAATGCGCTGTGCCTCACCCATATCTTTCATCTAGAAATGGTTCTTCAACCATTCTTTAACCGAAGATAGGAGAGGAATGTCATTCCCAATCAAGAGTATGTCATCGACATACAATATCAAGAATACAATCTTGCTCCCACTCGACTTGATATATAAGCATGGTTCCTCGACCGATCGAGTGAAACCATACTCTTTTATCACCTGGTCGAAACGATGATTCCAACTCCGAGAAGCTTGCTTAAGTCCATAAATGGAACGCTTAAGCATGCATACTTTCTTAGGATGTTCAGGATTTATGAAACCTTTGGGTTGCACCATGTACAACTCTTCCTCCAAATAACCGTTTAAAAAGGCGGTTTTCACATCCATTTGCCAAATTTCATAATCATGAAATGCGGTTATCGCTAAGATTATCCGAATGGAACGTAGCATGACTACAGGTGCAAAAATCTCATCATAATGCAATCCATGCACTTGAGTGAAACCTTTTGCCACAAGTCGTGCCTTATAGGTATCTGGTTGCGCGTCTACATAACGCTTTATTTTGTAAAGCCATTTGCACTGTAGAGGTTTTACCTTATTAGGTAAATCAACTAGATCCCATACGTCATTCTCATACATGGAGTCCATCTCGGATTGCATGGCTTCGAGCCATAGCTTTGAGTCGGAACAGGTCATAGCACCTTTATAGGTAACGGGTTCATTACTCTCTAGGAGTAAATAGTCATTCTCCTCGACCATACCAATGTATCTGTCCGGAGGATGAGAGACTCTACCCGACCTCCTAGGTTCCTCAGGAATATTAACCGTATCAGCAGTTGGAGGAACAACTTCCTCCATCTGTTCCTCGGTCGTTGGTTCTAGAATCTCCGACAGCTCGAAGGTTCTATTACTCGTCTTGTTCTCGAGAAATTCTTTCTCTAAGAACGCCGCACTAGCCGCAACAAAAACTCGATGTTCGGTAGGCGAATAGAAGTAATGACCAAATGTTCCTTTTGGATAACCTATAAAGTATGTCTTGGCCGATCGCGGGCCGAGCTTATCCTCGTGTCTCCACTTGACATAAGCCTCGCAGCCCCAAACCCGAATAAAGGACAAGTTAGGGACCGTTCCCTTCCACATTTCATATGGAGTCTTATCGACAGCTTTAGACGGACTTCGGTTAAGTATAAGAGCATCTGACAAAAGAGCATAACCCCATAATGAATAAGGCACTACCGTGTGACTCATGATGGATCGAACCATATCAAGTAAGGTTCAATTTCTCCGTTCGGACACACCATTCAATTGAGGTGTTCCAGGTGGAGTTAACTGTAGAACGATTCCACAGTCTTTAAGGTGTTGATCAAACTCATTTGAAAGATATTCGCCACCCGATCTGAACGGAGTGCTTTAACCTTTCTTCCCAGTTGGTTATGTACCCTGTTCAGGTATTCCTTGAATTTCTCAAAGGACTCACTTTTATGCTTCATTAAGTAGACATATCCGTATCTACTCAAATCGTCCGTGAAAGTGATAAAATATCTATAGCCATCACTAGCGGTAATTTACATAGGTCCACAAACATCAGTATGTATGAGTCCTAATAGGTCACTAGCGCGCATTCCAACACCTTTGAAGGAAATTCGAGTCATCTTGCCAATGAGACATGATTCACACGTGCCATATGTAGAAACATCGAATGCGGGAATAGTCCCATTATCGACGAGTTTCTTCACGCGTTTCTTATTTATGTGTGCCATTCGACAATGCCATAGATAGGTTTGATCTTTGTCACCAACCTTTATTTTCTTATTATTCACGTGTAATACTTCTGTGGTTTGGTCTAAGATATAAATTCCATTCATGGAAACTGCTTTGCCATAAATCATTTCATTGAAAGAGAAAATACAGCTATTATCCTTTATTGAAAATGCAAAACCGTCTTTAGCAAGTACGGAAACAGAAATAATGTTTTTAGACAAACTGGGTACATAGTAACAGCTATTTAAAAATAACTCAAAACCACTAGGGAGTTGGATTACATATGTTCCCTTCGAGACAGCAGCAACTCGTGCTCAATTCCCGACTCGCAGGTCCACATCACCTTTTTCGAGAGGTATGATGTTCTTTAGGCCCTGCAAATGATTACACAGATGAGAACCACAACCAGGATCAAGTACCCAAGTTCCGAAACTTACATGGTTAATCTCAATCATATGAATATAAGATGACATACCAACAGGAACGACGCGGCCTGCTTTGATGTCCTCACGGTAGACGGGTCAGTTCCTCCTCCAATGTCCAGTCTTGTGACAATGGTGGCACTCTATGTCACCGCCCTTGCTCTTTGCCTTGCCCTGTGAGTCACTAGTCTCACCAGGCGCACTCTTACCATTTCCTGGCTTCTTAAACTTTGGCTTACCTACAGCTAGGTCGCCATGAGCCTTGCCCTTACCTGTACCTTTGTTGTAAATCGTGAGAACATCCTGCTTCACGCTCCCACTCAATTTCATATCCTTCTCGGTTTGTACGAGAAGGGAGTGTAGCTCATGAGGACTCTTTTTCAAGTCATTCATATAGTAGTTCGCCCTGAAAAGGGCAAAACCATCGTGAAGAGAATGAAGCATTCGGTCAATGATAATGCTCTCACTGATTTTACAATTCAGTGCCTCCAGCTTCTCGACATTATCAATCATGTGAAGAATGTGTGGGCTAACCGGTTGGCCCTTCTGGAGTTTCGCATCAAAGAAGCGACAGGTATGCTCATATGTAACGATTCTCGGTGGTTTTGAGAACTCGTTCGTGAGCGTAGTGAAAATCTTGTTTGCACTTTGGACAATGAAGCGTCTCTGCGAATTGGCTTCCATTGCAAAGATGAGTACGTTCTTTATCGCACCCGCTTCCATAACGAAATCACTATAAGCGAGTGACTCGTTGACTCCTGCATTGGGGCCTGGGTTGACCGGTATTGGCTTAGTTAAGTACTTGAGCTTACCGTCAGCAATGGCAGCATTCCGTAGTGCCGCCTCCCAGTCCGCAAAGTTGGACCCGTCGTTTTTCAGACGTGTGAACTGATTCATCTGGTCCATGAAAATTTTAAGCCAGGACGCGCGATGAAGTGTGGCACTAGGCATTGGGATTGCGTTATTTCCAGCCATTTCGTTGTAATAGTATTATCAAAAATAATCGTGTTCTACACTGCGAAAGAAGAAAAAAAATAATAAGCATGTGCATCATTTTGATTTTAAGTCTAATGAACTAATGTCATAACGCGAAGACTCAAAACATTTATACAATTGACCTCCCTCAAGAATTATATAAATGATCCCAAGACTCAATTCTCTGTAAATTGATAAGCTAACCTTTTAGCTAATTCTACCGTTAGAATTCTTGGTCGATAAATTTCTGTAAATTCTATCTTTAGTCCATCATAATCACGAGAAACTCTTCGGACTATGATGTTGAGGTAAACTAAGTCAACACAACTACTTACCCAACGTAGAAGGGGCCATATTATGCCTACCGACAAAGAAGGGATTCATAGTTGTTTGCCATTATAAAGACTAATCTCAATTTCCGTTTTAGAGGAAGATCCCATCATCTTTATTTTAATTCATTTTAAGTGAACTAATATCTAACATGCGAGAATGAATAAACTAAGGTGATGGCTTTAAGACTGTGACATCTGCATGTCCATGAAAACTATCATACAACCTATATGAGTCAATTTTCATGCATTTTAGTAGTAGGTGGTTTGGTTTTAGGCGGAATATGATGCATAAACTAACATGTGAATGAAAAGCAAAGAAAATGAAAACGTAAAAACAGTAAAAGTCCTAGTGTGGCCTATCCTATCAAAATGAACATAAAATACAAGTTTGGAATCCATCCTTGGACCCGAGAAGCTTGCCTTGATGTTCCATCTTGATCCATGTAGCGGGAGTGAGCTACAATCTCCATCTTTAGTCTTCTTTGAAATTACAATAATTAAAATTACATAATAAACCTATTTATTACAATCTAATTTCAAAACCCAAAACTAAAAATAAAGGAGATTCGAGATCTCATAATTACATAAAAAATCATGTTTCCTTCATTACGAAAACATAATTTGACTAAGGCCACACTAAGTATTACAATTTACAACCGATTGCAAAAATAAATACGTAAATAAAATTCATTCATTCGATTCATTCAACAAAATTAAAAGCATCAACTAAAAATAAATTAAACATACATGACACAATTCCTTAATTATGTTGATTAATTTATCCAAACCACCTATTTAAATCAAATTAAGTAACAATTACTCAATTAATCACATTAATTTCATTCTTAATCCATATTAAACTTGTTATAAGAATTCTATCCGTCAAAATTTTAAACTGCTTTAAAATAATTCGGTATCTATAAATTGTGAACCGTTTCACAATAACTAATTTGCCAAAAACAAAAAAAACAAAATCTTTTTTTTAATTTTGTCTCGGCTGAACAAACAAGTTTTTTTTTTTTTTCAGCACGGCTAAAAAAAACAGAAAACAAAAAAAACTTTCTTTTCATACGGTAACTCTAAAAAACCGTAAAAAAAAATTTTTTTTTTTTTAATCTGCCGTGAACAGTAGCAGAAGCAAGAAAAAAAATATGGTTATAAAAAAACAGAAAACCCTAATGCCTCCTTTTATTTTTCTTTTGCGCTAAAAAGCCCTAAATCAAAAATTCGATGAAGAAAATGTTTACAGTTGCTAATAGAACATGATTTAGCAAATGAATTAATAAACATGATTAATCGTATATGCTAAAACTATATAGCAAAAACAAGTTCTTGTATCATCGACATGACGATTCTATTTGCATTTTAACTTAATCTGCATTAAATCAAAATCTACCAATTCTTCATATGATAATTTTAACTGATTAAAACAATGATATGATAAAAAGAAATTGGAAATAAATCATCAAGCAAAAGAAAAAACGAAAGGAAAAAAAACAGGCCGAAAAAAAAACTCTCGGCCAAAAATTTTCAGCCGAAAAAAAACCCTAATTTTTTTTTTCGGAAATTTGTTATTGTTTACATACAATTTTTATGAAAATCATCAAAATTAAAATTCGTGGCCTTAGCTCTGATACCACTTGTGGGAAATAATCTGTATACTTCCCTTAAAATTGAAGGATTATAACGAATTTAATTAAGACGATCACTAGTCATAAATAAAATACATAAACAAAGTAAAGGATTCAGAAATAACCTTCGGTCCTAGAAAATATGGCCTAAGAACAACATCAAGGTAGATATTCGCCAATCAGTTGCACCCAAGACGATATGAGATATGCCCTTTGATAATGCTAAAATCGATTCAAATTTTCTGTAAAAATTTTGGTTGTGTTTTTGTGTTTTTCTGATGAGGGAGGAGGTTAGGTTAAAAGAGCATTAAGGTTGAATAATGATCACCCTATTCTACTTATTGTAACCGAAATATGGGAGTGAATTAGGGAGATTTAATCTTCCCTAATTCGGCCCACTATAACCGAAATAAGGAGTATAATCTCCTTATTTGTGGTTATTCCAAAAATGTATAAAATGTGTTAGAATTGCCATCTAGTGAGGATCGAACCCATGACCTCTTGGTTTGTGTACCCTCACTATTACCACTATGACACATTCATCTTGTTGATATTAAATATAACCGATTACATTTAATTACGAATTAACAGATTAATTCGTCCAAGCTAACATTACATACATTTAATTAAATATAACTTATTATATTTAATTTACGAATTGACAGTTAATTCGTCTCAACTAATATTATTTAATCTTCATTAAATAATTGTCTCATCAACACATTGACTAACTGTTTAGTCATATTTAGGCATCAATGTGATCATATTTCTATAATCACATCTCTCAAACACATCATATAGGTGTGACCTTTAGGGACAAGTTGATCACCGCCATCTGTATGATAATAACGTCAAACTTTCTAGCAAGCCAACCGTTATTAGGTAAACGTTAATCAACTGATTAAATATACGAAGTATACCCTTGTGAACCTGTAAGAGATTTACAAATGTTATCACACTAATTTGTGGAGGACACAAGCTCCAACACTTCATTCCTACAAAATGCGATAAAATACAAGCAACACACCTAGAACACAAGATTAGCTCACAAATATACTAATTAAAGTATGATATGCAATTAAAACCGAGCTAAAATGAGGGGTAAAATCCTATACAAAATGGACACATCAGTAAGAACCGTCTATCCACATGTACTTATTCAAATGAAAGCAATAAAAGTATCAAGAAATCAATGTCACACTTATGCAGTTTGATATTACACATTCCACAAGGAGAAACCGCACTCAAGCCTAATGGACAATGAGACCAGTTTACTGATGTTCCTGGCCTAGGAAGCTCTATAGACCTCAGAATTTAAGTAGTTTACCAACATAAACTTGTCAAATCTAATTAGCATAAGGCATGTCAATGCGGTCAAGACTTGAATTATGAGCTTTGTTTTCATAAATAACGGGTCAAAACAATGTACATGGATAACTGAATTGAGATTCAAATGTAAAAACAATGCAATTTAACATCATTATTATTCAATTCACCAAGACTCGACCTAAAACAAAAAAAAAAACTTGTTTATGGATTTTGAAATTTTTTAATTTTTATGGCTTTTTGATTTAAATGCACACAACATAAATAAATCACATAACATAAATAAAGACTCCTCCCTCAAACCTAAATGTCACAGTGTCCTCATTGTGACGCCTACAGCATAGCAATCACACTAAAATTTCCAGCAACCTAGAGGACACATCTAACAAAAGGAATGCAAAAGAAATACAAAAGAAATAGAGATAATACAATAAAAGTAGATACAAGAGAAGAGAATACTGGGTAAGAGCGTAGGAGTTCCCCCAAACCAGGTGCAAAAATAGATACCAAGTGTCATTCCTATGATCACTACTATTCAAGAAAGGCAAAATAAAATCAAAAGTAAGGTAAGGTGCTTACACTGTCAAGCTGCACGACATTGACACCCCTCCTACAGGTGTCATAAGAAGACCGTTAGCTCTTCTGCTAACACATAATCCAGTCTCTAACTATGGGGTACTCCATTGCCACATCCGTATCCCTCTTGGGTGCGAAGTCAGAAAAGTACGAGTACACCCATGCCTAGAAGAAGAAATGATCGTACATTATTATTGGTTTATATTCGTACATTCAAGAATAATCTTTTATTCAGTTCAAAATTTCCCAAAAATCCAATTTTCTTTTCAAAAATGATCTATCATTCAATTCTCTAATATTTCAACTCCTATTCAAAATAATCTTTCATTATCCATGGCCTATGTATTCATGCTCAAAATAATCTCTCGTTCCAACAATTTAAATTCATTTCAAATAATTTTCTTCAAAATTCCTATTTCAATTTATATTCAAAAATGATCTTTCATTATTATCCATTTCCCATTTCAAATTTATCTTTCATTTTTAAAGTGTTTTATCATTTCTAAATTCATAAAAAGTAAAGGAAGGTCCATACCTCCAAAATGAGACCTGGATCGACAGTAGCAGGAGAAGTCCCCTTCTCTATCAGTTCGGGACGAACCATGACCCTCATGTACCGTATGAGGACCGCAAAGCTAGAAGTAACCCATTCCAAATGACCCGGGCTACTCAGGTCAGTAAGGAAGGGAAGAAGCTTCGTCGACAGCCTCTCCCCCTTGTCTCCGAAGTAAATCGAATACAGAAACCACCAGAGCTACAGTCGGGTTCGCTGCTTAGCTGTACACGGTGGAGGAAGCACCATACCACAACATGCAGTCATTTGAACCCTCGCCAGAGTCTTACCGCCAAAGTAATCCTAGACGTAAGAACTCGGAACTAGGCCGGGTACCCTAGACGCAGCCTTGGCCAGGTTCCAACCGATCAAACCCCTTTCCTCAGTTGAATCCGCTCTCATGGCCATCGCAGGCCACACTATCGGCTCCTCTCCACAAGGCAGGCCGGAGATCATGTCGTAGTCCTCCAAAGTAACCCCGACCTCTCCAAAAGGCATATGGTAAGTCAAGGTCGTATCCCAGAAGCGATCCAGGAAAGCTCGAATCAGGCATATGTTGGCCCGAATATTCTTCCTCTTGATCTCTCGCCAGCCCCTCAGCAAGGATCCAAAAGCCCCACGCTCGATGATCACCTTCTCCTCCTCCAAAAGCTTCTCGTAGGTCTCCATCATGGTCGTGTACCCAGAAAATGACCTCATATTCCCGGTCTCCTGCATTTTCAAAATTTTATTAGCTTATTAGCTAAGTAAAGCAGATAATATAATGAAAGACTTAATACGATACAAGACAAGATCGAAATTTCACCATGCTTCGTTTCGCACGGAATGACAAGTGACTCTCCGCTGCCCAAATGAGATGCCGGCCATCCCATTTATCAGCCCACTGAGGCACGGGCACAAGTTGACACCCCCTCCTCCTCACGTTGACCCTCATGGCCGCCTCTTCCTCTTCCTTCATTTCCCTCATGTGAACAACCATGGTCGTAAGGGGGTCGACATCCACCTCCATAGGGTCTCGCCCCGAGGTAGAAGGTACGTCATCTGCAAAAGAATGCAAATTAAAGCATTTAGAGGCCATTTTAAGCCGTCCTTTCAAGCCATTTTCTCGAGCCCTACCATCAAGCAAGTCGAAAAAGTGATAAAATTACGTTCCTACGTATTTAAACCAATCTTAGTCATGGCTACGACACGAAATTTCGGCAATATTTCGCTACTAGTTTAAAGCCATTTTTGAGCCCTTTAAAGCGGTTCCAAAATTCGACTAGTTTAAAGCCATTTTGACATGATAGGAAGTTTACCCATCATCTATGGGTTCCAAAACATCAAGTTTCATCAAAAATCGACTAGTTTAAAGCCATTTTTGAGCCCTTTAAAGCGGTCTAGCAAAGATCGTCTTATTTTGGTCTCATTCCATCAAAACTCAACGAAAGTTCAAAATGAATATATCTGGTTATGCTCCTAGCATGTTCAATTACGCATTTCTAATGTCAATTTCAAAGGACAAATTCATTTGGGATGAAACCCCCAAATTTTCGACTAGTTTGGGCATAAAACCCCTAAATTTTCAATCCAATTCAAGGTACAAATGAAATTTATAGTAAAGATGAGATACATACCTGGATTTGTCATGACTTGTGGCGGATTTTGATCAAGTTTTTGGGAAGTTTGGTCGGGTATGCGAGTTTTGTCGAGAAGAAGAAGAAGAAGAAGAAGAAGAAGAAGAAGAAGAAGAAGAAGAAGAAAAGTTTGGTTTAAATGAAATAAGAATTCGTGCTGAGTTCTGTTTTACTCAGGCACGAACGAGCTCGGGAGAAAACGCAGTGTTTGCTGCGCCTCTTCCCCGGGCTTATTCCCTGCTCCGCCTATTCCCCACCAGGTTTCACAGCAGCTCTTGCTTTTAATTCGTTAAAAATTCATTATTTGCGGGCCCAAGCCCCATATTTTCCCACTTTTGGATATTTTCTCTAGTGCTAGGGGTATTTTTACTTCGTATATATTCCTACGGGTGTATTTCTTCACCCAATTGATCTACATTCTCCCCAGAGGTTGAAATATTTCATTATCCAGCGAGAGTTCGTTACCGCTATACAGCCCATGTATTTCTTTAATACGAGTTTGATGCAAATTAATTATCCGCGATTCTCGGAAAGTCTCGTTTTCTATCAAATAAATTAAATCTCAAGCATTTGGTTCTCGGAAAGTCCCGTTCTCAAGTCAATTATTTATCCAGCGGTTCTCAAAAAGTCCACCTTCTACAAGTCAATTATTTGTCAACAGTTCTCAGAAAAGTCTCGCCTTCTACCAAAGTTAATTATTGTCAGCAGTTCTCGGAAGGTCTTGCCTTTTCTCAGCATTTTTTGTAAAGTCTCGCCCTTTTACGGAATCAAGTCAAGTTTCATCAGCGTTTCTCGGAAAGTCTCGCCTTCTACCAAGTCAATTATTCTTCAGCGGTTCTCGGAAAGTCCCACCTTCAACCAAAATAATTATTATTAGCGGTTCTCAGAAAGTTTTGTTGCTTCAAGCGTTTCTCGGAAAGTCTCGCTCTTCTATAACATCAAGTTTGCTCGGCGGTTCTCGGAAAGTCCTGCCTCTCTCTTTTGCCCAGAAGTTTCTTCTAATGTTCTGCTATCGACATCATATGATTCCCCGTGAAGTTCCAGTTCGCCTACACCTCAGGTATGGTTTCTGCTTATGGCTGGCAAGCTTCCTTACGTAGTCTAATGGACTTTAAATAACCCTCCCCGATAGTTGACAGACTCTAAAATATTCCCGACGACAGGTCATTGGCTCAGACCCCTTGATCCGCCTCGCGTCTCCATAGTCTTCAAGTTGTAATCTTCGATTGACCTGAGAGCTATTCTTTGATTTTTGCCTTATCCAAGCCTCAGTCAAATTGGGGCTTTGTAGACACCTCGTTTCTGCACCTCCCGCCAACCACCCAATGATGATTGGGCAGTATGTTTAATCACGCGGAGCGATTTATGATATTTCGTAAGTTCGTCGACACGTGATAGCTCAAAAAGTCGAATCAGCCTCATGGTCATCATCTACGCACCGATACGTTCATTTTGACAGTAAATAGAGTTCATTGGAGTCCGGGTCAAAAACCGCTTCCATTTTCTAAAACCGTCTTAAAACTAAGTCGGAATATTCTGGAATTTTACGGAGTATTATTCCTAAATTTTATCTTTTATCACGAAAATATCTACCTTGTGGAATAAGGAAGCATATATCTTCCCTAATTCCTAAATAGAACCGCGGAAATTTTTCTTGCTAATGAGGAAACTGTCCAAAAGAGAACGCATGAGGTGTTGCACCTCTTGGAAGGATCGCAGATCCTGTTGCGCCTCTTCCTGGGCTGCTTTTTCTCCAGTTTTCATATTTCTCCGGATTTCTTTCCAAATCCTACTTTTACCATAATTCCTTCACGTGATTAGTATAAATAGAGGCCTCCACCTCACATATTTCTCAAGCGAGTGTCGGCCCTTCTCTTCTCCCTTTGCATTCTAAGACCGCGCTCTTGCTTTTCATGTTGGAGTTAGTGTCCTCCACAATAGTGCGTTTACATAATAAATCTCATTAAAGTAATTTCATCAAATATTTAATTATTTGATCCTCGTCAGTTGATTAACGTAAATCGATAACGGTTGGCTGACTAGAGTTTGACGTTATTGTCGTGAGACGGCGGTGATCAACTGACCCATTTCGGTCACACCTAAAGGAACGAACCCCAATTGACAACTAATTAATTGTATGAGATACAATTTATTTAGTCCCTTGATTTATAGACTAAAAGGTTAGTCGATTATTTTTAGAGAGATTTCGAGTTGCGAACTCGAGGCACGGCAGTTCTTATCTAATTATGCGATAATTGAATAATAAATTTTAGGAGACGGGTTTTAGTTAATTAATTGTTAATTCACTAAAATTGTACTAATTGATTAATGTGATTAATATTAGTACGTAAATAATATGTGTAGCGGTACACGTATATTTACGGAGTGATTTGAACGAATTAATTATGGAAGTATTTAAACATGAAACGATGTTTAAATAAAATTTACACGTATTTGTGCGACAAATATAAGAATAGATATGGACCCGTAAATGGGCAATTGGACCGTGTAAAATAGAGTGTTGTGGATGATTAGAAACACAATCATTTCACTTTACTTGTGATACTTCCATAAGTTATCTTATAATTATTTTTGCATGTGATGTAATATTGACACAAATAAGATAAAATATCACTCCACTCACCCTCTCACCTACCCGACCCCCCTTCCTCCATATAGACCAATTTTGTTCATTTTTGTTGCTTGCTTGCTCATTTCATTTTGCATGTGAACAAAATTTGTCTATCTTCTCTCTAAAATTAATATCATCTCTTACTAAGATTGTTAGTATACAAAAATACACAAATACTATCCTACAACCAGTTATATAATAGCATTGTACAACCGCCTTAAAGTTGTTGAGCTCTTACACAAAGTTGTTGAGCTATTTTACAAGTTATTGAGCTATTTAATGAAGTTATTGAGCTTAATAATTATTGTGTTAAGCTCAATAACTTTGTATCATAACTCGATAATTTTATTAGTAGAGCTCGATAACTTTATAACAAAGCTCAACTACATTAAATAAGTTGTATATACAACCGGTTGTATAATACATTAACTGACAAAAATATTATTACTAAGATTGTTAGTAATATTAACATATTATCAAGGGTTATTTTTACAAATATCTAGTTAGTATTTGTAAGATAATTTGTGGGTGTAGTTCTTGGGTGCTACTTGAAGGAGGTCTTCTCTTTGAAGATTTGTTAGGAGGATCATCCTTTTGTCATAAGCTCAAGAACAATCAAGGTAGGAGATCTTGATTGTGCCCATATTACCATAAAAATCTATGTAAGGAAATTGTTTTTCCTTAACTTTCATTTTTATGCTTTTATATTTGCATGCATGTTACATAGATCACCAAAATGATAAATTATGAGATAATTTAATTTTTATTAGAGAGTCTAATATGGATCTATGATCTTTCAAGTGGTATCAGAGCTTAGGCTTGTAATTTGCATGTTGATTTTAAGCATATTAATAAATTATGAGATAATTTATAAAAACTCAAAAAATGTGTTAGAAGTGGTTTTAGCACGAAATTTTTGGGGCATGCATACCTACTGATCTCAAAAGATTTATGGTTAAGTTTGGTGATTTATGAAGTTATTGATGCCCGTCGTTGTGTGCACCAAAGATAATATTTATAATACCTATTATAACTAACAGAAGCTAGTGGTAACACGGTCGAACCACAGGGAGGCGATGCAATTATTAGTTGTCTTATTTAAGTCTAAAAGTAACAGTGTGTGGGGGTTTGATTTGATTTGGTCTATAGCTAAAGACAATAAAAGAAAAGTAAACTAAATAAACGGATAAAAACAAATATTAAAAGGGTGCTAAGATGGTCGGTTCACTATAGTTTCGGCGGCAGTATACTAGGTAGGTCTAAAACAAACACGTGAGACGGGAAAATAAGAAGTCCTCTCGGTCCATTCTTACAGGTAGCATCTTTCGATCTCGCTACAGGTCCCTAATATCACTAATACTAACTTTCGTCCTGAAAAGTGACTAAAAAGGCTAAATTAACTCATCTCTCGATCTTATTAATTTAGTCGTCTTAATTAGGTAGGCTATCTCCCTTCCCTATCTTTCGATCTTTAATGGGTCGGTCAAATCCTAGGTATTTAACTAGTCGCGTTCACTCGATTCGTCAAACATGGAAATTACATTAATTAAAACGAAGGTGATCTCACGTGGCCAGTCGATCGACCAGGGGACCCAGTCGATCGACCAAGGCGCGATTCGGGTCTACTATTCTAATGCCGCCTACTTCTACAGATTCCCTACATCCTAGCACAAGGTATTTAGCTACTCATACTAGAAATAATAACAGCAATAAACTTAACAATTAAAACATTTGAATTCATACTTAAATTATCTAAACAAACGATTAACATAAAGCGATAATTTGGTTTCGGGAGATCTAACCTAGAAATTCTATACTACAAACGAAAGCAATAAAACGGAATATAAGAACAGAAGAATACCGTGTAGAACAGGAGGGAAAGATCAAAACCGAATGCAAAGAGTAAACTTTATTGACGGAAATAATCTAACTAACGAATGTTGAATTATATCTAAGACTGAATGATAAAAACTGGATTAAAGCTTGATTCCCCCAAAAAACTTAATAATGTCAGGTTACGTTATATAGGAATATAACGTAACACTTATTCCTAAACCTAATACACAATGGGCTTCTTAATTCTCGATCTTTTTATTCACGCCAGCATCACGATTTGGTCGATCGACCACTGGGACCGGTCAATCGACTGGTCTACACTGAATAGTGGCACCTGTAAGTCGTGCGTTGGTCGATCGACCATGAAGGCCAGTCGATCGACCGCTTTAGCTGATAGTCCGCTTCTAATTCATCATAAAATTATCTTTCAGGCCTCGAAATGCACACCAAGCTCGTTCCTTAAGTAAATACTTCACGTCAAATGCAATGCAAGATACTCGGGGACGGATTTAGCTTGATTTCCGTTGGATTCTTCACATTTCTGCAATAATGTACAAAAACACGAAAGTAGACGGAAATAGGGAGAATAGTAGCATAAACTACATAAATGAGCTCTGAAATGCGTGTAAAGTGAGGTGTAAAACATCATATAAAAGACACGCATCAGTTATTTTGCTATTTTTAATGATTTTTGGTAGAAAACCGAGTCAAAATGCAGTATTTTAGTTAAAAATTGACTAAAAATAGTTAAAAGTTGATTCGAGCAATGGAATTTTTATGGTATTTCATGCATATTTTCTACTGATTGTATTCAAAATTTTGAAGGTTGGTTTGAATTTTTTGCATGTTTATTGATTTTATGAGATAAAAGTCGATAAAAGTGAAATAAATTAATCATAATTTTGAAACAATTGATTATGCCCTTGATAAATTTATGTACATTTGAAAATATTATTTAAATGTTAAAAGTGAATTTTAAAATGTTTTTTCACCTTGTTTTGATGTTTATTGGTTTTAGTGGTTAAAAACCGATAAATATCAATCTTTTTCTTCATAAATTTTATCCGGATTTTTGGGAAACGTTTTCTGACATTTTAGTGTTGTTGGAAGTGTTCCATAATACTCAAAATTTTTGTTTTAATTTTTTGGGTAATGTTTCAATTATTTTGGATTTTTACTTAAAAATTATGATTTTACCGATTAAATTAGCAAAATATCACCAAATCAAACTAATTATTCATCATAAATTTAGTGAGGACTAATTTTGAGGTTCAAAACATTTTGGACAATTAGTTTGGACTTAAATGAGATTTAAGAGTTGATTATTGATTTTTACGTGTTAAAAATCGATTAAATCCACAAAACCCGAGATGGATACCAACGATTGATAGATAGGGCGATTTTGGCATCATTTTACAGAATTTTAAGCATATTTATTTAAGTTGAATGAATTATTGTCATTTATTTAAAGTATTTATCTTGTTGTACCTAGTATGGCCTAGTTTATTTTAATCGTTATTACTCGAAATGAATGGGAATAGCGATTTGTTTGTAATTAAATACGATCTCGTATCGTCGGTTTGTAATTAATTAATAGTTTTATTTATTTTATTAATTAATGTATAATAGGGATAGCTATGTAATTCAATTGTAATAGTTATTCTTACCGGCGTTTCCAAAAGACGGATTACATCGAGACGGAATCTATTTTTGGAAGGTGTTCTAAATCCCACAAGAAGGAGCCACTTTTGGAATGAAGAGGCAAGGGACCAAGGAGTTGGTTTCCGAAATGTAATAGACTAGATTTTATTAACTAGGTGGCCATACTAGGATTTATTCATATGCTTAGTTGTTTGCTTGTTTTTATTTTCGCGCATGCCAAAATCGCCATTCACATGCATTTTATTTTCGCGGTTGTCAATTCACGTCATTTACATTCACCGACTTAGTTCACTTATAGGGAATTTTTGACTAAATTGACAAGATCTCTCACATAACTAAAATTGAGATTAGCCTTACCAATTAGTAACACCTATGAATCTCTTGTTCATTAGAGCCACGCTCGCCCAAGCGGGGTGTTCTCTTTTTACCTTTGGTAAGTAGGGTGGTAAACGGTTATCACACGCTAAAATTGGTTGGACTCAACGGGATACAAGACGGTCTTGTGTTCCGGGGCTAGTAGATGGATTTAAGGAAATTCGTCGACCAAGAGTTCTAGAGGTAGAATTAGTCAACGTGACTTACCGAATTTACACAATTATGGGATGTTTCGCCCAAGTGATGCTCATTTTTGTTTAATCTTTGGTCTTGGAATCATTTATATAATTTAGTGGGAGATCATTATATAAATGTTAAAACTTTTTAAACATGTTTTCACAAGTAATTTTTTAAAACAATGGATGTTAATTTTTCCTTTTTGTTGTAGCATTTTAATTCGCAATGGCAACTTCATCAACTCCATCGACTACTTTACTAGGCAAAGAGTCATGGCTAAGGTCCGTAATGGACAAATGTATCTTAAAAGCTGACGGTAGTAACTTTCTTGAATGGGAATCCAACATCAAAAGTGTCGCGTTGTCCGACAATGTGCTCACTTACTTGACCGAAGCTCCTCCCATCGAGCCCGGTCCAAGGGCTTCATCGGCGGTGCGGACCGCCTATGATGACCATGTGAGGATGTCGAATGATATCAAGAATGTGTTGATATGGTCGATGTCCCCAAAGCTCAAGCTATCATGCATTTCTTTAAATGCGTACGAGATACTCACTCGTATGATTACTATGTTTTCACAAACACCTAAAGTCCGTCAATACGATGCGGCGGCATGCTTCTTTGAAGCTAAGCTTGAGAGGGGCCAAAAGGTTGGTCCCTATATACTCAAAAAGGGGATTTCGCGATTAAGAATTTTCCATCTAGGAGGATTGTTTTTTCGATCGATTGTCGCAGATACCATCATCTGGTGCGATTTCCTTGGAGCGATTTTCTCTGCTGGGATCTGCGTTCCGTGCATCACAGCCAGTGATTTCGTTTTTGGTTGTTAATAATCTTTATCTAGTTTAAATAAGTTTCTGTTTTTAATGTCACTTGTTTGGGGTGAGCTATTGCTTGACTGAAATTTTGTAGCATTAGTCGTACTCTCTATTGTGGAATTGAGCTGATTTTTGACAAGAGGAGGTGCTCAGTTTTCAGTTTGACAGCTTTTCCGCACTACCTTTTGCTCTTTAAGTTCTATACTTTTTGTCAGCTTCTTCGGCTTTGGAATTTTTTGGTGGTGGTTTTGTGCAAGCTTCCAGCTGGTAGTTGTTGGTTTAAGGTCCCCCTTTTGATGCATATTGTTATTCCGTTTTATCGTCTGATAAACTTTGGGCCTCTGATCAATTTTCTCTTGTATTGTTCGAGGTGCTTGGCTTTTTATTCGTATCTTTTCTGGGTGTTGAGGGACTATTGCTAGCTTATCATAATTTTCTGTTAAAATCGGGGTTAAATACCTGTATCCACTTCTTCGGTAGTATAATTATGTCTTCTTCTACCGTTCATTATAAGTTTCTTGAAGCTTTTGCTTGTGCCCATGTTAGCGATGGGTTTATGGAGAATGATGGGGATAGGATTTAGGTTATTTTATGAAAATGCAGGGATCAACTCGGTTAGCCTTAGCTGAGGTGAGGGAGCTTAAAGATAAGGGAAACGGTTTTTTTAGGCAAAATGACTTTGAGGTGGCCGCAGCGTGTTACGATGAAGCTTGTAAACTACTTAGTTTGAGCCTGGGAAATATTGGAGGTGAAGATACTCAATCATTATCTAACCTTGTTGTTTCCCTTATTTCTAATATGGCTGCTTGTGCTTTGAAACTAGAGGAATACAAAGCTGTTGCGGGTATGTGCTCCATGATTTTGGACACATTTCCTCGTAATGTTAAGGCACTTTTTTGAAGGGAGGTTGCTTATATGAAGTTGAAAAGGTTTTCGTTAGCTGAATTGGATTTGGTTGAAGCCTTAGCTGTTGAACCTGGTAATAAGGGTGTGTTAAGGGAATTAGATGTGGTAAAAGGTCATCTTCTCATCAAGGAAAATGGTAAAAGAGTGTTGGAGCGTACTACTGAAGATGGCGTAGATGAGAACAATAAGAAGCATGTTCATATCTTGGCATCTGATGTAGGTATAAAGGATAGTGATAGCGTGATCACGGAGGTGATGGAAAATAATAGGATGTGAGTATTAAGGAAAATCAGAGTGTGAATATGGAGGTGACGGAGGCTCAAAATATTTGTGCTAAGAAGTCAGTCCTTGAGTTCTATACTAACTCAGTTCTTGAGTTCTCCAAAAAGGGAGATGGTAGTTCCCGTCTAAGGATTCCCGCACAATCTTATAGAAAGTTACTGGATGGTAAAGATGCGAGCTTTTACCGTAAATGTGATTTGTCAACTTTAACTATCCGGATTCTCAAGAGTGAGGTTACTAAGGAGCGAGACAGTATAAGAGAACGATGTAAGAAAAAGAAGAAGAGAAGGAGAAGGACTAAAAAGGGGAAATCTAAGACGAGGGGGTCAATGAAAGACACGACTCCTCATATTATCAATGTGAAGTCTGTCTTTCCTAGCGAAAGCTTGAACGCGTCCTCTGAGGCCGCCATGACTTCAAGTGCGTCTTCAACCTGTGATAATTTTTCTCCTCCGAGTACTCATATCCCCCAAGATAACCTTAGGGGTGTTGATAATGATCCAAGCGCCCCTTGTCTCTCTGGTGAATGATAAGGGTATTTATATTTGCTATCCAGCTCAGAAGGATTCTATTGATCATCAGCCTTTCATTTTTTCAGCTCATCCTAAGAAGTGTAAGATTTACTCGTTTGAGAAACCACCATGCGACCATTTTACACCTATGCTTTGCAGGTACCCCTTTGCTCATCATGTGCTTGAGAATTGGAGAATGGTCCTTTCCAAGAAGAATCATAGCCAAGGAGATGAATCTCCAAGACACAATTTATCTATTTTCTCAAAAAGTGGATCTCTCTCTCTCACAAATTTCTACGTCCTCGTGGCATAAGTGTGTCTTGTTGCAGGTACTCTCCTAAAGCTCAAATAGCGAAGAAAAGAAAAGACATGGCATCCTCAGCGTACTATTCCAACAACACTTCGAAGAAACCCCGTCTTTTAATAACCCCCGCCCCTAGTTTAAGTTTTTGTAATAATAATTTAGTGTTTTCACCTGACTTAGAGATGCAGGTGTGCTTTGTATAAGGAACCTATTTCTACGGCTACCAAAAAAAATAAGGGATAATTTTTTTAGGATGCAACTTTACCATTATGGAATAGGTTCAATAATACTAGCTTCTAGCGTCAACTGGCTGTAAGCTCAGTTGTTGTTTACTTAGTTGAGATCTGGTGATTTTTCTGAAACTCAATTCTGAATGCCACATCTCCTTCACCATATTCTATTGCATAAGCATAAACATAGGGTCGGGTGATGCTATTTTGCAGCGATTAGAGGTTGTGTGGAATGAACAGAATGCCCTTTTGACACACAAGTATAGCAGACTTCATTTAGCATTACTTTCAGCATTAGAGACGACTTGCAGAGCTCATAACTCTTTGATACCTTGATTTAGGCTATTGTGCATATATTTGGTTTTACATGCATATTTTAGCTTTTTAGGACGTGAATTGTGGACAGGGAGAGGTTAGAGAGGAGGGGGAGTGGGTAGGAGGAAGGGAAAGTTAAATTGGAATAAGTTGTTTATACTTCATGTCAATGGAAGTATACCCTCACCATCAGGTCATGCAGCTAAACGATGTCAAAATGAGTTTTAGCTTTTAAATGGCTTATTCATACTGCCAAAACCGAAAGATAATTTTGTTAATCTAATGAGAGTGATAGTCATTAGTACAGGAGAAAACTTTTTCCTCATTTTTTTACTCATTTAGTAGACATAACCAGCGTGTTCACAGCTGTATCAACGCTTTGTCAAACTACGAAGGTGAAGTCACAAGTGTAAAGTTGGAAATACTTGAAGTTTATGCGTGGTATTGCCGTTGTTTAGGTGCTGTTTACATATTTGTCGAATATATTATACATTAGATATTTGTATCCCGAAATTTTTAATACTTTAGATATTTGCTTACAATGACCACTGTATATTTTACTCTATCAATTAAAAGGTTGACATCCTACCTACGCCGAAAATTTGTGCCATAATAGGACTCCAGTGAAAACTCAACATTTAGTGTCTTCTATTCTTTTGTTTTAGCAGAAACAACAGCATGTATAATGAAGAGAACTTTTCATTTTCCTTCACTAAGCGTGCTGTTGTTCCTGCTGAAACATAAGAATCAAACTGAACCTACCGGCGTACCCTTGAGTAGTGACAAGGCACTTATTTTGTGGGAAATTATCTGTATACTTCCCTTAATTTAGAAGGATTATAACGATTTAACAATGATGATTAAAGGTCATAAAATAAAATACATAAACAAAAGTAAAGGATTCAGAAATAACCTTTGGTCCTAGCAAATATGGCCTAAGAACAATATCAAAATTGATATTCCCCTATTAGTTTCACCCAAGACGATCTGAGATATGCTCTTTGATTATGCTAGAAATCAATCTAAAATTTTCTGTAAAATTTAATTGTCTTTGTGTTCTTGTGATGAGAAAGAGGAGGCAAGGTCAAGAAAAAGCATTAGGGTAGAAATAATTCTCTACCTTTCTTTTTATACAGACCGAAACTTGGAGTCAATTAGGAAAAGAAAAACTTTCCCTAATTTCGGCCAAGTGAACCGAAATAAGGAGTATTTTTCTCCGTATTTTGGTCTTTCCAAAAATATATAAAGTGTGTTAAATTGTCATCTAGTGAGGATCGAACCCATGACCTCTTGGCTTGTGTACCCTCACTATTACCACTATGACACATTCAACTTATTGATATTAAATACAACTGATTATATTTAACTACGAATTAACAGATTAATTCGTCCAAACTAACCTTATATATATTTAATTTAAATATAACTTATTATATTTAATTTACGAATTGACAGTTAATTCGTCTCAACTTAATATTATTTAATTTTATTAAATAATTATCTCATCAACACATTGACTAACTTTTTAGTCATTTTGGGCATCAATGTAATTATATTTCTATAACCACATTTCTCAAACACGTCCTATAGGTGTGACCTTTAGGGACCAGTTGATCACCGCCATCTGTATGATAATAACGTCAAACTTTCTAGCAAGCCAATCGTTATTAGGTAAATGTTAATCAATTGATTAAATATACGAAGTATACCCTTGTGAACCTGTAAGAGATTTACAAATGTTATCACACTAATTTGTGGAGGACACAAGCTCCAACAAACTCCCACTTGTCCTCACAAGTGTATGTGCGATAACCGATTCTCATATCCTTTAAAATTTCTCCCACTCAATGTAAAACAATTTGCAAATCCGAATTCACAAAGGTCGTATTTTACAAGCGATCATTATCAAGAGTGGTTTCCCCGACTAGAGAGTAACTTAACTGATAAACGAATCATCATTCGAGCATGCCCATGCATTTCAGTTACAACTCCTTGAGTGGTCCTGAGAAATAACTATACCTGATAAGGTTTGGATATTTTCTTCAACTCGAATCCTGCAGATGTAAGCACAGTATGAAATGACCCAGAAAAAATCTACTTAGCCCCAGTTACGGTAGACCGTGAGAAAGAAACCAAAGTCACCCAAAAACTGCCTTAATCTCAAGAGACAGTTGATAATCAAAAGAATCGACTCTAGGAACACAATGGATGTCCTATCCACGACCTTGCACCGTATGTTTTTAAACATTTAGGACTCCATTACGTTGTCACAAAAAGTTGTCTTACGAGGTATCGTCATAATCTCGTATCTGTGATCGATTAGTCAACCGTTTAACTTATGGCTCGTTGAACCCACCATCAATCGACTGCACAATATAATAGCCGGAGTTATCAGCTCACATTGGCGATTACGGACCAAAACAAATATAATGTAATTCAGTTCACTTTGTGGCGTTCAATGTTGTCAGTACAATCCACATGAAAAACAAAATATTATATATATAAAACGATGAAGTTATAAATAAGATATGAAAAAGATAATATATCAAATCCATAATCAAGTACTACAACTTAGGAACATGTTTAATTCCCATGGAATTAACATGCCCTACATGCTTATCATAATTCAACGGTTTGGTGAGAGGATCCGCGATGTTATCATCCATCGCAATCTTGTCAATCACTATCTCTTCTTGCTCCACGTGATCACGGATCAGGTGAGCCTTCCGAAGTACATGTCTAGATTTGTTGCTAGACTTTGGCTCCTTAGCCTGGAAGATGGCACCTCTATTGTCATAATAGATGGTGATCGGGTCATTCGAACTAGGAACTACCGAAAGCCCTTGTAAGAATTGACGCATCCATATCGCTTCCTTTGCTGCCTCCGAAGCGGCATAGTACTCGGATTCAGTAGTAGAATCTGCTACAACACTCTGTTTCGAACTCTTCCAGCTGACCGCAGCACCATTAAGAGTGAAGACGAACCCGGACTGAGATTTTGAATCATCTCGATCCGTTTGGAAGCTAGCATCTGCATAACCGGTTGCGCAAAGCTTAGTATCGCCTCCATAAGTCAATACCCAATCCTTAGTCCTCTGTAGGTACTTGAGGATATTTGTGACTGCTATCCAGTGTGTTTCACCTGGAGTCTTTTGGTACTGACTCGTCATACTCAATGCATATGCCACGTCTGGACGTGTGCATATCATGGCATACATGATCGATCCTATTGCAGATGCATAAGGAACACGACTCATGCGCTCTATCCCTTCAGGCGTCGTGGGTGACTGAGAGCTCAACTGCATCCCAGTCGTCATAGGAAGGTTCCCCTTCTTGGAGTTGGTCATGTTGAACCTCTCAAGAACCTTATCCAAATAAGACTCCTGACTAAGTGATAACGTCCGTCGTGATCAATCTCGGTAGATACGGATTCCCAAAATGCGTTGTGCCTCACCCAGATCTTTCATCTGGAAATGGTTCTTCAACCATTCTTTAACCGAAGATAGGAGAGTAATGCCATTCCCAATCAAGAGTATGTCATCGACATACAATATCAAGAATACAATCTTGCTCCCACTCGACTTGATATATAAGCATGGTTCCTCGACCGATCGAGTGAAGCCATACTCTATTATCACTTGGTCGAAACGATGATTCCAACTCCGAGAAGCTTGCTTAAGTCCATAAATGGAACGCTTAAGCTTGCATACTTTCTTAGGATGTTTAGGATCTATGAAACCTTCGGGTTGCACCATGTACAACTCTTCCTCCAAATAACCGTTTAAGAAGGTGGTTTTTACATCCATTTGCCAAATCTCATAATCATGAAATGCGGCAATGGCTAAGATTATCCGAATGGAACGTAGCATGACTACAGGTGCAAAAATCTCATCATAATGCAATCCTTGCACTTGAGTGAAACCTTTTGCCATAAGTCGTGCCTTATAGATATCTGGTTGCGCGTCTACAGAACGCTTTATTTTGTAAAGCCATTTGCACTGTAAAGGTTTTACCTTATTAGGTAAATTAACTAGATCCCATACGTTATTCTCATACATGGAGTCCATTTCGGATTGCATGGCTTCGAGCCATAGCTTTGAGTCGGAACAGGCCATAGCACCTTTATAGGTTGCGGGTTCATTACTTTCTAGAAGTAAAACATCTTTCTCCTCGACCATACCAATGTATCTGTCCGGAGGATGAGAGTCTCTACCTGACCTCCTAGGTTCCTCAGGAATATTAACCGTCTCATCATTTGGAGGTACAGCTTCCTCCATCTGTTCCTCGGTTGTTGGTTCTGGAATCTCCGACAACTCGAAGGTTCTATTACTCGACTTGTTCTCGAGAAATTCTTTCTCTAAGAACGTCGCACTAGCCGCAACAAAAACTCGATGTTCGGTTGGCGAATAGAAGTAATGACCAAATGTTCCTTTTGGATAACCTACAAAGTATGTCTTGACCGATCGCGGGCCGAGCTTATCCTCGTGTCTCCACTTGACATAAGCCTCGCAGCCCCAAACCCGAATAAAGGACAAGTTAGGTACCGTTCCCTTCCATATTTCATATGGAGTCTTGTCGCTTGACTTTAGACGGACTTCGGTTAAGTATAAGAGCGGTTGACAAAAGAGCATAACCCCATAATGATTCAGGCACTACTGTGTGACTCATCATGGATCGAACCATATCAAGTAAGGTTTGATTTCTCCGTTCGGACACACCATTTAATTGAGGTGTTCCAGGTGAAGTTAACTGTAGAGCGATTCCACAGTCTTTCAGGTGTTGATCAAACTCATTTGAAAGATATTCGCCACCCCGATCTAAACGGAGTGCTTTAATATTTCTACCCAGTTGGTTCTGTACCCTATTCTGGTATTCCTTGAATTTCTCAAAGGACTCATTTTTATGCTTCATTAAGTAGACATATCTGTATCTACTCAAATCGTCCGAGAAAGTGATAAAATATCTATAGCCATCTGTAACACCCCCATACTCCAAGTGCCTTACCAGGACCACTCAGGTATAAGGGTACTACCATCTCGGTTGCCCGAGGCAATGAATATCATAAAACAATAAAGAAACGTACTTTTAAAGTAATTATAGTTTAAGTGATTACATGTTCAAAACCAAAACTAATAAAAGAAATTACAAGGTTCTCAGACGGTCTACAGCTAAAACTATCAAAGCTACTAGACATCGTCTGACACAGCGGAAGACTTCTAACTGCCACGTGATGACTCATCCCAGCTATCTCATACGCGTCATATCACACACCGCTCAATAACCGCTCACCACCCCGAATGGATCACCACGTTTTTTTAAAACATTTAAACGGGGTCAGGACTAATCACACAATTCAATACATATATCAACAATAAGATGAACAGACGAACTTAATCATCACACACACACACAACCAACCAATTCCAATCATCTCAATCACCGATCGTCCACCGGACCACCCCGCCATGGGGGACCGCAGCCGTACCCACCAAATCCCCGCTCCACATAGTGAGCGATAACCCTGTCCATTAATGTGCACATCCCCTTCCGTGGCGGGTTCCACGAAGGGCGAAACTAGGGCGTGAAGTCACTCCCGCAAGTGACCCCACTCAGCCGAGAACGCATCTCGAGAACCATCAACAGCAATCACAACCACAAACACAGTACAATCATTATATCAAACAACCAAATACAGCACATCACCAATATCCCATTATGGGACTAATACTGAGTAGGAAATCCTACCTGATATGCACACAAACAGACGGTCTCTACAGCTGAGTCAAAAAGCCTCTTCTATGAACCCTCCTCCTATCATACAACACATAAGGGCTACCAAATCACATACTACACATAAAACCCCCAAATCTCTAAATTAGGGTTTAACCAAAACAAAGGAAAGACAATAAAAAGGGTACGTAGATCTTACCCTAGACGCAAGGAACTCAACGGTATAAACATCGACAAGAACTGACCGTCTGAACTCCGGGAATTGCTAAGAATGCGATTAAGAAGATGAACTTGTTTGCTTTCTCTCTTAAACAGGAATTTAGGTTTTGTAAAAGTGATTTAGAATAATGACGACGAAGCTTAAATACCTTAATCGCATAATTAACAAAACCCGAGAAAACTCCCCGTAAAACCGGCTACTCGATCGAGTACCCAAGGTACTCGATCGAGTACCCCCCTTACTCGATCGAGTGCCCCAGCTACTCGATCGAGTACCCAACAGGTCGAAACTATTTTATTTCGCAACTTACCCTTACTCGACAGAGTAAGGCCTACTCGATAGAGTACCCCAAAACTCATAAATACGGAGTATTACAGTCTTCCCTCCTTAAAAAGAACTTCGTCCCCGAAGTTCAACCCATACATAAAAACAACCATACTGACTCGACCAAGACACAACAACTTAGCTAAGGACTCAAGAACTCGACCGAACATAGAACATGAACTCTTAACACCCACTCCACCAACTATGTTTACTTCCACAACATGACTCACTATACCGTATCTACCACATATATATCTCTCACGATACCAACTCCATACATAACCAACTACCATCCTCTAATGCTGCTAGCTTCATAATATCATCAACTATCAAATCCAATACCAAGACACTCATAGACATCAAACGGAATGTTACATTCTACCACCCTTAAAAGGAACTTCGTCCTCGAAGTTTACTCACACTCGTAACCTCATCATCCAACTGTCAACACTAGCGAAATATTCTCACACTCCTAAACATCACGCTACTACAAGCACGGTCATGACCTTTAATAAAATCACCCACAACACGAATCGATCTTTTATTCTACATCAAGACTCAACTTCCGAATATATTACCATATGTACAACCATCAAAATCTGTTTTATCGCATCCTACTCCTCTTAAGACAAATGTTACGTCCTCGTAACTCACTAATACCAAACCATATCTATATCTCATTACCCTCTGTACCACCACATGTCAAAGATAACCGTCTATAAACCAAACACTCACCATTCTTATATCCAAGGCTCCCATACATAAACATTTCCCATTCCTCAACTCATTCGGCATAGCACCTAACCTATACCATAAACTCGTAGCAAATCACCATACCCACTCTTCATTATTACTGCCAAACAACATACCTCTCTATGTAAGACACTTATCTCCCAGAAGCATAACTCACGATCCGCACTCGTTACGTACACGCACACTAGATCCTCAAGTTCTTTCTTTCATTACCGCAAAATTCATACACAACTTAACATGACACTAATTTCCCCAACACCCTACACTCACTGTCTCAACAAAAGATTATGAACTACCTACCGCTTTCAGATCATTACAACACATGTTCCACGAATCATTTTCCATTACCATGTCTACCGATGTCTCATCTGAAAACAAGATCAAAATTACCGTAACAACCTCTCACAACCGTGTCCCATCAACAGATTATCACTATCCCATGACAACAACGAAACATATACAACTCTACTTCATATCATACTCTACCTCATTCCCAACTTAACCTGGTAAAGAAAATATGAATAAACAAGACAACTGTCTATCAGCACAAACTGAAACTCGCAGAGAGCAACATCAAACAAAACAACAATCTATGTATAACTGGTATGTACTTTCGAAACTCGAATCATAATCATCCCGCCTACTCCACCACAACCGGTGACGGCATCACAACACCGCCACCAACAGCCACACCGTAGTGCGAAAATATCCGCATCACAAAGACTATGTACCGTGCCCGGATCACCACCCGAGGCACCATAACCACACCGATAGACATCACAACCGCATACAATTCCCATAAATACGACTCAAAGATAACTTCTCGACAAGAGAACTTACTCAAATCCACTTTATTAAATCACCACGCAACATATTATATGGATAAACAGATAAGCATCTCATGAACATCATCTCTACCATTTCCCGGAATACACATGTGTTATCAATACACATAAAATTATAACTAGCCATGTCAAATCAATCAAGTTATTACCTTTTTGGATATCATTCAATTAAATTACCGTGTCCAACATATATATTACAGAACATTCATAAAACAACTTTATAATTATCACACCATACCACTTCTTGTGAGGTCAGAACCTCACACAAACATTTACACATATCATAGACCCGTAATCACAACCAACTAGTCAATCCTGACCACGTAAGTTACCACTCGAAAAAGGTTACCTGCCGCCCGAGTTTAACTCATATGCCCCTCATAACATATTCCCCCATTCGCACAACCATCACTTCCTGCCAAATATAACCATACCTTCACTATTCAACTAATAGCGTCCGCCTCATCTAACCACATCTTATACCCTCTCATAATCATACACAACAATCAGGTCCCTACCAAATCAACCTCTTTAGAATTGCTACCTTTCTAATATACCATCACTCTTAACCATTAGTGATAACACCACAATGCCACCGCTGCTCGTATATCAAATCTCTTACACTCATATCAAAATAACATGGTTTTTCTCCTAATTTTGGTTAACATTGCAAATAACGAACATCAAACCCATCCACAAAATTACCTCCACATTATTCCCAAAGCTATCTTATTTGTATTGTCATCCAACTCTCCACCAAATATCTCATATCGTGCCAATACTCCACCAACTTCTTACTCCCTTAATTCCTCGAAACTCATTACCAATCATGTTGTCCTGAAACTCCTATATAACCTTTAGCTAACATCCTCGTGATACCATCACACATTTCGATGATTCCTTATCTTTATATCACATAGCTCCGGTGAACATTTTCCTCAGCTTACTTTTATCCTTCTTTTCTCTTTACACTCAATAATACCAATTAATACTTCAACTCCTTATTCCTTCTAGCTAACTCTTTAGAAATCTGGTTACCCCTTCGTTGCTCCAAAACTCAATTCCATTATTTTCTACCGACATCATCTCACTCTTTCTTACCATGGATCTTCTCTTATTATGCTATCACTCATACTTGCCACTAATCTATCCATAGAACCAACGTTTAATGTTCAAACAATTGCATCCCCCTTTTTACATCTCTAGAAATCAGAATTCATTTAATACCGTTAATTACCCAAGGAAATCACACAGTAGTTTCATCTTTTAATAAACCAAACCTCCCAAACTCACTCACTGTCTACAAATACACCTCGCGACATGTCTCCACAAAGTTCACTATATATTACTCTTCTCAACCCCTTTAAACGAACTTTCACTACATAAATCCATAACCCACACGACGCCTAACCATTTCCCTCCATAACTCTTTACACATCTCAAGCTGCCACTATCCACATTCTTACTTTCAATCTTTTCATTCTCACGTTCATTATACTCACATCATCCCTTGCCTATATTCACTTATTTTTACATTACTCAACACACAATCATATCACTCATCGCGTCTCGCAAAACGTGCGCCAGGCCTCAATAAACTATACCAATCTTCCTTTTCTTTTTCCACCATCTATCATAATCACATATAACTCATGTCCTCCCCACCGAACTCATACTCATCATAGTGCCACTCTTTACATCATAAGATTGGGTAACTTACGCTTCAGGACCAACACATACGTAAAACAATGCATAAAGAAGTAATACAACACCTTTGAATTAAACATAATATGCAACGAATGTCAAAAGATAAACATATGACCCGAAACACGCATATGACCTGCACAGACCCCACTCGATCGAGTACCAGAACCTACTCGATCGAGTTGAGGCTACTCGATCGAGTGCCCAACATGCTCGATCGAGTGCCCCGACTCGAAACCCAAACAGACCTTCGATCTCTGACTTACTCGACCGAGTAGCCCGGCTACTCGATCGAGTGACCCCATACTCGATCGAGTGCCCGAGGTACTCGATCGAGTGCCCAAAAACACGATTCTGGTCAAAATAACGACAAATACCCACTCGATCGAATCAAACCCACTCGATCGCGTCATGCAGACTTGTGAATACTACCCGAATGTTATCTCACATACCCTAACGTATTATGCATTCATTATTATTTCAACATTATGATTACAACTACGC
This sequence comes from Silene latifolia, assembly GCF_048544455.1. NCBI lineage: Eukaryota > Viridiplantae > Streptophyta > Magnoliopsida > Caryophyllales > Caryophyllaceae > Silene > Silene latifolia. The sequence goes on from NC_133527.1 coordinate 96,742,855, forward strand.
ATTCAAATCTGCGCGACTCCTCATACAATTAACAAAATAATCTACTTCGTGTTATCAAGTGCCACGTTATAAACAACCGTCATGCTTTTCATCCAATTCGTTATATAAAACACATATCATTGAACCTCTATTCTTCATGTTACTACTTACCAAAAGCCAAACATTACCATCTATCATGCTCATATAACATTCAACTTTCAATCATGTATTACCCGCATGTTTTAAATTTTCATAACTTTTCATAACACAAACCACACCCATACACTACAAATCCTATTTCCATGTTGCTAATACAACAACATTACAAATCCACTTCATCACACATCATCATATACGAACTACTTTCTTTTTCTACCATATCATTCATCATTCTCATATACTTTTCCAACGATTCCAACCAACATGTAAACCAACTATCATGCAACATGCTTTCAATAAACCATATACAAAGACAATTAACATACACGTCGCACATATACACACGGACTCCACGTTCCCATACCATGTGACTGGCTTAAGTATCATGGGGCCAAGATTTTGAAGTGAGGGCGCCTACTCACCCAAAACCTAGCATCAGCCGGGGCTCCCATTACACATACACCAGGTTCATTTTATTAGACTCCCTATGTTCATTATGTTCATTTGTTACAGGTTCCAAAATCGTCGCTCTGATACCATTTGTAACACCCCCATACTCCAAGTGCCTTACCAGGACCACTCAGGTATAAGGGTACTACCATCTCGGTTGCCCGAGGCAATGAATATCATAAAACAATAAAGAAACGTACTTTTAAAGTAATTATAGTTTAAGTGATTACATGTTCAAAACCAAAACTAATAAAAGAAATTACAAGGTTCTCGGACGGTCTACGACTAAAACTATCAAAGCTACTAGACATCGTCGACACAAATGAAGACTTCTAACCGCCACGTGATGACTCATCCTGCTATCTCATACGCGTCATATCACACTGCTCAATAACCGCTCACCACCCCCGAATGGATCACCACGTTTTTTTAAAACATTTAAACGGGTCGACTAATCACACAATTCAATACATATATCAACAATAAGATGAACAGACACTGCTTAACATCACACACACACAACCAACCAATTCCAATCATCTCAATCACCGATCGTCCCCTTTGGACCCACCACCCCATGGGGACCGCAACCGTACCCACCAAATCCCCGCTCCACATAGTGAGCGATAACCCTGTCCATTAATGTGCACATCCCCTTCCGTGGCGGGTTCCACGAAGGGCGAAACTAGGGCGCGAAATCACTCCCGCAAGTGACCCCACTCGGTAGAGAACGCATCTCGAGAACCATCAACAAAGAATCACAACCACAAACACAAGACAATTATTATATCAAACAACCAAATACAGCACATCACCAATATCCCATTATGGGACTAATACTGAGTAGGAAATCCTACCTGATATGCACACAAACAGACGGTCTCTACAGCTGAGTCAAAAGCCTCTTCTATGAACCCTCCTCCTATCATACAACACATAAGGGCTACCAAATCACATACTACACATAAAACCCCCAAATCTCTAAATTAGGGTTTAACCAAAACAAAGGAAAGAAAATAAAAAGGGTACGTAGATCATACCCTCGACGCAAGGAACTCAACGGTATAAACATCGACAAGAACTGACCGTCTGAACTCCGGGAATTGCTAAGAATGCGATTAAGAAGATGAACTTGTTTGCTTTCTCTCTTAAACAGGAATTTAGGTTTTGTAAAAGTGATTTAGAATAATGATGACGAAGCTTAAATACCTTAATCGCATAATTAACAAAACCCGAGAAAACTCCCCGTAAAACCGGCTACTCGATCGAGTACCCAAGGTACTCGATCGAGTACCCCCCTTACTCGATCGAGTGCCCCAGCTACTCGATCGAGTACCCAACAGGTCAGAAACTATTTTATTTCGCAACTTACCCTTACTCGACAGAGTAAGGCCTACTCGATAGAGTACCCAAAAACTCATAAATATGGAGTATTACACCATCTCTGGCGGTAATTGACATAGGTCCACACACGTCCGTATGTATGAGTCCTAATAGGTCACTAGCGTGCATTCCAACACCTTTGAAGGAAATTCGAGTCATCTTGCCAATGAGACATGATTCACACATGCCATATGCAGAAAATCCGAATGAGGGAATAGTCCCATTATCGACGAGTTTCTTTACGCGTTTCTCATTTATGTGTCCCATTCGACAATGCCATAGATAGGTTTTATCTTTGTCACCAACCTTTAATTTCTTATTATTCATGTGTAATACTTCCGTGGTTTGATCTAAGATATAAATTCCATTCATGGAAACTGCTTTGCCATAAATCATTTCATTAAAAGAGAAAATACAACTATTATCCTTTATTGAAAATGTAAAACCGTCTTTAGCAAGTACGGAAACAGAAATAATGTTCTTAGATAAACTGGGTACATAGTAACAGTTATTTAAAGATAACTCAAAACCACTAGGGAGTTGGATTACATATGTTCCCTTCGAGGCAACAGCTACTCGTGCTCCATTCCCGACTCGCAGGTCCACATCACCTTTTTCGAGAGGTATGATGTTCTTTAGGCCCTGCAAATGATTACACAGATGAGAACCACAACCAGTATCTAGTACCCAAGTTCCGAAACTTGCATGGTTAATCTCAATCATATGAATATAAGATGACATACCAACAGGAACGACGCGGCCTGCCTTGATGTCCTCACGGTAGACGGGACAGTTCCTCCTCCAATGTCCAGTCTTGTGACAATGGTGGAACTCTATGTCACCGCCCTTGCTCTTTGTCTTGCCCTGTGAGCCACTAGTCTCACCAGGCGCACTCTTACCATTTCCTGGCTTCTTAAACTTTGGCTTACCTACAGCTAGGTCGCCATGAGCCTTGCCCTTACCTTTACTCTTGTTGTGAATCGTGAGAACATCCTGCTTCATGCTCCCACTCAATTTCATATCCTTCTCGGTCTGTACGAGAAGGGAGTGTAGCTCATGAGGACTCTTTTTCAAGTCATTCATGTAGTAGTTCGCCCTGAAAAGGGCAAAACCATCGTGAAGAGAATGAAGCATTCGGTCAATGACAATGCTCTCACTGATTCTACAATTCAGTGACTCCAGTTTCTCGACATTCTCAATCATGTGAAGAATGTGTGGGCTAACCGGTTGGCCCTTCTGGAGTTTCGCATCAAAGAAGCGACAGGTAAGCTCATATGTAACGATTCTCGGTGCCTTTGAGAACTCGTTAGTGAGCGTGGTGAAAATCTTATTTGCACCTTGGGCAATGAAGCGTCTCTGCAAATTGGTTTCCATTGCAAAGATGAGTACGTTCTTTATCGCACCCGCTTCCATAACGAAATCACTATAAGCGAGTGACTCGTTGATTCCTGCATTTGGGCCTGGGTTGACCGGTATTGGCTTAGTTAAATACCTGAGCTTACCGTCAGCAGTGGCAGCATTCCGTAGTGCCGCCTCCCAGTCCGCAAAATTGGACCCATCATTCTTCAGTCGAGTGGACTGATTCATTTGGTCCATGAACATTTTAAGCCAGGACGAACGATCTAGTGTGGCACTAGGCATTGGGATTGCGTTATTTCCAGCCATTTGTTGTAACAGTATTATTGATAATAAGCGTGTTCTACACTGCGAAAGAAGAATAAAATAATAAGCATGCATCGTTTTTATTTTAAGTCTAATGAACTAATGTCATAACGCGAAGACTCAAAAACATTTATACAATTGACCTCCCTCAAGAATTATATAAATGACCCCAAGACTCAATTCTCTGTAAATTGATAAGCTAACTTGTTAGCTAATTCTACCGTTAGAATTCTTGGTCGATAAATTTCTGTAAATACTATCTTTAGTCCATCATAATCACGAGAAACTCTTCGGACTACAATGTTGAGGTAAACTAAGTCAACACAACTACTTACCCAACGTAGAAGGGGTCATATTAGGCCTACCGACGAAGAAGGGATTCATAGATGTTTGCCCTTATAAAGACTAATCTCAATTTCCGTTTTAGAGGAAGATCCCATCAACTTTTTAATTCATTTTAAGTGAACTATAATCTAGCATGCGAGGATGATTTAAACTAAGGTGATGGCTTAAAGACTGTGACATCTGCATGTCCATAAAAACTAGCATACAACCTATATGAGTCAATTTTCATGCATTTTAGTAGTAGGTGGTTTGGTTTTAGGTGGAATATGATGCAATTACTAACATGTGAATGAAAAGCAATAAAAATGAAAAACGTAAAAAAAAAACAGTAAAAGTCCTAGTGTGGCCTATCCTATCAAAGTGAACAATAAATACAAGTTTGGAATCTATCCTTGGACCCAAGAAGCTTGTCTTCATGTTCCATCTTGATCCATGTAGCGGGAGTGAGCTTGAATCTTCATCTTTAGTCTTCTTTGAAATTACAATAAATAAAATTACATAATTGACCTATTAATTACATTCTAATTTCAAAAACCCAAAACTAAAATAAAGGAGATTCGAGATCTCATAATTACATAAGAAATCATGTTTCTTTCATTACGAAAACATAATTTGACTAAGGCCACACTAAGTATTACAAATTACAACCGATTGCAAAAATTAAATACGTAAATAAAATTCATTCATTCGATTCATTCAACAAAATTAAAAGCATCAACTAAAATAAATTAAACAAACATAATACAATACATTAATTATGTTGATTAATTTATCCAAACCACCTATTTAAATTAAATTAAGTGACAATTCCGTAATTTAATCACATTAATTTCATACTTAATCCATATTAAACTTGTAATATGAATTCTATCCGTCAAAATTTTAAACTGCTTTAAAATAACTCGGTATCATTAACTTGTGAACCGATTCACAATAACTAATTGGCCAAAATAAAAAAAAAAAAAAAAACAAAATCCAAATATTTTTTTTTAAATTGGTCTCGGCTGGGAAGAAAAAAAAACAAGTTTTTTTTTTTTTATTTATCAGCTGTCACGGCTGATTTTAAAAAAAAACAGCCCCTTTCCTATTTTAATTCGGTAAATTGGAAAAACAAGGAAAAACTTTCCAAAAAAATTTTTCTCTTTCTTTTTCGGCAAAAAGGAAAATAAAAAAAACTTTCCTTTTTTTTTTCTTCTCTCGGTTTACCAAAAAAACAAAATTAAAATAAAGTTTTTTTTTTTCGGTAAACCCTAAAAAAAACGGCCTCCTATTTTTTTTTCTTTTTGCGGCAATATGCCCTAAAACAAGATTTGATGACTAAATTGTTTACCTTTGCTATTAGAACATGATTAGCATATGAAATAATAAACATGATCAATTTATATGCCAAAAATTATATAGCAAAAACAATCTTTTTATCATAAACATGACGATTCCATTTAATTTTAACTTAATCTGCATTAAATCAAAAACTACCAATTCTTCATATGATAATTTTAACTGATTATAAACTATAATATGAAAAATAGAATGGAAAAATATCATCAAACAGAAAGAAAAAAAACGGCAGGAAAAAAACGGCACAAAAAAAATTTTCGAACCACAAAAAAAAATTCGAAACCCTAAATTTTTTTTTTTCGAAAATCCTATTGTTCACATACAAATTTTATGAAAATCATCAAAATTAAAATCGTAGCCTATTGCTCTGATACCACTTGTGGGAAATTATCTGTATACTTCCCTTAATTTAGAAGGATTATAACGATTTAACAATGATGATTAAAGGTCATAAAATAAAATACATAAACAAAAGTAAAGGATTCAGAAATAACCTTTGGTCCTAGCAAATATGGCCTGAGAACAATATCAAAATTGATATTCGCCTATTAGTTGCACCCAAGACGATCTGAGATATGCCCTTTGATTATGCTAGAAATCAATCTAAAATTTTCTGTAAAATTTAATTGTCTTTGTGTTCTTGTGATGAGAAAGAGGAGGCAAGGTCAAGAAAAAGCATTAGGGTAGAAATAATTCTCTACCTTTCTTTTTATACAGACCGAAACTTGGAGTCAATTAGGAAAAGAAAAACTTTCCCTAATTTCGGCCAAGTGAACCGAAATAAGGAGTATTTTTCTCCTTATTTTGGTCTTTCCAAAAATATATAAAGTGTGTTAAATTGTCATCTAGTGAGGATCGAACCCATGACCTCTTGGCTTGTGTACCCTCACTATTACCACTATGACACAAGCATTCAACTTGTTGATATTAAATACAACTGATTATATTTAACTACGAATTAACAGATTAATTCGTCCAAACTAACCTTATATATATTTAATTTAAATATAACTTATTATATTTAATTTACGAATTTACAGTTAATTCGTCTCAACTTAATATTATTTAATTTTATTAAATAATTATCTCATCAACACATTGACTAACTTTTTAGTCATTTTGGGCATCAATGTAATTATATTTCTATAACCACATTTCTCAAACACGTCCTATAGGTGTGACCTTTAGGGACCAGTTGATCACCGCCATCTGTATGATAATAACGTCAAACTTTCTAGCAAGCCAACCGTTATTAGGTAAACGTTAATCAACTGATTGAATATACGAAGTATACCCTTGTGAACCTGTAAGAGTTTTACAGCGGCATTTTATCACACTAATTTGTGGAGGACACAAGCTCCAACATATTTAGCACGCTTTGGGGCAGTTAAAGGTTTTACAGCGGCATTTTTTTCCCAATAATTAGTTGTAATGCCGCCTTGTTTTCAACTATGTTACTCTTCTTATGTCTGATTGATGTTTCTTTTTTGTGATTTTAAAAGAAAACCACTAAGGCAGCATAAATGTTGTGGCGATGAAGCAATTATTTAGGAAATTCTGAGGCATATAACTCTTCTAATAGCTACTTTACATGCATTGTTAGGCAACATCATTAAGCCCCATTCTAGGCTAGGAAATCATCCACCCCTTGCTACTTTCCATGCATTGTTAGAAAACATCAGTTAGGTATCTTACAAGTAATTCTTCCTCTAAATTTTTCTTAAATGACACGATGCCATATCACTTCAAATTCGATGCTCATATGTCTGTATTGCACTACAAGAAGGAATCTATCTCATCCTCTTTTGGCTACTGGTATCAAAATATACTGTCAAATAATGCAAAGTTAAAGTACCTAAAACTGCAGATGTTTCTAAATGAAACAAAAATAACTTATACACCTAGGTTTAAAATGGAAACTATCGTATCTCTCGGTTGCAGCTGTCAACTGAAGATGAAGATGACGGCAACACTCTTTCTCTATCTTTCTCCATATCATATGGAAAATGTTGATCCCTTAAGTAATTTGAGTATATACTTATCAACTCGAATTTTGGCCGTTCACTTTCTGGGAAGCTAAATAAAGTGCGTCCCCCGTAGCACAAATCCCACAATGCACTTGATGTATTAACACTTTCAAGCTTAAATAGAAACTCCACCACTTCTTGTTTTAATGCTTCCAGATACCCTTTTCTGGAATAAAAGTCAGTGCGAGTTACATTTTGCAGCACATTATAGCCTGGGTTAAGCAGTTCATTTGGTGTACTTCCACAAAAAATTTGAACAAGCATAACACAGTTTGAGTTTTGGTTAAGTTTCTCCCATATAATGCTTAGTCGAACAAATAACTCTTGAATTTCTTTTGCAATATTATCAATTGTATGTTGCATTGCCTTTATTTTCTGAATATTGTTTTGACATAGTAACTAGAATAGAAATGTGAGGATATTGGGAAATGACTCCGCATGTATTAGAGTTTTTTTCTATTTATATTCTTCTTTCCCTTTGTATACGTCAGTTGATTGACATCTAAATTATTTGATGTTGATGATAGAGCTAGATTCCGTGTAAGAGATAAGCATACAGATGAGGTTGGATAAGGTAAGGATAATAATAAATAAGGTTTTGTTACAGAAGTAGATATTAATTTTAATGTTTACAAGGCAAATTTAAATTTTTATTTTTTAAGAAACATTGAATTGTTTATTGATTCTTTTCTTGAAGATGGTGGTACTGATTTTCACTGAGCAATGTTCTAGGACAGTAAATGAATGATGTATTTATATTAGTTTATTTATTTACTTTATCAGTTTATGGAATCTAATTTTTAACCAAAATGCATTTCAGATTCTAGAGTTTCCTTGTTTATTTAAGATATTACGAGGCAACAATTACAACATATTAACTTGTACTAATTGGCTTTCAACTGGAAAGGAATGGTGTGACTGAACAGGAAGCTTAGCATGTTCATTGCGGTAGACAAGCGGGTAATGTGTTTGGAAAGCCCGATCATAAGGCGTCTAAAGTCGCAAATATAGTGCCCATGACTATGAATTTTGACAAAGGAGCGCTCGTCCATCTGGATAACTTAGTCTTCTCTGGGTGTTGTAGCTTCTTCCAGACACGATTGGTGCTAACATAAATATGTATTTCCTTTCATCATGATACCAAAACCTCCCAAAAAACATAGAGCAATTGAATATTGTACGAAGTTTGTTTGTCCCCTTTTAGTTTTGCTTTGGTATGTTACATTTTATGTGGCAATTGAATATTATACGAAGTTTTATTGTCCCCTTTTAGTTTTGCTTTGGTATGTTGCATTTTATGTGGCGTTTTGGCCTGTGATTGCCATAGTAATAACTCCAGAATGTGTTATATGTAACCTTTTGCTATTGAAACTTTATAAATGCTATACCCATGAACTGTTTCGGAGGTGGTTCATGGTAGCGTGATTGTCCCTGTCCTTTTTTGTAGCTATGCTTCCGTCTTACTTCCACTAACCATTTCACCAAATTGGGGCACCGCGCCCGATAGGGCGCGGTGCAACAACTAGTTAATATAAAAGGATGAACAAAACAAGAAGAAAAATATGGTCTATTGATGGTGTATATGAATCATTCACAACAAGCACACAAAGACCGATGTTTCTTCAAATTTTCAACCTTAGAAATGATGGAATGACTTGGATATTTATAGGCATGCAAATGTAAACAATTCACATCCAAATGCTAGTGGGAGTTGCCTATTTTTTCCACTCACAATAAGTGTATTAGTAGGTGTAAAAATCTGTCCAAATTCCATTTCGATTTTCGACAATTGCCTCACAAATGCTTATAAGTCTTATATTTAATTATCTGACATAATTAAATATTAAATTTATTATTTAATAATTAAATAATACAAATTAAAAACTACTAACCACTTAACCATTAAGTAATTATTGGACCATTTTATCAATATAAAATGTATCTTATAAACCCTTATTAGCTAATTTTACAACCTCTTGTAAATTTAAATAGCTAATTACCTCCACCTCAAAACTTATACACATATCGTACAAAATTAATTAATTAACAATTAATTAATAAATTCTAATTTTTATTTATTAATTATCACATAATTTAAATAATAAATCCGCTTAGCCCGAGTTCGTATCCCGTCATCAAATAATACATTCACACGACTAATTAAAAGCCAAATAATACAAGGAATTAATTATCTCGTATCTCATACAAACAGTTAATTCATTCAATTTGGGCGTCATCCTATAGGTGTGACCTAAAGGGACCAGTTGATCACCGTCGTCACACGACAATAACGCCAAACTCTAGTCAGCCGAGCGTTACCGATTAACGTTGATCAACTGACAAATATATAAAATAAGTGCCTTATATTCCTTGTACGAGATTTAATATGTAAACGCACTATTGCGGAGGACACTACTCCAACAATCTCCCACTTGTCCGACACAGGTGTGCGTTACCAATTCTCTTGTCCAATAATATCTCCCACTCAATGCAAGATGTCTTTCAGGTTGTTCTTGCACGTGATCATATCATAAAGTGGTTTCCTCGATCAGGAGCATGACTGTCTGACCGGATAATCTACTATAGATCTCATCCGAGCGTGGCCACGCATTTTCAGTCACCTCTCTTCGAGTGGCCTTGAGATAAAATATGACATGGGTGGACAATCTTGTTGACCTATTTTCTTTGTTCGATGCAGATCACAATAACCCAGTAAGTGCTCATCGGCCTCCTTTTACGGCGCGACCTAGAACAAAAACCTAAGCCACCGGAAAACCGCACCAACTCAGACAAATAGTCGCCAGTCTAAAGAATTGACTCGAAGGAATAAATAGAAATCCTAGCCATGACCTAGCAATAAAAGGACTCTATAAACGGTCACTATCCGACAAATCGTCTCACAATCTGCCTATGTAATCGACCAGCCGTCTCTATGGCCATATGACAGTCGAACTTGTCATCTATCGCCTTACAATCTAGTCACTCCGAGACGTCACCTCATTAAGTAACTAGGGAAAAAAATACAATGTTAATCCAATTCACTTTAATGGGGTTCAACTTTGTCATTACAACCTATTTGGACAAAACAAAGTATTTAAATTCAGATATAAAAACTGAGTACAACGATAAATGTAATTATCATATATGAAATAATAAATACAATATCTTATTATTATTACATACCGACTAATATAATTAATTTGGACAATATATAATTAAGTTAGTCCAATTTGATTATTTTAGCCGGTCCGACTCTTGAAAGTGATAAAATCCGACAAAACGGGTCAAACTCACTAAATGGGTCAAATACATTCAAATGGGCCAAAATGACTACCAAGTCCATTTAGGGTGGAAACTAAACCCTTCCTTTTTCTATAAATACAATCATTAGCTCTCATTTTGAGACTAATCAGAAAATTACAAAGAAAAATCACATTAAAAAACAAAACCTCTCTTCAAAAACCCTCTCTACAAAAATCCTTTTTCCAAGAGAAAGCTAGAGAAAAAGAAAACTACTCTTCGATCCGACATCAAGCGTTCATCGCCATCAACTGAAGAGAAAGCAAATCAAATTCATCCAGGAGAATCAAGTCTTCGAATCAAGGCCCTCCTATCCATCCAAGTGTGGAAATCGAATCAGTAGAATAACTAGAAGATTGTACCCGAAATACTTAAATTAATAAAATTATTATTTTGTTGCATTCTTTTGTGTTTTCTCTACTTGTTTGCAGATTTACACAAACTTGTTGCTACAAATTTCCAGATCTGGTAGTGAAAGCTCAACCCGTCTCGGTGACTCTCTTGATCGATCGCCCATTAGTGTTTCGACAAGGAGCAGGACCAGATCCATCCTCATCCGTTCCGCTGCAGCGAGACTCCATTCTGCATTCGTGCCTACGAGGCCTCGCACATCCAACGTCACCGCCAATGCGTTCAAGGAGTCATATGGTGCCAGCGACTCTAGGCCATATGGAAGTCCCGTGCTCGATTCTTTTTCTCACGTCCAAGTTGATGCGCCTCAAATTGTCTCATCATCGTCTCGGGAGAAGGTGTGTGATGCTTTTAAAAGGACGACTATTCACAACGGCCCATTGTTTGAACTGTTCACCGAGAATGGTGGCCACAGTAGCACCGGTTCGTCTACATCGTCATCGCGAAGAAGTAATAAGGATATGTCGAGCCAACGGTCGTACTCCATGGTTGCACCCGTCATGGTTGTTGAGGGCGACAATATGCAGGAACAACTCAACAAAATGAAAGCTATTCTCGACGAACTCAGGAAAGAAAACGAAGAGAAAACCAAGCAGATCGCCGCCTTGACAAAAAAGTTGGAGAAGTTGCCCACTTCGTCGTTTCAAAGCGGTGATAGCGAAGACGCATATGACGAAGATGATGATCGTGACAAGACTAAGTCATTTACGGCCAAAGACATCCAAAAGATAATTGCGGAGGCTTTCAAAAGTCAGTTTGATGGAAACTTTCACTCCGTCGACAAAAACCGTTACGTCAAGCCATATAGTAAAAGGATTGATTATTTAAGAATGCCTATTGGCTACCAACCACCGAAGTTTCAGCAGTTTGTTGGAAAGGGCAATCCCAAGCAACACATCGCCCATTTCGTTAAAACTTATAACACTGCCGGTACTAATGGTGATCTCCTTGTCAAGCAATTCGTTCGATCTCTGAAGGGGATTGCTTTTGAATGGTATACAGATCTAAGCGCAGATTCAATCGACAGTTGGGACTAGATGGAAAAAGAGTTCCTTAATCACTTCTATAGTACCAGACGTATCGTAAGCATGACGGAACTCACTAACACGAAGCAATGGAAGGACGAACCCGTTATCGACTACATCAGTAGGTGGCGCGCGTTAAGCCTCGAGTGCAAAGACTATTGAAATGTGTATCCAAGGAATGAATCTGGAATTAGTCTACAGTCTCCAAGGCAACAAGCCAATAACATTCCAAGATTTAGCCACTCGAGCTCATGACATGGAGATTACTATCACTAGCCATGGAGGGCGAATTTTTGCTTATTCAGAACCGAAGACGGAGAGAAAATAGTATAAGAAAAACGACAAGGCATCAAATATCACTTCGAAGGAGGTAATGACAGTTTCTACTTCCAATCCGGTGAAAATCTCGGCGCGACCTAAAACAGAATTGAAGGCGACAACCTATTCAAAGGATAGGCAGAAGACACGGCCGACTCTGAGAGAGCTTGAGCAAAAGAAATACCCTTTTCCAGATTCCGATCTAGCAGGAATGTTAGATGATCTATTGGAGAAGAAGGTGATCGAGCTTCCCGAGTCTAAACGACCAAGTGAAGCTGGACGTACGACCGATCCGAAGTATTGTCAATACCATAGGGTTCTGAGTCATCCATTAGAGAAATGCATAACCCTCAAGGAGAAAATTATGCGTTTAGCTGAAGAAGGGAAAATTCTCTTCGATCTAGATGATGCCGCTGAGTCCAATTGTATTGTAGCACAAGTGGTTGACGAAAGTCGTAAGCCACATCCTCATTCTACAAGCGAAGAATGTGCATGGATGATTCAATTTGGAACTCTTGAGCCGTTAAGCGTCGTCATGACCATGGAGTCTAAGTCCATCGTATCAACAACTTCCGAGGATCAAAATCGAGAGGAAGACGATGAAGGATGGACCCTTGTGACTAGGCGATGACAAAAGAAGCAAAACAGGCAAGAGTCAGCATCCCAACATCAAAGAATGACTCGCCAGCAAGTAACAAGATCGTCATACAAAGATGATAGAGGGACCGTTTTGAAGTCTCCACAAGATGTAACATCGCCTAAGAAAGCCAAGTCGAAGTTAAGTCAAGTTATGACGTTAGGGGACTATTTCCCTAAGTCCTACCTTACTAAAGTTTCGGTGAACACCGTCTCTTCTGTCATTATCGAGGAAGATCGTGATGAAGATGCCGCGACTAAAAAATCCCCATCGGAGTTGGACAAGGATGCGAAGATTGATGTAATACAGGATGCGTTACCTGCACGCATGGGATGGCAACAAATGTTTCACTTGCCTAAAGAGATGCGTCAACAATTGTATTTAGCGATTCTTCAACCCGAAGTGTATGCTGAAAAGCTTAAAGCTGCAGGAGAGCCGACAGATCAATCGAAGAAATGTGTTGCTTGCAATGCCGCTCTCGCATTTACCGATGAAGATCTCTTACTGGGATCAAAGTTGCACAATCGCCCTTTGTTTGTGTCAGGATACATTCGAGAAAAGAAGGTGGGCCGTATATTGGTGGACGGAGGCTCAACCGTTAACATAATGCCGAAATTCACTATGGAAGAGCTTGGGATTTCTGTAAGTGAGCTTGCCAAAAGTCGTTTGATGATTCAAGGCTTCAATCTCGGGGGGCAAAGAGCAATTGGCATGATTCGCGTCGAACTTGCGATGGGAGATATGTCGTCCACCATGCTTTTTCATGTGATCAACGCCAAAACGTCGTACAAGTTGTTGCTTGGTCAACCTTGGCTTCACGAAAACGGTGTCGTAGCGTCCACTCTAGATCAATGCATGAAATACAATAGAGATGGCGAAAGGAAGATAAATGGTGATGTGAAACCCTTTTCAACGGTGGAGTCTTATTTTGTTGATGCTCGATTCTACGAAGAGGTGACGCCAAGCGAGATATTGCCTTCAATGATCCTTTCAACAGGGACCAAAGTTCCGAAGAAGGTTGATTACATCAAAATTCCAGCCGCAAAAGAATCGATGGTGGTCGAACATCGTGAAAGCGTCTTGATAAAGACCAATCAAACAAATGTGAATTCGTCTACAAAAAAGTTACTCCAACCATGCCGAAAGCGACGCCAATCTTTAAGTACGTGCCGAAATCAAAACTTAAAAATGGAGAGGCGCCTTTCACAGAGTATACACCGCGAGAAGAGGCATCTACGTCAACTAGAACAATCAATGAAGACAATTTTCAAACTTTGAAAGAGAAGGTCATTGTTCCGGTTACACAAACAGATTGCCTTGTGACGAGTAAACAATCGTTGCCCGGATTCATGAAAGCCTTAATGAAAGAGGATCAAGCACCTGCCGAAGAGTCAACCAAGGGACGATTCGATCCAAATGCTTACAAGCTCATGTCGAAGTCGGGATATGATTTTGAAAATCCAACTCCATTAGGGCAAGTGATTGAAGTTACCCCGTATGGTCTGAATCAAACGCAAAAGAAATTGCATCAACAAGGGAACAAGCTTGAAGTCGGAAGGGCTGGTATCGGCTTTTCACATCCTGAGCCCGTTAGAATTTCTGCACGATGTAAAATGAAGAAAGCGTCAACACAACATATTGCGGCAGATCTGGCGGAAAGTGAAGGCGATAACGCGGAAATGTTGCCACGAAGGTCTGTTTTCGACAGGCTGGGACAACCAACTTCTACGCCTCAGTCTTCCGTATTCAACAGGTTGGGAGGAAGGGAAGAAAACATCTATGTGCATTTAAGGGCAGGTTCTCAAGAGCAAAGGCCAAATGAGTCAGTGTTCACTCGCATTGGAGGAAAAGAGGTAAAAAAAATCAGTCTTCAGTCGCATCAATAACTCAAAGGTACAGAAGAGGCGTCGGCGAAAGCAGAAAAAGTCCTTGAAGACAAAAGTTGCAGTCGACCTCAGTAAAGATACCCATAGTGTTATTCCCTCTCGAATGAAACGTCATCTTGAAGTATAAATAACTATAGACGGGTCACTAAAAGCAAAAAGACGTACCGTCGTTTTCACAAATCCATTGAAGGAGTCGAGTCATAGGAGAACCGCTCAGGACATTGTTGCGTCCAACCATGTGACGGCACAAGAGTGTCAAGATTCGGATGATGAGATAGAAGTTGGTGAAACTCCTAAAACTCTCAAAGATGGTATCCAAGCAACGGTTGACGACATGGAAGAAATCAACCTAGGCATAAGTGAAGAGCCACGACCCGTCTTTGTAAGCACCCTTCTAACGGAGCAAGAGAAAACAGAGTATGTCAATCTTCTCTCTGAATATAAAGATGTATTCGCCTGGAGCTAAAAAGAAATGCCTGGTCTAAGTCTGAAGATCGCAGTTCATCGACTTTCCATAAGGAAAGGCATTTCTCCAAAGAAGCAGCCACGAACACGATTTCGGTCAGAAATTTTGCCAGAAATTGAAGCAGAAGTAAACAAATTGATCGATGCAGGCTTCATAAGAGAAGTCAAGTACCCCACGTGGATTGCTAACATTGTCCCCTTGAGAAATAAGAATGGGCAACTTCGTATTTGTGTCGACTTTCAAGACTTGAATGATGCTTGCCCAAAAGACGATTTTCCACTTCCTGTCACAGAGACATGATCGATGCTACGAGAGGACATGAAGCGTTGTCCTTCATGGATTGTACCGTTGGGTATAATCAAATCTAGATGGCGCCAGAAGATGAAGAAGCCCTTGCGTTTCGAACACCTAAGGCCATATTTTGCTATAAAGTGATGCCCTTTGGGTTAAAGAATGCGGGAGCTACGTATGAACGAGCTATGCAGAAAATTTTCGAGGATATGCTGCATGACATTGTTGAGTGCTATGTCGATGATCTCGTTGTCAAATCCAAGAGAAGAGTTGATCATGTGAAAGATCTTCGAACAATTTTTGAAAGGCTACGAAAGTGTAAACTCAAGATGAATCCTTTAAAGTGCGCTTTCGGTGTTAGCTCGGGTAAATTTTTGGGATTCATCGTCCGTCATTGAGGAATTGTGATAGACCAATCCAAAATCAAGGCGATACAAGACATGCCTGAGCCGTCTACACTCAAGGATCTTCGAAGTCTTCAAGGGCGTTTAGCGTACATTCGCCGATTCATTTCCAATTTGGCAGGACGATGTCATCCGTTCAGTCATCTAATGAAAAAAGGTGCACCTTTCGAATGGGATGAATATTGTCGCAAGGCTTTCAAAAACCTTGTCAACTCCTCCAGTCTTAGGCGCACCAATTCCAGGGAAGTCGATCATTCTGTATATTTCTGCCCAAGAACACTCCATGGGGGCATTGTGTGCCCAAGAGAATGAGGACGGTAAAGAAAGAGCCTTGTACTATCTGAGTCGCACACTTGTTGGGGCCAAACTAAAATATTCACCCATCGAAAAGATGTGTTTAGCTCTTATCTTCGCCATCAAAAAGTTACGTCACTACTTTCAAGCTCACACCTTGCACGTAATCTCCAAACCCGATCCGATCAAATACATTTTGTCAAGGCCAGTGCTTTCGGGATGACTCGCCAAATGGGCCGTGCTCTTGAAGCAATACGACATAGTCTATGTGCCACAGAAAGCTGTTAAGGGATAAGCATTGGCAGATTTCTTAGCGGATCATCCAGTTCCGGGAGAGTGGAGCTTCTCCGATGAACTCCCTGGAGAAGAAGTCTTCTACATCGATGTGCTTCCTTATTGGCAGATGTACTTCGATGGAGCCGCTCGTCAGGATGGATCAGGAGCCGGAGTCGTGTTCATTTCTCCAGAAAAATACCTCGTGCCATATTCATTCATACTTCCAGAATTGTACACAAATAACGCCGCTGAATATCAAGCTTTGATCATAAGCGTACAAATGGCTCTTGAAATGGGATGCAAATATCTTGACATCTATGGTGATTCCAAGTTGATAATTAATCAATTGCTTGGTGAATACAAGGTGAAAGAGGATAGTCTTGTGCCATATCACAAACTAGCTTCCCACTTGTTGCAAAAATTTGATTCGCTCTTCCTAGATCACGTACCAAGGAGTGCCAACAAGATGGCTGATGCTCTCGCATATCTCACAACCACTTTGGCACTGGGGGCAAGTGTTCCTACTACAGTTCCAATTTGTAAAAGATGGGTTGTTCTACAAGAAGGAGAAGATGACGATTCGACAGAAGATGTAAATGAGATTTCTGTTCATGTCGTCGACAAAGAAGATTGGCGACAACCAATCATTGACTACTTGGAGCATAACAAGTTGCCAAGTGATCCGAGGCATAAGATGGAAGTGCGACGTCATTCTTTTCATTTTATCTACTACAAAGGGACATTGTATCGCCGATCGTTCAATGGACTTTGGCTACGATGTCTTGATGAAGATGAAGGTTTTCACGCCATGGAAGAAGCTCACGCTGGTATATGTGGTGCTCACCAATCGGGACCAAAGTTGTGCGACCGAATCAAAAGAATGGGCTATTATTGGCCTACTATGGTGCAAGACTGCATGGATTACGCAAAGAAGTGTGACGCGTGCCAGTTTCATGGAAATTTTATCCATCAACCGCCGGAGGTTCTCCACCGCACTGTAGCATCGTGGCCTTTTGAAGCTTGGGGACTCGACGTAGTTGGACCTTTGCCAACTAAGTCGTCCGCTGGACATCTATACATCTTGGCCGGAACTGATTATTTTTCGAAATGGGCGGAAGTTGTTCCCCTTCGAGGAGTGAAAAAGGAGAATGTCGTGGACTTCGTGCGAACACAAATTATATATCGATATGGCATCCCAAGGTACATCATTACCGATAATGGCAAACCCTTCTTCATTAAGCTCATGGATGCCTTGATTGAAAAGTTCGCGCAACACAAATCGCCAATGTATAATGCGCCATCCAATGGTCTCCCCGAAACCTTCAACAAGACTCTATGCAATCTGTTGAAGAAAATGGTTTCAAAATCAAAGCGTGATTGGCATGAGAGGCTTGGAGAAGCACTCTAGGCGTATCGCACCACGTATAGAACTCCTACCCAGTCAACACCTTATGACTTGGTTTACGAAGTAGAGGCGGTCCTTCCACTTGAATTGGAGATCCCTTCTCTTCGTATGGCTGTTCAAATGGGTTTTGCGGAAGGCGAACATGATAAGCTGAGTTTGGCCGAACTCGAAGCTCTTGACGAAAAAAGGCTTGATGCGCAGCAGAAATTGGAGTGCTACCAGGCTCGGCTATCAAGGGCGTTCAATAAGAAAGTTCGTCCTAGATCTTTTTAAGTTGGCGATATGGTCTTGGCAATTTGAGGACCCATCATAATGCCTCGTAAAGCATAAAGTAAATTCACCTCCAAGTGGGACGGACCTTACGTTGTGCAAGAAGTCTACACCAACGGCGCGTACAAGATTGTCGATAGTGATGGAGTACGTGTTGGTCCGATCAATGCCAAGTTTTTGAAGCGCTATTACGCGTAAGACGACGAGTCTACAATAAGCTCCTAAGCACGAGCCTAAACTGCACAACAACAAAAAAAAGACCCAAAAAAAAAATCACAAAAAAAAAATGATCCAAACACACAAAAAAAAATCCCTTTAAGGAACTGCGTTGGCTTGATCCTCCAAAGTATGTTACTCTGTAGGTACGTAGGCAGCTTAAGTAAAATCCTTTTACTTAGGTGCGGCCAAACCACCCAAACAAAATCAATTCCGTTTTGTTCGAACTACGTTGGCTTGATCTCGTAAAGTACATTCGTTCGTGCTTTATGGGTACGTAGGCAAATGAAGTAAGCATCTTGCTTTAGTCCAGACACACCAAAAAAAAACCTTTTACTCCTCGCCTATAAGAGTATAAACTATGTACGACAAAGCAAAATGAATATACGAGATTGAGATATAAAAAAAAAACTCAACTTTTTATTATTCATCCTTCAAAAAAAACACACACTTCTAAGTGTCAAAAGAAAAACGTATCTAAAACAAAGACAAAAAGAAGATACAACAAATGATATCATAGAAACCACTGCAAGTTCTTCAAAGTTTCAGAAGCTTCAGTGAAAGCTTTCTCAGCATGTTCAATCTTCCCGGCTTCTTCTTTTGCAGTCGTCATACGTGTTTCCAAAGAGGACTTATCGTGAGTCAAAGTCTTGACAATTGAGGCTCGATCGAATTTCTTCTTTTTTGCAGCAGCAATAGACGTAACCGACTGTTGTTTCCTCACCTGTACTTCCTCCAATTCCTTCTTCAACCGCTCTTCCTTTGACGCATCTTCCTCGAAGTTCCTTGAAAAGTCTCGAGTTCCTTTGTTGCTTGATCTTCCAAAGATGCGACACTCGAAATACGATCGTCGATAGCCTTAATTTGTTCCTCAAGCTCTGAAGGATGAGGCTGATTCATCTTGTATTCTTCTCCCACATATTGAAGTTGTAAAGCGGCCTTAAAATAATTCTCCACACGGGCACGAAGAACGGAGACATTAATATTCTTTGACCTGAAATACTCAAAGACGGCCTCACGGTCCTTTTCAAGTGCTCGAATCTCGGCGACGGGAGATGTCAACAACTTTGCTCGCAACTTGTTTGCCATAGACAAATACGCTTGTCGCTCAGTTTCAAGGATCATGTTTTCTGCGAAGGAAACTTCTTTGGTTGGACTCATAATGGCATCAAACATCGCTTTCTCTATAGGACTATCGGGATTTAATACAACATGAAGGTCTGAAAAATAATCTACGGTGCTCAACAAAGGCATGAAACCCTGTAAAAAAAAAGGGTTAATGATATATATTAAAAAAAACGAAGGTGTAAAAAAAAATGCACTTGCCTCTTCAATGATAGGAAAGTCGTCTGTTGTAAGAAATCTGTCCGCTTCAGGAATGTCGTCCAGAAGATGTCGAATACTAGGTTCCTCAGCCTTGTATCCAAATGATCGAGTGATAGTAGGATTTTCTTTTACATTCTCCTTCACAGGAAGAGCCTCCTCGTCCAAAGACGAACGATCCAGGCCAGGAGTAAGCTTCACCTTCAAGGAAACCGACAAAGATTTACAAGTTGCATCATTCAAATTTGTGTCGTTCAAGTTGCTCTGGCCCTTTGGTGGTGATGGCCTCTTCTTCGAAGTTTGATCCACCTGACTTCGACCACGTTTCGTTTTCTTTTTTTACTCTGCTACGGCATGACCAGCGGATGACTAAAGTGAGCTTTGTGTAATCTTTACCTTCAAAGGATGTTTCACAAAGTCATCTAAGCTCGCCAAGCCTTGAACTATAACATTATCTGGATTTCTTTTCACACCCTTCGTTACTGGAGTGACATCATTGTCGTCAAGAGATTTAGAAGACCTTCTAACCTCATTCAGAAGTGGAGATTTGGAAGACATTCTAGCCTCATTCAGAAGTGGAGATTTTGAAGACCGTCTAACCTCACTTTAAAGCAAAGATTTTGATGACTTTCTAACCTCGTGTGGAATATTAACTCAGAAAATCATTTCAACCAGGTCGAATAAGCCGGAGTGACTGAAGTGCCAATTTTTAAATCTTCTCGCGGAATGATAAACCGTGAATTTGTTCTCAAGCAAATAGAAGTCTTAAACAATTGGAAAAGGCATTCGAGGTTGCCACCACGAATATCACGATCAAGTACACCTGGAACATCCTGATGAAAACCCAGTTGTCGCGCAAAATGATGAGGACTATACGGTTCAACGATGTAGTTGTCATCATGACTTAAAGTTAAGAAGCTGGACCGCGATGCAATAAGAAAGTCCTTTGGTCGACGCATCATGTTACGGAGATCGTCCTTGTATTCTGCATCTTCCTAAGTCCCATGAAATGTGGAGTGCCACAAAACCTGGGTGCCAGATCGAATTCGCTCTTTTGCCTCGGTAGAACGAAAAGTTTTGACAGCATCGAGACCTTGAAACTCGATCATAGTTCCTTCAACAAACGAGTGGCTAACAGATTTATGCGAACGATAGTACCTGGCAAGCCACACATAAACATAGTGTGCAACAAAGTGGCCATGATCCTTGCCTGGCGTTGCCGAAGTAGAAATGTCGTACAGACCTCGGTAAATGCTCGCCAATACTGGTATGGCTAAAGAGACCATCTGGTTGCTCGCTAACAAAGAAGAAACTTTAAAGGCGCTCGCTCGTATATGGCCTAGGTCATGAACAAGGAGAACAAATGCGCAAAGCCAACAAGAAAGGAAGGCTGTAAGATATGTCTGTCATCTCTCTGCCTCCGGAACGTCTAAAATAAGAAAGAAGTCATGAGTGGTCTCGTCCCATTGCGAAGGTTCTCCGTATGAAGAAAAATCTTGTTGTAGAATCGGAAAATTTGCCTTCTCTAATGCATTAGACGAAGGAAAATACTTGGAGGTGCCTTCAAACCAAAAGCGACACCAGTCTTCAAAAGGTACTTTGCCATTTTTATTCGCTGAAAGAGAAATCCGGTGAAACGCAGAAAATAAATACTTGCAACTTGGGGGCAAATACGGTCGGTCGTTCTCATCAAAGCCTTGGACTTCTTCGGCTAAAGGCAATACTTCATCATAAAATAAGCCCGTTAGTGGTAGTCCGGTGATAGAGCGGATAACCCAAAGGCCGATTGAAATTTCTCCCACCGCTGTCAATAAAGTGTTAGTCTGTGGGCACCAAAAATTGCAAAATGACTCAACTAGCTGACTACTACAGCGATAGAGGAAAAGTGAGGCGTAGACTGCTTCATAAATGTACACGGATCTCAAAATGTTGCGGCACTCGCAAAGAACGTCTTCTAACCATTCCCAATAGCGCGGAATGTAAGAAAATTCATATCCAAAGTGAAAATTGGCGTTTCGTTGAACTTCACCTCTGGAGCATCGAGAGTGTAACAACTTCGAGAAGGATGGTGTGTCGGCACTTTCTCGATGATGTGACGAAATGAGCTCCATCAATGTTATTTCAAGTTTTTGCCACTAACAATCCAGATTTGGCGGATATGTCAACGGCAACCACAACTCAGCAAAGGGACCCGTCATTGAAGAAAAGATGGTGTGTTTAACTCCATTATTTGCTTCATCATCTGCATCGTCAATCGTCACCAAGTACTTCTTGCCAAATGTCTTAGATTCGCTCGTCTTGAAGTGCACCATATCGTATCCTAAAACAAAAAGACAAACCAAATTACTACTCATATTTCCTTCAAAAAAAAGGATATAAAGTGTGTGGTGTGAACCACGTACTCTCAAAAGCAAACAAACAAAAAAATGGGTTAAATACTCCTACAACAACACCCATCATCCGAACTACAATAATAAAATGTGTCCAGTAGCTTTTGAATCAAAGGGAAAGATGAAATCAGGTCCACTAAAATAAAGTGTATCCTAAATCAATTGTTCAGCATCGTCTGTCAAGTTTAGTCCATTTTCCATTGTCAGTTTGATCCCATGCCGGAGTTCGCGTGACGGAGATCACACACGCCACCAATTTTTTTTGTTTAGGATGTCATGATCCCGGTGATAGGCTCCCTTCATCAAGCAAATAGCCAGCCAGAATAAGCAAGGACCCAATGACGACAAGCAGATGACGATTCATCCCGGCAACAAGCGGAGAAGTCAGGGGTCAATGAGGATGACGCCGTCCGTGTCAGCCGTCGTCAAGGAACCAGACAGAGGCCGAGTTTCATTCCAGCAGAGATGGGGTAGGACCGAGTTTTCTTTTGGAGGCTCAGTGATCGCGTCGACTTTTTTTTTGTTCCTGTTGGTGCGGTCTCTACCATTGTCGTGCATCGTGTCATTAATTGGTGAGGCAGGCACGGTCAACGAGGTTTGCTATAACACCCCGCGCTTTCCTTATATTTTAAATAAACTTTTAAGTAATTTTTATTAAATAATTATTATTTAAAACTTATTTTTATATAATATCGCGATAGTCATATAACGGAGATAATAGTGTAGATTCTAATAATAATATTTTCTGTCTTGAATTTTAGTAGGTTTGAGACGAAAATTCTAGTAGAAACCGACTCATTTTGAGTTATTGGGCTTACCATGACTCATGGGCCTTTTCCTTCTCTTTTCTCTACACAAAACCCCAACTAAACCCTCACAACTTCATCTTCCTCACTCCTAATTTCTGAAATTTCCCAACAAACACACCACCATTATTGAAC
Organism: Silene latifolia; assembly: GCF_048544455.1. Taxonomy (NCBI): domain Eukaryota; kingdom Viridiplantae; phylum Streptophyta; class Magnoliopsida; order Caryophyllales; family Caryophyllaceae; genus Silene; species Silene latifolia. Next base: position 96,766,051 of record NC_133527.1, read on the forward strand.
CATCTCCACTCAACCCTAAAATCATCATATCTCACTCAATTCTTCACCAATTTCGCTCCTTCTCGCTCCATTCTCTTTCTTGTCTCGTTCTCCTTCTTTCTAAGTAAGAAAGTTGTCATCTTTTCCTCTATTTCGAAATTCTCATCTTACAAGGATATGGATTCTTGACTTAACTCTTTCATTTTTGTGTTTAGGGGAAAGCTTAGACGACCCAGAGGAGGATAGCTACATTATTGACGACTCAGTAGAAGATTGAAGTGCAAAAAGGTAACGGTGATGGGTTACTCGACTTTCATGTTAAAATTGTGTGAATCATGTAGTATTAGACTCATATGAATGTTAAAGTTGGTATCTTTCATGACTTATAGTGATTTGGTGTTGAGTAGAATACTTGTATGATGTTTTTCACATGTTAATGAGTAATTTTCATGCCTTGTGATAAGATGGTGAAATATGAGATTTGTCTTAAAGGAATTCCCTCATAATTACATGATTAAACCTCACTTTAATGATTAATAATCAACCCCATATGTTAGTTACATCTTGAATGTAGTAATTTTCCATGTGTTCATCATATTAGAGGAGTATAAGATGATTGAAATTAAGATGGTTGAAATTGGAAGACTTTAGATGGTTGTTTAATGGAATTTGCGTGTACAGTGATCCCCTGCCGGCAGCCGTCCTACCCAATCGGCAGTGCGTCATTGTCTTTATGGGTTATAAAAGTTGGAAATCAAGCCTTGTATGCCTCTGCCGGTGGGCCGGCAGCCGGTCCACCAACCGGCAGAGAGTCCCTTGTGTTTTGCCAAGTCCACATGTTAGAGTGTATGTCCCTGCCGGTGGGCCGACAGCCGGCCTACCCAATCGGCAGCGAGTACATGGAATTTTGGTGTCTTTTATAATAGGGTGTATTCCCTGCCGGTGGGCCGGCAGCCGGTCACCCGGCAGAGAATATACAATGTGAAATGTTGAACTAAATTGACTATAGCAGGTATTCCCTGCCGGTGGGCCGGCAGCCGGCCACCCGGCAGAGAATACACCTTGAGTATTATTGACCTTATTTACCTTGACTTGTATTCCCTGCCGGTGGGCCGGCAGCCGGCCACCCGGCAGAGAATACACTTTCATCTATTTTGACCTTGTTTCACCTTAGCATGTATCCTCTGCCGGTGGGCCAGCAGCCGGTGCCCACACCGGCAGAGAGCACTTGATATTTATTATAATCTTATACTTATACATGCTTCACATGAATTGTTTACGTTATGTTTGTGCAATCATTATTTCTCGTATTTGTGATCCAAGTGTGACGATTTACATTGTGTGACGACTTGACATTCCTTATTTACCCCTTTCCGACCATTAGTTACGGTTAGGTGCCATGTTTCCGGATTGGGCTATTTTTCCTTCCGCCTCTTCGGACCGGGGGTCACGGTTAGGTGACAAGGTTCCGATTTGGGGTTACTCGACTTTCGGGCACGGTTTTTTTTTTTTTTTTGGTTAAATGTGAGCTTTCATTAATAATAGTAAAATGAAGTCATTACAATGCATTTCATCAAACTACTTCTTGGTACATCAATACCAACACAAACTAAGTTACATAAATGCCTAATTGGAGAAGCCAAGTCTTATCAGCAGACCCTACCCCTGTTGGGAGCAGCTGCTGAATTCGTGCTCTAATTTACCTCTGTACTTCAGTACAGACAATCTCAGGCCTAGTTAACCTCACTTCCAATCTGCAACAATTCCTTTCCCTCCAAATATAGTACCAACAAGCCATCTTTGCCATATGACAAACTTTAATCTGCAAAGGCGAACTAGCATGAGGAACTCCAGCCAGCCCAACCCGTAACCAACTCTCCAAACCATTCAGAATTCGTACTCGACTTTCGGGCACGGTTAGGTGTACCATGTTTCGAGTCTTGGATGCGGATGGGTCACCGCATGTCGAATCGAGTGTTATCCATCCCGAGAGTCTGCCCAGGTTTAGACTAGGACCGTATTATGATCGTCGTCCTACCAGGAGGTTGAAGTCTACGTTGGGAGTCTTGTATGTCCATACTTCGTAATTTGTCTTACATTTGAGTCGAGTCAATATGTGACCGTTTGAGCTAATTATTCTTCTCTCATTTGTGCATAACTACTCTTATTGCATTTTGTCTACTAATCATGATTCTCTTGTCACCATAAGTATTTATTTTATGCTTGTTTGTTTAATTAAATTCTTAATTACTTGTATTTTGACATATTGTGGCTGGGAGAACCCTGAGTTACTCCCCACTGACTGTGGCTTTCATATTTATTATGTATGACAGGTTGGTGATGAAGCTTAAGTGGGGAAGACCGTGTGAGCTAGCGAGTTCTTACCTTGGACCTTATTTAGCTATCACTTTAATAGACTCACCTACTTTTGGACTCATGTTCATTCTTGGGATATCTTTTCCCCAATAAATAGACTTGTGTTGTAAACTTAAACTTAACTATCTAAACTTATTTATCGTGTTGGTGATACCTTGCGTTGGACTTCATTAGAAGCCTTAAAAGTTTTAAAAATCTCGTGTTTCCGCCACGATTTACTAGTTATATTTAATTACATTAACGAGGGGTGTCACAGTTGGTATCAGAGCATATATTGCTCCCGACGCACACACGTGTACCCCAACTTAAAATTCTTACTCGACCTTGAATAATGAATGAGAGATGGGTAGAATTAAGGACCTAAGTTGGTAGCCTTTTTGTGTATGTTTTGTGATAGGTTCTAACTTATTTGCTCTTGTGCGAAAAGATGGTACGACCAACCAATGTGGAAAATGCTATCATGCAAGCCCTCAATCAAGTGCCTGCTAATCAACAAAATGCTCAACCCACTCCCCCTCCTCATGAAGCCAACCGTCAAGGAAGCTATGCTTGGATTGCAAGTCAACTAGCAAGGAACAAGGGTAGGACCTATGGTGGTGAAGTGGATCTAGTTGCTCTATCGGAGTGGTTTCATGATATGGAGAAGAACTTCTCTCTCTTTGATGCCCGAGAGGAGGACAAGGTGAGGTTAGCCTCTCACTTTCTTGTGAAGGAAGTCGATAGGTGGTGGACTTTGACCGGTCCTACCGCTACTCAAGACCCCAACTTTGATTGGAACCGCTTCAAGTCACTTGTGGAGACCCGCTTCTACCCTAAGGAGCTCAAACAACAAAGATTGAAGGAGTTCATGGACTTCAATCAAGGAAAGCTATCAATTCAAGCCTAGACCGACAAGTTTAATAAACTTGCTCATTATGCCTCCAAGTTCGTGAAAGATGAAGAGGATCGTGTCTACTTCTACAAGAACAAGTTGAATCCTAAAGTGGAAAACATGGTGAGAAGAAACTCAACTACCTTTGTGGAAGTCTATGATAATGCCAGTTGGGCCGAAAGCTCTTTGAAGGCCATTGAAGAAGAAGCCAATCCCCACTCCTCTTCTCATTCTTACCGTTCTAACTTTCATGGCAAGAGACCATTTGTACCTTCTACTTTTAACAATGCCAACAAAAGGAGGTTTGTGCCAAGGATACTAGACCATGGAGGACAAGGACCAAGAGTTCAAGAACCTAGAGGACAATCTCCCACATCAACCGATGAGCTTGAGAAAGACCGTAAGTGCTACCATTGTAGACAAGCTCTACACCCCGGAATTGGATGCTATGGCAAGCCCTTGACTTGCTTCCATTGTAAGAAGCCCGGACATTGTGTTGCCGATTTCCCCGAGAAGAAGAATGATCCTACTCCAAATGCTAGGCCAAGAGGAACTATCTTTGTCATGATTCGAGCCGAGGCCGCTACTCATCCCGATATCATTACGGGTATGTTCTCAATTTTTGATCAACCTTGCCTCATTTTATTTGATACTGGCGCATCTTTATCTTTTATATCTTCCAAGTTTTCGGAAAAACTAGCTCTTGAGCCTACACCTAGTGAGGAAACTTCTATATCCTTACCTTCCGGAGAAATATTCTCTTGCTCCCTCACTTTCTTCGACATTCCTATTTCTATTTCGGAAACCTTGTTTCCCGCTAACCTACTTCGTTTCCCCCTTGAGGAATTCGATGTAATTTTGGGTATGGATTGGTTGTCAAAGTATGATGCAAGATTCGAGTGTCGAGACCAAAAGATTTGCCTCAAGAGTCCGCTAGGCACTCGTGTGTCCTATAGAGGAGTCCGCTCCCAAGAAGGTGTGAAATTGATTTCCGCTTTGAAGATGATGGGTATGAAGAGGAAAGGTTACCAAATCTTTCTATGCGTGGTGACTTCTACCTCCCCTTCCTTACCAAATATCGAAGAAGTGCCCGTGGTTTGTGATTTCGTTGATGTTTTTCCGGAAGAATTGCCCGGAATCCCTCCTGAGCGTGATGTTGAGTTCTCTATCGACCTTGTACCCGGAACCGGTCCGATTGCTAAAGCCCCGTACCGTATGGCGCCAACCGAGTTGAAGGAGTTGAGAAAGCAAATTGATGAGATGATTGAGAAAGGATTCATTAGACCTAGTGCCTCACCTTGGGGTGCTCCCGTTCTCTTTGTGAAGAAGAAAGATGGATCCATGAGACTTTGCATTGACTACCGTGAGCTTAATCGCGTCACCGTCAAGAACAATTATCCTCTACCAAGAATTGAATATTTGTTCGATCAACTCAAAGGTGCTTCTACTTTTTCCAAGATTGATTTGAGATCCGGTTATCATCAAATTCCCGTTCGTGAGTCCGATATCCCTAAGACCGCCTTTAGCACAAGGTATGGACACTTTGAGTTTAAGGTGATGCCCTTTGGATTAACCAATGCACCTTCTATCTTCATAGACCAAATGAACCGGACCTTTAGTGAGTTCTTAGACAAGTGTGTTGTGGTCTTCATTGACGATATCCTCATCTATTCCAAGTCCGAAGAAGAGCATGCCGATCATCTTCGTATCATTTTGGAGATCCTCCGTCGTCAAAAATGGTTTGCCAAATTCTCCAAGTGTGAATTTTGGTTGTCTAAGGTGTCTTTTCTAGGCCACGTGATATCTAAGGATCGTGTTATGGTAGACCCTTCAAAAATTGAAGCCGTGATCGAGTGGAAGAGTCTAACCGATGTTGGTGAGATCCATATTTTCTTGGGTTTGGCGGGTTATTACCGTCGCTTTGTAAAAGATTTTTCCAAACTTGCTAGACCGATGACTCAACTTTTGAAGAAAGAGACCAAGTTTGTGTGGACCGAAGCTTGTGAAGGTGCATTCCAAGAGTTGAAGAAGAGGTTGACTACCGCTCCCGTGTTGACCTTGCCCGAGGATGGAATTGATTTTGAAGTGTTTTGTGATGCCTCAAAGATGGGTTTGGGTTGTGTTCTTATGCAAAATAGGAGAGTTGTTGCCTATGCTTCGCGACAATTGAGAGTTCATGAGGTGAACTATCCCACTCATGATTTGGAATTAGCCGCCATTTTTCATGCCTTGAAGATGTGGAGACACTATCTCATCGGAGTTCATTGTCGTATCTACACCGATCATAAGAGTTTGAAGTATATCTTCACCCAAAAAGATTTAAATATGAGACGACGACGATGGTTGGAATTGGTGAATGATTACGACGTAGAGTTGTTGTATCATGAAGGAAAGGCAAATGTGGTTGCCGATGCCCTTAGTAGGAAGTCTACTCATTCCTTGAGTGCCATTCGTGTGCTCCCCGACGACCTTTGTGCCGAGTTTCATAAGCTAAGTTTGCAACAGGTGGAGAGTGGTTTTGATTATCTTGGTGCTATAGTTGCCGAGCCCGTTCTTCACCGTGAGATCCTTGATAGCCTTGTGGACGATGCTACCTTTAAAAGTTTTCAAGCCAAGCTTCTTGAAGGGAAAGCAAAGGATTGTGAGATTGAGGCTAGAGGTTACCTTCATTACCGAGGACGCATGTATGTGCCCGATGCCGTTGATTTGAGGAAGAGAGTCTTAGATGAAGCTCATCTATCCCCTTATTCGATCCACCCCGGAGGAGACAAGATGTATAAAGATTTGAAGCTTCAGTTTTGGTGGCCTAACACGAAGAATGACATTGTGTCATATGTTGGAAGATGTCTTACTTGTCAACATATGAAGATTGAGCATAAGAGACCCGGTGGTTTTGCTACAACCGTTGGATGTTCCTTTATGGAAGTGGGAGTCCCTTTCCATGGATTTTATGATGGCTTTGCCTAAGACCGTTGGCGGAAAGGATGCCGTATGGGTGGTTGTGGATAGGTTGACCAAGTGTGCTAGGTTCATCCCTATCAAAGAGACTTGGGAGCCGGAGGCTTCCATGCGTGTCAAGTACCCTAGTTTGTTTTAGTAAGGTAATGCCTTTCGTTTCAAGTTTCGAGGGCGAAAATTTTTAAAAGGTGGGATGATTGTAACACCCCGCGCTTTCCTTATATTTTAAATAAACTTTTAAGTAATTTTTATTAAATAATTATTATTTAAAACTTATTTTTATATAATATCGCGATAGTCATATAACGGAGATAATAGTGTAGATTCTAATAATAATATTCTCCGTCTTGAATTATAGTAGGTTTGAGACGGAAATTCTAGTAAAAACCGACTCATTTTGAGTTATTGGGCTTACCATGACTCATGGGCCTTTTCGTTCTCTTTTCTCTACACAAAACCCCAACTAAACCCTCACAACTTCATCTTCCTCACTCCTAATTTCTGAAATTTCCCAACAAACACACCACCATTATTGAACCATCTCCACTCAACCCTAAAATCATCATATCTCACTCAATTCTTCACCAATTTCGCTCCTTCTCGCTCCATTCTCTTTCTTGTCTCGTTCTCCTTCTTTCTAAGTAAGAAAGTTGTCATCTTTTCCTCTATTTCGAAATTCTCATCTTACAAGGATATGGATTCTTGACTTAACTCTTTCATTTTTGTGTTTATGGGAAAGCGTAGACGACCCAGAGGAGGATAGCTACATCATTCACGACTCAGTAGAAGATTGAAGTGCAAAAAGGTAACGGTGATGGGTTACTCGACTTTCATGTTAAAATTGTGTGAATCATGTAATATTAGACTCATATGAATGTTACAGTTGGTATCTTTCATGCCTTATAGTGATTTGGTGTTGAGTAGAATACTTGTATGATGTTTTTCACATGTTAATGAGTAATTTTCATGCCTTGTGATAAGATGGTGAAATATGAGATTTGTCTTAAAGGAATTCCCTCATAATTACATGATTAAACCTCACTTTAATGATTAATAATCAACCCCATATGTTAATTACATCTTGAATGTAGTAATTTTCCATGTGTTCATCATATTAGAGGAGTATAAGATGATTGAAATTAAGATGGTTGAAATTGGAAGACTTTAGATGGTTGTTAATGGAATTTGCGTGTACAGTGATCCCCTTCCGGTGGGCCGGCAGTCGGCCTACCCAACCGGCAGCGCGTCATTGTATTTCTGGGTTATAAAAGTTGGAAATCAAGCCTTGTATGCCTCTGCCGGTGGGCCGGCAGCCGGTCCACCAACCGGCAGAGAGTCCCTTGTGTTTTGCCAAGTTCACATGTTAGAGTGTATGTCCCTGTCGGTGGGCCGGCAGCCGGCCTACCCAACCGGCAGCGAGTACATGGAATTTTGGTGTCTTTTATAATAGGGTGTATTCCCTACCGGTGGGCCGGCAGCCGTTCACCCGGCAGAGAATACACAATGTGAAATGTTGAACTAAATTGACTATAGCAGGTATTCCCTGCCGGTGGGCCGGCAGACGGCCACCCGGCAGAGAATACACATTGAGTATTATTGACCTTATTTACCTTGACTTGTATTCCCTGCCGGTGGGCCGGCAACCAGCCACCCGGCAGAGAATACAATTTCATCTATTTTGACCTTGTTTCACCTTAGCATGTATCCTCTGCCGGTGGGCCGGCAGCCGGTGCCCACACCGGCAGAGAGCACCTGATATTTATTATAATCTTATACTTATACATGCTTCACATGAATTGTTTACGTTATGTTTGTGCAATCATTATTTCTCGTATTTGTGATCCAAGTGTGACGACTTGACATTCCTTATTTACCTCTTTCGGACCATTGGTTACGGTTAGGTGCCATGTTTCCGGATTGGGCTATTTTTCCTTCCGCCTCTTCGGACCGGGGTTCACGGTTAGATGACAAGGTTCCGATATAGGGTTACTCGACTTTCGGGCACGGTTAGGTGTACCTTTTTTCGAGTCTTGGATGCGGATGGGTCACCGCATGTCGAATCGGGTGTTGTCCATCCCGAGAGTCTTGCCAGGTTTAGACTAGGACCGTATTATGATCGTCGTCCTACCAGGAGGTTGGAGTCTTGTTTGTCCATAATTTGTAATTTTTCTTACATTTGAGTCGAGTCAATATGTGACCGTTTGACCTAATTATTCTTCTCTCATTTGTGCATAACTACTCTTATTGCATTTTGTCTACTAATCATGATTCTCTTGTCACCTTAAGTATTTATTCTTATGCTTATTTGTTTAATTAAATTCCTAATTACTTGTATTTTGACATATTGTGGCTGGGAGAACCCTGAGTTACTCCCCACTGACTGTGGCTTTCATATTTATTATGAATGACAGGTTGGTGATGAAGCTTAAGTGGGGAAGACCGTGTGAGCTAGCGAGTTCTTACCTTGGACCTTATTTAGCTATCACTTTAATAGACTCACCTACTTTTAGACTCATGTTCATTCGTGGGATATCTTTTCATCAACAAATAGACTTGTGTTGTAAACTTAAACTTAACTATCTAAACTTATTTATCGTGTTGGTGATACCTCGCGTTGGACTTCATTAGAAGCCTTTAAAGTTTTAAAAATCTCGTGTTTCCGCCACGATTTACTAGTTATATTTAGTTACATTAACGAGGGGTGTCACATATGCTCAATGTAAATCTCACCGGCAAACTCAAAGACCACCCCGATTTCGCAGTTCATACACCAAAACAGGGGTAAATTTTGAACTTTGAGAAGCGCAGACCGCGCCGAGTTAGCGATGAGAACTGAGCACGCGTCGAGGACAAATCAGCTAAAGATGGGTCGCCGTTAAAAGTCGAAATTATCATTGCAGCTTTGGTCATAGGACAGCCCGTTGTGACGTCGAAGTAATATACTGTATACATACCAAAAAAAATTTTGGTTAGTAAATTTCAAGTATTTGGTCACCTGTAAATCCAAAGCTTTGGCTCGACGCAATATGAGAAAGGCTTCTCTGGCTCATCTCAGAACTCGATGAAGATGCCTAATGATTAAAGACTTTGTTATCACGGGACTCGGATTTCTCATCGTCGAAAGTTGAGGCAGACTTGAATTCTTACGTTACCAATGGTGTAGAATTATGGAGCCCTTCTCCTCCTTTTATACTCGAGTAACGGACGGAATTATGGTAACAAGCATCGGTGACAATAATATGGAAATTCATGCCAAAAGCAAATAATTCCTTTGTTCAGTTTAAGCAAGAAGTGAAAAACTATATGGAAAATTGTTAAAACGAGAAGGGGCAAGGAAATAATTGTCTATTACTTTCCAATTTGGGTTTTGGGTGTTAATCATGTTTTCAAATATGGAAAGCAAAGTGTGTGGTTTGACATAAGAGTATAAGACAAACACGGTTACACAAATTCATCTCAGTTGGCATACAAAGTCAATAGCAAGACAAGAAGCAGATAAAAATCAAGTTCGGACGGAATTGTAACGGTTGAACTTACTAATTCGAGACCCGATCATGCTTAAACATTCAAGTCGTGTACATGATCAAGTCTCGAGGGGGCAATTTGTAGGCACGTAAAAATTATACAAGTGCCACGTCGGAAGTCAAAAGTCAAAATGTTGACCCGTCAAATAAAATGGAAAACTTATATAATTAATTTGGACAAAATTTAATTAAGTTAGTCCAATTTGATTATTTTAGTCGGTCCGACTCTTTAAAATGATTAAATCCGAAAAAACGGGTCAAACTCACTAGATGGGTCAAATACATTCAAATGGGCCAAAATGACTACCAAGTTCATTATAGAAATGTCAAGACTACCAAGTCCATTTAGGGTGGAAACTAAACCCTTTCTTTTTCTATAAATACAATCATTAGCTCTCATTTTGAGACTAATCAGAAAATTACAAAGAAAAATCACATTAAAAAACAAAACCTCTCTATAAAAACCCTCTCTACAAAAATCTTCTTCCAAGAGAAAGCTAGAGAAAAAGAAAACTACTCTTCGATCCGACATCAAGCGTTCATCGCCGTCAACTGAAGAGAAAGCAAATCAAATTCATCCAAAGAGAATCAAGTCTTCGAATCAAGGCCCTTCTATCCATCCAAGTGCGGAAATCGAATCAGTAGAATAATTAGAAGATTGTACCCGAAATACTTAAATTAATAAAATTATTATTTTGTTGCATTCTTTTATGTTTTCTCAACTTGTTTGCAGATTTACACAGACTTGTTGATACAGTTGCATTATATGTGGCGTTTTGCGCCTGTGATTGCCATAGTAATAACTCCAGAATGTGTTATATGTAACCTTTTGCTGTTGAAACTTCATAAATGCTATACCCATGAACTGTTTTGGAGGTGGTTCATGGTAGCGTGATTGTCCCTGTCCTTTTTTGTAGCTATGCTTCCGTCTTACTTCCACTAACCATTTCACCAAATTGGGGCACCGCGCCCGATAGGGCGCGGTGCAACAACTAGTTAATAAAAAAGGAAGAACTAAATCAGAAGAAAAATATGGTCGATTGATGGTGTATATGAACCATTCACAACAAGCACACAAAGAGCAATTTTTCTTCAAATTTTCAACCTTAGAAATGATGGAATGACTTGGGTATTTATAGGCATGCAAATCGAAACAATTCACATACAAATGCTAGTGAGAGTTGCCTACTTTTTCCACTCACAATAAGTGTATTAGTAGGTGTAAAAATATGTCCAAATGGGCCCCTCCAGGTCCATTTCGAATTTTGACATTTGCTCCACAAATGCTTATAAGTCTTATATTTAATTATCTGACATAATTAAATATTAATTTGATTATTTAACAATTAAATAATACAAATTAATAACTAATAACCACTTAACCATTAGGTAATTATTGGACCATTTTATCAATATAAAATATATCTTATAAACCCTTATTTGCTAATTTTACAACCTCTTGTAAATTTAAATAGCTAATTACCTCCACCTCAAAACTTATACACATATCGTATAAAATTAATTAATTAACAATTAATTAATAATTTCTAATTTTTATTTATAAATTAATTATCACATAATTTAAATAATAAATTCGCTTAGCCCGAGTTCGCAACCCGTCATCAAATAATACATTCACACGACTAATTAAAAGTCAAATACTACAAGGAATTAATTATCTCATATCTCATACAAAGAGTTAATTCATTCAATTTGGGCGTCATCCTATAAGTGTGACCTAAAGGGATTAGTTGATCACCGCCCTCACACGACAGTAACGTCAAACTCTAGTCAGCCTAGCGTTACCGATTAACGTTCATCAACTGACAAATATATAAAATAAGTCCCTTATATTCCTTGTACGAGATTTAATATGTAAACGCACTATTGCGGAGGATACTACTCCAACAATCTCCCACTTGTCCGACACAAGTGTGCGTTACCAATTCTCTTGTCCAATAATATCTCCCACTCAATGCAAGTTGTCTTTCAGGTCGTTCTTGCACGTGATCATATCATAAAGTGGTTTTGTAATACACATGATGTTTTAGGACTCTTTTGACCGACCCTTTGACCAGGAAAGACCTTAGGAAGAGATATGTGAGGGACTAGGTTAGGATATGTGCTTTACGAGAATGGTTGCTCGACCTAGCAGGGACTACTCGGCCGAGTATTGTGTATACTCGACCAATTAGAGCCTACTCGGCCGAGTATGGTAGTGCTCGACCGAGTATGGCTGCTATTGACGCGTCGATATAAAAACACAAGTTCGCAAGATTCATTTCATTTCTCATTTTTCGACAGTTCCTCTTCCTCTAACCCTAGCCTACCTCTCTCTCACCTATCACCCCTACCTCCATACACTCTCTTATATGTAGCCTACACCTCAACCATGTGAAGTACAGGGTTTGCATAGGAAGGATGTGTGCGTGGTCGTCGTCCGTGTCACCGTCGGTCCACATTATTAGGTAAGTCGCTGTTTTCTTCTCTCCATTAGTAGATTGTTGGGAGTAGTTGTATAATAGGATGTGGTCATCATTGTAGGATGCGTCTCGGAGTCTTGCTTGGCTATTTGTGGATGCATTTTCATGGTTGGCGATAAGGTAGGGTTTCCCTACTCAGTTTACTGTTAATTGATTTAAGATTGTGATTGTATTGTGTTTTACTGCTCTCTGTTGATCATCGGAGTGTTAGTGTGGTGGTGGTGGTTGTGACGATGTTGTGATGGTTGTGATGGAGTCACTTGCGGGAGTGGCTTCACGCCCTAGTTCGCCCTCTGTGGAACCCATCATAGGAGGGGATGTGCACATTAAGGGACAGGGTTATCGCTCGTTGATGAGCGGGATTTTGGTGGGGATTGGCTGTGGTCCCCCACTGGCAGCGTGGGCTACCTGTTGCGATGGGTAGTCTGGCAGGGCTACACACCTTGGTGTGTAGTCGGTTACTGTGTGAGATCGGGAGACCGGGGTTGGAGGATGATCAACTGGTTACTTATCGTACTTATCTTATCTTAATTGCTCAGTAACTGGCCCCGTGTTATGTTTTCAAAAACGGTGGTGATCCATTCGGGGATGGTGAGCAGTTGGCTTAGCAGGTACAGTTGGTGGTTGTTGTTGGGCATGGAGGTAATCGAGTCACCATGCTACCGGCATAGGTGTTCAGACGCAGGAGTTCTTTAGCAGTCGTAGTTATCACTTGTATTCAGTTTTGTACCGTGGTTGTAAAGTATTAAAGTAATTAATTATAAATATTCTTTTATTGTCTATTTGATCTACTACCTCTGGTGACCGAGATGGTAACACCTTCATACACTGGGATGGTCTTTGGTAAGGCGTCCTGGTGTGCGGGGTTTTACAAAGTGGAATCAAAGCCGACGATTTTGGAACCTGAACCAAGAACCAAATGAATATAGGGTGTCAAAATTAAAATGAACTTGGTGTATGTGCGTTTAGTTCCCCAGTCGATGCTAGATTTTGGGTGAGTAGGCGCCCTCATTTCAAAATCACGGCCCCATTGTGCTTAAGCCAGCCACTGGGAAAGGGTAGTCGATAAGAGTAGTTGCTTGAATAGTGTTTGCTAAGTATGTTTGTTAATCGTATCACATGTACCAATGTGAGTCTTGCATGTAGTAACGATGGTAATGATGAAGTCTTGAATTGGTTTGAATGGTTGCTGAGTGGAGAGTAGAAATTATGATTGATGAAATGTGGAACTCTTTTGTGTATGGTAAGGTTAAGTTGAATGGCTTGTTTGATAATTGTGGCATCATACGATGGTTAATGTTACATGAATGTCTTGATTAGTGGGAGTATAGGATGAATTGTGGAAATTGTGATGTTGTAGCTTTATAAACTGACCTTTGCAGGTATGTAGCTAGTTTAGACTTGTAACATTTATATTATCCATGGTTGGATTGTGACATAATTGTTACAGTGGTTGAGGTAAGGAACGTAGCTGGAATGTTGGTTGATTGGGTAATGGTTATGTGTAATTCGTGCACGATACGTGTTTATGTGGTAGAAATAAGTTCTAACGGTGACGAGCCCGATTGCACGGAACTCCGAACATTGTTACTTGTTTTGCAGGATCAATAATTTCGAAATTCCGTTCCTGTTCTGTGACACTCGACCGAGTATAGACGCATACTCGACCAAGTAAGCCACACTCGGCCGAGTATACTAGCACTTGACCGAGTGCCCATTTTTGCCAGATTACGAATCGCTACTGTTCTCGAGCACTCGACCGAGTATTTAGAATACTCGGCCGAAAAGTCCATACTCGGGCGAGTAAGCCCAATACTCGACCGAGTACGGTTTTATCGTGACTCAGCCGGGTTGTTCTAAAAAAACCTATATCTCTTCTTCTCTTCTTATTTCCGCCTCCAACATCCTTTTCTTTCCTCCTCCAAAAACTCCATATCACTTCTCTCTCAAACCCTTAGGTGATTTCTAGGTGGTTGTTGGTGGATTGTTCCCTCTTTGCTTGCCAAAACTTCATTCAAGGTAAGGTTTTAAATCAATTTCTTTCATTTGTTCTTAAAGTTTTGGTATGCCCTTGCTCAAACTTCGAATCCCTATCATGTGTAACTGAAATTAAGCTTTTTCCTCTGATAATTTGGATTTAATTGCCTATAAACATCGTCTATGCCGTCCCCAGAACAATTCCATGGCTTAAATCGCTTCTTAAATTTTCTAGGGTTTTGCTTAAGTCGAAAATTTCTGTCCTTTAGCTTGTTTAAAGATGCTCTTTCAAAGCCTCTTGATGATAAGAATGACTCCTTTGAGTAAAATACATTGTGTTTTGTGAGAAAATTTCGTCTTAAAAGTTCGTCTCAAAATTGTATACATTCTGAAAAACAGTCCATCTATGGCAAAATTTTGTGTGAGGTATCTTTGTTAAAACCTATCTTTTTGCAGTATGCCGAAAACAAGAGCCAACACAAACAAGAGGACCCATGCCAATGTTCAATTTGAGACGGGTCAATCCAGCCAAGAACCTGTTGTTCCACCGGTGGAGGCTTATCCATCGGTAATCTTTTCCGATTTCAAGCAGCGTAAGGCCTTTATAGCTTTGATGAGTCGTCCTTTTCGACCTACTCGATGTGTGAACCCCGAGATTTTGGAAACCTTGAGGATTAAAGAGTCTATTGATCCAAAATACTCAAGAGGGGGGGGGGGGGGTGAATTGAGGATTTAAAACTTTTTAAAAGCTTTTTCGATTATACTAATGTAATTGATTATTTAAAGTTTATTGATTAAACTTTAACTAATCAACTAATGAAGGTAAACGTAATAAGCGAAACAAACGAAAGAACGAAGAGACACACGGTTTTTGAAGTGGTTCAGTTTCTCAAGTCGAAACCTACGTCCACTATTCTCGATTAATAAATTTAGTACCTTTCTACGGATTACAAATTTACTAACCCAACTCGTACAACTAACTCTAGCTGTAACTCAATGAGTACCGTTAAATACTCGAGTGACTAACTTACGCTAATAAGAAAGCACTAATGATTCTAACAAAGGTTCACGTTAATGAACAAGTTAAGAATTCAACTAAGCACTATTATCTTATAACGATAAACGAAGAACGAGTATGCGAGCTTTATAAACACACGACCTTTCAAAATAACAAAACGGTTTTTCTTTTAAAACACACGGTTTTGCTTTGTAAAGATGAAATCACTTTTTATGCTTAAGGTCTCTCTTTTAGATGTTGTAAATAGCAAAGTATTTATAGGGGAAAAAAGAGTAGGCTACACGGTTTTAATCAAACCCTAATAGCCGAAATATTAAGATATAAAAGCAATTTATATCTTCTTATTATCTCTTTCCTAAAAGCTCTAAAGATAATAAAGAATATTCCAAAAGATAGAATATAATCTATTCAAATATTATCTTTACTATAAATTCTAAGATTATGATAAGATTTCCTAAAACAAGAATATCTTTTATCATAAACAAATATATTAAGTAAGATATAAAAGATATGTAAAGATATTATTATAGAATAAAATCTTTACCTAATATACCCTAGGCAACACGAGATATCACGGCCCATAAGCTTCGTGAATCGTGCAAACCCTAGCCTTAATATATGATTAGAATTTAGGTTTTAAGAGAAGCTATGTTGAAACCCTAATTAGTAGCAAGGTCCAACTCATAGGTTGATCCATCATGACTACTAATTAACGTTTACAACAAAACCGGACTCCTCACTAAACCGGGCTTTGAAATATAAATACTTTCATTAAAACATTTAAAATGAACTTTAAGCAGTTATAAAACAATTTTCAAAACATTTATAAGTCGTGTATAAAAACTCAACATTTCAATGTTATAGTAGGAGAGCTATAACATTGAGCTCTTTTACTAGTAATGTTATAGCTGCAAAGCTATAACTTTACCTGTAACACCCCGTATTTTATTAAGTTGGATAAAATTTTTTTTTAATTGCTATTTTGAATTTAATTACATCATTTAACGATTAATATATATATGCTTAGCTAATTAATTAATTTCATCATAATTCGATACATTAATTTTAATAATCATTAATAAGTTTATTTAAAATTAGTTCGAGTTTATTGAAATTAGTTCGAGTTTATTTATTTAATAATTTCCGTTTCTTTACGAGTCCTTATGAAAGTTGTTTTAAGTGAACCCGAGATGGATTTTGGGAACAAAACCGTCCAATTAGCTATTTTGAACTTATTTCACTAAATTAGCAATTTTTATTAATATCCGTTAGTTTTGTAAAAAAATCACTAATAATTCCGATTCAAGCTGATATTGTATTATTTACGTTAACTAGCTGAGTTTATTTTATTTTCACTCATTAAATTTATTTATTATTGATTCCGTTTTATTACTGAAACTTTTACTTAAACCGGTTAAATTTAACTCGAAACGGTTTTAATAACTATCGAAGTTTCTTAACGATGAAGAAACGTACGTATAATAAATAGCAGGCGCAAAGTCGCTCCCTCATTTCTCACGCAACATTCCTTCTTCTCCCTTCCTTTTTCTTCTTTTCGCTTCTGTTTTGATTTTTTTATTTTAAATTGATCCCGCCACTCCGTTTGTCATCCGTTATCAATGATTTTCGTTCCATATTCTTTGCTCCCATCGTTCTGTCAATCCGTTGTAAGTAAAATTCATTTTCGTTACGTATTTTTACAAACCCAATTTATATTTTCAGCTTTATTTATTATAAGACGGTTGTAGGTCTTTGAGATAGACGGTGCAGGTAGAAGATTTGTTAGTCATAAATGATTAGTTCAATCGGAAAAAGGTAACAATGATAGGTTACTCAATATTACTTGTAAAATATGTTTATTTCGAATGCTGGTTAGTCTGTTTTATAATTAAGACGGTATATAATTATATATAGGGATCCTTATGGATGTTAATTAGTCAGTTGTATATGTAACACCCCCATTTATTTAAGGGCCTGGACTAGGACTCCTCAGATAAATAATGGTGTTACCATCTCGGAAGCCCGAGGCAGTAGATAACAAAGGAAAGAAACACAGTACTTTATTATAATGTTTATAGTGACATTACAACTGAAATGAAAACAAGTCTCCAAATACGACCAAATAATAAGTCTGATAAAACTACTCAAAAGACTAAGGTGAGCTAGGCACTAAGTCGGTCATCCAAGCTCTCTTCCCGGCCAGCTCCCATCGGTCTCTCGAATACCACAATCTGCTCCCAATAATTGGATCATCACAGGCGTACACGAATACACGGGGTCAGCCACGAAGCTGAGTAGGTAATACGATAAACAATAACACAAAACATATACTCCTCCATCACCAACACCGCCATCACAACTCATAACCCGGACAGCCCAGCCATACCGATCCCCGGTAGACTATAAATATCGACCGTAGCCGATCTGCCAGCTCGCAGCTGAGGACACCAGGGCAAGTCCTGCAGAACCCGCCTGGGCCTTATCACGACGTCATCATCTCCACCTCCACCAACTCCACGGTAATAATATAATAAAACAGCTCAACAATAGTACTTAACGGAATTAAATCAGACAATCATATTATAACATGTAAATCACCGATTCAGTCAATCCAGTCACATAACACGATATCAAGTCCAGTGTATTCCCCTACCTCAAATAGCGATAAAGGCCAACTGCAGATCAGAAGTACTCCACCCGAAACTCGCCACCTAAACATATACATAATATAATTAATTCAATTAACTATTCCCGTTCCCATACTCAAGAGCTACTATAAGTAGAAACCTTCCCAATATAGAAATTACTAAAAATATAAGTTACTCAAAAAAAAGGTTTCCTAAATGGAAGTTTCCCAAAGTAGTGATTACCAAAATAGCAAGTTACTAAAAATAGTAACTTTCCCAAAATAAAATTCCGACTCAAAAGCTTAAACACATTATTCCGTCACCGCTACTTAAAATTAACTTAATAATCAAAACTAATAATATAATTATTATAAGTATACGCATTCCCGACTCATTAAAATAAAACCCGCAACAAAATTAATTCGAAACCAAAGACACACGCACCCCCCTTTTCCAACCCGTCACAAACCGCCC
Source organism: Silene latifolia (assembly GCF_048544455.1). Classification (NCBI taxonomy): domain Eukaryota; kingdom Viridiplantae; phylum Streptophyta; class Magnoliopsida; order Caryophyllales; family Caryophyllaceae; genus Silene; species Silene latifolia. Next base: position 96,784,338 of record NC_133527.1, read on the forward strand.
TTCAACCACCACTCTTCACCGCCGACCACCAGGCCTGACACCAGGTCTGGCCTGGTCACTACCCACCACCACCAACGTGGTCGACCCACGCCGGCGGTCCTGGCCACCACCACAAAACCCCCTGCCTGCGTCCCTGCTGTCGCCAAACGCCCTGAACAGCCCCCCTTTCTAACCCGACAACCACCACGACACTCCCCTGTCACCCTACTAACCACCACCATTGCCACCACCGTCGCATGGCGACTCTGACACACGTGGCACCACCGATTCGACCTCCCCCGAGTCCACGGTGGTGCCACCCCTTTTCCTATGTCTGAAATGCTACCCAACAACACCCCACCAACCCGACACCTAAATACCACCACTGAAACCACCACCAGCCACGACCACCACTATAACCACCACCATCTGACTCGACTCCACACCAACAACGCATCCCACAACCCCACGACCACCACAACAGTCCCTAAAAGACGCAATACCCAAGACAAAACAGAGGAACAGAAAGGAAAACGGGAAACCTTACCTATGACGGCCGTCGACCTGCGCTTTTCCGGCCAGTACAACCACCCTTGACCACCAGCAAAGGCTCCCCCTAGACTCACGGCAGACCCTATTCCCTCCACACTCACTGGCGTGCGTTCGTTGGCTGCGGTTGTTGCTTGAGGCGTGAAAGAAAGAGGGTGATGAAGGTGAGGTATAGAAAATGACGGTATGAAGGGGTTGGGTTTTAAAGTTAGATTAGGGTTTTCATTTTAGGGTTTTTGGTAGGGTAAAAGGTAAATGGGTAAGTGGGTAGTAAGTGGGTAAATGGGCTATGACAGCTTGGCCCAAAATGTCGCTCAACTATAAACCCGACTCAACTTACGATACGATATGATATGAATCAATCACTTATTTTTACGTTACTATTAAATAATAAAATTCGCCCAAACGATAATAAAATACGGGGTATTACAGTATAGTTGAGACGATGTATACTGATATGTGGAGATGATTGAGACGGTGTATACTGACCTCTAGGGATCATTTGGGATGCTAGCTAGTAAGTGGTATATTTAAGACGGTGTATGCTGACATGTATGGATTGTTTTGGGTGATAATTGGTGTGTTTTATAGTTGAGACGGTGTATACTGACATGTAGGGATTATTTTGGACTAATTTGGACTCTGTGTTGGGGCGATTTTTGTAGTCTTTAGGGTCTGTTTTTGAGTGGCTTTATACTTGTGGATTTCCGCTCTAAAACCGTTTTAAATGCTGACTTAGTTGGCTCAGCTAGGACTGTTTTTAGGCGCGAGAATGGAGTCTTAAGGGGACGATTGGTACTGTTTTGGGCGGGGACGAGAGCCGTCATCGTGGGTTTTCACTTTGCATTTGAGGACTGGAGTTGGGGTCGAACTTAGGCATCTTTTGGGTTCTGTTTTGGACTGATTTTTGGGTCAAGTTATGAAGTAGGGTGAAGGGTGGCTATGGGTAGTCGGGTGGTGGTCGTGTCGGACTCCCGGTGGCCTAGGCAGTGGCATGGCCGTGGCCTAGCTAAGTCACGAGTTTGAGGCCATGTGTAGTTGGTGGTTAGGCCGAGTTTGAGGTTGTCATAATAACTTTTGAGCCGTGTCTATAAATTGTTTTGACGCTAGTTTGGTTTATTTAAAATATAATTAAATTAATTTCCGTCTCATATTTTATATAAAGATAATTCGTTAATATCGTCCTTTCACATAATTATTTTAGGTGGCTCATATGTGGTTGAAGATGAAGAGTAATTTTGGGTTTTAGAAGCTTTCTCAAGTTATTACTTGTCTCTTTGCTAGCGTAAGGTAACTATTCCGAGTTACTCGACGAATTAATGTCACATTAGTAGTTAATGTTGTGCCTGTTGTTTGTTAAGTGTTTAGATGATTAATAATGTGTTACTTTCGTTTTTCACATGATAGAAATTAGAAATAGCATGAGAATTATATTGTGATAAATTTTATGATTTGGGCCAAAGTAGGCAAAGACTACGAAATGGGCCAGATTGACCGAACGAGTTTGGTCAAACTAGGTTTAAACCGGTCAGCCTCGATTTGACCGATGACCCGTCGCGGGACTCGGGTCGAGGGTTTGTCTTTGAGGTAAGATTGGTTGTTATTGGAGGTTTTATGTTATGCCTTGATATTTGTAATTATCATTTCACATGTTGGTTGTTGAATGCTTTGGATGCCTTATGCTTGAGTCTTGTTTGCCTTTAGCCATTGTAGTTTATTCTCATGGACTATGATATTGATGGTTAGCTATAAATTGGTTATTGATGACATTGAGGATATGGTTGGATTGTCTGCTGAATAGACATTTATATAGCCTTTCACATGATAGAATGTTAGCATTTATGTTGGTAAGTTGGACTCTTTGCCCCTCTTATGGTTAATTGGGTATCCTACTTATCTTGTGTGGTGTGGGCTAAAGTATTCAAGCTGGGACTAGGTCCTAGGTGAGTATTTCGGCCTTCATCATAGATAGGTCATTATAGTCTTTGACGAGTGTATGTTCACTGCTTAATAGCCTCTGTGTTCCTGACTTGGTGGGTTTATATCCAAGTTGGGGCATGACCTCGTTACTTATTTTGAGAGTAAGTGGTCAGCTTAAGTACTAGCCAACCCTTTGGTGGACTCCTTAGGGTACTCACATGGTTTTATAAAATTGTGGGTCTTGGGTGCGGTGGTGTGTATCCGCATGTCTAGGTCTCAAGATTTTAGGCTAGGGTTGTGTTGTGTCTTGGCCATGTTTTGATAGAACCTCCGAGCCAAGATACCGGTTCGATTACCTTCCCTACCTCGTGGTATAGACTCGAGTTCTGAGTGACTATTGACCGTACTAAGAACTTATGCCTGTCTTTGATATATTGCCCTTTCTTGTTTGATGATTCTATGAATCATAGAAGGTGAGATGCAAGCCGGCTATGGTTGATAGAGTTTGGATTCCTGGATGTTATGTGACTCACATGATAGTGTAGCTTGAGTCGGTCTAGTATTCACATGCTAGGACTATGTGGTGTTATATTGTTGTTCACGTGATAAGCACGATTGTCTAGCATCTATATGCTAAGGCTATGTGTTATTCATATTCATATTCTTAAGTTTACATGTTATATTAATTATGACATTTCGTGGCTGGGAGAACTCGGAGTTACTCCCCACTGACTGTGGCTTTCGTATTTGTATAAAATGCGAATGACAGGTAGGTGATGCATATATGGGGTACATGGACGAGCTAGCGAGCAAAGTAACCTTGGAACCTAGATTAGCTTTATTTTATTGTGACCCTTAAACACTTTTTATGTCACATACATTTTAGGGACATATGTCTCCCTCTTTACATTTGGCTGTATAATTTGCTATTCGCGACTTTAGCGATGGTTATGTTATGACACTTCTAGTTAGACCTTGTATGTTTGACACCTTCCAATTTGGATATCTTTATAACAGGTTCAGGTTTTAAAATTACAGGTTTTTACCCAATTGAACCTATTACAAACATATCCATGCAGTTTTATTCTAGAATTACGTGTTTACATTTCCGCGTTAAATGAGGGTGTCACATTACCAATTCAAAAAACTCATTCTTGATTACCATTACGAGATAATCACCTATACTATTCTAATCTTCAAGGAGATCTTCGAGTACAAGCTACGTCATCATCCAAGCTTGATTAATCTTTAGATGGACTTCGTCTTCACATAATTCTTGAATGAATCTTGAACCGGTTGATCTTGAACGAAGGCTTGAACTTCTCATGCAATTGTCACAATCTTCTATGTTGCTCGTAATAGGTTAATTCTAAAGCACTTAACAAACGATTACAGGCAACAAGTATATAGAATGTAAAGCACCTTGACATCATCAAAACATAAACATATAAGCTATATGGTTCAACAAATTCCCCCTTTTTGATGATGGCAAGCCTCCTAAAATATGTGACTAAGTGTGTAGTTCCCCCTCAATATAATACCGTTATCTTGATAATAAGATTAACGCAAGATCCAAACGATTCTTCAAAAACCGAAACTTTAAGAACGTTAAGAGACAATTGGTCTTGACAAGGAGCAAGCTTAGGTAGATGCTTACTATAGACGTTCTTTCCCCCTCTTGACATCATCGAAAAGCTAAGAACAAATCAAAAATGACTAGAATAATATAAGACGAGACAATAGATAAAACATCATAGGAAATAATAATAACACACAAGATTATAAGCATCCAAAAGATAATTATCATACAAACTAGGAATTAAACATGTTAAAGCCAAAGTGGGCCGAATTAACACATGTCTAATGAAACACTTGGGCCATAACCACAAGTGCATTGCCAAAATGGGCCGAATAAGAAGTTTGTTAAACACACAATTAAAAGAAATAAAAAGAAAGCTAATTAAGGTAAGGGCTGATTATGGTAAGGCAGGGAGATCAAATGTTGCGGGTACGGTACGGGTTCACGTAGTCGGGCCTAGTACGATGCTCTAAGGCATCAAGACGGTCAAACGAGCTCTGAACCAGCTGAGAAAGAGTACCAATGCTCCTTTCAAAGTTAAGCACCTTCAAGGAAAGAGCTTTCGTGGCCTCCAACGTGAGCGCTTGATCACCCGCCATGGCTTTCCCGTGCATAACCAAGGCGCCACCCTGACTTGTAAGGAAGGTGAGACGATCACCGTGTGGGAACACCTCCCCACGAATTGCCTTCAACTCCCTCTCAAAACCCGCTAACCTTTTGTCCACTTCCTCCATCCAAGAGTGCACTCGAGTAGCATCCAAGCCCGAGTCTAAAGACCGAGATGGTCCAACTCGTGACAACACCGTAGCCAAATTAGTGGAATGCTCCTCAAATTTCTCCATTAAACCACTCATAAACCCTTCCAATTTTGACTCCATAGCTCCCAAACCCGAATCTCCCGGCATTTTCTCAACATCTTTAACAAGAAGCAACTCGGGTCCGTCAACAACAAGACCCATTAGCTTGATCAACTTGTCAAACATACAATCCCGAGCACTAACACCGTAACTATCAGGCCCCACCACCCGTTTTATTTCCAACAAACGAGACACCCACATACCATATGGTAAATCGATTGTGGTGCTCAACTTCTCCTTAGTTACCGTAAGACTTGTTTGAATTATACGGTGCAACACGACACTACCCAAATTCACCTTCTGACCTTTTAACCAAGAATAAACCATAATAGCTTCATATCTACACACCTTATCACGGCCTCCTCTCCTCGGCACCACTGTGTTCCACAAAAAGTTCAAGAGGAACTTGATTTTTGCCGAAAGAGGACGAACCACGATATTAACTCCATCCGTCATCTCCTCAAAATACTTTTTCACTAACAACTCCTTTCACTCACAACATTAGACCATTCAAGACTCGGATTTAATTCAATTCCGTCATCGGGAACCGAAAAAGCAGAGCAAAAATCCGAAACAGAGACCGTCACATCAACTCCATTAACAACCGTATGCAAGACTCCCTTTTTAATTGAGACACTAGCAAAGAATTGAACCACCTCAACTGGATAAATAGGACCCGAAAACTGACTAATGTGATTCCACCCTTGAAAATCAAGAAAATCAATAAAGAACTTAAGAGCGGGAACATTAACCAACCAAGATTTCGGATAATACCTTCCAACATGAATGGAATACCGCAAAACTCGATTCACTAAGATGCTTTCGTCATGTGTAAGCCGAACACGATTTAACCCTTCTTTTGTCGCGGCTTTCGAAACATCCCTAAGCAAAGTACGAGCAACACCATTCTGAATGATAACCTCGGGTTCCTCCACAGCTTCACTATCACCAACAACTACTTTATTTTTACCTTTGAAAAGACGATGTCTTTTGCCTTCGGACACCGATTCGTCCCGACCACGAAATAGGGGTGTGGTTTGGTTTGGTTGTGGTGAGGGACCATTAGTGGCATTAGGATCATGTGGTGGTAGTGGTGAAGTTTGGTTATGAAAGTGGCGGTTTTGGTGGTGACGAGTTAAAGATCGAGTATTTTTTGCATGGGTAGGATTCATGATGATGATGATGTTTTGAAAAAGGAGGTGATGGTGATAGGTTGTGTAAAGAAGATGAGTTGTGATGATGGTAAAAATTTGAGAGAAGGAAAAGTATGCAAGTGGGGTTGTGTGGACGGGTAACAAGCAAGGAGGGTAGATATAGGTGTAGGCTAGGTATAGGTTTTACAAGTGGAGAGTAATTATGGTAAGTATATAATTAGGAATAGGAATTATGGTAGGTGTAGGAATTTAAGGGATAGATTTATTAGGTAAAGGATAAGAATAAGGAAATTGAGTTTGTATAGGAAATATATAATTGAGCCGTGTACAAGAAATAGCAATATAGGAAAGATTCTTCTGTGATTTGGAAAGATAAAAGATTTGGTGTGTTTTATTTATTGTGATAAGGAATTAGTTTGTATAACAATTAAATTCTAAATTACAAATAGAATTTTATGATAAAAATATTCCTATAGACGAGATTATTCATGCAACGCAATATACGGACACAGTCATACAATCTTTAACTTAACTAGTCAGTCATAAGAAGATTGAACATATATAGAAGCTTAGGTACCACTGATTAAACCAATTTCCAACCGTAAAGTCTCAAATCGTTCTCTAGCTAATGATTTTGTCAAAATGTCTGCCCATTGTTTTTCAGTACTACAAAATTCAAGTTTTATATTCCCCTTCTCAACATGGTCTCGTATAAAATGGTGTCTTATCTCAATATGTTTGGTACGTGAATGTTGTGCGGGATTTTTAGAAATTATTATCGCACTAGTATTATCACATAAAATAGGAATACATCCTACGTCAACACCATAATCACGTAATTGTTGCTTAAGCCATAAAAGTTGAGTACATACCAGTCCTGCAGCAATATATTCGGCTTCAGCAGTTGAGAGGGCAACCGAGTTTTGTTTGTTCGAACCCCACGTGATGATACACGGTCCGACAAAGGTGGCGACACCCGACGTGCTTTTTCTGTCTAGAGAACATCATGCGTAGTCGGCATCAGAATAACCGACTAGGTCAAAATTGCACTCCATTGGATACCATAGGTATAAGTTGGCCGTTCCAATCAAATAACGTAAAATCCGTTTTACGGCCGTCATATGCGATTCTTTGGGAGATGATTGATATCTCGCACAAACGCATACGCTAAACATAATATCGGGTCTACTTGCGGTCAAATATAACAGTGACCCAATCATCCCATGGTAAGTAGTTTCATCAACTGATTTACCGTTTTCATCCAATGTCAATTTCTTGTTCTCGACCATTAGAGTAGGCATTGCATGAGAGCTTTCCATCCCGAATTTCCGAATTAATTCTTTAATATATTTCTGTTGATGGATTTTAATGTCTTCTTCAGATTGTTGAATTTGCAGACCTAGGAAGAATTTCAATTCTCCCATCATACTCATTTCGAATTCGGAGGTCATCAACTCAGAAAAATATTTGCATAGGCTTCGGTTGGTCGATCCAAAGATAATATCATCAACGTATATTTGAACAACCAAAAGGTCAGAACCCTCAGTTTTTAGAAATAGGGTTTTGTCGACGGATCCTCTACTGAATCCACTGTCAAGTAGAAACTTAGATAATCGATCGTACCATGCCCTAGGTGCTTGTTTTAATCCATATAGGGCTTTATCCAATTTGAACACGTGATCCTCAAATTTGATATTCTTAAAACCAGGGGGGCTTCAAACGAAGACTTCCTCTTGTAAATAACCGTTCAAGAATGCCGTCTTGACATCCATCTGGAAGAGCTTCATTCCCTTGTGTGCGGCGAATGCTATCAGAAGTCTAATAGCTTCAAGGCGAGCAACAGGTGCGAACGTCTCATCATAATCTATTCCTTCTTGTTGATTATACCCTTGGACCACCAGTCTTGCTTTGTTTCTGACAATGACTCCGACATCATCTAATTTGTTTCTGAAGAACCATCTAGTTCCAATGACTGAACGATCTTTTGGTCTAGGAACTAAATGCCAAACCTTGTTTCATTCGAACTATTGTAGCTCTTCTTGCATAGCTATAATCCAATCTGATTCAACAAGAGCTTCATTGATGTTCTTTGGTTCGATCATGTACAGGAAAGAGTAGAAAGAGCAGAAATTGTTCAAGGAACGTCTTGTTTGAACACCCTTCTTAATATTTCCAAGAATATTGTCCATGGGGTGTGAATTCTTGTATTTCCGTTTCGTTGAAGTGCTTGGTTCTTCCTCGTTATTTGAGCTTGACCCAACTTCATTTGGTTCGGAATTGGAAAAAGTTCCCCCTGAATCCAATCCGGGTGTTATATTAGAACCGATTATAACCTCGGTTTCTACACCTTGATTTGGATTCAATGTTACAGTAACATCATCTATAACATTGGTTTGGGAGTCCTTGTTTTGAGTCAATGTTATAGTATCATCAACTATAACTTTGGTTTTCTCACTTTTATCTTTTGAGGAGCAAATAAGTTCATCACTTATTCCCTCAATTTCTTTATCCTCCAATTCCAATTCCGGGGGGTCGTCTCTTGAAAGACGAAAGTCGGGTTCATCCAAGTCTTCTTCCTCATCCTGTAAAGGCTTATCGAACACGTTATCTTCATCAAAAATAACGTGGACACTTTCTTCAATACAAAGAGTTCTTTTATTGAAGACTTTGTAAGCCTTGCTATGATCTGAGTATCCTATGAAAATCGCCTCATCACTTTTAGGGTCTAATTTGCTTAAACGGTTTTTACCGTTATTATGCACAAAGCACTTGCTCCCAAAGCAACGAAGATGGGAGATATTAGGTTTTCGACCTCTAAGAAGTTCGTAGGGGGTTTTCTTGAGGATAGGTCGGATCATAGCACGATTATAGATGTAGCAAGAAGTACTTATGGCTTCAGCCCAAAAATTACGAGGTAAACCACTACACAAAAGCATTGTACGTGCCATATCTTCTAAAGTTCTATTCATACGTTCAACGACACCGTTTTGTTGAGGAGTTCTTGGTGCAGAAAAGTTATGCCCTACACCATTAACTCTACAATATTCTATAAAAGTTTGGTTGTCAAATTCGGTGCCATGATCCGTACGAATAGATACAAGATTAGTCTTATATTTGTTTTGAACACGTTTTATAAGACAATCAAATTCATCAAAAGTTTCATCTTTTGAGTGAAGAAAGATAGGCCATACATACCTTGAGTAGTCGTCTACAAGAACGAAGACGTACCTGGATCCACCTCTACTTCTTACCTTCATTGGTCCACATAAATCCATGTGTACTAATTCCAAGGCTTGATTTGTGCTTACTACTCTTTTCGATTTGAACGATGATCTTACTTGTTTGCACCTTGCACACGTGTCACACATCTTTTCTTGGTCGAACTTGATCTTAGGTAACCCTTACACCAAGTCCCACTTCTTGAGCTTATTCAAGGTTAGTGAGCTAATGTGACCAAACCGTTTATGCCATAAACAAGGATCATCAAGAGTAACTTTCATGCATGAAAAAGAGTTAGTAGGCACAGCATTTAAATCTACCATATAAACATTTCTTTTCCTGTGGCCTTCTAGAATAACATTGCTAGTTCCTTCAATAATAATGCGACAACTATCAGTATGAAAAACTACTTTGTTACCTTTGTCGCATAGTTGAGATATACTTAGCAAGTTATGTTTCAGACCATCCACGAGATAAACATCACTGATTGCGTGAGACTTAGAAATTCCGATTTTGCCAACTCCGATTACTTTTCCCTTTTTATTGTCCCCGAACGTCACTTTTCCGCCGTTGAAGGGCTTGAGTGAAAGAAACAGATTCTTATCTCCGGTCATGTGTCTTGAGCATCCACTATCGAGATACCACTGATTGTTTTCTTTCACTGCTTCCTGCATAAAGGATTAGATACAGTTTTTAGGTACCCAAGCTAAGTTGGGTCCCTTATGATTAGTTACTCTATAAACTAAGTCCTTTTGAATCCAAACTTGTCTAATGACCATTTTTCTAACCCTTGGTCTATGTGGCTTGGGAGAAGTTCTAGGGTTAGGGTTTTCTCTAGGTTTAGGTATTTCTCTAGGTCTTGGAATTTCTCTAGGTCTTTCATGACTATTTCCCTTGTGAATAGGTTTACTAGGTTGAGATCGACAAGGGTTTTGTGAAGTGCTAGGTTTCTTAGAGTAGTCAAAGGCCATGTCATAGAACCAACGAAATTTATTGTTTCTTTCTTCATTAGGTTCGTTAGTGGGGGTTTCCTCATTCTCGTCAACCGTGTCAACGGTTTTAGCATGGTCGACATTTTTCCGTATGTCATGAGCCTTTTTGACACAGTTGATTTGAATGTGACCCGTATGACCACAGTAATTGCAAATCAAGTATTCAGGAAGATTAGCATACTTCCTTTTTCTGAAATCAAAATCCGAAGGTGTTGATTTGCATTTAGAGTGATCTCTACGGCTGTAGCACTCATATCCTAACCCCATCTTCATATTATTGTCGGATTGTTCAGTTAGGAAGTCTAGAACTTTTTAGCTACCTTCCCACTTATCATGTACCTTTCTAGCGTGTACAAGTAGGTCTTTTAGGGTTTTAATTTCCTCTTGACATTTCGTGTGATCTACATCATTGTCTGATGAGTCATAATTAAATACATATTTATGCCTCCCCTTAATTACTTTTGATACGGTTTTCGTGCTAGTTTATATCATTTACATGTCTTTTATGTTAGAATGTTGATACTTCCGCCTTTTGATGTTTAATGCAGAAATGATTCATTTGAGGAGCAAAGGATTGAAATGGGCATCGTGGAGTGAGCATGAAGGGATACACGAAGCATGGCACGAGAATCCATAAGAATGAAGGAAGAGAAGTTAAGAAGAAAACACGAAGAAAAGAGTTTCTTATCATTAGTGCCTCCTTTGAAGAGCCATATCTCGAGTTCTACAACAGATTTTCAAGTGATTCTAACTGGAGGTGAAAGCTTATCTTCGTAGCTTTCCAACGCCGCAAAAATCGCTTGTTTCTGACAAGTAACGAAGAAATGGCGGTCGTTTGAAGTTCAGTGCGCGAAGCAGAAAATTGGTGCCTCGATCGAGTCAACCTTGACTCGATCGAGGAACTTCATGCTCGATTGAGTCACCCTTGGCTCGATCGAGGAACCTTCCAGTTTTATAATTCCCGCAACTTTCCTTAAGTCGGTTATGTATTGCTATAAATACCAAAACTCGTACCCTAGGTTATTTTATGCTTTATTTTCAGTAGGTTTAATATAGCTACCTTAGAAAACTCTCTAAAATACTTAGTTTAGTTTATTTATTGTTCTTACTTCCGGATCTAGCTATTTACGGTATTGTTCTTAATCTTTCCTTTATTATTAGTCATTTATTTCATTGTTCATCTTTTATGCTTGCAATCATGTTTCTTATTAATGTTATTGTTGTTCTTCTTTCTATTATGCGTAGCTAAATCTCTTATCTAGGGTGAAAGGGGATCTAGGTTGTTAGAAAAGGGATTATTATGAATTGATTGTTAAATTGCTCTTAATTGTTGTTTGATTATCGTATTACTTCCAATTAGTTAATTACTTATCAGAATTGATTAATTAGTCTTGCATAAACTAGGATTATCACCGACCGGGTTAAGACTAGTATAGGCCACGATAATTGAATAGAGATAATTTAATGATAGCGACCGCATGTTAAATTAGATCTAAAATAAATATTGAATCGACCGATCATATGACTTTCAACAATATACATTGCTCAATCAATGAATTAAATTCTACCCTTTGACGATGACCTAGTGAACCCGATCCCTAGACCTTTTAATATTATTGTTATTCATCTTTTATTTACTTGCAATTAGTTGATTAGCATACAAACAATCAAACCCCCAAAATTGGTTACCTTAAGACGGAATTAAATATAAACAAACTAGATAATCACCGCCTCCCTGTGGATTCGACCCTGACTTACCGCTAGCTATTTTGTTAGTAGTAGTTTAGGTTTACTTTGATTAAGGTGATACGACTTTAACCCTATCATTGTCCTTTTTAAAGTTATCACGAAAGTCTTGGAATCGTTTATTAAGAATGAACACAACATCGGTGTGTTGTTTCTTAACATTGATCATATCGGTCATAGATTCTTTCAATTGCTTTGAAAGAGAATCTATCTCTTTCTTTTGGTCTAAGATCACTACTTCATTAGATGTGACCTTAGCTTCCAAGAGTTCTTTGCCTTTTCTAAGTTCTAAAGTTATAGCTTCATTAGCTATAACCTTGGCTTGAAGGTGCTTGATGTTAAGATTTAGGTCTGAAGTTATAGCTTCATTAGCTATAACTTTGGACTCTAATTCCTTTTTTTCAGCCATAGTAAAATCTAACGTTGTTGCTTTCTCAGCTATAACCTTAGATTTCAACTTCTTAGCTTTGGCCTTTAGAGTATGATTTTCTTCTGCAATTTCGAGAATCTGTTCCTTTAGATCTTTCAATTCCAGATCCTGTTCATGACACTTATCAAGAGATTGTTCAAATAATTCAATTAAAGCACTTTTGGACAATTACGTTTTTTAAGCTCAAGATAACTTACCTCTTCATCGTCATCTTCGTCTGATTCTCCGAGAAAGCAATAGTTTGAGTGAGAGTTTGAGCTTTCATTGTCGCTATCGGATATTAGGTCAAGACTAACACTACTGAGACAAAGGTTGGCCACTTCGTCGTCTTCAGATTCCTTGTCATCTTCTGAGTCAAGGTCTCCCCAACACGACGCAATCATAACTTGTTTGAATTCTCTCTTTGTCTTCTCACGTTTTGTCTTGTCCTTTATCTTCTCCCATGTTGGACAATCTTTGATCATATGACCAGATTCTCCACACTTGAAGCAGCCTCTATTTGCGAAGGACGATTTCGAGTCAGTAACCTTTTTGTTGAATGATTTGTTGTTATTGTTGTTATAGGATGATTTTTTTTGTTTGTTTCGAAATATCTTATTTTTGAAACGGCGTGCAAACAGAACAGTTTCATCCTCTAATTCAGAGTCAACTTCTTCGCTCTTTAAGGCCATACTCTTATTACGACTTGGTTCAGCGTCATCTTTGTTAAGAGTAATTTCATGGGCCATGAGAGCACCAATGAGTTCTTGATAGGATAGGGTTTCAAGATCTCGTGATTCCTCCATTGCAGTGACCTTAGCACGCCACTTCTTAGTCAGGCTCCTAAGAACCTTTATAGCAATGTCCTCAGTACAGAATTTCCTACCTAGGTTTTTCAGTTCATTTATGATGCTTGAAAACCTTGCGGACATACTATCTAGAGACTCATTAGGCTCCATAATGAATAGCTCATATCTTTGCATAAGCAAATCTATTCGGTGCTTCCTAACAATGGAAGTACCTTCATAAGCTAGTTCGAGCCCATCCCATATCTCCTTGGCCGTAGAGCATGAAGAGAACCGATCAAACTCAGTAGAAGTCATTCCGTTTTGCAGAAGACTTATTGCTTTGGAGTTCTTTTCGGCCTTCTTGTAGTCGGCCTCGACATAGTCCTCTTCTTTCTTTTCATAGGTAGTGCCTTCCTCGGATGCCACAAGAATTTTGTGCGGTCCGTTTTGGATAATCCTCCAGCACTCCCAATCAAAACCTTTCACATAGTGAGTTATCATGTTTTTCCATAATCCATAATTCTTCCCATCAAAGACGGGACACTTGAGATATTTGGAATCCATTTATCACGTGATAGGCAGCGGAAATAAAACGATACGATAAATGAAAAACAAGATACATCAACCTCTTTGCGGTTAGGCAATCAAGAGCACGAGGCTCTGATACCAATTGAAGAGTCTATTGATCCAAAATACTCAAGAGGAGGGGGTGAATTGAGGATTTAAAACTTTTTAAAAGCTTTTTCGATTATACTAATGTAATTGATTATTTAAAGTTTATTGATTAAACTTTAACTAATCAACTAATGAAGGTAAACGTAATAAGCGAAACAAACGAAAGAACAAAGAGACACACGGTTTTTGAAGTGGTTCGGTTTCACAAGTCGAAACCTACGTCCACTATTCTCGATTAATAAATTTAGTACCTTTCTACGGATTACAAATTTACTAACCCAACTCGTACAACTAACTCTAGCTGTAACTAAATGAGTACCGTTAAATACTCGAATGACTAACTTACGCTAATAAGAAAGCACTAATGATTCTAACAAAGGTTCACGTTAATGAACAAGTTAAGAATTCAACTAAGCACTATTATCTTATAACGATAAACGAAGAACGAGTATGCGAGCTTTATAAACACACGACCTTTCAAAATAACAAAACGATTTTTCTTTTAAAACACACGTTTTGCTTTGTAAAGATGAAATCACTTTTTATGCTTAAGGTCTCTCTTTTAGATGTTGTAAATAGCAAAGTATTTATAGGGGAAGAAAGAGTAGGCTACACGGTTTTAATCAAACCCTAATAGCCGAAATATTAAGATATAAAAGCAATTTATATCTTCTTATTATCTCTTTCCTAAAAGCTCTAAAGATAATAAAGAATATTCCAAAAGATAGAATATAATCTATTCAAATATTATCTTTACTATAAATTCTAAGATTATGATAAGATTTCCTAAAACAAGAATATCTTTTATCATAAACAAATATATTAAGTAAGATATAAAAGATATGTAAAGATATTATTATAGAATAAAATCTTTACCTAATATACCCTAGGCAACATGAGATATCACGGCCCATAAGCCTCGTGATCGTGCAACCCTAGCCTTAATATATGATTAGAATTTAGGTTTTAAGAGAGGCTATGTTGAAACCCTAATTAGTAGCAAGGTCCAACTCATAGGTTGATCCATCATGACTACTAATTAATGTTTACAACAAAACCGGACTCCTCACTAAACCGGGCTTTGAAATATAAATACTTTCATTAAAACATTTAAAATGAACTTTAAACAGTTATAAAACAATTTTCAAAACATTTATAAGCCGTGTATAACAACTCAGCATTTCAATGTTATAGTAGGAGAGCTATAACATTGAGCTCTTTTACTAGTAATGTTATAGCTGCAAAGCTATAACTTTACCAATTAAAGAAACTCATTCTTGATTACCATTACGAGATAATCACCTATACTATTCTAATCTTCAAGGAGATCTTCGAGTACAGGCTACGTCATCATCCAAGCTTGATTAATCTTTAGACGGACTTCGTCTTCACATAATTCTTGAATGAATCTTGAACCGTTTGATCTTGAACGAAGGCTTGAACTTCTCATGCAATTGTCACAATCTTCTATGTTGTTCGTAATAGGTTAATTCTAAAGCACTTAACAAACGATTACAGGCAACAAGTATATAGAATATAAAGCACCTTGACATCATCAAAACATAAACATATAATCTATATGGTTCAACAAAGGATTAAGGAAGACATAACCCATATCTTTGAGACCTTGGGAATGGAGGGGTTGTATCACCTGAGAAATAAGTCCTACCCTCACTTGACCTTGGAATTTTTTAGCTCGTTTGTTTATGATACAAAGGAGAAGACGGTCTTTTTTCGCCTCATGAACGAAGACCATGAGTTGACTTTGGATGAGTTTGTTGGCCACCTGGGCCTAGAGGCTGAGGGGACGGGGTATCTTAGTGATGTAGCTAAGAATAGTGGTGCACCTCTTTACCTTCCTTACTTGACTGGCCGACCTGCTCCTAGTGCTAGTGCTATGCTGATTAATAATGTTAAGCACGTGTCCCTCTGTATGTTCCTTAGGATGATGACCTGTATATTGTCCTCGAGAGATGATGACCGTAGGAAGCCTTTTTACTATAGCGCCCCGGGGGTGGTTTGTGCTAGCTTGGATCATATGGCACAGTTCCTGAACCGTCACATTGCTTGCGAGGCCATAGTGACCCGCTTAGCCCAGCACCTGACTGACTTTGAGGCTCCACCTCCATCGGGGGATGAGCTATTTGAGGCCGTGTCGGCCATGAATGCCAAATATTGGTGTAACAACAGGTGGTTGCGGAAGATGGATGATGGGTCTTATGCCTGGAGGGTGAGGGGATCATTGTGGATGGTACTTCCTAACCCCGCACGCCTCCCTGTGGTTGACCACTTAGCTGAGTGGGAGCCCATGGGTGGGATACCTAGACCAGGACCTCAGTATTATTTGATCGACCCCACCATTCTCCTGGAATTACCTGAGCCTTCAGTGGCATCTGAGGGACAGCAGGCTTCTCCCCCACCTCGTGAATGCCGTAGAGTTAGACAGCCTAGAGTGGACCCAGTTGAGACTGAGCCCTCTTACTCCATACCGAGCTACTACCCACAGCAGTACTTTCCCCACCCTACAGTGCATGACCCTAGGATGCAGGTTAGCGACTTAACAGAGCGGATCTCCACCACCTTGGTTCTCTGCAACATACATGAGATGGCCCATAATCAGGGCATAGGGACTGAGCTAGCACAGCCCGTCTGGTGGAGAGGACCCGGAGTAAACACGGGTGTCTTCCACAACTATGGAGTTGACCCCGGCTTTTGGAGGCCACCTGAGGAGACCGAGTTTGGCTGCCTCGCGGGACCGTGGGAGCCAACTATGGCAGACATCTAGGAGGAGGATATTACTCAGCAGCGGGTTATCAGGGAGCTAGTACTTCGGGAGCCGGAGCTTCAGGTGCAGGCGGCGATTGATATGGATGGGGGTCCATATCAGTGATTTTCTGGTTTTGTCTAGACTTGTTTCAGTTGTGGATGGATATTTATCGTTTCTTGTTGTACACTTTTATTTCGGATGACTGTACTTGGCCTTAAGGCCGTTACTTGTTTTCGTACACTATGGTGATGATTTGGTAGACTTGGACATGCCTTTAAGTATGGCACTCGTGACTTGTTACAGGTTAGTTTGTGGGTGGAAGTGTGTTTCATTGCTGAAATCGCTCTCTGCCCATGAAAAATCGACCGAGTATAAAGAATACTCGACCGAGTAGAGCTTACTCGGCCGAGTAGACTCTTATACTCGACCGAGTAAAGCTTACTCGACCGAGTGGTCACACATACTCGGCCGAGTATCAGGGTATTGCGTGATATAGTAATTTAATTCGTTTTAGCTTCTTATGTTTAATTCTTTAGTCTTGTGTGTACTATGTTAACTTGCTAATATCTTCACGTCCCCGTGTGGAGTACCTTGTTCAGGTGTAGCGGTAACGTTAATACGTCGTGTGCTTGGGTTGAGATGACAGTGGTATCATGACTTTTCATGTTTGTGTAGCTCTTTTAGTAGAATGTATGTATGAATCTTCTCTTGCTTAGTAGTCGTAGGATAGTTGTGGAGTATGATTAAAGTTATGTTGAGTTGTATATTAAATGTATGATTTGTAATAGTGTCCAACTACGGGTAATCATTGTCGTTGGGTGCACTGAACTTCGGGAACGAAGTTCCTTTTTAGAGGGGTAGATAACATATCGCGATACAAAAGTCCATATAAACAAAAGTTAAAACAAGGTAGTATTGAGTGTTTAGCCTTCTTTACTTATATGCCTGTCTTCTATGTTCATCTTTCCGACGTTGTGTAATGAGCTTTAAAAAAATGGTGATAATTGACAAGAAAATTAGAATTGAATGATATATACATATGTGTGTGCCTAATAGGATCATGAGTTTCGTAATCGTGATAGTTGGAATTGAGTGTCTTGTGGTGGTACACGTTGTATTGTCTTGCAGTGGTTGAGGTGGTTAACCTCGTTGTTGAGATGTGTGGGCTGAACTTCGGGGACGAAGTTCCTTTTAAGGGCGGAAGACTGTAATACCCATGATGTTTAAGGACTCTTTTGACTAACCCTTTAACCAGGAAAGACCTTAGGAAGAGATAGGTGAGGGACTAGGTTAGGATATGTGCTTTACGAGAATGGTTGCTCGACCTAGCAGGAACTACTCGGCCGAGTATTATGTATACTTGACCGAGTAGAGCCTACTTGGCCGAGTATGGTAGTGCTCGATCGAGTATGGCTGCTGTTGACGCGTCGATATAAAAACGCAAGTTCGCAAGATTCATTTCATTTCTCATTTTTCGACAGTTCCTCTTCCTCTAACCCTAGCCTACCTCTCTCTCTCTCTCACCTATCACCCCTACCTCCATACACTCTCTTATATGTAGCCTACACCTCAACCATCTGTAGGACGGGGTTTGCATAGGAAGGATGTATGTGTGGTCGTCGTCCGTGTCACCGTCGGTCCATGTTATTAGGTAAGTCGCTGTTTTATTGTCTCCTTCAGTAGATTGTTGGGAGTAGTTGTATAATAGGATGTGTCTCGGAGTCTTGCTTGATTGTTTGTGGATGCATTTTCATGGTTGGCGATAAAGTAGGGTTTTTCTACTCAGTTTACTGTTAATTGATTTAAGATTGTGATTGTATTGTTTTTTACTGTTCTCTGCTGATCATCGGAGTGTTGGTGTGGTGGTGGTGGTTGTGACGATGTTGTGATGGTTGTGGTGGAGTCACTTGCGGGAGTGGCTTCACGCCCTAGTTCGCCCTCTGTGGAACCCGTCACGGGAGGGGATGTGCACATTAAGGGACAGGGTTATCGCTCGTTGATGAGCGGGATTTTGGTGGGGATTGGTTGCGGTCCCCCACTGGCGGCGTGGGCAACCTGTTGCGATGGGTAGTCTGGCAGGACTACACACCTCGGTGTGTAGTCGGTTACTGTGTGAGATCGGGAGACCGGGGTTGGAGGACGATCAGCTGGTTACTTATCGTACTTGTCTTATCTTAATTGCTCAGTAACTGACCCCGTGTTATGTTTTCAAAAATTGTGGTTATCATTTGGGGATGGTGAGCAGTTAGCTTAGCAGGTACAGTTGGTTGTTGCTGTTGGACATGGAGGAGATCGAGTCACCATGCTACCGGTATAGGTGTTCAGACGCATGAGTTCTTTAGCAGTCGTAGTTATCACTTGTATTCAGTTTTTTACCGTGGTTGTAATGTGTTAAAGTAATTAATTATAAATGTTCTTTTATTGTCTATTTGATCTACTACCTCGGGTGACCGAGATGGTAACACCTTCATACAGTGGGGTAGTCCTTGGTAAGGCGTCCTGGTGTGCGGAGGTGTTACAGGTTTCCTCGATCAGGAGCATGACTGTCTGACCAGAAAATATACTATAGATCTCTTCCGAGCGTGGCCACGCATTTCCAGTCACCTCTCATCGAGTGGCCTTGAGATAAAATATGACATGGGTGGACAATCCTGTTGACCTATTTTCTTTGTTCGATGCAGATCACAATAACCCAGTAAATGCTCATCGGCCTCCTTTTACGGCGCGACCTAGAACAAAAACCTAAGCCACCGGAAAACCGCACCAACTCAGACAAATAGTCACCAGTCTAAAAAAATTGACTCGAAGGAATAAATAGAAACCCTAGCCACGACCAAGCAAAAAAAGGACTTTATAAACGGTCATTATCCGACGTCTCAAAATCTGCCTATATAATCGACCAGCCATCTCTATGTTGTCATCATAAACCTGAAACCAGAAAGGTTACCAACAATAAGTATCAAAGTTGAGTTCTAAACACAAGCTCATCCTTGCAAAATCGGTTCCTTGCAGTAAACACACGCAACCCTTATCGCGCATCTAAGTTCCAAGATCTTCAAAATGATCTTCAAAACACTATTCACCTGAACTCTCTAAACTTACCCAACAACAGCAATATTCCAAAAGTCGAAGGCAATTTTCTACAAGTTAGGGTAAAGGAAAGAATAAGACATGAAGAATAAGTCGGAAACATGATTCCTAATCAGAAATAAAGAATGTTTCTGAAAAGTAACAAAGAATAATACCCTTCATTTTAGCAAATACCCAAGCCAAATATAATGAAAATTACTCCTCTAAATCTAATATGGTTTCATTCTAAACAAAACTATATCCATCTAAGATCAATTCCAACTACTGAGTACACAACCTATAAAAAGCTCTAGGTTCGAGTATTCCCAAAATACTTCTCACAAAGCTTTTCAGGCTCACTCCAACACTGAAGTAGTCAATCCACCTAAAGGTAAAGTAATGGAGGGTACTTAAAAGATGTAGAAGGAATGTGAACAAACCACAAAAGAGAAACCGAAAGAAGCATTCTTAAATACAGATTTAAAATGTCCTCGACAAGAAGGAATAAGAGTACGATCCATAGCAAAGAAAAGGAATGGAACGATTAAGATGTATCAAAATTAAAAGAATAAAGCAAGGAGCACAGCGGAGAAAATACGAGGAAATAGAAGCGTCCCCTTCTTTTAGTCTAACAAATCGTCATATAGTACAACGACCATTTTCTCTCTTTTTCTTCACACGTCGACAATCTGGTAATCGATTTCAAGTTGTATATAAACCTTTTACCAAAACCAACAAACAGATTAGTACTTAACAAGTAGAAAACACACAAAGAGTACCAAATTTGGTCCTTATTTCTACCCACTCTAACCTATTCTAAATCAATTTCATTGGGGTTACACGAATGTGCGTCGGGAGCGTTATGCTCTGATACCAACTGTGAACCCTCGCGGTTATACAAAAGAATAAACATATAATTAACAGCGGAAAATACGTAAAATTTTAAAACTTCGAGGCATGGCCGCAGAGTTCAGTGAAAACCTTTGAAAACTATTTAACCTAATTACTACTTTTACAAAATAAAAACATAATACGAATAGAAATATACAAGGGACCTCGGATCCCTCCAAATTTCAAAAAATGCAATAACGGACGATATTTAAAAGGATGTATCGTTGCCTCAACAACGCTCGCTAGCCACTCGTCTTGTAACCCCCAGCATATAAAACCGCGTATAACACCGACCTGTCACCTGTTATTCATAAAAATGAATGCCACGGTCAAAGAGGAGTAACTCAGGTGTCTTACCAGCCCTATTACAATGTAATAACGTAAGTACAACACAAAATCTATCAGTTTATCAAACATACAACATAGAAAAGATAAATAAATCATGTGATAACGGAACTTACACAACCAAAATGTGTCCCACTTTACTACGACCAAACACGACATCATAGTAAAGGAAGCACCGCCTGACCAAAGACGACATAGTGGACGGGTCCCAAAGTACTAATGCCAATCAACCATAAAGAAAAACCAACAATCTCCTGGTAGGACGTTTAAATAGCATCGCGCTCCCGGGATACAACACATACCCCGGCAATCATCGGACTACAACACATAGCCGATATAAGCAGTCCTGGCTTAAGTATAGTACCGGCCTTTCGGTAACCCGACACTATACACTCGGAATACAACACGTATCCGATTCAACGGCTATGGTAACTTCCCGTAACCCCGAGACTCGTAACCGGGCTACAACACATAACCACGGACGATTAACTTCAATCTGGTCACCTAGTCCACGACACATGAGCTAGGATCCGAATTGAAACGATCGTAACAAATGACATTGATTAGCACTAGAACGATAAACACACACAGACCCAATGCACGCAGCGTACATATTCAACATGGACTAACCAAACAATCCAAAATGTGGTAACAACCATGCAATACGAGAATGGGAATAAACACACCTAAATAAGAAAATAACACCATGTATTGGTCGACCAATCTATCTAGCATCTCGTACCTGTTCCAACATAATTAAAGTACATATACGGCCCATAATGCTTACCGTCTCACCTGCAACAAAGTACAAATATAGCAAGACAAGTCCACAAAATAATATACCATTTTCTTTTATCAAAACCGCATCCAAAACAATCCCTACCTGCCAGTATACGCCGTCTCAACTATACAATACTCTAACTAGTATCCGACAATCTTTACATGTAAATATAAACCGTCTCAACTATACAACGGACTAACTAGTATCCAAAAACGATCCTTACACGCCAGTATACACCGTCTTAAATATACCACAACTAAACAGGATCCTAAATAGCATCCCAAAACAATCCCTACATGTCAGTATACACCGTCTCAACTATAAGAGACACCAATTAGCACCCAAAACAATCCATACATGTCAGCATACACCGTCTTAAATATACCACTTACTAGCTAGCATCCCAAATGATCCCTAAAGGTCAGTATACACCATCTCAATCATCTCCACATATCAGTATACACCGTCTCAACTATACAACTGGCTAATTAACATCCATAATGATCCCTATATATAATTATACACTGTCTCAACTATAAAACAGAGTAACCAGCATTCGAAATAAACATATTTTACAAGTAATATCGAGTAATCCGTTATCGTTACCTTTTTCCGATCGAACTTGTAACACCCCCATTTATTTAGGAGCCTTTAGCTAGACATTCCCAAATAAATGGGACCGTTACCATCTCGGTTTCCCGAGGTAGTGAATAACAAAGACCAACTCACCAAAGTACTTTAAATTAAAAACTTTAATGATTACATGTTTATTACAAATTAACCAACTAAAACTTAATATAAGATATTTACAACTCGCAGCGAAAAATAAATAAGTGATATAACTATATATGTGATCTAGACTTCATCTAAGGTTCCAAGTTTGGCTCTCATCCCAATGCTCCCAAGTTAGCTAATCTTTGGTACCACAAATCGCTCCCCATAAAACGGTTCACCGCAGTGTTTCACGAATACACTATCAACCACGAGGTTGAGTAGGAATAACCAACAACAAGTCAAAGTGAAATGATATGATATATAATGCAAACACAATTGTGCTCATCACCCGAAACACCCATTCATCCCGCCAATCCCTGGCCCGGGGTATTCATCATTCCAACCAAAGTTGAAGTATTCACCATCCCAACCGAAGTTGAGGTATTCACCATCCCAGTATAAAACTGAGGTATCCAACACAATTGCCATGTTCAATAATAATAATAATCATCCCAGAACGAGTCTGAGGTATCCAATAATTACGATATGAATGAACCAATAACCAACGTATAAACCAATGACATATAATTCACATCCGATAATTCATCCAACGGCAATTAAACTCATAGTTCCACAATTCCTATTATCAATTAAATAGCAAGACAAGTTGAGTAGTTATCCTACCTGACAAGCGATTCCAATTAAGCAGCTCAAGTAATCCAAATTAATTAAAGCAATCCTACCCGATTATAATTTCTTCACAAATCGTCACCTAACAAGATATTATAATATTTATCATTACTTAATTATTTAATTTATTCAAATAATACCATCAATTATTTACTACTTTATAAATTATACTCATTAATCAAACTAATTACTCATTATTATAATTAAAGGTCTAAGATGTTAAAACCCGATTCAAGTACACCCGAGTTGTAACACCCGCGAATTTCCTATTTGGACATTTAAAATTTATTAAACCGTTTGATTTATTTATTTCATATTTTTGAATTTCTTAATTTAATAAATTTAATGTCAAGCTTGATTTTTATAAAAGTAATATATAAAAGCTCATTTTTATAAAAGTACGTATTATTAAATTATATCTTTGAGTCATAATTTATACAATAATATATGTATACGTATTTTTGGTCGGATAATAATAATGACTGTAATAATAATAATCCCCGTCTTAAATTCCGTCTAACTTTAGACCGTCACATTTCAGTTGAGAAGCTTATCTAAACACGGACCAACCGTATGTCGACAACACATACCCCTATCCATCCCACACTCTACTTTTAGATTATTATTATTATTATTATTATTATTATTATTATTATTTATTGTTTTTGTTGTGTTGGTCCACCCGCAAAACCCCACTCCCCTCATCTTTCTTCTTCTTCCTGCAACAGCAACAACAACAACAGCACACACCTCCGTACTCCATTGTTTGCGTGACATTCAACTCAAGATCTCTTCCTTATTTCTCAACCAATTTTCATAAAACCTACTCCATTAGCTTCCCCTCCTCATTCTCCTTCTTCCTATATAAAAAAGAGCCAAGCTTTCATCCGGTTTCATTTCGGCCATCTTTCAAAGATGCGGTTTTTGGAGCTAATCTCTTCCATTTTGGGTTTAGAATCACCCTTGGACGGTTCCTTGGGCGTTTAAGAGGTCATAACAGGTAACGGTGATAGGTTACTCGACAATCGTCGAAATTTCCGTCTTATGTGTCCTTTTAAATGTTCTTGTTTATTAAAGTTTAAACTTTTATATGCTTCCTCGTGTATGGTATCGATTTCAGTAGTACTAGTGGTCGGCTTATATGGCTGTCGTGTTTCACGGTACGTTTTCATACCATATGCGGTCTAAGGCTCGAAATTGCTAGTTGCTTGCTCTCCGCCGAGTAAATTATACACTTGTGTTCTTTGGGATTTTCTCGAGTTGAATATGCAGGAGCTTGATGAATTTTACCTACGTACTTGTTGTTTCGGTTGTTCTTACTTCCGTCTGTTGGTGCTCGTAAATGGTCCTGTTTTATCGTGGGTTGAGCAGGGGAATGAGACTGTTTTGGCGCGGCTTGGTCTCTGTTTTGGGGATATCGTGGATGACATTTAGCGGGTGACTTATTTTGACCGAGCTTGGGTTGCAATGGTGGCCTGTTTGGGTCGGTTTGGGTATGCGTATGGGGTTGGCCGTGAGGCCGTGTAAGGCCGTGGATGGGTCGTGTTAGTGACTACCCAAGTTCCCCGGGAGTCGTGGCATTAGTTTGCCATTGGCGCAAATTTTGGTCGTTTGAAATAATTAAATTTCCGTCTCGTGTTTTTATAAAACGTAATTCGTTAATATCGTTCTTTCACAATATTATTTTGTTGGGCTCATTCGATTTAGTTTGTTGGGCTCATTGGATTTTAGTAAATGAGCTAGCTATATTTGGTAATTTGGGCTAGTCATGTTTATAAATTGTTTTGGTGCTAGTTGGGTTTATTTAAAATATGATTAAATAACCGTCTCGTATTTTATATAACGTAATTCGTTAATATCGCCCTTGACACATTTATTCAAATGGGCTCACCATATTCTATCTTTTGGACTTGTTATGTATCATCAAGGGGAGCTTTTGAGGTTTTATCAATTGGGTTTGAATATTGTTTGTTTGGGCTTGTTTTGTTAGTTTGGTTGGGCTCCCTTTGTTTCCTTGTTTGGGCTTATGATGGTTCACATGTTGGGCTCATGAATGAGTCATGTGTGCCTGGTCACATTCTATTCCGTAATTTCATACAACGTAATTTATGCATTATCACTCATTATATTTTATTTAACCGGCATGATAAATTATAAAATGAAATATTTATCTGCATAAGACAAGTATGAGTCATTATTATTAAATGGTTATTTGTGAAGAGTCATATTCTTGATAATGCCTTGTATTGTTCTATTGTGAGAGTCTTGGTCCTATCGGATACTAGGGGTGAGCTATAAGCCCTCTAGTTGCGATATGATCGTTGGGATTAATGTTCCCATCTGTACTCATGGTGAGATGCAAGCCATGAGTATGAATGTGACATTAAGGGTCCCGTATCATATGATGTTTGCATGATCATTCTTACTCCTATTGTGACTCAAGTGTGACATTTTACATTGTGTGACTACTTGACATTCCCTATTTATTTGCCCTCGGACATTGGGTCACGGTTAGGTGCCATTGTTTCCGAGTTGGGCTATTTTTCCTTCCGCCTCTTCGGACCGGGGGTCACGGTTAGGTGACAAGGTTCCGATTTGGGGTTACTCGACTTCCGGGCACGGTTAGGTGTACCATGTTTCGAGTCTTGGATACGATTTGGTATCGTGTGTCGAATCGGGTGTCGTCCATCCCGAGAGTCTGGCCAGGTTTAGACTAGGACCGTATTATGATCGTCGTCCTACAAAGAGGTTGGAGTCTAGAGGGTTGTCTTGTTTGAGTTCATACTAAGTATATGTCTTACACTCGTTGAGTCGTGTCCACATGAGTGGGTTGACTTGGTGATTCTATTTCCTTGATTGCATATTCATCCTCATGCATCATGCCTATTCTACTAAGAAAGTATTATGCCCGTTTCACCATGATTGTTCATTATATCTCCTTATTCCTTATTGTTCGTATATGTTGCATGATTAATATGTTTGATTAAGTGTTGTTTGTTATCTGCATTCCGACATATTGTGGCTGGGAGAACCTTGAGTTACTCCCCACGATCGACTGTATGCGTTCATGTTTACATGAATGACAAAGCTTTGAAGATGCTTACGTGGGGAAGACGTGTGGGCTAGCGAGAACTAAACCCTTGGACCTTAGTTTATAATTTAGAAACCTTTTATTTGTTTATTCGTGGGATATCTTTTCCCCGCCTTCTAGACTTGGGTTGTAATAACCTAAAAT
The DNA here is from genome assembly GCF_048544455.1 of Silene latifolia. Taxonomy (NCBI): domain Eukaryota; kingdom Viridiplantae; phylum Streptophyta; class Magnoliopsida; order Caryophyllales; family Caryophyllaceae; genus Silene; species Silene latifolia. The sequence goes on from NC_133527.1 coordinate 96,810,697, forward strand.
CGTCTATTGTAGTTCTGTTTCATTTAGTTAGTGGCACCCGCGTGCTAATCTTTAACTTGTATTTTTAAAGTTTTTAAAATCTCACAAAATTCCGCTTTAATTTATTAGTTATATTTCCGCTTTATCGCGGGGTGTCACAGTTGGTATCAGAGCATATGTTGCTCCCGACGCACACACGTGTACCCCAAATTTAAATTGAACTTGACCTGGAATAATGAATGAGAGATGGGTAGACTTAAGGACCTAAGGTGGTAGTCTCTAGTGTGTTTGCTCTTTGTTAGGTTCTAACATGTTTGTTGATTGTCATTTAATGATTGTTGTGTCCTTGGATCAATGACCGTGAGCTTACCTATGTGAAGATCAAGATTTGGTGCCTATTGTCGAGCATTGAAGATTTGTTCAACTTTTGAAGAATGCTTCTTCTTCCTCGAAGTTTTTCCTCCATCTTTATGTACCTTGCCTTGCTCTTTACTTCTTAATGTTTGCTTCTTCTAAACTCTCTTTTCTTATTCCTTGGGAATTACTCTTGTACCCTCCTAATTTGTGCTTTGTTCCTTGTTTATCCTCCCTTAACACCTTTTTATAGTACTCTTTCCTTTGTGGAATGTTAACCATAGTTGGATAATTTGACGTTTGTGGAGTTTGTTTGTGTTTGACCCTTAACCCTGGTTTTGAGAGGTCGTGATGTTAGAAAGACTCAGGTAATGTGATGAGACATACTTAGTGATTCGTATTCCTAGTTCCTTGACCAAGTGAATATAATTGATTGGTGGATTCTTTGTGTTAGGAATGAGTTGCATATGTGATTAAAGTTATAGAACTTGGCTTTGTTGTTTATGTTTGGGATTCGAAAACTTAGTAGGTTGAGTGTCGTCACCTTAGGAGTAAACATGAGATAAGTTTAGGATATGAATTTGGAAGAGAGCCCATTTTTAGATGTTAATGATCCCGTATAGATTGGTGATGTGATTTGATGTTAGTTGTTCCTTGAGAACTTTGTTGAGAAGTCTTCGTTAATTCATTCTTGGGTTTTTGAAACATTGAGGTTGTGTCGAGTGCTTGAGATAAAGAGATGCTTTTATACTTGAGTGGTAGATTTGCTTTAGGGAAATCCTAATATGTGATAAGATAGGTGGAAGAGGTATCTAACCGATTTATCAACCCTTAAGCGAGCGTTTATTTTACCTTGACCCTTGTTTTTGAATTTGGTCGTTTTGTTATGATGGTACAATACCCTAATAAGTGTAACCTTGTTAGAGAGAACCTTAACTTTTAGGAAGCGTATAGTTTAAACCTTAAAATCCTCCTTCGTACCATTAATCGTTTTCCTTCCCTTCGTTCATATCTTAGTTGGATTTAATTCTTAAGTATAAAAGTTTACTCGTTATTTCCTTGTCTTGAATACCTCCCTAATTCTAATATCTCTTACTGGTTGTTAACTAGTTATCTTTATGATTCGACTCTTTTAGTCTCACATCTTGACATGTTCATGTATCCCCTTGAAATTTCCTATCATTTCCTGACCGGGTTATTACTCTTTGTTTCTTTAGTGGAGTGATGGCATTGTTGGCTACGTTGTAGAGCGAGTGAGATGCTCTTTGAGGATTCTTTGTGAGCCTTGATTTCGTCGAAATTGGATTAGTGGAACTTAAGTTAGGTTGAGTAGGAAAATTCGTATGAGATACCTATTTATCTTTTGGTTGGTGATCTTTATAATTTGGAGCATGTGATCATCTATGCTTGTGAATTCGGGTGTGAATAAGATTTTGTTTGGAGTGTTAGAAATGTATAAAGAACTTGGGATTATGATCTTTGATTAAGGATTTCACCATAGTGAGAACTCCTAGTGGTCGATAGTTGGTTATGAGTGTAACTCTTTTAGTAGTTTTGATCTGGTCTCGTGGAAATCGTTGGTAGATGATTTATATTTGAGGGTTATGGAATCACAACTGCGGTGGAGTGCCTTGACCCACGGAATAGCATAGGAGTAAGTGTGTAAGTGTTTTGAGGAAATCCTTGGGAGTTAAGTGGTTATGAGTTTTGTGGTTAGGAAGTTTTCGGAACCGTTCAGGATGACATCGTTGTTTCGAGTTTGAATATCCGGCGTTTCCTTGTGGTCTAATTTCCCTTTCTCCTTGATCATAAGCGTTACCGTTCATACCTCATTTCCTCACTTCATCTTGCTCCTCCCTTGAGTTTGATGCTAGTGACCTATAAAACTCTATCTTTGACATCCTTGTTGACCTGACTTCAATTTTTACCCTATGAAGTTCATCATAGCTCTTTTTGTTGGTTAAGTTTGAACTCTCTTAGCGTACCTTGTATCTATGCTATCTAAGTTACCTTCCTTTTGTACAACTTCTAAATTTCCAAGCTACCAGTCTTGATTCGTTGTTGGAGGTTTATGTTACTTTTGCAAAACTTAACCTATTTAAAAATTTGAAAAAAAATAGAAGTTTGATTTAATTCCATATTTGTTCCTTGAGTATAGACTTCTTTATCATGATTTTAATTGCTAAACCCGAAATTTCCTTAAATTTTATCCAATTTCGGTTAACTTTGATCTGTTTATGATTTCTTGGTGAAAGTTTAATGTTATATTTTCAGAATTTGACTCCTTTTTGAGTTTAAAAGTGGAACTTTTATTTTTATTTTGGCTTTTGTAAAAGAAAAATTTGAATAAATTACCTTTTTCGATTGTTTTTAACGTTGATGGAATGTTAGGACTCGTTATTAAGGGCGTCTAATAACTTGTCCTGCACTTATCGATGAATGATTTTGTTTTGAATTTATCTTTGACTTGGAAGGTTAGCGTTCTTGTGTGCACGACAAGAACAATTTCGTTCCATGAATGAGACTTATACTTTTGAAAATTCTTCATTAATGTTTTTGAAAGTGTTTCGATTTGGATTTATACAAATGATTTGCCTTTTTACCTTATCTTTGATTTGGAATGTGATGTTCTTGAATACGTAACGAGAACACTTTCGTTCCTTTGATGAGAATATGGTTCTGTCGAAAATTTTATTTGAAACTTTTGAAAGAATTTTTAATTCTTACGATAAGTAACCTTTTAAATGTTTTGGTTACCGATTCCAAAGTTCCAGTTTTGTTTTATATAACCTTTCATTTCTACTTTCAAGTTTCAAGTTTCGAGGACGAAACTTTTAAAAAGGTGGGGTGATTGTAACACCCGCGAATTTCCTATTTGGACATTTAAAATTTATTAAACCGTTTGATTTATTTATTTCATATTTTTGAATTTCTCAATTTAATAAATTTAATGTCAAGCTTGATTTTTATAAAAGTAATATATAAAAGCTCATTTTTATAAAAGTACGTATTATTAAATTATATCTTTGAGTCATAATTTATACAATAATATATGTATACGTATTTTTGGTCGGATAATAATAATGACTGTAATAATAATAATCCCCGTCTTAAATTCCGTCTAACTTTAGACCGTCACATTTCAGTTGAGAAGCTTATCTAAACACGGACCAACCGTATGTCGACAACACATACCCCTATCCATCCCACACTCTACTTTTAGATTATTATTATTATTATTATTATTATTATTATTATTATTATTTATTGTTTTTGTTGTGTTGGTCCACCCGCAAAACCCCACTCCCCTCATCTTTCTTCTTCTTCCTGCAACAGCAACAACAACAACAGCACACACCTCCGTACTCCATTGTTTGCGTGACATTCAACTCAAGATCTCTTCCTTATTTCTCAACCAATTTTCATAAAACCTACTCCATTAGCTTCCCCTCCTCATTCTCCTTCTTCCTATATAAAAAAGAGCCAAGCTTTCATCCGGTTTCATTTCGGCCGTCTTTCAAAGATGCGGTTTTTGGAGCTAATCTCTTCCATTTTGGGTTTAGAATCACCCTTGGACGGTTCCTTGGGCGTTTAAGAGGTCATAACAGGTAACGGTGATAGGTTACTCGACAATCGTCGAAATTTCCGTCTTATGTGTCCTTTTAAATGTTCTTGTTTATTAAAGTTTAAACTTTTATATGCTTCCTCGTGTATGGTATCGATTTCGTAGTACTAGTGGTCGGCTTATATGGTCATCGTGTTTTCACGGTGCGTTTTCATACCATATGCGGTCTAAGGCTCCAAATTGCTAGTTGCTTGCTCTCCTGCCGAGTAAATTATACACTTGTGTTGCTGGGATTTTCTGAGTTGAATATGCAGGAGCTTGATGAATTTTACCTACGTACTTGTTGTTTCGGTTGTTCTTACTTCCGTCTGTTGGTGCTCGTAAATGGTCCCGTTTTATCGTGGGTTGAGCGGGGAATGAGACTGTTTTTAGCGCGGCTTGGTCTCTGTTTTGGGGATATCGTGGATGACATTTAGCAGGTGACTTATTTTGACCGAGCTTGGGTTGCAATGGTGGCCTGTTTTTGGTCGGTTTTGGGTATGCGTATGGGGTTGGCCGTGAGGCCGTGTAAGGCCGTGGATGGGTCGTGTTAGTGACTACCCAAGTTCCCCGGGAGTCGTGGCATTAGTTTGCCATTGGCGCAAATTTTGGTCGTTTGAAATAATTAAATTTCCGTCTCGTGTTTTTATAAAACGTAATTCGTTAATATCGTTCTTTCACAATATTATTTTGTTGGGCTCATTCGATTTAGTTTGTTGGGCTCATTGGATTTTAGTAAATGAGCTAGCTATATTTGGTAATTTGGGCTAGTCATGTTTATAAATTGTTTTGGTGCTAGTTGGGTTTATTTAAAATATGATTAAATAACCGTCTCGTATTTTATATAACGTAATTCGTTAATATCGCCCTTGACACATTTATTCAAATGGGCTCACCATATTCTATCTTTTGGACTTGTTATGTATCATCAAGGGGAGCTTTTGAGGTTTTATCAATTGGGTTTGAAATGTTGTTTGTTTGGGCTTGTTTTGTTAGTTTGGTTGGGCTCCCTTTGTTTCCTTGTTTGGGCTTATGATGGTTCACATGTTGGGCTCATGAATGAGTCATGTGTGCCTGGTCACATTCTATTCCGTAATTTCATACAACGTAATTTATGCATTATCACTCATTATATTTTATTTAACCGGCGTGATAAATTATAAAATGAAATATTTATCTGCATAAGACAAGTATGAGTCATTATTATTAAATGGTTATTTGTGAAGAGTCATATTCTTGATAATGCCTTGTATTGTTCTATTGTGAGAGTCTTGGTCCTATCGGATACTAGGGGTGAGCTATAAGCCCTCTAGTTGCGATATGATCGTTGGGATTAATGTTCCCATCTGTACTCATGGTGAGATGCAAGCCATGAGTATGAATGTGACATTAAGGGTCCCGTATCATATGATGTTTGCATGATCATTCTTACTCCTATTGTGACTCAAGTGTGACATTTTACATTGTGTGACTACTTGACATTCCCTATTTATTTGCCCTCGGACATTGGGTCACGGTTAGGTGCCATTGTTTCCGAGTTGGGCTATTTTTCCTTCCGCCTCTTCGGACCGGGGGTCACGGTTAGGTGACAAGGTTCCGATTTGGGGTTACTCGACTTCCGGGCACGGTTAGGTGTACCATGTTTCGAGTCTTGGATACGATTTGGTATCGTGTGTCGAATCGGGTGTCGTCCATCCCGAGAGTCTGGCCAGGTTTAGACTAGGACCGTATTATGATCGTCGTCCTACAAAGAGGTTGGAGTCTAGAGGGTTGTCTTGTTTGAGTTCATACTAAGTATATGTCTTACACTCGTTGAGTCGTGTCCACATGAGTGGGTTGACTTGGTGATTCTATTTCCTTGATTGCATATTCATCCTCATGCATCATGCCTATTCTACTAAGAAAGTATTATGCCCGTTTCACCATGATTGTTCATTATATCTCCTTATTCCTTATTGTTCGTATATGTTGCATGATTAATATGTTTGATTAAGTGTTGTTTGTTATCTGCATTCCGACATATTGTGGCTGGGAGAACCTTGAGTTACTCCCCACTCGATCGTGCGTTCATGTTTACATGAATGACAAAGCTTTGAAGATGCTTACGTGGGGAAGACGTGTGGGCTAGCGAGAACTAAACCCTTGGACCTTAGTTTATAATTTAGAAACCTTTTATTTGTTTATTCGTGGGATATCTTTTCCCCGCCTTCTAGACTTGGGTTGTAATAACCTAAAATCGTCTATTGTAGTTCTGTTTCATTTAGTTAGTGGCACCCGCGTGCTAATCTTTAACTTGTATTTTTAAAGTTTTTAAAATCTCACAAAATTCCGCTTTAATTTATTAGTTATATTTCCGCTTTATCGCGGGGTGTCACACGAGTCATCCAACTTAATCAATTAAAACTTGTCTTATAATTATTTAAACAAGCCGACCCAATACCCCCAACACCCAATAACACGTGAAAACAAACCAATCAACCAATGGTTAAACGTGTGAAAGCTGTTGGAGCTTGTGTCCTCCACAAATTAGTGTGATAACATTTGTAAATCTCTTACAGGTTCACAAGGGTACACTTCGTATATTTAATCAGTTGATTAACGTTTACCTAATAACGGTTGGCTTGCTAGAAAGTTTGACGTTATTATCATACAGATGGCGGTGATCAACTGGTCCCTAAAGGTCACACCTATAGGACGTGTTTGAGAAATGTGGTTATAGAAATATAATTACATTGATGCCCAAAATGACTAAAAAGTTAGTCAATGTGTTGATGAGATAATTATTTAATAAAATTAAATAATATTAAGTTGAGACGAATTAACTGTCAATTCGTAAATTAAATATAATAAGTTATATTTAAATTAAATATATATAAGGTTAGTTTGGACGAATTAATCTGTTAATTCGTAGTTAAATATAATCAGTTGTATTTAATATCAACAAGTTGAATGTGTCATAGTGGTAATAGTGAGGGTACACAAGCCAAGAGGTCATGGGTTCGATCCTCACTAGATGACAATTTAACACACTTTATATATTTTTGGAAAGACCAAAATAAGGAGAAAAATACTCCTTATTTCGGTTCACTTGGCCGAAATTAGGGAAAGTTTTCCTTTTCCTAATTGACTCTAAGTTTTGGTCTGTATAAAAAGAAAGGGAGAGAATTATTTCTACCCTAATGCCTTTTCTTGACCTAGCCTCCTCTTTCTCATCACAAGAACACAAAGACAATTAAATTTTACAGAAAATTTTAGATTGATTTCTAGCATAATCAAAGGGCATATCTCAGATCGTCTTGGGTGCAACTAATAGGCGAATATCAATTTTGATATTGTTCTTAGGCCATATTTGCTAGGACCGAAGGTTAATTCTAAATCTTTTTACTTATGTTTATGTATTTTATTTTATGACCTTAGATCATCTTTATTAAATCGTTATAATCCTTCTAGGTTAAGGGAAGTATACAGATTTATTTCCCACAAGTGGTATCAGAGCACTAGGCCACGATTTTAATTTTGATGATTTTCATAAATTTTGTATGTAAACTATAACTTAATTTTCGAGAAAAAAAATTAGGGTTTCGTGTTTTTTTTTCGGTTGAAAATTTTTTTTAGCCGAGACCTTTTTTTTTTCTTTCGGCCTGTTTTTTTATTTCGTTTTTCCTTTTGTTTGATGATTTATATTCAATTTCTTTTGATCATATCATTGTTTTAATCGGTTAAAATTATCATATGAAGTATTGGGAAATTTTGATTTAATGCAGATTAAGTTAAAATAGATATAGTATCATCATATCATTGATACAAGAGCTTGTTTTTTTTGCTATATAGTTTTAGCATATAAGATTAATCATGATTGTTAATTCATTTGCTAAACCATGTTCTATTAGCAACTATAAACTTTGTTCTTCATCAATTTTTGTATTAGGGCTTTTGCCGCAAAAGGAAAATAATTTTGACGGCTCAATTTTTTTAGGTATGCCGTGAAAAAAAAAACGTTTTTAGGTTATTTTTTTTTCTCTATTACCGAATCAGAAAAAAAAAAAAAAAAAAAAAAAAAAAAAAAAAAAAAGGAATGTTTTTTTTTCGAAAAAAAATTGGAAAGTTTTTTTTCCTTTTCTTAATTGCCGAATAAAAAAAAGGGAAGGGGCTGTTTTTTTTATGATCAGCCGTGAAGTAGCTGTTAAAAAAATAAAAAATAAAAAATAAAAATTGTTTTTTTTTCAGCCGAACCAATTTTAATTGGTTTTTGTTTTTTTATTTTTGGCCAATTAGTTATTGTGAATCGGTTCACAATTTAAAGATACCGAGTTATTTTAAAGCGGTTTAAAATTTTGACGGATTGAATTCATATTACAAGTTTAATATGGATTGAAATGAAATTAATGTGATTAAATTGCGGAATTGTCACTTAATTTAATATAAATAGGTGGTTTGGATAAATTAATCAACATAATTAATGTATTGTATTATGTATGTTTAATTTATTTTAGTTGATGCTTTTAATTATGTTGAATGAATCGAATGAATGAATTTTATTTACGTATTTAATTTTACAATCGGTTGTAATTTGTAATACTTAGTGTGGCCTTAGTCAATTATGTTTTCGTAATGAAGGAAACATGATTTTTATGTAATTATGAGATCTCGAATCTCCTTTATTTTAGTTTTGGGTTTTGAAATTAGAATGTAATTAATAGGTCAATTATGTAATTTTATTTATTGTAATTTCAAAGAAGGCTAAAGATGAAGATTCAAGCTCACTCCCGCTACATAGATCAAGATGGAACATCAAGACAAGCTTCTCGGGTCCAAGGATGGATTCCAAACTTGTATTTATTGTTCATTTTGATAGGATAGGCCACACTAGGACTTTTACTGTTTTTTTTACGTTTTTCATTTTATTGCTTTTCATTCACATGCTAGTAATTGCATCATATTCCGCCTAAAACCAAACCACCTACTACTAAAATGCATGAAAATTGACTCATATAGGTTGTAGGTTAGTTTTCATGGACATGCGATGTCACGATCTTTAAGCCATCACCTTAGTTTAAATCATTCTCGCATGCTAGATTATAGTTCACTTAAAATAAATTAAAAAGTTGATGGGATCTTCCTCTAAAACGGAAATTGAGATTAGTCTTTATAAGGGCAAACATCTATGAATCCCTTCTTCGTCGGTAGGCCTAATATGACCCCTTCTACGTTGGGTAAGTAGTTGTGTTGACTTAGTTTACCTCAACATTGTAGTCCCAAGAGTTTCTCGTGATTATGATGGACTAAAGATAGTATTTACAGAAATTTATCGACCAAGAATTCTAACGGTAGAATTAGCTAAAAGTTAGCTTATCAATTTACAGAGAATTGAGTCTTGGGGTCATTTATATAATTCTTGAGGGAGGTCAATTGTATAAATGTTTTTGAGTCTTCGCGTTATGACATTAGTTCATTAGACTTAAAATAAAAACGATGCATGCTTATTATTTTATTCTTCTTTCGCAGTGTAGAACACGCTTATTATCAATAATCTTTATTACAACAAATGGCTGGAAATAACGCAATCCCAATGCCTAGTGCCACACTAGATCGTTCGTCCTGGCTTAAAATGTTCATGGACCAAATGAATCACCCACTCGATCAATAATGATGGGTCCAATTTTGCGGATCGCGAGGCGGCACTACGGAATGCGCCATCGCGACGGTAAGCTCGGGTATTTAATCGAGCCAATACCGTCAACCCAGGCCCAAATGCGGAATCAACGAGTCACTCGCTTATAGTGATTTCGTTATGGAAGCGGGTGCGATAAAGAACGTACTCATCTTTGCAATGGAAACCAATTTGCAGAGACGCTTCATTGCCCAAGGTGCAAACAAGATTTTCACCACGCTCACTAACGAGTTCTCAAAGGCACCGAGAATCGTTACATATGAGCATACATGTCGCTTCTTTGATGCGAAACTCCAGAAGGGCCAACCGGTTAGCCCACACATTCTTCACATGATTGAGAATGTCGAGAAACTGAGTCACCGAATTGTAGAATCGGTGAGAGCATTGTCATTGACCGAATGCTTCATTCTCTTCACGATGGTTTTGCTCTTTTCAGGGCGAACTACTACATGAATGACTTGAAAAAGAGTCCTCATGAGCTACACTCCCTTCTCGTACAGACCGAGAAGGATATGAAATTGAGTGAGAGCATGAAGCAGGATGTTCTCATGATTCACAACAAGAGTAAAGGTAAGGGCAAGGCTCATGGCGACCTAGCTGTAGGTAAGCCAAAGTTTAAGAAGCCAGGAAACGGTAAGAGTGTGCCTGGTGAGACTAGTGGCTCACAGGGCAAGACAAAGAGCAAGGGCGGTGACATAGAGTGCCACCATTGTCACAAGACTGGACATTGGAGGAGGAACTGTCCCGTCTACCGTGAGGACATCAAGGCGGCCGCGTCGTTCTGTTGGTATGTCATCTTATATTTATATGATTGAGATTAACCATGCAAGTTTGGAACTTGGGTACTAGATACTGGTTGTGGTTCTCATCTCTGTAATCATTTGCAGGGCCTAAAGAACATCATACCTCTCAAAAAGGTGATGTGGACTGCGAGTCGGAATGGAGCACGAGTAGTCACGCCTCGAAGGGAACATATGTAATCCAACTCCCTAGTGGTTTTGAGTTATCTTTAAATAATCACACTATGTACCTAGTTTATCTAAGAACATTATTTTTGTTTCCGTACTAGCTAAAGACGGTTTTGCATTTTCAATAAAGGATAATAGTTGTATTTTCTCTTTTAATGAAATGATTTATGGCAAAGCAGTTTCCATGAATGGAATTTATATCTTAGATCAAACCACGGAAATATTACACATGAATAATAAGAAATTAAAGGTTGGTGACAAAGATCAAACCTATCTATGGCATTGTCGAATGGGACACATAAATGAGAAACTCGGAAAGAAACTCGTCGATAATGGGACTATTCCCTCATTCGGATTTTCTGCATATGGCACGTGTGAATCATGTCTCATTGGCAAGATGACTCGAATTTCCTTCAAAGGTGTTGGAATGCGCGCTAGTGACCTATTAGGACTCATACATACGGACGTATGTGGACCTATGTCAATTACCGCTAGATATGGCTATAGATATTTCATCACTTTCACGGACGATTTGAGTAGATACGGATATGTCTACTTAATAAAGCATAAAAGTGAGTCCTTTGAGAAATTCAAGGAATACCAGAATAGGGTACAGAACCAACTGGGTAGAAAGATTAAAGCACTCCGTTCAGATCGTGGTGGCGAATATCTTTCAAATGAGTTTGATCAACACCTAAAAGATCGTGGAATCGTTTTGCGATTAACTCCACCGGAACACCTCAATTGAATGGTGTGTCCGAACGGAGAAATCGAACCTTACTTGATATGGTTCGATCCATGATGAGTCACACCATAGTGCCTGATTCATTATGGGGTTATGCTCTTTTGTCAGCTGCTCTTATACTTAACCGACGTCCGTCTAAAGCTGTCGACAAGACTCCATATGAAATGTGGAAGGGAACAGTACCTAACTTGTCCTTTATTCGGGTTTGGGGCTGCGAGGCTTATATCAAGTGGAGACACGAGGATAAGCTCGGCCCGCGATCGGTCAAGATATACTTTATAGGTTATCCAAAAGGAACATTTGGTCATTACTTCTATTCGCCAACCGAACATCGAGTTTTTGTTGCGGCTAGAGCGACGTTCTTAGAGAAAGAACTTCTCGAGAACAAGTCGAGTATTAGAACCTTCGAGCTGTCGAAGATTCCAGAACCAACAACCGAGGAATAGATGGAGGAAGCTGTACCTCCAACTGATGATACGGTTAATATTCCTGAGGAACCTAGGAGGTCGGGTAGAGACTCTCATCCTCCGGACAGATACATTGGTATGGTCGAGGAGAATGATGTTTTACTTCTAGAAAGTAATGAACCCGCAACCTATAAAGGTGCTATGGCCTGTTCCGACTCAAAGCTGTGGCTCGAAGCCATGAAATCCGAGATAGACTCCATGTATGAGAATAACGTATGGGATCTAGTTAATTTACCTAATAAGGTAAAACCTCTACAGTGCAAATGGCTTTACAAAATAAAGCGTTCTGTAGACGCGCAACCAGATATCTATAAGGCACAACTTGTGGCAAAAGGTTTCACTCAAGTGCAAGGATTGCATTATGATGAGATTTTTGCACCTGTAGTCATGCTACGTTCCATTCGGATAATCTTAGCGATTGCCGCATTTCATGATTATGAGATTTGGCAAATGGATGTAAAAACCGCCTTCTTAAACGGTTATTTGGAGGAAGAGTTGTACATGGTGCAACCCGAAGGTTTCATAGATCCTAAACATCCTAAGAAAGTATGCAAGCTTAAGCGTTCCATTTATGGACTTAAGCAAGCTTCTCGGAGTTGGAATCATCGTTTCGACCAAGTGATAAAAGAGTATGGCTTCACTCGATCGGTCGAGGAACCATGCTTATATATCAAGTCGAGTGGGATCAAGATTGTATTCTTGATATTGTATGTCGATGACATACTCTTGATTGGGAATGACATTCCTCTCCTATCTTCGGTTAAAGAATGGTTGAAGAACCATTTCCGGATGAAAGATCCGGGTGAGGCACAAACGCATTTTGGGAATCCGTATCTCACCGATAGATCACGACGGACGTTATCACTTAGTCAGGAGTCTTATTTGGATAAGGTTCTTGAGAGGTTCAGCATTACCAACTCCAAGAAGGGGAACCTTCCTATGACGACTGGGATGCAGTTGAGCAAGTCTCAGTCACCCACGACGCCTGAAGGTATTGAGTGCATGAGTCGTGTTCCTTATGCATATGCAATAGGATCGATCATGTATGCCATGATATGCACACGTCCAGACGTGGCATATGCATTGAGTATGACGAGTCGGTACCAAAAGACTCCAGGTGATAGCAGTCAAAAATATCCTCAAGTACCTACGGAGGACTAAGGATTGGGTATTGACTTATGAAGGCGATACTAAGCTATGCACAATCGGTTACGTAGATGCTAGCTTCCAAACGGATCGAGACGATTCAAAATCTCAGTCCGGGTTCGTCTTCACTCTTAATGGTGCTGCGGTCAGCTGGAAGAGTTCCAAACAGATTGTTGTAGCAGATTCTACTACTGAATCCGAGTACTATGCCGCTTCGGAGGCAGCAAAGGAAGCGATATGGATGCGTCAATTCTTACAAGGGCTTTCGGTAGTTCCTAGTTCGAATGACCCGATCATCATCTATTGTGACAATAGAGGTGCCATCTTCCAGGCTAAGGAGCCAAAGTCTAGCAACAAATCTAGACATGTACTTCGGAAGGCTCACCTGATCCGTGATTACGTGGAGCAAGAAGAGATACTGATTGACAAGATTGCGACGGATGATAACATCGCGGATCCTCTCACCAAACCATTGAATTATGATAAGCATGTAGGGCATGTTAATTCCATGGGAATTAAACATGTTCATGAGTTGTAGTACTTGATTATGGATTTAATACATTATATTTTTCATATACTATTTACAACTTCATCGTTTTATATATAATATTTTGTTTTTCATGTGGATTGTACTGACAACATTGAACGCCACAAAGTGAACTGAATTACATTATATTTGTTTTGGTCTGTAATCGCCAATGTGAGCTGATAACTCCGGCTATTATATTGTGCAGTCGATTGATGGTGGGTTCAACGAGCTATAAGTTAAACGGTTGACTAATCGATCACAGATACGAGATTATGACGATACCTCGTAGGACAATTTTTATTTGTGACAACGTAATGGAGTCTTAAATGTTTAATAACATTCGGTGCCAGGTCGTGGATAGGACATCCATTGTGTTCCTAGAGTCGATTCTTTTGACTATCAACTGTCTCTTGAGATTAAGGCAGTTTTTGGGTGACTTTGGTTTCTTTCTCACGGTCTGCCGTAACTGGAGGCTAAGTAGGTTTTTTCTGGGTCATTTCATACTGTACTTCCATCTGCAAGATTTGAGTTGAGGAAAATATCCAACCTTTATCAGGTATAGTTATTTCTCAGGGCCACTCGAGGAGTTGTAACTGAAATGCATGGCCATGCTCGAATGATGATTCGTTTATCAGTTAAGTTACTCTCTAGTCGGGGAAACCACTCTTGATATTGATCGCTTGTAAAATACGACCTTTGTGAATTGAGATTTGCAAATTGTTTTACATTGAGTGGGAGAAATTTTAGGATATGAGAATCGGTTATCGCACATACACTTGTGAGGACAAGTGGGAGTTTGTTGGAGCTTGTGTCCTCCACAAATTAGTGTGATAACATTTGTAAATCTCTTACAGGTTCACAAGGGTATACTTCGTATATTTAATCAGTTGATTAACGTTTACCTAATAACGGTTGGCTTGCTAGAAAGTTTGACGTTATTATCATACAGATGGCGGTGATCAACTGGTCCCTAATGGTCACACCTATAGGACGTGTTTGAGAAATGTGGTTATAGAAATATAATTACATTGATGCCCAAAATGACTAAAAAGTTAGTCAATGTGTTGATGAGATAATTATTTAATAAAATTAAATAATATTAAGTTGAGACGAATTAACTGTCAATTCGTAAATTAAATATAATAAGTTATATTTAAATTAAATATATATAAGGTTAGTTTGGACGAATTAATCTGTTAATTCGTAATTAAATATAATCAGTTGTATTTAATATCAACAAGTTGAATGTGTCATAGTGGTAATAGTGAGGGTACACAAGCCAAGAGGTCATGGGTTCGATCCTCACTAGATGACAATTTAACACACTTTATATATTTTTGGAAAGACCAAAATAAGGAGAAAAATACTCCTTATTTCGGTTCACTTGGCCGAAATTAGGGAAAGTTTTCCTTTTCCTAATTGACTCTAAGTTTTGGTCTGTATAAAAAGAAAGGGAGAGAATTATTTCTACCCTAATGCCTTTTCTTGACCTAGCCTCCTCTTTCTCATCACAAGAACACAAAGACAATTAAATTTTACAGAAAATTTTAGATTGATTTCTAGCATAATCAAAGGGCATATCTCAGATCGTCTTGGGTGCAACTAATAGGCGAATATCAATTTTGATATTGTTCTTAGGCCATATTTGCTAGGACCGAAGGTTAATTCTAAATCTTTTTACTTATGTTTATGTATTTTATTTTATGACCTTAGATCATCTTTATTAAATCGTTATAATTCTTCTAGTTTAAGGGAAGTATACTGATTTATTTCCCACAAAAACAAACCCTCATACACACGCCAAAACCGTGTCAACCACTCTCCTTACCCGACTTTCCCGACACCACCAACCACCAGTGAAACCACCACAGCCAACCGCCACTAGCCTGCACTATAACGTATCCCTACAACCTCCAACCTCTAGCCAAATCGTCTCTACGACCCCTGACAATCACGCCCTAAACAATCCCCGAAAACCCGACACACAACAACTCGACTCAACCAATTCACCACCCTACCGCCACTGTGACCACCCGTGGCCACCTCCGTACCCAAGAACCACCAATGAAACCTCCCTCACGGCCCACAACACCGCTACTTGACTCAATAATAACAACTAACCACAACAACCACCCCGACAACAACACTCCCCTGTTTTACCGTTTTTCGACCATCATTGCCATAAAACTCCATCACCGGCCACCACGACACACCCTAGGAGCAACCTAGGTACGTCCCAACCACCAGAAATCACCACAACCCTACTGCCAGCAACTCACGGCATCATCAACAACAACCACCACCAAAACATCCTCTGTTTTCGTGAAACACCGCCAACCACCACGCAAACCACCACCCTAAACCAGCCTACCTCCACCACTAGAGCCAACTAACCGCCCCAAATCCAACCACCCAAGTCCGGTCTCAATATAGTCACGGTATAGAGTATAAACCCGTGTAACCCATATTACAACCCCCTTTAAACCACCCTCGAAAACACTCTTCAAACACCCTTTTCCCGTCGGTCAACAGTGGTCAAATCAAGTCAACGGTGATCCTTGGTCATCCACGGTCACAATGGTACTTACGGCCTGATCTATGGTGGTCTAGTTTACAAGTTATAGCAAAGCAAAGTATATACATGAGACGGCTTACCTCGAGTTAATTAGCGATATAAATTCCGTCTTAATTCCTTCTACGCCACCTCCTCTTCTCTCAAATTTTCAGTTTTCATATCATAAATTAGGGCAAGGTATTTATCTCTATTTATAGGGTAGGTTTAGATCTATAACAGAGCAATTAGGAAACTATGTAATCAATTTATTACTATTATTATTATTATGAATATTATTATTATTAGAATTACTATTATTATCATTATAACATAATTATCGTTTATTACCATTATATGAATCATCGTATATTATTATTACCCAATTGCCATCCCGACTCGAAATTCTATTATTTATTACTTTATTATATCATTCTGTCTTATTCACAATTATTAAATATTAACCTTTTAACCTTTTAATTAATTATCCAAATTATATAAACCATTCCTTTAAACGCTTACGAAATTACGGGGTATTACAGTCTTCCCCCCTTAAAATGAACTTCGTCCCGAAGTTCACCCAAGAATGCTACGAAGATCTCAACAACAATCAACATAACTGACTACCATGAATACCATTTCAACTTATTACCATTTAAACACGATTAACTATTCTGTTATCATCAAACCATATCAAACTTATCAAAATGTATCACAAAATAAACTCACACACGGAAATGTATCTCAAAATAAACTCAAAACATGAGGTGTCACATTCTACCCTCCTAAAAATAAACTTTGTCCCGAAGTTTCGGAACTACTATTACTTTATTAAAACTACTAACAAATTAATACCTATATAAATAACAAGAGTCTAATCCTCTCAAACAAATACTAGTTACCCTTCTCCTCATTCCCTTGCACCGTACTAGCTGTTCCAAATGTTTTTCCACCATTACTCTGGTCACCTCCATTGCCTTGCCTATTGTTAAAACTTTTCTGGTTACTCCACTGTCCCGGATTCCTATTACTTCCAATACTTGACATGGAGGTTTGATAAAGCTTTTGGTTTCCCACTCCATAACCTCTATTTCCATTTCCATAACTGTTATTTTGATTACTTCTAAATACCCTGCAAGACACGGCCTTATGACCCATCTTTCCACACCTGAAACATTCACCTCCACTTAGCCCATTGAAATAAGATTGGTCTCCTCTACTACCAAAGTTTCCTCCAAACGACGCTCCTCCTGACGCATAGGACTGAAACTGGTTTGTATTCTGTTTCTTGTTGCCTCCTGCACTCTCAGTTGTAATTTCTACCTTCCTCTTCTCGCCCTTCCCCTTCTTTTCCTCTTTCTCCCTCTTCTCTTCCTTTAACATATCTACAATCCTTTCCGTGAGCTACAATCCTTTCCACGTGCCCAGCTCGCTGATAAACATCATCCATGGTACTCGGCTGACCAGCTGCAAGCCTCTTCTTAATAGTGGTTATTAATCCCTTTTCAAATCTGAGTGCCAACATCTCATCACTAAAATTCAAATCAGCTACATATTCTGACAATTCCATAAACCTGTTATAATAAGTCTCTACTGTCATCTCCTCAGTCATCTTGAAGGAATCAAATTCAGCTCTCATCTTACTCCTAATATGTTCTGGTACGAATACAGATCTCATATTCTCCTTGAAACCCTTCCAAGTGATAAAAGGTTCATCACTCTCCCTCCAAGCTTCCCTTAAGACCTCCTTACTATGATTCCACCACAAACCCGCTTTTCCCCTCAAATAGTAAGCAGCTTGATCTACTTGCAACTCCGCAGGACATCCTAGCAACTCAAAAAGGTTGTCAAACTCCCTATGCCAATTCCCAAGTAAAGATGGTTCACCTAATCCATCATATTTCGTCGGGTTATGCCTTGCAATATTAGCACTCATCTTTGCTGGATCCTGAACTGACCCCTTAGCCTTCAAAGCCGCAGTCAAAGCCTCATTCATAGCTATCAAATGGTCAATATCCTCTTGGGACATGGTAGAGGATGTAGGTGTAGATCTCTTTGGAGGCATGGTTCTATAAAAGTAAAACAAGACAACATAAGTTTCTACCCGAGTAAAGATGGCTTAACATACTAAATATTTTATACTTACAAAGATGAGGTGTGGTCAATTATATCATTTCTATTAATCCTTATTAGGTCCTCTTATTATCACTCCTACCCCTCAACTATCACAGGTAAAGGACTTATAAGACACTTATATTAATCTTTTGGAAAGACTCGCGTTTTCGGGAATCAAAGTTAAGCGGTAACTTTCAAAATCCACCATTAATTAACCATTACATTCCACGTTTAGTTTTTATACTTTCCAGAGAATATAAAGAGTTTTTAAAGTATAAGAAAAAGAATTAAGTCCAAATCTCGAATAATTAATTTATAAAGATTTTTACAATTCAGTGGGTCGAAACAAAAACTGATCAGCAAAAAGTCAAAGTTTTAGGTCAACTTGTAAAAATCACCATTAATTGTGTCAAAAATTCACCTTGCAACGTGGCTTATCAATTTGAAAACATATTTGAGTCTTTTAAACAATGGATTTGGAATTAGGTAAAAATATTAAGTACAAATAAAATTAGAAATTTTACAAAAAAATTTATCGAAAACTTTACTGTACAAGAACATTCTGACCACTGCTCACTAAAATATTTATTTCTCACAAACAGTAAAACTTTTTAATATGAGAACAATGACACTGAAAAACTAACTCACTGGGTTATCATTCATAAAAATTTCAACCTTAGACGATTAATAGAGGTCAAATGGAAACTAAATCAAGAAGGGGTAAAATCTGATAAATAAGGTCAAGCTTCCATATCCCATTTTACTAACTCATAAATTCTTATTATCACTCTCCTATACTTGTATTAACACATCTTGGTCATCAAACCTTCATACACCACTAGGCATCTATTCTAGAGTATCCCTATCACAAATTCAATTATCCAATAATATTGTAAATAACATGGTTTCGGGATTCACATAACCGCATAACCGCATATCGCTAGACATGATACTACTATAATCAAATAATGAATATAAATTCAATAATTATTTTCATGCTCATGATCTTTACAATTCAACATCAAATCCTTATTTCCTCCATCCTACTTTCCTTAAAATCAAGGTTACGTCCCGTAACCTCGCTTATCAACGAAAACAATACACATCCAAGGCAACAATTACTCCTAAGAAAATAAACAAAATTCATTTTAATTTACCCCACTCTTCATTATTTCTCAAGGTAACCGGTTCGAAACTGGAAGGGCCGGGGTTCGGAGTGAGGGTACCTTCTCATACTAAGCCAAAAGGGCTCCTAACAGTTTCTACCCGGGGTTCATTTTATTAGACACATCCTAATTCATTAATATATTCATTGGTTAGGCCTGAGGATCGTTTTGCTCTGATACTGTAACACCCCCATTTATTCAGGAGCCTTTAGCTAGACATTCCCAAATAAATAGGACTGTTACCATCTCGGTTTCCCGAGGTAGTGAATAACAAAGTATAACAATACCAAAGTACTTTAAATAAAAACTTTACTGATTACATGTTTATTACAACTTAATCAACTACAACTTAATATAAAAATAAATACAACTCGCAGCGGAAATTAAATAAGTGATATAACTACATTTGTGATCTAAACTCCTGCAGGTCCGAAAGCTCACAAGCCCAAGCTCCCCATATCCAGCTAACTCAAAACCTGTTATTTAAATCTGCTCCCCATTTAACCGGAAATATTAAATGGTTCACCACAAGATGCCATCAATTAAAGCAGGCATCAATTTTATTTTGACACAGAAGCAAACACGTCAACCAATGGTTGAGTAGGAATAACCAACAACAATAATAATAATCCAACCAAAATAAACATCCTTCAAATTCTCATCACTTCATCCGTACAATTCACTTACGTCTCTGGCAGTAGCACAACCCCCTTAACACCGTGCTATGCTCACCTGGCAGTAGTACTTGCGTACCATGCTCACCTGGCAGTAGTAATTACTTACTATGCTCATCTGGCAGTAACGATTGCTCGGTATGCACAACTGGCAGTAACACCCTCTGTGTTATGCTCAACTGAATAATCAACTCTCCATACCAAATATAACCAACAACAAATACTCAATAAAAATCACGTCATTAATCTCAACCAATATCTTAACATACTCCATTACTCTACTTCCAATAATGAATCACAATATTAACCTTAACCTCATAAATCGTCACATTTAAACATTCATTCACTTAACAATAAAACCGAGTTGAGTAGGAAATTCTTACATGATCAGCAAGCACTCCAATTACGCAATCCAAATAAATAAAGCTCACAAATCCGATTATAAACTCTTCATAATTTCCGTCACCTATATAATAATAACAATTACAACAATTATAATTACTAACTTTATTTATTTACTCCTTTTATTTAATTATTCCAATTAATTATTTATTATAATTATTAACGATTCATGATAACTAAAACCCGATTTCGATTATAACCCGAATCTCCCAAGATAATTAATTAAAACCCGTCACAAAAATAACACACATCACCCCCCATACACGGTTTATAAACCGTGACCAACTCCCCTCCTAAAAACCACCAAACCCTACACCACACGCTGCCACAGCCACCACCCAGCCTCGACACCCCTAGCCTGCAACCCCACGCACCCAACTCACCCTTAACCGCCAGCTACACCACCACCAACAACCCACAAACCCACGCCCTATCACACGACACCAACCGCAACACCCACCTGACACCCCATAAAACCCGTCCCAGAACCACCACCTAACACCACCTTCACCGCCACCTACAACCACCAATCAACTCCCCTATCCTCCCTCGACAAAAACCACCCGAAACCCCTAACCGGACCACCAACAACCCCTAAAATCCCCCGAAAACCGCCTGCCCGAACAACACCTCCTCCCCTTTTCCCGTCACCACCGCACAAACCACCATCCCGACCACCCAAACACCACCAAAGACAACCGCCCCGCCAACAACATCAACCACCCAAACCCCAGGTCAAGACGTGTCCAATTAGTGGGTCAAATAACCATCCCAATTACCCACAACCAACCCGTATAACCCTTCTGGCCCACCGTCTTTCAACCGCCCCAAAAGCCACCGTAACAAGGTCAACGACGGTCAACTATGGTCAAGCCAGAAACTTTGCAGTGCAAGGTCGCTCTAGGTCCAAATCTCGTGTCCTATGGCGGTCTATACAAGTCATACGGTTGTCTTAAAGATGCTCACATGAAAAGAATATAAATTGATTTAAGATGAATAATTACCTCGAGTTGATTAATTGGTTTATGTTAATTCCTTCCTCTTCCGTCTCCTAAAGCTTCTTCTTTTTAAATTTGTGAATTATTTCTCAGATTTGAGGTGGTATTTATAGTGTAAGATTTAGAGAATACGAGGCCAATTAGGAAACTATGTAACTTTCCTTATTCTAATTAGTATAGGAATTGTCATTATAATTAAATCATTATTATTTATCATATACTATTAATCCTATCACAACTATATTTCCTCATATAATATTTACTAATTTATTATTGCCATAACTTTATTATTATTATTATTATTATTATTATTATTATTATTATTATTATTATTATTATTATAATAATTACCTTTATATAATATTATTTCATTGCTATATTATTATTAATTCCCGATATAAATCCCGATTACACTAATACCAATTTAACTACTTCGGCCCACATAATAACAACACACGGTCCAACACTCGATCACCAACTAAGCCCAAAGCATAAATATTAGCCAAACCCAATTCCCGACTTGCATTACTAATTTATTATTTAATTAACGTCTTATTATAATTACTATTAGAAATGTCTTTAATCAATTATTAAATTACATAAATTACTTTCATAAATTATTATCAAAATACGGAGTATTACAGATACCACTTTGTAACACCCCCATTTATTTAGGAGCCTTTAGCTAGACATTGCCAAATAAATAGGATCGTTACCATCTCGGTTTCCCGAGGTAGTGAATAACAAAGACCAACTCACCAAAGTACTTTAAATTAAAAACTTTAATGATTACATGTTTATTACAAATTAACCAACTAAAACTTAATATAAGATATTTACAACTCGCAGCGGAAAATAAATAAGTGATATAACTATATATGTGATCTAGACTTCATCTAAGGTTCCAAGTTTGGCTCTCATCCCAATGCTCCCAAGTCGGCTAATCTTTGGTACCAAAAATCTCTCCCATAAAACGGTTCACCGCAGTGTTCACGAATACACGATCAACCACGAGGTTGAGTAGGAATAACCAACAACAAATCAAAGTGAAATGATATGATATATAATGCAAACACAATTGTGCTCATCACCCGAAACACCCATTCATCCCGCCAATCCCTGGCCCGGAGTATTCATCATTCCAACCGAAGTTGAAGTATTCACCATCCCAACCGAAGTTGAGGTATTCACCATCCCAGTATAAAACTGAGGTATCCAACACAATTGCCATGTTCAATAATAATAGTAATCATCCCAGAACGAGTCTGAGGTATCCAATAATTACGATATGAATGAACCAATAACCAATGTATAAACCAATGACATATAATTCACATCCGATAATTCATCCAACGGCAATGAAACTCATAGTTCCACAATTCCTCTTATCAATTAAATAGCAAGACAAGTTGAGTAGTTATCCTACCTTACAAGCAATTCCAATTAAGCAGCTCAAGTAATCCAAATTAATTAAAGCAATCCGACCCGATTATAATTTCTTCACAAATCGTCACCTAACAAGATATTATAATATTTATCATTACTTAATTATTTAATTTATTCAAATAATACCATCAATTATTTACTACTTTATAAATTATACTCATTAATCAAACTAATTACTCATTATTATAATTAAAGGTCTAAGATGTTAAAACCCGATTTAAGTACTGTAATACCCCGTATTTTATATAATCGAGTAAACGGATATTATTATATATTAATTATTATGTATTTTATATTACTAATTATGTCAGGATAATAGTTGAGTCGAGTTAATTGTTTAGTCGTGTTGATATCGTAAGACCGAGTTACTCGTAAAACTTGTTGGGACGGGTTTAACTGAACGATAGCTTACCCATTTACCAATCACGTTACCCATGACCCATTTACCATCTAACTTGACCTTTAACCTAAATTTTAACCTAGTTTTACCCTAACCATACACACGCCTCCCTTCTTCACGCCTCCCTCCTTCATCAACACCAATCATCAGCTTTCACGCAAAACGAGAGAGAGAGAGGGATCATGGGTGTTGACGGCGCAGCAAGGAAGCCTTTAGAGTGTTTGTCGACGACCGTGGGTGGCCCTGGTGGCTGTTGTGGTGGCGGAAAAGGTAAGAGTTCAACCCTTTTTTTTTTGGTTTCGCATTTCTGTCGGGTTGATTGGTTGTTGTTTCGTGTCTTAGGGAGTGGTTAAGGGTGGTTGGTGTCGGGGTAATGGTAATGGGTGATTGGAGTCGCCCCTTTTGGTGGTGGTTATAGGTGGTGTTAGCAACAGTAAAAGGCGGCATTGACAGGGGGGTAGCAACGGGTTTATACACGGGTTTCAGGGGAGTTTGAGACGGGTAGGTTTTGGGTGGCACCACCGTGGACTAGGGGGAGGTCGAAACGGTGGTGCTATGAGGTCTGTGTGCGTGGGTTGGCGGCGAGAAGAATGGTGGTGGTTTCACAGGGGTTTGGTGAGTGTTGCGGTGGTGGTAAGTCAAGGACAGAGGGTGGTTGGTGAGGTTTGGCGGTGAACCAGGCCAAATGCCAGCCCTGGTTCGACTCGCGGCGGCGAATCGATCGACCAGGCTGGTGGTGGTTGTTGGTGGTGGGGTTGAAGTGGGGACCACGGCTGGTGGTTGTCGCGGTGGTATAGGTGGCGCGTGAGGAGAGTGGGTGCGTGTGAAGGGGGTAGTGTTGATGACGGGCTGTTTTGATTCGAAACGAGTTTTTATTAGCTAATCGTTATAATTCGTTAATCGGTCGTATTCTTAATTAATTAATTTAATTCCCGAGTTGATTAAAATAATTAAGGACGGGTTGTTGAGTTGTTCAAATGTTTGATTCGGGTTTCTTAATTGTATAATTCGTGTAACCTTTAATTATCATATTGGTTATTCAATATTAATTCCCGAGCCAGTTAAGTAATTCAAATCGGGTTTTGAGTCGGGTTTGTTAAAATGAAAAGTTACTATATCGGGAAGGTTTCCATTTTTAAGAAATTCTACTTTAGTAACTTTCTATTTTGGGAAGTTGGGTCAAATACTAATCGGGTTATTTTAGTTATCAGTTGGGCATAAGTTTGGTGTCGGGTTTGTATTTCGGGAAAACTTCTATTTTTTTTAGGATCTCCCTTTATTGGGAAACCTATCTATTTTTAGTAGCTTCCATTTTGGGAGATTTCTATATTTAGTAGTTAGTAATTATAAATATTATAATTGTTTTAGGTGACGGATTCGTGAAGGATCGATAATCAAATTCATTGCTTTAATTTCTGGACTGCTTAAACTGCTTAATTGGATTTGCTGGCACTTTGAGGTAGGGAAATACACTTGTCTTATTATCGTCGTTGTCGAATTGTGTTGACTTGATTCCTGGTTGTTGATGTACGTTATGATTTATATACGGGAAGTGATTGACTGAATTTATCTTATTGAGTATGATATCACAACATCGGGTAACTGGCATGACTTTATGATTTATCAGTTCAGTGAATTATATACATATTGCATTGCATTAATTACTGTTGAGCATTTCATATGCATTGGAGTTGGAGGATGATGTGGTGGTGACGGTGTTGAGATACGATGTGATGTTGTGATAAGGCCCAGGCGGGTTCTGCAGGACTTGCCCTGGTGTCCTCAACGAGGAAATGCGCGATCGGCTACGGTCGATATATATAGTCTACCGGGGATCGGTATGGCTGGGTTGTCCGGGTTATGAGATATGAGATATGAGTTGAGATGGAGATGGAGGTGACGGAGGAGCATGCATATCATATTTTATTGTTTCATTATTTTCCCTACTCAACCTCGTGGTTGACCCTGTGTATTCGTGAACACCTGTGATGAACCTTTTTATGGGGAGCAGACTTGACAGGTTAAGAGATAGGACGGGAGCTAGATGGGCGCGAGACACTGGATCAGACGACTTAGTAGCTAGATCATCATCTAGAAGACTTTCACTTTTATTTATATCAGTTCTTGTAATTTGAGTTGAAAAGAGGTTTGTAATAATTACGTTAAAATATTATATAAATTGCCTTGGAGTTTAATTTGTTATTCACTACCTCGGGAAACCGAGATGGTAACAGTCCGGTTTATTAGGGAATGTCTTGACGAGGACTTCTTTTATAAACCGGGGTGTTACAAAGTGGTATCAGAGCGAACGATCCTCAGGCCTAAACCAATGAACCCAATGAACGTAGGATGTGTCTAAATAAAATGAACCCCTGGGAATAAACTGCTAGGAGCTCACAGTGCGGTTAAGAAGGCGCCCTTAATACGTGCTCTTTTGCCCTCTCAGTTTTGAACCAGGTAACCCGAGAGAAATTGAGTGAATGGGGTAGTTAGAAGGAAAACCTTGGATATAATCGAGTTGATGTATACCTTGAGACCCATATATCCTAACCATTCTGCAGGACAACGTTACGGTAAGTGTTTTGTGTGAATGATGACGTGATCATATAATGTTATGGAAATGAGAAATAAAATTTTCGAGTTCAGGTTAATAATCAATGAAGTGTTGTGGTAGTCGTGAGCATGAAAATAATTGCGAGTCGATGATAGTTACCTAGGTGGATGTTGAATGATGTGCTGATAGTACTATTATGTCTAGTGATATGCGGTTATGTGATCCCAAAGCCATGCTAGTATACTATTGAATTGCATGTTATTGGTCATAGCAATCGTAATTTAGATATAAAGAGTAGATCGAGATGCGAAAGGATTCTGTGGGGTAGATGTTACGAAATACACAGTGTGAGATTTAAGTTAGGATGAGTTAGTATCGATAGTATGGTTGTAAGAGTTTGGGACATAGAAAATGAACGACTTAGTGCTGAAACTTGTTTGTTTGATTGTACTCTTTAATTGATCTTGCTGTCATTTCTTTTCTGTTAATTTCCTACGGATGAAAATTTTATGAGATATAGCCTCATGAGTTAGTGTTCATTTGGCGTTGGTTTCATGCTTATATGATATACGGATTAAGAGCAATAAATATTTTAGTGGGCTGTGGTCAGAAAGTTCCTGTGCAGTGATGTTTTGACCAATGATTTTGTAAAAGTCCCCATTTAAATGGTATTAATAATTTTTGCATAATTCCAACTCCATCGATCAGAAGAGTCGCATATGATTTCAAATTGTTAAGCCACGAAAATTCTTGATGTTTCTATATTAAATGGTACGTTTTGCAAACTGACCCAAGTTTCGAACCAATTGCCGTCACATACTTATTTGGAACAACTGAGTTGTAAAATGTTTTAAAAATGAAATTCTTGTGCTTTAGACATAATTATTTTTTCCCCTGTGTTTTTAACTCTCGGTATGTTATAAAAAAAAAAAAAAAAAAAAAAGTAATCTAACTCAAGTATTCGTTGGACGGTTATTTATTTATGATTTTTGAAAGTTACAACGTGAATCATGACTTGTAAAATGTGCGTTCTATACTTCTATGTGAGTTTTCATATAATTGTTTGGTTATTTCATGAGCCTTATTAATGTGATCTTATAATGTTTTATATGATGATAGTAGCACGCATGTTCAGTAGTTATGTATCTTAACAGGCGATAAAATTAAAGTCTAGTTGATAACATTGTTGGCATGATAGTATGAGTGAAATTGAATAGCTTAAATTGATTCTTAATAAAGGTTGAAATATTTTACACGAGTCCAGTTGTTGCATATTTTACGTATGTTTGGCATGTTGTAATATCTCTAGTATGTTCATCATATTTGCATAGTGGTCGGTTATATATAAAAAAAATAAAAAAAAAATAAATAAATAAATAAAACTATATTGTCATATCTTGGTAAAGTTGATGGCGTTAAAAGTTAATTTAGTTGTGCTAATCTACTCGCATGCATAATTATAATAATTATGTTTAACTGTTTACACATGGATGGTAGTAATGAGTATGCCTAAATATTCACACATGTAGAATGTCATATGAGTTCTAATGTCTTTTATGTGAGTCGGTGTGCCTATAGTTATACTTATAACTTTCATTGCATTAAATTGTTTCAGTCGAATCTAAAACCTATAACATGATAATAAACAGTGTTGTTATTCCTTATTGAATATGTCGTTACTATATTGTCATAAAGTGCCAAAGTGATCCTTGCAATTGTAGCACGACATTTGACATATCTATATTCTCGAGTCGTTACTATCAATTATCTTATAATAAAGATTGTTTATGATAACTATGTTGGCAATTATAATGGGACAACCCTTTTGATGATTCACATGATATGCATTGGTTTAAATGATAGTCATTATAGTTACATTTAATTGAGCCTACGAGTTGCCTAATTATTCAATCATGCTAATCAGGGAAGTTGTTCAAGTTGCTAATCTTTTATCATAGCTATTGTTCTACAAAGTATATGATGGCAAATGTATATGTTTAAACTATTTATACAATATCTCTTGTCTTGCTGAAAATGAATTATACTAAATTGCTGGACACAATTGAATGATATGGTTGCTAAAATGTGAAACATAGGGTGATATGGAAGTAATGTTGTCGTTGTCATAGATCATATGTAGTTACTTTTATTGGGAAACATGTTTTCAGAATTGATATCGTGCAAACAATTTTTATAATTTAAAATACGAATTATGAGTATATTGTTAATTGCTTAAATTCATCGACCTAATTCGTGACCTAAACCAGTGAGTGAGTAAATGGTTGTATGGACATGTCAATAAGATCCCGTGATTGTGATAGATAGTAGTGGTAGATCTATTTCTGTGATATGTTTACAAATGTGAGAAGTTCTTAAATTGTTTTGTTGATTTTGCTCTCGCTCGTTCATAGTCTATAATTGATCATCAAATTTGTTTAGTTGTGAAACCGTGTAAACCATGATTCCTTTCTGTAGATACCTCATTTCTGCACCTCCTGCAAACCACCCGGTGATGATTGGGCCGCATGTTTGATACGCGGAGCGATTTGTGACAGTTCGTAAGATTATCGTCAAGTGTTTGCTCAAATATTTAATGTCGACCTCTTAGTTGTCATCTACGTCCTGATACGGTCATTTTGGCAGTAATTAGAGTACATTCGGAGTCCGGGTCAAAAACCGTCTCCATTTCTGATAACTGTTAAATCCCGAGTCAGAATATTCTGGAATGTTCCGGATATTTCTATTCCATATTTCATAAATTTTATCTTTTGGCAAATAATATCCCGTAATATTCATAAGATAATCGAATTATTTCCGTCCTACCATAACTCAAACGCGAAATCTTTCTTCAAATAGAGGAAACCTCACGGGAATAGACGCAAAGTCTTTGCGCCTCTTCCAAGAGACGCAGTGGGCTGCGCGCCTCTTCCCAGGCCCTTCTTTGCATGATTTACGTATCT
This sequence comes from Silene latifolia, assembly GCF_048544455.1. NCBI lineage: Eukaryota > Viridiplantae > Streptophyta > Magnoliopsida > Caryophyllales > Caryophyllaceae > Silene > Silene latifolia. The sequence continues at coordinate 96,839,426 of NC_133527.1, forward strand.
TTTTCATATCTTTCCGAGATTCACTTCCAAAGAGTCTCCGAAACCCTATTCCTTCACGTGATTAGTATAAATAGGAGCCTTCGTTCCTCATATTTCTCACGCGAGTGTCCGCCCTTCTCTTCTCCCTTTGCATTCTAGACTTCGTTCTTACTAATTGGCGCCTACGTGCTTGGACTTCCGACCACGTAAGCTCGGATCTTTCCGGGTACCAGCCTCTCCGTTGCATGACCGACCAATTTGACCAACTACACTCAATCAACTTTAATTAATCAATCGTTTTCCTCTTACGAGGGCACTCTCTTTGCATTCGCGTCGAGCATTCACTAGTCGATATCTTAGTTCATCTCGTTTCGTCAACATGTAAGTCTGAGGGTGTATAATCCTCTTTTATTTATTGTATTTCACTTATTGTATCATCGTTGTAAGATTTATGTCGAAAACACCGTTAAAAACCGATTTCCAAAACCGTGCTTTAAAACTCGCTTTGCGGATTTCCGAAAGAGACAGACGTCGAGAAAAGACGCAAAGAATCGCTGCGCGCCTCTTCGAAGGAGTGCAGCTCCTGCTGCGCCTCTTCGTGAGGCTGCCGCAGTTCCTGCTTCCTTTCTTCTTCTTTTGTCCCTGTAATTCGTATTCAAATCTTTCTCTTGCTTGTTTCGTCTGTTAATTCTTCGTCGTAATAGCATATAATCCACATGTATTATAGTCATTCATCATTAGCATGTTTCAATTCATCATAAATCCGACTTAAATCCTAAATAATCCAATATTTGCGGGTTTTCGTCATTAAATTCAATTCCGGGTTGTAGAGATTCAATTTGTTCATATTGGGTTTCTGGAATTCGTCCTTGATATAGTTTAATCCGTCTTTTGTCATATTCGTCGCATATTCGTCATTAATCCATCGTATCTAATGCTAGTTAATTGATTTCAATAGAGGACTCATTAATATTTTTCACTTCTATCATTATTCCATCATGTAGTTAATCCGTTTGCATCCGTCTCATTCATGTTTTACTGTTTTCATGACCATCATTCATATGTAATAACCTATTAATCACTTTCATCCGAGTAAATATGTTAATCAATTCATTAAATTCACCAATCGACATTAACGGCTTGCAATTACGGCTTCACAAACCTGGCCGAGGCCAAGGAACAGACGCAGCGCGTCTGCTGCGCTATTCAAAAGACGCAGCGACTCTTGCGCTGTTCTGGCCGAGTTCGTCTCTGAACTCCGTTTCTGCCTTGACGTAGTTTAATTAACGTACGTATTAACTAACTATTATCCGTAACATCACGCTAATTCCTGTTCGTTTATTTATTTCTTTTATTCCTTTATTCTTTTTCTCAAATTATCCGTTTTAAAGGTATTTTCGACATAAATCGCCTATCCCAATGTAATTAATGTAATTTTCATTATTGTAATTTATAATTATTGTATTTCTCTTATTGCTTGCATGTTTCCACATGTAAATGAGCATTAAATCCTACTTCGACCCAATTGTATGCTAAATTACGTGTCAACCGACTTAGTCTAAATTTCACATGTTAGGATTAAGACTTGGATGTTGCATTGCATGCATATAACCGACGATATATCGAGTACGAATAACTTCCCTAATCATTAGTAGAGGCCGCTATCGAGGCGGGCGGGATTAGGTGTTCGATCAAAAGAGCTTCCTAATACGTACCCTCACCCCTTACTCCAGATATCTGTGAACACCCGTGTTCATTGGCATCCACGAGAGTCATTCTAGACATAGAATGCTAAGGGTAACGATTGCTTAATGTTCATGTCACTACTTTGTGTCTTGACATGACACGAGGTACTCGAACGGTTCCAATTTCCCATAAAAATTGGTGGCGACTCCATACAAAATGCAAACGCTTGTCCCGTTTCTCACCAAGCGCCCCGTGGGCGGCCCGCTGTCCACGCTTTGGCGACTCACTGGGATCATACACTTACGTGTAGCAAGGGTGAAACTTGAACAAGGTTAGGGAATAAATTTGTACAAGACAATTGTCGGTTTTCATAACTCGATCTTCCTAGATCGTTTATTCGGCCTTCCTAGGCCCAACCCAACCCATTCGACCAATCGTCCCGTCTAAACGGTCCTAATTCTTATTTGGGCCTAAGGATGGATAGCGATTGACGTCATCCATACCATGATGCTTACTCTTGTTTGTATCAAGGGCCTTCACTACTTGAGGAAATGGACTAGGAATCGGCCTTACTCTTGTTTGGCACGAGCCTCTCCACAGACTTCGGGTTTGATGGTTCGGTATGGCAACCCACCCTTTAAACCAAAACCCTTCTAAATGCACTCTGCATCCCGTTATAATGCTTGTATAAATGTGTAAACCTTACGTGATCACCACTTCTAAACAAAACCATGACGAATTTTCAAAAAATTCAAAATCCTTATTTTCAAACAAGAATTTCGAAATAGGCCTTTAATTAGCGCAAAATCCGGTCAAAACTCCGTCCGTTTGTCGTGTCAAAATTCGGGCCACAAGCCCATTTCAAACCTCACTTCGAGTCCACTCCTACAACTACACTACAGTTGACTAGGACACACGTTTTCAAAGACCTTGTCTTTCTTCAAAACTCACTCAACACAAGTGGCACACACCCACTTCACGAGTCAAAACTTTTCCTCTTTTAGCAAGTGTGATAGAATGGTCGATCGTGTTTTGATTCGTCGCCGATCTCTTATCCAGTTTCCAAGATGCCCGGGTCAAGTGAAGAAACAAACCTCCAGCAAATTCAAGAGAGTAATGATCGAATCCTAGCCGCGCTAGCCCAAATGCAAATCACTCAAGAACAAACCTATGACCGCCTTGAACTTATCGAAGGCCGTATCTTTGATGTAGAGGGAAGGTTGCCTCCCCCTAAAGGTGAAGTACTACGTTTCTCCGATGACGAGTCTAAAGATGAGAATCCAATCATAGGGACAACCGCAGCCGAGAAGAGACTCCAATACCTAGAGGAGCAATTGATGTACCTTAAGGGGGATGACATTTATAGGGAAAACAATCGCAAGTATGAAGCCGTCAATTCCAAATTACCAACTAACTTTAGCATGACGGATATCCCTAAGTTTAAAGGACATGAGAACCCTTTGAACCACATCCGCGCCTTCAAAGATTACATGTCTATCAAAGGCATCAAACCCGAGATGTTCTTAAGGATCTTTCCTTCATCTCTTGACACCATCCCGAAGCAATGGTTCTACACTTTAGATCACAAAAAGGTCGCTACTTGGGAGGACGCCGCAATCGAGTTCTCGAAACAATACGCGGATAATGCCGAGATCCAAGTCAACATGCGTACTCTAGAGGTTCTTACCCAAAATGACAAAGAAGGATTCACCGACTTCCTAAGTAGGTGAAGGAAGACTAGTACTCAACTAGTTGAACGCCCGGATGAGGCTACTCTCGTGGAAAAGTTCGTGGATAATCTCAAACCCATCTATGCCAGTCATTTGAGATATCAAAACATCAAGACTTTCAAGGACTTAACCGTACTAGGGACACGAATTGAAGATGACATCCGTAAAGGACTCTTGTCCAAAACGGTAGGTCGAGGATATCAAGGGTCCACAAGTCGTTCATACGGCTCTACTAGCAAGACCGATGAGGTTAACCTTCTCGAGCCATCCAAGAAAACTACCCCACCAAGGAAATTCACAAACCTTGGGGATACGTACTCCAACGCTCTAAAAAGGCTAATGAAACAAGGTAAACTCCAACCCATTGGACCTACTCCCGAACCCGAAAAGAAATCCAAGTTTTGGGATGAAAATTCATACTGTGAATACCATAGGGGCAAAGGGCACGACACAGAAAAATGCTACAAGTTGAAACACGTGCTTCAAGATATGATTGAAGATGGTCGACTTCCAATTCCACCAGGAGGTAAGCCCAACAACACTCAGAATCCTCTTGGAGTTCTAGTGATTACAAGTGACGAATCTACCTTAGATTGCTCACACCTCATTTCTCCCACCGAAAATGAAATTCAAGCAATTGAGAAAAAAAGGCTCTACTCTACTATTTCCCCTACCATTTCCGACTTCATCGCATGGGCAAGGAGTGTAGATAGACAAGTGTGGGAACTAGAAAACATGGTAACGACCTTACGCAATCCTAATGCAACACCTAAAGAACGCGTACCATTGATCTTCTCTCAAAATGCCACTATGCAAGAAGTAGTCACCGTGGTTGATAAACTAGTCGATCAAATCATACGACTAGAAAGTGATATCATGAGAATGAAGGAACTAGCTACATTCAATGGGGTTTGGGCCGATGATGATGAAGACGAATATCTCATTGAAAACTCCTTAGTCAAGGAAATAGTCCAAAATGGTAAAGACCAAGATGTGGATCACCTAACTCGTTCGGGTCGTCCATATCAAAGCATTACTCAAAACGGTCCAACCAACGTCATCACACCAAATGACAACGAAGATGACCCCACTGATCATTTGCTCAAGCAATTACAGAAAACCAAGGCTGATCTTTCATCGGCAACTAGTGGCAAGCTCATTTCCACACCGCCAAGCTTTACTGCAAGCTTTGGCCAAATTGAATGTAGCACATAACTCCACTCCTGAAGATGTAGTCAACTTGGTCTTCCAAGAATCACCTAAGCTAAGTAATCCTATTACTTTCTCGGATGAAGACTTGCCACCTTTTGGCGCTAGTCACAACCTTGCTCTATACATCACTGTCATTTGTCTAAAGAAAAATGTGCCAATGACCTTGGTAGACGATGGCTCCGCGGTCAACGTCATACCCCTCAAAACGGCATACAAACTAGGCATGAAAGAGTCGGATTGGACTCCTACAAATCAAGGTGTTCGTGCATATGACGGTACGCGACGAAAGGTGGTAGGACTCGCTAACCTAACCATAGCCACGGGACCAATCGAACGGAAGGTTAACTTCCAAATAGTGGACATCGAAGCTTCATTCAACATACTTCTGGGAAGGCCTTGGATTCACGCTTCCAAAGCGGTAACATCCACCCTTTATCAAAAAATCAAGATTCCACTAAATGGCAAAGTTGTGACGATCACTTCGTCACCCATCAAGGCAATAATCGAGAAGCAATCAAACAATCAAGTCCTTGCGGATCCCATATACGAACTTGGGGGCTTCCAAAGTTTAAACGTCATAGAAAGTGAGTTGGCACCCTTATACTATAATCCCTACTCTAACTTGGTGGTCAACCACATACTCAAATCCCAGAGATACTTCCCTGGAATGCCTTTAAACCCAATTCGGAAGAACACCTTCGCACCATACAAGGAAGGCAACTCGACAAGGATACCACTTGGACTAGGAAGTTCTCGAAATGCTTGCCCAAGTCCAAAATCGCAAACACGTGGGAGTCCAAATGAGGCCATATCTCCCCACTCTAAATGGGTACTTTGTCCAAGAAGGAAGTTCAGAACCCTTTCATGGATTTCCCGAACCTTGGCATTATCTTGAGAGGAAGTTAGCCGGAATCGAGATCTTTCACGATTGCTACTTCATTCCTCCCGAAACGGTTCCTACCATCAAAACCCGTCAAGCACCTTGCTTCGACGAACAAGCTGTGAGCCTATTGTTTGGAGAAGATCGATTCATTAGGGCCGCGCAGGATGAGATCATTACTATGATACTTCGGGACGATCGCTTCAACCCCACCGCGTTGATCACGGAAATCGACACAAAGCAGCAGAAAGGGTGGAGAAAATCTATCAAGTGGACCAACAACCAAGGAAGGCTCTTCAAGCTCACCACTGGAGAAGGAGAGATGTTCAAAGGAGAACCAGAAGACGACGAGTTCGAGTCGGAGTCGGAGTCGGAGTCAGAGTCAGAGTCTAGAGGAGTCATTAGAGAATCTACTCCTGTTGTCATCCCCACTCCCTTCGTTTCTCCTAGCTTAGCCTCGAGTAGTCACGGTAGTTCGGAAATGTCCCAACTATCGTCCCTTTGCCGCCACGGACCATGGATCAGTTGGCTTCTTTGTTTCAACTTTACTCAAATCTTAATATGAATAAATCGGGTTACTCGCTTACTCTCTGTGTTCTTTCGAGTGCAATTCATTTTATGATGATACGAGGACGACCAAGACCCGGACTTGACCGAAATACCTCCCTGCGTAGCCAAAGAAATATTACAAGAAGGGGAAGGGGGACAAGTAATAGAAGATACCGAACCCATCAATGTTGGAACCGAACTAGAACCCAAAGAACTTAGGATAGGGACTACCTTGAGCTCTACCGAAAGGGCCGATTTCATAGACCTCCTAAATGAATTCAAAGACGTCTTCGCTTGGTCCTACAAAGACATGCCAGGGATCGACAGAGATATTGCCGAACATAGGATTCCGATTAAGCGGGTTTCAAACCCGTGAAACAGAAGCTTGACGAATGAGAACAGAATGGGCTCTAAAGATTAAGGAAGAAGTGGACAAACAATTCAAAGCCGGGTTCATCAAAGTTTCCAAGTATTCATTGGGTAGCTAACATAGTACCCGTGCCCAAAAAGGATGGGAGAATCCGTGTTTGTGTTGACTTCAGGGACTTGAACAAAGCGAGTCCGAAAGATGACTTCCCTCTACCTCACATTGACATATTGGTGGACAATCTTTGCAGACCACGCATTACTATCCTTCATGGATGGATATGCGGGTTATAACCAAATCAAGATGGCCATGGAAGATATGCACAAGACCGCATTCGTCACCCAATGGGGAACATATTGCTACACAAAGAATGCCATTCGGATTGATCAACGCCGGAGCTACATACCAACGCACCGCAACTACACTCCTACATGACATGATGCACAAAGAATTTGAGGTATATGTAGATGACATGATCGTCAAATCCAAGGAAAGAGAGGGACATATTGCAAACCTTCGCAAGTTCTTCGCGAGGCTACGAAAGTACAACATGAGACTCAATCCTCAGAAATGCACATTCGGGGTAACATCCGGAAAACTCCTGGGATATGTCGTTAGCCAACGCGGTATAGAAATAGATCCCTCAAAAATCAAAGCTCTGATCGAAATGCCACAACCCCAAACAAAAAAGAAGTCGTGGGATTCTGGGAAAAGTACAATACATAAGTCGATTCATATCGAAACTCACGATGATTTGTGAGCCTATCTTCAAGAAACTCAAGAAAACAGACCACACCATGTGGGACGATGATTGTCAAAAGGCGTTTGACCGAATCAAAGAGATATTGGCTAAACCACCAGTGCTCATGCCACCGCAACGAGATCAACCTCTTGGTTTATATCTCACAGTAACTGAAACCGCCATGGGTGCCATGCTAGCTCAAACCGTAGGAAGCGAAGAAAGAGCTATTTACTATCTAAGTAAGAAGTTTTTGGAATATGAGTGCAAATACTTGCAACTCGAAAAGACATGCCTCGCTCTTGTGTGGGCAACGAAGAAGCTACGTCACTACATGCTTAGCTACTCCGTCAAGATATACTCCAAAATGGATCCAGTCAAATACCTCTTCGAGAAACCCGTCCTCAACGGACGTCCGGCAAGATGGACTCGATGCTCTCGAATTCGACCTTAAATATGTGCCACTGAAAGTTATAAAAGGTCGCGCCGTCGCCGAATTCTTCGCATAAAATCCCATCAACGACGCACAAACCATAGATACTTGGTCATTTCCCGACGAGGATATACTTCAAACAGATGTAGACTCCTGGGATCTATACTTTGATGGAGCATCAAACTTAAGAGGATTTGGGATAGGAGTGTTGCTCATTTCTCCCGAAGGTGAGCATACACCGATTCTTTGTCAAACTCGACTTCGAGGTGACAAACAACGCCGCATGAGATCTGAAGCTTGTCTCATTGGGTTACAAGCGGCGTAAGCTTAGGTATCAAAACCTCCGAGTACATGGGGATTCATCACTGATCATCAACCAAGTTACGGGATCCTGGAAAATCCGAAGCGAAAGCCTCGCACCCTATCAAGCTAGGATAGACCAAGTCGCTCAATTCTTTGATCACGTAACATACCTACACCTACCTCGGGAGGAAAATCAATTTGCAGACGCTCTTGCGAAACTTGCATCTCTAATAAATATGCCAGATCACATGATAGACATGCCCTTGTGTATCGAACGACGGTCGGTGAGCGGCTTATGTCCATCAAATCACCGATGAAGAAGAAATCGCACAGGAACCCTGGTTCCAAGCAATCCTAAATTTCAAGCTTAATGGTACCTATCCACCGGATATGGACAAAAGGGGACAACGTGCTATACGCCTATTAGCTTCCCAATACATTCTGATGCAAGGAGAATTATACAAAAGAACACCTCTTGGTGTAGTCCTACGTTGCCTTGATCATTCACAGGCACGAAAGGTGATGGAAGAAGTCCACGACGGAGAATGCGGTCCTCACATGAGTGGGCCCATGATGGCAAAGAAAATCACACGCTTAGGGTATTATTGGACCACAATAGAATCCGATTGCATCAAATACGTGAGACATTGCCACAATTGCCAAATCTTCGGGAATGTACAACATGTCCCTCCTTCGTTGCTATACACGATGACATCTCCTTGGCCATTTTCTGCATGGGGAATTGACATAATCGGAAAATAACCCCGGTAACAGGAGGTCACTGTTTCATTCTAGTAGCAATCGACTATTTCACCAAGTGGGTAGAAGCGGCTTCCTACACTAGTCTTACGGCTAAAAATGTGGCCAAATTCATACAAAACAACATCATCTGTCGATATGGTTGCCCACATGAGATCATCAGCGATAATGGTTCACACTTCCAAGCCGAAACCGAGCAATTGCTAGCCAAATATAAGATTAAGCATCACCACTCTTCGCCCTATAGACCACAGACTAACGGCGCGGTAGAAGCGACAAACAAGAACGTTGTCACAATTCTCAAGAAAATGACTGACAACTATAGAGATTGGCCAAGCAAGATACCCTTTGCTTTGTGGGGGTACCGTACATCTGTTAGAACGCCCACCGGGCTACTCCTTTCTATTTGACCTACGGCATGGAAGCCGTACAACCAGTCGAGCTAGAAATACCATCCTTACGTATTCTACTCGAAAGTCAAATCCCTGAAGCCGATTGGAAGAGGGATAGATATGAAGAACTCATCCTCCTGGATGAACGTAGGCTACGCGCCTTACATAATGTCCAAACATATCAAGCCCGTATCAAACGAGCTTTCAACAAAAGGGTTAGGCCAAGAAACATCAAAGAAGGAGACTTAGTACTCAAATCGGTTAGAGCTCTTTTACCTGTCGACCCAAGGGGAAAATTCAAACCTAATTGGGCCGGACCATATCTAGTCAAATCCATACTCCCAGGGGGTGCGGTTAGAATCACAGACCTAGATGGGAATGAGTTTTCAAATCCCACAAACCTTGACCAACTGAAACGATACTATGCCTAGCATAGGACCACACACGCGCCTCGCGTAAACCCAGGTGTCGCTCTTGTGGCACTAAATAAACGGCCCCTGGCCAAGCTGAAATAAGCTAAGTGTCACCATGCTCTTGCATTTTGACAAATTTGTCGTCCTCATATCATCAAATAAACTAAATTCGCACCTTGAGAACAAGCAAAAGCTCATGCTTATTTTCTACGTTCATTACAAGCTCTTGCTTCGAACAATTATTCTTTTACATTTACTCGAACTACGCGCAAGGGTTTGATTTCGCTTTTTTTAAGTGAATACGTAGGCAATCCTTCACGGGATTCAACCCATTATATCTAAAATGTAAATTGAAGGACATTTGCATTGCATTTGAAATTCGACAAGAATAATAAAAGAAAATCACAACGGTTTCATAACCATTTAACCTTTTTTTATTCCATTTGCTTTCTAATAGTACGTTACATAATAAAAATAGAATAGGCTAGGATTCTAGAAATCCCTCCTTTTTATTACAACAATAATAATAATAATCAAATAATAAATAAGGACTCGGGCTATTCCTCCATCTTCCCCTTGCCCTTGTCACTCTTGTCATATTTCTTGTCACGACCTCGAGCCGGACGCTCTTGCACCACTTCAGACCTAATCACCAACGGTCTTTCTCGAGGCCTGACTCTTCCATTCTTGCCAACCACCATTTCCGCAACAGGAGTAGTCTTTGATTTCTTCGAAGGATGAATGACCTGAAATCCAGCTTCTTCTTCTCCCTCTGTCAGATGCTTCTCCTTCTCTTTCTCTCCTTCGCGCACCTTGTAGTCAACAGGCTCGCGTTTCCTCAGTCTTTCGCGTTCTTCCGAAGTTGCAGCCTTTCTCCACCTCAGATAGGAATCCGACACCCACAAAGCATTGGCGGAGAAGCTCAAGAACCACATGTTTCTTTGGGCCCATTTAATGGCCCACTCTCTTCGACTCTCGGTGGTAAGCGCTACGACGATCTGCGGAACGGTATCAAGCCTCGGGATAGTCTGCTTCAACTTGCTTGCCTCATCAATCTTTCCGGAAAGATGCATACCATGAACTCCAATCCCGAATGCGCACGGACCTAGTGGGATCCAAAGAAGACACTCCGGTGGATGGACTTGAGGTGCCACCACGGTACGACCCACCTAATCAACGGGCCATCATCATTCTTCAGCTTGTTCTTCCAATAGTCACAGACCCGAGTGAAGTCCACCATGTACAACCGCGTCCTCATCGCAATCATACGGGAATGATAGGAAAGTGCATGAACCGGGGCTCGAGCGATCGGAGCCGTTCCATAAGCCAAACCTACCAAAAGCGGTATTAGACACCAAAACAAAAAAGAAACGAAAGAAAAAAAAAGAAAAAAAAAAAAAAAAAAAAAAAAAAAAAAAAAAAAAGGGTGTCTTTTACCCGTAAGATAACGGACTCCCCAAAAGTGGCAGATCGCGGTTGGATTTCCTATTATCCAAACCCAAGATAATCTCCCTAAGCATAAACAAGTGGGCTCTCGCACTCCATTTGCTCGATAAGACCCAAAAGACGGGGATCACCTCGCAAATCTTCATCAACGTGTCCGTGGAAGACATACACATGCAAAGAAACAAAGCCAAATGCCCTCCTCCCGGCAACATAGGAAACAGTAGGGGTCGGCCCTGTTAATGAATCGGTCTACAAAGTCCAAAGATTCTCACGCCATTCGGGGTAACTAAGCGATCCACCTCAAGTCTAGTCAATCCGAGCAGGTCTCTGAATTTGCTCTTATACCCTTGTGAAGTGGAAGGAATGGCGGGTAAATGCTCGGGTCCCACCCACCAATAGCAGAATTTCTTCCTAAAAGGACAAATATCACCACCGGGAACGCGAAAACATGATAATTTGGGTCCCAATAGTCAAGGCAAGCATCCAAGAACGGTTTTACAACCTTAATGAGTTTCAAACTCAATAGAGACCCAAGGTTATGAGCACCCATGTCGTGCTTCTCAATATTCGAGAATTCATTAGTCCATTCCTTCAAGCGGATCTCCAAAGTATTCATGATGACAATTTTCTCTTGAAAATTTATTTTGGGAGTTTTTATGTGGATTAACGGAGAAGAGACGGAAGAATTATATGATTTAAAGCTTCATTCGACGCTTCTATTTATACTAATTGCTGTTTCCAAAAATCCGCCAGAAAAGACCGGCTTGGGTACAGGCGCAGCGCCTGCTGCGCCTATTCAAAGGGACGCAGCTCATGCTGCGCCTCTTCCCCAGGCTCACTTTCTGCGATTTCCGCGTTTGGATCTTTCCTAATTCTATAACGAATAATTTCCTATTCCTACGGGATTTTATTTTGGTAAATACGAGCAGTTTACCATGTTTCAAGTTTCCTAAATTCGCGGGCACGCATTTCGAGGCGACGTCGACACCTTCGCCATTTTCATCGCACTTAATTCTTCTTTTTATTATTATTTTAATTAATTTATTTATTCTTAGGAAATAAATTTCTTTTTTTTCATTTTTAGGAAGTAAATTTCATTTTTAGGAAATAATTTTCTTTTGTTTTCATTTTTAACGAATTTCAACATTTTCATTTCTACACTTGTAGATTTCTCTTTTTTCTTTTTTTAGGGGGTAACCCTCCCTACCGTCCGGTCATTTCCAGCAAATTTTTTGCATTTTTGTGTCCTTTTGAGTCTCATTTTTGCGCTAATTAAGACCATATGTGTATAAAATGTATGCTTTGGTGTGATTTCCATGTAAATTTCGGCAGCATGACGGCGTAAACCGTCGTCTACCAAACCTGTTCAAGAACTAACCTGCAGGTACAAGCAACACAACCCAGAAAAAAGGCACTCGGGCCATCATATATACAAATGTACAAACAAATCGGGGCTTGCGCCCCGAACAAAGTCCAAAAGTCCAAGCAAACTGGGGGCTTGCGCCCCAAACAAGGTCCAAAAATGTTTCAAAATCAAATGTCCAAAATGTACAAGTCTGCAAAACTACACAAAACTACTGCTGGGCGCCCTCCAACTCGGCAACTCTTGCCGCAAGAACGGCATTCTCGGCATCCCGAAACTCGAGCTCCCTCAACAAGCGAGCCGTCTCCTCCCGAGATTGGGCCAACTCTCGCTCCAACTCGCGGTCACCCTGTAAACAAGAAATTGGCTCATGTCAATCAATTCAAACAAGATCAAAAGTCAAAAAAAAAAAACCAAAAATCAAAAGAAATCAAATGAGGTTCATACCTGACGACCTCGACCACCGACGAGTTCCTCGATGGCAGTAGCTCGTAGCCGGTTGGCCACCCTCCATAGTGCCACGAACCGAGACGGCGCGACCTGCATTTTCAAGAGGAATTCTCAGCAAATTGAACAAGTTCAATCAAATGTGTTCTTACACCAAAGTTATATAAACAAGAGGCTCACCCTCCGAATCGAGATCTTTGCCCGTCGTCTAGGCCAAAGATCCGTCACGCTACGTCAAAGTCACGCAACTCGGAGATCGTCGTCCTCCCGGTCGCGTCAGTGTACTCAAGGGTCTCGGGGTACTCTGGGGGCTCGATGCCCGCCGCCTCAACCTCCTGCAAAGACAAATAGCTCTCGTTAACCGACGATCTTCCGTCGCAAATCCGCTAAAATCAAATCAAACGAAAGTAAAAGATACTCACCACTACCGGCCAGTACGCCAACCTCCCGTAGAGGAACGCCGAGTAGTCCTCGCCAGGGAGAAGAAGGTCGTCGCCACTGGCACCAGCCAAGTCCGCCTCCCTCTCGGCCTCGAAGGCTCCCAAACATCATCCTGGGAGGATCGACGGGAACCGTCAACGCGTCCCGAGAGCACCGACGAGCCAACCGCTCGCCCGGATACCACACAGACCCATCGACGTCCACAAAGAGCCTACTCGGGCTCCTAGGTCGAAGGACCTCAGCGACAAAAGGAGGCGCTCTAGCGTACTCCGCCCAAGGTCTGGGCACCCACTGCGACAATATAAAGGCAAAGGTCATTCCTATGATCAATTAAAAGCAAAGTACAAGAAGTATGAATAAATACAAATGGGATACTCACGTTGCTCAGCTGAAGAGCGTTCACGTCCCGCCGGTAGACATTGTGAGAAGAACGCTTGCTCTTCGTCCCAAGACATGACCCAATCCCTCACCACGGGATAGGCCCCCTCCAGCCGGCTCCGTCCTCTTGGGCGCGAGACTCGGGAAGTAAGAGTACACCCACGCCCAGTAAAAATGTAATAATCAATGACGATCTTTCGTGATTTGATAAAGAAAGGAATTTACTTTGGTCTAAAGGAAGGTTCATACCTCCAAGAAGAGCCTGTCCGACGGCGCCGGAGAAGTCCCCTTCTCCATCAACTCCGGACGAACCATGGCCCTCATAAAGCGGATGAGGACCGCAAAACCAGCAGTGACCCAGTCCCAACGCCCTAGGGAACTCAGGTCAGAAAGAAAGGGAAGAAGCTTCGTCGATAGCCTCTCGCCCTTATCTCCGAGGTAAATCGAAGACAGGAACCACCAAAGCCACAGACGAGCCCTCTGCTCAGCTTTACAGGGAGGAGGAGCAGTCTCCCTCCCGTCGATCGTCACCAGCGCCGGGGTCTGTTAGGTTCATATACCTATTATTAGACTCCTCTAATAGTGAACTAATTAACTTGTTAATTATATGTTCTTTAGATCTAGTGCATGCATAACAAAATGAAAGATTTATAAGAAAAACAATGTTCCTTACATTGTTGGTTGGTTCGAAATTAAGGGCACAAGTAAGGTCACTTTCCTTCACTTGTTCTTGAGCTTATAATGATGGATGATCCTCCTAAGACTCCAAGTTTAGAAGTCACTCCAATAAATTGCACCCAAGATGAATCCCAAAAATCTCTACTAATATTAACTAGATATGTAGTAGAAATATTACCTTAATAATACTAATATTCTTATATTACTACTTCTAGTAATAGATTTAGTGTATTAGTATTTATTGAGAGGTTTTAATGAATTTGCATGTGAGGAAATTTAGAGAGTAAATCAAGCAAGCAACCAACACCAAAAATGAGCAACTAATGCTCTCCTTTTAAGCCAAAAAACCGGTGGCCTTTAGGTAGGTAGGAATCTTTGCTTTTTGTTTTTTACTCTTTGTAAAGTCTAGGTAGAGAGTAGGGAGCAATGGTGTAAGAAGTAGTATGAAAAGCCTTGTGTGATATGTCACTATCACACAATAACCAACACTTACAAAAGACAAATGAGCATCTCTTGTGCTCTTAAAATGACCGAAATATTGGACTTGATATGGTCCATTTTTGCCTTTTGTCATTTGTCCCACATATGTTTATAAGTCATATGTTGACTATCTTACATAATTAATTATTAATGTAATCATTTAACACTTAAATATTCCAATTAATAATATAATATACACTCCACTTTTTGAGTAGTATACTACCATTATATCAATATATAATGGGTCCCATAATTACTAGTTAGTTAAAATTACAACTTCTTGTAACTTTAAATAACTAATTACCTCTACCTCAAAACTTATATTAATGCCTCAACCAATTTAGTAATATAACACTTAATTACTAAATTTAATCTTATTTAATCACATTAAAATAAGACGCAAAATTGCACTCCCACAATTAAGGAATTAATTAATTCGTATCGCATACAATTAATTAAATATCTATTTGGGCCTCATCCTATAGGTGTGACCTAAAGGGATCAACTGACCACCACCGTCACACGACAGTAATGTCAAACTCTAGTTAGTCAATCATTACCGATTAATGACGGTCAGTCGACTGTATAAAGAATCATCCCTCACGTATTCTTAATATGAGATTTAATAATGATATTTAAATCATGTGATCGCACTATTGTTGAGGACACATTTCCCAACAATCTCCCACTTGTCCTCGACAAGTGTGCGTCACCAATTCTCTTGTCCTATTACAATCTCCCACTCAATGCAAGGTGTCTTGCAGGTCGTACTTACATTTGATCATATCTTGAGTGGTTTTCTCGATCTGGAGATTAACTGTCTGACCGGAATTATCTATCATAGATGCCTTCCGAGCGTGGCCACGCATTTCCAGTTAACTACTCCTCGAGTGGCCTTGAGATTTCAAACAACCCTGACAAGGGGTGGACAATTCCTATCGCCCTATTCCCTTCGTTCGACCCACACCATCATAACCCAAAATATACCCAGTTTGACCTCATTTACGAAATCGTAGAGTATAAATCAAAGCTAATCAGAAGTTGTGCCAACTTAGGTGAATAGTCTCTAGTCAAAAGAATTGACTCATAAGAATACTATAGTAGCTCTTGCCACGACCAGGCTTTATGAATTACCAGAACTCTATAAGCGGTCACTGCCCGACAGATTGTCCCATACAGTCTGCCTATGTGATCGACTAGTCATCCCACATGACTCTATGGCACTTAAACTTGCCATCAATCGCATCACACTCTAGTCACTTGGAGACGTCACCTCATATAAGTAACTAGGGGCCAATACCATGTCAATCCAGTTCACTTTAATGGGGTTCAATTTGTCTCTACAACCCATTCGGATACGACAAGGTAGCGGGTGAGTTTAATAAAACTCAAACGATAAATGTGATTATCACATATGAACAGTCAATACACTATTACTACTTCATATTTTATAATCTTTAGTGTATAAATAACACTAGTTAAAATGCAATACAAGCTTGGCAAGTGGATATACCCGATATCCATATATTCCAACTTAATTAATTGCTATTTCCTTCTATTCAATGTCATCTCTAATGACATGAATTTCTCTAAGTATATGTCTAGACTTCATACTAGACTTGAGCTCTTTAACTTGAAAGAAGCTCCCACTGTTATCGCATAACTTGTGATAAAGTCATTTGTAGAGGGATTCACCCTTAATCCCTACGTTGACTATTTTATCACAACTTAGATTCCTTTTGTAGATATTTGCAATGCGCGAAACTAAAACACCTTTCTTAGTCTCTTACTCCTTTGTCAATAAGACATCCTAGGATTTCAACAAATCCGTTTTGGTTTGGAAACTAAAGTTTGTGTATCCCATTAACACCTAACTTAGTTTATCATCCAAACATGTGAACGACTCCTTCCTTAATTCTTCTCTAGAATCTCAAGGATGTTCTTTAAGGCTCTCACAAGCCATATCATTGGAATTATCTTGTTATTGACTTATCATGCCTTAGGCATTTTTTTCATCACTGCACGTGTGTCTGTTGGCATACATAATCGTTCTAATGGCGGAAACATTAGCAATCGATTTCATGTAATCAACAACTTAATGGGTTCAGTGAACGACTATGATTCCATCATAGTAATTCCACTTTCATCATCATGAATAAGCCATTAATCCTTGTTGATGTTAAACAGATACGAAAGATCTTATCCTCATAAGACTCTCAACTCTATGCCAATATACTCTCACATAGATTCGGTAATCTAAAGTATATTGCACCTTTTCCCCGATCCGCCAATCACTCTTGCCAGAAGAGAGCATTGGTTCAATATTCTCAATAATTAATATGTTATCAACATACAAGACATGGAAAAATAATTCTAGCTCCCACTTAACTTCATGTATATCATGATTCTTCAATCATGTGAATGAAACAATTCACTATAATCACATGAACGAAAAGTATGATCCTTTAATGCTAGCTTAAGACCATCCTGTGATCACTTAAGATAGCTACGCATAATATGTTAGGATTCTTAGATCTTCATCTAAGGTTTTGTGTTTTAAACACTTCCTTCTCTAAATTCCCATTTTAGAAAAGCGAATTCTATTTGCCATTTATCATTAAAATGAAATGCGGCAATTCCTAACACAACTTATCTTGATCAACATCTTCATGTAAATCATATGCATTTGTGTACTCTGGAGCTCTTTTTACTTTTGAGGAGACCCGCGCCTTAAAGTAAATCTACTCTTGAGTAACAATTTTCGGATTGTAATGCTTCGGCCCGTATGTAACAAGGTCATGATACTATCACTTTCACAAAGTAATTTTTGAACAATAAGACATGTGCGATAAACTCCCACTGAACTATGCTCTTATACTATCTTCATAGATAATAGTTCAATATCAACTCCCACTCTATAATTCTATTACTTTCACAAAGTAACATTTCAACTATAAGAGATATTTGTGTCGATACAATTTTCTCCCACTCTATCTCTCAGAAATACATCTATCTTCTTGAGAGATAGTTTTGTGAGGCACAAACATATATATTTAACGGAGTATTAGGAGTTTATCTAGACTATGTATTAGCTTTAAAAAGGGCCATCCTTACATGGCAGTTATACAATATGGCAGTCTGATTCATGTCATATGGTTTAATAGACTCTCTATTCTAGGTATCTCGTGGTTGACCATCCGATTAGAATTACTTGTCCGTTTTGGATTGCAAATTCCCAAAATTGAGTTCATCAACTCAAACCGACTCATATTAGTTTGATCTTATGGGTAGTGACGCTAGGTCATAATTCATCTTTAATAAATCAAATTTATTACTTAGATCTTTGCCACTACGATTGGGTCGTAATGCTTAGAACTTTATTCAATTGGTTTTCTACGTCATTTTAGAAATTTCTCAAATCTCTCAAATGCTTCACCTTTTATTAGATTAAGTAAATATACCCTTATCTACTTGAATCATTGGTAAAAGTGGCGAAGTAGTCATAAATTCCCCTTGCGTTGATGCTCATTAGAACACATACATCGGCATGTATTAGTCTCAACAAATCACTTGCTTGTGTCCCTTTACCACTAAAGGAAGTACACATTATATTGCAAAGGAGACAAGATTCGCATATTCCATATGATTGAAAATCAAATGGTTCAATAATTCTAGTCAACACTAGCGTTTAATGCGTTTCTCATTTTATGTAACCTAATTGAAAAATCAAATGTACAAATCATTTGGATTACCAGTTATGAGTCTTTTGGATCGTATTATATAGATATCTTTACATGAGTTGGAACTGTCTAAAACTTGTGTATCATAAAGATAAGTGACATGGCTCACATCCATGTCTATTTTTATTAAAATACAACAATTGTCTTTGATGACAAAATATAGATCCTTTCATGTCTCACATGGAAATAATGTTTTAGACTAAGTGAGAACATAATAAGAATTATGTAAATCATAACTCAAAGCTATTAGCAAAAACAAGTATATAAATTTCTCTTGAAGTGGCGGCTACCCGAGCTCCCTTTCATTATCGGAGATTCATATCACTCTTGTTTAGCTTTTACACATTTCCAAGTCCCACTTGGAGTAACAAGCCCAACTTTCATAATAAGAATTATGAAAATTTATATGACCTATCTTTTAAATACTTGGGGCAATTTCGCTTCCAATGGCCCATGACATTACAATAATGACATTCCTCATAGGATTTGGCACCCTTCTTGGTCTTGGTCTTGGTAGTCCCACTATCCATTTCCAATTTATAATCAGGTTTGGGTTTCTCGCCCATTTTTGCCTTCCCTTTATTAATACCAAAACTCCTTTCATTTGCAAGGACACTCTTGCTAGAACTCCCACTCAATTTGATATTCCTCATTGTTTCTTCAAACAAGGATTCCTTAGGTTTTGTAAGATTTTCTTCACAAGAATTTCTTTTCAAGGTGGTGGGCAATAATATTGGAGTGGGTGGAGTGGATGTGGTAAAGAAGCAAAAATTTCCATCCTGACCAATGCCAATGCGTAATTCTCTAATCGTTTCATTGTCATAATCGGAGCATTTGTCATCGTATGATTGGAGCCATGTTTCAACGGTGATTGGTGTAGGAGTATTAGATGAATTCATTGCGTATAATTAACTACAAAAACGGAAATGAAGGAAATAATTATCATCTATCGTTTTAATAATACTCGTAAATTTAACTACAAGCATTGCATTTATATAGTGACCTCCACCCAACTACATAAATGATTCCGAGATCCAAATTCATATCAACTCGGGCACGGTGAGCCGATTCATCCCTTATTAATATAACTCGGTGGATTAACTCTTTAATCGATTCTACTTTTAGAACTCTCGGTCGATAAAAATTACTCTAATTCTCATCTTTAGCCCGGAACACATGCGACTACGGTCAACAATACTTCCGTTGAGCTCAATCCAAATTTCGATGTAATAACAGTTTATTACCCCACTTCGCCAACGTAACAAGGTTTGTATTACGGTGAAGCCGGATTAACTCCCTTGCGAAATTGGTACTTCATGGGTTTCTACTATTTGGTAAGGCTTTTTCTCAATTTTTTAATATGTGAGAGGTCTTGTCAATTTATTATCTATCACGTTTTAAGTGAACTAAAGCGGTGAACTACGATAATCATAATTGACACGGTCGATGACTCGATATGATATGCATGTGTTGTTATGGCGATTTGGCAATGCATGTAACATATTAAAAGAAATGCAAAGCAATAAATAAAATTCCTAGTATGGCCTTCCTAAAAATAGAAAATAAAATAATCTATTACATATTCGGAAACCAACTCCTTTGGTCCCTTGATTCTTCAAATGGCACGCCTCCCAAGACACCGTCTTTGTCGGATCACCCTTCCGAATGGCACCGTCTTTGAAGATGCTCCATAATTACAAATAATAATAAAATACAAAGCTATTCCTATTATACATTTGTAAAATGGAAAAACTACTGAAATAAAATTAAAAGTGATACGAGATCACATTAAATTACAACCGAATCAATATTCCCTTTCATTACGGGTAATATTGATTAAACTAAGGCCATACTAAGATAAAATTACATAATTCAAAATTATATAAATAAAAGACATTCAACAATTGAAATATGCAGCATTATAATATGTACCTATCATGCAAAATCATGTGCCAAATCGCCCTATTTAATTTATGTCGTACATATAACCCGGTTTCATGGAAATGCGTGATAATAACCTTTTAAAATCACTAATTAACACTTAAATCACATCTAAGCTCAAGTTAATTATCCTAACACATTTTAGGACTCAAAAGTTAGTCATCACTAAATTTTTGACAATAATTCAACTTGATTTAATTTTATGCTCATTTTTGACCTTAAAATCATTATTTATATGAAATAAATCCAAATTAAATTATAAAAGTTTCAAAATTTGAATTTTAAATTTTTGAACATTCTGGAATAAATCCATGATACTCATAATGTCAAAAATCATGGTTAAAATTTTCGAATTAATTTTGAGAAAATATAGTTGCATTTTATCGGTTTTAACTCATAAAATACATAAAGTATCCGAAAATTACTCCAATAATTTTTACAACTTTAGATCTGATTAGTGGGATATTAATGCAACTTAAAATAATTTTCTCAAGCCATGCAATACGTCTTAGCTAATTTTTGCTAAAATAGTCACTATTTATGCCATTTTTACTCAAAAATCCATAAATCATGCTAAATAAGATATTTAAATCTATAAATTTACATACTCTCTGTAAATCTTGCATGTGACATCATATTAAAAGATCATGGCTTAATTCGAAATTTTACTATTTTTAACCATTTTACCTCTTTTAATCCATTTTTATCTCATAAAAATCATAAATCATGCAATATTAATCAAATTAACACGTCCTTTTACACACAACTTGTAAAATATGCATGCGAGGTCATATAAATTTTCCAAGGTCAGAAACGAAATTTAACTATTTTTAGCATTTTAATTCCCATTTTAGTCATAAAAATGTAATAAAATGACCAAAAATCCTTAAAATGAGCAATAAATTTCCATGA
Organism: Silene latifolia; assembly: GCF_048544455.1. Classification (NCBI taxonomy): domain Eukaryota; kingdom Viridiplantae; phylum Streptophyta; class Magnoliopsida; order Caryophyllales; family Caryophyllaceae; genus Silene; species Silene latifolia. Next base: position 96,860,694 of record NC_133527.1, read on the forward strand.
ATCATAAAAATGACCTAAAAACATTTTAGGACCAGAATATATAACATGTATGGTGATTTCGTGGCTTATACTTATAAATCACAAATTTTTAGTTTTATATGTTAACCTTTTAACTCGGAAAAACAATAACCGATTATGCATGCAACATCCTATGCTCTGATGCCACTTGTTAGGTTCATATACCTATTATTAGACTCCTCTAATAGTGAACTAATTAACTTGTTAATTATATGTTCTTTAGATCTAGTGCATGCATAACAAAATGAAAGATTTATAAGAAAAATAATGTTCCTTACATTGTTGGTTGGTTCGAAATTAAGGGCACAAGTAAGGTCACCTTCCTTCACTTGTTCTTGAGCTTATAATGATGGATGATCCTCCTAAGACTCCAAGTTTAGAAGCCACTCCAATAAATTGCACCCAAGATGAATCCCAAAAATCTCTACTAATATTAACTAGATATGTAGTAGAAATATTACCTTAATAATACTAATATTCTTATATTACTACTTCTAGTAATAGATTTAGTGTATTAGTATTTATTGAGAGGTTTTAATGAATTTGCATGTGAGGAAATTTAGAGAGTAAATCAAGCAAGCAACCAACACCAAAAATGAGCAACTAATGCTCTCCTTTTAAGCCAAAAAACCGGTGGCCTTTAGGTAGGTAGGAATCTTTGCTTTTTGTTTTTTACTCTTTGTAAAGTCTAGGTAGAGAGTAGGGAGCAATGGTGTAAGAAGTAGTATGAAAAGCCTTGTGTGATATGTCACTATCACACAATAACCAACACTTACAAAAGACAAATGAGCATCTCTTGTGCTCTTAAAATGACCGAAATATTGGACTTGATATGGTCCATTTTTGCCTTTTGTCATTTGTCCCACAAATGTTTATAAGTCATATGTTGACTATCTTACATAATTAATTATTAATGTAATCATTTAACACTTAAATATTCCAATTAATAATATAATATACACTCCACTTTTTTAGTAGTATACTACCATTATATCAATATATAATGGGTCCCATAATTACTAGTTAGTTAAAATTACAACTTCTTGTAACTTTAAATAACTAATTACCTCTACCTCAAAACTTATATTAATGCCTCAACCAATTTAGTAATATAACACTTAATTACTAAATTTAATCTTATTTAATCACATTAAAATAAGACGCAAAATTGCACTCCCACAATTAAGGAATTAATTAATTCGTATCGCATACAATTAATTAAATATCTATTTGGGCCTCATCCTATAGGTGTGACCTAAAGGGATCAATCGACCACCACCGTCACACGACGATGAATGTCAAACTCTAGTTAGCCAATCATTACCGATTAATGACGGCCGATCATCGTATAAAGAATCATCCCTCACGTATTCTTAATATGAGATTTAATAATGATATTTAAATCATGTGATCGCACTATTGTTGAGGACACATTTCCCAACAATCTCCCACTTGTCCTCGACAAGTGTGCGTCACCAATTCTCTTGTCCTATTACAATCTCCCACTCAATGCAAGGTGTCTTGAAGTCGTACTTACATTTGATCATATCTTGAGTGGTTTTCTCGATCCGAGATTAACTGTCCTGACCGGAATTATCTATCATAGATGCCTTCCGAGCGTGGCCACGCATTTCCAATTAACTACTCCTCGAGTGGCCTTGAGATTTCAAACAACCCTGACAAGGGGTGGACAATTCCTATCGCCCTATTCCCTTCGTTCAGCCACAGTCCATCATAACCCAAAATATACCCAGTTTGACCTCATTTACGAAATCGTAGAGTATAAATCAAAGCTAATCAGAAGTTGTGCCAACTTAGGTGAATAGTCTCTAGTCAAAAGAATTGACTCATAAGAATACTATAGTAGCTCTTGCCACGACCAGGCTTTATGAATTACCAGAACTCTATAAGCGGTCACTGCCCGACAGATTGTCCCATATAGTCTGCCTATGTGATCGACTAGTCATCCCACATGACTCTATGGCACTTAAACTTGCCATCAATCGCATCACACTCTAGCCACTTGGAGACGTCACCTCATATAAGTAACTAGGGGCCAATACCATGTCAATCCAGTTCACTTTAATGGGGTTCAATTTGTCTCTACAACCCATTCGGATACGACAAGGTAGCGGGTGAGTTTAATAAAACTCAAACGATAAATGTGATTATCACATATGAACAGTCAATACACTATTACTACTTCATATTTTATAATCTTTAGTGTATAAATAACACTAGTTAAAATGCAATACAAGCTTGGCAAGTGGATATACCCGATATCCATATATTCCAACTTAATTAATTGCTATTTCCTTCTATTCAATGTCATCTCTAATGACATGAATTTCTCTAAGTATATGTCTAGACTTCATACTAGACTTGAGCTCTTTAACTTGAAAGAAGCTCCCACTGTTATCGCATAACTTGTGATAAAGTCATTTGTAGAGGGATTCACCCTTAATCCCTACGTTGACTATTTTATCACAACTTAGATTCCTTTTGTAGATATTTGCAATGCGCGAAACTAAAACACCTTTCTTAGTCTCTTACTCCTTTGTCAATAAGACATCCTAGGATTTCAACAAATCCGTTTTGGTTTGGAAACTAAAGTTTGTGTATCCCATTAACACCTAACTTAGTTTATCATCCAAACATGTGAACGACTCCTTCCTTAATTCTTCTCTAGAATCTCAAGGATGTTCTTTAAGGCTCTCACAAGCCATATCATTGGAATTATCTTGTTATTGACTTATCATGCCTTAGGCATTTTTTTCATCACTGCACGTGTGTCTGTTGGCATACATAATCGTTCTAATGGCGGAAACATTAGCAATCGATTTCATGTAATCAACAACTTAATGGGTTCAGTGAACGACTATGATTCCATCATAGTAATTCCACTTTCATCATCATGAATAAGCCATTAATCCTTGTTGATGTTAAACAGATACGAAAGATCTTATCCTCATAAGACTCTCAACTCTATGCCAATATACTCTCACATAGATTCGGTAATCTAAAGTATATTGCACCTTTTCCCAGTCTGCCAATCACTCTTGCCAGAAGAGAGCATTGGTTCAATACTCTCAAATAAACAAAATTCATTTTAATTTACCCCACTCTTCATTATTTCTCAAGGTAACCGGTTCGAAACTGGAAGGGCCGGGGTTCGGAGTGAGGGTACCTTCTCATACTAAGCCAAAAGGGCTCCTAACAGTTTCTACCCGGGGTTCATTTTATTAGACACATCCTAATTCATTAATATATTCATTGGTTAGGCCTGAGGATCGTTTTGCTCTGATACTGTAACACCCCCATTTATTCAGGAGCCTTTAGCTAGACATTCCCAAATAAATAGGATTGTTACCATCTCGGTTTCCCGAGGTAGTGAATAACAAAGTATAACAATACCAAAGTACTTTAAATAAAAACTTTACTGATTACATGTTTATTACAACTTAATCAACTACAACTTAATATAAAAATAAATACAACTCGCAGCGGAAATTAAATAAGTGATATAACTACATTTGTGATCTAAACTCCTGCAGGTCCGAAAGCTCACAAGCCCAAGCTCCCCATATCCAGCTAACTCAAAACCTGTTATTTAAATCTGCTCCCCATTTAACCGGAAATATTAAATGGTTCACCACAAGATACCATCAATTAAAGCAGGCATCAATTTTATTTTGACACGGAAGCAAACACGTCAACCAATGGTTGAGTAGGAATAACCAACAACAATAATAATAATCCAACCAAAATAAACATCCTTCAAATTCTCATCACTTCATCCGTACAATTCACTTACGTCTCTGGCAGTAGCACAACCCCCTTAACACCGTGCTATGCTCACCTGGCAGTAGTACTTGCGTACTATGCTCACCTGGCAGTAGTAATTACTTACTATGCTCATCTGGCAGTAACGATTGCTCGGTATGCACAACTGGCAGTAACACCCTCCGTGTTATGCTCAACTGAATAATCAACTCTCCATACCAAATATAACCAACAACAAATACTCAATAAAAATCACGTCATTAATCTCAACCAATATCTTAACATACTCCATTACTCTACTTCCAATAATGAATCACAATATTAACCTTAACCTCATAAATCGTCACATTTAAACATTCATTCACTTAACAATAAAACCGAGTTGAGTAGGAAATTCTTACATGATCAGCAAGCACTCCAATTACGCAATCCAAATAAATAAAGCTCACAAATCCGATTATAAACTCTTCACAATTTCCGTCACCTATATAATAATAACAATTACAACAATTATAATTACTAACTTTATTTATTTACTCCTTTTATTTAATTATTCCAATTAATTATTTATTATAATTATTAACGATTCATGATAACTAAAACCCGATTTCGATTATAACCCGAATCTCCCAAGATAATTAATTAAAACCCGTCACAAAAACAACACACATCACCCCCCATACACGGTTTATAAACCGTGACCAACTCCCCTCCTAAAAACCACCAAACCCGACACCACACGCTGCCACAGCCACCACCCAACCTCGACACCCCTAGCCTTCAACCCCACGCACCCAACTCACCCTTAACCGCCAGCTACACCACCACCAACAACCCACAAACCCACGCCTTATCACACGACACCAACCGCAACACCCACCTGACACCCCATAAAACCCGTCCCCAACCACCACCTAACACCACCTTCACCGCCACCTACAACCACCAATCAACTCCCCTATCCTCCCTCGACAAAAACCACCCGAAACCCCTAACCAGACCACCAACAACCCCTAAAATCCCCCCGAAAATCGCCCGCCCGAACAACACCTCCTCCCCGTTTCCCGTCACCACCGCACAAACCACCATCCCCGACCACCCAAACACCACCAAAGACAACCGCCCCGCCGCCAACATCAACCACCCAAACCCCAGGTCAAGACGTGTCCAATTAGTGGGTCAAATAACCATCCCAATTACCCACAACCAACCCGTATAACCCTTCTGCCCAGCCGTCTTTCAACCGCCCCAAAAGCCACCGTAACAAGGTCAACGACGGTCAACTATGGTCAAGCCAGAAACTTTGCAGTGCAAGGTCGCTCTAGGTCCAAATCTCGTGTCCTATGGCGGTCTATACAAGTCATACGGTTGTCTTAAAGATGCTCACATGAAAAGAATATAAATTGATTTAAGATGAATAATTACCTCGAGTTGATTAATTGGTTTATGTTAATTCCTTCCTCTTCCGTCTCCTAAAGCTTCTTCTTTTTAAATTTGTGAATTATTTCTCAGATTTGAGGTGGTATTTATAGTGTAAGATTTAGAGAATACGAGGCCAATTAGGAAACTATGTAACTTTCCTTATTCTAATTAGTATAGGAATTGTCATTATAATTAAATCATTATTATTTATCATATACTATTAATCCTATCACAACTATAATTTCCTCATATAATATTTACTAATTTATTATTGCCATAACTTTATTATTATTATTATTATTATTATTATTATTATTATTATTATAATTACCTTTATATAATATTATTTCCTTGCTATATTATTATTAATTCCCGATATAAATCCCGATTACACTAATACCAATTTAACTACTTCGGCCCACATAATAACAACACACGGTCCAACACTCGATCACCAACTAAGCCCAAAGCACAAATATTAGCCAAACCCAATTCCCGACTTGCATTACTAATTTATTATTTAATTAACGTCTTATTATAATTACTATTAGAAATGTCTTTAATCAATTATTAAATTACATAAATTACTTTCATAAATTATTATCAAAATACGGAGTATTATAGATACCACTTTGTAACACCCCCATTTATTTAGGAGCCTTTAGCTAGACATTGCCAAATAAATAGGATCGTTACCATCTCGGTTTCCCGAGGTAGTGAATAACAAAGACCAACTCACCAATGTACTTTAAATTAAAAACTTTAATGATTACATGTTTATTACAAATTAACCAACTAAAACTTAATATAAGATATTTACAACTCGCAGCGGAAAATAAATAAGTGATATAACTATATATGTGATCTAGACTTCATCTAAGGTTCCAAGTTTGGCTCTCATCCCAATGCTCCCAAGTCAGCTAATCTTTGGTACCTGTCAAATCTGCTCCCCATAAAACGGTTCACCGCAGGTGTTCACGAATCCACAGTCAACCACGAGGTTGAGTAGGAATAACCAACAACAAGTCAAAGTGAAATGATATGATATATAATGCAAACACAATTGTGCTCATCACCCGAAACACCCATTCATCCCGCCAATCCCTGGCCCGGAGTATTCATCATTCCAACCGAAGTTGAAGTATTCACCATCCCAACCGAAGTTGAGGTATTCACCATCCCAGTATAAAACTGAGGTATCCAACACAATTGCCATGTTCAATAATAATAGTAATCATCCCAGAACGAGTCTGAGGTATCCAATAATTACGATATGAATGAACCAATAACCAACGTATAAACCAATGACATATAATTCACATCCGATAATTCATCCAACGGCAATGAAACTCATAGTTCCACAATTCCTCTTATCAATTAAATAGCAAGACAAGTTGAGTAGTTATCCTACCTTACAAGCAATTCCAATTAAGCAGCTCAAGTAATCCAAATTAATTAAAGCAATCCGACCCGATTATAATTTCTTCACAAATCGTCACCTAACAAGATATTATAATATTTATCATTACTTAATTATTTAATTTATTCAAATAATACCATCAATTATTTACTACTTTATAAATTATACTCATTAATCAAACTAATTACTCATTATTATAATTAAAGGTCTAAGATGTTAAAACCCGATTTAAGTACTGTAATACCCCGTATTTTATATAATCGAGTAAACGGATATTATTATATATTAATTATTATGTATTTTATATTACTAATTATGTCAGGATAATAGTTGAGTCGAGTTAATTGTTTAGTCGTGTTGATATCGTAAGACCGAGTTACTCGTAAAACTTGTTGGGACGGGTTTAACTGAACGATAGCTTACCCATTTACCAATCACGTTACCCATGACCCATTTACCATCTAACTTGACCTTTAACCTAAATTTTAACCTAGTTTTACCCTAACCATACACACGCCTCCCTTCTTCACGCCTCCCTCCTTCATCAACACCAATCATTAGCTTTCACGCAAAACGAGAGAGAGAGAGGGAGCATGGGTGTTGACGGCGCAGCAAGGAAGCCTTTAGGGTGTTTGTCGACGACCGTGGGTGGCCCTGGTGGCTGTTGTGGTGGCGGAAAAGGTAAGAGTTCAACCCTTTTTTTTTGGTTTCGCATTTCTGTCGGGTTGATTGGTTGTTGTTTCGTGTCTTAGGGAGTGGTTAAGGGTGGTTGGTGTCGGGGTAATGGTAATGGGTGATTGGAGTCGCCCCTTTTGGCGGTGGTTATAGGTGGTGTTAGCAACAAGATAAAGGCGGCATTGACAGAGGGGTAGCAACGGGTTTATACACGGGTTTCAGGGGAGTTTGAGACGGGTAGGTTTTGGGTGGCACCACCGTGGACTAGGGGGAGGTCGAAACGGTGGTGCTATGAGGTCTGTGTGCGTGGGTTGGCGGCGAGAAGAATGGTGGTGGTTTCACAGGGGTTTGGTGAGTGTTGCGGTGGTGGTAAGTCAAGGACAGAGGGTGGTTGGTGAGGTTTGGCGGTGAACCAGGCCAAATGCCAGCCCTGGTTCGACTCGCCGCGTGGCGATCGACCAGTGGTGGTGGTTGTTGGTGGTGGGGTTGAAGTGGGGACCACGGCTGGTGGTTGTCGCGGTGGTATAGGTGGCGCGTGAGGAGAGTGGGTGCGTGTGAAGGGGGTAGTGTTGATGACGGGCTGTTTTGATTCGAAACGAGTTTTTATTAGCTAATCGTTATAATTCGTTAATCGGTCGTATTCTTAATTAATTAATTTAATTCCCGAGTTGATTAAAATAATTAAGGACGGGTTGTTGAGTTGTTCAAATGTTTGATTCGGGTTTCTTAATTGTATAATTCGTGTAACCTTTAATTATCATATTGGTTATTCAATATTAATTCCCGAGCCAGTTAAGTAATTCAAATCGGGTTTTGAGTCGGGTTTGTTAAAATGAAAAGTTACTATATCGGGAAGGTTTTCATTTTTAAGAAATTATACTTTAGTAACTTTCTATTTTGGGAAGTTGGGTCAAATACTAATCGGGTTATTTTAGTTATCAGTTGGGCATAAGTTTGGTGTCGGGTTTGTATTTCGGGAAAACTTCTATTTTTTTAGGATCTCCCTTTATTGGGAAACCTATCTATTTTTAGTAGCTTCCATTTTGGGAGATTTCTATATTTAGTAGTTAGTAATTATAAATATTATAATTGTTTTAGGTGACGGATTCGTGAAGGATCGATAATCAAATTCATTGCTTTAATTTCTGGACTGCTTAAACTGCTTAATTGGATTTGCTGGCACTTTGAGGTAGGGAAATACACTTGTCTTATTATCGTCGTTGTTGAATTGTGTTGACTTGACTCCTGGTTGTTGATGTACGTTATGATTTATATACGGGAAGTGATTGACTGAATTTATCGTATTGAGTATGATATCACAACATCGGGTAACTGGCATGACTTTATGATTTATCGATCGATGAATTATATACATATTGCATTGCATTAATTACTGTTGAGCATTTCATATGCATTGGAGTTGGAGGATGATGTGGTGGTGACGGTGTTGAGATACGATGTGATGTTGTGATAAGGCCCAGGTGGGTTCTGCAGGACTTGCCCTGGTGTCCTCAACTGCGAGCTGGCAGATCGGCTACGGTCGATATATATAGTCTACCGGGGATCGGTATGGCTGGGTTGTCCGGGTTATGAGATATGAGATATGAGTTGAGATGGAGATGGAGGTGACGGAGGAGCATGCATATCATATTTTATTGTTTCATTGTTTTCCCTACTCAACCTCGTGGTTGACCCTGTGTATTCTTGAACACCTGTGATGAACCTTTTTATGGGGAGCAGACTTGACAGGTTAAGAGATAGGACGGGAGCTAGATGGGCGCGAGACACTGGATCAGACGACTTAGTAGCTAGATCATCATCTAGAAGACTTTCACTTTTATTTATATCAGTTCTTGTAATTTGAGTTGAAAAGAGGTTTGTAATAATTACGTTAAAATATTATATAAATTGCCTTGGAGTTTAATTTGTTATTCACTACCTCGGGAAACCGAGATGGTAACAGTCCGGTTTATTAGGGAATGTCTTGACGAGGACTTCTTTTATAAACCGGGGTGTTACAAGTACACCCGAGTCATCCAACTTAATAAATTAAAACCCATCTTATAATTATTTAAACAAGCCGACCCAATACCCCCAACACCCAATAACACGTGAAAACAAACCAATCAACCAATGGCAAAACGTGTGAAAACAAACCCTCATGCACACGCCAAAACCGTGTCAACCACGCTCCTTACCCGACTTTCCCGACACCACCAACCACCAGTGACACCACCACAACCAACCGCCACTAGCCTGCACTATAACGTATCCCTACAACCTCCAACCTCTAGCCAAATCGTCCCCACGACCCCCGACAATCACGCCCTAAACAATCCCCGAAAACCCGACACACAACAACTCGACTCAACCAATTCACCACCCTACCGCCACTGTGACCACCCGTGGCCACCCCCGTACCCAAGAACCACCAATGAAACCTCCCTCACGGCCCACAACACCGCTACTGGACTCAACAATAACAACTAACCACAACAACCACTCCGACAACAACACTCCCCTGTTTTACCGTTTTTCGACCATCATTGCCATAAAACTCCATCACCGGCCACCACGACACACCCTAGGAGCAACCTAGGTACGGCCCAACCACCAGAAATCACCACAACCCTACTGCCAGCAACTCACGACATCATCAACAACAACCACCACCAAAACATCCCCTGTTTTCGTGAAACACCGCCAACCACCACGCAAACCACCATCCTAAACCAGCCTACCTCCACCACTAGAGCCAACTAACCGCCCCCAATCCAACCACCCAAGTCCGGTCTCAATATAGTCACGGTATAGAGTATAAACCCGTGTAACCCATATTACAACCCCCTTTAAACCACCCCCGAAAACATCCTTCAAACACCCTTTTCCCGTCGGTCAACAGTGGTCAAATCAAGTCAACGGTGATCCTTGGTTATCCACGCTCACAATGGTACTTACGGCCTGATCTATGGTGGTCTAGTTTACAAGTTATAGCAAAGCAAAGTATATACATGAGACGGCTTACTTCGAGTTAATTAGCGATATAAATTCCGTCTTAATTCCTTCTACGCCACCTCCTCTTCTCTCAAATTTTCAGTTTTCATATCATAAATTAGGGCAAGGTATTTATCTCTATTTATAGGGTAGGTTTAGATCTATAAGAGAGCAATTAGGAAACTATGTAATCAATTTATTAATATTATTATTATTATGAATATTATTATTATTAGAATTACTATTATTATCATTATAACATAATTATCATTTATTACCATTATATGAATCATCGTATATTATTATTACCCAATTGTCATCCCGGCTCGAAATTCTATTATTTATTACTTTATTATATCATTCTGTCTTATTCACAATTATTAAATATTAACCTCTTAACCTTTTAATTAATTATCCAAATTATATAAATCATTCCTTTAAACGCTTAAAAAATTACGGGGTATTACAGAACTAGTCCTTCATGACTAACAAATCTTATACAAGACCGTCTATCTCAGCATCTACAACCGTCTTATAATAAATAAAGCTGAAAGTATAAATTGGGTTTGTAAAAATACGTGACGAAAATGAATGTTACTTACATCGGAATGACGAGAACGACGAGAGGAGCGCTATGGAACAAAAATAGTTGAAAACGGATAAGGAACGAAGCACCGACGTCGATTAACAGATCAAATTTTGAAAAGGAAAGAAAACTCGACAGAAGAAGAAAAAAAGAACGAAGAAGAAGAAAAGAGACCTGCGTTCGTGAAATGAGAGAAAGGATTGGAAATAGCCTGCTAGCCTGCTATTTATTATACGTATCTTTCTTCATCGTTAAGTAATTTCGCTCGTTTTTAAAACCGTCTCGAGTTAATAAAATCGGTTTTAGTAAAAGTTTCAGTAATAAAACGGAATCAATAATAAATAAATTTAATGAGTGAAAATAAAATAAACTCAGCCAACTAACGGAAATAATAGGAATTCGATTCGAATCGGAGTTATTAACGATTTTTACTAAATTAGCAGAGTTTAACGAAATTTGATAATTTAGCAAAATAACTCAAAATAGCTAATTGGATGACTTTTCCTAAATCCGTTTTGAATCCACTAAGGGACGACTTTCATAAAGGACTCGTAAAAGGATTGGAAATTATTAACGATTATTAAAATTAACAACTCGAATTATAATGAATTAATTAATTAGCTGAGAGTATGTATATATATAAATCGTTAAATGACGTAATTTAACTTCAAAATAGAAATTAGAAGAATTTTACCCAACTTAATAAAATACGCGGTGTTACAATCACCCCACCTTCAAAAAGTTTCGCCCTCGAAACTTGAAACAAAAACAGAAAAATCAAAAGCTGAGGACAAAAATACAGAATCAGTTTTGGCAGAAATATTTCAAACATGTTTTAAGGACTTAAAAAAAAAATTGTGTCCTCCACACTTGAGCGTAAGAGTTCTCGCCGCGGACAAGAACACCAACAATCCAATGCAAAGACAACTGGAATAAAGTTGTTCTTTTTTTTTTGAGACGAGCTCTTGAAATTTAATAACTAATGAAAAGCAGTAAAAATTGAATCTCCAGAGAGAGGAAAGTCGAGAAACAATGAACAACTTGATAGATTAGATTATTGAGAAAAGTGGTTCACAAGACATGTAACAGATTCCAAAGGAACTACAGAGGTTGAATCTCAAGCACAAAGCGGAGGATTATTAAGAAGAATTGAAGAAAATGAGGTCTTCAATCCTCAAAAGAGATTATCTACTATCAAAGTTTCACCCAAGTATTAGAATAACCCTGAATGAAAGAAAACAAAATGTTATGAACTTACATATAACTCGATAATTTTAGGATAAAGGAAAGGTACAACCAAGAAAAGTAATAGGGATAAACAAATGGTGGAACCGCTTGTAAGGGTCACACACGAGAATGAGTTGCTAAGATGAGATTGGATATCTAAAATCCATAATCTAGAAAAGAAATGGTATTCACAAATTTAATGATACTCACTCAGAAATGTTTTCTATTACTCACTGACCCACAGTTTATGCAAATGGTCAATACCGCGCTACCGTCTACCAAGTCCCATTCCAATATCAATATTACTATGAACAGTCTAACTCAAACATCAATCATCAAATAATCACCCTTGAAATTTTTAGTTTCTCTACTGCTTCCATCTAGGTAATCTCCAAATATTTTATTCCAACTTATCTCCATATACCTCCAATACAATCTCACTAAATTCAACCGAATTAATATCATATCCTCGATAAACCTCAACACTCAATCGAAAGTCCAATCTCGTAAGTTTGATATTATCCAAAATATACACCTCCACTACCATTCCATAATATCATAACACTAATCATACCCGCTCGACTTCTAACATTGCCTATTCCATTCAACTCACTATTAAGCATCAAAGTACAATATTTTAGACATCATTACCCACACAATCCCTACGTCTATCCAAGTGGTGAACCGTCAATCGAATCCCAGCATGGTCTCTAGTTTATAAACCCCTACTCATAGAATTCCACGACACTTGAGAACAGAGCATTTGGCATCTAAAATTCCAAAATAGCCAAGTTCGGTACAATTGGTTCCATAAGCATCCACCAGCTAGTCTCTCACATTCTCAAGGATTTTCCTCAAAACTCTCGAAATCAAATTCTACTCATTAGAAAAACCATAAAAGTGGATCTTAAGGTCATTAATATCCCAAAAGATCATTGCCTAGGTTGTCTAAGCTAGCTAATATACCATACCTGAACTCAATCAACATCTCCAAATAAAGTGTCATACTCTCTCTTTCTCACTAAGCATTATATGGCAAACATCCAACAACTCTCATCTCAAATCAATCCCTAATCAATTAGTCTCATTCTTGGCATAGTTCTCAAAGTAGCTCACAATAATTGGTTTCACAACCTCACCTTACCTAGACATTCAATCAAGCAAGTTTATAGTTAAATCCAAATTCAACTCTATCTCTAAGGTCAAGTCAAACAAAAACATGCTCAATCCAAATAAGAGTGCCACATCTGAAGGGTTCTCTAAAAACAGTCCATCAAGAAAAGACAAAGTATCTACGAACCAGGCGGCAATAAAAGAATTCTCAAGGGTACAGCTGGGATTAAGAAATTACTAGGAACGGATAGAGGTACACAATGAGGGAAAGCTAAGTCAATCTACATACAAGTTTAAAGATAAGTCTAAAATAAGATAACGCCAAACACAGGGACGATCGATGACACGATATAGGATCATAAGCATGAAATGGAGTATGATGGAAAGAATAACTTGGAATATTATGAAAGATTTTGATATGACTATCAAATAGAAGTTCTCGAAGAGCGAGGTTAGTCTGAAGACGCTAGAAGCAAATGATATATGGACAAGAAAGAGAACTGATCATGAAGGAATATGACACTAGATCATTCCACTAATATTTTCCCAAAGGGTACATGCTTGCTTACCCAACTAGGATTTAAAACCATAAAATTAAAAGATTATCCGTACTAATAATCTCAGTGAACTTAACTTTCCTCAAGATGGTTCACCGGTCATCAACTCACAAACCTGAAACCAGAAAGGTTACCAACAATAAGTATCAAAGTTGAGTTCTAAACATAAGCTCATCCTTGCAAAATCGGTTCCTTGCAGTAAACACACGCAACCCTTATCGCGCATCTAAGTTCCAAGATCTTCAAAATGATCTTCAAAACACTATTCACCTGAACTCTCTAAACTTACCCAACAACAGCAATATTCCATAAGTCAAAGGCAATTTTCTACAAGTTAGGGTAAAGGAAAGAATAAGACATGAAGAATAAGTCGGAAAGATGATTCCTAATCAGAAATAAAGAATGTTTCTGAAAAGTAACAAAGAATAATACCCTTCATTTTAGCAAATACCCAAGCCAAATATAATGAAAATTACTCCTCTAAATCTAATATGGTTTCATTCTAAACAAAACTATATCCATCTAAGATCAATTCCAACTACCGAGTACACAACCTATGAAAAGCTCTAAGTTCGAGTATTCCCAAAATACTTCTCACAAAGCTTTTCCGGCTCACTCCAACACTGAAGTAATCAATCCACCTAAAGGTAAAGTAATGGAGGGTACTTAAAAGATATAGAAGGAATGTGAACAAACCACAAAAGAGAAGCCGAAAGAAGCATTCTTAAATATTGATTTCAAATGTCCTCGACAAGAAGGAATAAGAGTACGATCCATAGCAAAGAAAAGGAATTGAACGATTAAGATGTATCAAAATTAAAAGAATAAAGCAAGGAGCACAGCGGAAAAATACGAGGAAATAGAAGCGTCCCCTTCTTTTAGTCTAACAAATCGTCATATAGTACAACGACCATTTTCTCTCTTTTTCTTCACACGTCGACAATCTGGTAATCGATTTCAAGTTGTATATAAACCTTTTACCAAAACCAACAAACAGATTAGTACTTAACAAGTAGAAAACACACAAAGAGTACCAAATTTGGTCCTTATTTCTACCCACTCTCACCTATTCTAAGTCAATTTCATTGGGGTTACACGAATGTGCGTCGGGATCGTTATGCTCTGATACCAACTGTGAACCCCCGCGGTTATACAAAAGAATAAACATATAATTAACAGCGGAAAATACGTAAAATTTTAAAACTTCGAGGCATGGCCGCGGAGTTCACTGAAAACCTTTGAAAACTATTTAACCTAATTACTACTTTTACAAAATAAAAACATAATACGAATAGAAATATACAAGGGATCTCGGATCCCTCCAAATTTCAAAAAATGCAATAACGGGCGATATTTAAAAGGATGTATTGTTGCCTCAACAACGCTCGCTAGCCACTCGTCTTGTAACCCCCAGCATATAAAACCGCGTATAACACCGACCTGTCACCTGTTATTCATAAAAATGAATGCCACGGTCAAAGAGGAGTAACTCAGGTGTCTTACCAGCCCTATTACAATGTAATAACGTAAGTACAACACAAAATCTATCAGTTTATCAAACATACAACATAGAAAAGATAAATAAATCATGTGATAACGGAACGTACACAAGCAAAATGTGTCCCACTTTACTACGATCAAACACGACATCATAGTAAAGGAAGCACCGCCTGGCCAAAGACGACATAGTGGACGGCTCCCAAAGTACTAATGCCAATCAACCATAAAGAATAACCAACAATCTCCCGGTAGAACGGCTAAATAGCATCACGCTCTCGGGATACAACACATACCCCGGCAATCATCGGACTACAACACATAGCCGATATAAGCAGTCCTGGCTTAAGTATAGTACCGGCCTTTCGGTAACCCGACACTATACTCTCAGAATACAACACGTATCCGATTCAACGGCTACGGTAACTTCCCGTAACCCCGAGACTCGTAACCGGGCTACAACACATAACCATGGACGATTAACTTCAATCTGGTCGCCTAGTCCACGACACATGAGCTAGGATCCGAATTGAAACGATCGTAACAAATGACATTGATTATCACTAGAACGATAAACACACACAGACCCAATGTACGCAGCGTGCATATCCAACATGGACTAACCAAACAATCCAAAATGTGGTAACAACCATGCAATACGAGAATGGGAATAAACACACCTAAATAAGAAAATACCACCATGTATTGGTCGACCAATCTATCTAGCATCTCGTACCTGTTCCAACATAATTAAAATACATATACGGCCCATAATGCTTACCATCTCACCTGCAACAAAGTACAAATATAGCAAGACAAGTCCACAAAATAATATACCATTTTCTTTTATCAAAACCGCATCCAAAACTATCCCTACCTGCCAGTATACGCCGTCTCAACTATACAATACTCTAACTAGTATTCGACAATCTTTACATGTAAATATAAACCGTCTCAACTATACAACGGACTAACTAGTATCCAAAAACGATCCTTACACGCCAGTATACACCGTCTTAAATATACCACAACTAAATTGGATCCCAAATAGCATCCCAAAACAATCCCTACATGTCAGTATACACCGTCTCAACTATAAAAGACACCAATTAGCACCCAACACAATCCATACATGTCAGCATACACCGTCTTAAATATACCACTTACTAGCTAGCATCCCAAATGATCCCTACAGGTCAGTATACACCGTCTCAATCATCTCCACATATCAGTATACACCGTCTCAACTATACAACTGACTAATTAACATCCATAATGATCCCTATATATAATTATACACCGTCTCAACTATAAAACAGACTAACCAGCATTCGAAATAAACATATTTTACAAGTAATATCGAGTAATCTGTTATCGTTACCTTTTTCCGATCGAACTAGTCCTTCATGACTAACCAATCTTATACAAGACCGTCTATCTCAGCATCTACAACCGTCTTATAATAAATAAAGCTGAAAGTATAAATTGGGTTTGTAAAAATACATGACGAAAATGAATGTTACTTACATCGGAATGACGAGAACGACGAGAGGAGCGCTATGGAACAAAAATAGTTGAAAACGGATAAGGAACGAAGCACCGACGTCGATTAACAAATCAAATTTTGAAAAGGAAAGAAAACTCGCCAGAAGAAGAAAAAAAGAACGAAGAAGAAGAAAAGAGACGTGCGTTCGTGAAATGAGACAGTAGCCTGCTAGCCTGCTCTTTATTATACGTATCTTTCTTCATCGTTAAGTAATTTCGCTCGTTTTTAAAACCGTCTCGAGTTAATAAAATCGGTTTTAGTAAAAGTTTCAGTAATAAAACGGAATCAATAATAAATAAATTTAATGAGTGAAAATAAAATAAACTCAAATGCACTAACGGAAATAATAGGAATTCGATTCGAATCGGAGTTATTAACGATTTTTACTAAATTAGCGGAGTTTAACGAAATTTGATAATTTAGCAAAATAACTCAAAATAGCTAATTGGATGACTTTTCCTAAATCCGTTTTGAATCCACTAAGGGACGACTTTCATAAAGGACTCGTAAAAGGATCGGAAATTATTAACGATTATTAAAATTAACAACTCGAATTATAATGAATTAATTAATTAGCTGAGAGTATGTATATATATATAAATCGTTAAATGACGTAATTTAACTTCAAAATAGAAATTAGAAGAATTTTACCCAACTTAATAAAATACGGGGTGTTACAACTAAACAGCAACACCTTTTACGCGATATGAAATTCTCGAGGTAGGATCTGTTTGTCGTGCAATCTCTTCGTCTTCTCTTTGTAGATGCGTGAGCTATCATAGGCATTGAGCCTAAACTCCTCCAGTTCATCTAGCTGCAATAAACGATTCTGACCACAGAACTTAGGATCGAAGTTAAGTTCACGAATTGCCCACCAAGCCTTACATTCTAACTCAACAGGTAAGTGGTAGGACTTCCCATAAACCAGCCGATATGGTGATGCACCAATCGGTGTTTTAAAGGCAGTCCTATAAGTCCATAATGTGTCATCTAGTTTAAGACTCCAGTCCTTCCGTGATTTAGAAACTACCTTAGCTAAAATCTCTTTAATCTCACGATTAGAGACCTCAACTTGCCCACTAGTTTGGGGGTGATACGCCAAACCACGCCGGTGTTGAACACCAACCTTAGACAAAATAGAAGTTAGTTTCTTTTCCTTAAAATGCATTCCCCCATCACTAATGACGACCCCAGGGACACCAAATCGGGGAAATATGATCATTTTAAACATTATAATCACGGTCTTGGCATCCCAGTTAGGTGAAGCAATTGCCTCCACTCACTTAGACACATAATCTACAGCTATCAAGATATACATGTTACCTCTGCTAGATGGGAAGGGTCCTTGGAAATCAATGCCCCAGACATCGAAAACCTCGACCTCTAAGATACCATTTTGTGGCATCTCATGTCTCTTTGAAATGTTCCCTGATCGTTGGGAAGCATCACAAGCTGAAACAAAAGCCTTAGCATCAGCAAAAAAAGTAGGCCAGTAGAAACCAGATTGAAGTACCTTAGCCACGGTACGCGATGGACCGTGGTGACCACCATAAGAGGATGAGTGACAGCCTTCCAAGATCACTTTGGTCTCCCACTGTGGAATACACCGTCTGTAGAGATTGTCTGCACACTCCTTAAATAAATAAGGGTCATCCCAGAAATACTGCTTAGCGTTATACAGAAAACGCTTCCTCAGCTGATAAGAAAGGTCAGGCGGCAGCGTGCCACTGACAACGTAATTAGCTAAATCTGCATACCAAGGATCTTGGTTAATAATAAAAGATAAAACAGCAAACAAAGAATCATCAGGAAAGGAATCATCAATAGGTAAAGAATCTTCTCCCTCTTGTTGTGACAGTCTTGACAGATGATCAGCTACTACGTTCTCAGCACCTTTCTTATCTTTTATCTGCAAATCTAACTCCTGAAGGAGGAGTATCCATCTCAATAGCCGTGGTTTAGCTTCCTTCTTAGCAAGAAGGTGTCTCAGCGCTGCATGGTCAGTAAAAATAGTAACTTCCGACCCTATCAAATAAGAACGAAACTTTTCTAAAGCATAAACCACAGCTAGCAGCTCTTTCTCAGTAGTGGTGTACTTCACTTGAGCCTCATCCAGAGTTTGGCTCGCATAGTAAAATGCATTTAAAGCTTTGTCTTTCCTTTGGCCTAACACTGCTCCTAGTGCATAATCACTAGCATCACACATAATCTCGAATGGTAAATCCCAGTCGGAAGGCTGTATGATCGGCGCAGAAATTAAGGCTTGCTTTAACCTGTTAAAAGCAGAAAGACACTCATCAGTAAATACAAAAGGGGCATCCTTAAGCAATAGTTGTGTAAGTGGTTTAGCAATTTTTTAAAAGTCCTTGATAAACCGGCGATAAAAGCCAGCATGACCAAGGAAGCTCCTAACTCCTTTGACATTAACAGGAGGAGGCAATTGCTGAATCACCTGCACCTTTGCTTTGTCAACCTCAATACCCCTATCAGAAACTAAGTGCCCTAAGACAACTCCCTTGTTGACCATAGAGTGGCACTTCTCCCAGTTAAGCACAAGATTAACCTCAATGCAGCGCTGCAACACTTTATCAAGGTTAGACAGACAGTTAGCAAAATCACTTCCATAGACACTGAAAGCATCCATAAAGACTTCCATAATCGACTCAATATACTCAGAAAATATCCCCATCACGCACCTTTGAAAGGTGGCAGGGGCATTACACAAACCAAAAGGCATCCTGCGATAAGCAAAAACGCCCTGAGGACAAGTAAAAGTAGTATTTTCCTGATCATCTGGATGAATAGGGATCTGAAAGAACCCTGAGTACCCATCTTGATAACAGAAAAACTTATGAGAAGCTAACCTTTCTACCATCTGATCAATGAAAGGAAGGGGAAAGTGATCTTTCTTTGTGGCGGCGTTCAGCTGTCTGTAGTCTATACACATCCGCCAGCCAGTTACTACTCTAGTAGGTATTAACTCGTTTTTGTCATTCTTGACCATAGTAGTCCCTCCTTTCTTAGGAACTACCTGAACTGGACTCACCCACTTAGAATGACCAACAGAATAGATAATAATTGCGTCAAGCAGCTTCATTACCTCAGCCATCACAACATCCTGCATTTTCTGCTTCAGTCGTCGCTGACTCTGTCTGCAAGGCTTGTGATCCTCCTCAAGCTCGATCTTGTGCATACAAATATCGGGACTAATCCCCTTGATGTCATCCAAAGAATAACCCATAGCTTTCCTGTTTTTATTAAGCACATCTAACAAAGCAGTCAGCTGATCATCATCAAGTTTAGCACTAACAACGACTGGATATTGCTCGGTATCATCTAAGAAAGCATATTTAAGATGAGAAGGGAGAGGCTTACGCTCAGGTACCTTTACCTCTATGGCGCAGAGAG
Source organism: Silene latifolia (assembly GCF_048544455.1). Classification (NCBI taxonomy): domain Eukaryota; kingdom Viridiplantae; phylum Streptophyta; class Magnoliopsida; order Caryophyllales; family Caryophyllaceae; genus Silene; species Silene latifolia. The sequence continues at coordinate 96,880,940 of NC_133527.1, forward strand.
TACTAATCATTTGTTCCACTCTCTCTCCTTCAGCGTCGGTGAGTTCGCGCTCATCTAAAGCAGCTTCAATCAATTCCAACACAACGTCATTGTTATCTGGGTTATCTGTACGCTCATCCAAAAGCATTAGAGCTTCTAGTGGGTCCTTTATAAAAGAGCCCGACCAAAAGTCATAAACAGACTCGTCAACAACATCAACAGAATAACATGTATCCTCTATCATTGGCCGAGCCAAAGTACTAGGCAGACTAAAAGTAATTGCGCCATCCCCTACTGCAAGAGTCAAACGCCCTTGTTTGACATCAATAATGGCCCCAGCTGTACATAAGAATGGTCTTCCTAGTATAATTGGGGTCCGGGTATCCTCAGCTATGTCTAAAACAATAAAGTCCACTGGTATAAAGAATTTGCCTACTTTCACAGGCACATCCTCCAAGATACCCAAGGTTCGTCTTACAGATCTATCAGCCATCTGTAATGTAATATTGGTCATTTTAAGGTGACCCATATTAAGCTTTTTGCAGATAGAAAAGGGCATGACACTGACGTTGGCTCCTAAATCACAAAGAGACTTGTCTATTACTTCATTGCCTATAGTACAGGTAATAGAGAAACTACCCGGGTCTTTCATTTTAGGTGGAGCTTTATTTAAAAGTAAATTACTAGACTCTTCCATGAAAGCAACAGTCTCAAATTCACTTAGCTCTCTCTTACGTGTCACAATATCTTTCATAAATTTAGCGTAAGTAGGTACCTGGGTAATAAGTTCGGTGAAAGGGACAATTACCTGGAGGTTCTTGACCACGTCCACAAACTTACCATACTGTCGCTCAACCTTAGCGTCCTTCAGACGTCCTGGATAGGGTACTTTGGTAGCAATGAGTGGATCCGCGACTTTCTCTTTACCTTTATCAGCACGTGACGTCTTCACAGCAGGGGAAGATAACACAGTAGCGGAATTAGATATTATATTCGAAGCTCCGCTGGTTCTGGAATTCGATCGAACAGTTTATTCACTCGATCGAATGGTTTTGTCAGGAGAATCACTCGATCGATGCATTTAAACCTCTTGATCGAGTTCTTGTATTTCTGGTTCTGTCGATCGAGTCCCAAAATCACTCGATCGAATAACTTTTTCTGCCAAATTACTGGATCGAGAAGAAACAACTCCTCGATCAAAGTCTGTGAAATGGGCACCTCTCGATCGAGTTCGAATTATACTCGATCGAGTAATGGGAGGGGCTAAATCACTCGATCAAACAGGCATTTCATTCGATCGAGCTGCAGGACGATATTCAGCAGGGATATCGTCAATTGGCTCTTCCAACTCGTCATCCGGGATATTATCGGCTGTCACAGCCCCGTCTTCTGGCATTCTCGGTCCATCATAAGCAAGACCGCTTCGGAGATTAATGGCGTTGATTGGATCACATGGAGGTGGTTGATTCGCTTGGTTTTGCGCAAGTGTTAGACGCGCAACTTGCTCTCTTAGCTCAGATATGGCGGTATTATCCTTATCGCATTTCTTCCCAAGCTGTTGCGTTAAGTTCAATACCAAGGATTTCAGTTCGGCTAACTCCCCATTTGTAGAGAGCGAATCTGGTTGCGGCATTGGAGTAGAAGGGCTAGAGACACTTTGTGTTGTCAAATCCTCAAAAAGCTTGGAGAATGTACCCCTTGCTTGTATTTTAGATAAGCAATTACACGCTCCCCATCTTCCATACAACCAATAGGGTCATGCCCCTCCATACCGTATCTACCACACACTATCACATGCTCGGTAATAGCACAAACTTGTTCGTGCTCACCCATAGTCTGTATAATCTCCGGACTACCTAGCCTTCGCTAGGACTCTCCACCTCAGCTACTACCAAATCGTTCACATGCCTACCTCCTCGGGATTTCCATATTCGGCAACATGAATGGCCATTTCTTCAATAAGATGCCATCCTTTATCATCCTCCCCATTCTTCTGAAACCTCCCCTTGGCCGCATTATCGAGAATAGCCCTCTGGTCTGGATATAACCCATTGTAGAATTGGGTACATAGAAACCATCGCTTAAATCCATGATGAGGTACAGATCGGACGAGCTTCTTGAACCTAGTCCAAGGCCCGTTCAAGTCTTCAATAGGTAGTTGCTCAAATGCAGTAATTTGAGCTCTCAACGCATTAGTGCGCTGTGGTGTGAAATATCGCCTGTAAAAGGCTAAGGCAAGGGAATTCCAGTCAGTTACACCAGCAGCTTCCCTGTCTAAATCTCTCAACCATTCCCGGGCATCATCAGTCAAGGAAAAAGGGAAAAGAACTCCCTTAACTCTGTCTTGTGTCACCCCAGCAGCTAGAGGAATGGTGGAGCAATACTCTTTAAATAGTTCTATATGCTTGCACGGATCCTCTCCAGGTACCCCCCCCCCCCCCCTGAAGAGATTTCTCTCAACCAGTTGTATGTAAGAGGGGTGGATTCCAAAGGTCCCCGAATCGGTAGTGGGTAGCAGGAAACCTTTTGGAAGCGAATCCATCGTAGCTCTGAATGACTGGCTATATTCGGCATCCTAGCAGGTAGAATTTACAGTGAAGCAGGTACGACACTGTTCTCTTATAGAACAGATATCCTGCAAAACTAATCAAGAACTTACAAAAATATGAGATCGGTCTCAAGGAATAAATTCCTTGAGACGAGAGACAAACTTAATAAAAGCTACAAACTTATGCCACCTCCCCGGCAATGGCGCCAAAATTTGATCAGTCGTTATGTACCAAAAATAAATACCTAAGTACTACTAACAGAAGTCAGCGGTAAGTAGAGTCGATCTCCACAGGGAGATAAGAAAATGTCAGCCTGAATTAAGTCCGTCTAGGTAACCAGTTCTGGGAGGTTTGAATAGTTTATTCTAATCTAATGAGATCAGGAAAGAGGAAGAAAGCAAGGGAGTAGGAGTTAAACAAGGTAGAGAGAAAATAGTTAAGACAATCGGTTTACCATGATTCTTTAGTCATGCAATCTAAGTATCAGGTCAATGCAAGTATAATCTATGGAGCATTGAATATCTCCTTCCGGTCTCAATTCGCCCTAGAACACAATTAGCTTAGCTTCCGCCCTCGCTAAAATGCCCTAAAGTTCGCTACGAGTCTCGCCCTTTCCAATCTTCCGATCTAGGTCAAGGCTTACTATGATTTATTAACTAATTGCGTCGACTCAATTAGACAAGAACAATTAATAGCAGCGATTAACAACATAGATTAAACTAACATTAAACCTAATAATTCAATTTTACAATTCCCTTAGAATCATAGTTCCCTTATGTCTTAGCAAGGGTGATTAGCTATGCATAATTATCGGGGTAGCAACAACCACACATAAGCAAGAGAAATTCAACATAATAATAGAGCAATGAAAGATTGATAATAACAATTTAAGGTAAAGAGAGAAAGAAATAAAGGCAATGAATAATTAAGAATAAAGAAAGAGTGATGATACCGATTACAAGCTTAAGATCCAAGCAAAAGTTCTATAGTAAAAGTATGAGAGAGTAGAGAGAGGAGAGAATGTCGAGGTCTAAGAGATGAAGAAGAAGAAGTATCACGTACTACTTAACCTAGCTTAAATCCTAATTACAAAGCCCAACTCGAAATAAGGTAAAAAACACGCATACAAGGTAAAACCTCTCGATCGAGTGGAATAAAACCACTCGATCGAGGACATATCCAGCAATTTCTCTCGATCGAACAGAAATGGAGTTCGATCGAGTACTTCTTGTATCAGCCCTATCGATCGAGCATCAGAACAGCTCGATCGAGTGAATCTTCGATGGATAAAGCATGCGATTATCTAAATAGTTAGCCGATCGAGCTATATTAGCACATAAGACTCCTTGGCGCCTTCCGAAGTCAGCTCAGGCGTCTTCAAGTGATGGTTTCTGAGCTCCAATTTCTTATTCTCCACAAATGCATGCAAATGAGACAAGTTTAGGCTCAGTTTTGCTCCTTTCTGGTCCGTACCTGCAATTTACACAAGACAAACCAAAGTAGACCATTCGGGTGTATTTGTAGCTAGATGCTACATAAATAGTATAGAAATACGTGTAAAAATGAGGTAAAAACCTTATATAAAATACACGCATCAGTAGCCTACAAAAATACATTTTTCAGAACGAGGTGCAAGCTTATCGTCAGACTTGCTCTTGACATAAGCATCACAACCCCATACTTTCATGTATCGCAAATTCGGGACTTTCCCTTTCCATATCTCATATGGAGTTTTGTCAGTTGCTTTAGTGGGACTTTGATTAAGTGAGCGTATAGCAGATGAAATGGCAAATCCCCAAAATGACTTAGGTAACTCAGTTTGACTCATCATTGATCGGGCCATATCTAATAATGTTCGATTCCTTCTTTCAGCTACACCATTAAATTGTGGTGTGCCATGAGGAGTTAACTGAGATACGATACCGCAGTCTTTAAGGTGATCTCTAAAGTCATTGCTTAAATACTTCCCACCACGATCTGATCGTAATGATTTAATCTTCTTATTTCATTGGTTTTCTACTTCATTCTGAAACTCTTTGAACTTGTCAAAAGCTTCACTTTTATACCTCATTAAGTAGATATACCCATATCTACTCATGTCATCGGTAAAAGTAATAAAATAGTTATAATTACCTCTAGTAGTGACTGTCATTGGACCACACACATCAGTGTGTATTAAACCCAACAACTCACTAGCTCGAGATCCTTTTCCTAGAAAAGGTGCACGAGTCATCTTGCCAAGAAGACAAGATTTGCATGTACCAAATGATTCGAAATAAAAAGGTTTAATTATACCTGTCGACACTAGTCTTTTAATATGTTTCTCGTTAATGTGTCCTAATCGACAATGCCATAAATAAGAATGATCGGGATCACCTGTTTTGAGTCTTTTATTATCTAAATGATAAACATCGTTCCAAGTGTCTAAAATATAAATACCATTGATTGAAATAGCTTGGCTATATACAATCCCATTAAGGGAAAAAGTACAACACTTGTCTTTTATAACAAAAGAAAAACCTTCTGTGTCTAACACAGATAATGATATTATATTCCTAGACAACGTCAGTACAAAATAACAATTATTAAGAAACAACTGCAACCCCGAAGCTAAATTAATTACATAGGTTCCTACTGAGACGGCAGCTACTTTAGATCTGTTTCCCATTCGGAGATCAACATCACCCTCGTTTAGCTTTTTTATGCTTTTTAGGTCCTACAAATGATTGCACAAGTGAGAACCACAACCAGTATCTAATACCCAAGTTGTATTTGAAGCATAATTTATGTCTATCATAAAAGATTCGGTTGAAAAATTACATGTTGGCTTCACAATGCCAGCTTTAATATCATCCATGTATTTTGTGCAATTACGCCTCCAATGTCCCTTGTTATTACAATAATTACAAGTATCTTTAAGAGGATTACCCTTCTTAGGGTTAGGCTTGGTAGAGCAACTCGCAATTGCTTTACCTTTGCCCTCCACCTGTACGGGCTTCTTACATGCGTTCCTCTTAAACTGCTTCTTCCCCTTCACATTGATCACAAGTACATCCCTCCTCGTACTCCCACTCAATCTCATGTCCTTCTCTGCTTGCACAAGCAGAGAATGGAGCTCATGTAAACTTTTTATCATGTTCGTCATATTATAATTTACCCTAAATTGGGTAAATCCTCTGACGTGAGAGAGAGAGAGAGTGGAGCACTCGGTCCACCACAAGCTCGTCGGGAATCTTACATCCCAACCACTATAGAGTTTCCACGTACTCAATCATTTTAAGTACATGTGAACTCACAGGTTGACCATCTTTGTGAAGGAAATGTAGATTCATATACATATTAACATACTCATATATGTCTAAACTAATTTGTCATAAAATTAAAACGGATTTTATGCATGCAAACAAATAACAAAAGAGGAGAAATCATATCCTTACATAGATGTTTCGGTTTTATAGGGCACAAAAGAAATCTCCTTTTCTTTTGTTCTTGGGCTTTCCTTATGGATGAACAAGATCTAAGTATAAGATCTCTCCCTAAGCTTTATACCCAAAGCTAACCCTTAATCTAATTAATATTATTTGATCTAGTATAATATTAATCTTATGAAAAATTGAACCAAAATATTTGGTATTTTAGTTCTCAAAACCGGTTGAGAGAAGAGGAGAGGAAGAGAAATTATTTTTATCTCTCTAAAAATAATTATGTTGAGTGAATGAATGAATAATTATCTTACACACTATGCATATAGTGAAAGATAAAATAAAAATGAAAAAGAACCCTTGTTCTTTCCAAGGGAGAACCGGGTAGGGTGAGGGAAATGGCCTATGCATGGCCTTTGTGCTCTTACACAAAAGGCACTAGGTATGCATGCCTATATTAGATAAATGATGATTAATTCCACTAATCTAAATTAACATAATATGTTAATAATTCCCAATATTTCGGTCCACATTGTAATATGGATTCCATATTATTTTTTTGTCAAATGTCAATATGTCACATGTCATATGTAACATAAATTGTTTATGTATTTTTAACATATTAAAAATCAACGCATTAATAAAAATACGTCATATACAAAATTGACTTAGTAATTCATAATTACTTGTACCAAAATATTTTACCGTTTATAAATCGCATTTATAATAATTCATTCAAATCCAATTGTTTCTTTAAACAATAATTTCATCCGAGTAATTATACAATTTGATTACTCAGATCGTATCTCATTTAATCACATTTCAATTTGATACGTAAATTTTACTTCCAAAATCGTCCGTCAATTTTTTTCAAGTAATTTAATTAACTCGTAACATTATACGATTAATTAAATGATCAATTAAGAGTATCGCCCTATAGGTATGACCTAGGGGTCAACGATCACCACCGTCACACGACGAAGAATGTCAAACTCTAGTCACCAATCATTACCGATATATGTTGACCAGTTGTGATAACAATATTACTTCCCAATTGTATTCTTTAAAATGAGATTTAATAATGATATTTAAATCATGTGATCGCACTATTGTTGAGGACACATTTCCCAACAATTTCCCACTTGTCCTCGACAAGTGTGCGTCACCAATTCTCTTGTCCTATTACTATCTCCCACTCAATGCAAGGTGTCTTTCGGTCGTACTTGCAAGTGATCATATCAAGAGTGGTTTCCTCGATCCGGAGAATAACGATTGACCGGACTTATCTATCATAGATACTTTCCGAGCGTGGCCACGCATTTCCAGTTCATTACTCCTCGAGTGGCCCTGAGATATTGTTATAACCCTGACTAGGGGTGGACAATTCCTATCGCACTCATTCCCTTCGACTAGCCACAGCCATCATAACCCAAAATATGCCCATTTGACCCCATTTACGAAGGTCGTAGTAACACAAATCAAAGTTAATCTGAAACTGTGCCATCTTAGGCGAATAGTCTTTAGTCAAAAGAATCGACTCATTCGAATACTATAGTAGCTCTCGCCACGACCAGGCTATATAAATTTGCCAGAACTCTATAAGCGGTCATAAGGCCCGACAAAATGTTCCTAACAGTCTGCCTATGTGATCGATTAGTCATCTCACATGACTCTATGGCACTTGAACTTGCCATCAATCGCCTCACACTCTAGTCACTTCGAGACGTCACCTCATACAAGTAACTATGGGCAAATACAATGTTAATCCGTGTTCACTTTAACGGGGTTCAATTGTCTCTACAACCCGTTTGGATGTAACAAAGTATAAATTAAAGATAAAAGACAAATGTGATTATGAACATGAACAAAAACAACACTTTTATTTCATTTCAAAATCTAACAAAAATTTGGTACACGTTTAAGTCCCATGGACGTAACATGTCCATCATGCTTAGCCTGCGATAAAGGCTTGGTGAGCGGATCGGCTATGTTGTCATCCGTCCCAACCTTACAAATCGCAATTTCCTTTCTTTCAATGAAATCTCTTATTACATGATACTTTCTAAGTACATGTCTAGATCTATTACTAGACTTTGGCTCCTTAGCTTGGAAGATCGTCCCACTATTATCACAATAGAGAGTGATGGGATCATCGGAGGTAGGTACTACTTTTAGACCTTCCGTGAATTGCTTGATCCACATAGCTTCCTTGGCGCCTTCGATGCTTTGCTATGTACTCAGCCTCCGTTGTCGAATCCGCGATTCTGACTTCCTTGAAGCTTCTCCAGCTTACGGCACCACCATTGAGCATGAAAACAAAACCAGCTTGTGATTTCATGTTATCTCTATCTGTTTGAAAACTTGAGTCCGTGTATCCATTAACACGCAACTCTGTGTCTCCTCCAAACACAAGGATAGAGTCCTTAGTTCTTCTCAAGTACTTAAGGATGTTCTTGACAAAGAATCCAAAGACTCTCACCTGGATTTCCTTGATATCTACTCGTCATGCTCAAGGCATACGAGACATCGAGACGTGTGCATATCATGGCATACATGATTGATCCAACAATGGAAGCGTAAGGGATCAACTTCATGCGTTCAACATCATGAGGTTCGGAGGGACATTGAGTCTTGCTCAATATCGTTCCTAAGTTACCATAGGTACTAAACGCCTTTTGGATTTGTCCATGCTTGAATCGTCGAAGAATCTTATCAACATAAGACTCTTGACTTAGTGCCAATATCCTCTTGGATCTATCTCTATAGATCCGGATACCTAATATGCGTTGTGCCTCTCCTAAATCCTTCATTTGGAAGTGGTTACCTAACCACTTCTTAAACGAAGACAACATTGGAATATCATTTCCAATGAGTAGTATGTCATCGACATACAAGATTAGGAACACAACATTGCTCCCACTAAATTTCATGTATAAACATGGTTCCTCAACATTTCGAGTGAAACCATTTTCCTTTATCACATCATTGAATCGATGATTCCAACTTCTTGATGCTTGCTTAAGACCATAAATGGATCTCTTAAGTTTGCACACTTTGTTAGGATTTTTAGAATCAACAAAACCTTCGGGTTGTATCATGTACACCTCCTCTTCTAAATGCCCATTTAGAAAAGCGGTTTTGACATCCATTTGCCAAATTTCATAATCATGAAATGCGGCGATCGCTAACAAAATCCGTATGGATCTTAGCATGGCTACGGGGGCGAAGGTCTCATCATAATGGAGACCTTGGACTTGGGTAAATCCTTTTGCCACTAGCCTAGCTTTGTAGACATCGTCATATCCTTCTATGCCATTCTTGACTTTGAATATCCATTTGCATTGAAGGGGTCTTGCCCCTTTAGGCAAATCTACCAAGTCCCAAACTTGGTTTTCAAGCATAGAATCCATTTCGGACTTCATGGCTTCAAGCCATAAGGTGGAATTAGGACTAGAGATTGCGGCCTTGTAGGTGGCGGGCTCGTCACTTTCCATAAGCAACACATCAAGCGTTCCATCTTCTTCGATAAGTCCTACATATCGATCAGGATGGCGAATAACTCGGCCCGTTCTTCTAAGAGGAGTAGGAACGACCGTGTTAGATGACGAAGGAACTTCTTCTTGCGCCTATATTTTGGTTTGTGGCTCTTGAACTTCATCAAGTTCAAAATTTCTCCCACTCTGTCTCTTAGAAATAAATTGACTTTCTAAGAAGACAGCCTCACTAGACACAAACACTTTGTTTTCTTGAGGTTTGTAGAAGTAGTATCCTCGACAATGCGAGGGGTAACCTACAAAGGTGCATTTTTCGGATCTTGGGGCAAGCTTATTGTCGGCTTTAGTCTTGACGTAAGCATCACATCCCCAAATCCTCATATAGGATATATTGGGAACCTTTCCCGTCCACATCTCATATGGAGTCTTTTCGGTGGATTTAGTGGGACTATTGTTCAAAGATCTAATTGCGGTTTGAAGCGCAAATCCCCAAAACGAGTTCGGTAACTCGGTTTGGCTCATCATGGATCGAACCATATCAAGTAGGGTTCGATTCCTCCTTTCGGCAACACCATTGAGTTGTGGTGTTCCGGGTGGAGAAAGTTGTGATATAATACCACAACCTTTCAAGTGTGAATCAAATTCAAGGCTTAGGTATTCACCACCACGATCGGAACGTAGTGCTTTTACCTTTTTGTTCAATTGGTTCTCTACTTTATTTTGAAATTCCTTGAATTTCTCAAACGCTTCACTCTTATGTTTCATTAAATAGACATGCCCATGTCTACTTAAGTCATCGGTGAAGGTTATAAAGTAGTCATAATTACCACGAGCGGTGATACTCATTGGTCCACACACATCGGTGAGTATGAGTCCCAATAGCTCACTAGCTCGAGTCCCTTTACCACTAAAAGGATTACGAGTCATTTTGCCAAGTAGGCAATATTCGCATGTACCAAATGATTGATAATCAAATGGTGTAATCACATTAGTAGAAATTAATCTTTTGATGCGATTCTCGTTTATGTGACCTAATCGACAATGCCAAATGAACGCTTCACTTGGGTCACTTGTTTTGAGTTTCTTTGATTGAATGTTATAAATATCATTTGTCGGATTTGAGGTCTCTAAAATGTAAATGCCATTTATGGAAGAAGCTTGGCCAATAACCAAATCATTCCTAGAAATAGAGCAACGATTGTTCTTAATGACAAAACAAAAACCGTCCATGTCTAGCATGGCGATTGAAATAATGTTTTTAGAGAGTGTAGGAACATAAAAACAATTATGCAAATACAACTCAAAACCGTTTGGCAAAGCTAGAACATAAGTTCCTTTGGATTCGGCCGCTACCCGAGCTCCGTTTCCAAGGCGTAGATCCACATCTCCCTTGCTAAGCCTCTCCACATCTCTTAAATCCTGTAAATGATTACAAAGGTGAGAACCACAACCGGTATCTAGTACCCATGTCGTAGTGGAAGTATAATTTATATCAATAACATAAATTTCTTTAGGAATTGTACCTTTCGGAGTAATGAGTCCCTCCCTTATATTTCGCAAATACATAGGGCAATTCCTTAGCCAATGTCCCATGCCATAGCAATAATGGCACTCATCATTAACTTGCTTGAAGTTCTTGATTTTCTTTCCCTTCTTCTTGAACCTCTTGCCCTTTGAAGCAAAAACTTGATTGCTAGAGCTCCCACTAGCTTTGGCATCTTTATCTTCCAGAGACAAAGACCCTATAGATTGTGTGAGGTAGTCTTCCTGAGACGGACTCACACGAGGTCTAGTAGTAGGTGGTTTAGAAGAAGTGATGAAATTAAGGTTTCCATCCGAACCTATCCCAAAATGAAGTTCTCTAGTTGTATCGAAATTATTGTTGGAGCATACGTCGTCAAGAACATGGTGATATGACTCAATAGTAATAGGTGCGGTAGCATTTGATGGATTCATTGTAATTCACTACAAATATGGAGGAAAGGAAATATTAACATTTGTCTTTTTAAATCATACTTGCAAATTAACAAGATATGAACATTTATATAGTGACCTCTACCCAACTATAGTAAATGATTCCAAGATCCAAATTCATATTAACTTGGGCACGGTATGGCCGATGAAACCCTTATCAATATAACTCGGTGGATTAACGTTTTAATCGATTCTACTTTTAGAACTCTTGGTCGATAAAATTACTCTAATATTTATCTATAGCCCTGAACACATGCAACTACGGTCGCGAATACTTCCGTTGAGCTCAATCCAAATTTCGAATAAATGTGTCCATGATCCAAGTCCACATCAACTTGGGCACGGTATGGCCGATGAAACCCTCATTAACATGAACTCGGTGGATTAACATTCATCACCCACTTCCCCTACGTAACAAGGTTTGTACCCCGGTAGGGCCGAGTGCACTCCCTCGCGAAATAGGTTTTCATGGTTTCTACTATTTGGTAAGGCTATGTCTCAATTGTTTGTTTTAGCGAGAGGTCATGTCAATTTATTATCTATCACGTTTTAAGTGAACTAAAGCGGTGAACTACGATAATTCGAATTGACACGGTCGATAAACTCGATAAAAAGGATGCATGTTTTAGTTATGGCGATTTAGCGATGCATGTGACATAAAATAAAATGCAAGCATAAAGATAAATAAATCCTAGTATGGCCTTTCCTAAAATAGAAAAACTATTAATCTATTACAAATTCGGAAACCAACTCCATTGGTCCCTTGAACTTCGGTTGTGGCACGCATCTCGAGGTAACACCGTCTTTATGTATCGCCATTCTTGAAGTAATCCGTCTTTTGGAACTCCGGAATGAATAAAATTACATAATAAATTACATAATTTCCTATTATACATTTGTAACTAAAATAAAATAAATCTATTAAATTACAAAACGGTGATACGAGATCACAATAAAAATTACAACCGAATCGATATTCCCATACATTTCGGAAATACCAATTAAAATCTAAGGCCATACTAAGTAAAATTACATAATTCAAAATTACATAAATTAAAATTATGACAATCATAAAGGAAAAATGCAGCATTATAATATGTATGAACATGCTCAATTTTATGCTAAATCGCCTTTTAATTAGCCAATATCGTATATTACTCGGTTTTTACGGATTTGCGTGATTTCAACATTTTATAATCACAAAAATACATAAACTCATATTTATGCATAAGTTAATTACCCTAACCTCTTAGGACTCAAAATATAGTCTCCACTAGTAATTTGACCATAATTAACTTTTATTTACAAAATTGTTCATAATTGGACCAAAAATACAAAAATAAGCTATTAAACTTCAAATAAATCTAAAAATTTCAAATAAATTCAAAATTTGAAATTTAAATTCATGAACATTCTGGAAATATTCCATGACACTCATAATGTTCAAAATCTTAGGTTAAAAATTTCAAATTTTTCCTAAAAACAATGTTGCGGTTTATCGATTATAATAAAATAATCATAAAAACATGGAAAAATTATTTTCATTAACTTTTCAATTTTAGATCTGAAAAATATATTAAAATGCAACATTAGACGTTTTTCTTAAGTCATAGATTATGTTTTTATTAATTTTCACTAATAATGTCACTATTTATGCCATTTTTCTTCAAAAATTCATAAATCATGCAAAAAGACTTCTTTATAGCCAATTATTTTACACACATCTTGTAAAATTGTATGTGACAACATATTAATTTTCTATGACCAGATTCGAAATTTAACTCATATTAACCTATTTTTCACTTAAATCCGAATTTAATAAAGAAAAATTCATTTTTCGAGCATAACAAGTCCAAAAATTATGAAAATTTACAGGTTATCTCAAAATATTATATGTGACAACATATCCAAAAACCAAGTGAAATTTCGAAGTATAGCTATTTTTAGACCAAAAATGACATTTTTACTCATAAAATCATATTTAAATGTCATTATTATAAAATATGAACAATAAAAATCCGAAAAATTAACCAAAATATCCTAAAACACTTTAGGACCAGAAATATTAACATGCATGTAATAATTTCGTGATATATCATAATAACACAAATTTTACAAGTTTTATTTGTTATTCATATAACTCGGAAAAACTTTTAACCAATTTGCATGCAAACAACCGTGGCTCATGATACCGATTGAAGGAAATGTAGATTCATATACATATTAACATACTCATATATGTCTAAACTAATTTGTCATAAAATTAAAACGGATTTTATGCATGCAAACAAATAACAAAAGAGGAGAAATCATATCCTTACATAGATGTTTCGGTTTTATAGGGCACAAAAGAAATCTCCTTTTCTTTTGTTCTTGAGCTTTCCTTATGGATGAACAAGATCTAAGTATAAGATCTCTCCCTAAGCTTTATACCCAAAGCTAACCCTTAATCTAATTAATATTATTTGATCTAGTATAATATTAATCTTATGAAAAATTGAACCAAAATATTTGGTATTTTAGTTCTCAAAACCGGTTGAGAGAAGAGGAGAGGAAGAGAAATTATTTTTATCTCTCTAAAAATAATTATGTTGAGTGAATGAATGAATAATTATCTTACACACTATGCATATAGTGAAAGATAAAATAAAAATGAAAAAGAACCCTTGTTCTTTCCAAGGGAGAACCGGGTAGGGTGAGGGAAATGGCCTATGCATGGCCTTTGTGCTCTTACACAAAAGGCACTAGGTATGCATGCCTATATTAGATAAATGATGATTAATTCCACTAATCTAAATTAACATAATATGTTAATAATTCCCAATATTTCGGTCCACATTGTAATATGGATTCCATATTATTTTTTTGTCAAATGTCAATATGTCACATGTCATATGTAACATAAATTGTTTATGTATTTTTAACATATTAAAAATCAACGCATTAATAAAAATACGTCATATACAAAATTGACTTAGTAATTCATAATTACTTGTACCAAAATATTTTACCGTTTATAAATCGCATTTATAATAATTCATTCAAATCCAATTGTTTCTTTAAACAATAATTTCATCCGAGTAATAATTTGATTACTCAGACCGTATCTCATTTAATCACATTTCAATTTGATACGTAAATTTTACTTCCAAAATCGTCCGTCAATTTTTCAAGTAATTTAATTAACTCGTAACATTATACGATTAATTAAATGATCAATTAAGAGTATCGCCCTATAGGTATGACCTAGGGGTCAATGATCACCACCGTCACACGACGTAATGTCAAACTCTAGTCAGCCAATCATTACCGATATATGTTGATCAGTTGACAGTAACAATATTACTTCCCAATTGTATTCTTTAAAATGAGATTTAATAATGATATTTAAATCATGTGATCGCACTATTGTTGAGGACACATTTCCCAACACTTTGAGGTTAGCGTCAAAGAAACGAACTGCGGTGTCATACTGAATTATCCTCGGGGCTTGAGAAAACATAGTACAAAGCCTCGAGAATACTTCATGTGCATTGCGGAATTTGACACATTGCCTTTGTAAAGCAGGATCCATTGAAAAAATTAAAACATTTTTTATTGCAGCAGATTCCTTTTGATAATCATTAAAAGCCTCCCTTACATCGGCAGTGGCCCTAGAACTAGGCGAAGGGGGAAAGGGATCGACAAGGTAGCGTAATTTGCCATCACCTGCGGCAGCTAATCGAAGTTGTTCCTCCCAATCTTTAAAATTACTACCGTCGGCTTTTAATACATATTTGTCCATAAAAGAACGAAGCCATGAATCTCTAGCTATAGTGACGGTTTGACTAGTAGAAGCCATCGTGATTACTACAAAGGAAATAAAAGGAAAGATTAACATTTATCGTTTAAATATTTTAACGTGTGAAACAAGTTCTCATTTATATAATGATCTCCCACTGAATTATATAAATGATTCCAAGATCCAATTTTTATATAAACACGGGCACGGTGGACCGATTCAACCCATATTTATATAAATTTGGTGAGTCAATAATTTTGACTGATTCTACTACTAGAACTCTTGGTCGACGGATTTTCTTAAAATCTATCTTTTAGCCCCAGAAATAATTATGGGCACGGTGGACCGATTCAACCCATAATTATCCTATTGAGTCCAACCAATTTTCACGCGTAATAACTTTTATTACCCTACTTATCCAACGTAAAAAGAGTGTACCTCGGTGATCCGAACCCACCTCTAATGAAGAAGGGATTCATAGGTGCTATTATTTGGTAAGGCTAATATCAATTTTCAAATAAAAGTGAGAGATCTTATCAATTTAATTGTCTATCACTTTTAAGTGAACAAAATTGGTGAATGCTAGACAATTAAATCGATAACAACAAAATAAAACATGTAGTGACGATTTGGCATGAATGCATAAATATAAACAAACAAGTCCTAACATTGCCACTTAGTTAATCTAATTAACTTAAACTATTAAACTTCGGAAACCAACTCCTTGGTCCCTTGAGTCTTCATAAAATTGGCCTCCTTCTTTAGGATTTCGGAACGCCTTTCCGAAAACACCGTCTTCATGAAAACTCCATCTTTAGTTGCTTCATTTAACTACTAATAATTAAATTACATAACAATTTCCTATTATATAATTTTTAATAAAATTAAAATAAAAACTATTAATTAATTACAAATTGGGCGATGCGAAATCACAATTAATTACAAAACAAGTCGATATTCCCTTACATTACGGGAAATACCAACTTCTACCTATGGCCATATTAGGAAAAATTACATAATTAAAATACTAAAAACCATTCATCCAAATGAATAATAAAAAATGAATTATATAAAAAGACATGCCAAATCGTCTAACTTACCAACAACGATCATTTGAGCTTGCTTTGACGGAATTTTTACCAATAAAAAATCATAATCAATTCTTAAAATAATTTTAAGATTTAATTATCATACTAATCTGGTCTAATATCAAAATAATTATTCTCACTAATTATCTTGAATTTATATGGGATTAAAACAAAAATTATAACTAAAAGACATAATAATTCACAATTATTATGGAAAATTTTCATTTAATTAAAATATTTATGGAAAAATAAATTTTAAGATTTTTTACATTCTGGTATTTCACCAAAATGACATGCATGTGAAAATTTTTGGTTTTAAAACAATTTCACAATTTTCTCATTAAAACGGCAATTTTTACGATTTAATTCTAAATCAAATCCTAAAAATTGAAAAGACTTTGAAATAAGATTTTGTACATTTTGGAACAACTTCCAGGAGCTAAAAATCCAAAAAATTCGAGCCCTAAAAATAATTCAATATTTATTTGTAATATAACCATTATTTACCAATTTTTATCAAATAAAAATCAATAAACTACCTAAATTAATCACATTAATTTAAAGTTTCTATTTTTCTCATAAATATAACATGCATGTGGTTATTTTTAAATAAATATGCATAAAATTAATATGCAACAAAATTTAATTAACTGTTAATTAATTTTAGTGCATTTTTACTCAATTTTATGCCATTTTAAGTCATAAAAAGTGATTAAATATTACAAAAATCAAATTTTCGTCCCATATTATTTTAAGACCAGATTATTTACATGCAAGATCATATTATATGATCAAACTAATTTTAACAATAAAATATCAAATTTTATTAATTTATCTCATAAATTACTAAAATCGTCTTATGACTACATGCATGTATGTAACAATGCTCTGATACCACTTGTTAGTTTTTAGACCATATTAGACTCATCTTATGATAATAAAATTACTAACTAATTTTATAAGACGGTCTAAAACTACATGCATGCAAAGATTTTAAGACGAAAATTCCTTACATCGGTTGTTATGCAAAATGGGCACTAATAGGTCTCCTATCTAAGTAGTTCTTGAGCTTATTGTGAATGGATGATCCTCCAATATTACCAAACCACCAAGAAGATGGTATCCTTTAATATGCACCCAAGAGTTCACCCAAAGCTTACTACAAATAATATTAACTAGATATTATTTGAGTATTATGTATGTATATTTGATATACTAATTAATATTATTACCTTGATAATAATCTACTTTTATATGTGTTTTAATATAAAAGGATGAACAAAATAAGAAGAAAAATATGGTCTATTGATGGTGTATATGAACCATCCACAACAAGCACACAAAGACCAATTTTTCTTCAAATTTTCAACCTTAGAAATGATGGAATGACTTGGGTATTTATAGGCATGCAAATGTAAACAATTCACATACAAATGCTAGTGGGAGTATACAAATGCTAGTGGGAGTTGCCTACTTTTTCCACTCACAATGAGTGTATTAGTAGGTGTAAAAATCTGTCCAAATGGGCCCCTCCGGGTCCATTTCGATTTTCGACATATGCCCCCACAAATGCTTATAAGTCTTATATTTAATTATCTGACATAATTAAATATTAACTAGTTTTGAATCTTGTGCAATGCACGGGATCTGCGATGTGTGCAAGATCAAACAAATCTTTCAAAAGCGAATGAATTGATCAACCAATTCACACGTTAGCCATAAGAATTTTTTTCCAATCTTGTAGCTTTAAAAGCACAAAATATGTAAAAACTAAGACATAATATAATTTATAGACAACAAAGTGTCAAAATAGCAGCCATGCCCTATACTATATACACCAGCATCAACCTTATAAGATAAATCTAAATTACATGGATCAAATAGAGGTAAAAAATAACGTCTAAGATAGGTAGAGATTATATAACATCTCTAAGAGGTTGCTATATAGGGAGGAAAGGACACAAATTCCATAAGCTTGCTACGTAACTTGACATTGTCATATATGACTTGCACTACATCAAAGCTAAAAGTTGTAATTCTCGAATGATACACTCTTATTAACAGGTGCCAACAGCTTACTTCCAATTTCAGATTGCACGTCACAACAAAGATCGCATACGCATGGAGAATTGTCCACGAGAAGACGTTCTAGATTTTGGTTCTGGGGTATCCATGTTTTCCTCCTCCAAGGACCGGTCTGGTTGCCCATGTTTAGTGTGGTAGAGTAAGGAGATGTGCCATCGTCGAATACATAGGTACTGGGAGAGTGCCTAAGTGTATGGTATCCGGGCAAGAAACTATAATTACGGGCATGCCGCACCATCAACACTGTCATACAGGAATCACCAAAGTAGCAGTTAGAATTGTAGGTGATGTTGACTCAGTTGTAAGGAAAGTACTGGTGTCAGTCAGTACTGCAAAATATAAACAATATAGTGAACTAAGTTATTCTCAAACTGAACATTTGCGCCTAGATAAGTCTTTGAATTAGCACAATTTGATTGTAGAGTTGGACCAGAATCAAAATGAAGAATCCATTATTTCTCATATTCAACGCACCATGAAATAATTCTACAGGATATCATAATCGATAATGTAAAATCTTAAGTTGTACGTAGAAATCATCAAAGGGTATTTACTCTTATTTTAATTTGAACTACTGATAGTAACCCATATTTCGACTCACCTTTAAGCAGGGATTGAAATTGGCCAATCTAACTCTCATGCATAGCGAATCTCAACGACGAAAAGGTAGAATTTGCACTGTTAATCTGACTTGTTAAGTTGCGTAGTAGCCAATATAAAGCCGAAACCTTCATCCTAATTTTGAGTCTTTGAGCACAAAAACATTCGCCTCGACTTGCCTAACACGGGCTTCTGTGTCCAACCTTACATTGCCAAGCCCAAGCATCATTCACAAATGTTATCTACCTGATTTATTTCTCGACACATAATCACATATGTTGACATCCTCTTGTTAGCAATAATGTCATCATAAATATTATGATTAGAGGGACGAGGGGCAAGCATTTTTGTTGTCTTTTAGAAATAAGTCTATTTTAAGACGCTATTATCCATCTTAAGCTTAAAACGGGTCAAGTATAACCATACTTGCATACATAGGAAAACATTTTGTTATTTTCTATGCTTTCTTCTTTTGTCTCCGCTTTAATAATAGAGCCGTCTTAAGCTTAAAACGGATATTGTCGTCTTAAATAAGTTTTTGTGAGTTCTCCCCCTCCCCTTCTCATCCTCATTTTATATCCATATAGAGTAAATGTCTGTAATCTGGGTCATGGTAGATAACTTATCTGAATTCTTGTCATACGTGTCAGAATTGCAGTAGTTTTGCGGATAGATTTATTGTATCTACTATCTCAAACAAAAGGGTTATCAATCTATCATGATTTAACATTATAGCAAACTCAATGCCAAATAGAGAAACCGGTGCTAATCAAGTGGGTTGTGCAAGTTTGGGTATCCATTTTCCACCCACTTGCACTATTCACTTTCATTTATGAGAGGGACACTATCCGTCTATAGCTATAGACGGATAGTGTCCGTCTATAATGAGAATTTGTGATAAACATTAGACTAAATCATTTAGTTCCAGAAATAGGAGAACACATAGTAAGATGAAACCATACCTTCACTTAATTCAATCGATCAGAATCCTTTTAAGCATCACCAATCAGGTTAAATACCGTCACGCTAATAAGAAACTAACGATCAATTTCCATCTCATCCTTTTTTATTGCCGCTACAAAAAATGGGAAAAATAAATCCCTCTGCCAATGGCCATAAATCAATTCAAATATCGCCTATTAAGTAACTACAAATTTCAAGATTATAAAACGCGCCAGAGAAAATGGAAATTTTAAAAACCAAATAATAAACGAATACATACCCGTTGGAACCACAACAAACAACTGATGCGAGAAATGATGAAGCAATTGTATGTTAAAATTTGGGGGAGAAAATCAACGATGTATATAAGAGGAGGAGAAATTGAATTGCCAGAGGGAAAATCTAAAGACTAACAAATGCAACTCATCAATGGAATTTATGAACTATTAAAACATAATATACGTTTATTAACCATAATCAAAATGGCTGTAACAGGAGTTGAAACGGTAAAATAATAGCGGAGTTGAAGAGTTGTGTCATGTATGGAGTTTTGAAGAGCATACTGAAACGCCGACTATACGTTTACTAATTTTTTTTGTTGATGGATTATCTGATATGTCTCATTCTTATTGGTTGTAGTTGAGATTGTATAGTGGGATGCGTAGGAGCTAAAATAAGGTAACTTTGGTAGTGCCACGTCACATTAGTTAATTTGTATGTCTTGCCTTTTAATAATATTTATAGATTTGATTATTTAACAATTAAATAATACAAATTAACAACTAATACCACTTAACCATTAAGTAATTATTGGACCATTTTATCAATATAAAATGTATCTTATAAACCCTTATTAGCTAATTTTACAACCTCTTGTAAATTTAAATAGCTAATTACCTCCACCTCAAAACTTATACACATATCGTATAAAATTAATTAATTAACAATTAATTAATAAATTCTAATTTTTATTTATTAATTAATTATCACATAATTTAAATAATAAATCCTTTTAGCCCGAGTTCGTAACCCGTCATCAAATAATACATTCACACGACTAATTAAAAGTCAAATAATACAAGGAATTAATTATCTCGTATCTCATACAAACAGTTAAATTCATTCAATTTGGGCGTCATCCTATAGGTGTGACCTAAAGGGATCAGTTGATCACCGCCGTCACACGACAGTAACGTCAAACTCTAGTCAGCCGAGCGTTACCGATTAACGTTGATCAACTGACAAATATATCAAATAAGTCTCTTATATTCCTTGTACGAGATTTAATATGTAAACGCACTATTGCAGAGGACACTACTCCAACAGGGTCCTCATGGATGATTATTTTCCTACAAATTCTAGTTCTTGGTCCTGGAGGAAGATTTGAGAAGTAAAAGATAAAACGAAAGTTGGATTTGTTAATGAGAAATGGCTGGGAGAGGAAGTAGAGTACAGTATTGCCAGTGGCTATAAATGGGTGAGTCCAATTGAAAATGGTAGAGTTCTTAGGTTTATTGAGGTATGGAATAAGTTCAACATCCCAAAACATACCTTCATCCTCTGGTTGACTAAACAAGAAAGGCAGCTAACTCTTGATAGACTTCATAGATTGGGTGTTGCTGATAACAGAACCTGCTATATCTGTGGTACGGGTGATGAATCCCATATACATCTGTTTCAGGAATGTGAGTTTTCTAAACGATGCTATACTCTGATGCTGAACTGGGTGCCGATTCAGGTTATGGGTAAGATTTCTGCAAGTGTTTTTCTGAGAATGAGGAAGGTTACTGGTTTTGTGCGTTTTCTCCTTAGCTCCCTGCTTTGTGCTATCCAGTATAGGATATGGCAGACCAAAAATATTTGCTGGAAGGAAGGCTATGTAATTAAGCCTGAAAAGAAATATTTGCAAGGTTTAAATCTCAGTGGTCTCAAACAGTTCGATAAAGTATGGTGTATTAAATTAGGAGTTATGTAATACTTATATTTTATATGCTTGTAGGTTGTGTTAGCTAGCAAGTAAGTCTTTAAAATGGTGGTGATGAATCCTCTTTGTTGGAGGATTTACAAAAATGGACGTTTGTATCGGTGACCTCTTTTAAGGGGTTTGATCTTAATAATACTTACATTTCTACCAAAAAAAATAAAAATTTTATAAATATCGCGTATTCATTACGCGGGACTATACTAGTAATCCTTTAATTTAATGCTACAAATACAATGATGAGTTAGACCGTCGAGAACAAAAAAAAAAAAAAAAGTGTGGCAAACTTTAAAAAAGTGAAGTCAACTTCTTTTTATTTAAAAAAAGTTTGGCAAACATTAGGTTTTCACTTCTTTAATCTTTAATTAACATCCCCTATTTACTAAATGAATAGGCGAAACTCTTATTTTTCCCGCCTAAATAATATTTCCTAAAATAAAGTGTAGTATTTTTAGCATATATTATCTCACAATCTTTTAATAAATTTTGATATTTAAAACATTCTATATTATTTCACATTATACATAAATTTATCTCCATTATTATATGATAAAAAAACTGTATACTTTTTTTTTTAAATAATTGTACATAAAAATTCATTAACTTTTAATGATAATAATTTGCAAAAAAATGTTAATAGTAAAAATATTTTAAAAATAACATCATTAATTTCTCGTTAAAAAGAAAACTTTCATTAAAATATTCATTTCATGACTTTTTACAATTTTAATTTTTATTGCTCAAATTAAAATAAAGTGATGAGAAATATAAAAAATAAGTGAATTATCAGTTTAAAATCCATAAATAATACGGAGTACACTAAAAAGTAAAATTTTATAAATACCGTACATATATTGCATGGATCTAAAATTCTAAACTACTTAAAATTAAAATAAATAAAATTCTAAAACCAGATTTTAGAGGGCACAGTGATTATTATTAAAGAAAAACAGAGAAATTGAAGCACATAGATCACTGTAGCTTGAAAAATCGCAACTTTTTATCAATTTCATTTTTCGATTCAATCTCTAATTCTGTCGAAACATGTTATTCGATCATATTCATCATTTTCCGCCCTTGCTATTTTTAGTGTTTTTCTTTTATTAGTTTTGTGTGATTCTTAGCGTGTAAACCCCAATTTGTGTTCAATTTTGGTTGAAACATTTGGGGGAGAAGTTATTGAAAGAATGGATAACGGAAATGGCGGATTAAATGATAAATTTGAAGGATTAACTGTAAATGATGAGGGAAAAGATAGCAGTTTGCTCAAGGTTTTTAGAGCGGTTGAAGCCGCTGAAGCAGTTATACGCCTCAAGGTCCATTTTTTTGGTTTCTCTTTTAATTTCGTATTCTCTCGATTATTAATACTCTCTCCGGCGACCGTCTCAATCATTTCTTTATTTGCCGTGTTAGCACTTAGCATGACTTTAGAGTTCTGAAGCATGTTCGTTCAGGTGGTTAGTTTTTAGAATTGATTGACTATTTCCTTCATTTCAATAGAATGTTTACATTTTCCTTTAACTAAATTAGGCTAGTTTCGGCAACCTAGAAGACGATTTTGTCCTAGACCAATCCATGTAAGGGTGCGAAGTATTTCAATTGCCAAATATACTATCTACCCCACTCGCATTTCATTTCTGCTAAAACCTCGTTCCAGAAGCTAGTGTTAACTATGGACTACTTAATGGAATGGAAGAAGTGGCATTGGCAGTGTATCTAGAATGATGAATCATTTGGTCGATATGTGGGCAATCTTGTCCTGAACTAGAGAGGCAAGAGTGTTGTAGATGGCATAGAGATTTTTAAGTTTATTTCATGAAAAAGAAATAGTTTTTTAGAATTGTGTGATCTTTACCAGTCGTTTCATTTATTGGCGTGCCTGGTCTACAATATGGAGTGTTTGTTACTTGAGTTAGATTAAGGTTGTCTACTTTAACGGTTCTTCAAATATGTAATAATTAGTGATGTAGCTTATGTTAGTTCATCGCCAGAACTAGGGGGACTTGGGTGACAATTATTCCAAACATTGGCCACTCTCAGTCAATTGTAATTCTGGAAACTTAGTCATCACATAATTCTAGAAATTTTGTGAGTCTTTTCCTGATGGAGCTTGATTGCCGGTTTCCTTAGGCCAATAATGTTGTTGCGTTTCTTTTTTTTCCAAAAGGCTTCTCTGTTAGACATTAATTAGTCAATTTAATTACTGTTATTTAAGGATAGCAATATAGATATATTTACTGTCATTTAAGCATTTGGCCAGATGCTTTTGAGTAGGTCTCCGATCAAGTATAGTTTGAAGTAAACATGGTAACAAAAAGTCGTAAAATGGGTACTTATAACATAAAATGGTGGTACATATATAAAGGGTTACTATTAACATTAAAATGGGTACCTTCTTTTATGATGACAGGTACGAAATAAAAGAGTCATTTTAAGTCACGGTTAACAATAAAAGTGTTACAAAAGATACTCAAAAGGGGTACGGTAAAATGGTCTCTCAATAACTTATTGAGAGACCGCCTCTCCCTAGACTCTGTGCTTTCTAAATTACATTCAAAAGTAACTTGAGTCCATGTAAAAGCTTCTCTATGAACCATTGCTTGCTCTTGTGATTGGCCAGTTTGAGCTTGATTCAATAAAGCTCCTTATTGATTCAAGAAACAAGAATATTATCCCAGTGCGTCAAGGCTTCCTGCCTATGATGTGGTAAGGTGGTCATACATGCCTAGCTTTATTTTGTGTTATAGAGGGGCTATTTCGGGAAACATTTTATTAATCCCCCTATAAGTTGTTAGTTAATCTTTTGTGGTATATGAATGTGCTCACTGGTATACTTCGCCTCTGTTTGCTTATTGATGCTTATCTTTGGCATTTTTAACAAGATATTGCCGACAGGAAGAGGAGAACAATAGGTTAAAGGCAGAGCTTCTGAAGAGGAATCAGGAACTTGAGCATCTTGTAAGTATTCATTGGCTGTAATCCTTCACTAAGTGTACAATTAATCTATTTTTCTGATTGGAAGAGCGCCGCAGGGTTTTTATGATATCCCGGCATGCCCCATAGACTAAAGGGTAAATTCCATCGCTGCATCGCACGAAAATTATACCTGCACTGTTTTTATGACTCCGAGTGTTGGGTCGTGAAGCACTATCACGTTTAGGGATGACAACGGGTCAGATCAGATCTGATCCACCCTGACCCGCAAATTCCACTTTGGAACCAAACCCGCAAGGGTCTAAAATCAACCCATACACCCATCGGGTCGGGTCCGGGTCTAGCCGTGTGTCCGCTCTTGAGTCTTGACTATGCTAATATATTTATATATAGTATTAGAGTATATAATGGAATAAATCAAAATAGCTTACTAAAGTGGCTGCGCTTCTTTCTTTTGTGAAGTAGCGGTCCTTCAATGCAGTTCTCGACGCAATTTTCATCTTGGGTCATTCGAAAACAGCCTCTTTGTGTTGCTAACACAAGGGTAAGGCTGCGTACATCCGACCCCCCCTTACCCCGCAATTTGCGGGAGCCATTGAGGTATTGGGGTAATGTTGTTGTTGTTGTTGTTGTTGTATTAGAGTATTAATTTAGTGTAAGACAATAAGAAAAACAAGTCAGAAACTTAAGCTTAAAGATCAAAGATAAAGCATGGGAGATATAAATCTATACTTGCATTAACTATGAAGACAACATTGAAAATTAAGGCCTCGTTTGGTTGCTCACCCAATTGATGGGAATTCTAAAATCCCATGAATTGGGATTTTTAAAGGTGGTTTGGTCACCCCATTTTTTGTAAAATGGGGGAGTTTAAAATTCCCAGGAGTTTTCAACTTCTACGTGATGGGGGAATTTAACTACCTATCCCCCTCATGGTCATTGGAAATTCCTAGGAAAATAAAACTCCAACATGGCAACCAAACGGATTATTGTAATTCACGTGAATTTTAATGTAGGAATTGAACTCCAGTGCATTGCAAATTAACACATCAATTTAATTCCCGTGAATTTTAATGTAGGAAATTTAATTCCTCTCTCTTGTGCTTAATCAATTAAACCGAAAGCAGCCACTTGTATTTGTGCTGTTTTTTTTCTCTTTCTTTTTTTTTTTTTTTTAAGGGGAGAGAAAAAGTTTGAATGCTAGGTGGGTATTTGGGCCAGTCACCGTGGCCGCCGGTGGTGCTGGTGGCCGTCTAAGCGGATATGCTTTTTTGTGGACTTGGTTATTTTAGGGTTTCAACAAGTTTCCCTAAATAAATGCCAACGTACTTATGGTACTGTGTATGTTTAGTAAGGTTAAAACAATTTTTTTTTTTTAATTAATGGGTCTACGGGTTGGGTCCGAGTCTAGTAAATCAGACCAGACCCGAATTATTTTTATAGGACTCATAACCGACCCATGCCCATTGGGTCTGAAAAATTAAGACCCATACCCGCCCCACTATCCTACATCCTCCTCGCTATAAAGAAGAAACAACCGAAAAGTTGCGTATCTTCTTTATGTAGGGTAAAGCTAAGCAACCAATAAAGAGCACTATCCTACATCCTCCTCGCTATAAAGAAGAAACAACCGAAAAGTTGTGTATCTTCTTTGTTCCATGTAACTTTGGTCAATTTGGTGTTATCCATGGTTCAGCTTGCTATGCCAATATTTAATTGTGAAACATTTCCAGGCAGCGGGGTTATTTATTAGGCTGTTAACGCTACTATCGTTAGAGGTGGCAATTGGGTCAGTCGGGTTGGGTTTGGGTCGGGTCACGTCGGGTCGGGTCATATCGGGTTCGGGTCGTATCGGGTCAGCATGCCCTTTCGGGTCGAGTCGGGTTCGGGTCGTTATCGGGTCGGGTCATTTCGGGTCGAATGATGTATCGGGTCGGGTCGGGTCATTATCGGGTCTGGTAACTTAATCGCATTACTATAATTTTTTACCATTAAATTTATTTTTTAACCTATTATTTGGTTTAATTAATTCATTACTAAGTCAAACATATCAATCTCAACACAAAATTACTTTCATTTTGATCAAAATTAAGCTTAATAATTATTGGGTCATCAACTTAATCGGGTCGGGTCTGGGTCGGGTTCGGGTCACTGATAATCGGGTCGTGTCGGGTTACGGGTCGTCATCGGGTCGGGTCGGGTCGGTTTCGGGTCACATTATTTTAGGGTTCGGGTCGGGCCAGGTTTGCTCGGGTTCGGGTCGGGTCACTCGGGTCGGGTCAGACTTGCCAGCTCTAACTATCGTGTTACTCACAAGTCCCTTGTTCTTCTATATACAAGCTTTAGACCCTTATGATTTATGATCCCCTGTTTTTTTCAATCCATTTAAGGACCGCCTATCAAACTTCTGTTCTTTTACTCCTTTCTCATTTTCGTCTTAACAGAAAGTTGTGAAGTCTGTGGCTCAGAGATATTACTCAATTGATTCATCTGATGAGCACAGGCAGGGAGTTGACAGAGCTCGTCAAACAACTTTTCAAAACGATTCGTTAGGTACATTGACTCTCCACGAGACTTTAGCACCAAAAGCTTTTTTCCCTGCAGAAGGCCATTCTGATGACAGCCGGAGCAATGGGAACTTCAATACACATTCAGTTGGCCAGACTGCAGAGAATGCTGGTTTCTCTCCGATTTCATCACCCACATCATTCTCTCCTCGAAGGTATTCATGGTCGCTATGAAGATGGGGGATTTTTTATCCTCTACTAAACAGTTTCCTTCGCAAATACTTGTCACGGAGTAATATAGTTGTGTCTGCTTTCATTTTCACAGGTATCCGAAAGATGAAGAATATGAACCTCGTATAAATGTTCCTGCACAAGGATTGATGCCAGTGGCGGAATCAAATAACCCCAGAAATCTGTGGAATGAGGTTTTGCTTTACCCCCACGATGTTTTCCCCCCTTTTCAGTTCAATGGGTGTTAGTTTGAGTTGCACACTTGCACTTACGCCGAAACTATTCTTATCCCAAAGATCAGGGACCTCGAAAAGGAAGTTATTCAACTGAGGAAACATCTAACTGAGTTTTCTATAAAGGTAATGAAATTTGTTACAATTCGTTAGTATGCAGATACTCCGTCCATTTATATTCAAACACACCATTAACTTTTCTGACACTATTCATGAGCGAAGAGAATCATAGAGATTCTTTGAAATATATAAGAGAATATATAGTCATGCGGGATCTTGTTTGATTCGCTTTTATGAGTAAAATAAGAATATCAAACATGTATATTTTTTTATAATCTAAAATTAAAGATATTTAAATTATAATTTATGCATTGACAAGTGTGTAAAAGAAAATGGTGTGTTTGAAATTGAATAGAGGGAGTACTTTTTTAATTGCCCTATCTTCATGTAAGGATTGTGAGCAATTGGTTTATTCATTGATTATATGTCTTGTATGTAGGAAGCTCAAATTCGTAATGAAAAGTATGTTCTGGAAAAGCGCATTGCTCAAATGCGAATGGTATGCAGCTTGCATTTGTTAGTTTTAATGTTTTATTTCTTTACATACTCCGTATGATTTTCATATTTGGGTGTCTTGCTATGTGAGTATTGTATTACTGAAAGTCCATGATGCTTAAATTGCAGGTCTTTGATCAGCAGCAACAAGATGTGGTTGATGCAGCATCAAAAGCTCTTTTCGTCAGACAAGATGTTATAGAAGAAAATGTTAGTCTCACATATGCCTTACAGGTAAGATATTATCTTTTATATAACATATTGCTGCCATTGGAATGCTGTTTGTGTCTTTGTGTCCATCTAAACTAAGTGGCCTCCTAGCATACCAAGTATTTAGTAACAATGTAACATTGCTTTCTTATCAAGACCTTCTAAGTTTGGCTGCTAAGAAATTACCCTCTCCGTGTGCGCAGGCAGAAAGTTTTTAGAATTTACTATTATTTGACCAGTGTTTGGTGTTTATGGAAGGTTTATTTGTTGAGAAAGTTTGTCAAACAATTTATCGTAAACTTAACATTACTAATATATGCATGTCTGCCTTGCAGGATGCACAACAAGAGAGAACAACTTTTGTATCATCCTTGTTACCTCTTCTTGCAGAATATTCGCTGCAGCCGCAGGTTTTGGATGCCCAATCTATTGTTGGTAATATCAAGGTTTGTATGAGTTGACTATATTGAATGATTGCAGATAATGGTACTGCTTATTTAGTTCAATATTTTCTCTCTTTCTTGGCGTGGGAAGAATGCTGCATTAAGGGTACTAGTTCACGTCTTTATTAATTAGTTTTCTCACACTAGTACTCACTCACTGCTATTTTGCCTTTACGTTTTCGTATTTGCAGCTCCTATTCAAACATCTGCAGGAAAAGCTAATAATGACTGAGGTATTTCTTTTTGTATAAATTGAAGAACAGAATTTACGAACATGTAACATTGCTTGCAGCGTCTATAGATTTTTTAATTGTTTTCTTCTGCACAGTCAAAGTTAAAAGAGTCTCAGTATCAACTGACACCATGGCGCTCGGACCGGGGCCCGAATTTCACTCCTCAATCACCCGAACTTTCCAGTGATGCAGCACTCGCTTCAGTACGATCATATGTCTGTATGTCATACATTTCCTTTTAGTACTTGATAGTGATGTTTTCTTATTAGTTGTATTTCTGACAGAACAAAATTGGGCTTGAACTTGTGCATCGGCCAATATATTCTTCTGGAAACCCGTTGAACTCAAATTCTCAGGCAAGAGATTGGGATTCTAGGGGACAGCATGCTTTTCATGTTAGTGCAATTGGTCCTTCTATGCAGAATTCTGAGCTAGATAACATGGGGAGGTTTTCACCTCTTCCAAGCAGGTGAGCCTGATGAACTCAGGATTGCCTCTGTGAAGTGTGAACAATTCACAACCATCTGATTTAGTTCGTCCGTCCTGTTTTCATTCAAAATTGTTTCCTGTTGATTTGTGGCCGTCTCTACTCTGGCACTCCGTCAAAAGTGTTTCTGGCAGTTCTGAAGTATATCTACTTTGGCCAAGGGCGGATGGTGGATTCCATGTTTGTATTTAAAAGTTACACAAATTCTCATTTGTGACGCGTCATAATCTTGTGACAGAGAAATGTGACCATTTTATGATAACAACCATTATCTGATATATAAGAAATTGTGGATGGTTACTTTTTATCATAAAATGGTCACATTTTATCCGTCATAAGATTGACCAACTGTAAAAGTTATTGGTTGTATAGTATAATGCGCTCATCTGTTTTGTATAGAGTGAATCTACAATCTTTTCTAAGGTTCTAGCTTGCACATAGCAATGGAGACTTTGTCCACGTTGAGTTATGTTTGGTAGGGGTTGAAATCTCATTCCCGACAAAGGAGGTTCACATTACCTCCTCTTTCTAGCTTCGGTTACCTATCTTAATATAGAAGTGATTGAACAAGGGTAAAATTTGACTTATGGTTTTCAGAATTTTACTCTCTCTATGTTTTTGAATTAGCTTCTGAACAAAACTTAAGCTCTACCTATCAGAGTATGACTGTGTGTATATTGGGCTACTGGCCTCATAAGACCCTAGATAGACCCTGTCGTTCGTGAGATCAATGCTGGATGTTGGCTTGCTTTCTGTCTGTCAAAATCTCTAATTCAATGATTGAATCTTTGTTATTTTTGCCTTAATCGGATGCCCTTTCAAATTTGATAACCATCCAATCTTCGTTGTTAGCGGCTGTCAGATTTTTGTCCATATGCAATATGTTTTTGTCATCTACGACTTGGTAATTTCCGTCTATATTATATCCTTAAGTCTTGCAGTTTTATTTATCGAGTATAAATCCTTGATTAGTTTGATTTTTTATTTTTAATTTCAATTTAGTCTATATAGTTTCTTATCTTGAAAATTTCCTGTACCTATAACTTCTATTCTCAGAAACTATATGAATAGCATCCTATCATTTCATTTTGAGAATTTGTACCTGGAGACTGCATCTTACGCGTTAGTCGGTGTAGTTATATATGGCGTAATTCAAAAGTCTTCCTCAGGGATTCTGATGCCCTTGATGCACCTGCACGAGTTGCTGGCACCCATGATGAATCGCATGTGATACATAAAAGACACGTGAAATTTAAAGATCCAGTGAGTCGCTCCGAGGTATATGCAGCTGATATGGAGGGGAGCCATAGTGAAAGAGAACATGCTGGAACTTGGGGTTCAGGGTGCTCGCCTTATTCAGACACTGTTGAGGATCCCAGTTACGCTTATTCTCCCAATCTTCAACCAGTTCTTGAAGAACCGTCTTCCTCCTTTTCCGAGGGTAATCTTCTTTGGTACTATAGTAAGCTACTCCCTTTGTTTCTTTGATTCTTTCCAAAATAAAAGTGGTAAACACATCAAAAACATTTTGACGTAACGCCTTACAGTTCCTTTCTCTCACTAGTCCTACCTGGCTAGTGGATAGGTTGTTTGGTCATTTGCATCAAAATCAGTTTCCCAAGAAGAGAACTGGAAGAATTGAAGAAACTTCCCAAAAAAGGAAATTTGGAAGATATCAAATAAACAGAGGGAGCAAAAATTTATCCTGTGAGGTAGCTTATTTACAAATTATATTGCATTTCAGCTGCTGATGATGATCCATTGCCAGCTATAGAGGACCTTCAAATATCAGGTGAACCTTATCCTGGGCGACAACTTCAGGCTTGTGGTTATTCTATCAATGGAACAACCAGCTGCAACTTTGAGGTCCTTATTGTTTAGTTGAAACTTCTTGTCAAAGATATTCATTAGAGAGATTTCTATGATCTACTTCTGAAACATTGCTTCTTTCTGTTCAGTGGGTGCGCCATTTGGAAGATGGTTCTGTGAAATACATAGATGGTGATACTCCTAAGTCCTAACTTATATACGCTGTCATTTTATACAAAATATGTTTGGAGACTTTATAACTCATGTACTGTTGCATGTAGGCGCGAAACAACCTATTTACCTAGTCACAGCTGATGATGTGGAGGCCTATTTGGCTATTGAAGTCCAGCCTTTGGATGACAGAAAAAGGAAGGTAGTCTTATTATTTATCGTCCCACACTCCCACATGATGAGTGTTATTTTAATTTTCTGATGTTTAATGTTTCTCACAATGATTTTTTTTTTCATGTTTCATTCTCTGTACATTTACCAGGGGGAGCTGGTGAGAGTTTTTGCGAACGAGCACAGTAAAATCATTTGTGGTAAGATGACGAAACTTGTTATTTTAAAGGGAACATAAGTGAGTTGTTTATAATTACACCCCCCCCCCCCCTCTTTTATGGTGTTTTTTTTTTCCCGTACGGAGAACTGTGAACACAATACATTTTCTCATAAATTTCCATTTGCATACCCTTGGCCTAAGAAACCAAAAATGTAATTCCTCTCAAATCGTCACCCAATAACCTCTTGTATCCATCATATTGCTTCGATGATGGATCATAATTCGATTATTAATTGATGAAAAGCCATCCGAGAAGAAGACTCAAAAATCTCGCAAGGCAACAGTATATCGCAATTTGCGAGTAGTGTAATATTTGGTTGAGATTTTTGGTTATTGATTTTCGCACATGAGAGAGGAGATGAAAGAAGAGGGATTTTTGAGAGGAGGGAAAATGAGGGGGCATAATAGTAAAATGTGTAGTGAAAGGAGAGAAATGCTTCGTGCGAAAGCAATATTTTTTATTATTATTGTTGTTGTTGTTGACGAGAGAGGAGATGAAAGAAGAGGGATTTTTGAGAGGAGGGAAAATAAGGGGGCATAATGGTAAAATGTTTAGTGAAAGGAGCGAATTGTTGTCAATGTCATCGCCGTGTACCCAATCCCCGCCTCCTCCTCAGCCCCGTCCCCGATCACCTCTTCAATCACCGAGCCTACCACCCTTGCGGCCATTACCTTCGCCCTATGCGCTACCACATCACCCCTCTGTAGAGGAACGTCGACGACAACGATGCGCCATACCTCTCCGAGTCAGGGTGACAACCAGGTTTGAAATATAATAAATCTAACTTGATTACTCATGTATTTATTTTGAAAGCTTTTGAATTCCAAATTAAATATTATGGGTTTTCTAGTTGAAAACAATTTTCTCCTTTAAGCTTTTGATTCCCTCAATCCCACCGTTTCAATATTTAACTAATTATTTTAAGTTGAATACTCATGCTTTTATGCCGAGAACTTTGCATTTTAATTATTGCTTTCAAATTACTTTAAAATCACTATTATATAGCCAACTCCGTTTTAACTGGCTCATACAATTTTTAATTTCAAAACTCCTAATTTTAGCTTGAAAACTTCAAATTTTTAATTTGTTTTTTTTTGTTACCAGTTAAGAATTAATTTATTTTTTTATCATATAATTTTTACTGGTTAACTACCAATTTTAGTTTGACAACCGAATGTTTTAAATAAGAAAGGGACGTACTTTTTCACATATGGATTTTACTTTTTCACATACGACTTTTACATTATTAACCTTGTCATTTATTCATTTCCCTCCCCCAATAATTTTTTTTCTCCCTTCACTCATCTCCCATCCACCTCCGTTCACCACCTTCGGTAACCTCCGATCAGTCGCCAACAAACCTCGCTCCGGCCGACCTCGACCTCCATCCCCCGCCCCGCACTTCCCTACTCCGACCAACATCGACCACTACCCTACTGCCCATCCAACGACCAATACCCAACCCGGCAACCGCCCTTTCCCAGATTTGCCTACCCTCGTCCTCAACATCACCATTAATGGACCCTCCCTTCCAAACATGCACACAACAAACACACTAAGATACAAATAATTCATCAATCATCACATCCCCACCAACACTGCGTATTATTCCTTTGTATTTCCCGAATCTTGAACATGGTTGATGTTGGGATACACTTACAATCCTAATTGAACATAAATAACTAATCAATTCAATCTAAAACTAAGTTGTGTGTAATTTAATTAACAAAGTCGAACATTTGCTTGGTGTTTGGGTATAAAAATTGAGTAGATTTTGAGAAGAAATGAAGAGGGTGAAATCTGTGATACATTTTCCTTTTTTAGACAAAGGGTAGTTTATGGAAATTTTATGGCAAAATGTATGTGAAAGAGTAAAATTCGTATGTGAAAAAGTAATTCCCATAAGAAATTCATGGCTTAAGATAAATATTTTAGTCGGCGTCTAAGCTGGATTTGATTTGAGCTGGTCATTGTAAGTGGTATTAATGGCTGGGATGACTTATTAAGATAGGTTGAGAGAAGTGAACAGCAAAGTATAATCGTGGCCTCGTGGGGATTGAGTTGGTGTCTCTATATTTATGTTTTTTTTCTTTTTTTTTTTAAATATTGGGCTTCTAGTAAATGGGTTGGTCTTATGCTAAGAGACTGTCTCATTCAACAATTTGTGAAACCAAAACGATTAGATCTCATATGTGGGTTAAAACTAAAAACTTGTAAATCCGAACTTCAGGTCATGCATCTGGTGCACATATGTTGGTTGCTATTTAAACCACCCAACTACTGCAGAGGTGTAGAATCCAGATGCCTCTAGCAAACTATGCCTAGCCAAGTGGAGGCCACTAGAGCAAACCAAGGTGATCAATGAAAAGGCAATTGTTTAATAGGCTAGTTGAGATGTGCTATATGTGGAAGAAAAAAAAAATGAGTCGATGTGTGAAGCTATTTCACGTTTGGATGCTTTTAATTGTATGTTAAACGTAGTAAAGAAGATATAGAACCTTCGCGAAAGGTCGGCATAATTATAAGATGGAAGAGGACCTTAAACTCGTATGTGAGATGTTTCAGGTGTATGAGGCGGGCTTCATGAATACCTTTTTGTTTCTCTTTGCCATGCCGACATTCTGTTTTCCTTCAATTTTTCTACAGTTGTTTGTCCTTGAGTTGAATTTCTTATGTCCTTGCGAAAGCATCCCCATAACAAACAAAAAACTTATGCCTGAACATCTTGCTTCTTAATTCTCTTATAATCTAACTGAGTTGGCTGTTATAGCATTGCTGTTGCAATTTGTTGACGTTACCATTTCTTTCTCACAGATCCAGCAATGCAAAGTCATATAGAACAGAACTTACGAAATGGGCATGCCTCATATAAAGTGTCTCTATCAGTATGGCTGGCTTCATTCTTTTGCTCGTATATTCATTGTCTGAGTCTGGATCTGGATGTGGATCTGTTTCTTAGAATACAAGGAGTAAACATCTGACATCTGCCCTGGACTATTGCAGACAAATTTTCTTCGCATATGGGAGCCTGCTACTTTGACAATTAAGCGTGAAGGTTATAGTATCAAAGGCAGTGGAAAAAGTGATGTTGCCATCAGTGAGAAGTTTTCGCCGGGCACTAAGGTATTAATTAAGGCTATTGTTATCAGTTTTTTGTTTATGTAGTTATAAAGTTGATTTCTTAGATGTAAATTTAAAGTTGTTGCTATCGGGAAATGTGCTATTGTTGGTCTTTTTTTTAATATTACTACTAGTTTGAATGCCCGTGCGTTGCAACGGGGTAATTAACTTATTTATAATGCAAAAAAAAAAAACGTTATAAGCGTTAAATGTTTACATTATATGTCTAATGATTTGTTTACATATTATTAAAATATCTCTTTAAAAAAAAAAGATTAATATATACGTGGGTTAACTCTTATTTATAATTATATAATCACCCTACCTTATACTTCCTCCATTCAACTCCACTCTACCTATTTCTATTTCTTACACTATTCACAAATACACATTCAAGCTCGATTTCCTCTCAATATATAAGTGAAAATATATTCATGTGGGATCTTGTTTGATTCGTCTTTACGATTACATTAAAAATATTTAACTTTTATAATTTTTGCAAATACATAGCTAACGATATTTACCGCATAAAACACGCGTTGGCGAACGTGAAAAAAGTAAAGTGGAAGAGTGGAGTTGAATGGAGGAAGTATTAATCTTTTGATGTGGGATAATTCTACTATTTATAAGTAATATATTCACAAAAATTGGATTTTTTTTCTAATGTGGGACAATTCTAATATTTATACGTAATATATATTTATCAAACCTCCATTATTTTTCAATGTGGGACAAATAACATACTCAGAATTAAACCATCTTTTTTGCACTTAGTTCGACATCCAACCAGATCTCGAATACCGAATACAGACAATTGCTACTCATTATATCTAATAGTTATATTTAAATTTAATAATATGATCAAAAACTCTCCATTAATATTTGTACGTTGTTTTTCTTCAAAAAAAGATTAAAGTAATTGAGATACGGAAATTTCTCGTAGTACCCCTTAGTTTTGTTAGATTTTCCATGTTACCCCTACTTTTAAAAATCTGCCCATGTACCCTTGAGGTTCCTTTTTTTTGCCCATGGTACCCTCTAATGTAAAGGCTGTTAAATGGACGTTAAGTTTGATGGCGTGACAATAAAATAACAATTAAAAAATAATACCCCCTTTATTGTTTTATTGGTACGGATATCTCTCTTTTAAATGCAAATTTAATTAACTATATCATTATAATATTGGAAATTTCTCATGGTAACCTTGAACTTTGATAGATTACACATGCTACCATTGACGTTTGTTTTCTATTTTTTTTATCATAATTAAAATATGTGCAAATGATAAGAACCTATACTCTAATGATAGAATATTTTTTAACACAATTCTAATTATATTATTTAAAAATTGTATATTTACGGATTTACCACACCTACATTATTTTTCAATATGGGACATATAAATTCTATAGGTAGAAAATATAATGATATAAACTTTTAAGAGCTCTCCAAGACAATACTTAAGCGACTCAAAAGATTTTGGGTTGATGCCTAAGTTCCAAGGATGCTCATAGAATCACCCACCTTATGCTATATTTTGATGTGGGAAAATTCTATTTTTTATATGTAGTATATTTATCACACCTATATTATTTTTCAATGTGGGAGATATAACATACTATGAAATACACCATCTTTAATATGTGCAAATTATATGAAATCTATATATACTCTAATGATAGCATTTCTTACCATGAATCTAATAATATTATTTTCATAATTTTTTTACCGACATTATTTTGTCAAATGAAATTTAAAAGTTTTTATATGAAAATTAGAAACATCATTTGAATATAAAATAAGAAATACATAGTATATATTATAATAACTAAAAGATTTTCCAAACATTAACTTAGGTTAGAAATCATTATTGTAGAAACAGTAATATAAACTCTTTTAAGAGTTATCTCTGACAATACTTAAGGGAATCAAAAGATTTTGGGTTATGACTTCTACTTATAATCATAAGATCACCATGCCTTACGGTAATCTTCCGATGTGGGACAATTTTAATATTTATACATAGTATATTCACCACATTTACGTTACTTTTCAATGTAGGACAAATAACATACTAACTACTAAGTACACCATTTTTTTTGTACCTACTTTGAGATCAACCCGATTTAATAATGAGAAAATACAATACAATACAATATACACTCTAATGATAACATTTTTTTTGTCACAATCTAATTATATAATTTTCATACGATATTTTTTTTCAAATGAAATATAAAGTTTTTATATCAAAATAATAAACATCACTTTAATATAATATAGAAAATGTATATATATGGGACATTTCTATTATTTATACATAATATATTCACAACACCTACATTATTTTTCAATGTGAGACATATAACATACTAAAAAAGTCTATATCTTTTATATCAAAATTTTTTTGGATTAATACCTAAGTTTCAAGGATGTCTCCTATTTATATTTATAGAATCACCCTACCGTATACTATTATTTCAATGTGAGATACATAATTTAATTATTTAGACGTAGTATGTTCATAATGCCTACATTATTTTTCAATGTGAAAGATATAACATACCAAGAAATACATGTCTCTTGTTAAAAAACCACTATTGTATACATATTATTTTTCTTTGAAGGTAAAAACCACTTAGTCTCGATCATTAGATATGGATCTCTACATCGTACATATAACGACTCATTAAAGCTCTATTACTGCATTCAGAAGACAACCATTAGTAAAATCTTTTGTTTTGTATTGTGTCAGGAGACTACCATTAGTAAAACCTTTTATTTTTTGATTTTCTTGTTCAACCTTTAGTTATTTTTTGATTATTTTGATATAAAAACTTTATATTCTTAACTCTTTCCCGAGTAATTCCCAACGATTTCCACTTTATTTTTATATCATATCGTAGATAACGATAAAAAATCTTAAGAGCTCTTTAAAACAATATTTATGAGACTCAACAAATTTTGGTGGATACATAAGTTCCAAATATGCATCCTATTTATAATCATAGGATCACATCACCTTATACTAATCTTTCGATGTGGGACAATTCTACTATTTATATGTAGTATATTCACCACACCTACTTATTTTCCAATGTGGGACAAAACATACTAAAAATTATACAATTTTACGTATTAAGAAGTACACGATCTTTAACATGTGCAAATAATATGAAATTTATACTCTAATGATAGCATTTTTTAACACAAAGTTAATTATATTATTTTCATAATTTTTTTAACGATATTTTTTTGCCAAATGAAATGTAAAAGTTTGATATAAAAATTGGAAATATCACTTGAATATAATTTAGGAAATATACATATTATAATAATTAAAAGATTTTCCATTTTATTTTTTACATCAAAAATTATACTTTCCTAAATTGATTTTTGATGATGTGGACGCTCTCAGATCGCTCGAAAAAACTCTCTTTTATATATATATAGATAGATTATTTTATCCCTCGATGGGAAGAGGCTTTATCAAGTGCTTATTCCATCCATGACTGAAGGACCCATAGATATATTATTATTTCTTTTGCTTTGGGACATTTTGAACTAAATCAAAATGACAATATAGCCCTTATGTGCTTCTTTTATAGAGTAGATGCGCTTCTTTCTATTGTAAAGTACCAGTCCTTCGATGTGACGCAATTTTCATCTTGGGTCATTCGGAAACAACCTCTTTGTGTTTCTAACAAGGGTAAGGCTGCGTACACCCGACCCCCCCTTACCCCGCAATTTACGGGAGGCATTGGGGTAATGTTCTTTTCTTTTTTGAAAGGCCTATGTGCTTCTTTTCCCATGAAGTCCATGGTTGCGTTTTCAGTTAGGGTCACTTCAAAAAAAAAAAACCTCCTGTTGCTGCCGGAAAATATTGCTTATTAGTTATTGGTTGGTTATGTCACACCCTCCTTCCTCAATAGTGTGGGAACTTTTTTATAGGCACTAGAGTAGTGGTAAAGTGATAGTGATGTGTGAAGCTTACTTATACCATGGTGGCGTATTTGCTAAGGTTATGCTAATACTTGTTCTTATGGGTTTAGTACATTGATGCATAATCTTCATCCAAATGTAGACTGGTCATGATTCAAAAGCATAATTATCTTGGTTCCCTTTTGTACATTTTCGTCACGCCGTCCCTCCCTTCATGTGATTCAAATGATACGCTCTCACATAGAAAAAATCATTTATGTAATAATGGCATGTTTGGCAACTTGGAATTGGAATTGAATTTCGTAATTGAGGTATTTCAAGCGTTTGGGAACTACTAGAATTTGGAATTGGAATTAGACTCCATTCCTCACCAATTCCAACCTAGTTAAAATTTAAGCCTATAGTAGTCATTTCAATTCCAACCATATAGTAGTCATTTCAATTCCATTACTATTTACGTTTTTTTTTAATGCAAATTTCATAACAATATTTTTATCATGATATTTTTTCCGATCGCAAATATTTTCCGTGACAATATTTATTTTTTCAAAAAAAAAATTTCTGTGACCTCGACCCATATCCGTCTCGCCTAATTCCAATTCCATGGGCTTCCCAAACGAACTTTTGGAATTAGATTTGGCTTCACAAACGAACTTTTGGAATTAGATTTGGAATTGAATTCAAACATTTCTACAATTGAAATCATGAAAATGAAATTAATTCCGCGTTTCCAAACACTACCTAATAAGATTCTAGAAATTCCCATTTAAAATATATTTGTTGATGATTGACTATTAGGTATGGACTTCTACCTTTTTGGTAAACTTAATTGAAACGACTGTCTTTTTTAGGTCTTTCCATATTTCAATGGAGCCAAAGACTCATTACTCTTTGGTTATGGATTATAATGGAATAAATCAAAATGGCTCACTAAAGTGGCTGTGCTTCTTTCTTTTGTGAAGTGGCGGTCCTTCGATGCGGTTCTCGACGCAATTTTCATCTTTGGTCATTCGGAAACAGCCTCTTTGTGTTGCTAACACAAGGGTAAGGTTGCGTACATCCGACCCCCCTTACCCCGCAATTTGCGGGAGCCATTGAGGCATTGGGGTAATGTTGTTTTTGTTGTTGTATAAAGCTAGTATTTGTAACAAGGCGAGAACGGAAATGTGTTTTATCCAATTAGCAATTGAAATGAAATTCAAGGGCGATCGATCATAGAAGGGAGAAGTTAATTTGATTAATAGGGTTTTATGGGGGAAAATATTTATTTA
The DNA here is from genome assembly GCF_048544455.1 of Silene latifolia. NCBI lineage: Eukaryota > Viridiplantae > Streptophyta > Magnoliopsida > Caryophyllales > Caryophyllaceae > Silene > Silene latifolia. Next base: position 96,921,373 of record NC_133527.1, read on the forward strand.
TGTTATGGTTTACCTTTCTTCATTGGTCTTGAATAACCTGGTCAAGACTCAAGAACTCAAGAGTTTCTCTCGCAGCTCTCACATATAACATCATTACCCCAGTGCCTCAAGGGTGCCTCAAGGGCGCCCGCGAATTGTGTGGTAAGGTAGTTGAATGTATGCAACCTTACCCTTGTGTGAGCGACACAAAGAGGCTCTTTCCAAATGAAAGTTGCATTGAGAACTTTATCGAATGATTGCCACTTCACGATAAGAGAAGTGCCACCAGTTTCGTTGCTATATTCCATCATAATCCAAGGCCAAAGAATAAGGAGTCTTAGACTCTATTGGAAAATGGAAAACATCTCACATATGGTGCCAAAAAATATTTTGGTATATTTTGCAGGTATCCATCACGCATGGACTGGGTCTTGAGTTATCTATTTTCAGTAACAGTGGGACTGAGCATCTTTTGCAAGCTGAAGACACCATAGAAGATATTGTTAGGTAAGGCATATTTAGTCTCAGATTAAAAGAGTTAAATGAATGCTAGAATAAAGGATCGTATCCAGCTCTTTTTAAACTGGTATAAGGAAGAGCAGCTGTTACGATATTGTTCATTTGACAACATGTCCCGTGTCATTGCCTGACTCAACCCAAAATTTTTCCTGAACCTGGAAATACAAGCACAACTTATATTACTATATAATATCTAGAACCGCCATCGAAAGTTAAAATCATACCCGTTGGATTGCTTAATTAATAGCACATGAAATTGGTAAACTCAAAAGATCTATCTATCCAGCAGCCTGTTTGCAAAACTGGAGCAGATCTCCAAACTCCAAAAAAGGCTACTATAAAATTCCTACTTATGGCCTGATGAATATTGAACTAGCCCTGCCTGATTATAAGTGTAAATATGATCTTTTCTACTTCTAGAACAAGAACATTCAACAACAATGGCCGTGACCAACACTATATTTCAATTTAAACTATGTTCTCTGAAGGCCTTGATCACATCTAAACGACTAGTCTTGTGATTGTTCTAAATGCACACGGTTGACTTGTTCTGTATCACCTTCAACTACTCGTATGTATAATCTATATATCTATATAAAAGAGAGTTTTTTCGAGCGATCTGAGAGCGTCCACATCATCAAAAATCAATTTAGGAAAGTATAATTTTTGATGTAAAAAATAAAGTGGAATATCTTTTAGTTATTATAATATGTATATTTCCTAAATTATATTCAAGTGATATTTCCAATTTTTATATCAAACTTTTACATTTCATTTGGCAAAAATTATCGTTAAAAAAATTATGAAAATAATATAATTAGCTTTGTGTTGAAAAATGCTATCATTAGAGTATAAATTTCATATTATTTGCACATATTAAAGATGGTGTACTTCTTAATACGTAAAATTGGGTACTTTTTAGTATGTTTTGTCCCACATTGGAAAATAAGTAGGTGTGGTGAATATACTACATATAAATAGTAGAATTGTCCAACATCGAAAGATTAGTATAAGGTGATGTGATCCTATGATTATAAATAGGATGCACATTTAGAACTTATGTATTCACCCAAAAAAATTTTGAGTCTCATAAATATTGTTTTAAAGAGTTCTTAAGATTTTCTATCATTATCTACGATATGATATAAAAAATAAAGTGGAAATCGTTGAGAACTACCCGGGAAAGAGTTAAGAACATGAACAAGAAAATCAAAAAATAACTAAAGGTTTTACTAATTATAGTCTCCTGACACAATACAAAACTAAAGATTTTACTAATGGTTGTTCTGAATGCAGTAATAGAGCGTTAATGAGTCTCTATATATACGATGTAGAGATCCATATCTAATGATCAAGACTAAGTGGTTTTACCTTCAAAAAAAATAATATGTTTACAATAGAGGTTTTTTAAGAAGAGACATGTATTTCTTGGTATGGTATATCTTTCACACTGAAAAATAATATAGGCATTATGAACATACTACGTCTAAATAATTAAATTATGTATCTCACATGGAAATAATAGTATACGGTAGGCTGATTTTATAAATATAAATAGGAGACATCCTTAAAACTTGGTATTAATCCAAAAAATTTTGATATAAAAGATATAGACTTTTTAATATGTTATATGTCTCACATTGAAAAATAATGTAGGTGTTGTGAATATATTATGTATAAATAATAGAAATGTCTCATATATATACATTTTCTATATTATATTAAAGTGATGTTTATAATTTTGATATAAAAACTTTATATTTCATTTGAAAAAAAAGTATCGTATGAAAATTATATAATTAGATTGTGACAAAAAAAAAATGCTATCATTAGAGTGTATATTGTATTGTATTGTATTTTCTTATTATTAAATGGGGTTGATGTTAAAGTAGGTGCAAAAAAAAAGGGTGTACTTAGTATATATGTTATTTGTCCTACATTGAAAAGTAACGTAAGTGTGGTGAATATACTATGTATAAATATTAGAATTGTCCCACATCGGAAGATTACCATAAGGCATGGTGATCTTATGATTATAAATAGAAGTCATAACTCAAAATCTTTTGATTCCCTTAAGTATTGTCAGAGATAACTCTTAAAAGAGTTTGTATTACTGTCTCTACAATAATGATTTCTAACCTAAGTTAATGTTTGGAAAAATTTTTAGTTATTATAATATATACTATGTATTTCTTATTTTATATTCAAGTGATGTTTCTTAATTTTTATATAAAAACTTTTAATTTTATTTGACAAAATAATGTCGGTAAAAAACTTATGAAAATAATATTATTAGATTCATAGTAAGAAATGCTATCATTAGAGTATATATAGATTTCATATAATTTGCACATATTAAAGATGGTGTATTTCATAGTATGTTATATTTCCCACATTGAAAAATAATATAGGTGTGATAAATATACTACATATAAAAAATAGAATTTTCCCACATTGAAATATAGCATTAGGTGGGTGATTCTATGAGCATCCTTGGAACTTAGGCATCAACCCAAAATCTTTTGAGTCGCTTAAGTATTGTCTTGGAGAGCTCTTAAAAGTTTATATCATTATATTTTCTACCTATCGATTTTATATGTTCCATATTGAAAAATAATGTAGGTATGGTAAATATACTATGTTTAAATAATATAATTAGAATTGTGTTAAAAAATATTCTATCATTAGAGTATAGGTTCTTATCATTTGCACATATTTTAATTATGATAAAAAAAATAGAAAACAAACATCCATGGTAGCATGTGTAATCAATCAAAGTTCAAGGTTAACATGAGAAATTTCCAATATTATAATGATATAGTTAATTAAATTTGCATTTAAAAGAGAGATATCTGTACCATTAAAACAATAAAGGGGGTATTATTTTTTAATTGTTATTTTATTGCCACGTCATCAAACTTAACGTCCATTTAACAACCTTTACATTATGGGGTACCATAGGCAAAAAAATGGAACCTCAAGGGTACCATAGGCAGATTTTTAAAAGTAGGGGTAACATGGAAAATCTAACAAAATTAAGGGGTACCACGGAAAATTTTCGTATCTCAATTATGTTAAATTTTTTTTGAAAAAAACAACGTACAAATATTAATGGAGAGTACTTGATCATATTATTAAATTTAAATATAACTACTAGATATAATGAGTAGCAATTGTCTGTATTCGATATTCGAGATCTGATTGGATGTCGAACTAAGTGCAAAAAAGATGGTGTAATTATGAGTATGTTATTTGTCCCACATTGAAAAATAATGCAGGTTTAATAAATATATATTACGTATAAATATTAGAATTGTCCCACATCAGAAAAAAAAATCCAATTTTTGTGAATATATTACTTATAAATAGTAGAATTGTCCCATATCGAAAGATTAGTATAAGGTGAGGTGATTATATGATTATAAATAAGAGTTAACCCACGTATATATTAATCTTTTATTTTTTTTGGAAAAAGATATTTTAATAATATATAAACATTAAACGCTTATAATGTTTTTTTTTTTTTTTGCATTATAAATAAGTTAATTACCCCGTTGCAATGCACGGGCATTCAAACTAGTAAGCTAATAAGCTAATGTTCCTTTTGGTTTTGCAGTGTAAGAGATACAATTGTCCTCACATTGAGATTATTTATCATGAAGGTACTGTTTCCCGGTGTTGTGTGATAGCAACTTCTTTTATAGAGCTTTTACATTTCAATGCATTATTTATAGAACTTAAATTGATGCGTTATTAATTCCATATTTCACCCTTTTTATTTTTATGTGAAAAAAAGTGGAAAACTTATTAAGAGAATTGAGTGAAGTCATAAAATGTGTATTTAATGATTTTTTTACCACAAAACTAATGATTTCAATTTATAACTCTTCTCAAATAATTTTGATGAATTTTTTGTTAGTAATTTATAATTTTTAGATTTATACCAGTTTTGTTTTGTTTCCATATTTCCAACGGAACCAAAGACTCATTACTCTTTGGTTATGGATTATAATGTAATAAATCAAAATGACTCACTAAAGTGGCCACGCTTCTTTCTTTTGTAAAGTAGCGGTCCTTCGATGTAGTTCTCGACGCAATTTTCATCTTGGGTCATTCGGAAACAGCCTCTTTGTGTTGCTAACACAAGGGTAAGCCTCCGTACATTCGAGCCCCCCTTACTCCGCAATTTGCGGGAGCCATTGAGGCACTGGGGTAATGTTGTTGTTGTTGTTGTATACCAGTTTTGTTTTATTTTAATTAGACAAATGTAATTTAGAGTTCTGTGATTAAAAGATTAAAGAATTATATGTTAAATAAAAAAATAGTAACTTATTAAAATGTAGTCTTGTTTCCTTATTTAAGGAGATTCCTTTTGGAGGGAAAAGTTATGAGAAGTTTTATTCTCTTAGTATATAGGAGATGTTTAAGAGTTTTTTTTTTACTTTTATTTTTTATTTTTTTTAGTGATTTCAGATCTTTGCGATGTGCTTCTACTCCAACACGTTTTAGTGCTTATCTCTGATATTATGATGAAAAAAGTCTGTTGTGACATACACGTGGATCCCTATTTATGATTTGATAGGGAGGTCAAGAGGAAGTGTCAAAGGACTCCTTAGAAAAAAGGGGGTATGATCCAGGGGTGGGGTAGTGGTCTTGGTAGAAAAATGTGTCAGTTCACTCAATGAAGTTTCAACCACTTTACTTCATAGTTGCAAGGTTCATTTTTCACTTCCCTTAGCTTCTTGGTAGGATGTGGAATATATTATTACTATTATATCAATCAGTGTTGTACCAAAAAAAAAAAAGAAAACTATTTATATCAGTGTCCAACTCCAGCCAATATTTGGTACATCTTTGTCGGCTTGGTTTCCTACTTACCCCTCCGTCTCTCTTACAGCCTAATAGAAGACCCAACTGGATTTCAGGAAGCTATATACCAAGATATTAAAGACTAGTCTCTAGGGTTACATGTGGACCGTGGACATTGATTCTCGAGTTTAGAATCTAGATTTCATTCTGTACTTCTAGGAGGACTTGGACTACAGGTCATTTTTCTAAAAGTATACAGGTTTATTTATGTTTAGCGTCTAGAAAATAACAGACCAGTGCTCAATATTACATTAATAATTAGCCCTAGGGATACACCTTATTTCATCGAAAGACTCTTGCACATGAATATAATGTTATTATAGGTACAAAGAGCATCAAAGGTCGCACACGTCTTTGTTTATTTTCTTTTCTTGGTTGAAAGGCAGTTACAAGGGACACTAATGATGGGAGTGCGCCAAGGCTTTGATCTCAAGTCTCTCTATGCCGTAACCATGGACGAAATGTTAATGTCAAGTCAAGATATCTCAAGGTGTATGATGTTTGTGGATGATATTGTGTTGGATTGATAAGATGAAAAATCAGATCAAAAAAAGTAGGCAAACGTTGAAGACCGAAGTTTAAGCTCAGTAGCAGTAGACTAGTAGTAAGGCTACTGAATATTTAAAAGTAGCTTTAGTGGAAATGGAGGCACAAAAGTAGGAATGATCACCATAGATGGAATTGCTGACTTGTTGTACAAGAATCGAACTTTTATTTGTATTTAGGATGTATCATTCAAAAAAATGGAGATGTGCTCATAGGATTAAGGTTGGTTGAAGTGGAAGAGTGCAACCGGGCATGCGTCATAGATTAAAAGGTAAACTCTTGCTCACTGTAGTGAGGCCTACGTTGTTATATGGCAATGAATGTTGGATCTTCATACATTGCCATGTCCACGAGATGAATGGAGATGTGGCTCATAGCCTCATAGTATTAAAGTTGGTTTGTTGAAGTGGAAGAGTGCAACCTGGTAGGCGTCGTAGATTAAAAGGTAAACTTGTGCCCACTTTAGTGAGACCTACATTGTTATATGGCAATTAGTGTTGGATCATAACAGTGTCATGTCCACAAGATGAATGTGACGGAGATGCTTATGTTATGGTGGATATGTTGTCCGTTGTCATACAAGGTAGATCGAATAAGAAATGAGATCATCAGGGAGAAAGTAGGAGGTACTTGTATTGAAGATAAGGGAAAATTGGTGGTGGTGGTTTGGTCCATTTGGGCATGTAAGAAGGAAACTAAGTGAGGTCTTATTAAAAGGCGTGAAGAAGGTGAAAAGATATGATTGAGAGGGGTAAGGGAAGACTTGAGAAAGCATGCATGAAGGTGATTGCAAATAAGACGAGCTTTTGGAGATCGAAGAAAATATGGTGTGAGGACAACTTGGAGGAAATTGATCTACTTTTCTATCTCAGTTTTACATTTTCGAGTACTCGTTATTTATTTATATATTTATTTTTCATATACTTGTTTTTGGATGTGTTTTTATTTTTATTTTTTTGTTTAACTATCCTATGTTTCAAATGATGAATCATGTGCACAGATCCCAAAACATTTTAAAATTAAGGCTCTATTATTGTTCCTGTTGACGGGTTTCAGACCTACGTCATGAAATGTTGTCTGTTGTCGCATTGTTTGGATGAACTTTAAATGTTCGTACTGTCCTCATCTTTCTCAACCTCAATCTAAGCACAGTATATCATCCAATGACTTTTACAGGCCATGCAGAAAGGAAAAGGAAAAGGAAAGAAGAGAGGGATATTCTTTAAATGATCAAGTTTTGCCGATCGAAAGATGCCAGTTTTTCCTCGGCGGAAAAACAAAGGGGTATTTGCATTCATTTTAGGCCATCGATTGTTCTGTATATATCACATATGTAAGAGAGATTAGGATAGGGGTTTAGAAATGTAAGTTGTAGGTCGTCCCAATGTATAATCATTAACATCTCCAAGTTTTGTTGCATTTTTCTGATGTGGTTGAATGTCCATCTCCAGTTACACTCAATTGATATGCTGTGGATCCCATGCATCAGCTTTCTCCCACCGAAATCTATAGATTTGGTTGCGGCTTTTTACCAACTGTGTGGAACATGGAAGAAACTCATGTATAGGCATTGCTGTGAGATATCTTTTTTTGTACAATTAGCACATTATTCTACAAGTACTAGCTATTCGATGTCCACTTTGGATTACTAGCTATTCGATGTCCACTTTGGATTTATGATTTATTTATAGTAAGTCTCCCTTAAGATGGAGGGTATTCGTACGGGTCAGATTACAATCATATTGTGTCAAAATAGGTTAAAGCTGTAACGTAGGCGGAGGGTAGAGTGTAGGAGGGTGTAGGGATTTGTCTGTACTTAAACATAAATAAAGAGGGCAATCAAATTATCTCGCAGCGGAATTAATCAGTGAGCAATAAAATCCAACAATATAAGAAAACTAGTATTGATGTTCGGTCCCGCATAGGCTACCTCTATTTAGCATTAAAATTTATTTTTTAATTAAATAAAACTACTAAGTTGCTTAACTCATAAATTTACCATTAATATATTTTTCTATAACATATCTTAAAATTACGATGAAATAAATTATAAACAAATTCACTACTCCCTCTATTAATATTTTACTTAAATCGATGGTTAATGATAGTAGGTTTTGTTGTGAAACCCATATCAAACAAATTAACAGTACAACCAACCTATGTAGTAGGGAAGTAGGGTGTTGAATCCACAAGGATGGTATGGTTAGAGTGACTATAAGTCCTTGCCTCGTTCTAATTTAGTCGGATGCAAAACATGTAGGAAATTATCATGCTAGCGATAATCTAAGAATATTAATTAAACAAACAAACAAGCAAGAAAAAAAATAGGAGAGAGGCTAGGGTCTTCGGGTTCATCTAGGTACGGAGAGGGAGTTGCAAAGGTCAACGAGAAATGGGTAACGGTTTTGGTCAAAGCTTAGTCCTAATGTCTTAGGCTTTCCTTAAGCTTACCATAAAGCTTTCACTTTATGCCAAACTCATTACAAACATACCATCTAATATTACCCCCTTGCGTTTCTACTCAAGGAATAGTCAAACATATCAATAAATGACTCAAACTTTCATTCAAGCAATTCATCGAACACTTTATATGCATATATGTAAAGACTCAACTTTTAACCCATATTCAAGTGTAAACAACTTATTATCATCCCTCATGTTTACCCAAACTCCCCCTTAAACCCTAGACAAAATTTACTCACACATGGTTAACACAAACAACACAAATAAAACAATAACAACAATAATAAACATGATTAAAATTATAAAGAAGATAACTTGAATTGGTAAGACACTAAACTAATAAAGGTAAAGAACTACACTAATTAAACTAACAAATAACAATAACATGAACATAAATTTAACTAAATTAACAAAGATGAGAATTTTAATAAAATTGGACATAAAATTATCTAAACAACAAGAAACAAATAAAAACAAAACCGAAGTGGCTTGGGTCTAGTGGTGTCCCGGGGGTACCGTAAGGTACTTACACCTCAACTTGAGGTCCCGGGTTCGACGCCCTAGACGGGAGCACTGAGGTATTGCACGGTGGCCCTTTGAGGTCTGTTAAACGGGGTGCCGGCTTTCCGTGCTGCCGCGTATTCCCAAGGTTTGGGCTAACTGGACATCTCCTTATGATCTCTGGTGTAAAGACACTCGTCATAGTTCTGACTAGGCGGATCCAATAAGGTTTGAAAAGAAGGTCATTTTCCTTGCTTGCAAAAAAAAAAAAAAAAAAAAGGAAAGAGAAGGATGAGAAATTGATACCATATGAAAGGAAAGTCTTAGATTTTGTATAGATCTAAAGGATGAATTACAAAAGATGAAATCTTGTCTCCAAAATTAAGCTAACTAATTTAATATCCTAAATAAACTTAATGCTGCGTCTAAATTATGAGGTTTGCCGTCTAAAGAAACACAATTTTTTATTTGTGACGTGCATATCCGTCGCAAGCTTGCGACGGGTCAAAAATTATCCATATGAGGAGATAAGACAAAAACAAAGTGCCTAGGGAGTAATATTTTGTTTTGTCTTATCTACCCATATGGGTAGTATTTGACCGGTCACAAGGGAGACTTGCTAAGAAAGAAAAGGGTAATTGTCTCATCTTGTCTGTCTTTCTTTTTATACTCCCTCAACACAAAATATTAAAAAGACAGAATTGCCCCTCACTTAAACTCCACAAAAAGAATGAACAAAAGGGCGAGCATCGTCATTTAATTTCTTCAAAGGAATCAGATACTAAACGATTAAAACTCAGCAGGAGCATAATCAAGGCGTTGAGTATGACGAGATGGAGGTGATGACTCGGTGGTTCTCAGTTGTCGGGTTTGGCTTCCGGGTCGGCCAGAGCAGCTATTGTGTTCGGACAGCAGCAAAGTCGATGCCGACTATTAAAGGCGGCTGATTTCTGGGTCGCTTGAATTGAGCACGAAGTCGGGTTGTTGTGAGATTGAAGATGAAAGGTGACTGGTATGGTGACCAATTGATGCTCACGGAGGAGCAGATTGATTGTTTCAATTGCTGCTGCTTGTCGATTGGAGATGGTGGTGGCCTGTTGTTGAATCGCTGGTTGTGTAAATGGAGGGCAAGGAGTCGGGTTCGGAACCCGAGTCGAGCAAATGCAAGATGCTCGCCTGAACTCGATTGATTGATGCGAGGTGTAGTGGGCTGCTGCTGGTGAGACGGAGGTGAAACGGAGTCGGGTTGTTGTGGATTGATGTCGGTTGAAATGGGTTGATGATGGTGGTTTGGTTTGAATGATACTCGGGTTTCGCTTCCGAATTCAGGTTTGGAGCAGGTGTGCAAGATTGAAGGAGCAGCAGGCCAAGCAAGCTTCTTGCTGATTCGATATCAGCACGGAACTGAGGTCATGTAACTGGTGGTAATGGAGGTCTAAGGAATCCGTTGGACGTTGGTTCACGTTGATGGGCGAGTGAGGAACATTGCAGTTAACAGGCTAGCAGCCATGGTTTCACACAGAATGGTACTCTATTAGACTAGAAGAGTGGTGAAGAAGAAAATCAATTGGATCGACTTTGGGCCCCGCTAATTAAATGTGCTCCATTTGATTATTATAGAACCCGTCTCAACTCTTCTTGTTTCATTCGGCCTTACTTTATTTTCGAACCGCTTCCTACAAAAACCAAATTACACAAAGCAGAACAAATCCTCCAGATAGTAACAATTATTAGCAACTATTCTAATAAAACCAATTATTTCTAAATAAGTAGTTAAATGAGCTATTATCCAATTAAATCGCACAAAATCGAGTCAAATATAAGATAAAAGTATGGGTAAAATGACACTAAAATACTACTTATCATATCTCCCCACACTTAAACCTTACTCGTCCTCGAGTAAGCTTATTAAAATAAATTAAAACCCTTATTAAAGAGACAACTAAGCTATCTTACTAATATCCGATGAGAGGCAAGTAACGGGCCTTCTCCGTCCCTTCAACTCACAACGAAACACAATGAGGTATGTGCTTCCTTGCAAGGCAAGTGGGGGCTTGCAAAATTTTTTGACACATCCAACATTTAAGCACGAAATAACATATAGGACACATCTACAAAAAGTGAACCGCTTTCTACATCTAAGCGGCTGGGTTTCATTTCAAAAACCGAAAGGTCTAGGTCGAGAGATATCGTCTCAAGGTCTCAACTTGGTGCCAACTCCCCTAAGAGTGGCTCAAGCAGCCCAATGCAACACCCAAAATGCCAAGGAAACGAATTCAAAGGCGAAGAAAAGGGGAAACAAGGCTAGACCTTCGAGACCTACACGACTCAACACAAGATTCATCCAATATTGACCCATGACTAAGGGAGACCTAGATTACCGAACTCCTCACGGTTTTTCCTCATCACACAATTTGAAGAACGGGTGGTTTTATGTGACAAAAAGTAAACAAACTACTCACCTACTACGACTCGTGAGACATGCCCGTAATCTAATGTGGAATCCTTTCCTATATGATCATATAAAGATGCAAAAAAGGGAAATGCACATAAAAAAACAAAGGGTTGTAATAGGGTTAGGGAGTAGGTCAAAACGGGATTGGTGCAAGCACCATTATGAATCATTTGGAGCTTCAAAGCAAGTAGTTGTCAAAATTCCATTTAACCCGACCTTATTACAACAAATGAGCAAACATAAATTCTTGAAATTAGTTACCCAAAATCAAACAAACATTGAAAATCCGACTCACTTGGAAAAACATCATATGCCCTTTATTTTGCAACGTCTTTTTCTACTTTTTTAATGATGTATAAGGGGTGTTGCTTCAACTTTTTCACTTCTATAATACTATATATATATATATATATATATATATATATATATATATATATATAGATTCGGGATCATGTGAGAACCATCAAGATAATGAGAACCTTGAGAACCTCTTGAAGGGCTAAGATTAACCATATTTTGAGAATAATTCAACCAGTCTCACCATCTATTTTAATAACATTATCACGCGTTTTGCTATTTTTCTTTTCGATCGACTTTCTATCTCCTCCATCATCACACCCTCTCTTATGCGATAACTTTTGTTCCTGATTCCTTCTTCATTGTCGTGGATTTCGAGCGCCATTACTATGATTTCTACCAAAATACTTCATAAATCCGACTTCAATTTTGCTTCCTTCTTTGTTCTCGCTGATTTCATTATCGATTTTTCTACACTCGAGCAGATTACAATTTAGGTAATTCCTTAATTCCCCCAATTTCGATTGTGCACTGTCCGAAAATTTATGATTCTTACTTCACCCTAATCATTCCTTTTCTGACAGTGCAATTTGCGGGAATTGGGATCTGTTGGGTTGTTGATTGTGTGGTTAGATTCTGTGGTTTATTGCTGGTTAAAGATTAGTTGATTGATTGCCACTTTAGTTACTAGCTCCCTTGTTTTGAATTAGGTTTCTGAGTACTTATACTTGTTTAGCTAAAGTTGAATTCTTACTTTGGAGGGTACATTGTGTTCTGGATGTTTCTGTTTCAGTTTAGTTAATGTGGTTGGAAATTGAGGGTTTATTGCCTCGAGGGTTCGCATATGGCGGGGTAAGGAGTGTTGGTTGTACACTGCCTTACCCCGCTCTTTTTTCGACATAGAGAGGTTGAATTCCGGGATTTGTTATTGATTAGTCGCCATTAGCTGATTGCCCTCACATTATGTTATTGCGTACGTGAACTTGGAAATAAGGTTTCAATCGTGTTTGGTGCCCCCGCTGTTTGCTAGCTTCGTTTGGTCAAAACTCTGGCTAACTTCTGGAGTTCAATACTAGTATTGCTGGTTGATTGCCTCGTCAAGAACTTATACCTAGCTTTAGACTGAGTTTTCGATGCATGTACTTGTAACTTGTAAGTAAAGCTTAAATCTTGTCTAATATATTGTGTGCTGCTGCTATTCGACTTTACAAAACAGTTTCTGGTTGGCGCTCATTTGGAAATCTGCACCATTAAATAGAACTACTTACGAGACTGTCACACACTCTGAGAGCTTTACGTACTCATATGATTTAACAACCAAAATGTTACTCAACACTAGTTATGAGTTATGACTGTCTCAAAGCGTGCGATGGTCTCGTACAAGAGCCAGCGAACATTAAAAGGGTGAAGTAAAAATCATTCCTTTTCTCGACATGTTGTATTCCTTAATGCTCTCGATTGTGCACTGTCCGAAATTTATGATTCTTCAAAGCTATATTTTGCTTGTTGGATAGAGTAGTTAAACTTCTCGTGAACGTAAGGGTACGAGTAAGGTTAGGGTAAATGTGGTTGATGTGCATAATTGTACCATTTGGCTGAAAACATACATACGTTGTTTCCTAATGACGTATAATAAAACCGTGTTTAAATCAATTAAATTGTGATTTGAGTTTTTTCCATGGATTTTTGGATGTGCTGTTTTATAGAGTAGTTATTTTAAGACATTTTATTTTCATGAAATAAGATTCTATGTGTATGAAATAAGGTTCTATGTGCATGAAATAAGGTTATGTGTGCATGAAATAAGTGTTAAATGGGCATGAAATAAAATTATATGTGCATGAAATAAGGTTCTATATGCATGAAATATGGTTCTATGTGCATTAAAAAGTTCTTCAGATGCATCAGTTGGTTATATTATGATACTAATTATTGTTAGTTAAGGACGCTAATTTTATATGGGCATGAAATAAGGTTATATGTGTATAAAATAAGCTTCTATGTACATGAAATAAGGTTCTATGTGTATTAAAAAGTTCCTCAGTTGCATCATTTGGTTATATTATGATACTAATTACTGTTTATCAAGGACGTTAATTTTATATGGGCTTGAAATAAGATTATATGTGCATGATATACGGTCCTATGTGCATGAAATAAGGTTCTATGTGCATGAAAAAAAGTTCTATGTACATGAAATAAGGGAAATGATTGTGGAGGAGATTTAATGTATTTACCGTTCTTTTTATGTAACTATAAGGCATTTTAGTTTATCTATTACTTATCTTGCTAATATGTCAGAAACATTTCAGTATACTTATGTCAGTTATTTAGGAGGCCATAATCATATGATATGCTCGTTATTTAATACTCGTATTTGTTTAGCGTATTTTAAAGGCTATTAGCTCAATGGTAGAGCAATGTGCAAATTTTGCACAAAGGTATGGGTTCGAGTCCCATATAGCCTATTAGATGCATGAAAAAGCAACCTATGTGCATTAAACAACCCTGTACATGCATGAAATAAGTGTCCAATTTCCTCATCTTTTTTGTCTTTAGGTTCGTGATACGAACTGGAAATAGGATTATCAATTACACTATTTCATTCTTAGAATAAAAGAAAGATTTGGTATTTCATAGCCAATATGGGAGTCGAACCCACATCTTGTGCATTGCACAATGCTCTCCCATTTGAGCTAATTGTCTTTCAAAATAAGTAACACGCCGAAGAAAGAAGAGCTTAAGCTTGAGTTAGATGACTATTTCATCAGCGCATGTATTTTACTCGAAAAGCAGCTAGCTCATAGCTACTACCAAGGAAACGGAGACAGCAAAATATTTTGGATTCTTATTTTACATATGAAGCAGGCAGGAAAGCCAAGATATTGCCTTTAGACTCCAAATAATAGTGATAGTTATATGGGGATTCCGTAAATTTGTAATAAATCCAGAATCTATATACCATAAACTCATAGTCATTGAGTACCCTTCCTCTTTTTCTGCAATCGTTGTAACTTCTGCCATTTCAGGTGAAATCTGGTAGGATAAACCAGAGAAGACCATGGTAACATTACTCCACCGGTTGCAGAGAGCGGATTCCCACTCAAAAGTGAAGAGATGATAATGCTGACAAACTTGCAAAGGACCTGAAGCGACGACGAAAGAAAAAATGAAGTTCGGCAACAAAGACCGCATAAGCGATGAAGAAAATGTCTCGGGCCGCCTCGGGATGGAGTGGCGGGAGAATCTAATGGCTTCGTATCCACTTGCACGCGGCCAACCAAACATGAAGGCCATGTTGTATATGGTTGCCCATAGATTCATCCCCAGCATTATATCCTAAGCACTTGTCTTTGGGTATCTGAGAAGGTGACGGAAGAAAGTTCCAGTAATAATACCTTGCTGTTATTGAATCCTGTGTAGCATTGCAAGGTTTAAGAAGCAGAGCCCATATCCAAGAGGTGCGTTGGGGGTGTGCTAGTTTACTGATCGTCTTTGCACTAGTCTGAGGCGTCAACAAGATAAACAAGTATTAGATCTTCTAATCTGGTGATCGATGATGATTATGATGATGATGACAAACGACTTCAATGTCCTACGGTAACAAACAAAAGCAAATGAAAGAACAACTTTAGTGCACTAGGAAATTGGCTTATCACCTTTGAGAGTGCAAAAATAGCCAAGATATAGCATAAATCCAAAACCAAATAACGACGCTCCTTCACTAC
Source organism: Silene latifolia (assembly GCF_048544455.1). Taxonomy (NCBI): domain Eukaryota; kingdom Viridiplantae; phylum Streptophyta; class Magnoliopsida; order Caryophyllales; family Caryophyllaceae; genus Silene; species Silene latifolia. Next base: position 96,936,730 of record NC_133527.1, read on the forward strand.
CCACATAAAACTACATATCAGCGTGACACTCCTACAAACAAACACAAAAAATTAAGACAGACAACAAAAAGATTTAAAGCACAATTGTAAGTTTCAAAAACAAAAACCTCAAGAAATCACAAATTACGAATTAAGAATTACGAATCGGGATTCCGTAAATTTGTAATGGCGATGCAAACGCACCGAAATCGATTGTCGGGTACATAACATCATCGAAACTGAACACCAGCTTCAATTTCAGCTCAAAACCCGACTCCATAAGGACCATAACCTGTGCTGCTCCTCCAATCAGCCGGACATCAATTCAACCACCAATTCACTCGATCCCATTAAATGTCGAGTCACCAATTCGGCCACCATAATTTCATGCCTAATTCACGAAACCCTAATTTCACAGAAATGATAATCAATTTTGAAACTTTACCTCGAATTAACAGGATTCATTGATTGAATAATAATCGAAAAGTTAATTGTCGAAGAGTTTGTTCATCAGGTATGTCACGATTGAGGGAAGCGAAAGAATATCATATTCGAAGAGCTAGAGTGATGGTGGAAGGTTTTGATAGTCGAAGAGAGAGAAAGAACGATGATAGAAATTTTTTTTTGTGAAAATGAAGCAGATCAGAAGGTTTAGGTGGGGGGTGTTGCGATGATTTGGACCTTTGGAGTATGGTTGAGTTAATCTCAGCCTTTCGTAGGATTATTTAGATCGGATGGTTGTAAGTGGTTCTCATGGTTCTCATTATACTAGTGGTTCTCACCGGATCTCGACCCTATATATATATATATATATATATATATATATATATATATATATATATATATATATATATGCCAACTATTTTTGTTCTTTTCAAAATTTTCTCCCTTTTTTTCTTTTTCAAAAACCTCTTATTCAAGTGATAAACCAAATTAAGACCCATTGTTTCAACTTAAGTGAATTATGCGCAAAGTCCACCAAATTAGGACCCAAGTCCCCCTCTTCATACTACCACAAATACCTAGACAACTTTCTTAATCAAGGTAGGTTATTTTTGGGATGTAGTAAGTATAGTAGATAGCCAAAAACAAAAGACTAAGGCTCAAGGGGGTTATACAAAAGTGGACCTAATCTAAAGGGTCGAAACAAAGGGTATTTGGTAATGTGAGGTTCAAAAATGTATGCAACGAGTTTGTTTCGAATTATTTACACAAAAATAAGCATCACATGGTCTAAGGAAAGAACGCCACACTTGTGCGTAATGATGTGACATGTCACGCGAGGTGGCTGATGAGGGTTTGGAACGTCGTCTATTCTCCCTATCAAATACTATTTATAATCTCAACAAACTAATCTTAGTAGAGTGATAAGTAAAGGTTGGATACCAAGGGACGGGTATTGTATTGATTTATCGATTACAGAAAGCTATGTCTCGGGGTGTCACAATTTGGGTTGAGTTTGAGGTTTGAAATCTAAACTACTTAACAAAGGAATTGTAAACTGAAACACCCGCGAATTTTCTATTTTTGAAATTTATAATTTAATTAATCATTCTATTATTTTATTTGTATTTTTAAATTATCTAATTTAATTAATTCTATTTCTAAGCATAATTTTTATAAATACTAGTTTAGAACCCGTGCAAAGTTGCACGGGTATATATATGTAGCCATTATGAAATTTTGTGTTATAACGTTATCTAATTTTTAATGTATAATGGGACATAGGATGTGCCTTAATAATAAAGTTAACAAACAAAAGATCTGAAAAAACTATACTTGAAGTGCATCATAGAGCACAAGTGAAAGTTTATCGTGAGGCGAATTCTTGTGTGGATTGGCTAGCTAACATTGGAGTGACGCAGACGCAACAATTGAAAGTTTTTGACTATGACGACATTCCGAGTCAACTTTTTCAGTTGGTGCAAGATGACATGGGGGGCGTAGCATGGCCTCGTGTTGTTCCGTTTTATGCCTTTTAGCCTTGTTTTTTATTTCGTAGTTTTTGTTTGTATCGTTGTTTTGGGGTAAACCAGCTTCTTTTCACCAAAAAAAAAAATAGAGCACAAGTGAGAGAGTGATGAAATATGTACATAAGTCACAAGTATAAAAATTCTGCTAAAAACTAAAAAAAAAAACATTACCCCTTATCGAGTCATTTGCACCATCAATTAATTTACACTTGCATCATCAATTAATTTACACTTGCTCTTATGTCATTAGAACCGAAACAGAAGAGTCCGGATGGAGCACGAAAATGAGACAGGAAATGCGGACATGAAACAAAAACGCTTTTTGAAAGCCTAATATATCAACCAATTTTCCACCCAATACACTTGACGTTTAATTAATAAGATCCATTAATCACTATAATCACCTATCATACCCAACTAATCAACAACCCGAGATGACTAATCACGCTGCGTAAACACAATCACCAACTTAAATCAGTTTGATCCTTGCTCAACTGTGACGTCAACACTTGCAGGAGCAACTATATTGGACTTGATTACTACTCGATTATCAGACACATTCCGCAAAGCATAATTAGGAAAAACATTTCCATTCGTACTTAAGGTATACTGAACATTCTTTATGAGGTAGAAAAACAACAGAACTTTGTTGATATCCGGTGTCTAGGATGTTGCATTACCCTCAACTGTAGCACAAGCAATGGTCGACTGCAAGTTCATCCCATTTGCACTGTTTCTATCAACCACAACTTGATCAACATTCCCAAAAGAGCCGTCTAATTGAACAATGTCAATCCTTTGCTAGATCCCTAAAATAAATTATCAAGGATGTTTACTCCGTTAGCAATACCCTTTATCGACTTAAATTGAATGAAGGCCTCTCTTAGGAAAAAGTTGTTAGAAATCACGAGTTGGAAAAGATCTTCTACCACAATTCCGGTGTAATCTAAGTATGAATTTACAATCCGAGTTTGAGTTAATCCTGGCATCTTCAAATATATGCCCGTGCCACCGAAACCATAAGCTTTATTGTAAAAATGCACACCTGATAACAGGTTAGCTTGCCCAGAAACCATTATTCCAATTTGTGCTGAAAAATTCACCACATCAGTAACAACACTATCATTACCATTAAGGATAATTCATGTTCCATTGAATCTCCTTTCTCCCGGATCACTTTGACAAAACTTGCCCTACATTAATCAACCAATAAAAACTTAGATATGAGAAAGGACATTAGATCAATTACTCATCAAAACTTTCTCTTTCGTCATAGCATCTAAATGTAACATAGCCTATATGTAAACGTTTATTAAAAAACTCTCTGAGAGGAATTTATTTCCAATCGAAGAAAAATAGTATATAAGTGAATGGCCCGAAGGGCCGCTTTAACCAAATACAACCATTCTACTCTTTAAATGAAAATGTACAAGAAAATTTGCAATGGCAAGAGTATGGTCTAAAATTGTTTGGATGGAAAATATAACATAGATCATCTTGATAAATTGAAAGAAGGAGTTAACAAAGTATCATATTAATTTCGAAGAAAACCTAGATAAGTTTTAAAATTGTTTTACAAAAAATAAAAGTTCATCAGAACACAAAAAAGAGGACGGAATAACTGTAATACTCCGTATTTATAAGTCTTGGGGTACTCTATCGAGTAGCCCTTACTCTGTCGAGTAAGGGCAAGTTGCGAAATAAAATAGTTTCTGACCTGTTGGGTACTCGATCGAGTAGCTGGGGTACTCGATCGAGTAAGGGGGTACTCGATCGAGTACCTTGGGTACTCGATCGAGTGTCCGGTTTTACGGGGAGTTTTCTCGGGTTTTGTTAATTATGCGATTAAGGTATTTAAACATAATCGTCATTGTTTTAAATCACTTTTACAAAACCTAAAACCCCGTTTAAGAGAGAAAGCGATCGATTCATCTTCCTAATCGCATTCTTAGCAATTCCGAGTTCGACGGCTTCTTCTTGTCGTTATTCGTATCGTTGAGTTCCTTGCGTCGAGGGTAAGCTTTTAACATAATTTTTATAATGCTTTGTTAAGATTGGTTAAACCCTAATTTAGAGATTGGGGGTTTTGTGTGTAGTATGTGATGTGTAGTCCCTATGTGTTATGTGATAGGAGGAGGATTCGTAGAAGAGGCGTTTTGATACAAAATTGTAGATACCGTCTCGCTTGTTGTGCTTTCCGGTAGGATTTCCTACTCGCATTAGTCCCATAATGGGATATTGGTGATGTCTTTGTAGTTAGTTGTTTGATATGATGATTGTATTGTGTTTGTGGTTGTGATTGCTTGTTGATGGTTCTCGAGATGCGTTCTCGGGTGAGTGGGGTCACTTGCGGGAGTGACTTCACGCCCTAGTTTCGCCCTTCGTGGAACCCGCCACGGAAGGGGATGTGCACATTAATGGGACAGGGTTATCGCTCGTACGATGAGCGGGGCTTAGGTGGGAACGGCGGTCCCCCACTGGCGGGCTAATGGTCCAAAGGACGGTCGATTGAGACGATGGGAGTTGGTGGTGTGTGTGTGTGTGTGTGACAGTTTCAAATTGTCTGTTTATCTTATTATTGTTATCTATATTGATTGTGTGATTAGTACGACCCGGTGTTGTTTTGTAAACTGCGGTGATCCATTCGGGGATGGTGAGCGAGATCTTGAGCGGTATTGAGATGAGTACTGGGATAGCCGGGATGTCACGACATGATGATAGGAGTCTTCCGCCGTAGCCTTAGTTTATTTACATTTCGATTAGACAATCGTTTGAGAATAATGTATTGCGCTTTTAGTTGGTTTCATGGATTGTAACTGTTCGTTAAACTATTTATAATAAATGTTGTTTCGTTATTGTTGTTTGATTATCATTGCCTCGGGTAATCCGAGATGGTAATGTCTTCATACCTGAGTGGTCCTGGTAAGGCACTTGGAGTATGGGGGTGTTACAAATGGTATCAGAGCGACGATCCTGAAACCTGTAACCAATGAACTTAATGAACATAGGGAGTCAATTAAAATGAACCCGGGGTAAAAGTTGTAGGAGCTAGTGCAAAGGCTTGGGAGACGTCCTAAAGTCGCGGGGGTTGCCCTACAACTTTGAACCGGTCACATGGGGGAAGTGTTTGTCGTATGTGTGTTTGGTTAACTTGTTTACAAATGTGATGGATGTGTTGATTGATGGATGTTCGAATTGGAAGTTGAGAGGTGAAAGAAAAGTGATGATATATATATAGAAACTGTTGATGAAATGATAGCATGTGGAATGTTTTACAACGTGGCAATTAATAGCATGATTGTTATGATATAATATGTGATTTATAAAGTTAGCATGTTAGTATATAACGTAATATGCGGGTAGCTCTTCCGTATTAGTGTTACTCGATCGAGTGAGACTGACTCGATCGGGTGGGTTTTTGGCAATTTTGAGTCCAGAATCGAGTTTTGGGGCACTCGATCGAGTAACTAGGGGTACTCGATCGAGTAGGGGGTCACTCGATCGAGTAGCCTAGATACTCGATCGAGTAGGTAAGAGATCAGAAGGTCTGTTTGGGTCTGGAGTTTGGGTACTCGATCGAGTACGTGGGGCACTCGATCGAGTAGCCTGTTACTCGATCGAGTGTGTTTGGGAACTCGATCGAGTGGGTTCTGGGCATCGTGATTTCGTGTTTTGAGGTTTAGTACGTGTGTTTATGTTTACCCTTTCTTATATAGCTTCAAGATGCCGCCCAAGAGAACTGCTTTGTACGCGAGAGCTGAGCTTATGACCGTGGATGACATCGTTAAGATGTTAGAGCACCAGGACGCTCTTACTGAGACCCTGAAGAGAGTGAATGAGGACAAGGATAAGAGTAAGGAGAAGGAGGTTGATCATTCTAAAATCAGCCTCTATATTGCGAGGTTTAACCCGAAAGAGTACAAGGGAGTTGGGGAGCCTAATCTGCTTGATAGTTGGCTGAGAGAGATGGAGAACATCTTAGACTTGGTTCATTGTCCCGATGAGATGAGAGTGGAACAGTCTGCGTTCTATCCGAGGGAGGCGGCCGAGGGGCAAGTGGTGGGATTCAATGAAGGTGAGTGCTAAGGAGATATACACCAACCAAGGCTTACCTGCTATACCTCGGGAGGAGTTTCGTAGGGGGTGAGGAAGGAGTTCGTGCCGGAGCATGTGAGGAGTAAGTTGAGGGAAGAGTTTGATAAGTTTAAGATGACCGCCGAGATGTCGGTGAGCCGAGTACTACGACATACCAATGAGAAGTCCAGGTATCTTTGGATATGGGTTTGAGTGAGGAGAACCGGGCATTGAGGTTTGAAAGAGGGTTGACTACCACGATTATGGATAAGTTACCCGTGGGAATCCTTACCGATGTTAAGGAAGCTTATGAGAGGGCCGGAAGAGCCGAGAGGTCGGTGGAGATGGCTCGGGAGAGGTCCGTGGTGAGAAGAGGAAGTCCGAGAGCGAGGGTGGTGGCCAATCTAATTACAAGAAAGGCAACCACAATCGATCTAAGGGGTTTTCTTCTGGGTCGTGGTTCGATGTTGGGGCTTCCTTTGGGCGTGGCCGTGGGAGTGTGAGTAATAGCCGGGAGTGACTCTTTGGTTGTGGTGGTGTAGGCCACAAGAGACATGAGTGCACGAGTGCACCAGGATCTTTCGAGACCTCGCACGAGCTTCGCGAGCAACAGGCCTACTGGATCATGGCCAAACCGGGAAGTCGAGTTACAGTGGGAGGCAACCGCAACGGCGGTAATTCTTATCAGAAGACACCGACGAACAACAACAACAATTAAGGGTCGGGTGCTAAGCCGACCGCATCAGCCAGTACTGTCCAGGGAGGTGGGCGGAAGACCAGTGGCAAGTTGTTCATGATGGAGAAGAAGGCAAACAGGAAGATGCGCACGTTATCACCGGTACATTCATTGTTAATGGTATTCCTACGTTTGTTTTGTTTGATTCGGGGGCTTCTCAGTCGTTTGTGTCTTCGAGTCATGTAAAACAGTTGGGTTTGAGAGTATATGAGTCTGTTAGTGAGCAAGTTTTCATACCTTCGGGTGAGTCTGTATCGTGTGGGAGATTGTTTAGAGATGTATCTTTGATAGTTGGGCAAGTCGATTTCCCTGTAGACTTGCTAGAGTTTCCTTTTAACGGTTTTGAGATGATAGTTGGGATGGATTGGTTAGGAAAGTATAAAGCTAAGATAGACTGTCATCAAAAGAAAGTGTCCTTACGAGGTCCAAAGGGTGTTAGTGTGTCTTATCGTGGGTTTCTAGTCAAACCCAAAGTTAAGTTGATTGCAGCTGTCACCTTGAAGTCTTATCTGAGGAAGGGATGTCCGTTGATCTTGTGCTATGTGAGAGATGACCGGATAGAGAGTCCGACGGTTGATGAGATACCAGGGGTGGGAGAGTTTGCAGATGTTTTTCCAGAGGAGATTCCGGGGTTGCCACCGAAGAGGGAGATAGATTTCACCGTAGAGTTGAAGCCAGGGACGGGGCCAATCTCTAAGGCACCGTACCGTATGGGTCCTAAGGAGATGGAGGAACTTAGGAAGCAGCTGGATGATTTGATAGAGAAGGGATACATTAGACCAAGTGTATCGCCTTGGGGAGCACCAGTTCTTTTCGTGAAGAAGAAAGATGGAAGTTTGAGGTTATGCATAGATTACAGGGAGCTGAACCGTGTGACGATAAAGAACAAGTATCCTTTGCCAAGGATAGATGACCTGTTTGATCAGTTGAGCGGTGCAACAGTCTTTTCTAAGATTGATTTGAGGTCGGGGTACCATCAGGTGAAGATTAGAGAGATGGATATACCAAAGACAGCTTTCACGTCAAGGTATGGCCATTATGAGTATGTGGTGATGCCGTTTGGGTTGTCTAATGTGCCGGCAGTGTTTATGGATTTGATGAATAGAATCTTGAGACGCTTCTTGGACCAGTTTGTAGTAGTGTTTATCGATGATATCTTAGTCTACTCTAAGACTAAGGAGGAGCATGAGGAGCATCCGAGGATCGTGTTGCAGACTTTGAGGGATCATGAGTTGTATGCTAAGTTGTCCAAGTGTGAGTTCTGGTTAGAGAAAGTTGATTTTCTGGGGCATGTAATCTCTAAAGATGGGGTAGTCGTGGGATCCTGCGAAGATTGAGGCGGTGACAAAGTGGGAAGCACCGAAGAATGTTCTTTGAGGTTAGAAGTTTCTTGGGTTTAGCCGGATACTACGACGGTTCGTGAAAGATTTCTCCAAGATAGCTAGACCGATGACAGCGTTGATGAGGAAAGAGAACAGGTTTCGTTGGGATGAGAGTTGTGAGACGGCGTTCCAAACATTAAAGGAGCGTTTGACCACGGCTCCCGTCCTCGCATTACTGAAGGGAGCGAGAATTTCGAGGTTTATACAGATGCCTCGAAGAATGGGCTGGGATGTGTGTTGATGCAGAATGGTAAAGTGATTGCCTATGCTTCTAGGCGGTTGAAGCCTTATGAGGAGAACTACCCTACACATGATCCGGAGTTGGGTGCGGTGGTGTTTGCTCTCAAGATTTGGAGACATTACCTTTATGGAGCAATCTTTAAGGTATTTTCTGATCACAAGAGTCTTAAGTACATCTTCACGCAGAAGTAGTTGAACATGAGACAGAGGAGGTGGATGGAGCTGATTGGCGATTACGACATGGAAATTATCTACCATGAAGGGAAGGCCAATGTTGTTGTTGATGCTTTGAGTAGGAAGAGTGTACATTCCTTATGTACACTCTATCTTTGATGAGGCCGAGAGATGAGGTAGCGAGCTTTGGGATACATATGATGCGAAAGGAGATGCCATGGGTGATATGACAAAGACATCCGGAGTTTTATGATGACATTCGGGATAAGCAGGCTTTGGATCCTAAGATAGTTGAGTGGAGAGCTGGAGTAGAGAAAGGGACAGTGTCCCGGTTTTCTATTCATACAGATGGTAGTTTGAGGTTTGATGGTAGGTGGTGTGTTCCTAATGATGAGGAGTTGAAAAAGACGATCATGACAGAGGCGTATTGCACACCATATTCGTTCATCCAGTGGAGACAAGCTATACAAGGATTTGAAGAAAACGTTTTGGTGGCCTGGGATGAAGAAAGAGACTGAGTTTGTGTCCCGTTGTTTGACATGCCAGAGAGTTAAAGGGGAACAGAGAAGACCAAAAGGTAAGATTCAGTCTTTAGAGGTGCCTGAGTGGAAGTGGGAATCCATTTCCATGGATTTCATTATGGGTTTGCCTAAGAGTCAACAAGGTAACAACATGATTTGGGTGATAGTGGATCGTCTGACCAAGTCAGCTCACTTTGTTCCAATGAAAGATACATGGACTAAGGCACAATTGGCTATGGCCTATCGAAAGAACGTGCTTAAGTTACATGGAGTCCCTAAGGACATAGTGTCTGACAGAGATGCGAGGTTTATATCGAGGTTTTGGAAAGAGTTGCAGAATCGTTGGGAACGACTTTGAAGATGAGTACAACATTTCATCCTATGACGATGATGGGCGATCGAGAGAACAATCAAGACTCTTGAGGATATGTTGCGAGCTTGTGTGATGGATTTTGGTGGTAGGCCGGGAGCGAGGTTGGACTTGATAGAGTTTTCTTACAACAACAGCTATCACACCAGTATTGGTATGGCACCGTTTGAGGCTTTGTATGGGAGGAGATGTAGGAGTCCAATCTGTTGGGACGATAGTGCTGAGGCAGTGGTTTTAGGACCAGAGATGGTGCATGAGATGGTGGAACAGATTAAGATGATCAGGGAACGGATAAGAGCAGCCCAGGATCGACAAAAGAGTTATGCAGATCTACATCGTCGTGACATAGAGTTTCAAGTTGGGGACAAGGTTCTTCTGAAAGTGTCTCCGATGCGTGGAGTTATGAGATTTGGGAAGAAAGGCAAGCTAAGTCAGAAGTTTATAGGGCCTTATGAGATCTTAGAGCGAGTTGGGGAAGTTGCTTATCGTCTGGCTTTACAAATTGCTACCGGAGAGAGAGTGCATAATGTGTTTCATGTATCGCAGTGCGGGAAGTATGTGAGTGACCCGTCACATGTGTTGGAGGCAGAGAGCTTAGAGCTAGATGAGTCCTTATCATATCTTGAGGTGCCTAAGCAGATCCTAGACCGAAAGGTTAGAAAGACTAGGAGTGGTGAGACAGTTTTGCTTAAGATCCTTTGGTCTAACCACGAGACTGAGGAAGCTACATGGGAGCCAGAGGAAGCTATGAAAGAGCGTTACCCTTTTCTCTTTGATCAGGTATGTATGGTTACGGGGACGTAACCTTGTTTCTTTTAGGGGGGTAGGAGATGATCGCGAGAGTTTTTAAGAGTTTTATACACCTTTTATATGTTGTGTAGGGATGTTTGTCGGGATAAGTTGGGTTAGTATCATGTTTTATGTTCGGTTGCTGAGTCGGGAATGTTAGGGGAGTACCTTTGTTTGGTAGTGGTTTGAACTTCGGGGACGAAGTTCCTTTTAAGGAGGGAAGACTGTAATACTCCGTATTTATAAGTCTTGGGGTACTCTATCGAGTAGCCCTTACTCTGTCGAGTAAGGGCAAGTTGCGAAATAAAATAGTTTCTGACCTGTTGGGTACTCGATCGAGTAGCTGGGGTACTCGATCGAGTAAGGGGGTACTCGATCGAGTACCTTGGGTACTCGATCGAGTGTCCGGTTTTACGGGGAGTTTTCTCGGGTTTTGTTAATTATGCGATTAATGTATTTAAACATAATCGTCATTGTTTTAAATCACTTTTACAAAACCTAAAACCCTGTTTAGAGAGAAAGCGATCGTTCATCTTCCTAATCGCATTCTTAGCAATTCCCGGAGTTCAGACGGTCGGTTCTTGTCGTTATTCGTATCGTTGAGTTCCTTGCGTCGAGGGTAAGCTTTTAACATAATTTTTATAATGCTTTGTTAAGATTGGTTAAACCCTAATTTAGAGATTGGGGGTTTTGTGTGTAGTATGTGATGTGTAGTCCCTATGTGTTATGTGATAGGAGGAGGATTCGTAGAAGAGGCGTTTTGATACAAACAGTAGATACCGTCTGCTTGTTGTGCTTTCCGGTAGGATTTCTACTCGCATTAGTCCCATAATGGGATATTGGTGATGTCTTTGTAGTTAGTTGTTTGATATGATGATTGTATTGTGTTTGTGGTTGTGATTGCTTTGTTGATGGTTCTCGAGATGCGTTCTCGGTACGAGTGGGGTCACTTGCGGGAGTGACTTCACGCCCTAGTTTCGCCCTTCGTGGAACCCGCCACGGAAGGGGATGTGCACATTAATGGGACAGGGTTATCGCTCGTACCATGAGCGGGGCTTAGGTGGGAACGGCATGCGGTCCCCCATCGGCGGGCTGGTCCAAAGGGACGGTCGGATTGAGACGATGGGAGTTGGTGGTGTGTGTGTGTGTGATGACATTCAAATTGTCTTTTATCTTATTATTGTTATCTATATTGATTGTGTGATTAGTACTGACCCCGGTGTTGTTTTGTAAACTGCGGTGATCCATTCGGGGATGGTGAGCGATCTTGAGCGGTATTGAGATGAGTACTGGGATAGCCGGGATGCCACGACATGATGATAGGAGTCTTCCGTGTAGCCTTAGTTTATTTACATTTCAGTTAGACAGTCGTTTGAGAATAATGTATTGCGCTTTTAGTTGGTTTCATGGATTGTAACTGTTCGTTAAACTATTTATAATAAATGTTGTTTCGTTATTGTTGTTTGATTATCATTGCCTCGGGTAATCCGAGATGGTAATGTCTTCATACCTGAGTGGTCCTGGTAAGGCACTTGGAGTATGGGGGTGTTACAATAACCTCATGAAAGATTATATTTAGGTGATCATACTAAAAAATTATTAATGTATAATCAAATTTATGCCATTGTAAATAGACACTAACAAAAAAATAAATTATGATACATGTCTCCATGACACAACTCTAACCGAGTGGTAACTCAAAAATGTATCGAGAATATGTTTCAACATTCTTTATTGATCAGGATCTGGAAAATGATCAATTGTTCTTACCTCGAGTCTTTAAGTGGCAAAAGCATACCATTCGTAGTTCAAGCTGTTTGTTTACCGTTTAGTTTTGTAAAATAGTGCTCAAGAGTTTACAATTGGAAAGAGAAGATTATAGAAAATGCAAAATGATAATAACAAAAGAAATTGTTTAACAATTTAATTTATGAAAACCATATGTCTGAAGCCCAAATTATGCTTCCTCTATTCGATTTAACAATCCGTCTCATTATAGACGGCCACTATCCGTCTATAGCTATAGACGGATAGTTGCCCTCTCACAAAATGAAAGTGGGAGGGCAAGTGGGGTATCCATTTCCCATCCACTTGCACTATCCACTTTTAATTGTGAAAGGAACACTATCCGTCTATAAGTCTATAATGAAAATTTGTGTCGATTTAATTGTATACGTTTTTTTAAAAGATGTCAATGGGATTTAAAAAAAACGGGTATGGAAGTATGGATATGCTAAAGAGATTGATGGTAGAGATTCGGCCTCCACCTTCTATATTTCATATATACCTTATTAACCAAACAATTGCCAGGGATATGACTTAAGAGTGATGTTTAAAGTGAACAGGAAATCAGGAATACGTCTTGAAAGAAAGTGAAACCCTGCAAATTGAAGTTAAAATTTTGAGATGATGTTTAAATTTTACCACGTTTTATAGAAACTCAAAATAGAGCTTCTTAATATAAGGTTTCCAATACTGTAAAGAATTAATATTACATGATGTAAGTTTTACTGACTACTGAGTATAATGGGCAAGAGTAGAGACTCACTTAAGATGGGAAAATGAATACTTCAGTAGAATTGGCATTTCAATGGAATTAGTCATGGGCACATAGTTATGTACTCCTTATCAAAATGCGAATCTCAATGGGCACTGAAAACAAACTTTAAGCAACATATTATCAAAAATAGCCTATAAATTAGATGATTGAAATAAGATTTTATGCACTCTTGTGTAGATGATAAGTCCAATTTATATATATTCTATCCCCATATTTTAGCTTTAATTTACATGTCATTATGCACTAATCTTAGTGATATTGAGCTAATATTTACTTTCTAGTTCTATTTGTATGTTTTGTCATGTTTTGTAGGTATAAGAGCTTTTAGGAGCTTAATCCTACACATTTGCAAGTAAACTAGAAGCTTGGCTAACAAAGGAGCAAGATTGGACTAAGTGTTGGAAGTGTGTGGACTTGCATGAGCAAATGTGGTGGATTAATTTGAGAAATGCACAACACAAGTAAAGAAATGAGCCCAAGTATAAAATCAAGTGTTAAAGCCCAAGTAGAAGAAGATGGGAGAATGCCTTGGATGCTCATCTTAAGATGCCCTTTGGATGCTAATTGTGCAATTAAGAAGGTGTTGATGGCCAACATGGGATTCTCTAGGAAATTACTCAAGTAATTAAGAGAGAATATTTGGGGTTGATCCCTTGTATTTGCTCTACAAAGTTCACCCTTTATTTCCTATATAAAGGGTGTAGACTTCAACACTACACACCATCTTTCCACACATATTTTTCCATCTAAATTCTCTCTAAATTTTAGTAGTTAGTTTAGGTTAGCTCTTAGTTTAGATTTAATTTATGTTATTTACATTTCCTATTTACATTACAAGTTATAAAACAATTTACATTTACAAGTTATTTATATTACAAGTATTGTTCTTTATTTCCATTTCCATTTCCCATAAGGTAATTTCTTATTCATATTTTCATTATGTTTTCCATTTTATTTATCATTAGTTTAATTTATATTTCCACCATGTTAGAGTAGTTGCATTTGTCTAAGGAGTAAGGGAAACCATGCATGACTAAGTAAATTGTAAATGTTAAAATGAGGCTAAGTTAAATTGATAAATTGTTTCTATCACATGTTTGCATCTTCACGTTTAATCTATGTTTAAAGGCCTTATTCATTGATTAAGTTTGTTCATTCATTCTAAAAGTCGAGAGGCACAGAATTGAATTAGACAAAGCATGTGTAGTAGGACGACCTAGTCATGGACGAGAGTTTCTCTAGGACCCGGTCTATGGTTGACACTAATATCGTAAGGTGGGTGTCTTTAAGCCTAAACATTTATCGTAAAATCAACTTCCTAACTTGACATGAGCATTTACATAATTAGCATGTGTGACCCGACCTCCCTAGACATTTCATTTATTATTGTTTTATCACTTCAACCCAAACCAATTCAAACGTAATCGACCAAGGTAAAATTCAATCCATAACAATTAATTAATAACTCCCGTCTTCTTTGGGTTCGACCCCTAAGTACTACATTAATTTGTTGCCTAGGGTATAAATATTATCTTTGCATAGGTGTGCGATAGCCTACCAAATTTTGGCGCCGTTGCCGGGGAGACGGTTTTGTTTGCTAATTAGTTGTTGAATTTTATCTTATTTTATTTTGTCTCAAGGAACACTTGTTCCTTGGGATATTCTCACGGTTTCTTTATAGTTTTAGTGCCTATTTTTGTAGGTGATAAAGCTATTGGCCTTTCATAATGAATTACGAATTCGTCCCACAACTCAAAGATGAGCCTTTTCATGACTATCTTGCCCGATTCAACCATTTTTGCGATAGTCTCCTCTCTCTTGGACATGTCCTTGATGGGGATTACATGGTTCAATTCGCTCTTAATGGCATGAATTTTGAGAACTGAGAAATAGCTCTAAACTTGAGTAATGGGAGTGTCTACTACATGATGAGGTTAGAACTTTGGAATTTCTTTGATTTCATGGCTAGCCAAAGTCAATTGCGGGAGGTATCACGCCAATTTCATTATTGGCGTATCGAAGAGGAGCTTAAAGTGTTACAGGCTTGTTTGGAAAAAAATTCTCAAGAGAAACCGAGACCACGTGAGCCTATCTTTTCTCATTTTGCCTTTTTACCTCCCCAATGTGAGTCTTTTAAACCTAATGATTTTGAATTATTAGATGACGATGATGATAGTCCGACTTTTTCTTCTAAAAGTCCCCCTAATGTCATTCCAATTGATAATTTAGAGACTCATGTTGATGACATTGTCCTTGTAGTAGATAACACACTCACCATGGACGATGTTGGGCCCGAATGTAATGAAAAGGATGAGGTTTTACATGAGACTTTAGACCTCTTTGAAAATCCTTTCGTGGAGGATGTGGTTGACCTTTTTAAGGTTGATGAAGGACTTAGTGATGCTAATATAAAGGTTAAGTGGGATGAACCCCCCATTTTTTACGAGTCCTACCACTTAGATTTTTCATACCACCGATTTGAGACCGATTATAATTATAATTTGTGCACTAACGATTATTTTTATGGTCTTAAGCATGATGCTCCTTTTCTTGCTGACGAGTGGAGTACGGTGGTTCTATTTGAAATCACTCATGGGCAATTTGATAAGATTAATCCTTTCTTGCCTTTGATCTTTCATACTTATATCTTATAAATTGCTTACATATGCTTATATATTGCTCATGCACAGGTATATGAATTACTTCTACGGGCATTGACGTGCTTTTTAGAGGACGATGGAGGATCCATTAGAAAAAAAATAGTTTGTTTTTATTTCACTTTTTACGCAATTTCATATTTTATTAGAATTAGGAATAAATTTTAGACTAATTAGCTATTTTGAGTTGTGACTTGTAGGTGTTTGAAGAGAAGAAGAGGCGTTTTGAAGGATAGCATACTACCCCATGTTGTAACCCCGTTCGGGGTCGTAACGTTACGTTTTTTTTCAAAAAAAAAAAAAAAATTAAAAAAAAAGTCAACAATCAACCCCGATCGGGGTTGACCACCCCGATCGGGGTCGTGACTTTCTTCCTTTTAGCGCGTTTTAATAAAATACGGGATATGCTAAATCTTTTCTATATGCTTCAAAAGCAGAGGATGGTACTCCTTCTCTCCATTTTTCTTCATTTCCCAATCAAATCACCTCCGAAAACCTCTATTAGCATCAAGGACAAAGTACCCACCGGAATTTTGACCCATTTTTTTGATGAGATGCTAAATGGAGGAATCTCCCAATGTTTATGCTAACTTGGGGGAGGCTCGTTAGTCTAGTAAGTTTTCTTTATTTTGCACTTTAGTTTATTTCTCGCAACCCATTAAATATGACCTCTTATCGTTCTTGTTTATGTACTTTGAACCATTTTTGTGGTTTAGTTGAGTAATTTAATTGTTGGCACATTGAGGACAATGTTATGTTTAGCTTGGGGGGAGATTGCATTCGCATATTAGTTAGTTTGCATTTAGTTAGTATCGATTTAGTGAGATTTTTTGAAAAATTTGTGTGAATATTTGATTATAATTCTTTGTTTGTCCTACTTATGCCCTCTTGTTTGTCCCATTTTTGGCTTGATAACTCTTGATTCGCTACTTTTGACGGGATATAGCATGCATGGGGATGTCTTGACATAGTAGGTGGAAGATGAATTTTGGACCAAGTAAGCTTGATCTTGACTTTTGGCAAGCCACAAAATGGTAAGGTAGAGCCTTCTTTAGACCAATGCATCCATATCCGGTCTCTCTTAGGTGAGTGTAGGTCTCCTTATGTTGTGTGTTACATCAAAATGCACAAGTATGGTCTTTATTTCATCTCTTGTTAAGCATGCATTTATTTGTTAAAGCATTTTGGAGCCATTCACATGATAAATTTAGCCTTTTTGACCCCTTCACAAAATTTATCCCTAGCTACATCATTGAAATTGCCTACCCTTGTTGAGCTAGTAGCTTTGTTTGTCCTTGTTTGGGTTCTCAATTGGGATTTGTTTTAAAGTTTGGACAATCATGTGAGCTTGGTCTTAATGCTCAAGAAAGAAAAGAAGAAAAAGTGATGATGAATTGAAATGAAAAAAATCAAGAAAGAAAAAAAAAGTTGAGAAAAAGAAATGAAAAAAAAAGCATGAAAGAAAATGAAAAAAGAAGTATGAATTGAAAAAAGAAAAAAGAGAAGAAGAAGTTGATGTGAGAAATTCTCAACATTATTCATATATTTTGGAGAGTTTACTTATGATTAAATTGGAAATTGGGTTGTAATTAGGATTGAGCACCTTTACATTTTGGTAGTTGCTAGCTTGACTTAGCCCCACATTACCATAACTCATTTGTTCCCCTTTCTTGCCCATGTTTATTTATCTTCTTCTTACCCTTGGCTTATTTACATGCTTGCATTTGAATGTTTTGTCTTAGAGTTTTGAATTGATTACCATATTAGATTGCGGGCACACTCTCATGAGTCGAGGATTGTTAAGTGATTAATCACAAAATGTCCTTTCACACAAAATTGAGTGATGAGTGGATTGTGAGAGTCCGAAAGTCAAAAGATCATGCAAGAGCCGAAAAGTTTACTTGAAGTCGACCACACTACGCCGTCGTGTAAATCTCAACCATGATGTTGCTTATCCTTATGCCCATGTTGTTTAGGGATTTGAATCATTTTGCTTGTTAGCTATTTTGGGATTTGCGATGTTGGGATGATTTCTTGCTTGAGGACAAGTAAGGATTTAGTTTGGGGGAGTTAGATAAGTCCAATTTATATATATTCTATCCCCATATTTTAGCTTTAATTTACATGTCATTATGCACTAATCTTAGTGATATTGAGCTAATATTTGCTTTCTAGTTCTATTTGTATGTTTTGTCATGTTTTGTAGGTATAAGAGCTTTTAGGAGCTTAATCCTACACATTTGCAAGTAAACTAGAAGCTTGGCTAACAAAGGAGCAAGATTGGACTAAGTGTTGGAAGTGTGTGGACTTGCATGAGCAAATGTGGCGGATTAATTTGAGAAATGCACAACACAAGTCAAGAAATGAGCCCAAGTATAAAATCAAGTGTTAAAGCCCAAGTAGAAGAAGATGGGAGAATGCCTTGGATGCTCATCTTAAGATGCCCTTTGGATGCTAATTGTGCAATTAAGAAGGTGTTGATGGCCAACATGAGATTCTCTAGGAAATTACTCAAGTAATTAAGAGAGAATATTTGGGGTTGACCCCTTGTATTTGCTCTACAAAGTTCACCCTTTATTTCCTATATAAAAGGTGTAGACTTCAACACTACACACCATCTTTCCACACATATTTTTCCATCTAAATTCTCTCTAAATTTTAGTAGTTAGTTTAGGTTAGCTCTTAGTTTAGATTTAATTTATGTTATTTACATTTCCTATTTACATTACAAGTTATAAAACAATTTACATTTACAAGTTATTTATATTACAAGTATTGTTCTTTATTTCCATTTCCATTTCCAATAAGGTAATTTCTTATTCATATTTTCATTATGTTTTCCATTTTATTTATCATTAGTTTAATTTATATTTCCACCATGTTAGAGTAGTTGCATTTGTCTAAGGAGTAAGGGAAACCATGCATGACTAAGTAAATTGTAAATGTTAAAATGAGGCTAAGTTAAATTGATAAATTGTTTCTGTCACATGTTTGCATCGTCACGTTTAATCTATGTTTAAAAGCCTTATTCATTGATTAAGTTTGTTCATTCATTCTAAAAGTCGAGAGGCACGGAATTGAATTAGACAAAGCATGTGTAGTAGGACGACCTAGTCATGGACGAGAGTTTCTCTAGGACCCGGTCTATGGTTGACACTAATATCGTAAGGTGGGTGTCTTTAAGCCTAAACATTTATCGTAAAATCAACTTCCTAACTTGACATGAGCATTTACATAATTAGCATGTGTGACCCGACCTCCCTAGACATTTCATTTATTATTGTTTTATCACTTCAACCCAAACCAATTCAAACGTAATCGACCAAGGTAAAATTCAATCCATAACAATTAATTAATAACTCCCGTCTCCTTTGTATTCGACCCCTAAGTACTACATTAATTTGTTGCCTAGGGTATAAATATTATCTTTGCATAGGTGTGCGATAGCCTATCAGTAGAAATAAAAACATTATCAAAGAGAGTATATGTCGTATAGAGGATTAGATGAAATTTAGAGCATAGTATGTGCATTTCAAACGATTTGCAAAAGATATAGAATACTAAAAAAATCGATTGTTAAACGATTACAGAATAGTCTAAACCAACTAACAGTTTAATTAGTCAGAGTTTAGTAAAACGATTTACAAAAGATAATGAAACACTCAATTCTTCCCCACCGTCACATACTCACATACCCATAGCAAAAGAATATGAGAAACAATAGATGTGACCAAAAAACATTTTACAGAAATTCTAAGACAATACAACGGAAAAATGAACAGTACAAAATAGCGACGGAAGGTTAACCTGATTGGAAAATCTTGTACGGAATGATGAATGATCTTGATGAAAAAGCTTTTCTGCAAAGTAAGAGAATGATTTGAACAACAAAAATTTGTCTGCAATTATTTTGGGTAGAAAATTCTGCCCTAATCGTATTGAGGGATATGAGTGTGGGTTAGAGAATGACGGCAGAGTAAAAAGTGGAAGATATTAGGGTTAAACAAATAGTGACCGGTACGCGGGAAATTTTTAATTGAGGAGGCGACACGTGTCAAGTTTAATGTATAGTGGTTCTTGTATTATACTTTTATAGATTATATTTTTAAAGCTTAGCTTATATAAAAATAAATATATTTAATCGGATAGTAATATAGTAATAATAATAATAAATTCCGTCTTAAGTTATAGTAGATTTAAGACATATTTCTGTCTAGCAAAATGCCGTCACATTTCACTTTTGAACCTAGGTAAATTGTGGACCAACCGGAAATCGACAACACATACACCACTCACCTACCTCTCTTACACCCTATAATTTAATCAATTTTTTTTTTTCGAAACAATACACATACAAACCATGACCACCATTAACACTCAACCTTTAAACTGAGATTTTTCCCCCATTTCTCAACCGTTTCCTTTGATTTTTGCGCCATTTTCTTCCCCTTTCCGTCCTTCAAATTTATAGGTAAGAAAGTCCCACCCTTGTGGAAGTTTGTTTTCGGCCATCTTACAAAAAGCTTCGATTTTTAGCTTCTATATCCCGTTTTCTTGCTTCTAGGTGAAGGAATTGAAGGCCCAGCGGAAGTCTCGTGCCTTGTGTACCGTTTACTTGAAGATTAAAGAGATTTCGAGGTAACGGTGATAGGTTACTCGACAAAAATGTTGAATTTTCGTCCTATGGGTCGTTTTATAAACTTGTGTGATAAAGTTTGGTTCTTTGTGCTTTTCTCTTATTAATGGATGTGAATGTTTGATCAATGGGATGGATATAGAAATAAAAATTTGATTATTAAGACATTGATTATGGAACATAGTACGTTAGACTTGCACTGATAAGCTATTGAAGATGAAAATTAGGTGTGGTGATAGTTATAAAATTGAGATTGACTTGTTATTGAATACTGTGTGCAGTGCTACGGGTTTGGTACATTGATAATTGGAACATTATTAATTTACAAGCTTATGCCATTGATATAAAGAGAACTGGCTGTGAGATGGTCTTATACACGGTTTTGGTCATTGTTTAGTTGGTGGTTTGAGCCAACTTTCTTATTTCCGTCTCAAGGGCATATCCATGTATGAATTGGGCCATTTGTATGGAAAATATTTCATCTTTTGTATGCTTAAAAACTCGTCTTAAGATGGGTTCAAACTGTGGTTTTGGTCGGATAAGGGGTTGTGCCGAGTCATGTTTGGGGCTGTTTTTAGACGGGTTTCCAGCTTGGGTTTGAGCCAATTTGTGTGCGTCCGTCTCAAGTGTATATGCAAGTATGATATAGGTCATTTGTATGGTTACTTTCCTTCTTGTATCTTGCTTAAAAATCAGTCCTAATATGGTCTCACGATGAATTGCTAAACCACTTTTTATGCTGCGCTATTTACGCCGCCTGCCCTGTTTTTCCAGCCACTTTCCCTTCCTCTTTGGCCGACACAACCACCACTCTTGGCCGTGCCTAGGCTCCCCTAGCCGTGGTGGCTTGGGTGGGGTGGTTTAGTGGTGGTTGTGGGTGGTTGTTGGGGCGTGGAAGGGCTGCCCAAGTGGCTCCTTTGAGTCGTGGTCATAGCTTGTTTTGGCGCAAGTTTGGGTATTTGAAATATTTAAATTTCCGACTCGTGTTTTATGTAACGTAATTCATTAAATATCGTTCATTTATATATTTTTCTCACATGATTTACATTTGTGGAATTCATTATTTAATTATATCATTTATATAGGAAATGACATGTTTTCATTTTAAGATGAGTCCAATTCAATTATTTATGCTTTGTAAGTAAAAAATGGTCTATCTTACATTTGAGTCATTTATAATTTAATTCTTGTTTTTATCTTTATAAATAGTTTATTTTCATTTATTTACATTTTTATTCAAGTGACAAGTATTTAAGAAATGAGTTACTAATTCATGTTTACGAGTATAAATAGAATTGGAATGTCTTACTTGGATTATTATTTGTCCATTACATTTATTCTTCCCTTGTTCTATGTTTTATTATGTATCATACTTGGGCTTGTTGTATGCATCTTATAGTTGTTGGGTCAATCCTATAGGATGGTGAGGCCTTATGAATGACCCGTTTGTGGTTATTTATATTTTATCTCGTATTTTACAATAACGTAAATTATTCATTACCGCTTGTTATATTTTATTTAACTGGCATGTATATTTATGAAAAGAAATGCTTATCGTCATAATACAAGTATGAAAGATTTATTATAAATAATTACTTATGAGGAGTCGTATTCTTATGATAATACCTTTATGCTATACCTTACTGCTTGACGTATCTTTACACCCTACTTGTGTTGTTCTGGCAAGTACGGGTCTAACCTACTTGTGCTGTTTTGGAAAGTACGGTTTATCTCTTTTATTTTACGCCCTACTCGTGCTGTTCTAGCAAGTACGATTTTGACTACTTGTACTGTTCTGGCAAGTACGATTTTAATCACTTGTGCTGTTCTGGGAAGAGCGGTTTTGGCTACTTGTGCTGTTCTGGCAAGTACGATTTTGGTCACTTGTGCTGTTCTGGCAAGTGCGGTTTTTGCTACTTGCAACGTAAAGGGTTCGGGTGCGAAAGCGTTTTGGTTGATTGTTGTCATTTGGTTGGTTTGGATCGACATTATGAATCAGATGGGTTGGATTGAGTGTTTCTTTATATATATTTTTTGTGTGTGAAATTAGGGGATATTTATCAAACTAGACCTATAGTTTGATAATGGTTGAAAATCTCGTAACGCGACGAGGGTTTCTCTTAAACTTCGGAACGCGTCCTTGGTCTAAGTCAAGAATCGATTATGTCAATGCTCTTTTTGTCTCGACACTCGTGTTAAAGGCAACACAAAATGTTTATGACGGTTTTAGAGAAAAATCTCAATTCAATTTCAATTTCATGGATCCAAAATGAATTACAAAATTTGGCTTATAAAGCCCCCTAAACCGACATGCCGTCCATGGTGTTTACCACCATTTGACTCCTAATTAATAATAGTCTTGCCTAGATTCTACAATAATCAACTAAAAATAAAATGTGAAGAAAACAAGGTTTGACAATAGATGAAAAGGTTTGAATGTCCTTCAATGGAAGCCTCGAACTCACGCCCTTTGGACTAAGACTCGGCTGCTCATCCCGTGCGCTGCTTCGTGCTCTCTCGATTTGCGTGCTCGCCTTAAATCGTCAACCCATTAACTATTACATATTATAATTATCCGGGATTATTTTAGCTTAGTTTTATTCGAAATTCCCGTATGTTTTATTATAATTTCTACCCCCCTCTTTAGGTATCAACACTCTCCTTCTTTAAAAAGAATCGTCCCGATTCTTGTGCCTCCACCTCTTGCGTTTGGCCATCATTTTAAGTCGCTTAGGTGGTCGAGAGGTGGCGGTGCTGGCTTCTTCGTCGGACTCGATTGACCCATTGCTACCAACGGATTCACGAATGATCATTCCCATGTCTTGATGGTTCCATTTCGAATAAGGTATCGAACCGATCCAATTTTCAGGCCATGGGTCGTCGCTTGGGTTGGTTTTGGTTGGTTTTGGTTGGTTTCTTTACGCTTGGGGTGGTGTTTTCCGCGGCCCTTAGGATGTCGATTGGCAATTGCTTGGGCGCGGAATCCATCCTCTCAATATCGATAAATTGACACTTGGATTCTATTCGCTCCTTTCCTTTGTTTCGGTTTCAACTTCCTCTATGTCGTCACAAAACCCTTCGCTGTCTTCGCCGCTGCTATCCCCTTCCTCCTCCGAACTACTTCCTTCTGAATTTCAGCTTCCAGTGTCGTGACTGCCGCCGTCACTTCCTCCGTCGCTGCTAGTGTCTTCCCCTCCCAATGATTCAGAGTAACCTGTTGATTCGGAGGCCGAATCAATCCAACCTCCATGGCCGTTTGAGCTTGGCGGTGTGGCTTCTGGTGGTGTCGGTTTGGCTAGGGCAACTCGCTTGCTGGTGGTGCCCCGTCGTGATATGGAGGGCGAGAGTAAGGCGGTTACGGGTTCAAAGATGAAATCGTTGTTTGGTATTGGAGTTTGAAGTGAATTAGGGTTTTCTTGTGAGATGAATTGAGGAGTTACTGTATTCTCTTGTTCTTGGTCGAATCGAGGTGGGATATTTAAGTCAAGGAATGGGTCGTTCTCACTATCCAAGTCGAAAAATATTAACCACTCGAATTTAAAGAATGAATCTTCTTGATCGGAGTTTGCCTCTACTGGATCGTTACGATTTACGGAAATTGAGAGCCGAGGATCTGATACCACTTGCAACGTAAAGGGTCCAGGTGCGGAAGCGTTTTGGTTGATTGTTGTCATTTTGTTGGTTTGGATCGACATTATGAATCACATGGGTCGGATTGAGTGTTTCTTTGTATATTTTTTTGTGTGTGAAATTAGGGGATATTTATCAAACTAGACCTATAGTTTGATAATGGTTGAAAATCTCGTAACGCGACGAGAGTTTCTCTTAAACTTCAGAACGCGTCCTTGGTCTAAGTCAAGAATCGATCACGTCGATGCTCTTTTTGTCTCGACACTCGTGTTAAAGGCAACACAAAATGTTTATGACGGTTTTAGAGAAAAATCTCAATTCAATTTTAATTTCTTGGATCCAAAATGAATTACAAAATTTGGCTTATAATGCCCCCTAAACCGACATGCCCTCCATGGTGTTTACCACCATTTGACCCCTAATTAATACTAGTCTTGCCTAGATTCTACAATAATCAACTAAAAATAAAATGTGAAGAAAACAAGGTTTGACAATAGATGACAAGGTTTGAATGTCCTTCAATGGGAGCCTCGTACTCACGCCCTTTGGACCAAGACTCGGCTGCTCATCCATGCGCTGCTTAGTGCTCTCTTGATTTGCGTGCTCGCGTAAATCGTCAACCCATCAACCCATTAACTATTACTTATTATAATTATCCGGGATTATTTTAGCTTAGTTTTATTCGAAATTCCCGTATGTTTTATTATAATTTCTACCCCCCTCTTTACGTATAACTACTTGTGCTGTTGTGGCAAGTACGATTTTGGTCACTTGTCCTGTTCTAGCAAGTGCGGTTTTGGCTACTTCTGATATTCTGGCAAGTACGGTTTTGGTCACTTGTGCTGTTCTGGCAAGTGAGTTTTATCTTAATCTTTTCTGGAGAAAATGTAGTCTAAGAGTAGTAAGTGTCTTGCTTGGTTACGATCATTTGCATATGTCTTTCTACACGAGAGTTTACGTCTTATGTGGTTGAATGTGAGAGTCTTGGTCCTATCGGATACTAGAGGTGAGATGCAAGCCTTCTAGTTGCGATATGATCGCCGGGATTGATGTTCCCCTCCGTTCTTATGGTGAGATGCAAGCCATAAGTATGAATGTGACATTAGTAGCCACGTCCCGTGCAAAGTTTGTTAAGAGGTTTTCAAAGTAATAGCTATGGTTTCTATTCTCGTAATTTGTATTGATTGGTCCCTTACTTATCCACTTCATATGATTCGGATCCTAATCTCATATCTATGTCATATTTCCTTGAAATGCGTGCTTTTGTCTAAATGGCCGTATTCTTGTCTTTCATATTATTTAATTATCTCACATGAATAGTTGAGTCTTCATTATGCTAATGTTGATCTATCTTGTTCCATCTCATTTAACTATCATGTTTAAATATAAATTTGATGTTCATGTCATTTGTAAGTATCTTATATGATTTACCTATTTGAGTTCCTTGCTATGTTTGTTTCGACAATTTCTGGCTGGGAGAACCTTGAGTTACTCCCCACTGACTGTGGCTTTCATGTCTACATGAATGACAGGTTTGTGAAGATGCATTTACGGGGTTTAGACGTGTGAGCTAGCGAGTACCTTGGATTAGTAGTTTGTTTACTAGGATAGCTTAGACCCACCCTTTATCGTCTTGTCATTCGAGGGATATATTTTCCTCATTTTGACTATCACGTTTGTATAAACTTAACTTTATTTTCGCATACTTTATTTATGTTTTAGGTTTTATTGAACCCGCGCTTTAAATTTTAAAAAGTTTCAAAATTTTCCTAAAAATTCCGCACTTTCTTATTGTATTTTCTTAGCTTTATTGCGGGGGTTCACATAAACAAATTAAAGTAAAGCAAAGCAAGCAAATGGGGTTGTAAACAATTGATTAAAGCACTAGGGTATCATGGGTTCATAAGGGAATCATGGTGAGATCATATAAACAAGTTTCATAGATGCAAGCAAGTTATTGTTGTAGTGTAATCGAGTTAGTTTATATCTTACAATTTCTAGGAAGTTTTGGGTCTCGGAGCCGAGTCGGTCAAGACTTTACAACTCCTACAAGTCGACTTAATTCTCCCTATTCAACTATATGCATGGTCTAACAAGCCTTGAGTTAGTTTATGTCTTACAAGTCTTGTTGAATGGATAAGAGATTCATGCTAGGTTGTCAATCAAGCATTTCATCAAGTATAACATGTGCATAAGTTGAAACTACAACAAGCAAGAAATCATATGAACTTATTATGTAAAGATCTACCCCATGATTAACTCCCTTAATCCCCATTACCCCTAACTAGGAGACTACTCACTCATGATCATGGAAAACATACTAATAGGGGTGTCAATCACATTAACAAGTCTAAACATGATGAGTAAAGTAATAAACAATAATTAAGCTAAGGGTAAAAAGAATTGTACCAACTTAGGATGATCAAATATAAAGCAAAGAATAATAGAATAAAACTTGATGAATGATGAAGAGTTGTCAATTCTGCAATAAACCCAAATAGTCTTCAAATTACCCAACTAAATCTAAGAACACTTGAATAATTAAGGAAAGATTAAGATGTGATTAAGATTGATTTGTGTAATAAAACTTGATTAAAACTTGGTAATGAACTTGGTCTAAGCTAATGAAACATGGTAATAATCTCCGAATACAATGGAGTATTTATACTAAGTACAAGTATTAGGGTAACTAAAGGCTTAAATGACGATTAAGTCCCTAAAATGAAGATTAACGACTTGCAAGTCCTCCATGGAGACGCTCGAACTGCCCCTGTAGGACGCCTATGCTGTAAGGGAAAACGCCCGTCCTGCTTGTGGGACGCTTGGGCTGAGTCTTGGGACGCCCGTCTTACTCTTCAGGACGCTCGGGCCGATCTTGGGACGCCCATCTCAAGGGTCAGTTTGGTTTCTTCTTCAATTGGCTACCTCATGATCCATGGGGATCGTTGAGGAGCCTTGGGGGTCCTTCATCATTGCCCAAATACTTGTTTTATTAACTTAGGCCTCTTAGAATTGGTCTCCTCTTTGTTGCTTGATCGTTATATGCGATCCTTTTAGCTCCGTTTTGCTCCATATATGCAAGGCTAGTATTCCTCTCCTACAAAGGACAAAAAACCTCAAAGAATATGCAAAGTAAGAAGTTAAGGATAAGAAACGACCCTAATACATGCAAGAAAGCATAGGAACAAGGCTAGTTAGGGGACTAAATGTGTGCAAATATGAGTCACATCAGAGGCCTACTCACAATCCTAATAAGGCCGGGTATGAATCCACCGGCCTAAGGATGCTCTAAAACTCACCATGTGTGTAGATATGTCGGAACCTAGGTCCAGTCCACGGTCAACTCGGTCTCACAAGGTGGTCAAGGTCTCTTGGTCATGCCCAATTTCCCGGGTACTTGCAAGAAAACACCCTAACGGAGTAGTCACAAAGGTGCAAGCCAAAGGGAGGGGGAAGACACAATCGAGACGGGTTTCATCATTGAGGTACCATGTTCTCTTCTTAGAACAATTTATGCAAAAATATTTACAAACTCAATGCACATGACATGAGTGCAACTAAAACATATATACAAGTTATGAAAATTCACTAACAACTACGTACAACAAGATGCTAAGCCTAACAGCACATTAACACACAACCACAAGTTCCAAAAAGGAACATCCTCATCAATATAGCCCATCCTCCTCCATATGAATATATACAAAAGAAAAGGAAAGGTAAAGGAGCAGAGATTGGAAGGATTATGCCAAGCGGTCTTCTAGTCTCCTAATGTCTACAATGCTCCTTGTGCCTACATGCTTGGTTAGACAAAACATGATATATACAATATATACAATGCATATATTTTTGAAATTTTTTCGGTTTTTAGGGTTTTTGTGAAATTTTCTGAAATTTACAAGTATTTACAAATACATACAAATATTTACAAAGTGAATATTTCCCTCTCCACACTTAAGATTCACATCATTCTAGACGAGACTAATGTAGGGAGAAAATGGGAAAATAAAGAACATATTTTGTATTTTTCAAATTTTCTCAAAAATAAAGACGTGTTTTTGTAATTTTCAAATTTTCTTAAAGTAAAAGACATATTTTTGTATTTTTGAAAATTTAAGCATATATTTTTGGTGTTTTTAAATATGGGCATTTCCTCCCACGCTTATTTATTTATATATGGGAGAAAATTAAAATAAAAACATATTTTTGGAAGTTTTTTCAAATTTTCAAATTTTTAGACATTTTTGAATTATAAGAACATTAAAAACACAAATTAACCTAAACATGATACTACAAGGACAAGAAATGTAAACTACACTACAATACAAAACGAAAATAACAAGAAATCACCAAAGTTAGCAACACTCCAACTTCACAACAAATTGTCCACAAGGGACCAACACCACCAATATAATTCAACAATCCAACAAAACTGCATCCAACCAACAACAATAAATCCTCCCCGCACTTAAATTTGACATTGTCCTCAATGTCTAAACAAAAGTGAGGACAAAATGATAAAGTGAGTGTGAAGAATATCACAGTTTCAAGCTCGATCTTTGATCATTCAATCAAGGAAGTGATCTTAGATTCTTCTACTTTATCTCACCACCTTCTTGTTGGTTCTTAGAGATCACAAATGTAGTACCTACACACATGAAACAACAAAGCAAACACACAAACAAGGAATAGAAACATACTCAAATATATCAAGTAAGTGAGTCATTTAAAAATCTCATCAAAGATCTCATTAACTTATTAAATATACTACACCAATCATCAAGAAAGTGGTCATATGAGATACAAAACAAGTAAGACCAATAGAATACATGAGAAGCAAGAAGACTCATAAGCAATTTGTGAGAAAAGGTGAATACACCAAGTGTGTCATACTCACCCCAAGTTTTATCACTTTGCTTCAAATGTATAAGAGGGGGATCAAGGCTTTTCAAACCATGCACAACACCATATTCCTTATTCACATTTTCCTCAAGAGTGGTGATTATGTCTTCATTCTCAAACTTCTCCATCAAGCAATAGTTAAGAGATAAATCAACCTCTTTGAAGAGATCATCACAATCATACTCAACAATCATTAATTCAAGTAAAGGAGTAAGAGAAATGAGGTCTAAATGATCGGTGGAAGATATAAGGGACTCACCCTCAACACAAAAATAAACCTCAAAAATCTCAAGAAGAGGCTCATCAAGTGGATGCACCTCATAACCCCTAATTTGTTCTTTTTCACTAGCCTCATAAACTATGTCAAATCCAAGTCCATCTTTACTCCTAACAAACTTAATCCTTAAGGGGTCACCCTCCCATTTTATCAAGTTTCCAACACAAACATTATCACGAAGAAGGGTGGGTGTTCCAATCTCCTCGAGCACGAAGTTCTCATCCCAATCCTCATCAAGAGTGTTATAAGTCAAGCCTATAAACTCTTCATCATAAGGCTCATTAACAATTTCAAATTCCTCACAAAAACTCTCAAGCTCTTCATTTTCCAAAAGGGTTTCTAGCCTTTCTTTCTCTTCATAATTATTACCATCATTTTTCCTTTCTAAGTCAAGAGAGTCACTCTCTCAATATACTCTCTTCCTAGCGACTCATGATCAACCTCAAATGATACACACTCCAATTCACCTCAAATACAATTGATCCGCAACTTTCTCTCCAAGTAAACAAATTGTATTAATTAATCCATAATCACATTCAAACATCATAACCTCCACCTCACACCCATTACTAGATAAGTTGGAATTCACATGGTGTGGTGTAGGTTGGCATAAAGAGTGTGAAAGTTGTCTTGAAAAATAGTGAGGTGGTTCATAAAAAGGGTTAAAGACATGCAAATTATTAACATCATTCACCATATAATCATCCGTGGGGGTTTAGGGAAAATAAGAGAGACATACATCAATGTCATCTCCAAAACTACTATATGGTTCACAATTAGATGAAAAAGCTTGCATGTCACACATATTAATCGGGAGAAGGGAAGAATGATAAGAGGGAACATCATGCATATCATTATTAACATCATTTATTACATTCATGTTCACAATGGTTGAGTATGAATAAGGAAGACAAGCATTTGAGTCATATCCTAAATCACCACAAGATTCATAAGAAGATGTTAACTCATGCACAACATTCATATTCAAGGGAGGTGGACTTTGACTTGGAAAAGAGTTGGGTGCATAGTGATAAGGTGGTGTACAAGAGGGATCAAAGATATGTAAGTTATCAACATCACTCATCAAACAATAATTCATGGGGGGGGGGGGGGGGGGGGGCTTGGGGAGTATAAGAAGGGCACAAGTCAAAACTATCTCTAGAACCACCACATGACACATAATTTGATGAAGAAACATGCATAGAATCCATTGGGTGAAAAGGGGGCATGGTATGATTGAACATTGTGCATATTATCATCATTATTCATCATATTCATATACATGAGAGATAGGGATGCATATAAAGAACAAGCACAAGAATCATGTCCCAAATAACTGCATGTATCACAAGAATATGAAAATGAAAATGCATGCACATCATTCTCAATGAAGGAGGGAGATTTAACACGATTGTGTTGAACATTTTGAACATGAGAGGGAGAATCCACCTCAACTTGTGGTTCAATACATCATGTCACTCTACCAAACCCATATTGAGCATCGGTCATAGTCACATTCTCAAGCAAAGATATTGCCTCATCATCACCCAAACTATCAAAGGCTCCTCCGGCCGATGCATTTATCAATTCTTTAACGGGTTGTTGCAAATTATTAAAGAAAGTTTGCGTGATTAGCCAAATTGGGATCCTATGATGAGGACAAGCTCTTAAAAGTTCATTTAACCTCTCCCAAGCCTCACTCAAACTCTCAAACTCGCCTTGATGGAAAGTAAAGATCTCATGTCTTAGTTCGTCGGTTTTAGAAGGTGGAAAGTATTTGTTAAGAAAGGCTTGGAAAAGGTCATCCCAAGTAGAAAAAGTGCTAGGAGGGTGAAAATATAACCATTTCTTAGCTCCATCTGCAAGGGTAAGAGGAAAGAGCATGAGTTTTACATCATGTTCGGATACACCATTCTTTTTCACCAAAATGCACTTTCTGTTAAAATTTTCAAGGTGGTTAAGCATACTCTCATTAGTTAAGCCAATGAACACATCCTTTTGAAAGATTTCAACCCAATCCGGATGCAAATCAAGCTCCACATCCTCCCCAATATCAATAGGAGAGGCAAACAAGTCTGGATTGGGTCTACTATGGTCACGTAAAGTCATGTATGAAGACATTGTTGAATGAAAGACTCTAAATGCAAGTGACTAAAAACTATAACTAAAGATGTAAGTAAACAAACAACATATTTTTTTCTTTTTTCAAATATATATATATATATATATATATATATATATATATGTCCGTGGATTTGGGGGTCCACCTACCGGTCCGTAGTCACGGGCCACCTGCACACTAGGCCGATCTAGTGGACATGCAGCGGTCTTTTGAAAGCCACGCTCGGCGGCGTAAAAATGCATTCGACCGGATCGTTTTAGATCGGTCGGTTTCGTCTCGGTAAGGGTCTCGAAACGATTAGAGATATTCGGAGTCGCCACCAAGCATTTGTGGGATGCCTGGAACCCGTTCGAAATCCACTTTATACCTCAGTCAAATAGAAGCACAAAGCAACGTTTGACATAGGTACTAAAGATAAGGAAATCGTCCCTCTTTAGCATCCTATCTCTAGAATGACTCTCGTACGCCCTGGATAAGGTCGTCCACTATCCAAAGTTTCTGAGTAAGAGGTGAAGGTACGTATTGGGAAGCCCTTTAATCAAACACCTAATCCCGCCCGCGGTAGCGGCCTCTACTGATCGATCTTGGTTAGTTGAATGCAAAAGTTGATAAAACGGTTTAAATGCATGAATGTGCATCCAATAATTTAAACCTAACATGTGAGAGCTTTCTAAGTCGGTTGATTTAATCCAAGTATCAAGTATAAGATGTCGAGTTGGATTAATGATTGATTTACATGCAAGACGGGAATTAAACATCCATTTACCGTATTAGGTTTTGTAGTCACATGTTTTGTCTTGTCACTTTCACAACAAACGCAATCATGATTTGTTCTATCCTAGGTTTTGTAGTCACATGTTTGGTACTTGACCAACATGAATCCGGGAAAACTTAGCATAGAAGGCTTGAAGATATTTTGTATTTGCGGTTGACTCGGTTTGACTCGTTGTTGGAGTCGGGATTTGAATTTTCGAGTCGGTTTTTGGTCCGGTGTCGGTTTTGACTCTAGTTAGTGTCATTGCGACCCCATCGTCGTGCATTAAACACTCCAGGTATTTTTGAAATGTTTTGAAATGTTTTGTTTTCGAAATCGTTTTAAGTTTTCCGACGTAAAGTTGTACACAAAATGTCGATCAAACGCTGCGATCCCAAAACATGTTGTAGTCCGATAATCATCGGGTGTTTGTTGGAGTCTCAGCAGAGATCTCGGGTATCTCTGAGCCCCCACTTTGACTGAGGCTTGGACAGGGCAAAAGTCAAAGTAGAGTCCCCAGGTCAATCGAAGATTACAACCTGAAGACCCAAGCGACGTCGAGGCGGCTCGAAAGGATTCGGGCCAAGGACCTGCCGTCGGGAAGGGCGACGCCAAGGCGACTCGAGGGTATGAGTCAAGGACCTGTCGTCGGAAACATTTTAGAGTCTGTCGACTGTCCTGTTCGGGTCGTTTAAAGTCCATTAGACTACGTACGAAGGCTCGCCAGCCATAAGAAGGAGTCATACCTGAGGCATCTTCGGATATGTCCTTGCATGGTTGCGGATAAATGCTCGCCAGCTGCGGTGCGTACGTGAGGAGGGATCGCCAGCCGCGATGCGTTGTAAGGCTCGCCAGTCGAGAAAAGGAAATGTACCCGAGGCATCTTCAGGATGTGTCCTTGGAAGGGTGCGGACAAAGGCTCGCCAGCCATGGTGCGTATGTGAGGAGGGCTCGCCAGCCGCGATGCGTTGTAAGGCTTGCCAGCCGTGGTGCGTTGTAAGGCTCGCCAGCCGTGGTGCGTATGTGAGGAGGGCTCGCCAGCCGCGATGCGTTGTAAGGCTCGCCAGCCGTGGTGCGTTGTAAGGCTCGCCAGCCGAGACAAGGAAATGTACCCGAGGCATTTTCGGGATGTGTCCTTGAAAAGGTAAGGAAATGTACCCGAGGCATCTTCGGGATATATCCTTGAAAAGGTTGCAAACAAAGGCTCGCCAGCCAAAGGTACGGTCGGTTAATGGACCATGGGAGTAGCCGCGTCGAATGGGCTTGTTTTGAAAGTAGCGAACTCGTGATGTCACTGGGGAAATAGCGAGTATGGATTCTCACTATCACTGTTTTTGGAATGAGCGGGTTCCGCGAGGAAGCCCCCTGCTGGTATTTGAAGGAATAGTTAACTTGAAATCTTCACCATTCGGTTTGAATTTGCAGTGGCGGTTTTGATCGCCGTTTGTTCTAATTTTGAAGGAAAATAGCAAATTTGAGTTTTGCTATAGCGTTTGAAGTGACGGTTTATGTGCCGCCGTTGACATTTTGAAAGAAATAGTGAATTTGGAATCTTCACTATTAATTGAAGTGACGGTTTATGTGCCGCCGTTGACATTTGATGGAAATAGCGGTTTTTTGAATTTTCGCTGTTATTTTGAAGTTGGAGGAAAATAGCGATTTTGAATTTTCGCTATTGTTTTTGAAGTTGGCGGTTTCGATCGCCGTTTGCTTGAAGTTTTTGAAAATAGCGAATTTGAATTTTCACTACCTGTTTTGTTTGTTTTCGAGGAAACGACGACATTCAATATCGTCAACGAAAATTTTGGAATTTGTTGTGGGAAATTGGGCCAAAGCCCAAATTTCGCTGGAAAAGAACCACCTGGCGATGCAAGCCGGCTTCCCTATTTCTTGTTAAAAAGACGCGAGGTTGAGCTGCGGATGATTATTCATCTTCAACCTCGAAAACTCGCCAAAATCGCCATTAAAGGACCTTCAAGCTTGCTTTCACTTGTGCCATCGTCAACAAATGTCATCTCAAGGTAAGTATTTCCTCTTGAATCCTTTCAAATTTGTTGATTGTTAGCTTAGTTGAATTAGGGCGGATTTTGCCCTAAAAAATCGAATTGGGCGTTTCTGATTGAGCCAATTTCGAGTGAAATTGATGTTTGCATTAGGTTAGAAACCTGTTTAGGAGCATAGGGGTGCTTTTAGTTTGCATTTTGGTCCCCGTTCCCGCTCCCTATGTTCGAAAAACGTGAGTGAGGCGAGAAACCGTCTCATTTCACAATGCCAAGTTTATTTGCTTGGGTAGTGGGTCCCACTAGGTTGCATTGTAGTTGGGAAAACCCGTATTTGCCATTTAAGGACCTTCGTTGGATGTTTGTGGGCAAAATTGAATTCTTGCCTTTTGCGACGGTCTTACGTCTGACCAAATAAGCGTCTGTCTGGGCTTGAATGGAGTCAGTTTGCCTTGCAATGGACCTTATTGGTAATTTAGGTCGTGTTGAAGCGTGATAAAATCACGTTTGCCTTTTTGCGGTCGTTTTTGAATTTTTGACCGGCTCGGGCTCAAATTAGCGTATGAATTGCCTTTTTGAGCCGCAGAAAAATCCCCATTGTGTCAGGAATGTATTTTGGGTTATTAGCAGACCTTGTATGGGTCTTGAAATGCCGTTTTTGTGGTTTTGACTCGTCTTTTGCTTGAAAAGAGGGGCGAGTCATTTTTGTGTTTTTTTTGTGAACCGTTTTGTTTGGTTGGATTTCGGGCGGGATTGCCCTTGCTTTTGCATTGCAGGTTGAGTCTGTTGTTTTTGGATTTATCCATTTCATGCCATCGTAATGCCGAAATTTCGGCCTACGTTTTATTTGTTTGTTTTTTTTGATCGGAGGGTATCGTCTGGGACCGATGGGATCCGTTGTCGAGGCTTTGGAGGAGGAAATCGATCCCGGAGGGGGAGAGTCGACTGTTTTTTGTTACAGGCTTGGTTGTGTTTCTCCCTGGCGGCCTTTGTCCGGCCAATGATCGGGTATCGATCGTTGGTCGTTGTCTGCAGAGATCCGGATAGGCGGCTAATATGGCCGGTTTTTCCTTTTCGTCGTGGCTCATAGGCAGGATGGCTGATGATTGGGGGTCAGCACCGAAGTGGTGCATCGCATCATGGCTCTTGGCCTCCTCATCATCCAAAATCTGCCAGGCATTGTCTTCTTTTTTGTCATGGAGCAGGAGCGGAGGGTTATCGTCATGGTAACCTCCTCTGCTTTCGCTGTTGCTCCTCTGTTTCCCATGTTGCTCTCTTTCTTTTCCGTTTGAGAGGATAAAGAGTGCTTAGTTCGGTAGGTGGCGGTTAGCCCCTAATTCGTTGTCTTAGGCCAGTGTCTGTATGATAGACGTTTGTTTTAGGCCAGTGTCTGTATGATAGACGTTTGTTTTAGGCCAGTGTCTGTATGATTGACGTTTGTTGATGTATTTTGCGTAAGGCGGTTTGTATATATGTGTTTTTGGATTGTGGTTTGTTTTGTGATTTTTGGCTTTTGTGTTGTGTTTCGG
Organism: Silene latifolia; assembly: GCF_048544455.1. Lineage (NCBI taxonomy): Eukaryota > Viridiplantae > Streptophyta > Magnoliopsida > Caryophyllales > Caryophyllaceae > Silene > Silene latifolia. The sequence continues at coordinate 96,972,035 of NC_133527.1, forward strand.
AGGAGCGCTTGTCGGCTGTTGATTCTCCTTTTGCTTTGCACCAGTTCCTGCATCGTTAGTGTAGAAAACGGGCAACAGATAGCGCATACGCATAAACGTAAACACGTAAAAGCATTTGATTGAAAATCACGTAACGCATTTGTTTGAAAATCAAAATTAACCAAGATGACTCGAAGTTAAAATTGAAATTTTGAAATGAATTTTGAAAATTCCGTGACAAATCGTCGCGTTTGGAATTCAAAATGAATTGATTTGAAAATTTGAGCAATTAACTCGTGTCGTGAATTAAATTGCATCGAAATGTTTGAAAAATTGACTCGAAAAATTCAAACTCAAACCGTCAGGAAAGAATTTTTAGAAAAGGATTTTTGCGAGTATATTTGGCTTTTGAGGTCACGACTCGGATTTGTGAGTGCTTGAATTTTTGAGGAAAATTGATGTCGTGTTATCAATTTTCGATTTTGATTTTTTTTTGCGAAAAACCGAAATTTTTCGGAATTTCGACTGACATGGAAACGATCCATCGCGGATCGGGGCGACTAGCCCTTCCCCCCTTTAAAAAAAGAAAGAAAAATCCGTATGTTTAAAGCTACGTCATGGGAATCGTGTCGGATTTCGTAAAACGCGAAAACAAGGGAATGTGAGTGTGAAGAAACACAAAATTTCCCGGATCATCCCGAAGAGGCGCGAGGTTCCTGGCGGGAGGTTTGAGGTGTCAGGAGAAAACACATGTTGAAAGAGACAAGTCAACAGCGGGAATCCTGGAGAAGCCTCAAAGAGGCGCGAGCGTCTTGGCGATGGAAGCCGGCTCTCCTCTTTTTCTGAAAAATGTGCTGATCGTTTTGTATAAATAGGGACGTTTGCTCTTCATTGTTTCATCATCCGAAACACGAAAACATCTCTACAAAATCTCTTCTTCTTCCACAAAAATATTTCATAGATGCTTTTGAGAACGCATTGCGACAATGGTGCCGGGATTTGTCGCCTCCCGAGAAGTATCAACTCGATTGCATGGGAGTTGGTCAATTGTTGGTGCTTCGTCAAGTCAAGGTGCAACCTTCGTTTCTTGAAGCATGCTCTCGATTTTGGGATTCGAAACATCATGTTTTCGTTTTCCCGAAAGGTGAGATTTGTCCTCTTGCCGAAGAAGTTGGAGTCATTGGTTGGTGGCCGAGTTGTGCTCCGGTGCTTCCTCCGACTCGGTTGTGCTACAAGGAGAAATTCCGTTCCATGTTGGGCTTATCAACAAGTCAAGTCAACTTTCTTCTTGCTCCACATGGTGTGGATACGTTGGCTCTTATTAACATCTTCTCGAATCGGTTAGATGCTAATGTCTCGGAGGTGGCTAGGAGAAGGGCTCTTGCATTTTGCCTTGTCCATGTGTACCTCTTTGTTGATGTCTTGAAGAAGGAGGGGATAAGATGTCATGGTAGCATGACCCTCATCCATGTGATCGAGCAAATGGAGCATGGTAGAGATCCATCATGGTTGGTGCTTGGAGAGATTATCCAAGCTTTGGACAAGGAAGGCTCTTGTGGAGAAGCTCCCTCTTTTGGATCGCCTAGGATCCTCCAAGTGTGGCTATTGGAGAGGCTAAGGTATGTAGAGCCTCCGGTTAATCCTTCTTCTTACTCCTTCCGTCACCTTACCATGAGGAAGAAGTTGTACCCGGATAGTTTTGCTTCCACCGAGGCCTATTGGGCCGCAAGGTTGGCGGAGGAGGGTGGTCCTCATATCCGTTGGGTGGTGCCGTGGTGGCACTTGAGGTCCTTCACGGGGTTGCCCGCTTCGGGTGCTAGTTCTTGCTCTTTGATGGCGGTGGATTTGAAGGTTGTTTCCTTCATTTATCCCGAAAGGCTCATGAGGCAAATGGGGCGTCAACAAAAGGTGCCCGCTCAAGATACTCTTGTTCAAGAGAATGTTTTCCGGAACTCCGAGCTTGTGGAGTTCTTCGAAAGGTGGTGGGCCACTCAGCCGCTTTGGGAGGTGCCAAACCCCGTTGCCACGACATGGGTGACCCCCGCTTATGTCAAGTGGTCACGTGCTCCGTCCTTGGAAGAGAGATCCAAATTCCGTAAGGACGAGGTTGTCGACTTGAAGTACCGAGAGGTTGGCAAGGCCAACCGTGCCTTCTTTGAGGAATATGTTGATGGAGCTACTCCCGATGTGATGAGACCACCAAAGAGGAGGAGTTTCGGTCCTAAGAGTATGGTGGGCCGTGTATTGGCTCGTCTTGGGTCGAATATGGGGTCTTGTGCTAGATCGGAGGCCGTCGCCGTCTTAGATCCGTTGAGGATCCGTTCCAAGGAGGAAGTCCATGCTAGGCGGGCCAACAAGAAGAACAAGGGGAAGATGTACCCCGAAGGAAAAGGCAAGGGTAGAATGGAAGAGTGAAGACCTCAATTACCCACTTTAGTATTATGTGGTATTATTGTTGTGAGTTTTTATTATGTTGTACTAGCTAGCTGTTGTGTGTTTTGTGCTAGTTTTACTATGTGAGGTGTGTTAGTGGACACCTTAGCTTTGACAAGTTGTAGACTCGTCGTGCTTTATTTGTTGTTGAAAATGTAATCCCTCCCATTATTAATTAAATAAGAGGATTGCTCGTGTCGGAAAGTTGTGAACGCTTGTTTCTCCCATCCATTTTGCGAAGGCAATTTGATTTGAATCGTCCTCAGCATTTGCACTTGGGAAAGTGGTATTTTGTGGAAAGGGAGAAAGGCTCATTTTTGTATTTTTGTGGGAAAGGGAATGGTTTTCCCTCTCTTTTTTTTGGAGGTTGTTTGTATGTGGGGATTTTTTGGTTGTATCCCTCAGGCATAAGAGGGACTGCCTACGTATTCACCTGAAGAGGTGAAATCAAACCATGCTCGTAGTTCAGGGGTTTGTTTTTGTAGTGCAAATGGACGTTGCCTTTGACGGATCAAAGGACATTCGAAACGGGCAAGGTGCCGCAGCTTAGACTCGATAAAACATGCAATTTCAAATCAGAACATATTGAGGAACTTGACTTGAAAAGGGTTGAGGTGGTTGCTAGTTGCAAAACTAGGCTAGGTTGTTGGTTGCTATGGTTCAAGGGTAGTATTTCTTGAGTTGGTCTAGGTTGGTCGGGTTTGTAAAGTCCTCCCCATCTAGGTCACTCAGTCTCACTGCGCCCCCCGAAATTATTTTCTTGACCAGGTATGGCCCGGCCCAGTTGGGTTTGAATTTTCCCCTCGGATCGACGGGTAATGGTGCTCGAACTGACTTGAGGACCAAGTCGCCCTCCTGGATGTTTCTGGGTTTAACCTTCTTGTTGAATGCCCGTTGTATACGTCGTTGGTATAGTTGGACGTTGTGCAAGGCGTTGAGTCACCGTTCGTCTAGAAAAGTGAGTTGTTCGTACTTTCAACGGGTCCATTCCGCCTCAGGGACTTGACTCTCCAGTAGGATGCGTAGAGATGGGACCTCTAACTCCACTGGTTGAACCGCCTCCATACCGTATGCTAGGTAGAAGGGTGTGGCGCCTGTCGGTGTTCGAATGGAGGTTCGGTATCCCCAGAGTGCGAATGGGAGTTTGCTCGGCCAATCGCGGTAATTGTCTTGCATTTTCTTGATAATGGTAACAAGAGTTTTGTTCGCTGCCTCCACCGCTCCGTTGGTTTGGGGACGGTAGGGGGATGATCGATGTCGTTTGATCTTGTATTTGTCCAGCAAAGCCTGAGTTTCCGCCCGGAAGTGAGAGCCTTGATCGCTGATGATTTCATGGGGTACCCCATATCGGCAGATGATGTTGTTTTGAATGAACTTGGCCACTTGTTTGGCGGTCAAGACTGCATATGACTGTGCTTCCACCCATTTGGTGAAGTAGTCGATGGCGACGAGGACGAAGCAATGCCCCTTGGTGCCTACCGGGTTGACTTTCCCGACGATGTCGATGCCCCAGGTTGAGAAAGGCCAGGGTGACCAGGGTGACGTCATGGTGTATAAAAGGGATGGTGGTATATGTTGTATATTGGCGAAGATTTGGCAATTGTGGCAATGTTTGACGTAGTTACGGCAATCGGCTTCCATGGTTGTCCAGTAGTAACCTAGCCGCATGATTTTCTGTGTAAGCATCATTGCACTCATATGAGGGCCACATTCTCCATCGTGGACCTCTCCCATGACTTTTTTGGCTTTGTGATGGTCAATGCAAAGGAGGAGAATTCCTTGGGGTGTTCTTTTGTAGAGTTGATTTTGGTTTATCACGAATTGTGATGCAAGTAAACGGATGGCTCTTTGTCCTCTTTGATCAGAGTTGGGAGGGAATTCGTTTTTGGTTTTGTAATTGAGGATAGCTTGGTACCAAGGTTCATCATGGCTTTCCTCGTCGTCGATAATGGCACAAATGTGAGCTGGCTTGCTCCTTCTCTCGACACATAGGGGCATCGATGTCATGTCGTCAGGTATGTTGACGAGCGCGGCAAGTTTTGCCAGGGCATCGTCAAATTGATTTTCCTCTCGCGGCAAGTGGAAGTAGTCGACTTGGTCGAAGAACTCGGCCTCTTGACTGATCTTCGCTCAGTAGGGAGCTAGGCTGTCAGATCGGATTTTCCATGATCCGGATACCTGATTGATGATGAGCGAGGAATCGCCATGGACCCTCAATCTCTTGATGCCAAGTGTGATGGCTGCTTGTAGGCCGATGAGACATGCTTCATATTCAACGGCATTATTGGTGACGGTGAAGTCTAGCTTGACCGAGATCAGAACATGTTCTCCCTCTGGTGATATTAGAAGGATTCCTACCCCGAAGCCTCTCAGATTTGATGCACCATCAAAGTATAGGTCCCATGCATCGGAGCCGGCACAAAGGATGTCTTCGTCAGGAAGTGACCATGTGTCGGTCGTTGGATCCTCGTTGACGGGATTTTCTGCTAGGAAGTTGGCGACTGCTCTTCCCTTGATAACCTTGAGGGGTACAAACTTGAGATCGAATTCAGACAGCATGAGTGTCCACCTAGACAGCCTTCCGTTTAGCACGGGTTTTTCGAAGATGTATTTGACCGGGTCCATCTTGGAGTAGATGTGGACCGAGTAGCTGAGCATGTAATGCCGCAGCTTCTTTGTTGACCATACTAGGGCAAGGCATGTCTTTTCCAGTTGGGTATACCTCGTCTCGTACTCAATGAACTTTTTGCTGATGTAGTAGATGGCTCGCTCCTCGTTGCCAACTGTTTGTGCTAGCATTGCTCCCATGGCTGTGTCAGTAACAGTCAGGTACAGGGATAGAGGAATCCCCGGTTGAGGTGGCATGAGGACAGGAGGTTTGGATAGGATTTCCTTTATCCTGTCGAAGGCTTTCTGACAGTCGTCGTCCCAATCGGTGTGATCGGAGGCACGAAGCTTCTTGAATATTGGTTCACAGATCATAATGAGCTTGGCAATGAACCGGCTGATGTAACTGACTTGACCGAGAAATCCCCGAATCTCCGTCTCGTTCTTAGGCCGAGGCATTTGTTGAAGGGCTTTGATTTTGGTTGGATCAATCTCAATGCCTCTTTTGCTGACGACATGTCCCAAGAGTTTTCCGGAGGTGACCCCGAATTCACACTTCTGAGGATTTAGTCTCATGTTATATTTCCGCAGACGAGCGAAGAATTTCTGGAGGGCATTGATGTGGCCGTCCCATTCTTTTGATTTGACAATCATGCCATCGACATATACCTCTACCTCCTTGTGCATCATATCATGTAGGAGAGTGGTAGCGGTTCTCTGATATGTTGCTCCGACGTTGATGAGGCCGAAAGGCATGACCGTGTAGCAATATGTACCCCACTGTGTAGTGAACGCAGTCTTGTGCATGTCTTCCTCAACCATTTTAATCTGGTTGTACCCGGTATACCCGTCCATGAATGATAGGAGAGCATGTTCGACAGTGTTGTCTACCAGAATGTCAACATGTGGCAAAGGGAAGTCGTCCTTTGGACTTGCCTTGTTCAGATCCCTGAAGTCGATGCAAACCTGAATTCGTCCGTCTTTCTTTGGTACCGGCACAATGTTGGCCACCCAATCCGAGTATTCAGATACTTTGATGAACCCAGCCTTGAACTGTTTGTCCACCTCTTCTTTGATTTTTAAGGCCCACTCAGGACGCATCCGGCGTAGCTTCTGTTTCCCAGGTTTAGCTCCGGGTTTAATGGGTATCCGGTGCTCTGCAATTTCTCTGTCAATCCCAGGCATGTCTTTGTAAGACCAGGCGAACACGTCCTTGTATTCGTGGAGGAGGTCAATGAACTGTTGTCTTTCCGAGGGGTCCAGGGTTGTCCCTATCCTAAGTTCTTGAGGTGTATTGTCGGTTCCTATGTTAATAGGCTCGGTTTCCTTAATGATGGGGGTTCTGGTTTCCCGTTTGTCAAGTTCTTTGGCTAAGTGAGGTGGGTAGTCACTCAAGTCAAATTCCTCATAATCATTCAGAATCGCATTGCAGTTAAATTGAGACGAGTCATAAGCAAACTTAGCGTTCATTAAGTTGACACGAGCGAATAGATCGAAAAGGACAGACATCTCGTGGTCAGTCAGAGGCGACACGACAGAAGAAGTGGCCCCTGGAACAGGCTCCAGGTTGTCACCTTTCATGGGAGTGGGGGTGACCTTAGTAGGCTCAGCCTCTGAATCAGCCACGACTTTGTGATAAAATAGTGGGAAGGGGACCTTGACTGGGACATCAGGAGTGTTATGAGCTATAACAGACTCTGACTCCGACTCAGACTCAGACTCAGATCCTTCTTGAACATAGGGCCTTCTCCAGTTGTGATCTTGAGAATGCGGCCTTGGCAATCGGTCCACTTGATGGTCTTCCTCCAGCCCTGGGTGGCTTTCTCCTGGTCAGTGTCGGAGATCAAGGCGGTTGGATCAAACTGATTGTCTTTCAGGGCGATGTTGATGATGTCCTCATAGTCGAGGTGTTTGACGTTATCTTCCCCAAAGAGTAGTGTGACAGCTTGTCCGTCGAGGCATGGTGACGGTTTGGACTCAGTTGATGCAGCTTCGATGTTGTCGGGGATAAAGTAGCAGTCCTGGAAGACTTCCACTCCTGGGTATCTAGCCCTGGCCACAGAGTCGTAGATTGGCTTCGGAAAGCCGTGGTAGAGTTCAGACTCTCCCTCACGGACGAAGTATCCGTTGAGGGTTAGGTGGTATGGACGGAGGATGACTCCGTGCTTCTTGAGTTTTCGGATTAGGAGGTTCATCTCCTGGATGTCTTCATTAGTAGGTTCGTATCCCAGCCCAAAGGGAATGTTGGGGACCTTAGCCTGTTTCAAGGGAGGCAATGGGTCCTTTAGTGGATTGAGCGGCAAGCCCGGGAAATAACCCTGATGCATAATGATACGGTTGATCGTGAGGTTGGTGAACGGGTCACCATCAGAGGTTGCCGATTCATCAGTTACGGCGTTCACGGCTTGGAAACCCCACATTTCATTGTCGTCCTCCTCAATGGCTTGGGAGGCTACCCCTCTTCTCATAACTACTTTGATTGGGGAAGCGGGGATCGTGATCGTTTTCTCGTTGAAGGGGACTCTGATCTTTTTGGTGGAGCGTTGAGGTGACTGCTTTGACGGCGTGAATCCAGGGACGTCCCAAGAGCATGTTGAAGGACGCGTCGATGTCGACCACTTGAAAGCTAGTTTGTCTTTCTAATGGCCCAGTTGCGACGGTTAAAGTGACTAGCCCAGCGACCTTGCGACGAGTGCCGTCGTAGGCGCGTAGTCCTTGATTTGTTGGGATTAAATCAGATTCCTTAATGCCCAGCCTGTGGGCAGTTTTGAGAGGAATGACAATCACGGCGGAACCGTCATCCACGAGGACCATCGGTATATTTTTCTGAAGGCACTGTACGGTGATATACAGGGCCAGGTTATGATTGGCTCCGAACAGGGGGATATCCTCGTCGGAGAAGACGACCGGGTTACTCAGATCAGGGGCGTCTCTCGTCATGTGTGCCACTATTTCTTCTGGGGAAGAGGTGGAGGGCACGGTTAACTTTCTTAAGGCCTGCAGCAAGGTCTGTCGATGCTCAAAAGACGTTGCGATTAGTTGCCAAATTGAGATCTCGGCTTTTGCTTTCTGGAGCTGTCTCAGGATTGAGTTCTCGGGAGCCTTTGGTTGAGTGTCCACCTCCGGGACGATTTGGTCATTCGTTGTTGGAACGACCGTTGGGTTGCTTGGATTTTGATAGGGGCGTCCGGACCGGGTGAGATGTCCGATTTCTTTCGTCCGCTTCTCCTTCCCTGGGAGGATATAGACATCCTCAACATCATCCCTCTATATGCCGTTAATTTTGGAGTCTCGAGGATACCTTGGAGGGGTATTCCACGGTGAGTAGTTCTTGTGGGGAATATTTTTGTGAGGGCGATTTTTATGGGGGTAGTTATTATGAGGGTAGTTATTTTAAGGGTAATTCTCGTGAAGGTGGTTATTTTGAAGGTGATTTTCGTGGGGTCTATGCCAGAATGGTCGCCGGAGCAATCCATCCTGGGGTGGGTAGTTTTGAATGCTTGGGGAATTCTCCCTCGGACGTGGTGCCGGGGGATTGAAGATGAGTCGGCGGTAGGCGTCGTCGAGTCGGGTGATTCTCTCAGAAAGGTTGGCAATGACCTCCTCAACTTGCTGAAACATAGTGAGCATAGTGGCAGCAATGAACACGAACACTCCGTCTGAAAAGTCTTTTTCCAGAACATTTACCTCGTCGTCAATTGGCAAGATGAGATGAGAGCAGTCCAGGGTCGGCTCATCGTCAGAGATGGCGTGAATTCCCAGAGGATTCGTCTTGTTGTTTGGCTTAGTTGGTGGGGGTATAGGCAAATATCCCTTCTCAATCATGTCTTGAATGAGGTGCTTGAGTTTGAAGCAATTTTCGGTATCATGCCCTTTCCCTCGATAATACTGGCAGTAGGCGTTGGGGTTTCAAAATCGGGATTTCTTGGCGTCGGCCGGGTCCGGGGTGGGCCCGATCGGTTGTAGCTTCCCTTGGTCCATGAGCCTTTTCAGGGCACTTGCATAACTCGACCCTATGTTGGTGAACACTCTCTGGGGGCGTTCAGTTTTCTTGGCAGATGGTTCGACGAGGTTAACCTCATCAATCTTATTTGTCTGACCGTAAGGGCGAGATCCGGTTGAGGTGGATCCTTGATAACCCCTGCCAGTGGTCTTTGCTAAGACACCCTTTCGGAGGTCGTCCTCAATACGTGTCCTCAGAATCTGTAGATCCTGAAAAGTCTTGATATTCTGATACCTCAGCAGGTTGGCATAAACCAGGCGGAGGTTGTTGACAAATTTTTCTACCAGAGTTGACTCACTCGACTTACTGTCCAACTGAGTACTCACCCTCCTCCAACGGGTTAGGAACTCAGTGAATCCTTCCTTGTCGTTTTGGGTTAACACTTCGAGAGTACGGGTGTTGGCCTGGATCTCGACATTGTCGGCATACTGTTTGGAAAACTCAACTGCGATCTCATCCCAGGTGGTAAGGTTTTTCGGGTCCAAGGAGTAGTACCATTGGCGAGGGATCGGCTCCAAAGAGGATGGGAAGATCCTGGTAAAAAGTTCCTGTTTGACCCCCTTAATGGAAATGTAGTCTTTGAAAGCACGGGTGTGGTTGAGTGGGTCCTCCACTCCCTTGAACTTAGGCATATCAGTCAGGGTGAAGTTGTCAGGTAACTGGTCCCCAACAGGTTCGAACCTTAGGTTATTTTCAAGGTGGATGTTGTTACCCCGGGTTAGGAGTTGTTCTTCCAAGAGTTTCAGCCTCTTTTCAGTCTCAGTCAGTGGGGTATTATGTTCCCCAATTTCCTTGTTCTCCAGGGCGTCGATACGGGTCTCGACGCGATCCAGGGTGACCTTAAGAGCAAGAAGGTGGCTGGCTAGCGATCGGTTGACATCTCTGTTGTTATCATTGTTGTTGTTGGACGAAGCTGAAGACGGGGCCATGGCTCTGAGGCAGAAAAACGGCTCACATTACAACTCAATCTGACATGGTTCCAAGACTGAACGAAGACAACACAGAGGACGAGACCAAGATCGACTCAACAAGACGGGGTGATCGTGTGTGGTACCTCGGTGCTGACTCGATTTATGACGTGGCGGTGTTTGACTGAACCTTTGACACGTGTCCAATCATGATGGCGTGACGCCATTGGACGGGTCTCGTGGTGAGATGACTCATAAGTAAAGACCCATAAGTACGTTTTCTTTGACTCGATAGACACGAGGCGGAATTGGAATGGTGGACTGAAGTTTTCGAATATAGAAATTTTCAAAAAGACTTAATTGTCGCTTTAGTGGGCGGCTTCCGAAGATAGAAATCTCCGCAAGTCGATCAGTTGAAAAGGGTTGTCTTAAGTTTATTTGCAAAAGACGGTTTGAGTTTGAGTCAGCTCGGAAAGCGGTGTATTGTTTCCCAAGACGGTTTTGAAATTCAAAATTGTATGTTTTGAAAATTGAGTTTGAAATGTTTGAAGAGGTCTCGGGGATGGTGTATGGTCCTCGGGATCCCGAAAGTGTCTCGAGAAAAGGGTGTGTGCTTTTCTCGGGTTTTGAAAGAGCCATTGTCGGCGCAAAACGGGTTAAAATCCGTGTCTAGACGCGGCGATTATAACGGCATAGAGAGGTGATTTGAAATGGTTATACAAAACCGGGTTTGAAAATCGTCATTACGACGGCCTAGAAAGGCGTGTTGAAATGATTATACAAAACCGGGGTTGAAAATCGTCATTACGACGGCCTAGAAAGGCGTGTTGAAATGGTTATACAAAACCGAGTTTGAAAATCGTCATTACGACGGCCTAGAAAGGCGTGTTGAAATGGTTATACAAAACCGGGTTTGAAAATCGTCATTACGACGGCCTAGAAAGGCGTGCATCGGTCGGCGAAAGACCGAGGTTTGAAATGGCCATTATAACGGCGCAAAAAGGTGTTTTGAAAGTTTGAAATGACACGGAAGGACTTATGACCAAGTAGCACATAAGCACTCACAGTTTCATTATATTATGCATCATGCTGACACGGGTTTTGGCTTAAAAGGGTGGGTTACACACCAAGCAATCAAACCCCGATTTGCGAGAGGGATACCAATCCAAACAAAATGTGTAAGGAGGGTGCTCTAGCCTCGTGCTCGAAAGTGATGAAAGCTCTTTGACGAAACAGAAATGTGTAACGTCAATGGTATGCTTGACTCAATCGGAATTCGAAACGCGGGGATGAGAAAACTCATGCCGACGGGACGAGCCAATTGGTCGAAAAGGGTTAGGTTATGGGCCCGGACAAGGAACCCGACCGTGACCGTAATATCAATTAATGCATTCCAACCAAGACCTCGTTCGAGTCTCACCATCTAGGGATCACAAAGACGTAAGTGTCCTAGTTATCCATAGTGGAGTCGCCAATCTGTGGACATACAACGTTCTTTTTTAAAGCCACGCTCAGCGGCGTAAAGATGCCTTCGACCGGATCGTTTTAGATCGGTCGGTTTCGTCTCAGTAAGGGTCTCGAAACCATTAGAGATGTTTGGAGTCGCCACCAAGCATTTGTGGGATGCCTGGAACCCGTTCGAATTCCACTTTATACCTCGGTTAAATCGAAGCACAAAGGAGCGTTTGACATAGGTACTAAAGATAAGGAAATCGTCCCTTTTTAGCATCCTATCTCTAGAATGACTCTCGTACGCCCTGGATAAGGTCGTCCACTATCCAAAGTTTCTGAGTAATAGGTGAAGGTACGTATTGGGAAGCCCTTTAATCAGACACCCAATCCCGCCCCCGTTTAGCGGCCTCTACTGATCGATCTTGGTTGGTTGAATGCAAAAGTTGATAAAACGGTTTAAATGCATGAATGCGCATCCAATGATTTAAACCTAACATGTGAGAGCTTTCTAAGTCGGTTGATTTAATCCAAGTATCAAGTATAAGATGTCGAGTTGGATTAATGATTGATTTGCATGCAAGACGAAAATTAAACATCCATTTACCGTATTAGGTTTAGGGTGCATAACACGATCCATTTGTCTTAGTAAGGCATTTTGCAAATATGGTTTGAATAGTAATCTGATCCGTCCTATATCCGGGTCAACCGAGTCGGATCGCCCCGGACTAATCTTTGAAGGGAACAGGCCCCACTGCAGACGGCTATAAGAGGTGCGAGCCAGCCGACGGTGTAAGGGGCCTCCCTCTGGTTTTGAAAATGAGAAAGAAAAGGCCTGCTTGAGGCGCGGGTTAGCTAACGGTTGTATGCCGTGTTCTGAATATGAAGAGTCTATCCCACCCAAAATACTCGAGAGGGGGGGGGGGGGGGGTGGGGCGGGAGGGGTGGATTGAGTATTTAAAAATTATGCCTACTTTTTATTTTATATCAAGGTAATTAATTACTTAAAGTTTATTGATTAAACTTTAACTAATTAACTAATTGATTATGAACGTAATGAAATGACTGAAACGAAAGATGCAAAGACACACGATATTTGAAGTGGTTCAGCTTCACACGTCGAAGCCTACGTCCACTATTCTCGATTAATAATTTTAGTACCTTACTCCGGATTACAAAATTATCAACCCAACTCGTATAGTTAACTCTAACTATAACTCGATTTGAATATCACTAGATATTCGATTTGACTATCTTAAGTTACTAAGAAAGCACCTGATTGTTCTTCTAAGTGTTCACACAATTGAACGAGTAAGAAACAATATGAAGTACTATTATCTTATGACGTAATCTTAAGAAAGATAAGCAATTTGATGAGCACGACTTTTCGCAATATTTTCAAAAACAAAACAATAAGACAATTAAGAATTAAACTCAAATATGTTTTGCAAGGATTGTAGTATTTCGAAAAGCTTACTTAAACAAGGAATGATCAATTGTATTTATAGTAGAAGAGGGAACTAGGGTTTGCACGAAACCTTAGGATGCCGTGAGATAGGCGGCAAAGACTTCAAGAGATAAATCTTGACCTCTTTCTAAATTAAATCCAAGATATTATAGTTTAGGTAAATAAGATAAAAGTAAATCTTATTTGTTATCTAAAACTATATCTTTTAAGAAGTTAGAATAAGTAAACAAATCAAATCATATATTATAAAGATAGGAAAATATCTTATATAAATATAAGCTAGATTTGATTAGATAGTTTACTTAAGCACAACAACCTCACACGCCCCAATGGTTTACAACTCACGGCTGAAACCCTAGGCCCGTGCCCATCTTGGATAAAAACCTATCTTCATGAATTAGGGTTAGGTTAAATAGACTAGCAAACTCTAGGTAGCATGACGACCCATAAGTCGTTTTACTAACCAATAGGGATATGCAAGTCATCCATTATAACAACCCATAATTCAGCTCTACTATATACACAAATGATTTCGAAATATGTTTAAAGAATTTTATCCTTTGAAAAATGATTTTAAAAATTATTAAAATCGTGCCATTAAAATGCTACCTAAAGTTATAGTAGAAACAGCTATAACTTTAAGTTTGGTTAGTAAAGTTATAGGTGAAATAGCTATAACTTTACTTTCCCAATACTCTTATCTTAAGATACCGTCATTAGATGAAGACCTATACTAACTAATCTTCCTGGAGATCTTCAGTAAAGGATCTTATATTTATCTTGACCAAAAGCTCTTTATCTTGAGCTTTGTTAAAGACTTGATCTAGCCTTTTGCTTGAATGATCATCATACTTGAAACTAGTTACAGTTGCTTATGATGCTTTAAGAACCTTCAATGTTATAGCTCAAGCTACTATAACATGACTTGAATGATGCTTCACAAATCTTCAATGTTATAGCTAAGAGAGCTATAACATTACTTGCTAAACTTGTAATCCTAAGTTATTCTAACAAAGACTAAACAAACGATTACAAGCAAGAGTATATATAAAACGAAGCACACACTTGTCATTATCAAAACTTAATCATATATCTATATGGTTCAACAAATTCCCCCTTTTTGATGATGACAAGTCTCTTAAGATTTGTGACTAAGTGTAAGTTCCTCCTCAACATAATACTATAAAAAGTCATAGACAGTTGAACGCAAGAACAATCACTTATATACAAAGTATAGCATCTAAGGACCTTAAGAGATTAAAGATTCCGACAAGGAGCAAGCTTAGGCAAATACTTAAGTCACGAAGATTTCTTCCCCCTCTTGACATCATCGAAAAGACGAGAAAAGACATAAAACAACTAGAATGATATGAGTCGAGACACGGATTAATCATGCAAGGAAATATTAGAAAACGAGAAAGTAATCTACATAAACTAGCCAAATAGAAAATTAGTGTACTACAAACCAAACTAGTCTAATTGCCAATTGGGCCGAATAAGAACAAGTATTTAAGCCAAATGGGCCGAATGAAAAGCAAGACAAAATGGGCCGAATTAGACAATTATTCAAAATATAAAGTCTAACAAAAAAAAAGACAAGGAAAAGAGAAGGACGGGTTTAAGTAATGTCACGTTTCACGACATTGGGGTTGACATAACCGGGACGGGTCCTAAACTCAAGAGAGTCAAGACGATCAAAGCATGAACGGACATGGTTAGCTTGTGCCGTGAGACACCGCTCAAAATTAAGCACCTTCATTGACAAGGCTTGAGTAGCCTCGTACACTACCCGCATATCCTCATGCATAGCTTTCCCTTCCTTCCACAAAGCCCCACCTTGACTAGCTAAGTTAGCCAACGAACTAGAATGACGAACACACTCCTTGGCCGCCCTAGCTACATCCTTAGCCATAGCATCAACCCGTGCTTCAAGCCTATGCAAATAAGCCAAGACTTCACCATGATCCGAACCCTTCGAACCCGAAGCCTCATCTTGTCTTTTCCCAAACCCGAGACCAACTCCACAACCATCTTATTTTGTGCATCCAATTTCTCACAAATACTTGCCATAAACACTTCCAATTTTTGTTTAACAACCGAGACCACATCCGACGATTTCTCCACCACATTCCCTTTTGCCAAAAACACTAAATCGGGTCCAATAGCACCGACTTTCATCAATTTAAGATGAGTGTCACACATCTCATCTTTCACCTTGACACCATAGCTAGAAATTCCAATCACCCCTTTTTGTTCCAAGAGCCGAGAGACCCACATACCATATGGCAAATCCAAAGTTGTATAAAACTTTTCCTCGGTGACACAAACACTTGTTTGAACGATTTTATGAAACACGAGACGAGGAAGACTAACTTTAGATCCTTCAAGCCACTTAGACAACAACACCATCTCATAACTAGACAACTTATTGCGACCACCCCTTCTCGGAACAACCGTGTTCCAAATGAAATTAAGAAAGAATTTCAATTTTGGGGTAAATGACCCCGCAAGCATGTTACTTGACCCCGTAGCATCAACATCAAACGACTTCTTAATTGTAAGCTTCTCTTCCTCCGTCACATCCCCCCATTCCGCACTCGGATTTATTTCTATCCCATCATCAGGGACCGAAAATAGAGTACAAAAATCGTTAAGGGAGATTTTAACTTCGGTATCATTCACCACCGCATGCAACACATTATTTTTGACAAAGACGGAAGAATAAAATTGGATTACCTCAATAGGATAAACCGGACCAACAAAGGAACAAACTTTCTTCCATTCTTGAAAATTCAAGAAGTCCTTAAAGAATTGTAAGGCTTCGATTTTTCCATACCACTTTTCGGAATAAATACGACCACCATGAATACCGTACCTCATAACATAGTTGACACGGCTTCTTTCATCCGCGGTGAGTCGAAGCTTATCGAGCCCCATTGATGTTGCATTCGGCATGTATTCCCGAAACATTGTCCTTTGATGACCTTCTTGATTAGCTACAACCTCAGTTTCTTCCACCGAATCTTCAAACCCCACGGCCTTCTTTTTCCCTATATTTAATTTCCGTCTTTTCCCTTCTAAGTTAGGATCAACCCGGTTATGATCGGGGTTAGTTGGTTTTTGGTTTGATGAAGGTGAGGGAGTTTTGATAGGGACATAGGTTTTGTTGCATGAAGGTTTGGAGGACCCGGTCCGAGTTGTGGACCGAGTTGATGGCGAGTGAAAACGGGTTGAGGGAGGAGTCATGATGATGAAAGGATTTTGGAGTTTGAGTGTGTAAAAAAGTCTAAAAGGAAGGTCTTTGGGTGTTGTGTTTGTGATGGTGACGGTAGGAGGAGGTATTTATGGGAGTATGGAACTAATTATGGTAATAGTGGTTTAAGGGAAATAGGATAGTGGAGGTGGCGTGTGGAGAGGAGTTAGGTAAGTTTTTGATTTTTTTTTAAACAAAAAGAAATATTTACCATAATATAAACAAGTGGTTAGGGTAATTTGTCTAAAAGATATGACAAGATATATTGAGATATGGTAAGATATGGTAAGAGATAAATTTGTGGGAATTTCGGTTTTGGCAAGAAATTGGAACAATTGGTTACGACTTTTGGCTCATAATAAAACTTAAGATATATATGACTAGAAAATGGAATATTCTCATAATATAATATAAATTTGACTTAAATAAACGTGCAACGAAAAATACGGACACAGTCATACAATCTCGTCAAATCTAGTCAGTCATATAGAGAATAAAATATTTGTGACAAGTTTAGTTGCCACCAATTAAACCAATTTCCAATCGTAAAATCTCAAAACGTTCTCTAGCCAATGCTTTGGTAAAAATGTCAGCCCATTGTTTCTCTCTACTACAAAATTCCAGTCTTATGTTGCCCTTATCTACATGATCCCGTAGAAAATGGTGTCTAATGTCTATATGCTTAGTTCGTGAGTGCTGTGCAGGATTTTTAGATATAATTATAGCACTCATGTTGTCACATAAAATAGGTATACACCCTACATTAACACCGTAATCAGATAGTTGTTGCTTAAGCCATAAAAGTTGAGAACATACCAGTCTAGCAGCAATGTATTCAGCTTCAGCAGTAGATAATACAACGGAATTTTGCGTCTTTGACCCCAACGTGATGATACACGGTCCAACAAACGTCGCTATGCCGGAAGTACTTTTTCTGTCAAGTGAACATCCTGCATAATCTACATCTGAATACCCTATGAGATCGAAATTACACTCAAGAGGATACCACAGATATAATTTAGATGTACCAATCAAATACTTCAAGATTCTATTAACTGCGATCATATGCGATTCTTTAGGGCACGATTGAAATTGAGCACATACGCATACACTAAACATAATATTCGGACGACTTGCAGTTAAATAAAGGAGTGAGCCAATCATACCTCGATAAGTCGTCTCATCGACAGACTTACCGTTCTCATCCAAGGTCAACTTCTTCTCAGTGCCCATAGGAGTTGGCTTAGAGTTAGAATTTTCCATACCGAATTTCTTGATTAGCTCCTTGATGTATTTTTGTTGGTGTATCATAATCCCTTCAGGAGTTTGTTGGATTTGGAGTCCAAGGAAGAACTTGAGTTCTCCCATCATGCTCATCTCGAATTCTGAGGTCATTAAATCTAAAAAATACTTGCATAACCGATTATTAGTTGAACCAAAAATAATATCGTCAACGTATATTTGTACAACTAATAAATCAGAAACCTCAGTTTTCAGGAATAGGGTTTTATCGACAGATCCTCTTTTAAAACCACTTTCAAGAAGATATTTTGACAATCTGTCGTACCACGATCTCGGAGTTTGTTTCAAACCATACAAGGGTTTATCTAATTTGAAAACGTGGTTTTGAAACTTGCTATCGAGAAATCCTGGGGGTTGTTCAACAAAAACCTCCTCATTCAAATAACCGTTAAGAAAAGCTGTTTTAACGTCCATTTGAAAAATTTTAATTCCTTTATGAGCAGCAAATGCTATTAATAATCTAATAGCCTCAAGTCTGGCTACAGGAGCGAAGGTCTCATCGTAGTCAATTCCTTCTTGTTGATTATACCCTTGTACAACCAATCTAGCTTTGTTTCGAACAATAACTCCTGTGTCGTCCAGCTTGTTCCTAAACACCCATCTCGTACCGATAACCGTTCGGTCTTTAGGTCTTGGAACCAAATGCCACACTTTGTTTCGTTCGAACTGTTGAAGCTCTTCTTGCATAGCAACGATCCAATCTGGTTCGGCAAGTGCTTCTTTGATATTTGTTGGCTCAATGGTTGAAAGAAAGGAGTAGAATGAGCAAGAGTTGTTAAGTCTTCTACGAGTTCGAACGCCTTCATCCAGACTTCCTAGGATGGTTTCTATTGGGTGAGAATCTTTATATTTCCATTTCTTAGAAACAGGAGGCACATCTTCATCTGAACTTGTCTCGCCTTCTTCGAATGATTGGGGTTCAAGCCTTGTTCCCCCTGAATCCAAGTCTGGGGTTATAACAGAATCAGTTATAACTTTGGACTTTGTTCGTTGATTAGAAGTTGAAGTTATAGCTTCATCAGTTATAACTTTATCCTCCAATTGCTTGGATTGAGAAGAGGTTTTAGTATCATCAACTAAACTCTCGATTTCTTTCCTTTATCATTCGAAGGGCTTCCTTGTTCATCATTTGTGCCCTCAATTTCTTTATCTTCCTCATCCAATTCTGGAAGTTCATCCCTGGATAATCGGAAATCAGGTTCGTTCAAATTTTCTTCCTCATCTTGTTCAGCTTTGTCAAACATATTATTCTCATCAAAAACGACATGAACACTTTCTTCAATGCATAAGGTTCTTTTATTGAAAACCTTATATGCTTTACTATGATTAGAATAACTGACAAACACCGCTTCGTCACTTCTGGGATCGAATTTACTTAATCTATTCTTACCATTATTATGAACAAAACATTTACTTCCGAAGCAACGTAGATGTGATATCACTACTACAAATTTAGGCAACTACAACGCCCCTTTAACAACGATTATTCACGAAAATCACAATAGACGTTGTAGAATGTATGGCGCGAATTTTACTAAAATCAATTACAACGGGTATAGTTATAAAAACCGTTGTTATTATTTTTAACAACGGGTCACACATGCGGAACCGTTGTTAATAATTTGGCGCAAAATTGGCGCAAAGTTAGTGAAAAGTAATCACAACGGTTACTTTTTAAACCCGTTGTTAAAACTTATTTAACAACGGGTGTTTTGTACAACCGTTGTTAAAACATATTTCACAACGGTTGTTGTTTAATAACCGTTGTCAATACCTTCCATACTATAAACCACACAAACAGAAGTCTGCTGCAGCCACAAAACACAACCCTTAATACACAAACACAAACACAGCAGACAAACAAACACAAAACACATACACACTCTCTTTCTCTATTTCTCTCTTTCTCATCGTCGCTTTATCTTCTCGCCGTCATTGTGATTTCATCGTCTATTACGTTCGTATTTATCGTAAATCTCGCCATCACATCATCGTCATTATTTTCTTTTTCTATTTATTTCTTTTGCATATATGTGTTTTTATCGACCATTATGTTATTTGTTTAAGTATTGTTCGCATAATTAGTTACTAAAACAATGAAGAAGCAAGATGAAGAAGTAAGATAAACATAATTAATATATATATATATATATATATATATATTTATAAATACATAAATTAAAAAAAAAAATTACATATGTAAAAATGCAATTCTTATATTTTCATGGAGGATCTTATTGTGCTCTATCGTATCCATCCTCTCCTCCTTGGCTATTTGGAGGTTCCGTTCAGCAGCTTGCTATATCGTCATATAGCCGCAATCGCTGCTGCTCTCCGTCAAGCCATCTTCTTTGGCGTGCTTGATGCGGATCGAGCTTCCGCAAGGTAGCTCCTGAAACTTTCCTCAATATGGAGGAACCGGCGGATGAAGTTGTTGTTGTTCTCGATCATGGTAAGAGTCTTTAGGATGAAATCATTCATTTTCTTAGAGTTTTTTGAGTGAAAGATTAAGTAGAGTTTGTTTTAACAGTTAGAGTTTGGAGATGAATATATGAGATAATGGAAATGTTAGTTGAGATATGCAATGTATTTATACTAAGCAATGTGTGGGTTGAGTTAATTGCTTTTTAATTAATATATATGTTAGGAAGTTGTGCCATAATCATCATCATCTCTCTCAATAATGCTGCTTCAAATCCTATTACTAACCCTTCTCATTCCATATTATCCGTTCATATGTACAGTGAATGTCAGTAATAATGCATGCATTGGAATTCTAACAGGCCGTAATTATGCATGCATCTAGTAATATTTAATTTTTTTTTTTTTTTTTTTTTAAGAACAAACAACAACGGTTATTTTAAAACAACCCGTTGTCTTTAGTTATAACAACGGTTTTGTATATTACAACCCGTTGTTATAACTTTCCCCCCAAAATTGAGTCACACTTTCCACAACGGGTTTTTATACATAAAACCGTGGTTAATATTTTTAACAACGGTTTCCTTAAGTAAACCAACCGTTGTTAAAACCTTCTACAACGGACGCTTTAACAACGTCCGCTTTTTTATATAACAACGGTTTTTGACCGTTGTTATAGCCTGTATCTGTAGTAGTGTATGTTAGGTTTACGTCCCCTGAGAAGCTCATAAGGAGTCTTCTTGAGGATGGGTCTAATCAAAGCTCGATTATGAACATAGCATGCAGTACTAATAGCTTCAGCCCAGAAATTTCGAGGTAGCCCACTACACAATAACATTGTGCGTGCCATATCCTCCAATGTTCTATTCATAAATTCAACAACACCATTTTGCTGTGGGGTTCGTGGTGCCGAGAAGTTATGCCCAACACCATTCTCCCTACAATACTGTATAAAAGCTTGATTATCAAATTCGGTGCCATGATCTGTACGAATGGAAACTAATTTTGATTTATATTTATTTTGGGCAAGCTTCATTAGAACTTCAAATTCTTCGAAAGTCTCATCTTTTGAGTTGAGAAAGATTGGCCAAACAAATCTAGAATAGTCATCAACTAGAACGAAGACATACCTGGATCCACCTCTACTTCTTACCTTCATTAGACCACAAAGATCCATATGCACGAGTTCTAGTGGTTCTTTGGTACTTACTATTCTCTTGGGTTTGAACGATGATCTAACGTGTTTGCAACGAGCACAAGAATCACATAGGGTTTCTTGATCGAATTTGATTGATGGAAGTCCTTCAACCAGATCCCATTTCTTTAGCTTATTCAACGTTGTTGAATTTATGTGAGCAAATCTTTTGTGCCAAAGACACGGATCATCTGTTGTTACTTTCATGCATGTGAATGAATTAGTAGGAATATTATTTAAATCAATCATATAGACATTCCTTCTACGGTGTCCTTCAAGCACAACACTACTCGTTCCTTCAATTATTATTCGACAGGAATCTGAATGAAAGACAACTTTATTTCCTTTGTCGCACAATTGAGAGATACTCAGTAAATTGTGCTTGAGACCACTAACAAGATAAACATCACTAATTGCATGAGAAGAGGATATTCCAACTTTACCAACACCGATGATATTACCCTTCTTGTTATCACCAAATGTGACCTTACCTCCATCGAAGGGTCAAGTGAAAGAAATAAATTTACATCTCCAGTCATGTGCCTTGAGCATCCACTATCAAGGTACCATAGGTTATTTTCTTTCACCACAACCTGCAAAATGATTAGATACAGTTTTTAGGTACCCAAGCTAAGTTGGGTCCTTTGACGTTAGTCACTCTAAAAACTAGATCTTTTCTAACCCAAACCCTTTTTATGACTTTACGTTTTGGAGGCGAATGGGTTTGTTTAGGAACCGTCTTAGGTTGAGTTGTGGGTTCCTTATGTCGAGGTGTTTCAGGTTGTTTGGGGGGAGCTTTGGTTTCGAAGGGCTCTTTAGGTTTAGGTGTTTGTTTTGATTTGGTAGCCTTCTTGAAATCGAAGCTCATATCGTAGAACCAACGATGATCATTGTTGCGTTCCTCACTAGTACTTGGTTCTCATGGGGTACAATCATTATCTTCGAAAATAGTGTCGGATGCTTTAACAAAGTTGATTCCTTTTCTTAAATCCTGAGCATATTTGACACAATTTTCTTGGATATGTCCAGTATGACCACAGTAATTGCAAATCAAATATTCTGGTAAATTCATATATTTTCTCCTTCTGAAATCTTGTTCGGAAGGGGTTGATTTGCATTTAGAGTGATCTCTATGACCGTAGCACTCATGTCCTAATCCCATTTTCATATTATTATCTGATTGCTCAGTTAGGAAATTTAGGACACGTGTGCTACCTTCCCATTTCTCATGAACTTTCCTAGCATGCAAAAGTAATTCCTTTAGGGACTCTATTTCTTTGTTGCATTTGGAATGGTCTGACTCTACGACTTTGGGAAGATGAGTCTCTTCATAGTTGTCACGAAAGTTCTGGAATCTATCATTAAGAACTCGAACCATCTCGGTATGCGTTCTTTTAGTATTTGAAAGAACAGTCTTAGATTCCTTTAATTGCTGAGTTAGAGTTTCAATCTCCTTCTTTTGATCTGAGATCACGGCCTTTCTTGCTGTAGCCTTGGTCTCAAGAAGCTCTTTGACTTTCCTCAATTCCAATGTTATAGCCTCACTAGCTATAACTTTGGCTTGAAGATGCTTAATGTTGAGTTTTAGGTCTGAGGTTATAGCTTCATTAGCTATAACTTTAGACTCAAGAGCCTTCTTCTCAGCATTTGTCGTATCTGAAGTTGTAGCCGTATTAGATGTAACTTTAGATTTGAGCTTTTTGGCTTTTGCTTTAAGGAGTTGATTCTCTTCAGCAATATCGAGAATTTGTTCTTTCAAGTCTTTCAATTCCATCTCTTGTTCGTGACACTTATCAAGAGATTGCTCAAAATATTCTATTAAGGCATTCTTAGACAATTTCTTAACGCTCTTCTTAAGTTCAAGATAGCTTACCTCTTCTTCTTCTTCTTCTTCTGAATCAGAATCTCCTAGGAAGCAGCAGTAGGAGTCCACACTATCTTTATCATCGTCTAAGAAGAGGTCAAGACTGACGTTGCTTAAGCATAGGTTAGCAACTTCTTCTTCTTCTGATGCTTCGTCGTCCTCAGGGTCTAGATCTCCCCAGCAAGATGCTATCATCACTTGCTTGAATTCCTTCTTAGTCTTGTCACGTTTTGCTTTGTCTTTAATTTTCTCCCATGTGGGACAATCCTTAACCATATGACCGGATTCTCCACACTTGAAGCATCCTCTATTAGCAAACGTATTCTTTGACTCCGAAATTTTCTTATTAGAGAACTTATTATTGTTATTGAACGATTTTGCTTGCTTATTTCTGAAAATGCGTTTGTTGAATCGTTTAGCAAACAAGACTGTTTCGTCCTCTATTTCTAAATCATCTTCTTCTTTAGAAGAAGCTTGTAGAGCCATGCTCTTCTTATTACTGGACTCGGCCTGATCGTCATCCAGGACGAGTTCATGAGCCATGAGAGCACCAATAAGTTCTGCATAAGGAAGAGAAGTGAGATCTCTGACTTCTTCCATAACCGTGACCTTGGGACGCCATTTCTTGGTTAGGCTCCTAAGTACTTTTCTAGCAATATCCTCGGAGTTAAAGGTTTTACCAAGATTTTTGAGCTCATTGACTATAGTAGAAAATCGTGCTTTGACATGCTATCATCAGTGATTCATTATTTTCCATTCTAAAAAGTTCATATTTTTGAATTAGCAAGTCAATGCGATATTTCCTTACAGCCGATGTTCCTTCATAGGCCAACTCAAGACCATCCCATATTTCCTTGGCAAAGTACAAGAAGAAAAACGATCGAATTCATCGATGTCATGCCGTTTTAAATTAACAGGGCTTATCGCTTTCGAGTTTTTCTCACCTTCTTGAATCAGCCTCAACATAGTCTTCTTCTTTTTTCTCATAGGTAGTGCCTTCCGAAGATGCGACCAAGATTTTATGTGGTCCGTTCTTTATAATCGTCCAGCACTCCCAATCATGTCCTTTTATGTAGTGTGTCATCATGTTTTTCCAAAGTCCATAATTCTTCCCATCAAAGACGGGACACTTAAGATACTTGGAATCCATTTCACACGTGTAAGGCATCGGAATAAAAATAAAATAAAAAGATAAAAAGATAGACGGATCTAGCCTCTTTGAGGTTAGGCAATCAAGAGCACGAGGCTCTGATACCAATTGAAGAGTCTATCACACCCAAAATACTCGAGAGGAGGGGGGGGGGGGGTGGGGGTGAATTGAGTATTTAAAAATTATGCCTACTTTTTATTTTATATCAAGGTAATTAATTACTTAAAGTTTATTGATTAAACTTTAACTAATTAACTAATTGATTATGAACGTAATGAAATGACTGAAACGAAATATGCAAAGACACACGATATTTGAAGTGGTTCAGCTTCACACGTCGAAGCCTACGTCCACTATTCTCGATTAATAATTTTAGTACCTTACTCCGGATTACAAAATTATCAACCCAACTCGTATAGTTAACTCTAACTATAACTCGATTTGAATATCACTAGATATTCGATTTGACTATCTTAAGTTACTAAGAAAGCACTTGATTTTTCTTCTAAGTGTTCACACAATTGAACGAGTAAGAAACAATATGAAGTACTATTATCTTATGACGTAATCTTAAGAAAGATAAGCAATTTGATGAGCACGACTTTTCGCAATATTTTCAAAAACAAAACAATAAGACAATTAAGAATTAAACTCAAATATGTTTTGCAAGGATTGTAGTATTTCGAAAAGCTTACTTAAACAAGGAATGATCAATTGTATTTATAGTATAAGAGGGAACTAGGGTTTGCACGAAACCTTAGGATGCCGTAAATCTTATTTGTTATCTAAAACTATATCTTTTAAGAAGTTAGAATAAGTAAACAAATCAAATCATATATTATAAAGATAGGAAAATATCTTATATAAATATAAGGTAGATTTGATTAGATAGTTTACTTAAGCACAACAACCTCACACGCCCCAATGGTTTGCAGCTCACGGCTGAAACCCTAGGCCCGTGCCCATCTTGGATAAAAACCTATCTTCATGAATTAGGGTTAGGTTAAATAGACTAGCAAACTCAAGGTAGCATGACGACCCATAAGTCGTTTTACTAACCAATAGGGATATCCAAGTCATCCATTATAACAACCCATAATTCAGCTCTACTATATGTTGGAATATGTGTCCTCCGACAATAATGCGACCACGACTGTTGATCATGATGATCACATGTTTAAATATCATTATAAAGAATACAATTGGGAAGTAATATTTTTACTGTCAACTGGTCAACATATATCGGTAATGATTGGCTGACTAGAGTTTGACATTACTGTCGTGCGACGGTGGTGATCAGTTGATCCCCTTGGTCATACCTATAGGGCAACACTCTTAATTGATTATTTAATTAATCGTATAATGTTACGAGTTAATTAAATTTCTTGAAAATTGACGGACGATTTTGGAAGTAAAATTTACGTATCATATTGTAATGTGATTAAATGAGATACGGTCTGAGTAATTGAATCGTATCATTACTCGGATGAAATAATTGTTTAAAGTAACAATTGAATTGAATGAATTATTATAAATACAATCTGTTGTGATTTATAAGTGGTAAAATATTTTGGCACTAGTAATTATGAAATTACTAAGTCGATTTTTGCATGTGACGTATTTTTATTAATACGTTGATTTTTAATATGTTAAAAATACATAACAAATTTATGTAACATATGACATGTGACATAAGACAAATTGACAAAAATAAAATGGATCCCATGTTATCCAAAGTGCCGAAAATTGGAGATGGTTTAAGCAAATATTGTGTTTGTTTAATTAGTGGAAAACATAATGATTGTTTGCTTTAGTAGCCATGCAACCCTATTGTTTATTGTGAAGAACAATCTATGCATGCATTGGCTCCCGTTTGGCCTTTCTCCCACCCGGTTTTATGAAGAGGAAAACCACTTGGTTTTTCCTCTTAATTTTACCTAATATACAATAGTGTTATGGCATTATTCATTCATACTTTCACTCATCTAAAATAAGAGTTTTAGAGAGATAAAAAGCTCCCATTCTTCCTCCTCCAAAAACCGAAATATTAAGTGTTATATATAATATTTTGGGTCATTTTTCTACAAGATTAATATTGTACTAGTTCATATAATATTAATTTTTATTAAGAGTAAGCCTTGGGTATAAAGCTTAGGGAGAGATCCTACACTTGGATCTTAGTTCTTCCATTAAAGGAAAGCACAAGAACAAGAGAGAAAGGTGATCTCTCTTGTTCCCATAATCCGAAATCTCAATGTAAGGATGATTTCTTCTTTATTTTGCTAATTAGTTTGCATGCATAAGATCCATCTTTAATTTTATGACAAATTAAATTAAAACATATATGAATATGTAAGTATATAGATCTACTTTTCCTTCAATTGGTATCAGAGCCACGGTTGTTTGCATGCAAATCGGTTAAAAGTTTTTCCGAGTTATAAAGATTAACATATAAAACTTGTAAAATTTGTGTTATTATTATATATCACGAAATTAATTCATGCATGTTAAAATTTCTGGTCCTAAAATGTTTTAGGATATTTTGGTTAAATTTACGGATTTTTATTGTTCATATTATACAATAATGACATTTAAATATGATTTTATGAGTAAAAATGTCATTTTCGGTCTAAAATTAGCTATACTTCGAATTTTCAAGTGATTTTTGGATATGTTGTCACATATATTATTTTGAGATAACCTGTAAATTTTCATAATTTTTGGACTTGTTATGCTCGAAAAATGGATTTTTCATTATTAAATTCGGATTTGGGTGAAAAATAGGTTAATATGAGTTAAATTTCGAATCTGGTCATAGAAATTTAATATATTGTCACATGCAATTTTACAAGATGTGTGTAAAATAATGGGCTATAGTGAAGTCCTTTTGCATGATTTATGGATTTTTGAAGAAAAATAGCATAAATAGTGACATTATTATTGAAAAATTAATAAAACATAATCTATGACTAAGGAAAAACGTTATATGTTGAATTTTATTATCTTTTTCAGATCTAAAATTGAAAAGTTAATGAATATAATTTTTCCATGTTTTTTATGATTTTTTTTTAGTTAAAATCGATAAACCGCAACATTGTTTTTCCGGAAAATTTCGAAATTTTTAACCTAAGTTTTTGAACATTATGAGTGTCATGGTATTTTTCCAGAATGTTCATGAGTTTAAATTTCAAATTTCAAATTTATTTGAAATTTTGTGATTTATTTGAAGTTTATAGCTTATTTTTGTAATTTTTAGTCCATTAATGAACAATTTTATAAATATGAGTTAATTATGGTCAAATTATTAGTGAAGACTAAATTTTGAGTCCTAAGAGGTTAGGGTAATTAACTTATGCATAAATATGAATTTATGTAATTTTTGTGATTGTAAAATGTTGAAATCACGCAAATCCGTAAAAACCGAGTAATATACGATATTGGCTAATTAAAGGCGATTTAGCATAAAATTGAGCATGTTCATACATATTATAATGCTGCATTTTCTTTATGATTGTCATAATTTTAATTTATGTAATTTTTGAATTATGTAATTTTACTTAGTATGGCCTTAGATTTTAATTGGTATTTCCCGAAATGTATGGGAATATCGATTCGGTTGTAATTTTATTGTGATCTCGTATCACCGTTTTGTTATTTAATAGATTTATTTTATTTTAGTTACTAATGTATAATAGGAAATTATGTAATTTATTATGTAATTTTATTCATTCCGGAGTTCCCAAAGACGGATTTCTTCAAGAATGGCGATACATAAAGACGGTGTTACCTCGAGATGCGTGCCACAACCGAAGTTCAAGGGACCAATGGAGTTGGTTTCCGAATATGTAATAGTTAAATAGTTTTTCTATTTTAGGAAAGGCCATACTAGGATTTATTTATTTTTATGCTTGCATTTTATTTTATGTCGCATGCATCGCTAAATCGCCATAACTAAAACATGCATCCTTATTTTATCGAGTTTATCGACCGTGTCAATTAAAATTATCGTAGTTCACCGCTTTAGTTCACTTAAAACGTGATAGATAATAAATTGACATGCCCTCTCGCTAAAACAATCAATTGAGATATAGCCTTACCAAATAGTAGAAACCATGAAAACCTATTTCGCGAGGGAGTGCACTCGGCTACCCCGGGGTACAAACCTTGTTACGTAGGGGAAGTGGGTGATAAATGTCTATCCACCGAATTCATGTTGATGAGGGTTTCATCGGCTACCCCGTGCCTAAGTTAATGTGGGTTTGGATAATGGACACATTTATTCGAAATTTGGATTGAACTCAACAAAAGTAATTGATAAGGGTTTCATCGGCTACCCCATGCCCTTGTTGATGTGTTTTGGGCTATAGATAAACATTAGAGTAATTTTATCGACCAAGAGTTCTAAAAGTAGAATCGATTAAAAAGTTAATCTACCGAGTTATATTGATAAAGGTTTCATCGGCTACCCCGTGCCTAAGTTGATATGAATTTGGGTTTTGGAATCATTTATCTAGTTGGGTAGAGGTCACTAAAAAAATGCATAAAACTTGTTTAAATCATAAATTTTTACGAGTATTATTATTAAAACGACATTTGTTTTACTCCTTATATTTTGTTTTGTAGACCACTTCTTTTTCTCATAACAAATGGCAACACCAACTCCAAACGCCACACCTCTCGCTAGTTCATCTTGGCTCCGATCCTTTATGGATCGATGTAAACTTGAAAAGAATGGGTCAAATTTCTCCGATTGGGATGCCCAACTCAAATTGGCCGCCCAAGGTGACGACAAGCTTCGTTACCTTACTGAGGCCTCTCCACCCGAACCTACCACTAGGTCGACCGCCGCCACTAGGGAAGCATATGAGGCTTACCAAAAGGAGTCCGCCGCAATGAAAAATGTCTTAATATTTGCGATGGAGGCGGATCTTCAAAGGAGTGCCTTTAAAATGGGCAATGCTAATGAGATTTACTCCAAGCTTGTGACAATGTTTTCACAAACTCCGCGGATCGTCCAATATGAGGCGGCCGCGACATTCTTTGATCTCGACTTCAAAGAGGGCCAAAAGGTTAGCCCTCATGTGCTCAAACTTATGGAGCTTGTCGAGACATTGAAGATTCAAAAAGTTGAAATCCCCAAAGAACTCATTGTAGATAGGATTCTACACTCCTTGTCTAAAGTGAAAGCGTATGTTCAATTCCGGGTGAATTTTAACATGCAAGACAAGGATGTGTCTCTTGAGGAGTTGCACAAGTTACTTGTGCAAGCCGAGAGGGACATGGGGTTAAATGTGAACCCCCCCAAGGATGTGCTTAACATAAGCACTAAGAGTAAAGGGAAGTTCAAAAAGAATGGGAGAAAGGGCAAGAAGCAAGCTCCCACATTCACCAAAGCTAAGACTTGTGAAGCTAGCACTTCAAAAATCAAGAAGGGTCCTCTTGTTAAATGCCATTATTGTAATGGTATGGGACATTGGAAAAGAAATTGTTCCAAATACCTTGGTGATATTAAGGCTGGAAAGATCACTCCAGTAGGTAAATGACTATCCTTCTTTTATGTTTCTAATTCAACTATGGTATTATGATACAAAGTTGTGATAATGTATCTCCCTTTTTATTGTAAATAGGGCCTCCACCAAGCAAAGACAAGGGAAAGGAAAAGCAAGCATGAGAAACCATCAAGAAGCTAGAGATAGCTTTCATGGAGCTTTGCTTTTCATTGTCTTATTTTAAATTATGTTTTGAATTTTAGAACCTTAAGTTTCCGTGTTCGACATGGAAAGGTATTTTGGATAATGGGTTGTATTTTGGATAATGGTGACTTGGTTTGCAACCCAAGTCACCCGTTTTATCATTTTATCCGCTTGTTCTAAAAATTCATGTAACACCCGTAAATTTCTCATTTTGACATTTAAAATTTATTAAACCGTTTAATCACTTTATTATATATTTTTGAATTACTCGATTTAATTAATTTTATGTCAAACACGATTTTTATAAACGTATTATATAAAAGCTCATTTTTATAAAAATACGTACGATTAAATTATATTTTTAAGGCATGATTTATATAATAATATATGTATACGTATTTTGGTCGGATAATAATAGTGACCATAATAATATTAGTTTCCGTCTCAAGATAATATAAACTCGAGACATTATTCCGTCTAGCTACAGACCGTCACATTTCCACTAGTAAGAACATTCTTAATCTCGACCAATCAAAATTCAACAACACTCATACCCCTACCCACTCACAACCCACACTTATATATTATTATGATTATTATTATATATTATCTTTTTATTTTTATTATTATTATTTATACTAATATTGTGTTGCCTGATGCCGTGTCCTTGCTTTCCCCGCTCTTTCTTCTTCTTCTTTTCAAAAGAGAACCATACAACAGCAGCTAGTAGACAGAGCCGTACACACCATTTTTAACCCGTCTTCAACCTCAGATCCCGCCTTCATTTCTCAACCAAACTCCATTATTTTTGTACCATTAGCTTCCTCGTCCCTTCCTCGTTCTTTTAAGGTAATAAAGTTTGAGTTTTGACTGAGTTTTCAAAAAGGTCGTCTTAAAAGACAGCTCGGTTCTTTATACTTTTCCCCATTTTGTATGCTCAATTTTATTGCGTCAGTACTATCTTTATGCTCGGACTAGCTGGTTGTTTTCAAGAAGTAATTATATTATTTTTGTAGTAGATTCATTGTTTGTGAGACGGGTTAATACCAATGGTATAGCTTAGAGTTGTTTACGAATATTGTTTTAATTTAGTTTCTGAGGCATTTAATTTGGGTCACGAAAAGAATTACAAGGTGATTGGGAGTGCTAAGTATATTATACTAGATGTAAACCGTAAGATAATTGGCGTAGGCAATTTGGTTTGACAGAAATTGTGGGAGACATTATTAAGGCCTAGTGTACAAGATTATTTGGTGCGTATGATTTGTAAATTGAGGCATTGACTCGATAGTTCAGGAGGTTGTCTTTGTTTGTTGAGCAAATTATTGAACTTGTTAGTTCACCATAGCCGAGATGATATTTTTGGGATTTTGGATTTTAGTATTGTAATTTTTGTTGTCGTTCTCTTTGTCCTTGACTCGTGGGTGAGTAGCTTAGAGTCTTACTCTAAGTGTCGAGCACGGTTCTTTGAACCTTTGACAATATCGATATTGAAATTGAGATGGAAATCTGGTTACTGGTATTGAGTAATGAGTAGGAGGGAGTAATGAGAGAGATGGAGTAGAGAGTTGAGATTGAATTAATTATTGGGACGAGAGTGACTATTATAATGTTGGTGTCAGCTTTGAGCGTATAATCAAGATATCTGGTTGTTCGGGTTGTGTTGAGCGGGTATGGGGAGTTAGTTTAGGTACGTGTTTGTGGTTGTGTTAACCCCGTATGGAGGCTGGTTGTTAGGCCGAGTTTGAGGTTTCCATAATAACGTTTGGGCCGTATCTATAAATTGTTTTGACGCTAGTTTGGTTTATTTAAAATATAATTAAATTAATTTCCGTCTCATATTTTATATAACGATAATTCGTTAATATCGTCCCTTCACATAATTATTTTAGGTGACTCATATGTGGTTGAAGATGAAGAGTAATTTTGGGGTTTTAGAAGCTTTCTCAAGTTATTACTGGTCTCTTTGCTAGCTTAAGGTAACTATTCCGAGTTACTCGACGATTTAATGTCACATTGATGTTGTGTTTGTTGTTTGTTAAAGTGTTTAGGAGATTGATAATGTATTACTTTCGTTTCTCACATGATAGAAATTGGAAATAGCATGAGAATGACATTGTGATACATTTTGTGATTTGGGCCAAGGTAGGCCAAGACTCTGAGCTGGGCCAGTTTGACCGAATGAGTTTGGTCAAACTAGGTTTAAACCGGTCAGCCTCGATTTGACCGATGACCCGTCGCGGGACTGGGGTCGAGGGTTTGTCTTTGAGGTGAGATTGGTTGTTATTGGAGGTTTTATGCTATGCCTTGATATTTGTAATTGTCATTTCACATGTTGGTTGTTGGATGAATTGGTTGCCTTATACTTGAGTCTTCTTGTCTGGTTGCCATTTTAGCTTATTCTCATGGATTATGATATTGATGGTTAGCTATAATTTGGTTATTGATGACATTGAGGATATGGTTGGATTGTTTGCTGAATAGACATTTATATAGCCTTTCACATGATAGAATGTTAGCATTACGTGGAAAGTTGGACTCTTTGCCCCTCTTATGGTTAAGTGGGTGTCCTACTGGTCTTAAGTGTTGTAGGCTAAAGCATTCAGTTGGGACTAGGTCCTAGGTGAGTGACTTCGGTCGATGTCATAGATAGGCCCTTATAATCTTTGACGAGTGTATGTTCACAGCTTAATAGCCTTTGTGTCTTAGCTTGGTGGGCTTATATCCAAGTTAGGGCATGACCTCCTGACGTACTCTTAGAAGTATGTGGTCAGCTTAAGTACTAGCCAACCCTTTGGTGGACTCCTTAGGGGTACTCATGTGTGTGATCATGGGTCTTGGATGCGTTTCTGCATGTCGCTAGGTCTGCGCAGGTTTAGGACTAGGGTGTTTACCTTACCTCGTGGTATAGACTCGAGTTACAGAGTGACTATTGACTGTACTAGGAACTTATGCTTGTCTCTAGATATATTGTCCTTTCTTGTTTGATGATTCTATGAATCATAGAAGGTGAGATGCAAGCCGGCTATGGTTGATAGAGTTTGGATTCCCGGATGTTATGTGATTCACATGATAGTGCAGTATGAGTCGGTCTAGTATTCACATGCTAGGACTATGTGTTGTTATATTGTTGTTCACATGATAAGCACGATTGTCTAGCATTTATATGCTAAGGCTATGTGTGATTCGTATTCATATTCTTATGTTTACATGTTATAGTAATTATGACATTTCGTGGCTGAGAGAACTCGGAGTTACTCCCCACTGACTGTGGCTTTCGTATTTGTATAAAATGCGAATGACAGGTAGGTGATGCATATATGGGGTACATGGACGAGCTAGCGAGCAAAGTAACCTTGGGACCTAGATTGACTTTATTATATTGTGACCCTTAAATACTTTTTATGTCATATACTTTTAGGGACATATGTCTCCCTTTCTCATATTTGGGTTGTATAACTTTGTTTCGCGACTTTAGCGATATTTCATTCATGAGATTTATTTTGGACCTTGCATGTTTGACACCTTCCCATTTGGATATTTTTATAACAGGTTCAGGTTTCGTTTTCGGTTTTAAAAATTACAGGTTTTTACCCAAATGAACCTATTACAAACATATCCATGCAGTTTTTATCTAGATTTATGTGTTTACTTTTCCACAATAAACGAGGGTGTCACAGTTGGTATCAGAGCATATTTGCTCCCGACGCACGTTTGTGCACCCCAATATAAATAACTTGACCTTAAAATAATAAACTTGAGAGATGGGTAGGATGGGTAGACTTAGGACCTTATGTTGTAGTCTCTTTGTGATTGCTCTTTGTTAGGTACTAACATGTTTGTTGATTGTCATTTTATAATTGTTGTGCCCTTGGATCAATAACCGTGAACTTATCAACGTGAAGATCAAGACATGGTGCCTATTGCCAGAAATGGAAGATTTGTTCAACTTTGAAGAATGCCTCTACTTCCTCGAAGATGTTTCTCATTCTTTATGTACCTTGCTCTGTTCTTTACTTCTTAATGCTTAATCCTTCTTCTAAATCCTCTTTTCTTTCTCCTTGTGAGTCACTCTTGTATTTCCTAACTTGTCAATTGTTCCTTGCTTATCCTTCCTTAACGTCTTTTGATAATACTATTTCTTTTGAGAAATGTTGACCTTGGTTGGAAATTATGACCTTTGAAGAGATTGTTTGTGTTTGACCCTTTCCTGGTTTTGAGAGGATTTGATGTTGGAAAGACTTAGGTAGTGCGATAAGACATACTTGATGGTTCTTATACCTATAGATCCTTGATAAAGTGAATACGTTGGATTGGTGGATTTTGTGTCTCAAGTGTGAGTTGCATTGGTTACTAAGGTTATGGAACATGGCATTGTTGTTTATGGTTGGGATACTAGTGCTTAGTACTTGACTTAAAATGGATGAAACTAAATGGTGGATTTTAGGATATAAGATTGACTAAGTAGTCGAGTTTGTGATTGGCTCCCATAATCACTTTGGATATGAGGGTTTGATAATGGATATGTTACCGTGTGAGAAATGTTAAATATGGGATTACTAGTTGGTTTTAGGAAGTGATATTGATTACTACTTGAGGTATGGTATGAGAGTGAGAGTAAGCTACATTATTGGGAAGTTTTAGCACCTGTTTTAATAACTAGAAAGGGTAAAGGTATGGTTGACACCAATTGTTAGGTTAAAGAACATAGTTTCAATTTATGGTTTTAGGAACTTTGAGGTGATAAAGTGTTGTTACAATTAAGACCTTGTTTCTTGGGAATTTGATGGTAAGTAAGTTTTAGGATGTCAAATTTGAAAGAATACTCCTTGGGATGTTGATGACCATAATGGATTGGTGATGTGATTTGGTATTAGTTGGCTCTTGAGAGTTCTTGAGTTGAGAGAGACTTAGTATTGAGAAGAATTTGTTAACCCTATAGTTTTATAGACCTTGAGGTCGCATTGAGTACTTGAGATGATGGGATGATGTTGTAGCTGAATGTAGTTCCGCTTTTGGGAATCCTTAATAAGTAAGAGGATAGAGAAACTTGAGATCCTATTGATTTTTTCAGATTTTGGGGTTGGTATGTTACTACCTTGTTTTGAAATGAGAACCTTGTGGAATATTTGAGGAACCTTCTCTTGGAGTTTAGAGCTTGGTATTGGGATTCTTGATTGAAGGTTTACTTTTTTGAGGAACCCATAGTTGACACTAGTTGGATACGAATATAGCTTTGTTGGAAGCCTTGAACTTAGGCTTGCGAAAGTTGTTTCTGGATGTTTGAGGATTTGGAGCGATGAGATCACACTTATAGTGGAGTACCTTGTTTCAAGGAATAGATTAGGATGAGGTAACATAAGCGATTGAGGAAACCCTTGGGAGTGATGTGGTTATGAGTTTTGTTGTTAGGAAGTTTTCGGAACCGTTTTGAGTGATGTTGTTGGAGATAAGAGTGTCTGGCGTTTCCTTGTTGTCTTATTTCCCTTTCTCCCCGATCATAAGCGTTACCGTTCATACCTCATTTCCTCGCTTCATCTTGCTCCTCCTTTAAGTTTGACACTCGTATCTTGTGAAACTCTGTCTTTGACATCCTTGTAATTTTGACTTCAATTTTTACCCTATGAAATTCATTATAGCTCTCTTGTGGCTTAAGTTTGAGCTCTCTTAACATACTTTGTTTTTATGCTATCTAAGTTACTTTCCTTTTTGTACAACTTCTAAACTTTCAAGCTACCAGTTTCGATTCATTCTTAAAAGTTTGTGTCACTTCTGCAAACCTAACCTATTTTTGAAGACTTGAAAATGAAAATTTGATTTAGTTCCCTATTCCTTCCTTGAATATAAACTCATTTATCGTAATTTTAATTACTAGACCCGAGATTTCGTTAAGTTTTGTCCAATTTCTGTTAACTTTGATCTATTTATGACTTCTTTGTCAAAGTTTAATGTTACATTTTCAGGGATTTGGCCCCCAATTGGGTTTAAAAGTGAAACCTTTATTTCTATTTTGGCTTCTTGCAAAAGAAAATTTGAGTAGATTACCTTTCTCTTATTTTGATTTTAACGTTGATCGGATGTTAGAACTAGTTATTGGAGACGTTTGATAACTTGTTCTACGCTTTTCGGCGAATAGTTTTTGTTTTAAATTTGTCTCTGACTTGGAAAGTTAGCGTTCTTGTGTGCACGACAAGAGCATTTCCGTTTCATGAATGAGACTTATATTTTTGAAAACTCTTCATTAATGTTTTTCTTTTGAAGGTATTTTGATCTTTGGTTTATACAAATGATTTGCCTTTTTGACCTTATCTTTGATTTGGAATGTGATGTTCTTCAATACGTAACGAGAACACATCCGTTCCTCTGATGAGAGTCTGGTTCTGTCGGAAAATTTTTAGTTGAAGTTCTTGAAAGAATTTTGATTCTTACGATAAGTGACCTTTTAAATGTTTTAGTTACCGATTTCAATTCCACTTTTATTTTCATAACCTTTCATTTCTACTTTCAAGTTTCGAGGATGAAACTTTTTTAAAAGGTGGGGTGATTGTAACACCCGTAAATTTCTCATTTTGACATTTAAAATTTATTAAACCGTTTAATCACTTTATTATATATTTTTGAATTACTCGATTTAATTAATTTTATGTCAAACACGATTTTTATAAACGTATTATATAAAAGCTCATTTTTATAAAAATACGTACGATTAAATTATATTTTTAAGGCATGATTTATATAATAATATATGTATACGTATTTTGGTCGGATAATAATAGTGACCATAATAATATTAGTTTCCGTCTCAAGATAATATAAACTCGAGACATTATTCCGTCTAGCTACAGACCGTCACATTTCCACTAGTAAGAACATTCTTAATCTCGACCAATCAAAATTCAACAACACTCATACCCCTACCCACTCACAACCCACACTTATATATTATTATGATTATTATTATATATTATCTTTTTATTTTTATTATTATTATTTATACTAATATTGTGTTGCCTGATGTCGTGTCCTTGCTTTCCCCGCTCTTTCTTCTTCTTCTTTTCAAAAGAGAACCATACAACAGCAGCTAGTAGACAGAGCCGTACACACCATTTTTAACCCGTCTTCAACCTCAGATCCCGCCTTCATTTCTCAACCAAACTCCATTATTTTTGTACCATTAGCTTCCTCGTCCCTTCCTCGTTCTTTTAGGGTAATAAAGTTTGAGTTTTGACTGAGTTTTCAAAAAGGTCGTCTTAAAAGACAGCTCGGTTCTTTATACTTTTCCCCATTTTGTATGCTCAATTTTATTGCGTCAAGATTATCTTTATGCTCGGACTAGCTGGTTGTTTTCAAGAAGTAATTATATTATTTTTGTAGTAGATTCATTGTTTGTGAGACGGGTTAATACCAATGGTATAGCTTAGAGTTGTTTACGAATATTGTTTTAATTTAGTTTCTGAGGCATTTAATTTGGGTCACGAAAAGAATTACAAGGTGATTGGGAGTGCTAAGTATATTATACTAGATGTAAACGGTAAGATAATTGGCGTAGGCAATTTGGTTTGACAGAAATTGTGGGAGACATTATTAAGGCCTAGTGTACAAGATTATTTGGTGCGTATGATTTGTAAATTGAGGCATTGACTCGATAGTTCAGGAGGTTGTCTTTGTTTGTTGAGCAAATTATTGAACTTGTTAGTTCACCATAGCCGAGATGAGATTTTTGGGATTTTGGATTTTAGTATTGTAATTTTTGTTGTCGTTCTCTTTGTCCTTGACTCGTGGGTGAGTAGCTTAGAGTCTTACTCTAAGTGTCGAGCACGGTTCTTTGAACCTTTGACAATATCGATATTGAAATTGAGATGGAAATCTGGTTACTGGTATTGAGTAATGAGTAGGAGGGAGTAATGAGAGAGATGGAGTGGAGAGTTGAGATTGAATTAATTATTGGGACGAGAGTGACTATTATAATGTTGGTGTCAGCTTTGAGCGTATAATCAAGATATCTGGTTGTTCGGGTTGTGTTGAGCGGGTATGGGGAGTTAGTTTAGGTACGTGTTTGTGGTTGTGTTAACCCCGTATGGAGGCTGGTTGTTAGGCCGAGTTTGAGGTTGCCATAATAACGTTTGGGCCGTATCTATAAATTGTTTTGACGCTAGTTTGGTTTATTTAAAATATAATTAAATTAATTTCCGTCTCATATTTTATATAACGATAATTCGTTAATATCGTCCCTTCACATAATTATTTTAGGTGACTCATATGTGGTTGAAGATGAAGAGTAATTTTGGGGTTTTAGAAGCTTTCTCAAGTTATTACTGGTCTCTTTGCTAGCTTAAGGTAACTATTCCGAGTTACTCGACGATTTAATGTCACATTGATGTTGTGTTTGTTGTTTGTTAAAGTGTTTAGGAGATTGATAATGTATTACTTTCGTTTCTCACATGATAGAAATTGGAAATAGCATGAGAATGACATTGTGATACATTTTGTGATTTGGGCCAAGGTAGGCCAAGACTCTCTGAGCTGGGCCAGTTTGACCGAATGAGTTTGGTCAAACTAGGTTTAAACCGGTCAGCCTCGATTTGACCGATGACCCGTCGCGGGACTGGGGTCGAGGGTTTGTCTTTGAGGTGAGATTGGTTGTTATTGGAGGTTTTATGCTATGCCTTGATCTTTGTAATTGTCATTTCACATGTTGGTTGTTGGATGAATTGGTTGCCTTATACTTGAGTCTTCTTGTCTGGTTGCCATTTTAGCTTATTCTCATGGATTATGATATTGATGGTTAGCTATAATTTGGTTATTGATGACATTGAGGATATGGTTGGATTGTTTGCTGAATAGACATTTATATAGCCTTTCACATGATAGAATGTTAGCATTACGTGGAAAGTTGGACTCTTTGCCCCTCTTATGGTTAAGTGGGTGTCCTACTGGTCTTAAGTGTTGTAGGCTAAAGCATTCAGTTGGGACTAGGTCCTAGGTGAGTGACTTCGGTCGATGTCATAGATAGGCCCTTATAGTCTTTGACGAGTGTATGTTCACAGCTTAATAGCCTTTGTGTCTTAGCTTGGTGGGCTTATATCCAAGTTAGGGCATGACCTCCTGACGTACTCTTAGAAGTATGTGGTCAGCTTAAGTACTAGCCAACCCTTTGGTGGACTCCTTAGGGGTACTCATGTGTGTGATCATGGGTCTTGGATGCGTTTCCGCATATCGCTAGGTCTGCGCAGGTTTAGGACTAGGGTGTTTACCTTACCTCGTGGTATAGACTCGAGTTACAGAGTGACTATTGATTGTACTCGGAACTTATGCTTGTCTCTAGATATATTGTCCTTTCTTGTTTGATGATTCTATGAATCATAGAAGGTGAGATGCAAGCCGGCTATGGTTGATAGAGTTTGGATTCCCGGATGTTATGTGATTCACATGATAGTGCAGTATGAGTCGGTCTAGTATTCACATGCTAGGACTATGTGTTGTTATATTGTTGTTCACATGATAAGCACGATTGTCTAGCATTTATATGCTAAGGCTATGTGTGATTCGTATTCATATTCTTATGTTTACATGTTATAGTAATTATGACATTTCGTGGTCGGGAGAACTCGAGTTACTCCCCACCGATCGTGGCTTTCGTATTTGTATAAAATGCGAATGACAGGTAGGTGATGCATATATGGGGTACATGGACGAGCTAGCGAGCAAAGTAACCTTGGGACCTAGATTGACTTTATTATATTGTGACCCTTAAATACTTTTTATGTCATATACTTTTAGGGACATATGTCTCCCTTTCTCATATTTGGGTTGTATAACTTTGTTTCGCGACTTTAGCGATATTTCATTCATGAGATTTATTTTGGACCTTGCATGTTTGACACCTTCCCATTTGGATATTTTTATAACAGGTTCAGGTTTCGTTTTCGGTTTTAAAAATTACAGGTTTTTACCCAAATGAACCTATTACAAACATATCCATGCAGTTTTTATCTAGATTTATGTGTTTACTTTTCCGCAATAAACGAGGGTGTCACAATTCATGTTTAAATGCTTGCTCTTAGAAACATAAGATTATTCACTGAAAATGATCTAATAGACAAATATAATGACGGGTTTCATTATATGTCCACATGCTTGAGGCTTGTGTATGATCATTTATAAAGCGATTTTGAGTCTATGAACTCTCTTAAAGGAATGTCAATCACCAAGTACACATATGAAATCTATAACTATTAGTCTATCTATGAGATAGTTCTCCTTATACTTCAACATCATTATTTGTGTCTCATATGCTATCTTTGAATATATAGTGTATTTATTCTAAAGATAAAGTGGGAGAAAAATGAGGACACAACACACAAGGCAAGATAAAATTGTGAAAATTGTGTACTTGTGTAAATGAAGATCTACGCAAGAGAGAATGATTTGAATGAAGGTATATCTATTTACATAGTATACCGAATAGATGAGATCTATGGTCTCAAGTTAGTTCTATATGACTAAAGAGACCAAGTGAAGTAATCATAAGAGTATATTCTCAAGATAACTACACGAGGAGACCAAAAGAAAGTTTTGGAAGAAAAATGACTAATGAAAAGTCTTAACAAGTTTTTGACTAAGTTTATGAGAATTTTGACCAATAGTTTCAACCTTGAGATTTACTTAAGAGCCTAAATGAATCATAGTAACATACTAGTTATGATCGAGTTGCAAAAGATTGATATACCGATATCTTCAATGGCCAAGTTTTAACCACGCAAATGTCATTACTTAACCTCATTATGAAATGGTTAAACCTCCTTCGGAAAGGGTATTTCGAAGGACGTGTTCTAGATATTATTTATATTCAAATAATGACATCGCTACGCATCATTATGATATGTGAGACTTAGAGATTAAAATCTTTTCATAAGGTTAAGATAAGACCACTTCAAAATAGGTATTTTGAAAGGATATGATGGGAACATATATGGTTTTATCTTAATAACTTGGCAATGCAATTTATATTTCAATTCTTAAAAGTTTCGATTGAGAAGTCAATTTCGAAATATATGGAATTGAGTAGGAGTTAGGAAATTATCATGTGAAGACATGGAATTTAGTGGGAGCTATCATCCTCTGAATGTTTACAACTCACCACTCGTTAAAGAATGACGAGCGAACACCTTCCTTCTTAGAGGAAGTTTTGGGTTTTCAATTCTGGATGAAAATGGACAATGATGAATCCAATTACATCAAAGGATGTTGGATTAGTATTAAGAGATACACATCGTATCAACATTCACATAGGTTATTCATGTAGATGAAAATGGAATTGCCATTAGCAGTCATGGTCGTTCATTGAACCTATGAACGGTTGATCTCATGATTATTAGTAACTAATGTTTCCGCCATTAGAATAATCATTCACATGTCCAATGATGAATCATATGCATAAGAGCATGATGATTCATTGGTAAGCCACAATAGAAACGTCATGAATTCTCAAGTAGAATCCGATGAGCGATTTCGGTGTTTGTCAGAATGCTGTTATATGTGTCAAGAGGTTGCGCATATTAATGAAAATCCGAGCACATGCAAGGATTTATGAGAATCCTAAACCTTTCAAGCTAGAAAGAGAAATAAGAAGTTTTGGAAAGATACTTAGTTGAATAAGAAGTTACTCAAAACTAATCTTTTCTAACTATGATAGGACTTGTGAGAAGTGCTAGGCCAATCGTCTTGCCAAATTGTTGCAAGACTCTACAGAACATATACCTAGTGCATTGTGTGTGGATGGAGTACTTGATCAGTACAAGTTATATCATTCATCACAAATTCGTTCGTTATGTGATAATCGATAAGGAAGTTCTTTCAAGTTAAAGAACCAAAACCAAGGTCGGGAACCTTGATGTGTACTTGGTAAGATTCATGCTATGAGAGAGAACATGAATGTAAAGGAAATTTTAAGTGTAAGAACTTTGAACACATGGACACATGGCATGTTAAACTTCTATTGCAATCAATAAGTGTTTACACTTACGATATACATCACAAGGTTGTAATATGATATTGACTACCCGAGTGTGATGTCGACATTTGTCGTTTGAGTTATTATTAACTCACCATGTACATTATTATATCCAAACGGGTTGTGGAGATAATTGAACCCCGTTAAAGTGAACACGGATTAACATTGTATTTGCCCATAGTTACTTACATGAGGTGACGTCTCGAAGTGACTAGAGTGTGATGCGATTGATGGCAAGTTCAAGTGCCATAGAGTCATGTGAGATGACTAGTCGATCACATAGGAAGACTGTTAGGAACATTTTGTCGGGCCTAATGACCGCTTATAGAGTTCTGGCAAATTTATATAGCCTGGTCGTGGCGAGAGCTACTATAGTATTCAAATGAGTCGATTCTTTTGACTAAAGACTATTCGCCTAAGATGGCACAGTTTCAGATTAACTTTGATTTGTGTTACTACGACCTTCGTAAATGGGGTCAAATGGGCATATTTTGGGTTATGATGGCTGTGGCTAGTCGAAGGGAATGAGTGCGATAGGAATTGTCCACCCCTAATCAGGGTTATAACAATATCTCAGGGCCACTCGAGGAGTAAAGAACTGGAAATGCGTGGCCACGCTCGGAAAGTATCTATGATAGATAAGTCCGGTCAATCAGTTATTCTCCAGATCGAGGAAACCACTCTCGATATGATCACTTGCAAGTACGATCTGAAAGACACCTTGCATTGAGTGGGAGATATTAATAGGACAAGAGAATTGGTGATGCACACTTGTCGAGGACAAGTGGGAGATTGTTGGAATATGTGTCCTCCGACAATAATGCGATCACGACTGTTGATCATGATGATCACATGTTTAAATCTCATTATAAAGAATACAATTGGGAAGTAATATTTTTACTGTCAACTGGTCAACATATATCGGTAATGATTGGCTGACTAGAGTTTGACATTACTGTCGTGCGACGGTGGTGATTAGTTGATCCCCTTGGTCATACCTATAGGGCAACACTCTTAATTGATTATTTAATTAATCGTATAATGTTACGAGTTAATTAAATTTCTTGAAAATTGAAGGACGATTTTGGAAGTAAAATTTACGTATCACATTGTAATGTGATTAAATGAGATACGGTCTGAGTAATTGAATCGTATCATTACTCGGATGAAATAATTGTTTAAAGTAACAATTGAATTGAATGAATTATTATAAATACAATCTGTTGTGATTTATAAGTGGTAAAATATTTTGGCACTAGTAATTATGAAATTACTAAGTCGATTTTTGTATGTGACGTATTTTTATTAATACGTTGATTTTTAATATGTTAAAAATACATAACAAGTTTATGTAACATATGACATGTGACATAAGACAAATTGACAAAAATAAAATGGATCCTATGTTATCCAAATTACCGAAAATTGGAGATGGTTTAAGCAAATATTGTGTTTGTTTAATTAGTGGAAAACATAATGATTGTTTGCTTTAGTAGCCATGCAACCCTATTGTTTATTGTGAAGAACAATC
Organism: Silene latifolia; assembly: GCF_048544455.1. Classification (NCBI taxonomy): domain Eukaryota; kingdom Viridiplantae; phylum Streptophyta; class Magnoliopsida; order Caryophyllales; family Caryophyllaceae; genus Silene; species Silene latifolia. The sequence continues at coordinate 97,015,304 of NC_133527.1, forward strand.
TATGCATGCATTGGCTCCCCTTTGGCCTTTCTCCCACCCGGTTTTATGAAGAGGAAAACCACTTGGTTTTTCCTCTTAATTTTACCTAATATACAATAATGTTATGGCATTATTCATTCATACTTTCACTCATCTAAAATAAGAGTTTTAGAGAGATAAAAAGCTCCCATTCTTCCTCCTCCAAAAACCGAAATATTAAGTGTTATATATAATATTTTGGGTCATTTTTCTACAAGATTAATATTATACTAGTTCATATAATATTAATTTTTATTAAGAGTAAGCCTTGGGTATAAAGCTTAGGGAGAGATCCTACACTTGGATCTTAGTTCTTCCATTAAAGGAAAGCGCAAGAAAAAGAGAGAAAGGTGATCTCTCTTGTGCCCATAATCCGAAATCTCAATGTAAGGATGATTTCTTCTTTATTTTGCTAATTAGTTTGCATGCATAAGATCCATCTTTAATTTTATGACAAATTAAATTAAAACATATATGAATATGTAAGTATATAGATCTACTTTTCCTTCACTATATACACAAATGATTTCGAAATATGTTTAAAGAATTTTATCCTTTGAAAAATGATTTTAAAAACTTGATAGGCTATCGCACACCTATGCAAAGATAAAATTTATACCCTAGACAACAAATGAATGTAGTACTTAGGGGTCGAACCCAAAGGAGACGGGAGTTATTAATTAATTGTTATGGATTGAATTTTACCTTGGTCGATTACGTTTGAATTGGTTTGGGTTGAAGTGATAAAACAATAATAAATGAAATGTCTAGGGAGGTCGGGTCACACATGCTAATTATGTAAATGCTCATGTCAAGTTAGGAAGTTGATTTTACGATAAATGTTTAGGCTTAAAGACACCCACCTTACGATATTAGTGTCAACCATAGACCGGGTCCTAGAGAAACTCTCGTCCATGACTAGGTCGTCCTACTACACATGCTTTGTCTTAATTAAATTCCGTGCCTCTCGACTTTTAGAATGAATGAACAAACTTAATCAATGAATAAGGCCTTTAAACATAGATTAAACGTGATGATGCAAACATGTGATAGAAACAATTTATTACTTAGTCATGCATGGTTTTCCTTACTCCTTAGACAAATGCAACTACTCTAACATGGTGGAAATATAAATTAAACTAATGATAAATAAAATGGAAAACATAATGAAAATATAAATAAGAAATTACCTTATTGGAAATGGAAATGGAAATAAAGAACAATACTTGTAATATAAATAACTTGTAAATGTAAATTGTTTTATAACTTGTAATGTAAATAGGAAATGTAAATAACATAAATTAAATCTAAACTAAGAGCTAACCTAAACTAACTACTAAATTTAGAGAGAATTTCTATGTAAAAGTGTGTAGAAAGATGGTGTGTAGTGTGTGAGATTAACATCTCTTATATAGGAAATAAGGGAGTAAACTTTGTAGAGGAATCCCAAAATGTCATCCTAAACACACTCTTAATTTTTCTTCAATTCTTAAGTAATTGCCAAAAGGAATCCCATGCAAATTCTTAATGCCTCTTTAATCACATGGTTAAATGTGATATTAGCATCCAAAGCTTTTCTTAGCATCCAATATTTTCCACCATAATTTGGACTTTGAATTTGGGCTTGACTTGCATATTGACTTTGCTTGCATTTTCATTTTGATCCAACACTTTCTTCTTGCAAAATCCATGCACTTCCAACACTTAGTCCAATCTTGCTCTCATACTTAGCCTTGCTTCTAGTGTTAGCACATTTTATAGTACTTTAGCTCATTTAGCTCATTTTCCTACAAAACACACTTGAACACACAATTGCACTAGAAACACAATATTAGCTTAAAAACACTTTGATAAGTGCTAAATGATATATAAAATCAAACTAATATGAGGGGTTAAAATGTATAAAATATGCACTTATCAAAACTATTAAAATCGTGCCATTAAAATGCTACCTAAAGTTATAGTAGAAACAACTATAACTTTAAGTTTGGTTAGTAAAGTTATAGGTGAAATATCTATAACTTTACTTTCCCAATACTCTTATCTTAAGATACCGTCATTAGATGAAGACCTATACTAACTAATCTTCCTGGAGATCTTCAGTAAAGGATCTTCTCTTTATCTTGACCAAAAGCTCTTCATCTTGAGCTTTGTTAAAGACTTGATCTAGCCTTTTACTTGAATGATCATCATACTTGAAACTAGTTACAGTTGCTTATGATGCTTTAAGAACCTTCAATGTTATAGCTCAAGCTGCTATAACATGACTTGAATGATGCTTCACAAATCTTCAATGTTATAGCTAAGAGAGCTATAACATTACTTGCTAAACTTGTAATCCTAAGTTATTCTAACAAAGACTAAACAAACGATTACAAGCAAGAGTATATATAAAATGAAGCACACACTTGTCATTATCAAAACTTAATCGTATATCTATATGGTTCAACGGAATATTTAGAAAACGTTATAATACGTGTTAAAAATGGGTATTTGAACCCGGTTTGATTTTGAAAGGGTCGTTTAGACCGCATTTGTTGATTTGAAGAACTAGACTCGAATAATCATCATTATTTGATAATATTCGGTGTCGGGTTCGGTTTGACAAGCTTGACATGAATAGTTTTGAAAATGATTATGGACTAATTGTTTTAAGTCCATTTTTAATGTAATTAGTCGATACTCATCATCGTACCCGGGTTAAAATCCGGCATGGTATGTATAACCAAGGATGACTTTGTGTTGGAGACTAATATGTTTGTTTGAAAAATGTAAAGAAATGAAATAAAAGGCTTTAAAATAACTTTTAAGTGTCATTAACCAAATATTATCACCGAAACACGGATTTAACCATCATGGTATGAGGAACCAAGGGTGAAAAATGTTTTATGGTTAAAACATGTGAAATGAAAAAAAAAGGTTTTGAAAATACTTGAAATGGTAAAAACCAATTACAAATATGAAAAATGGATTAAGGGAAATGACGAGAACAAACACGGTTGATCTCTGGTCTGAGCACCCCATTTAGGCGCAAGCTTGTTGGCGACCTAAGGGGCTTCTGCCTCAGACCAAAAATCAGTTTTGGCTCGTTTATTCCATGTTTTGGTTCATGTTATGCATGTTTTAGCATGTTAAAATCATGAAACAAATGAAAACATAATAAAAAAGGATTTTTACACCCTCATACTTACATGTTTGGTTATGGCGAGTGACCGACGTAAGTGTAACAACTTGTTTGATCGGAAAAAACTCGGTTTAAAACCGTTTTGGTAAGTAAAAGAGTGTTTTAAAAGTTTAGTGATGGTGTAGTGGTCAAAGTGGTCGGACAAGTGATTTAATGCACGATGACGGTACCAAACAATGTGTAAGGCTCGTGTTTACGATCGGTAGGTCGTAAACACGCGTCGGATTGTGACTTTAGAAGTCGAGTCAAGAATTTTATGGGAGAAAAGAGGGGGGCGGACACTCGCGTAACTCTCAAATGGGTGGCATTTGAGGGGTATTTATAGGAGAATGAGTGGTTGTATGAGTTTTAAGCGACGTGGCCACCTGGGCTGCTCAAAGAGGCGCGAGCCATGTCGCGGCACTTCGAGTTGTGTTGTCACTATCACAACAAACGCAATGATGATTTGTTCTATCCTAAGTTTTGTAGTCACATGTTTGGTACTTGACCAACATGAATCCGGGAAAACTTAGCATAAAAGGCTTGAAGATATTTTGTTTTTGCGGTTGACTCGGTTTGACTCGTTGTTGGAGTCGGGATTTGAATTTTCGAGTCGGTTTTTGGTCCGGTGTCAGTTTTGACTCTAGTTAGTGTCATTGCGACCCCATCGTCGTGCATTAAATACTCCAGGTATTTTTGAAATGTTTTGAAATGTTTTGTTTTCGAAATCGTTTTAAGTTTTTCGACGTAAAGTTGTACACAAACTGTCGATCAAACGCTGCGATCCCAAAACATGTTGTAGTCCGATAATCATCGGGTGTTTGTTGGAGTCTCAGCAGATACTGGGTATCTACATGCATCTTCGGGATGTGTCCTTGAGTGTTTGCGGACAAAGGCTTGCCAGCCATGGTAAGGAAATGTTACCGAGGCATCTTCGGGATGTGTCCTTGAGGTGTTTGCGGACAAAGGCTCGCCAGCCATGGTAAGGAAATGTACCCGAGTCATCTTCGGGATGTGTCCTTGATGTGTTTTTGTGGACAAAGGCTCGCCAACTGCGGTGCGTAGTAAGGCTCGCCAGCCATGGTGCGGTCGATTAACGGACGGTGAGAATAACCGCGTCAAATGGGCTTGTTTTGAAAGTAGCTAACTCGTGATGCCGCTGTGGAAATAGAGAAGTCAAATTTTCACTATCACTGTTTTTGAAATGAGCGGGTTCCGCGAGGAAGCCCCCTGTTGGTATTCGAAGGAATAGTGAATTTGGAATCTTCACCATTCGTCGTTCTTCTTTGAATTTGAAGTGGCGGTTTCGATCGCCGTTTGTTTGAATTTTGAAGGAAATAGCAAATTTTAAATCTGCTATTACGTTTGAAGTGACGGTTTATGTGCCGCCGTTGACATTTGATGGAAATAGTGAATTTGGAATTTTCACTATTAGTTGAAGTGACGGTTTATGTGCCGCCGTTGACATTTAATGGAAATAGTGAATTTGGAGTCTTCACTATTAATTGAAATGACGGTTTCTTTGCCGCCGTTGACATTTGAAGAAAAATAGTGAATTTGGAATTTTCACTGTTATTTTGAAATGACGGTTTATATGCCGCCGCTGATATTTGAAGAAAAATAGTGAATTGGAATTTTCACTATTATTTTGAAATGACGGTTTATGTGCCGTCGTTGACATTTGAAGAAAAATAGTGAATTTGGAATTTTCACTATTATTTTTGAAATTGGCGGTTTTGATCGCCATTTGCTTGAAATTTTCGAAAATAGCGAATTTAAATTTTCACGATTTGTTTTTGTCTTTGAGAAAATGACGACCTTTAATATCGTCGATGAAAATTCGAAGCTTAATATGGGAAATTGGGCCAAAGCCCAAATTTCGGTGAAAAAAAGCAAGGGGACGCCTGATTGAGGCGCGAGCCCTCTTACGAATCAAAGGGGCTTCCTTTTTTTGTTTATGTAAAAGACGCGAGTTCAGGCTGCATCCCATTCATCATTTCGTCTTCTTCACATTTTGACAAAAACAAGCTAAGATCGCCATTGTTGGACCTTCTAGCTCGCTCCCATTCGTGCCATTGACATCAATGTCATCTCAAGGTATGTATTTCCTCTTGAATCCATTTAAATTTGTTGATCTTTTAGCTTAATTGAATTAGGGCGGAATTTTACTCTAGAAAATCGAATTGGGTGTTTTTGATTGAGCCCATTTCGAGTGAGATTGATGATTGCATTAGGTTAGAAACCTATTTAGGAGTATAGGGGTGCTTTTAGTTTGCATTTTGGTCCCCGTTCCCGTTCCCTATGCTCGAAAACCGTGAGTGAGGTGAGAAACCGTCTCATTTCGCAATGCCAAGTTTATTTGCTTGGATAGTAGGTCCCACTAGGTTGCATTGTAGTTGGGAGAACTTGTGTTTGCCATTTATGGACCTTTGTTGGGTATTGTGGGCAAAATTGGATTTTTTGCCTTTTGTGACGGTCTTATATCTGACAAAATAAGCGTCTGTTTGGGCTTGAATTGAGTCAGTTGGCCTTGAAATGGACCTCATTGGTAGTTTAGGTCGCTTTGAGGCGTGATAAAATCACGTTTGCCTTTTTCCGGTCGTTTCTGAAGTTTTGACCGATTTGGGCTCAAATTAGCGTATGAATTGCCTTTTTGAGCCGTAGAAAAATACCCCATTGTGTCGGGAATGTATTTTGGTTTGTAGGCGGACCCTGTAGGGGTCTCAAAATGCCGTTTTTTTTGTGGCTTTGACTCGTCTTTTGCCTGAAAAGATGGGCGAGTCGTTTTGTGTTTGTTTGTTTTTTTTTTGAATGGTTTTGTTTGATTGGATTTTGGGCGGGATTGCCCTTGTTTTGGTTTGCAGGTTGTTGTTTTTTTTCTTTGGACTTGTCCATTTTATGCCGTCATAATGCCGAAATTTCGGCTGACGTTCTTTGTTTTTTTTTTTGATCGCAAGGTATCATTTGGGACCTATGGGGTCTGCTGTGGAGGCCTTGGAGGAGGAAGACGATCCTGGAGGGGGGAAGACGACTGTTTTTTGTTACAGGCTTGGTTGTGTTTCTGCCTGGCGGCCTTTGCCTGGCCAATGATCGGGTATCGATCGTCGGACGTTGTCTGCAGAGGTTCGGATGACTGATGAGTGGGGTTCAATGCGGGCGTGTTTCCCATGTTGCTCCTTTCGATCGCAGTTGAATTCAGCTGAGTGGGGTTCAACATTGGGGTAGCATCCGTTGTCCTGATCCCTTTTCACCCTCGAATTCTGACGATTGGAGGCCAACGTCGGGGTAGTGAGCTGAGCTACGATCCTTGGTTATCGCGTCGTCCAAAATATTTAAGGCATCATTTTTCTTTTTGTCGTGGTGCAGGAACGAGATATTACCGTCGTGGTAACCACCTCTGCTTCCGTTGTTGCTCCTCTGTTCCTTATGTTGATCCCTTTCTTTTCTGATTGGAAGGGTAGGGAGTGCTTAGTTCGGTAGGTGGCAGATAGCCCCCAGTTCGTTGTCTTAGGCCAATGTTTGTATGATAGACAGTTGTTTTAGGCCAGTGTCTGTATGATAGATGTCTGTACTGGATCCTGTTTGCACGATCAATTCTCCGTATCAAACGCGTGTCGATGTATTTTGCGTGAGGCGGTTTGTATTTATGTTTTTTTTTGGATCGTGGTTCATTTTGTGATTTTTGGCTTTTTTTGTGTTGTGTTTCGGAGGAGCGCTGTCGGCTGTCAATTCTCCTTTTGCTTTGCACCAGTTCCTGCATTGTTAGTGTGGAAAACAGGCAATGGATAGCACGTATGCATAGACGTAAACACGTAAAAGCATTTGAATGAAAAACAAAATTAACGAAGATGACTTGAAATTAAAATTGAAATTTGAAAATTCCACGACAAGTCGTCACGTTTGGACTCCAAAAGGAATTGATTTGAAAATTTGAGCAATTAACTCGTGTCGTGAGTTAAATTGCATCGAAATTATTGAAATTGATTTGCGACTCGAGAAATTCAAACTCAAACCGTCAGGATGAATTTTAGAAATAGATTTTTACGAGTATATTTGATTTTGATTTTTGAGGTCAAGACTCGAATTTGTGAGTGCTTGAATTTTGAGGAAAATTGACATCGTGTTATCAATTTTCGATTTTGACGGAAAATTGCGAAAAAACGAAAATTTTTCGGAATTTCGTCTGACATGGAAACGATCCGTCGCGGATCGGGGCGACTAGCCCTTCCGCCCTTAAAAAAAAGAAAGAAAAATCTGTATGTTTAAAGCTGCTTCATGGAAACCATGTCGGATTTCGTAAAACGTGAAAACAAGGAAATGTGAGTGTGAGGAAACACAAAAATGCCCTGAATCACCCCGAAGAGGCGCGAGCCTCCTGGCGATGTAAACCAGCTTTCCTCGTTTTTCTGAAAAACGCGCTGATCATTTTGTATAAATAGGGACGTTTGCGCTTCATTGTTTCATCATCCGAAACACAAAATCATCTCTACAAAACCTCTTATTTTTCCACAAAAATATTTCATGGATGCTTTTGAGAACGCGTTGCGACAATGGTGCCAGGATTTGTCGCCTCCCGAAAAGTATCAACTCGTTTGTATGGGAGTTGGTCAATTGTTGGTGCTTCGTCAAGTCAAGGTGCAACCTTCATTTCTTGAAGCATGTTCTCGGTTTTGGGATTCGAAACATCATGTTTTCATTTTCCCGAAAGGTGAAATTTGTCCTCTTGCCAAAGAGGTTGGAGTCATTGGTGGGTGGCCGGGTTGTGTTCCGGTGCTTCCTCCGACTCGGTTGTGCTACAAGGAGAAATTCCGTTCCATGTTGGGCTTGTCAACAAGCCAAATCAACTTTATTCTTGCTCCATATGGTGTGGATATGTTGGCTCTTATCAACATCTTTTCAAACCGATTAGATGCTAATGTCTCAGATGTGGCTACGAGAAGGGCTCTTGCCTTTTGTCTTGTCCATGTGTGCCTCTTTGTTGATGTTTTGAAGAAGGAGGGGCCAAAGTACTGTGGTAGCATGACCCTTATCCACGTGATTGAGCAAATGGAGCATGGTATAGATCCATCATAGTTGGTGCTTGGAGAGATCGTCCAAGCTTTGGACAAGGAAGGCTCTTGTGGAGAAGCTCCTTCTTTCGGGTCCCCAAGGTTCCTTCAAGTGTGGCTTTTGGAGAGGCTAAGGTATGTAGAGCCTCCAGTTAATCCTTCTTCTTATTCCTTCCGTCACCTTACCATGAGGAAGAAGTTATACCCGGATAGTTTTGCTTCCACCGAGGCTTATTGGACCGCAAGATTGGCGGAGGAGGGTGGTCCTCACATCCGTTGGGTTGTGCCATGGTGGCACTTGAGGTCCTTCACGGGATTGCCCGCTTCGGGTGCTAGTCCTCGTTCTTTGATGGTGGTGGGTTTGAAGGTTATTTCCTTCATTTTTCCCGAGAGGCTCATGAGGCAAATGGGGCGTCAAATAAAGGTGCCCGCTCAAGATACTCTTCTTCAAGAGAATGTCTTCCGGAACTCCGAGCTTGTGGAGGTCTTCGAAAGGTGGGGGGCTACTCGGCCGCTTTGGGAGGTACCAAACCCCGTTGCCACGACATGGGTGACTCCCGCTTATGTCAAGTGGTGACGTGCTCCGTCCTTGGAAGAGAGATCCAAATTCCGTAAGGACGAGGTTGTCGATTTGAAGTATCGAGAGGTTGGCAAGGCCAACCGTGCCTTCTTTGAGGAGTATGTTGATGGAGTTACCCCCGATGTGATGAGACCACTGAAGAGGAGGAGTTCCGGCCCCAAGAATATGGTGGGCCGTGCATTGGCTCTTTTTGGGTCGAACATGGGGTCTTGTGCTAGACCGGAGGCCGTCGCCGTCTTAGATCCGTTGAGGATCCGTTCCGAGGAGGAAATCCATGCTAGGCGGGCCAGCAAGAAGAACAAGGGGAAGATGTACCCCGAAGGAAAAGGCAAGGGTAGAATGGAAGAGTGAAGGCCTCCATTACCCGTTTTATTATTATGTTGTATTATTGTTGTGAGTTTTTATTATGTTGTACTAGCTAGTTATTGTGTATTTTGTGCTAGTTTTATTATGTGAGGTGTTTTAGTTGACACCTTAGCTTTGACAAGTTGTAGACTCGTCGAGCTTTATTTGTTGTTGAAATTGTATTCCCTCCCATTATTAATTAAATAAGAGGATTGCCCGTGTCGAAAATTGTGAACGCTTGTTTCTTCCATCCATTTTGTAAAGGCAATTCGGTTTGAATCGTCCTAAACATTTGCACTTGGGAAAGTGGTAATTTGTAGCAAGGGAGAAAGGCTTATTTTTTTGTATTTTTGTGTGGAAAGGGAATGGTTTTCCCTTTCTCTTTTTTTTGGGATGTTTTTTTGTAGGTGAGGGTTTTCGTTGTGTGGGGATGGTTGTTTTTTATTGTGGGGATCGTTGTATCCTTCTTGTGTAAGAAAGGACTGCCTACGTATTCACCTGGAGAGGTGAAATCAAACCATGCTCGTAGTTCAGGGGTTTTTGTTTTAGTGCAAATGGACGTTGCCTTTTTATAGATCAGAGGACCTTCGAAACGGGCAAGGCGCTGCAGCTTAGACTCGATAAAACATGCAATTTCAAATCAGAACACGTTGAGGAACTTGACTTGAAAAGGGGTCGAGGTGGTTGCTAATTGTAAAACTAGGCTAGGTCGTTGGTTGCTATGGTTCAAGGGTAGTATTTCTTGAGTTGGTCTAGGTTGGTCGGGTTTGTAAAGTCCTCCCCATCTAGGTCACTCAGTCTCACTGCGCCCCCGAAAGTATTTTTTTGTCCAAGTATGGCCCAGCCTAGTTGGGTTTGAATTTTCCCCTCGGGTCGACAGGTAATGGTGCTCGGACTGACTTGAGGACCAAGTCGCCCTCCTGGATATTCCTGGGTTTAACCTTTTTGTTGAATGCCCGTTGTATACATCGTTGGTATAGCTGGACGTTGTGCAAGGCGTTGAGTCGCCGTTCGTCTATAAAAGTGAGTTGCTCGTACCTTTGACGGGTCATTCCGCCTCAAGGACTTGACTCTCCAGTAGGATGCGTAGAGAAGGGACCTATAACTCTACCGGTTGAACCGCCTCCATACCATATGCTAGGTAGAAGGGCGTGGCGCCTGTCGGTGTTCGAATGGAGGTTCGGTATCCCCAGAGTGCGAATGGGAGTTTCCTCGGCCAATCGCGGTAGTTGTCTTGCATTTTCTTGATAATGGTGACAAGAGTTTTGTTCGCTGCCTCCACCGCTCCGTTATTTTGGGGACGGTAGGGGGATGATCGATGTCGTTTGATCTTGTATTTGTCCAGCAAAGCTTGAGTTTCCGCCAGGAAGTGAGAGCCTTAATCGCTGATGATTTCATGGGGTACCCCATATCGGCAGATGATGTTGTTTTGAATGAACTTGGCCACTTGTTTGGCGGCCAAGACTGCATTTGACTGTGCTTCCACCATTTGGTGAAGTAGTCGATGTCGACGAGGACGAAGCAATGCCCCTTGGTGCCTACCGGGTTGACTTTCCCGATGATGTCGATGCCCCAGGTTGAGAAAGGCCAGGGTGATGTCATGGTGTATAAAAGGGACGGTGGTATGTGTTGTATGTTGGCGAAGATTTGGCAATTGTGGCAATGTTTGACGTAGTTACGGCAATCTGTTTCCATGGTGGTCCAATAGTAACCTTGCCGCGTGATTTTCCGTGCAAGCATCATTGCGCTCATGTGAGGGCTACATTCTCCGTCGTGAACCTCTCCCACGACTTTCTTGGCTTTGTGATGGTCGATGCAAAGGAGGAGAATTCCTTGGGGTGTTCTTTTGTATAGTTGATTTTCGTTTATCACGAATTGTGATGTAATTAAACGGATGACACTTTGCCCCCTTTGATCAGAGTTGGGAGGGAATTCATTTTTGGTTTTGTAATTGAGGATGGCTTGGTACCAAGGTTCATCATGGCTTTCCTCGTCGTCGATAATGGCACAAACGTGAGCTGGCTCGCTCCTTCTCTCGACACATAGGGGCATTGATGTCATGTCGTCAGGTATGTTGACGAGTGCGGCAAGTTTCGCCAGGGCATCAGCAAATTGGTTTTCCTCTCGTGGCAAGTGGAAGTAGTCAACTTGGTCGAAGAACTCGGCCTCTTGATTGATCTTTGCTCGGTAGGGAGCTAAGCGGTCGCTTCGGATTTTCCATGTTCCGGACACCTGATTGATGATGAGCGAGGAATCGCCGTGGACCCTCAGTCTCTTGATGCCAAGTGTGATGGCTGCTTGTAGGCTGATGAGGCATGGTTCATATTCGGCAGCATTGTTGGTGACGGCAAAGTCTAGCTTGACCGAGATCGGAACGTGTTCTCCCTCCGGTGATATTAGAAGGATTCCTACCCCGAAGCCTTTCATATTAGATGCACCGTCGAAGTATAGGCCCCACGCGTCGGAATTGGCACAAAGGATGTCTTCGTCAGGAAGTGACCAGGTGTCGGTCGTTGGATCCTCGTTGACGGGATTCTTTGCTAGGAAATCGGCGACTGCTCTTCCCTTGATAACCTTGAGGGGCATAAACTTGAGATCAAACTCGGACAGCATGAGTGTCCACCTAGACAGCCTGTGGACCGTGTAGCTGAGCATGTAATGCCGCAGCTTCTTTGTTGACCATACTAGGGCAAGGCATGTCTTCTCCAATTGGGTGTACCTCGTCTCGTACTCAATGAACTTTTTGCTGATGTAGTAGATGGCTCGTTCTCCGCCGCCGACTGTCTGTGCTAGGATTGCTCCCAAGGTTGTGTTGGTAACAGTCAAATATAGGGATAAAGGAATCCGTGGCTGAGGTGGCATGAGTACAGGAGGTTTGGATAGGATTTCATTTATCCTGTCGAAGGCCTTTTGACAGTCATCGTCCCAATCGGTGTGATCGGAGGCGCGAAGCTTCTTGAATATCGGTTCACAAATCATGGTGAGCTTGGCAATGAAGCGGCTGATGTATTGGACCTGACCGAGAAATCCCCGAATCTCCTTCTCGTTTCTAAGCCGAGGCATTTGTTGAAGGGCTTTGATTTTGGTTGGGTAAATCTCAATGCCTCTTTTGCTGACGACATGTCCCAAGAGTTTTCTGGAGGTGACCCCGAATGCACACTTATGAGGATTTAGTCTCATGTTATATTTCCGCAGAAGAGCGAAGAATTTCCGAAGGGCGCTGATGTGGCCGTCCCGTTCTCTGGATTTGACAATCATATCGTCGACATACACCTCTACCTCCTCGTGCATCATATCATGTAAGAGAGTAGTAGCGGTTCTTTGATAGGTAGCCCCGACGTTGATGAGACCGATGGGCATGACCGTGTAGCAATATGTACCCCACTGCGTAGTGAATGCTGTCTTGTGCATGTCTTCCTCAGCCATTTTAATCTGGTTGTACGCAGCATACCCGTCCATGAATGATAGGAGAGCATGTTCGGCAGTGTTGTCTACCAGAATGTCAACATGTGGCAAAAGGGAAGTCGTCCTTTGGACTTGCCTTGTTCAGATCCCTGAAGTCGACGCAAACCTGAATTCTTCCGTCTTTCTTTGGTACGGGCACAATGTTGGCCACCCAATCAGAGTATTCAGACACTTTGATGAAACCGTCCTTGAACTGTTTATCCACTTCTTCCTTGATTTTTAGGGCCCATTCAGGACGCATCCGGCGTAGCTTCTGTTTCACAGGTTTAGCTCCGGGTTTAATGGGTATCCGGTGCTCTGCAATTTCTCTGTCAATCCTAGGCATATCTCTGTAAGACCAGGCAAACATGTCCTTGTATTCGTGGAGGAGGTCAATGAATTGTTGTCTTTCCGAGGGGTCCAGGGTTGTCCCTATCCTAAGTTCTTGAGGTGTGTTGTCGGTTTCTACGTTAATAGGTTCGGTCTCCTCAATGGTGGAGGTCCCGGTTTCCCGTTTGTCAAGCTCTTTGGCTAGGTGAGGTGGGTAGTCACTCGAGTCAAGTTCCTCGTAGTCATTCAGAATTGCATTGCTGTTAAATTGAGACGAGTCATAAGCAAACTTAGCGTTCATTAAGTTTACATGAGCGAAAAGCTCAAAAAGGACAGACATTTCGTCGTCAGTCAGAGGAGACACAGTAGAGGAGGCGGCCCCTGGAACAGGCTCCAGGTTGTCACCTTTCATGGGAGTAGGTGTGACCCCAGTAGACTCAGCCTCTGAATCAGCCACGACTTTGTGATAAAACAGTGGGAAGGGGACCTTGACTGGGACATCAAAAGTGTTAGGAGCTACGACAGACTCTGACTCCGACTCAGACTCAGACTCAGATTCTTCTTCACTTCCCTCCTTGAACATAGGGCCTTCTCCAGTTGTGATCTTGAGAATGCGGCCTTGGCGATCGGTCCACTTGACGGTCTTCCTCCAGCCTTGGGTAGCTTTCTCCGGGTCAGTGTCGGAGATCAAGGCGGTTGGACCAAATTGTTTTTCCTTCAGGGCGATGTTGATGATGTCTCCATAGTCGAGGCGCTTGATGTTATCTTCCCCAAAGAGGAGCGTGACAGCTTGTCCGTCGAGGCATGGTGATGGCTGAGACTCAGTTGATGCAGCTTCGATGTTATCGGGGATGAAGTAGCAGTCTTGGAAGACTTCCACTCCCGGGTACCTAGCACTGGCCGCAGAGTCATAGATTGGCTCCGGAAAGCCATGGTGGAGCTCGGATTCTCCCTCGGGGACAAAGTATCCATTGAGGGTCAGATGATAGGGACGGAGGATAACTCCGTGCTTCTTGCGTTTTCGAACTAGGAGGTTAATCTCCTGGAAATCCTCATTGGTAGGTTCATATCCCAGTCCAAAAGGGATGTTGGGGACCTTAGCCTATTTCAAGGGAGGCAAGGTATCTTTCAGTGGATTGAGCGGCAAACCCGGGAAGTAACCCTGATGCATCATGATACGGTTGACTGTGAGGTTGGCAAACGGGTCACAATCAGAGGTCGTTGATTCATCAGTTATGGCATTCACAGCTTGGAATCCCCACATATCATTATCATCCTCCTCAATGGCTTGGGAGGCTATTCTCTTTCTCATGACAGCTTTGATCGGGGAAGCAGGAATTGTGATTGTTTTCCCGTTGAAGGGGATCCTGATTTTCTGGTGGAGAGTCGAGGTAACTGGCTTGACGGCGTGAATCCAGGGACGTCCTAAGAGCATATTGAAAGAGGCGTCGATGTCGACCACATGAAAACTGGTTTGCCTTTCCAGTGGTCCGGTTGCAACAGTCAGAGTGATGAGCCCCGCGACCTTGCGACGAGTGCCATCGTAGGCGCGTACTCCTTGATTTTCGGGACCAAATCAGCTTCCTTAATACGCAGCTTGTGAGCAGTCTTGAGAGGAATGACATTCACCGCGGATCCATCATCCACAAGGCCCATGGGTACATTTTTCTTGAGGCATTGTATGGTGATATACAGGGCCAGGTTATGATTGGCTCCGAACGGAGGGATATCCTCGTCAGAGAAGACGACTGGGTTGTTCAGATCAGGGGCGTCCCTCGTCATGTGTGCCACTATTTCTTCTGGGGAAGAGGTGGAGGGCACGGTTAGCTTTCCCAAGGCCTGAAGCAAAGCCTGTCGATGTTCAAAGGACGTTGCGATCAGTTGCCAGATCGAGATCTCGGCTTTTGCCTTCTGAAGTTGTTTGAGGATCAAATTTTCAGGAGCCCTTGGTTGAGTGTCTACCTCCGGGACGACTTGGTCATTTGTTGTTGGTACGACCGTTGGATTGTTCAGGTTCTGATAGGGGCGTCCGGACCGGGCAAGATGTCCGATTTCTTTTGCCCATTTCTCTTTCCCTGGGATGATATAGACATCCTCAACATCATCTCTCCAGATGCCATTAATTTCAGGATCTCGAAGGCACCTTGGAGGGGTATTCTTTGGTGGGTAATTTTTGTGAGGAATATTTTTGTGGGGGTGATTTTTATGAGGGTAGTTATTGTAAGGGTGATTTTCGTGAGGTGCATGCCAGAACGGTCGGGGGAGCAATCCGTCCTGGTGTGGGTAGTTTTGAACGCTTGGGAAATTCTCCCTTGGGCGCGGTGGTGGAGGATTGAAGATAAGTCGACGCTAGGCATCGTCAAGTCGGGTGATCCTCTCGGAGAGACTGGCTATGGCTTCCTCGACCTGCTTAAACATGGTGAGCATAGTGGCAGCACTAAACACGAACACCCCGTCTAACGGATCTTCCTCCAAGGCATTCACCTTGTCATCAATTGGCAGGATGAGGTGAGAGAAGTCCATAGTTAGTTCATCGTCGGAGATGGCGTGGATTACCAGAGGATTCGTTTTGTTGTTTGGCTTAGTTGGCGGGGGTAGAGGCGAATCCCCTTTTTCGATCATGTATTGGATGATGTGTTTGAGTTTGAAGCAGGTTTCAGTATCATGCCCCTTCCCTTGGTGGTACTGACAATAGGCATTGGGGTTCCAGAAGCAGGATTTCTTAGCATCGGCCGGATCCGGGGTGGGTCCGATCGATTGTAACTTCCCCTGGTCCATGAGCCTCTTTAGAGCACTTGCATAAGTTGACCCAATATTAGTGAACACTCTCTGGGGGTGCTCGGCTCTCTTAGCAGATGGTTCAACGAGGTTTACTTCATCGATCTTGTTCGTTTGGCCGTAAGGGCGAGATCCGGTTGATGTGGGTCCCTGGTAGCCTCTGCCAGTAGTCTTGGCCAGGACACCCTTTCGGAGGTCATCTTCAATACGTGTCCCCAGAATTTGCAGATCTTGGAAGGTCTTAATATTCTGATACCTTAGTAAGTTGGCATACACTGGGCGGAGATTGTTGACGAACTTTTCCACCAAAGTTGATTCACTCGGCTTACTGACCAGTTGAGTACTCACCCTCCTCCAACGGGTTAAGAACTCGGTGAACCCTTCCTTATCGTTCTGGGTTAGAACCTCAAGAGTACGGGTATTGGCTTGGATTTCAACATTGTCGGCATATTGTTTGGCGAACTCAACTGCGACCTCGTCCCAAGTGGTAAGGTTTTTCGGATCAAGGGAGTAGTACTATTGACGAGGGATCGGTTCCAAAGAGGATGGGAAGATCCGGGTAAAAAGCTCCTGTTTGACCCCTTTAATGGCCATGTAGTCTTTGAAGGCACAGATATGATTGAGCGAGTCCTCCACTAGTTTGAACTTAGGGACATCAGTTAGGGTGAAGTTGTCAGGTAATTGATCCCCAACAGGTTCCAACCTTTGGTTGTTCTCAAGATGGATATTGTTGCCCCGGGCTAGGAGCTGTTCTTCCAAGAGTTTTAGCCTCTTCTCAGTTTCAGTCAGAGGTGGAGTATTATGTTCTCCAGCTTCCTTGATCTCCAGGGCATCGATACGGGTCTCGACGCGATCCAGGGTGACCTTAAGCGCGGTAAGCAGGCTGGCTAGCTGATCAGTCGTGACATCTCTGTTGTTATCATTGTTGTTGTGGTTGACAGACGAAGTTGAATATGGGTCCATGGCTCTGAGGTAGAAAAACGGCTCACATTACAACTCAATCCGACACGGTTCCAAGACTGAACGCAGACAACACAAAGGACGAGACAAAGATCAGACTCAATAAGACGAGGGTGACCGTGTGTGGCTCCTCGATGCTGACTCGATTTATGATGTGACGGTGTTTGACCGAACCTTTGACACGAGTCAAACATAACGGCGCGACGCCATTGGACGAGTCTCGTGGTGAGACGACTCATAAGTAAAGACCCATAAGTACGTTTGTTTTGACTCGATAGACACGAGGCGGAATTGGAATGGTGGACTGAAGTTTTCGAAAATAGAAATTTTCAAAAAGATTCATTTGTCGCTTTGTGGACGGCTTCCGAAGATAGAGAACTGCGCAAGTCGGTCAGTTGAAAGAGGTTGTCTTAAGTTTATTTGCAAAAGACGGTTTTGAGTTTGAGTCGGCTCGGAAAACAGTGAATTGTTTCCCAAGACGGTTTTGAAATTCAAAATTGTATGTTTTGAAAATCGGGTTTGAAATGTTTGAAGAGGTCTCGGGGACGGTGCGTGGTCCTCGAGATCCCGAAAGTGTCTCGCGAAAAGGGTGTGTGCTTTTCTCGGGTTTTGAAAGAGCCATTGTCGGCGCGAAACAGGTTAAATTCCGTGTCTAGACGCGGCGATTATAACGGCTTGGAAATGTTATTTGAAATGGTTGTAGAAAACTGGGTTTGAAAATCGTCATTACGACGGCCTAGAAAGGCGTGTTGAAATGGTTATAAAAACCGGGTTTGAAAATCGTCATTACGACGGCCTAGAAAGGCGTGTTGAAATGGTTATAAAAACCGGGTTTGAAAATCGTCATTACGACGGCCTAGAAAGGCGTGTTGAAATGGTTATAAAAACCGGGTTTGAAAATCGTCATTACGACGGCCTAGAAAGGCGCGCAACGGTCGGCGAAAAACCGAGGTTTGAAACGGCCATTATAACGGCACAAAAGGTGATTTTTTTGGAACTTTGAAAATAACACGGAAGGACTTATGATCAAGTAGCACATAAGCACTCACAGTTCATTATATTATGCATTATGCTGACACGGGTTTTGGCTTAAAAGGGTGGGTTACACACCAAGCAATCAAACCCCGATTTGCGAGAGGGATACCAATCCAAACAAAATGTGTAAGAAGGGTGCCCTAGCCTCGTGCTCGAAAGTGATGAAAGCTCTTTGATGAAACAGAAATGTGTAACGTCAACGGTATGCTTGAGCCAATTGGGATTCGAAACGCGGGGATGAGAAAAACTCACGCCGACGAGACGAGCCAATTGGTCGAAAAGGGTTAGGTTGTATGCCCGAACAAGGAACCCGACCGTGACCGTAATATCAATTAATGCATTCCAAACAAGACCTCGTTCGAGTCTCACCATCTAGGGATCACAAAGACGTAAGTGTCCTAGTTATTCCCCAGTGGAGTCGCCAATCTGTGGACATGGGCCACGTCTCGGTCCGTGGATTTGGGGGTCCACCTACCGGTCCGTAGTCACGGGCCACCTGCACGCCAGGCCGATCTGTCTTTTGAAAGCCACGCTCGGCGGCGTAAAAATGCTTTCGACCGTATAGTTTTAGATCGGTCGGTTTCATCTCGGTAAGGGTCTCGAAACGATTAGAGATGTTCGGAGTCGCCACCAAGCATTTGTGGGATGCCTGGAACCCGTTCGAAATCCACTTTATACCTCGGTCAAATCGAAGCACAATTTAGCGTTTGACATAGGTACTAAAGATAAGGAAATCGTCCCTCTTTAGCATCCTATCTCTAGAATGACTCTCGTACACCCTGGATAAGGTCGTCCACTATCCAAAGTTTCTGAGTAAGAGGTGAAGGTACGTATTGGGAAGCCCTTTAATCAGACACCCAATCCCGCCCGCGGTAGCGGCCTCTACTGATCGATCTTGGTTGGTTGAATGCAAAAGTTGATAAAACGGTTTAAATGCATGAATGCGCATCCAATAATTTAAACTTAACATGTGAGAGCTTTATAAGTTGGTTGATTTAATCCAAGTATCAAGTATAAGATGTCGAGTTGGATTAATGATTGATTTACATGCAAGACGGGAATTAAACATCCATTTACCGTATTAGGTTTAGGGTGCATAACGTGATCCATTTGTCTTAGTATTTTGCAAACATGATTTTGAATGAGTAATAGTCATCTGATTCGTCCTGCATCCGGGCTAACCGGAGTCGGGATCGTCCTAGACTAACGCTGGAAGGGAACAGGCCCTGTACCAGACGGCTATATGGGGCGCGAGCCAGCCGGCGGTATAAGGGGCCTCTCCCTGGTTTTGAAAATGAGAAATGGAGGGCCTGTTTAAGCGCAATGTTCTGACTTTTTAGAAACCGTTATAAAACGTGTTGAAAATGGGTATTTGAACCCGGTTTGATTTGAAGGGGTCGTTTAGACCGCATTTGTTGATTTGAAGAACTAGACTCGAATAATCATCATTATTTTGATAATATTCGGTGTCGAGTTCGATTTGACAAACTTGACATGAATAGTTTTGAAAATAATTATGGACTAATTGTTTTAAGTCCATTTGAATGTAATTAGTTGATACTCATCATCGTACCCGGGTTAAAATCCGGCATGGTATGTAGAACCAAGGATGACTTTGTGTTGGTGACTAATATGTTTGTTTTTAGAAATGTAAAGAAATGAAGTAAAAGGTTTTAAAATACCTTTTAAATGTCATTAACCAAATATTATCACCGAAACACGGATTTAACCGTCATGGTATGAGGAACCAAGGGTGAAAAATGTTTTATGGTTAAAACAAATAACATGAAAGAAAAAGGGTTTGAAAATATTTGAAATGGTGAAAACCGATTACAAATATGAAAATGGATTAAAGGGAAATGACAAGAACAAACACCGTTGATCTCTAGCCTGGATACCCCATTTAGGCGCGGGCTAGCCGGCGAACCAAGGGGCTTCTGTCTTAGGCCAAAAATCAGTTTTGGCTCGTTTATTCCATGTTTTGGATCATTTTATGCAAGTTTTAGCATGTTATAGTCATGAAACAAATGAAAACATAATAAAAGAGGATTTTTACACCCTCATACTTACATGTTTGGTTATGGCGAGTGACCGACGTAAGTGTAACAACTCGTTTGATCGGAAAAAACTCGGTTTAAAACCGTTTTGGTAAGTAAAAAGAGTGTTTTAATATTAGTGATGGTGTAGTGGTCGAAATGGTCGGTCAAGTGATTTAATGCACGATGACGGTACCAAACAATGTGTAAGGCTTGTATTTACGATCGGTAGGTCGTAAATACGCGTTGGATTGTGACTTAAGAAGTCGAGTCGAGAATTTTAAGGGAGAAAAGAGGGGGCGGACACTAGCGTAAGTCTCAAATGGGGGGGCATTTGAGGGGTATTTATAGGAGAATGAGTGGTTGTGTGAGTTTTGAGTGACGTGGCCACTTGGGCTGCTCAAATAGGCGCGAGCCACGTCGCTGTTCTTCGAGTTGTCTTGTCACTTTCACAACAAACGCAATCATGATTTGTTCTATCCTAGGTTTTGTAGTCACATGTTTGATACTTGACCAACATGAATCCGGGAAAACTTAAGGTAGAAGATTTGAAATGTTTTGGTTTTGGTTGGTGACTCGGTTTGACTCGTTGTTGGAGTCGGGATTTGAATTTTTGAGTCGGTTTTTGGTCCGGTGTCGGTTTTGACTCTAGTTAGTGTCGTTGCGACCCTGTCGTCGTGCATTAAACACTCCAGGTATTTTTGAAATGTTTTGAGATATTTTATTTTCGAAATCGTTTTAAGTTTTCCGACGTAAAGTTGTACACAAACTGTCGATCAAACGCCGCGATTCCAAAACATGTTGTAGTCCGATAATCATCGGGTGTTTGTTGGAGTCTCAGCAGATACTAGGTATCTATAGAACCACTAACATAATGAGAACCATGAGAATTCTAAAGCATCTTTCGACCGCTAGATTATATACGATACCAGTGACTCAATTGTCTGGGTCATTCAAAATTTATCATTACAAACCACACGCTTCTTTCTCTCTCTTTCTCCTCATTCGACCACCACACTTCTCCGTCGCCGACCACCGCGTTTCTCCTTCTTCACAGACATTGACCACCGTTATACTCCTCCTTCACCGCCATTGACAAAGGCAAGTTTCATGTTTAAATTTATTCAATTTTGTAATTAGAAGATATTATTTTGGTGGTATTAACAATATATAACACAATGATTTTATGTGAAATTTCTATGATTGATTCGATTTTAATCTAAATTGATGTAATGCTGATTTAGTTTGACTAGAATAATAGTAAATTAGGGTTCATAATTAGTACAATTTGGAATTACTTTGACTGAAATTGTAGTGAATTTGTTTGACTGAAATAGCA
Organism: Silene latifolia; assembly: GCF_048544455.1. NCBI lineage: Eukaryota > Viridiplantae > Streptophyta > Magnoliopsida > Caryophyllales > Caryophyllaceae > Silene > Silene latifolia. The sequence goes on from NC_133527.1 coordinate 97,036,380, forward strand.
GTATATTAGGCTTTTTTTTACTCCCTCCACTTTTTTGTATATGACGTTTTGCATTTACGAGGTAAGCCTTTGACTTTAATATTTACAAAAATATATTTGTTCAAAAAATATAAAAATGGTACCATTAAATTCCTTACGAAAAACTCTTTCATATGAGTATACATATCATAATATTTAGTCTTATATTTTAAGAGATATTGAAAAGAGAAGGGAGTGTTCAAAATGTGAGAAAGTCATATATAAAAAAATAGAGGGAGTATGTTGTTATCCTTGATGTTCTTTGGGACATGGTCAGCTTTTATGGCTTACCTTGAAAGACGGGACCGACTTCCTCAATATACGAGTACTTATCTTGATTACTCAATTACAATTTTGTTGGCTGTTGTGATTATAGCTTTCACACTTTGTCAGATTGGAGATGGTACTCTTGATATGCCAAAATTTGTCACTCATCTTTATCAAGTCCATGGGATTTTCAGCCTTTTACTTGTTTACGGAGTATTTTGCTTAAGTTGGTTTTGGTTAGAAACTTAAAAACTGTCACAAGAAGATTGTTTTAGTTTGATTCATTATTATTATCTGGGGTTAGATCATAGCAATGTAACAATTTTGTTGAGTTAGAGACTCACTATATTTTATTCGTTCTGTATATTATCGGTTCTTGACCATAATTAGCAGAATGAAAATTCCTTGGAATATGTTGCATAACTGACTTTAAGATATGCAGAGCCTCACTTTCCTTTGTTAATGTTATTAATGCTTATTTTTGGTGTACGTAGTTGTTAATTTCGTTTATGTAGTGAATATTTCTATGCACATAGGCTTATTTATACGTGCATAATACTCCCTTAGTGTAAAGAGATCATGTTAGATGAGTCCGGTGCCTACATGTGCTTCTTTCAGCCCCGATTACATCCGCTACTTAGTAGAGTGAAATTTATTTGGAATAACTTATATCTACTTAGAAGAGTGAAAATTCTTTGGAATAAGTTATGTGTGCCTACAATTACTGTTGTATTCTTTTTCTTGCTTTAAATTATTCACCATTCTTTTTTCTCTTATATTAAGTTACCTTTACCAGTACGTTAGTTGTCGAATATCACTAGTCGATGGTTAAAACTTCCTTATAAGTGTAACGAGATGGATACTTTCTTTATGTTTGTGGAATCTCAAAATGATTGCTGCGGTGAGAACAAGAGTTAGTACAAGTGGTAACAGCTCTCTTACTCCAACCATGAAATTAGGAATTCGATTTTCACCATCGACATAAGTGCGCTCATTTGAAAAAAAAATTGATTACTGTTGGTGTTTATTTTGTTTGTGATGCCACAATTTTTATACTAATCCTTTCATGAAATTCTTTTTTTTATCATTTTTCTATTTGAGCAATTCTCAAGTAACTTAATCTAAGGCCTCAACTTTCAAGATATGTGTGTTGGCTTCCTTATGATACTTCTTTGAAGTACAATTATTATTATTATTATTATTATTATTATTATTATTATTATTATTATTATTATTATTATTATTATTATTATTATTATTATTATTATTATTATTTTAGTTTGATTAGATTCTCCCTCTACTTGCTAATGTATATTCTTAAAATGTTCCGTTTTATGTTCTTCAGAAATGAGGTACACGTTGGAGAAATGGAGAGACCCCGGAATCTTTCCCATCATTGCATGCGAGCTTGCCAAGTATGAGAACTTGAATATTCTTCTGTTTCTTTTTTTAACATTTCATTATACTTTTTATTTAATTACTAACACCGACCAGTAATTAAATAAAAAGGCACATATATTTCTTATTTTAATGTAACAACAAGATTTTACATATTATTTCATTTATGTACAAGGTTGTTTAATGCACATATAATGCCTTTTAATGCATCTACAAGGCTACTTCATGCACCGATAAGGTTGTTGCACCCAAAACTCTTGCCATTCTTTTAGGATGGGAAATTGTTTAGGATTAGATTAGGCAGCCCGCGTCCATTATTGAAACGAGTTTAAATTAAAATTAGTGTCCTTAACTAGGCCGAAAAAGGGTTAGGGTAGGATTCGCTAACCCCTCGAACCACAGAGTTGGTTAATTGTACCCTAAACTCTTTTCCGGAAAAGTCATTCGAACGGTCTCAAGACCAAAAGACACCCTAGAGGGGGCAAAAGACACCTTAGAGGGGCAGAGCGAACCCTTTGCGAGAGGGGAATAATATCCTAAAGTAGGATGGGAATGAGTTAAGGGTTAGATTAGGCAGGTCCGCGTCTTTTATTGCAAAGACGAGGGTAAAAAAGATAAACCTAAACCGTAAAATGGGAGGGTTTAGGATTTAGGGTTCGGTTAGGCAGCAACATTGTTGTCACTTAGTTTATTTTAATGTAACAACGAGATGTTACATATTTCATGCATTTTTAATGTAACAACGAGATTTTACATATTTCATGCATGTCGAAGGTTGTTTAATGCACAAATATTGCTTTTTCAATCATCTACAAGACTACTAGGCCGGAAAAAAGGTTTAGGGTAGGATTCGCCAACCCTACTACCGCGTGGTTGGCTAATCCTACCCTACACCTTCTTTCGGAAAAGTCATTCGAACGACCTCAAGACCAAAAGATACCCTATATGGGCATAGTGGAAAGGAGGGGGACGGTTTTAAAATTAGACGAATAATGTCATAAAGTAGGAAGCATATGGTGTATGGTTGGATTTGGCGGGCATGCTACGTGGTGAACTATTGAAAAGAACTTATGTATCTGAGTTATATTATTTTTGTTCTTGTTAGGTGAAATCGTGTTTTTGAGCTATAATTTAGTGCATGTGAGGTGTAATAGTATACCTGAGCTATAATTTGTTATATATAAGGTGAACTCGTGTATCTGAACTATGTTTTGGTGTATATGCGAGGTGAACGAGTGATGAGAACTAATGTATCTTAGATATTTTTTTTGGTTATAATGAGGTGAAATTGTGTATATGAGCTACTCTAATAAAGTGCATTTGTGAGGTGTATTAGTTTATCTGAGCCATATGGTGGTGTTAACCAATTCTTGCTTTCTATGACATGTGTTTATATTTTGACAAACAAGTTTCAATTTATACAACTTATTTGTGTGTTTACTTATTTTATAGGTCATGGTTGCTAAATCCAGTTCAACAATTATAGTGTGGAGAACCGAAACATTTCAGCGGAACAAACATAGTAAACAACAAGACAAAAACTCATTACTTCAAGTTATGGACCATTTATGAATTCGAAGCAACATAGAGCATCGAGAAGAAATGTTGCCTCCATTAGAAAGAAATGACGATAAATGTTAGACTGAGACAGAATACATGTAAAAGTTAATTCATGTGGAAATTAGGCGACAACTGATGAAGATTTTGATGGTAATTTAGAGCTTTACAAGTACGGTTCAATTTGGGATGATGGTCAAGTGAATCGAATGGGAATAACCTGTAAAGGTTCAGTATTGTTCGCCAATGCTCTACTAGCTACTTTCTTTATACCTATTTTTTTCACTTTGTGTACGCATCGCTTACTTTTGTATTCCTAGCTATCATTTTTTTTACCCTTATAAAGTTGGATTATTACTAATTTTCAACACCTAATGTAGGTACGTCTTGGATTTTGAATTGTACTAATACAACAACTGAAGTTTCCACACCGACATTGTGGCTAATGTACGAATTGGTTATTTTGTGTATCTGGTGGTTAATATTGTGCAGGTAGTGTATATTTCTATGCATCTATATGCAAGGAGTACTAGTATTTCACAACCGATATCAGAGCTGAACCCATACCTTGTGAACGAATTGGTGATTTTGTGTATCTGGTGGTTAATATTGTGCAGGTAGTATGTAGTTCTATGCATCTATATGTTAAGTTCATATACCTATTATTAGACTCTTCTAATAGTGAACTAATTAACTTCTTAATTTGTGTTATTTAGATCTAGTGCATGCATAACAAAATAAGAGATTAAATAAGAAAACAATATCCCTTACATTGTTATATTCGGATTTGTGGGCACAAGTAAGGTCTCCTACCTTCACTTGTTCTTGAGCTATGATGAGTATTACGATGATCCTCCAAAATCCCAATGTAGAGATCCTCCTCTTGATTGCACCCAAGATTAGCTCTTATCACTACTCATTAATATTTGCTAGATATTTATTTAGTAATCTACCTTAAAATTGATTACTAATACTCATATATTACATTAATAATATTAGTAATGTTGTTGAACAATTTGGATTATCATTTCTCAAGTTTTAGAGAAAGATGAACTAAGTAAGAGAGATGTATGCATGTGAATGAATGAATGAATATGTTAATGTGTAAGAGAGTAAAAATAAGAACCAAAAACCCATCATAAAGAGGAGTGTGGCCGGGTAAAGTAAAGCCAAAATGACATCTTACCTTTTCTTTTTACTCTTCTCATTATTGTAGGTGTGTAAGAATAGGTAGAGTAGGTTTGATTAATTTATTCTTATCACATAAAATAAATCACCCACTAATGCCTACCACCCACAATATTTCGGTCCATATGTATAAAATGGACTTCTATTTTATTTTGTCAATTTGTCACTTGTCACACAATATGTTACATGTAGTATGTTACATGTTATTAATTAATTTAATGCATATTTATCAAATAAATTTCATTTTATAAATTAATTAAATTACATACGTCAAATTGACTAGTGATTCTTGATCACATAAATAAAATGGGTCATATAATTATAATTCACAACATATTGCAATTATAATCAACCATTCATTCTTGTCGCAATTGTTTCACAAACAATAATCGATTTTAGTAATAAAGTATTTTAATTACTAAAATAAATCTTATTTAATTCAATTACAATAAGATATTAAATATTCTCTCTCACAATTGAATTGTTCAATTTTAAGGAATTGATTAACTTGTATCGTCGTACAATTAATCAACTTTACAAATAAGGGCATCATCCTATAGGTGTGACCTTAAGGGATCAACTGACCACCACCGTCCTACGACAGTAACGTCAAACTCTAGCAAGCCAATCGTTACCGATTAATGTTGATCAGTTGACTATTTAATTTATCATCCCTTTCTATTCTTAATATGAGATTTGAACATGTGACCGCACTATTGATGAGGACACATACTCCAACAATCTCCCACTTGTCCGAGACAAGTGTGCGTCACCAATTCTTTTGTCCTATTACAATCTCCCACTCAATGCAAGGTGTCTCGCAGGTCGTATTTGCACTTAATCACATCTTGAGTGGTTTTCTCGATCTGGAGTGTAACTGTCTGATCGGAATTATCTACCATAGATGCTTTCCGAGCGTGGCCATGCATTTTCAGTTCACTACTCCTCGAGTGGCCTTGAGATTTCAAATAACCCTGACAATGGGGTGGAAAATTCCTACCACACCATTCCCTTCGTTTAGCCACAGGTCATCATAACCCAAAATATACCCATTTGACCTCAATTACGACAGTCGTAGAGCATAAATCAAAGTCAATCAGAAATTCGTGCAAACTTGGGCGAATAATCTTTAGTCAAAAGAATTGACTCATAAGAATACTATAGCAGCTCTTGCCACGACCAGGCTTTATGAATTACCAGAACTCTATAAGCGGTCACTGCCCGACAGAGTGTCCCATACAGTCTGCCTATGTGATCAACTAGTCATCCCATATGACTCTATGGCACTTGAACTTGCCATCAATCGCATCACACACTAGTTACTTCGAGACGTCACCTCCTTCAAGTAATCAGGGGCGTATGCTATGTCAATCCAGTTCACTTTAATGGGGTTCAACATGTCTCAACAACCCATTTTGATATAACAAGGTAATGGGTGAGTTTAATAAAACTCAAACGACAAATGCGATTATCACATATGAATAGTCAATACACTATTACTACTTCATATCTCATAATCTATAGTGTACCTTTTACACTTGTTGAAATACAATAAAAGCTTGGCAAGTGGATATACCATATATCCATATATTCCAACTTTATTAATTGCTATTTCCTTCTATTCAATGTTATTTTTAATAACATCAATTTATCTAAGTATATGTATGTCTAGTCTTCTTACTAGACTTGGGCTCTTTAACTTGAAAGATGCTCCCACTGTTATCACATAACTTGTGATAAAGTCTTTGGAAGAGGAATCTACTCTCATTCCCTACGTTGACCATTTTATCACAATTTACTTAGATTCTGTTTGTAGAATTTGCAATAGTCGAAACTAAAATACTTCTCTAGTTTCTTACTCCTAAGTCAATAAAATCAGCCTAGGATTTCGACAAATCCTTTTCAGTTTGGAAACTAAAGTTTGTGCAACCCTTAAACACATAAGTTAGTTTATCATCCAAACATATGAATGAATCCCCAATTCTTCTCAAGAATCTAAAGGATGTTCTTCAAGGCTTTCACAAGCCATCATCCGAATAAACTTGTTATTGACTTATCATGCTCTAAGCATATGTTACATCATGGCATGTGTGTCTGTTGGCATACATGATCGTTCCAATGGCAAAAATATTAGGAATCGACTTCATGTAATCAACAACTTAATAGGTTTAGTGAACGACTATGACTCCATCATAGCAATTCCACTTTCATCAATAGGAATAACCTATTCAACCTTGTTGATGTTAAACAGCTATGAAAGATCTTATCATCATAAGACTCTTAATTCTATGCCAATATTCTCTCACATAGATTCAAAAATCTAGAATACATCGCACCTTTTCCTAGTCTCCCAATTACTCTTTCACAGAAGAGAGCATTGGTACATTATTCTCAATAAGTAATATGTTATCAACATACAAGACATGGGAAAAATAATTCTAGCTCCCACTTAACTTCATGTATAAATATGATTCTTCAATCATGTGAATGATACCATTCTCAATTATCACATGAACGAAAAGTATAATCCTTTAATGCTTGCTTAAGACCATTCTGGAATCTCTTAAGAAAGCTACGCATAATGTGTTAGGATTCTTAGATCTTTATCTAAGGTTTTATGTTTCAAACACATCCTTCTCTAAATTCCCATTTTAGAAAAGCGAATTTTTAATTATTATTTGCCATTCTTCATTAAAATGAAATGCGGCAATTCCTAACATAATTTATCTTGATTAACATCTTCATGTCAATCTATGCACTTAGGTACTCTAAAGCTCTATTTACTATTAAGGAGACCCTCGCCTTAAAGTAAATCTACTCTTGAGTAACAAATTTTTGGATTGTTATGCTATGGCTCGTTTGTAACAAGGTCATTTGGGACAAGGTCATAATACCATTACTTTCTAAAAGCAATATTTTAACAATAAGACATGTGTGAGTCGAACCCATACCTTGAGCTAGTATTTCACAACCGATATGGGAGTCGAACCCATACCTTGTGCAATGCACAATGCTCTACCAATTGAGCTAACCGGCTTGGGAGTCGAACCCATACCTTGTGCAATGCACAATGCTCTACCAATTGAGCTAACCGGCTTTCAAAACACAATTACCTATATCATAATATGATCTTTAATTTTATAGAACAATTTAATCACATCCCTAAAGGTTCATACAAAAGGTAAAATAAATTACATTCTGCCATAGTACAAACATTCATAAGGCTATCCTATGCATATGTAAAATCAGATAATAACCTCGCACAAACGTGCAATTTCAAAATACCAGCACTTTTTATATCAAATACGTAAACAAAATATAAATATGGTTTCATATAGCACTAATAAGACCACTATTATAAAATTCAATAATTCCAATAGTTGATTAATGCAACAAATAAGAAGAATTTTCTAGTAGTTATTTACTGCATATAGAGCCCATTTTGCATCTGAAGATCATTATTATGTGCATCTAATTGATGAAATTAATGAAGAATACAATAAATATGTATTTAGATGATTGACAAATATGATGCTTCAATAGATGAAAATGTAATTCATCGTCAAAACTCCGAACTAAGAAATCAGTAAAAAAAAGACACCGTTACTTTAAATTTGAAAGTCACAACTGCACAATAATAGTTAATTAATTATAAATGGATTTTAATTTTTCGAGAATGAATCTCTAATAACAAATAATAGTAAGTTTCAATAGAAAATTTAAGTATAAAAATAAAATGCTATGTAATTAAATAAAATTTGAGAAATCGAGAAGCTTAATCAATCAAATTTTAGGATGTTTTCGATTCGAGGTAAACATTTAATATAATTTATACCTACCCTAATTTTTTCGTAAATCAAATAGTAAATAACTAAAAACGCACCTTCTAAAGGAGAAACAATGGTGGCGACATCAGAATCACGATGGTCGACGCGGTAGAATTGAAGATGAGTGAATTTTGAGAAAGGGGGAAGAACTTGTGAAACGACATTGGATGAGAGAGAAATAGGCAATTAGAATTAGTGGGTGAGTGTAGATACCCAGTATCTGTCGAGTCTCCAACAAACACCCGATGATTATCGGACTACAACATGCTTAGAAATCGCAGCGTTTAATCGACAGTTTTGTACAACTATACGTCGGAAAACTTAAAACGATTTAGAAAACAAAACATTTCAAAACTTCTCAAAAGTACCTGGAGTGTTTAATGCATGACAACGAGGTCGTAATGACACTAACTAGAGTCAAAATCGACACCGGACCAAAAACCGACTCAAAATTCAAATCTCGACTCCAACAACGAGTCAAACCGAGTCAAACACAAAAAACAAAACTTTTCAAGACTTCCATCTTAAGTATTTCCCGGAATGCTTCATGGTCAAGTACAAATCATGTCATCCAAAACATAGGATAGAACAAATCATGATTTCAATTGTGTGATAGTGACAAGACACCTCGAAGACCCGCGAATTGGCTCGCGCCACTTCGAGCAGCCCATGCGGCCACGTCGCTCAAAACGCACACAACCACCCATTTCTCTATAAATACACACCTTCAAACACCATAAGACCTTACGCGAGTGTCCGCCCCCTCATTTCTCCCTTAAAATTCTATACTCGACTTCTTAAGTCACAAACCGACACGTGTTTTCGACCTACCGATCGAAAACACAAGCCTTACACATTGTTTGGTACCGTCATCGGGCATTAAATCACTTGACCGACCATCTCGACCAACTACACCATCACTAAACTTAAACACTTTTTACATTGCTAAAACGGTTTTCAAACCGAGTTTTCCGACCAAACAAGTTGATACACTGTCGTCGATTTCTCGTCTCAAGCCTAGCATGTAATAATGAGGGTGTAAAAATCCTCTTTTATCATGTTTTTCATCTGTTTTATGACTATGTAGATACCCGTATCCGTCGATATTGGAATTTATAGAGAACCCGACAAACACCCGATGATGATAGGACACATGTATTCTTTAGTTGTCATTGTAATTATTTGAAGTTCGTTTTACGATGTAGAATGGGCGTCGTCGATGAAGTATTTTATTAATTTAAATGATATTTAAATTAATGTTTTTTTTAGTGAGTTCATTTTATTATTTTAAATGATATTTAAATTAATGTTTTTTTTAGTGAGTTCATTTTATTATTTTAAATGATATTTAAATTATGGTTTTTTTTGAGGTGAATTCAATTTATTTTATTTTATTTTGAATTTATTTTCCCAAGTTTATTTTATTGAAAATAAAATAAATAATTGATTTGAAAAATCATTTTATGAATATATTTGATTTGAAAAATCATTTATTTTAATGTGTTAATTGATTTGAAAAATCGTTTTTAAAAGCGAAGAAAACTCGTTTTAAAAGCATGTTTTTGAGCTCGATTTTAGCTCGGTTTTTGGGCCCGTTTTCTTTACGAGTTGGCACGAATATCGAGTACACTAACCAACCTAAGCCTCTACCCATACAACCCAGTTCGAACCCCCATAACCACGGCCCAAATTCCATCCCAAACACTCCCCAAACAGCCCGCACAAAAGCATGAGCAGCCCCCTGTTTCGCAGCTGAATCCCGAGCCCAAAACCCGCTCCAAATACCACCAAAACCCGTGCCCATTAACCCTAACCCATACCCTAATATCCTACCCATATTACCTTACCTTAATCACCAAGAAAAACCCCCAAACGAACCCTAGAAAACCCCCCAAAAGCTGCTGGACAGCAGCTATGTTCAGCAGGCCCGACTGCCTCTCCCTCTCTTTTACCCTACTTTAACTCCTTATAAATACCACCCCTTCACCATACATTCATTCCTCTAAGTTCTCCATACATCCTACCATCACCCACAAGCTTTAAACCTCAGAAACGAACCCTAATTGCCTCCCAAAAACCCTAAACAAAACCGACATACAAACTGAACTGTTTGTGTGTCCTCCTCGAAAAACAATTCGTTCCTCCATCAAACCTCCATCAAAACTCGATTTTCTTGTTCCTAATTAACCACATAACATCCATCTACACATTAGACAAAGATTTACGAGCCAAATTGCCCTTGAGAGTACACGAAATCCCTCGAAAAACAGAGTGTTATACACTCTGTTTTCGCGGTTTATTCTTGTCGGTCCAGTTCTGTTTGTGCTCGTTTTTCGTGCCCAATAACCCAAAACGAGCAGGGGTTGCTTTAAGATTCCTGTTCTCCTCTCTTTCTAGTTTTCAAAACATCTTTTAAATCGAATTTTCGTCGTGAAACGAGGGAGATATCAACGTTTGAAAGTTGCTGTCCAGATTTGTCAAAAAACGCGTGTTGCTTTGTTTCTTCGTCGACGACGGCCTCTCGAGATAAAATCTACCATCGATTACGACCCAAGACGGTGTCAACGATACATGTAGGTTGAGGGTGCATCAAATCCTCCTCTTTTCCCATTTATTTCGTTTGTTTTATGTTTGTTTTTTGTTGTCTCGTTTTATTTCGTTTATCGTTTAATTAACTATGAAATTAGTTTAGTCCGAGTATGAGTTAAATTACCATCATGAACACCCGCGTTGACTTGAGATGGGAAAATAAACCGCTACTTCAGTCGGTCGTACACCCCCGTCTCATTTACATATCCTCGTGTTCAAGGTAGGGCATAAATAAAACGAATTTCTAACTTCGCTCTTCGCTTTTGACCCCTTTGTTATTTCGGCCAATTCGACATACCCTAGGACCCGTCACATGTTAGTATGACCTCTGATTGTTAACATATAACTCGTATAGATGACATTCGATCATTTAAATAACCTAATTAGACCTATTAGGGTACATCGACATAGCTTTAAAAATCGATTAACAATTCTATAACCTAATTGAATACATCTTTCTTATCACTTGATTTCTCGCTAGCATAGGAGTGCGTGATTATCACCTTCCTATTAACACTCGACGAGTAAGCATTAATCTTATGATATCTGACCTAATTGGACCCTTTAGGCCGTGTAGAATGACACACTCGCGCGTTTCTTCTCAATCGATCAACCTGTTTTATAACTTGTTTTCTAACTCGTTTTCTAATCCGTTTCGCAATCATTCGATCTAACCAATGAACCTAACTTAGGAACTAGGCTGGCCTAGTCTTGGCCGTGAGGGTGGCCGTTGGTTTGGGCCGTGAGTGGGTCGTGTCTCCCGTCTTTCTCGTTTCGTTTTTCTTTCCTTGTTTATCGTTTGTTCTTTGTTGTTTTGTAGCTTGTAATTTATAGTTTGTTTATCGAGTTGTAATCTTCGAGTTAGTTTTCTTTTATTGAGTCAAAACCTCTTCAAAAAACCTTAGTCTTGTTTGGTTAGACGGTTGTTCCCCAATGCTTGTAGGAGCGTAGTAAACCGCATGTTGTTTAAAGCAACATGGCCCGGTTTATGCTAATGCATGCTTTGGTGCATAGCCCCATGTCTAATTCGATGAGATTAAGCGAAAGCACACATCACGAGGAGTGACCCAAGGCCGTGTGTCATGTAGGCTGTGAGTCACCCCTCTTGTGCACGGTTTTCTAGGCCAAATGGCCGTGTATTGCGTCGTGTGTATAGCTTTGTATTTAGATCGAGTTGTATCTTTAATTTGTTGTTGTGTCGGCATGAAATGCCTGGTTTGTAATAGGTAGATCCCAACGGCTCCCCCATTCCCCATCAAGCCTTGTTTGTTTCGTTTGAATGTTGCTAGGTCAATCAACCCACATGCTAAATTACAACTTTGACAAAGTTAGTTTAGTTGCATCTAAAACGACATAGAAACTGTTGTCACATGATAGGGTTAAAACAACGTTTGCATATCATACATCGTAGTAGCTATGACCTTGTTTGAAATCCGACACTTGACTTAGTAGAGGCCGTTATTGACGGGCGGGGTTGGGTGTCCTTATGGGCTTCCCAACACGTACCCTCACCCCTTACTCAAGATCTATGGTTTGTGGATCCGTCTAAATACCATTGGATTACGAGAGTCATTCAAATCGAGTGATATAGGGTACAAGTCTTTATCTTTAATCACTCGTAGTCGATTGGCTTTATGCTTTTCGATGAAAGGTGTAAAGTTGACTTGAACGGTTCCAAGTTCCCAAAAAACTTGGTGGCGACTCTAATATGTCTTAATTCGATTCGAAAGAACCTCGAGTCGATTATGCCTGGTGTGGATCCCGCGGACGCAGTTCCCAAGGGCCTTGTCCACAGTTTGGCGACTCTGCTGGGGAAAAGAGGACTAGTTACACTTTGTTTCTAGGGTCTTTTCCTCCGAGGTGAAAATTGAAAAGAAAGTGTTAGAAAGTAAAACATTACTCATAGTGCTACGATTCATGCATAAACCCTTAAGGACTTGCCCGGGCCGTCCCAGCGTTTCTTCGTGATGCGTGGGGGGCGACGTCCCACTATGCTAGGAAGCTGCACATTGCTCGCTTCCACTTCACCTCGCGTGGTTCTTGATGGTGGGGACGATCTTCTAGGTACTCTACCTTAAGACACCTTGCTCTATAAGACCGCAAAAGGATGGAGGGCATAGACCTTCTTGTAGAAGACTTGCCGAGACTTAGAGATGTCTAGGAGCATACATCCTTGTAACATGAGAATGACAATGTGCAAATTGTTTTCCCGAGTCTTTTCGAAATTTCCCATGTCCTTTTCAAAACCGAACTTTTGAACAACTTACTTTCAAAATAGCATGGTTTTAAAAACGCGGAATGCTGCCCAAATAGGACTAGAATTTTCGGCCCAAAATGAGCTTTTATAGCCGGCATGCCACCCATTTCAAATCTCATTTTCGAATCAATCTTTCGTTTTTTTTTCAAAACCAATCCAAAATGCCTGTCGAACCTCAACCAAGCATGAAATGCGTCAAGTCGTGTTCAGGTCATGGCCGTGTTAGGCTGGGTGTGTTTCGTTCTAAGAGTCTAGAACACGACCTTGTTGGGTCACCCAAGCTCACCTCTTGGGCCTTGAGTCATGTTGGTCGACCTTTTGGTCTAGGATAGTCCACAAAAACGCCCAAGCTAGGCTATTTAGGGCATTTCACCCGAACCTATAAGCTATGTTAGTCCAATCACGGGTTTGGCCACACCGAGTCCGGTTTATAACCGATTTATGACAGTTTGAGTCATGTCGTTTTGTCGAGTCTAAAATGAACCAAGGTCTAGATCCAACCGTGAGTCGAACCTCTGGTTAGTCAATCTCAAGTTGAGTCTTTGTTTGAGTCAAGTTGGGGTCGTGTCCTTAAGTGTGCAGGGGCTCTTACTTTAAATATTGACTAAGTACGGGGTTTTCTTGTAGAAAGGCCGCCAAAAACCCGACGTCAAGCAATGGAAGATGCTGTTAACAAACTCACTGAGGCCGTGAACCTCATGATGACCAGAATGGATGCGATCGAATCCAAGCTGGGTGAAGATTCCTCTTCATCTACCCCACCTCTGACTGATCTGGAGAAACGGTTCAAATTCATTGAAGATCGTCTGAAACTCTCTCAGGGAAAGAACATCCACTACGAAAATGCTAGGGCATATGCCCCAGTTCAGGATAAGTTACCCACAAACATGGTACTCACTGATATCCCAAAGTTTAAGGGCACAGAAGATCCGGTTCACCATGTTAAGGCCTATAAGGGGTACTTATCACTAAAGGGAGTACCTGCTGACATGCTCTCTGAAATTTTCGCTCAATCTCTGGATGAACACCCGAAGGCGTGGTTCTACAATCTTGACCTTAAGAACTTCCCCACTTTCGAAGATATTACGGTGGAGTTCGCAAGCACTATCTTTGATAATGTCGAGATTCAAACCAACATAAGAACATTGGAGGTGATGACACAGAAAGACAAAGAAGGCTTTACTGAATTCCTTGCAAGATGGCGCGCTGAAAGCGTGAAATTAGCCAAGAAGCCTGATGAAGTTGAAATGGTAGATAAGTTCGTAAAGAATCTACGACCTATTTACCGCAATGCTCTGAAATACAAGAATTTTGGCTCTTTCAAAGAATTGATAAGAATCGGGATAAAGGTAGAAGATGATGTCATAAGGGCGAGGTGGCCGAAAGGGTACCAAGGGGCCTCATCGTCTAAGGCCAAGGCCCCAAAGAACGACCCATATTGATGAAGCCATCAATCTCTTAGAAGGGCAATCGAAGAAGTCGCAGCGCCAAACACCTAGGGCATTCACCGATATCGGATGCACTTATACATACGCTCTCCAAAGGCTCATAGCCCAAGGAAAGCTGAAGCCTATTGGTCCAACTCCGGACCCTCCCGCTGATCAACAAGGTAAATGGTATAAACCAAATGCCTATTGTGCCTTTCATCAAGGGAAAGGTCATGATACTGAAAGGTGCTATGGACTGAAGCACGAAATCCAAGACATGATTGAGAATGGAACACTCCCAATCCCAGCTGTCAAACCCAATAACATCACCAATCCATTTGGTGATCACGCTAACTTTGTTTCTGTCGAAGACAGTGTCGACTATTCCCATCTTATCCGCCCAAGTCACTGGAAAGGAGTGTTTATCGGGAAAATATTTGTGGATTGCTCTGAATTCTTGCCAAACCCGAAGAATGAAATTCAAGTCGGGAGTCTTGCTCTAGAATGTACTCCTCTCATTAACGAAGTTAATAAAAGACAATTCGGTTCACCAACCTCCATCACTAGCGTAGATCCTCAGAGGACTACCTCGGGATGGAGGCAAACCATCACAGGGATCAAGGACAAGAGCCGAGCATCTAAATTGACAACTGAACAAGGGAAAGCTCAAGACCAGATTTGAAAATTATGAGTCAGGATCTGTTTTCTTATCTTAGTCGAGTCGAGTCTAGAACTTTCTTTTTTTGAATTTGAGTCGTTTGTTCCGCGATGACCTAGGATGTGTCCTAGGAATCGTTTCTTCGAGTCTGTTAAGCATTTCTCATTCCAATAAAAAAAGTTGCAGTTTCGTTTCCAAATATGTCTTGTTTCCAATCCTCAATCATTCCCAAACATGATAAAATACACAACACACTCAAAGGCATCCCTGGGGTAGAAATATGTCCCGTTTCAAAATGTAAGGTACATTAGGATCCCGTGTTTGATTCCTTTACCTATTCCATGTCTGGTGGTAGAAAACCTCCATCTGAACCAATGTTTGTGACAAGCTTTTAGATGATTCTATGACGAACCCGGACTAGCTCCTTGTTTCCCCTATCGATGATGGAAGGCAAGCCTTTTCCCCAACAAAATCATCCCATCTCGAAGAGAGAAGATATCAACCCGTTCTAACAAGGAATTGTTAGTTCCTACCCAAATTAGTTGGCGAAGCCCAGTTTTCAAGGTGTATCCATTTGTGAATGAATAGAAGACCATTTTCAAGAAGAGAAGAAAAAAAAAGAAAAAGAATGAAAAAATGAGAAAAATGAGAAAAAATTGGAAAAACGAAAAAAAAAAAATTGAAAAAAGAAAAGTGATGAAAGAAAAATGAAAAAAGGAAAAAAGATGTTGAAGTCATTGCAGAACGCTTTTGGTTGAATGTCGAAGTTACGGAAGCCAGAAGTCAAGTCAAGTACCCATAGTTGAAGTTCAATGGGCGAAGCCCAAAAGTTTATATAGTAACCTCTTTACCCTCTAAGTCCTTCCTGAGACAGTTACAAGAGGATAGTCGGGAATTTTGAGAATCATTCCGCTTGTGTTGTTACACCAAGCCTTTAGGATCCAGACATGGAAATTTGAACCCACATCGATTCCCAACCCATTTGTACTCGTGGTTCATCAAACCCGAGACACCCATTCCAACCACATCAGAAACCATAGCCTTTGGCCTTAGCACCACAAAACGAACCTTCAGAATGATGGTTTACCTTTCAAACCTATTTTTACCAAGCTCCACATCCCAAAAGATCCAAGCCTTTTACACCTAACCCCAAACACGAGATTTAACGGTACTTTACAGGCTAGAATGGGATGTGACATGATACCTTAGGTGAAACCTTCGAGTGTGTACACACAATCAAAATGCTAAGTTTATGCACCTTGATCGAACTACGTCGGATTTGATTTTGCTCCACGCGAATACGTAGGCAGTCCTTCAGAATAAGGGATTCAATCCACTCATCAACCAAGTTGTCATCTTGTAGGTTTATTACGGGTCTTAACCAAGTCCAAATGAAGCCACCTTTTGTTTGAGTTGGTCTTAGTACTCGATGTAGGCTAGGATAAGGATATAGGTTCAGATGAGTAGTGTCAAGTCTCGGAATGAGCTTTATCTAATGGATTAGCCAAAGATGCTGAGTCACATAGATATGGGTTTGTGTTGGGAACAGAAAATATGAAAAACCCGCTGAAAAGAAAGAAGGCGTGGAAGAAAAATAGTAAAAGCCCGCTGAAAAGAAAGAAGGCGGTGGCAAGAAATAATGAAAAGTCGCTGAAAAGAAAGGAGGCGAGGAGAAGAGTGATAGAATGTTCCCAACAAGAGTGATGTGTGATGTAAAAATCAGTCTGTGTTTAGTGTCTGGGCGAAGCCAACGTTGTTGCTCCGTGAGTTTAATCCACCTTGTCAATGTCAAGTGATCTTGATTCCCATGTGCCCTCGGGAGCACGCCCATGTCATACGATATCTCCGTCCAAAGTCCGACGACCTTGTGATTCCCATTTGCCGTTTTTTGGGCGCCAGAATGGCCTATTTACATTTCTACCCCCAACAAGTTAATAATTGAATTAAAACCCGTGCACACTTAGCGTTTTATTTTCCTTTTTGTTTTACGGTAGCGGGCTACGCCCACGTGGTTTACGAGTCATACAGAGTGTCTAAGTCGTATTTCATGCTCACCCATCAAGGTTCGATTTCAAAATGCCAGATATTTCAAAATTTCAAAATTTCAAAAACTTTTTACGCATTATGGATAGATGATCCAAGTCAAGGTTCAAATCTCAAAGTTCAAAATCAAATTTTGGGTCGACGACCCAACATCCAAGTGATTCATTTCAAATTCAAAATTTGGGTCGATAGCCAAATTATTCAAAATTTTCAACATGTTCAAATTTCGGGTCGATGACCCAGTCTTTCAAACCCAAATTTCGGGTCGATGACCCAACATTCCAAGTGATGTCAAATTCAAAATTCGGGTCGATGACCCAATTATTCAAAATTTTCAAATTCAATTTTCGGGTCGATGACCCAATCTTTCAAATGATCTAATTTTAGGATCGATGATCCAAATGTGCTTATGTGATGATTATTGCTAGTACGTTTTTGTGTTTCGAATGTAGCAGGATATGCTTCAACTGGGGGCTCTAAAGTCTTCGATTTTAGAGCCATCACAAACTGGGGGCTCTGAAGCCGTTGGCTTCAGAGACCATTGTCAAGATGTAAAGGATGATATCCACCAAGAATTCAATTCAATACAAGAGTATGAAATGGAAGAATTCCATAGCTGAAAGCAAATGATGAAAGTAGCGGCAACCTCCTCGGAAAGTCCCGTCCCATTCAGACAAGCGCCAGCAGATGATAAATTTTGGGCAAATGTCAACAGATGATTGAATTTCGGACAAATGCCAGCAGATGATAAACTTTGGGCAAGTGTCAGCAGTGGCCGAACTACGACGCGGGTTTGATTCCGTCAGAAACGGATACGTAGGCGCGTAAGGATAAGGCTCAATCCACCATATATGCAATTTATGGGTCGACGACCAATGACGATAATTTGACACAACAGAAGCAAGAGTCAATCCCCAACGAATTTTCAGGTATGGTCTCTTCTTATAGTGGCGAGCTTATATACGCAAGTCTAATGGACTATAAACGACCCGAAGAATCCTCAGGTCGAGAGGGACCTGGGGTATACTTTGACTTTCGCCTTGTCCAAGCCTCAGTCAAAGTGGGGGCTCTGTAGATACCCGTATCCGTCGATATTGGAATTTATAGAGAACCCGACAAACACCCGATGATGATAGGACACATGTATTCTTTAGTTGTCATTGTAATTATTTGGAGTTCGTTTTACGATGTAGAATGGGCGTCGTCGATGAAGTATTTTATTAATTTAAATGATATTTAAATTAATGTTTTTTTTAGTGAGTTCATTTTATTATTTTAAATGATATTTAAATTAATGTTTTTTTTAGTGAGTTCATTTTATTATTTTAAATGATATTTAAATTATGGTTTTTTTTGAGGTGAATTCAATTTATTTTATTTTATTTTGAATTTATTTTCCCAAGTTTATTTTATTGAAAATAAAATAAATAATTGATTTGAAAAATCATTTTATGAATATATTTGATTTGAAAAATCATTTATTTTAATGTGTTAATTGATTTGAAAAATCGTTTTTAAAAGCGAAGAAAACTCGTTTTAAAAGCATGTTTTTGAGCTCGATTTTAGCTCGGTTTTTGGGCCCGTTTTCTTTACGAGTTGGCACGAATATCGAGTACACTAACCAACCTAAGCCTCTACCCATCTAACCCAGTTCGAACCCCCATAACCACGGCCCAAATTCCATCCCAAACACTCCCCAAACAGCCCGCACAAAAGCATGAGCAGCCCCCTGTTTCGCAGCTGAATCCCGAGCCCAAAACCCGCTCCAAATACCACCAAAACCCGTGCCCATTAACCCTAACCCATACCCTAATATCCTACCCATATTAACTTACCTTAATCACCAAGAAAAACCCCCAAACGAACCCTAGAAAACCCCCCAAAAGCTGCTGGACAGCAGCTATGTTCAGCAGGCCCGACTGCCTCTCCCTCTCTTTTACCCTACTTTAACTCCTTTTAAATACCACCCCTTCACCATACATTCATTCCTCTAAGTTCTCCATACATCCTACCATCACCCACAAGCTTTAAACCTCAGAAACGAACCCTAATTGCCTCCCAAAAACCCTAAACAAAACCGACATACAAACTGAACTGTTTGCGTGTCCTCCTCGAAAAACAATTCGTTCCTCCATCAAACCTCCATCAAAACTCGATTTTCTTGTTCCTAATTAACCACATAACATCCATCTACACATTAGACAAAGATTTACGAGCCAAATTGCCCTTGAGAGTACACGAAATCCCTCGAAAAACAGAGTGTTATACACTCTGTTTTCGCGGTTTATTCTTGTCTGTCCAGTTCTGTTTGTGCTCGTTTTTCGTGCCCAATAACCCAAAAAGAGCAGGGGTTGCTTTAAGATCCCTGTTATCCTCTCTTTCTAGTTTTCAAAACATCTTTTAAATCGAATTTTTGTCGTGAAACGAGGGAGATATCATCGTTTGAAAGTTGCTGTCCAGATTTGTCAAAAAACGCGTGTTGCTTTGTTTCTTCGTCGACGACGGCCTCTCGAGATAAAATCTACCATCGATTACGACCCAAGACGGTGTCAACGATACATGTAGGTTGAGGGTGCATCAAATCTTCCTCTTTTCCCTTTTATTTCGTTTGTTTTATGTTTGTTTTTTATTGTCTCGTTTTATTTCGTTTATCGTTTAATTAACTATGAAATTAGTTTAGTCCGAGTATGAGTTAAAGTACCACCATGAACACCCGCGTTGACTTGAGATGGGAAAATAAACCGCTACTTCAGTCGGTCGTACACCCCCGTCTCATTTACATATCCTCGTGTTCAAGGTAGGGCATAAATAAAACGAATTTCTAACTTCGCTCTTCGCTTTTGACCCCTTTGTTATTTCGGCCAATTCGACATACCCTAGGACCCGTCACATGTTAGTATGACCTCTGATTGTTAACATATAACTCGTATAGATGACATTCGATCATTTAAATAACCTAATTAGACACATTAGGGTACATCGACATAGCTTTAAAAATCGATTAACAATTCTATAACCTAATTGAATACATCTTTCTTATCACTTGATTTCTCGCTAGCATAGGAGTGCGTGATTAGCACCTTCCTATTAACACTCGACGAGTAAGCATTAATCTTATGATATCTGACCTAATTGGACCCTTTAGGCCGTGTAGAATGACACACTCGCGCGTTTCTTCTCAATCGATCAACCTGTTTTATAACTTGTTTTCTAACTTGTTTTCTAACTCGTTTTCTAATCCGTTTCGCAATCATTCGATCTAACCAATGAACCTAACTTAGGAACTAGGCTGGCCTAGTCTTGGCCGTGAGGGTGGCCGTTGGTTTGGGCCGTGAGTGGGTCGTGTCTCCCGTCTTTCTCGTTTCGTTTTTCTTTCCTTGTTTATCGTTTGTTCTTTGTTGTTTTGTAGCTTGTAATTTATAGTTTGTTTATCGAGTTGTAATCTTCGAGTTAGTTTTCTTTTATTGAGTCAAAACCTCTTCAAAAAACCTTAGTCTTGTTTGGTTAGACTGTTGTTTCCCAATGCTTGTAGGAGCGTAGTAAACCGCATGTTGTTTAAAGCAACATGGCCCGGTTTATGCTAATGCATGCTTTGGTGCATAGCCTCATGTCTAATTCGATGAGATTAAGCGAAAGCACACATCACGAGGAGTGACCCAAGGCCGTGTGTCATGTAGGCCGTGAGTCACCCCTCTTGTGCACGGTTTTCTAGGCCAAATGGCCGTGTATTGCGTCGTGTGTATAGCTTTGTATTTAGATCGAGTTGTATCTTTAATTTGTTGTTGTGTCGGCATGAAATGCCTGGTTTGTAATAGGTAGATCCCAACGGCTCCCCCATTCCCCATCAAGCCTTGTTTGTTTCGTTTGAATGTTGCTAGGTCAATCAACCCACATGCTAAATTACAACTTTGACAAAGTTAGTTTAGTTGCATCTAAAACGACATAGAAACTGTTGTCACATGATAGGGTTAAAACAACGTTTGCATATCATACATCGTAGTAGCTATGACGTTGTTTGAAATCCGACACTTGACTTAGTAGAGGCCGTTATTGACGGGCGGGGTTGGGTGTCCTTATGGGCTTCCCAACACGTACCCTCACCCCTTACTCAAGATCTATGGTTTGTGGATCCGTCTAAATACCATTGGATTACGAGAGTCATTCAAATCGAGTGATATAGGGTACAAGTCTTTATCTTTAATCACTCGTAGTCGATTGGCTTTATGCTTTTCGATGAAAGGTGTAAAGTTGACTTGAACGGTTCCAAGTTCCCAAAAAACTTGGTGGCGACTCTAATATGTCTTAATTCGATTCGAAAGAACCTCGAGTCGATTATGCCTGGTGTGGATCCCGCGGACGCAGTTCCCGAGGGCCTTGTCCACAGACTATAACATGCTAAAACATGCATAAAATGATTCAAATATGGGATAAATGAGCCAAAACCGGATTTTAGCCAGAGACAGGGGCTGCTTGTATAGCAGCATGGCTTGCGCCTAAAGCCCTCTCAGGCCTTAATCCAGCCGTGTTTGGTTTCATCTTCCTCTTTATTTCATTTCTTATTTGTAATCGGTTTTTACCATTTCAAATATTTCAAATCATTTTTGTGATAAACTTTTAACCACAAAACATTTTTCACCCGTGGTTCCTAATACCATGACGGTTTAATCCGTGTTCCGGTGACATTATTTGGTTAAATACATTTAAAAAGGTATTTTAAAACCTTTTATTTCGTTTCATTACATTTTCAAAACAAATGCATTAGTCGTAAATACAAAATCATCCTTGGTTCTGCATACCATGTCGGATTTTAACCCGAGTACGATGATAAACATTGACTAATCACAAACAAATGAACTTAAAACAATTAGTTCATAATCATTTTCAAAACTGTTCATGTCAAGCTTGCAAAACCAAACCCGACATCGAATATTGTCAAAATATTGATAATTATTCAAGTCTCGTTCTTCATATCAACGCAAAAGGGGTCTAAACGACCTTTTAAAATCAAGACGGGTTCGAACACCCTCTTTTCAAACCATTTTACAAACCCTTTTAATGGTAAGAAGACGTCCTTCCAATCGTCTGTTGACCCGCGCCTAAACAGGCCACTCATTTTCCAATTTTCAAAACAGGACAAGCCTGTTTGCATCGCCTGACGGCTCGCGCCTATATAAGCTACCTGATGCAGACCCTGTTTCTTTCCAACATTTGTCTAGGACGATCCCGACTTCAGTTAATTCGAATACAGGACGGATCAGATGACGAATCTGCCCAATTTACATTGTATTTGCAAAACGCCTTACTAAGACAAATGGATCACGTTATGCACCTAGTCCGGTTAAAACTTGTCGTGAAAAGCTACCAACCAAAACAATATTTATAACTTCACAAACTACTCTTAGTAAAGAGGTAAGTAAAGGCCGGATCCCAAGGGACGGGTATTGATGTAGGATTTCCAATTGCAAGTAGCTAAGTCTTAGGATGTCACAAATTGGGTTGAGATGAGATGTAATCTAAACTAATCAACAAGATGAATGTAAATTAATGAAAAGCAAATAAAGAGGTTGTAAACAATCGATTAAAAGCACTAGGGTGTCATGGGTTCATCGGGGATTCATGGAAATAGATTATACAAACATGTTCTCAAATAGATGCAAGCGCTTATTGTTGTGATGGGATCGAGTTAGTGTATATCCTACAATCCCTAGGAGAATTTAGGTCCCGGAGCCGAGTCTTCTAGACTGTACAACACCTACAAGTCGACTTAGTCTCCCCCTATTCAACTCTATGCATGGTCTAATGAAGCTCGAGTTGGTTTATGTCTTACAAGCCTCACTGAAAAGATAAGTGATGGGTAAAAAATGCAAGGATTCATAGGCTCGCATTTCATCAAACATAACATGTGCATAGGTTGAAATCACAACAAGCAAGCAAATTAATTATGAAAACATATTAGATTAAGTATAGATCAATTTCCATGTTTGTTTCCCCTAATTCCCCATTAACCCTATTTAAAGAACTACTCACTCATGATCAAGTTTAGCACGCCAATAAGGTTGTCAATCATACTAACAAATTAAAGCAAAACATGATGAATAAATGATGTGATTAACAATTATTAAATAAAGGGTAAAAAGGAATTATACCTATGGAGATGATCCAAATAGTAAAGCAAAGAATAATAGAAGTACTTGATGAATGATGGAAGGTTGTCAATCCTCCAAATAAACCCAAATATTCTTTTAATTACCTAAATAAAACTAAGAACAATTGAGAAAATTAAGGAAAGATTAAGATATGATTAATATTGAAATGTGTGTTACAACTAGATTAAGACTAAATTAAGAGAGGATTAAGATGATATTAAAGCTTGATTAAGATGACATGATAATCAAGGTAGTATAAAAGGGTATTTATACTAAAATTAAGTACAAGGATTAGGGTTACTAAGGGCTTAAATGACTATTAAGACCCTAAGAGAAGCTTGGAGAAATGCAACTCCCAGGGGACATGCGCGGATCATGCTTGCAACTCCTACCAGGATCCGCTCGTCCTTACCTGAAGCACGGCCTGTCCTGTAAGAAGATCCGCTTGGGCTAATAGTTGGGACGCCCGGATCGTGCTCTAGTACGCTTGGATCATGCTCAGGGACGCTCGGATCATTGCTCTGATCCGCTCGTTCTGATCTCGGGCCGCTCGGATCGCCGGACAGGGTTCTTCTCTTGTTTGGCTCCTTAACAACCCGCAGGGATTGTGTTGGGGATGCAAGAATATTTTAATCATTGCCCATTTCACTCTATTTATTTTCTTAGGCCTCTAGTATCGGTCTCCTCTTCGATGCTTGGTCATTAGATGCAATCCATTTAGCTCCATTTTGCTCCATAATTGCAAGGTTAGCGATCCTCTCCTACCAAGGACACAAAGCTTCAAAGAATATGCAAAATGGGAAACTAAAGATAAGAAATGACCCTAATATATGCTAGAAAATGGAGGCTTGATACCGTCGTTTTAGTATAAAAAATAATTACCTAGAAAAACTAACAGAAGTTAGCGGAAGTAGGGTCGATCTCCACAGGGAGGCTAATATATCTATCTGCTAATTACGTCTGTCTAGTAACAAAAGGGGGGTTTTAAAGTTGATTTCTAAACTACTGAAGGTCTAAGGCAAGATAAATAAGGCTAAAGAGCAGTAAAGGCAAGAAAAGTAAGATGTGTGATCAGATAAAGAGAGATATGCTAGGATTTCGGTTCACCATGGCAGTTTACTAACTCAGTCATAAATAGTTCAGACGATCTACTGTGAGAAGGGCAAGGAAAAGGTCCTTTCGGTCCGCTATCCACCCTAGATTACAACTAACTTAACTTCCGTCCTCATTAGGGTAGTCTACTATTCATAACAGGTCTGTTCATTCCAATATTTCGATCTAGGATTGAATTTAACGAGATTAAAGGGCTTAGAAGCGTGCACTGAACTAAACTATTATAGTTATATTGCTAAAGACACAGTTCTCACAATCAATCGTCTAACCTATTCATAACACCGTCACTTCACTACCATGGCTCCTCTAATCCTAACATAAGGGAGTTTAGCTACTCATGCTATCGATATTAATAACAAGAATAACAGTGAATATGCTAAAGAAAGACATAACAAAGGAACGATAAAGATAAGGCATAAACAAATTAAACAAGGACAATAAAACAAGAGAACAATAATTAAGAGCAAAACAAGAATTAAATTGAGATTAAAGAGTAGAGAAAGATTACAAAGCTTAGATCTGGAAATAAAGAGGCAGAGGAAAAGTTCTAGCAGTAATTAGAAGAGTAATTAGGTGTAGAGTAAGTATGATAAGCTGTCCTCATTAACCTAATGACGTCTTCCCTTATATAGGGAAGATATTATTAACTAAAATAAACCTAAACACAGAACAAAAATCCCGTGTAAATAAGTAAACCACTCGATCGAGGCATTTCATTCCTTTCGATCGAGTGATTCTTCAGCCATTCCCTTCGATCGAGTAAATAGGGCTCTCGATCGAACACCTCCAATATAGCATATTTCGATCGAGTACAACAGGGACTCGATCGAATACCAGCAACCGCCAAATCTACTCGCTCGACTACAAAAGACCTCGATCGAGTAACTTGCCACTGAAAACAGCTCGAACACCATTGGTTAGCTTCCAAGGACCTCCTCCACGCTTCCCGAGGTACGACTTCTGCTCTAAATCTTCATCTCCTTAAAATGCATGCTAGGAGGAACGAATAAGGTACGATTCTACTACTTTAAGGTCCATTCCTGCAAAAGAGACAAAACAAACCAAAGTAGCCAATTCGGGGCATTTTGCAATACAAAGCAATGAAAATGATATAGAAATGCGTGCAATAAGAGGCTAAAAAGACTATATGAATTACACGTATCAAATCTCCCCAAACCGGTCCTTTACTCATCCTCGAGTAAACTAAATGCAAACTAATGGAACGGATAAAAAAACTCAGAGCTAGCTATAACTTGTCCACTTAAACCGTTTAATGCAATCAAAACTAACAATTATAGCTACAACAGTCAAGCGCAAACAAGTTATGTGATGTTTATAAATAAGCCGACCTGTCGACCTTGCAAGACCTTTTAAAATCGGACTCTCACGGGTCACTCTTCTCTCATGAAGCAAAGGGTGAGTATAAATGTGTAAGAGAAGAAGAGAAATCAGTCACTTACCTAAACTACGACCCACATAAACATGCATGCAACAAAAATGATAGACGATTCTAATCACCATACATACATTCCAACCAAACAGTATCCGTCACAGCCGAGGGCTTACAAATGTCATTGGAGAGTGAGGCAACGGGTAAGAAAAGGCAAAACAGTTATGGATAAAGTGGAGGTGGAGCGTCAAGCTAGCACTTAAACAAGACCATATAAGAACATCCAATTCTCTGCCAATTATGAAGTCAAACACAAGCGCCCTTCTCTGGCACAAAACTCACTAACCAACAACAACAACTCCTCAAATGATATAAATAAAACATAGGAGTAAGACCGTCACAAACTTCCCTTTTTTACACGGTCTATTCTTTTTCTTTTTCTTTCTTTTTTTTTTTCTTTTCAATGATTTTTTCATTTTCCTGCCCACATCTTTTCTTTTCTTTTCTTTTTTTTTTCATTTTATTTTTTCACAACTTTTTTTTCAATAAATCCTCCTTTCTTTTCTTTTCTACCAACTCCATATGAATTAGAACGAACCAACTCGCATCAATGGAAAGTATACCACAAAAATACCCTAAACTAGCTTGACAGGCAGGCTTAATTTGGGCGTAGTTAATGGGTCAAAAGGCTAAGTTTGGCTAATGTGGAGTAAAATGGGTGAAAATAGAAGAAAGGGAAAAATTTGCAAGCGCCTCCCTGCATGTGACACCGACCACAAACCTGAATGTATGCAAGCAAAAAGCAATCGAATTTCATAAAAGTGCAAAATGATGAACATTCTATGCAAGGAGTATACGACTCTCAATTCCAACATGAACTGGTCATAAATGACACCAGTTATACGGCTCTAATAACTTAGAAATTCTAAAATAGTTTGCTAATTTTTCAGGTCAAGTCTTTATGATCAGCTGTATTTTTAACACTAACTCGTAGACTATGCGCATGACAAAGCTAATAACTGACAATCTGATGCAAGGCTTAAGTGAAATGACAAGTTACAGTGCAATATCTTCACAGAAATCTACCGTTCCGACTTGACCTATATGCAAAATGAAACGTGATATTTTTTTGAACTTTTGAAATTTTTCTAATAATTTTTTTTTGGTTTTGCATTTTTTGAAATAAAAATACGATGCAAGCAGAAAAATAAATGTTAAAGCAAAATAAATGCAAATGCAGACTCAAAGGATGCAATACCCCCCCCCCCCCCCCCCCCAAACCAAAACGGACAACGCCCTCGTTGTCCTCTAGCATACACCAGCAGTATATATACGGGAAACGGGATAATTACAGCCAATAAATGAATGAATAAATAAATAAAGGAGATGAAAAATAAAGAAAAGCAGAAATACTTATAAAATAAGCGAACTTCCCCAAACCAGCCAGAAAACTGGGGAAGTGAGTAGACCAGTAGCTACTCATCAGCCTCCTCCTCATCTACCCCCGTGTAATCAGGATCTCGCTCCTGCTCCCGTCTCCTCCTCTCCTCAGCTCTAGCTCTCTCCTCCTGCTCAACTATGTCCGCCTCGCTCTCTGGCTGTGGGTACCTCATCGCCGGGTACCGGTAGAAAGAAGGGTGTGGCCAGCCATCTGTAATGGGACGTCCTCTCCTCATGTGGTAATCATACAGAGGGAACAAGGCAAGTGCCTGGTCCCGCTCCATACGAGCCTGTCTCCTGCACATCTCAAGGAGCAAAGCATCACGACGCCCTTGGTCCATGACCTCGGGCGCCTCAAATGGTGGAGGAAGAACAAAGTTAACCGACAGAACCGGCTGTGTAACAGGAGTAGGGATAGGGGTCGGTGTATGCGTGGGCGTGGACGTTGATGTCTGCCCAGCCTGAGTTGGTGTGGACCCCTCTCCAGTCTCAGGTTGCTTCCGCTTCTTAGAAGCGGAAGTAGTGGAAGGAGCAAGTGTAAGGTGGTAGGAAGGTAGAGGTGGAGGCAACCTACCCGTCACAGTGGTCAATGGTGAAAGACGAGGTATGTCGGGAAATGGTAAGGTAACGGACTCGGAACCACAGATCTTCCAAGTACGCTGATCCTTAGCTAACCAAAACATTGCCAGCATGACGGTAATATCTAAGTCCGCATCCCTGTCTAAATGTGTCAAGCCTCGGGGAAAGTCAGTGAAGAGAGTACGGGCGATGTAGGAGGCTATGCCTCCACAGGAAATCGTGCCCATCGTCTTCTGCCCGACAGCATTAAAATGCTGAGTTGTCAAGTAAGCAATGTTAAGAACCAAGGGGCCAGCGCTATCAATGTTCAAATAGCCCCCATAAGATAGACAACTCAACATTGTTAATGTTGTTAGGCTCCTTTCGGCCAAAGATCGTCCCTCCAAGGAGACGAAGAAAGTAACGGGCCGGGGGAATATGGACATGAGCCAGCTTCCGCTGGTCATAGGGAGTCTGTGCTAAAGTGGGCCAAAGTAAACGCAGGACCTTCCGAGGAGGGTCCTGATGGCCGTGAGAAGACAAACGTAACCGCCTCCCAAACTCAGGTAAGGTCCAAGAAGTGGTCTGGTTAAATAGTTTAAAGGAGACACAAGAGCTCTTCGGGTCAGTATCATAGGCACCAGCTGAGAAAGTGAAAGAGCTGAAAAACTTAAGGGTCAGCTGATCGTAAGTCAGTTTAATCATTTTGGTCAACCCAGTCATCCCCGTCCCGTTTAAAAGTTCAGTTACAGGCTCGTAAATCCCCAATTTTTCAAGTGAAGTGCGACACAGAAACTTAGTGGAAGTGATGTCACAGCGCATTAAATTTTTAAAACGTTTACAATGAAGCGAGTTCACGAAACGTACCCGATGGAACTAGGGAAGTGAGTCCAAGGAGTTGCCTGCCACGAACTGGCAGCAGTGCGTCCTGCAGCAGTAGGAGCACCTCGTCCAGCAGCACCCAAAGAAGAGGCATCTAGTCCAGGAGCGCGACCTGAGACTGGTCTAGGAACAAGTGTAAACGAAGTAGTGGCTGGGACAGGAGGTGTCTGTTGGAGCTTGTGTCCTCCACAAATTAGTGTGATAACATTTATAAATCTCTTATAGGTGCACAAGAGTATACTTCGTATTTAATCAGTTGATTAACGATTACCTAATAACGGTTGGCTTGCTAGAAAGTTTGACGTTATTATCATACAGATGGCGGTGATCAACTGGTCCCTAAAGGTCACACCTATAGGATGTGTTTGAGAGATGTGGTTATGGAAATGTAATCACATTGATGCCTTATATGACTAAATAGTTAGTCAATGTGTTGATGAGACGATTATTTAATGCCGATTAAATAATATTAGCTGAGACGAATTAACTGTCAATTCGTAAATTGAATATAATAAGTTATATTTAATTAATGTATATAATGTTAGCTTGGGTACTCAAACCAAGAGGTTATGGGATCGATCCTCACTAAATGACAATTTATAAAAAATACATTTTATACATTTTTGGTATAACCGAAAATAAGGATTTTAATCCTCATTTTTTCGGTGGTATTGGGCCGACATGAGGAAAAAAAAATCTCCCCATTCACTTCTCTTTTTCGGTTAGAATAAGAGGAGTAGGGAGCTCATTTTTCACCTAAGATATTCTAACCAAAACCTAGCCTCCATCTCATCAAAGAAAAACACAAAACCTAAAATTAGTCAGTTAATTTTTGGATCAATTCTAGCAAAATCAAAGGGCATTTCTCATATCGTCTTGGGTGCAACTGATAGGAGAATATCATTGCGATATTGTTCATAGGCCATAAAAGCTAGGATTGAAGGTTATTTCTTAATCCTTTACGATTTTGTTTATGCAATTTATTTTATGACTAGTTATCATCACTATATATTCGTTATAGTCCTTAAAGTTAAAGGGATGCATACAGATAAATCCCACAAGTGGTATCAGAGCCAAGGCCACGAATTTTATTTTGATGATTTTCATAAAATTGGATGTAAACAAAAATTGGTCTCGAAAATTAGGGCTTCGGCTGTTAAATTTTTTTTTTGCCGTAGCTGTTTTTGGTTCGCAGTATGGTCGATCGACCAACACCCCTGGTCGATCGACTGCCTCGACTGGTCAGCCGAGATGTTTTCAATTTTTGGTTGTTTTGATTTCCATTTGATTCATCTATATTGTTGTTTTAATCAGTTAAGATAATAATAAAATGAATTTGTAGATGCTTTGATTTAATTCGGATTACATTAAATTGTAAATGGAATCATCATGTTGATGATATAAAATTCGTTTTTGCTATATAGTTTTTGGCATATACGTTAATCATGTTTCATTAATTAATATGCTAATCTTGTTAATAGCAACAATAAACGATTTGTGTTCATCAATATCATGTTTTTGCAATTAGGGCATCATGGCGAATTGATAAAAAAAATTTTTGGGGCTGTTTTAATTTTTTCAGCCGAGACACAAAAAAAAATTAGGGTTTCTGTTTTTTTTTGTTGTTTCGTTTTTTCAGCCGTGAAAAAAAAAAAAAATTCCTGTTACTGTTCACGGCTGGGCAGATTTAAATTTTTTTTTTTTTTTTTTCGGTTTTAGCTGTAAAACCGAGAAAAGTTTTTTTTATTGGGTTGTTTCGGTTTTTACCGAGATAAATTTTAAAGAAAATTTTTTTTGTTGTTTTTGGCCGATTAATTATTATGAAGCGGTTCATAATTCATAGATACCTATTTATTTTAAAGCAGTTTAAAATATTGATGGATTAAATTCATATTACATGTTTAATATGAATTAAGATTAAAATTAATATGATTAATTGAGGAATTGTCACTTAATTTGATCAATTTAAATAGGTGGTTTGGATAAAATTAATCAACATAAATAAAGAATTATGTCTTGCATATTTAATTTTTTTTAGTTGATGCTTTTCTTTTGTTGAATGAATCGTTGAATGAATTTATTTACGTATTTTTGCAATCGGTTGTAATTTGTAATACTTAGTATGGCCTTAGTTAATTATGTTTTCGTAATGATGGAAACATAATTTTTAATGTAATTTGAGATCTCGAATCTCCTTTATTTTTCCTTTAGTTTTTGGGTTTTGAAATTAGAATGTAATAAATAGGTTTATTATGTAAATTTATTTATTGTAATTTTCAAAGAAGACTAAAGATGGAGATTGGAGCTCACTCCCGCTACATGGATCAAGATGGAACATCGAGACAAGCTTCTCGGGTCCAAGGATGGATTCCAAATTTTTATTTAATGTTCATTTTGATAGGATGGACTAAAGATAGAATTTGCAGAAATGAATCCCTTCTTCGTCGGCAGGCATAATATGACCCCTTCTACGTTGGGTAAGTAGTTTGTGTTGACTTAGTTTATCTCAACATTATAGTCCGAAGAGTTTCTCGTGATTATGATGGACTAAAGATAGAATTTGCAGAAATTTATCGACCAAGAATTCTAACAGTAAGAATTAGCCAAAAGGTTGGCTTATCAATTTGTAGATAATTGAGTCTTGGGATCATTTATATAATTCTTGAGGAAGGTCAATTGTATAAATGCTTGAGTCTTCGCATTATGACATTAGATCATTAGACTTAAATTAAAATCGATGCACATGCTTATTATTTATTCTTCTTTTCGCAGTGTAGAACATGTTTATTTTACTGTTACAACAAATGGCTGGAAATAACGAAATCCCAATGCCTAGTGCCACACTTGGACGCGAGTCCTGGCTGAAAGTTTTTATGGACAACATGAATCAGTACACGCGACTGAAGAATGATGGGTCCAACTTTGCGGACTGGGAGGTAGCACTACGGAATGCTGCCATTGCTGACGGTAAGCTCAAGTACTTAACTGAGCCAATACCGGTAAACCCAGGCCCCAATGCGGGAGTTAACGAGTTACTTGCTTATAGTGATTTCGTTATGGAAGCGGGTGCGATAAAGAACGTACTCATCTTTGCAATGGAAACCAATTTGCAGAGACGCTTCATTGCCCAAGGTGCGAATAAGATTTTCACCACGCTCACTAACGAGTTCTCAAAAGCACCGAGAATCGTTACATATGAGCATACCTGTCGCTTCTTTGATGCGAAACTCCATAAGGGCCAACCGGTTAGCCACACATTCTTCACATGATTGAGAATGTCGAGAAGCTAGAGGCATTTGATTGCAAAATCAGTGAGAGCATTATCATTGACCGAATGCATCATTCTCTTCACGATGGTTTTGCCCTTTTCAGGGCGAACTACTACATGAATGACTTGAAAAAGAGTCCTCATGAGCTTCACTCCCTTCTTGTACAGACCGAGAAGGATATGAAATTGAGTGGGAGCATGAAGCAGGATGTTCTCACGATTTCCAACAAGGGTAAAGGTAAGGGCAAAGCTCCAGGCAACCTAACTGTAGGTAAGCCAAAATTCAAGAAGCCAGGAAACGGTAAAAGTGGGCCCGGTGAGACTAGTGGCACACAGGGCAAGGCAAAGAGCAAGGGCTGTGACATTGAGTGCCACCATTGTCACAAGACTGGACATTGGAGGAGGAACTGTCCCGTGTACCGTGAGGACATTAAAGCAGGCCGGGTCGTTCTTGTTGGTATGTCATCTTATATTCATATGATTGAGATTAACCATGCAATTTTCGGAACTTGGGTACTTGATAGTGGTTGTGGTTCTCATCTGTGTAATCATTTGCAGGGCCTAAGAAACATCACACCTCTCAGAAAGGGTGATGTGGACCTGCGAGTCGGGAATGGAGCTAGAGTTGCTGCTGTCTCGAAGGGAACATATGTAATCCAACTCCCTAGTGGTTTTGAGTTATTTTTAAATAACTGTTACTATGTACCCAGTTTGTCTAAGAACATTATTTCAGTTTTCGTACTTGATAAAGACGGATTTTCATTTTTAATAAAAGATAATTGTTGTATTTTCTCTTTCAATGAAATGATTTATGGCAAAGCGGTTTCCATGAATGGAATTTACATCTTAGATCAAACCACAGAAGTATTACACATGAATAATAAGAAATTAAAGGTTGGTGACAAAGATCAAACCTATCGATGGCATTGTCGAATGGGACACATAAATGAGAAACGCGTAAAGAAACTCGTCGATAATGGGACTATTCTCGCATTCAAATTTTCTACATATGGCACGTGTGAATCATGTCTCATTGGCAAAATGACTCGAATTTCCTTCAAAGGTGTTGGAATGCGCGCTAGTGACCTATTAGGACTCATACATACTGATGTTTGTGGACCTATGTCAATTACCGCTAGAGATGGCTATAGATATTTTATCACTTTCACGGATGATTTGAGTAGATACGGATATGTCTACTTAATGAAGCATAAAAGTGAGTCCTTTGAGAAATTCAAGGAATACCAGAACATGGTTGAAAACCAACTGGGTAGAAAGGTTAAAGCACTCCGTTCAGATCGGGGTAGCGAATATCTTTCAAATGAGTTTGATCAACACCTTAAAGACTGTGGAATCGTTTTGCAGTTAACTCCACCTGGAACACCTCAATTAAATGGTGTGTCCGAACGGAGAAATCGAACCTTACTTGATATGGTTTGATCCATGATGAGTCACACGGTAGTGTTGGAATATGTGTCCTCCGACAATAATGCGATCACAACTGTTGATCATGATGATCACATGTTTAAGTCTCATTATAAAGAATACAATTGGGAAGTAATATTTTACTGTCAACTGGTCCACACATATCGGTAATGATTGGCTGACTAGAGTTTGACATTACTGTCGTGAGACGGTGGTGACCAGTTGATCCCCTTAGGTCATACCTAAAGGGTAACACTCTTAATTGATCATTTAATTAATCGTGTAACGTTACGAGTAAATTAAATTACTTAAAATTGACGGACGATTTTGGAAGTAAAATTTACGTATTTCATTATAATCTGATTAAATGAGATACGGTCTGAGTAATCGAATTGTTTCATTACTCAGATGAAATTATTGTTTAAGGAAACAATTGAAATTGAATGAATTATTATAAATACAATTCATTGTGATTTATAATTGGTAAAATATTCTGGTACAAGTAATTGCGAATTACTAAGTCGATTTTGTATATGACGTATTTTTATTAATACGTTGATTTTTAATATGTTAAAAATGCATAATAATTTTATGTGACATGTGACATGTGACATATTGACAAAAATAAAATGGATTCCATTTTATCCATATGTACCGAAATTAAGGGAGGAATTAGGATTATATTGTGTTGATTATGTTAGTGGTAAACATGATCATTACCTACTAAACTAGCCATGCAAAACCTAGTTGTCATTGTGAAGACAAAGTAGTGCATGCATTGGTCCTTCCTCTTCCCCTTACCCGGTTTTTCATAAGAGCAAAACCAAGGGTTTTGCCTTATAATTTATCTAATACACTACATAACTTTCTAGTGCATTAGATTATTCATTCATTCATCAAAAATAAGAATTTTTAGAAAGATAAAATACCTTCCTTTTCTTCTCTCTTAACCGGTTTTAAGAGACCAAAAATCAAACATTTTTGGGTCATTTTTACACTAAATTAATATTATTCTAGTATACATAATATTAATTTGATTAAGAGTTTACCTTGGGTATTTTACTTTGGGACGGATCCTATACTTGGATCCTAGTTCATCCAATAAGGAGAGCACAAGAACAAGAGAGAAGGAGATCTCGCTTGTGCCCAAATAAACCGAAATACCAATGTAAGATAGAAATTTCTTCTTTAACTATTTTATTGTTTGCATGCATAAGATCACCAATTAATTTTATGAGTAAATTATAACATTACATATATGAATATGTTGAGTAAAGAGATCTAGATTTCTAACAATTGGTGTCAGAGCCTTGGTTGTTTGCATGCAAATCGGTTAAAAGTTTTTCCGAGTTATACGATTAACATATAAAACTTGTTTAATTTGTGTTATTATGATATATCACGAAAATCATTATGCATGTTAAATTTTCTGGTCCTAAAATGTTTTTAGGATATTTTGGTTAATTTATGGATTTTTATTGTTCATCTTACATAATAATGGCATTAAAAATATGATTTT
This sequence comes from Silene latifolia, assembly GCF_048544455.1. Lineage (NCBI taxonomy): Eukaryota > Viridiplantae > Streptophyta > Magnoliopsida > Caryophyllales > Caryophyllaceae > Silene > Silene latifolia. Next base: position 97,071,350 of record NC_133527.1, read on the forward strand.
ATGAATAAAATGTCAGTTTGGGACTAAAATTAGGTAAACTTCGAATTTTTCAGTGATTTTTGGATATGTTATCACGTATATTATTTTGAGATGACCTGTAAATTTTCATAATTTTTGGACTTCTTATGCTCGAAAAATGGATTTTTCAATATTAAAATCGGATTTAGATGAAAAATAGGTTAATATGAGATAAATTTCGAATCTGGTCATAGAAATTTAGTATGTTGTCACATGCAATTTTACAAGATGTGTGTAAAATAATAGGCTATATTGAAGTCTTTATGCATGATTTATGATTTTGGAGAAAAATAGCATAAATAGTGACTTAATTAGTGAAATATTAATAAAACATACTCCATGACTAAGGAAAAACGTCACATGTTGCATTTTATTATCCATTTTAGATCTAAAACCGATAAACCGCAACATTGTTTTTCCGGATAAATTTCGAAATATTTAACCTAATTTTTTTTTTTTTGAACATTATGAGTGTCATGGTATTTTTCCAGAATGTTCATGAGGTTAAATTTCAAATTTCAAATCTCAAATTTATTTGAAATTTTGTGATTTATTTGAAGTTTATAGCTTATTTTATTATAATTTTAGGTCCATTAATGAACAAATTTTGGAAATATGAGTTATTATGGTCAAATAGTTAGTGAAGACTAATTTTGCGTCCTAAGAGGTTAGGGTAAGGAAAAACGAGTTCTCAGAACGATGAGAGAGAAAAAATCTAGAGAAATAAGCGATTTTACAATCTGAGTTTCATGGCTCGAGCAAAAAAATCGATAAACCCTAAAAATAAATACAAAAAAATTACAAAAAATTTAAATGAAAATCAGGATAATCCTATTAATGATCAACCTTTAATGGAGTCTATTAGTGTTACTGATGTTACAAATCAAGCGAGTTCTAGTAGAGTTTCTGGGCTTAATCTAGGCTCAATTTTGGAGGAATCGGAGGAAGAGTGGCAAAGCGTGGGGAGCAAGAAGAAGGGATCTGGTAAGCAGGTTTCTCCTATTTCAACTCCATTATTGCAATTATGTGATGAGGATGTTCTTCAGGAGATTGAATATTGGTCCACGGCGGTTTATGGGTTCATACTTGGTGTTAATCCTGCTTGGGAAGTACTGAATGGATTCATAAAGCGGGTGTGGGTGAATCATAAGGTGGATAAAATCTCATTTCTTCCTAATGGCATGTTTGTTGTGCGTTTTGAGACTATGGAGTGTAGGGACTTGGTGTTGGCAAAGGGACATTATCTATTTGACAACAAACCGGTTATCCTCAAGCCTTGGGATCCTAATGTGCGAATGTCGAAGGAAGGGGTAAAAGCTGTACCCACTTGGATTCGTCTTGTGGGTCTAGACCTCAAGTTTTGGGGGGAAGCATGTCTGATGAAGTTATCTGGGTTGGTAGGGAAATTTATCCGCCTAGACGGAGCTACCAAAGACAAGACACGATTGGGATATGCGCGTGCCTTGATTGAGGTAGAACTAAATCAACAGTTTCCCTCTGAGATTAGGTTTTTGGATGAGAAAGGTCAGGAGATTAAGGTGATGGTGGAATATGAGTGGAAGCCTGTTCTATGCACTTCGTGTAAAGGATATGGACATACTGCTGAGGTTTGCAGGAAGAAGGAGGGCAGGATGCCTAGGAAAGAGTGGAAACCTAAGACCACTGCTCCTGTTGTTCATCCCACCTCTTCTGTTCCAAAGAAGCCTCAAGGTCAGAAAAGAACTCCACCACCTCAAACTCCTGCTGTTCTGATACCACCTGTGCAGGACACACCTGTGGTCATAGGTGGGGTCAGAAGGAACATTGATTTCACTCCTGCTCGTATTATCACCAGAACTTTGAAGAATATGGGGAGTGATCAAACCATGTCATTGGTGGAAAGAAGCAAGTCTTTCTTGGAAGGCCTGCAACAATCTATTCACACAGCTGCTAAAATGGGAGGAAGGGGTATTAGTTCCTCCAAATCCCTGGATAATGGTTAGTCTAGGGTTTTGGAACGTTAGGGGGTTAAATAGTCCAAACAAGCAGAAGGATGTTAAGTGGTTTATACATCACCAAGCTGTTGGGTTGTTTGGCCTCCTTGAGACTAAGGTAAAACCTCAGTCTCTTAATAAAATTGCTAGTAATATTTGTGATGGGTGGAGTATTACAACTAATAGTAGTTACCATAAGGGAGGGAGAGCGTGGATTATCTGGAATCCTCGAATTTTCCATATTCTAAGTGTCTCCTATGATCAACAGTTTATTCATGTTTATGTGAATGAACTTAGCTCCAATAAATCTTTTTTCATCACCATGATTTATGCTTTTAATAGAATAGAAGAGAGGATCCCTCTTTGGAATAATTTGAAGCAGCTTGCTAGTAATATCAGGTGTGCTTGGTTAGTGTGTGGTGATTTTAACAGTGTTTTGAAGCCTAATGAGAGATTGGGAAGTGATGTCACTGCAGCTGAGACAAAAGATTTTAATGAGTGTGTAGAGGTTTGTGGTCTTATGGAGATGTGTTCCAGGGGGGCCTATTTTACCTGGAATAATAAACATGAGAGCTCCACTAGAGTCTATAGTAAACTGGATAGGTGTTTTATCAATGATGACTGGTTGCTCTTATTCCCTGACTCTATTGCCAACTTTCCGCCTGAGGGTAACTTTGACCATAACCCTTGTGTCATTGATACTGCTATGGACAGACAGATGGGGAAAGCTCCTTTCAAATACTTTAATATGTGGAGTACTGCTCCTGAATTTCAGCAGATTGTTCATACCTGTTGGGAGACCCAAATTCAAGGAGTTAAGATGTTTAAGGTTGTCAGGAAGCTGAAACTACTAAAAAAGGAGCTTAAAGGTTTGAATCAGTCTCTGTTCTCAAATGTGGAAAACAGTGCTGAGGTTGCCTATGCTCTGATGATAGATCTTCAGAAGCAATTGGTGTTGGATCCTGGAAATAGAGATCTTATGGATGCTGAATTGGATGCTGCTAAATCTTATCAGCTGTTGGCTAATGCTAGACACAGTTTTCTAGCTCAAAAAGCTAAAGCTGATTGGGTTATGGAGGGGGGGTGAAAACTCTGCCTACTTCCATAGTAGGATTAAGGGGTGGAATACTAGGAAGAAAGTGCTACAAATTAATGATGTTTCTGGCGATGTATTGACCAGAGGGGAGGAGATTCAAGCTGCCTTCATTGACTACTATAAGAACCTGCTGGGGGTGAATGGTTGCACTGCAAAGGTTCATATCCCTACTGTGCAGTATGGAGGCCAGGTGGTTACTGATGAACTAGCTCAGGTGTTACTGAAAGGGGTCACGAAGGAGGAGATTAAGGGTATTGTTTGGAGTATTCCTAATGAGAAAGCTCCTGGACTTGATGGATATTCCAGCAAATTCTTCAAGGATGCTTGGAGTATTATTGGTGAGGATATTACCTTAGCTATTATAGATTTTTTCCATACTGGCAAATTACTTAAACAATTGAATGCTACAACTCTCACCCTTATCCCAAAAACTGATATCCCAAAAAGTGTCCTTGAGTTTAGACCTATAGCTTGTTGTAATGTCATTTACAAGTGTATTTCTAAAGCTCTTTATGCTAGAATTAGTGAGGTCTTACCTTCAATTGTGAGCCCTACTCAAGGGGCTTTTGTTAAGGGTAGACAAATAGTGGAGAATGTGTTGATTTGTCAGGATCTTGTGAGGCTATATGGAAGGAAATCTGTATCTCCTAGGTGTATGATTAAAATAGACCTTAGGAAGGCTTATGATACAATTGAGTGGAGCTTTGTTGATCAGATGTTGAGTGCCTTGAAATTTCCTGAGCTCATGAAACAGTGGATAATGGAATGCATCACTACCCTTTCCTTTTCCATCAATCTTAATGGGCAGACCACTGGATTTTTTCAAGGAAAGAGAGGGTTAAGACAGGGAGACCCTATTTCTCCCTTGATTTTCACTCTTTGTATGGAGTATCTTAGTAGGATACTTAAAGTGGTTGCTGATAAATGTGATTTCCACTTCCACCCTTTATGCAAAAAAATTGGCCCGAATCATCTAATGTTTGCAGACGACCTGCTAATTTTTAGCAGGGGGGATGTCCAATCAGTCACTTTGTTACTTAGAGCTTTCTAAACCTTCTCTGAAGCAAGTGGTCTTCAAATGAACCCTACCAAATCCAATATTTACTTTAATGGTGTGCCCAAGGAGATAGTTGCTCAGATTTTGCAGCTAACACAATGCTCTAAGGGTTCTTTACCATTTAGATATTTGGGGATACCTATCTGCTCCAAGAGGTTAGGGAAGATGGAGTGTAATGTTCTGGTGGAGAAAATTGTTAGTAGAATTAAGAGTTTTGGCTCAAGGAAGTTATCTTATGCTGGCAGGCTAGTTATAGTGCAGGCTGTTCTCCTCTCCTTGCATCAATACTGGGCTTCTATCTTTGTGCTTCCAAAATATGACTTAGTTAAAATTGAGGGTATCTGTAGGAATTACCTCTAGAATGGGACAGATAACTATACTAGGACACCTTTGGTGGCTTGGGACACTATTTGTCAGCCAAGGGAGGTTAGGGTAATTAACTTATGCATAAATATGAATTTATGTAATTTTTGTGATTATAAAATGTTGAATCACGCAAATCCGTAAAAACCGAGTAATATACGATATTGGCTACTTAAAGGCGATTTAGCATAAAATTGGGCATGTTCATACATATTATAATGCTGCATTTTCTTTATGATTGTCATAATTTTATTTTATGTAATTTTACTTAGTATGGCCTTTGTTTTTAATCGGTATTACCCGAAATGTATGGGAATATCGATTCGGTTGAAATTTATTGTGATCTCTTATCACCGTTTTGTAATTTAATAGATTTATTTTATTTTAGTTACAAATGTATAAAAGGAAATTATGTAATTTATTTATTCCGGAGTTCCCAAAGACGGATTTCTTCAAGAAAGCGATACATAAAGACGGTGTTACCTCGAGATGCGTGCCTCAACCGAAGTTCAAGGGACCAATGGAGTTGGTTTCCGAATGTGTAATAGTTAAATAGTTTTTCTATTTTAGGAAGGCCATACTAGGATTTATTTTATGCTTTGCATTTTATTATATGTCGCATGCATCGCTAAATCGCCATAACTAAAACATGCATTTTCATTTAATCGAGTATTTCGACCGTGTCAATTAGAATTATCGTAGTTCACTGCTTTAGTTTACTTAAAACGTGATAGATAATAAATTGACATGACCTCTCGCTAAAACAATCAATTGAGACATAGCCTTACCAAATAGTAGAAACCATGAAAACCTATTTCGCGAGGGAGTGCACTCGGCCTTACCGGGGTACAAACCTTGTTACGTAGGGGAAGTGGGTGATAAATGTCTATCCACCGAATTTATGTTAATAAGGGGTATTTCGGCACACCGTGCCCTAAGTTGATATGGGTTTGGATTATGGACACATTTATTCGAAATTTGGGTTGTACTCAACGAAAGTATTCACGACGATTTCCGGATGTGTTTCGGGCTAGAGATAAATATTAATGTAAATTTTATCGACCAAGAGTTCTAAAAGTAGAATCGATTAAAAGGTTAATCCACCGAGTTATGTTAATAAAGGGTATTGCGGCACACCGTGCCCTAAGTTAATATGAATTTGGATCTTGGAATCATTTATCTAAGTTGGGTAGAGATCACTAGATAAATGCTATAAACTTGTTTAAATTAAATTTAAATTATTTTTACGAGTATTTTTAAACGACATTTGTTTTACTCCTTCTATTTTGTTTTGTAGACCACTTCTCTTTCTCATAACAAATGGCTACACCAAACCCAAACGCCACGCCTCTCGCTAATTCGTCATGGCTCCGATCCTTTATGGATCGATGTAAACTTGAAAAGAATGGGTCAAATTTCTCCGATTGGGATGCCCAACTCAAGTTAGCCGCCCAAGGTGACGACAAGCTTCGTTACTTAACCGAGGCCTCTCCACCCGAACCTACTACTAGGTCGACCGCCGCCACTAGGGAAGCATATGAGGCTTACCATAAGGAGTCCGCCGCAATGAAAAACGTGTTGATCTTTGCGATGGAGGCGAATCTCCAAAGGAGAGCCTTTAAAATGGGCACCGCTAATGAGATTAACTCCAAGCTTGTGACAATGTTTTCACAAACTCCGCGGATCGTCCAATATGAGGCGGCCGCGGCATTCTTTGATCTCGACTTCAAAGAGGGCCAAAAGGTTAGCCCTCATGTGCTCAAACTTATGGAGCTAGTCGAGACCTTGAAAATTCAAATGGTTGAAATCCCCAAAGAACTCATTGTAGATAGGTTTCTACACTCCTTATCCAAAGTCAAAGCGTATGTTCAATTCCGGGTGAATTTTAACATGCAAGACAAGGATGTGTCTCTTGAAGAATTGCACAAGTTACTTGTGCAAGCCTAAAGGGACATGGGGTTAAATGTGAACCCACCTAAGGATGTGCTTAACATTAACACCAAAAGCAAGGGGAAGTTCAAGAAGAATGGGAGGAAGGGTAAGAAACAAGCTCCCACTTTCACCAAAGCTAAGACTTATGAAGCTAGCACTTCAAAAATCAAGAAGGGTCCTGTTGATAAATGTCATTATTGTAATGGTGTTGGACATTGGAAAAGAAATTGTTCCAAATACCTTGGTGATATTAAGGCTGGAAAGATTACTCCAGTAGGTAAATGACTATCCTTTCTTTTATGTTTCTATTTCAACTATGGTATTGTGATACAAAGTTGTGATAATGTATCTCCCTTTTTATTGTAAATAGGGCCTCCACCAAGCAAAGACAAAGGAAAAGAAAAGCAAGCTTGAGAAACCATCAAGAAGCTAGGAATAGCTTTCATGGAGCTTCGCTTTTTATTGTCTTATTTTAATTATGTTTTGGATTTTAGAACCTTTAATTTTCCGTGTTCGACATGGAAAGGTATTTTGGATAATTGGATGTATTTTGGATAATGGTGGCTTGGTTTGCAACCCAAGTCACCCGTTTTATCATTTTATCCTTGTTCTAAAATTCGTATTTAAATGCTTGCTCTTAGAAACATATGATAATTCACTTAAAGTGATCTAATAGGCAACTATAATGATGGGATTCATTATATGTCCACATGCTTAAGGCTTGTGTATGATCATTTATAAAGTGATATTGAGTTTATGAACTCTCTTAAAGGAATGTCAATCACCAAGTACAGTTACAAAATCTAAAACTATTAGTCAACCCATGAGATATTTCTCCTCATACTTCAAAATCATTATTTATGTATCATATGCTATCTTTGAATCTCTAGTGTATTTATTCTAAAGATAGAGTGGGAGAAAAATGAGGACACAACACACACCAAGATAAGTTTGTGTACTTGTGTAAATGAGATCTACGCAATGAAGAATGATTTGAATGAAGGTATATCTATTTATATAGTATACCCAATAGATGAGATCTATGGTCTCAACTAGTTCTATATGACTAAAGAGACCAAGTGAAGTAATCATAAGAGCATGTTCTCAAGATAACTACACGAGGAGACCAAAAGAAAGTTTTGGAACAAGAATGACTAATGTAAAGTCTTAATTGACTAGTTTATGATAAATTTTGACCAATAGTTTCAACTTTACTTAAGAGCCTAAATGAATCCAAGTAACATCCTAGTAATAAACAATATTTATGACTAGAGGTTGCAAGGATAGATATACCGATATCCTCAATTGCTAAAAGTTAAGTATTAACCACGCAAAAGTCATTACTTAACCACATTATGAAAATGAATTGGTTAAACCTCCTTCTGAAAGGGATTTTTGAAGGACGTGTATTAGATATTATCTATATTATCTATATTTAAACAATGACATTGCTACGAATCATTATGACATGAATGAGTTAGAGATTAAAATCTCTTTCCATAAGGTTAAGATGAGACCTCTTCAAAATAGGTATTTTGAAAGGATATGATAAGAAAATATATGGTTTCATCTTAATAACTTTGAAAAGCAACATACATTTCAATTTTGGAATGTTTCGATTGAGTAATCAATTTCGAAACATATGGAATTAAGTGGGAGTTTAGAAATTATCATGTGAAGACATGGAATTTAGTGGGAGCAACTCATTACTCATTAGGAATGACGAGCTAATACCTTCCTTCACAAAGAAGTATTTGAGTTTTCAATTCTGGATGAAAATGGACTATGATGAATCCAATTACATCAAGAGATGTTGGATAAGTATTAAGAGATACACATCGAATCAACAAAAACATAGGTTATTCATGTAAATGAAAATGGAATTGCCATTAGCAGTCATGGTCGTTCATTGAACCTAAGAATGATTGATCTCATGATTATTAGTAACTAATGTTTCCGCCATTAGAATAATCATGCACATGTCCAATAATGAATCATATGCATAAGAGCATGATGATTCATTGGCTAGCCATAATAGAAACGTCATGAATTCTCGAGGAGAATCCGATGAGCGATTTCAATGTTTGACATAATACTCTGTTATGTGTCAAGAGATTGCACATATTAAAATTCAAACAACATGTGAGGATTTATGAAAATCCTAAACTTTACAAGCTAAAGGGAGAAATAGGAAGTTTGGAAAGATACTCAGTTGAATAAGAAGTTGCTCAAAACTAATCTTTCCTAATATGCTAGGACTTGTGAGAAGTGCTAGGCTAATCATCTTGACAAATTGTTGCAAGACTCTACAAAACATATACCTAGTGCATTGTGTGTGGATGGAGTACTTGATCAGTACAAGTTATATCATTCACCACAAATTCGTTCGTTATGTGATAATCGATAAGGAAGTTCTTTCAAGATAAAGAACCGAAACCAAGGTCGGGAACCTTGATGTGTACTTGGTAAGGTTCATGCTATGAGCTGATAACATGAACGTAAAGGAAAATGCGATTATAAGAAGTTTGAACACATGGACACATGATGTGTTAAACTCCTATTGCTATCAACAAGTGTTTACACACTTACGATATGCATCACAAGGTTGTAATATGGTATTGACTACCTGAGTGTGATGTCGACATTTGTCGTTTGAGTTATTATTAAATCACCTTATACTTTGTTACATCCAACGGGTTGTAGAGACAATTGAACCCTGTTAAAGTGAACATGGATTAACATTGTATTTGCCCATAGTCACTTATATGAGGTGACGTCTCGAAGTGACTAGAATATGATGCGATTGATGGCAAGTTCAAGTGCCATAGAGTCATATGAGAATGACTAGTCGATCACATAGGCAGACTGTTAGGAACATTTTGTCGGGCCTTATGACCGCTTATAGAGTTTTGGTAAATTTATATAGCCTGGTCGTGGCGAGAGCTGCTATAGTATTCTAATGAGTCGATTCTTTTGACTAAAGACTATTCGTCTAAGATGGCAGAGTTTCAGATTAACTTTGATTTGGGTTACTACGACCTTCGTAAATGGGGTCAAATGGGCACATTTTGGGTTATGATGGATGTGGCTAGTCAAAGGGAATGAGTTTCAGAATTGGTGACGCACACTTGTTGAGGACAAGTGGGAGATTGTTGGAATATGTGTCCTCCGACAATAATGCGATCACAACTGTTGATCATGATGATCACATGTTTAAGTCTCATTATAAAGAATACAATTGGGAAGTAATATTTTACTGTCAACTGGTCCACACATATCGTTAATGATTGGCTGACTAGAGTTTGACATTACTGTCGTGAGACGGTGGTGACCAGTTGATCCCCTTAGGTCATACCTAAAGGGTAACACTCTTAATTGATCATTTAATTAATCGTATAACGTTACGAGTAAATTAAATTACTTAAAATTGACGGACGATTTTGGAAGTAAAATTTACGTATTTCATTATAATCTGATTAAATGACATACGGTCTGAGTAATCGAATTGTTTCATTACTCAGATGAAATTATTGTTTAAGGAAACAATTGAAATTGAATGAATTATTATAAATACAATTCATTGTGATTTATAATTGGCAAAATATTTTGGTACAAGTAATTGCGAATTACTAAGTCGATTTTGTATATGACGTATTTTTATTAATACGTTGATTTTTAATATGTTAAAAATGCATAACAATTTTATGTGACATGTGACATGTGACATATTGACAAATTGACAAAAATAAAATGGATTCCATTTTATCCATATGTACCGAAATTAAGGGAGGATTTAGGATTATATTGTGTTGATTATGTTAGTGGTAAACATGGTCATTACCTACTAAACTAGCCAAGCAAAACCTAATTGTCATTGTGAAGACAAAGTAGTGCATGCATTGGTCCTTCCTCTTCCCCTTACCCGGTTTTTCATAAGAGCAAAACCAAGGGTTTTGCCTTATAATTTATCTAATACACTACATAACTTTCTAGTGCATTAGATTATTCATTCATTCATCAAAAATAATAATTTTTAGAAAGATAAAATACCTTCCTTTTCTTCTCTCTTAACCGGTTTTAAGAGACCAAAAATCAAACATTTTTGGGTCATTTTTACACTAAATTAATATTATTCTAGTATACATAATATTAATTTGATTAAGAGTTTACCTTGGGTATTTTACTTTGGGAGGGATCCTACACTTGGATCCTAGTTCATCCAATAAGGAGAGCACAAGAACAAGAGAGAATGAGACCTCTCTTGTGCCCAAATAAACCGAAATACCAATGTAAGATATAAATTTCTTCTTTAACTATTTTATTGTTTGCATGCATAAGATCACCAATTAATTTTATGAGTAAATTATAACATTACATATATGAATATGTTGAGTAAAGAGATCTAGATTTCTAACAAGTAGTGCCTGATTCATTATGGGGGTTTGCTCTTTTGTCAGCTGCTCTTATACTTAACCGAAGTCCGACTAAAGCTGTCGACAAGACTCCATATGAAATGTGGAAAGGAACGGTCCCTAACTTGTCCTTTATTCGGGTTTGGGGCTGCGAGGCTTATGTCAAGTGGAGACACGAGGATAAGCTCGGCCCGCGATCGGTGAAGACATACTTTATAGGTTATCCAAAAGGAACATTTGGTCATTACTTCTATTCGCCTACCGAACATCGAGTTTTTGTTGCGGCTAGTGCGACGTTCTTAGAGAAAGAATTTCTCGAGAACAAGACGATATAAGAACCTTCGAGCTGTCGGAGATTCCAGAACCAACAACCGAGGAACGGATGGAGGAAGTTGTTCTTCCAATTGTTGACACGGTTAATATTCCTGAGGAACCTAGGAGGTCGGGTAGAGTCTCTCATCCTCCGGACAGATACATTGGTATGGTCGAGGAGAATGACGTGTTACTCCTAGAGAGTAATGAACCCGCTACGTATAAAGGTGCAATGGCCTGTTCCGACTCAAAGCTATGGCTCGAAGCCATGCAATCCGAGATGAACTCTATGTATGAGAATGACGTATGGGATCTTGTTGATTTACCTAATAAGGTAAAACCTCTACAGTGTAAATGGCTTTACAAAATAAAGCGTTACAGACGCGCAACTGAGATACCTATAAGGCACGACTAGTGGCAAAAGGTTTCACTCAAGTGCACGGATTGCATTATGATGAGATTTTAGCACCTGTAGTCATGCTACGTTCCATTCGGATAATCTTAGCGATTGCCGCTTTTCATGAGTATGAAATGTGGCAAATGGATGTGAAAACCGCCTTTTTAAACAGTTATTTGGAGGAAGAGTTATACATGGTGCAACCCGAAGGTTTCATAGATCCTGAACATCCTAAGAAAGTATGCAAGCTTAAGCGTTCCATTTATGGACTTAAGCAAGCTTCTCGGAGTTGGAATCATCGTTTCGACCAGGTGATAAAAGAGTATGGTTTCACTCGATCGGTCGAAGAACCATGCTTATATATCAAGTCGAGTGGGAGCAAGATTGTATTCTTGATATTGTATGTCGATGACATACTCCTGATTGGGAATGACATTCCTCTCCTATATTCGGTTAAAGAATGGTTGAAGAACCATTTCCAGATGAAAGATCTGGGTGAGGCACAACACATTTTGGGAATCCGTATCTACCGAGATAGATCACGACGGACGTTATCACTTAGTCAGGAGTCTTATTTGGATAAGATTCTTGAGAAGTTCAGCATGACCAACTATAAGAAGGGGAACCTTTCAATGACATCTGGGATGCAGTTGAGCAAGTCTCAGTCACCCACGACGCCTGAAGGGATTGAGCGCATGAGTCGTGTTCCTTATGCATCTGCAATAGGATCAATCATGTATGCCATGATATGCACACGTCCAGACGTGGCATATGCATTGAGTATTACGAGTCAGTACCAAAAGAATCCAGGTGAAACACACTGGATAGCTGTTAAAAATATGCTCAAGTACCTACGGAGGACTAAGGATAGGGTATTGACTTATGGAGGCGATACTAAGCTATGCGCAATCGATTACGCAGATGCTAGTTTCCAAACGGATCGAGATGATTCAAAATCTCAGTCCGGGTTCGTCTTCACTCTTAATGGTGCTGCGGTCAGCTGGAAGATTTCCAAACAGAGTGTTGTAGCAGATTCTACCACTTAATTCGAGTACTATGCCGCTTCGGAAGCAGCTAAGGAAGCGATATGGATGCGTCAATTCTTACAAGGACTTATGATAGTTCCTAGTTCGAATGACCCGATCACCATCTATTGTGACAATAGAGGTGTCATCTTCCAGGTTAAGGAGCCTAAGTCTAGCAACAAATCTAGACATATACATCGGAAAGCTCACCTGATCCGTGATTACGTGGAGCAAGAAGAGATAGTGATTGACAAGATTGCGACGGATGATAACATCGCGGACCCTCTCACTAAACCGTTGAATTTTGATAACCATGAAGGGCACGTTATTTCCATGGCAATTAAACGTGTTCCTGAGTTATAGTAGTTGATTATGGACTTGATACATTATCTTTTTCATATACTATTTATAACTTCATCGTTTTATTATAATATTTTGTTTTTCATGTGGATTGTACTGACAACTTTGAACGCCACAAAGTGAACTGAATTACATTATATTTTGTTTTGGTCCGTAATCGCCTACAAGAGCTGATAACTCTGGCTATTATATTGTGCAGTCGATTGATGGTGTGTTCAACGAGCCATAAGTCAAACAGTTGACTGATCGATCACAAATGCGAGATTATAACGATACCTCGTAGGACAAAGTTTTTGTGACAACGTAATAGAGTCCTAAATGTTTAAAAACATTCGGTGCCAGGTCGTGGATAGGACATCCATTGTGTTCCTAGAGTCGATTCTTTTGACTATCGACTGTCTCTTGAGATTAAGGGAGTTTTTGGGTGACTTTGGTTTCTTTCTCCCGGTCTGCCGTAACTGGAGGCTAAGTAGATTTTTTCTGGGTCATTTCATACTGTGCTTACATCTGCAAGATTCGAGTTGAGGAAAATATCCAATCCTTATCAGGCATAGTTATTTCTCAGGGCCACTCGAGGAGTTGTAACTGAAATGTATGGCCATGCTCGAATGATGATTCGTTTATCAGTTAAGTTACTCTCTAGTCGGGGAAACCACTCTTGATGATGATCGCTTGTAAAATACGACCTTTGTGAATACGGATTTGCAAATTGTTTTACATTGAGTGAGAGAAATTTTAGGATATGAGAATCGGTTATCGCACATACACTTGTGAGGACAAGTGAGAGTTTGTTGGAGCTTGTGTCCTCCACAAATTAGTGTGATGACAATTTATAAATAATACATTTTATACATTTTTGGTATAACCGAAAATAAGGATTTTAATCCTCATTTTTTCGGTGGTATTGGGCCGAAATGAGGAAGAAAAAAATCTCCCCATTCACTTCTCTTTTTCGGTTAGAATAAGAGGAGTAGGGAGCTTATTTTTCAACCTAAGATATTCTAACCAAAACCTAGCCTCCATCTCATCAAAGAAAAACACAAAACCTAAAATTAATCAGTTAATTTGTGGATCAATTCTAGCAAAATCAAAGGGCATTTCTCATATCATCTTGGGTGCAACTGTTAGGAGAATATCATTGCGATATTGTTCGTAGGCCATAAAAGCTAGGACCGAAGGTTATTTCTTAATCCTTTGCGATTTTGTTTACGTAATTTTTTTTATGACTAGTTATAATCACTATATATTCGTTATAGTCCTTAAAGTTAAAGGGATGCATACAGATAAATCCCACAGTGTCGACGTAGCAGGGGTCGACACCGTGGATAGGACAGTAGCTGTAGTGGCAGCAGGAGCAGTAGAAACAGTAACAGTAAGGCTAGTGACGGTGGTAGCAGCAGGGGCCACCGTCTTAGCAACAGACGGACTAGCAGTAGAAACAGTAGAGGGTACGGTACTACTATTCATCTTACCAATAAAATAAGTCCTTAAATCAGTGAATTAAATAATGACAACACGATTTTCCCCAAATTCGAAAATTTTCAAAACCCTAAACCCTAATTAAGGTGGAATACAATCAAATTAAACAATAAAAGGCAAGGGGAAAGACTTACTTGACGAATACCCACAATTAGAAGCAATAGAATCGACAAAAAGCAGCAAAACAGACGGATTAAAAACCGACTTGAGCAAACCCTAGAACCCTAATTAAACCGCAACAAGCACGAATTTGAAGGGGAAAGTAGAGGGCTTTTGTCGAAAACTAAGCAAGAAACGCAATGTGGGTGTTTGATTTGGTAAAGGGAAAGAAAAATAGAGGTTTTGGGGGAGATTTAATGGTGTTGTCGCATAAACAAAGGAAAAGGGAAAGTTAAAATGAAAATAGAAAAGGAAGAAAAGACTCCCTTTCGTATGTATAAGCAGCAGTCACTCGATCGAGTGATTTGAAATCACTCAATCGAGAGCTTTCTTCTCCAATCTGCTCGATCGAGTAAACCACCTTTCGATCGAGAACCTTCCCTTTTGGACCATTCGATCGAGAACAGAAACCATTCGATCGAGTCCTTTTCCTGGGCATTTCTCTCGATCGAGTACAAAAAGTGCTCGATCGAGTTGTTTTCCTTTGGCACGTATCCCAATGCAGCGTATCTTCTCCAAACCTGTATAAAAACACAGAAAAATGCTTCCCGCAAATACCAAACTCACAAAAAATACGCAGTCTATATACGGTCTTATGCTAAAACTAACTACGCTATTGTCTAAAGTCTAAACGCAAATAAAGTATCTAACGGAAATTCAAATTACAAAGTTTTTACAGCGGGACATTTCCCGCTTATCTTCCAAAACACTGTAACAGCCCAAAAGAGGGCTTCTGACTGGAGGAGATCCCTTTATCATTGTGTACCATCCTCTTGGATTGCCATGAGCTTGAACTTGAACTGATTGAAGAAGAATAGTTCGCGTCCGCATACGCCTTCACTTTATTCTTCCCTTTGGCAATCTTACTGGCATCATCATTTGCAGCATACCCATCATGTAGCTTGCCTTTCACTGTACCTTGACCGATAGAATCTCCCATATCCACCCTGTTTATACCTGCATCAAAGGAAACAACAGAATGGTCCTCCATATTGCTCTCCGTCTGAGGCGGAGGTGTTAATATAGTAGCACAAAACTCAATATCATCAACTGGAGAATCTGTGTCCGGGTCTAAAGGGTAAGGTATTGCAAGGTTGAACTTGCATAGAGGCCTTACGAGCTTTGGACTGATAGAAGGTCAGCTCCTCATCACCTACCTAAAAAGGAAGGGTCTTCCCCTCGACATCGATTACCGCGCGAGCAGTAAATAAGAATGGTCGTCCTAATATGATAGTAGTGTAAGAGTCCTTGGGGATGTCTAAGACCACAAAATCAACGGGAATAAAGAATCTCCCGATCTTTACAGGTATGTTCTCTAAGACACCTAGTGGCCGTGATATAGTACGGTCGACCATCTGCACGGTCATATTGGTATAAAGAAATTTGGTCAAACCAAGTCTCTTAGCGAGAGACAATGGTAAGACACTTACGCTAGTTCCTAAGTCACATAGCGCATTATCAATTAAGTGGGTCCCTATATGGCATGGAATAGAAAAGCTACCCGGGTCAGATTGTTTGGGTGGTGTCTTATTCTGAATTAAGGCAGAACCTATTTCAGTCAAAGCTACCGTTTTATGATCACTAATATGCCTCTTATGCGTTAATATTTCTTTCATAAATTTCATGTAAGAGGGTACCTGGGTAAGCAGTTCGGTGAATGGAACGTTGACATGAAGGCTCTTCAGGATATCAGCAAATTTCCCAAACTGTTGTTCGGCCTTCTTGCTCTTCAATCGCCTCGGAAAAGGAACTGTGATATGAATTTCCAAGCCCTTATTTATTTCTGCCAAATTTTCAACACGATCATCATCATTCTTACTCGATCGACCTCTTTTTCCCTTCGATCGAGCACTTTCATCACCAAAATCCTTCGATCGAGGACTTTCCTCCACTCGATCGAAGTCTTCCTTTTTAGCATTACTCAATCGAACAGCAATTTCACTCGATCGATTAATTTGCTCAGCATTTCCTCTCGATTGACCACCTCATATTAGTCGATCAAGGATTTTTCTCGGGTTCAGCATACTTTCGTCCAATGACGACTGTTCACGCTCAGCAACAGTAGGTTTCGGGTCTGATTTGTCTTCCATCAGTTGACATTTTAGGTCCTTTGTAAAAAAGACCGCTTCTTAAATTAATCAGATTCACCGTCTCATTTTGGTTCTTGTCAGGTTTAGATGGTAAATGACACGGCTTCCTTGAAGATTGATTAGTGGCGAGTTGAGCTATTTGAGACTCAAGTGACTTTATAGACGCATCTTTTTGTTGGTCACTTTTCTGCAACTGAATTGTTAATGACTGAATCATTGACTTCAACTCTGGCATTTCACTCATACCACTGGAAAAAGCACCTTGTTGCGGCGGTGAAAAGGATGGAGGCTTTTGAAAGCCTTGTTGAGCTTTGTGAGGTGGAATGTAAGGTTGTTGCTGCTGCGGTGGAGGCGTAGGATTCAAAACATTCTGACTAGTCCATCTCAAATTAGGATGGACTCTACTCTGATTGTTGTAATAGGAGCCCCCTTGCCTATATTGTTGAAAGGCAAGAACCTGCTTCTTCTCAGTTAGACAATCAACAGCAGTGTGACAGTCATTACTACCGCACCTCTCACATGAAACGGTTTCTTGTCTAGTCAACAAGTGAACCGTCTGTTGATCACCAGCATTCTGCAACTCCAGCTTATCAAAATGGGCATTCATGGCTTCCAGCTGAGCCACAACTGCACTATCAACAGAAGAAACTGTTCTTATTCCTTCTCTTGGGTTCACATACTCAGCACAATGGGTAGCCATCTCCTCAATGATTCCCCATCCTTTGTCATCATCTATATTCTTCTGAAATCGACCATTTGATGCAGCATCCAAAATAGCACGGTGGTCGTCATACAGTCCATTATAAAATTGATTACACATGTACCATGGCTCGAAACCGTGATGTGGGACAGACCGTACCATTTTCTTGAACCGGTTCCACGCTTCATACAAGTTTTCATCCGGCGTTTGCTTGAAACTCGTGATTTTTCCTCTCAGCTAATTAGTTTTTTGTGGAGGAAAGTACATTTTATAGAAAGCGAGAGCCAAGGTCTCCCAATTTGTTATTCCTGCTGCCGCTCTATCAAGGTTAGTCAGCCAATCTCTGCTCCATCTGTTAAAGAGAAAGGAAATAGGACCTCCTTAATCTTGTCCTGGGTCACTCCCTTAGTGGCGGGGATGGTAGAACAATAGTCCGTGAACACCTCCATATGCTTTCATGGATCCTCTCCAGCTACTCTGCGAAACATATT
The DNA here is from genome assembly GCF_048544455.1 of Silene latifolia. NCBI lineage: Eukaryota > Viridiplantae > Streptophyta > Magnoliopsida > Caryophyllales > Caryophyllaceae > Silene > Silene latifolia. The sequence continues at coordinate 97,089,214 of NC_133527.1, forward strand.
TCTTTCCACCAAGTTGATGTAAGAAGGCCGAATGCCAAATGTGTTCCCATCCTCGGTCGCAATATTGAACCTCTTTGGAATAGAAGCAGCTGTAGGCTCAGAGTGACTCCCTATATTAGCTTCACGGGACTAACGATAGAAATAGAATTGTCTTCTTCAAAAGACGGGTCTTCTACAAACAAGAAATATTCTAGCTCGGGTTCAAAAGTAATCAAGGCTTCCTTTTGAATCTTTCTCAGCAGTCTTTGTCTATAGCGAAAGGTCCGCTCTGGTTCAGGATCAGCTGGCACAAACTCTGACCTGTTAAACCTGGGCATAAACAACACTAGAGAAAATAAATAAGAACTGTCTCAAGGAATTAAAAATTCCCTGAGACTGAGACAAACGAAAACAAGACAGATAAATAGGCTAATTGCCTCCCCGGCAACGGCGCCAGAATTTGATACCGTCGTTTTAGTATAAAAAGTAATTACCTAGAACAACTAACAGAAGTTAGTGGAAGTAGGGTCGATCTCCACAGGGAGGCTAATATATCTATCTGCTTATTACGTCTGTCTAGTAACAAAAGGGGGGTTTTAAAGTTGATTTCTAAACTACTGAAGGTCTAAGGCAAGAGAAATAAGGCTAAAGAGCAGTAAAGGCAAGAAAAGCAAGATGTGTGACCAGATAAAGAGAGATATGCTAGGATTTTGATTCACCATGGCAGTTTACTAACTCAGTCATAAATAGTTCAGACGATCTACTGTGAGAAGGGCAAGGGAAAGGTCATTCTGGTCCGCTATCCACCCTAGATTACAACTAACTTAACTTCCGTCCTCATTAGGGTAGTCTATTGTTCATAACAGGTCTGTTCATTCCAATCTTCCGATCTAGGATTGAATTTAATGAGATTAAAGCGTTTAGAAGCGTGCACTCAACTAAACTATTATAGTTATATTGCTAAAGACACAGTTCTCACAATCAATCGTCTAACCTATTCAGAACACCGTCACTTCACTACTATGGCTCCCCTAATCCTAACATAAGGGAGTTTAGTTATTCATGCTATTGATATTAATAACAAGAATAACAGTGAATATGCTAAAGAAAGACATAACAAAGGAACGATAAAGATAAAGCATAAACAAATTAAACAAGGACAATAAAACAAGAGAACAATAATTAAGAGCAAACAAAGAATTAAATTGAGATTAAAGAGTAGAGAAAGATTACAAAGCTTAGATCCGGAAATAAAGAGGCAGAGGAAAAGTTCTAGCAGGAATTAGAAGAGTAATTAGTTGTAGAGTAAGTATGATAAGCTGTCCTCATTAACCTAATGACGTCTTCCCTCATATAGGGAAGACATTATTAACTAAAATAAATCTAAACACAGAACAAAAATCCCGTTTAAATAAGTAAACCACTCGATCGAGGCATTTCATTCCTTTCGACCGAGTGATTCTTCAGCCATTCCCTTCAATCGAGTAAATAGGGCTCTCGATCGAACACCTCCAATATAGCATATTTCGATCGAGTATAGCAGGGACTCGATCGAATACCACCAACCGCCAAATCTACTCGATCGACTACAAAAGACCTCAATCGAGTAACTTGCCACTGAAAACAGCTCGAACACCATTGGTTAGCTTCCAAGGACCTCCTCCACGCTTCCCGAGGTACGGCTTCTGCTCTAAATCTTCATCTCCTTAAAATGCATGCTAGGAGGAACGAATAAGGTACGATTCTACTACTTTAAGGTCCATTATGGCAAAAGAGACAAAATAAACTAAAGTAGCCAATTCGGGGCATTTTGCAATAAAAAGCAATGAAAATGATATAGAAATATGTGCAATAAGAGGCTAAAAAGACTGGAGGATTGTGGAATCCCCCCTCTTGCTTAGACAAGAAGAAGGGTCGTTCCCTCTTTACCATGCACAAAAGTGGGTTCAATGGAAAAAGGGATCAATATGCTTTTGAGTTTCATAGTGAGAGTTTGCTTTTGGTTTTGTTTTTCCCCCCAATTTCTTGTGGCATTTGACATTTTTGAGAACAATTTTCTTTGCCATTTCTTTGACGTTTGGCAATTTTCAACTTTTTTTTTTTGAACATTTTCAAAGTCACCCCAATTTGTAACAAGGGTGCTTTTATTTGAAGCATATGAGTTCTTATTTTTGTACTCCTCTTTACTTTGATGAAAATTTGTGCAAACTTCTTGATTTTCATATTGGTACTTGAACTCAAGTTGAAAATTTTTGTGCCCATTCCGTTTTTGTTGACAAAAATGATGATAGAAGTGGAAGATGGTTGCATGGTTTCAAGGGTCACCTTGGAATAAACGGTAGCCAAGGAGTCATAACATCACAAGGTACTCTTGACTAGGCCTTAGTCCATGGGTCAAAGGATACTAGCATGACACATCCTAGGGTGTTTTAGAAGTATTCTAATGAGCAAAGTCTCAAGAAGAAAAAGTATCTATAAGGGCCTTATATACACTTGTCAAGTTTCCCAAATAGATGTTTTCACAAAATTTTTCCTAAAATGCAAGTACATGCCATGATGCAACTAACATTTATACAACCTAATGCATATGCTTTTATCAACTAGTATGCCATATAGACTACATGCAACTCTTAAGATCACATTGGGTTATACCGCATCAATCAAAATAAAGCCACATAGTCATTAACATAGAGAGGAAAAAGGAGATTTGGAAAGATCATACCATGCGGTCTTCATATTCCTCATGCCTCGGATGTGACGTAGTCGATCCAATGTCATAAGAGGACAAACAAACACAAGTATATACATAATATACAATTCTACACTACAAAGTAATAAACATGTTTTCGGATTTTCAAATTTTTCAAATTTTTATGGTTTTTGTTTTTGTGAAATGAAAGAACATGTTTTTGTGGTTTTCGAAATTTTTCAATTTTTATCATTTTTGATTTTAAAAGTTAAGTTAGAACAAGGTTCGGCATTGTCCTCAATGGCCAATACGATAGGAAATTATGCAATGCAAGCTAAATGAATATGCATGATTTATACACTAATATGCAAACTATATAACATATATATACATAAGTGATGCATTCTAATCTATTCTATATGATGCATGCTTTCTATTGTTCGGAGAGGTAATTTGAATTAACTCGCATCCCTCGTGTTTGAACTTCCCCAAACCAAGTAAGACACTATTTCTAATGTAAAAATATGGGGAGTTCATGCACAAGGAAAGGATGCAATGCGTGAATCCTAATTGTCATTTTGGATTTTCAAAGCGGGCACAAAATATGAGACACCTGAATGGAACCGAGGTGGGAGTCCTTTAGATGTTGCTAGGACTCAAAACAAATACTCAAGATAAAGATTAAAAACATGATAAAGAGACAAAGCAAAAGGAGGTGTAGGAAACTCACAATGGAATAGGTTGAAGTCAAGTAATCAACCCCGCATGTGTGGTATCCTCCAAATAGCCTTGTAAACCCTCAATTGTCGCTCATTGCGACATCCTCATCACTGACATCATTGTTGTCATCATCATCGTCAATTGTGTGGGAATTATCTGTAAGCTTGCCATTAAATATAAGGATTATAACGATTTATAATGATGAATGCGAGTCATAAAATAAATTACATAAACAAAAGGGTAGAGAATTAAAAAATCAACCTTCTGTCCTAGCAAAATCGGCCTAAGAACAATATCGCAATGATATTCACCTATCAGTTGCACCCAAGATGATATGAGATATGCCCTTTTCTTCTTGCTAGAATCGATCCCCAATTTTCTGTAAATTTTTAGGGTTTTTCGGTTTTTGTGTTTTGATGAGAGGCAAGATTAGGTTAGAATAATAAGGGTAGAAAAATGAGCTCCCTACTCCTCTTATTCTAACCGAAAAAGAGAAGTCAATGGGGAGATTTTTACTCTCCTAATTTCGGCCCAATTCAACCGAAACAATAAGAGGATATTTTTTCTTATTTTCGGTTTTTATCACCTACCAAAATAAGGTGATTAAATCTTCTTATTTTTGGTAGTTTACAAAATGTATATAAAGTGTATAATTCATCAATTGTCATTTAATTTATTCTGTATTAATAAGTCTACATACAACAGCTTGCACTGGATTTATTAATACCGGTCTGTAATAATTTATTATGACAATCTCGTATAATATATACTTTAATTATAAATATCGCATATTTATAATTAGCTTATTAAATATAACCGATTACATTTAATTACGAATTAACAAATTAATTCGTCCAAGCTAACATTATATACATTAATTAAATATAAGTTATTATATTCAATTTACGAATTGACAGTTAATTCGTCTCAGCTAATATTATTTAATCGGCATTAAATAATCGTCTCATCAACACGTTGACTAACTGTTTAGTCAATTATATGAACTAACCTTTTAGTCATATAAGGCATCAATGTGGTTACATTTCCTCAAAGACATCCTTTAGGTGTGACTTTTAGGGACCAGTTGATCACCGCCATCTGTATGATAATAACGTCAAACTTTCTAGCAAGCCAACCGTTGTTAGATAATCGTTAATCAACTGATAAAATACGAAGTATACCCTTGTGAACCTATAAGAGGTTTATAAATGTTATCACACTAATTTGTGGAGGACACAAGCTCCAACAAATTGCATCATCAATTTCTTCATTATCTTCTTCATTATCCACCTCCATTGACTCGGAGGATTCACCATTTCCATCATCAACTTTGGAACTTGAACCTTGCTCTTCTTCTTTTTGGCACGAATCATTTCCTTCCCCGTCTTCATAAACAACAACCTCCTTTCCATTGGCCACCCGACACAAGCTCCAACAAACTCCCACTTGTCCTCACAAGTGTATGTGCGATAACCGATTCTCATATCCTAAATATTTTCCCACTCAATGTAAAACAATTTGCAAAATCCTTATTCACAAAGGTCGTATTTTACAAGTGATCTGTATCAAGAGTGGTTTCCCCGATTAGAGAGTAACTTAACTGATAAACGAATCATCATTCGAGCATGGCCATGCATTTCAGTTACAACTCCTCGAGTGGCCTTGAGAAATAACTAAACCTGATAAGGGTTGGATATTTTCCTCAACTCGAATCCTGCAGATGTAAGCACAGTATGAAATGACCCAGAAAAAATCTACTTAGTCTCCAGTTACGGCAGACCATGAGAAAGAAACCAAAGTCACCCAAAAACTGCCTTAATCTCAAGAGACAGTCGATAGTCAAAAGAATCGACTCTAGGAACACAATGGACGTCCTATCCACGACCTGGCAACGAATGTTTTTAAACATTTAGGACTCCATTACGTTGTCACAAAAATAATTGTACTACGAGGTATCGTTATAACCCGTATTTGTGATCGATCAGTCAACTGTTTGATTTATGGCTCGTTGAACCCACCATCAATCGACTGCACAATATAATAGCCAGAGTTATCAGCTCATTAAGGCGATTACGGACCAAACGTATATAATGTAATTCAGTTCACTTTGTGGCGTTCAATGTTGTCGGTACAATCCACATGAAAAACAAAATATTATAAAAACGATGAAGTTATAAATAGTATATGAAAAAGATAATGTATCGAATCCATAATCAACTACTACAACTCAGGAACACGTTTAATTCCCATGGAAATAACGTGCCCTTCATGCTTATCATAATTCAACGGTTTATTGAGAGGGTCCGCGATGTTATCATCCGAAGCTATCTTGTCAATCACTATCTCTTCTTGCTCCACATAATCACGGATCAGGTGAGCTTTCCGTTGTACATGTCTAGATTTGTTGCTAGACTTTGGCTCCATAGCCTGGAAGATGGCACCTCTATTGTCACAATAGATGGTGATCGGGTCATTCGAACTAGGAACTATCGTAAGTCCTTTTAAGAATTGACGCATCCATATAGCTTCCTTAGCTGCTTCCGAAGCGGCATAGTACTCGGATTCAGTGGTAGAATCTGCTACAACACTCTGTTTGGAACTCTACCAGCTGACCGCAGCACCATTAAGAGTGAAGACGAACCCGGACTGAGATTTTGAATCATCTCGATCCGTTTGGAAGCTAGCATCTGCGCAACCGATTGCGCATAGCTTAGTATCTCCTCCATAAGTCAATACCCTATCCTTAGTCCTCCGTAAGTACTTGAGGATGTTTTTAATAGCTATCCAGTGTGTTTCACCTGGATTCTTTTGGTACCGACTCGTCTTACTCAATGCATATGCCACGTCTGGACGTGTGCATATTATGGCATACATGATTGATCCTATTGTAGATGCATAAGGAACACGACTCATGCGCTCAATCCCTTCAGGCGTCGTGGGTGACTGAGACTTGCTCAACTGCATCCCAGACGTCATTGGAAGGTTCCTCTTCTTGGAGTTGGTCATGCTGAACCTCTTAAGAATCTTATCCAAATAAGACTCCTGACTAAGTGATAACGTCCGTCGTGATCTATCTCGATAGATACGGATTCCCAAAATGCGTTGTGCCTCACCCAGATCTTTCATCTGGAAATGGTTCTTCAACCATCCTTTAACCGAAGATAAGAGAGGAATGTCATTCCCAATCAAGAGTATGTCATCGACATACAATATCAAGAATACAATCTTACTCCCACTTGACTTGATATATAAGCATGGTTCCTCGACCGATCGAGTGAAACCATACTCTTTTATCACCTGGTCGAAACGATGATTCCAACTCCGAGAAGCTTGCTTAAGTCCATAAATGGAACGCTTAAGCTTGCATACTTTCTTAGGATGTTCAGGATCTATGAAACCTTCGGGTTGCACCATGTACAACTCTTCCTCCAAATAACCGTTTAAGAAGGTGGTTTTCAGATCCATTTGCCAAATTTCATAGTCATGAAATGCGGCAATCGCTAAGATTATCCGAATGGCACGTAGCATGACTACAGGTGCAAAAATCTCATCATAATGCAATCCGTGCACTTGAGTGAAACCTTTTGCCACTAGTCGTGCTTTATAGGTATCTGGTTGCGCGTCTACAGAATGCTTTATTTTGTAAAGCCATTTGCACTGTAGAGGTTTTAACTTATTAGGTAAATCAACAAGATCCCATACGTCATTCTCATACATGGAGTCCATCTCGGATTGCATGGCTTCGAGCCATAGCTTTGAGTTATAACAGGCCATAGCACCTTTATAGGTAGCGGGTTCATTACTCTCTAGGAGCAAAACGTCATTCTCCTCGACCATACCAATGTATCTGTCCGGAGGATTAGAGACTCTACCCTACCTCCTAGGTTCCTCAGGAATATTAACCGTATCATCAGTTGGAGGAACTACTTCCTCCATCTGTTCCTCGGTTGTTGGTTCTTGAATCTCCGACAGCTCGAAGGTTCTATTACTTGTCTTGTTCTCGAGAAATTCTTTCTCTAAGAACGTCGCACTAGCCGCAACAAAAACTCGATGTTCGGTGGGCGAATAGAAGTAATGACCAAATGTTCCTTTTGGATAACCAATAAAGTATGTCTTGACCTATCGTGGGCCGAGCTTATCCTCGTGTCTCCACTTGACATAAGCCTCGCAGCCCCAAACCCGAATAAAGGACAACTTAGGGACCGTTCCCTTCCACATTTCATATGGAGTCTTGTCGACAGCTTTAGTCGGACTTCGGTTAAGTATAAGAGCAGCTGACAAAAGAGCAAAACCCCATAATGAATCAGGCACTACCGTGTGACTCATCATGGATCGAACCATATCAAGTAAGGTTCGATTTCTCCGTTCGGACACACCATTCAATTGAGGTGTTCTACGTGGAGTTAACTGTAAAACGATTCCACAGTCTTTAAGGTGTTGATAAAACTCATTTGAAAGATATTCGCCACCCCGATCTGAACGGAGTGCTTTAAACTTTCTACCCAGTTGGTTCTCAACCCTGTTTTGGTATTCCTTGAATTTCTCAAAGGACTCACTTTTTGCTTCATTAAGTAGACATATCCGTATCTACTCAAATCGTTCGTGAAAGTGATAAAATATCTATAGCCATCTCTAGCGGTAATTGACATAGGTTCACAAACATCAGTATGTATGAGTCCTAATAGGTCACTAGCGCGCATTCCAACACCTTTGAAGGAAATTCGAGTCATTTTGCCAATGAGACATGATTCACACGTGCCATATGTAGAAAAATCGAATGCAGGAATAGTCCCATTATCGACGAGTTTCTTTACACGTTTTTCATTTATGTGGCCCATTCGACAATGCCATAGATAGGTTTGATCTTTGTCACCAACCTTTAATTTCTTATTATTCACGTGTAACATTTCCGTGGTTTGATCTAAGATGTAAATTCCATTCATGGAAACTGCTTTGCTATAAATCATTTCATTGAAGGAGAAAATACAGCTATTATCCTTTATTGAAAATGCAAATCCGTCTTTATCGAGTACGGAAACAGAAATAATGTTCTTAGATAGACTAGGTACATAGTAATAGTTATATAAATATAACTCAAACCCACTAGGGAGTTGGATTACGTATGTTCCCTTCGAGACTGCAGCAACTCTAGCTCCATTCCCGACTCGCAGGTCCACATCACCCTTTCCGAGAGGTGTGATGTTTCTTAGGCCCTGCAAATGATTACACAGATGAGAACCACAACCAGTATCAAGTACCTATGTTCCGAAACTTACATGGTTAATCTCAATCATATGAATATAAGATGACATACCAACATGAACGACGCGGCCTGCTTTTATGTCCTCACGGTACACGGGACAATTCCTCCTCCAATGTCCAGACTTGTGACAATGGTGGCATTCAACATTACCGTTCTTGCTCTTTGCCTTGCCTAGTGAGCTACTAGTCTCACCAGGCCCACTCTTACCGTTTCCTGGCTTTTTAAACTTCGGCTTTCCTACATTTAGGTCGCCGTGAGCCTTGCCCTTACCTTTCTTGTTGGAAATCATGAGAACATCTTGCTTCATGCTCCCACTCAATTTCATATCCTTCTCGGTCTGTACGAGAAGTGAGTGTAGCTCATGAGGACTTTTCTTCATGTCATTCATATAGTAATTTGCCCTAAAGAGGGCAAAGCCATCATGAAGTGAATGAAGCATACGGTCAATGACTATGCTCTCACTGATTTTGCAATCAAGTGCCTCCAGCTTCTCGACATTCTCAATCATGTGAAGAATGTGTGGGCTAACCGGTTGGACCTTCTGGAGTTTCGCATCAAAGAAGCGACAGGTATGCTCATAAGTAACGATTCTCGGTGCTTTTGAGAACTCGTTAGTGAGCGTGGTGAAAATCTTGTTTGCACCTTGAGCAATGAAGCGTCTCTGCAAATTGGTTTCCATTGCAAAGATGGGTACGTTCTTTATCGCACCCGCTTCCATGACGAAATCACTATAAGCAAGTGACTCGTTAACTCCTGCATTGGGGCCTGGGTTTACCGGTATTGGCTCAGATAAATACTTGAGCTTACCGTCAGCAATGGCAGCATTCCGCAATGATGTCTCCCAGTTCGCAAAGTTGGACCCGTCATTTTTCAGACGTGTGAACTGATTCATGTGGTCCATGAAAGCTTTAAGCCAGGACTCGCGTCCAAGTGTGGCACTTGGCATTGGGATTGGGTTTTTTCCAGCCATTTGTTGTAACAGTTTTATCAAAATAAGACGTATTCTACACTGCGAGAAGAAGAATAAATATAATAAGCATACTCATCGTTTATGATTTAAGTCTAATGAACTACTGTCATAACGCGAAGACTCAAGCATTTATACAATTGACCTCCCTCAAGAATTATATAAATGATCCCAAGACTCAATTATCTGTAAATTGATAAGCCAACCTTTTGGCTAATTCTTCCTTTAGAATTCTTGGTCGATAAATTTCTGTAAATTCTATCTTTAGTCCATCATAATCACGAGAAACTCTTCGGACTATAATGTTGAGATAAACTAAGTCAACACAAACTACTTACCCAACTTAGAAGGGGTCATATTATGCCTACCGACGAAGAAGGGATTCATAGTTGTTTGCCCTTATAAAGACTAGTCTCAATTTCCGTTTTAGAGGTTATTTTAATTCATTTTAAGTGAACAAATATCTAGCATGCGTGAATGAATAAACTAAGGTGATGGCTTAAATTGTGTGACATCTGTATGTCTATGAAAACTAACATACAATCTATATGAGTCAATTTTCATGCATTTTAGTAGTAGGTGGTTTGTTTAGGCGGAATATGATGCATAAACTATCATGTGAATGAAAAGCAATAAGAATGAAAACGTAAAAACAATAATAAAGTCCTATTGTGGCCTATCTACCAAAATGAACATTAAATACAATTTTGGAATCCATCCTTAGACCCGAGAAGCTTGTCTTGATGTTCCATCTTGGTCCATGTAGCGGGAGTGAGCTCCAATCTCCATCATTAGTCTTCTTTAAAATTACAATTTAAATTACATAATAAACCTATTTACATTCTAATTTCAAAACCGTAATAAATAAAGAAAACCAAACGGAGATACGAGATCTCAAATTACATTAAACATTATGTTTCCATCATTACGAAAACATAATTTGACTAAGGCCACACTAGGTATTACAAATTACAACCGATTGCAAAAATACGTAAATAAATTCATTCAACGATTCATTCAACAAAAGAAAAGCATCAACTAAAAAAAAATTAAACATGCAAGACATAATTCTTTAATTATGTAGATTAATTTCCCAAACTACCTATTTAATTGATCAAATTAAGTGACAATTCCTCAATTAATCACATTAATTTCAATCTTAATTCATATTTACCTATAATATGAATTAATCCATCAATATTTTAAACTGCTTTAAAACAATTAGGTATCTAAAAATTGTGAACTTCTTCACAACAATTAATCATAAATTTTCAATTTAATGTATAATCAATATTGGCCAAAACAAAAAAAACAAAAAAAACTTCTTTTTTTCAATAGTCTCGGCATTTTTGCAGAAAAATTAAAAAAACAGACTCTTTTTTTTTCTTTTTGCTCACTGTTTTAGCCCGAGAAAAAAAAACAGAATCCCTTTTTTTTCTTTGCTCACGGTTTTAGCCAAATAAAAAAAAAATATATTTTTTTTTAAATTCGGCAAAACAGCAAAACGAAAAAATAACAGAAATTTTTTTTCTTCTTCTGGCTCGGCAAACCCTAAAAACAGTCCCCTTTTTTTTTCTTTTTGCGGCAAAAATGCCCTAAAACAAAAAAAGGTACTCGGCTGAAACAAAAAAACCAAAACAGCCCTAAAAAAAATTTAAAGATGAACAAAATCGTTTATAGTTGCTATTAGAACAAGATTAGCATATTAATTAATGAAACATGATTAACCGTATATGCCAAAAACTATATAGCAAAAACAATTTTTTTATATCATCAACATGACGATTCCATTTACATTTTAACTTAATCTTCATTAAATCAGACATCTACCAATTCTTCATATAATTATTTTAACTGATTAAAACAATAATATGAAAAATAAAAATGGAAATATAGCATCAAAAACAAGAACAAAACCGGCTGAAAAAAATTTCAATTCGGCAAAAAAAAATTTCAAATTTCGTGTTGTTTTTTTTTTCTTTTCTTTTTCGATTCAACAATCTTTTGTTTAAATGCATTTTATGAAAATCATCAAAATAAAATTGTGGCCTTGGCTCTGATACCACTTGTGGGAATTATCTGTATGCTTCCCATTAAATATAAGGATTATAACGATTTATAATGATGAATGCGAGTCATAAAATAAATTACATAAACAAAAGGGTAGAGAATTAAGAAATCAACCTTCGGTCCTAGCAAAATCGGCCTAATAACAATATCGCAATGATATTCACCTATCAGTTGCACCCAAGATGATATGAGATATGCCCTTTTCTTCTTGCTAGAATCGATCCCCAATTTTCTGTAAATATTTAGGGTTTTTCGGTTTTTGTGTTTTGATGAGAGGCAAGATTAGGTTAGAATAATAAGGGTAGAAAAATGAGCTCCCTACTCCACTTATTCTAACCGAAAAAGAGAAGTCAATGGGGAGATTTTTACTCTCCTAATTTCGGCCCAATTCAACTGAAACAATAAGAGGATATTTCTTCTTATTTTCGGTTTTTCTCACCTACCAAAATAAGGTGATTAAATCTTCTTATTTTTGGTAGTTTATAAAATGTATATAAATTGTATAATTCATCAATTGTCATTTAATTTATTCCGTATTAATAATTCTACATACAACATCTTGCAGTGGATTTATTAATACCGGTCTGTAATAATTTATTATGACTATCTCGTATAATATATACTTTCATTATAAATATCGCATATTTATAATTAGCTTATTAAATATAACCGATTACATTTAATTACGAATTAACAAATTAATTCGTCCAAGCTAACATTATATACATTAATTAAATATAATTTATTATATTCAATTTACGAATTGACAGTTAATTCATCTCAGCTAATATTATTTAATCGGCATTAAATAATCGTCTCATCAACACGTTGACTAATTGTTTAGTCAATTATATGAACTAACCTTTTAGTCATATAAGGCATCAATGTGATTACATTTCCATAATCACATCTCTCAAACACATCTTTTAGGTGTGACTTTTAGGGACCAGTTGATCACCGCCATCTGTATGATAATATTGTCAAACTTTCTAGCAAGCCAACCGTTATTAGGTAATCGTTAATCAACTGATAAAATACGAAGTATACCCTTGTGAACCTATAAGAGATTTATAAATGTTATCATACTAATTTGTGGAGGACACAAGCTCCAACAAATTGCATCATCAATTTCTTCATTATCTTCTTCATTATCCACCTCCATTGACTCGGAGGATTCACCATTTCCATCATCAACTTTGGAACTTGAACCTTGCTCTTCTTCTTTTTGGCATGAATCATTACCTTCCCCGTCGTCATAAACAACAACCTCCTTTCCATTGGCCACCCGACTATCCATTTCGGCATCTTGAGAAGCACTTGGGAAGAATACCTCCCTATCCGCCCAACTAGGCAAAGGACATGAAGGATCAAGAAGTCCTTGCCTAGCTATATGTAGAAGGGGTGGATATTGGGCACGGTAGGCATTTACCCGATCTTCATGAGCTTCTTTATGCATTTGTTGCATTAGTTGGGTCAAATAGTCGTTGCCTACCATGACATTAGAGCCACTAGGTTTGAATTATTGGTAAGCAAAGGGGTATGGTGGAGTCACAATGGTGGAGTCACAATGGTGGAGGAGGAGGGTTTTGCAATTGGTTCCCTATGTTGTTTAATTATCACTTCGGCTTCCTCGAAGACGGGTAATAAGTAGTTTGGGCTACGGACAGAGATGCGGCAAATCTTGCTAGGCAAGATAAAGGACTTAGCTTCTTTGATGAGCCACTCATATTTGTTGTCAAGATTGTCATTCTTGACCCAAAGGAATTTTTTGATCATAGTGCTCATTTCAAGGAGGTTGCTCCCTTTAACTGGTTTATAGGTGTTATCTCGGTTGAAATTCGGATTAAAGTGCTTAGCTAGCCTCGTTACCAAACCGATGTTTAAAGTGATGGCCGCTCCATCTTTCCCACTATCAATCTCAAGCCACCGATCAAGCAATAGTTGAAGAATGTTGTACTTTTTTGTGGACTTTCCATTGATATTCATGAAGGACTCAAGGTAGACAAAATTAAGTTCGGTGAAGTGATTGGTGTCTTTTCTAGCAATCAAGGTATTGCCCACAAACTTGTACCATACTCTTATGTCCGGATGATGAACATATAAAGCATGACACTCCCAGAAAGAGTCAAAATTTCGACCGGTAATAGCTTTCCAAAGGGGTGCGGCATCATATTTCAAAGGCTTCTTCTCTTAATGATGATATTGTAAAAGACCAAACACATTACCAAACTCACTCAAAGTCATTCTTCTACCCTTTTTCTCAAGGCGGAATTCAACATAATATCGAATCTCTATCTTAGACACCTTCAAGGAGCTTATGAAATCCATGGTCAATGAAGGGTAGGTCAATTCTTCCATTTCAAAGAGGGCTAACAACCTCATGGACTCGAAAAATGCTCTTGTTCTTTCAAGCACACCCAATTTTTTCAAAGTGTCTTGACATATAAACTTAGTAGCCACAATAGTCTTTCTTGTAAGGAATAAAAATGCATTCCTATGAGCATCGGTTAAGAAAGTTACCTCCGAAAAATTTGGCAATTGTTCTATAACCGGAGTAGGTGTGGTAGGTTCCTCAATAGGAGTTGCGATTTCTTGGATTTCCACCCTTGGTTTTTTCACTACCAAAGCCTTAGATGCAAGAAGAGCTTGTTGTCTCTTTGATAAATTTAGAGTCTTTGGTGCCTTGGCTCCGTCTTTGGTCCTTGCCATTGTATTCTCCTTCTCAAATTGGTATCAATAAACCAAGGTTTTGCTTGAAAGTTCCTTGCTTGCTCAAACTTCAATCAATTCCTCAATCAATTTAGGATTTTCGAATTTTTGCCCAAACCGTAGAAAATTGATTCAATTTATGAGGAATTTTATGTTTAGATGGTCTTTTATTGATAAAGGAGTGATTTAATCTTGTTTTGAGCAAGTTTTGTTTGAATGGTGGTGAATTTTGTTGAGAAATTGGTGTTTTTGAATGAGGGGATTGAGGGTTTAAGTGGGAGAAAAGGTATGTGTTTGTGAAAGATATAAATGAATTGGGAATAAGAAAAGGGAGTCCCGTGTTTTGCTTAAGTACCAGCTTGGGATGCTCGGATTAGACTCGGGACACGCGGATCGTGTTACAGGACATCCTGAAATTGCAAACCAGTGCCAGGATGCGCGGATCTATTTCAGCTCGAGCGGATTTTTGAGGAGACGCTCGGATTCACCTGGGGACGTGCGTATTTCCTTACAAAGTAATTTCATAGAGTGGGAGTCTTCCCAGGATACGCGGATTGATGCCAAGACGAGCGTCCTAAGAAAGGGGACGAGCGTCCTGAGGATGTTCTGCTCAGATTTTCTTACAGGGCGTTTTCTTCAATTCAAACTTTCCCAGGACCCGCGTCCTAAGGTCAGGACTCTCGGTTGCTTGCTAGGGACACTCAGATTTTCCTGGGGACGCGCGGATCCTCTCCAGCTCCTATGAGCTCAGGTCCGCTCGTGAGGATTCCTTTTCCCATGTCGTTATTTCTTCTTCTCCTTTGTTAAATGTTGTGGGTGCACTAAAAAGGCTTGGTTAGCCTAGGCATTTTCCATCCCCACACTTGATCAAACACTACACATAAAAACACGTTAAAATACCTCCCTCACTTGCTCTCATGTCAAAAATCTTGATCAAAGCACAAAAATGCAAATCCAAAAATGACAAAGATGCAATAAAGGAAATAAAATGCGAGTTAAGGGGTTAGAATATTTACAAATGGTGGTTTAGGGAGGAATCCACAAAACTCTCATTCTTGGATGAGATGTCAAGGGGGCAAAGCCAAGGTGTTGTTGATGTTGCTCAACACCTTGTAGAAGTAGTTGAAGGCTTGCTCATTTTCATGATATAGGTCTTAGGTAGACCTTTGCACATTGTTCTCTTCATTGTTGCATTCCAAGTCAAACTGTTGACAAGGATCCACAAAGCCTTGGTCTAAGGTCATAGCATTTCCAATATAAGGATTGACCAATCCTTCAAATTCATCGTCCCATAGACCGCAAACTTCATTAGCTTGTTCCCCAATGATGTCATGAGTTGATAAAGGCAACTCCTCTTTCTTGATAACTTGGCCAATGAGGCCTTCTTCATTACTTGTCATGATGGGTGAGCTATTCAAACTCTCATTATTGTTGAAAATTCCTTGCTCTCTGAAAAGAGCTACTTGAAGGTCATCCACTTTCTTCTTCCATGTGGGCGGTGTTTCTTTACCCATGGCTTGATCCTTGCATAGAGGTTCCAACTTCTTCCTATCACTTTCTCGGCTATAGTGATCGACCATGAAACATGGCTCATGTAGTCGGGGAGCTCTCATTGTTTTGTCAAGATTGAAAGTGATTGTCTCGTCCCCTACTTCAAGTGTGAGCTCTCCATATTTCACATCGATTACCGCTCCGGCGGTATGCATGAAAGGTCTTCCTAGAATAATAGGAATGTTGGAGTCTCTTCCATGTCTACAATGACAAAGTCTACCGGCTTGAAGAACTTGCCAATTCTCACGGGCACATCCTCCCATACCCCTAAAGGTACCTTTGTTGATCGATCCGCCATTTGAAGAGTGATGTTGGTGCATTTGAGCTCTCCCATTCCTAGCCTCTTACATACCAAGTATGACATGACACTTACACTTGCTCCAAGATCACATAATGCTTTGTTGATTGTAGTGTCGCCAATGGTACATGGAATAGAAAAACTTCCCGGATCTTTGAGCTTTGGAGGGGAAATCCCTTGAAGAATAGCACTACTCACTTTGGTGAAGGCAATAGTCTCAACCTTTCGGATGGATTTCTTCTTGGTAAGAATATCTTTCATGTACTTTGCATAAGCCAGAACATGATTGATCAATTCTGTGAATGTGATTGAGACCTCTAAGTTCTTCACAATTTCCATGAACTTTCCAAGTTGGTCATCAAGCTTAGGCTTAGCTTGGCGACTTGGGAATGGAAGTCTAATCACAATAGGCTCTTTCTCCTTAGCCTTCTCTTCATTCTTCTTCTTTGAAACTTCATTGGAAGTAGGTCTACCTCCTTAGAGTTCTCCACAACTCTTTGCTTGTCACTAGCATCCACAATATCTTCATCAATTGGCCTCTTCGGCCCCTCATATCTTTTACCACTCCTTAAATGGATGGCACTAACCGACTCATGTCTTGGGGGATTACCTTGAGGCGGTAATTGCCCCTTTTATCTTTGAGAACTAGAAGATGCTAATTGAGTCATTTGAGTCTCTAACATTTTGGGGTGGGCAAGAATGTTTTTGATGGTGATTTCTTTAGCTTGGCTATCTTTTTGCATTTGGGTGAAAAATTTTTATTGGTTCTTTTGCATTTGGAGGACCGCTTTTTGAACATCAAAGCTTTGGTCATTTGATTGGTTGTAGGAAGGTTGATTTTGATAACCTTGGCTTTGGTTGAAAAAGGGTCTTTGAGCTTGGTTTCTCATTGGAGGTGGGGTGTATGTTTGTTGGGGGTTTTGGACATTTTGGCTCTTGTATGAAAGATTTGGATGAAATTTGGTGTTTTCATTATAGTAGTTGGAATAAGGGGTACCACTCTTGTATGCTTGGAAAGCATTAACTTGTTCATTTGTTCCCCTACAATCGCTTTAATCATGTCCCAAGGTTCCACAACATTCACATACTCCACTTGGGATTGAGGATGATGCCATCATAGCATTAACATGTTGTTTGGGTGATTTGGAAGCTTCATCAAGATTAGCCATGGCCTTCTCAAACTTCAAATTGATGGTGTCGATATGAGCATTTAGTTGAGCACCCAATTGAGTGATGGAATCTACCTCATGCTTTCCTCCTCTTGTGGCCTTTCGAGGCCTACTATATTGGGAATTATGAACCGCCATCTCTTCAATTTTGGCCAATGTTTGATTATCCTCAACTTCGATAAACTTCCCATTGGATCCCATATTAAGAATATTGCGGGAGTCTTCATATAGGCCGTTCCAAAATTGTTGCACAAGGAACCACTCACTAAGTCCATGGTATGGACAAGAATGACAAGTGTCCTTAAATCTCTCCCATGCTTCATATAATGATTCCTTATCCCTTTTCTTGAACCTAGTGATTTAGGCTCTCAACATATTAGTCTTCTCCGGAGGGTAGAATTTCTTGTAAAAGGCAAGTGCTAACTTCTTCCATGAATCAATACTAAGGGTAGCCTTGGCTAGGCTATTCAACCATTGATTTGCGGTACCGATCAAAGAAAAAGGAAACAATACCAATCGGATTTGGTCGTGAGTAACTTCGGTTTAAGAAATTGCATCACAATAGTCACAAAAAGTCTCCATATGTGTGTGAGGGTCTTCACTAGGCATCCCTCCAAATTGACTTCTCTCAACTAATTGTATGAATGCTGATTTCGCAATGAAATTACCGGTTAAATGTGGTGGTGTAGGAGTACCGTTTGGTAGGTTCTCTTCGGTTGGTACGGAATGTGATGAAAATTTAGGCATTGTAGGTTGATTTTGTGGTGGGTTCTGAATTGGGTTATCCTCTCCTTCTCTTGCAAAAGGGTTGACAAACTCAATGTTATTTGGTCAAATGTCAAAAATCTCACCAATACCTACAACTCTTGAAGTACCTCTAGCAACTCTTCTATTGTTGGTTAAGGTCCTTTCAATCTCGAATTCAATAGGTAATAAATTACCTAGTGATCTCTTAGTCATGCAAAATATCAAACAACTCTAAAACAATTAGAACAACCTTGAGGAGATTAACTTCCCCAAGGTAAAGAAAGACACAACTAAAAACAATTAACGAAAATCAAATCAATTGAACACCGTCCTCGGCAACGGCGCCGTTTTTGGTCCGGTTAAAACTTGTCGTCAAAAGCTACCAACCAAAACAATATTTATAACTTCACAAAACTACTCTTAGTAAAGAGGTAAGTAAAGGTTGGATCCAAAGGGACGGGTATTGATGTAGGATTTCCAATTGCAAGGAGCTAAGTCTTAGGGTGTCACAAATTGGGTTGAGATGAGATGTAATCTAAACTAATCAACAAGATGAATGTAAATTAATGAAAAGCAAATAAAGGGGTTGTAAATAATTGATTAAAAGCACTAGGGTGTCATGGGTTCATAGGGGATTCATGGAAATAGATTATACAAACATGTTCTCAAATAGATGCAAGCACTTATAGTTGTGATGGGATCCAGTTAGTGTATATCTTACAATCCCTTGGCGAATTTAGGTCCCGGAGCCGAGCCTTCTAGACTGTACAACACCTACAAATCAACTTAGTCTCCCCCTATTCAACTCTATGCATGGTCTAATGAGGCTCGAGTTGGTTTATGTCTTACAAGCCTCATTGAAAGGATAAGAGATGGGTAAAAAATGCAAGGATTCATAGGCTCGCATTTCATCAAACATAACATGTGCATAGGTTGAAATCACAACAAGCAAGCAAATTAATTATGAAAAAATATTAGATTAAGCATAGATCAATCCCATGTTTGTTTCCCCTAATTCCCCATTAACCCTAGCTAAAGAACTACTCACTCATGATCAAGTTTAGCATGCTAATAAGGTTGTCAATCATACTAACAAAGCAAAACATGATGAACAAATGATGTGATTAACAATAATTAAACAAGGGTAAAAAGGAATTATGTTGGAATATGTGTCCTCAACAATAGTGCGATCACATGTTTAAATCTCATATTAAGAATACAAAAGGGATGATAAATTAAATAGTCAACTGATCAACATTAATCGGTAATGATTGGCTTGCTAGAGTTTGACGTTACTGTCGTGAGACGGTGGTGGTCAGTTGATCCTTTAAGGTCACACCTAAAGGATGATGCCCTTATCAGTAAAGTTGGTTAATTGTATGACGATACAAGTTAATCAATTCCTTAAAATTGAACAATTCATTTGTGAGAGAGAATATTTATATCTTATTGTAATGGGATTAAATAAGATTTATTTTAGTAATTGAAATTCTTTATTATTGAAATTGAGTACTGTTTGTGAAACAATAGAGACGAGAATGAATGGTTAATTATAATTACAAGATGTTGTGAATTATAATTATATGACCCATTTTATTTATGTGATCAAGTATCACTAGTCAATTTGTTGTATGTAATTTAATTCATTTATAAAATGATATTTATTTGATAAATATGCATTAAATTAATTAATAACATGTAACATACTACATGTGACATATTGTGTGACAAGTGACTGTTGGAGCTGGTGTCCTCCACAAATTAGTGTGATAACATTTGTAAATCTCTTACAGGTTCACAAGGGTATACTTCGTATATTTAATCAGTTGATTAACGTTTACCTAATAACGGTTGGCTTGCTAGAAAGTTTGACGTTATTATCATACAGATGGCGGTGATCAACTGGTCCCTAAAGGTCACACCTATAGGACGTATTTGAGAAATGTGGTTATAGAAATATAATCACATTGATGCCCAAAATGACTAAAAAGTTAGTCAATGTGTTGATGAGATAATTATTTAATGAAAATTAAATAATATTAAGTTGAGACGAATTAATCAATTAAATAAAATAAATATAATAAGTTCTATTTAATTAAATATATATAAGGTTAGTTTGGACGAATTAATCTGTTAATTCGTAATTAAATATAATCAGTTGTATTTAATATCAATAAGTTGAATGTGTCATAGTGGTAATAGTGAGGGTACACAAGCCAAGAGGTCATGGGTTCGATCCTCACTAGATGACAATTTAACACACTTTATATATTTTTGGAAAGACCAAAAATAAGGAAATTTAATTCCTTATTTTCGGATCACATTGGCCGAAATTAGGAGATATAAATCTTTCCTAATTGATTTCGGATTTCGGTCTATATAAGAAGAAAGATGGAGAATTATTTCTAACCTAATTCTTTTTCTGACCTAGCCTCCTCTTTCTCATCACAAAAACACAAAGACAATAAATTTTTACAGAAAATTTTAGATTGATTTCTAGCATAATCAAAGGGTATATCTTAGATCGTCTTGGGTGCAACTAATAGGCGAATATCAATTTTGATATTGTTCTTAGGCCAATTTTGCAAGGACCCGAGGTTAATTCTAAATCTTTTTACTTATGCTTATGTATTTTATTTTATGACCATAGATCATCTTTATTATATCGTTATAATCCTTCATATTAAAGGGAAGTATACAGATTATTTCCCACAAGTGGTATCAGAGCTTAAGGCTACGATTTTAATTTTGATGATTTTCATAAAATTTGTATGTAAACGATAAGATTTTCGAGCAGAAAATTTAGGGTTTCGATTTTTGGATCGAAATTTTTATGCCGTTTTTGTTATGCCGTTTTTTCCCTGTTTGATGATAGTTTTTCCATTCTATTTTTCATATTATAGTTTATAATCAGTTAAAATTATCATATGAAGAATTGGTAGTTTTTGATTTAATGAAGATTAAGTTAAAATCAAATGGAATCGTCATGTTTATGATTAAAAGATTGTTTTTGCTATATAGTTTTTGGCATATAAATTAATCATGTTTATTATTTCATATGCTAATCATGTTCTAATAGCAAAGGTAAACAATTGATCATCAAATCTTGTTTTAGGGCATTATTGCCGAAAAAAAAAGACTGTTTTTTAGGGTTTACGAAAAAAAAAAAAAATTATGTTAATTTTATTTATGGTAAACCGTGAAAAAGAAAAAAAAAAATAGGAAAGTTTTTTTCGCCTTCTGCTGAAAAAAATAGAGAAATTTTTTTGGAAAGTTTTTTTTCCCTTGTTTTTCCTATTTACCGAATTAGAATAGGAAAGGAGTTGTTTTTTTTATTTTTTTTTTTCAGCTGTGTCAATAAAAAAAAAAAGGACCTTTCGTTTTTTTTGGCCGAGACAAATTTAGAGAATTGGATTTTATTTTTCTTTATTTTGGCCAATTAGTTATTGTGAATCGGTTCACAATTTAATGATACCGAGTTATTTTAAAGCAGTTTAAAATTTTTGACGGATAGAATTCATATTACAAGTATAATATGGATTAAGTATGAAATTAATGTGATTAAATTGCGGAATTGTCACTTAATTTAATTTAAATAGGTGGTTTGAATAAATTAATCAACATAATTTATTTATTGTATTATGTATGTTTAATTTATTTTTAGTTGATGCTTTTAATTATGTTGAATGAATCGAATGAATGAATTTTATTTACGTATTTAATTTTGAAATCGGTTGTAATTTGTAATACTTAGTGTAGCCTTAGTCAATTATGTTTTCGTAATGAAGGAAACATAATTTTTATGTAATTATGAGATCTCGAATCTCCTTTATTTTAGTTTTGGGTTTTTGAAATTAGAATGTAATTAATAGGTCAATTATGTAATTTTATTTATTGTAATTTCAAAGAAGACTAAAGATGAAGATTCAAGCTCACTCCCGCTACATGGATCAAGATGGAACATCAAGACAAGCTTCTCGGGTCCGTCGTGATCTATCTTGATAGATACGGATTCCCAAAATGCGTTGTGCCTCACCCAGATCTTTCATCAGGAAATGGTTCTTCAACCATGCTTTAACCGAAGATAAGAGAGGAATGTCATTCCCAATCAAGAGTATGTCATCGACATACAATATCAAGAATACAATCTTACTCCCACTCGACTTGATATATAAGCATGGTTCCTCGACCGATCGAGTGAAACCATACTCTTTTATCACCTGGTCGAAACGATGATTCCAACTCCGAGAAGCTTGCTTAAGTCCATAAATGGAACGCTTAAGCTTGCATACTTTCTTAGGATGTTTAGGATCTATGAAACCTTCGGGTTGCACTATGTACAACTCTTCCTCCAAATAACCGTTTAAGATGGCGGTTTTCAGATCCATTTGCCAAATATCATAGTCATGAAATGCGGCAATCGCTAAGATTATCCGAATGGCACGTAGCATGACTACAGGTGCAAAAATCTCATCATAATGCAATCCGTGCACTTGAGTGAAACCTTTTGCCACTAGTCGTGCCTTATAGGTATCTGGTTGCGCGTCTACAGAATGTTTTATTTTGTAAAGCCATTTGCACTGTAGAGGTTTTACCTTATTAGGTAAATCAACAAGATCCCATACGTCATTCTCATACATGGAGTCCATCTCGGATTGCATGGCTTCGAGCCATAGCTTTGAGTCATAACAGGCCATAGCACCTTTATAGGTAGCGGGTTCATTACTCTCTAGGAGCAAAACGTCATTCTCCTCGACCATACCAATGTATCTGTCCGGAGGATTAGAGACTCTACCCGACCTCCTAGGTTCCTCAGGAATATTAACCGTATCATCAGTTGGAGGAACTACTTCCTCCATCTGTTCCTCGGTTGTTGGTTCTTGAATCTCCGACAGCTCGAAGGTGCTATTACTTGTCTTGTTCTCGAGAAATTCTTTCTCTAAGAACGTCGCACTAGCCGCAACAAAAACTCGATGTTCGGTAGACGAATAAAAGTAATGACCAAATGTTCCTTTTGGATAACCAATAAAGTATGTCTTGACCTATCGCGGGCCGAGCTTATCCTCGTGTCTCCACTTGACATAAGCCTCGCAGCCCCAAACCCGAATAAAGGACAAGTTAGGGACCGTTCCCTTCCAAATTTCATATGGAGTCTTGTCGACAGCTTTAGTCGGACTTCGGTTAAGTATAAGAGTAGCTGAGAAAAGAGCAAAACCCCATAATGAATCAGGCACTACCGTGTGACTCATCATGGATCGAAACATATCAAGTAAGGTTCGATTTCTCCGTTCGGACACACCATTCAATTGAGGTGTTCTACGTGGAGTTAACTGTAAAACGATTCCACAGTCTTTAAGGTGTTGATCAAACTCATTTGAAAGATATTCGCCACCCCGATCTGAACGGAGTGCTTTAAACTTTCTACCCAGTTTGTTCTCAACCCTGTTCTGGTATTCCTTGAATTTCTCAAAGGACTCACTTTTTGCTTCATTAAGTAGACATATCCGTATCTACTCAAATCGTTCGTGAAAGTGATAAAATATCTATAGCCATCTCTAGCGGTAATTGACATAGGTTCACAAACATCAGTATGTATGAGTCCTAATAGGTCACTAGCGCGCATTCCAACACCTTTGAAGGAAATTCGAGTCATTTTGCCAATGAGACATGATTCACACGTGCCATATGTAGAAAAATCGAATGCGGGAATAGTCCCATTATCGACAAGTTTCTTTACACGTTTTTCATTTATGTGGCCCATTCGACAATGCCATAGATAGGTTTGATCTTTGTCACCAACCTTTAATTTCTTATTATTCACGTGTAACATTTCCGTGGTTTGATCTAAGATGTAAATTCCATTCATGGAAACTGCTTTGCCATAAATCATTTCATTGAAGGAGAAAATACAGCTATTATCCTTTATTGAAAATGCAAATCCGTCTTTATCGAGTACGGAAACAGAAATAATGTTCTTAGATAAACTAGGTACATAGTAACAGTTATATAAATATAACTCAAACCCACTAGGGAGTTGGATTACGTATGTTCCCTTCGAGACTGCAGCAACTCTAGCTCCATTCCCGACTCGCAGGTCCACATCACCCTTTCCGAGAGGTGTGATGTTTCTTAGGCCCTGCAAATGATTACACAGATGAGAACCACAACCAGTATCAAGTACCTAAGTTCTGAAACTTGCATGGGTAATCTCAATTATATGAATATAAGATGACATACCAACAGGAACGACGCGGCCTGCTTTTATGTCCTCACGGTACACGGGACAGTTCCTCCTCCAATGTCCAGACTTGTGACAATGGTGGCATTCAACATTACCGTTCTTGCTCTTTGCCTTGCCTAGTGAGCTACTAGTCTCACCAGGCCCACTCTTACCGTTTCCTGGCTTTTTAAACTTCGGCTTTCCTACATTTAGGTCGCCGTGAGCCTTGCCCTTACCTTTCTTCTTGGAAATCATGAGAACATCTTGCTTCATGCTCCCACTCAATTTCATATCCTTCTCGGTCTGTACGAGAAGTGAGTGTAGCTCATGAGGACTTTTCTTCATGTCATTCATATAGTAATTTGCCCTAAAGAGGGCAAAGCCATCATGAAGTGAATGAAGCATACGGTCAATGACTATGCTCTCACTGATTTTGCAATCAAGTGCCTCCAGCTTCTCGACATTCTCAATCATGTGAAGAATGTGTGGGCTAACCGGTTGGCCCTTCTGGAGTTTCGCATCAAAGAAGCGACAGGTATGCTCATAAGTAACGATTCTCGGTGCTTTTGAGAACTCGTTAGTGAGCGTGGTGAAAATCTTGTTTGCACCTTGAGCAATGAAGCGTCTTTGCAAATTGGTTTCCATTGCAAAGATGAGTACGTTCTTTATCGCACCCGCTTTCATGACGAAATCACTATAAGCAAGTGACTCGTTAACTCCTGCATTGGGGCCTGGGTTTACCGGTATTGGCTCAGATAAATACTTGAGCTTACCGTCAGCAATGGCAGCATTCCGCAATGATATCTCCCAGTTCGCAAAGTTGGACCCGTCATTTTTCAGACGTGTGAACTGATTCATGTGGTCCATGAAAGCTTTAAGCTAGGACTCGCGTCCAAGTGTGGCACTTGGCATTGGGATTGTGTTATTTCCAGCCATTTGTTGTAACAGTTTTATCAAAATAAGACGTATTCTACACTGCGAGAAGAAGAATAAATATAATAAGCATACTCATCGTTTATGATTTAAGTCTAATGAACTACTGTCATAACGCGAAGACTCAAGCATTTATACAATTGACCTCCCTCAAGAATTATATAAATGATCCCAAGACTCAATTATCTGTAAATTGATAAGCCAACCTTTTGGCTAATTCTACTGTTAGAATTCTTGGTCGATAAATTTCTGTAAATTCTATCTTTAGTCCATCATAATCACGAGAAACTCTTCGGACTATAATGTTGAGATAAACTAAGTCAACACAAACTACTTACCCAACTTAGAAGGGGTCATATTATGCCTACCGACGAAGAAGGGATTCATAGTTGTTTGCCCTTATAAAGACTAGTCTCAATTTCCGTTTTAGAGGAAGATCCCATCAACTTTATTTTAATTCATTTTAAGTGAACAAATATCTAGCATGCGTGAATGAATAAACTAAGGTGATGGCTTAAATTGTGTGACATCTGTATGTCTATGAAAACTAACATACAATCTATATGAGTCAATTTTCATGCATTTTAGTAGTAGGTGGTTTGGTTTAGGCGGAATATGATGCATAAACTATCATGTGAATGAAAAGCAATAAGAATGAAAACGTAAAAACAATAATAAAGTCCTATTGTGGCCTATTTACCAAAATGAACATTAAATACAATTTTGGAATCCATCCTTGGACCCGAGAAGCTTGTCTTGATGTTCCATCTTGGTCCATGTATCGGGACTGAGCTCCAATCTCCATCTTTAGTCTTCTTTAAAATTACAATTTAAATTACATAATAAACCTATTTACATTCTAATTTCAAAACCGTAATAAATAAAGAAAACCAAACGGAGATACGAGATCTCAAATTACATTAAAAATTATGTTTCCATCATTACGAAAACATAATTTGACTAAGGCCACACTAGGTATTACAAATTACAACCGATTGCAAAAATACGTAAATAAATTCATTCAACGATTCATTCAACAAAAGAAAAGCATCAACTAAAAAAAAATTAAACATGCAAGACATAATTCTTTAATTATGTAGATTAATTTCCCAAACCACCTATTTAATTGATCAAATTAAGTGACAATTCCTCAATTAATCACATTAATTTCAATCTTAATTCATATTTACCTATAATATGAATTAATCCATCAATATTTTAAACTGCTTTAAAATAATTAGGTATCTAAAAATTCTGAACTTCTTCACAACAATTAATCATACATTTTCAATTTAATGTATAATCAATATTGGCCAAAACAAAAAAAACAAAAAAAACTTCTTTTTTTCAATAGTCTCGGCATTTTTGCAAAAAAATTAAAAAAACAGCCTCTTTTTTTTTTCTTTTTGCTCACTGTTTTAGCCCGAGAAAAAAAAACAGAATCCCTTTTTTTTTCTTTGCTCACGGTTTTAGCCAAATAACAAAAAAAAAATATTTTTTTTTAAATTCGGCAAAACAGCAAAACGAAAAAATAAAAGAAATTTTTTTTCTTCTTCTGGCTCGGCAAACCCTAAAAACAGTCCCCTTTTTTTTTCTTTTTGCGGCAAAAATGCCCTAAAACAAAAAAAGGTACTCGGCTGAAACAAAAAAACCAAAACAGCCCTAAAAAAAATTTAAAGATGAACAAAATCGTTTATAGTTGCTATTAGAACAAGATTAGCATATTAATTAATGAAACATGATTAACCGTATATGCCAAAAACTATATAGCAAAAACAATTTTTTTATATCATCAACATGACGATTCCATTTACATTTTAACTTAATCTTCATTAAATCAGACATCTACCAATTCTTCATATAATTATTTTAACTGATTAAAACAATAATATGAAAAATAAAAATGGAAATATAGCATCAAAAACAAGAACAAAACCGGCTGAAAAAAATTTCAATTCGGCAAAAAAAAATTTCAGCCGTGTTGTTTTTTTTTTCTTTTCTTTTTCGATTCAACAATCTTTTGTTTAAATGCATTTTATGAAAATCATCAAAATAAAATTGTGGCCTTGGCTCTGATACCACTTGTGGGAATTATCTGTATGCTTCCCATTAAATATAAGGATTATAACGATTTATAATGATGAATGCGAGTCATAAAATAAATTACATAAACAAAAGGGTAGAGAATTAAGAAATCAACCTTCGGTCCTAGCAAAATCGGCCTAAGAACAATATCGGAATGATATTCACCTATCAGTTGCACCCAAGATGATATGAGATATGCCCTTTTCTTCTTGCTAGAATCGATCCCCAATTTTCTGTAAATATTTAGGGTTTTTCGGTTTTTGTGTTTTGATGAGAGGCAAGATTAGGTTAGAATAATAAGGGTAGAAAAATGAGCTCCCTACTCCACTTATTCTAACCGAAAAAGAGAAGTCAATTGGGAGATTTTTACTCTCCTAATTTCGGCCCAATTCAACCGAAACAATAAGAGGATATTTCTTCTTATTTTCGGTTTTTATCACCTACCAAAATAAGGTGATTAAATCTTCTTATTTTTGGTAGTTTACAAAATGTATATAAATTGTATAATTCATCAATTGTCATTTAATTTATTCCGTATTAATAATTCTACATACAACATCTTGCAGTGGATTTATTCATACCGGTCTGTAATAATTTATTATGACAATCTCGTATAATATATACTTTCATTATAAATATCGCATATTTATAATTAGCTTATTGAATATAACCGATTACATTTAATTACGAATTAACAAATTAATTCGTCCAAGCTAACATTATATACATTAATTAAATATAACTTATTATATTCAATTTACGAATTGATGATTAATTCATCTCAAATAATATTATTTAATCGGCATTAAATAATCGTCTCATCAACACGTTGACTAACTGTTTAGTCAATTATATGAACTAACCTTTTAGTCATATAAGGCATCAATGTGATTACATTTCCATAATCACATCTCTCAAACACATCTTTTAGGTGTGACTTTTAGGGACCAGTTGATCACCGCCATCTGTATGATAATATTGTCAAACTTTCTAGCAAGCCAACCGTTATTAGGTAATCGTTAATCAACTGATAAAATACGAAGTATACCCTTGTGAACCTATAAGAGATTTATAAATGTTATCATACTAATTTGTGGAGGACACAAGCTCCAACAAATTGCATCATCAATTTCTTCATTATCTTCTTCATTAACCACCTCCATTGACTCGGAGGATTCACCATTTCCATCATCAACTTTGGAACTTGAACCTTGCTCTTCTTCTTTTTGGCATGAATCATGACCTTCCCCGTCGTCATAAACAACAACCTCCTTTTCATTGGCCACCCGACTATCCATTTCGGCATCTTGAGAAGCACTTGGGAAGAATACCTCCCTATCCGCCCAACTAGGCAAAGGACATGAAGGATCAAGAAGTCCTTGCCTAGCTATATGTAGAAGGGGTGGATATTGGGCACGGTAGGTATTTACCCGATCTTCATGAGCTTCTTTATGCATTTGTTGCATTAGTTGGGTCAAATAGTCGTTGCCTACCATGACATTAGAGCCACTAGGTTTGAATTATTGGTAAGCAAAGGGGTATGGTGGAGTCACAATGGTGGAGGAGGAGGGCTTTGCAATTGGTTCCCTATGTTGTTTAATTATCACTTCGGCTTCCTCGAAGACGGGTAATAGGTAGTTTGGGCTACGGACAGAGATGCGGCAAATCTTGCTAGGCAAGATAAAGGACTTAGCTTCTTTGATGAGCCACTCATATTTGTTGTCAAGATTGTCATTCTTGACCCAAAGGAATTTTTTGATCATAGTGCTCATTTCAAGGAGGTTGCTCCCTTTAACTGGTTTATAGGTGTTATCTCGGTTGAAATTCGGATTAAAGTGCTTAGCTAGCCTCGTTACCAAACCGATGTTTAAAGTGATGGCCGCTCCATCTTTCCCACTATCAATCTCAAGCCACCGATCAAGCAATAGTTGAAGAATGTTGTACTTTTTTGTGGACTTTCCATTGATATTCATGAAGGACTCAAGGTAGACAAAATTAAGTTCGGTGAAGTGATTGGTGTCTTTTCTAGCAATCAAGGTATTGCCCACAAACTTTTACCATACTCTTATGCCCGGATGATGAACATATAAAGCATGACACTCCCAGAAAGAGTCAAAATTTCGACCGGTAATAGCTTTCCAAAGGGGTGCGGCATCATATTTCAAAGGCTTCTTCTCTTAATGATGATATTGTAAAAGACCAAACACATTACCAAACTCACTCAAAGTCATTCTTCTACCCTTTTTCTCAAGGCGGAATTCAACATAATATCGAGTCTCTATCTTAGACACCTTCAAGGAGCTTATGAACTCCATGGTCAATGAAGGGTAGGTCAATTCTTCCATTTCAAAGAGGGCTAACAACCTCATGGACTCGAAAAATGCTCTTGTTCTTTCAAGCACACCCAATTTTTCCAAAGTGTCTTGACATATAAACTTAGTAGCCACAATAGTCTTTCTTGTAAGGAATAAAAATGCATTCCTATGAGCATCGGTTAAGAAAGTTACCTCCGAAAAATTTGGCAATTGTTCTATAACCGGAGTAGGTGTGGTAGGTTCCTCAATAAGAGTTGCGATTTCTTGGATTTCCACCCTTGGTTTTTTCACTACCAAAGCCTTAGATGCAAGAAGAGCTTGTTGTCTCTTTGATAAATTTAGGGTCTTTGGTGCCTTGGCTCCGTCTTTGGTCCTTGCCATTATATTCTCCTTCTCAAATTGGTATCAATAAACCAAGGTTTTGCTTGAAAGTTCCTTGCTTCCTCAAACTTCAATCAATTCCTCAATCAATTTAGGATTTTCGAATTTTTGCCCAAACCGTAGAAAATTGATTCAATTTATGAGGAATTTTATGTTTAGATGGTCTTTTATTGATAAAGGAGTGATTTAATCTTGTTTTGAGCAAGTTTTGTTTGAATGGTGGTGAATTTTGTTGAGAAATTGGTGTTTTTGAATGAGGGGATTGAGGGTTTAAGTGGGAGAAAAGGTATGTGTTTGTGAAAGATATAAATGAATTGGGAATAAGAAAAGGGAGTCCCGTGTTTTGCTTAAGTACCAGCTTGGGATGCTCGGATTAGACTCGGGACACGCGGATCGTGTTACAGGACATCCTGAAATTGCAAATCAGTGCCAGGACGCGCGGATCTATTTCAGCTCGAGCGGATTTTTGAGGAGACGCTCGGATTCACCTGGGGACGTGCATATTTCCTTACAAAGTAATTTCATAGAGTGGGAGTCTTCCCAGGATACGCGGATTGATGCCAAGACGAGCGTCCTAAGAAAGGGGACGAGCGTCCTGAGGATGTTCTGCTCAGATTTTCTTACAGGGCGTTTTCTTCAATTTAAACTTTCCCAGGACCCGCGTCCTAAGGTCAGGACGCTCGGTTGCATGCTAGGGACACTCAGATTTTCCTGGGGACGCGCGGATCCTCTCCAGCTCCTATGAGCTCAGGTCCGCTCGTGAGGATTCCTTTTCCCATGTCGTTATTTCTTCTTCTCCTTTGTTAAATGTTGTGGGTGCACTAAAAAGGCTTGGTTAGCCTAGGCATTTGCCATCCCCACACTTGATCAAACACTACATATAAAAACACGTTAAAATACCTCCCTCACTTGCTCTCATGTCAAAAATCTTGATCAAAGCACAAAAATGCAAATCCAAAAATGACAAAGATGCAATAAAGGAAGTAAAATGCGAGTTAAGGGGTTAGAATATTTACAAATGGTGGTTTAGGGAGGAATCCACCAAACTCTCATTCTTGGATGAGATGTCAAGGGGGCAAAGCCAAGGTGTTGTTGATGTTGCTCAACACCTTGTAGAAGTAGTTGAAGGCTTGCTCATTTTCATGATATAGGTCTTAGGTAGACCTTTGCACATTGTTCTCTTCATTGTTGCATTCCAAGTCAAACTGTTGACAAGGATCCACAAAGCCTTGGTCTAAGGTCAAAGCATTTCCAATATAAGGATTGACCAATCCTTCAAATTCATCGTCCCATAGGCCGAAACTTCATTAGCTTGTTCCCCAATGATGTCATGAGTTGATAAGGGCAACTCCTCTTTCTTGATAACTTGGCCAATGAGGCCTTCTTCATTACTTGTCATGATGGGTGAGCTATTCAAACTCTCATTATTGTTGAAAATTCCTTGCTCTCTGAATAGAGCTACTTGAAGGGCATCCACTTTCTTCTTCCATGTGGGCGGTGTTTCTTTACCCATGGCTTGATCCTTGCATAGAGGTTCCAACTTCTTCCTATCACTTTCTCGGCTATAGTGATCGACCATGAAACATGGCTCATGTAGTCGGGGAGCTCTCATTGTTTTGTCAAGATTGAAAGTGATTGTCTCGTCCCCTACTTCAAGTGTGAGCTCTCCATATTTCACATCGATTACCGCTCCGGCGGTATGCATGAAAGGACTTCCTAGAATGATAGGAATGTTGGAGTCTCTTCCATGTCTACAATGACAAAGTCTACCGGCTTGAAGAACTTGCCAATTCTCACGGGCACATCCTCCCATACCCCTAAAGGTACCTTTGTTGATCGATCCGCCATTTGAAGAGTGATGTTGGTGAATTTGAGCTCTCCCATTCCTAGCCTCTTACATACCAAGTATGACATGACACTTACACTTGCTCCAAGATCACATAATGCTTTGTTGATTGTAGTGTCGCCAATGGTACATGGAATAGAAAAACTTCCCGGATATTTGAGCTTTGGAGGGGAATTCCCTTGAAGAATAGCACTACTCACTTTGGTGAAGGCAATAGTCTCCAACTTTCGGATGGATTTCTTCTTGGTAAGAATATCTTTCATGTACTTTGCATAAGCCAGAACATGATTGATCAATTCTGTGAATGTGATTGAGACCTCTAAGTTCTTCACAATTTCCATGAACTTTCCAAGTTGGTCATCAAGCTTAGGCTTAGCTTGGCGACTTGGGAATGGAAGTCTAATCACAATAGGCTCTTTCTCCTTAGCCTTCTCTTCATTATTCTTCTTTGAAACTTCATTGGAAGTAGGTCTACCTCCTTAGAGTTCTCCACAACTCTTTGCTTGTCACTAGCATCCACAATATCTTCATCAATTGGCCTCTTCGGCCCCTCATATCTTGTACCACTCCTTAAATGGATGGCACTAACCGACTCATGTCTTGGGGGATTACCTTGAGGAGGTAATTGCCCCTTTTATCTTTGAGAACTAGAAGATGCTAATTGAGTCATTTGAGTCTCTAACATTTTGGGGTGGGCAAGAATGTTGTTGATGGTGATTTCTTTAGCTTGGCTATCTTTTTGCATTTGGGTGAAAAATTCTTAATGGTTCTTTTGCATTTGGAGGACCGCTTTTTGAACATCAAAGCTTTGGTCATTTGATTGGTTGTAGGAAGGTTGATTTTGATAACCTTGGCTTTGGTTGAAAAAGGGTCTTTGAGCTTGGTTTCTCATTGGAGGTGGGGTGTATGTTTGTTGGGGGTTTTGGACATTTTGGCTCTTGTATGAAAGATTTGGATGAAATTTGGTGTTTTCATTATAGTAGTTGGAATAAGGGGTACCACTCTTGTATGCTTGGAAAGCATTAACTTGTTCATTTGTTCCCCTACAATCGCTTTAATCATGTCCCAAGGTTCCACAACTTTCACATACTCCACTTGGGATTGAGGATGATGCCATCATAGCATTAACATGTTGTTTGGGTGATTTGGAAGCTTCATCAAGATTAGCCATGGCCTTCTCAAACTTCAAATTGATGGTGTCGATATGAGCACTTAGTTGAGCACCCAATTGAGTGATGGAATCTACCTCATGCTTTCCTCCTCTTGTGGCCTTTCGAGGCCTACTATATTGGGAATTATGAACCGCCATCTCTTCAATTTTGGCCCATGTTTGATTATCCTCAACTTCGATAAACTTCCCATTGGATCCCATATTAAGAATATTGCGGGAGTCTTCATATAGGCCGTTCCAAAATTGTTGCACAAGGAACCACTCACTAAGTCCATGGTATGGACAAGAATGACAAGTGTCCTTAAATCTCTCCCATGCTTCATATAATGATTTCTTATCCCTTTTCTTGAACCTAGTGATTTAGGCTCTCAACATATTAGTCTTCTCCGGAGGGTAGAATTTCTTGTAGAAGGCAAGTGCTAACTTCTTCCATGAATCAATACTAAGGGTAGCCTTGGCTAGGCTATTCAACCATTGATTTGCGGTACCGATCAAAGAAAAAGGAAACAATACCAATCGGATTTGGTCGTGAGTAACTTCGGTTTAAGAAATTGCATCACAATAGTCAGAAAAAGTCTCCATATGTGAGTGAGGGTCTTCACTAGGCATCCCTCCAAATTGACTTCTCTCAACTAATTGTATGAATGCTGATTTCGCAATGAAATTACCGGTTAAATGTGGTGGTGTAGGAGTACCGTTTGGTAGGTTCTCTTCGGTTGGTACGGAATGTGATGAAAATTTAGGCATTGTAGGTTGATTTTGTGGTGGGTTCTGAATTGGGTTATCCTCTCCTTCTCTTGCAAAAGGGTTGACAAACTCAATGTTATTTGGTCAAATATCAAAAATCTCACCAATACCTACAACTCTTGAAGTATCTCTAGCAACTCTTCTATTGTTGGTTAAGGTCCTTTCAATCTCGAATTCAATAGGTAATAAATTACCTAGTGATCTCTTAGTCATGCAAAATATCAAACAACTCTAAAACAATTAGAACAACCTTGAGGAGATTAACTTCCCCAAGGTAAAGAAAGACACAACTAAAAACAATTAACGAAAATCAAATCAATTGAACACCGTCCTCGGCAACGGCGCCGTTTTTGGTCCGGTTAAAACTTGTCGTCAAAAGCTACCAACCAAAACAATATTTATAACTTCACAAACTACTCTTTGTAAAGAGGTAAGTAAAGGTTGGATCCAAAGGGACGGGTATTGATGTAGGATTTCCAATTGCAAGGAGCTAAGTCTTAGGGTGTCATAAATTGGGTTGAGATGAGATGTAATCTAAACTATTCAACAAGATGAATGTAAATTAATGAAAAGCAAATAAAGGGGTTGTAAATAATTGATTAAAAGCACTAGGGTGTCATGGGTTCATAGGGGATTCATGGAAATAGATTATACAAACATGTTCTCAAATAGATGCAAGCACTTATAGTTGTGATGGGATCCAGTTAGTGTATATCTTACAATCCCTTGGCGAATTTAGGTCTCGGAGCCGGGCCTTCTAGACTGTACAACACCTACAAATCAACTTAGTCTCCCCCTATTCAACTCTATGCATGGTCTAATGAGGCTCGAGTTGGTTTATGTCTTACAAGCCTCATTGAAAGGATAAGAGATGGGTAAAAAATGCAAGGATTCATAGGCTCGCATTTCATCAAACATAACATGTGCATAGGTTGAAATCACAACAAGAAAGCAAATTAATTATGAAAACATATTAGAT
This sequence comes from Silene latifolia, assembly GCF_048544455.1. Lineage (NCBI taxonomy): Eukaryota > Viridiplantae > Streptophyta > Magnoliopsida > Caryophyllales > Caryophyllaceae > Silene > Silene latifolia. The sequence goes on from NC_133527.1 coordinate 97,124,053, forward strand.
TAAGCATAGATCAATCCCATGTTTGTTTCCCCTAATTCCCCATTAACCCTAGCTAAAGAACTACTCACTTATGATCAAGTTTAGCATGCTAATAAGGTTGTCAATCATACTAACAAAGCAAAACATGATGAACAAATGATGTGATTAACAATAATTAAACAAGGGTAAAAAGGAATTATGTTGGAATATGTGTCCTCAACAATAGTGCGATCACATGTTTAAATCTCATATTAAGAATACAAAAGGGATGATAAATTAAATAGTCAACTGATCAACATTAATCGGTAACGATTGGCTTGCTAGAGTTTGACGTTACTGTCGTGGGACGGTGGTGGTCAGTTGATCCTTTAAGGTCACACCTAAAGGATGATGCCCTTATCAGTAAAGTTGGTTAATTGTATGACGATACAAGTTAATCAATTCCTTAAAATTGAACAATTCATTTGTGAGAGAGAATATTTATATCTTATTGTAATGGGATTAAATAAGATTTATTTTAGTAATTGAAATTCTTTATTATTGAAATTGAGTACTGTTTGTGAAACAATAGAGACGAGAATGAATGGTTAATTATAATTACAAGATGTTGTGAATTATAATTATATGACCCATTTTATTTATATGATCAAGTATCACTAGTCAATTTGTTGTATGTAATTTAATTAATTTATAAAATGATATTTATTTGATAAATATGCATTAAATTAATTAATAACATGTAACATACTAGATGTGACATATTGTGTGACAAGTGCCTGTTGGAGCTGGTGTCCTCCACAAATTAGTGTGATAACATTTGTAAATCTCTTACAGGTTCACAAGGGTATACTTCGTATATTTAAACAGTTGATTAACGTTTACCGAATAACGGTTGGCTTGCTAGAAAGTTTGACGTTATTATCATACAGATGGCGGTGACAACTGGTCCCTAAAGGTCACACCTATAGGACGTATTTGAGAAATGTGGTTATAGAAATATAATCACATTGATGCCCAAAATGACTAAAAAGTTAGTCAATGTGTTGATGAGATAATTATTTAATGAAAATTAAATAATATTAAGTTGAGACGAATTAACTGTCAATTCGTAATTAAATATAATCAGTTGTATTTAATATCAACAAGTTGAATGTGTTATAGTGGTAATAGTGAGGGTACACAAGCCAAGAGGTCATGGGTTCGATCCTCACTAGATGACAATTTAACACACTTTATATATTTTTGGAAAGACCAAAAATAAGGAAATTTAATTCCTTATTTTCGGATCACATTGGCCGAAATTAGGAGATATAAATCTTTCCTAATTGATTTCGGATTTCGGTCTATATAAAAAGAAAGGTGGAGAATTATTTCTAACCTAATTCTTTTTCTGACCTAGCCTCATCTTTCTCATCACAAAAACACAAAGACAATAAATTTTTACAGAAAATTTTAGATTGATTTCTAGCATAATCAAAGGGTATATCTTAGATCGTCTTGGGTGCAACTAATAGGCGAATATCAATTTTGATATTGTTCTTAGGCCAATTTTGCAAGGACCCGAGGTTAATTCTAAATCTTTTTACTTATGCTCATGTATTTTATTTTATGACCATAGATCATCTTTATTATATCGTTATAATCCTTCATATTAAAGGGAAGTATACAGATTATTTCCCACAAGTGGTATCAGAGCTTAAGGCTACGATTTTAATTTTGATGATTTTCATAAAATTTGTATGTAAACGATAAGATTTTCGAGCAGAAAATTTAGGGTTTCGATTTTTGGATCGAAATTTTTATGCCGTTTTTGTTATGCCGTTTTTTCCTTGTTTGATGATAGTTTTTCCATTCTATTTTTCATATTATAGTTTATAATCAGTTAAAATTATCATATGAAGAATTGGTAGTTTTTGATTTAATGAAGATTAAGTTAAAATCAAATGGAATCGTCATGTTTATGATTAAAAGATTGTTTTTGCTATATAGTTTTTGGCATATAAATTAATCATGTTTATTATTTCATATGCTAATCATGTTCTAATAGCAAAGGTAAACAATTGATCATCAAATCTTGTTTTAGGGCATTATTGCCGAAAAAAAAAGACTGTTTTTTAGGGTTTACAAAAAAAAAAAAAATTATGTTAATTTTATTTATGGTAAACCGTGAAAAAGAAAAAAAAAATTAGGAAAGTTTTTTTCGCCTTTTGCAGAAAAAAATAGAGAAATTTTTTTGGAAAGTTTTTTTTCCCTTGTTTTTCCTATTTACCCAATTAGAATAGGAAAGGAGTTGTTTTTTTTTATTTTTTTTTCAGCCGTGTCAATAAAAAAAAGAAGGGCCTTTCGTTTTTTTTGGCCGAGACAAATTTAGAGAATTGGATTTTATTTTTCTTTATTTTGGCCAATTAGTTATTGTGAATCGGTTCACAATTTAATGATACCGAGTTATTTTAAAGCAGTTTAAAATTTTTGACGGATAGAATTCATATTACAAGTATAATATGGATTAAGTATGAAATTAATGTGATTAAATTGCGGAATTGTCACTTAATTTAATTTAAATAGGTGGTTTGGATAAATTAATCAACATAATTTATTTATTGTATTATGTATGTTTAATTTATTTTTAGTTGATGCTTTTAATTATGTTGAATGAATCGAATTAATGAATTTTATTTACGTATTTAATTTTGCAATCGGTTGTAATTTGTAATACTTAGTGTGGCCTTAGTCAATTATGTTTTCGTAATGAAGGAAACATAATTTTTATGTAATTATGAGATCTCGAATCTCCTTTATTTTAGTTTTGGGTTTTTGAAATTAGAATGTAATTAATAGGTCAATTATGTAATTTTATTTATTGTAATTTCAAAGAAGACTAAAGATGAAGATTCAAGCTCACTCCCGCTACATGGATCAAGATGGAACATCAAGAAAAGCTTCTCGGGTCCGTCGTGATCTATCTCGATAGATACGGATTCCCAAAATGCGTTGTGCCTCACCCAGATCTTTCATCTGGAAATGGTTCTTCAACCATCCTTTAACCGAAGATAAGAGAGGAATGTCATTCCCAATCAAGAGTATGTCATCGACATACAATATCAAGAATACAATCTTACTCCCACTCGAATTGATATATAAGCATGGTTCCCCGACCGATCGAGTGAAACCATACTCTTTTATCACCTGGTCGAAACGATGATTCCAACTCCGAGAAGCTTGCTTAAGTCCATAAATGGAACGCTTAAGCTTGCATACTTTCTTAGGATGTTCAGGATCTATGAAACCTTCGGGTTGCACCATGTACAACTCTTCCTCCAAATAACCGTTTAAGAAGGCGGTTTTCAGATCCATTTGCCAAATTTCATAGTCATGAAATGCGGCAATCGCTAAGATTATCCGAATGGCACGTAGCATGACTACAGGTGCAAAAATCTCATCATAATGAAATCCGTGCACTTGAGTTAAACCTTTTGCCACTAGTCGTGCCTTATAGGTATCTGGTTGCGCGTCTACAGAATGCTTTATTTTGTAAAGCCATTTGCACTGTAGAGGTTTTACCTTATTAGGTAAATCAACAAGATCCCATACGTCATTCTCATACATGGAGTCCATCTCGGATTGCATGGCTTCGAGCCATAGCTTTGAGTCATAACAGGCCATAGCACCTTTATAGGTAGCGGGTTCATTACTCTCTAGGAGCAAAACGTCATTCTCCTCGACCATACCAATGTATCTGTCCGGAGGATTAGAGACTCTACCCGACCTCCTACGTTCCTCAGGAATATTAACCGTATCATCAGTTGGAGGAACTACTTCCTCCATCTGTTCCTCGGTTGTTGGTTCTTGAATCTTCGACAGCTCGAAGGTTCTATTACTTGTCTTGTTCTCGAGAAATTTTTTCTCTAAGAACGTCGCACTAGCCGCAACAAAAACTCGATGTTCGGTAGGCGAATAGAAGTAATGACCAAATGTTCCTTTTGGATAACCAATAAGGTATGTCTTGACCTATCGCGGGCCGAGCTTATCCTCGTGTCTCCACTTGACATAAGCCTCGCAGCCCCAAACCCGAATAAAGGACAAGTTAGGGACCGTTCCCTTCCACATTTCATATGGAGTCTTGTCGACAGCTTTAGTCGGACTTCGGTTAAGTATAAGAGCAGCTGACAAAAGAGCAAAACCCCATAATGAATCAGGCACTACCGTGTGACTCATCATGGATCGAACCATATCAAGTATGGTTCGATTTCTCCGTTCGAACACACCATTCAATTGAGGTGTTCTATGTGGAGTTAACTGTAAAACGATTCCACAGTCTTTAAGGTGTTGATCAAACTCATTTGAAAGATATTCGCCACCCCGATCTGAACGGAGTGCTTTAAACTTTCTACCCAGTTGGTTCTCAACCCTGTTCTGGTATTCCTTGAATTTCTCAAAGGACTCACTTTTTGCTTCATTAAGTAGACATATCCGTATCTACTCAAATCGTTCGTGAAAGTGATAAAATATCTATAGCCATCTCTAGCGGTAATTGACATAGGTTCACAAACATCAGTATGTATGAGTCCTAATAGGTCACTAGCGCGCATTCCAACACCTTTGAAGGAAATTCGAGTCATTTTGCCAATGAGACATGATTCACACGTGCCATATGTAGAAATATCGAATGCGGAAATAGTCCCATTATCGACGAGTTTCTTTACACGTTTTTCATTTATGTGGCCCATTCGACAATGCCATAGATAGGTTTGATCTTTGTCACCAACCTTTAATTTCTTATTATTCACGTGTAACATTTCCGTGGTTTGATCTAAGATGTAAATTCCATTCATGGAAACTGCTTTGCCATAAATCATTTCATTGAAGGAGAAAATACAGCTATTATCCTTTATTGAAAATGCAAATCCGTCTTTATCGAGTACGGAAACAGAAATAATGTTCTTAGATAAACTAGGTACATAGTAACAGTTATATAAATATAACTCAAACCCACTAGGGAGTTGGATTACGTATGTTCCCTTCGAGACTGCAGCAACTCTAGCTCCATTCCCGACTCGCAGGTCCACATCACCCTTTCCGAGAGGTGTGATGTTTCTTAGGCCCTGCAAATGATTACACAGATGAGAACCACAACCAGTATCAAGTACCTAAGTTCCGAAACTTGCATGGTTAATCTCAATCATATGAATATAAGATGACATACCAACAGGAACGACGCGGCCTGCTTTTATGTCCTCACGGTACACGGGACAGTTCCTCCTCCAATGTCCAGACTTGTGACGATGGTGGCATTCAACATTACCGTTCTTGCTCTTTGCCTTGCCTAGTGAGCTACTAGTCTCACCAGGCCCACTCTTACCGTTTCCTGGCTTTTTAAACTTCGGCTTTCCTACATTTAGGTCGCCGTGAGCCTTGCCCTTACCTTTCTTGTTGGAAATCACGAGAACATCTTGCTTCATGCTCCCACTCAATTTCATATCCTTCTCGGTCTGTACGAGAAGTGAGTGTAGCTCATGAGGACTTTTCTTCATGTCATTCATATAGTAATTTGCCCTAAAGAGGGCAAAGCCATCATGAAGTGAATGAAGCATACGGTCAATGACTATGCTCTCACTGATTTTGCAATCAAGTGCCTCCAGCTTCTCGACATTCTCAATCATGTGAAGAATGTGTGGGCTAACCGGTTGGCCCTTCTGGAGTTTCGCATCAAAGAAGCGACATATATGCTCATAAGTAACGATTCTCGGTGCTTTTGAGAACTCGTTAGTGAGCATGGTGAAAATCTTGTTTGCACCTTGAGCAATGAAGCGTCTCTGCAAATTGGTTTCCATTGCAAAGATGAGTACGTTCTTTATCGCACCCGCTTCCATGACGAAATCACTATAAGCAAGTGACTCGTTAACTCCTGCATTGGGGCCTGGGTTTACCGGTATTGGCTCAGATAAATACTTGAGCTTACCGTCAGCAATGGCAGCATTCCGCAATGATATCTCCCAGTTCGCAAAGTTGGACCCGTCATTTTTCAGACGTGTGAACTGATTCATGTGGTCCATGAAAGCTTTAAGCCAGGACTCGCGTCCAAGTGTGGCACTTGGCATTGGGATTGCGTTATTTCCAGCCATTTGTTGTAACAGTTTTATCAAAATAAGACGTATTCTACACTGCGAGAAGAAGAATAAATATAATAAGCATACTCATCGTTTATGATTTAAGTCTAATGAACTACTGTCATAACGCGAAGACTCAAGCATTTATACAATTGACCTCCCTCAAGAATTATATAAATGATCCCAAGACTCAATTATCTGTAAATTGATAAGCCAACCTTTTGGCTAATTCTACTGTTAGAATTCTTGGTCGATAAATTTTTGTAAATTCTATCTTTAGTCCATCATAATCACGAGAAACTCTTCGGACTATAATGTTGAGATAAACTAAGTCAACACAAACTACTTACCCAACTTAGAAGGGGTCATATTATGCCTACCGACGAAGAAGGGATTCATAGTTGTTTGTCCTTATAAAGACTAGTCTCAATTTCCGTTTTAGAGGAAGATCCCATCAACTTTATTTTAATTCATTTTAAGTGAACAAATATCTAGCATGCGTGAATGAATAAACTAAGGTGATGGCTTAAATTGTGTGACATCTGTATGTCTATGAAAACTAACATACAATCTATATGAGTCAATTTTCATACATTTTAGTAGTAGGTGGTTTGGTTTAGGCGGAATATGATGCATAAACTATCATGTGAATGAAAAGCAATAAGAATGAAAACGTAAAAACAATAATAAAGTCCTATTGTGGCCTATCTACCAAAATGAACATTAAATACAATTTTGGAATCCATCCTTGGACCCGAGAAGCTTGTCTTGATGTTCCATGTTGGTCCATGTAGCGGGAGTGAGCTCCAATCTCCATCTTTAGTCTTCTTTAAAATTACAATTTAAATTACATAATAAACCTATTTACATTCTAATTTCAAAACCGTAATAAATAAAGAAAACCAAACGGAGATACGAGATCTCAAATTACATTAAAAATTATGTTTCCATCATTACGAAAACATAATTTGACTAAGGCCACACTAGGTATTACAAATTACAACCGATTGCAAAAATACGTAAATAAATTCATTCAACGATTCATTCAACAAAAGAAAAGCATCAACTAAAAAAAAATTAAACATGCAAGACATAATTCTTTAATTATGTAGATTAATTTCCCAAACCACCTATTTAATTGATCAAATTAAGTGACAATTCCTCAATTAATCACATTAATTTCAATCTTAATTCATATTTACCTATAATATGAATTAATCCATCAATATTTTAAACTGCTTTAAAATAATTAGGTATCTAAAAATTCTGAACTTCTTCACAACAATTAATCATACATTTTCAATTTAATGTATAATCAATATTGGCCAAAACAAAAAAAAACAAAAAAAACTTCTTTTTTTCAATAGTCTCGGCATTTTTGCAAAAAAATTAAAAAAACAGCCTCTTTTTTTTCTTTTTGCTCACTGTTTTAGCCCGAGAAAAAAAACAGAATCCTTTTTTTTTTCTTTGCTCACGGTTTTAGCCAAATAACAAAAAAAATAAATATTTTTTTTTAAATTCGGCAAAACAGCAAAACGAAAAAATAACAGAAATTTTTTTTCTTCTTCTGGCTCGGCAAACCCTAAAAACAGTCCCCTTTTTTTTTCTTTTTGCGGCAAAAATGCCCTAAAACAAAAAAAGGTACTCGGCTGAAACAAAAAAACCAAAACAGCCCTAAAAAAAATTTAAAGATGAACAAAATCGTTTATAGTTGCTATTAGAACAAGATTAGCATATTAATTAATGAAACATGATTAACCGTATATGCCAAAAACTATATAGCAAAAACAATTTTTTTATATCATCAACATGACGATTCCATTTACATTTTAACTTAATCTTCATTAAATCAGACATCTACCAATTCTTCATATAATTATTTTAACTGATTAAAACAATAATATGAAAAATAAAAATGGAAATATAGCATCAAAAACAAGAACAAAACCGGCTGAAAAAATTTCAATTCGGCAAAAAAAATTTCAAATAGTGTTGTTTTTTTTTTTCTTTTTCGATTCAACAATCTTTTGTTTAAATGCATTTTATGAAAATCATCAAAATAAAATTGTGGCCTTGGCTCTGATACCACTTGTGGGAATTATCTGTATGCTTCCCATTAAATATAAGGATTATAACGATTTATAATGATGAATGCGAGTCATAAAATAAATTACATAAACAAAAGGGTAGAGAATTAAAAAATCAACCTTCGGTCCTAGCAAAATCGGCCTAAGAACAATATCGGAATGATATTCACCTATCAGTTGCACCCAAGATGATATGAGATATGCCCTTTTCTTCTTGCTAGAATCGATCCCCAATTTTACTCGTAAATATTTAGGGTTTTTCGGTTTTAGTGTTTTGATGAGAGGCAAGATTAGGTTAGAATAATAAGGGTAGAAAAATGAGCTCCCTACTCCACTTATTCTAACCGAAAAAGAGAAGTCAATGGGGAGATTTTTACTCTCCTAATTTCGGCCCAATTCAACCGAAACAATAAGAGGATATTTCTTCTTATTTTCGGTTTTTCTCACCTACCAAAATAAGGTGATTAAATCTTCTTATTTTTGGTAGTTTACAAAATGTATATAAATTGTATAATTCATCAATTGTCATTTAATTTATTCCGTATTAATAATTCTACATACAACATCTTGCAGTGGATTTATTCATACCGGTCTGTAATAATTTATTATGACAATCTCGTATAATATATACTTTCATTATAAATATCGCATATTTATAATTAGCTTATTGAATATAACCGATTACATTTAATTACGAATTAACAAATTAATTCGTCCAAGCTAACATTATATACATTAATTAAATATAACTTATTATATTCAATTTACGAATTGATAGTTAATTCATCTCAGCTAATATTATTTAATCGGCATTAAATAATCGTCTCATCAACACGTTGACTAACTGTTTAGTCAATTATATGAACTAACCTTTTAGTCATATAAGGCATCAATGTGATTACATTTCCATAATCACATCTCTCAAACACATCTTTTAGGTGTGACTTTTAGGGACCAGTTGATCACCGCCATCTGTATGATAATATTGTCAAACTTTCTAGCAAGCCAACCGTTATTAGGTAATCGTTAATCAACTGATAAAATACGAAGTATACCCTTGTGAACCTATAAGAGGTTTATAAATGTTATCATACTAATTTGTGTAGGACACAAGCTCCAACAAATTGCATCATCAATTTCTTCATTATCTTCTTCATTAACCACCTCCATTGACTCGGAGGATGCACCATTTCCATCATCAACTTTGGAACTTGAACCTTGCTCTTCTTCTTTTTGGCATGAATCATGACCTTCCCCGTCGTCATAAACAACAACCTCCTTTCCATTGGCCACCCGACTATCCATTTCGGCATCTTGAGAAGCACTTGGGAAGAATACCTCCCTATCCGCCCAACTAGGCAAAGGACATGAAGGATCAAGAAGTCCTTGCCTAGCTATATGTAGAAGGGGTGGATATTGGGCACGGTAGGCATTTACCCGATCTTCATGAGCTTCTTTATGCATTTGTTGCATTAGTTGGGTCAAATAGTCGTTGCCTACCATGACATTAGAGCCACCAGGTTTGAATTATTGGTAAGCAAAGGGGTATGGTGGAGTCACAATGGTGGAGGAGGAGGGCTTTGCAATTGGTTCCCTATGTTGTTTAATTATCACTTCGGCTTCCTCGAAGACGGGTAATAGGTAGTTTGGGCTACGGACAGAGATGCGGCAAATCTTGCTAGGCAAGATAAAGGACTTAGCTTCTTTGATGAGCCACTCATATTTGTTGTCAAGATTGTCATTCTTGACCCAAAGGAATTTTTTGATCATAGTGCTCATTTCAAGGAGGTTGCTCCCTTTAACTGGTTTATAGGTGTTATCTCGGTTGAAATTCGGATTAAAGTGCTTAGCTAGCCTCGTTACCAAACCGATGTTTAAAGTGATGGCCGCTCCATCTTTCCCACTATCAATCTCAAGCCACCGATCAAGCAATAGTTGAAGAATGTTGTACTTTTTTGTGGACTTTCCATTGATATTCATGAAGGACTCAAGGTAGACAAAATTAAGTTCGGTGAAGTGATTGGTGTCTTTTCTAGCAATCAAGGTATTGCCCACAAACTTGTACCATACTCTTATGCCCGGATGATGAACATATAAAGCATGACACTCCCAGAAAGAGTCAAAATTTCGATCGGTAATATCTTTCCAAAGGGGTGCGGCATCATATTTCAAAGGCTTCTTCTCTTAATGATGATATTGTAAAAGACCAAACACATTACCAAACTCACTCAAAGTCATTCTTCTACCCTTTTTCTCAAGGCGGAATTCAACATAATATCGAGTCTCTATCTTAGACACCTTCAAGGAGCTTATGAACTCCATGGTCAATGAAGGGTAGGTCAATTCTTCCATTTCAAAGAGGGCTAACAACCTCATGGACTCGAAAAATGCTCTTGTTCTTTCAAGCACACCCAATTTTTCCAAAGTGTCTTGACATATAAACTTAGTAGCCACAATAGTCTTTCTTGTAAGGAATAAAAATGCATTCCTATGAGCATCGGTTAAGAAAGTTACCTCCGAAAAATTTGGCAATTGTTCTATAACCGGAGTAGGTGTGGTAGGTTCCTCAATAGGAGTTGCGATTTCTTGGATTTCCACCCTTGGTTTTTTCACTACCAAAGCCTTAGATGCAAGAAGAGCTTGTTGTCTCTTTGATAAATTTAGAGTCTTTGGTGCCTTGGCTCCGTCTTTGGTCCTTGCCATTGTATTCTCCTTCTCAAATTGGTATCAATAAACCAAGGTTTTGCTTGAAAGTTCCTTGCTTCCTCAAACTTCAATCAATTCCTCAATCAATTTAGGATTTTCGAATTTTTGCCCAAACCGTAGAAAATTGATTCAATTTATGAGGAATTTTATGTTTAGATGGTCTTTTATTGATAAAGGAGTGATTTAATCTTGTTTTGAGCAAGTTTTGTTTGAATGGTGGTGAATTTTGTTGAGAAATTGGTGTTTTTGAATGAGGGGATTGAGGGTTTAAGTGGGAGAAAAGGTATGTGTTTGTGAAAGATATAAATGAATTGGGAATAAGAAAAGGGAGTCCCGTGTTTTGCTTAAGTACCAGCTTGGGATGCTCGGATTAGACTCGGGACAAGCGGATCGTGTTACAGGACATCCTGAAATTGCAAACCAGTGCCAGGACGCGCGGATCTATTTCAGCTCGAGCGGATTTTTGAGGAGACGCTCGGATTCACCTGGGGACGTGCGTATTTCCTTACAAAGTAATTTCATAGAGTGGGAGTCTTCCCAGGATACGCGGATTGATGCCAAGACGAGCGTCCTAAGAAAGGGGACGAGAGTCCTGAGGATGTTCTGCTCAGATTTTCTTACAGGGCGTTTTCTTCAATTTAAACTTTCCTAGGACCCGCGTCCTAAGGTCAGGACGCTCGGTTGCATGCTAGGGACACTCAGATTTTCCTGGGGACGCGCGGATCCTCTCCAGCTCCTATGAGCTCAGGTCCGCTCGTGAGGATTCCTTTTCCCATGTCGTTATTTCTTCTTCTCCTTTGTTAAATGTTGTGGGTGCACTAAAAAGGCTTGGTTAGCCTAGGCATTTGCCATCCCCACACTTGATCAAACACTACACATAAAAACACGTTAAAATACCTCCCTCACTTGCTCTCATGTCAAAAATCTTGATCAAAGCACAAAAATGCAAATCCAAAAATGACAAAGATGCAATAAAGGAAATAAAATGCGAGTTAAGGGGTTAGAATATTTACAAATGGTGGTTTAGGGAGGAATCCACCAAACTCTCATTCTTGGATGAGATGTCAAGGAGGCAAAGCCAAGGTGTTGTTGATGTTGCTCAACACCTTGTAGAAGTAGTTGAAGGCTTGCTCATTTTCATGATATAGGTCTTAGGTAGACCTTTGCACATTGTTCTCTTCATTGTTGCATTCCAAGTCAAACTGTTGACAAGGATCCACAAAGCCTTGGTCTAAGGTCATTGCATTTCCAATATAAGGATTGACCAATCCTTCAAATTCATCGTCCCATAGACCGCAAACTTCATTAGCTTGTTCCCCAATGATGTCATGAGTTGATAAGGGCAACTCCTCTTTCTTGATAACTTGGCTAATGAGGCCTCCTTCATTACTTGTCATGATGGGTGAGCTATTCAAACTCTCATTATTGTTGAAAATTCCTTGCTCTCTGAATAGAGCTACTTGAAGGTCATCCACTTTCTTCTTCCATGTGGGCGGTGTTTCTTTACCCATGGCTTGATCCTTGCATAGAGGTTCCAACTTCTTCCTATCACTTTCTCGGCTATAGTGATCGACCATGAAACATGGCTCATGTAGTCGGGGAGCTCTCATTGTTTTGTCAAGATTGAAAGTGATTGTCTCGTCCCCTACTTCAAGTGTGAGCTCTCCATATTTCACATCGATTACCGCTTCGGCGGTATGCATGAAAGGTCTTCCTAGAATGATAGGAATGTTGGAGTCTCTTCCGTGTCTACAATGACAAAGTCTACCGGCTTGAAGAACTTGCCAATTCTCACGGGCACATCCTCCCATACCCCTAAAGGTACCTTTGTTGATCGATCCGCCATTTGAAGAGTGATGTTGGTGCATTTGAGCTCTCCCATTCCTAGCCTCTTACATACCAAGTATGGCATGACACTTACACTTGCTCCAAGATCACATACTGCTTTGTTGATTGTAGTGTCGCCAATGGTACATGGAATAGAAAAACTTCCCGGATCTTTGAGCTTTGGAGGGGAAATCCCTTGAAGAATAGCACTACTCACTTTGGTGAAGGCAATAGTCTCCAACTTTCGGATGGATTTCTTCTTGGTAAGAATATCTTTCATGTTCTTTGCATAAGCCAGAACATGATTGATCAATTCTGTGAATGTGATTGAGACCTCTAAGTTCTTCACAATTTCCATGAACTTTCCAAGTTGGTAATCAAGCTTAGGCTTAGCTTGGCGACTTGGGAATGGAAGTCTAATCACAATAGGCTCTTTCTCCTTAGCCTTCTCTTCATTCTTCTTCTTTGAAACTTCATTGGAAGTAGGTCTACCTCCTTAGAGTTCTCCACAACTCTTTGCTTGTCACTAGCATCCACAATATCTTCATCAGTTGGCCTCTTCGGCCCCTCATATCTTGTACCACTCCTTAAATGGATGGCACTAACCGACTCATGTCTTGGGAGATTACCTTGAGGCGGTAATTGCCCCTTTTATCTTTGAGAACTAGAAGATGCTAATTGAGTCATTTGAGTCTCTAACATTTTGGGGTGGGCAAGAATGTTGTTGATGGTGATTTCTTTGCTTGGCTATCTTTTTGCATTTGGGTGAAAAATTCTTATCGGTTCTTTTGCATTTGGAGGACCGCTTTTTGAACATCAAAGCTTTGGTCATTTGATTGGTTGTAGGAAGGTTGATTTTGATAACCTTGGCTTTGGTTGAAAAAGGGTCTTTGAGCTTGGTTTCTCATTGGAGGTGGGGTGTATGTTTGTTGGGGGTTTTGGACATTTTGGCTCTTGTATGAAAGATTTGGATGAAATTTGGTGTTTTCATTATAGTAGTTTGAATAAGGGGTACCACTCTTGTATGCTTGGAAAGCATTAACTTGTTCATTTGTTCCCCTACAATCGCTTTAATCATGTCCCAAGGTTCCACAACTTTCACATACTCCACTTGGGATTGAGGATGATGCCATCATAGCATTAACATGTTGTTTGGGTGATTTGGAAGCTTCATCAAGATTAGCCATGGCCTTCTCAAACTTCAAATTGATGGTGTCGATATGAGCACTTAGTTGAGCACCCAATTGAGTGATGGAATCTACCTCATGCTTTCCTCCTCTTGTGGCCTTTCGAGGCCTACTATATTGGGAATTATGAACCGCCATCTCTTCAATTTTGGCCCATGTTTGATTATCCTCAACTTCGATAAACTTCCCATTGGATCCCATATTAAGAATATTGCGGGAGTCTTCATATAGGCCGTTCCAAAATTGTTGCACAAGGAACCACTCACTAAGTCCATGGTATGGACAAGAATGACAAGTGTCCTTAAATCTCTCCCATGCTTCATATAATGATTCCTTATCCCTTTTCTTGAACCTAGTGATTTAGGCTCTCAACATATTAGTCTTCTCCGGAGGGTAGAATTTCTTGTAGAAGGCAAGTGCTAACTTCTTCCATGAATCAATACTAAGGGTAGCCTTGGCTAGGCTATTCAACCATTGATTTGCGGTACCGATCAAAGAAAAAGGAAACAATACCAATCAGATTTGGTCGTGAGTAACTTCGGTTTAAGAAATTGCATCACAACAGTCACAAAAAGTCTCCATATGTGAGTGAGGGTCTTCACTAGGCATCCCTCCAAATTGACTTCTCTCAACTAATTGTATGAATGCTGATTTCGCAATGAAATTACCGGTTAAATGTGGTGGTGTAGGAGTACCGTTTGGTAGGTTCTCTTCGGTTGGTACGGAATGTGATGAAAATTTAGGCATTGTAGGTTGATTTTGTGGTGGGTTCTGAATTGGGTTATCCTCTCCTTCTCTTGCAAAAGGGTTGACAAACTCAATGTTATTTGGTCAAATGTCAAAAATCTCACCAATACCTACAACTCTTGAAGTATCTTAAGCAACTCTTCTATTGTTGGTTAAGGTCCTTTCAATCTCGAATTCAATAGGTAATAAATTACCTAGTGATCTCTTAGTCATGCAAAATATCAAACAACTCTAAAACAATTAGAACAACCTTGAGGAGATTAACTTCCCCAAGGTAAAGAAAGACACAACTAAAAACAATTAACGAAAATCAAATCAATTGAACACCGTCCCCGGCAACGGCGCCGTTTTTGGTCCGGTTAAAACTTGTCGTCAAAAGCTACCAACCAAAACAATATTTATAACTTCACAAACTACTCTTAGTAAAGAGGTAAGTAAAGGTTGGATCCAAAGGGACGGGTATTGATGTAGGATTTCCAATTGCAAGGAGCTAAGTCTTAGGGTGTCACAAATTGGGTTGAGATGAGATGTAATCTAAACTAATCAACAAGATGAATGTAAATTAATGAAAAGCAAATAAAGGGGTTGTAAATAATTGATTAAAAGCACTAGGGTGTCATGGGTTCATAGGGGATTCATGGAAATAGATTATACAAACATGTTCTCAAATAGATGCAAGCACTTATAGTTGTGATGGGATCCAGTTAGTGTATATCTTACAATCCCTTGGCGAATTTAGGTCCCGGAGCCGAGCCTTCTATACTGTACAACACCTACAAATCAACTTAGTCTCCCCCTATTCAACTCTATGCATGGTCTAATGAGGCTCGAGTTGGTTTATGTCTTATAAGCCTCATTGAAAGGATAAGAGATGGGTAAAAAATGCAAGGATTCATAGTCTCGCATTTCATCAAACATAACATTTGCATAGGTTGAAATCACAACAAGCAAGCAAATTAATTATGAAAACATATTAGATTAAGCATAGATCAATCCCATATTTGTTTCCCCTAATTCCCCATTAACCCTAGCTAAAGAACTACTCACTCATGATCAAGTTTAGCATGCTAATAAGGTTGTCAATCATACTAACAAAGCAAAACATGATGAACAAATGATGTGATTAACAATAATTAAACAAGGGTAAAAAGGAATTATGTTGGAATATGTGTCCTCAACAATAGTGCGATCACATGTTTAAATCTCATATTAAGAATACAAAAGGGATGATAAATTAAATAGTCAACTGATCAACATTAATCGGTAACGATTGGCTTGCTAGAGTTTGACGTTACTATCGTGGGACGGTGGTGGTCAGTTGATCCTTTAAGGTCACACCTAAAGGATGATGCCCTTATCAGTAAAGTTGGTTAATTGTATGACGATACAAGTTAATCAATTCCTTAAAATTGAACAATTCATTTGTGAGAGAGAATATTTATATCTTATTGTAATGGGATTAAATAAGATTTATTTTAGTAATTGAAATTCTTTATTACTGAAATTGAGTACTATTTGTGAAACAATAGAGACGAGAATGAATGGTTAATTATAATTACAAGATGTTGTGAATTATAATTATATGACCCATTTTATTTATGTGATCAAGTATCACTAGTCAATTTGTTGTATGTAATTTAATTAATTTATAAAATGATATTTATTTGATAAATATGCATTAAATTAATTAATAACATGTAACATACTACATGTGACATATTGTGTGACAAGTGACTGTTGGAGCTGGTGTCCTCCACAAATTAGTGTGATAACATTTGTAAATCTCTTACAGGTTCACAAGGGTATACTTCGTATATTTAATCATTTGATTAACGTTTACCTAATAACGGTTGGCTTGCTAGAAAGTTTGACGTTATTATCATACAGATGGCGGTGATCAACTGGTCCCTAAAAGTCACACCTATAGGACGTATTTGAGAAATGTGGTTATAGAAATATAATCACATTGATGCCCAAAATGACTAAAAAGTTAGTCAATGTATTGATGAGATAATTATTTAATGAAAATTAAATAATATTAAGTTGAGACGAATTAACTGTCAATTCGTAAAATAAATATAATAAGTTATATTTAATTAAATATATATAAGGTTAGTTTGGACGAATTAATCTGTTAATTCGTAATTAAATATAATCAGTTATATTTAATATCAACAAGTTGAATGTGTCATAGTGGTAATAGTGAGGGTACACAAGCCAAGAGGTCATGGGTTCGATCCTCACTAGATGACAATTTAACACACTTTATATATTTTTGGAAAGACCAAAAATAAGGAAATTTAATTCCTTATTTTCGGATCACATTGGCCGAAATTAGGAGATATAAATCTTTCCTAATTGATTTCGGATTTCGGTCTATATAAAAAGAAAGGTGGAGAATTATTTCTAACCTAATTCTTTTTCTGACCTAGCCTCCTCTTTCTCATCACAGAAACACAAAGACAATAAATTTTTACAGAAAATTTTAGATTGATTTCTAGCATAATCAAAGGGTATATCTTAGATCGTCTTGGGTGCAACTAATAGGCGAATATCAATTTTGATATTGTTCTTAGGCCAATTTTGCAAGGACCCGAGGTTAATTCTAAATCTTTTTACTTATGCTTATGTATTTTATTTTATGACCATAGATCATCTTTATTATATCGTTATAATCCTTCATATTAAAGGGAAGTATACAGATTATTTCCCACAAGTGGTATCAGAGCTTAAGGCTACGATTTTAATTTTGATGATTTTCATAAAATTTGTATGTAAACGATAAGATTTTCGAGCAGAAAATTTAGGGTTTCGATTTTTGGATCGAAATTTTTATGCCGTTTTTGTTATGCCGTTTTTTCCCTGTTTGATGATAGTTTTTCCATTCTATTTTTCATATTATAGTTTATAATCAGTTAAAATTATCATATGAAGAATTTGTAGTTTTTGATTTAATGAAGATTAAGTTAAAATCAAATGGAATCATCATGTTTATGATTAAAAGATTGTTTTTGCTATATAGTTTTTGGCATATAAATTAATCATGTTTATTATTTCATATGCTAATCATGTTCTAATAGCAAAGGTAAACAATTGATCATCAAATCTTGTTTTAGGGCATTATTGCCGAAAAAAAAAAGACTGTTTTTTAGGGTTTACGAAAAAAAAAAAAATTATGTTAATTTTATTTATGGTAAACCGTGAAAAAGAAAAAAAAAATAGGAAAGTTTTTTTCGCCTTTTGCCGAAAAAAATAGAGAAATTTTTTTGGAAAGTTTTTTTCCCTTGTTTTTCCTGTTTACCGAATTAGAATAGGAAAGGAGTTGTTTTTTTTATTTTTTTTTCAGCCGTGTCAATAAAAAAAAAAAAGGACCTTTCGTTTTTTTTTTGCCGAGACAAATTTAGAGAATTGGATTTTATTTTTCTTTATTTTGGCCAATTAGTTATTGTGAATCGGTTCACAATTTAATGATACCGAGTTATTTTAAAGCAGTTTAAAATTTTTGATGGATAGAATTCATATTACAAGTATAATATGGATTAAGTATGAAATTAATGTGATTAAATTGCGGAATTGTCACTTAATTTAATTTAAATAGGTGTTTTGGATAAATTAATCAACATAATTTATTTATTGTATTATGTATGTTTAATTTATTTTTAGTTGATGCTTTTAATTATGTTGAATGAATCGAATGAATGAATTTTATTTACGTATTTAATTTTGCAATCGGTTGTAATTTGTAATACTTAGTGTGGCCTTAGTCAATTATGTTTTCGTAATGACGGAAACATAATTTTTATGTACTTATGAGATCTCGAATCTCCTTTATTTTAGTTTTGGGTTTTTGAAATTAGAATGTAATTAATAGGTCAATTATGTAATTTTATTTATTGTATTTTCAAAGAAGACTAAAGATGGAGATTGAAGCTCACTCCCGCTACATGGATCAAGATGGAACATCAAGACAAGCTTCTCGGATCCAAGGATGGATTCCAAACTTGTATTTATTGTTCATTTTGATAGGATAGGCCACACTAGGACTTTTACTGTTTTTACGTTTTTTTATTCTTATTGCTTTTCATTCACATGTTAGTTTATGCATCATATTCCGCCTAAAACCAAACCACCTACTACTAAAATGCATGAAAATTGACTCATATAGGTTGTATGTTAGTTTTCATGGACATGCAGATGTCACAGTCTTTAAGCCATCACCTTAGATTAATCATTCTCGCATGCTAGATTATGGTTCACTTAAAATGAATTAAAATAAAGTTGATGGGATCTTCCTCTAAAACGGAAATTGAGATTAGTCTTTATAAGGGCAAACATCTATGAATCCCTTCTTCGTCGGTAGGCCTAATATGACCCCTTCTACGTTGGGTAAGTAGTTGTGTTGACTTAGTTTACCTCAACATCATAGTCCGAAGAGTTTCTCGTGATTATGATGGACTATAGATAGAATTTACAGAAATTTATCGACCAAGAATTCTAACGGTAGAATTAGCTAAAAGGTTAGCTTATCAATTTACAGAGAATTGAGTCTTGGGGTCATTTATATAATTCTTGAGGGAGGTCAATTGTATAAATGTCTTTGAGTCTTCGCGTTATGACATTAGTTCATTAGACTTAAAATAAAAACGATGCATGCTTATTATTTTATTCTTCTTTCGCAGTGTAGAACACGCTTATTATCAATAATACTGTTACAACAAATGGCTAGAAATAACGCAATCCCAATGCCTAGTGCCACACTAGATCGTTTGTCCTTGCTTAAAATGTTCATGGACCAAATGAACCAGTCCACTCGACTGAAGAATGATGGGTCCAATTTTGCGGACTAGGAGGCGGCACTACGGAATGCTGCCACTGCTGACGGTAAGCTCAGGTATTTAACTGAGCCAATACCGGTCAACCCATGCCCAAATGCAGGAGCCAACGAGTCACTCGCTTATAGTGATTTCGTTATGGAAGCGGGTGCGATAAAGAACGTACTCATCTTTGCAATGGAAACCAATTTGCAGAGACGCTTCATTGCCCAAGGTGCAAACAAGATTTTCACCACGCTCACTAATGAGTTCTCAAAGGCACCGAGAATCATCACAAATGAGCATACCTGTCGCTTCTTTGATGCGAAACTCCAGAAGGGCCAACCGGTTAGCCCACACATTCTTCACATGATTGAGAATGTCGAGATACTGGAGTCACTAAATTGTAGAATCAGTGAGAGCATTGTCATTGACCGAATGCTTCATTCTCTTCACGATGGTTTTGCCCTTTTCAGGGCGAACTACTACATGAATGACTTGAAAAAGAGTCCTCATGAGCTACACTCCCTTCTCGTACAGACCGAGAAGGATATGAAATTGAGTGGGAGCATGAAGCAGGATGTTCTCACGATTCACAACAAGAGTAAAGGTAAGGGCAAGGCTCATGGCGACCTAGCTGTAGGTAAGCTAAAGTTTAAAAAGTCAGGAAACGGTAAGAGTGCGCCCGGTGAGACTAGTGGCTCACAGGGCAAGACAAAGAGCAAGGGCGCTGACATAGAGTGCCACCATTGTCACAAGACTGGACATTAGAGGAGGAACTGTCCCGTCTACCGTGAGGACATCAAAGCAGGCCGTGTCGCTCCTGTTGGTATGTCATCTTATATTCATATGATTGAGATTAACCATGCAAGTTTCGGAACTTAGGTACTAGATACTGGTTGTGGTTCTCATCTGTGTAATCATTTGCAGGGCCTAAAGAACATCATACCTCTCGAAAAAGGTGATGTGGACCTGCGAGTCGGGAATGGAGCACGAGTAGCTGCTGCCTCGAAGGGAACATATGTAATCCAACTCCCTAATGGTTTTGAGTTATCATTAAATAACTGTTACTATGTACCCAGTTTATCGAAGAACATTATTTCTGTTTTCGTACTTGCTAAAGACGGTTTTACATTTTCAATAAAGGATAATAGTTGTATTTTCTCTTTTAATGAAATGATTTATGGCAAAGCAGTTTCCATGAATGGAATTTATATCTTAGATCAAACCACGGAAGTATTACACATGAATAATAAGAAATTAAAGGTTGGTGACAAAGATCAAACCTATCTATGGCATTGTCGAATGGGACACATAAATGAGAAACGCGTAAAGAAACTCGCCGATAATGGGACTATTCCCTCATTCGGATTTTCTGCATATGGCACGTGTGAATCATGTCTCATTGGCAAGATGACTCGAATTTCCTTCAAAGGTGTTGGAATGCGCGCTAGTGACCTATTAGGACTCATACATACGGACGTATGTGGACCTATGTCAATTACCGCTAGAGATGGCTATAGATATTTTATCACTTTCACGGACGATTTGAGTAGATACGGATATGTCTACTTAATGAAGCATAAAAGTGAGTCCTTTGAGAAATTTAAGGAATACCAGAATAGGGTACAGAACCAACTGGGTAGAAAGATTAAAGCACTCCGTTCAGATCGGGGTGGCAAATATCTTTCAAATGAGTTTGATCAACACCGAAAGACTCGTGGAATCGCTCTACGATTAACTCCACCGAACACCTCAATTAAATGGTGTGTCCGAACGGAGAAATCGAACCTTACTTGATATGGTTCGATCCATGATGAGTCACACGGTAGTGCCGATTCATTATGGGGTTATGCTCTCTTGTCACCGCTCTTATACTTAACCAAGTCCGTCTAAAGTCACGTCGACAAGACTCCATATGAAATGTGGAAGGGAACGGTACCTAACTTGTCCTTTATTCGGGTTTGGGGTTGCGAGGCTTATGTCAAGTGGAGACACGAGGATAAGCTCGGCCCGCGATCGGTCAAGACATACTTTATAGGTTATCCAAAAGGAACATTTGGTCATTACTTCTATTCGCCAACCGAACATCGAGTATTTGTTGCGGCTAGTGCGACGTTCTTAGAGAAAGAATTTCTCGAGAACAAGTCGAGTAATAGAACCTTCGAGCTGTCGGAGATTCCGAACCAACAACCGAGGAACAGATGGAGGAAGTGTACCTCCAACCGATGATACAGATTAATATTCCCGAGGAACCTAGGAGGTCGGGTAGAGACTCTCATCCTCCGGACAGATACATTGGTATGGTCGAGGAGAATGATGTTTTACTTCTAGAAAGTAATGAACCCGCAACCTATAAAGGTGCTATGGCCTGTTCCAACTCAAAGCTATGGCTCGAAGACATGCAATCCGAGATGGACTCCATGTATGAGAATAACGTATGGGATCTAGTTGATTTACCTAATAAGGTAAAACCTCTACAAAGGCAAATGGCTTTACAAAATAAAGCGTTACGTAGACACGCAACCGTGATATCTATAAGGCACGACTTGTGGGAAAAGGTTTCACTCAAGTGCAAGGATTGCATTATGATGAGATTTTTGCACCTGTAGTCATGCTACGTTCCATTCGGATAATCTTAGCGATTGCCGCATTTCATGATTATGAGATATGGCAAATGGATGTGAAAACCGCCTTCTTAAACGGTTATTTGGAGGAAGAGTTGTACATGGTGCAACCCGAAGGTTTTATAGATCCTAAACATCCTAAGAAAGTATGCAAGCTTAAGCGTTCCATTTATGGACTTAAGCAAGCTTCTCGGAGTTGGAATCATCGTTTCGACCAAGTGATAAAAGAGCATGGTTTCACTCGATCGTTCGAAGAACCATGCTTATATATCAAGTCGAGTGGGAGCAAGATTGTATTCTTGATATTGTATGTCGATGACATACTCTTGATTGGGAATGACATTCCTCTCCTTTCTTCGGTTAAAGAATGGTTGAAGAACCATTTCCAGATGAAAGATCTGGGTGAGGCACAGCGTATTTTGGGAATCCGTATCTACCGAGATAGATCACGACGGACGTTATCACTTAGTCAGGAGTCTTATTTGGATAAGATTCTTAAGAAGTTTAGCATGACCAACTCCAAAAAGAGGAACCTTTCAATGACATCTGGGATGCAGTTGAGCAAGTCTCAGTCACCCACGACGCCCGCCTGAAGGGATTGAGCGCATGAGTCGTGTTCCTTATGCATCTGCAATTGGATCAATCATGTATGCCATCATATGCACACGTCCAGACGTGGCATATGCATTGAGTATGACGTGTCGGTACCAAAAGACTCCAGGTGAAACACACTGGATAGCAGTCAAAAATATCCTCAAGTACCTACGGAGGACTAAGGATAGAGTATTGAGTTATGGAGGCGATACTAATCTATGCGCAACCGGTTACGCAGATGCTAGCTTCCAAACGGATCGAGACGATTCAAAATCTCAGTCCGGGTTCGTCTTCACTCTTAATGGTGCTGCGGTCAGCTGGAAGAGTTCCAAACAGAGTGTTGTTGCAGATTCTACTACTGAATCCGAGTACTATGCCGCTTCGGAGGCAGCAAAGGAAGCGATATGGATGCGTCAATTCTTACAAGGGCTTTCGGTAGTTCCTAGTTCGAATGACCGATCACCATCTATTGTGACAATAGAGGTGCCATCTTCCAGGCTAAGGAGCCAAAGTCTAGCAACAAATCTAGACATGTACTACGGAAGGCTCACCTGATCCGTGATTACGTGGAGCAAGAAGAGATAGTGATTGACAAGATTGCGACGGATGATAACATCGCAGATCCTCTCACCAAACCGTTGAATTATGATAAGCATGTAGGGCATGTTTACTCAATGGGAATTAAACATGTTCCTAAGTTGTAGTACTTGATTATGGATTTGATACATTATATTTTTCATATATTATTTATAACTTCATCGTTTTATATATATAATATTTTGTTTTTCATGTGGATTGTACTGACAACATTGAACGCCACAAAGTGAACTGAATTACATTATATTTGTTTTTGTCCGTAATCGCCAATGTGAGCTGATAACTCCGGCTATTATATTGTGCAGTCGATTGATGGTGGGTTCAATGAGCCATAAGTTAAACGGTTGACTAATCGATCACAGATACGAGATTATGACGATACCTCGTAGGACAATTTTTATTTATGACAACGTAATGGAGTCCTAAATGTTCTATAACATTCGGTGCCAGGTCATGGATAGGACATCTATTGTGTACCTAGAGTCGATTCTTTTGACTATCAACTGTCTCTTGAGATTAAGGCAGTTTTTTGGGTGACTTTGGTTTCTTTCTCACGGTCTACCGTAACTGGGGCTAAGTAGATTTTTTTTGGGTCATTTCATACTGTGCTTACATCTGCAAGATTTGAGTTGAGGAAAATATCCATCCCTTATCAGGTATAGTTATTTCTCAGGGCCACTCGAGGAGTTGTAACTGAAATGCATGGCCATGCTCGAATGTTGATTCGTTTATCGGTTAAGTTACTCTCTAGTCGGGAAACCACTCTTGATATTGATCGCTTGTAAAATACGAACTTTGTGAATTCGGATTTGCAAATTGTTTTACATTGAGTGGGAGAAATTTTAAAGGATATGAGAATCGATTATTGCACGTACACTTGTGAGGACAAGTGGGAGTTTGTTGAGCCGTGTCCTCCACAAATTAGTGCGATAACATTTATAAATCTCTTACAGGTTCACAAGGGTATACTTCGTATATTTAATCACTTGATTAACGTTTACCTAATAACGGTTGGCTTGCTAGAAAGTTTGACGTTATTATCATACAGATGGCGGTGATCAACTGGTCCCTAAAGGTCACACCTATAGGACGTATTTGAGAAATGTGGTTATAGAAATATAATCACATTGATGCCCAAAATGACTAAAAAGTTAGTCAATGTGTTGATGAGATAATTATTTAAAGAAAATTAAATAATATTAAGTAGAGACGAATTAATCACAATTAAAAAATAAATATAATAAGTTATATTTAATTAAATATATATAAGGTTAGTTTGGACGAATTAATCTGTTAATTCGTAATTAAATATAATCAGTTGTATTTAATATCAACAAGTTGAATGTGTCATAGTGGTAATAGTGAGGGTACACAAGCCAAGAGGTCATGGGTTCGATCCTCACTAGATGACAATTTAACACACTTTATATATTTTTGGAAAGACCAAAAATAAGGAAATTTAATTCCTTATTTTCGGATCACATTGGCCGAAATTAGGAGATATAAATCTTTCCTAATTGATTTCGGATTTCGGTCTATATAAAAAGAAAGGTGGAGAATTATTTCTAACCTAATTCTTTTTCTGACCTAGCCTCCTCTTTCTCATCACAAAAACACAAAGACAATAAAATTTTACAGAAAATTTTAGATTGATTTCTAGCATAATCAAAGGGTATATCTTAGATCGTCTTGGGTGCAACTAATAGGCGAATATCAATTTTGATATTGTTCTTAGGCCAATTTTGCAAGGACCCGAGGTTAATTCTAAATCTTTTTACTTATGTTTATGTATTTTATTTTATGACCATAGATCATCTTTATTATATCGTTATAATCATTCATATTAAAAGGAAGTATACAGATTATTTCCCACAGTGACAAATTGACAAAAATAAAATGGTAGTCTATTTTATATATATGGACCGAAATGTGGGTAATAGTGGAGTGTGGATGATATTATTTTATGTGATAAAAATTTAAATATTCACACTTACACATAGTAGCCTTACATACCTACATTTTGGAGAAGTGTAAAAGCAAAAGGAGATGCCAAGGTTTGGCATTTAGCCTTCCCCTACCCGACACTCCCTCCTTTATGTGGTGAAATTTTTTCTTTTCATTATACACTTCTCCACATTGATAATTCATTCACATGTTTTTTTCTCTCTACTCTTTCATCTTTCTCTAAAACTTGAGAAATGATAATCTAATTTGTTCAATAAGATTACTAATATTATTAGTGTAATATATGAGTATTAGTAATCAATGTTAAGGTAAACTACTAAATAAATATCTAGTTAATATTATTTAGTAGAAATAAGGGCTAATCTTGGGTGCAATCAAAAGGAGAGCTCTTAATATAGAGTTTTGGAGGATCATCCTAATACTCATCATAGCTCAAGAACAGGTGAAGGTAGGAGACCTTACTTGTGCCCATAAATCCGAAAATTATAATGTAAGGGACATTGTTTTTCTTATTAATCTCTTATTTTGCTATGCATGTACTAGATCTAAAGAACACAAATTAAGAAGTTAATTAGTTCACTATTAGAAGAGTCTAATAATAGGTACATGAACCTAACAAATTATACCTATGAAGATGATCCAAATAGTAAAGCGAAGAATAATAGAAGTCCTTGATGAATGATAGAAGGTTGTCAATCCTCTAAATAAACCCAAATAGTCTTCTAATTACCCAAATAAAACTAAGAACAATTAAGAGAATTAAGGAAAGATTAAGATATGATTAATATTGAAATGTGTATTACAACTAGATTAAGACTAAATTAAGAGAGGATTAAGATGATATTAAAGCTTGATTAAGATGACATGATAATCTAGGTAGTACAAAGGGGTATTTATACTAAAATTAAGTACAAGGATTAGGGTTACTAAGGGCTTAAATGACTATTAAGACCCTAAGAGAAGCTTGAGGAAATGCAACTCCCGAGGGACATGCGCGGATCATGCTTGCAACTCCCACCAGGATCCGCTCGTCATCACCTGAAGTACGGCCTGTCCTATAAGAAGATCCGCTCGGGCTGTTAGTTGGGATGCCCGGATCGTGCTCTGGTACGCTCGGATCATGCTCAGGGACGCTCGGATCGTTGCTCTTATCCGCTCATCCTGAGCTCGGGCCGCTCGGATCGCTGGACAGGGTTCTTCTCTTGTTTGGCTCCTTAACAACCCACGGGGATTGTGTTGGGGATGCAAGGATCTTTTCATCATTGCCCATTTCACTCTATTTATTTGCTTAAGCCTCTAGTATCAGTCTCCTCTTCGATGCTTGGTCATTAGATGCAATCCATTTAGCTCCATAAATTCAAAGTTAGCGATCCTCTCCTACCAAGGACACAAAATTTCAAAGAATATGCAAAATGGGAAACTAAAGATAAGAAATGACCCTAATATATGCTAGAAAGCATGGGAACGAGGCTAATTCGGGGACTAAATGTGCTCAAATATGAGTCACATCAGCACCATAAACCTAATTCGGTAAATGGATGTTTAATTTCCGTCTTGCATGCAAATCAACTATAAATCCAACTCGACATCAAATACTTGATGCTTGGATTAAACAAACTGTGGACATGGGCCACAGGCCGGTCTGCGGGCACAATGTCGCCCACCTGTCCGTAGTCACGGGCCACCTGCACGCCAAGGTAATATGTGGACATGCAGCGGTCTTTTGAAAGCCACACTCGGTGGCGTAAGAATGCTTTCGACCGGATAGTTTTAGATCGGTCGGTTTCATCTCGGCAAGGGTATCGAAACGATGCAAGAGATGTTCGAAGTCGCCACCAAGAATTTGTGGGATGCTTGGAACCCGTTCGAATCCACTTTATACCTAGGTCAATCAAGGCAAAAAGCGATGTTTGTCATAGGTACTAAAGATAAGGAATCGTCCCTCTTTAGCATCCTATCTCTAGAATGACTCTCGTACACCCTGGATAAGGTCGTCCACTATCCAATGTTTCTGAGTAAGAGGTGAAGGTACGTATTGGGAAGCCCTTTAATCAGACACCCAATCCCGCCTATGGTAGCGGCCTCTACTGATCGATCTTGGTTGGTTAAATGCAAAAATTGATAAAACGGGTAAATGCATGAATGCACATCCGCTAGTTTAAACCTAACATGTGAGCTTTCTTTGTCAGTTTGTTTAATCCATGTATCAAGTATAAGATGTCAACTTGGATTTATTGTTGATTTGCATTCAAGACGGAAATTAAACATCCATTTACCGAATTAGGTTTATGGTGCATAACGCGATCCATTTGTCTTAGTAAGGCGTTTTGCAAATGTGATGTTTGAATGAGCAGATTCGTCATCTGATCCGTCCTGTATTCGAGTTAACCGAAGTCGGGATTGTCCTTGACAAATTCTCGAAGGGGAACAGACCCTGCATCAGGCAGCCAGAAGAGGCGCGAGCCTGTTGGCGATGCAAAGGGTTCTCCCCTGGTTTGAAAATAGAAAAATAAGTGGCCTGTTTAGGCGCGGTTCAACAGACGATGGAAAACGTCTTCTGACCATTGAAAGAGTTCATAAAATGTGTTTAAAAGTGGGTGTTTAAACCTGTCTTGACTTGAAAAGACCGTTTAGGCCGCTTTTGTACCAATTTAAAGAACGAGACTTGAATAATCGTCATTGTTTTGACAATACTCGATGTCGGGTTCGGTTTTACAAGCTTGACATGAATAGTTTTGAAAATGATTATGAACTAATTGTTTTAAGTTTATTTGTTTATTATTAGTCAAAATTCATCATCGTACTCGGGTTAAAATCCAACATGGTATATAGAACCAAGGATGACTTTGTGTTGGTGACTACTACATTTGTTTTGAAAATGTAAATAAATGAGAAAGGCTTTAAAATACCCTTCAAAATGTAAAGAAATAAAATAAAAGGCTTTAAAATACCTTTTATAATGTAATTAACCAAGTATTATCATCGAAACACGGATTAAACCGCCATGGTATTAGGAACCAAGGGTGAAAAATGTTTTATGGTTAAAAACTTGTCATAAAAAATGGTTTGAAAATACTTGAAATAGTAAAAATCGATTACAAATATGAAATAAAAATGAAGGAGATGAAGAGACCAAACACGGTTTGGATTTAGGTTGAGCAGGCTGCTTTAGGCGCGAGCCTATGTGCTACATAAGTAGCCTCTGCCTCAACCAAAATCCGGTTTTGGCTAATTCTTCCCATGTTTTGGACCATGTTATGCATGATTTAGCATGTTATAGTCATGAAACAAATAAAAACATAATAGAAGAGGATTTTTACACCCTCATACTTACATGCTAGGCTTGTGGCGAGAAACCGACGAAAGTGTATCAATTTGTTTAGCCGGAAAACTCGTTTTAAAAACCGTTTTAGTAAGTAAAAAAGTGTTTTGTTAAGTTTAGTGATGGTGTAGTGGTCGAGATGGTCGGTCAAGTTATTTAATGCACGATGATAGT
This sequence comes from Silene latifolia, assembly GCF_048544455.1. NCBI lineage: Eukaryota > Viridiplantae > Streptophyta > Magnoliopsida > Caryophyllales > Caryophyllaceae > Silene > Silene latifolia. Next base: position 97,152,783 of record NC_133527.1, read on the forward strand.
ACCAAACAATGTGTAAGGCTTGTGTTTACAATCTGTAGGTCGTAAACACGTGTCGGTTGGTGACGTGAGAAGTCGAGTCTATAATTTTAAGGGAGAAAAGAGTGGGTGGACACTCGCGTAACTCTCAAATGGTGGCATTTGAGGGGTATTTATAGGAAAATGAGTGGTTGTGTGTGTTTTGAGCGATGTGGCCGCACGGGCTGCTCAAAGAGGCGCGAGCCATGTCGCACGTCTTCGAGGTGTCTTGTTGCTATCACACAAGTGCAATCATGATTTGTTCTGTCCAAGGATTTGGAAGAACTTGATTTGTACTTGACCATGTAAGATTCTGGAAAACCTTAACATGGAAGCATTTGAATGATTTGTTTTTTGTGTTTGACTCAGTTTGACTCGTTGTTGGACTCGGGATTTGAATTTTGAGTAGGTTTTTGGTCCGGTGTCGGTTTTAACTCTAATTAGTGTCATTGCGACCTCGTCGTCATGCATTAAACACTCCAAGTACTTTTGAAAAGTATTGAGATGTTTTATTTTCAAAATCGTTTTAAGTTTTCCGACGTATAGTTGTACACAAACTGTCGATCAAACGCTGCGATTCCTAAGCAGGTTGTAGTCCAATAATCATCGGGTGTTTTTTGAAGTCTCAACATATACTGGGTATCTACAGAGCCCTCACTTTGATTGAGGCTTGGACAGGGTGAAAGTCAAAGTAGAACCCCCAGGTCAATCGAACATTACAACCTGGAGACCGAAGCGACGTCGAGGCGGCTCGAAAGGATTCGGGCCAAGGATGTGCCATCGAGAAGGGCGACGCTGAGGCGGATCGAGGGTACGAGCCAAGGACCTGTCGTCGGGAACAGCTTAGAGTTTGTCGACTATCTGTGCGGGTCGTTAAAAGTCCGTTAGACTACGTACAAAGGCTCGCCAGCCATAAGAAGGAGTCATACCTTAGGAAACTTTGGGATATGTCCTTGGATCGTATCTTGTTTGCGGACAAAGGCTCCCCAGCTGTGTTGCGGATATGAAGGGGCTCGCCAGCCGCGGTACATATATGAAGGGGCTCGCCAGCCACGGTGCGTATATGAAGGGGCTCGCCAGCCGCGGTGCGTATATGAAGGGGCTCGCGAGCCGTGATGCATTGTAAGACACGCCAGCTTTGTGCGTTGTTAGGCTCGCCGACCATGGTGCGTAATGAGGCTCGCCAGCGAGGTGTGTAATGAGGCTCGCCAGCCATGTGAATAATGAGGCTCGCTAGCCATGTACGTTATAAAGCTCGCCAGCCATGTGCGTTGTAAGGCTTGCCAGCCATGGTGCGTAATGAGGCTCGCCAGCCATGTGCGTAATGAGGCTCGCCAACCATGGTGCGTAATGAGGCTCGCCAGCCATGTGCGTTATAAGGATCACCAGCCATGTGCGTAATGAGGCTCGCCAGCCATGTGCGTCGTAAGGCTCGCCAGCCATGGTGCGTAATGAAGCTCGCCAGCCATGTACGTAATAAGGCTCGTCATCCATGTGCATTGTAAGGCTCGCTAGCCATGGTGCGTAATGAGGCTCGCCAGCCATGTGCATAATGAGGCTCGCCAGCCATGTGCGTAATGAGGCTTGCCAGCCATGTGCGTAATGAGGCTCGCCAGCCATGTGCGTTGTAAGGCTTGCCAGCTATGTGCGTAATGAGGCTCATCAGCAATGTGCGTAAAAAGGCTCGCCAGCCATGTGCGTTGTAAGGCTCGCCAGCCATATCGAAGGTTGATTGATTGACCGTGGAAATAGCCGCATTGGATGGGCTTATCTCGGGAAGTTGTTTGAATTAGCGGGCTTCGTGAGGAAGCCTCCGATATCCTGTTAGGGAATCTCGGTGTTTGTATTCGACGTTTGTGGCGCCGGAAAGAGATAGGTTCGTGAGCCTAGCCCCCAGGGTCGGCAGTGACTTTTGAATCTCGAAGAGAGATAACGGTTTTTATTGCCGTTGTCTGAAATTTGAAGAAATAGTGAATTTTGAATTTTACTATTAATGTTTTTGAAATGAAATGACGGTTTTTATGGCCGTCGTTGAAATTTGAAGAAATAGTGAATATTGAATTTCACTATTATTGTTTTTGAAATGATGGTTTTAATTGCCGTCGTTGAAATTTGAAGAAATAGTGAGTTTTGAATTTCACTATTATTGTTTTTGAAATGACGGTTTTAATTGTCGTCGTTTAAATTTGAAGAAATAGTGAATTTTGAATTTCACTATTATTGTTTTTTTTTTAAATCACTGTTTTAATTGCCGTCGTTGACATTTGAAGAAATAGTGAATTTTGAACTTCACTATTATTTTTTTTGAAGTGACGGTTTTTATTGCCGTCGTTGACATTTGATGGTTTGTGTGGGAAATTGGGCCAAAGCCCAGAATTTCGCTGAACAAAGCAGGGGGAGCACCCAGTGAGGCGCGGGCCTACCTGCGAAGGAAGGGAGCTTCCCTATTTTTGTAGAAAAGACGCGAGAATGGGAAGCTCCCCATTATCACTTCGTCTTCCTCAAACACAAAAACCCGAAACAAAGAAAGACGCCATTTTTGACCTCATTCTTTGCTTGCTTTCATGTCCTCAATAATCATGTCATCTCAAGGTATGTAAATCCTCTTAAATGCATTTTAATTTGTTTACATTTTGTTGATTGAATTAGGGCGGAACCCAAAACCCTCAAAAATCGAGTTGGGCATTTTTGATTGAGCCATTTTCGAGTGAAATTGATGATTGCATTAGGTTAGAAACCTGTTTAGGAGTATAGGGGTGCTTTTAGTTTGCATTTTGGTCCCCGTTCCCGCTCCCTATGCTCGAAAACGTGAATGAGACGGTAAGATCGTATTATTTCACAATGTCAAGTTTGTTTGCTTGAGCTGTGTGCCTCACTAGGTTGCATTGTAGTCGGGGGAGACCATTTTTGCCATATTGAACCTTCGTTGGGGTATTGTGGGCAAAATTGCAATTCTTGCCTTTTGCGACGGTCTTATGTCTGTCAAAATAAGCGTCTGTTTGAGGTCAAATTGAGTCAGTTTGTTTTGAAATGGACCTTATTGGTAGTTTAGGTCGCTTTGAGACGTGATAAAAATCACGTTGTTTTGTTGTGGTCGTATTTTGAAATTTTGACCTGTTTGTGTTTGAATTGGGGCAAAACTGCCTTTTTCGAGCCGTGGAAAATCCCTACTTTGTCGGGAATATATATTTTTGGTTGTTTGCGGACCTCGTGTGGGTCTTGAGGTGTAGTTTTTGTTGTTGTTTTGACTCGTCTTTTGCTTAAAAAGTTGGGCGAGTCATTTTTTGTGCGGTTTTTATGAATTGTTTTGTTTGGTTGGGTTCGGGCGGGATTGCCCTTGTTTTGTTTTTCAGGTTTTTTTTGGATTTGCCCATTTTGTGCCGTCGTAATGCCGAAATTTCGGCTGACAGTTTTGTTTGTTCTTTTGATTGCAGGGGAGTGTTCGGGGCCTACCGGGTCCATTGCTGAGACTTTGGAGGACCTGTTTTGGACTAGGCCGGTTAGTGCTCCGGCTATCGCACCTGAGGTGGTGGTAGAGGACGCTTCCGAGGAGGAGGGGCCTACCGAGGAGGTTGTTAGGGCTGAGGGAGCCGTTGAGGTTCGTGAGGGGTCCGTTGTTGGGGCTGTTGGTGCTGAGGGAGCCGCTGGGGCTCGGGAGGAGCCTGTCATTGAGGCTGCTGGTGCTGGGAGAGCTCAAATGGGGTCTGAGGCTGGTACCCATGGGAGGAGGGTTGTTAGGAGGAGGGGTCCTCGACCGACCAGACGGGAGTTGCAGAACGTCGCAAGGGTCGTTGAGAGGCCTCTTCCCCGCCTTGTGGAGTCTCGTGGGCAGAAGAGACGGAGAGTGGAGACGGTTGAGGACGACGCTCACGTCGCGGGTTGGGAGGCTAGACGGGTTACAGCTTAGCAGGGGTGAACCTGCGGGCGGTGCCTGCTTGGGCCGAGGGTTTCGACGGTAGCCAGTTGTTGCTTCGGTTAGACAGACACATCTCCTACCGTGCGCACGAGGGCCTGGTAAGTTATACCGTTTCGTTGAGTTTTTTTTTTTGTTATTTCAGGCCTGAATAGGAGTTCTGATGTTGTTTGTTTCCCAATTTCAGGAGATTGGTACCATGAGGAATTTCTCAGGCTTCTTCACCTGCCTGGGTTTTTACGACGTTCTCCGAGCCGGTACGATGGCGTTGATAGAGAGGTCGGCTTTGGGGCCGTTTGTGGCTGCTTGGCGGGATATTCACAGGGCTTCGATTAGGTCGAACCTGTGTCTGATCCGCGCCATGTTGGACCGTTACTGGGACACGGCGTCGTCGTTCCACATGGAGTTTGGGGAGGTCGGTGTGACCTTAGAGGACTTTGCCATGATATCGGGCCTCCCCTGTGGCGAGACGCCCGTTGAGTTCTCGGAGACACCAGAGAGAGTGTCTTCCCCTGCGGTTACTTGTTTGATCGGCAATGCTTTGCCCGAGCCTTCCGATATCACTCATTACTTGATCGCGAGCTCATATGTGAAGGACCACTTCAGGGGGAGAACAGTGGGCTACGCTCCGGCGCCGTTGGCGAGCCCGGAGGCGGAGGTTAAGGCTGACGCGCAGGAAGCGTGGTTGTGGTTCTGGTACTTCTTAGGTACCACGTACTTTGGTGACAAGGGTGAGCGCTTGTCGACCAAGGTACTTCCTCTTCTTGCTGACCCCGACACTTTGGGTCAGTTCGACTGGGTTACGCCGGCTCTGGCGAGTTTTACCCGGTACTTGCATGCTGCGGTGCGTCCGGAGGCGATGGGAGATGGTAGTTCTCCTGCTTTGGTTGGTCCCGGCCTCATCTTGGAGGTACGAGCGTTTTTTTTTTGTAGTTTTTGTTGAGTTTGATTTTGATTTGTGGTTTTGATTTTGATTTTGATTTTGACTTTGTGGTTTGATTTTAGCAATTTTTTGAAAAATTGGCTGATTTGTGGTTGTTGTGTTTGGTTACAGGCTTGGTTGTACGCTTACTTCGTCCCTCTGCGCCCGGGACTACCGGTGGCGTTCATTCGACCTACCCTGCCGTGAGGGCTTGGACGGTGGCCCGGAAGAAGTCGACTATGTCGACTTACGAGGCTTGCAGGCGTCGCGTGAACGCCCTTCGAGTTGCTGACGTAACTTGTCGTTTCTTACCTCCTTTTTTTTTTGTAGAAACAGATAGAGATAGGATGACTAGGTAGCTTAGAAAGCCCCCAGTTAGCTGATTAGTCCTTGTTCGAGCGCATTTCGTTGGGTGGCCTTGGGAGCACTACACAGATGTGCCGACCGTTGTGAGGGAGCGTTTGCGACCTCGCAGCTCCCAGCGTTTGTACCTTGAGACGGCGATCGAGCCGGTTTGGTACTTGGGCGAGCGTTTAGCTCGCATGTGCTTTACTGAGACCTTTGTGGTACCGGTCGATCCGCCTAGGGTGTTGTTCCAGAAGTCGACACCCGACGAGGTTGAGGAGCATCTTCACGGTCAGGGAGGTGAGGAGCTGTTGTTGCGAGAGGCCGACTACGAAACCTTCCGGTTGTCGAGTCTTGCCTGGTACCCGATCGAAGTATGTTTTCCACTGTTCTTTGTTTTCTGATACGTGTCGTTAAGCGTATACAAATTAATAATTTATAAACCTATCTTCACCTCAAAAATAAAAACGTAGTAAAGGATAAGTAGGGTCGATCCCACAGAGAGACTGGAAAAACTAATTAACTATATAGTACTAATATTCACTGACTTACATATATACCCGTTATTCACATATTTACGGATTAGGGGGGTTTCATTGTGATTTAGAATAAACTAAATTTTGAAGCAAAGTCAAATACCACATTAAGCACGTATCCTTCTCCTAATTTTAGCTTGTCAACCGATTATTTTTTACGTCAAATCTCAAGTATATTTAAAGATTAACTGCGGAATTAAAGATCACAAGAACTCCCTATCCTCTCTTGGATTATAACCGACCTGAACTAAGCCTAGACCGATTCTTAACTAACCGACCGATGTAATTTTTTCGCACCCTACTAAAGACCGGATTAGAAGCATTATCGAACCAAGAAGACGTCATTAACTAATTAATCCCTTCAGTGTCGTCACTACCTAAAGATTAACTGACCAAATATTACTCCTAACTTAAACTAACCCTAATTCGCAGAGATTAATCTAAACTAGTTGTTACTCGGATTATGTAACTCGAACTAAGCCAGAATCACACAATTTGCAGAAGTATACAATCTCAGCCACAATTAGATAACAAATTATAAACTGAAATTGCACCCTTAAATTATTAAGAATGAGTAAAGCTTTGGATACAAATAGTTGAAAGATTAACAGTAAACAACCAACGGTTTCCAATACTAAAATTAATCAACGAAAATAAACCATAAATTGAATACAATAGAGGTAGAGAGAACTTAATTTCTTCCCGGAATTTGTAGTCGGAACTTCGGATTGTCGCACCTCATGATCCGCCTCAAATTCGCCATTACTCGACCGTGTGCTAAGACTCCGCCCGAGTACGATCTCCAACTGCTCTCATGACCCAATAGATCTTAAATCACCACTCTATTTCGCTCAATTTCTATGAAATATCTGTGTATTCGGCTCTTTTCGCCTCTTTTGATTGAGAACATGGGTATTTATAGCTGATTTCGGGATAGAATTTGGGAACAGTTTAGGATAGATTTGAAGTAAAATATGGGAAGAGATCAAATTTGGGAACCCAAAATAAATCTAAAGTTTCCATAGTTGAATAACTTGAGTTGTGCTTGGCTTCTCGTCGCTTCTGTTCTTCCTTCACAATAATTCTCTTCAATAATTTTTTTTTTGACAGAAGGTTGAATAACTTACATTATTGTAAATAATACAGAGTAAGCTACTCGACTAGGTATCACCAGACACTTAACAACTAGATCTAGCACTACAAAGCTATACATCGAGATTACATAACATTTATATAAAAGAAAACATGCGATATTAAGATAAGCAGGATAAACGATGGAAGAATGGCACGAGACGACATCTTGGTCACGAACGCTGGTATCATCATCATTAACACAGAAGACCTCCAAATACCTTCGATACATACTGACGCCGGATACGCTCTTGCGAAACGACCGTAGAAAGAAAAGATGAGAGGCAAGACGATATCTGCCCTCGACGGAGATAAATCTCCTACACCTTAGAGATCGCACCCATTGATCGTAGGACAGACGTACTGAGAAATCCAACATGCAATGTGAAACACGAACCCTCAGAGACAGAAGCACCTCAACACCAACACCGTAATAGGGACTTGACTTACCACTAAAGAGACGACCAAGGCTCCTATAGGAGGAGGTTATTAGGAGATAAAAACAAGACAGGAAAAATAAAGGAAACACCATTTAGAAGACGCGAAGACCACCACCTCCGACCCCAACCAACACCACCATTGAAGACCCAAAAACCACCCTACCCAACACCCCTCATACAGATAGAAAAGAGCCCAGCAAATAAAATCTCACTCCAACCAAAAACAGACGGACCCATCAGACCATCCACGACAGACACGACACACTCATCAAACACGAAACCACTGAGACTCCAAATTCCAAGCGAACCCCCCCCCCCCCCCTCGGACCATCGACAGGCATACAAACCAGACAAAAACACAACAGACCGGCAACAGGAAACCGGAAAAGGGACCAACCTGGTGGGGGAGGGGGCGAGGGGGAGGGGAAACACCAGATCGTCCCAAATCCACCACCATGAACAGAAAAACGCACCACCATTAATAGAAAAACGCACCACCAAGAAGAGCAATGCTCCTCGACCAGACACAACAATGACCGATGGTCTTCAAGACACCGGAACCAGAACCAGAGGTGGGGAAAGGGGCGAGGGAGGGGGGAACACCCCTTGAATAAATTGCGCCACTTCGTTGACAAGACAGGCGAACGCGGAATGGACCGACCTCAGACCAACCACACGAAAAACCAGCGAAGCACATCGGACAAACAGGACGGACAAAAGATCCAAAGAAAGAGAGGAGCAAAATCAAGCCAACGGGGATCGCAACAACGAGGAGAGGTGTTTAATCACCGGAGATGGGTCAAGGAAAGACCCCATCTCCGACGATAGGTAGGGGAGAAGGGAGAAGGTGGATGGTGAGGAGAGGCTGCGGAAATAGAATATGGGATTTAGGGTTTTCTTTTTTTAGAGAGAGGTGGGAGATTTTTTTAGAGAGGTTTTTTCTTTAATTATTATTAGTGTTGAGTTGTTGCTATTTTTACTCCAAGTTTATGTGTGTTCTTGGTCCACAATTGCTGGGCTTTATTGTTCCGATTTTGCTTCTGTTTATGCAATAGTTGTTCGTCAATTTCTCGGCCCACGTACTACTCAACTTGTGCTTTACTTTTGATAGTTTGATCCACTTAATTGATGAAAGCCCACTTTTGTTATTGTTTCAGTAACTCGAACGGTCTTGTCATTTATCGGCCCATAACCTGTTATTCCATATTAGACGTAAATTAATTCATTTAACATTAATATAACAATTTTAAGTATTAAACAAGCAAAATAAGAAACGTATATTATATAGCTCAAATAGTACGAGGGATGACTATAAAAATATATAATTATGGGGTATAAAAACGGGGAAATATCGTCTTAACAAATTCCCCCACACTTAGCTTATTGTCGCCCTCGACAATGACAAAACATGAGCTATAAACAAATAATCAACCTCAAAGATTTTACACGTAACTATGACCATTTATCGATGACAAAGTAAAATATTTTTAGAAATCATTTGGTCCAAGTTAGTGAGTCAATGGAAAACATTTGTAGTTAGATTAGAAAGCAACATATACCAAATTTTCCCTCCACTTCAAACTATACAACCAACTAATTAGCCAACATAAATATTTTAAACCGCTTCTAAATTATAATGATAAATAAATGCATTAGCAATATACTCGGTCTAACTATCTTCGTGCGCATGTGCAAGTGTATTGACTCGTAGAGAAGGGGTTTGGCAATTTAAGGTCCTAGGGAAAGGGGATTTTCTTTCTGTACATTAAGTACGAGGATCGTTCTCCCAAACATTCAAGTGTATCCGTCATACCTCAATTAACTTACCACCAATCCTCAACCACCATCACAATCCACGTTTTTTTTCTTTCCTTCATTTTCTTCTCAATTTTTTTTTCATTTTTTTTTCCTTCTGTTTTTTTCCTTCTGTTTTTTTCCTGTTTTGACTTTTTTTTCTTTTTTTTTTTCAATTTTTTTTCCTTTTTTTTTTCTTTCTTTTGAATCTCCACCATCCACATTCCCTACCCGTGGATATATCCAGTGTCCCTTGTAGCGAGCTTTCGACCAATGGATCCCGCCCATCCGGACAAGTCATTAGGCATTCTCCCAATACATTGATTGGGTTCCCCTAAGGGTCTAATCACTCGGGCACCGGATGGAATTGAGGTCAAGAACTTAAAGCGGGAGTCACCGATGAAAGTAAATTGGTTAATAAGACCGGCTTACGCTCCCACACTCTAGAGTCAATGAAAAGTGTAATAAAGGTAGCCAAATTAAGTTCTTTATAATTCTAATTTAAAGGAGACTTAAAATATGTATGTCACTTAATTAATCAATCCAAGTTCAAAATGGAGGAAAAACTCATGTATACACGACTTCAAAACATTTTATATTACTACTAATATTAGTGAAATCCTTTTTAAGTTAGTAATTTTGAAAAGTTGTTAGATTAGAGCTTATCGTCGACTCGCTAGTCTAGCAAGTCAAATAAAAACAAGGTCTTTACTTTTAATAGAGACTTAGTCAACAAGCAGTAGCATAAACTCCCTTTGCTGAAACCATAAGCTGTTAGAATGCATTTTCCTTACAAAACTTCCAAGTTTCAGCATAGGACGCATAGCACCAATTCCTCACGTGTAAATATCGACAAAATAGTAAACTCATACAATATGCTAACTCCCAAGTAGTTCACATATTCATGTTCAGTATGCAATTGACCTCAGAATGTTTCCCAGTTTATGTTCCTTATTCAGAAGCTCAAATCTGATCCAATTTCATATAAAACCGTGGCTAGACAACATCAAAAAATTTGATTTAACTAACCAACTTTCAAGATATTTAGCTTGCCTCTCCCCCACACTTAAACTCGACATCATCCTCAATGTCGAAATGGACATCGAGATAAACAGTTAAACACATATAAAATAACAAGAAGGAAGGAGGCACTTAGCGGATTCATGTATAGTCACTTGCAGCTGTAAATCTCTCAAAACCGCATAAGTCAGAGTAGGTGATATGGCTGCAGTTACATAACTTGAAGAAATCCCACAAATCTCTTAATCCAGCTAGTGCTTCTGCCACCAGCAATGGAGTAAATAAATCTAGCATGATCAGCTTCTAGTATGGTCCCATAATCTGTGTCGCTCCCCTTTCTGCAGCTAGCAGCATGACTTCTAATTTTTTTTTATTCCATCATCAACTCATAAGCAGTCCCATAATAGCATTCCTGTAAAATATAAGAACTCGACCAAGATTCGTGAAATATGGAAGCGGCAAAATACCCAGTATACCTAAACTAATTTTCTTGTGCAACCGACACTATTAACATCCCCCTACAAAGGTTGCAAAACTCAGGGAGGCACTTAAGCCGACTCGACAAGACAACAAAGAAAGCATATAAAAATTAAACACACATGAAAGCAATAAATAATTAAGCTTGGGTTGCCTCCCAAGAAGCGCTTAGTTTAATGTCCTGGCTCGACACACTCTTAGCAGAAACCATTCAGTCTGCTCAAACAGCCATTTCATCCAAAAACTCACTACTATTAAACCAATTCAGCGAATAATCAGATCTCACGCTCAGCAGCAGCAACAACCGCAAAATTTCAGACACTACTACTTATTTTTCGGCAAATGTACCCAGCAAGTACAACTCAAAAATTCAATGATTTCCTCAAATCCAGCTCACTCGTGTCTCAAATAATTTAATCACTATATCCATTATATTATCTCAATAGCTGACTACGAGTTTACGTCTTCAAATAATTCATCCCCTACACTTTGGTTGAAGTAAGGGAATATAAATATAGGCTAATAGCGAGAGGTGATAAGGGCTAAGCAAACATAAAACAGAAACAAAGTAGTTAGCTAGGCTACTAATCCCTACAAAAAAACGTCACTCTACCCAATGTTCGTCCAAAAATATGCACACCCTCAAATTCTTAGCATTCAGTTCATTACTATTATCCAACTCCAAATTCCGTCGTATGAGCATTCCATCAATTAACCAATCAGTTAGTCCATGATTCCTAAGCTCCATATTTCTAAATTTTTTCTATGAGTACGTCATGAATAGCCATCACACCCATCAAGATACTCTTAACATTCTTCTTGAGTTAAGCTACAATAATACTACAATTACATTTTAAAATTAGGAAGAAATAAGAACAAACAACACGAAAACAAATGGTTAGGGAACATGTCGTCTACTGATGTGACCATTATTTGAGCATATTTATTCCCCGAATTAGCCTCGTGCATATTTGGGTCATTTACTATCTTTAGTCCTTTGTTTTGCATATTCTTTGAGGTTTTGTTTCCTTGATAGGAGAGGAGTGCAAGCCTTGTATTTTCATGGCAAAATAGAGCTAAATTGATCGACATCAAAGAGAAGACAAGACTAGAAGGCCTTTGTACATATTATAGTAGATGGGCAATGATGAAGAAATCCTTGCATCCCCGACTAAATCCCGGAGGATTATTGGAAGAAGAAAAGAAGGCTGGAACACAAGACGCCCGTCCAACTAGGCAAGACGCCCGTCCAAGACGTGAGGAATCCGAGCATCTTTGCCATGAAGACGCCCGTCCAACCATGCCACAATCCGCTCGTCCAGCCATGAAGACGCCCGTCCAGAGACACAGAAATCTGCCCGTCCCGACACCTTGGACGCCTGGATTCTCTTACCGGCCCACATGACCTTTTCTTCCCTCCATGAAAGGTGCGCATATTTATGAAAGACCGGCAAAAAGGAGACTCGCATCTTTCTGAGAGGAGCGATTCCTCAAGGATATAATTGTCATTTAAGCCCTTAGTAAACCCTAATTTGTATACCTAATCCCCACTATAAATACCACATTAGTCTAATTAGATGAATCATGTTTTCTTATCAATCCTTAGTGTAGTTTATATCATTCTAATCTCTTCTTAATCTTGTAATCAACTTCTAATCAAGTCTTAATACAAATCTCATTTCCTTAATCTCTCTTTTGTTCATCTTTTATTTTGGGTAATTGAAGATTATTTGGGTTACTATTGGGAGATTGACAACCTTCCAATCAATCATCAAGTACTTCTATTATTCTTTGCTTTATTTTGGAATCATTAGTAGGTATAATTCTCTTAATCCCTTTTTAATTATTGTTAATAATCTTCATTTATTAATCATGTTTTGCTTTGTTAATGTGATTGACAACCTTGTTAACATGCTAAACTTGATAATGAGTGAGTAGTTTCCTTAATTAGGGTTAATGGGTAATTAGAGGAAACCAACATGGGGGATGATTCATGCTTAATTTAATATGTTTTCATAATTTATTTGCTTGCTTGTTGTGATCTAAACTTATGCACATGTTATGTTTGATGAAATGCGAGCCTGTGAATCCTTGCATTTTTTACCCATCACTTACCTTTTCAATGAGACTTGTAAGACATAAACCAACTCGAGTCTCATTAGACCATGCATATAGTTGAGTAGGGAGGATTAAGTCGACTTGTAGGTGTTGTACAATCTAATCGATTCGGCTCCGGGACCCAAACCTTCCTAGGATTGTAAGATATAAACCAACTCGATCCATCACAACAGTAATTGCTTGCTTATAATTTGAGAATATGTTTGTATGATCAATTCCCATGAATCCCCTATGACCCTGTGACACCCTAGTGCTTTTAATCAATTGTTTACATCTCTTTTTAATCATCTTGCTTGTTTACTTTAATTTTATTGCTATTTAGATTAGTGATCTTCTCATCTCAACCCCAAATCGTGACACCCCTAGACACCGCTACTTTCAATCGAAAATCCTACATCAATACCCATCCCTTGGGATCCGGCCTTTACTTGCCTCTTTACTAATAGTAGAGTTGTTTGTGAAGGTATAAATATTGTTTTGGTCTAGGTGCTCTTAACGATAAGTAACCGAAAACTAAATCTCCAAGTGAGTCCGACCATCTACCCAAATGTCCACTAAGTAAAATCCAATAACAATTAAATATAACAAATGCATTATAAAATTTTCACAGGATAAGCATTAGGACAAAAAATTTAGTATAGCCAGATGAAATATAGGAGAAAAACGAAAGGCAAATACATGCAAAAATGGATAGAAAACAAGTCATATGCTTCAAGTTTCCTTCTAAGAAAATCTGGTCAGAATTCTAAATCACATAGCTAGATTCAAAACCAAAAGAACAAGATGCGGAAACAACATGCAAAAATTGTTAGAGAAACATGTTGTCAACTAAAAATTCCACCGAAATGATGAAATCCAGCCAGAAAAATAATCTAAAGTATACACAAATGAAAGTTAGTGTTAAGTTTACAAACTATATAGAAAATTAATTCTAACATCAATCTCTCCGACAACGGCGCCAAAATTTGATACGTGTCGTTAAGCGTATACAAATTAATAATTTATAAACCTATCTTAACCTCAGAAATAACAACGTAGTAAAGGATAACTAGGGTCGATCCCACGGAGAGACTGGAAAAACTAATTAACTATATAGTACTAATATTCACTGACTTACATATATACCCGTTATTCACATATTTACGGATTAGAGGGGGTTTCATTGTGATTTAGAATAAACTAAATTTCGAAGCAAAGTCAAATACTACATTAAGCACGTATCCTTCTTGTAATTTTAGCTTGTCAACTGATTATTATTTACGTCAAATCTCAAGTATATTTATAGATTAACTGCGAAATTAAAGATAACAAGAACTCCTTATCCTCTCTTAGATTATAACCGACCTCAACTAAGCCTAGACCGATTCTTAACTAACCGACCGATGTAATTTTGTCGCACCCTACTAAAGACCGGATTAGAAGCATTATCGAACCAAGAAGACGTCATTAACCCAATTAATCCGTTCAGTGTCGTCACTACCTAAAGATTAACTGACCAAATATTACTCCTAACTTAAACTAACCCCAATTCGCAGAGATTAATCTAAACTAGTTTCTACTCGGATTATGTAACTCGAACTAAGCCAGAATCACACAATTTGCAGAAGTATACAATCTCGGCCACAATTAGATAACAAATTATAAACTGAAATCGCACCCTTAAATTATTAAGAATGAGTAAAGCTTTGGATACAAATAACTGAAAGATTAACAGTAAACTACAAACAGTTTCCAATACTAAAATTAATCAACGAAAATAATCAATAAATTGAATACAAGAGAGGTAGAGAGAACTTAATTTCTGCCCGGAATTTGTAGTCGGAACTTCGGATTGTCGCACCTCATGATCCGCCTCAAATTCGCCATTACTCGACCATGTGCTAAGACTCCGCCCGAGTATGATCTCCTACTGCTCTCACGACCCAATAGATCTCAAATTGGCACTCTATTTCGCTCAATTTCTATGAAATATCTGGTTATTCGGCTCTTTTCGCCTCTTTTGATTGAGAACATGGGTATCTATAGCAGATTTCAGGATTGAATTTGGGAACAATTTAGGATATATTTGAAGTAAAATATGGGAAGAGATCAAATTTGGGAACCCGAAATAAATCCGAAGTTTCCATGGTTGAGTTGTGCTTGGCTTCTCGTCGCTTCTGTTCTTCCTTCACAATAATTCTCTTCTTTAACTATTATTATTGTTGAGTTGTTGCTATTTTTTCTCCAAGTTCACTTGTGCTCTTGGTCCACAATTGCTTGGCTTTATTGTTCCGATTTTGCTTCTGTTTATGCAATAGTTGTTCGTCAATTTCTCGGCTCATGTACTACTCAACTTGTGCTTTACTTTTGATAGTTTGATCCACTTAATTGATGAAAGCCCACTTTTGTTATTGTTTCAGGAACTCGAACAGTCTTGTCATTTATCGGCCCATAACCTGTTATTCCAAATTAGACGTAAATTAATTCATTTAACATTAATATAACAATTTTAATTATTAAACAAGCAAAGTGAGAAACGTATATTATATAGCTCAAATAGTACGAGGGATGACTATAAAAATATATAATTAAGGGGTATAAACACGGGGAAATATCGCCTTATAAAATTCCCCCACACTTAGCTTATTGCTGAGGTGACCGATGCTGGCATGGAGTGGAGGTTGACTGTTCTGAGGGTGAGTTCTTGATTTGAAAGCTCCTCCTTATTTATGTGTTTTGCCTTGCGTTGTATTGAAGGACCTTTCTGGTTGTAGGTGTCGACCGCAAGTCATCAGGCTTTGTGGCGGATGGCTAACCGTTGGAGGGCACTTGCTGGTGACCTGGCCGCGAGGGAGTCTAGACTCGCACAAGTACTTTTTGTGGTTCAGGTTTTGTGTTGCATTTCACGTTTTTAGATCCCAATGATCTGTATTGTGTTTTACAGGGTGCTGTAGATCCGGCAGAGCTTGCTCGGGTCCATGCTGAGTTGGACACAGCCAGGTCGATGATTGAGGCCCAGGGGCTGGGGATCACCAGTCCTGAGGACGGGTTGCGGAGCTGAGATGCAGAGATTGCTTTCCTCAGAGCTCAGTTGGCTGCGGCGGAGGAGCTTCACGTCGTGATGGATCACGAGACATTGTAGAGTTCTCCAGAGAGGGAGCCTGAGCAGACGGTGGTGTCTGCCTTGCCCGCGACTCGTCGGGAGACCGAGACTTGTCCGACGGGAGGCGTTGAGTGGTTGTAGTTGTCTTTCCCTGTCTTGGACTCTTGTTTGTACATATTTACATTTTGTGTGAGGCGGTTATTATATATGTGTTTTTGGATTTTGGTTTATTTATGATTTTTGGCTTTTTTTGTGTTGTGTTTCAGAGAAGCACTGTCGGCTGTTAGCTCCCCTTTGCTTCGCGCTAGTTCCTGCATCGTTAGTGTAGAAAACAGGCAACATGTAGCACACACGCATAAATGTGAACACGTAAAAAGCATTTGATTGATAACAAAATTAACCACGATGACTCGCAGTTAAAATCGAAATTTGAAATGATATTTTGAAAATTCCGTGACAGGTCATCACGTTTGGCCTTTTAAAAAAGAATTGATTTGAAAATTTGAGCAATTAACTCGTGTCTTGAATTAAATCGCATTGAAATTGTTGAAATTGATTTGTGACTCGAAAAAATAAAAACTCAAACTGTCAGGGATGAATTTTAAAAGCAGATTTTTTCGAGTGTATTTGATTTTTGTGAGATCAAGAATCGAATTTGTGAGAGCTTGAAATTTTGAAGAAAACTGATGTCGTGTTATTAATTTTCGAATTTTGTGGAAAATGCGAAAAAGCGAAAAAAATTTCTAAATTTCGACTGACATGGAAATGATCCGTCACGGATCGGGGCGACTAGCCCTTCCCCCTTAAAAAAGAAGAGAAAGACCCATATGTTTAAAGCTGCGTCATGGAAACCGTGTCGGATTTCGTAAAACGCGAAAACAAGGAAATGTGAGTGTGAGAAAACCCAAAACATCCTGGGTAGGTCCGAAGAGGCGCGAGCCCTACGGCGGGAGATTTGAGGTGTCAGGAAGAAACAAAACTTGAAAGGGACGACTCAAGGTGGGAATCCTGAGTAACAGCCCAAAGAGGCGCGAGCCAACTGGCGATAGAAACCGGCTTCCCCTTTTTTCGGAAAAACGCGCTGATTGTTTTGTTATAAATAGGGACGTTTGTGCTTCATTGTTTCATCATCTGAAACACGGAAAACATCTCTACAAAAAAAACCTTTCTTCTTCTTCCACAAAATTATTCACGGATGCTTTCGAGAATAGCTTGCGGCAATGGTGTCGGGATTTGTCACCGCCCGAAAAGTATCAACTCGTCGTTATGGGAGTTGGTCAGTTGTTGGTGCTTCGTCATGTTAAGGTGCAATCCTCTTTTCTTGAAGCATGCTCTCGGTTTTGGGATTCGAAACACCATTTTTTCGTTTTCCCAAAAGGCGAAATTTGTCCTCTTGCCGAAGAAGTAGGTGCCATTGGTGGGTGGCCGGGTTGTGTTCCGATGCTTCCCCCGACTCGGTTGTGTTATAAGGAGAAGTTTCGTTCGATGTTGGGCTTGTCAACATGTCAAGTCAACTTTCTCCTTGCTCCTCATGGTGTGGATATGTTGATAGATTCGTATATCTCTTATTAGACTCCTTTAATAACTAAGTGTTTATTAGTTTAGACAAAAACTAAAAGGAACTTATGCATGCATAACAATCTAAATAAAAGAGAATAAATTTAGTCTTTCTTACAAGGAGGGCTGAAATTTGGTTTATACTAAATTGGTCTCCTGCCAAGTTAGTCTTCTTAAGAATAATCCAAATGCCCCAAAAACCTTAGATTTAATGCAAGATATACTCCTCAAGGATTGTATCAAGGAAATCCTTATTAATACAAATATTAATTTTGTTACTAGAAATTAATATTTGTTCCCTTAAAAATACTAATATTAAGTGGTTACTACTTCTAGTAATATATGAATAATATTAGAGATTTTGTGAGATTTTCTAGTGTTGTTCAAAACTAAAAACTAGAGAGATGAGTTATTCATCATGTAAATAGTCTTATAAGAACGAATTGTATATAATGGAAGAGAAAAACACTACCATTTCTCTAGGGTGGCCGAAATATAGGGCAAGGGAAGAGTGCCCAATACATTTTTATTTTTCTCTTCTCAAGATGTGTAGGCATGCAAGCCTATCATTTGTAGGTAATGATTATGCTTCCTACTAATAAAATAATTAAAGCACAATAATGCCCTATTATCCCATATACACGGCTCACATGGATAAAAGGATCCATTTTAACTTTGTCAATTTGTTAATTTGTATTGTGTGACAAATGGGACATCTTACTAGACATGTCATTTAAATAATGCATTTTTAACAAATTATAAATCATTATATAAATGAAAAAAATCACATACAAAATTAACTTAGTAATTCACAATTACGATAACTTAAAATGGGTCATAGAATTATAAATCACAACTACTTATATTTATAATAAACAATTCATTCTTTAATTTAATTGTTTCATAAACAATAAATAAACCTTAAGTAATAAAACAATTTAATTACTTAGTACGAATCTTATTTAATCGGATTACAATAAGATACGTATTATTTCTCACAAAATCATTTGTTCAATTTTAAGGAATTAATTAACTTGTATCGTCATACAAGTACTTAATTAGTCAATTAAGAATGTTTCCCTAGAGGTATGACATTAAGGGATCAACTGATCACCACCGTCACACGACAGTAATGTCAAACTCTAGTCAGCGAATCATTATCGATTAATGTGGATCAGTTGACAATAAAATGATACTTTCCCTTTAGTATTCTTAATATGAGATTTAAACATGTGATCGCATTATTGTGGAGGACACATACTCCAACAATCTCCCACTTGTCCGCGACAAGTGTGCGTCACCAATTCTCTTGTCCTATTACTATCTCCCACTCAATGCAAGGTGTCTTGCAGGTCGTACTTGTATTTGGTCATATCTTGAGTGGTTTCCTCGATCTGGAGAATAACTGTCTGACCAGAATTACCTACCATAGATACCTTCCGAGCGTGGCCACGCATTTCCAGTTCATTGCTCCTCGAGTGGCCTTGAGATATAATATAACCCTAACGGGGATGGACAATTCCTATTCCACTCTTCCCTTTGATTAGCCACAGCTCATCATGACCCAAAACATGCCCATTAGACCTCAATTACGAAGGTCGCCGGACATAAATCAAAGTCATTCTGAAACTGTGCCATCTTAGGCGAACAGTCATTAGTCAAAGAATCGACTCATAAGAATACCATAGTAGCTCTCTCCACGACCAGGCTATAAAAATTGCCAGAACTCTATAAGCGGTCATAAGCCCGACAGAGTGTCCCTCACAGTCTGCCTATGTAATCGACTAGTCATCTCTTATGACTCTATGACACTTGAACTTGCCATCAATCGCATCACACTCTAGTTACTTTGAGATGTCACCTCATATAAGCAACTATGGACGAATACTATGTTAATCCAGTTCACTTTAATGGGGTTCAATATTGTCTCAACAATCCCATTTGGATATAACAAAGTACAAGATGAGTTAACGATAACTCTAACAATAAATGTGATTATCACACACGAGTAGTCAACACCATATTGCTACTCAATGTCTTATAATCTTAAGTGTACTTATGCACTTGCCAAACGCAATAAGTTCGGCTTGTGAACATACCATGTGTCCAAGTGTTCAAACTTTGTGAATTGCAATTTCCTTCAATTTCATGTTATCCCTTATAGCATGAATTTTACTAAGTACATGTCTAGACTTCATACTAGACTTAGGTTCTTTAGCTTGAAAGAAGCTCTTTACTGTTAACATATAACTTGTGATGTAGGTTTTGGTGGACAACACTACTTGTAGTTTTAAAGTACACAACCTAATCACAACGTACATAGGTTTATTTCGTATGACAGTAAAAACACTCTTTTTAGTCATTTACATCTTAGGTCAATAAAACCATCCTAGGATTTTCATAAATCCTAATGAGTTCAGAAACTTGAGTTTGTGTAACCTCTTAACACAGAATTGAGTATCCTTCCAAACTCCAGAACAGACCATTAGTTCTCCTTGAGAATTCATGACGGTTCCTTGAGGCATACCAATGACTCTCATATGGGTTAACTTGTTATCAACTTATCATGATCCAAGTGATACGTGTATTTTATATAGTCTTTTTAGGCCTTTTTATGCACGTATTTCTATGCTATTATCGTAGTTTTATGCTACGAAATGCCCCGAATATGCTACTTTGGTTTGTTTTGTCTTATTTGCAGGAATGAACCAGAAAGTAGTGAAATCGAGCTTTTTACCGCACGTTTAGCATGCATTTGGAGGAAGAGTGAATTTGGAGCGGGAATGTAGCTATTTTGAGATGCGCAAAGAAGTAAATAGCGCGCAAAGGAAGAACTTCAAATTGCTAGTGCCTACTTTGAAGAGCCATATCTCGAGTTCTACAACTGATATTCAGGTGATTCCAATTGGAGATGAAAGCTTGTCCTCTTAGCTTTCCAACTCCACTAGAATAACCCTGTTTGCCCAAGTAACGAAGACATGACAGCCATTTGAAATTCAGTGCGCAAATCAGGAAATTGTTGCTGGAAAGTACTCGATTGAGTACAATGTTACTCGATCGAGTCCTTTTTCTACTCGATCGAGTAGTTGCATTTTAGGATTTACTCGATCGAGTATATTTTCTAATCGATCTAGTGCTTTAAGCTCTAGTTTACTCGATCGAGTGGTTTTAAATCACTCGATCGAGTGGATTCTCTTATGGGCTTGGTCTTTTTAGTTTATTTCCGTCATTAGGTCAAATAAATCGTATTTTCTTATAAATAGGAAGTTAGGACGTCAGTTTTAGGGGTTCGGAGGCGGATTTTCCCTGTTACTTTGTTCCTCTTATTTCCGGATCATTAATTCAGTAATCTAATCTTTCCCTTTTAATTCATTCTTGTTCCTTTATTGCTCTTATTATTTCTCAATTTAGTTATCATGTCTTATGTTATTCGATTAGCAATCGTTAGTGTAGTATCCCGAGACATGCGTAGCTAATTCCTTTAATATGTTAGGACAAGGGACACCGTGGTAGCAATATGTTAGGATCGACATGATTAGATTAATTTTGCGACAAGAATTGTATTAAGCAATATAATTGTGATTAGTTTGAATGAATGCATGCAGGAGACCGATTAATTAGTTACCCCCGACCTAGATCGAAAGATTGGAAGGGAAGGCTTGCTTAATTACAATAGGTGATACCTAACTAGGGCGAAAGCTAAATTAGGGAGACCCTAGGGCGATTAGAGACCGAAAGGGTATAATCGTAGGTTTAAGGACCAAAACGTGACGACCTCACTCTTCTTATCAGTAATTTAATCGACTCAGTTGGCCCGATAGTGTAGTTGCCACGGTAGACCGATTCCTTGCATAATTATCTCTTTTATCTGATTTACCCTTGTATTTCATCATTATTTTCTCTTGCTTTTATTTCTCTTGCCTTAGTCTCTTTAGTTTAGTTAAAAAAATCAAAACCCCCAATTGTGACATTAGACAGACCAAAGTAGACAAGTGAATAGTGACCGCCTCCTTGTGGAGATCGACCCTACTTATCGCTAGCTTCTGTTAGTTATATTTAGGTATTTATTTTTGGTACATAACGACCGTATCAAATTTTGGCGCCGTTGCCGGGGAGGCAACTATTTATTTATTTGTTTAATTCTGTCTGTTTTTAGCCTCAGGGGATTTTTCCCTTGAGGCCGTTCTAATCTTTTTCTTTAGTGCTGTTTTGATAGGCCTTACAGGTTCTACCAAGACAGTTCTAGGTGAAAGATTGGCAAAGGGAACGCTTGAGTACGTTTGACCCGTCACCTATGTCCCATTATATGGCACAGCAGGTGATTTACTGCGGGAGATGTGGTGCTGCTGAGCACTATGCAGTTTCTTGTATGGCAGAAAATGACGCAGTCTACGAGTTCAAGCTTTGAGGACGAGTTAGCCATTCCTCTGCAGTTGTGCCGCCACATCCACCCTATCAATGGCCACCGCAACAAGACCCTCCTGGTATACATAAAGAAGAGATTGCGGAGCTGAATTCTTTATTGGAAACACTTGCATTCCAAGTGCAAGATGATGATAGATGCACTTGTGCGTGATTTGATAAGCTCGAGTCTGAAATTGCTCAGTTAGCTGCTGAGTCGGATATTTGGCAACCAGAAGAGGTATACTTTACTGAGAGCGGTTTATCCCCTGAAGAAACCGTGTTGCCCAATGCTCAGGATGATTTTTATGACTCGGATGACGAATTTCTATCATATTTCAATAGTTTACACGAGGATTTCAGCACTGTACAGGAAGAATCACTCGATCGAGTGACTTATATTAGTCGATCGAGTGAATTTTCAGAAAAACCAGTCGATCGAGTAGTTCAAATCACTCGATCGAGTGAAAATCAGGAGGAAAGCCCTCGATCGAGTAATAATTCAGCTCGATCGGGTGAATTGGCCAGTGAGAGCATTGATACGTCACTTAGGTTCATTTTGGATGACGATTTTGATGATGACAACGGTTATGGTGAGTCTCCCCTTTTCAAAGCCGAGTTGGATGCACTTGAGGCTGCGATTTTTGGGGCGAAATCCACTGAGGAGGGTGACAAGAAGACAGCTGAGTCGGTAATTGCTCCTAGCACGGATGAGGTATTATATTCTTTTGTCAATGATTCCGACATTAAGAGCAACCCACCTGAGGTAGTTAGCGATAATTTTATTATTGTTAATATTAATAGTAGGCTACCTCGTATGACTCGTGTTTTTTCTTTTTATGCTATACCCCCTCCCAGTCGGTCAGTTAATTTAACTGTCTTTCACCGTACTTATCATCACAAAATTGTTAATCTGAAATGGACCCCTAGATTATCATTAATTGCTCCCGAGTTCCTTTATTTTGTCGATAAATTTAGGAGCTCTCATAGGAAATTTGTTAGACTTAAATGTTTACATACTTTTATTTCCTATGCTTGTATTCCACTGTGGTGCTACTTACATTTTTGTGTAGCACATGCGCAGATGTACGATCTCATGTTGCGCGCTTTGAGCTGTTTTGATTGTGATTAATTAGAGAGCCTCGAAGAAGAAAAGGTCGAGCTGGGACCTGACTGAAGCTAGCGCTGCCCGGGAGGCAACCCGGAGATTTTGTTTTTTATTTTCTATTTCATTTCAGTTGTAATAAATGGTTTTCATACCATAGACTATCTCAGCTACGCGTGTTTTGTTGGTTTGCGGGCTGTTTTTATTGCGTCTTTTGCAGGAATATACTAAGGATCACTCGATCGAGTACTTTTTGTACTCGATCGAGAGCTTTTTGCTGCTGAAATCACTCGATCAAGTACTTGTATCACTCGATCGAGTACCAAAAAAACAAAAAAAAAGGTACTCGATCGACCACTATTTCTCTCGATCGAGCTGTTTTGGACGCCCATTGCTTGGATTAGCTTCTTGTGACGATGTTTCGGAGTTATTAGTGACCTCCCACAGTGCTGGCTAGTTTGGGGAGGTCCTTTATTCGCTCAATCTTGTGAGCTTTCCGTATTTACTCTCTTTCTCTTTTAGTTTGCATTTCTTTTCCATGTTTTGGTACAATGATGGCATTGTACGGTTTGGTTTGGGGAGGTTATGCATCCATATCTGTGTCTGCATCTTGTTTTTGTTGCATTTCTGTTATCACGTTTAATTTCAGTATGCATTGTTGTTTATTTTCACAAAAATAAAAAAATCTCAAAAAAATTGAAAAATTTCAAAAATTCAAAAAATATTCACGTTTATTTTTGCATATAGGTTGAGTCGGAACGGTAGATTTCCGTGATGAAATTGCACTTTAACTTGTCTTTTTACTTGAGCCTTGCACTTTATTGACAGTTATTAGCTCAGTCTTGCGCATATCTACGAGTTTTTGTTCAAATATAGCAGACCGTGTAGACTTGACCTGATAAATTGGCAACCTACTCTATAAATTCTGAGTTTTAGAGCCTTATAACTGGTGACATTCATGACCGGTTTACATAGGAATTGAGAGTAGTACTCCTTGCATAACATGTTTATAACTTTGCACATTTATGAAATTCGATTTCTTGTCAATTGCATATGTTCGGGTTTGTGGTCGTTGTCACATGCAGGGAGGTGCTTGCAAATTTCCTTTTCTTACATTTTTCACCCATCTAGCTCCACTTAAGCCAAATTTAGCCTTTTGACCCATTAGCTACATCCATAATTAGCCTGCCTTGTCAAGCTAGTTTAGTTTGACTGTTGTGGTATTTAGATCCATGTTGCGAGTTTGGCTCATTTTTATTGTCTGGAGTTGGTAGGAAAATGAGAAAGGATGAAGAAAAGAAAAAAAAACGTGGAAAAGAGAAAAAAAGAAGGACAAACGTGTGAATGAAAAAAAAAATGAAAAAATGAAAAAAAATTGAAAAAAAATTGAAATCATACGTGAAAACCAGAGAAAAAAAAAGAACGAAAAATCAAAAAATTGAACTAGCTTGAATTTAGATACTGTCTGTGCTTATTCTTATCTTGTGACGGTGTTACTCCTCTGTTTTATCTATATCATTTTGAGGAGATTGTGTATTGGGTAGTGAGTTTTGTGCCAAAGAAGAGCACTTGTGTTTATTTTACAGTCAGTTGAGATTCGGATGGTCTTATATGGCCTTGTTTAGGAACTAGCTTGACGCTTTACCTTCACATTTCCATAATTTTTTTTGCCTTTTCTCACCTAAACCTCACTTTCCCATATCATTTGTAAGCCCTCAGTTGTGACGGACATTGTTGGTTGGAATGTATGTGTAGTACTTGAATCGTCTATCATCTTTGTTGCATGCATGTTATGTAGGTCGCAGTCTAGGTAAGTGACTGTTTTCTCTTTCTCTCTTATACATATACTTTCACCCTTTGCTTCATGAGGGAAGAGTGACCACGTGAGAGTCTGATTTTGTTGTTCTTGCAGGGTCGATAGGTCAGCTTTATTTATGGACATCTTATAATTCGTTTGCGTAATGACCATTGTAGCTATAACTGTTGATTTTAGTTTGCATTAAACGGGTTTAAGTAGACACGTTATAGCTCTCTCTGAGTTATCTTTTCTGCTCCATGTGTTTGCATTTAGTTTACTCGAGGACGAGTAAAGGTTTGGTTTAGGGAGATTTGATACGTGCATTTTATATAGTCTTTTTGGGCCTTTTTATGCACGTATTTCTATGCTATTATCGTAGTTTTATGCTACGAAATGCCCCGAATATGCTACTTTGGTTTGTTTTGTCTTATTTGCAGGAATGAACCAGAAAGTAGTGAAATCGAGCTTTTTACCGTCCGTTTAGCATGCATTTGGAGGAAGAGTGAATTTGGAGCGGGAATGTAGCTATTTTGAGATGCGCAAAGAAGTAAATAGCTAGGTGAGCAAAGGAAGAACTTCAAATTACTAGTGCCTACTTTGAAGAGCCATATCTCGTGTTCTACAACTGATATTCAGGTGATTCTAATTGGAGATGAAAGTTTGTCCTCTTAGCTTTCCAACGCCACTGGAATCGCTCTGTTTGCCCATGTAACGAAGAAATGGCAGCCGTTTGAAGTTCAGTGCGCAAAGCAGGAAATTGTTGCTGGAAAGTACTCGATCGAGTACAATTTTACTCGATCGAGTCCTTTTTCTACTCGATCGAGTAGTTGCATTTTAGGATTTACTCGATCGAGTAGATTTTCTACTCGATCGAGTGGTTTAAGCTCTAGTTTACTCGATCAAGTGGTTTTAAATCACTCGATCGAGTGGATTCTCTTATGGGCTTGGTTTTTTTAGTTTATTTCCGTCATTAGGTCAAATAAATCCTATTTTCTTATAAATAGGAAGTTAGGACGTCAGTTTTAGGGTTTCGGAGGCGGCTTTTCCCTGTTACTTTGTTCCTCTTATTTCCGGATCATTAATTCAGTAATCTAATCTTTCCCTTTTAATTCATTCTTGTTCCTTTATTGCTCTTATTATTTCTCAATTTAGTTATCATGTCTTATGTTATTAGATTAGCAATTGCTAGTGTAGTATCCCGAGCCATGCGTAGCTAATTCCTTTAATATGTTAGGACAAGGGAATCCGTGGTAGCAATATGTTAGGATCGACATGATTAGATTAATTTTGCGACAAGAATTGTATTAAGCAATATAATTGTGATTAGGTTGAATGAATGCATGCAGGAGACCGATTAATTAGTTACCCCCGACCTAGATCGAAAGATTGGAAGGGAAGGCTTGCTTAATTACAATAGGTGATACCTAACTAGGGCGAAAGCTAAATTAGGGAGACCCTAGGGCGATTAGAGACCGAAAGGGTATAATCATAGGTTTAAGGACCGAAAGGTGACGACCTCTCTCTTCTTATCAATAATTTAATCGACTCAGTTGGCCCGATAGTGTAGTTGCCACGGTAGACCGATTCCTAGCATATTTATCTCTGCTATCTGATTTACCCTTGTATTTCATCATTATTTTCTCTTGCCTTAGTCTCTTTAGTTTAGGTAAAACAATCAAAACCCCCAATTGTGACATTAGACAGACCAAAGTAGACAAATGAATAGTGACCGCCTCCTTGTGGAGATCGACCCTACTTATCCCTAGCTTCTGTTAGTTATATTTAGGTATTTATTTTTGGTACATAACGACCGTATCACCAAGCATTTAATTTATCTAGGACATGTGCATTATGGCATTACATGATTATACCAATCGCGGAAACATTGGTTATCGAATTCATGTAGACAACAGTTCTTAGGTTTTGTAAATAACCATGACTCTATCATGGTAATTATATTCATCGACATGAATAACCTACTTAACTGATTGATTTCTTTAAGATGAAGAATCATTATCAACATAAGATACCTATCTAAGTGCCAATCCAACATCCCATCTTTTAATAGATTCACATGATGTCCAATATCATCCAGAATTGAAAACCTAAATACTCCTTTATAAAAGACAGTATATGCTCATCATTCCCAATGAGTAATATTTTATGCAATTCATGAAGGATGATTGCTCCCACTAAACTTCGTGTCTAAACATGACTGTCAGTGACTCCCACTGAATTCCACATGTTTCGTTTTTGACAACTCATTCGAAACATTTCATGAATGGAAATAATCATTGCTTTACTACGTATTTAGATAAAACCGTATATGTCATTCACATATTCCTTTCAAAATACCCATTTGGAAAGAGGTTTTAATATCTAACTTATTCATTTTCATAATGAGGTATAGCAATGTATTTGAATCTTTAGCATGGCTAACAATTAACTTAGCTTTCGTAGACATCGACATGTCTCTCTATACAACTCTTAATCATAAATATCTATTTACTTTGGATTGGTCTCAACAATCCCAAATAAATCCATGTACTTGCATAAATGCCATTTTAGTTTCATAAGACTCTTAAGTAAAATGTCGAATTTTTTTTTTTATTTTTAAAATCTCTAGTTATATCCCTTTATAGATCAAAATCTTACATTCCAAGAACATCTTCTTTTGGTCTCCTCAAGTAGTTTCCTCAAGAACATCTTCTTTTGGTCTCCTCACAGAGTTTCCTCAAGAACATCTTTTTTTGGTCTCCTCATGTGAAGAGTTTGTGGCTAAATTCACTCCCACTCTATCTTTAGGAAAAAATGCCCCTTTTCTCCAAAGATAGCTTTTGAGCCACAAGACAACTTAATAGTGATGGAGAAGGAGGAAAAACGTAGTACATATCAACCTAATGGTGATTTAAACGAGACATAGTGAAAGGATAAAATGGACTAGGTGATTTAAACTGTTATAAATCATTATCTCATTATACAACATATTCATATATGTTTTAATTAATTTAGTCATAAAATTAATTACAAATCTTATGCATTCAAACTAAATAAGAAGAGATAAGAAAATCGATTTCTCACCATCTAAAATTTCGGTCATCATATGGGCACCAACAAGATCTCCTTCTTGTTAGTTCTTGAGCTTTCCAATAATGGATGAACATTCATGACTTCAAAATAGAAGCCCTCCAATTAGTAGCACCCAAGACTATCCCAAAATCCACAAACTAACATGTACTAGATATTTGTAATGTGGTTTACCTTAAAATTGATTACTAATACTCATATACTACTACTAGTATTATTAGTTATTGATTTATACAAATTAGATTCATAAAACTTGATTTTATGATGAACAAGAGAGAGAATTTTATGTTTGGTTTAAACATAAGAGAATGAATGAAAAATTGAGAAAATCTCTCCATTTTGATGATGCAAAAACCGGTGGTCTCTTAGTGGTATAGGGACCATTTTGCTTTTGCTTTTTGTCTTCACAAGACAAACTAGTGTAAGGCTTTTCATGGTCAAGTCACTATCAACCATTTTAGACAAATGCATAAGACAAATGAAAAAAGACAAAAACTTCTTATTGCCCATCCATTTTCGGGTTTTGAAGTGTAATATGGAGTTCATATTATTTTCGTCAATTGTACAATTTTATGTCATGTGACATGTGACATGTCTTATGTCATGTTTTAATTTAAAATGGATATTTAACAAATTAAATATCATTTACAAATTAAATAAATCACATTTAACAAATTGACTAGTAATTCAAAATTACTTTGACATAAAAATGGTCATTTAATTACTAGTTAGTATAATTCACAACATCTTGTAATTATAACTAACTTATCATTCTCATCTCGCGTGTTTCGCAAACACCGATTAATTTTAGTAATATAACTTCTTAAATTACTAAATAAAATCTTATTTAATCACATTATAATAAGATGTCATTTTCTCTCTTATGATAATAATTTGTTCAATTTTAAGGAATTAATTAATCTGTATCGGCATACAATTAATTAACCTTTTCAATTAAGGTAATCGTCCTTTAGGTGTGACCTCAAGGGATCAACTGATCACCACCGTCGCACGACAGTAATGTCAAACTCTAGCCAGCCAATCATTACCGATATGTGTGGACCAGTTGACTATATATGTAATGTATCATCCCTTTCGTATTCTTGGTATGAGATTTAAATATGTGATCAATATGATCGACAATTGTGATCGCATTATTGTCGGGGACACTTACTCCAACAATCTCCCACTTGTCCTCGACAAGTGTGCGTCACCAATTCTCTTGTCCTATTACTATCTCCCACTCAATGCAAGGTGTCTTTCGGGTCGTACTTGCAAGTGATCATATCGAGAGTGGTTTCCTCGATCTGGAGAATAACTGATTGACCGGAATTATCTACCATAGATACCTTCCGAGCGTGGCCACGCATTTCCAGTTCATTACTCCTCGAGTGGCCCTGAGATATTGTTTTAACCCTGACAAGGGGGTGGACAATTCCTATCGCACTTATTCCTTCGACTAGCCACAACCATCATAACCTAAAATATGCCCATTTGACCCCATTTACGAAGGTCGTAGTAACACAAATCAAAGTTAATCTGAAACTGTGCCCCCTTAGGTGAACGGTCTTTAGTCAAACGAATCGACTCATTAGAATACTAGTAGCTCTCGCCACGACCAGGCTTTATAAATTTGCCAGAACTCTATAAGTGGTCACTGCCCGACAAAGTGTTCCTAACAGTCTGCCTATGTGATCGACTAGTCATCTCACATGACTCTATGGCACTTGAACTTACCATCAATCGCATCACACTCTAGTCACTTCGAGACGTCACCTCATACAAGCGACTATGGGCAAATACTATGTAAATCCGGGTTCACTTTAACGGGGTTCAATATTGTCTCTACAACCCGTTTGGATGTAACAAAGTATAAAGGGAGTTTTTTTTAGATTTAAAAACTCGAACGACAAATGCGATTATCACATATGAATAGTCAATACCTGATTACTACATCATATTCTATAATTCAGTTTGATCCTGAATGTAGTTGTTCATCTCAATTCAATTGAAATGACATGACTCATCATGTTAAGCCTATGAGAAGGCTTTGGTTAGTAGGTTTTATCAACTTCTTGTACCTAACTCAACCTTACTACATACTTGTTTTCCTTTGTAATGTATACATTTGCATTACAAAACTTTCTGAGTACGTGTCGAGAACAAATCAATACATAGGCCCTCTAGACTTAGAATAACTTCCACTGTTTTCATAGTGTGCGGGACTCATCCTTCTTGCACATCCCATGATTGCAAGTGTACTCAATTTCCGTTTTAAATATTTCTTATTGTTCTTTATTCCCTAGAACGATTCTAGAAAATATATTTCTTAAATAACATAGCTGCAATGGTGTCTTAACCATCCTAATGTGTTTTGATTATGGTTTTGTCAGAAACCATGCGCAATCTCAATTGTCAATTGTCACTTGTGTAACACTCTTACACAAAATTGCATCAAAAACCCTTTGCTTTTACTTCCTTAATGCTTCTGCAAGCACTAAAGGGTAATCTTTATGGCTTACTTGGTAACTATTACTTAAATTCGATTTGAAACAATTCATCATACTCAAAGTATATGAAGTGTTATACATCATTTCCTATTTAATATATGCGGCAGCGGAAGCAAATGGAATCAATCAAATATGTTCAACTTTATTGAACTAGTCATGAATCTTATCAACATAAGACTTCTTATTTGACATTAATATCATGTAGATTTATCTCCATAAATCCGGATATTAAAGATGTACTATATTTCTCCAAAGTATTAAATCATTCGCAATGATCAATATGTCATCCACATATAAGACTAATTAAAATTTTCATAACTCCCACTAAACTCCATGTATAAACACAACTTCTCGACTTATCGAGAAAAGTTTTATAACATGATTAAAACATTGATTCCAACTCATTGATGTCCTACTTAAGACCCTCTCCTAAGTTTCACATTATCTTAGGATTGCAAGAATCTACAAAACTCAAGACATGTATTGAATACATTCCTTCTAATTGAAGAAGTGGATTTTAGATTCATTTGCTATATGTATATCATCATAATGAAACACAACCGCTAAGAAGATCCAAATAGACTTAAGCATTTCAACTAGTGCAAAACCCTTTACAACCAATCAAGCGTTGAAATCTCTCTTTATTAGTGCAAAACCCTTTGACACTAATCAAGCCTTTTATTTCGGATTTTCATGGTTCTAAGCCTTGTATTGAGTTGTGACTTAAACACTCTCATGTAAGTCATATGTTCAGTACTTTCCAGAAGTAATTAACTTGAATCAAACAATTTCTTTGTAAGTTATAAGCTCTTTACTTTCTTAAAAGTAACACTAACTCATCATCTTCAACAAGTGATGACTTTAACCTCCTAGGTTTTGAAGAAACAACGTCTTACAAAAAAAAAACGTCTCATGTAGCTAAGAAAGACCAGTTTCATGTAGCCAAGAAAGACCAGTTTCTTGCGACATAACATTCTTTGTGGCTCTTGATTAATTTCTCCCACTCTGTCTTCTAGAAATAAACTTGTATTTTAGAAAGACAGCTTTACGAGCCACAAACCCGTTGTACTCGTGATTATAATAAGGAAAAATGAGCATTTGTTTCTTTTGAAAAACTTACAAACATGGTACCCTACTATTTCATATCTCATATGAATCGTTTTAGATTTAGTGGAAAAATAATCTAGACAAAATGATAAAATCCCCAAAAGGATCAAGTAACTCAAAGTAACTTGATTGAAGTTCAAACCATATCGAATAGCGTTTGATTTCTTATCTATCCACACATTATCCCATAATGTGTGTTAAGAGAGATTAACTTGTGATACTATATCACATTTCCTTTGGCTTATATCAAAGTCTTCACTTTGATAATCCTATCACGACTTGATCGTGATTCATGGAACTCTTTGAACTCCTTCAAAGATTTCTCCTTTTACCTTATTAAGTAAACATATTGGTGTCAACTTAAATTAATGGTAAAAGAAAATGATCAACCTATTCTGTATCAATGATTTACAACCTCGATTTCCTTTTCAACAAAAAGGCACGAGATATCTTGCTTTGAATACAAGATACGCATATACTATTAACAATCTAATGGTTTCAAGAGTACTCGATAACTCTTTGCGTTCATCATTCCAGAATTTAAGGTTTAATCTTGGGTTACCAATTTGAGTCTTGCATCATCTACATGATATATCATTCTAGTTCGGTTTAGAATATAATCACCTTGATAATGGGCTAGCCATACATCAAATCATGATGTATAGGGTCACAAAAGTGAAACCTCTTTTGTATCTTAACAAGTATATATTCTTATTTAGAGTTTATGTACTTAATAGTCATAATTAAGTACAACTATAAACCCAAAACTAGATTGATTACACAATGACTCTATCTCTCAACATCATTGTTGCTAGTCATCATATTCTAATCATCCTATGTATCAAGTACAATGATGAAAACCACCACCTGTTTCTAATATTGACGAAGTAGTACTAGCAAAATTTATGTTAATCAAATAAACATTTAAAGAAGAAGGTCCCATTAGATGTCCCACAACTAACTTGTTGATTCTTCAATAATTTGGGGTAGTTTCCTTTCTAGTGTCCAACAATTAAGACAATGGAAACTTTATTGGTCGGGATTGATAGGTTTAGTATCGTTATTCTCAATAACTTTACTTTTAACATTACCTTGTATCAATTCCATTCTAATTTTACTTCTTTGAACCTCATCCCTTTCTTAACGGTTTAAGAGAATGCTCCCACTCATTTCAATGAATCTTTGCTTAGAGAAGCAAAATTGAATTTCATGAAGACTACTCTTCATTCCTTTGTTTAGTCTTAAAACTTTCATTGAAGTGGTTGCGGTATTTTGGTCAATTACGATTTCTAACAAATCTAATTACCAAAACAATTTATCATTTCAAGGTACATAACTCAATTAAGCATGTGAGAAACAATCCATTGTAAGTAGATGTGTTTAGTCAAGAATCAAAAACCTGTTTGATAATGAATAACTTTAATCTATACTCTTTACAAGAGATCCTTAGCAATGGTTCATTTGAGGTTTTAGAAGCAAATTCATATTTGTATTTAGTTACGATGTTTTAATGGAGATTTGAATCAAAAATCGAAATGATATCGTATATGAATTGTGATAAAGAAATAGAACAATATGATAACGGAATAGTGGAAAACTTAACATTTATCGTTTTAATAATACTTGTAAATATAATAACAAGCAAAGCATTTACATAGTGACCTCTACCCAACTATGATAAATGATTCCAAGACCCAAATTCATATTAACTTGGGCATGGTAGGGCCGATTCATCCCTTATCAATATAACTCGGTGGATTAACTCTTTAATCGATTCTACTTTTAGAACTCTTGGTCGATAAAATTACATTAATATTTATCTTTAGCCCGGAACACATGCGACTACGGTCACGAATACTTCCGTTGAGCTCAATCCAAATTTCGAATAAATGTGTCCATGATCCAAATCCACATCAACTTGGGCACGGTAGGGCCGATTCATCCCTCATCAACACGAATTCGGTGGATAGACATTTATCACTCACTTCCCCTACGTAACAAGGTTTGTACCCCGGTGGGGCCGAGTGCACTCCCTCATGAAATAGGTTTTCATGGTTTCTACTTTTTGGTAAGGCTAAGTCTCAATTGTTTATTTTAGCGAGAGGCCATGTCAATTTATTATCTATCACGTTTTAAGTGAACTAAAGCGGTGAACTACGATAATTGTAATTGACACGGTCGATAAACTCGATATGATAATGCATGTTTTAGTTATGGCGATTTAGCGATGCATGCAACATATAAATAAAATGCAAAGCATAAATTAAATCCTAGTATGGCCTTCCTAAAATAGAAAATCTAATTAACTATTACATAATCGGAAACCAACTCCATTGGTCCCTTGAACTTCGGTTTTGGGCACGCATCTCGAGGTAACACCGTCTTTATGGATCGCCTTCTTGAGTGACATCGTCTTCAAGGAACTCCGAAATAAATAAATTACATAACAAATTACATAATTTCCTATTATACATTTGTAATTAAAATAAAAATAAATCTATTAAATTACAAAACGGTGATACGAGATCACAATAAATTACAACCGAATCGATATTCCCATACATTTCGGGTAATACCAATTAAAACTAAAGCCATACTAAGTAAAAATTACATAAAATAAAATTATGACAATCATAAATAAAATGCAGCATTATAATATGTATGAACATGCCCAACTTTATGCTAAATCGCCTTCAAGGAGCCAATATCGTATATTAATCGATTTTTACGGATTTGCGTGATTAAACCTTTTAAAATCACAATAAATTACATAAAATCATATTTATGCACAAGTTAATTACCCTAACCAACTTAGGACTCAAAATTAGTCTCCACTAACTTATGACAATAATTAACTTATATTTCTTAAAATTTGTTCATTAATGGACTTAAAATTACAATAAAATGCTATTAACTTCAAATAAATCACAAAAATTTCAAATAAATTTAAAATTTGAAATTTAAAACTCATGAACATTCTGGAAAAATACCATGACACTCATAATGTTCAAAAACTTAGGTTAAAATTCCGAAAATTTATCGGGAAAAACATTGTTGCGGTTTATCGGATTTATCAAATATAATCATAAAAACATGAGAAAAATTATATTTATCAATTTTTCAATTTTAGATCTGAAATAGGTAATAAAATGCAACATGTGACTTTTTTTCTTAGTCATGAAGTATGTTTTAACAATTATTCACTAATTAAAGTCACTATTTATGCTATTTTTCACCAAAAACTCATAAATCATGCATAAAGACTTCATTTTAGCCTATTATTTTACATACATCTTGTAAAATTGCATGTGAAAACATACTAAATTTCTATGACCAGATTCGAAATTTATCTCATATTAACCTATTTTTCATCTAAATCCGATTTTAATAATGAAAAATCCATATTTCGAGCATAAGAACTCCAAAAATTATGAAACTTTACAGGTCATATAAAAATAATATATGTGAAAACATATACAAAAACCACTGGAAAATTCGAAGTTTAGCTAATTTTAGTCCGAAAATGACATTTTTATCATAAAATCACATTTTTAATGCCATTATAATATAAAATGAACAATAAAAATCCATAAATTAACCAAAATATCCTAAATTCATTTTAGGATCAGAAACTTTAACATGCATAATAAATTTCGTGATATATAATAATAAACACAAATTTATAAGTTTTATATGTTAATCGTATAACTCGGAAAAACAATAACCGATTTGCATGCAAACAACCTAATGCTCTTGATACCGCTTGTTAGAAATCATTATCTCATTATACAACATATTCATATATGTTTTAATTAATTTAGTCATAAAATTACTTACAAATCTTATGCATGCAAACTAAATAAGAAGAGATAAGAAAATCGATTTCTCAGCATCTAAAATTTCGGTCATCATATGGGCACCAACAAGATCTCCTTCTTGTTAGTTCTTGAGCTTTCCAATAATGGATGAACATTCATGACTTCAAAATAGAAGCCCTTCAATTAGTAGCACCCAAGACTATCCCAAAATCCACAAACTAACATGTACTAGATATTTGTAATGTGGTTTACCTTAAAATTGATTACTAATACTCATATACTACTACTAGTATTATTAGTTATTGATTTATACAAATTAGATTCATAAAACTTGATTTTATGATGAACAAGAGAGAGAAGTTTATGTTTTGTTTAAACATAAGAGAATGAATGAAAAATTGAGAAAATCTCTCAATTTTGATGATGCAAAAACCGGTGGTCTCTTACTGGTATAGGGACCATTTTGCTTTTGCTTTTTGTCTTCGCAAGACAAACTAGTGTAAGACTTTTCATGGTCAAGTCACTATCAAGCATTTTAGACAAATGCATAAGACAAATGGAAAAAAGACAAAACTTCTTATTGCCTATCCATTTTCGGTTTTTGAAGTGTAATATGGAGTTCATATTATTTTTGTCAATTGTAGAATTGTATGTCATGTGACATGTGACATGTCTTATGTCATGTTTTAATTTAAAATGCATATTTAACAAATTAAATATCATTTACAAATTAAATAAATCACATTTAACAAATTGACTAGTAATTCAAAATTACTTTCACATAAAAATGGTTATTTAATTACTAGTTAGTATAATTCACAACATCTTGTAATTATAACTAACTTATCATTCTCATCTCGCGTGTTTCGCAAATACCGATTAATTTTAGTAATATAACTTCTTAAATTACTAAATAAAATCTTATTTAATCACATTATAATAAGATGTCATTTTCTCTCTTATGATAATAATTTGTTCAATTTTAAGGAATTAATTAATCTGTATCGGTATACAATTAATTAACCTTTTCAATTAAAGGAATCGTCCTTTAGGTGTGACCTCAAGGGATCAACTGATCACCACCATCGCACGACAGTAATGTCAAACTCTAGCCAGCCAATCATTACCGATATGTGTGGACCAGTTGACTATATATGTACTGTATCATCCCTTTCGTATTCTTGGTATGAGATTTAAATATGTGATCAATATGATCGACAATTGTGATCGCATTATTGTCGGGGACACTTACTCCAACATAAACGAGAATCGAATTCATAGCTCATGGACATATAATGACTCAATCATTATAATTGTCTATTAGATTAATTTAAGTTGAGAAAATCTTAATGTTTCTCAAAGCAAGTAGTGTATGATGACAAATTTTAGAACAAATGATACGATAAAATAAGTGACTTGGGTTGCAAACCAAGTCACCAATATCCAAAATACAACCATTGTTTAAGGAAACAACCAAATTTCCAAGTCGAACAAGGAAATCAAAATAGTTCTAAAAATTCAACATGAAATTAAAGACAAAACAAAATAAAGCCAAGCATCCACCGATCTAGCACCATGGGCGGCTACATCTAGCTTCCCTCAAGATCTTCTAGGCTTGCTTTTCTTTGCCCTTGTCCTTGCTAGGATGCCCTAATTACAATAAAAAGGGGGTAAATATCACAACTTGTATCAAAATACCAAAGTTGAGATCGAAACATAAAAGATAGGGATAGTAATTTACCTACTGGAATAAGTTTTCCAGCTTTGATATTGCCAATGTACTTAGGACAATTTCTCTTCCAATGCCCAACACCATTACAATAGTGGCATTTGTCCCCGGATAGGGCACCCTTCTTGGGCTTAGAGGAGCTAGCTTCACAAGCTTTTCCTTTGTTCTTGTAGGGAGTTTGCTTCTTTCCCTTGTGACCACATTTCTTGAAATTCCCTTTGCTCTTTTGATTAATGTTGAGCACATCCTTGGTGGTGCTAGCATTTAACCCCATGTCCCTCTCGGCTTGCAGAAGCATTTTGTGCAATTCATCGAGGGATACTTTCAAGTTTTGCATATTAAAATTCACCCTGAATTGGACATATGCTTTAACCTTGTTCAAGGAATGAAGAATTCG
This sequence comes from Silene latifolia, assembly GCF_048544455.1. Lineage (NCBI taxonomy): Eukaryota > Viridiplantae > Streptophyta > Magnoliopsida > Caryophyllales > Caryophyllaceae > Silene > Silene latifolia. Next base: position 97,190,085 of record NC_133527.1, read on the forward strand.
ATCAATGATGAGTTCCTCGGGAATATCTACCTTTTGCATTTTTAAGGTCTCAACATGCTCCATCAACTTGAGCACATGAGGGCTAACTTTTTGGCCCTCCTTAATGTTGAGATCGAAGAATGCGGATGCCGCTTTATGTTGAATGATCCTTGGAGCTTGTGAAAACATGGTCACAAGCTTCGTATAGATCTCACAGGCGGTGCTAATCTTTATAGCACTCCTTTGAGTTCTGCTTCCATAGAGAAGATCAACACATTTTTGATCGCGGCCGACTCCTTTTGGTAAGTCTCATAGGCTTGCCTAGTGGCGGGAGTAGACCTAGCGGTAGGTGCGGCGGGAGAGGTCTCAGTAAGGTAACGAATCTTATCGTCACCCTCCGCGGCCAAGAGAAGTTGAGCGTCCCAATCGGCGAAGTTTGACCCGTTCTTTTCTAATTTACAACGATCCATGAAGGATTGGAGCCATGAAACATTGGTGAGAGTGTTCGAGCTAGTGGTTGCGTTTGAATTTGGAGTTGCCATTGCAATTGCGAAAACAAATATGGCTACAAAAATAAAATTGAAGGAATTAATAAACATCTATTATTTTAATAATACTTGTAAACATTTTAAACAAGTTTTAAGCATTTATGTAGTGACCTCTACCTAACTATTATAAATGATCCCGAGATCCAAATTCATATTAACTTGGGCATAGTGAGCCGATTCATACCTTATCAATATAACTTGGTGGATTAACTCTTTAATTGATTCTACTTCTAGAACTCTCGGTCGATAAAATTACTCTAATATTTATCTTTAGCCCGGAACACATGCGACAACGGTCACGAATACTTTCGTTGAGCTCAATCCAAATTTCGATGTAATAACACTTTACTACCCACTTACCCAACGTAACAAGTTTAGCACCCCGGAGAGTCGAGCCTACTTCCTTATGAAATTGGGATTCATGGTTTCTACTTTTTGGTAAGGCTAATTCTCAATTACTATTTAGTGAGAGGTCTTGTCAATTTATTATCTATCACGTTTTAAGTGAACTAAAGCGATGAACTACGATGATTATAATTGACACGGTCAATGACTCGATTTAAAAAGAATGCATGTGTAGTAATGGCGATTTGGCTATGCATGCAAACATATAAAACAAATGCAAAGCAAAACGATAAAATCCTAGTATGGCGTTCCAAAAATACTAAATCAAATAAACTATTTACAAATTCGGAAACCAACTCCTTTGGTCCCTTGAACTTCATTGGGCACGGACTCCAAGGCAACGCCGTCTTTGTTGGACCACTTTCTTGAATGACACCGTCTTCAAGGAACTCCGGAATAAATAAATTACATCGCTTTTCTACTTTATTCAATATAAAATAAAAACAAAACTAAATAAAATAAAAGTGATACGAGATCAAATTAATTACAACCGAACCGATATCCCCATTCATTTCGGGAAATACCAATTAAAAACTAAGGCCATACTAAGTACAAATTACATAATTCAAAATTACATAAAATAAAATATGACAATCATACTAAAAATGAAGCATTAATATATGTATAAAACATGCCATGTTATGTGCCAAATCGCCCTATTTAAGCTAATATCGTATATATAGTCCGATTTTGTGGATTATTGTGACAATTAACCTATTAAAATCACAAAATATTACATAAATTAAATCTATGTCCAAGTTAATTACCCCAACCATCTTAGGACTCAAAAATTTAGTCTTCACTAAACTTTTGACAATAATTCAACTTGATATTATATAATTGCTCTTTAATCACTATTATTCATAATAATAAGGAAATAACTCCTAAAAAGTCATAAAAATTCGAAAATTTCAAAATCATAATTTTGTATATTCTGGAAAATTTCCAACATTCCAAAACTTTAATAAAATTTGCCCTTAGATTATCTTAATTTATTTCACAAATAAATCGTATAAAACATAATTTTAACCCTTTTAATTCAAAATTAAACATAAAATTTATGCAATAAATCAAAATTAAAATTTTGAATATTCTAAATAAGTTTCTAGAACCTGGAAACGACAAATTATAAGCCTAAAAGTTGAACTTTTATTTTAATCACTATTAAAGTTGCTTTTTATCAATTTATATCTCATAAAAATTAATAACCACTAAAATTATATGAAAATTAACATAAAAATTTAGATCTGATGTTAATATCATATATAAAACATTGGGAAAAATTTTCATGCCATAAAATTTAATTTAGCTATTTTTGCCAAAATTAGTCACTATTTATTCGATTTTTACATCTAAAAATCATAAACCATGCAAAATTAAACCATTTAATCTAAACATTTACATACAGTGTGTAAATATTACATGTGACAACATACTAAATTTTCATGGGCAGGAACAAAGTCTAACCATTTTTAACATAAATACCTCTATTTAATCGAATTTTAACATGTAAAAATCAGAAATCATGCTATATAAAAGCATTTTATATGAAATTTTACATACAACTTCTAAAATATGAATGTGAGGTCGTGTAAAAATTTCAAGGTCAGAATCATAGTATAACTATTTTTAGCATTTTAATTGTCATTTTACTCAATAAAATGTAATAAAAATGCAAATAATCATTTTAAAGAGCAATAAATTACCATAAATTATCAAAATGACCTAAGATCAATTTAGGACCAGAAGGTTTATCATAATTTTCGTGGCATTTATCTTAATAAATCACAAATTTTAAGTTTTATATGAACACATTAACTCGGAAAAACAAAACTGATTAAGCATGCAACAACTCTTGCTCTGATACCAATTGATAGATTCGTATATCTGTTATTAGACACCTCTAATAACTAAGTGTTTACTAGTTTAGACAAAAACTAAAAGGAACTTATGCATGCATAACAATCTAAATAAAAGAGAATAAATTTAGTCTTTCTTACAAGGAGGGCTGAAATTTGGTTTATACTAAATTGGTCTTCTACCAAGTTAGTCTTCTTAAGAATAATCCAAATTCCCTAAAAACCTTAGATCTAATGCAAGATCTACTCCTCAAGGATTGTACCAAGGAAATCCTTCTTAATACAAATATTAATTTTGTTACTAGAAATTAATATTTGTTCCCTTAAAAATACTAATTGATACTGTCGTCAGGTACCAAAAATAAACCTAATCAAAACTAACAAAGAAGCTAGTGATAAGCAGGGTCGATCTCCACAGGGAGGCAAGATATCTGTTAAAGGTCAGTCTATTAGTTCACAAAATGGGGGGTTTGATTTTGGTTTCTAAACTAATAAAGGATTAAAGGCAAGAGAAATTAATTAAGAGCAATAAAAGTGAGAGAATTGTAAATGAGATGGTCAAATAGAGAAAGCATGCCAGGATTTCGGTTCACCATGGTAGTCTATCGACTCAGCTACAAATAGCCTAGACAATCTACTGTGAGATGGATACAGGAAGGTCCTTCCGGTCCACTTTCTATCTAAGAATTCCACTAACATAACTTCCGTCCTCGTCAGGGGAGTCTACTGTTCATAGCAGATCTATTTAATCCAATCTTCCGATCCAGGAGTAAATTTAACCAGATTAAAGGTAACTTAGAAGCATGCACTCAACTAAGTCGATATTACAGTTAAATTGCTATGGGTACAGGTTCTCACAAATAAATCATCCAGTCTATTCGCTACATCGTCACAATCCTACCATGGATTCCCTAATCCCAACATGAGAGAAATTAGCGACTCATATTACTAATGGCGTCAACAATAATAATATAAAGCATACTAATCAAAGACATAATGAATTAACAATAATTATGCAAAAACGAAATTAGGGTAGAATCAATTAAGGAGAAAACAGGAATTAAGGCAAAGGAACAATGAGATTAAGATTAATAAGGAGAGAATGATTACAATCTCAAGCAATCCGGCGTAAAGATCAATCCAATACCCAAGCAAGATAATCAAGGAAGAGAGAATAAGTTTACATTAATGAGAGTATGAAGGAAAGATTAGAGAGTTCTAAGATGATAAAAGCGTCCAAATGACCTAATTAATGAAAGCTTTAATAGGAAAATAATACTTAACGAAATAAAACTAATCACGGGTCACTTAAAGCCCACGTGAAACTAAAACCTCTCGATCGAGTGGATTCAAACCACTCGATCGAGGTCTTCTCAAGCTATTCCTCTCGATCGAGTAAATATCCTTCTCGATCGAGGACTTCCAATTTCCATCATTTCGATCGAGTAAATAAAAGTACTCGATCGACTCTCGTGTACTCCAAACCACTCGATCGAACCAAAAGAGTTCTCGATCGAGTGCTTTTCTTCATATCAGCCTCTCAAGTTGACTTTGACTGCTTCGTTGACTACCGTTCACGCACTCCAAGGCATAATTCTCGCTCTAACATTCTCGGCTCCTCAATATGCATGCTAAATAGGACGAAAAGAGTACGGTTTCACCACTTTCAGGTTAAACAAACCAAAGTAGCCAATTCGGGGCATATTGCAATAAAATACGGTGTAGAAATGCATAGAAATACGTGCAAAATAAGACTAAAATGGCTAAATAAAATGCATGTATCAAATCTCCCCAAACCGAACCGTTACTCATCCTCGAGTAAACTAAATGCAAACTAATGGAACGGAAATGAAAACTCAGAGCTAGCTATAACTTGTGTACTTGAACCAATTTAATGCAAACAAAAATCAACAGTTACAGCTACACTGGTCAATACGCAAACGAATTATAAGATGTCCATAAACAAACCTTACATATCGACCCTGCTAGACAAACAAAATCGGACTCTCACGTGGTCACTCTTCTCTCATGAAGCAAAGGGTGAATTATATATGTATAAGAGAGAAAGAGAAATAGTCACTCACCTAAACTGCAACCTACATAACATGCGTGCAACAAAAATGATTGACGATTCAAGTACTATGCATACACTCCAACCAACAATGTCCGTCACAGCCGAGGGCTTACAAATAGTATAGGAAAGTGAGGTTCAGGTGAGAAAAGGCAAAACAAATTATGGGAATGTGAACGTAAGCGTCAAGCTAGCTCCTAAACAAGACCATATAAGACCATTTGAATCTCAACTGACTGAAAATAAAGCACAAGTGCCCTTCATTGGCACAAATCTCACTAACAAAATACACCATCTCCTCAAAAATATATGAATAAGAACAAAGGAGTAGACCGTCACAAACTTCCCTTTTTTTAATACGGTCCTAATTATTCAAACCATACAACTCAACTCAATTCAATTTTTTTTTTCTTTTCTCATTTATTTTTCTTCTTCTCTGCCCGTGTGAGTCAAATTTTTTTTCTCTTTTTTTTTTCTCTTTCACATCTCTTTTTTTTTTTCCTTACTCATGTCTTTTTCTTTTTTTCTCATTTTTTTTCATTCATCCTTCTTCATTTTCCACCAACTCCAAACAATAAAATCGAGCCAAGCTCGCAACATGGATCAACATATCACAAATGACACACTAAACTAGCTTGACTCAGAAGGCTTAGTTTTGGGTGTAGCTAATGGGTCAAAAAGGCTAAATTTGGCTTAAGTAGAACTAAATGGATGAAAAATATAAGAAAGGGAAATTTGCAAGCACCTCCCTACATGTGACACCGACCACAAACCCGAATGTATGCAATTGACAAGAAATCGAATGTCATAAATGTGCAAAAATGATAAACATGCTATGCAAGGAGTACTACTCTCAATTCCTATGTAAACCGGTCATGAATGTCACCGGTTATATGGCTTTAAATCTCAGAAATTATAGAGTAGGTTGCCAATTTATCTGGTCAAGTCTACACAGTCAGCGAAATTTGAACAAAAACTCGTATATATGCGTAAGACTCAGCTAATAACTGTCGATAGAGTGCAAGGCTCAAGTCAAAATGACAAGTTACAGTGCAATATCATCATGGAAATCAACCTCTACGACTCAACCTATATGCAAAATGAAACGTGAAATTTTATTTTGATTTTCTGAATTTTCTAATATTTTTTTTTTTGGATTTTTATGACTTTTTGAAATAAAAGAGAACATTGCAAGCAGAAAATAGAAACGTGAATGCAAAAAAAAATGCAAATGCAGACTCAAAGGATGCATTACCCTCCCCAAACCAAAACGGACAACGCCCTCGTTGTCCTCCAGCATACACCAGCAGATATATACGGGGGAACGGGAAAATACAAGCAATAAATGTATGAAAAACAATAAAAAAAAAGAGACAAAAAGAAATAAAAGAGCAAAAGTGTACATACAAAACACGAACTTCCCCAAACCAGCCTGAAAACTGGGGAAGTGAGTAGACCCGTAGCTACTCGCCAGCCTCATCCGTCACGTCCTCCACCGTCACCGTGTAGTCCGGGTCTCTCTCCTGCTCCCTCCTCCTCACCTCCTCAGCCTGAGTCCTCGCTGCCTCCATAGCTGTGCCCTCCTCCTCGTCACTGGCTGGCTCTGGGTACCCCTCAGCTGGGTACCGGTAAAAAGACGGGTGTGGCCAACCCTCATGAACTGGACGTCATCGCATCATGTGATACTCGTATAGAGGGAACAAAGTAAGAGGTATGTCCCGCTCCATACGAGCCTGCCTGCTAAGAAGCTCAAGCAACAAACTGTCACGGCGTCCTTGGTCAAGGACCGCGGACGCCTCAAAGGGTGGAGGAGGAACAAAATTAGCCGGGTAAACCGGCTGTGTCTGGTCGGACGCAGGAGTAGGAGTAGGAGTAGGAGTAGAGATCGGGGTAGGAATAGCCGTGGAACTCTGGCCACCCGTAGAAGGTGTGGATCCCTCTCCGGTCTCAGGTCTCTTCCGCATGTTAGAAGCGGACATGGTAGGAGGTGGAGCAAGCGGAAGGTGATACATGGGTAGTGGTGGAGGTATCCTGCCCCTAACAGTGGGTAGGGAAACGAGACAAGGCAGAGTGGTGCAAGGTAAGGGTACAGACAAGGAACCGCAAATCTTCCATGTCTTGATGGTCAGAAGTAAGCCAAGTCATAGACAGCATAGCTGGCAGGTCAAGGTACCTATCTGTGTCTAGGTGCTGTAGGTCACAGGGAAAGGCGAAGAAGATAGAACGGGCAAGAAAAGTGGCTATGCCACCGCAAAAAAATGGTGCCCGTAGTCTTCTGCCCCACCGTGTGAAAGTACTGAGCAGTCAAGTAAGCAATGTTAAGCACAAAGGGTCCCTCACTGTCAATGTTCAGGTACCCACCAAGAATAGACAGCTCAATGTTGTTCACATTGTTAGGTTCTTTACGGCCAAAGATTATCCCACCAATGAGACGCAAGAAGTAACGGGTCGGGGGAAGGTGGACATGCGCGAGCTTACGCTCCTCGTAACTGGTCTGTGCCAAGGTCCGCCACAACTGGCGGATGACCTTCCTAGGGGCGGCAGTGTCACCCGTAAAAGAAAGACCTAACCTAGTAACAAACTTCGCTAAGGTCCAAGAAAAAGTCCGGTTAAATAACCGGAAGGAAACAGAAGCACAGGTCGGGTCAGTGGCGTAGGCGTCAGAAGAGAAGGTAAAGGAGCTGAAAAACATGAGGGTCAGCTCCTTGAAGGTCAAGGCACTCATGGTAATCAGTCCCGTCATCCCCGCCCCTCTAAAAATCTCAAGTACGAGCTCGTAAATACCTAACCTATCAAGTGACCTACGACACAAAAATTTAGTAGACAGAAAATCACAGCTCTCTAAGGCAAAGAAACGTTGACGATGTATAGCATTAACGAAAATTACCTCAGGGTAGTCGGGGTGCGGGTCAAGTGACTCGTCAACTCGGATAGTGACGGGGCCAGCAGTAGGCGTGGCTCGTCCGCGCCCCCGGCCTCTAGTACCTGAAGAAGAAGCCCGTCCTCTGACGGAACGAGGTACTAAGGCCGCTCGGTAAGCAGCTGTGATAGCTGGTGACCACGCAGTAGGGGTGGTCAACGTACCAGACGTAGAAGGTGCAGCTGTACTGGTAGAAGCAGAAGCAAAGCTAGCAGCAGAGCTAGCTCAGACGGAGGCAGAAATAGAGCTAGCCGCGACAGAGGCGGAGCTAGCGACATCAGCAGTAGTACCAGTAACAACAGGTAAAACAGGGGTAGTAGCAGCGATATTGAGAGTCGTGGTGACGGTGGTGACAGTAGGGACCACCGTCTCAGTCGAGGATGAAACAACAGTCGAACTAGTCGAAGGCAATAAACTACTTTCCATCCTAATCAAGTGAGCAAGGGGAAAGAACAATCAATTAAACAAAGAAACCACAAAAATCCCCAATCAGTCGGGTTTTTGAATGAAACCTTAAACCCTAATCCCCAAATTACTACATGATTTCGAAATCAAGCAATTAATCAACAAAATAGTAAAGGAAAAACTTACTTGATGACGAAACCCACAATATAAGAAAGAAAATCGACAAGAAAATGATGCAAATAGGCGGAATTTCAGTCGAAAACCGCAAACCCTAATTCCCTTAATTGACCGCAAAAAAGAACAAATTTGAAGGGGAAATCAAAGGGCTTTAGTCGATATACTAGCAAGGATTAAAATGTGGGTGTTGGATTTGATATTGGGGCAAAAATTATGGAGGATTTTGGGTTAATGTCGCAAATAAGGAAGAGCAAAAATGAAGAATGAAAATAAAAGAATGAGAAAGAGGAAGTTAAAGAGTTACTTCCTGCGTGTAAATGGCAAATTCACTCGATCGAATGATTTGAAATCACTCGATCGAGAACTCAGGCTTCTATTTCACTCGATCGAGCAGAATTCCACTCGATCGAGAACTCTTCAGTTTTGCCATTTCGTTCGAGCAGCTGAAAACCTCTCGATCAAAACTTTTTCCTGTTCCTTCCTCTCGATCGAGTACAAAAAGTACTCGATCGAGTTCTTCTCTCATAAAATTCATCCCAATGCGACATTATCTCCCCAAACCTGCATAAAAATTCTCGCAAACATATCCCGATAATACCAAATCGCAAAATAACAGTCTATAGTCGATATTTGCTATGCTAATTAAACTAAAGTCTAGCAGTCCAAAAAACGCAATAAAGAAATTCGACGGGAATTTAAAGTTTTACAATTTGTTACAACGGGGCATTCTATGCTTAATTCCCAAAACATTTCAGTAGTCCAAAGGAGGGCTTATGAATGGAGGAGGTCCCTTCAGCGTCTTTGACTGTCCTCTTCGATCTCCATGAGCTTGAATTCGAATGAGTAGAGGGAGAACAGTTAACGTCCACGTATGCACTAATTTTCTTCGTCCCTTTGTCTTTCCCATCAGTTTTGACATCGGCGTCTCCATTTTGATTAACTTTAATCGCACTTTGACCGTTGACAACTCCAGCATTTGTTTCATCTGTACCTGCAGCAAGGAAAAAACAAGAATGTTCCTCCTTATCGCTCTCAGTATGAGGCGGAGGGGTTACATTAGCAGCACAAAATTAAACACTCTCAGCTGAAGTGTCTATTTCTGAGTCAGTAGAGGATCGGGCATTGCAAGGTTGAGCTTGCATGTGAGCCCTACGAGATTTAGACTGATGAAAAATCAATTCTTCATCTCCTACCTGAAACGTAAGTGTCTTACCCCCGACATCGATCACTTCTCGAGTAGTGAATAAAAATGGTCTCCCTAAAATAATAGGGGTGTGAGTGTCCTCGGGAATATCAAGCACTACGAAGTCTACGGGAATAAAGAATCTCCCGATCTTGACAGGTATGTCCTCTATAACTCCTAACGGCCGTGATATACTACAGTCGGCCACCTGTACGGTCATATTGGTTCAATTAAATTTGGTCAAACCAAGTCTCTTAGCGAGAGACAAAGGTAGGACACTCACGCTAGTGCCAAGATCGCATAACGCGTTGTCAATCAAATGGGTTCTTATATGACACGGAATTGAGAAACTACCCTGGTCTGATTGTTTAGGTGGCAACTTATTTTGAACTAGGGCAGTCCCTACCTCAGTTAAAGCTACCGTCTCATGATCGTTTATATGCCTCTTAAGCGACAAAATTTCTTTGATAAACTTTAAGTAAGAGGGTACCTGAGTCAGCAACTCGGCGAATGGAATAGTAACATGTAAGCATTTCAGGAGCTCGGCGAATTTCCCGAACTGTTGATTGGCTTTGGTGCTCTGTAATTGCCTTGGTAAGGGCACCGTCATAGGAATCTCAAGCCCTTTGTTCCTCTCTTCCAACGTCTCAGCAGGTTCAAGCTCTATTTCACTCGATCGAGTCTTTTTACCTCTCGATCGAGTCTTTCCAGGTGATATTTCAGTCGATCGAGCATTTCCAGCCTTTCGATCGAGTTCCTTAATAGCAACAGTGTTCAATCGAGGCATATTTCCACTCGATCGAATAGATTCTTCAATATTTTCACTAGATCGAGCAGATTCTTAAGCAATTTTACTCGATCGAGTGGTTTTAACCTCTCGATCAGTTCCTTGATTATCCAGACTACTCGATCGAGTAACAATTCCTTTCGATCGAGTAGTTTCAGCATCATTTCTACTCGATCGACCACCAGAAATCAGTCAATCGAGTATTTCTTTCGTGCTTGGCATATTTCCAGCATTATACGCCTGTTCATCATCAATAATACCTTCCCTCGGGTCTTATATGTCATCTAAAGTCGACAATTTTGGTCCTTCATATGAACGACCAGTTAGCGGATTAATTAGATTGATTATCTCATGTGGATTCTTCTCGGATTGAGACGGCAAATGACCCGGTTTTCTTGTGGATTGGCTTGCGGCCAACTGAGCAACTTGGGTTTCAAGTGACTTGATTGAAGCTTCCTTCTATTGGTCACTCATCTGCAATTGCTTAGTCAACGACTGAATCATTGTCTTTAAGTCAGTCAGATCACTTACCCCACTAGAAGATAAAGCTCCTTGGTGCGATGGAGGAAAAGAAGGAGGCTTTTGGAAGCTTTGTTGAGTCTTGTGAGGAGGGACATAAAGTTGCTGCTGCGGTGGAGGAGTGGGATTGAGAACATCCTGACTTGTCCACCTTAAATTAGGATGGACTGCCCCTTGATTATTGTAATACGAACCTCCTCCTTGCCTATATTGTTGAAAGGCAAGGACTTGTTCCTTCTCAGTCAGACAGTCAATAGCAGTATGCCCGTCATTACTTCCACACCTCTCACAAGTGACAGTTTCCTGTCTACTCAACAGTTGAACCGTCTGTTGATCTCCAGCAGATTGCAGTTGTAATCTATAAAACCGAGCATTCATGGCTTCCAGCTGAGCCACGACTGCCTTATCAACCGAATGGACCGTTCGAATACAGTCCCGTGGGTTCCCATATTCGGCACAATGGATCGCCATCTCTTCAATAATGCCCCATCCCTTATCATCATCAATGTTCTTTTGAAATCTCCCGTTGGATGAGGCGTCAAGTATAGCTCTGTGGTCATCGTACAACCCATTGTAGAATTGGTTTGACAAAAACCACTGATAAAAACCATGGTGAAGAAGAGACCTCACCAACTTCTTGAACCGGCACCAAGCTTCATAGAAAGTCTCATCAGGTGCCTGCTTGAAACTAGTAATCTTACCCCTCAGCTGATTAGTGCGTTGTGCAGGGAAGTATCTTTTGTAGAAGGCAAGTGCGAGAGTCTCCCGATTGGTGATACCAAAGCAGCGATCCGGTCAAGATCGATCACCACTCACGGGCGAGTCGATCGAGAGAAAAAAGAAAAAGCACTTCCTTTATCTTGTCTTGTGTTACTCCCTTAGTGGCGGGAATAGTAGAGCAATAGTCAGTAAAGACTTCATATGCTTGCGCGGATCTTCACCCGCCACACCTCGGTACAAATTTATATCCACCAGATTTATGTAAGACGGACGGATATTGAAAGTGTTACCATCCTCAGTTGTGAGATTGAAACCTTTAGGAATGGAGAATGCTTTGGGCTCTGAGTGGCTTGCAATGTTAGGCATCTTTACTGGCTTGTTGGCAGAAATGAGTTTGTCTTCTTCAAAAGACGGTTCTTCTGCAAATAAGAAGTGTTGTAGCTCGGGTTCCAAAGTAATCAAGTCTTCCTTTCGAATTTCTCTTTGCAGACGGAGTCTATGCCGAAACAGTCTTTCTGGCTCAGGATTAGCTGGAACTAAATTCGACCTGTTTGACCTGGGCATACACGACACTGAAAGAGATAACTGAGAACTGCCTCAAGGAATAGAAATTTCCTGAGACGGATAAAAATAAACGAAAACAAAAATAGATAGGGCTATTGCCTCCCCGGCAACGGCGCCAAAATTTGATACTGTCGTCAGGTACCAAAAATAAACCTAATTAAAACTAACAAAGAAGCTAGTGATAAGCAGGGTCGATCTTCATAGGGAGGCAAGATATCTATTAAGGGTCCGTCTATTAGTTCACAAAATGGGGGGTTTGATTTTGGTTTCTAAACTAATAAAGCATTAAAGGTAAGAGAAATTAATTAAGAGCAATAAAAGTGAGAGAATTGTAAATGAGATGATCAAATAGAGAAAGCACGCCAGGATTTCGGTTCACCGTGGTAGTCTATCGACTCAGCTGCAAATAGCCTAGACAATCTACTGTAAGATGGATACAGGAAAGGTCCTTCCGGTCCACTTTCTATCCTTGAATTCCACTAACTTAAGTTCCGTCCTCGTCAGGGTAGTCTACTGTTCATAACAGGTCTATTTATTCCAATCTTTCGATCCAGGAGTAAATTTAACCAGATTAAAGGTTACTTAGAAGCGTGCCCTCAACTAAGTCGATATTACAGTTAAATTGCTATGGGTACAGGTTCTCACAAATAAATCATCCAATCTATTCGCTACCTCGTCAAAATCCTACCATGGATTCCCTAATCCCAACATGAGAGAAATTAGGTACTCATATTACTAATGGCGTCAACAATAATAATATAAAGCATACTAATCAAAGACATAATGAAATAACAATAATTATGCATAAATGAAATTAGGGCATAATCAATTAAGGAGAAAACAGGAATTAAGGCAAAGGAACAATGAGATTAAGATTAATAAGGAGAGAATGATTACAATCTCAAGCAATCCGGTGTTAAGATCAATCCAATACCCAAGCAAGAGATTCAAGGAAGAGAGAATAAGTTTACATTAAAGAGAGTATGAAGGAAAGATTAGAGAGTTCTAAAATGATAAAAGCATCCAAATGACCTAATTAATGAAAGCTTAAATAGGAAAATAATACTTAACGAAATAAAAATAATCACGGGTCACTTAAATCCCGCGTGAAACTAAAACCTCTCGATCGAGTGGATTCAAACCACTTGATCGAGGTCTTCTCAAGCTATTCCTCTCGATCGAGTAAATATCATTCTTGATCGAGGACTTCCAATTTCCAGCATTTCGATCGAGTAAATAAAAGTACTCGATCGACTCTTTTGTCCTCCAAACCACTCGATCAAACCAAAAGAGTTCTCGATCGAGTGCTTTTCTTCATATCAGCTTCTCAAGTTGACTTTGACTGCTTCGTTGACCACCCTTCACGCACTGCAAGGCATAATTCTCGCTCTAACATTCTCGTCTCCTCAATATGCATGCTAAATTGGACGAAAAGAGTACGGTTTAGCCACTTTCAGGTTCATTTCTGCAATTCAGACAAAACAAACCAAAGTAGCCAATTCGGGGCATATTGCAATAGAAAACGGTGTAAAAATGCATAGAAATATATGCAAAATAAGACTTAAAAGGGTATATAAAATGCACGTATCAAATCTCCCCAAACCGAACTTTTACTCGTCCTCGAGTAAACTAAATGCAAACTAATGGAATGGAAATGAAAACTCAGAGCTAGCTATAACTTGTCTACTTGAACCAATTTAATGCAAACAAAAATCAACAGTTACAGCTACAACGGTCAATATGCAAACGAATTATAAGATGTCCATAAACAAAGCTGACTTATCGACCCTGCTAGACCAACAAAATCGGACTCTCACGTGGTCACTCTCTCTCATGAAGCAAAGGGTGAATTATATATGTATAAGAGAGAAAGAGAAATAGTCACTCACCTAAACTGCGACCTACATAACATGCGTGCAACAAAAATGATAGACGATTCAAGTACTATGCATACACTCCAACCAACAATGTCCGTCACAACCGAGGGATTACAAATAGTATAGGAAAGTGAGGTTCAGGTGAGAAAAGGCAAAACAAATTATGGGAATGTGAAGGTAAGCGTCAAGCTAACTCCTAAACAAGACCATATAAGACCATCTGAATCTCAACTGACTGAAAATAAAGCACAAGTGCCCTTCATTGGCACAAATATCACTAACCAAATACACTATCTCCTCAAAAATATATGAATAAGAACAAAGGAGTAGACCGTCACAAACTTCCCTTTTTTTTAATACGGTCTTAATTATTCAAACCATACAACTCAATTCAATTTTTTTTTCTTTTCTCATATATGTTTCTTCTTCTCTGCCCGTGTGATTCACTTTTTTGTCATTTTTTTCCTCTTTTTTTTTCTCTTTTTTTTCTCTTTCACGTCTCTTTTTTTTTCTTTCTCATGTCTTTTTCTTTTTTTATCATTTTTTTTCAATCATCCTTCTTCATTTTCCACCAACTCCAAATAATGAAATCGAGCCAAACTCGCAACATAGATCAACATACCACAAATGACACACTAAACTAGCTTGACTGGGCAGGCTTAGTTTTGGGTGTAGCTAATGGGTCAAAAGGCTAAATTTGGCTTAAGTGGAGCTAAGTGAATGAAAAATGTAAGAAAGGGAAATTTGCAAGCACCTCCCTGCATGTGACACCGACCACAAACCCGAATGTATGCAATTGACAAGGATCCATTTTAACTTTGTCAATTTTTTAATTTGTATTGTGTGACAAATGGGACATGTTACTGTTGGAAAATGCGTCCTCAACAATAGTGCAATCACATGTTTAAATCTCATATTATGAATACGAAAGGGATGATTCATTTATATAGTCAACTGATCAACATTATTCGGTAACGATTGGCTTGCTAGAGTTTGATGTTACTGTCATAGGACGGTGGTGGTCAGTTGATCCCTTAAGGTCACACCTAAAGGATGATGCCCTTATCAGTAAATTTGATTAATTGTATGACGATACAAGTTAATCAATTCCTTACAATTGAACAATTCATTTGTGAGAGAGAATATGATATCTTATTGTAATGGGATTAAATAAGATTTATTTTAGTAATTGAAATATTTTATTACTAAAATTGTTTATTGTTTGTGAAACAATAGAGATGAGAATGAATGGTTAATTATAATAACAAGATGTTGTGAATTATAATTATATGACCCATTTTATTTATGTGATCAAGTATCACTAGCCAATTTGTTATATGTAATTTAATTAATTTATAAAATGATATTTATTTGATAAATATGCATTAAATTAATTAATAACATGTAACATACTACATGTGACATATTGTGTGACAAATGACAAATTGACAAAATAAAATGGTAGTCCATTTTATAAAATGGACCGAATTGGAGGGAGTAGTAGTGAGTTGTGATTATATTATTTTATGTGATAAGAATAGATTAATCAAACCTACACTACCTATTTCTTACATACCTACATATTGGGTAAGAGAAAAAGAAAAAGGAAAATGACCATATAATGGTCGTCCTACTACCAAAACCGGCACACCCTTCTCATTTTGGAGGACTTTTGTTCTTTACATGTTCTCTTCATGTGTATTCATCCTTTTACACATGCAAAAACTTTCCTCTCTCACACATTCTTGTTCATCTTTCTCTAAAACTTGAGAAATGATGATCCAAATTGTTCAACAACATTACTAATATTATTAATGTAATATATGAGTATTAGTATCAATTTTAAGGTAGATTACTAAATAAATATCTAGCAAATATTATTTAGTAGTGATAAGGGCTAATCTTGGGTGCAATCAAGAGGAGGATCTGTACATTGGGATTTTGGAGGTTCATCATAATAATCATCATAGTTCAAGAACAAGTGAAGGTAGGAGACCTTACTTGTGCCCATAAAACCGAAAATAACAATGTAAAGGACATTGTTTTTCTTATTAATCTCTTATTTTGTTATGCATGCACTAGATCTAAAGAACACAAATTAAGAAGTTAATTAATTCACTATTAGAAGAGTCTAATAATAGATAATTAAACCTAACAAGTGGTATCAGAGCATAGGATGTTGCATGCATAATCGGTTATAGTTTTTCCGAGTTAAAATGTTAACATATAAAACTAAAAATTTATGATTTATAAGTGTAAGTCACGAAAAAATGATGCATGTTATATATTCTGGTCCTAAAATGGTTTTAGGTCATTTTTATGATTTATGGAAATTTATTGCTCATTTTAATGATTTTTAGTGATTTTATAGCATTTTTATGAGTAAAATGGACTTTTATTCACTAAAAATAGTTAAATATCACTACTGGCGATGATATTTTGGTATGACCTCACATGAATTTTTTATGTATTGCATGTAAAACGTTTTATTAATGTGATTAATATTTCATGATTTATGATTTTTATGAGATAAAAATGGATTAAAAGAGGTAAAATGGTTTAAAATAGTTAAATTTGAACCAGGCCATGAAACTTTAATATGTTGTCACATGAATTATTTACACAGTGTATGTAAATTTTGAGATGAAATGATTTCATTTTGCATGATTTATGAATATTTAGAGTAAAAATGGCATAAATAGTGACTATTTTAGCATAAATTGCTAAAATGAATTACATGGCATGAGAATTATTTTAGGTTGTATAAATATCCCACTTATCAGATCTAAAGTTTTAAAATTGATTAGATTAATTTTTGGATACTTTAGATGTTTTATGAGATAAAACCGATAAATTGCAACTATATTTTCTCAAAATTAATTCGAAAATTTTAACCATGATTTTTGACATTATGAGTGTCATGGAAATATTCCAGAATTTTCAAAAATTTAAAATTCAAATTTTAAAATTATTGTAATTTAATTTGGATTTATTTCATAAATGTTATGATTTTAAGGTCAAAAGTGATCATATAATTAAATCAAGTTGAATTATTGTCAAAAATTGAGTGATGACTAATTTTTAAGTCCTAAAGAGTGTTAGGATAATTAAGTTGAGCTTAAATGTGATTTAAGTGTTAATTATGATTTTAAGAAGTTATTATCACGCATTTCCATAAAACCGGGTTATATAATTGATATAAGTTAAATAGGGCGATTTGGCACATAATTTAGCATAATAGATACATATTATAATGCTGCATATTTCAATTGTTGAATGTCTTTTATTTATATAATTTTGAATTATATAATTTTATCTTAGTATGGCCTTAGTTTTAATCGATATTACCTGTAATGAAAGGGAATATTGATTCGGTTGTAATTTAATGTGATCTCATATCACTTTTATTTTTCCTAGTTTTTCCATATTACAAATGTATAATAGGAATAGCTTTGTATTTTTATTATTATTTGTAATCATGGAGTTTCTTCAAGACGGTGCCATTCGGAAAGGTGTTCCGACGAAGACGGTGTTCTTGGAAGGCGTGCCACTTGAAGATTCAAGGGACCAGAGAAGTTGGTTTCCGAGTATGTAATAGATTATTTGATTTTATATTTTAGGAAGGCCATACTAGGAATTTATTATTATTGCTTTGCATTTCTTTTAATATGTTGCATGCATTGCCAAATCGCCATAACAACACATGCATATCATATCGAGTCATCGACCGTGTCAATTATAATTATCGTAGTCCACCGCTTTTGTTCACTCAAAACGTGATAGATAATAAATTGACAAGACCTATCGCTAAATAAGAATTGAGAATTAGCCTTACCAAATAGTAGAAACCATGAGTCCCAATTTCATGAGGAAGTAGGCTCGGCTCACCGGGGTACTAGACTTGTTGCGTTGCGTAAGTAGGTAATAAAATGTTATTACATCGAAATTTGGATTGAGCTCAACGGAAGTATTCGTGACCGTAGTCGCATTGTTCCGGGCTAAAGATAAATATTAAAGTAATTTTTATCGACCGTGAGTTCTAGAGGTAGAATCGATTAAAGAGTTAATCCACCGAGTTATATTAATAAGAGATGAATCGGCTCACCGTGCCCGAGTTAATATAAATTCAATGATCTCGGGATCATTTATAATAGTTGGGTAGAGGTCACTATATAAATGCAATACTTGTTTACAAGTATTATTAAAACGATAGATGTTAATTATTTCCTTCATTTCCGTTTTTGTAGTTATTTATACACAATGGATTCATCTAATACTGTTACACCAATCATCATTAATTCATGGCTCCAATCATTCGATGAAAAATGGGCCGAGTATGACAATGATACGATTAGAGAATTACGCTTTGGCATTAGTCAGGATGAAAATCTTTGCTACGTTACCACTTCCACACCTCCCACTCCAATATTTATGCCTACCTCTTTGGTAAGAAAACCTTGTGAAGAAAATCTCACTAAAACCAAGGCATCCATGTTTGATGAAGCAAGGAGAAATATCAAATTCAGTTGGAGTTCTAGCAAGAATGTTCTTGCAACTGAAAGGAGTAATGGTATAATTAAAGGGAAGGCAAAGATGGGTCAGGAACCCAAACCTGATAATGAATTGGAAATGGATAGTAACACTACCACAACCAAGACCAAGAAGGGTGCCCAATATTACGAAGAATGTCATTATTGTAATGTCATGGGCCATTGGAAGCGAAATTGCCCCAAGTATTTGGGAGATATCAAAGTTGGACTTATTACTCCAAGTGGGACTTGGAAATGTGGAATAGCTAAACAAGAGTGATATAAATCTCCGACAAGAAAATGGAGCCAGGGTAGCCGCCACTTCAAGAGGGACTTATGTACTTGTTTTAGCTAATAGTTTTGAGTTGTAATCAACATAGTTGTTATTATGTACCCATTTTGTCTAAAACATTATTTCCATTTCTATGTTAGACATGAAAGGATTTATATTTTGCCATCAAATACAATCGTTGTATTTTGTTGAAAATAGACATGGCTGTGAGCCATGTCACTTATCTTTATGATATACAAGTTTTAGACACTTACAACTCAACGAAAGATATCTATAACATACAAATCCAAAAGACTCATAGCTAGTAATCCAAATGATTTGTACATTTGGCTTTGTCGATTAGGTCTCATAAATGAGAAACGCATTAAAAGCTAGTGTCGACTAGATTTAATGAGCCATTTGATTTTCAATCATATGGAATATGCGAATCTTGTCTCCTTCGCAAAATGATTTGTAATTCCTATAGTGGTAAAGGGACACAAGCAAATGATTTGTTGGGACTAATACATGCCGATGTATGTGTTCTAACGAGCATCACCGCAAGGAAATTTATGACTACTTCGTCACTTTTACCGATGATTTAAGTAGATATGGGCATGTTTACTTAATCAAATATAAAGTGATGCAGTTGAGAAATTTAAAGGAATTTCTAAATGACGTAGAGAACAAATTGAACAAAGTACTAAAGCATTATGATCCGATCGTAGTGGCAAATATCAAAATAATGAATTTGATTTATTAAAATATAGATTATGACCTAGTGTCACTACCCATAAGATCAAACTAATATGAGTCGGTTTGAGTTATTGAACCCAATTTTGGGAATTTGCAATCCAAAACGGACAAGTAATTCTAAACGGATGGTCACCAGGAGATACCTTAAATAGAGATTCTATTTAACAGATGACATGGATCAGACTGGCATATGACATGAATCAAGCTGCCATGATAGAGCTGGTCTTTTATGTGCAAATTCGTCAGTCTAGACGAACTTCCAATTACTTCACCATATATGTTTGTTACTCACAAAGCTATCTCTTAAGAAGATAGGTGTATTTCTAAGAGATAGAGTGGGAGTAGATTGTAACTAACAAACATGTCTTATAGTTATTGTGTTACATTGTGAAAGTAATGGAACTATAATCTATAAAGATATAGTGGGAGTATAGCTCAGTAGGAGTTTAGAACACATGTCTTGTTGTTAAAATGTTGCTTTGCGAAAGTAATGGTATTATGACCATCTCCCAAATCGACCGTGTTGCATACGAGCCATAGCATTACAATCCAAAAATTGTTACTCAAGAGTAGATTTACTTTAAGGCGAGGGTCTCTTTAAACTAAATAGAGCTTTAGAGTACTTAAGTGCATAGATTGACATGAAGATGTTAATCAAGATAAATTATGTTAGAATTGCCGCATTTCATTTTAATGAAGAATGACAAATGAAATTCAAATTCGCTTTTCTAAAATGGGAATTTAGAGAAGTAGGTGTTTGGAACACAAAACCTTAGATGAAGATCTAAGAATCCTAACATATTATGCGTAGCTTTCTTAAGTGATCCCAGAATGGTCTTAAGCAAGCATTAAAGGATTACACTTTTCGTTCATGTGATAATAGAGAATGGTACCGTTCACATGATTGAAGAATCATGTTTATACATGAAGTTAAGTGGGAGCTAGAATTATTTTTCCATGTCTTATAGGTTGATAACATATTACTTATTGAGAATAATGTACCAATGCTCTCTTCTGTGAAAGAGTGATTGGGAGACTAGGAAAAGGTGCGATATATTCTAAGATTTCTGAATCTATGTGAGAGAATATTGGCGTAGAGTTAAGAGTCTTATGATGATAAGATCTTTCAAATCTGTTTAAAACCAACAAGTTTGAATAGGTTATTCAAGGTGATGAAAGTGAAATTACTATGATGGAGTCATAGTCGTTCACTGAACCTATTAAGTTGTTGATTACATGAAATCATTTGCTAATGTTTCCGCCATTAGAATGATCATGTATACCAACAGACGCACATGCCGTGATGAAGTATATGCTAGGAGCATAATAAGTCAATAACAGGTTAATTCATAAGATGGTCTTGTGAAAGCCTTAAAGAACAATTGAGGATTTGTTCAATTGTTTGGATGATAAACTAAGTTATGTGTTGAGGGGTTGCACAAACTTTAGTTTCCAAACTGAAAAGGATTTGACGAAATCCTAGGCTGATTTTATTGACTAAGGAGTGAGAAACTAGAAAAGTGTTTTAGTTTTGTACATTGCAAATTCTACAAAAGGAATCTAAGTAAATTGTGATAAAATGGTCAACGTAGGGAATGCGAGTAGATTCCTCTACCAATGACTTTATCACAAGTTATGTGATAACAGTGGGAGCATCTTTCAAGTTAAAGAGCCTAAGTCTGGTAAGAAGACTAGACATATAATTAGGTAAATTCATGTTATTAGAGATGACATTGGATATAAGGAAATAACAATTGACAAAGTTGGAATATATGGATATAGGGTATATCCACTAGCCAAGCTTTTATTGCATTTCAACAAGTGTAAAAGGTAGACTATAGATTATAAGATATGTACTAGTAATAGAGTATTGACTATTCATATATGACAATCGCATTTATCGTTTGAGTTTGATTAAACTCACCCATTACTTTGTTAAATCCAAATGGGTTGTAGAGACAAATTGAACCCCATTAAAGTGAACAGGATTGACATGGCATTCGCCCCTAGTTACTTATATAAGGTGACGTCTCGAAGTGACTAGAGTGTGATGCGATTGATGGGAAGTTCAAGTGCCATAGAGTCATATGGGATGACTAGTCGATCACATAGGCAGACTGTATGGGATACTCTGTCGGGCAGTGACCGCTTATAGAGTTCTGGTAATTCATAAAGCCTGGTCGTGGCAAGAGCTGCTATAGTATTCTTATGAGTCAATTATTTTAACTAGAGACTATTCGCCCAAGTTGGCACAACTTTCTGATTGGCTTTAATTTATGCTCTACGACTGTCGTAAATGAGGTCAAATGGGTATATTATGGGTTATGATGAACTGTGACTGAACAAAGGGAATAGTGCGATAGGAATTGTCCACCCCCTTGTCAGGGTTGTTTGAAATCTCAAGGCCACTCGAGGAGTAGTGAACTGGAAATGTGTGGCCACGCTCGGAAGGTATCTACGATAGATAATTCCGGTCAGGCAGTTACACTCCAGATCGAGAAAACCACTCAAGATATGATCAAGTGCAAGTACGACCTGCGAGACACCTTGCATTGAGTGGGACATTGTAATAGGACAAGAGAATTGGTGACGCACACTTGTCTCGGACAAGTGGGAGATTGTTGTAAATGTGTCCTCAACAATGGTGCGATCACATGTTTAAATCTCATATTAAGAATACGTAAGAGATGATTAATTTATATAGTCAAATGATCAACATTAATCGGTAACGATTGGCTTGCTAGAGTTTGACGTAACTATCGTAGGACGGTGGTGGTCAGTTGATCACTTCAGGTCACACCTAAAGGATGATGCCCTTATCAGTAAATTTAATTAATTTCATGACGATACAAGTTAATCAATTCCTTAAAATTGAACAATTCATTTGTGAGAGAGAATATTGATATCTTATTGTAATGGGATTAAATAAGATTTTTTTTAGTAATTGAAATATTTTATTACTAAAATTTTTTATTGTTTGTGAAACAATAGAGATGAGAATGAATGGTTAATTATAATTACAAGATGTTGTGAATTATAATTATATGACCCATTTTATTTATGTGATCATGTATCACTAGTAAATTTGTTATATGTAATTTAATTAATTTATAAAATGATATTTATTTGATAAATATGCATTAAATTAATTAATAACATGTAACATACTACATGTGACATATTGTGTGACAAATGACAAATTGACAAAATAAAATGGTAGTCCATTTTATGAAATGGACCGAATTGGAGGGAGTAGTAGTGGGTTGTGATTATATTATTTTATGTGATAAGAATAGATTAATCAACCCTACACTACCTATTTCTTACATACCTACATTTTGGGTAAGAGAAAAAGAAAAAGGGAAAGGACCATATATTGGTCCTCCTACTCCCAAAACCGGCACACCCTTCTCATTTTGGAGGACTTTTGTTCTTTACATATTCTCTTCATGTGTATTCATCCTTTTACACATGCAAAAACTTTCCTCTCTCACACATTCTTGTTCATCTTTCTCTAAAACTTGAGAAATGATGATCCAAATTATTCAACAACATTACTAATATTATTAATGTAATATATGAGTATTAGTAATCAATTTTAAGGTAGATTACTAAATAAATATCTAGCAAATATTATTTAGTAGTGATAAGGGCTAATCTTGGGTGCAATCAAGAGGAGGATCTGTACATTGGGATTTTGGAGGATCATCCTAATATTCATCATAGCTCAAGAAAAAGTGAAGGTAGGAGACCTTACTTGTGCGCATAAAACTGAAAATAACAATGTAAGAACACAAACTAAGAAGTTAATTAGTTCACTATTAGAAGAGTCTAATAATAGGTAATTAAACCTAACAATTACTAGATATGTCATTTAAATAATGCATTTTTAACAAATTAAAAATCATTATATAAATGAAATAAATCACATACAAAATTAACTTAGTAATTCACAATTAAAATAACATAAAATGGGTCAAAGAATTATAAATCACAACTACTTGTATTTATAATAAACAATTCATTCTTTAATTTAATTGTTTCATAAACAATAAATAAACCTTAAGTAATAAAACAATTTAATTACTTAGTACGAATCTTATTTAATCGGATTACAATAAGATACGTATTATTTCTCACAAAATCATTTGTTCAATTTTAAGGAATTAATTAACTTGTATCGTCATACAATTAATTAGTCAATTAAGAATGTTTCCCTAGAGGTATAAACTTAAGGGATCAACTGATCACCACTGTCACACGACAGTAATGTCAAACTCTAGTCAGCCAATCATTACCGATTAATGTGGATCAGTTGACAATAAAATGTTACTTTCCTTTTAGTATTCTTAATATGAGATTTAAACATGTGATCGCATTATTGTCGAGGACACATACTCCAACATATGTTGGCTCTTATCAACATTTTCTTAAACCGGTTGGATGTCAATGTTTCGAAGGTGGCTAGGAGAAGGGCTCTTGCCTTTTGCGTTGTCCATGCATATCTCTTTGTTGATGCTTTGAAGAAGGAGGGGCCAAAGTGCTATGGTAGTATGACCCTTGTGCATGTGGTTGAGTAAATGGAGCATGGTAGGGATCTATCATGGTCGGTGCTTGGCAAGATCATCCAAGCTTTGGACAAGAAGGGCTCTTGTGGAGAAACTCCCTCGTTTGGGTCTCCAAGGATCCAACAAGTATGGCTATTGGAGAGGCTAAGGTATGTAGAGCCTCTGGTCGATTCTTCTTCTTATTCTTTTCGTCACCTTACTATGAGGAAGAAGTTGTACTCGGATAGCTTTGCATCCACCGAGGCCTATTGGACCGCGAGATTGGTGGAGGAGGGTGGTCCTCACATCCAGTGGGTGGTGCCAGGGCGGCACTTGGGGTCCTTCAGGGGTTGCCCGCTCCAGTTGCTAGTTCTCGTTCTTTGATGGTGGTGGGTTTGAAGGTTGCTTCCTTCATTTATCCTGAAAGGCCCATGAGGCAAATGAGGCGTCAACAAAAGGTGCCCGCCTAAGATACTCTTGTCCAAGAGAGTGTTTTTCGAAACTCCGAGCTTGTGGAGGTCTTTGAAAGATGGTGTGCCACTCGGCCGCTTTGGGGAGGTACCGAACCCCGTTGCCACGACATGGGTGACTCCCGCTTATGTCAAGTGGTCAAGAGCTCAAACCTTGGAGGAGAGTTCCAAATTTCATAAGGACGAGGTTGTTTATTTGAAGTATAGAGAGGTTGTCAAGGCCAACGGTGTCTTCTTTGAGGACTTTGTTGATGGAGCTAGACCGGATGTGATGAGGCCACCAAAGAGGAGATGCTCGGGTCCAAAAGATGTAGTGGGCCGTGTATGGGCTCTCTTTGGACCGAATGTGGGGTCATGCAAGAGACCGGAGGCCGTCGGCGTTGTAGATCCGTTGAGGATCCGTTCCGAAGAGGAAGTTCATGCTAGGCAGGCCAACAAGAAGAACAAGAGAAAAATGTACCCCGAGGGAAAAGGCAAGGGTAGAATGGAAGAATGAAGATCTCTATTACCCATTTTATTATTATGTTGTATTAGTGTAGTGATTTTTTATTATGTTGTGCTAGCTATGTCTTGTGTGTTTTGTGCTAGTTTTACTATGTGAGGTGCTTTAGTCGACACCTTAGCTTTGACAAGTTGTAGACTTGCCGAGCTTTATTCGTTGTTGAATTTGTAATCCTTCTCATTATTAATTAAATAAGAGGATTGCTTATGTTAAATGAAATCGTGAACGCTTGTTTCTTTCATCCATTTTGTAAAGGCAATTCGGCTTGAATTATCCTAAGCATTGCACTTGGAAAGTGGGATTTTTTGTGGGAAGGGAGAAAGGCTTCTTCTTTGTATTTTTTTTGGGAAAGGGAATGTTGTTCCCTTTTATCTCTTTTTGAAAGATGATATGGGTGATGTTTTTTTGTATGTGGGGATGTTTTTTTTTTATTATGGGGATGGTTGTATCCTTCTTATGTAAGAAATGACTGCCTACGTATCCACCTGAAAAGGTGAAATCAAACCATGATCGTAGTTCGAAGTGTTTTGTAAATTTATTTGGGTTTTGTGGTTGTATCCCTCTTGTATAAGAAAGGACTGCCTATGTATCCAGCTGAAAAGGTGAAATCAAACCATAGTCGTAGTTTAGGGGTTTTGTTTGAGTGCAAATGGATGTTGCCTTTGACAGATCAAAGGGCATTCAAAACGGGCAAGGTGTCGCAAATTAGACTCGATAAAACATGCAATTTCAAATCAGAATGCGTTGAGGAACTTTTCTTGAAAGGGTTAAGGTGGTCTCTAGTTGTGAAACTAAGGTGAGGTTGTTGGTTGCTAAGGTTCAAGGGTAGTATTTCTTGAGTTGGTCTAGGTTGGTCGGGTTTGTAAAATCCTCCCCATCTAGGTCAGTCACTCAGTCTCACTGCGCCCCCCAAAAGTATTTTCTTGACCAGGTATGGTCCAGCCCAATTGGGTTTAAATTTCACCCTCGGATCGACGGGTAATGGTTCTCGAACCGACTTGAGGACGAAGTCGCCTTCCTCTATGTTTCTGGGTTTAACCCTTTTGTTGAATGCCCGTTATATACGTCGTTGGTATAGCTGGATGTTGTGCAAGGCGTTGAGCCGTCGTTCGTCTAGAAGTGTGAGTTGTTCGAACCTTCGAGGGGTCCATTCCGCCTTAGGAACTTGACTCTCCAGTAGGATGCGTAGAGATGGGACCTTTAACTATACCGGTTGAACTGCCTCCATACCGTATCCTAGGTAGACGGGTGTGGTTCCTATCGGTGTTCGAATGGAGGTTCGGTATCCCCAGAGAACGAATGAGAGCTTGCTCGGCCAATCGCGATAATTGTCTTGCATCTTCTTGATAATGGTGACAAGAGTTTTGTTTGCTGCCTCCACTGCTTCGTTAGTTTGGGGACGGTAGAGGGATGATTGATGTCGTTTGATCTTGTATTTGTCCAGCAAGGCTTGTGTTTCCGCCCGGAAATTAGAGCCTTGTTCGCTGATGATTTCATGGGGTACCCCATATCTGCAGATGATGATGTCCTGGATGAACTTGGCCACTTGTTTGGCGGTCAAGACTGCATATGACTCTGCTTCCACCCATTTGGTAAAGTAGTCGATGGCGACGTGGACGAAGCAATGCCCCTTGGTGCCTATCGGGTTGACTTTCCCGATGATGTCGATGCCCCAGGTCGAGAAAGGCCAAGGTGATGTCATGGTGTATAAAAGGGATGGTGGTATGTGTTGTATGTTTGCGAAGATTTGGCAACTGTGGCAATGTTTGACGTAGTTGCGGCAATCGGCTTCCATGGTAGTCCAATAGTAGCCTAACCGCATGATTTTTTGGGTCAGCATCATTGCGCTCATGTGGGGGCCAAATCCTCCGTCGTGGACCTCTCCCATGACTTTTTTGGCTTTGTGATGGTCAATGCAAAGGAGAAGAATCCCTTGGGGTGTTTTTTTGTATAAATGTTCTTGGTTTATCAGGAATTGTGATGCAAGTAAACAGATGGCTCTTTGTCCTCTTGGATCACAGTTGGGAGGGAATTTATTTTTGGTTTTGTAGTTGAGGATGGCTTGGTACTAAGGTTCGACATGATTTTCCTCGTCGTTGTTGATGGCGCAGATGTGAGCTGGCTCGCTCCTTCTCTCGACACATAGGGGCATCAATGTCATGTCGTCAGGTATATTGACGAGCGCGGTAAGCTTTGCCAGGGCATCAGCAAATTGATTTTCTTCTCGTGGCAAGTACAACTAGTCCACTTGGTCGAAGAATTCGGCCTCTTGATTGATTTTTTCTTGGTAGGGTGCTATGTTGTTGCTTCGGATTTTCCATGATCCGGACACCTGATTGATGATGAGTGAGGAATCGCCGTGGACCCTAAGTCTCGTGATGCTAAATGTTATGGCTGCTTGTAGGCCGATGAGGCAGGCTTCATATTCAGCGGCATTGTTGGTGACGGCGAAGTCTAGTTTAGCCGAGATCGGAACATGTTCTGCCTCTGGTGATATTAGAAGGATACCTACCCCGAAACCTCTTAGATTAGATGCACCATCGAAGTATAGGTCTCATGCATCGGTGTCGGCACAAAGGATGTCTTCGTCAGGAAGCGACCATGTGTCGGTCGTTGGTGTTGGAATATGTGTCCTCTGACAATAATGCGATCACAACTGTTGATCATGATGATCACATGTTTAAGTCTCATTTTAAAGAATAAAATTGGGAAGTAATATTTTACTGTCAACTGGTCCACACATATCGGTAATGATTGGCTGACTATAGTTTGACATTACTGTTGATGCGTGTCTTTTATATGATGTTTTACATCCCATTTTACACGTATTTCAGAGCTCATTCATGTAGTTTATGCTACATTTCTCCCTATTTCCGTCTACTTCCGTATTTTTGTACATTATTGCAGAAATGTGAAGAATCCAGCGGAAATTGAGCTAAATCCGTCCCCGAGTATCCTGCATTGCATTGGACGTGAAGTATTCGCTTAATTAACGAGCTTGGTGCGCAATCCAAGGCCCAAAAGACAAATCCACGAGATTATAAAAGTCAAGTAGCAGCTAAAGCAGTTGATCGACCACTACCTTCAGTCGATCGACCAAATCACGGGCTCCAGAAGCTACTGTACACTGTTAGTCAGTCGATCGACCACCATGCTCAGTCGATCGACCACATCGCTGCTTCAGACGAGAATTAAAAGATCGAGGAACTTGAAGCCCATTATGTTTAGGTTTGGAAATAAAAGTTACGTATACTTTCTATATAACATGATGCAGGAGCTAGTAACCAGGGCAATCAACTATCCCATGGTCAAGCAACTCAGGCAACTACAGGCCACAACCACTCCTACCTGGCCACTGACCAGTCTACTTTGCAGGGTCATAAGTACTAGCACAAGGCAAATCATCAGCTGCCACCATGGCCAGCTGATAGAACACTCATGTGAGCATCAAAAAGTCCTTGGGAGCCAGGCCAAATTCTCATTACAAAGCATTGAAAAACCAGTCTGAAAACAAGTTGCAGAAAAGGGGAGATTCCAAAAAGTAACATTGCCATTTTTGGACGAACCAAGGAAAAGCTGTGTGGGAAGCTTCTTTGGCTTAAGTTTCCATAAATCAGAGGGTACTTGAACACCAAGTCAAGACCAAGGAGACCACTCGTCCTCACATGAGCAGGAAAAGCAACAACTACCAACGAAAAGCTTGAAAAGCAACAAAGATGTCACTGTCACCTGACTGTCCTCTGCAAACTCAATTTGTTTTCACTCTAGTTTACATTTATGATCTTTTTGCCGTTGTAATATATTATTTAGACTCTTGTCCTGACTTATGGGACAATCCTGGCCCTTAGATGAACCTTTTATTTCATGTTTAACCTAAAAGCAAGGCCTATATAAGGACCCTTGCATTAGTCTGTTAGAGGCAGCTGATTTTATGAATGAAACCTGAGTTTACTCTCAATTCAAATCTCTTAATCTTATGTTAGAAACATAGGGTAGAGTCAGGCTTATTAATACTCTGTGCTTGTTGTGAGTATTGAATAAGGACCTGGTAATAGGGTGAGAACAGTCCTGTGCTTGCTGTGGATTGTTTGAGCTTTATTGTCTGTTTTAACTCGAGTATTCCTGTGTTAAGCTGTGGTTTTCTTGAGTTAAACAACCTAAATTGTTAAGTTAGCTTCCTGTTCTTGCTGTGGAAGGTAGTTAAACAATTATATCTCAATTTTACCTCCTTTATTCCACTTTTACACCCACACTGTCAAACTGTTCCTTTCTCTGTCAGTTCAGGCTTAGTAATTTATTTAAATTACTTCTGAGTCTCCTCAAATCCTATAATTTTAGCAGAATTTAGCTAAGGTCTCAAGGTTAATTACTGCAAATTTTCATGAATTTAGGAGTCCTTTAGAGTGCTCAAACCAAATTTAGAAGTTAGTCCTTTTCCTGCAATTCCACAAATTCTCAAAATATTGTAAGGGGTGGGTGTTTACATATCAAATTGGTAACCTAGAACATCAGATACAACATCAAGTTTTTATTCAGAAATTTACCAAGTTTTACATATAGTTCTTTAGAAATAATTAGGGTTCGAGATTACTTTCGGTATTGAATACAATTTGCTTTGTCATTCGGCTTTGTTCTTTTCCTTCGCAATTCACAAGGTACTCTCTGGTTTTATTCTGTTACTTTCGTTCATAGTTGTCGAATTGCTAGATCAGTTCCCAAGCCGAATTGCCATCTTTTGTTTATTTTATCGTATTAAGCATGAATTCCGTAGCTTTAATCCTTAATATTATAGTTGCCTTTAATTTCAGTATGAGTAGCTAATTTATTCGTGCTAGGATGTAAGGGAATTATAGTGTAGGCGGCAATATAATGAACACGGACTGAATCGCGTGTCAGTCGATCGACCGCCATACCTGGTCGATCGACTGACCACGTGAGGTTTTATTTTCGTTTTAATTGTTTTAATTCTTTATTCGACGAATCGAGTGCACACAACTAGTTGAATGTTTAGGATATGACTGACCCATTAGATCGAGAGATAGGGACATTTGTTAGATCACCAATTAAAATGACTAAACTATGCTGAGATCGAAAGATAGGTAAAGTTTAGACCGTTAGTCACTTTTCAGGACGAAAGTTAGTATTAGTGATATTAGGGACCTATAGCGAGATCGAAAGATGCTATTTGTTAAGAGTGGACCGAGAGGACCTCTTTATTTCTCGCCTCATGTGTTTAATTTAGACCTGTTTAGTATGCTGCCGCCGAAACTATAACGAACCGACCATCCTAGTACCTCTTTTTATTCTTGATTTTATATATTTCATTAGTTTACATTGCTTTTATTGTTATTAGCTATAGACCCAACCCACTCAACCCCCCACTTTATTGTTACCTTAGACCGTATTTAAACAACTAGAAATTACGTCTGCCTCTCTGTGGTTCGACCCGACTGCCGCTAGCTATAGTTGTAGTTGGAGATTATAAATTTATTTTTGACACCTCACGACGGGTATCAAATTTTGGCGCCCTTGCCGGGGAGGCAATTGTTCTAATTTTTAGTTGTTTTTATTTAGTCTTTCTTTAGTTTAAGGGACTTCCGTTCCTTAAACTTTTCTTATATTCTTTTTGTAGTTTCTTCTTATGCGCAGGTCACAGGGTGGTGAACTAGTACCATTCAATCCTGAGATCGAGAAATCCTTGCTGAGTACTCTGTCAAGCTACTACGAGAACGTTCTGTTCGAGGAAGATCCACCTACATCCCCTGCTTCAATTTCTTCAGCTGAGACAGTCACTTCTCCAGAGATTCCAGTCATGGCTGAAGAAGCAACCATTGCTAGTCACTTAGAGCCGACAGCTGCGAATCTCTACAAAGGATTCGAACTACCAGGGGAGGCGAGAAAATTCAAGCCGAAGCCTTCCTATATTAACCTGGTTGAGAGAAACCAGTTCGGGGGAGCTGCAAATGAAGATGCAGCCAAGCATATGGAGATTTTTATTGATTATTGCTGCTCTATACCCCCGCCGGCCGGTGTGACCCAAGACCAGATCAAGGAGACCATGTTCATTTTCTCTCTTCGTGATGCTGCAAGGGAGTGGTATAGAGATCTGGACCGAGCCGCTCATGGGATCACCGACTGGAATTCCTTAGCCCTAACATTCTACAAAAAGTACTTCTCTGCCTCAAAGACTAATGCCATTAGAGCTCAGATCACGAGCTTTAAACAGGGGCCTGATGAGAACTTTCATGAAGCATGGGTCCGTTTCAAGAAACTGGTACGAACCATACCGCACCATGGCTTCGAAAAATGGAGTCTTTGCAATCAGTTCTATAATGGGCTGTATGACGATCAGAGGGCTATTCTGGATGCTGCAGCCAATGGCCGATTTGCTGAGAACATGGGAGAGACTAAGGGGTGGAAGATCATCGATGATTTGGCTACTCATAAGGCTGAATATGGGAATTCGAGAGGAAACCAGAGGAGAGCTGCTGAATCTTCCTCTGTTGCTGCACTAGAAGCTCTCACTGCAAGGTTTGACAAATATGAGTTGGGAGGAGCTTCTAAAGGAGGGATGTACCATGTTAGCGCTGTTTCAGACGGTCTTTTCGTCTATAGAAGATGTGGAGCTGAGGGGCATGTCTCAGAGAATTGTTTTGCCCCCTTTGAGTCTTGTGCTGCCTTTCAACACTATAGGCAGACAAACACGTACTATGAGCCGAATGTCCACCCCAACTTGAGGTGGAGTAGCCAGAATATCCTGAATCCGACTCAACCTCCACAACAGCAGCAGCAGCAGCAAGCTTATGTGCCCCCTCACAAACAACCATATCAAAAACCTCCGTATATTCCTCAGCAGCAGCAACAATCCCAAAATTCCGAGTTCACTGAGTTGAAGAACTTATTGCTGAAGGAGTCCCAAGCTAGAGAGGACGGTATGAAGATGCTAGAGAGCCAAATTGCTCAATTGGCTAGCAAGAGTACCACTCGAGCTCCGGGACACTTACCGACTCAAACTGACCAGAAAGAGAGCCTAAATTCCATAACTTTGAGGAGTGGGTCTACCCTGGAGGGGCCTGCTATGGTCGAGGATGCCACTGCAAAAGATGAGGCAAAACTGAGTCAAAACAAAGCTGGAACGAGCAAAGGAAAGAAAAAGGCGTCTACCAGGTATATCAGTCGATCGACTGACATACCCGGTCGATCGACTGAAGTGCGGGTTACAGAAGCTTCTGGTCCTATTCATCTCAGTCGATCGACTGACATCACTGGTCGATCG
Organism: Silene latifolia; assembly: GCF_048544455.1. Lineage (NCBI taxonomy): Eukaryota > Viridiplantae > Streptophyta > Magnoliopsida > Caryophyllales > Caryophyllaceae > Silene > Silene latifolia. The sequence continues at coordinate 97,222,450 of NC_133527.1, forward strand.
ACTGAGATCGCTGCTGATAGTGAGATTTTTCGTCCTCCGATGCCCGACAACTTGAGGGATCATTTGTTTCGGGGCACGACAGTCCCGAAATTATTGGGGAAAGACCCGAGTGCTGATGGGTCAGTCCCGGGTCCGAAGTACGACCCGATGTCAATCAATGGTTCACATTTGAGACGGTCTGAAGAGGGTTCAAGTTTCAACAAGGAGAAAGTAGTGGACTTCCAGCCTAAGTCCACGGATACCGGCATGCGCAATTTAGAGGAGAGGGCTAAGCTACTTCTTACAGCCCCATATCCGGAAAGACTAGTGCCGACGAAGGAACATGTATCTGTCACTAAATTTGAAAAAGTTATTCGTAGCTTGAATGTACAAGTGCCTTTCCTTGAGTTAGTTAATCAAGTGCCTGCCTATACTAAATTCATGAAACAACTCTTGTCTAAGAAAAAGTCACTTGAAAATGTGCATAGTGTCGCATTAACCAAAGAGTCATGCTCTTATTTGTCTCACACTGCACCTCATAAGCTAGAGGACCCGGGTAGCTTTTCTGTTCCTTGTAGTATAGGTACCTTCTCCATTGAGAAGGAATTATGTGACTTAGGAGCTAGCATTAGCGTCATGCCCTTAAGTCTTGCTAGGAAGCTCAAATTGACTAGGTTCGCAGTGACAGATATGATAGTACAGATGGCTGACCGATCTGCGGTCCAGCCAATAGGGGTCTTAGAGGACATTCATGTCCAAATAGGGAAGTTTTTCTTCCCCGTTGATTTCGTTGTACTTGACATGCCTGAGGATGCCCATATTCCCATTATTTTGAGTTGGCCATTTCTGCACACTGCTCGTGCAGTCATAGATGTTGGTCTAGGAACCTTGACCTTCAAAGTGGGCAAGCATTCTATTGTCTTTGCCCAGCCGGCTAAGAAAAAGGACCCCATGTGGCCTGTGACTTGTAACACGGTTTCTGACAAGAAATCGTACTTTGTGCTTCCTTATATGCCTATCTCTATTCCTGTTGTAACCCCTCCGCCCCAGATTGGGAGCAAATTGGAGGAAGATTTGTCTATTTCTGATATTGCAGGAGCTGGTTTGGGGAAGGAAGAGCTGCAAGTCACTCTAGCTGCGAAGAAGCCAATCATTTCACGAGGAGGTCTTGGTTGCCTTAGCTATGTCACCGATGAGGAAGTTGATGACGAGCCAGTCAAAGTAACGGAGTCCGACTTGGACTTTGATGAGCAAGAAGAGGTCATTGACTGGGGAGATGATGAAAGTGTTGATCCGTTGAGCCATACGGACGTGGAAGCTAAGAAGGGTGCAGCTGAGAAGATAAGCATCGTTGAGGCTACCTCTAGTAGCCAGAAGCCGACGAAGTGGGCCATTCCGTGGCCGTTCTTGATCAACTACTAGTTGATCACATGTTTTCCAAACTTTTTATTTGCTTTTGTTAGACACTTTTTATTGCTTTTGTGTGCGCGAAACTTCGCATTTTATTTTGCTTGCTTAGGATTTTATACGCTTTAGACTTTATTTTGGGTTTTGCGCAATTTTGGGCGCGTATTATTGTGCACTTGCAGGTTTTTAGACCTCTTTAGCTCAAGTAATTGAGCAAATACGAAGAAATAAGAAGTTACAGCAGTATCTTCAGTCGATCGACTGGTCTGCAGTTTCCAGGAGCTACTGTTCCTTTCACCTCGGTCGATCGACTGAGTGATGTGGTCGATCGACCGACCTGCACTGCTGTACCTGTTTACGACCTCTCTTCTGCTATGTTTGGTCGATTTGCGGAATTGAGGGAGTTTTATACTCCACTTTGTCTTCCGTCATTTTATTTATTTCTTCGTATTTTTCTCAACTTTGCACATAATACCGCTTCATCATTGCTTTCTCGATTTTATGCGTGGTACTTTGTTTGTCTTTTCAGGTACTTATTAGTAGCACTGCTGGCTACTGAAACCTCCTAGCTCACGCTGGTTTGGGGAGGTTTCCTTTGCTGCGCTTAAAAGTCTTGTGAGTTTCTAAGTCTTTACTTCATGTTTTATTTGTTTAAATTTCTCGCAAATTCCCGTTTCTCTTTTCTTCATTACATGATTTTGCACAATGAGGACATTGTGCGATTTAGTTTGGGGAAGGGTTTTGCGTCGCATATCATTTGCTTGCATTCACGTTTACATTCTGTTTTGCATTGTTTATTTCATTTTATATTTGTACACCAAAAATTCAAAAAACCAAAAAAAAAAATTGAAAAATTTCAAAAATTTCAATAAAATGCATGTTTATTTTACCATATAGGTCGAGTCGGAACGGTAGTATTTCAAGGATGATATTGCATTTGCATTTGTTTTTGCCTAAGCCTTGCTTGATTAACATGTTATTAGTAGAATCATATGAGTGCATATCTACGAGTTTTCGTTAAATTTCTTGCTGAACTTGAGACTTGACTTTGAAAATTGGCAAACTACATCATATTTCTGAGATTTAGAGCTTATAACTGGTGTCATCTATGACCAGTTTATCTAGGAATGTGAGTAGTACTCCTTATGAGACATGTTACATCAATGTGCATAAATATGAACTTAATCTGCTTAATACCTGTATTGCATTCGGTTTGTAGTTTGTCGACACATGTGGTAGGGGTTTCCCTTTATTCGTTTTGCCCATGAACTCCACACTGCCAAAAATAGCCTTTTTGTCCCATTACTACATCCTACATTTAGCCTGTCATTTGTCAAGCTAGTAGTCTTAGTTGTTGGGATTGTTACTTCATTTTTGGTGGTAAATGCTCTTATTGAGATTTAGTTGGGAGAATGAAAAGAAAGGAAAGAAAAGAAAAAAGAACTGAAAAAGTTGAAAAAAAGAAAAGAAAAGAAGAAAAATGATTCGAAAAAGAGAAAAAGAGATTCTATACTGTTGAAGCGGTCGATCGACTGGCATCATAGGTCGATCGACTGAGATTCGAGAAAAAAGAAAGAATCAATTTCGCATAATTCAAGCTTTATCTTATGGCGATTTTTGCTCCCATGTATTATTCATATCTTATGGGGAGTTAGTTGATTACTGTTATATCGGAGACTGTGAGTTTTGTGCTTGCTATAGCACCGTTTCATTTAATTTTGAGCAAGAAGAAGGATGTTGCCATATGGTTCCGTTTTGGGTACTAGCTTGATCACCTGTACCTCCACTTTTCCATACATGTTTTGCCTCTTCTTACCCATACCTCACATATCCCATATATACCTTGGCATGTGTCATGGTCATTTGTTGGTTGGAATGCATATGTACGGTTGTAGAGATTGTTTTCATATTATATTGCAGGCATGTTCTTATAGGTCGTAGTTAGGTGAGTGTCACTACAAATGAATTCTTTCTATCTTTACACTATTCACCTGTGCTTATTTGAGTGATATGAGCGACCCGTGAGAGTCCAATTTGATAAGTCTCTTTGGTTGACGGTCCAGCGGTTTTTGACGACTCTATAACTCGTTTGCATGATTCATTTTCTAATTGATTGTTGGTTGTGCATTAAATCGGTTTAGGCTTTACATATTGCATTTCGCTCTGAGATTGAACTCGTTCCATTAGGTCATTAGATCGAGTCTAGTTATTGCTTGGGGACAAGCAAGGGTTTGGTTTGGGGAAGTTTGATGCGTGTCTTTTATATGATGTTTTACATCCCATTTTACACGCATTTCAGAGCTCATTCATGTAGTTTATGCTACATTTGTCCCTATTTCCGTCTACTTCCGTATTTTTGTACATTATTGCAGAAATGTGAAGAATCTAGCGGAAATCGAGCTAAATCCGTCCCCGAGTATCCTGCATTGCATTGGACGTGAAGTATTCGCTTAAGGAACGAGCTTGGTGCGCAATCCAAGGCCCAAAAGACAAATCCACGAGATTATAAAAGTCAAGTAGCAGCTAAAGCAGTCGATCGACCACTACCTTCAGTCGATCGACCAAATCACGGGCTCCAGAAGCTACTGTACACTGTTAGTCAGTCGATCGACCACCATGCTCAGTCGATCGACCACATCGCTGCTTCAGACGAGAATTAAAAGATCGAGGAACTTGAAGTCCATTAGGTTTAGGTTTTGGAAATAAAAGTTACGTATACTTTCTATATAACGTAACCTAGAACATCAGATACAACATCCAGTTTTTATTCAGAAATTTACCAAGTTTTACATATAGTTCATTAGAAATAATTAGGGTTCGAGATTACTTTCGGTATTGAATACAATTTGCTTTGTCATTCGGCTTTGCTCTTTTCCTTCGCAATTCACACGGTACTCTCTGGTTTTATTCTGTTACTTTCGTTCATAGTTGTCGAATTGCTAGATCAGTTCCCAAGCCGAATTGTCATCTTTTGTTAATTGTTTATTTTATCGTATTAAGCATGAATTCCGTAGCTTTAATCCTTAATATTATTGTTGCCTTTAATTTCAGTATGAGTAGCTAATTTATTCGTGCTAGGATGTAGGGGAATTATAGTGTAGGCGGCAATATAATGAACATGGACTGAATCGCGTGTCAGTCGATCGACCGCCATACCCGGTCGATCGACTGACCACGTGAGGTTTTATTTTCGTTTTAATTGTTTTAATTCTTTATTCGACGAATCGAGTGCACACGACTAGTTGAATGTTTAGGATATGACTGACCCATTAGATCGAGAGATAGGGACAGTTGTTAGATCACCAATTAAAATGACTAAACTATGCTGAGATCGAAAGATAGGTAAAGTTTAGACCGTTAGTCACTTTTCAGGACGAAAGTTAGTATTAGTGATATTAGGGACCTATAACGAGATCGAAAGATGCTATTTGTTAAGAGTGGACCGAGAGGACCTCTTTATTTCCCGCCTCATGTGTTTGATTTAGACCTGTTTAGTATGTTGCCGCCGAAACTATAACGAACCGAACATCCTAGTACCTCTTTTTATTCTTGATTTTATATATTTCATTAGTTTACATTTCTTTTATTGTTATTAGCTATAGACCAAACCCAATCAACCCCCCACTTTATTGTTACCTTAGACCGAATTTAAACAACTAGAAATTACGTCTGCCTCTCTGTTGTTCGACCCGACTGCCGCTAGCTATAGTTGTAGTTGGAGATTATAAATTTATTTTTGACACCTCACGGCGGGTATCAACTGTCGTACGACGGTGGTGACCAGTTGATCCCCTTAGGTCATACCTATAGGGTAACACTCTTAATTGATCATTTAATTGATCATATGACGATACGGGTCAATTAAATTACTTAAAATTGACGGACGATTTTGGAAGTAATATTTACGTGTCTTATTGAAATTTGATTAAATAAGATACGGTCTAAGTAATCGAATTGTTTTATTACTTAGATGAAATTATTGTTTAAGGAAACAATTACATTTGAATGAATAAATTATTATAAATACAAGATGTTGTGATTTATAATTGGTAAATTATTTTGGTACAAGTAATTATGAATTACTAAGTGGATTTTGTATATGACATATTTTTATTAATGCGTTGATTTTTAATATGTTAAAAATACATAACAATTTCATGTGACAAATTGACAAAAATAAAATGGAGTCCATTTTATCTATTTGGACCGAAATAATGGGGTAGTATTAGCAATATATTATGTTAATTGAGTAGTGGAAAACATGATCATATTAGCCTAATACTAACCATGCATACCTACTTGTTCTTGTGAAGACAAACTTGTGAATGCATTGGCTCCCTCTCTTCTCTCCTTCCCACCGGTTTTGAGAAGACAAAATAGAGAGTTTTTGTTCTATTATTCATTCATTCAAATACACACAACATTTCTAGTGTAAGAAATAAGTAATCTCTCTAAGAAAACTAGATAAATAAAAACTCCAATCTTCTTCCTCTCTTAGCCGAATTAAGAGAGCCAAATATAAATATTTTGGGTCATTTTAAGTTAAATTAATATTGTTCTAGTAATAATAATATTACTTTTTTGTTAAGAGTTTACCTTGGGTATTATTCCTTGGGAGGGATTCTACACTTGAATCCTTGTTCATCCAATTAAGGAAAGCTCAAGAACAAGAGAGTAGGAGAACTCTCTTGTGCCCTTTGATCCGAAATATCAATGTAAGAATGAAGATTTCTTCCTTATTTTAATTATAGTTTGCGTGCATAAGATCAACTTTTAATTTTATGACTAAATTAAAATCATAACATATATGAATATGTTGAGTAAAGAGATATAGATTTCCAACAAGCGGTATCAAGAGCCTTGGTTGTCTGCATGCAAATCGGTTATAGTTTTTCCGAGTTATACGATTAACATATAAAACTTGTAAATTTGTGTTATTATGATATATCACGAAATAAATTCATGCATGTTAAAGTTTCTGGTCCTAAAATGTTTTTAGGATATTTTGGTTAATTTATGGATTTTTATTGTTCATCTTATGATTAAAATGTCATTTTCGGACTAAAATTAGCTAAACTTCGAATTTTCCAGTGATTTTTGGATATGTTATCACATGTTTTATTTTGAGATCCTGTAAATTTTCAGAATTTTTGGAGTTTTAATGCTCGAAATATGGATTTTTAATGATACAAATCGGATTTAGATGAAAAATAGGTTAATATGAGATAAATCTCGAATCTGGTCGAAGAAATTTAGTATGTTGTCACATGAAATTTTACAAGATGTGTGTAAAATAATTGGCTATATTGAAGTCTTTATGCATGATTTATGATTTTTTGATGAAAAATAGCATAAATAGTGACTTAATTAGTGAATAATTGCTAAAACATATTCCATGACTAAGGAAAAACGTCACATGTTGCATTTTATTATCTTTTTCAGATCTAAAACTGAAAAGTTGATGAATATAATTTTTCTCATGTTTTATGATTATTATTGATAAATCCGATAAACCGCAACATAGTTTTTCCGATAATTTCGAAATTCTTAACCTAAGTTTTTAAACATTATGAGTGTCATGGTATTTTTCCAGAATGTTCAAGAGTTTAAATTTCTAATTTAGAATTTATTTGAAATTTTGGTGATTTATTTGAAGTTTATAACATTTTATTGTAATTTTAGGTCCATTAATGAGTAATTTTAAGAAATATGAGTTAATTATAGTCAAATAGTTAGTGGAGACTAATTTTGAGTCCTAAGAGGTTAGGGTAATTAACTTGTGCATAAATATGAATTTATGTAATTTATTGTGATTTTAAAAGGTTGAATCACGCAAATCCGTAAAAACCGTTAAATATACGATATTGGCTTCAAAAGGCGATTTAGCATAAAATTGGGCATGTTCATACATATTATAATGCAGCATTTTATTTATGATTGTCATAGTTTTATTTTATGTAATTTTTGAATTATGTAATTTTACTTAGTATGGCCTTAGTTTTTAACTGGTATTACCCGAAATGTATGGGAATATCGATTCGGTTGTAATTTATTGTGATCTCATATCACCGTTTTGTAATTTAATAGATTTATTTTATTTTAATTACAAATGTATAATAGGAAATTGTGTAATTTGTTATGTAATTTATTTATTCCGGAGTTCTTTGAAGATGGTGTCACTCAAGAAAACGATACATAAAGACGACGTTACCTCGAGATGCGTGCCATAACCGAAGTTCAAGGGACCAATGGAGTTGGTTTCCGAATATATAACAGTTAATTAGATTTTCTATATTAGGAAGGCCATACTAGGATTTATTTTATGCTTTGTTTTTTATTTATATGTTGCATGCATCGCTAAATCGCCATAACTAAAAACATGCATCATCATTTAATCGAGTATATCGACCGTGTCAATTAGAATTATCATAGTTCACCGCGTTAGTTCACTTAAAACGTGATAGATAATAAATTGACATGACCTCTCGCTAAAAATAAACAATTGAGACATAGCCTTACCATAAAGTAGAAACCATGAAAACCTATTTCGCGAGGGAGTGCACTCGGCCATCCAGGGGTACAAACCTTGTTACGTAGGGGAAGTGGGTGATAAATGTATATCCACCGAATTCGTGTCGATGAGGGTTTCATCGGCTATCCCGTGCCCAAGTTGATGTGAATTTGGATCATGGACACATTTATTTGAAATTTGGATTGACCTCAACGTAAGTATTCGTGACCGTAGTCCCATGTGTTCCGGGCTATAGATAAATATTGGAGTAATTTTATCGACCGAGAATTCTAAAAGTAAGAATCGATTAAAGAGTTAGTCCACCGAGTTATATTGATAAGGGTTTCATCGGCTATCCCGTGCCCAAGTTAATATGAATTTGGATCTCGGAATCATTTATAATAGTTGGGTAGAGGTCACTATATAAATGCTCATATCTTGTTTACAAGTATGATTTAAAAAGACAAATGTTAATATTTCCTTTCCTCCATACTTGTAGTTCATTACAATGAATCCATCAAACGCTATCGCACCAATACCTATTGAGTCATGCCACAATGTTTTTGACGACGTTTGCTCCAACAATGATTTCGACATTACTAGAGAACTTCATTTTAGGATAGGTTCGGATGGAAACCTTAACTTCATCACTTCTACTAGACCACCTACTAGTACTAGATCTCGTGTGAGCCGGTGAGCCGGTTTCAGGAAGACCGCCTCATAGAATCTATAGGATCTTTTTCTCTGGAAGATAAAGATGCCAAAACTAGTGGGAGCTCAAGCAATAAAGTTCTTGCTTCAAAGGGCAAAAAGTTCAAGAAGAAGGGAAAGAAATTCAAAAACTTCAAGCAAGTTGATGATGAGTGCCATTATTGCTATGGCATGGGACATTGGCTTAGGAATTGTCCCGTATATTTGCGAAATATAAGGGAAGGAATCATCGTTCCAAAAGGTAAAATTCCTAAGGAAATTTATGTTATTGATATAAATTATACTTCCACTACGACATGGGTACTGGATACCGGTTGTGGTTCTCACCTTTGTAATCATTTACAGGGTTTAAGAGACGTGAAGAGGTTTAGCAAAGGAGATGTGGATCTACGCCTTGGAAATGGAGCTCGAGTAGCGGCCGAATCCAAAGGAACTTATGTATTAGCTTTGCCTAACGGATTTGAGTTGTATTTACATAATTGTTTTTATGTGCCTACACTCTCTAAAAATATTATTTCAATCGCCATGCTAGACATGGACGGTTTTTGTTTTGTCATTAAGAACAATCGTTGTACTATTTCGAGGAATGATTTGGTTATAGGCCAAGCCTCTTTTATTAATGGCATTTACATTTTAGAAACCTCGAATCCGACTAATGATATCTATAACATTCAATCAAAGAAACTCAAATCAAGTGATCCAAATGAAGCGTTCATTTGGCATTGTCGATTAGGTCACATAAACGAGAATCGCATCAAAATATTAATTTCGACTAATGTGATTACACCATTTGATTTTCAATCATATGGAACATGCGAATATTGCCTTCTTGGCAAAATGACTCGTAATCCTTTTAGTGGTAAAGGGACACGAGCTAGTGAACTATTGGGACTCATACATACCGATGTGTGTGGACCAATGAGTATCACCGCTCGTGGAAATTATGACTACTTCATAACCTTCACCGACGACTTAAGTAGACATGGGTATGTCTATTTAATGAAACATAAGAGTGAAGCGTTTGAGAAATTCAAGGAATTTCAAAACAAAGTAGAGAACCAATTGGACAAAAAGATAAAAGCACTACGTTCTGATCGTGGTGGAGAATATCTTAGCCTTGAATTCGATTCACACTTGAAAGGTTGTGCTATAATATCACAACTTTCTCCACCTGGAACACCACAACTCAATGGTGTTGCCGAAAGGAGAAATCGAACCCTACTTGATATGGTTCGATCCATGATGAGTCAAACCGAGTTACCAAACTCGTTTTGGGGATTTGCAATCCAAACTGCAATTATATCTTTGAATAACAGTCCCACTAAAGCCACCGGAAAGACTCCATTTAAGATGTGGAGAGGACGAGTTCCTAATCTATCCTACATGAAAATTTGGGGATGTGATGCTTACGTGAAGACAAAGAAGGACAACAAGCTTGCCCTAAGATCCGAAAAATGCACCTTTGTAGGTTACCCCTTGAATTCTCGAGGATACTACTTCTAAAAACCTCAAGATAACAAAGTGTTTGTGTCTTGCGAGGCTGTCTTCTTAGAAAGAGACTTTATTTCTAAGAGACAGAGTGGGAGAAATTTTGAACTTGATGAAGTTCAAGAGCCACAAACCGAGATAGAGACGCAAGAAGAAGTTCCTTCGTCGTCTAAGCCGGTTATTCCTCCTCCTCTTAGAAGAACGGGCCGAGTTATTCCCCATCCCGATCGATATATGGGACTTATCGAAGAGGATGGAACACTCAATGTGTTGCTTTTAGAAAGTGACGAACCCGCCACCTACAAGGCCGCAATCTCTAGTCCAAATTCCTCCTTATGGCTTGAAGCCATGAAGTCCGAAATGGATTCTATGCATGAAAACCAAGTTTGGGACTTGGTAGATTTACCTAAAGGGGCAAGACCTCTTCAATGCAAATGGATATTCAAGGTCAAGAATGGCATAGAGGGACGTGATGATGTCTACAAAGCTAGGCTAGTGGCAAAAGGATTTACCCAAGTCCAAGGTATCCATTATGATGAGACCTTCGCCCCCGTAGCCATGCTAAGATCCATACGGATTTTGTTAGCGATTGCCGCTTTTCATGATTATGAAATATGGCAAATGGATGTCAAAACCGCTTTTCTAAATGAGCATTTAGAAGAGGAGGTGTACATGATACAACCCGAAGGTTTTATTGATTCTAAGATTCCTAACAAAGTGTGCAAGCTTAAGAGATCCATTTATGGTCTTAAGCAAGCATCTAGAAGTTGGAATGATCGATTCAATCATGTTATAAAGGAGAATGGTTTCACTCGAAGTGTTGAGGAACCATGTTTATACATGAAATTTAGTGGGAGCAATGTTGTGTTCCTAATCTTGTATGTCGATGACATACTACTCATTGGAAATGATATTCCAATGTTGTCTTCTGTTAAGAAGTGGTTAGGTAACCACTTCCAAATGAAGGATTTAGGAGAAGCACAATACATATTAGGTATCCGGATCCATAGAGATAGATCCAAGAGGATATTGGCACTAAGTCAAGAGTCTTATGTTGATAAGATTCTTCGACGGTTCAGTATGGACAAATCAAAAAGGGGTTTGGTACCTATGGTAACTGGGACTATATTGAGCAAGACTCAATCTCCCTCCGAACCCCATGATGTTGAACGCATGAAGATGATCCCTTATGCTTCCGATGTTGGATCAATCATGTACGCCATGATATGCACACGTCCAGATGTCTCGTATGCCTTGAGCATGACGAGTAGATATCAAGGAAATCCAGGTGAGAGTCACTGGATAGCCGTCAAGAACATCCTTAAGTACTTGAGAAGAACTAAGGATTCTATCTTAGTGTTTGGAGGAGACACCGAGCTACGTGTTAATGGATACACAAACTCGAGTTTTCAAACGGATAGAGATGACATGAAATCACAAGCTGGTTTCGTTTTCATGCTCAATGGTGGTACCGTTAGCTGGAGAAGCTTCAAGGAAGCTGTAACCGCGGATTCAACAACGGAGGCTGAGTACATTACAGCATCAGAAGCTGCCAAGGAAGCTGTGTGGATCAAGCAATTCACGGAAGGTCTAAGAGTAGTACCTACCGCCAATGATCCCATCACTCTCTATTGTGATAATAGTGGGACGATCTTCCAAGATAAGGAGCCAAAGTCTAGTAATAGATCTAGACATGTACTTAGAAAATATAATGTAATAAGAGATTTCATTGAAAGAAAGGAAATTGCGATGTGTAAGGTTGGGACGGATGACAACATAGCCGATCCGCTCACCAAGCCTTTATCGCAGGCCAAGCATGAGGGACATGTTGAGTCCATGGGACTTAAACGTGTACCAAGTTTATGTTAGATTTTGAAATGAAATAAAAGTGTTGTTTTTGTTCATGTTCATAATCAAATTTGTCTTTTATCTTTTCTTTATTCATTGTTACATCCAAACGGGTTGTAGTGACAATTGAACCCTGTTAAAGTGAAAAAGGATTAACATAGTATTCGCCCATAGTCACTTGTATGAGGTGACATCTCGAAGTGACTAGAGTGTGATGCGATTGATGGCAAGTTCAAGTGACATAGAGTCATATGAGAATGACTAGTCGATCACATAGACAGACTGTTAGGAACACCTTGTCGGGCCTTATGACCGCTTATAGAGTTCTGGCAAATTTATATAGCCTGGTCGTGGCGAGAGCTACTATAGTATTCTAATGAGTCGATTCTTTTGACTAAAGACTATTCGCCTAAGATGGCACACTTTCAGATTAACTTTGATTTGTGTTACTACGACCTTCGTAAATGGGGTCAAATGGGCATATTTTGGGTTATGATGGTTGTGGCCAGTCGAAGGGAATGAGTGCGATAGGAATTGTCCACCCCTAGTCAGGGTTATAACAATATCTCAGTGCCACTCGAGGAGTAATTAACTGGAAATGCGTGGCCACGCTCGGAAGATATCTATGGTAGATAATTCCGGTCAATCAGTTATTCTCCAGATCGAGGAAACCACTCTCGATATGATCACTTGCAAGTACGACCTGAAAGACACCTTGCATTGAGTGGGAGATACTAATAGGACAAGAGAATTGGTGACGCACACTTGTCGAGGACAAGTGGGAGATTGTTGGAATATGTGTCCTCCGACAATAATGCGATCACAACTGTTGATCATGATGATCACATGTTTAAGTCTCATTTTAAAGAATACAATTGGGAAATAATATTTTACTGTCAACTGGTCCACACATATCGGTAATGATTGGCTGACTAGAGTTTGACATTACTGTCGTACGACGGTGGTGACCAGTTGATCCCCTTAGGCCATACCTATAGGGTAACACTCTTAATTGATCATTTAATTGATCGTATGACGATACGGGTCAATTAAATTACTTAAAATTGATGGACGATTTAGGAAGTAATATTTACGGTCTTATTGAAATTTGATTAAATAAGATACGGCCTAAGTAATCGAATTGTTTTATTACTTAGATGAAATTATTGTTTAAGGAAACAATTACATTTGAATGAATAAATTATTATAAATACAAGATGTTGTGATTTATAATTGGTAAATTATTTTGGTACAAGTAATTATGGATTACTAAGTCGATTTTGTATATGACGTATTTTTATTAATGCGTTGATTTTTAATATGTTAAAAATACATAACAATTTCATGTGACAAATTGACAAAAATAAAATGGAGTCCATTTTATCTATTTGGACCGAAATAATGAGGTAGTATTAGCAATATATTATGTTAATTGAGTTAGTGGAAAACATGATCATATTAGCCTAATACTAGCCATGCATACCTACTTGTTCTTGTGAAGACAAACTTGTGCATGCATTGGCTCCCTCTCTTCTCTACTTCCCACCGGTTTTGAGAAGACAAAATAGAGTGTTTTTGCTCTATTATTCATTCATTCAAATACACACAACATTTCTAGTGTAAGAAATAAGTAAGCTCTCTAAGAAAACTAGAGAAATAAAAACTCCAATCTTCTTCCTCTCTTAGCCGAATTAAGAGAGCCAAATATAAATATTTTGGGTCATTTTAAGTTAAATTAATATTGTTCTAGTAATAATAATATTAATTTTTGTTAAGAGTTTACCTTGGGTATTATTCCTTGGGAGGGATTCTACACTTGAATCCTTGTTCATCCAATTAAGGAAAGCTCAAGAACAAGAGAGTAGGAGAACTCTCTTGTGCCCTTTGATCCGAAATATCAATGTAAGAATGAAGATTTCTTCCTTATTTTACTTATAGTTTGCATGCATAAGATCATCTTTTAATTTTATGACTAAATTAAAATCATAACATATATGAATATGTTGAGTAAAGAGATATAGATTTCCAACAGTTGGATCCTCGTTGACGGGATTTTCTGCTACGAAATCGGCAACCGCCCTTCCCTTGATAACCTTGAGGAGTACGAACTTGAGAGCAAACTCAGATAGCATGAGTGTCCATCTAGACAGCCTTCTGTTTAGTACGGGTTTTTCGAAGATATATTTTATCGGGTCCATCTTGGAGTAGATGTGAACCGTGTAGCTGAGCATGAAGTGCCGCAGCTTCTTTTTGACTATACTAGGGCATGGCTTTTCCAGTTAGGTGTACCTTGTCTTATACTCGATGGACGTTTTGCTGATGTAGTAGATGGCTCGTTCTTCGCCGTCGATTGTTTGTGCTAGCATTGCTCCCATGGCTGTGTCGGTGACAGTCAGGTACATGGGTAAGGAAATTCCTTGTTGAGGTGGCATGAGGACAGGAAGCTTGGATAGGATTTCCTTTATCCTGTCGAAGGCCTTTTGACAGTCATCGTCCCAATCGGTGTGATCGGAGGCGCGAAGCTTCTTGAAGATTGGTTCACAAATCATGGTGAGCTTGGCCATGAAGCGGCTGATGTACTGAACCTGACCGAGAAATCCCCAAATCTCCTTCTCGTTCTTAGGCCGAGGCATTTGTTGAAGGGCTTTGATTTTGGTTGGATCAATCTCAATGCCTCTTTTGCTTACAACATGTCCCAGGAGCTTTGCGGAGGTGACCCCGAATGCACATTTCTGAGGATTTAGTCTCATGTTGTATTTTCGCAGACGAGCGAAGAATTTTCGGAGGGCGCTGATGTGGCCGTCCCATTCTTTTGATTTGACGATCATGTCATTGACATATATCTCTACCTTCTTGTGCATCATATCAAGTAGGACAGTGGTAGCGGTTCTTTGATAGGTTGTTCCGGCATTGTGTAGACCGAAAGGCATGATCGTGTAACAGTATGTACCCCACTGCGTAGTGAATGCAGGCTTGTGCATGTCTTCCTCAACAATTTTCATCTGGTTGTACCTAACATACCCGTCCATGAATTATAGGAGGGCATGCTCAGCGGTATTGTCCATGAGGATGTCAACGTGTGGCAAAGGGAAGTCATCCTTTGGACTTGCTTTGTTCAGATCTCTGAAGTCGACGCAAACCCAAATTCTTCCGTCTTTCTTGGGTACAGGCACGATGTTGGTCACCCAGTCAGAGTATTCATACATTTTGATGAACCCAGCCTTGAACTGTTTATCCACCTCTTCTTTGATTTTCAAGGCCCATTCAGGGCGCATCCGGCGTAACTTTTGCTTCACGGGTTTAACTCCGGGCTTAATGGGTATCCTGTGCTCTGTAATCTCCCTGTCGATCCCAGGCATGTCTCTGTAGGACCAGGCGAATACGTCCTTGTATTCGTGTAGGAGATCAATGAACTGTTGTCTTTCCGAGGGGTAAAGGGTTGTCCCTATCCTAAGTTCTTGAGGTGTGACGTCGGTCCCTACATTAATAGGTTCGGTCTTCTATATGATGGGGGTCCTAGTTTCCCGTTTGTCAAGTTCTTTGGCTAGGTAAGGTGGGTAGTCACTCAAGTCAAATTCCTCATAGTCGTTCAGAATTGCATTGCAGTTAAATTGAGACGAGATATAAGCAAACTTAGCGTTCATTAAGTCGACTAGTGCGAAAAGCTCGGATCGGACAGACATCTCATAGGCAGTCAGAGGCGACACAACGAAGGAGGTGGCCCCTGGAACAAGATCTAGGTTGTCACCTTCCACGGGAGTGGGGGTGACCCTAGTTGACTCGGCCTCTGAAGCAGCCACAAGTTTGTGATAAAATAGTAGGAAGGGGACTCTGACTGGGACATCAAGAGTGCTAGGAGCTAGGACAAACTCTGACTCGGACTCAGACTCAGATTCTTCTTCACTTCCCTCTTTGAATATATGGCCTTCTCCTGTTGTAATCTTGAGGATGCAGCCTTGATGATCGGTCCACTTGACAGTTTTCCTCCAGCCTTGTGTAGCTTTCCCTGGTTTAGTGCCAAAGATTAAGGCAGTGGGGTCAAACTGGTTGTCTTTTAGAGCAATGTTGATAATGTCCTCATAGTCGAGGTGCTTGATGTTGTCTTCTCCGAAGAGGAGAGTGACAGCTTATCCGTCGAGGCATGGGGCCGACTCAGATTTGGTCGATGTAGCTGTGGTGTTGTCGGGGATGAAGTAGCAGTCTTGGAAGACTTCTACACCCGGGTGCCTGACCTTGGCCATAGAGTCATAGATCGGCTCAGGAAAGCCGTGGTAGAGTTCAGACTCTCCCTTGGGTACAAAGTATCCATTAAGGGTCAAATGATAGAGACGGAGAATAACTCCGTGCTTCTTGCGCTTCCTTATTAGGAGGTTCATCTCCTGGATGTCTTTTCATCGGTGGGCTCATATCCTAGCCCGAAGGGGATGTTAGGGACCTGAGCCTGTTTCAAGGAAGGTAAGGTGCTCTTCAGCGGATTGAGGGGTAAACCCGGGAAGTAACCCTAGCGCATCAGAATGCGGTTGACTGTGAGGTTGGCAAACAGGTCACAATCAAAGGGTGTTGATTCATCGGTTACGGCATTCACATCTTGGAATCCCCATATCTCACTGTCATCCTCCTCAATGGCTTGGGAGGCTATTCCCTTTTTCATGACGGCTTTGATCGGGGAAGCGGGAATTGTGATAGTCTTTCCGTTAAAAGGGACCCTGATTTTTTGATTAAGGGTTGAGGTGAATGCCTTGACGGCGTGAATCCAGGGGTGTCCCAGAAGCATGTTGAAGGAGGCGTCAATGTTGACTACCTGAAAACTGGTTTGCCTTTCCAAAGGTCCGGTTGTAACGGTTAGGGTGATAAGCCCTGCAACGTTACGACGAGTGCCGTCATAAGCGCGTACTCCTTGATTAGTTGGGACTAAATCAGCTTCTTTGATACCCAGCTTATGAGCCGTTTTGAGGGGATTAACATTAACAGCTGATCCATCATCCACAAGAACCATAGGCACATTCTTTTTGAGGCACTGTACGGTGATGTATAAGGCCAAGTTATGGTTGGCTCCGATGGGAGGGATATCCTCATCAGAGAAGATGACCGGGTTGTTCAGATCGGGGACGTCCCTTATCATGTGTGCTACCACTTCTTCAAGGGAGGAGGTAGATGGAATAGTCAATTTTCCCAAGGCTTGCAGCAGAGTTTGCCGATGCTCGAAGGATGTGGCGATCAGTTGCCAACTTGAAATTTCGGCTTTTGCCTTTTCCAGTTGTTTGAGGATCGAATTCTCGGGAGCCTTTGGTTGAGTGTCCACGTCCGGGACAATTTGGTCATTCGTTGTTGGAATAACTGTGGAATTGTTTGGGTTTTGATAGGGGCGTCCGGACCGGGTAAAATGACCGATCTCTTTTGCCTGTTTTCCTTTTCTCGGGACCACAGAGACGTCCTCAGCGTCATCTCTCCCGATACCGTTGACTTCGGGATCTCGAGGGTACCTTGGAGAGGTATTCCTTGGTGGGCAGTTTTTGTGAGGGAAGTTTTTGTGAGGGTAATTTTTGTGAGGGTTATTTTTGTGAGGGTGATTATTTTGGGGTGCGTACCATAATGGTCGCGGGATCAATCCTTCCTGGTGAGGGTAGTTTTGGGTCTTCGGAGGACCCTCCCTCGGGCGCGGTGCTGGTGTCGGTGGGTTAAAAATCAACCGGCGGTAGGCATCATCAAGTCGAGTAATCCTTTCCGAGAGACTGGCTATAGCCTCTTCAACTTGTTGGAACATGGCAAGCATGGTTGCGACACTGAACACGAATACCCCGTCCGAGGTATCCTTTTCCAGGGCATTCACCTCATCATCAATTAGTAGGATGAGGTGTAAGCCGTCTAAGGTCGGCTCATCTTCGGAGATAGCATGGATTCCCAAAGGGTTTGTCTTGTTGTTTGGTTTAGTTGGTGGAGGCAAATGTAATTCCCCTTGTTCGATCATGTCTTGAATGACGTGTTTGAGCTTGAAACAGGTTTCCGTGTCATAACCTTTCCCTTGGTGGTACTGGTAGTAGGCATTAGGGTTCTAGAAACGGTACTTCTTAGCATCGGACGGATCCGGAGTGGGTCCGATCGGTTGTAATTTACCTTGGTCCATAAGCATTTTTAGGGCGCTTGCATAAGTTGACCCTAGGTTGGTGAACACTCTTTGAGGGCGCTCAGCTCTTTTCGCGGTTGGCTCGAGGAGGTTGACCTCATCAATTTTGTTTGTTTGACCATAAGGGTGAGATCCAGTTGATGTAGATCCCTGGTAGCCTCTACCGGTGGTTTTGGCTAGGACACCCTTTCGGAGGTCGTCTTCAATGCGGGTTCCAAGGATTTATAGATCCTGGAATGTCTTGATGTTTTGGTACCTCAGCAAGTTGGCATATACCGGGCAGAGATTGTTGACAAATTTCTCCACCAAAGTTGGCTCGCTTGGCTTGCTGACCAATTGGGTGCTTACTTTCCTCCAACGGGTTAGGAATTCTGTGAATCCCTCCTTATCATTTCAAGTTAGGACCTCAAGAGTACGGGTGTTGGCCTGAATCTCGACATTGTCGGCATATTGCATAGAAAATTCAACTGCAACCTCATCCAAGGTAGTGAGGTTCTTCGGGTCAAGGGAGTAGTACCATTGGCGAGCGATCGGTTCCAGGGATGATGGAAAGATCCGGGTGAAGAGTTCTTGTTTGACCCCCTTTATGGCCATGTAGTCCTTGAAGGCTCGGACGTGATTGAGTGGGTCCTCCACTCCCTTTAATTTGGGCACATCAATCAGGGTAAAGTTGTCGGGTAGTTGATCCCCAACGGGTTCGAATCTCCGGTTCTTCTTGAGGTGGATGTTTTTACCCTGGGCTAAGAGTTGTTCTTCCAAGAGTTTGAGCCTTTTCTCAGTTTTAGTTAAGGGCGGAGTGTTGTATTCTCCAGTTTCCTTATTTTTCAGAGTGTCGATCCGAGTCTCGACACGGTCCAGGGTGACCTTAAGAGCAGCGAGTAGGCTGGCTAGCTGGGCAGTGGTAACATCTCTGTTGTCATTGTTGTTGGACGAAGTTGAAGACGGGGCCATGGTTTTGAGGCAGAAAAATGGCTCACATTACATATCAATCCGACACGGTTCAAAGACTGAACGCAGACAACACAAAGGGCGGAACAAAGATCGGACTGAACAGGACGAGGATAACCGTGTGTGGTACCTCGGTGCTAACTCGATTTATGACGTGACGGTGTTGACCGGAATTTTTGACTTACGTCCAACGTAGTGGCGTGATGCCGTTGGACGAGTCTCGTGGTGAGATGACTCATAAGTAAAGACACATAAGTACGTTGTCTCTGACTCGATAGACATGAGGCGGAATTAGAATGGTGGACTGAAGTTTTCGAAAATAAAGATTTTCAAAAACATTCTTTTGTCACTTTATGGACGGCTTCTGAAGAATAGGGATCTTCGAAAGTCGGTCAGTTGAAGGGTTGTCTTAAGTTTGTTTTCAAAAGACGGTTGGAGTTTGAGTCGGCTCGGAAAATAATGTACTGTTTCCAGAGACGGTTTTTTGAAATTCAAAATTGTATGTTTTGAAAATCGAGTTTTGAAATGTTTGAAAAGGTCTCGGGGATGGTGTATGGTCCTCGGGATCTTGAAAATGTCTCGAGAAAAGGGTGTGTGCTTTTCTCGGGTTTTGAAAGAGCCATTGTCGGCACGAGATGGGTTAAAATCCGTGTCTTGACGCGGCGATTATAACGGCGTAAAAGGTGTTTTGAAATGGTTGCCGAAAACCGAGTTTGAAAATCGTCATTACGACGGCCTAGAAAGGCGTGTTGATATGGTTATAGAAAACCGGGTTTGAAAATCGTCATTAGGACAGCCTAGAATGGCGTGTTGAGATGGTTATAGAAAATCGGGTTTGAAAATCGTCATTACGACAGCCTAGAAAGGAGTGTTGAAATGGTTATAAAAAACCTGGTTTAAAAATCGTCATAATGACGGCCTAGAAAGGCGTGTTGAAATGGTTGTCAACGGTCAGCGAAAGACCGAGGTTTTGAAATGGCTATTATAACGGCGCAAAGAGGTATTTTTGAAAGTTTGAAAATGACACGGGAGGACTTATGATCACATAACGCATAAGCACTCGCAGTTTCATTATATTATACATAATGCTGACACGGGTTTTGGCTTAAAGGGTCGGTTACACACCAAACAATCCAACCCCGATTTTCGAGAGGGATACCAATCCAAACAAAATGTTCTCGAAGTTGATGAAAGCACTTTGACAAAACATAAATGTGTATTGTCAATGGTATGCTTGACTCAATCGGGATTCGAAACGGGGGGATGAGTAAACTCACGCCGACGGGACGAGCCAATTGGTCAAAAAGGGTTAGGTTTTGGGCCCGGAAAAGGAACCCAATTATGACCGTAATATCAATTAACGCATTTCAACCAAGACCTCGTTCGAGTCTCACCATCTAGGGATCACAAAGACACAAGTGTCCTAGTTTTCCCCAGCGGAGTCGCCAATCTGTGGACATAGGCCACAGGACGGTCTACGGGCGCGATGCCACTCACCGGTCCATAGTCATGGGCCACGTGAACACCAAGCTAATCTGTGGACATGCATCGGTCTTTTGAAAGCCACGCTCGGCGGCGTAAGAATGCTTTCGACCGGATCATTTTAGATCGGCCGGTTTCGTCTCGGCAAGGGTCTCGAAATGATGCAAGAGATGTTCGGAGTCTCTACCAAGCATTTGTGGGATGCTTGGAACCCGTTCGAATCCACTTTATACATAGGTCAATCAAGGCAAAAAGCGGTGTTTGACATAGGTACTAAAGATAAGGAATCGTCCCTCTTTAGCATCCTATCTCTAGAATGACTCTCGTACGCCCTGGATAAGGTCGTCCACTATCCAAACTTTCCGAGTAAGAGGTGAAGGTACGTATTGGTAAGCCTTTTAATCAGACACCCAATCTCGCCCGCGGTAGCGGCCTCTACTGATCGATCATGGTTGGTTAAATGCAAAAATTGATAAAACGGGTAAATGCATGAATGCGCAACCGCTAGTTTGAACCCAACATGTGAGCTTTCTATGTCGGTTTGTTTAATCCGAGTATCAAGTATAAGATGTCAAGTTGGATTTATTGTTGATTTACATGCAAGACGGAAATTAAACATTCATTTACCGAATTAGGTTTATGGTGCATAACGTGATCCATTTGTCTTAGTAAGGCGTTTTGCAAATGTGATGTTTGAATGAGCAGATTCATCATCTGATCCGTCCTGTATTCGCGTTAACCAAAGTCTAGATCGTCCTAGACAAATGCTGGAAGGGGAACAGACCCTGCATCAGGCAGCCAGAAGAGGCGCGAGCCTATTGGCGATGCAAAGCGGTCTCCCTTGGTTTGAAAATAGAAAAATGAGTGGCCTGTTTAGGCGCGGGTCAAAAAACGATGGAATGCGTCTTCTGACCATTGAAAGAGTTCGTGAAATGTGTTAAAAAATGGGTGTTTAAACCCGTCTTGACTTGAAAACACCGTTTAGGCCGCTTTTGTACCAATTTGAAGCAGGAGACTTGAATAATCGTCATTGTTTTGACAATACTCGATGTCGGATTTGGTTTTGCAAGCTTGGCATGAATAGTTTTGAAAATCATTATAAACTAATTGTTTTAAGTTCATTTGTTTATAATTAGTCAACATTCATCATCGTACTCGGGTTAAAATCCGACATGGTATGTAGACCCAAGGATGACTTTGTGTTGGTGACTAATACATTTGTTTTGAAAATGTAAAGAAATAAGAAAGGCTTTAAAATACCCTTCAAAATGTAAATAAATAAAATAAAAGGCTTTAAAATACCTTTTATAATGTAATTAACCAAATATTATCACCGAAACACGTATTAAACTGCCGTGGTATTAGGAACCAAGGGTGAAAAATGATCTATGGTTAAAAACATGTCATAAAAAATGGTTTGAAAATACTTGAAATGGTAACGATTACAAATATGAAATAAAAATGAAGGAGATGAATAGACCAAACACGGTTTGGATTTAGGTTGAGCAGGCTGCTTTAGGCACGAGCCTATGTTTTGGCTTACTCTTCCCATGTTTTGGACCATGTTATGCATGATTTAGCATGTTATAGTCATGAAACAAATAAAAACATGATAGAAGAGGATTTTTACACCCTCATACTTACATGCTAGGCTTGTGGCAAGAAACCGACGAAAGTGTATCAACTTGTTTGGCCGGAAAACTCGATTTAAAAACCGTTTTAGTAAGTAAAAGAGTGTTTTGTTAAGTTTAGTGATGGTGTAGTGGTCGAGATGGTCGGTCAAGTGATTTAATGCACGATGTGTTAGTTATTTAGACCAAATTAATAATCATCTTATGATATCAAAATTAAAAATTAATTTTAGGTGGTCTAAATCTACATGCATGCAAAGCAAAATACAAAAGAGATGGTTTTAAACCATCTTAAGACAAAAATTCCTTACATTGTTATAAGGCAAAATGGGCACAACTTAAGGACTCCTTCCTTGATGTTGTTCTTTTTTTTTTTTTGACGACGAGGGGGTTGAGTCCCCCCCGGGTCTATTCATTCCCGCAATACCCCATGGACCATGTAAGCCACCCCCTTCGGGGGCTGCAGTGGCCAAGTGATCATCGTCCCAGATGGTAGTCGAACCCGGGACCTCTCAACTTCTGCATTTATGCAAGCTTCAAGGTCCTTGATGTTGTTCTTGTGCTAATGCAATAAGGATGATCCTCCAACACCTTAATTTCCAAAGTAGGTAATCTCCTAAGGTGGCACCCAAGATAAACCCAAAATACTACTAAAATACTAACTAGGTAAATGTAGTAGTAACCTTGTTTATTTGTATATTTGATGTACTAATTAATATTATTACTTTGATAATATTATTAGTTGATATTTATATGTGTTTTTGGATAAAAAGATGAACAAAATAAGAAGGACAAATGGTCTTTAATGGAGGAAAAAAAACCGGTTTTGGAGCCCTCAAAAGACCAATTTTACTTCTAATTTTTCCAACTAACAAAATGAAGTGAATAGTGGGGTATTTATAGCCAAATATGGGGAACAAAAGGAAGTGGAATTTCCGCATAAAAGGACACTTGGTGTCCTATAAAAAACCGGAACATTTGGACTGTATTTGGTCCATTTCGGTTTTCGATATTTGCCCCACAAGTGCTTATAAGTCTTATATTTAATTATCTTACATAATTAAATATTAATTTAATTATTTAACACTTAAATAATAAAAATTAACTACCAATGACTACTTAACTATTAAGTAATCATAAGATTATTTTATCAACATACAATGTGTCAATATTAACCCATTTAGCTAACTTTACAACCTCTTGTAAAATTTAATAGCTAACTTATTCCATCTCAAAACATATACACATATCGTATAAAATTAATTAATTAATAATTAATTAATAAATTCTAATTTATTTATTTATTATTTAATAGCACATAATTAAATAATAAATCTGCTTGTCTCGAATTCGTAACCCGTCATCAAATAATATATTTACGTGATTTACTAAAAGTCAAATAATACAAGGTATTAATTATCTCGTATCAATAATGAGACACAAGAGATGATGAAAATGTAGAGATAGAGAGAGAGTGTGATATCAGAAAACCCTAAAAATTGGAAAAACCTTAACAAAACCCTAAAAATGTCAATTGATTGTTCAAACATCAAACAATTCCCTCCTCTGATCTCTATTACTACAAATTCAAAACACGCAAAATCACCTAATAATTCTGCATCCTCTTCTACGGTTGCTCCTGTTGTGGCGGGTGGGCCTGGAAGTGCTGATGTGGGGAAAACAAAGAGTGTTAATGAAGTTGTTGGAATTACTCCGTATGATTTGGATTCCATTGCTCCAGAAGAGCAGGAATGGGTACTTCAGCGAAGGAGGAAAGGTAAGAGCCCATTATCGGTGATTGAGGAAGAGCCTGCTGAACTACTGCCGTTTACAGAGGAAGATGTTAAGGAGGAGCTTGAATTTTGGAAGAACTCGGTCTATTGCTTCGTATTAGGTGCTAATCTGCATGTGGAAGTAGTAGATGGCTTTATCAGGGGGATCTGGGCATATTTGCCTATTGATAAGGTGTCCTTTCTTCCGAATGAAGTTTTTCTGGTTCGATTTACCTCTAGTCATGCTAAAGATAGAGTCTTACAGCAAGGTCACTTCTTATTTGACAATAAACAGCTTATAGTCAGGACTTGGAGTGCGGATGTGGACTTGGTGAAGGCAGATGTTAAGGAAGTGCCAGTATGGGTCAAGTTTATGAATGTTCCTCTGAAATTTTGGGGTAAGTGTTTGCCTAAACTTGCTGGTTTGTTGGGAAAACTTGTTCAATGTGATGTTGCAACTAAGGACAAAACTCGTCTGGGGTTTGCACGCGTAATGATTGAAGTTCCGTTTGGTAAGCCTATTCCCGCGTTTGTTAAATTTCTAGATGAAGATGGGAGTGTGGTAAATGTTAAGGTGGAATGTGAATGGAAGCCCGTCCTTTGTAAAAAATGTCAAGGGGTTGGGCATGAGTCTGCTAACTGTAGGAAATCTCCACAACCACAATCTCAGAAGGTGACTAGGACTATGTAGGGTCAGAAGCAGTGGAGGCCTAAGGCACAGCAAAAGAAGCCTGTTGTTCATGGGGTTGCCCAGCCTGTAGTGTCGCATGTACATGAGGTGTCTTTAGATAATCCCTCTGGTAAAGTCCGTGCTACTCCAGTGGAAAAACCCAATAAGTTTCAAGTGTCTTGGTTTAGAAATGGGAAATATCACATGGTGAATACCCCTGCAAAGAAAATTATAAGACTTAGTAGGCAGGAGTTGTTGGATCATGGCCAGAGCTCTGGAAAGTTTGATAATTCTAATCTTTTAGAATCTCTGAATAATATAACTCCTAAAGCTGGAATTGGTGTAACTGGTAATGTGTTACCTCCTCCTGGAGGTAATGCATAATTTTGGATTTTGGAACATTAGGGGATTAAATAGTCCAACTAAACAAAATATAATTAAATGGTTTCTTCATCATCACCAGGTTGGATTATTTGGTCTCCTTGAGACAAAGGTAAAGCCTTTGTCTCTAAATAGCATCAGAACTAATATCTGTGCAAATTGGTGTCTTTCTACAAATACTGCTTATCATAAGGTAGGACGTATATGGGTGTTATGGAATCCCTCTATGTATTGTGTAATTTTTTAGATTATGGTGCTCAGTTTATTCACATAGAGTTAAAGGATTTGAGCACTAGCTATAAGTTTTATGTTACCATGATTTATGCTTTTAATGATGTTAATGAGAGGAAGGAGCTTTGGGCTAGGCTTGGTGCTTTTAATAGAAACTTTAAGGGTCCTTGGGTCATGTGTGGAGATTTAAATACTATTTTGGTCCCTTCTGAAAGATTGGGTGGTCAATGTACTTTTGAGGAAATGGATGATTTTCAGCAGTATGTCAATGAGTGTGGAGTGACTGATTGTTCTGCAATTGGATCCTTTTACACCTGGACTAATAAGCAAGAGCCTGCCTCAAGGGTGTTTAGTAGACTTGATAGAATGTTATTAAATGATAAATGGTTGAAAGCTAGTTCTCTTGCTTATGCTCATTTTTACTCTCACTACTACATTGTGATCCTGTAGCAACACTTCGCTATTGTTGCATAATGTCGTATAAATGTTGCTTTAGAGTTTATGCAACACTTAATAAAGTGCTACATAAAGTCTTGTTGCATTAGCTCATTGCAACACTTAATGCAACACTTTTCAAACTAAAGCAACACTTTTATAAAGTGTTGCATATGTTATGTTTATGCAACGCTTTTTTCAATTTCAAAGGCAACATTTTTATTTGTTAATGCAACACTTCTTGTGAAAAAATAGCAACACTTCCTGAACTAATGCAATACTTTTCATGTTGAAAAGCAACACTTATAACAAACAAATGCGACATTTTTATTTTGTAAACGCAACACTAGTTACGTCCAATAACAACACTTGTAATAAACAAATGCAACACTACTTTATCCAAAGACAATACTTAATTGTAATTCTCACTAATTGTGCATTCAATTGCAAATCATTCCAAAATTGCAATAGATTCAGTCTCAAAATGAATGTCAATTACATTTCCAAAAAGAATCAAAAGTAGAACTTCGCAAATGTTTAAGTAGAAAAAATGTAGCAAATGTTTAAATAGAACAAATGAGTAACGATTATTATATTAAAAGTCTTCATTGTTGTACTTTGGACCATATTTATGTTGCCACCCGAATGAAAATCAACCCACAAAAAATAGTAATACCTCAAATGCAACTTTTAGAACGTAAAAAATGGAACACAATTAGATTTGAGGATCGCGGAATATTTAAAGGCTTTGATTGTGCCTTACTAGGAAATATAATGCGGAGTAACCAAAGGACGGATTAATACTCCATACCAGACTTGAACACCATTGAATTGTAACACTCTCTGTTTTACCTTTCACTCCTTACTCTACTCACTACTCTATCTACATTAACCACTGATATTAACCGTCATAAACATCAAGGGCATTTTAAAGGAACACTTACCTGACTAAGCGGTAATGTTCTAGTAAAAAGCTCTCGCCCAAGTCTACAAGAGTCATCAGTGTGTGTTCTTTTTTGTCGTTCTTCTTCTCATATGACCTCACCCATCTCCTGACTCCCCAGCCACATCACAAGGAATAGACTGCCGATAACTCTATGAAGTTCAACAGAAATTCAACAAATCAATTTATAGTCAATCAATTGCAACAAAGGAGATATAGAGTTGTATATAAAATTAAACAACTAAGAAACTTATATCAGCTTACCTTTTTGTATGCCTAATTCTATGCACAGACCTGAACTCTATGTACTAAACCTGATGAACGCTTAGCTGCATAACAGTAGAAAATTTAATTAATTGCCTCAGACCCAACTATGGCAGGATACATATATAGTCAGTTGGCGGTATTTGTAAGACCCCTCGCCCAATGTGTCGAGCTCAGAAATAGCTTCATCAAATGCCTATATAGGTTGTACATAAATGAAAGGGTTAAAATTCCAAGTAACCAATAATTATCAAGCTTAGCACTAAGATGCTCGCCAGGAAGATACAATATTGTGAGATTAAATTATATGATTGTCAATTATAGCTGTATTACAAGTGCAACAATATCAATGTTGATCCATAAGATTTTACTTGATGATAAGAGCGCAACTAACTTAATCCCAAGTGTATAAACCTCCACATTCTTACTCTCTAGTCTTGTTTGGGTTTATGCCTAAAAGGAGGAACAATGGGATTAGCTAGGGGAATGGAACAAAATTTACAAAGGAACAAATCGCTTCTAGACTCTTTCATCTTTGACTGCAAGATGTTTATGATTTGGCATTGAAAAGCATACACTTTAGAAGTCTTGACTCATGATAATGAGTGCACAAAACATTTAAACCACAATAATCTAAACCAATATACACTATAGAATCAACCTCAAACACCTCAAATTATTGTCAAGAGTCAACACGACCAAGGAAGCACCAACATATCCTTGTCAAAAACGGATATTTTTATGGAAAATATGCATATTTTGGCTTTAAATGAGGCGTATAAGTGTCATATATCCTTGTCCGAGTGTCGAGTGTCATTGAGGTCTTATAGTCAGGTGTTGTGTGATTCGTTTCTGAGTCAAGTTCAGGCTATGTTTATCCAATAAGTGCTACAGTTGCATTACATATTCTCGTATCTATACAATGTGAATGTAAGACCCAACCCACTTTAACTAAAATCTTCGTGCATATGCGCATTAACTTGCTAAAAACTTAGATGAAGAAATAACTACCCCAGATATGGGCCAATCGCGAACACTCGTGATAACTTTATCATAAGACTGTAGCACATAAGAACTTATAATGTTTCTTTAAGGTTCCTTTTAAAGTAGGGAAATTTACATAAAATTTCAAATGAGTCTTATTAAGTCGAGTAATTTCCACTTAGTTCAGAAAAGGTTAATATCAAACCTAAGTTCAGCTAAGGGTCAAGTCGGTTTATTTACCCAATCTAACTCGCATCTAAGGTCGGTTAATTTTGCCATGTCTAGCTCATAACTAAGGAAAAACCATAACTTTACAAACTATACAAATGACACTTTGGTAAAATATCTCACCAGTCATCGGGCGACTTTGACACTGATCAAAGTAACTCTCAGCTCTAGAGGAATCTTTCTGAGTTTGCCATATTAAATCCGTGTAAAGGGGCAATACATTTGGGTCACTCGGGTTCGCAAGTATATCTCTCCCACAATACTCGTCTGCTTTTACATAATCACCTCGAACCAAAAAAAATTGGAAAGATTAGAAATTTAGAACCATAGCAATAACAAGTTCCTGAATTATTGTCACACAAAAATCCTCGTTCTTTTGTACTCATAGTACACTATTTGAATTGCTTCTGTTCCATACCAACCAATGCCTCATAATCCATTATTTCTTAAATTCTGGCATTGAACAAAAAACAAAATAATTATTCATGTAATACAAAGCTTTTGGAAGGAGTGTCCAACCCAAAATCTAACCAAATGAGAAAGAGAGACCAAGCCTTTAATGACAATCAGAGGCACTCTTAATGAACTCTACTTCTTCTGTTTACTAAAGAGCTTCAAGAGAATAATTCAGAGTTCTTACAGATTGGAACCATCCACCACCAGACACGAGATAAATCTTCCAAGAGCCATCAAAAGGAAGTTCAAAATGCGAATTCGAAAAAGATTATCACAAGTCCTGAACTCACAACATTCGATTTCTAAAAGGCACTAATGGCATAGGTAGGCGAAACACGCAATGAGAACCAAGGTAAGGTAATTCAATTGATGGTCAAATGATAAAAAATTAGAAATTGTTAGAAGAAAGACAACAACTTTCTTATATATCGAAGTTTTGTTCACCAAGATAGAGAACCTCACTACGTGGTAGCGAAGAAGACTGATCCAAAGAAGACGTCGCCACCACAGACTGTGAGTGACTAAGTGTGCGACATCTGCAAATGAGATCACACAAAATGGACAGTTAGTTAACCTGCCCAAGATGAATCTATCCAAAACACACAAAAACCCAATAGACTAAGAAGTCGTAATACAAAACCAATTGAAAAAATCAATTTACCGAATTGAACAAAAACCACCATTATTATTGCTAAACCTGTAGAATACCTCATCATTATTTAAAAATGAACCCAAATGAAAAACATATCAAAACTGTAATTAAACGATCAAAATCAGTAAATGAAAAAAAAAAAGAGGAGATGAGTAGATGAAATAACAACCTTTGCTTTAGTGCCGCCAATGTAATTGTCCATCTTCTTCGATTCATCCCCGAATTTCTTTGTATAACTGCTCCTTTGAACAATCAACTAATCAATCAAGCATGGGTGTCCAAAAATCAATCCTTATCATTTGATATAACTGTGAATAGAAATGGAAATGGAAATGGAAATGGAAATGATGATAATACCGGACATGAAGGAATCAACAAAGGAGTCTTCGCAGCGGAGATAGGAGAGAACATCAGGGTTGTCTCGGCCGTGAAGCCAGAAGTAGTTGAGAGACAGGGAAATAGGGAAAGTGAGATTATGATCAGAAGGGGAGAAGTGGGAGAGGAAAACAAAAGAACACCGTAGGATTGTATGTGAGATGTGTGGCTTAGATGAGATGCGTGGCTTAGATGGGAGGAACAAAGGGAATGAATGGCTTAGATTCAACAAAGCACTATTCCTTACTATTCATAAGGCATCACTGTTCACAAGAGAACCAAAAGAAGATGTTACACATTTTAGTAGTTAAGGATTAAGGATTTTTAATTATTTCTAAATAAGCTTTTGATGGTTAGTATTCCCAAAAATTAAGAATGGCGCCTAACTTCACTTTTAGAATTAGCATAAGCACTAAATAGGCGCCTAACTTTTATTTTACATTTAGTTTAAGCGCTAAATGACAAAATTTCGTACGAAGAATATAAACGCTTCTTAAAGTGTTGCGACAAAGCAACATTTGTGTCAAAACGTTGCACTTATAGCAATACAATGCAATACTTCTGTTAAAGTGATGCTCTATATCGATAAAAGCAATATTTTTGAATAAAGTGTTACATGATTAACTAAAATGCAACATAAAAAATAAAGTGTTGCAGATAAAATGTTGCATTACTTCAATTTTTGTAGTAGTGTCTGAAGGGCTTTTTGACCATACTCCTTGTGTTGTTCAAGCTCAGTATGATATGGAGAAACCTAGGAGGGCTTTTAAATATTACAATATGTGGAGTCAGGCATTGGAATTTAAAGACTGTGTGCAACAGCTTTGGAGTCAAAATGTCCCTGGCACCCCTATGTTTCAGGTGGTTAAGAAGTTAAAGGCTCTTAAATGGTCTTTGAAGCAATTGAACACGGAGAGTTTTGATGATGTGGTGAATAATAAAACTAGGGCTTCTATGAATCTGGAATATATTCAGCATAAGCTTAGAGATGATCCTTTAAATCCGGAGCTTCTGAATCAAGAAAGTAAAGCTCTAGATAGTTTCAAATTCCTGGAGAAGGCTTGTGCTGCATTTTTACTTCAAAAGTCTAAGGCTATATGGGTGGATATGGGTGATGATAATACTAAGTATTTTCACAATATTATTAAAGGAAGACAGTCCAGGAATCAGGTTATTAGAATAGAAAATCTTCAAGGATAATGTTGTGATGATCCTAAGCTTATTCAGGAGGCTTTCCTGGAGTTTTATGAGCAGCTTCTTGGTACTTCTGAGCCTGTATTGAAAATTACCTCTTCTGTTGTTCAAATGGGGAAGGGGTGCACTAGTGATCATCATTCAGTCCTCCTTGCTCCTGTGTCTAAAGAAGAGATTAAGAAGGTTATGTTTTCTATCCCTAGTCGCAAGGCTGCAAGCCCTGATGGCTACTTAAGTGCCTTCTTTAAAGATGCCTGGGATGTGGTAGGGGATTCAGTATGCACTGCAATTCAAGATTTTTTTCATTTAGGAAAACTATTAAAGCAGCTGAACCATACTCTCATTACCCTTGTTCCTAAATGTGCTTTACCTCAGAATGTAACACAATTCAGACCCATCTGCTTGTTGCAATGTGCTTTATAACTGTATTTCTAAGTTGCTTTATAACAGACTTTCTGAGGTCTTGCCTGATGTGATAAGTGATAATCAAGGAGGTTTTGTTAAGGGGAGGAGCATTGTGGAAAATATATTGATTTGCCAGAATATAGTGAGGCTCTATAACAGAAAAGCTATTTCTCCTAGATTCCTCCTGAAAGTTGACTCTGTTAGTTGGGAGTTTTTGGAACAGATGTTGGGTGCCTTAAACTTCCCAGCTCAGTTTATTGCCCTACTGATGGAGTGTGTTAGAAGTGCCAGCTACTCCTTAGTGCTCAATGGGGATATCTTTGGTTTTTTTATGGGGAAAAAAGGACTCAGACAAGGGGATCCCTTGTCACCCTTATTGTTCACTATTGCTATGGAATATCTTAGTAGAGTGTTGGCTTTTGTGAATGAGAGTATACCCTTCAAATTTCACCCTATGTGTGGCAAGCTTAAATTATCACACTTGATGTTTGCTGATGATTTGCTTCTATGTAGTAAAGGGGATGTGGGGTCAATTATGGTTCTTTTAAGAGCTTTTTCCACTTTTTCAAAAGCTTCAGGTCTGCAAATAAGCCCTTCTAAAACTAGTGCTTACTTCAGAGGGGTCCCTGTTTGGGTGAAAGAGGAAATTATACTTGTGTCTGGGTTTCAGGAAAGGGAGCTCCCCATTAAATATTTGGGAGTTCCTATTACTGCATGTAGATTGACAAAAGCTCAAGGTAAAGTTCTTATTGAGAAGGTGATTGATAGAATTACAAGGTTTGGCACAAGACAATTATCCTATGCTGGAAGACTTGTTTTGGTGAACTCTGTTCTTACAACCTTGTATAACTACTGGATGAGCATCTTTATAATCCCTAAAGGAGTTCTAAGGAGGATTAATGCTCTCTACAAGAATTTTTTGTGGGATGGTAAAGTGGAGTTTATGGGAGTTCCATTGGTTAGCTGGGACAGTGTATGCTCTTCCAAAGAAGACGATGGTTTAGGCATCAAAAACAGTTCAGTGTGGAATGTTGCAGCACTAAAAAAGTTGGTCTGGTGGGTTTATTGTAGCCCTGATAAGCTTTGGGTTAAATGGATAAATCAGGTATACTTAAAGAATGAGAGCTGGAATGATTATAACCCCAGGGGTGATGTTAGCAGGGTTGGAACAATGTTTGTCGAGCTAAAGACAAACTCAGTTCTAGTTATTCTCATGGTACCTGGTCTCTGAACACTAGGGGTTATACAGTAAGTAGTGGATATGATATTTTAAGATCAAGATCTCATAAGTTCATTTGGCATCTGTGGACTGTGCCTAAGCACAGATTCCTGGGTTGGTTACTGGCTAGGAAGGAAATGCAGGTTAAAGAAAAATTATTTGCTCTTGGTATCTGCCAGGATGACTTATGTTTGCTCTGTGGCAATGCCTCTGAGTCTCATCAGCACCTGTTTGAGGAATGTGTGTAGAGCAGGCGTATCCTTATATGGATGGCAGACCGTTGTAAAATCTCTTTACCAGATGGAGATATTTTGCAATGGATATGGCAGCAGAAGTGGTCTCAAGTTAGAAGGGTGTTCTCATTTGCTCTTTTAAGGCTTGTTATTACTTTATATGGAAGCAGCAGAATAAAGTAAGGTGTGAGCAGATCCTTTTACATCCTGATATTGTTTGTAAGCATATTCAACAGGTTGTAAAAATGAGGATTATTGTATTTAGCAACCGAATCCTCGGTATTGATAGGACTTGGTTGACTAGTACTGAATTATGTAAGTAGAACTTTGTTTCTCTGAAATTGTTTGTATGCTAAAATGGTAGGTTGTAATAGCCTTGTTTGAGCTTAATGGAAACTTATATTTCATCAAAAAAAAAAATATTATCTCGTATCTCATACAAATAATTAACTCATTCTTTTTGGGCGTTATCCTATACGTGTGACCTAAAAGGATCAGCTGATCACCGCCGTCACACGACAGTAATGTCAAACTCTAGTCAGCCAATCATTACCGATTAACGATGACCAACTGACAAATAAAAAATAAATCCCTGATATTACTTTTACGAGATTTAATATGTAAACGCATTTATTGTGGAGGACACTACTCCAACAATCTCCCACTTGTTCGACACAAGTGTGCGTTACCAATTCTCTTGTCCAATAATATCTCCCACTCTATGCAAGATGTCTTTCAGGTCGTTCTTGCACGTGATCATATCATAAAGTGGTTTCCTCGATCAGGAGAATGACTGTCTGACCGGATAATCTACAATAGATCTCATCCGAGCGTGGCCACGCATTTACAGTCACTTCTCCTCGAGTGGCCTTGAGATAAAATATGACATAAATGGACAATTCCCTTGACCTATTTCCATTGTTCGATACGGATCACAATGACCGGGTAAATGCTCATCAGGCTCCTTGTACGGTGCGACCTAGAACAAAAACCAAAGCCACCGGAAAACCGCACCAACTCAGACAAATTGTCACCAGTCTAAAGAATTGACTCGTAGGAATATATAGAAATCCTCGCTACGACCCAGCAACAAAAGGACTCTATAAATGGTCACTGTTCGAAAAATCCTCTCACAATCTGCCTATGTAACCGATGAGTCATCACTATGACCATATGACAGTCGAACCTGCCATCTATTGCCTTACAATCTAGTCACTCCGAGACTTCACCTCATTAAGTAACTAGGGACAAAATACAATGTTAATCCAGTTCACTTTAATAGAGTACGACTTTGTCACTACAATCTATTTGGATAAAACAAAGTATATAAAAATTCAGATATAAAACTGAATACAATGATAAATGCAATTATTATAAATGAAATAATAAATACAATATCTAAATTATTACAGATCATATAATTTACAACAGTTCTGGCAGTCGTATCAATCCCATCGAAACTACATGACTATCATGTTTAGCTTGAGACAAAGGCTTGGTTAAAGGATCAACGATGTTGTCAGCTGTCCCAACCTTACAAACTGTAATTTCCTTCCTTTCGATTAAATCTCTAATTACATGAAATTTCCTAAGTTTGTATCTAGACTTGTTACTAGACTTGGGCTCTTTTGCTTGAAAAATTGCCCCATTGTTATCACAATACAAAGTGATAGGATGCTCGGCGGTTGGAACTACCTTCAGTCCCTCTAAAAATTGCCTAATCCAAACAGCTTCTTTGCAGCTTCAGAGGCTGCAATGTACTCAGCTTTCGTTGTAGAATCAGCAGTCACAGACTCCTTGAAACTTCTCCAGCGAACCACCCCTCCGTTCAACAAAAAGACAAAACTAGCCTGGGATTTCAAATCATCCCTATCGGTTTGGAAAATGGCATCCGTATAACCTCTTATACGTAATTCAGATTCTCCTCCAAACACTAAGAATGAATCTTTAGTCCTCAAGTACTTCAGAATATTCTTGGCGGCTATCCAGTGACTCTCACCTGAAGTTTTCTGAAAACGACTCATCATATTTAAAGCATACGAGACGTCGGGACGAGAACACATCATAGCATACATGATCGATCCAACATCGGAAGCATAGGGAATCGATTTCATGCGTTCAATATCCTTAGGCTCAGTAGGACACTGTGACTTACTCAAAGTGATCCCACTGACTATAGGTAGAAAACCTCTCTTGGAGTTTTTCATATTGAATCGGTTAAGAATCTTATCGATATAGGCTTCTTGACTCAATGCTAATATGCTTTTGGATCTATCCCAATAGATCCGGATACCCAAGATCCGCTGAGCTTCTCCCAAATCTTTCATTTGGAAGTGATGTCCTAACCACTTCTTAACAGAAGCAAGCATATCTACGTCATTCCCAATGAGTAATATGTCGTCCATATAAAGAAGTAAGAAAATAACTTTACTCCCACTAAACTTCATATATAAACATGGTTCCTCAACACTTCGAGAAAAGCCATTTTGTTTGATAACATGATCAAAACGATGATTCCAACTCCCTGACGCTTGCTTAAGACCATAAATGGATCTCTTAAGTTTGCATACTTTGTTAGGATTTTTAGGATCCACAAAACCCTCAGGTTGTGTCATGAACACTTCCTCTTCCAGAAACCCGTTCAAGAAAGCGGTTTCGACATCCATTTTCCATATCTCATAATCATGAAATTCAGCAATCGCTAACATTATCCAAAAAAATCTTAGCATAACAACTGGTGCAAAAGTTTCATCATAGTGTAAACCATGGATCTGGGTGAAACCTTTTGCCACCAATGTTTCAAGATACAAGAGAAATCATCATTCATTGCGATTCTTGTCAAAGAACGGGGAATATATCTTGGAGGAACGAAATGCCACAAACGGGCATTCTAGAGGTAGAGATCTTCGATGTTTAGGGAATCGACTACCAAGGGCCCTTTGTGACATCCAATGGGAATAAGTACATCCTTGTGGCCGTAGATTATGTCTGAAAGTGGGTGGAGGCAATCGCCACCCCAAATGATGATGCAAAAACGGTCACCAAGCTTTTCAAGAAGATAATTTTCCCAAGATTTGGAGTTCCTAGAGCAATCATTAGTGATGGAGGAACGCATTTCCATGAGAAGAAGCTTGCATCCCTTTTGACCAAATATGGTGTTCAACATCGAACCGGCTTGGGATATCATCCTCAAACAAGCGGTCAAGTTGAAATTTCAAATAGAGAGATCAAGCAAATCCTTGAAAAAGTTGTGAACAAGACTCGGAAAGATTGGAGCACAATGCTTGATGATGCTCTTTGGGCTTATAGGACGGCCTATAAGACTCCCATAGGAGCCACCCCCTATAAGCTTGTCTATGGAAAAGCATGTCATTTGCCAATCGAATTGGATTACAAAGCTTATTGGGCAATCCGAGCACTTAATCTTGATCTCAAATTGAGCGGTCAAAGGAGGATGATTCAAATCCAAGAGTTGGAGGAATTCCGACTACAATCCTATGAGAATGCAAAGATTTACAAAGAAAGAACAAAATTGCTTCATGATAAGAGAATTACACAAAAGGCCTTGCACAAGGGAGACAAAGTCCTTCTATTCAATTCCCGCTACCGACTCTTTCCGGGAAAATTGAACTCTAGATGGATGGGTCCCTATGTGATAACCGAAGTTGGAAAGTATGGAGATTTCGAACTCAAGGCGGAAGATGGAAGCAAGTTCAAGGTAAATGGTCAAAGGTTGAAGCCATACTATGAAGGAGTGTTTGTTGGAGAGGTCGAGGCTACCTACCTCGGGCCTCCTCCCCCTTGAAAGGACCATCTAAGGGAGAGTTTGGTGGAATCCTCCCTAAACCACCACTTGTAAATATACTAACCCTCTAACTTGTATTTATTGCATTTGTTTTAATAAAAGCATGAACTCTTTTCATGAGCGTAAGTAAGGGAGGGTTACTAATGAATTTTGAATGAAGGAAGGAACGAATTCTCAAGTGTGGGGACGCATCTAAGAGAGGAGGAGAAGTCAAAACTCGCAGCCTGAATCCGTGCGGATTCCCTGGAATCCGGCCGTCTTGCTGGAATTCGGGCGTTCTGAGTAGAAACCGTCCGTCCAGCTACGCTGAAAATTTGAAGATTTTTGGACTGAGGTTGAATCCGAGCGTCCAAAGAGGAAAAACGCCCGTCTTGAAGAATCCGGCCGGATTTGAAGAAAGACGCCCGTCTTTCTACCTGTACATTTCAAAGAAAATCTCTGTAGAAGAATCCGTCCGTCTTCAGAAGAAGACGCTTGTCCCATCATAAAAGAATCCGAGCGTCTCGTGCTCGGGACGCCCGTCTCTGGAGCGTCAAATTTTGGAAATTCTCGCTGTGACAGAATCCAGGCGTATTACCTAGAATCCGCCCGTCCCGAGGAGCACGAATCCGACCGTCTTCAGCTCGAATCCGCTCGTCTTCTCACGGTGTTTTGACCCGACTTTTCCCTAATTAAAATACACCCCACCACACATACAGTGACACATCACTACTCCTTCCAATTGCACTATAAAACCCACCTCCTTATGACTCCCATACATATCCAAATCACTCTCTTTACCCACAAAATCAAAAAGCCCCAATTTTCTAGGGTTTCCAACACTCAATCAACAAGGAACATCCTTACCCTTTCACAAATCAAAAGAACCCAACAAAAGAATCAAGAATGGCACCAAGGAGATCCTCTTTTAGGAGTGCAAGAAGACCAAGGATGATGGGAAGTTCTTCTACCTCCCACCTCAACACCATTAGAAGGGACCATGAAGAGATTGTAGATCTCACAAGGCTTGATGATTTCTCAAATGTGGAATTCCTCAACGATGTGCAGAGATTAGTCTTCCACCGGCTTCTAAGTAAGAATATTCTTCCCACTAAATTTTTATGTCATGCTACCTTGAGGAAACTTGGGATTTATCACCAAGTGGAAGCTCTCTTTGAGGTTTTTGGTCTTTCAACCCTTTTCCGCATGTATGAACCAACCTATCGGTCCCTTGTGCTTGAATTCTTGAGCTTTTTAAAGATTACAACCTTGAACAAAGTGATATGCATAGAGTTTAGGTTGGAGAATGTTTCTAGGATGATGACCCTTGTAGAATTCGCAAATGTGTTTGGACTTGATGTTTCGCCTACCCGAACATCGAAACCCAAAAAGTATAGTGTTGCACCTTTGTGGAGGGCCATGACGGGCCGG
This sequence comes from Silene latifolia, assembly GCF_048544455.1. Classification (NCBI taxonomy): domain Eukaryota; kingdom Viridiplantae; phylum Streptophyta; class Magnoliopsida; order Caryophyllales; family Caryophyllaceae; genus Silene; species Silene latifolia. The sequence goes on from NC_133527.1 coordinate 97,260,236, forward strand.
GATTTCATTCTTACCAAGGAATGTCTTGCTTTTCATATCCAAAACCCGATCTTGAGGCTTACATATCGATTTCTTTCGGGCACTCTCTTTGCCCGCCGAGATCCGGCCATCGTGAACCAATTAGACCTTGTGTTTATGGAATCATACCTCAACATTCAAGGGAGAGATGGGTATCACTTCAATGCACCTCTAGTTTTGCTAGAGAAATGGGAAAAGTTTAGAAATGGGGACGATGATGGAATGAAGCACATAGTGAATGGAGGACTCATAACTAGACTTGCAAAGCACTTCAACCCAAGGTTCAATGAGAACAATGAGTACACTCCACTTACGGGGAGCACAAGAATTAATGAAGATCTCCTTCTCGTCCAACACCATTGGATAACCCTTGAGGGGGTCGATAAGCGGATAAAGTGGTTGACAAAAGGAAGCGATCCTATCTATCTCCCAATGACCGATCTACCACGGATCTCCCCAAGAAGAGGAAACTTGTCCCCAATGCCCTCTTACCTCATCCGAAGTCAAACAAAGCAAGCACCACCACCCCAAAATCAACCACCACAACAACAAGAACAACAAACCCAAAATGAGAAGATAAAAGTGCCTCCCTACCCCTTTCCCTACCAACCGTATAACCATCCAAATCCCTTCATCCTCCCCCGTGACGACTTTGTCACGGGAATTTTGCAAGATTTACACTACCGTCAATACGAGACCTCCGTGGACACTTACTATGCTCTTTACCCCCAATACCATGACATGGTTCGAAAAGGACGGATTAGTGAAGAAGGAGCTTTCCCCTCATGGGCTCAAATGGATTTGCTCTTCCCCAACTCGGAGAAAGCTAATGAAGGGGCGAACGGTCGCCAAGAGGAGGAGAGTGGCAATTCTTGTGGAGGTGACACGGTGAAGCTTGAGAGTGAGGAAGACGAATTCATGGACCCAAGTTTGAGTGATGCTTCAAAGGATATTTGGGATAGCGATATAGAGGGAGATGATGCCGATGTCTAGAAGACTACTTCATCACTAGGTGGAGCGGGCAAGAGGCACCCACCTAAGTTCAAGTGAAGTTTTCTCATCTCTCCTCTTTATTTTTCAATGTTTCATAAAAAGAAGTTCGTGTCTTGTTACCTTGTATTTTCATTAATTTTGATCATTATTGGAGTAGTCCTAGAACCATAGAGGACTCACACCTCGGTACCATTGAGGTGTTCTCATTTTATTGTTCCCATTTTCAAAATCCAAAATGACAAATTAGTTTCATGCATTGCATAGTGTGTGCATGAACTACACCCATCCTTGGACATTAGCAATAGTGTCTCACTCGGTTTGGGGAATTTAATGCATACACAACGAGAGGTAATCTAAATTATCCTCTCCGTCATAACAAAAACCATGCATCATGTAGTGTAGCTTAGTGTAAATTGCATTTAGTGTAGAAATCATGCATCATCTTTACATAATTTCCATCATTTTGGCCATTGAGGACAATGCCCATATTAGTGTGGGGATAGGAATTCTAACATTTAACTCTTATTCAAAAATCCAAAAAAAATTGAAAATTTTCAAAAATCATAAAAATTTGAAATTTGAAAACCCAAAAACATGTTTATTTCCTTTTGTAGTCTTGTATATATTGTGTTTGTTCTATCCTTGTTCACATTGATTGACTACGCCACATCCGAGACATGAGGATCATGAAGACCGCATGGTATGATCTTTCCAATCTCCTTTTTCCACTTTATGTTAATGACTATGTGGCTTTATTTTGATTGATGCGGTATAACAATGTGAACTTAGGACTTGCATTTAGTTTATATGTCATATTAGTTGATAGAATCACTTGCATTAGGATGTTTATATTAGTTGCATCATGGCATGTAGTTGCATGTTAGAAATGTTTTGAAAAATGCCTATTTAGGAACTTTGACAAGAGCAACTAAGCCATTACAAATACTTGTTCAACTTAAGACTTTGCCTACTAGAATGGTTGTAAAACACCCTAGATAGTGTCATACTAGTGTCTTTTGACCCATGACCCAAAGCCTAGTCAAGGTTTTGCATGTGAGTCACCTATCCAACCCCGTGATGCGATGTGGACTTGGTTAACTTGTCTAGGTGACCTTGTTTGACCTTGTGGTAAGGCAACCCAAAAATACTTTCTATCAATAAGCTTGAAGTGCTCATTTCAAAGAAATTTTGTTATGTGGAAGTAATCTAATGCCAAGGAACCTCAAATGTTATGAATTGTTGAAAGTTGAGAAATTTAAGTTGTTTTGATGGAAGCGTACCACTTCGATGTGCTTTGGTGCGGGATCCATTGAATTGGGCCCCCATACGGTTGTGAATTCGGCCGCCCAGAGACAGAGTGACTATCACCCCGAAAAGCTATTGTCTAGAGGTTAATCGGTTGCCTAATAAGCGATTGGCGAAAGCAAAGGACACTAGCCCGGAAGGGACAAACCCCATCTTAAATTTTTGAAATGTGAAAGTGAAATGAGGACAATTTTGAATACTAGTCATATCCACCCGTTGTGAATAAAGATTTGAGCATTTCATTCCCAAAAAGCCTTTTTGTCAAGCCACTTGGTCGAGCTTGGGACGATCCATGACCTTTACTTTTGTAGAGAATTCGAGACTTGTCATGTCATATGCTACTAGCATCATAGGGATCATCATTCCACCACCATCCGATCGCTCTTGACGAAAGCATTTGGAAATTGAGGACGAAAGTAGTCTAGTTTAACACCATTTGGAGGTGATTTAGTGCCATCCTCTTAGCCTTAGTAATTTGTTGAACTAGTATTTGTGAAGGATTACATGCTCTTAAATTTGTTCCTCTTTAGTGCCTCCGCCACTTGATGAGGAAGTGGCTATTCCTTTTGTAGATGCATCCATTATGTGATTTTGTGTGCTTAATGTTTGGATGTGTCGCCATTTTGGCAAGACCCACCTTGCCTTGTGATGTGGAGCGATGTCGTCGGGTCACATCCAATCAAACACATTTATAATACTCAACAAACTACTAGTTAGCGGTAAGTCGAGGTCGATCCATGGGACGGTGTGCTTTTGGGTTCTAAGTCTATCTATCTCAATTTATGCTAGTGTCACGATTTGTTTGGGTTTGTAGTTGTGTCTAGACTAATGCAAACAATAAGGTAAAACAAGCAATAAAGGAAAAGATGTAAACAAATGGCTAAAAGTGCTAGGATATCATGGGGTCATGGGGGATTCATGGTATTGATCATACAAACATGTTCACAAAGTTGCAAGCAATTAATGTTGTGGAGGAACCGAGTTGGGTTATGTCTTACGGTTCATAGGAAGGGTTGGGTCCCGGAGCCGAATCGATTAGATTGTACAACACCTACAAGTCGACTTACTTTCCTCCTATTCAACTTCTATGCATGGTCTAACAAGACTCGAGTTGGTTTATATCTTACAAGTCAAGTTGAGTAGATAAGAGATGGTAAAAATGCAAGGATTCATAGGCTTAGCATTTCATCAAACATGACATGTGCATAAAGTTGACATCACAACAAGCAAGCAATTTGATTATGAAAACACATTAGATTAAGCATGAATCAATCCCATGTTGGTTTCCCCTAATTACCCATTAATCCTAGCTAAAGAAACTACTCACTCATTATCATGGGAAACATGTCATTAATGGTGTCAATCATCACAACAAGTATAAACATGATAATAGAATGAAAAAATAAACAATAAAGATTAAAGAGTAAAGGAATTATACCAACTTGAGGTGATCCAAATAATAATGCAAAGAATAATAGAAGAAACTTGATGATTGATGGAAGGTTGTCAATCTCCCAATAATAACCCAATAATCTTCAATTACCCAATAATAAACTTGAATAATAAACTTGAACAATAATTAAAGAGAGATTAATGTGTAATTTGTGGAAAGATTAAAGAGTAATCTATTCTAATCTACTCCTAATCTAATCTAAAGAAGGATTTTCTACTCTAAAGCAACATAAGGGAGCCCCCCTTGATTAATTACAAAGATGGGGTATTTATAGTGGAAATTAGGGAGGATGCATTAGGGTTAACTAAGGGCTAAACTAGTAATTACACTTTTTAAGTTGAGCAAGGAGACTTCGGGATTCTCCGAGAGAAGGGCGTCTTTCTTTGAGCTTGAAGAACACGAAAATCTCTGGAAAGGAATCCGAGCGGATTAGAGTCGGGACGGCCGGATTTGGGCTGAAGAATCCGAGCGGATCCTTGGGCAAGACGCTCGGATTGGTGAGGGGGAATCCGAGCGGATTGTAGGGAATCCGGGCGGATTCTCTTACAGTGAATTTTCTTGTTTTTCCTAGCCAGAAGACGGGCGGATTGTGGACAATCCGAGCGGATTGTAGGAGACGAGCGGATTCTGTCTCGGGACGCGCGGATTCCCGAACAGCTTCTTTGTTTGAGCTCGGATTGTAAAACGGACGTTATTTTCTCATCCGGACTCCTATTGGAGTGATTCAAAAGCCTAGATCACTTGATTTTTCGATGCCGTTCCATCTAGCATATTTTCAGAGCCAAAGGAGCAACTCTTGGTTCGGGTTTCGAGCGATTTCTTCTTGTAATGCCTTCCCTCTCGTCATTCTTACTTTTAACCCTTTGATCCTTCTACATACACTTTATTCCTACATCTTTGGTCATCATTCTTGCCTCCTCTTCATACTAGTCCATCTAATATCATCAATAAGCTTCCAAATATGCACGAAAGACGGGAATTTCCGCCTTATTATCTCCTTTTCTACAAAACATATGAAATGCGATAGAAAAGCAAATAGGAAGGTTTTGACGGATAAAATGGCCATGAAATGCTATAATAGTATGCAAAATAGGCTCAATTAGGGGACTAAATGTGCGCTAATTATGGTCACATCAAATATCCCCAAACCGAACCTTTACTCGTCCCGAGTAAAGAGGTGACTAAAACTAGACCTTTAAACTAACCTAATAACATAGCCGATATGAGACAATTAGCGGGTCTCACTCCGCCCCTTCAACTCACAACAAGACAACCATGAGGTAGGATGCCTTCTTGCAAGGCAAGGTGGGTCTTGCCAAAATGCGACACATCCAAACATTAAGCACACAAAAACACATAATGGATGCATCTACAAAAGAATAGCCACTTTCCTCATCTAAGTGGCGGAAATTATCTACAAGGGAAGCAATTCGAGGGTACACAATCCTTCATAGATGCAATTTGTTCAAACTACTAAGCCTAGAAGGATACCAATAAATCACCTCCAAAAGGTGTCAAGCTAGGGTACCTTTGTCCTCAATCGTTAAATGCTTTTGTCAAGAGTAGACTCCCTATGGTGTTAGAAACACTGGAGGATCGCGGAATTCCCCCTCTTGCCTAGACAAGAAGAAGGGTCGTCCCCTCTCTACCATGCACAAAAATGGATATGATGGATAAAGGGATCGATAGTAATTGAGTTTCATTTTGGGAGTTTGCTTTTATTTTTGTTTTTCCCCCCAATTTCATTGGCATACAACATTTGAGAACACTTTCTTTGCCATTTCTTTTTGATTTTTGGCATTTCAATACTTGACAACTTTTTTTGCATTTCTTTTTGAACATTTTCAAAGTCACCCCAATTAGTAACGAGGGTGCCTTGTATTTGAAGCTTAGGAGTCTATTTTTGCTCCTCTTTTCTTTTGATGCATTTTGCAAACTTTCTTTCTTTTTTCATTTCTTTGAACTCAAATTGATTTCTTTTTGTGCCCATTCCCTTTGATGACAAAAATGTATGGTAGAACATGGATGAATGATGCATGCATGGTTTCAAGGGTCACCTTGGAATAAACGGTAGCCAAGGAGTTATCACACCACAAGGTACTCTTGACTAGGCCTTAAACCATGGGTCAAAGGATACTAGCATGACACATCCTAGGGTGTTTTACAAGTATTCTAACAAGCAAAGTCTTAAGAAGAAAAAGCATCTACTAGGGCCTGTATACACTTGTCAAGTTTCCCAAATAGACGGTTTCGCAAAATTTTCTAACATGCAACTACATGCCATGATGCAACTAACATATAAACATCCTAATGCATATGATTCTACCAACTAATATGCCATATAAACTAAATGCAATCCTAAATTCACATTGTTTTTACCGCATCAATCAAAATAAAGCCACATAGTCATTAACATAAAGAGGAAAAAGGAGATTGGAAAGATCATACCATGCGGTCTTCAATATCCTCATGTCTCGGATGTGGCGTAGTCAATCAATGTGAAAAAGGATGAACAAAAACAATATATACAAGTCTATACTACAAAGGAAATGAACTTGTTTTTGGATTTTTCAATTTTTCAAATTTTTATGGTTTTTGTTTTTATGAAATTAAAGGATATATTTTTGTGATTTTTCGAAATTTTTCAATTTTTATGCATTTTGGAATATAAATTCCCATCCCCCACTTTATTTTGGACATTGTCCTCAATGTACATGTAGGAGTAGGAATAAAAAGGAAATACATGTTTTTGGATTTTTGATTTTTTTGAAATTGAAGTACAAATGCAATGATATGATATGAATGAATGCATGCTCTAACTAAATGCAATTCTATATGACATATATAACAAATGAATGCAATCTAAACTATACTATGTGATGCATGATTTAAACTATGGTCACTTATGATCAAACCTCCCCAAACCGATTTAAACATCATTTCTAGTGTAGAAAAGAATAGGATTGGTCATTAGTGACTATGCATGAATTTTAGTCTATATGCAACTAACTACATGAATCATGTGAGATATATTACAATGCAAACTAATTTAAATGAACTAACTAATGCAAATGCAATATGAAATATAATACAAATGCAAGCTAAATGTATATGTATATAACTAAATGCAAGTGGAAATGTAATGCAAAGTGAAAGGAAAGGGTATCTTACAAATGGTGGTTTGAGATAGGACTCCACCAAACTAGTTCAAATTGTAGAGATTCTTGTCCATAGAGCTCAAGGCTCTTAATAGAAGATCAAAGGCTTGTGAACAAGCTCCAAATAAGCACAAGTATGGTTTGCTTAACTTCAAGACGAAGCTTGGCCAAAGGAATTTGTCATTCATTCTTGTTTTATTCCTCTTCTTGGCACTTGGATATTCACGATGCTTCAAACCAATTAGCCCATGATTCCTTTCATCACTAGGTATGAAGTATGGCTTATTTTCGTCCGGAGACTTCCACTTACCACCTTCTCTTTCACTTTTGGTGATGATGATAGCATTTGAATTTATCAATCCTTCATGAGTAGAAGGAGAATCCTTATGACCTTGATGACCGAGTTCCTTGGAAGTGGACATTGTGGGTGCCAAATTTCCACAAGTAGCTTCACGTGCAAGTTTCTCTTTAAGCTTTGCCACCAAGTAGCTTTTGTATGATGCCTTGACCTTTTGAAGAAGGTCCACCATATCCTCTCCAACAATCATTGGTTCCATGGTAGGGGCCAAGTAGTCTTCATGGGAAATGGGGAAAAGGAATTCATCTTCTTCATGGAAGCATACCTCAAACTTCTCAAGGATGGGCTCCTCAAGTAAGGCAATTTCACAACTCCATTCCTCTTCTTCATTGCAAGACACATATCCCGCATAAGCTTCATCCATAGGCATGTCATCATCGCTATCTCCATAAGAATCATAAATAGGGGCTTCACTCTTCTTCACCAACTCATTTTCCAACACCTCAACATCTACTTCAAATGACACACCCTCATACTCACAAAGGCTAAGAGTATTTGGCTTACTCAACCTCATGTCTTCATCATCAAATACCACACTTTCATACTCACAAGAGCTCAAGGAGGTTGGCTCTTCCCACTTCTCATCAAAGGTAACTCCTTCAAACTCACATTCATGGTCAATGTCCAAGGAGTGGTGGGGGGTGGTTTCTTGGGATTCTCTCATTTGGGCAATTTGAATCTCCAACTCCTCACATTGGGCAACAATGCCTTGAAGAACATTGTCCCCCTTTTGGCTCTCCTCTAGAATTTGTTTGAAGAAGTTTTGTTGGTCTCCCATCATTTGGAGAATCACATTTTCAATGGGTTCATCTTCTTGTTGTGGGTAGGTGTGAAAGTGGTTGTATTGTGACATTTGGAATTCATTGTAAAGTGAGTTTTGGGTGGATGGTTGTTGTTGATATTGGGTGTGGTGATTTTGGTGAGAAAAATTGGGGTAGTGGTTAGGATTTTCATTGTACGAATAATAAGGTAGGTTTGTGTTGACTTGCTCCTCAAACTCCCTATACCCATAGTCATACTCAAAAGATCCACCACATACTCCATATGTCAAGTCTTGAGTCATCATCACTAAGACAAGGAAACAACTACAAGCATGGAAACTACACAAAAATGGTAAGAACAATCCTTGAGGAACAAGTTCCTCAAGGTGAAAGCACAATTAAAATAGACAAACAAGTAAGAACTTAATCACATAGCACCATCCCCGGCAACGGCGCCATTTTGATGTGGACGCGATGTCGTCGGGTCACATCCAATCAAACACATTTATAATACTCAACAAACTACTAGTTAGCGGTAAGTCGAGGTCGATCCATGGGACGGTGTGCTTTTGGGTTCTAAGTCTATCTATCTCAATTTATGCTAGTGTCACGATTTGTTTGGGTTTGTAGTTGTGTCTAGACTAATGCAAACAATAAGGTAAAACAAGCAATAAAGGAAAAGATGTAAACAAATGGCTAAAAGTGCTAGGATATCATGGGGTCATGGGGGATTCATGGTATTGATCATACAAACATGTTCACAAAGTTGCAAGCAATTAATGTTGTGGAGGAACCGAGTTGGGTTATGTCTTACGGTTCATAGGAAGGGTTGGGTCCCGGAGCCGAATCGATTAGATTGTACAACACCTACAAGTCGACTTACTTTCCTCCTATTCAACTTCTATGCATGGTCTAACAAGACTCGAGTTGGTTTATATCTTACAAGTCAAGTTGAGTAGATAAGAGATGGTAAAAATGCAAGGATTCATAGGCTTAGCATTTCATCAAACATGACATGTGCATAAAGTTGACATCACAACAAGCAAGCAATTTGATTATGAAAACACATTAGATTAAGCATGAATCAATCCCATGTTGGTTTCCCCTAATTACCCATTAATCCTAGCTAAAGAAACTACTCACTCATTATCATGGGAAACATGTCATTAATGGTGTCAATCATCACAACAAGTATAAACATGATAATAGAATGAAAAAATAAACAATAAAGATTAAAGAGTAAAGGAATTATACCAACTTGAGGTGATCCAAATAATAATGCAAAGAATAATAGAAGAAACTTGATGATTGATGGAAGGTTGTCAATCTCCCAATAATAACCCAATAATCTTCAATTACCCAATAATAAACTTGAATAATAAACTTGAACAATAATTAAAGAGAGATTAATGTGTAATTTGTGGAAAGATTAAAGAGTAATCTATTCTAATCTACTCCTAATCTAATCTAAAGAAGGATTTTCTACTCTAAAGCAACATAAGGGAGCCCCCCTTGATTAATTACAAAGATGGGGTATTTATAGTGGAAATTAGGGAGGATGCATTAGGGTTAACTAAGGGCTAAACTAGTAATTACACTTTTTAAGTTGAGCAAGGAGACTCCGGGATTCTCCGAGAGAAGGGCGTCTTTCTTTGAGCTTGAAGAACACGAAAATCTCTGGAAAGGAATCCGAGCGGATTAGAGTCGGGACGGCCGGATTTGGGCTGAAGAATCCGAGCGGATCCTTGGGCAAGACGCTCGGATTGGTGAGGGGGAATCCGAGCGGATTGTAGGGAATCCGGGCGGATTCTCTTACAGTGAATTTTCTTGTTTTTCCTAGCCAGAAGACGGGCGGATTGTGGACAATCCGAGCGGATTGTAGGAGACGAGCGGATTCTGTCTCGGGACGCGCGGATTCCCGAACAGCTTCTTTGTTTGAGCTCGGATTGTAAAACGGACGTTATTTTCTCATCCGGACTCCTATTGGAGTGATTCAAAAGCCTAGATCACTTGATTTTTCGATGCCGTTCCATCTAGCATATTTTCAGAGCCAAAGGAGCAACTCTTGGTTCGGGTTTCGAGCGATTTCTTCTTGTAATGCCTTCCCTCTCGTCATTCTTACTTTTAACCCTTTGATCCTTCTACATACACTTTATTCCTACATCTTTGGTCATCATTCTTGCCTCCTCTTCATACTAGTCCATCTAATATCATCAATAAGCTTCCAAATATGCACGAAAGACGGGAATTTCCGCCTTATTATCTCCTTTTCTACAAAACATATGAAATGCGATAGAAAAGCAAATAGGAAGGTTTTGACGGATAAAATGGCCATGAAATGCTATAATAGTATGCAAAATAGGCTCAATTAGGGGACTAAATGTGCGCTAATTATGGTCACATCACCTTGCAAGAAGGCATCCTACCTCATGGTTGTCTTATTGTGAGTTGAAGGGGCGGAGTGAGACCCGCTAATTGTCTCATATCGGCTATATTATTGGGATAGGTTAGTATTGGTCCTAGTCTTTGTCACCTCTTTACTCGGGACGAGCAAAGGTTCGGTTTGGGGATATTTGATGTGACCATAATTAGCGCATATTTAGCCCCCGAATTAGCCTTGTTCCCATGCTTTTTAGTGCATATTTGGGTCATTTCTTATCTTTAGTTCTTTGTTTTGCATATTCTTTGAGATTTTGATCCCTTGGTAGGAAAGGAGTAAGAATCTTGCATTTTCATGGCAAAACGAGACTAAATTGATCGAATTTAATGACCAAGCATCAAGGAGAGACAAGATTAGAAGGCCTTTGTACATATTATAGTAGAAGAGCAATGTTGAGAAAGGATCCTTGAGTCCCCAAGGAAATCCCCAAGGAATTTATGAAGAAAAGGGAAGAAAAGAAGAAGATGTCTTGTTGAGTGACAATCCGTGCGGATTGTCACCAATCCGGCCGTCCCGCAGCTGCACAATCCGTGCGGCTTTGCTCTAATCCGCTCGGATTCCACCTCCACAATCCGCCCGGATTCCCTCGAATCCGCTCGGACCCCATCACCAGAATCCGCCCGTTCCGACCTTATTCCGCCCGGATTCCAGCACAGCGTGATTTCCTCTTCTCCAAGCTACGAAGAAAGAAGCACTTCCTTCGAAAAATACTGGGTCCTCCTTGCTCAATCTAAAAAGTGTAATTACTAGTTTAGCCCTTAGTTAACCCTAATGCATCCTCCCTAATTTCCACTATAAATACCCCATTAGTCTAATTAGAGGAGCATGTTATTCTTATCAATAATTAGAGTAGTTAATATCAATCAAATCTCTCTTTAGTTTTGTAATCAACAATTAATCAAGTTCTAATACAAGTTTTATTTCCTTAATCTCTCTTTTGTTCATCCTTTATTTTGGGTAATTGAAGATTATTTGGGTTATTGTTGGGAGATTGACAACCTCTCAATCAAGCATTCAAGTACTTCTTTTATCTTTGCTTTATTATTGGAATCATTAGTAGGTATAATTCTCTTAATCCCTTTTTAATTATTGTTAATTACTTCCATTTATTCATCATGTTTCATATTGTTGGTATGATTGACAACCTTGCTAGCATGATCAACATGATAATGAGTGAGTAGTCTCTTAGCTAGGGTTAATGGGTGATTAGGGGAAACCAACATGGGGAATGATTCATGCTTAAATTAATATGCTTTCATGTTTTATTTGCTTGCTTGTTTTGATCTCAACTCATGCACATGTTATATTTGATGAAATGCTAAGCCTATGAATCCTTGCATTTACTATCATCTTCTATCTTTTCAATGAGACTTGTAAGACATAACCCAACTCGAGTCTCATTAGACCATGCATGTTGTTGAGTAGGGAAGATTAAGTCGACTTGTAGGCGTTGTACAATCTAATCGATTCGGCTCCGGGACCCAAACTTTCCTAGGATTGTAAGATATAACCCAACTCGATCCATCACAACAATAATTGCTTGCTTATAATTTGAGAACATGTTTGTATGATCAATTCCCATGATTCCCCTATGATCCCATGACACCCTAGTGCTTTTAATCAATTGTTTACACCCCTTTAATTCATCTTGCTTGTTTATTTTCATTGCTATTTTAGTTTAGTGACCTTCTACATCAACCCAATTTGTGACACCCCTTAGACACCACTAGTTGCAATAGAAATCTCATTTCAATACCCGTCCCTTGGGATCCGACCTTTACTTGCCTCTTTACTAATTGTAGAGTTGTTTGTGAAGCTATAAATTGTGTTTTGATTCGACCGTGACCCAACGACCACATCTTTAATTGTGAACACGAAGCGGACCGATCAACTAGGCATTGGGATTGCATTATTTCCAGCCATTTGTTGTAACAGTATTATTGATAATAAACGTGTTCTACACTGCGAAAGAAGAATAAAATAATAAGCATGTGCATCGTTTTTATTTTAAGTCTAATGAACTAATGTCATAACGCAAAGACTCAAAACATTTATACAATTGACCTCCCTCAAGAATTATATAAATGACCCCAAGACTCAATTCTCTGTAAATTGATAAGCTAACCTTTTAGCTAATTCTACCGTTAGAATTCTTGGTCGATAAATTTCTGTAAATTCTATCTATAGTCCATCATAATCACGAGAAACTCTTCGGACTATGATGTTGAGGTAAACTAAGTCAACACAACTACTTACCCAACGTAGAAGGGGTCATATTAGGCCTACCGACGAATAAGGGATTCATAGATGTTTGCCCTTATAAAGACTAATCTCAATTTCCGTTTTAGAGGAAGATCCCATCAACTTTATTTTAATTCATTTTAAGTGAACTATAATCTAGCATGCGAGAATGATTAATCTAAGGTGATGGCTTAAAGACTGTGACATCTGCATGTCCATGAAAACTAACATACAACCTATATGAGTCAATTTTCATGCATTTTAGTAGTAGGTGGTTTGGTTTTAGGCGGAATATGATGCATAAACTAACATGTGAATGAAAAGCAATAAGAATAAAAAAACGTAAAAACAGTCAAAGTCCTAGTGTGGCCTATCCTATCAAAATGAACAATAAATACAAGTTTGGAATCCATCCTTGGATCCGAGAAGCTTGTCTTGATGTTCCATCTTGATCCATGTAGCGGGAGTGAGCTTCAATCTCCATCTTTAGTCTTCTTTGAAAATAAAATAAATAAAATTACATAATTGACCTATTAATTACATTCTAATTTCAAAAACCCAAAACTAAAATAAAGGAGATTCAAGATCTCATAATTACATAAGAAATCATGTTTCCTTCATTACGAAAACATAATTTGACTAAGGTCACACTAAGTATTACAATTTACAACCGATTGCAAAAATAAATACGTAAATAAAATTCATTCATTCGATTCATTCAACAAAATTAAAAGCATCAACTAAAATAAATTAAACATACATAACACAATACATTAATTATGTTGATTAATTTATCCAAACCACCTATTTAAATTAAATTAAGTGACAATTCCGCAATTTAATCACATTAATTTCATACTTAATCCATATTAAATTTGTAATATGAATTCTATCCGTCTGAATTTTAAACCGCTTTAAAATAACTCGGTATCTTTAAATTGTGAACCGATTCACAATAACTAATTGGCCAAAATATAAAAAAAAACAAAAACCAATATACATATGGTCTCCGGCTTGAAAAAAAATAACAATTTTTTTTTTTTTTAAATTCCAGCTCCTACACGGCTGAAAACAGCCATTTTTTTTATTCGGCAAATTAGGAAATAACAAAAACTTTCCATAATATTTTTCGGCAATATGGCAAGAAAAACAAGAAAACTAAACTTTCCTGTTATTTTTTTTATCTCGGTTTACCAAAAAAAACAAAAACAAAAATAATTTTTTTTCTTACGGTAAACCCTAAAACGTCCTCCCTTTTTTTTTCTTTTGCGGCAATATGCCCTAAAACAAGATTTGATGACTAAATTATTTACCTTTGGTATTAGAACATGATTAGCATATGAAATAATGAACATGATTAATTCATATGCCAAAAACTATATAGCAAAAACAATCTTTTTATCATAAACATGACGATTCCATTTAATTTTAACTTAATCTGCATTAAATCAAAACTACCAATTCTTCATATGATAATTTTAACTGATTATAAACTATAATATGAAAAATAAGAAGGAAAAATATCATCAAACAAAAAGAAAAAAACGGCAGGAGGAAAAAAAAAACAAATCGGCACAAAAATTTTTTACCTAACCCTAAAATTTTCGAAACCCTTATTGTTTACATACAAATTTATGAAAATCATCAAGATTAAAAACGTGGACTAGTGCTCTGATACCACTTGTGGGAAATAATCTGTATACTTCCCTTAAACTAGAAGGATTATAACGAATTAACAATGATGATTAAAGGATAAACAAAATACATAAACAAAGTATAAGGATTTAGAATTAACCTTCGGTCCTAGCAAAATTGGCCTAAGAACAATATCAAAATTGATATTCGCCTATTAGTTGCACCCAAGACGATCTGAGATATGCCCTTTGATTATGCTAGAAATCGATCTAATATTTTCTGTAAAATTTAGTTGTTTTTGTGTTTTTGTGTTTTTGTGATGAGAGAGAGGAGGCAAGGTCAAGAAAAAGCATTAGGGTAGAAAAAATTCTCTCCCTTTCTTTTTATATAGACCGAAATTTGGAGTCAATTAGGAAAGAAAAACCTTTCCTAATTTCGGCCATCAAACCGTGACAAGGAGTATTTCCTCCTTATTTTTGGTCTTTCCAAAAATATATAATATGTGTTGAATTGTCATCTAGTGAGGATCGAACCCATGACCTCTTGGTATGTGTACCCTCACTATTACCACTATGACACATTCAGCTTGTTGATATTAAATACAACTGATTATATTTAATTACGAATTAACAGATTAATTCGTCCAAGCTAACATTATATATATTTAATTAAATATAACTTATTATATTTAATTTACGAATTGACAGTTAATTCGTCTCAACTAATATTATTTAATTTTCATTAAATAATTATCTCATCAACACATCGACTAACTTTTTTGTCATTTTGGGCATCAATGTGATTATATTTCTATAACCACCTTTCTCAAACACATCCTATAGGTGTGACCTTTAGGGACCAGTTGATCACCGCCATCTGTATGATAATAACGTTAAACTTTCTAGCAAGCCAACCGTTATTAGGTAAACGTTAATCAACCGATTAAATATACGAAGTATACCCTTGTGAACCTGTAAGAGATTTACAAATGTTATCACACTAATTTGTGGAGGACACAGGCTCCAACAATTCTAATGTGATTAAATAAGATTTTATTTAGTAATTTAAGAAGTTATATTACTAAAATTAATCGGTGTTTGCGAAACACGCGAGATGAGAATGATAAGTTAGTTATAATTACAAGAGGTTGTGAATTATACTAACTAGTAATTAAATGACCATTTTATGAGAAAGTAATTTTAAATTACTAGTCAATTTGTTAAATATGATTTATTTAATTTGTAAATGATATTTAATTTGTAAAATATGCATTTTAAATTAAAACATTACATAAGACATGTCACATGTCACATGACATACAATTGTACGATTGACAAAAATAAAATGGACTCCATATTACACTATTGAAACCGAAATTGGGTGGCTCTTTTAGGAGTTTTTGTCTTATTCATTTGTCTTGTTCATTTGTCTATGACAATTGATAGTGACTTGACTATGCAAAAGACTTACACATTTTTTTGTCTTGTGAAGATAAAAAGGAAAAATAAAAGAGCCCATTTGATGCCCACCCAACCGGTTTTACATGCACAATTAGAGAGATTTTTCCTCAATATTTCATCATTCTCTTATGTCTTTAAGAAAAATATAAACCTCTCTCTTGTTCTTCATAAAACCAAGTTTTATGAATCAAATTTGTTTAAATCAAACACTAATAATACTAGAAGTAGTATATGAGTATTAGTAATCGATTTTAAGGTAAACTACACTACAAACATCTAGTACATGTTAGTTTGTGGGATTAAGGGATAGTTTTGGGTGCTACTAATTGGAGGGCTTCTAATTTGAAGTCAAGGATGTTCATCCATTAATGGAAAGCTCAAGAACTAACAAGAAGGAGATCTTGTTGGTGCCCAATATGACCGAAATTCATATGGTGAGAAAATGATTTCTTCACTTATTTATTTTAGTTTGCATGCATAACATTTGTAATTAATTTTATGACTAAATTAATTTGTTACATATAAGAATATGTTAAATAATGAGATATAGATTTCCAACAATCGGTATCAAGAGCTTTGGTTGTTTGCATGCAAATCGGTTATAGTTATTCCGAGTTATACGATTAACATATAAAACTTGTAAATTTGTGTTATTATGATATATCACGAAAATAATTTATGCATGTTATAGTTTCTGATCCTAAAATGTATTTAGGATATTTTGGTTAATTTATGGATTTTGATTGTTCATTTTATAAAATATTGGCATTAAAATGTGATTTTTATGATAAAAATGTCATTTTTGGACGAAAATTAGCTAAACATCGAATTTTTCAGTGATTTTTGGATATGTTTTCACATGTTGCATTCTATTATCTTTTTCAGATCTAAAATAATGACTTAATTAGTGAAAAATTGCTAAAACATACTTCATGACTAAGGAAAAACGTCACATGTTGCATTTTATTATCTTTTTTCAGATCTAAAATTGAAAAGTTGATAAATATAATTTTTCTCATGTTTTTATGATTTTTATTGATAAATCCGATAAACCGCAACATTGTTTTTCCCGATAAATTTTCGAAATTTTTAACCTAATTTTTTTTAACATTATGAGTGTCATGGTATTTTTCCAGAATGTTCATGAGTTTAAATTTCAAATTTCAAATTTATTTGAATTTTCGTGATTTAATTGAAGTTTATAGCATTTTTATTGTAATTTTGAGTCCACTAATGAACAATTTTCAGAAATATAAGTTAATTATAGTCAAATAATTAGTGGAGACTGATTTTGAGTCCTAAGTTGGTTAGGGTAATTAACTTGTGCATAAATATGAATTTATGTATTTTATTGTGATTTTAAAAGGTTGAATCACGCAAATCCGTAAAAACCGATTAATATACGATATTGGCTTCTTAAAGGCGATTTAGCATAAAATTGGGCATGTTCATACATATTATAATGCTGCATTTTATTTATGATTGTCATAATTTTATTTTATGTAATTTTTTGAATTATAAAATTTTTACTTTGTATGGCCTTAGTTTTTTAAATTGGTATTACTCGAAATGTATGGGAATATCGATTCGGTTGTAATTTATTGTGATCTCGTATAACCGTTTTGTAATTTAATAGATTTATTTTATTTTAATTACAAATGTATAATAGGAAATTATGTAATTTATTATGTAATTTATTTATTCCGGAGTTCCATAAAGACGGATTCATTCAAGAAGGCGATACATAAAGACGGTGTTACCTCGAGATGCGTGCCACAACCGAAGTTCAAGGGACCAATGGAGTTGGTTTCCGAATATGTAATAGTTAATTAGATTTTCTATTTTAGGAAGGTCATACTAGGATTTATTTTTATGCTTTGCATTTTATTTATATGTCGCATGCATCGCTAAATCGCCATAACTAAAATATGCATTATCATTTTAATCGAGTTTATCGACCGTGTCAATTACAATTATTGTAGTTCACCGCTTTAGTTCACTTAAAACGTGATAGATAATAAATTGACATGACCTCTCGCTAAAACTAATCAATTGAGACTTAGCCTTACCAAAATTTAGAAACCATGAAGTACCAGTTTCGCAAGGGAGTTGAGTCGGCTTTACCGTAAGACAAACCTTGTTACGTTGGTGAAGTGGGTGATAAATGTCTATCCACCGAATTCATGTTGATGAGGGATGAATCGGCCCTACCGTGCCCAAGTTGATGTGGATTTGGATCATGGACACATTTATTCGAAATTTGGATTGAGCTCAACGGAAGTATTCGTGACCGTAGTCGCATGTGTTCCGGGCTAAAGATAAATCTAATGTAATTTTATCGATCAAGAGTTCTAAAAGTAGAATCAATTAAAGTGTTAATCCACCGAGTTATATTAATATGGGATGAATCGGCCCTACAGTGCCCAAGTTAATATGAATTTGGATCTTGGAATCATTTATCATAGTTGGGTAGAGGTCACTATGTAAATGCTTTAATTGTTATTTACAAGTATTAATATAACGATGAATGTTTTGTTTTCATTATTCCGTTATCATATTGTTCTATTTCTTCACCACAATTCATATACGATATCATTTCGATTTTAATTTAAATCTCCATTATAACAATGTAACTAAAGACAAATATGAATTTGCTTCTAAAACCTCAAATGAACCATTGCTAAGGATCTCTTGTAAAGAGTATAGATAAAAGTTATTCACTATCAAACAAGTTTTTGATTTTTGACTAACACATCTACTTACAATGAATTGTTTTTAATCTTGGTAACTAGATTTGTTGGAAATCAAAATTGACCAAAATGTCGCAACCACTTCAATGAAAGTTTTAAGACTAAAACGAACAAATGAAGAGTTATCTTCATGAATTCAATTTTGCTTCTCAAAGCAAAGACTCGTTGAAATGAGTGGAAGCATTCTCTTAAACCGTTAAGATGAGGACGAGGTTCAAGAAGTAAAGATTATAATGGAATTGATACATGGTAATGTTAAAAGTAAAGTTATTGAGAATAACAATACTAAACCTATCAATCCCGACCGATAAAGTTTCCACTGTCTTAAATGTTGGACACTAGAAAGGAAACTACCCCAAATTATTGAAGAATCAGCAAGTTAGTTGTGGGACATCTAATGGGACCTTCTTCTTTAAATGTTTATTTGATTAAACATAAATTTTGCTAGTACTACTTCGTCAATATTAGAAACCAGTGGAGGTTTTCATCATTGTACTTGATACATAGGATTATTAGAATATGACGACTAGCAACAATAATGTCGAGAGATAGAGTAATTGTGTACTAAATCTAGTTTTTTGGATTTAAAATTGTACTTAATTGTGACTATTAAGTGTATAAACTCTAAATAAGAATATAAACTTGTTAAGATACAAAAGAGGTTTCACTTTTGTGACCCTATACACCATAATTTGATGTATGGCTAGCACATTATCAAGGTGATTATATTCTAAACCAAACTAGAATGATATATCATGAAGATGATGCAAGACTCAAATTGGTAACCCAAGATCAAACCTAAGATTCTGGAATGATAAACGCAAAGAGTTATCGAGTACTCTTGAAACCATTAGATTCTTAATGGTATATGCGTATCTTGTATTCAAAGCAAGATGTCTCGTGTCTTTTGGTTGAAAAGGAGATCGAGGTTGTAAATCATTGATCCAAAATAGGTTGATCATTTTCTTTTACCAACGATTTAGGTTGACACTAATGTGTTCACTTAATAAGGTAAATAGAGAAATCTTTGATGAAGTTCAAAAGTTCAAAGAAGCACGATTTAGTCGTGATGGGATAATCAAAGTGAAGACTTTGATATAAGCCAAAGGAAATGTGATATAGTATCACAAGTTAATCTCTCTTAGCACGCATTATGGAATAATGTGTGTGATTGGATAAGAATTCAAACACTATTCGATATGGTTTAGACTTCAATCAAGTTACTTTGAGTTACTTGATCCTTTTGGGGATTTTATCATTTTGTCTAAATTATTTTTCCACTAAATCTAAATTGAATCATATGAGATATGAAATGGTAGGTTACCATGTTTGTAAGTTTTCAAAAGAAACACATGCTCATTTTTCCAAAAGAAGCATATGAGATATGCTCTTTTTTTTCCTTATTACCGGGTTTGTGGCTCGTGAAGCTGTCTTTCTAAAATACAAGTTTATTTCTAGAAGACAGAGTGGGAGAAAATTATTCAAGAGCCACAACGAATGTTATGTCGCAAGAAACTGGTCTTTCTTAGCTACATGAGACGTTTTGTGTAAAATATTGTTTCTTTAAAACCTAGGAGGTTAAATTCGTCACTTGTTAAAGATGATGAATTCATGCTACTTTTAAGAAAGTAAAGAGCTTATAACTTACAAAAGAAATTGTTTGATTCAAGTTGATTAGTTCTGGAAAGTAATCAACGAATGACTTACATAAGAGTGTTTAAGTTACAACTCAATATAAAGCTTAGAGCCATGAAAATCCGAAATAAAAAGGCTTGATTAGTGACAAAGGGTTTTGCACTAATAAAGAGATATTTCAAAGCTTGATTGGTGGCAAAGAGTTTTGCACTAGTTGAAATGCTTAAGTCTATTTGGATCTTCTTAGGGATTGTGTTTCATTATTATGAAATACATAGCAAGTGAAATCTAAAACCCACTTCTTCAATTAGAAGGAATGTATTCAATACATGTCTTGAGTTTTGTATATTCTTGCAATCCTAAGATAATGTGAAACTTAAGAGAGGGTCTTAAGTAGGATATCAATGAGTTGGAATCAACATTTTGATCATGTGATAAAACATTTCTCGATAAGTCGAGAAGTTGTTTTTATACATGAAGTTTAGTGGGAGTTACGGAAATTTTAATTAGTCTTATATGTGGATGACATATTGATCATTGAGAATGATTTAAGACTTTTGGAGTATTATAGTACATCTTTAATATCCGGATTTATGAAGATAAATCCACATGATATTAGCGTCAATAAGAAGTCTTACGTTGATAAGATTCATGACTAGTTCAATTAAATTGAACATATTTGATTGATTACATTTGCTTCCGCTGCCGGATCAATTAAATAAGTAATGATGTGTAACACTTCATATACTTTGAGTATGATGAATTGTTTTCAAAATCGAATTTAAGTAATCTTTACCAAGTAAGCCATAAAGATTCCCCTTAAGTGCTTGCAGAAGCATTAAGGAAGTAAAGCAAAGTGTTTATGATGCAATTTTGTGTAAGGGTGTTACACAAGTGACAATTAACAATTGAGATTGCGCATGGTTTCCGACAAAACCATAATCAAAACACATTAGGATGGTTAAGATACCATTGTGGCTATGTTAATTAAGAAGTAGATTTTCTAGAATCGTTCTAGGCAATAAAGAACAATGAGAAATATTTATAACGGAAATTGGGTACACTTGCAATCATGAGATTTACAAGAAGGATGAGTCCCGCACACTATGAAAACAGTGGGAGCTATTCTTAGGCTAGAGGGCCTATGTCTTGATTGGATCTCGACACGTACTCAGAAAGTTTTGTAATGCAAATGTATACATTACAAAGGAAAACGAGTGTGTAGTAAGGTTGAGTAAGGTACAAGAAGTTGATAAAACCTACTAACCAAAGCCTTTTCAAAGGCTAAACATGATGAGTCATGTCATTTCAATTGAATTGAAATGAACAACTACATACAAGATCAAATTAGATTATAGAACATGAAATAGTAATCAGGCATTGACTATTCATATGTGATAATCGCATTTGTCGTTCGAGTTTTACTTTAAAACTCTTTTGTTATACTTTGTTACATCCAAACGGGTTGTAGAGACAGCATTGAACCCCGTTAAAGTGAACCCGGATTAACATAGTATTAGCCCATAGTCGCTTGTATGAGGTGACGTCTCGAAGTGACTAGAGTGTGATGCGATTGATGGCAAGTTCAAGTGCCATAGAGTCATGTGAGATGACTAGTCGATCACATAGGCAGACTGTTAGGAACACTTTGTCTGGCAGTGACCGCTTATGGAGTTCTGGCAAATTTATATAGCCTGGTCGTGGCGAGAGCTACTATAATATTCTAATGAGTCTATTATTTTGACTAAAGACTGTTCGCCTAAGATGGCACAGTTTCAGATTAACTTTGATTTGTGTTACTACGACCTTCGTAAATGGGGTCAAATGGGCATATTTTGGGTTATGATGGCTGTGGCTAGTCGAAGGAGTAATGAACTGGAAATGCGTGGCCACGCTCGGAAGGTATCTATGATAGATAAATCCGGTCAATCAGTTATTCTCCAGATCGAGGAAACCACTCTCGATATGATCACTTGCAAGTACGACCCGAAAGACACCTTGCATTGAGTGGGAGATAGTAATAGGACAATAGAATTGGTGACGCACACTTGTCGAGGACAAGTGGGAGATTGTTGGGAAATGTGTCCTCAACAATAGTGCGATCACATGATTTAAATATCATTATTAAATCTCATTACAAGAATACGGAAGGGATGATACATAATATATATAGTCAACTGGTCCACACATATCGGTAATGATTGGTGGCTAGAGTTTGACATTATCTTTTCGTGCGACGGTGGTGACCAGTTGATCCCTTGAGGTCACACCTAAAGGACGATTCCCTTAATTGAAAAGTTTAATTAATTGTATGCCGATACAGATTAATTAATTCCTTAAAATTGAACAAATTATTATCATAAGAGAGAAAATGACATCTTATTCTAATGTGATTAAATAAGATTTTATTTAGTAATTTAAGAAGTTATATTACTAAAATTAATCGGTGTTTGCGAAACACGCGAGATGAGAATGATAAGTTAGTTATAATTACAAGAGGTTGTGAATTATACTAACTAGTAATTAAATGACCATTTTATGAGAAAGTAATTTTAAATTACTAGTCAATTTGTTAAATATGATTTATTTAATTTGTAAATGATATTTAATTTGTTAAATACGCATTTTAAATTAAAACATGACATAAGACATGTCACATGTCACATGACATACAATTGTACAATTGACAAAAATAAAATGGACTCCATATTACACTATTGAAACCGAAATTGGGTGGCTCTTTTAGTAGTTTTTGTCTTATTCATTTGTCTTGTTCATTTGTCTATGACAATTGATAGTGACTTGACTATGCAAAAGACTTACACATTTTTTGTCTTGTGAAGATAAAAAGGAAAAATAAAAGAGCCCATTTGATGCCCACCTAACCGGTTTTACATGCACAATTAGAGAGATTTTTCCTCAATAATTCATCATTCTCTTATGTCTTTAAGAAAAATATAAACCTCTCTCTCTCTCTCTTGTTCTTCATAAAACCAAGTTTTATGAATCAAATTTGTTTATCAAACACTAATAATACTAGAAGTAGTATATGAGTATTAGTAATCGATTTTAAGGTAAACTACACTACAAACATCTAGTACATGTTAGTTTGTGGGATTAAGGGATAGTTTTGGGTGCTACTAATTGGAGGGCTTCTAATTTGAAGTCAGGGATGTTCATCCATTAATGGAAAGCTCAAGAACTAACAAGAAGGAGATCTTGTTGGTGCCCAATATGACCGAAATTCATATGGTGAGAAAATGATTTATTCACTTATTTATTTTAGTTTGCATGCATAAGATTTGTAATTAATTTTATGACTAAAAATATTTGTTACATATAAGAATATGTTAAATAATGAGATATAGATTTCTAACAGAAGGGTCATCCCCTCTCTACCATGCACAAAAATGGATACGATGGATAAAGGGATCGATAGTATTTGAGTTTCATTTTGGAGTTTGCTTTGTTGTTGTTTTTTTTCCCCAATTTCTTGTGGCATATAACATTTGAGAACACTTTCTTTTTGCCATTTCTTTTGATGTTTGGCATTTCAATACTTGACAACTTTTCAACTTTTTGCATTTTCTTTTGAACATTTTCAAAGTCACCCCAATTAGTAACGAGGGTGCCTTATATTTGAAGCATAGGAGTTTTCATTTTTGTTACTCCTCTTTTCTTTTGATGCAATTTGCAAACTTTTTCTTTTCTTTTCTTTTCTTGAACTCAAATTTGAATAATTTTTGTGCCCATTCCCTTTGATGACAAAATGTATGGTAGAACATGGATGAATGATGGTTGCATGGTTTCAAGGGTCACCTTAGAATAAACGGTAGCCAAGGAGTTATAACACCACAAGGTACTCTTGACTAGGCCTTAATCCATGGATCAAAGGATACTAGCATGACACATCCTAGGGTGTTTTACAAGTATTCTAACAAGCAAAGTCTTAAGAAGAAAAAGTATCTACAAGGGCCTATATATACTTGTCAAGCTTCCCAAATAGATGGTTTCACAAAAAATTTTCTAAATGCAACTATATGCCATGATGCAACTAACATTTATACATCCTAATGCATATGCTTCTACCAACTAGTATGCCAAATAATCTAAATGCAATCCTATAATCACATTGTTTATACCGCATCAATCAAAATAAAGCCACATAGTCATTAACATAAAGAGGAAAAAGGAGTTTGGAAAGATCATACCATGCGGTCTTTTATATCCTCATGTCTCGAATGTGGCGTAGTCAATTAATGTGAAAAGGATGAACAAACACAATATATACAAAACAATATATACAAGACTATACTACAAAGGAAATGAACGTGTTTTTGGGTTTTTTCAATTTTTCAAATTTTTATGGTTTTTATGATTTATGAAACAAAAAGATATGTTTTTGTATTTTTCAAAAAATTTCAATTTTTATTCATTTTGGAATATAAATTCCCATCCCCCACTTTATTTTGGACATTGTCCTCAATGTACATGTAGGAGTAGGAATGAAAAAGAAAAACATGTTTTTGAATTTTTTGATTTTTTGGAAATTGAAATACAAATGCAATGACATGGAATGAATGAATGCATGCTCTAACTAAATGTAATTCTATATGACATATATAACAAATGAATGCAATCTAAACTATATTATATGATGCATGATTTCTAGTAAATTATGGTCACCTATGATCAAACCTCACCAAACCGATTTAAACACTATTTCTAGTGTAGAAAAGAATAGGATTGGTCATTAGTGATTATGTATGAATTCTAGTCTATATGCAACTAACTACATGAATCATGTGAGATATATTACAATGCAACTATACTATATGAACTAACTAATGTAAATGCAATATGAAATATAATACAAATGCAAGCTAAATGTATATGCATACAACTAAATGCAAGTGTAAATGTAATGCAAAGTCAAAGTAAAGGGTATCTTACAAATGGTGGTTTGAGGGAGGACTCCACCAAACCCATTCCTTGTTGTGGTCCTTTGTTTTGTCCATAGAGCTCAAGGCTCTTAGAAGAAGATCAAAAACTTGTGAACAAGTTCCAAACAAGCATAAGTATGGGTTGCTCCATTTAAACGTGAAATTAGGCCAAGGAAGCTTGCCATAAGTTTTTTCTTTCACCTTGTCCTTGGTACTAGAGCTTTCCCAATGCTTCAAACCAATAAGCCCATGATTATTATAAACACTAGGTATGAAGTATGGTTTATTTTTGTCCGGAGACTTCCACTTACCACCTTCTCTTTCACTTTCGGTGATGATGATAGCATTTGAATTTGTCAATCCTTCAAGAGTAGAAGGAGAATTCTCATGGCATTGATGACGGGGTACCTTTTAAATTGTGGGTGCCAAATCTCCACAAGTACGTTCACTTGCAAGTTTTTTCTTGAGCTTTTCCACCAAGTACCCTTTATATGATGATTTGACTTTTTGGAGAAGGTCTTCCACATCATCTCCAACAATCATAGGTTCCATGGTGGGTGCAAAGAGGTCTTCATGGTCAATAGGAAAGAGGAATTCATCTTCTTCATGGAAGCATACCTCAAACTTCTCAAGGATGGGCTCCTCAAGTGAGGCAATCTCACAAGTCCATTCCTCTTCTTCATTCCATGACACATATCCCGCATAAGCTTCTTTCATAGGCTTGTCATCATCACTATCTTCATATGAATCATAAATGGGGGCTTCACTCTTCTTCACCAACTCTTTCTCCAACATCTCAAAGTTCACATCAAATGATACACCCTCATACTCACAAAGGTTAAGATTATTTGGCTTACTCAACCTCATATCTTCCTCATCAAATACCAAACTTTCATACTCACAAGAGCTCAAGGAGATTGGCTCTTCCCACTTCACATCTTCTTCATCAAAGGTCATTGCCTCAAATTCACATTCATGTTCAACGTCCAAAGAATGGTGGGGAGTGATTTCTTGGGACTCTTTCATTTGGGCAATTTGAATCTCCAATTCCTCACCTTGGGTAACAATGCCTTGAAGAACATTGTCTCTCTTTTGGCTTTCCTCTAGCATTTGTTTGAAGAAGCTTTGTTGATCTCCCATCATATGGAGAATCATATTTTGAATGAGTTCATTTTCTTGTTGTGGGTAAGTGTGAAAGTGGTTGTATTGTGGCATTTGGAATTCATTTTGAAGTGGGTTTTGGGTGGGTGGTTGTTGTGGATATTAGATGTGGTTATTTTTGTGGGAAAAATTGGGGTAGTGGTTAGGATTTTCATTGTACAAATAGTAAGGTAGGTTTGTGTTGACTTGCTTATCAAACTCCCCATACCCATAGTCATACTCAAAGAATCTACCACATACTCCATATGTCTAGTCTTGAGCCATCATAGCGAAGACAAGGAGACAAATACAAGCATGGAAACTACACGAAAACGGTAAGAACAATCCTTGAGGAACAAGTTCCTCAAGATGAAAGCAAAATCAAAATAGACAAACAAGTCAGAACTTAATCACATAGCAACATCCCCGGCAACGGCGCCATTTTGATGTGGGTAATGTCATCGGGTTACATCCAATCAAACACATTTATAATTCTCAACAAACAACTAGTTAGTGGTTAAGTCGAGGTCAATCCATGGGACGGTGTGCTTTGGGTTCAAAGTCTATCATCTCAATTTATGCTAGTGTCACAATTAAAGGAGTTTGTAGTTGTATTCTAAACTAATGAAAGTAACGAAGTAAAGCAAACAATGAACTAAGAAATGTAAACAAATGACTAAAAGCACTAGGATGTCATGGGGTCATAGGGGATTCATGGTGTTGATCATACAAACATGTTTACAAAGTTCCAAGCAATTATTGTTGTAAGGGAACCGAGTTGGTTTATGTCTTACGGTTCATAGGAAGGGTTGGGTCCCGGAGCCGAATCGATTAGATTGTACAACACCTACAAGTTGACTTAATTTCCTCTTATTCAACTTCTATGCATGGTCTAACAAGACTCGAGTTGGTTTATATCTTACAAGTCTAGTTGAATAGATAAGAGATGGTTGTAAATGCAAGGATTCATAGGCTTAGCATTTCATCAAACATAACAAGTGCATAGATTTGAGATCACAACAAGCAAGCAATTTAATTATGAAAAGATATTAGATTAAGCATGACTAATCCCATGTTGGTTTCCCCTAATTACCCACTAATCCTAGCTAAGAGACTACTCACTCATTATCATGGGAAACATGTCATTAATGGTGTCAATCATCACAACAAGTGTAAACATGATAAATAGAATGAAGAAATGAACAATAAAGAGTAAAAAGTAAAGGAATTATACCAAACTTGAGATGATGCAAATAATAAAGCAAAGAATAAAGGAAGAGAACTTGATTGATTGATGAAGGGTTGTCAATCCTCCAATAATAACCCAATAATCTTCAATTACTCAAAAGTAGTAAACTTGAACAATAATTAAGGAGAGATTAATGTGAAATTTCTGGAAAGATTAAAGAGTCATCTATTCTAATCTACTCCTAATCTAATCTAAGAGGATTTTCTAATGTCGAAGCCCCTCTACTCTAAAACATGATGGTTTGATTATTACAAATGGGGTATATATAGTAGAGCATCATTAGGTTAAGCAAGGGTAAAATAGTAAATAACAATGCTAAATGTTGGGTAGGGAATCACTCCTCTCAGAAAAGATGTGGGTCTCCTTTTAGCTAGTCTTTCAAAAATTTGCGCATCTCGAATGGGGCAAGAAGAGGACGGTTGCACTGGAAAGGAATCCGAGCGGCCAAGGGGTCGGGACGCTCGGATCACAAGGCCTCAAGACGGGCGTCTTGGCATCGGGATGCTCGGATAAGAGGAAGGGAAGACGAGCGTCTTTGAAGGGGGGACAAGCGGATTGTCTTAGGGGACTAGCGGATTGGCGGACAACTTCTTTGTTTGAGCTCAGATTGTAAAACGGACGTCATTTTCTCATCCGGACTCCTATTGGAGTGATTCAAAAGCCTAGATCACTTGATTTTTTGACGCCGTTCCATATAGCATACCTTCAGAGCCAAAGGAGTAACTCTTGGTTTGGGTTATGAGCAATATCTTCATGTAATGGCTTCCTTACTTTTCCTCCTCTTGCATACCCCTTATTCTTGTGTTGTTGTCTCTCGTTCTTGCCTCCTCTTCATACTAGTCCATCAAATATCATCAATAACCTTCCAAATAAGCACGAGAGACTGGAATTTTCGCCTCATTTATCTCCTTTTCTATAAAACATATGAAATGCACTAGAAAAGCAAATAGGAAGGTTTTGACGGATAAAATGGCCAAGGAATGTTATAATAGTATGCAAAATAGGCTTAATTAGGGGACTAAATGTGCGCAAATATGAGTAACATCAATTACCCGACTTGAGGACGCTTACCACCGGTTGATTTTCAACCCACAAACACCGCGCCCGAGGGAGGGTCCTCCAAACGCCCAAAACTACCCTCACCAGGAAGGATTGCTCCCGCGACCATTCTGGCATACACCCCACCATAATGAACCCCACAATAATCAACCCCACAAAAATTACCCTCACAAAAACTTCCCTCACAAAAATTATCCACCGAGGAATACCCCTCCAAGGTACCCTCGCGATCCCGAAATCAACGGTATCTAGAGAGTTGACACGGAGGATGTCTACATGGTTCCGGGAAAGGGAAAACAACAAAAAAGATCGGTCATCTTACCCGATCCGGGCGCCCCTACCAAAACCTGAACAATTCAATAGTCATTCAAATAACGAATGACCAAGTTGTCCCAGACACGGACACTCTAATGTGGCTCATATTTGAGCACACTTAGTCCCCGAATTAACCTCGTTCCTATGCTTTATAGTGCATAATCGAGTCATTTACTATCTTTAGTTTCCCATTGGTAGGAAAGGAGTGCTAGCCTTGTATTTACATGGCAAAATGGAGCTAAATTGATCGCATCTAATGACCAAGCATCAAAGAGAAGACATCACTAGAAGGCATATGTAGATAATAAAGTAAAATGGGCAATGACGAAAGGAACCTTGCATCCCCGAAATGATCCTCGCGGATTATGAAGGAAGAAAAGAAGAGAAGCAGTCTGCCGTAGGATCCGAGCGGATCACACCCAATCCGGGCGTCTTCCTTCACCACCATCCGAGCATCCCGCAGCCAAGACGCTCGTCTTGTAGCCATAGGATCCGAGCGTCTCCCAGACAACCCGCTCGGATCACCGCCTAGAGAGCCCGTGCCACTCCCCAAGACGCGCGGATCATGGCAAGAGTAGCAAAACGGAGATGCTCATTTCCTTAGAGAGGAGCATTTCCTCAACTTTTCTTAAGGACTTAATAGTCATTTAAGTCCCTAGTAATCCTAATCCTTGTACCTAATCGTTAGTATAAATACCCCATTGTACTACTTAGATTAGCATGCTCTCTTAATACTTTCTTAATCAAGTTCTAATCATTTCTTAATCTTGTAATCAACTTTTAATCTAGTCCTAATACAAATCTCAATACTTAATCTTTCCTTAATTTCTCTATTGTTCTTCATTTATTTTGGGTAATTAGAAGATTATTTGGGTTTATTTGGAGGATTGATAACCTTCCATCAATCATCAAGTACTTCTATTATTCTTTGCTTTATTATTTGGAATCATCTTCATAGGTATAATTCTCTCTTAACCTAGTTTAATTATTGTTAATTATTTTCATTTATTCATCTTGTTTTGCTTTGCTAGTATGATTGACAACCTTGTTAGCATGTTAAACATGATAATGAGCGAGTAGTTTCCTTAACTAGGGTTAATGGGAAATTAGAGGAAACCAACATGGGGATTGATTCATGATTAATCTAGTATGTTTTTATAATTAATTTGCTTGCTTCTTGTGATTTCAACTTACGCACATGTTATGTTTGATGAAATGCGAGCCTATGAGTCCTTGCATTTTTTACCCATCACCTATCTTTTCAATAAGACTTGTAAGCTTATACACCAACTCGATTCTCATTAGACCATGCATATTGTTGAAAAGGAAGGACTAAGTCGACTTGTAGGTCTTGTACAATCTAATCGATTCGGCTCCGGGACTCAAACCTTCTTAAGGATTGTAAGCGTATACACCAACTCGATCCCATCACAACAATAAGTGCTTGCATCTAGTAGAGAACATGTTTGTATGATCAACTCCCATGAATCCCCTATGGACCCATGACACCCTAGTGCTTTTAATCAATTGTTTACATCTTATTTTAATCACCTTGCGTGTTTTTATTACTTTGCTTTATAATTTTGATTAGTTTAGTTGATCTCCTATCTCAACCCAAATGGTGACACCCAAAGACACAACCATTTGCAATTGAAAATCCTAAATCAATACCCGTCCCTTGGGATCCGACCTTTACTTACCTCTTTACTAAGAGTTGTTTGTGAAGTTATAAATATTGTTTTGGTTAGGTAGCTTTTGACGACGTGTTTTAACCGACACCAAAAATGGCGTCCTTGTCGGGGACGGTGTGAACTTGGTTTGATTTTCATTGATTGTTTTTAGTTGTGTCTTTCTTTACCTTAAGGGAGAGCACTTCCTCAAGGTACTTCGCACCTTTTCTCTTAGTATATTTTGTAAGATGGATATTATAGATTGTTTTATTGAGGGCCACTTGAGTATCCCTTTCTTCAAAGACCCTTTACAAGCATTGGAAGCCTTAGAAGCATGTGAGGCCAAAAATAAGCATTGGGAATTGGAAGTAGATCTCCTTGAGGCCAATCTAGCCAACGAAGAACTTACTTATGAGCAATCCGTATTGATACATGACATTCTTGAGGAAGCATCCCAATCCATTGAAGATGAACAAGCAACCGAAGATCATACCATACAAGCCGAGGAGCTAGATGAATTTGTCATGGAATTTGAGTATGATGAGATTGATGAGCTTGAAGAACAAGTCGAATATGCCATGAGAATGGAATGTATAATGGAAATGGAGCAAATCCTTAATGAACCTTCAATGGTGGAAAGTGAGGTACCAACTTCAACCCTAAAACCCCTTCCCCCAAATTTGAAATATGCTTACCTTGATGAATCTAAAACTAAACCCATGATTGTTAATGATAAACTTGATGAGAACCAATTGGAAAGTTTGCTTGATGTATTGAAACAACATGAAAAGGCTATAGGTTATAGTCTAGATGACCTTAAGGGGATAAGTCCCAATTTTTGTATGCGTAGAATTCATCTAGAAGAAGATCATAGGCCTACAATCCAATCCCAAAGGAGATTAAACCCCCACATGCAAGAAGTTATAAAAGCGGAGGTTATGAAATTACTTGATGCGGGAATCATATATCCTATATCGGATTCTTTGTGGGTTAGCCCCGTTCAAGTGGTACCTAAAAAAGGAGGTACCACGATGGTAACATATGATAAGAACGAGCTAATACCCACAAGGAAGATCACCGGTTGGCGTATGTGTATTGACTATCGTAAATTGAATTCCGCAACAAGAAAGGATCATTTCCCCCTACCATTCATTGACCAAATGCTTGAGAGGTTAGCCTCTAACAAATTCTTTTGTTACCTTGACGGGTATTCGGGATTCTTCCAAATCCCGATACACCCGGATGACCAACACAAGACTACTTTCACATGCACTTATGGTACTTTTGCATATAGGAGAATGCCTTTCGGGCTATGTAATGCCTCCGCTACTTTCCAAAGAAGCATGATGAGTGTTTTCTCCGATTATCTAGAAACCATAACGGATGTTTTTATGGACGATTTTAGCATTTTTGGAAAAGACTTTGACTCATGCTTGCATAACCTTTCTCTTGTATTGCAAAAATGTGAAGATGTTAGTCTTGTTTTGAATGGGAAAAGTGTCACTTCATGGTCAGTTAAGGTATTGTTTTTGGTCATTTAATCTCGGAAAAGGGCATCGAAGTTGACAAGGCCAAGGTTGAGGTGATAGAGAAACTCCCACCTCCCGTGAATGTTAGAGGGGTGAGAAGCTTTCTCGGTCAGTCGGGTTTCTATCGCCGTTTCATAAAAAAGTTCTCAAAAATCGCGAAACCCCTCACTTAACTTTTACTTAAAGATGCCCAATTCCAATTCACTAATGAGTGTGTCGAAGCCTTTAATAGAATTAAGGAAGCACTAATCTCGGCACCAATCATCCAACCACCAAATTGGGAACTACCATTTGAGATCATGTGCGATGCGAGCAACTACGCCGTTGGAGCGGTTCTTAGCCAACGGGTAGGAAATGCTTTGCATGCTATCTATTACATAAGCAAGACTCTTGATTACGCACAAGTGAGCTACGACACTACCGAGAAGGAACTCATTGCCATTGTCTATGCCTTAGACAAATTTCGTTCCTATTTGCTAGGATCAAAAGTGATTGTTTTCTCGGACCATTGTGCTCTTAGACATCTCTTAATAAAGAAAGAAGCAAAGCCAAGATTGTTGAGATGGATTTTGCTACTCCAAGAATTCGATTTAGAGATAAGAGACAAGAAGGGAGCCGAAAATGTGGTAGCGGATCACTTGTCAAGAATTCGATTCCATAGTGATGAGGGAGAGACACCGATCAATGACTCTTTCCCCGATGATATCTTAATGGCCATTGTTTGGGCTAAAAATCACTCAAAAGGGAAAGGCCCACTTGATAAATAAATGGACCATAAGAGAAGGGATAAGAGAAGGGGAGCCCACAGTTGTAGGAAGCACGGAATAGGACGAATGGTCTGGCACGTGCGCGAAAGGAAGGATGAGGCCCATTCAACGAAGCGTTTGGATTTAGGAAAGAGGATTCAGGGAGAAGTTAGGGAGAAGTCAGGGAGATCAGGGAGAATTGAGGGAGACGGCCAAACATGGAAAGAGTTATTATGGAAATTATATTCCCTTTCCATAATCAAAGTAGGATACATATAGAGTTCTTACCCTATAAATAGCCAAGGAAGCAATCAAAGAAGGACATACATTCATTGACATATGCATACAGACATTCATTCACATAGGCATACATACATTCATTCGGGATCTCATCAACACGGTACCTCGTGTTAGCAAGACTAGCATTACGATACAATTGTAATCATCCTCCTACTTAAAACTAGTGGAATATTTGGCAGGGTACCGTCCCTCCCGCGGTTGTTCCCACATTGGGTTTTCCGCATCACCAAATCTACGTGTTAATTTATATTTCGTACTTTATTTCCTTATTTAAATACCGTCATACAAACAAACTATCAAATATCCGACGAGTAAGACCGCATTGACCCGAATCAACCAATTCGGTAAAATACCTAATCAGTTTGGCGCCCACCGTGGGGCATTGTGGTCGTTAATCGTATAATCCAGGTACGCAATGGATAAGCAAGCGTCGGAATCCGTGTCAGGGAGCAGACAACCGTCACCACCGCCGACTTCTACTCAAAATCCAGCATCGACAGTGGTAACGCAGGCTCCCGGACATACCTCAAGAACCACACCAACAGCAAAAACCTCTTTGCCTCCTAAAACTCCTGCTGTCACAACCCAAGCCAGATCGGATAAGGGAGCAGCGAGCTCAGGCCTCACCCCGCCACCCAGTCCCACACAAATCTTGCCCGCTGGCGTAGAAAGCCAACAGAAAGCCATGGAAAACATGAGAGAAGACCAAAAGAAAGCTGAAGCTGAAGCAAGGAAGAGGGACAGAGAGCTCTGGACGCAGATAGATATCCTAAAACAGCAGTCTGTCACCCCAGTAAGCAGGGTAGTCGAAGGAGGACCCAGCTAGTATATCTAACACAGGGGGATGCAGGCTGCATGAATCCACTTCGGTAGATACCAGCTGAATTCGTAACAAGGTTGGATCTAGCTACAATACCATCAAATGGAAGAATAACTCCACAAGGACTAAGATACCTCACACCGGATAACTGGTCGGCAGCCAGCCGTGTGGAAGCACGAACAGGTGGCACCCCAAAGCAATTCCGCAAAGAATTGACCGGACACCGGAGCAGATCCGAGTGGAACCAAAAAGTAAACGCAAAGCAGGAACGATCGTTACTTAAACCCCCCTAGCTGCTGGGACGCTTCAGAACCTTCAAGAGTTTGGCTCAGGAGGCAGCATATTGAATCAGCAAGCAGCTGACAGGCAGACCTCAGATTCATGTAGCATAAAAAATCAGCAGTACTTAGAGTTGAGAGAGATGCTAAGTAGGGTTCCAGGACTGCCTCCCCCACTTGAGAAAGCAGCACCTGACAGTTATGCCGACTTGCCATTCATGGACACCATATCCATCACAGATATGCCAAAGGGATTCACAAGTCCAAATATGCCTCTCTTTGATGGCACAGTAGATCCCTTTGACCATATAAGCCAGTACAAGCAGAATATGATGACAGTAACAACGATAGGGCAGGTAAAAAAGGCCTGCATGTGCAAAGGATTTGGATCCACGTTAACGGGGCCGGCACTTCGATGGTTTGTAACTCTACCCAATAGGTCGGTATCCACATTTGCTGAATTGGTGAACGCATTCACCCAGCAGTTTGCAAGCAGCAGGAAGCCACAAAAGCATGCAGGGGACCTATACAGAATAGTCCAGGGGGCAGGAGAAACCATCGGAGAATACAACATCAAATTCAACAATGAAAAGGTGATAGTACGAGAGTGTGATTTTTCGACAGCAGTAGAAGCCTTCAGGAGGGGCCTCCATCATGATTCTGACTTGTATAAGCAGCTAACTATGCATCCCTGCCATAGCTTCAAAGCAGTGCAAGAGAAGGTACCTGCCGCAATCAGACTGGAGGTAGACATCCTAGCTAGAGCCAGTCTACCTAATACACCAAGTGTTTCTAGTACCTCAGCCGTGGAAAAATCAGGAAGAAAGCAAACCACCAGCAGAAAGGATGAGAGATACAGGCCATATGGAAGGGGAGTCAACAGAATCGAAGAAAATCAGCAACTCCCTACTCTGGCAGAATACGGATTCACTACAGGTATCGGAGGAATCCTGAAAGCACTCAGGGAGATGGGAGACAGGGTAAGGTGGCCCAAGCCACCAGTAGAAGAGCATGCATGGCGAAAAGATAGCAACAAGAAGAGTGAATTCCATCGTGATATTGGGCATAACACTAAAGACTGTTACACACTACGAAGAGAGATCAAGCGCATGTACGAACAAGGAGAACAAAGCCACCTATTACCATGTAGGGGCAAGCAGCAAGATAAGGTAGGCTCCGCGAAGCCTGCAAATCCACCCACATGCACCAAGATCATAAACGTGGTAACAAGCGGCTCAGATATAAGTGGACTAACATACTCGGCAGCCAAGAGGCATGCCACCGGTACTAAAGGAGATAGACCAGCAAATTCTTGCAGAATTTCTCACAATGATTTACCAGGTGTCACCTTTGATGAAGGAGACACATATGACAAACGGGAACATCATGATGCACTTATTATCACCCTGTCAATGGCTTACTGCACAGTTAGAAAGGTATTGGTAGATACAGGCAGCTCGGTCAATCTGATTATGCTAAAAACCATAGAAAATATGGGATTCAGCAAGAAGGATTTACAGAAGAAGACTATCCCGCTAGTAGGCTTCAGCGGGGAGACAGCCAACTCACTAGGCGAGATAGTCATCCCAACCTACGTGGGAAGAGTCAATAAGCAGATCAGGTACCTAGCCATAAACGAACCCTCTACCTACAATGTCATCTTGGGAAGGCCGTGGCTGCACCAGATGAAGGTAGTCCCTTCAACGTATCACCAATGCATAAAATTCCCCACACCATGGGGAGTAGAGACAATACGAGGAGATCAGGAGGAAGCTAGAGGCTGCTATAAGAAGGCGCTATAGTGCACTGCCAGCCCTCCCGCATAGCAATTACAGAAACAGTCTGTCTAGGACGAATACATCGAGCCCCCAGCAGAAGAGTTGGATCAAATTAACCTGGACAAGCTGCACCCAGAAAGAACTGTGCTAATTGGACTTGGATGCACAGGAAGCTTAAGACAGCAATGAATCAAATTTCTGCAAGACAACATGGATTGTTTCGCATGGTCACACGACGACATGATAAGGATAAATCCGTCCATCATAACGCATAAGCTCAGTGTGGACCCAAAGTGTAAGCCCGTCTAACAGAGAAGAAGAAAATTTACAGTAGAAAGAAATAAGGTAATCAACCAAGAGGTACATAGCCTCCTGGCAGCTAAGAAAATAAGAGAAGTAAAATATCCAGAGTGGTTGTCTAACGTAGTAGTGGTGCCTAAGAAGAATGGAAAGTGGAGAGTATGTGTGGACTTCACCGACCTCAACAAAGCATGCCCTAAAGATCCCTTCCCCCGGCCTCATATCGATGCAATGGTGGATGCAACAGCTGAGCATGAAATGCTGACATTTATGGACGCATGGAGTGGCTACAATCAGATCAAGATGGATCCCGCAGATCAAGAGAAGACGACATTCATGTCTGAAAGAGGAATATGTTGTTACAACGTTATGCCCTTCGGCCTAAAGAATGCAGGCTCCACATTCCAGAGGTTGGTCAACCACATGTTTAAGGATCAAATAGGAAGGACTATGGAGGTGTATATTGATGACATGGTGGTAAAGTCAGAAAAAGCTAGAGATCATATGCAGCACCTGGCAGAGACATTCAGCACCCTGAGGCAATACAAAATGAAGTTAAATCCATCTAAGTGTACCTTCGGGGTATCCTTTGGCAAATTCTTAGGCTATATTGTAACTCAAAGAGGGATAGAAGCCAACATCGAGCAGATTAAAGCCGTTTTACAATTAGAGTCACCTGAAAAACCTAAAGACGTTCAAAAGCTAGCTGGTAAGGTAGCAGCCCTGAGCAAGTTCAGCTCAAGATCATTCGAAAAGTGCAGGCTGTTCTATGATGTATTAAGAAAGAGTCAGAAGTTTGAGTGGACTGCAGACCACGAGCAAGCATTCAGAGAGGTGAAACACTACCTTAGCAGCCCACCATTGCTGTCAAAACTGGAACCAGGAGAACCATTGTTCCTCTACCTAGCAGTCACAGAGGTCGTTGTAAGTGCCGTTCTAGTCAGAGAGCAAGAAAAGGAACAGAAGCCGGTATACTACGTGAGCAAGTCTCTGCTACCAGCAGAGACCAGGAACACATCTCTCTAAAAATTAGTATTAGTACTGGTAGTAGCATCTTACAAGCTGCGCCCTTACTTTGAATCCCACACCATACATGTTTTGACCAACTACCCGCTGAAATCTATCATGAGGAAGCCCGAACTGTCAGGAAGAATGTCGAAGTGGTCCGTACACCTTAGTGGGTATGATATCCAGTATGAACCCACAACAACAATGAAATCGCAAGCACTAGCAGACTTTGTGTCAGACTTCAGCCCAGCCATCCAAAATCTAGCAGATGAGGAAATACTCACCATAGAGGGGAACGACGAGGCAGAGGTCTAGCATATGCATATTGACGGAGCCTCCAACCAAAGGGGGGCAGGTGTAGGGTTGATCCTGCGGTCACTACAAGGAGATCTGATAGCACAAGTAGTAAGATGTGAATTCAAGGCAACTAATAACGAGATAGAATACGAGGCCTTGATATTAGGAATGCAACTAGCTCTGGAATTAGGGGTCAGGCACCTGCACATATCCAGTGACTTTATACTAATAGTTAACCACGTGAATGATGAGTTTATAGCTAGAGATTCAAAGATGATTGCATACTTAAAAATAGCAAAAGAGCTAAAACAGAAATTCAAAACATGCAAACTTAAGCAGATCCCCAGAGATCAGAATGTGGAAGCAGATGCCCTAGCAACTCTGGGGGCAACGTTCAAACAGACAGAAATGTCCAGCATCCCTATCGCACATATGCTAGAACCTTCTATCCAGAAGACAGATGAAGTAGACAAAGGAGAACTGGAGGATAATCAGGACGAAGTGGGATTTCAGACAACCACGAAAGCCGGGGAAGGCTCTCAGCCAGTTAACCAGCCGCCTGATAAACCATCAACACAGGCAGACGACTGGGATTGGCGCACACCCTACCTAGACTGGCTGCGTCATAATAAGCTGCCGGATGACAAGAAGGAAGTGAGGGCTTTCAGAATAAAAGCCTCCAGGTTTATACTTATTGACGATATACTATTCAGGAAGTCACTGGCAGGTCCCTACTTACGGTGTCTGGATAAGGAGGAGGCGCAGACTGTATTACATGCTCTCCACAGTGGCGAATGTGGAAACCATGTAGGAGGCAGGAGTCTGGCAAATAAAGCTCTCAAACAAGGGTAATTTTTGCCCACAATGAAGGCGGATGCAGCAGAGTACGCACGTAAGTGTGACGCCTGCCAACGTTCAGCACCAATGATCCACCAGCCAGCAGAGCCCTTGCACCCTATCATTTCTTCCTGGCCATTCATGACATGGGGCATGGACATAGTAGGCCCCTTACCAAGAGCCACGGGGAATAGAATATGGATGCTGCCAATAACAGATTACTTCTCCAAGTGGATAGAGGCAGAAGCATTCACAGAAGTAAAGGACAAACAAGTCATCTCTTTCATAAAACGCAATATCATCTGCAGGTTTGGTATCCCATCAGAGATCATATGTGGCAATGGCTCACAGTTCATCTCCAATGATGTTGAAGGGTACTGTGCCAGATAGAACATCACCTTAAAAAAATCAACACCCAGGACTCCAAAATCTAACGGGCAAGGTGAGTCCAGCAATAAAATCATCATGGACAATCTGAGAAGGAGTTTACAGGAGTTAGGAGAAAAGTGGGCAGATGAGTTGCCACTAGTTTTATGGTCATATAGAACAACGCCGAAAATAGCAACAGACCAGACACCCTTCAGCCTGGTGTTTGGCGCGAAGGCAGTCATTCCATCAGAAGTTCTAGTTCCCACTCACAGGTATGGATGTATGACAGGGGAACTGAACAGTGCAGAGATGGTCAGGAGCCTGGACATAATAGATGAGCTGCGAGCAAGTGCAAAAATACGCCTAGCTGCCTACAAGCAGTCAGTAGCCCGGAGTTACAACAAGAATGTGAAAGTTAGGCTCCTGGAGGTAGGAGACCTGGTTCTCCGAGAAGTGTTCCAAAACACTAAAAACCGAAAGACAGGTAAATTCGCCTACAAATGGGAAGGACCATACCAGGTAGAAGGAGTTGTTGGCCATGGTGCATACAGACTGATGACTATGGACGGTCAAATCATACAACGCCTATGGAACATACTTCACCTGAAGAGATATTATTTTTAATAATAAGTAGATTTTAGCCTACAAAGTCATGTATCATGAGAAGCCAAATTATTTTATGCAAAGAAATAAAAAATCCGGTAGTAGGCATACTACCAATTCCATTAATCCCTTTTTGGTACCTTTGTTATCGTTTAATTTTCAAACTACTATTGGGCGATATGGTCTGACAGCGTCCTGGGACCCCAATTGCCCTGGTACCTCATGAGATGGCGTCAGGTACTTCATATCATTCTAATAGACTTTTCTGTTTTCAGGCTTCCCTAGATACATCACTTTGAATCCTAATGTCTATGGTACGTTGAAAGTGTATCTAGCAGCAGGACTGTCAACTGCCAACGCGGGGTGACAAGGCACATGGCACTCCAACATGCCTAACCTACTTTCTCCACAAGGAGCACCCTCACCAGGCAGACTGTGGAACATACGAAAGGAAGCCTAGTTGACAGCTAAACACGCTTACCCAGCTACCTCTGATACTACCCCCTGGACGTACCTCGCACTAATCGCAAATAATCAGGGCCCCAGCATGCATGCATACGAACATGGAACGTAGGGATCTCTGAGCTACCAGAATCCTGCAACGTCCCATTGGTCCTAGAACGACGATAAACTTGCCTAAACTACGCCCCTGTTGGCTTTAAACGTGATGAACACACCTTGCATCATGAACAAGGTTAAGTAGTCCAAAATTGCGGCATACGCCTAAATCAGTCATTAGTCTGACACGACAGCTAGCTAAGTCTAGTTCAGCCTCTTCAGGCCGACATGACTGGTCTAAATCAGCTTTTAAGGTTGACACGGCCACCCCTACTTATATTGCGGCACATGCCTAAATCAGTCAACGGACTGACACGGTAGCTAGCTGAGTCTGAGTCAGCCTCCTCAGGATGACGTGGCTCACCTAAATCAGCCAACAGGCTGACACGTCAACCTCCTAAGCTAAGAAAAAACAAAATCTAGCACACAGGATATAAGTTAACTTGCCAAAACTAAGGCAAGGGGCATTCCAAAAACATGGCCAAAATACGGCCCCAGAGTTTAATCGCCACCTTGGTGAAGCTACTAGGAAAAGTTTAAAAACATACAAGTCTGCCACCACTGGGCCAGACTACCAAAAAGTTCATTGATAAAAAAAAAAAACTTAATTATCGGTCACATTAATGACCTCCACTTCTGGTGTCTCCTCTGCCTACTGACCTCCAGTTTCAAGTACCAGACCAGCTTGCGCACCCTCAGCTGCCATAGCCTCCTGAGCTCCGTCAGCAGCATCCTGGGGCAATCTAGCATCTCCAGCAGCAGCCTGCTCAGCCAGTGCAGGAAAATTCACCTCCCCAACTTCGGGCATCAGCGCACTTAGATCAGGTGGGATGGGGTAGAGCATCTTCAACTTCCTCTCCTCCTCTTTTACAGCTTGCTTGGTTGGCGCCTCCTCAATAGTAGCATGCATCCAACTGATTTTTCCCCGCCAGGTAGCATAGGCAACGACATTGGTGGCCAGGGAGATCAGCTCGCTAATCTTCTCGTCAAAACGCTTAAGGGTATCAGAGAAGGTGTTGCACACCTCTTGAGTGCGTGCCAGCTAATCAGCCCCTTCCTTCAACTTCTTCTTGGCAACAGCGAGCTCAGCCTTCAGCTCCACCACGCGTTCCTTCAAATCAGATCGCTGTTGTGCCAAATCGGCAACTGTCCCCTTCAGCTCTTGGTTTTTGGCGTTGGTGGCGCGACTTGTGGTCTGCACTATGTTGATCGTCTTCCTATTGTAAAGAGCAGACTGGAGGGTGTGGGGCAGGAAAAATCAAAAGTCAGCAAGAAGAATTAAAGAAAAAAATAATAATATTTTGGAACAGGTAGAAGACGAAGATCACTTACCAAAAAGGCGTTGTGCACATCGTTCTCAACCATCTCCTCTGGAGAAAATTCTGATAAAGTCTCTTTTAGAAGAGAGAAGAGCAGCTGGTCGATCTCTGGCCAGTAGGGCACCTTATCAACATTCCCAAAACCCTCTGGGAAGTGAGCAATGGTGCCTCCGCTAGCTGAGGCACGAGGACTGGTAGGAGGAGTAGGGGGATGGCGAGATAATGGATCAACCTCCAAAGGTTCAGGCATAGCAGAACTGGAATGAGTAGGAGGACTCTGGAAAGAGGTAGCAGGAGCACTCCTCTTGGAGGCAGATGCCACGTCAGGACTGGCAGTGGATCTCTTTCTTTTTGCGCTCTGGAGGATAACTTCCAGAGGATCAACTTTTGAACCTGCAGGCAGACATCATCTCAGGCGTCAGGAAAATTAAAGCTGTCAGTAAAGTTGCATGCAAACTGAGACAACTATAAGAGGCTTACCAGAAGACATGCTGTGAGCTGATTGAAGGGGGTTGGAGGAGGAAGCGGGTGAGACACCAGGAAGCAGATCAAGAAACTTTCTCTCAGATTCAGGGATACAGAACAACTTGCTACGGGCAGGGATCTGGGCGGCAATACGAGTCAGGTAGCAGGGACCTGCACGAGGGCGATGAAGTAAGCTAGTAAGAAGCAAGATAAAACAAATCAGGTAACATGAAGGCTACTTACTCGAAGTTATGACCCATTTATCAAAGATGTAGTCGGCAGGCGGCTGGATAGAGTCATTTCTCACAAAGAAGAAATCCTCAAACCACTTCTCATCTCGAGATTTGGACACATGTCTGAAGGGAGCCTCTCGAGAGCCCCAGAGTGCGAACTGGCCCCTGCCCAGGGACCTGATATTGTACATGTGGGCCAGATCGCCCAGAGAGATAGAGTTTCAAGTATTTTGACAAGCGGCTAAGGAGTAAAGAATAACCCTCCAGACATTGGCGAAAATTTATGCCATGGCGAAGTTGTTTGTAAAGATGAAGTATTGGTCGAGTTTAGGAAAAGGGAAGCGAAGACCATATTTAAATGGGTATAAATAAAAGCAAACCCATCCTGGACGAAGGGCATCAGCTTTTT
The DNA here is from genome assembly GCF_048544455.1 of Silene latifolia. Classification (NCBI taxonomy): domain Eukaryota; kingdom Viridiplantae; phylum Streptophyta; class Magnoliopsida; order Caryophyllales; family Caryophyllaceae; genus Silene; species Silene latifolia. Next base: position 97,302,668 of record NC_133527.1, read on the forward strand.
GACCCGGTTCAGGGATGGCGATATTCACCTCGTCACCAAGACCAAGAAACCCCTTGATCATAGGGATGTCAGCAGAGGTCAAGGCAGAGTCACGGTCATGGGGGTTAGTGAAGAGTCCCTGGAAAGGAAAGACCAGATCAGGGTTACGGTCAGAGACTGTGAAGGTCGATGATGAGTGTCGGGTTTTGCCATTGGTGAAGAAAGAGAAAATGGGAATTAAAGAGAAAAGAAGGGAGAAATACATGGGAATGACGAGAATAGAACAGTGAAGCCGGCAGAGGAATGGGGGAAGGAAGATTAAGGATATGAGAGAGAGAGAGAGAGAGAGAGGGAGAGTTTTTATGAAATAATTTTGTAATTAATGAAGTGAAGAAAGGAGGTTGGGGTTATGAAGGAAGAGAGAGGGAGTAGGGTGCGAGAAAAGAGGAGGTGGGCGGCTGAAATGATGGATTTGTATAAAAAGGGTTGCAAATGACGGCTTAGTGTTTTAGCAGTCGACTACGTAAATTCCTTGCTCGACACCTCGAAGCGTACTTCACAAGAAATTTGGGGCAAGCTGTTTGGGCTAAAAATCACTCAAAAGGGAAAGGCCCACTTGATAAATAAATGGATCATAAGAGAAGGGATAAGAGAAGGGAATCCCACAGTTGTAGGAAGCACGGAATAGGACGAAGGGTCCGGCATGTGCGCGAAAGGAAAGGTGAGGGCCATTGAAGGAAGCGTTTAGATTTAGGAAAGAGTATTCAAGGAGAAGTTAGGGAGAAGTCAGGGAGATCGGGGAGAATTGAGGGAGACGGCCAAACATGGAATGAGTTATTATGGAAAATATATTCCCTTTCCATAATCAAAGTAGGATACATCTAGGGTTCTTACCCTATAAATAGCCAAGAAAGCAATCAAAGAAGGAAATACATTCATTGACATACGCATACAGACATTCATTCACATATGCATACATACATTCATTCGGGATCCCATCAACACGGTACCTCGTGTTAGCAAGACTAGCATTACGATACAATTGTAATCATCCTCCTACTCAAAACTAGTACAATATTTGGCAGGGTACTGTCCCTCCCGCGGTTGTTCCCACATTGGGTTTTCCGTGTCACCAAATCTACGTGTTAATTTATATTTCTTACTTGATTTCCTTATTTAAATACCGTCATAGAAACAAACAATAAAATATCCGACGAGTAAGACCGCATTGACCCGAATCAACCAATTCGGTAAAAAATACCTAAACAACCATTCAATCACAACTTGAGAGGCACACCACACCATGATTTGCCGACTATGCTAACTAAATTGTGGGAGGAGTCCTTCCTCCAAATTTGAATTACAATCAAAGAAAGAGATTCTTGTTTGAAGTAAAGAGATACTTTTGGGATGATCCCAATCTTTACAAGGAATGTAGTGATGGACTTTACCGAAGATGTATACCCCAATGGGAAGTTCAAGGTGTTTTGGAGGGATGTCATTCATCACCTTATGGAGGACATCATGGAGCACGAAGAACTATTGCCAAAGTCCTTCAATCAGGATTCTTTTGCTCTACCGTGTTTGAAGATACTAGAGAGTTTATTCTCCATTGTGATCCTTGCCAAAGAACCGGGAACATTTTTTGGAGGAATGAAATGCCACAACGAGGAATATTGGAGGTAGAAATTTTCGATGTATAAGGAATTGACTACCAAGGACCATTTGTATCATCTCAAGGAAACAAATACATTCTCGTAGCCGTTGATTATGTATCAAAGTGGGTAGAGGCAATTGCCACTCCAATCGATGACGCCAAAACGGTTACTAAGCTTCTCAAGAAAACAATCTTCCCAAGATTTGGAGTCCCTAGAGCAATCATTAGTGATGGAGGGACACATTTCCATGAAAAGAAGCTCACATCCCTTTTGGCAAAGTATGGTGTTAAACATAGGACCGGCTTGGGATATCATCCTTAAACAAGCAGTCAAGTTGAAGTTTCAAATAGAGAGCTTAAACAAATTCTTGAAAAGGTTGTTAACAAGACTCGTAAGGATTGGAGTATGAAACTTGATGACACTCTTTGGGCCTATAGGATGGCCTATAAGACTCGCATAGCAGCCTCCCCTTACAAGCTAGTCTATGGAAAAGCATGTCATTTGCCAATTGAGCTAGAATACAAAGCTTTTTGGACAATCAAAGCTCTCAACCTTGATCTCAAGCTAAGTGGCCAAAAGAGGATAATGCAAATCCAAGAGTTGGAGGAATTCTGACTACAATCCTATGAAAATGCCAAGATCTACAAAGAAAGGACAAAGTTGCTTCATGACAAAAGAATCAAGCAAAAGGCCTTGCACAAGGGAGACAAAGTCCTTCTATTTAATTCCCGATATTGATTCTTTTCCGGGAAGTTGAATTCTAGATGGATGGGTCCCTATGTGATTACCGAGGTAGGAAAATATGGAGACTTTGAGATAAAGTCTGAAGATGGAAACAAATTCAAAGTCAATGGGCAAAGGTTGAAACCATATTATGAGGGAGCATTCATTGGAGAAGTCGAGGTCATCCGCCTCAGGCCTCTCCCTCCATGAGAAGACCATCAAGGAAAGAGTGTTTGGTGGAGTCCTCTCCAAACCACCATTTGTAAATATACTAACTCTTCTCACTTATATTTTTAACTTTATTGCATTTTAATAAAGAATCATGATTCTTGACATGAGAGTAGGTGATGGAGGTTCACTAACCCTTTTGATGAATGAAGGATTTAGCAATTCAAGTGTGGGGAAGCATTCTTTTCAAATGAGGAAGAAGAAGATCAAAAGGAGAAGAAACCCCCACGGGCAGATTTGAGTCCGTGGGAAATACAGGCAATCCGAGCGTCTTCTGTTCAACCCGCTCGTCTTAGGATCCGAGCATCCTGGGAACTATCCGCTCGTCTTAGGGTACCTGGAAATTGGAGAACCCGCACTGACTACATATCTGAGCGTCCCCAGGGGAATACGCTCATCTCAGGTCAAAGACGCTCGTCTCATTGAAAATCCGCGCGTCCTGGCTAATTTAAAAACTGGGACTTCACTCTAACTATGAATCCGAGCGTCCTGAGCTCAATCCCCTCATCTCCTGAAGCACAGATCCGAGCGGCCCGAGCACAGCCCGCTTGTCTCCCTGCCGTCTTACTCTTCTATTTCCCGAGAATCATAAACTCCTCTCGCCACACATTTCATGACACCTCATCCTTCTTTCCTCTATAAAACATAAAATCCCCTCCCATATAACCCACAACACATCAAAAGCATCCGCTTATCTCTCTAATTCAAAAACCCCCAAAAACCTAGGGTTTTAAAAAAGGACACTAAATTGCAAAGAATATCCTCATCAACAAAGCAAATTTAAGATCTATTCGAGATGAGACCAACAAGGTCTTTACTTAGAGAAAGGAGGAGAGCTAGAGTGATTTGAAGTTCCTCAACTTCCTACCTCAACACTCTAAGAAGGGAAAATGAAGAAGTTGTAGATCTCTCAAGACTAAATGAATTCTCAAATATTGAATTTGTAAATGATGTCCAAAGGCTTGTCTTTCAGCGTTTACTCGGTAAGAACATTCTTCCCACTAAATTTGTTTGCCACGACACCTTGAGAAAACTCGGCATCTACCATCAAACCGAGGCACTATTTGAGCTATTTGGTCTTTCTTCTATGTTCAATATGCATGAGCTCACATATAGGCCTTTGGTTCTTGAGTTTTTGAGCTTCCTAAAGATCTCCGCCATAAACAATACAATTTGTGTGCAATTTCGTCTTGAGAATGAAACCCGGATGATGACATTAGTGGAATTTGCGAGTGTGCTAGGTCTCGATGTTTTGCCTACCAGAACATCTAGACCCCGAAACTACTCTATAGCACCTCTTTGGCGAGCTTTAACCGGTTGCGACTTTACTTACATCAAAGAATGCTCGGCCTCCCACATTCAAAATCCCATCATTCGGTGCACCTATCGATTCCTCACCGGTACTCTTCTAGCCCGCCGCGACCCCGCGGTCGTCAATGAACTCGGCCTTGTTTTCATGGAATCTTACCTCGAAATACAAGGGCGGAGTGGTTACAACTTTAATGCACCCCTAGTACTTCTCGAGAAATGGGCCAAGTTTAGAAATGGGGACGATGATGGCATGATACATATTGTTAATGGCGGGTTAGTAACCAAGCTTGCAAAACACTTTATGGAATACCCCGTACTTTTGGAAAAAATTATTATTTTAGTAAGTGGTTTTAATAAAATTATTACTCGGCAATCTTATCGTGTAATATAATAATAGGATACTATTAAGGTTTGTATAGCGGTAAGACGGAATAATGGTAACACTACTGATAAAGATAAAAAGTAAGAATAGTTATATTGTACTATTAACAATATTAGTACTATTATTATAATACTAGCTACACTACACGAATTAAATATTAATATTGGTATTAGTATTATTGGTATTATTATAATAACCTAACCTAGCCTAGCATTTTCCATATATATAGATATATATACATATATGCATATACTTTTCCATCTTTTCCTAAAACAAAATACACCAAGCTAAGAACAAAAAGAGACAAAGCGACGGTAGTCGGCAGGGACAAAGGATAAGGGAGAGAGAGAGACACACACATCGTTCATACACGCTATCGTTAAGCGTGTTCACCATCTCCGTCTTCACCATCCTTTCACAAACTAATGGTATACATCCTTTTTCTTATTCGTAGTAACATAATAGCTTTGTCTTAATTCGGGTTTTCGAACACAGTTTCGGAGGGAGTCTTTAGTGTTTCACTCGGGCTGTTAGGGGGTGTTGGGGACGAGTTTTTATAATCGTTTATGGGTAGTTATCGGGCATTCATGAGTGGCAAAAGCGAGCACTAGCTGTTCTGTTTTTGGGTTCGGTTTCGGCCGGGTGTTGGCCAAGGCTGTGTGTCTTGAGTAGGTCGAGTTAGCACACAATGTTGATGCAGTGAGTTGGGTTGTTGTTGAGTCTTGTAGTTATAGTGGTTTAGGGTCGATTGACTATTGTTGGCGGTGACGGTTAATGGTCTTTGTTCTGGCCGTGTATTCCTCGTGATGTGACGGTAGTGGAGGGTGGTAGCGCGGTGGTGGTTGTGTGATGATGCTGAGCGTGGTGGTGTTTGGTGAGGCGTAGGGTGTAATGAGATAGTGTACGGTGTAGGTAGTCAGACTGTGTAAGTGTGGTGTTAGTCGGGTCTTGGCGTGTTTGGGTCGAGTCGGGTAAGTATGCGTGTTGGAGCTTGTTGGGCATACGTATGAGTAAAGGTAAGGGGTTAGTCGAGTGGAAGGCGGCCTGATGCGGGCCGTGTGCAGGTGTAGTGTGGCAGGTATGGTTGCGTGGTGATGTTGTAGAGTGGGCAGTATTGGGAGCTTGTGCGTGTTTTATATGGACTAGTTGGATATGGGATAGACTAAAGTCGTGTAATAGAGATCTTCGTGTGGGTATTGGATGGCATCTATTTAGCATTTTCAAGGGATGTATATTTTAAATTGTAGTAAGAGTTTGTTAGTGGTTGTATACTCATAGCTAAATGTGAGTGTAGGTACGTAATTGTGGGTACATGGTTGTGGTACATGTGAGAGTTGGTACGTACTAGTATTATTATAATAAAAGATAATTGGTCTCCTTAAGTATAAATATAATGCAATATTTGTCAGTATTATAATATGTTATTATATTAATATGGTAGATATTGGGGATTTTAAAGAACACTACTTGGTCGCGCTTTGCTTAAGCTGCTTAATAGGAATCGCTTGCCAGGTGGGGATAAATCCTACTCAACTTTTACTCGATAATGTTTGTTAGATGAATTATCAGATGTGAAGTATATGTCATTGGTTTATATTGTGGTTATTGGTTATCTCATGTCGTAATTATTGGATACCTCAGACTTGTTCTGAGATGATTACTATTGTTGTTGATCATGGCATTTGTGTTGGATACCTCAGTTTTATACTGGGATGATGGATACCACAACTTCGGTTGGGATGGTGGATACCTCAACTTCGGTTGGGATGGTGGATACCTCAACTTCGGTTGGGATGGTGGATACTTCAACTTCGGTTGGAATTATGTAAAGGGAGCACGTTGTTAAGAGAGTTGTGCTAAGTAAAAGGATGGAGCACGTTGTCAGGGGGTTGTGCAATGTAAAAAAAAAAAGAAATTGGATTTTTATCGTATGTGTTAGTATTTATTCCTACTCAACCTCACGGTTGACTGTGTATTCGTGAACACCTGCGGTGAACTGTTTTATGGGGAGCGGATTTGACAGGTACTAAAGATTAGCTGACTCGGGAGCATTGGAATGAGAGCTCGACTTGGACCAGAGTTGAAGTCTAGATCACATAGAATATATATCACTTTATTTATTTCCGCTGCGAGTTGTAATATTTTACATTAAGTTTTAGTTGGTTAATTTGTAATAAACATATATTCACTAAAGTTTTAATTTAAAGTACTTTGGTTTGTTGTACTTTGTTATTCACTACCTCGGGTAATTGAGATGGTAACACTCTCATTTACTTGGGAATTTCTAGCTAAAGGCTCCCGAATAAATGGGGGTGTTACACTTTAACCCCAACTTCAATCACAACAATGCCTACACCCCTGTTCCCGAAAAACAAGGATCGATGAAATGTTACTTCTACAACAGCATCATTGGATAGCCTTTGAGCGCTTTGAAAAAAGGATAAAATGGATCATCAAAGGGAGCACCCCTATATACCTTCCCATGGAAGGATTGACAAAGATTTCACCTAGAAGAGGCCCCCTCTCTCAAGTCCCATCTTACCTCATCCCGACAAATGCAAACCGGGCTAACTAAAACCAACCTCCTACTTCACCTCCACAACAAGAAACCCAACGAAATGAAAATGAGAAAGTTGTGATCCCACCATACCCCTTCCAATACCAACCTTACAATCACCCAAACCCCTTCATCCTCCCTAGGGACAATTTTATCACGGGTATCCTTCAAGACATGCACCTACGGCAATATGAGGCCAATGTGGACAACTACTATGCTTTGTATCCACAATTCCACCGATTGGCTCGGCAAGGACACATTAGTGAAGAGGGAATGCTTCCCTCTTGGGCCCAAATGAATATCCTCTTTCCGAATTCGGAAAACGCCAATGGTGGAGCGCATGGTCAAGCAGAAGATGAGGGTGAAAATCGAGTGGTGATGACACGCTGGAGTTAAATAGTGAGGAGGATGAGTTCATGGACTTTCATGAGAGTGATGCATCAAGAGAACCTTGGGATAGAGACTTTGGAGGGGATGATGACGACTTTTGAGGAATACTTCATGAGCTAGGTGGAGCGGGCACGAGGCACCCATCAAGGCAAAAGTGAAGTTTCTCTTATTCGCCCTCATTTCTTTTTCATGACAAGAACTTCATGATTTGTTAACTTGTTTTTTCATTGATTGTTTCATTTTCATGGGTGTCCTCGTAAAAAGGACTATTATTCCACCTAGGCAACATTTGGGTGATGTTAAATTAATTGTTCCCACATGTAAAATTTAAAATGACAAATTTAGTTTCTTGCATAGCATTCTTGTGCATGAACTTTCCCATTTTTGACATTAGCAATAGTGTCTCATTTGGTTTGGGGAAGTTCAAGCATAAGCATTGGGAGTTAATTCAAATTATGCTCTCCAACCAAACAAATTCATGCATCATATAGTATAGTTTAGAATGCATTCACTTGTTTATATGTCATATAGTTTGCATTTAGCGTAGAAATCATGCATTTTCATATAGCTTGCATAATTTCCTATCGTATTGACCATTAAAGACAATGCCTATACTAGTCTGAGGATGGGAAATTCTAACATGACTTTTAAAACAAAAATGATAAAAATTGAAAAATTTTGGAAAATACAAAAACATGTCTTTTTATTCCATAAATCATAAAAACCATAAGAATTTGAAAAATTGAAAAACCCAAAAACATGTTCATTTCCTTTATAGTGTAGTCTTGTATATATATTGTGTTTGTATATATTATGTTTGTCTATCCCTTTTCACATTGATCGACTACGTCACATCCGAGACATGAGGATATTAAAGACCGCATGGTATGATTTTTCTAATCTACTTTTTCCTCTTTATGTTAATGACTATGAGGCTTTATTTTGATTGATGCGGTATAAACAATGTGATTATAGGATTGCATTTAGATTATTTGACATACTAGTTGGTAGAAGCATATGCATTAGGTTGTATAAATGCTAGTTGCATCACGGCATATAGTTGCATTTAGGAAAAATTTTGTGAAAACATCTATTTGGGAAGTTTGACAAGTGTATATAAGGCCCTTGTAGATACTTTTTCTTCTTAAGACTTTGCTCATTACAATACTTGTAAAACACCCTAGGATGTGTCATGCTATTATCCTTTGACCCATGGATTAAGGCCTAGTCAAGCGTACCTTGTGGTGTGATAACTCCTTGGCTACCGTTTATTCCAAGGTGACCCTTGAAGCCATGCAACCATCTTCCATATTCTACCACATTTTTACATCAAAAAGGGAATAGGCAAAAAAATTGTTCAAAATATGAGTTCAAGAATTGAAATGAAAGTCAAAAAGTTTGCAATTGCATCAAAAGAAAAGAGGAGTAACAAAAATGAAAACTCCTATGCTTCAAATATAAGCACCCTCACTACAAATGGGGTGATTTTGAAAATGTTCAAAAGAAAATGCAAGAAAAAGTTGAAATTGCCAAGTGTTGAAATGCCAAACATTAAAAGAAATGGCAAAGAAACGATCTCAATGTCAAATGCCACAAAAAATTGGGGGGAAAAAAACAACAAAAGCAAACTCCAATATGAAACTCAAATACAAATTATCCCTTTATCCATCGAAGCCACTTTTGTGCATGGTAGAGAAGGGACGACCCTTCTTCTTGCCTAGGCAAGAAGGGGAATTCCGCGATCCTCCAGTGTTGCTAACACTATAGGGACTCTACCCTTGACGAAAGCATTTAACGATTGAGGACAAAGGTACCCTAGCTTGACACAACTTGGAGGTGATTTATTAGTATCCTTCTAGGCTTAGTAGTTTGAAGAAACCATATCTATGAAGGAGTGTGTACCCTTAGATTGCTTCCCTTGTAGATAATTTCCGCCACTCAGATGAGGAATGTGGATATTCATTTTTGTAGATGCATCCACTACTTGTTTTGTGTGTTTTAATGCTTGGATGTGTCGCCATTTTTGCAAGCCTCACCTTGCCTTGCAAGAAGGCGTCCTACCTCATGGTTGTCTTGTTGTGAGTTGAAGGGCGGACTGAGACCCGCTAATTGTCGCACATCGGCTATATTAGTAGGTTAGTTTAAATAAGGGTCCTAATTTTTGTCACCTCTTTACTTGGGACGAGCAAAGGTTCGGTTTGGGGATATTTGATGTGGCACATATTTGAGCACATTTAGTCCGCGAACTAACCTCGTTCCTATGCTTTATAGTGCATACTTGGGTCATTTACTATCTTTAGTTTCCCATTTTGCGTATTCTTTGAGGTTTTGTTCCCTTGGTAGGAAAGGAGTGCTAACCTTGCATTTACATGGCAAAATGGAGCTAAATTGATCGCATCTAATGACCATGCATCAAAGAGAAGACATCACAAGAAGGCCTATGTAGATAATAAAGTAAAATGGGTAATAACGAAAGGATCCTTGTATCACCGAAATGATCCTCGCGGATTATGAAGGAAGAAAAGAAGAGAAGCAGTCTGCCGTGGGATCCGAGCGGATCACACCCATTCCGGGCGTCTTCCTTCACCATAATTCGAGCGTCCCGCAGCCAAGATGCTCGTCTTGCAGCCATAGGATCCGAGCGTCTCCCAGATAACCCACTCGGATCACAGCCCAGAGAGCCCGTGCCACTCCCCAACATGCGCGGATCATGGCAAGACTAGCAAAACGGATATGCTCATTTCCTTCGAGATGAGCATTTCCTCAACTTTTCCTAAGGACTTAATAGTAATTTAAGCCCTTCGTAACCCTAATCCTTATACCTAATCTTTAGTATAAATACCCCATTGTACTACTTAGATTAGCATGCTCTCTTAATACCTTCTTAATCAAGTTCTAGTCATTCCTTAATCTTGTAATCAACTTTTAATGTAGTTTTAATACAAATCTCAATACTTTATCTTTCCTTAATTTCTCAATTGTTCTTCATTTATTTTGGGTAATTAGAAGATTATTTGGGTTTATTTGGAGGATTGACAACCTTCCATCAATCATCAAGTACTTCTCTTATTCTTTGCTTTATTAGTTGGTATCATCTTCATAGGTATAATTCTCTCTTAACCTTGTTTAATTATTGTTAATCATTTTCATTTATTCATCATGTTTTGCCTTTCTAGTATGATTGACAACCTTGTTAGCATGTTAAACTTGATAATGAGTGAGTAATTTCCTTAACTAGGGTTAATGGGGAATTAGAGGAAACCAACATGGGGATTGATCCATGCTTAATATAATATGTTTTCATAATTAATTTGCTTGCTTGTTGTGATTTCAACTTATGCACATGTTATGTTTGATGAAATGCGAGCCTATGAATCCTTGTGGTTTTTACCCATCACCTGTAACACCCCGTAAATTTGAAGACCTTTATTATATTTTAAGAGTAATATTTTAATCTATTTTAATTTAATATTAATTTATTTGAAATAAAATTTATTTGATAAAATATAACCTTATTTTATTTTGAAGAAATGTAATCATTTTTGATAGTTTAGAAATGTTTAAAAGTGATTTAAACTATATTTAAACCTTTTCCTTTGATAAAATAGATTTCGGATAAAAGTCGTAAAATTGGGATTTTCCCATGGTCGTTGGGTAAACGAGTTTGGATATTAGGCATATGAGTACTTAATCTTTTAGTAAAATCGTGTTTAAGAACTTTCATTTTCTCGGAAATCGCGTTCGACGAATATTTCTAATTTCCATCGAAACGAACCAAAACGTAAACAAATGACCCATCTCCCCATGCCTTTGGCTGGCCACCTACCCTCCATTTGTCCCCTCTTCCAATTTTCATTTCCTCCATAACTCAATCTATCTCCTCCTTCTCTCAAACACCAAAAACCCACTAAAAATCCTCCTTACAATCCCTAAATCCACCATAAATCCTTCATTTCTCCACCAAATCTCATAAAAATTATATATTTGGAATCCTCTATTCAATCCTCATCTACTAGTAAGCTTTATTTTCATTTCCCCCAATTTTTGTTTAAGACACTTTTTTTTAGGGTTTCGAATTTAAGCTTAATAATTGTGTTTTTGTTGTTCTTATAGGTGAAGAATTTTAAGATGAGTTAGGTGACTCATATGTTGTTGAAGATGAAGAGTAATTTTGGATTTTAGAAGCTTTCTCAAGTTATTACTTGTCTCTTTGCTAGCTTAAGGAACTATTCCGAGTTACTCGACGAATTAATGTCACATAAGTAGTTGTTAGTAGCTTTAGTTGTTTGTTAGTTGTTGTTTGTTGTTATTGTGGTTTATCATGTTTATGGTTGATGTTAATGTTTGGTATTCATGTTGATTTTTATATGTTTAAGGCTTGATATGGATTAAGTATTGTTGAATGATGCTTGATAAGTGTTGTAGCATTGTTAGAATGGGTTGTTTAAAAAAAAAAAAAAAACGTGACAGGTACTGTTCACAGGCCCGAAACAGCCCGTGACAGGCCCGGGGTTGGTCCGTGACTTTGGGGTCGGGTTTTGGGGTTTAATGCTTAATGTTTTGAGTTCTTTGGAGTATGTATTTAAGCATGGTAGTACTTTGAGCATGGGATTAGTTTTATTATGCTAAAATTATGTTGAATTAGCCATTTTGTAAATTAAAATAAAGTCTTTAGTTTGATAGCATTCACATGTTAGGAATTGGAATTTAGCATGAGAATGATATTATGATAATTGGTTGAGTTAGACCAAAATGGGCAATTTCATTATGATAGAATATTGTTGAGATAATAATTTTATAAGTTGGATGTTTATAATTATGTCAATAGTAGTCACATGACAAGAATTGGAATTTAGCATGAGAATGATATTATGATGAATTGGGCCAAAATGGGCCAAGACTCTGAGCTGGGCCAGTTTGACCAAATGAGTTTGGTCAAACTAGGTTTAAACCGGTCAGCCTAGATTTGACCAATGACCCGTCGCGGGACTTGCGTCGAGGGTTTGTCTTTGAGGTGATATTGGTTGTCATTGGATGTTTTATGTTGATTCCTTGATATTTGTAATTATCATTTCACATGTTGGTTGTTGGATGCTTTGGATGCCTTATGCTTGAGTCTTGTTGCCTCTTTGCCATTTTAGCTTGTTCTCATGGATTATGGTACTAGTGGTTGGCTGGAATTTGGATTATTATTGATATTGGAGATATTGTTGGATTGTTGGCTAAATATGCTCTTGCGAAGCCTTTCATATGCTAGGATGTGTATGATCATTTGTGTGTGCAAGTTTGGACTCTTTGCCCCTTTTTTTTTGGTTAATTGGGTGTCCTACTTGTCTGGTGTGGTGTGGGCTAAAGTATTCAAGCTGGGACTAGGTCCTAGGTGAGTATTTCGGCCCTCATCATAGATAGGCCATTATAGTCTTTGACGAGTGTATGTTTGCGGCTTAATAGCCTTTGTGTCTTAGCTTGGTGGGTTTATATCCAAGTTAGGGCTTGACCTCCTGACGTACTCGTAGAAGTATGTGGTCAGCTTAAGTACTAGCCAACCCTTTGGTGGACTCCTTAGGGGTACTCATGTGTGTGATCATGGGTCTTGGATGCGGTATTTTCCGCATGTCGCTAGGTCTGCGCAGGTTTAGGACTAGGGTGTTTACCTTACCTCGTGGTATAGACTCGAGTTACAGAGTGACTATTGACTGTACTAGGAACTTATGCCTGTCTCTAGATATATTGTCCTCTCTTGTTTGATGATTCTATGAATTATAGAAGGTGAGATGCAAGCTGGCTATGGTTGATAGAGTTTGGATTCCTGGATGTTATGTGATTCACATGATAGTGTAGTATGAGTCGGTCTAGTATTCACATGCTAGGACTATGTGTTGTTATATTGTTGTTCACATGATAAGCATGATTGTCTAGCATCTATATGCTAAGGCTGTGTGTTATTCATATTCATATTCTTATGTTTACATGTTATATTAATCATGACATTTCGTGGCTGGGAGAACTCGGAGTTACTCCCCACTGACTGTGGCTTTCGTATTCGTATAAAATGCGATTGACAGGTAGGTGATGCATATATGGGGTACATGGACGAGCTAGCGAGCAAAGTAACCTTGGGACCTAGATTGGCTTTATTTTATTGTGACCCTTAAACACTTTTTATGTCATATACTTTTTTTAGGGACATATGTCTCCCTTTTTCATATTTGGGTTGTATAACTTTGTTTCGCGACTTTAGCGATGTTTTATTTATGAGATTTATTTAGACCTTGCATGTTTGACACCTTCCCATTTGGATATTTTTATAACAGTTCAGGTTTTAAAAATTACAGGTTTTTACCCAAATGAACCTATTACAAACATATCCATGCAGTTTTTATCTAGAATTATGTGTTTACTTTTCCGCAATAAATGAGGGTGTCACAGTTGATATTAGAGCATATTTGCTCGCGACGCACGTTTGTGCACCCCCAATATAAATAACTTGACCTTAAAATAACAAACTTGAGAGATGGGTAGGATGGGTAGACTTAGGACCTTATGTTGTAGTCTCTTTGTGATTGCTATTTGTTAGGTGCTAACCAATGTTCTCTTTTGCAAGATGGCTCCTACAAGAAACGTTGATAATGCGATCTTGCAAGCTCTTACTCAGATTCTCCAGAACCAGCAAAACATACAACAAAACCAACAAAACCAACCTCCTCTTCCTCCCCCTCCTCGCCTTTCGATAGACCCGGTTCTTACACTTGGGTGGCAAGTCAATTGACTCGAAACAAGACTCAAACTTATGGTGGTGAAGTAGACCCGGTAGCACTCACCGAATGGTTTCGTGAATTGGAGAAAAGCTTTACCTTGTATGATGTTTGTGAAGAAGACAAAGTGAAATTGGCTTCTCATTTTCTTGTGAAAGAAGCAGATAGATGGTGGTCCATGACTAGTCCTACTTCCACTCTTGAGCCTGGCTTTGGTTGGGATCGCTTTAAGGATCTAGTTGAGGCTAGGTTCTATCCAAAAGAGCTGAAACAACAAAGGCTCAACGAATTTATGAATTTGAAGCAAGGAAGTCTTTCTGTCCAAGCCTTTACCGACACGTTCAATGAACTTGCTCATTATGCTTCTAGACTTGTCAAAAATGAAGAAGAAAAGGCTTTCTTTTACCTTGACAAGCTTACTCCAAAGCTTAAGAGCTTGATCCGTAGGGATTCTCCTTCCTTTGTCTCAATCTATCATGATGCATTATGGGCCGAGAGCTCTATTTGGGCTATTGATGAAGAGGATCGTGCTTCTCGTACTTCCCTTGGCAAGAGGCCACTCTACTCCACTTCTAGGCCTTATGTTGCTCCTTCTAGACCCTTTGTGCCTACTTCTTCCCCCTCTTATCCTAACAAAAAGAGGTTTGTTCTGAGTGGACAAGCAAATCAATGTGCTCGTGTTCTATCTCCTAGCAATGACAAAAATCCTAAGGGTCGTATGTGCTATCATTGTAAGAAGCCTTTGCATCCCGGAATTCATTGCTTTGATAAGAAAATTGTGTGTTTCTCCTGCAACAAGCCTGGACACAAGGCTAATGAGTGTCCTGAGAAGAAGACTACTACTACTCCTGCTGTCCCTGAGAGGCCGAGAGGTCGCATCTTTGTGATGAGCCGTGCTGAGGCTGAGGCACACCCAGACATAGTCACTGGTTTGTTCTTAATATTTGATGTCCCTTGTTTGGTTTTATTTGATACCGGCGCTTCTTTGTCATTTATATCGATCAAAATTCTCCAACAAGTTACCTCTTGAACCTTCACTTGGAGATAGTACATCAATATCTTTACCCTCCGGCGACATCTTCTCTTGTTCTTATTTTTATTCGGATGTCCCTATATCGATAGCGGGATCTATTTTCCCGGCTAATCTCCTTTGATTTCCACTTGAGGAGTTTGATGTTATTTTGGGCATGGATTGGTTATCTACCTATCATGCTCGATTTAAATGTCGAGATCAAAAGATTGTTCTTAAAAGCCCTTTGGGTACTCGCGTATTTTATCAAGGGGTTAGAAAGCAAACAGGTGTGAAGTTCATCTCAGCTATGAAGATGGTGAATGCTTTGAAGAAGGGTCATCAAGCATTCCTATGTGTAGTGACTACTTCTAATTCTCCTTCTCTTCCACCCTTGAAGAATGTTCCCATTGTTTGTGAATTTCCGGATGTATTTCCCGATGAATTGCCCGAGATTCCTCCTGAAAGAGATGTTGAATTTTCTATTGACCTAGTTCTCGGAACCGGTCCTATTGCTAAAGCTCATTTTCGTATGGCACCTTCCGAATTGAAGGAGTTGAACTGCTTTCAGCACGAGATATGGTCATTTCGAATTTAAAGTTATGCCTTTCGGATTGACTAATGCTCCTACTATCTTCATGGATCAAATGAATCGTACCTTTAGTGAGTACCTCGATAAGTGTGCCACTTGTGTTCATTGATGATATCTTGATTTTCTCAAAGAATGATGAAGAACATGCCAAACACCTCCGTATCATCTTAGATATTCTACATCGTCAAAAGTGGTATGCTAAGTTCTCGAAATGTGAATTTTGGTTGCATCAAGTAACTTTTCTTGGACATGTAATATCCAAAGATGGTGTTATGGTAGATCCTTCTAAGATTGAGGCCGTTGTTGATTAGAAGAGTCCGAAAAATGTGACTGAGATTCGAAGCTTTCTCGGTTTGGCGGGTTATTACCGTCGGTTCGTGAAAGATTTCTCTAAGTTAGCTAGACCGATGACTCAATTGTTGAAGAAGGAGTCTAAGTTTGTGTGGACCGATGAGTGTGACAATGCCTTCTTGGAGTTAAAGACTAGGTTGACTACCGCTCCGGTGTTGACCTTACCCGAGGATGGTGTGGACTACGATGTTTATTGTGATGCTTCAAAGCATGGCCTAGGTTGTGTCTTGATGCAAAACCGAAGGGTTATTTCTTATGCTTCTCGACAACTGAGGGTTCACGAGGTGAACTATCCGACTTATGATCTTGAATTAGCCGCCGTGGTACATGCCTTGAAGACATGGAGGCATTACCTTATTGGAGTTCATTGCCGCATTTATACCGATCATAAGAGTTTGAGGTGTATCTTTACCCAGAAAGAATTGAATATGAGGCAAAGAAGATGGCTAGAGTTGGTGAATGATTATGATGCCGAGTTGATTTATCATGAAGGGAAAGCAAATGTGGCGGCCGATGCTTTGAGTACGAAGACTAGTCACTCTTTGAGCACTATCCGTGTGTTACCTGATGAACTTACCATGGAATTTCAAAAGTTAGGGATAAGCCTTGTTGGGAAAGGCTTTGACTATCTTAGTGCCTTGAGTGCAGAACCCGACTTTTACCGTGATATCCGTACTTGCCTACCTGAGGATGCTACTTTCAGGTCCATTCAAGCAAAAATCCAACTTGGGCAAGCTAAGGATTGTGTGGTGGATAGTGATGGATACCTTCGTTACCAAGGTAGGATATATGTTCCGAGAGTAGCCGAGTTGAGGAAGAAGATCCTTGATGAAGCTCACCTTTCTCTTTACTCTATTCATCCTGGTGGTGACAAGATGTATAAAGACTTGAGATTACAGTTCTGGTGGCCTAGGATGAAGATTGATGTCCTAGAGTATGTTAGCAAGTGTCTTACCTGTCAGAAAGTGAAGATTGAGCATCAGAAACCCGGAGGATTGCTACAACCTTTGGATGTTCCCCTTTGGAAGTGGGAGTCCATTTCCGTGGACTTTGTGATGGCTTTACGTAAGACTGCTAGCGGAAAAGATGCTGTTTGGGTAGTTGTAGATCGATTGACCAAGTGTGCTAGATTTATACCTATCAAGGAAACATGGAACTTAGATGTCCTATCTGGTGCCTACGTAAAGGATATAGTACGCTACCATGGAGTGCCTAAGGATATAGTTTCAGATCGTGACCCGAGATTCTGTTCCCGTTTCTGGACTGCTTTGCAAGAAGCCATGGGTAGTAAGCTACTGATGAGTACCGCTTTTCATGCCGCTACAGATGGACAGACTGAGAGGACTATCCAGACTTTAGAGGACCTCCTTCGTGCTTGTGCTTTAGACTTCCACACTTCTTGGGAGAAGTGCTTAGCTGTTGTTGAATTCTCCTACAACAATAGCTATCATACTTCTATCAAGATGTCACCGTATGAAGCTTTGTACGGTAGGAAGTGCCGTAATCCTGTTTGTTGGGATCAAGTCCAAGATGCTCATGTGTTGGGACCCGATTTGGTGACTGAGACCATCAATCAGGTTCAGATCATTCGAGAGCGTATGAAAACCGCTCAAGACCGACAGAAATTTTATGCCGATGTCCGTCGTCGACCACTTACCTTTGAGGTTGATGATCGAGTGTTCCTTAAGGTATCACCTATGAAAGGGGTGAAACGGTTTGGTGTGAAAGGAAAGCTAAGTCCCAAATACATTGGACCTTTCCGTGTGCTTGAGAAGATTGGCCCCGTTGCTTACCGTTTGGAGTTGCCCCCGAATTTGAGCAAGGTTCATAATGTCTTCCATGTATCTCAGTTGAGGAAGTACATTAGTGATCCGAGCCATGTTATTCAAGAAGAAATCCCAGATTTGGAACCCAACTTGGCTTTGGAAGAAAGGCCGATCCGAATCCTCGAAAGGGCAAACAAGCAACTTAGAAACAAAGTGGTGCCCCTAGTTCGTATACTTTGGCGTTGTGGAAATGTCGAAGAATAAACTTGGGAGCCTGAATCCTCTATGTTAGCTAAATATCCCGAACTTTTCTCGTGAGGTAATCATCTTTCCTTTATCTAATTCTTGTGAGTTTTAGCTATCCTTTCGAGTCTTCCTCTCCTTCTCTTAAATAACCTCCGCGTTAGTAGTCCTTGCTTAGTTGTTTAAAAGTCGTAGTTAGAGTTTGGTCATAGCTAGTGGAGTTATTATCCTTTTTATAGAGTTTCGAACTAAAGATTTTTGGAAATGTTTTAATGTTTTCCACTGGTTTTAACGTCAATGAGTGGTAAAGCTCGTTATTGGAGACGTCCTATAATTGGTTTTCTCATTTGTTGGTGTAAAAATATATATTTTTATGTCTTTGATTTGGAATGTTGATGTTCTTGGACGGCCGACGAGGATATTTCGTTCCATTGAAAAGACACTTATATTTCATACGTTCATATTTTGATGATTTTGTTTACTTGATTTTAAAGAGATAGACCTACATATATACAATGTTCCTTCTTCTAAGTTTCGGGGACGAAACTTCTTAAAAGGAGGGATGATTGTAACACCCCGTAAATTTGAAGACCTTTATTATATTTTAAGAGTAATATTTTAATCTATTTTAATTTAATATTAATTTATTTGAAATAAAATTTATTTAATAAAATATAACCTTATTTTATTTTGAAGAAATGTAATCATTTTTGATAGTTTAGAAATGTTTAAAAGTGATTTAAACTATATTTAAACCTTTTCCTTTGATAAAATAGATTTCGGATAAAAGTCGTAAAATTGGGATTTTCCCATTTCTTACGGTCGTTGGGTAAACGAGTTTGGATATTGGGCATATGAGTACTTAATCTTTTATTAAAATCGTGTTTAAGAACTTTAATTTTCTCGGAAATCGCGTTCGACGAATATTTCTAATTTTCGTCGAAACGAACCAAAACGTAAACAAATGACCCATCTCCCCATGCCTTTGGCTGGCCACCTACCCTCCATTTGTCCCCTCTTCCAATTTTCATTTCCTCCATAACTCAATCTATCTCCTCCTTCTCTCAAACACCAAAAACCCACTAAAAATCCTCCTTACAATCCCTAAATCCACCATAAATCCTTCATTTCTCCATCAAATCTCATAAAAATTATATATTTGGAATCCTCTATTCAATCCTCATCTACTAGTAAGCTTTATTTTCATTTCCCCCAATTTTTGTTTAAGACACTTTTTTTTAGGGTTTCGAATTTAAGCTTAATAATTGTGTTTTTTTTTTTTTTTTGGTGAAATGTAAGTAATCTCATTAAGCTCAAACCAATGTTACAAGATACATCATAAGTTATACTAGCTTACATCAAGATTTGTTCAAGCCATTGCCTATCACTACTCTTCTTAACTCTACTCAATTGTCCTAATAGTTTGATTTTCATCAAAGCTTTACAATGCACAGCAAAGACTTCAGGACGCAGAACAACACCTTCTATCCTAGCAGCATTTCTTTGCTGCCAAACAGCATAGTACCCGCCCATCAACACAGCTAGACAAACCATCTTCTTAATAGCAGGCCACTTCCTCCTTCCCAACCAGATGATGCCATTCCCAACAGGTATAGAAATCTGCAACCAGCTGCACAGGGGCCTCAAAACATCCAGGACATACCTGCAATGCTGGAAGAGATGGGTAATAGTCTCCTTATCAGTACCACAAATACAGCAACACTCATCAGAGCATATACCAATCTTATGCAGACGAACTTTAGTATTTAAAGCATTCTTCATAATAAGCCAGTTCAGGAAGCAATGCTTAGGTATAGCCCAATTACACCAAGCTTAGCCCAGCCAACTTTTGGTTCTTTGTGACGAAGCCATTGGTATCCAGACTGCACATTATAACCCTTGACATCAGCAAGCCAAGTACCATTCATGTAACCAGTAGCCAGAGCATCCCTAGTCCTACATATTGCCTTCCAATTGCCACTCAAATGGGACTTAGGAACATATGCAGGCCAGGGACATCCTTTTAAGAAGAACTGGTGTACCCACTTCACCCAGAGACTGTCAGGCTTGCTATACACCCACCACACCAGTTTACCAATGGAAGCAACATTCCATTGGAAACTATCTCTAATACCCAAGCCTCCCTCAGTTTTAGGGGTACATACATGCTCCCACCCCACCAGAGGCACCCTACCATAGATACTTGTCCCATCCCATAAGTAGTTGCGACAAATACTATTAATTTTGTGAAGGACCCCTTTAGGAATAATGAATATGTTGGCCCAATACGTATACAGTGAAGAAAGCACAGACTGGACTAGTGTTAATCTTCCTGCATAAGAGATATGCCTGGACCCAAACTGTCTGATCCTCTCAACAATTTTTTCCACAAGTACCTGACTTTCCTTCTTCCCCAACTTACCAGCAGTAATAGGTACACCAAGATATTTGAAGGGGAGCTTACCCTCAACACACCCAGACTTTGCAAAAATTTGATCCTTTATTCTCTTAGAGACACCATTAAAGTAGATATTAGTCTTGCTTTTATTCATCTCCAAACCAGATGCAGCAGAGAAAGAAGCAAAAGAGCGTAATAAAAGCATAATGGATTGAGTATCTCCTCGAGAGAACAATAGGAGATCATCTGCAAACATCAAATGATGAAGCTTCAACTTCCCACACAAAGAGTGATACCTGAAATCCAGCACCTCAGTAGTAAAATTGAGAACCCTAGACAGATACTCCATGGCAATAATGAAAAGTAGAGGGGATAAAGGGTCCCCTTGCCTGAGCCCTTTCTTCCCATGGAAATATCCAAAAATCTCTCCATTAAGCACCAAAGAATATGATGTAGTGGTAACACATTCTGTAAGCAGGATCTTGAAATGTTCAGGAAAGTTCAGAGCATCCAACATCTGATGCAAGAACTCCCAGTTAACTGAGTCATACGCTTTCTTTAGATCAACCTTGAGCAAACACCTAGGTGACACAGAAGCTCTGTTATAAAGTCTGACAACTTCCTGACAGACCAAAATGTTTTCAATAATGTTGCGGCCTTTAATAAAGCCTCCCTGAGTTGGACTGATAATTTCAGGAAGCACTCTAGACAACCTAAAGCAAAGCAATTTGGAGATAAGCTTGTAAACAACATTACAGCAAGAAATAGGCCTAAATTGAGACACATCCTGAGGTAAGTCTACTTTTGGAACAAGGGTGACCAAGGTATGATTCAATTGCTTAAGCAATTTGCCATGAATGAAAAAATCCTTAACCACCTCACAAAGATCCTTCCCCACTACACTCCAAGCATCTTTAAAAAATGCACTAGAGTAACCATCAGGCCCCGGAGCTTTATGGTTAGGGATATGGAACAAAGCCTCCTTAATCTCATCATTTGTGACAGGCTTATTCAACCAGTCCCAATGATCCTGGTTACAAACAGGCCCTCTTTTAACAATAGCTATATTAACAGCTGTCCTAGACTGAGTCTCCCCCAAGAGCTGCTGATAGAATGATAAGAAAGCAGACTGAATTTGTCCAGGTTCAGTGATCCAGTGCCCCTGGACAGAAGCAATCCTCAGCACCTTATTTCTAGCCTGTCTACTATTCATGTAGCTGTGAAAGACTTTAGAATTACTATCCCCTTCATGAATCCAAGTGGCTTTGGATTTTTGAAGTAGGAAACTGTCACAAGCTTTCTGAAGTTCCTGATATTCTTTAGCAGCATTAATTTCAAGTCCAATCAAATCTGAGTTAGTAGGATCCGACTTGATTTTAGCCTGAATAGATTCCAAATGCTGCCAAGCTCTCACAGCATTATTCTCTACATCAGCAAATAACTCCCTATTCAATTGTTTAAGAGGATGTTTAAGGAGTTTAAGCTTCCTCACAAACTTAAACATGGGAGTACCAGTAACCTTATGCCCCCAAACCTGAGTAACAAGGTATGAAATGCTCAGTAGTGCTCCACATATTAAAGTACTTAAAACTTCCTTTCCTTTGTCCCATGTCACTCAATCTCTGAATGATGCAAGGAGTATGGTCAAAACACCCTTCAGAATGAAAGTGAGCATAGAACTCATTCTTCTGAGTACTCCACTCATGGTTAACCAGAACTCTGTCAAGCCTACTAAAAACCCTTGTAGCAGCCTCCTGTTTGTTATTCCAAGTAAAGAATGAACCAGTAGCAGGCATATCAACCATATGACACTCATCAAGACAATTTTGAAAGTCCTCCATTTCCTCTTCAGTAGTACTCCCACCTAACCTTTCACTAGGAGCCAACACAGTATTGAAATCCCCACAGATGAGCCAAGGGCTATGAATGTGGCCACTCATGTCCTGAAGCCTACTCCATAAAGACTTCCTTTCAGATACACCATTAAAAGCGTACACCATAGTAAGATAAAAATGAGAACCAGTAGCCAGTTCATGCACAAGGACATGTATGAACTGAGCATTATATTCAAGGATCTGTAAGTCAAACATATTAGGCTTCCATAAAAGCCAAACCCTTCCACCTTTATGATAAGAAGAATTAGTAGATACACACCATCCAGTACAAATATTAGAACTAATTTTATTTAGAGAAGAAGGCTTAACCTTCGTCTCAAGGAGGCCAAACAATCCAATTTGATGATGATGCAAGAACCACTTAATATGCTTCTGTTTTGCTGGACTGTTCAACCCCCTAACATTCCAAAAGCCCATCATTGTGACCCCCCCCTATTAGGGGGTATAAGACCAGTTCCAATGCCAACTTTTGGGGTAGCATTATTTAAAGCATCCATGAAAGTGTACTGCCCAAACTTAGCAACCTGACTACCTTGATCCAATAATTCCTGCCTGCTGAGTCTTATGATTGCTCTAGCAGGAGTGGCCAAAGAACCATTCCCAGAATGAAGTCCTGGGACCCTAGGAGTAGAGACAGTTGGTATCCTTGGACTAGCAGAAACCCTAGGCACTGTAACCTTAGGAGAAGGAGGCTTAGGTACATGCACCTGTGACTGTGGTTTAGCCACTGGAACCTTTGGTTGCCACCTTTGCACTACCTTCTGCCTAGGCTTAGGGGCACGTTTGGTTTTCTTACAAGCATTATCAACATGTCCTATCCCACCACAAGTCTTACATAAAATTGGAAGCCATTCAAACTCAACATTTATGGTAACCAGAGTCCCTGTTTCATCTAGAAATTTCACAGTTTTAGGAGGATGCTGATTGAAGGGTACATCAATCAGAACCCTAGCATACCCCAGTCTCGTTCTAGCCTCTGTTTGTTCATCACATCTAACATAATCTCCCATTAAACCAGAAATTTTAGGTATCCCTGGTCCCCAAAATTTTAAGGGTGGGTTTAACAATCTAACCCATACAGGAACCACAGAGACATCAGATTTAGTGAGAGGGTCCTGAGCATTCCAAGGACGAACAATCAGAGGCTTGTTCTCAAAAAGGAAGTGACCATGGTTTAGTACAGCCTCCTTATCCTTTGATCGCTTAAACCGAACAAGGAAAACACCAGAAGGCATGAATGAAATCCTGTTAATACCATACTCATCCCATAATCCAACAATAAATTCTTCAACAACCTCCAAAGGAGGGTTACCACCAAGAATGAAACATATAACAGAATTGTTCCAAAAAGCAAGCTCCTTTTGCACCTCTGCCTCAGTGAATTGTAACATACCTTCAGGTTCTTCATGGATAGTCGACAGCTTTGTTTTCCCTTTGTTCCGTCCCTGAGTGACCCAAGCCTCTGCTTCTTCATCCAGCAATTCATCGTCAGCAATAAGGTCATCAAGGTCCAACGGCTCAATTTCAACCGGATTTGACGCAAGCTTGACTACAGAGGAAGATCCTGATATAGAGAAATCAATAGAATTAATGCGTTTTTTGTTGCAATTTTTATGATTTTTAATGATTGAAGACGATGAAGGTTTAATCGCCGTCATTATTGAAAATCTAGGGTACTAAAATTGATGCAAGGTGTCTATTTTTGGCAACGTGCTCTCATTTCTCTCTCTAATAATTGTGTTTTTGTTGTTCTTATAGGTGAAGAATTTGAAGATGAGTTAGGTGAATCATATGTTGTTGAAGATGAAGAGTAATTTTGGGTTTTAGAAGCTTTCTCAAGTTATTACTTGTCTCTTTGCTAGCTTAAGGTAACTATTCCGAGTTACTCGACGAATTAATGTCACATAAGTAGTTGTTAGTAGCTTTAGTTGTTTGTTAGTTGTTGTTTGTTGTTATTGTGGTTTATCATGTTTATGGTTGATGTTAATGTTTGGTATTCATGTTGATTTTCATATGTTTAAGGCTTGAGATGGATTAAGTATTGTTGAATGATGCTTGATAAGTGTTGTAGCATTGTTAGAATGGTTTTTTTTTAAAAAAAAAAAAAAAAAAAAAAAAAAAAAACAAAACAAACGTGATGTAATCGTTCACAGGGCCCGAAATTGCCTGTGATGTGCCCACGGCGGTCCGGGGTTGGTCTGTGATTTTGGGGTCGGGTTTTGGGGTTTAATGCTTAATGTTTTGAGTTCTTTGGAGTATGTATTTAAGCATGGTAGTACTTTGAACATGGGATTAGTTTTATTATGCTAAAATTATGTTGAATTAGCTATTTTGTAAATTAAAATAAAGTCTTTAGTTTGATAGCATTCACATGTTAGGAATTGGAATTTAGCATGAGAATGATATTATGATAATTGGTTGAGTTAGACCAAAATGGGCAATTTCATTATGATAGAATATTGTTGAGATAATCATTTTATAAGTTGGATGTTTATAATTATGTCAATAGTAGTCACATGACAAGAATTGGAATTTAGCATGAGAATGATATTATGATGAATTGTATGAATTGGGCCAAAATGGGCCAAGACTCTGAGCTGGGCCAGTTTGACCAAATGAGTTTGGTCAAACTAGGTTTAAACCGGTCAGCCTCGATTTGACCAATGACCCATCGCGGGACTTGGGTCGAGGGTTTGTCTTTGAGGTGATATTGGTTGTCATTGGATGTTTTATGTTGATTCCTTGATATTTGTAATTATCATTTCACATGTTGGTTGTTGGATGCTTTGGATGCCTTATGCTTGAGTCTTGTTGCCTCTTTGCCATTTTAGCTTGTTCTCATGGATTATGGTACTAGTGGTTAGCTGGAATTTGGATTATTATTGATATTGGAGATATTGTTGGATTGTCAGCTAAATATGCTCTTGCGAAGCCTTTCATATGCTAGGGTGTGTATGATCATTTGTGTGTGCAAGTTTGGACTCTTTGCCCCTTTTTTTTTGGTTAATTGGGTGTCCTACTTGTCTGGTGTGGTGTCGGCTAAAGTATTCAAGTTGGGACTAGGTCCTAGGTGAGTATTTCGGCCCTTATCATAGATAGGCCATTATAGTGTTTGACGAGTGTATGTTTGCGGCTTAATAGCCTTTGTGTCTTAGCTTGGTGGGTTTATATCCAAGTTAGGGCATGACCTCCTAACGTACTCGTAGAAGTATGTGGTCAGCTTAAGTACTAGCCAACCCTTTGGTGGACTCCTTAGGGGTACTCATGTGTGTGATCATGGGTCTTGGATGCGGTATTTTCCGCATGTCGCTAGGTCTGCGCAGGTTTAGGACTAGGATGTTTACCTTACCTCGTGGTATAGACTCGAGTTACAGAGTGACTATTGACTGTACTAGGAACTTTTGCCTGTCTCTAGATATATTGTCCTTTCTTGTTTGATGATTCTATGAATCATAGAACGTGAGATGCAAGCCTGCTATGGTTGATAGAGTTTGGATTCCTGGATGTTATGTGATTCACGTGATAGTGTAGTATGAGTCGGTCTAATATTCACATGCTAGGACTATGTGTTGTTATATTGTTGTTAACATGATAAGCATGATTGTCTAGCATCTATATGCTAAGGCTATGTGTTATTCATATTCATGTTCTTATGTTTACATGTTATATTAATCATGACATTTCGTGGCTGGGAGAACTCGGAGTTACTCCCCACTGACTGTGGCTTTCGTATTTGTATAAAATGCGATTGACAGGTAGGTGATGCATATATGGGGTACATGGACGAGCTAGCGAGCAAAGTAACCTTGGGACCTAGATTGGCTTTATTTTATTGTGACCCTTAAACACTTTTTATGTCATATACTTTTTTAGGGACATATGTCTCCCTTTTTCATATTTGGGTTGTATAACTTTGTTTCGCGACTTTAGCGATGTTTTATTTATGAGATTTATTTAGACCTTGCATGTTTGACACCTTCCCATTTGGATATTTTTATAACAGGTTCAGGTTTTAAAAATTACAGGTTTTTACCCAAATGGACCTATTACAAATATATCCATGCAGTTTTTATCTAGAATTATGTGTTTACTTTTCCGCAATAAATGAGGGGTCACATCACCTATCTTTTCAATTAGACTTGTAAGCTTATACACCAACTCGAGTCTCATTAGACCTTGCATATAGTTGAATAGGAAGGACTAAGTCGACTTGTAGGTGTTGTACAATCTAATCGATTCGGGTCCGGGACCCAAACCTTCTTAGGGATTGTAAGCTTATACACCAACTCGATCCCATCACACCAATAAGTGATTGCATCTAGTAGAGAACATGTTTGTATGATCAACTCCCATGAATCCCCTATGGACCCATGACACCCTAGTGCTTTTAATCAAATGTTTACATCTCATTTTAATCACCTTGCTTGTTTTTATTACTTTGCTTTATGTTGTTGATTAGTTTAGTTGATCTCCTATCTCAACCCAAATTGTGACACCCTAAGACACAATCATTTGCAATTGAAAATCCTACATCAATACCCGTCCCTTGGGATCTGACCTTTACTTACCTCTTTGCTAAGAGTAGTTTGTGAATCTATAAATATTGTTTTGGTTAGGTAGCTTTTGACGACGAGTTTTAACCGACACCACACTCAACCCAAGGTTCCCGAATACTCGATCCTTAAACAACTGCCAAAAGCAAAGGCCGAAATTTCTATTTGGCAACTGATTGCTACAACTTTCGAACATCGGCAAACTTTGCTACAAGCCTCAAGAAAGTTGACAGTTCCCTCTACCTCCTCTCCAGAAGAAGTGGTAGCACACATGACAAGAAATGTCCCCGACCTGAGCAAACCGGTCTTCTTCTCTAACGAACATATCCCTCCATTCAGAGCCAACCATAACCTGGCCCTGTACATCACCGTACAATGCCTCAAGAAGAATGTGCCTATGGTTCTAGTGGTTGACGGATCTGCGGTTAACATCATTCCCCTCAAGACGGCTCACAAATTGGGTATCAAAGAAGCTGATTTGGTCCCAACTAACCAAGGAGTACGCGCCTATGACGACACTCGTCACAAGGTTGCGGGGCTTATCACCTTGACCATTGCGACTGGACCTCTGGAAATACAAGCCAGTTTTCAGGTGGTCGACATCGACGCCTCTTTCAACATGCTTCTGGGGCGCCCTTGGATTCACGCCGTCAAAACCGTCACCTCCACCCTTCATCAGAAAATCAGGGTCCCTTTTAATGGGAAGACAATCACAATTCCCGCTTCCCTGATCAAGGCTATCATGAAGAAGGGAGTAGCCTCTCAAGTCATTGAGGAGGACGGCAGCGAAATGTGGGGATTCCAAGCTGTGAATGCCCTAACCGATGAATCAGCACCTTTTGATTGTGACCTGTTCTCGAACCTCACAGTCAATCGCATTCTGATGCGCCAAGGATATTTCCCAGGCTTACCCCTCAATCCACTGAAGAACACTTTGCCTCCTATGAAACAGTCCAAGGTCTACAACATCCCCTTCGGGCTAGGCTATGAACCTACCGATGAAGACATCCAGGAGATAAACCTCCTAATATGGAAACGCAAAAAGCACCGAGTCATCCTCCGTCCCTACCATTTGACTCTTAATGGATACTTCGTTACGAGGGACAATCCGAGCTCTACAACGGCTTTCCTGAACCAATCTATGAATCCGTAGCCAAGGTCAGACACCCGGGTGTAGAAGTCTTTCAAGACTGCTACTTCATCCCCGACAACACCAAAGCTGCGTTGACCAAATTTGAGTTGACCCCATGCCTCGACGGACAAGCCGTCAGTCTCCTTTTCGGAGAAGACAACATCAAGCACCTCGGCTTTGAGGAAATCAGCAACGTTTCTCTAAAAGACAACCAGTTCGATCCCACCGCCTTAATATCTGACACTGAGCCGGAGAAAGCTACACAAGGCTAGAGGAAAACTGTCAAGTGGACCGATCGCCAAGGCCGCATCCTTAAGGTCACAACTGGAGAAGGCTCTATGTTCAAAGAGGAAAGTGAAGAAGAGTTTGAGTCTGAGTCGGTGTCAGAGTCAGAGTATGTCCTAGCTCCTAGTGCTCCTGATGTCCCAGTCAAAGTCCCTTTTCTACTGTTTTATCACAAACATGTGGCTGCTTGAGAGGCCGAGTCAACTAAGTTTGTCCCCACTCCCATTGTAGGTAGCAACCTGGAGCTTGTTCCAGGGGCCACCTCCTCTGCTGTGTCGCCTCTGACTGCTTATCAGATGTATGTACTATCCGATATTTTCGCTCAAGTCGACTTAATGAACGCTAAGTTTGCTTATGACTCATCTCATTTTAACTGCAATGCAATTCTGAACGAATATGAGGAATTTGACTTGAGTGACTATCCACCTCACCTGGCCAAAGAACTTGACAAACGAGAGGATAGGGCCCCCATCATTGAGGAGACCAAACCTATTAACGTAGGAACCGACAACACACCTCAAGAACTTAGGATAGGGACCACCCTTGACCCCTCGGAAAGACTGCAGTTCATCGACCTCCTACACGAGTACAAGGACGTATTCATTCGCTTGGTCATACAAAGACATGCCTGGGATCGACAGGGAGATTTCAGAGCACATGATACCCATTAAACCCGAAGTAAACCCGTGAAAAAAAGTTGCGCCGAATGCGCCCTGAGTGGGCCCTGAAAATCTAGGATGAGGTAGATAAGCAGTTCAAAGCCGGGTTCATCAAGGTGCCCGAATACGCTGACTGGGTGGAAAATATAGTTCCTGTACCCAAGAAAGACGGGAGAATTCGGATTTGCATCGACTTCCTGGATCTGAACAAAGCAAGTCCAAAAGACGATTTTCCTCTGCCACATGTTGAGATCCTGGTGGACAATACCGCCGAGCACGCCCTACTATCATTCATGGACGGGTATGCTGGGTACAACCTGATCAAAATGGCTGAGGAAGACATGCATAAGAATGCATTCACTACACAGTGGGGTACATACTGCTACACTCTCATGCCCTTCGGTCTAATCAACGCCGGAGCAACTTATCAAAGAACCGCCACCATACTCCTACATGATATGATGCACAAGGAGGTGGAGGTATATGTTGATGACATGATCTTCAAATCGAATGAGCGGGATGGGCACATCAACGCCCTTCGGTAATTCTTCGCTCGTATGCGGAAATATAACATGAGACAGAATCTTCATAAGTGTTCGTTCGGGGTCACCTCCGGAAAACTCCTTGGACACGTCGTCAGCAAAAGAGGCATCGAAGTTGACCCTACTAAAATCAAGGCTTTTCAACAAATGCCTCAGCCAAAGGAAGATAAGGAGATTCGGGGATTTCTCGGTCAAGTTCAATATATCAGCCGCTTCATAGTTAAGCTCATTATGATTTGCGAACCGATCTTCAAGAAGCTTCGCACCTCCGATCACACCGATCTTCATGCCACCTCAACAAGGAATTACCTTATCCCTATATCTGACTGTCACCGACACAGCCATAGGAGCAATGCTAGCACAAACAGTAAATGGCGAAGAACGAGCCATCTACTACATCAGCAAAAATTTCATCGAGTATGAGACAAGGTACACCCAACTGGAAAAGACATGCCTTGCCCTGGTTTGGTCAACAAAGAAGTTGCAGCACAACATGCTCAGCTACACGGTTCACATCTACTCCAAGATCGACTCGGTCAAATACATCTTCGAAAAACCCGTACTAAACGGAAGGCTGTCTAGATGGACACTCATGCTATGTGAATTTGATCTCAAGTTCGTACCCCTCAAGGTTATCAAGGGAAGGGCAGTCGCTGATTTCCTAGCAGAAAATCCTGTCAATGAGGATCGAACGAACGACACATGGTCACTTCCTGGCGAAGACATCCTTTCAGCCGAATCCGACGTATGGGACCTATACTTCGACGGTGCATCAAACCTGAGAGGCTTCGGGAAAGGAATACTCCTAATATCACTAGATGGAGAACATGTTCCAATCTCGGTCAAGCTAGACTTCGCCGTCACCAACAATGCCGCCGAATACGTAGCATGCTTAATCGGCCTACAAGCAGCCATGACACTTGGCATCAAGAGACTGAGGGTCCACGGCGATTCCTCACTCATCATCAATCAGGTGTCCGGATCAAGGAAAATCCGAAGCGACAGCTTAGCACCTTACCGAGAAAAAATCAATCAAGAGGCCGAATTTTTCGACCAAGTCGACTACTTCCACTTGCCACGAGAGGAAAATTAATTTGTTGATGCCCTGGCAAAGTTTATCGCGCTCGTCAAGATACCTGGCGACATGACATCAATGCCCCTATTTGTCGAGAGAAGGAGTAAGCCAGCTCACATCTGCGTCATCAACAACGACGAGGAAAACCATGTCGAAACTTGGTACCAAGCCATCCTCAATTACTAAACCAAAAACGAATTCCCTCCCAGCTCTATACAAGAGGACAAAGAGCCATCCGTTTACTTGCATCAAAATTTGTGATAAATCAATAACAACTATACAAAAGAACACCCCAAGGGATCCTCCTCCTTTGCATTGACCATCATAAAGCCAAAAAAGTCATGGAGAGGCCCACGATGGAGAATGCGGCCCTCACATGAGCGCAATGATTATGACCCGAAAAATCATGCGGTTAGGCTACTACTGAACTACCATGGAAGCCGATTGCCGAAACTACGTCAAACATTGCCACAATTGCCAAATCTTCGCTAACATACAACACATACCACCTGTTAGGGACCAGAATTATCCTGCCTGACCTAACAAAGACCAGGCAACGTTTAAAGCCAAAACTTGAGCAGGAAGTACTTCAAGTCAGGCACTGAGAGTATATAGACAGGCACCAAGCAGAAGAGAAGCACAGGACAGGCAACTACCAGGCCTGGCCTGAAAGAAAATGATGTCAGGCATAAGGATAACACCATCAAAGCTGGACAGGTGACATGGAAGGCATGATAAGGCCATATAAGTAAAGCCCTTATAAATAAATAAGTCTTATTCAAAAGGAGATAATGGAAGAAAAGGTCAAGAGCAACGGCTGAAATGCTGAAGAGATCAATCAACTACTTCCGGGGAAATAGGGCACGAGTCCTATTTACCAGGAAACCCTAAACAAGCTTGGAAAAACCGCTCCTAAGGCTATTATAAATACAAGAGAAGACAAAAACAAGAGGGACACACTGGCATACTCGTACTATCACTCTCATTTTTGTATTCAAAACATAATTTAGCAATATCCTTAGCCTGTCACGCCTAATATACTAATACTCTGTCAGGCTACTCAAAATCATATTAATAATCTCTCCTAGCTTGGTGCCCGTGGTTTTTTCCCTTATTCCCAGGGTTTTTCCACGTATAAAATCTTTGTGTCTTTACTTTTTACTTATTTATTTACTTAGTAATATTAGTCTGGCAAACTACTTGACTTATATCACCCCTTCTTAATTCCCCTGGCAGGACGTTTCTGTTCAGTAAAATCCCTGCCAAAATAATTGGCGCCCACCGTGGAGAATCTAGCTCAAAAATAATCAAAACCCAAAAACCAAATAACACAAAAACTTGAGAAATGACAGGAGATAGCATTCAACAACAATTGGCTGCCGCCCAACAACAATTGTTGGAAATGGAACAAAAAAAACAGAAAAATGGCCTAGGTCAAGTCAAGTTGCAAAATTAAAGGAATCAGAATCCAGCCTGAAACTAAGGCTAGGAGAGAAAAATTCAGGATCAAAGTTGAAAGTTCAACCTGGCACACCATTCTCCTCAATCATCAGGAACATTGATTTCTCAAACTTTGGCACTCCTACTCAACCAAAGTCCAAAGCAGGAAAAGAGACAGACTCAGAGGAAATCCAAAATGAGAAAACCCCACCAGATCAAACCATTATAGCAATCATGATGGCCATGCTCCAGAAAATCCAAAAACTCCATGAAAGATTTGAAAAGATCCCTGGAGTCCCTACCCCAATTAAGGAAGCAAATCCAGAAAGTTATGTTGATTCACCCTTTGTGGATGAAATAGCAAGAATAGACCTACCAAAGAAATTTGTGGTTCCCTCAATGAGAATCTATGATGGGACCATAGATCCATAAAATCATGTAGCCTATTACAAGCAGAGGATGTTGGCAGCATCTATTCCCAGTGAACTACGACAAGTCTGCATGTGCAAGGGGTTTGGGACAACCCTGAATGGGCCTGCCCTGCAATGATACATAAACCTGCCAAACGGAAGCATCAAGTCCTTTGTCGACCTGGTCAACTCCTTCAACCATCAGTTCCCCTGGATAGTGACTTCTACGATGCAATGACCATGAAGCCCTATCATACATTTGAAGATATCCAGGCATTAGCCATAGGCTATATTAGCTTGAAGAAGATAAAGGCTGCAAGCCAGACAACACTGACAATAATTCGGGATATGACAAAGTCAACAGAAAAAGTTCCAACCAGAGAGGGAGCAGTTCCAGGCCATCCTCTTACACAAGACCTGACAGATCAGAAGTCAACTACAC
The DNA here is from genome assembly GCF_048544455.1 of Silene latifolia. Classification (NCBI taxonomy): domain Eukaryota; kingdom Viridiplantae; phylum Streptophyta; class Magnoliopsida; order Caryophyllales; family Caryophyllaceae; genus Silene; species Silene latifolia. Next base: position 97,335,443 of record NC_133527.1, read on the forward strand.
ACATGAACAACGAGGTAACTCCTATACTTATCCCTCTTTCCAAGAATATAACTTCTCTGTTGATATTGCAGGACTAATCAAGAGACTTGACAATATGCGAGACATTGTCAAATGGCCAAAGAAGTCAGATAACCCCAACTCAAGGAAGGATAGTACAAGATGGTGCGAATTCCACATGGATATAGGGCACACAACAGAAGAATGCCTGGGATTGTGCAGGCAAGTGGCCTACCTGCTAAAGAAGGGATATCTGAAAGACATGATGCCAACAAAGAACAAGGAAGATGATGGAACAAGAAAGAACTTAGAAAGGCAACAACGTAACCTACCCCCAGCACCACCCATCTATGAGGTCAAATTCATCAATAGAGAATTTGAGATTTGTGGCCTGACCAGTTCAGCTGCAAAGAAAATTGCCAGGGAGTCAAAAATGAAATCTCCTTTTAAACCTAGAAATTTACCTCAAATTACTTTTGACGATACTGATATGCAGGGTATTCCTGATCTACACCATGTTAGCCTGGTTATCACCATGCAAATTGGAACTGCACGTGTCCTGAGAATCCTGGTGGATGGAGGCAGTTCAGTAAACCTGATCATGCTTGATGTCCTCAAAGCAATGAAGATTGATGAAAGTCAAATCATAAAGAAGTCTAATGTCCTAGTAGGATTCAGTGGAGAAACAAGGAATACACTGGGAGAAATACACCTGCCAACATATATGGAATGAGTCTTCTCATATGAAAGATTTGGAGTCCTGGACTGCCTGCCCTCCTACAACACTATCCTAGGAAGACCATGGATACACAATGTGAAGGCCCACTACTATAAATGAGCACTTGGGCCACGGCTAAATTCATGGCGCAAGTGCTAAATTTCCGTGGCTAAATCATTTTGCCACGGGAATACCTTCCGTGGCGCAAGTGGCTGTGGCAATGAGATAGCCACGGGAAAAACAAGAACGTGGCTATTATTGAATTTTTGGCCACGGACTGTCTTGTGGCTAATAACTCACGTGGCCAAAGAAATTTCACGTGGCGAAAAAATAATTCCCGTGGCAAATAATATATATGAAAATTAAATAAATAAATCGTAAAATAATTTATTTATTTTTCACAATGGGTATTTTATCATATACGGAACCGTGACAATCTAGGTAATTGTTTCGCTAGTTAACTTGATTCATTTGAACGTTATTTCGTTTCATGAGTCATGCATTTGTGAGCATCAGAGAGGCTTCCCAGGAGGTCACCCATCCCAACACTACTCTCACCTGAGCATGCTTAACCGTAGAGTTCTTTTGATGTGCCACCGAAATTGAATGTTACCTTGTTGATATAATTAGCACTTTGAATCATTTTAAGTTTATTTTTTTTATTTCAAATCTTACCTTTAGTACTATTTAATTACATAAATTTTACGTGTTTTACAAATTTTTGCGGGAAAAAAATTATTTGGCCGAAACAACTAAATTTTCGACATTAACCTCTTGATTAATGATTTTGACATCATTTTTTTTTTTTTTAAGTCGGTAAAAAACATTTTCTCCAAAAATTAAAATTAATTGTGTTTTCCTAACATTATTTTATTTATTTTTTGATCGACATACTTATTTTCATTTCTCATGTACTCAATTTTTCGTATATTTTTCTACGCAAATTATATTCTATAACCGTCGTACCTGCGATGTGAAAAATGAGACCATTTTTTGGTAAAATAATGACCGCTTTTTATAACTAAAAGTCTTTTTTCCCCAAAGTGATCACTATTAACAAAAAAGTAGTCACTTTTTTACCCAAAAAACACGAAAAAGACTATTGTACAAAAGAATCGCTTATTTTCCTAAACTGATTTCTCTGTGTTATGATTTATCGTTTCTTTTCTCAAATTTTCACATTATTTGCACATGTGACTTTATATTATTATAATTTATATGTTTTTCCGTGTGATGCGCTCATTTTCAGTGAAAAAAATTTCCAAATTTTTTTCTCAACAACTTAAATTTTACGTAAGGTTTTCATGGTACCCTCGAATTTTGATAGATTACATATGGTACCCTTTTTTAAAGTTTTTATATATGGTACCCCTGTATTTACGTTTTTCAGTCCTAGAATACCCTTTGACAAACTTCCGTCATAACACCGCTACTCATGTGCCTTGTGACGCCTTTTTTTGTTATCTAATACACTATTAATTCATCATCAAATAATACCTAAATCATTATTTTATCTAATAAACTAACAATTAGTACCTAGATAATATAACAATAACAACATAACATACTCAGTTACTCATCAAATTACTTATAGGAGTAACGACGTTATGACGGAATTTCCCCAAAGAGTATTCTGTGAATGAAAAAGATAAACATAAGGGCAACATATGTAGAAACTTAAGATAAGGGGTACCATGTGTAATCTGGCAAAGTTCGAGGGTACCATGGGAAATTTCCGTAAATTTTATATCAAATTCAAATTTTTCTATAAATATCATACAAATAAAGTTGGAAATCAAATTTTGAATGAAATAGTTTAACAATATATTAATTTTAGATTTCTCAAAGATAGATGGTAAATAACTTTTTTATTCAATTTGATATGCTATATCTTTAAATGTGATACGATCATTTAAGATTGTTATTCAAGATTATAAAGTTTAATTTAAATAAGTAAAGAAATTCACGACTTTAATAAACAGAGTTATATATTAAAACAAAATTTTTAAATTATCAATATTTTGAAAAACCTACAAAACATAAATGTGATTTGTAAAAAAATCAAAAAAATTAGACGATAAACTTTTCTTAGCTTGCATATAAGTTTATAAAATTTTAAAATTTCTTATTAAAGTAAATAAAACAATAAAAAATTTTAATTAAATTAATCAAAGTGTTTTTAAAATTTTATATTCAAATATATTTTCATAATATAATATTTGATTAAATTTCATTCAGATTTAAGTTGGAAAAGATACTCGCCACGGGTGTTTGTTTGTTCGTGGCTAAAACATTATTTGCCATGGAACAATTCGTGACTAAATAAAATTTTGCCATGGGAGTGACATAGCCTGTGGCTAAAATGATTATTTGCCACGGGTGTAGCCTAATTCGTGGCGGAAGTGACTTTTTGCCACGGGAAAAGTTATCCCGTGGCATAAATTTTTTTCCACAATAATGAATAAGTTTTTCCCGTGGCTAAGCAAATTTTAGCCACGAATTATGAATTCCCGTGGCATAATTCGTGGCGCAAGTGATGATTTGTTGTAGTGGCCATACCCTCCACCTACCACCAATGCATCAAGATACCAACAGAATGGGGAGTAGAAACCATAAAAGCTGAACAAAAATATGCCCAGGAATGTTATACTGAGTCATTGAAACCCTCCAAGGCAGGTAAGTCTCTCGCCTAACAATTACAGTACCCTGTCAGGACAACTTATGTGGCAGAAACTAAAATGGAGACAAATCAAGTAATTTTAGACCCTGAGTATCCTGAAAGGCATGTACTGGTAGGATCTGATCTCCCTGACAACATCAGACCACAATTAGTAAGCTTTCTTAAAAAAAAACTTCATGTTTAGCCTGGTCTCATTTTGATATGACTGGTATAGATGCAAATATCATTACACATAAACTAAATATTGACAAATCTTATAAGCCTGTGCAACAGAAAAGAAGAAAGTTTGCCTCTGAACGTAATGCTATTATTAATGACGAAGTGGACAAACTACTGGATATGGGGATGATAAGAGAAGTTATGTACCCTGACTGGCTAGCCAATGTGGTAGTAGTACAAAAAAAGAATGGTAAATGGAGAGTTTGTGTAGACTACACAGACCTAAACAAGGCATGCCCAAAAGACCCATTTCCACTCCCTCACATAGACGCAATGGTAGATGCTACAGCAGGACATGAACTCCTCACATTTATGGATGCCTCAAGTGGATTCAACCAGATTAAGATGCACCCATCTGACCAGGAACACACTGCATTCACCACAGAAAGAGGCATATACTGCTACACAGCAATGCCTTTTGGCCTGAAGAATGCAGGGGCAACATACCAACGCCTGGTCAATATGATGTTCAAAGATCAAATAGGGGATACAATGGAAGTTTATATTGATGACATGGTGGTCAAATCAGAAAAGGCTGAAGGCCATGTCAGGGATCTGGAAACAGCTTTCAAGATCCTGGAAAAGTTCAACATGAAGCTCAATCCTTCCAAATGCCATTTCGGAGTTTCTTCAGGCAAATTTCTGGGATACAAAAGAGGTATAGAAGCCGGCGCAGAACAAATACATGCTATACTGGAACTAGAATCTCCCAAGTCAGTCAAAGACATTTAAAAGCTGATAGGACGAGTTGCAGCCCTGAACAGATTCATATCCAGATCATCAGAAAGATGCAGGTCTTTCTATGACCTCCTCAAGAAAAACAAATCGTTCAAATGGTTGCCTGAACATGAAGCAGCCTTCCAAGATCTTAAAGCATACTTGACTACACCTCCACTACTTGCCAAACCAGATAAAGGAGAACCCCTTACGCTCTACCTATCTGTCACAGAGACAGCAGTAAGTGGAGTCCTGACCAAGGAGATTGACGGCCAACAGCATCCAGTCTATTATATAAGTAAGAGTCTCCTAGATGCAGAAACAAGGTATGGTCTACTTGAAAAATACGTACTTGCTTTAGTCATGTCTTGCACCAAACTTAGACCTTATTTTGAAAGTCACCCAATCATTGTCAGAACCAACGTGCCTATCAAATCTTTCCTGAGAAAGCCTGAGTTATCAGGCAGAATGGCAAAATGGTCAGTACAAATCAGCACATATGACATAACCTTTGAACCCATGACATCAATTTAGTCTCAGGCATTAGCAAACTTCATAGCTGAATTTAGTCCTACCCTAGAACAAGACCTCATAAAAGAAGCCAACCACCTAGACACCCATAAATCAGACCCGGAATGGACCCTACATGTAGATGGAGTAACAAATATGAGAGGGACTGGCCTAGGACTAGTATTGAAATCACCACAGGGAGACCTAATTGCACAGGCTATTAGTTGTGAATTCAAAGCTACAAACAATGAAGCCGAGTATGAAGCCCTGATAGCTGGACTTAAGGTATGCATAGAACTTGGTGTAGCAAACCTCAAGGTAAAAACTGACTCTCTCTTAATTTTCAATCAAGTTAAAGGAACATATGCAACAAAGGATTCAAAAATGGTACTTTATTTAGAGTATATCAAAAACCTTTGCAAAAAATTCAATTCCTTTGAGATTGACCAAATACCAAGGGACCTAAATACCCAGGCTGATGCCCTGGCCAGCCTGGGATCAAACTTTAGCCCTGCTGTGTTTGATAAAATACCCATTGTCCACCTGTTGGAACCAACCATAGAAAGGCCTGATCAAACTTGTCCCATTCATGAGGACACAACTTCTTGGACCAAACCATACTATGATTGGTTCTTACAGGGGATACTCTCTAATGATAAAAACAATGCGAGGGCCCTAAGAATCAAAGCCTCTACCTACACCATTTTCAATAACATGTTATTTAAAAAGTCACAGGATGGACCTTACCTATGTTTCCTGGAACCACACGAAGCTAAACAGGTTATAGAAGATATACATGATGGATATTGTGGAAATCACAAAGGTGGCAGAAGCCTAGCCAGTAAAGTTCTCAGGACAGGTTACTTTTGGCCAACCCTGAGAGCCGACTACATAGCATACATCTCTAAATGTGAAGCCTGTTAAATTCACTCCCCTTATATCCACCAACCATCAGAGCTACTACACTCCATCTCAGCCCCCTGGCCATTCAAGAAATAGGGCATGGATATAGTAGGCAAGTTACCTCAAGCACCTGGAAAGAAAGTTTTCATGCTGGCAATGACTGATCTTTTCCAAATGGATAAAGGCAGATTTATACAGGCAAGTCAAAGAGAAGGATGTCATATCATTCATCAAACGAAATATCATATGTAGATATGGAATACCTTCAGAAATAGACTGTGACAATGGTACACAATTTGTGGGAAAGAGGACAGCAAATTTCTGTGCACAATGGAATATTATCCTGGTCACATCCACACCAGGCTACCCAAAAGCCAACGGTCAGGCAGAATGAAGTAACAAAGTAGTAATTAGCTGCCTGAAGAAAAAGTTAAAGAGGAGAAAAGGAAGATGGGATGAAGAACTCCCCTTAGTCCTATGGGCTGATAGAACTACACCTAAAATAGCCACAGGCCAGACCCCCTATTCCTTGGTCTATGGCTGTGAAGCAGTAATCCCAGAAGAAATTCATATACCAACCACCAGAAGCAGCCTGAATACTATAGAGGAAAACAGACCACTATTACAAGATAGCTTGATCCTAACTGAAGAACTGAGGGATGCCGCCAAGGTCAGGATAGCCTCCTACCATCAAACAGTAGCCAGAAGTTACAACAAGAATGTCAACATCAGGGTATTCAAGGAAGGAGACCTAGTCCTAAGAAAAGTCTTCCCTAACACCAAAGAGAAAAATGCAGGAAAGCTAGCTCCTACATGGGAAGGACCATACCTAATTGATTCGATAGTAGGACAAGGAGCTTACAGGCTGCAACCTTTGGACGGAGAAATGATCCCCAGATCCTGGAAAATTTCCCACTTAAAGTTATTTCACGTCTAAACCAGAAACAGGTAAAACTATCAACTCCTTATATGTTTAACTAGAATCTTATAGCAAATCCCCAACAAAATATGTCTTCCTGCTATCTGCCAGTTTGCCTGAAAACATGCGTGTTATTTTTAGCTGTGCCTAGTCTTCTTATTTAAATCCTATTATATTGAATCCTGAAAACTTGTTTTACGCCTTCTTTTCATTAGTTATATACTGCACTTAGGCTTAAATAAATATTCAGGATTGAGGGCCACTCCACCCAACCTGAAAAGAATTCCTGAAATGCTCTACAATAAATTTGGCACCTACCTGCCCGACCTAAACACTAAACTGAGCTCAGTACATAAAAAACAAGTACAATGGTGAAATAGACCAGACTACTTGTCCAAATAAGCCCTCCTGACAGGCTGAGGGCCATAAGCCCTCCTGACCGGCAACCACCCCCTCCTCAGAAAAGCCCTCCTAACAGGCAACAGAGCCATCATTTCTTAAAAACGGAATGAGGGCCATAAGCCCTCCTTACAGGCAGTATTCTAACAAAAAATGTCAAAATGTATTATTTACAGGTACAAGTCAAGCCAAGCCATTAAAAAAGGTCAAGGGAAAAGAAGATGATATATTTATTCCAAAATGATGAAATTGTCCAGGGAAACATCCCTCCTGGGGTAAGACAAAACAAGCTTCAGAAAACCAAAAACAAAAAAAAAATTGTTTGTCCAGGGAACATCCCCCCTGGATGGGCCAAACCAAACAAACCAAAACATGACAAAACAAAAATAAATCAGCCTGCCTTGGAAGCTGTAGCAGAACTGATCCCCTCATCAACATGCTCCACTTCTTCTTCCTCTTCTCCTTCATCATCTCCCCCTTCCTCAACATCGCCACTTTTCTCCTTGAATGGTGGAGAGTCCACTTCCTCATCAGCGTGCAGTTTACAAAGCTCAGGGTAAGTAGTGTTGAGATTGACCAACTCCTGGTCAGGATTCCAAAAAGGCCTAACCTCGACAGGCTCCTTCATAGCATCCACACAACCCCTGCCAAAGAAATAAGTAGCAGCATCCTTATACCTGCCCTGCACCAAATCCCTTTCAACAGCCAGATCCTCATTTACTTTCAGCTGCTCCTGCATAGCTTGCTTCTCAGCCTTCAACTCTTCCTAAACAGTATCAAATTTAGCCTGAAGAGCTTTTAGGGCATCCTGAGCAGATTTCAGCTTAGAAGACTCCACCACCAATCGAGCTTTCCCGGCCTCATTATCCTCCTTTAAAGAGTGATTCTCAGCCTTTGACGCTTCCAATTAAGCCTTAAACTTTACAGCATCCATCTTCAGAATATGCACCTCCAAATCCAAGGTATCTTTAAGGCTGTGGACAGAATCGAGTTGGCAGGCACCCCTCAGCATATCATTGACATTCTGGCAAACAAAACATACCCGTTTAAGCAAAAAAAAAAACACATTTAAATACCCACACAAAATTAGACAAAAACAAGGTTTGTGTGGGTGGGTATTGAGTGGGTGGTTGTTGTGGATATTGGATGTGGTGATTTTGGTGGGAAAAATTGGGGTAGTAGTTAGGATTTTCATTGTATGAATAATAAGGTAGGTTTGTGTTGACTTGCTTCTCAAACTCCCCATACCCTTAGTCATACTCAAAAGATCCACCACATACTCCATATTTCAAGTCTTGAGCCATCATAGCTAAGACAAGGAAAAAACTACAAGCATGGAAACTACACGAAAACGGTAAGAACAATCCTTGAGGAACAAGCTCCTCAAGGTGAAAGCGAAATCAAAATAGACAAACAAGTAAGAACTTAATCACATAACACCGTCCCCGACAACAACGCCATTTTCATGGGTTAGATGTCGTCGGGTCTCCCAATCAAACACATTTATACTTCTCAATAAACAAATAGTTAGTGGTAAGTCGAGGTCGATCCATGGGACGGTGTGCTTTGGGTTCTAAGTTTATCTATCTCAATTTATGCTAGTGCCACAATTGATTTGGATTTGTAGTTGTGTTCAAGACTAATGCAAGCAATAAAGTAAAACAAGCAATAAAAGGAAGGATGTAAACAAATGATTAAAAGTACTAGGATATCATGGGGTCATAGGGGACTCATGAGAGTTGACCATACAAACATGTTCACAAATTTGCAAGCAATTAATGTTGTAAAGCAACCGAGTTGGTTTATGTCTTACGGTTCTTAGGAAGGGTTGGGTCCCGGAGCCGAATCGATTAGATTGTACAACACCTACAAGTCGACTTACTTTCCCCCTAATCACTTCTATGCATGGTCTAACAAGACTCGAGTTGGTTTATATCTTACAAGTCTCATTGAAAAGGTAAGTGATGGTTATAAATGCAAGGATTCATAGGCTAAGCATTTCATCAAACATAACATGTGCATAGGTTGACATCACAACAAGCAAGCAATTTAATTATGGAAACATATTAGATTAAGCATGACTAATCCCATGTTGGTTTCCCCTAATTACCCACTAATCCTAGCCAAAGAACTACTCACTCATTATCATGGGAAACATGTCATTAATGGTGTCAATCATCACAACAAGTATAAACATGATAATAGAATGAAGAAATGAACAATAAAGAGTAAAGAGTAAAGGAATTATACCAAACCTGAGATGATGCAAATAATAAAGAAAAGAGTAAAAGAAGAGAACTTGATTGATTGATGAAGGGTTGTCAATCCTCCAATAATTACCCAATAATCTTCAATTACCCAAAAGTAATAAACTTGAACAATAATTAAGGATAGATTAATGTGAAATTTGAGGAAAGATTAAAGAGTAATCTATTCTAATCTACTCCTAATCTAATCTAAGAGAGTTTTATAATGTGGAAGCCCCCCTTTGATTATCATCAAAATGGGGTATTTATAGTAGTGCCTCCTTAGGTTAACTAAGGCTAAACTAGTAATTAACAATTCTAAGTTTTAAGCAGGGAATCACAGGTATTTCGGAGAGATGGGCATCTTTGCTGAGGACGCCACGATCCTCTCGTCCAAGAATTTGGGACGCTCGGATTGCTGCATGGAGGGACGAGCGGCTGGGAAGTTGGGACGCTCGGATTGTTGCATGAAGGGACGAGCGGCTGGGAAGTTGGGACGCTCGGATTGCTGCATGGAGGGACGAGCGGCTGGGAAGTTGGGACTCTCAGATTGCTGGCTCCTTCGACGAGCGTCTTAGCTTCTTGGACGCTCGGATTCCTCTTCAGAATCCGGTCTCCCAATCAAACTTCTTATTCTTGCAATGTTGATCCTTAGTTCTTCCCTTGCCTTCAATACCCGTTCAGCGAAGATCGTCAATGTCCTTCCGAATAGGCTCAAGAGACGGAAATTTTCCGCCTAATTATCTCCTTTCCTACAAATCAAACACAAAGCAATAGGAAAGCAAAATAGGAAGCATTTAACGGGTAAAATAGCTATGGGATGCTATAATAATATGCAAAATAGGTTCAAGTTGGGGACTAAATGTGCGCAATTATGTGTCACATCAAATATCCCTAAACCGAACATTTACTCGTCCCGAGTAAATAGGTGACAAAAACTAGACCTTTATTTAAACTATCCTAATAACATAGCCGATGTGAGACAATTAGCGGGTCTCACTCCGCCCCTTCAACTCACAACAAGACAACCATGAGGTAGGATGCCTTCTTGCAAGGCAAGGTGGGTCTTGCTAAAATGGCGACACATCCAATCATTAAAGCACACAAAATCAAGTAATGGATGCATCTACAAAAACTTTCCTCATCTAAGTGGCAGAAATTATCTAAAGGGGAAGCAATTCAAGGGTACACACTCCTTCATAGATGCAATTTCTTCAAACTACTAAGCCTAGAAGGATACCAATAAATCACCTCCAAGTTGTGTCAAGCTAGGGTACCTTTGTCCTCAAACGTTAAATGCTTTTGTCAAGAATAGGCTCCCTATGGCGTTAGAAACACTGGAGGATCGCGGAATTCCCCCTCTTGCCTAGACAAGAAGAAGGGTCGTCCCCTCCCTACCATGCACAAAAGTGGATACGATGGATAAAGGGATCGATAGAATTTTGAGTTTCATTTGGGAGTTTGCTTTTGTTGTTTGTTTTTCCCCCCAATTTCTTGTGGCATATAACATTTGAGAACACTTTCTTTTTGCCATTTCTTTTTATTTTTGGCATTTCAATAATTGACAATTTTCAACTTTTGCATTTTCTTTTGAACATTTTCAAAGTCACCCCAATTTGTAACGAGAGTGCCTTATATTTGAAGCATAGGAGTTTTCATTTTTGTTGCTCCTCTTTTCTTTTCTTTTCATTTCTTTTCATTTCTTGAACTCAAATTTTGAATACTTTCTTTTTGTGCCCATTCCCATTGATGACAAAAATATGGTAGAACATGGATGAATGATGGTTGCATGGTTTCAATGGTCACCTTGGAATAAACGGTAGCCAAGGAGTTATCACACCACAAGGTACTTTTGACTAGGCCTTAATCCATGGGTCAAAGGATACTAGCATGACACATCCTAGGGTGTTTTACAAGTATTCTAACAAGCAAAGTCTTAAGAAGAAAAAGCATCTACTAGGGCCTATATACACTTGTCAAGCTTCCCAAATAGACGGTTTCACAAAATTTTTCTAACATGCAAACTACATGCCATGATGCAACTAACATTTATACATCCTAATGCATATGCTTCTACCAACCAGTATGCCAAATAATCTAAATGCAATCCTAAATTCACATTGTTTTTACCGCTTCAATCAAAATAAAGCCACATAGTCATTAACATAAAGAGGAAAAAGGAGATTGGAAAGATCATACCATGTTGTCTTCGATATCCTCATGTCTCGGATGTGGCGTAGTCAATCAATGTGATCAAGGATGAACAAACACAATATATACAAAACAATATATAAAAGATTAGACTACAAAGGAAATGAACATGAATTTGGATTTTTTCAATTTTTTATGGTTTTTATGATTTATGAAATAAAAAGACATTTTTTTGTGATTTTTCGAAATTTTTCAATTTTTATACATTTTTGGAATATAAATTCCCATCCCCCACTTTATTTTGGACATTGTCCTCAATGTACATGTAGGAGTAGGAATAAAAAAGAAATACATGTTTTTGGATTTTTTTGATTTTATGGAAATTGAAGTACAAATGCAATGATATGATATGATATTAATGCATGCTCTAACTAAATGCAATTCTATATGACATATATAACAAATGAATGCAATCTAAGCTAGACTAAATGATGCATGTTTTCTAGTAGAATATGGTCACCTATGATCAAACCTCCCCAAACCGATTTAAACAATATTTCTAGTGTAGAAAAGAATAGGATTGGTCATTAGTGACTATGCATGAATTCTAGTCTATATGCAACTATCTACATGAAACATGTGAGATATAATACAATGAAATATTAAATATAATACAAATGCATATGAAGTCTAAACTAAATGTAATGCACTATACAAAAGAGAGAGGGAGAGAAGAGTATCATACAAATGGAGGTGGTGAGGTAGGCATCCCTTACTCGTCATCATCATCTTGGTGGTAGCCATACCTACTAGAGCTTCCTTCTTGGTCATACCCTCCTCCTTGACCAGAGTATCCTCCACCTTGACCATCAAATTTCCCGGCTCGGTTCCCTTAATTAGGGAACAAAAGATGTGGTTGAGCCCAAGATGGTCGAGGGCCATTAGGGTCGATGTACCCTTGTTGTGCTATTTGATAGTACTGAGGGTAAAGGGCCATATAGTTATCGACCCTCCCTTCATGCACCCCAAGATCAACTCTGTTCATAAGAGCCAAAAAATCATTCACATTTGGAGCATTGGGCACTTGTGGTGTGAATGGCGTATGAGGAGTAGGGTACGGTGGGATAGGCACATAGGATGGTGGGGGAATGGGCCTTGCCGGTATCCCACGAGGTTGTGGAGGTTGGCGGGGTACTTCTTCTGTTTGAGGGGGGTTGGTTAGGATTTGGATGTCGAGAAGGTAGCTCGGCCTAGGCGAATACGGGCTCAACCTTGGGTCGGTACCGGGTATATTACACCCCAAAAGAACAATAGAGGTGCACCCTTTTGTGAACCATTCTACACTCCCATCTTGAGTGTAGGCACACCACCGGTGGTGGTTGAAGACGGCGTCATCATCAATCAAAGTACTCCCCTCAAGGGGTGTATAAGTCCCATGGGTGTTGAACCCGGGACAAAGGTAGTTTGCCAAGATAGTAATTAGACCTCCCATCACGAAGGTCTTAAGTTGGGAGTTCCCTTGAGAGAAATCATAGAATCTCGTAAGCATCTCAAGGGGGGTATTGAAGTTGTACCTCCTGTTAGAAATCTATATCTCATTATAATCAACATATTCATATATGTTCAAATTTATTTAGTCATAAAATAAAACTAGATCTTATTCATGCAAACATAAATAAGATAAGAGAAGAAATCATCAATCTTACTATATGATTTCGGTTTTATGGGCACCAACAAATTCACCTATTTGTTAGTTCTTGAGCTTTCCTTAAAATGGATGAACAAAAGGTCCAAATTAGAACCTCTCCCAAATGTGAATACCCAACGAAATCTCTTAATAACTAATATTATTTGTACTAGAAATAATACTAATCTTATTAAAAATTGATACAAAAATTTTGTATTTCCTCTTGAATAATTTCGGCCAAGAGGAGAGAATGATTTGTGGTTTTTCTTTCTCTAAAATGTCTCACCAAAAATGTAGAGAATCATAATTTCTTACATGAGAAATTATGTGAAGAAGAAGTGAATAATAAAAGAAAAGCCCCTTGTCTTTTCTATGTAGAAACCGGTTGGAGGGGGAAGGAGAGCCCAATGCATGGGCTAGTTTTTCTACCCAAGAAAACATAGGTATGAAAGGCTATATTAGGTAGTAATCATAGTGTTTTCCACTCAAAATAAAAACACAATAAACACCTTAAACTCCCTCCAAATTTCAGCACTTTTAACATAAAATGAATGGTCCATTTTATTTTCTCATTTGTCAATTGTAACATATGTGACATGTTACTTGACATGTGAAATTGTAATGTATTTTTAACATATTAAAAATCAACATACTCATAAAATATGTCATATACAATATCGACTAGTAATTCGTAATTACTTGTACCAAAACGGTTTACCAAATTATAAATTACAACGTCTTGTATTTATAATAAATTATTCACTCAATTTTCAATTGTTTCGTAAACAATAATTTTATCTAAGTAATAAAACAATTCGATTACTTAGACCGTATCTCATTTAATCAAATTAAAATAAGACACGTTAACTTTACTCACAAAATCACCCGTCAATTTTAAGCAATTTAATTAACTCGTATCGGCATACGATTAATTAAATAATCAATGAAGAGTATTTCCCTATAGGTATGACCTAAGGGGATCAACTGATCACCACCGTCGCACGACAGTAATGTCAAACTCTAGTCAGCCAATCATTACTGATATGTGTGGACCAGTTGACTGTAAAATATTACATCCCACATGTATTCTTAAAATGAGATTTAAACATGTGATCATCATGATCGACAGTTGTGATCGCATTATTGTTAGAGGACACATATTCCAACAATCTCCCACTTGTCCTTGACAAGTGTGCGTCACGAATTCTCTTGTCCTATTACTATCTCCCACTCAATGCAAGGTGTCTTTCAGGTAGTACTTGCAAGTGATCATATCGAGAGTGGTTTCCTCGATCTGGAGAATATCTGATTGACCGGATTTATCTACCATAGATATCTTCCGAGCGTGGCCACGCATTTCCAGTTCATTAGTCCTTGAGTGGCCCTGAGATATTGTTATAACCCTGACAAGGGGTGGACAATTCCTATCGCACTTATTCCGTTCGATTAGCCACAGCCATCATAACCCAAAATACGCCCATTTGACCCCATTTACGAAGGTCGTAGTAACACAAATCAAAGTTATTCTGAAACTGTGCCATCTTAGGAGAACAGTCTTTAGTCAAAAGAATCGACTCATTAGAATACTATACTAGCTCTCGCCACGACCAGGCTATATAAATTTGCAAGAACTCTATAAGCGGTCATAAGGCCCGACAAAGTGTTCCTAACAGTCTGCCTATATGATCGACTAGTCATCACACATGACTCCATGGCACTTGAACTTGCCATCAATCGCATCACACTCTAGTCACTTCGAGACGTCACCTCATGTAAGTAACTATGGGCGAATATAATGCTAATCCGTGTTCACTTTAACGGGGTTTAATTGTCTCTACAACCCGTTTGGATGTAACAAAGTATAAAAGGAGTTTTTTTTTTTTTTAGATTTAAAAACTCGAACAACAAATGTGATTAACACATATGAATAGTCAATACCTGATTACTACTTCATATTTTTATAATCAATTTTCATCTTATATGTAGTTGTTCATCTCAATGCAATTGAAATGACATATAACATGACTCATCATGTTAAGCCTATGAGAAGGCTTTGGTTAGTAGGTTTTATCAACTTCTTGTACCTTACTTAACCTTACTACATACTCGTTTTCCTTTGTAATGTATACATTTGCATTACAAAACTTTCTGAGTACGTGTCGAGATCCAATTAAGACATAGGCCCTCTAGCCTTAGAATAGCTACCACTGTTTTCACAGTAAGTGGGACTCATCCTTCTTGCACATCCCATGATTGCAAGTGTACTCAATTTCCGTTGTAAATAATTCTCATTGAACTTTATTGCCTAGAACGATTCTAGAAAATCTATTTCATAAATAACATAGCCACAATGGTATCTTAACCATCCTAATTTGTTTTGATTATGGTTTTGTCGGAAACCATGCGCAATCTCAATTGTCAATAGTCATTTGTGTAACACCCTTACACAAAATTGCATCAAAAACACTTTGCATTACATCCTCAATGCTTCTGCAAGCACTTAAGGGTAATCTTTATGGCTTACTTGGTAACTTTTACTTAAGTTCGATTTGAAACAATTCATCATACTTAAAGTATATGAAGTGTTATACATCATTTCCTATTTAATTGATTCGGCAGCGGAAATAAATGGAATCAATCAAATATGTTCAACTCGATTGAACTAATCATGAAACTTATCAACATAAGACTTCTTATTTGATTCTAATATCATGTGGATTTATCTCCATAAATCCGGATATTAAAGATGTATTATAATACTCCATAAGTCTTAAATCATTCACAATGATCAATATGTCATCCACATATAAGACTAATTAAAATTACCGTAACTCCCACTAAACTCCATGTATAAATATAACATCTCAACCTATTGAGAAAAGTTTTTATCAGATGATAAAATCATTGATTCCAACTCATTGATGTCCTACTCAAGACCCTCTCTTAAGTTTCACATTATCTTAGGATTGCAAGAATCTACAAAACTCAAGACATGTATTGAATACATTCCTTCTAATTGAAGAAGTGGGTTTTAGATTCACTTGCTATATGTATATCATCATAATGAAAGACAATCCCTAAGAAGATCCAAATAGACTTAAGCATTTGAACTAGTGCAAAACCCTTTGCTACCAATCAAGCTTTGATATCTAATAATTCACTTGGAATTAATTTCGGATTTTCATGGCTCTAAGCCTTGTATTGAGTTGTGACTTAAACACTCTCATGTAAGTCAAATGTTCATTACTTTCCAGAAGTAATCAACTTGAATCAAACAATTTCTTTGTAAGTTGGAAGCTCTTTACTTTCTAAAAGTAACACTAATTCATCGTCTTCAACAAGTGATGACTTTAACCTCCTAGGTTTTGAAGAAACAACGTCTTACACAAAACGTTTCATGTAGCCAAGAAAGACCAGTTTCTTGCGACATAACATTATTTGTGGCTCTTTGAATAATTTCTCCCACTCTGACTTCTAGAAATAAACTTGTATTCTAGAAAGACAGCTTTATGAGCCACAAATCCGTTGTACTTGTGATTATAGTAAGAAAATGAGCATTTGTTTCTTTTGAAAAACTTACAAACATGGTACCCTACCATTTCATATCTCATATGATTCGTTTTAGATTTAGTGGAAAAATAATTTTGACAAAATGATAAAATTTCCAAAAGGATCAAGTAACTCAAAGTAACTTGATTGAAGTCCAAACCATATCGAATAGCGTTTGATTTCTTTATCCAACCACACATTATCCCATAATGCGTGCTAAGAGAGATTAATTTGTGATACTATATCACATTTCCTTTGGCTTATATCAAAGTCTTCACTTTGATAATCCCATCACGACTAAATCGTGATTCTTTGAACTTCTTCAAAGATTTCTCTATTTACCTTATTAAATGAACACATTAGTGTCAACCTAAATCGTTGGTAAAAGAAAATGATCAACCTATTTTGGATCAATGATTTACAACCTCGATCTCCTTTTCAACCAAAAGACACGAGACATCTTGGTTTGAATACAAGATACGCATATACCATAAGATCTGATGGTTTCAAGAGTACTCAATAACTCTTTGCGTTCATCATTCCAGAATCTAAGGTTTAATCTTGGGTTACCAATTTGAGTCTTGCATCATCTTCATGATATATCATTCTAGTTGGGTTTAGAATATAATTACCTTGATAATGGGCTAGCCATACATCAAATCATGGTGCATAGGGTCACAAAAGTAAAACCTCTTTTGTATCTTAACAAGTTTATATTCTTATTTAGAGTTTATGCACTTAATAGTCACAATTAAGTACAACTCTAAACCTAAAAACTAGATTGAGTACACAATGAATCTATCTCTCAACATCATTGTTGCTAGTCGTCATATTCTAATCATCCTATGTATCAAATACAATGATGAAAACCACCACCGGTTTCTAATATTGACGAAGTAGTACTAGCAAAATTTATGTCAATCAAATAAACATTTAAAGAAGAAGGTCCCATTAGATGTCCCACAACTAACTTGTTGATACTTCAATAATTTGGGGTAGTTTCCTTTCTAGCGTCCAACAATTAAGACAATGGAAACTTTATCGGTCGGGATTGATAGGTTTAGTATCGTTATTCTCAATAACTTTACTTTTAACATTATTTTTTTTTGGTGAAATGTGAGATGTATATATATATATATATATATATATATATATATATATATATCAAAAAATAAAGTTCATGGGGTACATATCAACTAATGCCAATTACATAATTCCAACTCCCTTAAGCCATTCAAGTTCTAAGAAAGTAAGTTTGTTTCTGTCTCTACCTTGAGCTCTCAGCTTCATGTCATCAACAATGTTTGTAGCAACCTTTTGTGGCCTTAGAAGAACACCATCAATCCTGCACTTATTTCTATGATGCCACACATGATATATAGCTCCCAAGGTCAATCCTGCCTGCACTCCTCTCTGCATCTTAGTGCCAGTAGCCTGAATACACCAGCCCAGAACATTGCCAACAGGTAGATTTAGGCTAGTTTTCAGCTGAAGATGTTGGACTATCCTGAAGCTGTAATCACACCCAAAGAAGAGGTGTTCCAAGTCTTCTGATGCCTGTCCACATAACCAGCAGCTATCATCAATGTCCACCCCATATCTGATCAACTTATCTTTGGTTTTGAAAGCTCCATGAGCAAGAAGCCACCCCATGAATTGATGCTTTGGGACCACCCATTCATTCCATATCACCCCATCCCAGCTAACCTTAGGACGAACCCCCATGAGCCATTGATAATAGCTGGCAGTAAAGAAACCTATCCCGTGTATATATCCCATGTCCCATTTGTGTAGGCAGCAGCCAGATCCTGCTTTACCCTACAAACTCTCCTCCACACCCAGCTTGTGTTAGTACCAGGCTGATACTGCCACCAATTCTGCCCTTTCAGATGGTTGTGCTTCACCCATTTGACCCATATAGTGTCTTTATCCTCAGCAATCCAATTGACCAGCTTACCTATCAGAGCCTTATTCATCATTTCCAAGTTTTTAATCCCTAAACCACCCTCTACTTTAGGCATGCACACAGTGTCCCAAGCCACCAGTGGAACCCTATGATAATCAGCACTGCTATCCCAAAGGAAGTTTCTATAGGCAGCTTCCACTTTTGCAAGAATTCCCTTTGGTAGGACAAACAAGGAAGGCCAATAGGAATGTAAAGTAGTCAAAACTGCTTTCACCAAGACAAGTCTCCCTGCATATGAGAATTGTTTTGCTCCATACCCATGAATTCTACTACAGATCTTCTCAACTAAGCATTCACAATCTTGTTTTTGCAATCTAGTAGTTTGAATTGGCATGCCAAGATAATTAAAAGGTAACTTACCCTCTACAAAACCAGAAACACTCAGGATGTCATGCTTGAGATGATAAGGCACCCCTCTGAAATAAGCATTAGATTTTGCAGCACTCATTTTTAGACCAGATGCTTTAGAGAAAGTAGAATAAGACTGGAGTAGCAGCATAATAGACTTGGCATCCCCATGGCAGAAAAGGAGCACATCATCTGCAAACATCAAGTTAGCCAATTGCACCTGCTTGCACATAGGATGGTACTTGAACTCAAATTTAGCAGCAGCATACTTAATAGTTCTTGGCAGGTATTCCATACATAATGTGAAAACAAGAGGGGAGAGTGGGTCTCCCTGCCTGAGACCTCTCCTGCCTTGGAAATATCCAAACATTTCCCATTGAGGGATAAAGGAAAGGATGTTGTAGTTATACATTGCATCGCCATTTCCTGAAACTCCACAGGGAATCTTAGCTCTTCAAGGAGTTTTTCAACAAAGATCCACTTCACTGTATCATATGCCTTTTGGAGATCTATTTTGAATAGGCATCTAGGAGATGCATTTGGCTTTTCATAGCATCTAATTAGATCTTGACATATAAGGATATTCTCCTGAATGCTCCTATTTTGTATAAATGCTCCCTGATTAGGATCAATGATAAGAGGCAACACTTCAGCTAGTCTTGCACATAGCAGCTTGGATATTACCTTATATACTACATTGCAGCAGGCTATAGGTCGAAATTGGTACACAGTTTGGGGCCTGTCACATTTAGGGATCAGAGTCACATTTGTTGCATTCACTTGCTTCAGCACCTGTCTGGTTCTGAAAGAATATTGTACAACAGTAATCACCTTCCATCCTATCTCATTCCAAGCATCCTTAAAGAACTTGCTTGTGTATCCATCAGGACCTGGTGATTTATTATCAGGGATACTGAACACAGCTGCTCTAATCTCCTCCCCAATAACAGGTCTCAGTAAGATAGACCTGTGCTCCTCCCTGCATCTTTGTCCTTGATCAATGATTTTCCTGTGTATTTTAGTGGTAGCCTGTTTAGTCCTAAGGAGATGCATATAGTATTCCAGGAATGCTGTCTGAACCTGCTCTGGAATGTCACACAACTTTTCATTCATATCCTCTATCAAGATCACCCTGTTCCCATTCCTTCTCTTTTTGAGAATGCCATGGAAATAGGCACTATTTGTGTCCCCCTCTTTCATACAGAACTGCTTTGTCTTTTGTGCCAAGAAGCTATCCCTTGCAGTGCTTAATTTTTTTAATTCCTGAGAGGCCTCATATTCTGCATTAAGCAACTGAGTATCAGTGGGATTCCTTCCAAGCTGTTCCTGCAGATCATGAACCTGTTTCTGAAGTCTGCTTGTTAAATGCTCAATATCATTATACCCCTCTTTATTCAAACTCTTCAAAGCTGGTTTCAGGTGTTTCAGGTTTTTAACTAGCCTGAACATGCTAGTTCCCATCAAACCCTTGTCCCAATTACTTCTAACAGTGTACATGAACTCCTTTGCCTCTCCCCACATGTTGAAATACTTGTAGCAACGTTTCCTCTGGGAGTTTTTAGAGCTACTAATAATACATGGAGTGTGATCCATTAACCCCTCAGGCAAAAAGTGGGCATAAAGATCAGGCAAGTGATCACACCAGTCCTTATTGATCAAGAACCTATTAATCCTACTATAAATCCTCTCCTCAGGTTTTTGTTTAATCTTACATGTAAAGAGAGAACCTGTAGCATCTATATCAATGACTCCACAATCTGCCAAACATTGCCTGAAAGGCTCCATCTCACCTGAAGGTGTGTTGCCACCAACCCTCTCAGCAGCTGATAACACACAATTAAAATCACCAGCAACAGCCCAAGGACCCCTGACCTGACTAGCAATTCTTCGTAAATGATCCCATAGAGGAGCCCTATCATGAATAGAGTTGAAAGCATAGACCATTGTTATATAGAAGATGCTTCTAGTCTCAACTGATTCAATTCTCATATGAATGAATTGTGCATTATACTCTATAAATTGAACCTTCACAGCTTGTGGTTGCCACAAAATCCAGATCCTCCCACCATTGTGATGACCATTATTAGTTGATATGCACCAGTTATTGAAATTATTTACAACTTTCTTCAGAACCCTACTCTTTATTTTTGTTTCTAAAAGACCAAACAATCTGATCTCTTTATTTTGTAAGAAAAAAATTATTGCTTTTTGTTTTCCTACTCTATTCATACCTCTCACATTCCAGAATCCTATCTTATCCATTTGAAATTTTAGGTTGAGGACTGCTGCCATTTGCACCACCACTTCTTCTAAGAGGAGATGAGACCACCTCTTTGTAAGAATGTACTCCAAAAGAGTCAGAGTTGTATCCACCTCCACTGTAATCCTGTCTCTGCAATTGAACAAGCCTTTTAACTGGAGTAACATTCCTAGCTTCTGTGATCTTAATTGGGCCTTGCATACTCCCAGGAGGATTAGCAGGAGGAGGTAAATTAGCTTTCTTCACCACAGGTCTCCAAACCAGCTGAGCTTTCTGACCCTTCTTCTGATCATTCTTCCTGCAATATGCCTCCATATGTCCCATTCCCATGCACTTTTTACACTTAACTGGTCTCCATTCATATTCTACTTCAATTTGAATCACATTACCATTTTCATCTTTGAATTTTACCTTTTCAGGTAGTTCTTGATCCACCATTAACACTGCCATCACCCTTGCATAACCAAGTCTTGTTTTTTCCTCAGTTACTACATCACTCTTGATGTATTTGCCTACCAAAGAAGTTATCTTTGGCAGTCCCTTTCCCCAAAATTTCAGAGATAGATTATGCATCTTAATCCACGCATGGACTAAACTTACCTCCTCCTTTCTCATCTCTAGATCTCTTGTCCAGGACTTCACAATCATAGGTTTATTATCAAACATATAATAGCCCGAGTTCAGTACTTTGTCCTTCATTTCAACAGATTTGAATCGAACCAGAAACACACCATTTGGCATAAATGAGATTTTATCTATGTTGAACTTGGTCCAAATCGTCCTAATAAAGCCTTCAATCACCTCCCATGGAGGGTTTGCTCCTAGTATATAGCAGAGGATATCCTGACTCCAGTATTCAATCTCCTCCTCTACATCCTCTTGTTCAATCTATAGTAAATCCTCATGCTCTGTTTTTGGATTCTCCTCAGGATTTTCAGTACTCTGTTCTACCGTTTCTCGTACTACTTCCTCCTCACCCTCTATTTCCTCCACATCTTCTTCTTCATCCTCAGTTTCTACTTCCAATTCAGGAATTCCTGTTATCTCATTAATATTCTTCGTTTTCACTGCATTCTCACCATCCGGGCCTGCTTGATGTTTATTAGGGTTTGTTATATCATCAGATTCCTCTATCTGTTCAACAGGCGGTGATGCTTCTACAGTAACTTGAATACTTCGTCCTCTTAAAGTCATCTCACGCTGCTTCTGATGCAGTGATTTCCTAACCATTAGCTCGAAAATCAAATCAAAAATCGTAATTAATGCACATTAACATCTCATTAGGGTTTTTTCTCTCATTAGGGTTTTTTCTCTTACTTTTAACATTACCTTGTATCAATTCCATTCTAATTTTACTTCTTTGAACTTCGTCCTTTTCTTAACGGTTTAAGAGAATGCTCCCACTCATTTCAATGAGTCTTTGCTTTGAAAAGCAAAATTGAATTTCGTGAAGATTACTCTTCAATTCATTTGTTTAATCTTAAAACTTTCATTGAAGTGGTTGCGGTATTTTGGTCAATTTTGATTTCAAACAAATCTAGTTACCAAAATGATGTAACGTTTCAAAGTACTTAACTCAATTAAGCATATGAGAAACAATTCATTGTAAGTAGATATGTTAGTCAAGAATCAAAAACCATTTTGATCACGAATAACTTTTATCTATACTCTTCACAAGAGATCCTTACAATGGATAATACGAGGTTTTTAGAAGAAAAATTCAAATTTTGTCTTTAGTTACGATGTTTTAATGGAGATTTGAATCAAAAATCGAAATGATATCGTATATGAATTGTGGTAAAGAAATAGAACAATAGGATAACGGAATAGTGGAAAACTTAACATTTATCATTTTATTAATACTTGTAAATAACAAGTAAAACATTTACATAGTGACCTTTACCCAACTATGATAAATGATTACAAGATCCAAATTCATATTAACTTGGGGCACGGTGTGCCGAAATACCCTTTATTAATATAACTCGGTGGATTAACTCTTTAATCGATTCTACTTTTAGAACTCTTGGTCGATAAAATTACATTAATATTTATCTTTAGCCCAAAACACATCCGGAAATCGTCGTGAATACTTTCGTTGAGTTCAACCCAAATTTCGAATAAATGTGTCCATAATCCAAACTCATATCAACTTAGGGCACGGTGTGCCGAAATACCTTTCATTAACATAAATTCGGTGGATAGACATTTATCACCCACTTCCCCTACGTAACAATGTTTGTACTCCGGTGTGGCCGAGTGCACTCCCTCATGAAATAGGTTTTCATGGTTTCTACTTTTTGGTAAGGCTAAGTCTCAATTGTTTATTTAGCGAGAGGTCATGTCAATTTATTATCTATCACGTTTTAAGTGAACTAAAGCGGTGAACTACAATAATTGTAATTGACACGGTCGATAAACTCGATAAAAATGATAATGCATGTTTTAGTTATGGCGATTTAGCGATGCATGCGACATATAAATAAAATGCAAAGCATAAATTAAATCCTAGTATGGCCTTCCTAAAATAGTAAATATAATAAAATATTACAAATTCGGAAACCAACTCCATTGGTCCCTTGAACTTCGGTTTTGGCACGCATCTCGAGGTAACACCGTCTTTAATGGATCGCCTTCTTGAGTGGCACCGTCTTCAAGGATCTACGGAATAAATAAATTACATAACAAATTACATAATTTCCTATTATACATTTGTAATTAAAATAAAAATAAATCTATTAAATTACAAAACGGTGATACGAGATCACAATAAATTACAACCGAATCGATATTCCCATACATTTCGGGTAATATCAATTAAAAACTAAGGCCATACTAAGTAAAATTACATAATTCAAAAATTACATAAAATAAAATTTTGACAATCATAAATAAAATGCAGCATTATAATATGTATGAACATGCCCAATTTTATGCTAAATCGCCTTTAAGGAGCCAATATCGTATATTAATCGGTTTTTACGGATTTGCGTGATTCAACCTTTTAAAATCACAATAATTACATAAAATCATATTTATGTACTAGTTAATTACCCTAAAAATCTTAGGACACAAAATTAGTCTCCACTAACATATTGACAATAATTAACTTATATTTCTTAATATTGTTCATAAAAGACTTAAAATTACAATATAATGCCATAAACTTCAAATAAATCATAAAAATTTCAAATAAATTTGAAATTTAAAATTTTAAACTCATGAACATTCTGAAAAACTACCATGACATTCATAATATTCAAAAACTTAGGTTAAAAATTTCGAAATTTATCGAGAAAAACAATGTTGTTGTTTATCGGATTTATCAATTAAAACCATAAAAATATGAGAAAAATTAATTTTATCAACTTTTCAATTTTAGATCTGAAATATGTGATAAAATACAACATGTGACGTTTTTCATTAGTCATGAAGTATGTTTTAGCAATTTATACTAATTAAAGTCACTATTTATGTGATTTTTCATCAAAAATTCATAAATCATGCATAAAGACTTCATTATAGCCAATTATTTTACACACATTTTGTAAAATGTCATGTGACAACATACTAAATTTCAATGACCATATTCGAAATATAACTCATATTAACCCATTTTTTCATTTAAATTCGATTTTATCTTGAAAAATCCATATTTCGAGCATAAGAACTCATAAAATTATGATCAATTACAGGTCATCGAAATAAACTATATGTGAAAACATATCCAAAAACCACTGGAAAAAACGAAGTTTAGCTAATTTTAGTCCAAAAATGCATTTTTATCATAAAATCACATTTTAATGCCATTATAATATAAAATGAACAATAAAAATCCATAAATTAACCAAAATATCCTAAATACATTTTAGGACCAGAAACTTTAACATGTATAATAAATTTCGTGATATATGATAATAAACACAAATTTATAAGTTTTGTTTGTTAATCGTATAACTTTTGGGGAAGGTTAAGTATATTATTAATCGTATAACATGGAAAAACAATAACCGATTTGCATGCAAACAACCTAAGGCTCTTGATACCGCTTGTTAGAAATCTATATCTCATTATACTCAACATATTCATATATGTTCAAATTTATTTAGTCATAAAATAAAACTAGATCTTATGCATGCAAACATAATTAAGATAAGAGAAGATATCATCAATCTTACTATATGATTTCGGTTTTATGGGCACCAACAAATTCACCTATTTGTTAGTTCTTGAGTTTTCCTTAAAATGGATGAACAAAAGGACCAAATTAGAACCTCTCACAAATGTGAATACCCAAAAAAATCTCTTAATAACTAATATTATTTGTACTAGAAATAATACTAATCTTACTAAAAAATGATACAAAAATTTTGTATTTCCTCTTGAATAATTTCGGCCAAGAGGAGAGAATGATTTGTGGTTTTTCTTTCTCTAAAATGTCTCACCAAAAATGTAGAGAATCATAATTTCTTACACTAGAAATTATGTGAAGAAGAAGTGAATGTCTTTTCTATGTAGAAACTGGTTGGAGGGGGAAGGAGAGCCTAATGCATGGGCTAGTTTTTCTACCCAAGAAAACATAGGTATGCAAGGCTATATTAGGTAGTAATCATAGTGTTTTCCACTCAAAATAAAAACACAATATACACCTTAAACTCCCTCCAAATTTCGGCACTTTTAACATAAAATGGATGGTCCATTTTATTTTGTCATTTGTCAATTGTAACATATGTGACATGTTACTTGACATGTGAAATTGTAATGTATTTTTAACATATTAAAAATCAACATACTCATAAAATATGTCATATACAATATCGACTAGTAATTCGTAATTACTTGTACCAAAACGGTTTACCAAATTATAAATTACAACGTCTTGTATTTATAATAAATTATTCACTCAATTTTCAATTGTTTCGTAAACAATAATTTTATCTAAGTAATAAAACAATTCGATTACTTAGACCGTATCTCATTTAATCAAATTACAATAAGACACGTTAACTTTACTCACAAAATCACCCGTCAATTTTAAGCAATTTAATTAACTCGTATCGGCATACGATTAATTAAATAATCAATTAAGAGTATTTCCCTATAGGTATGACCTAAGGGGATCAACTGATCACCACCGTCGCACGACAGTAATGTCAAACCCTAGTCAGCCAATCATTACCGATATGTGTGGACCAGTTGACTGTAAAATATTACATCCCACATGTATTCTTAAAGTGAGATTTAAACATGTGATCATCATGATCGACAGTTGTGATCGCATTATTGTCGGAGGACACATATTCCAACACCTCCTTGTCCCCCGGACATTTAGATAGGACTTAAGAAATGTCAAATCGAGGAGAGTGCACCTATCTTGCTCATATCTCCCATTAATTGTGCCGGCTACGAAACGTTCGGTGATCCGAATCACCGGGTGTTGAATAGCAAAGGTGTAGCATTGCTTTTGGTGAATAAAATCTCTTCCGGAAATAGCCTTCCATACTAGGTCCACATCAAAATCGGAGGGTTTGTTGATGTTGTTTGTTGGTACAATAAGACCAAAAATTTGAGCAAATTGGTCAAGTGATAGGCTATTGTTAAGGTTGCACAACCGGAACTCCATACCAACATTCATCCTCGTGTTCAAAACAATACGAAGGCTACTCAAAAATTCCAAGGTGAGGCTAAGGTACGTCTCTTCATGGGCATGGAATAATTTCCCTATCCCTAGACCGTCAAAGAACATTTCGGTCTGGTACCTTATCCCTAGGGTTTCTAACACCCTAGTATCAATAAACTGAGTCGGTTCGTAATGCTTACCTAGCTACTTGACGAACTTGGTACGGTGGGCATCGGATGTGAAGAGTATTTCCAGAAAGTACTCAAGTTACTCCACCCCTCCTCTTATCACGGGATGAAAGTTTCTTGGTACCATAATTTATTGAGGGGATGAAGAAGATGAGCCCTTGCGTTTCTTGGTAGCGGCTTCAACAAGCTTCTTGGCTTTTCCCTTGAGGTTCATCATTTTCGATTTGGGAAAGTTAGGGTTTGGTTGGTTTTTGTTGAGAAGGGAGTGTTTGAAGATGAAGATGAGTGGATTTTGTTTAGATAAGATGAGGAAATGAGGGATGGTGGGGGTATTTTATAGAAAAGAGGGGTGGGACGAGCGGCTTCGGGTTGGGCCTGGGAGGATAATCCGAGGAAAACGCAGGATTCCAAGCGTCTTCATGTTAGAAATCTATATCTCATTATACAACATATTCATATATGTTTCTAAATTAATTTAGTCATAAAATTAATTAAATCTTATGCATACTTAATAACAAAAGATGAGAAAATCGTTTTTCTCACCAACAAAATTTCGGTCGTATTGGGCACCAACAAGATCTCCTTCTTGTTAGTTCTTGAGCTTTCCATATATAAGGATGATCCTCCAAAAATACCAAAGTAGAGATTCTCCTCTTGATTGCACCCAAGACTATCCCTTATCTTCCCTAAAAAAAAAAAAGACTATCCCTTATCCCCACTAAATAATATTAGCTAGATATTAGTTTAGTAGTTTACCTTAAAATTGATTACTAACACTCATATATTACATTAATAATTTTAGTAATCTTTTTGGAACAATTTGAATCAAAATTTCTCAAGTTTTAGAGAAAGATGAACAATAGAGAGAGTTTGCATGTGAATGAATAATAATAAGAGAAAAACTCTTAATAATGATGATGGTTAGAGGGTGCACGGTTTTGGGTAGTCCCATATAGGGCATCTTACTTTTCCTTTTTGTCTTCACAAGAAAATAGATGTGTAAGATGTGTAAGACTAGTTGTAGGTAGGCATCATTATGTCATTTTATCAAATAAAATAAAACAACCATAACCCACTAACTCACCCTCCATTTTCGGTCCATATACATAAAATGGACTACCATTTTATTTTGTCAATTTGTCATTTGTCACACAATATGTCACATGTAGTATGATACATGTTATTAATTAATTTAATGCATATTTATCACATAAATATCATTTCATGAATTAATTAAAATTACATACAATAAATTGACTAGTGATACTTGATCACATAAATAAAGTGGGTCATATAATTATAATTCACAACATCTTGTAATTATAATTAACCATTCATTCTAATCTCTATTGTTTCTCAAACAATAAATAATTTTAGTAACAATGCATTTGATTACTAAAATAAATCTTATTTAATCCCATTACAATAAGATAATATTATTCTCTCTCACAATTGAATTGTTCAATTTTAAGGAATTGATGAACTTGTATCGTCATACAATTAATCAACTTTATAGATAAGGGCATCATCCTTTAAGTGTGACCTTAAGGGATCAACTAACCACCACCGTCCCACGACAGTAACGTAAAACTCTAGCAAGCCAATCGTTACCGATTAATGTTGGTCAATTGACTATAAAATGAATCATCCCTTACGTATTCTTAAAATGAGATTTAAACATGTGATCAATATGATCGAAAATTGTGATCGACAATTGAAATCCAATCAAGACATAGGCCCTCTAGCCTTAGAATAGCTCCCACAGTTTTCACAGTGTGCAGGACTCATCCTCTTGCACATCTCATGATTGCAAGTCTACTCAACTTCCGTTATAAATATCTCTCATTGTTCTTTATTGCCTAGAACGATTCTAAAAAATTTATTTCTTAAATAACATAGCCACAATGGTATCTTAACCATCCTAATGTGTTTTGATTATGGTTTTGTCGGAAACCATGCGCAATCTCAATTGTCAATTGTCAGTTGTGTAACACCCTTACACAAAATTGCATCCAAAACACTTTTCATTATATCCTTAATGCTTCTGCAAGCACTTAAGGGTAATCAATATGGCTACTTGGTAATTATTTCTTGAATTCAATTTTGAAACAATTCATCATACTCAAAGTATATGAAGTGTTATACATCATTTCCTATTTAATTGATTCGGCAGCGGAAGCAGATGGAATCAATCAAATATGTTCAACTGATTGAACTAGTCATGAATCTTATCAACATAAGACTTCTTATTTGATGCTAATATCATGTGGATTTATTTCCATAAATCCGAATATTAAAGATGTATTATAATACTCCAAAAGTCTTAAATCATTCCCAATGATCAATATGTCATCCACATATAAGACTAATTAAAATTTCCGTAACTCCCACTAAAGTCCATGTATAAACATAACTTCTCGTCTTATAAAGAAAAGTTTTATAACATGATTAAAACATTGATTCCAACTCATTGATGTCCTACTTAAGACCCTCTCTTAAGTTCCACATTATCTTAGGATTGCAAGAATCTACAAAACTCATGACATGTATTGAATACATTCCTTCTTTTGAAGAAGTGGGTTTTAGATTCACTTGATGTATGCATATCCTCATAATGAAACACAATCCCTAAGAAGATCCAAATAGACTTAAGCATTTCAACTAGTGCAAAACACTTTGCCACCAACCAATCTTTGAAATCTCTCTTTATTAGTGCAAAACCGTTTGTCACTAATCAAGCCTTTTATTCCGGATTTTCATGGCTCTAAGCCTTGTAGTGAGTTGTGACTTAAACACTCTCATGTAAGTCATATGTTCATTACTTTCCAAAAGTAATCAACTTGAATCAAACAATTTCTTTGTAAGTTGTAAGCTCTTTACTTTCTTAAAAGTAACATGAATTAATCATCTTCAACAAGTGACGACTTTAACCTCCTATGTATTGAAGAAACAACGTCTTACACAAAACGTCTCATGTAGCCAAGAAGGATCAGTTTCGTGGGACATAACATTCTTTGTGGCATTCTTTGTGGCTTTTGAATAATTTATCCCACTCTGTCTTCTAGAAATAAACTTGTATTTTAGAAAGACGGCTTCACGAGCCGCAAACCCGTCGTACTCGTGATAATTGAAAGGGAAAAATGAGCATTTGTTTCTTGTGAAAAATTACAAACATGGTACCCTACCATTTCATATCTCATATGATTTGTATTAGATTTAGTGGAAAAATAACTTAGACAAAATATAAAATCCCCAAAAGGGTCAAGTAACTCAAGGTAACTTGATTGAAGTCCAAACCACATTGAATAGCGTTTGAATTCTTTATCCAACCACACATTATCCCATAATGTCTGCTAAGAGAGATTAACTTGTGATATTATATCACATTTCCTTTGGCTTATATAAAAGTCTTCACTTTGATAATCCCATCGCGATTAAATCGTGATTCCTTGAACTCTTTGAAATTCTTCAAAAATTTTCTCTATTTATCTTATTAAGTGAACACATTAGCGTCAACTTAAATCGTTGATAAAAGTAAATGACAAAAATTTCTCTATTTATCATATTGACAATAATTAACTCATATTTCTTAAAATTGTTCATTAATGGACTCAAAATTACAATAAAAAACTATAAACTTCAAATGAATCACAAAAATTTCAAATAAATTCAAAATTTGAAATTTAAACTCATGAACATTCTGGAAAAATACCATGACACTCATAATGTTCAAAAACCTTAGGTTAAAAAAATTTCGAAATTTATCGGGAAAAACAATGTTGCGATTTATCGGATTTAACAATTATAATCATAAAAACATGAGAAAAATTATATTCACCAACTTTTCAATTTTAGATCTGAAAAAGATAACAAAATGCAACATGTGACGTTTTTCCTTAGTCATGAAGTATGTTTTAGCAATTGTTCACTAATTAAGTCACTATTTATGCTATTTTTCATCAAAAATTCATAAATCATGCATAAAGACTTCAATATAGCCTATTATTTTACACACATCTTGTAAAATGGCATGTGACAACATACTAAATTTCTATGACCAGATTCGAAATTTATCTCTTATTAACCTATTTTTCATCTAAATCCGATTTTTATCATGAAAAAACCATATTTTGAGCATAAAAACTCCAAAAATTCTAAACATTTCCAGATCATCTAAAAATAATATATGTGAAAACATATCCAAAAACCACCTGAAAATTCGAAGTTTAGCTAATTTTCGTCCAAAAATGACATTTTTATGATAAAAATCACATTTTAATGCCAATATTTTATAAAATGAACAATAAAATCCATAAATTAAACCAAAATATCCTAAAACATTTTAGGACCAGAAACTTTAACATGCATAATAAATTTCGTGATATACCATAATAAACACAAATTTATAAGTTTTATATGTTAATCGTATAACTCGGAAAAACTATAACCGATTTGCATGCAAACAACCTTGTGCTCTTGATACCACTTGTTAGAAATCTATATCTCATTATACAACATATTCATATATGTTTCTAAATTAATTTAGTCATAAAATTAATTAAATCTTATGCATGCAAACTTAATAACAAAAGATGAGAAAATCGTTTTTCTCACCAACAAAATTTCGGTCGTATTGGGCACCAACAAGATCTTCTTCTTGTTAGTTCTTGAGCTTTCCATATATAAGGATGATCCTCCAAAAATCCCATAGTAGAGATTCTCCTCTTGATTGCACCCAAGACTATCCCTTATCCCCACTAAATAATATTAGCTAGATATTAGTTTAGTAGTTTACCTTAAAATTGATTACTAACACTCATATATTACATTAATAATTTTAGTAATCTTTTTGGAATAATTTGAATAAAAATTTCTCAAGTTTTAGAGAAAGATGAACAAAAGAGAGAGTTTGCATGTGAATGAATAATAATAAGACAAAAACTCTTAATAATGATGATGGTTAGAGGGTGCACGGTTTTGGGTAGTCCCATATAGGGCATCTTACTTTTCCTTTTTGTCTTCACAAGAAAATAGATGTGTAAGATGTGTAAGACTAGTTGTAGGTAGGCATCATTATGTCATTTTATCAAATAAAATAAAACAACCATAACCCACTAACTCACCCTCCATTTTCGGTCCATATACATAAAATGGACTACCATTTTATTTTGTCAATTTGTCATTTGTCACACAATATGTCACATGTAGTATGATACATGTTATTAATTAATTTAATGCATATTTATCACATAAATATCATTTCATGAATTAATTAAAATTACATACAATAAATTGACTAGTGATACTTGATCACATTAAAAAAGTGGGTCATATAATTATAATTCACAACATCTTGTAATTATAATTAACCATTCATTCTAATCTCTATTGTTTCTCAAACAATAAATAATTTTAGTAACAATGCATTTTATTACTAAAATAAATCTTATTTAATCCCATTACAATAAGATAATATTATTCTCTCTCACAATTGATTTGTTCAATTTTAAGGAATTGATCAACTTGTATCGTCATACAATTAATCAACTTTATAGATAAGGGCATCATCCTTTAGGTGTGACCTTAAGGGATCAACTAACCACCACCGTCCCACGACAGTAACGTCAAACTCTAGCAAGACAATCGTTACCGATTAATGTTGGTCAATTGACTATAAAATGAATCATCCCTTACGTATTCTTAAAATGAGATTTAAACATGTGATCAATATGATCGACAATTGTGATCGCATTATTGTCGGAGGACACATATTCCAACACTTCATGTACGGGACGAGCGTCTTCTTCAGGTGGTCCGAGCGTCCAATGAAAAATCCGCACGTATTTCGTTACATGATCCTACTTCTTCTGGGAGGAACAAAAGACGAGCGTCCGTGCTTTGGGACGAGCGGCTAAAATAGGACGGGCGTCCTCTTTTGAATCCGCTCGAATTCTAGTTCAGTCCCTAAATTTTCTTCAGGTATCAAGCAGGACAAGAGTCCAACTTGGATTACGGGCGTCTTTCTCAGGACGAGCGTCTTGGGCTACAATCCGCTCAAATTTCGTGTCAGAACTGAACACCACCTGGAGGGAGGCTGAGGACGAGCGTCCAGGCCTGGGGACGAGCGTCTTCCGCTGCTCTTCGAACTTTTCTTTCTTTTCTTTTGCAAGATCGTACCCTTGCACCCTTTTGATATTCCTCCTTATCTTTCTCTGAAATTTTGCTAAATAAGTATGTAAGAAAACTCTCTCTCACTACTCTCATGTAAGAAATTGTAAATGAAAATGCGAAAATGTACAATATTATACAAGGTAAAGGTCTTAGAAATATCTTACAAATGGTGGTTTGAGATAGGACTCCACCAAACTAGTTCAAATTGTAGAAATTCTTGTCCATAGAGCTCAAGGCTCTTAGTAGAAGATCAAAAGCTTGTGAACAAGCTCCAAATAAGCATAAGTATGGTTTGCTTAACTTTAAGACGAAGCTTGGCCAAGGGAATTTGTCACTCATTCTCGTTTTCTTCCTCTTCTTGGCACTTGAATATTCACGATGCTTCAATCCAATTAGCCCATGATTCTTGTCATTATAAGGTAAGAAGTATGTTTCATGGTTGTACGGAGACTTCCACTCACTACCTTCTTTTACAACTTTGGTGACGATGATAGCATTCGAGTTTATCAATCCTTCAAGAGTAGAAGGAGAATTCTCATGACCTTGATGACCGATTTCCTTAGAAGTTGACATTGTGGGTGCCAAGTTTCCACAAGTAGCTTCACATGCAAGTTTCTTTTTGAGCTTTTCCACCAAGTACCCTTTGTATGATGCTTTGACCTTTTGAAGAAGGTCCACCATATCATCTCCAACAATCATTGGCTCCATGGTAGGTGCCAAGTAGTCTTCATGGGAAATAGGAAAGGTCTTCATGATAAGATATCTCAAATTTCTCAAGGATAGGCTCCTCAAGAAAGGTGATATCACAAGTCCATTCCTCTCCTCCATTCCAAAGGTCCTTTTAAGACACGTATTCTTCATAAGCCTCTTTTATGGTCTTGTCATCATCGCTATCTTCATATGAATCATAAGTGGGGACTTCATTCAACTCTTTCGCCAACATCCTAATGTTCACATCAAAAGACACACCCTCATACTCACAAAGGCTAAGAGTATTTGGCTTACTCAACCTCATGTCTTCTTCATCAAATATCACACTTTCATACTCACAAGAGCTCAAGGAGATTGGCTCTTCCTTCTTCTCTTTTTCCATGTCAAAGGTTACTACTTCAAATTCACATTCATGATCAATGTCCAAAGAACGGTGGAGAGTGATTGCTTGGGATTCTTTCATTTGGGCAATTTGAATCTCCAATTCCTCACCTTGGGTAACAATGCCTTGAAGAACATTGTCCCTCTTTTGGCTCTCCTCTATGATTTGCTTGAAGAAGTTTTGTTGATCTCCCATCATTTGGAGAATCACATTTTGAATGGGTTCATCTTCTTGTTGTGGGCATGTGTGAAAGTGGTTGTATAGTGGCAATTGAAATCCATTATAAAATGGGTATTGAGTGGGTGGTTGTTGTGGATATTGGATGTGGTGATTTTGGTGGGAAAAATTGGGGTAGTAGTTAGGATTTTCAATGTATGAATAATAAGGTAGGTTTGTGTTGACTTGCTTCTCAAACTCCCCATACCCATAGTCATACTCAAAAAATCCACCACATACTCCATATGTCAAGTCTTGAGCCATCATAGCTAAGATAAGGAAACAACTACAAGCATGGAAACTACACGAAAACGGTAAGAACAATCCTTGAGGAACAAGCTCCTCAAGGTGAAAGCGAAATCAAAATAGACAAACAAGTAAGAACTTAATCACATTACACCGTCCCCGGCAACGGCGCCATTTTTATGGGTTAGATGTCGTCGGGTCTCCCAATCAAACACATTTATAATTCTCGACAAACAACTAGTTAGTGGTAAGTCGAGTTCGATCCATGGGACGGTGTGCTTCGGGTTCTAAGTTTATCTATCTCAATTTATGCTAGTGTCACAATTGATTTGGGTTTGTAGTTGTGTTCTAGACTAATGCAAGCAATAAAGTAAAACAAGCAATAAAAGGAAGGATGTAAACAAATGATTAAAAGTACTAGGATATCATAGGGTCATATGGGACTCATGAGAGTTGACCATATAAACATGTTCAGAAAGTTGCAAGCAATTAATGTTGTAAAGGAACCGAGTTGGTTTATGTCTTACGGTTCTTAGGAAGGGTTGAGTCCCGGAGCCGAATCGATTAAATTGTACAACACCTACAAGTCGACTTACTTTCCCCCTAATCACTTCTATGCATGGTCTAACAAGACTCGAGTTGGTTTACATCTTAGAAGTCTCATTGAAAAGGTAAGTGATGGTTATAAATGCAAGGATTCATAGGCTTAGCATTTCATCAAACATAACATGTGCATAGGTTGACATCACAACAAGCAAGCAATTTAATTATGAAAACATATTAGATTAAGCATGACTAATCACATATTGGTTTCCCCTAATTACCCACTAATCCTAGCCAAATAAATACTCACTCATTATCATGTGAAACTGTTGGGGTTGGTGTCCTTAACAGTTAGTGCAAGGACTTATAAACCTCTAAAAGGATCAAAGGGCATACTTTGGTATTATTATCAGTTGATCCACGTTTATCAATAACGGTTGGCTTGCTAGATAAGTTTGACGTTATTGTCATACAGATGGCGGTGATCAACTGGTCCCTAAAAGTCACACCTATAGGATACGTTCGAGAGATGTGACGGTATGAAAATACTGTCATGTAGATGCCAAAATTGACTAACCAGTTAGTCCGAGTTATTTGACTAAGTAATTAGTCAAATATGTGATGTTGAGATATTATATTTAATACGGATTAAATATCATGGGCTAAGACGAATTAACCAGTTAATTCGTAAAATTAAATATACGTGATTTATATTTAATTAAATGTATATTAAAATAATTATACAAAACTGTTTTGTCGGACACGTATTAATAATTCAGCTAACCCGTATTATTAGCTGATGCCTTAATTTCCGATAACCGATAACAGTTTATAATCAGACCACGTCATATACACTTAGCGAGTGATGGACCGGACCGCGAGTTTAAGTGAAGAGAAAATGAAAAGCCCATACGGGCTCCTCTCACTCGGTTTGGCCGAGAATCACCAAGACAAAAGGAGAGCTTTCTCCTCTTGTCTAACCGAATTCATTCTTGCTAAAAATTTAGGGTTTCGAAGAGCATTCTTCTCTGTAGAAACCGAGATCTCACATCTCAAGCAAAACACACATCAGTTCTCCCTATATTGCAAGGCAATCGGAGAACACTGTTCTAGCACAAGGGCATATCTCGGACAAGGTCTTGGGTGCAACAATTAGGAGGGAATCTCATTTGATTTCTGTTCTTTACGCCGCACTATAAGGACCCGAGGTTGATTCTAATTCCTTATCGTTTCCATATTGTTTTTATCGTTTTATGACTATAAATTGCATGTTTAAATTTACGTTATAGTCCTGCAATTAAAGGGTAGTATACGGATATTAACCTACAAGTGGTATCAGAGCGAGGCCACGTAAATTTATATATGTGTTTTTCATCAAACGATTGTTGAAACGATGATTTGTGGTTAAAAAAATTTGTCTCGGCAGCCATTTTTTTTACTCGGCAGAAATTTTTTTTAATTTGCTGCGTTTTTTGGTTGCTTTGGGAACCGTGTCCTGTTTACACGGTTGCTCTTGTTGTTGTTTTGTCTCGAAAACCAAACCGTGCCATGTATTACACGGCTGTTTTGCTTCAAATTTCATGTTGTTTTTACATGTTATTTTATACAGAGATTATAGCAACATGTCAAGTTTTTGTCAATTGTTAAATTTGTTTTGATGCGTTTTTGATCAAAATTACAATTGATTTTGTCTCGAAATATGTTTTCACGAGGGTTTTGAAGTTTCAGCCACTTTAGCATTCGATCGAGCGTATTTCTACTCGATCGAGTGCTGTTTCTGTCTTGTTTTTGATCGATCGAGTCCCTGTTGTACTCGATCGACCTCGTCTCAAAAACCCTTTTGCTCGATCGAGTCCTTCTTTGTACTCGATCGACACCTTTCAAAACCCCTCTCGCTCGATCGAGTTGTCCTCGTACTCGATCGAAAGCAGATTTGCTTGATAAAGGTACTCGATCGACCTCCAGTTAGTCGATCGAGTACTCCCTGATTAGCATACCTCTCGATCGACTTGCAGTTCAGTCGATCGAGCCCTCCTGTCCCTCGATCGAGCACCCGTGTCCCTGGATCGAGGGATTTCGTCTTTAACAGCATTGAAAATTTGTTTCTTTTGATTTAAATTTTCTTTTGGCTTCAATATGTACTTTATCCGGATATAGTACACTCGCTATGATTGTGAAACGGTTCACACACGTACCATTAAGTTATTTTAAATTATATTTAAAGTAACGGATTATAATAGATTAAAATTAAATGATAGAAGCGGTTTTATCACACGAATTTTAATCATTAAAAGGTGGTTTGGATAAATTTAACATAATTACGGAATTATGTCATGAATAAATTTGTTTTGTTTTTAGTTGATGCATTTTTATTTAATCGTTAATTTATGAATGCCGTGAATGCCTTTTATTACGTATTTAATTTTTGCAAGCGGTTGTAACTTAGTGTGGCCTTAGTAGAACGTGTTACCGTAATGATGGAACACGGTCTTGGTTGTATTTTGAGATCTTGCATCTCCGTTTTGGATTTTTTCACTTGTAATTACAGTTTTAATTAGAATGTAAATAGGTTTATATTTTGTAATTTTAATTGTAATTTTTGAGAAGACCAAAGATGGAGACCGGATGCTCACTCCCGCTACTTGGATCAAGATGGAACATCAAGACAAGCTTTTCGGGTCCAACGGTGGATTCCAAAGTTGTATTATGTTCTTATACTAGGATAGGCCACACTAGGAAAATTTTATTTACGTTTTTGCATTCCTTTATTTATTTTTCGCAACGATAATTTGCATCATTTTCCGCCTAAAAACCAAACCACCTAATTATTGCATGAAAACTGACACATATAGAGGTCACGAGTTAGTTTTCATTGACATTCTCATGTCACACGTTTTAAGCCATCATCCAAATAAATTCATTCACGACAGACGCTAGTTATTCGTTCACTTAAAATGAATTATAATTTTGTTGATGGGATCTTCCTCGTATAAACCAAAATTGAGAACGGTCTTTATAGGTCAAACTCCAATGAGTCCCTTCTTCGTCGGTAGGCATACTATGACCCCTTCTACGTCGGGTAAGCTGGAACCGATTGACCTATTTTATCTCAACACTATGGTCACTCGTACGATCCTGTGATTATGGTGGACTATAGATAGGATTTACGGAAATCTATCGACCAAGAGTTCTTCCGGAAGAATTAGCTAAACAGTTGGCTTATCAATTTACTGAAATTGAGTCTTGGGATCACTTGTATCTTTCTTGAGGGAGATCAATTATGCAAGTGCGAGAGTCTACATGTTTAAAATGAATTTTAAAATAGACTTAAATCACCTCGATGAGTTGCTTATTTCGTTTTGTTTTTCCTTTCTTTTTCAGTGTAGATCACGTTTTAAACTGCTAAACATCAAATGGCTGGTTCAAGTGATAACCCAATGCCAAGTGCCACATTGGACCGTGAGTCCTGGCTTAGGATCTTCATGAGTCAGATGAATCAGTCCACTCGACTGAAGAATGACGGATCCAACTTCGCGGACTGGGAGGCAGCATTACGGAATGCTGCCGCTGCTGACGGAAAGCTCAGATATCTGCTTGAGCCCATGCCGTTAAACCCAGGTCCCACGGCTGGAATTAACGAAATCAACAAGTATAACGATTTCGCTTTAGAAGTCAAAAGCGGTAAAGAACGTACTTATTTTTGCAATGGAACCCAATTTGCGAAAACGCTTCCATAGCCCAAGGTGCAAACAAGATTTTCACCACGCTCACTAAGGAATTCTCGAAAGCACCGAGAATCGTGACCTATGAGCATACCACTCGCTTCTTTGATGCGAGACTCCGGAAGGGCCAACCGGTTAGCCCACACATTCTCGGCATGATTGAGAATGTCGAGAAGTCGAGACCTTTAATCGTAACATCGGCGAGAATATTGTTATCGACCGTATTATTCACTCACTCCACGATGGTTATTCGCAATTCAGAGCGAATTACTATATGAATGATTTGAAGAAAACTCCCCATGAACTGCACTCCCTCCTCGTACAGACCGAGAAGGACATGAAGTGCAGTGGGAGCTCGAAACAGGATGTTCTCGTTGTGTCAAACAAAGGGAAAGGTAAGGGCAAATCTCCGGCAAACCTAACGATGGGTAAGGCGAAGTTCAAGAAGTCGGGTTCGGTAAGAGTGGTCCTGGTGAGTCGAGTAACTCATCGAGCATGACAAAGAGCAAGATTGAAAACATGGAATGCCATCATTGCCACAAGACTGGGCATTGGAGACGCACATGTCCTGTTTATCATGAGGACTTAAAGGCAGGTCGTGTTAAACCTGTTGGTATGTCTTCTCTCTCTTCTACTTTTATTCATATGATTGAGATTAACCACGCAAGTTACGGAACTTGGGTACTTGATACTGGTTGTGGTTCTCATCTGTGTAATCATGTGCGGGGGCTCAAAACATCGAACCCCTCGTAAAGGGTGAGGTGGACCTGCGTGTTGGGAATGGAGCAAGAGTAGCTGCCATCTCCAAGGGGACATATGTGATCCAGCTTCCTAGCGGATTTGAGTTATCATTATATGATTGCTATTATGTACCCAGTCTTTCTAAAAACATTATTTCTGTTTCTGCGCTTGATAAACTTGGTTTTTCATTTGTAATAGAGAATAATTCTTGCATTTTCTCATTACACAATATGATTTATGGCAAGGCAGTCTCCATGAATGGAATTTATGTTTTAGATCAGACCAACGAAATATTACACGTAATGAATAAAAAGTTAAAGGTTGGTGACAAAGATCAAACGTATCTATGGCTCTGCCGTATGGGACACATTAATGAGAAACGCGTAAAACAGCTCATCAAACATGGAGCTATCTCGGCCTTTGATTTTCAATCATTTGGCACGTGTGAATCATGTCTCATCGGTAAGATGACTCGGATTTCCTTCAAAGGTGTTGGAATGCGCGCTGCCGACCTATTAGGGCTCATACACACGGATGTATGTGGTCCTATGTCAATCACCGCACGAGAAGGCTATAGGTATTTCATCACTTTCACGGACGATTTGAGTAGATATGGCTATGTCTATTTAATGAAGCACAAAAGTGAATCCTTTGAGAAATTCAAGGAATACCAAAATAGGGTACAGAACCTATTAGGTAGAAAGATTAAAACACTACGTTCGGATCGTGGTGGCGAGTATCTTTCTCACGAGTTTGATCAACATCCGAAGGACCGTGGGATTGCCCTACGATTAACTCCACCTGGAACACCTCGGTTGAATGGTGTGTCCGAACGGAGAAATCGAACACTACTTGATATGGTTCGATCCATGATGAGTCACACGGTTTTACCCGATTCACTTGTGGGGTTATGCTCTTATGTCGGCCGCTCTAATACTTAATCAAGTCCGTCTAAATCTGTTGACAAGACTCCATATGAACTATGGAAGGGAACGGTCCCTAACTTGTCCTTTATACGGGTTTGGGGCTGCGAGGCTTATGTCAAGTGGAGACACGAGGATAAGCTCGGCCCGCGATCGGTCAAGACATACTTTATAGGTTATCCTAAAGGAACACGTGGTCATTACTTCTATTCGCCAACCGAACAACGTGTTTTTGTTGCGGCTAGTGCGACATTCTTAGAGAAGGAATTTCTCGAGAATGCAAAGAGTGATAGAACCTTCGACCTGTCGGAGATTCCAGAACCAAACACCGAGCAACCATTGGAGGAACCAATTCCTTCAATCCCGGTGCGGTGAATATTCTGAGGAACCTAGGAGGTCGGGAAGAGTCTCTATTCCTCCGGACAGATACATCGGTATGGTCGAGGAACATGACATAGATGACGTTCTACTCTTAACGAGTAGTGAACCCGCAACCTATAAAGGTGCCATGACCATTCGACTCAAAGCTATGGCTTGAGGCCATGCAATCCGAGATGGACTCCATGTATGAGAACAACGTGTGGGATCTTGTTGACTTACCTGCTAAGGTTCGTCCCCTTCAATGCAAATGGCTTTACAAGATAAAGCATTCTGTGGAAGGTCAACAAGATATCTACAAAGCACGACTAGTTGCTAAAGGTTTCACCCAAGTGCCAGGCTTGCACTACGATGAGATTTTTGCACCCGTAGTTATCTTTGCGTTCCATTCGGATTATCTTAGCGATCGCCGCTTTTCATGACTATGAAATTTGGCAAATGGATGTGAAAACCGCCTTCTTAAACGGCTTTTTGGAGGAAGAGTTGTACATGGTACAACCCGAAGGTTTCATCGATCCAA
This sequence comes from Silene latifolia, assembly GCF_048544455.1. Lineage (NCBI taxonomy): Eukaryota > Viridiplantae > Streptophyta > Magnoliopsida > Caryophyllales > Caryophyllaceae > Silene > Silene latifolia. The sequence continues at coordinate 97,377,073 of NC_133527.1, forward strand.
AACATCCTAAGAAAGTATGCAAGCTTAAGCGTTCCATTTATGGACTTAAGCAAGCATCAAGGAGTTGGAATCATCGCTTCGACCAAGTGATAAAAGAAAATGGATTTACTCGATCTGTCGAGGAACCATGTCTATATATCAAGTCGAGTGGGAGCAAGATTGTCTTCCTAATATTGTATGTTGACGACATACTCCTGATTGGGAATGACATACCTCTCTTAACTTCGGTGAAAGTATGGTTGAAGAACCATTTCCAGATGAAAGATCTGGGAGAGGCACAAAGAATTCTTGGCATCCGTATCTATCGAGATAGATCACGACGGATGTTATCTCTCAGTCAGGAGTCTTACATAGACAAAGTCCTAGAGAGATTCAGCATGACTAACTCCAAGAAGGGGTTCCTTCCTATGGCTCCAGGGGTGCATTTGAGCAAGTCTCAGGCACCAGAGACACCGGAAGAGAAAGAGCGCATGACACGGATTCCTTATGCTTCGGCAATAGGATCAATCATGTATGCCATGATATGCACACGTCCGGACGTGGCATATGCATTGAGTATGACAAGTCGATTCCAACAAAGAACCAGGTGAAACCACATTGGTTGGCTGTCAAGAACATTCTTAAGTACCTACGGAGGACTAAAGATTGGGCTTTGACTTATGGAGGCGAACAAAAGCTATGCGCAACCGATTCTGCAGATGCTAGCTTCCAAACGGATCGTGATGACTCGAAATCTCGGTCGGGATTCGTTTTTACTCTTAATAAGGCGCTGATCACCGGAAGAGTTCGAAACAAATCTGTTACAAAGAGATTCTACGACGAGTCCGAGTACTATGCCGCGTCTGAAGCAACAAAGGAAGCGATATGGATGCGTCAATTCTTACATGGGCTCTCTGTAGTGCCTAGTTCGAATGACCCGATCACCATCTATTGCGACAATAGTGGTGCCATCTTCCAAGCTAAGGAGCCAAAGTCTAGCAACAAGTCTAGACATGTACAACGGAAAGCTCATCTAATCCGGGATTACGTGGAGCAAAAGACAGTAGTGATAGAAAAGATTGCTACTGATGATAACATAGCAGATCCTCTCACTAAAGCATTACGACAAGATAAGCATGAAGGGCACGTAAATTCCATGGGAATCAAACGTGTTCCTGAGTTGTAGTACTCTTTTATGGATCAGATTCATTCTCCTTTGTACTCTATACGACATCATCGTTTTGATATTTTATATATATATATATATTTTGTTTTTCATGTGGAATTGAACGACAATTTTGAACACCACAAAGTGAACTGAACAAACATCATATCTTGTTAGTCCTTAATTGCCCACATGAGCTGATAACTCTGGCAATTATTCTGTGACGTTGGTTGATGGTGGGTTCAACGAGCCATAAGTCAACAGGTTGACTGACCAATCACAGAGGCGATTTATACGGATATTTCGTAGGACACAATTGTGACATCGACGTGGAGTCCTAAATGTTTTATAACATTCGTTGCCCGGTCGTGGATAGGACTTCCATGGTGATCCTAAGAGTCGATTCTTTGACTATCGACTGTCTCTTGAGACTACGGCAGATTTTGGGTGACTTTGGTTTCTTTCTCACGGTCATCCGTAACAGGGGGCCAAGTAGATTTTTTCTGGGTCATTTCATGCTGTGCTTAGATCGGAAGGAGCCGAGTTGAAGGAAATATTCAGCCTTTATCGTGTACTCGATATTTCTCGGGGCCACTCGAGGAGTCAGAATCGAAATGCATGGCCATGCTCGGATACGGATTCGTTTTATCAGTTAAGTTACTCTCTAGTCGGGGAAACCACTCTTGATACAGATCGATTGTAAAATACGACCTTTGTGGATCCAGATCTGCAAATTGTTTTACATTGAGTGGGAGAGATTTTAAATGAATATGAGAATCGGTTATCGCACATACACTTGTACGGACAAGTGGGAGTTTGTTGGAGCTTGTGTCCTCCAGTTAGTGCGGATAACGTCATTGCACATGCACTTGTACGGACAAGTGGGAGCTTGTTGGGGTTGGTGTCCTTAACAGTTAGTGCAAGGACTTATAAACCTCTAAAAGGATCAAAGGGCATACTTTGGTATTATTATCAGTTGATCCACGTTTATCAATAACGGTTGGCTTGCTAGATAAGTTTGACGTTATTGTCATACAGATGGCGGTGATCAACTGGTCCCTAAAAGTCACACCTATAGGATACGTTCGAGAGATGTGACGGTATGAAAATACTGTCATGTAGATGCCAAAATTGACTAACCAGTTAGTCCGAGTTATTTGACTAAGTAATTAGTCAAATATGTGATGTTGAGATATTATATTTAATACGGATTAAATATCATGGGCTAAGACGAATTAACCAGTTAATTCGTAAAATTAAATATACGTGATTTATATTTAATTAAATGTATATTAAAATAATTATACAAAACTGTTTTGTCGGACACGTATTAATAATTCACTAACCCGTATTATTAGGCGATGCCTTAATTTCCGATAACCGATAACATTTATAATCGGACCACGTCATATACACTTAGCGAGTGATGGACCGGACCGCGAGTTTAAGTGAAGAGAAAATGAAAAGCCCATACGGGCTCCTCTCACTCGGTTTGGCCGAGAATCACCAAGACAAAAGGAGAGCTTTCTCCTCTTGTCTAACCGAATTCATTCTTGCTAAAAATTTAGGGTTTCGAAGAGCATTCTTCTCTGTAGAAACCGAGATCTCACATCTCAAGCAAAACACACATCAGTTCTCCCTATATTGCAAGGCAATCGGAGAACACTGTTCTAGCACAAGGGCATATCTCGGACAAGGTCTTGGGTGCAACAATTAGGAGGGAATCTCATTTGATTTACTTTTTTACGCCGCACTATAAGGACCCGAGGTTGATTCTAATTCCTTATCGTTTCCATATTGTTTTTATCGTTTTATGACTATAAATTGCATGTTTAAATTTACGTTATAGTCCTGCAATTAAAGGGTAGTATACGGATATTAACCTACAGAAACATGTCATTAATGGTGTCAATCATCACAACAAGTATAAACATGATAATAGAATGAAGAAATGAACAATAAAGAGTAAAGAGTAAAGGAATTATACCAAACTTGAGATGATGCAAATAATAAAGCAAAGAGTAAAAGAAGAGAACTTGATTGATTGATGAAGGGTTGTCAATCCTCCAATAATTACCCAATAATCTTCAATTACCCAAAAGTAATAAACTTGAACAATAATTAAGGAGAGATTAATGTGAAATTTGTGGAAAGATTAAAGAGTAATCTATTCTAATCTACTCCTAATCTAATCTAAGAGAGTTTTCTAATGTGGAAGCCCCCCTTTGATTATCATCAAAATGGGGTATTTATAGTAGTGCCTCCTTAGGTTAACTAAGGCTAAACTAGTAATTAACAATTCTAAGTTCGAAGCAGGGAATCGCAAGTATTTCGGAGAGATGGGGATCTTTGCTCAGGACGCCACGATCCGCTCGTCCAAGAAGTTGGGACGCTCGGATAGCTGCATGGAGGGACGAGCGGCTGGGAAGTTGGGACGCTTGGATTGCTGTATGGAGGGACGAGCGGCTGGGAAGTTGGGACGCTCGGATTGCTGGCTCCTTGGACGAGCGTCTTAGCTTCTTGGACGCACGGATTCCTCTTCAGAATCCGGTCTCCCACTCAAACTCTTATTCTTGCAATGTTGATCCTTAGTTCTTGCCCTTCCTTCAATACCTGTTCAGCCAAAATCGTCAATGTCCTTCCGAATAGGCTCAAGAGACGGAAAGTTTCCGCCTAATTTGTTGGAATATGTGTCCTCCGACGATAATGCGATCACAATTGTCGATCATATTGATCACATATTTAAATATCATTACAAGAATACGAAAGGGATGATACATTAAATATATAGTCAACTGGTCCACAGATATCGGTAATGATTGGCTGGCTAGAGTTTGACATTACTGTCGTGCGACGGTGGTGATCAGTTGATCCCTTGAGGTCACACCTAAAGGACGATTCCCTTAATTGAAAAAGGTTAATCAATTATATGTCGATACAGATTAATTCATCCTTAAAATTGAACAAATTATTATCATAAGAGAGAAAATGACATCTTATTATAATGTGATTAAATAAGATTTTATTTAGTAATTTAAGAAGTTATATTACTAAAATTAATCGGTGTTTGCGAAACACGCGAGATGAGAATGATAAGTTAGTTATAATTACAAGATGTTGTGAATTATACTAACAAGTATTTAAATGACCATTTTATGTGAAAGTAATTTTGAATTACTAGTCAATTTGTTAAATGTGATTTATTTAATTTGTAAATGATATTTAATTTGTTAAATATGCATCATAAATTAAAACATTACATTAGACATGTCACATGTCACATGTCACATGACATACAATTGTACAATTGACAAAAATAAAATGGACTTAATATTACACATATTAACCGAAATATTGGTGGGCAATTTTAGAAGTTTTATCTTATTCATTTGTCTTATTCATTTGTCTATGACATTTGATATTGACTTGACTATGACAAAGGCTTACACTAATTAGTCTTGTGAAGACAAAAAGGAAAAAGAAAAAGGGTCCTAAAAACCCTCTACCCACCGGTTTTTGGAGAAAAAAATTGAGAGATTTTTCTCTATTATTCATTCTCTCATGTTTTATGAAAAACACAACACACACTCTCTCTCTTGTTCTTCATAAAAATTATTTTTATGAATCTAATTTGTACAAATCAATCACTAATAATACTAGTAGTAGTATATGAGTTTTAGTAATCGATTTTAAGGTAAACTACATTACAAATATCTAGTACATATTATTTTGTGGGATTTTGGGATAGTCTTGGGTGCTACTTATTGGAGGGCTTCTATTTGAAGTCATGGAAGATCATCCTAATGTATTTTCTAGCTCAAGAACAAATGAAGGTAGGAGACCTTCATTTGTGCCCATTTGGCCGAATTTTTGATGGTGATAAAACGATTTTCTCATCTCTTGTTATTTAGTTTGCATGCATAAGATCTAGATTTAATTTTATGACTAAATTAAATGTCACATATATGAATATGTTAAATAATGAGATTAATAATTCTAACAAGCGGTATCAGAGCTTTAGGTTACTTGCATTCAAATCGGTTTATAGGTTTTCCGAGTTATATGATTAACATACAAAACTAATTAATTTTGTTTTATGAATAAAAACCTAAAAATAACCTTGCATGTTAAGCGTTTCTGGTCCTAAGTGATTTTTAGGACATTTTGGTTTATTTATGGATTTTATTGTTCATTTTATCTAATATTGGCATTAAAATGTGATTTTTATGATAAAAATGTCATTTTTGGACGAAAAATAGCTAAACTTCGTAATTTTAGTGATTTTTGGATTTTTTTTCACATATATTATCTACTGATGGCCTGTAAATTTTCATGATAAAATGAGTTGTTTTGCTCGAAATATGGATTTTTCAAGTTAAAATCGTATTTAAATGGGTAAATAGGTTAATATGAGTTATATTTCGAATATGGTCATGGAATTTAGTATGTTGTCACATGAAATTTTACAAGATGTGTGTAAAATATTTGGCTATAATGAAGTCTTTATGCATGATTTATGAATTTTTGATGAAAAATCACATAAATACTGACTAAAATTAGTAATAATGCTAAAACATACTTCATGACTTTAGAAAAAACGTCACATGTTGAATTTTATCATATATTTCAGAACTAAAAGTGAAAAGTTGATAAAAATAAGTTTTCCCATATTTTTAGGGTCATAATTATTAAAACAGATAAACCGCAACATTGTTTTTCTCGATAAATTTTCGAAATTTTTAACCTAAGTTTTGAACATTATGAGTGTCATGGTATTTTTTCAGAATGTTCATGAGTTTAAATTTCAAATTTTGAAATTATTTGAAATTTTTATGATTTAATTTGAAGTTTATAGCATAATTTTGTGTTTTGAGTCCATTTATGAACAATATTAAGAAATCAAGTTTAATTATTGTCAAATGTTAGTGGAGACTAATTTTGAGTCCTAAGATGGTTAGGGTAATTAACTTGTACATAAATATGATTTTATGTAATTATTGTGATTTTAAAAGGTTAAATCACGCAAAGCCGTAAAAGCCGATTAATATACGATATTGGCTCTTTAAAGGCGATTTAGCATAAAATCGAGCATGTTCATACATATTATAATGCTGCATTTTATTTATGATTGTCATATTTTAATTTTATGTAATTTTTGAATTATGTAATTTTACTTAGTATGGCCTTAGTTTTAATTGATATTACCCGAAATATATGGGAATATCGATTCGGTTGTAATTATTGTGATCTCGTATCACCTTTTTGTAATTTAATAGATTTATTTTATTTTAATTACAAATGTATAATAGGATATTATGTAATTCATTTTGTAATTTATTTATTCCGGAGTACCTTGAAGACGGTGCCACTCGAGAAGGCGATCCATCAAAGATAGTGTTGCCTTGAAATGCGTGCCAAGACCGAAGTTCAAGGGACCAAAGGAGTTGATTTCCGAATTTGTAATAGTTTATTAGATTTACTATTTTAGGAAGGCCATACTAGGATTTTATTTTATTTATGCTTTGCATTTTATTTATATGTTGCATGCATCGCTAAATCGCCATAACTAAACATGCATTTTAAATCGAGTTTATCGACCGTGTCAATTACAATTATCGTAGTTCACCGCTTTAGTTCGCATAAAACGTGATAGATAATAAATTGACATGACCTCTCGCTAAAATAAACAATTGAGACTTAGCCTTACCAAAAATTAGAAACCATGAAAACCTATTTCATGAGGGAGTGCACTCGGCCCTACCGGGGTACAAACCGAATTTATAAAGATAAGGGTTGTATTCGGCTTTACCGATGCCCAAGTTGATGTAAATTTGGATCATGGACACATTTATTCGAAATTTGGGTTGAACTCAACGAAAGTATTCTCGACGGTTGCCGGATGTGTTTCGGGCTAAAGATAAATATTAATGTAATTTTATAGACCAAGAGTTCTAAAAGTAGAATCGATTAAAGAGTTAATCCACCGAGTTATATTGATGCGGGTTGTATTCGGCTTTACCGATGCCCAAGTTAATATGAATTTGGATCTTGGAATCATTTATCATAGTTGGGTAGAGGTCACTATGTAAATGCTTTACTTGTTATTTACAAGTATTATTAAAACGATAAATGTTAAGTTTTCCACTATTCCGTTATCATATTGTTCTATTTGTTTACAACAATTCATATACGATATCATTTCGATTTTTTATTCAAATCTCCATTAAAACATCGTAACTAAAGACAAATATGAATTTGCTTCTAAAACCTCAATATGAACCATTGCTAAAGATCTTTTGTGAAAAGTATAGATAAAAGTTATTCATGATCAAAAGGGTTTTTGATTCTTGACTAACATATCTACATACAATGAATTGTTTCTTGATAAGGCTAAGGTCGTATCACCTTAATCGAAGTAAACCTAAACTACTACTAACAAAATAGCTAGCGGTAAGTCAGGGTCGAATCCACAGGGAGGCGGTGATTATCTAGTTTGTTTATATTTAATTCCGTCTTAAGGTAACCAATTTTGGGGGTTTGATTGTTTGTATGCTAATCAACTAATTGCAAGTAAATAAAAGATGAATAACAATAATATTAAAAGGTCTAGGGATCGGGTTCACTAGGTCGTCGTCAAAGGGTAGAATTTAATTCATTGATTGAGCAATGTATATTGTTGAAAGTCATATGATCGGTCGATTCAATATTTCTTTTAGATCTAATTTAACATGCGGTCACTATCATTAAATTATCTCTATTCAATTATCGTGGCCTATACTAGTCTTAACCCGGTCGGTGATAATCCTAGTTTATGCAAGACTAATTAATCAATTCTGATCAGTAATTAACTAATTGGAAGTAATACGATAATCAAACAACAATTAAGAGCAATTTAACAATCAATTCATAATAATCCCTTTTCTAACAACCTAGATCCCCTTTCACCCTAGATAAGAGATTTAGCTACGCATAATAGAAAGAAGAACAACAATAACATTAATAAGAAACATGATTGCAAGCATAAAAGATGAACAATGAAATAAATGACTAATAATAAAGGAAAGATTAAGAACAATACCGTAAATAGCTAGATCCGGAAGTAAGAACAATAAATAAACTAAACTAAGTATTTTAGAGAGTTTTCTAAGGTAGCTATATTAAACCTACTGAAAATAAAGCATAAAATAACCTAGGGTACGAGTTTTGGTATTTATAGCAATATATAACCGACTTAAGGAAAGTTGCGGGAATTATAAAACTGGAAGGTTCCTCGATAACTCCCCCAAACCATCTTTTTGCTTGTCCTCAAGCAAAGCAATACACATTACAAAAGGCAATCATACAAATGGCGAATAAACGACTCAGAGCTAATGTTTAATGCACATATAAATCCCAAGCTATCCATATCTGTAACAAAGTAATGACTAAAGTGTACCAATAAAACAAATTCAAAGGTACGGGAAATAGAAAACGTAGCTCAAGTCTCAAGTCACCATACTAGATACAAATGCCAAATACCTTTCGATCTTACAAGACAAATTAGTCGGATTCTCGCGGATTCACTCATGCACTCATAAGTATCTAGGGTGAGTTATATGTGAAGATAGAAAGAAGTAGAAACACTCACTCAACTTATGAAACATGCATGCAATCTAATGTGATAGGGATTTCCTCAACTAATATGCAATCATCATATGTAGACAAAAGTACATGTATCAAGGACAATAAGGGTGGCAAATGGGTTAAAGGGATAGAAATGGTTTGTGCCAAAGCACGTTATGGATATGTGGAGCTAAGACGGTAGTCGCAGCGCTAACCAAAACAAAAACCAAATCTTTGATAATAAATGAACCCAATTTAGAGAAATGATCTCAACTTTACAACATATGAGAGCTAATAAATTACTCTCCAATTATGCATTAGACTCTAACAACCATCCTTTTGATCCTTGACAAAACCAAATGAAGCAATCTCTTTTCTTTTCTTTCCTCTTTTTCTATTTTTCGATTTTTTCCTCTTTTTTTTTTCTTTTTCTTCTTTTTTCTTTTTCTTTTTCTTTTGCTTCATATTTTTCTTTTTTCCAACACAAGGATACAACACAATCGCTAAAAGTATTTTTCTATACCCACATGACAACAATAAGTCCCAACCCAACTATAATAGCAAAATAAACATGATAAACAAGCAACTGCGACTGTCCCGAAAAGGTAGGCAAATTCTTGGATTGTAGCTCATAGGATGTAATTAATATTGGCTACAAGGGTTCAAACGGGCTAACAAAAGGTAATGTAAGGCTTATTTGAACGATAAGAATCGCCTATCCACATGTACTTAGTCAAATGAAAGCAATAAGAGTATCAAGAAATCAATGTCACACTTATGCAGTTTGATATTACACATTCCACAAGGAGAAACCACACTCAAGCCTAATTGACAATGAGACCAGTTTATTGATGTTCCTGGTCTAGGAAGCTCTATAGACCTCAGAATTTAAGTAGTTTACCAACGTAATTATGTCAAATCTAATCAATATAAGGCATGTCAATACGGTTAAGACTTGAATTATGAGCTTTGTTTTCATGGCTAACGAGTCAAAACAATGTACATGGACAACTATTTGGGATTCAAATGCAAAAACAATGCAATTTAACATCATTGTTATCTATTTCACCAAGACTCGACCTAAAACAAAGGTAAAAACATGCTTTTGTATTTTATAAAATTTTTAATTTTTATGGATTTTTTATATAAATGCACACAACAGAAATAAATCACACAACATAAATAAACTCCTCCCCCAAACCTAAATGTCACAGTGTCCCCATTGTGACGCCTACAGCATATCACACACAAATCCAGCAACCTAAAGGACACAACTAACAAAAGGAGTGGAAAAGAAATAGATAATACAATTAAAGAATGTACAAGGGAAGAGAATACCGGGTAAGAGTTTAGAATTTCCCCCAAACCAGCTGCAAAAATAAGGGAAAATAATCAACCGCGCAATTCCTATCATCGTCTGGCTATGAAATAAATCCAAAAGCGTGGTTACTCGATCGAGCCTCGTCTTACTCGATCAAGGAACCATCTGGACGAGCAACTTCCTGCATTTAAAATAAATCCGCACACGAATCATAATCAATATAAGTTAAAGCTCGTAACAGTAAATCAAAAAGTAGCGCATGTGCTACACACAAGCATAAGTAGCACCAATAAAAAGTCCAAGCAAAGAATGAAAACAATGTAAAGTGTCCTGGCTCATCAAACTCAAAGTCTAATGTAAAATAAGAGCAATGATCATTGTTCTTCAGGTCATCCTCTTGAGGAAGGAGATAAGGCACTTCGTCCGTCATAGAAGCTGCATCAAAAACTCTAACTCGCTCTTCTCTGAAAATTTCAGCATCCAAAGCATCCAATTTAGCTTCTATATCAACATTCTCATCACAGTTGTAAACCATCTCAGGAGGGGGATCATCTCCATAAATAAGCTTCTCTATCTCATCCACTTCCTTGCTCCATGGATATGACGCAGCAGTAGGGGCGTCAGGTAAACTCCAAGAATAAACCGTGGGTTCGAAGTAACTTGCCAATATTGGCATCTTTGGCATTGTAGAAGTCACAAAACGAAAATAAGAGTGTCCTCTTCAAAGGACGGATCTTCTGCAAAGGTATACCGCTCGTAGTCACGTGTACTCAAGTCTTCCACTAGACTTACTTCTCTTTGAAATTTTCGTCTGTAGCGAAAAGTCTTTTCTGGCTCGGGATCAAACGGTAGGATCTCTAACCTGTTAGACCTGGGCATACACGAAAACAACAAGAAAAGATAAAACTGTCTCAAGGAACTGAAGTTCCCTGAAACAAAAGACAAAAATAAACAGAAACAAACAGAACAATTGTTGCCTCCCTGGCAACGGTGCCAAATTTGATAAGGCTAAGGTCGTATCACCTTAATCAAAGTAAACCTAAACTAATACTAACAAAATAGCTAGCGGTAAGTCAGGGTCGAATCCACAGGGAGGCGGTGATTATCTAGTTTGTTTATATTTAATTCCGTCTTAAGGTAACCAATTTTGGGGGTTTGATTGTTTGTATGCTAATCAACTAATTGCAAGTAAATAAAAGATGAATAACAATAATATTAAAAGGTCTAGGGATCGGGTTCACTAGGTCGTCGTCAAAGGGTAGAATTTAATTCATTGATTGAGCAATGTATATTGTTGAAAGTCATATGATCGGTCGATTCAATATTTCTTTTAGATCTAATTTAACATGCGGTCGCTATCATTAAATTATCTCTATTCAATTATCGTGGCCTATACTAGTCTTAACCCGGTCGGTGATAATCCTAGTTTATGCAAGACTAATTAATCAATTCTGATCAGTAATTAACTAATTGGAAGTAATACGATAATCAAACAACAATTAAGAGCAATTTAACAATCAATTCATAATAATCCCTTTTCTAACAACCTAGATCCCCTTTCACCCTAGATAAGAGATTTAGCTACGCATAATAGAAAGAAGAATAACAATAACATTAATAAGAAACATGATTGCAAGCATAAAATATGAACAATGAAATAAATGACTAATAATAAAGGAAAGATTAAGAACAATACCGTAAATAGCTAGATCCGGAAGTAAGAACAATAAATAAACTAAACTAAGTATTTTAGAGAGTTTTCTAAGGTAGCTATATTAAACCTACTGAAAATAAAGCATAAAATAACCTAGGGTACGAGTTTTGGTATTTATAGCAATATATAACCGACTTAAGGAAAGTTGCGGGAATTATAAAACTGGAAGGTTCCTCGATCGAGCCAAGGGTGACTCGATCGAGGCACCAAAGTTCAAGAACACCCAACTCTCGACATTGCGAAATTTAGTTGATTAGGTTGGTTCCTCGATCGAGTCGAGAGTGACTCGATCGAGCATGAAGTTCCTCGATCGAGCCAATATTGACTCGATCGAGGCACCAATTTCCTGCTTCGCGCACTGAACTTCAAACGGCCGCTATTTCTTCGTTACTTGTCAGAAACAAGCGATTTTTACGGCGTTGGAAAGCTAAGATGATAAGATTTCACCTCCAATTGGAATCACTTGAAAATCCGTTGTAGAACTCAAGATATGGCTCTTCAAAGTAGGCACTTGTAATAAGAAGTTCTTTTCTTCGTGTTTTCTTCTTAATTTCTCTTCCTTCATTCTTATGGATTCTCGTGCCATGCTTCGTGTATCCCTTCATGCTCACTTCGCAATGCCCATTTCATTCCTTTGCTCCTCAAATGCATCATTCCTGCATTAAACATCAAAAGGCGGAAGTATCAACATTCTAACATAAAAGGCATGTAAATGATATAAACTAACACGAAAACCGTATCAAAAGTAATTAAGGGGAGGCATAAATATGTATATAATTATGACTCATCATTTCTCATATTCTTAATTGAATTAAGTACTTTGAAACGTTAAATTATTTTGGTAACTAGATTTCTAGGAAATCAAAATTGACCAAAATACCGCAACCACTTCAATGAAAGTTTTAAGACTAAACGGATGAACTGAAGAGTAGTCTTCATGAAATTCAATTTTTATTCTCTTAGGAAAGACTCATTGAAATGAGTGGGAGCATTCTCTTAAACCGTTAAGAAAAGGATGAGGTTCAAAGAAGTAAAATTAGAATAGAATTGATACAAGGTAATGTTAAAAGTAACGTTATTGAGAATAACAATACTAAACCTATCAATCCCGACCGATAAAGTTTCCATTGTCTTAATTGTTGGACGCTAGAAAGGAAACTACCCCAAATTATTGAAGAATCAACAAGTTAGTTGTGGGACATCTAATGGGACCTTCTTCTTTAAATGTTTATTTGATTGACATAAGTTTTGCTAGTACCATTTCGTCAATATTAGAAACCAATGGTGGTTTTCATCATTGTATTTGATACATAGGATGATTAGAATATGACGACTAGCAATAATGATGTTGAGAGATAGGGTAATTTTGTACTCAATCTAGTTTTTGGGTTTAGAGTTGTACTTAATTGTGACTATTAAGTGCATAAACTCTAAATAAGAATATAAACTTGTTAAGATACAAATGAGGTTTCACTTTTGTGACCCTATACACCATGATTTGATGTATGGCTAGCCCATTATCAAGGTGATTATATTCTAAACCAAACTAGAATGATATATCATGTAGATGATGCAAGACTCAAATTGGTAACCCAAGATTAAACTATATATTCTGGAATGATGAACGCAAAGAGTTATCGAGTACTCTTGGAACCATTAGATTGTTAATCTTATGGTATATGCGTATCTTGTATTCAAAGCAAGATGTCTCGTGCCTTTGGTTGAAAAGGAGATCGAGAATGTAAATCATTGATCCAAAATAGGTAGATCATTTTCTTTTACCAACGATTTGAGTTGACACTAACGTGTTCACTTAACGAGGTAAATAGAGAAATCTTTGAAGAAGTTCAAAGAGTTCAAGGAATCACGATTTAGTTGTGATGGGATTATCAAAGTGAAGAATTTGATATAAGCTAAATGAAATGTGATATAGTATCACAAGTTAATCTCTCTTAACACACATTATGGGATAATGTGTGGTTGGATAAGAAATCAAACGCTATTCGATATAGTTTGGACTTCAATCAAGTTACTTTGAGTTACTTGATCTTATTTTGGGGATATTATCATTTTGTCTAAGGTGTTTTTCCACTACATATAAACTATTCATATGAGATATGGAATGGTAGTGTACCATGCTCGTAAGTTTTCAAAAGAAACAAATGCCCATTTTTCTTACTATAATCACGAGTACAACGGGTTTGTGGCTCGTGAAACTGTCTTTCTAGAATACAAGTTTATTTCTAGAAGACAGAGTGGGAGAAATTATTCAAGAGCCAAAAAGAATGTTATGTCGCAAGAAACTGGTCTTTCTTGGCTACATGAGACTTTTTGTGTAAGACATTGTTTCTTCAAAACCTAGGAGGTTAAAGTCATCACTTATTGAAGATGATGAGATAGTGTTACTTTTAGAAAGTAAAGAGCTTGCAACTTAAAAAGAACTTGTTTGATTCAAGTTACTTCTGGAAAGTAATGAATATATGACTTACATGAGAGTGTTTAAGTCACAACTCACTACAAGGCTTAGAGCCATGAAAATCCGAAATAAATTCCGAGTGGAATTGTTGGATATCAAATAAAGATATCAAAGCTTGATTAGTTGCAAAATGTTTTGCACTATTCGGATCTTCTTAGGGATTGTGTTTCATTATGATGATATACATATAGCAAGTGAATCTAAAATCCACTTCTTAAATTAGAAGGAATGTATTCAATACATGTCTTGAGTTTTGTAGATTCTTGCAATCCTAAGATAATGTGAAACTTAAGAGAGGGTCTTAAGTAGGACATCAATGAGTTGGAATCAATGATTTAATCATGGTATAAAAATTTTCCCGATAAGTCGAGAAGTTGTGTTTATACATGGAGTTTAGTGGGAGTTACGGTAATTTTAATTAGTCTAATATATGGATGACACATTGATCATTGGGAATGAATTAAGACTTAGAGTAATATAATATATCTTTAATATCCAGATTTATGGAGATAAATCCACATGATATTAATGTCAAATAAGGAGTCTTATGTTGATAAGATTCATGACTAGTTCAATCGAATTGAACATATTTGATTGATTCCATTTGCTTCCGCTGACGAATCAATTAAATAGGAAATGATGTATAACACTTCATATACTTTGACTATGATGAATTGTTTCAAATCGAATTTAAGTAATATTTACCAAGTAAGCCATAATGATTACCCTTAAGTGCTTGCAAAAGCATTAAGGATGTAAAGCATAGTATTTTTTGATGCAATTTTGTGTGAGGGTGTTACACAAATGACAATTGACAATTGAGATTGCGCATTGTTTCCGACAAAACCATAATCAAAACACATCAGCATGGTTAAGATACCATTGTGGCTATGTTATTTAAGAAATAGATTTTCTTGAATCGTTCTAGGCAATAAAGAACAATGAGAAATATTTACAACGGAAATTGAGTACACTTGCAATCATGGGATGTGCAAGAGGGATGAGTCCCGCACACTATGAAAACAGTGGGAGCTATTTTAAGGCAAGAAAGCCTATGTCTAGATTGGATCTAGACACGTACTCAGAAAGTTTTGCAGGGAGTTGCTAAGACCTACTTACAATGCCTATTCATAGGCTTAACATGATGAGTCATGTCATTTCAATTGGATTGAGATGAACAACTACATACAAGATCAAATTAGATTATCGAATATGAAATAATAATCAGGCATTGACTATTCATATGTGATAATCGCATTTGTCGTTCGAGTTTTACTTTAAAACTTTTTTATTATACTTTGTTACATCCAAACGGGTTGTATGACGATATTGAACCCCGTTAAAGTGAACCCGGATTAACATAGTATTCGCCCATAGTCACTTGTATGAGGTGACGTCTCAAAGTGACTAGAGTGTGATGCGATTGATGGCAAGTTCAGTGCCATACAGTCATGTGAGTTGACTAGTCGATCACATAGGCAGACTGTTAAGAACACTTTGTCGGGAAGTGACCGCTTATAGTGTTCTGGCAAATTTATATAGCCTGGTCGTGGCGAGAGCTACTATAGTATTCTAATGAGTCGATTCTTTTGACTAAAGACTGTTCGCCTAAGATAGCACAGTTTCAGATTAGCTTTGATTTATGTTACTACGACCTTCGTAAATGGGGTCAAATGGGCATATTTTGGGTTATGATGGTTGTGGCTAGTCGAAGGGAATAGTGCGATAGGAATTGTCCACCCCCTTGTCAGGGTTAAAACAATATCTCAGGGCCACTCGAGGAGTAATGAACTGGAAATGCGTGGCCACGCTCGGAAGGTATCTATGGCAGATAACTCCGGTCAATCAGTTATTCTCCAGATCGAGGAAACCACTCTCGATATGATCACTTGCAAGTACGACCTGAAAGACACCTTGCATTGAGTGGGAGATAGTAATAGGACAAGAGAATTGGTGACGCACACTTGTCGAGGACAAGTGGGAGATTGTTGGAATGTGTGTCCTCCGACAATAATGCGATCACAATTGTCGATCATATTGATCACATATTTAAATCTCATTACAGGAATACGAAAGGGATGATACATTATGTATATAGTCAACTGGTCCACACATATCGGTAATGATTGGCTGGCTAGAGTTTGACATTACTGTCGTGCGACGGTGGTGATCAGTTGATCCCTTGAGGCCACACCTAAAGAACGATTCCCTTAATTGAAAAAGGTTAATCAATTGTATGTCGATACAGATTAATTAATTCCTTAAAATTAAACAAATTATTATCATAAGAGAGAAAATGACATCTTATTATAATGTGATTAAATAAGATTTTATTTAGTAATTTAAGAAGTGATATTACTAAAATTAATCGGTGTTTGCGAAACACGCGAGATGAGAATGATAAGTTAGTTATAATTACAAGATGTTGTGAATTATACTAACTAGTTTTTAAATGACCATTTTATGTGAAAGTAATTTTGAATTACTAGTCAATTTGTTAAATGTGATTTAAATAATTTGTAAATGATATTTAATTTGTTAAATATGCATTTTAAATTAAAACATGACATTAGACATGTCACATGTCACATGACATACAATTGTACAATTGACAAAAATAAAATGGACTCAATATTACACATATTAACCGAAAAATTGGTGGGCAATTTTAGAAGTTTTGTCTTATTCATTTGTCTTATTCATTTGTCTATGACATTTGATAGTGACTTGACTATGACAAAGGCTTACACTAATTAGTCTTGTGTAGACAAAAAGGGTCCTAAAAACCCTCTACCCACCGGTTTTTGGAGAAAAAAATTGAGAGATTTTTCTCTACTATTCATTCTCTCATGTTTTATGAAAAACACAACACTCTCTCTCTTGTTCTTCATAAAAATTATTTTTATGAATCTAATTTGTACAAATCAACCAGTAATAATACTAGTAATAGTATATGAGTATTAGTAATCGATTTTAAGGTAAATCACATTACAAATATCTAGTACATATTATTTTGTGGGATTTTGGGATAGTCTTGGGTGCTACTTATTGGACGGCTTCTATTTGAAGTCATAGATGATCATCCTAATGTATTTTCTAGCTCAAGAACAAATGAAGGTAGGAGGCCTTCATTTGTGCCCATTTGCCCGAATTTTTGATGGTGAGAAAACGATTTTCTCGTCTCTTGTTATTTAGTTTGCATGCATAAGATCTAGATTTAATTTTATGACTAAATTAAATGTCACATATATGAATATGTTAAATATGAGAATAATAATTCTAACATAATTATCTCCTTTCCTACAAATCAAACACAAACCAATAGGAAAGCAAAATAGAAAGCATTTGACGGGTAAAATAGCTATGGGACGCTATAATAATATGCAAAATAGGTTCAAGTAGGGGACTAAATGTGCGCAAATATGCGTCACATCAAGCTTAATCATGACTCTCCTAGGGTTTTGTGAATCTACCCTATTTATGGCAATATAGCCGTTACAGAAGCTGAACCAAACACAACTCCTAATCCGTTAAAGATTCCTACACAATTTCTGCCTGGCCCAAATTTTTATCTCCTCATTCCTGTCCAGACCCAATAAAGGAATAAGCAGATAAGGGGCAATTATTGGGCCCGGAATTATCCTGCCTGACCTGACAAAGACCAGGCAACGTTTAAAGCCAAGACTTAAGCAGGAAGTACTTTAAGTCAGGCACTGAGAGTATATAGACAGGCACCAAGCAGGAGAGAAGCATATGACAGGCAACTACCAGGCCTGGCCTGAAAGAAAACCATGTCAGGCATAAGGATAACGCCATCAAAGCTGGTCAAGTGACAGGGAAGGCACGATCCGGCCATATAAGTAAAGCCCTTATAAATAAAGAAGACTTATTCAAAAGGAGATAATGGAAGAAAAGGTCAAGAGCAACGGCTAAAATGCTGAAGAGGTCAATCAACTACTTCCGGGTAAATAGGGCACGAGTCCTTTTTACCAGGAAACCCTAAACAAGCTTGGAAAAACCGCTCTTAAGGCTATTATAAATACAAGAGAAGAAAAAAACAAGAGGGACATACTGGCATACTCGTACTATCACTCTCATTCTTGTATTCAAAACATAATTTAGCGATATCCTTAGCCTGTCGCGCCTGATATACGAATACTCTGTCAGGCTACTCAAAATCATAGTAATAATCTCTCATGGCTTGGTGCCCGTGGTTTTTTCCCTTATTCGCAGGGTTTTTCCACGTATAAAATCTTTGTGTTTTTACTTTTTACTTATTTATTTACTTCACAATATTAGTCAGGCAAACTACTTGAGTTAGATCACCCCTTCTTAATTCCCCTGGCAGGACGTTTCTGTTCAGTAAAATCCCTGCCAACACACCACCATCCCTTTTATACACCATGACATCACCCTGGCCTTTCTCGACCTGGGGCATCGACATCATCAGGAAATCAAACCCGGTGGGCACCAAAGGGCATTGCTTCGTCCTTGTCGCCATCGACTACTTCACCAAATGGGTGGAAGCACAGTCCTATGCAGTCTTTGCCGCCAAACAAGTGACCAAGTTCATCCAGGACAACATCATCTGCAGATATGGGGTACCCCATGAAATCATCAGTGACTAAGGCTCCCACTTGCGAGCGGAAACACAAGCCTTGCTGGACAAATACAGAATCAAGCGACATCGATCATACCCCTATTGTCCCCAAACCAACGGAGCGGTAGAGGCAGCAAACAAAACTCTTGTCACCATTATCAAGAAGATGCAAGATAATTACCGCGATTAGCCGAGCAAACTCTCATTCGCACTCTGGGGATACCGAACCTCCATTCAAACACCAATAGGAGCCACACCCTTCTACCTAGCATACGGTATGGAGGTGGTTCAACCAGTAGAGTTGGAGGGCCCATCTAAACGTATCCTATTGGAGAGTCAAGTTCCCGAAGCGGAATGGACCCGTCGAAGGTTCGAACAACTCACGCTTCTAGACGAACGACGACTCAACACCTTGCACAACGTCCAGCTATACCAACGACGTATACAACGGGCATTCAACAAAAAGGTCAAACCCAGGAACATCAAAGAAAGCGACTTGGTCCTCAAGTCGGTCCGAGCACCATTACACGTCGATCCGAGGGGAAATTCAAACCCAATTTGGCCGGACCATACATGGTCAAGAAAATACATTCGAGGGGCGCAGTGAAACTGAGTGACTTAGACAGGGAGGATTTCACAAACCCGACCAACCTAGACCAACTCATGAAATACTACCCTTGAGACCTAGTTAGCCAACAAACCTTGCCCTAATTTTACAACTAGCAACAACAATATCCCTTTCAAGTCAACTTCCTCAACGCGTTTTGATTTGAAATTTCATGTTTGATCGAGTCTAAGTTGTGCACCTTGCCACGTTTCAAACGTCCTTTGATCTGTCAAAGGCAATATCCGTTTGCACTCATACAAAAACACCTGAACTACGAGCATGGTTTGATTTCTCCCTTTCAGGCGGATACGTAGGCAGCCCTTTCTTACACAACAAGGATACAACCACAAAACCCAAATAAAACTTTACAAAAATTTTCGAACTACGATCATCGTTCGATTTCATCTTTTTAGGTGGATACGTAGGCAGTCCTTTCTTACACAAGAAGGATACAACCATCCCCACATACAAAAAATCACCCATCTCAACTCAAAAAATAAAAATAGGGAAAAACATTCCCCTTTCCACAAAACAAATATACAAAAAGGAAGCCTTTCTCCCTTCCCACAAAAATCCCATTTCCCAAGTGCAATGTTTAGGATAATTCAAACCGAATTGCCTTTACGAAATGGATGGAAGAAACAAGCGTTCATAGTTTCTTTTGACACAAGCGATCCTCTTATTTAATTAATAATGAGAAGGATTACAAACTTGACAACAAATAAAACTAAGCAAGTCTACAACTTGTCAATGCTAGAATGTCGACTAAGACATCTCACATAGTAAACCTAGCACAAAATACACAATACATAGCTAGTACAACATAATAAAAACTCATAACACTAATACAACATAATAATAAAGTGGGTAATGGATGTTTTCATTCTTCCATTCTACCCTTGCTTTTTCCCTCGGGGTACATCTTCCCCTTGTTCTTCTTGTTGGCCCGCCTAGCTTGAACTTCCTCTTCGAAACGGATGTACAACGGCGACAGCCTCCGGTCTCTTGCAAGACCCCATACTCGGTCCAAGACGAGCCCATATACGGCGGACTACCTCTTTGGGACTCGAGCTTCTCCTCTTTGGTGGCCTCATTATATCCGGGCTAGCTCCATCAACAAAGTCGTCAAAGAAGGCACGGTTAGCCTTACCAACCTCTCTATACTTCAAATAGACAACCTCGTCCTTACGAGATTTGGACCTTTCCTCCAAGGTTTGAGCTCTTGACCACTTGACATAAGCGGGAGTCACCCATGTCGTGGCAACGGGGTTTGGTACCTCCAAAATCGGCCAAGTGGCCCACCATCTTTCAAAGACCTCCACAAGCTCGGAGTTTCGGAAAACACTCTCTTGGACGAGAGTATCTTGAGTGGGCACCGTTTGTTGACGCCCGATTTGCCTCATAAGACTTTCGGGATTCATGAAGGAAGCAACCTTCAAACCCAACACCATCAAAGAACAAGAACTAGCAACCGCAGCGGGCAACCCCGTGAAGGACCTCAAGCGCCACCATGGCACCACCCAACGGATATAAGGACCACCCTCCTCCACCAATCTCGAGGTCCAATAGGCCTCGGTGGACGCAAAACTATCCGAATACAACTTCTTCCTCATAGTAAGGTGACAGAAGGAGTAAGAAGAAGAATCGGCCGAAGGCTCTACATACCTTAGCCTCTACAATAGCCACACTTGGAGGATCCTTGGAGATCCAAACGAAGGAGCTTCTCCACAAAAGCCATTCTTGTCCAAAGCTTGGATGATCTCGCCAACCACCAACCATAATGGATCCCTACCATGCTGCATTTGCTCAACTATATGCACAAGGGTCATACTACCATAACATTTTGACCCCTCCTTCTTCAAGGCATCGACAAGGAGGTATGCATGCACTAGGCAAAAGTCAAGAGCCCTTCTCCTAGCCACCTCCGAGACATTGAAATCCAACCTGTTTGAGAAAATGTTGATAAGAGCCGACATATCCGCACCATGGGGAGCAAGGAGAAAGTTCACTTGACTTGTTGACAAGCCCACCAATGGCGCCTACTTCTACGACAAGAGGACAAATTTCACCTTTCGAGAAAACGAAAACATGATGTTTCGAATCCCAAAACTGAGAGCATGCTTCAAGAAACGAGGATTGCACCTTGGCTTGACGAAGCAGCAACAATTGACCAACTCCCATTACAACGAGTTGATATTTCTCGGGAGGCGATAAATCCCGACACCATATCGCAACCTATTTTCGAAGGCATCCATGAATTATTTTGTGGAAGAAGAAGAAAGGTTTTGTACAGATGTTTTTCGTGTTTCGGATGATGAAACAATGAAGCATAAACGTCCCTATTTATACAAAACAATCAGCGCTTTTTTTCCGAAAAAAAGGGAAGCTCACTTCCATCGCCCATGGCCTCGCGCCTCGTTGGGCTGGTCCTCAGGATCCGCACCTTGATTTGTCCCTATCAAGTTATGTTTCTTCCTGACACATAAATCCTCCCGCCACAGGGCTCGCGCCTCTTCGGGCTTATTCGGAAATCTTTGTGTTTTCTCACACTCACATTTCCTTGTTTTCGTGTTTTACGAGATCCGACACGGTTTCCACGACGCAGTTTTAAGCATACGAGTTTTTATCTTCTTTTTTTACGGGGGAAGGGCTAGTCGCCCCGATCCGCGACGGATCATTTCCATGTCAGTCAAAAATCCCGAAATTTTTTCGCTTTTTTTGCATTTTCCCACAAAATTCGAAAATTGATAACATGGCGTCAATTTTCTTCAAAAATTTAAGATCTCGCAAATTCGAGTCTTGATCTAACAAAAATCAAATCAAATACACTCGCAAAAATCTCTTTTAAAATTCATCGAGTCACAAATCAATTTTAGCAAAGTTCGATGCAATTTAATTCAAACACGAGTTAATTGCTCAAAATTTCAAATCAATTTCACTTTAAAAATCCTAACCCGATGACCTGTCGTGGAATTTTCAAAATGTAAATTTTCAAATTTTAACTTCGAGTCATCGTGGTTATTTTTGTTTTCATCAAATGCTTTTGCGTGTTTACGTTTATACGTACTTGCTACCTTGTGACACCACGCGATAACACGGAAAATATAACTAATAAAATTAAAGGGGAAATTTATGAGATTTATGAAACTTTTAAAGTTTAAAGCCCGGGTTCATTAAAATCTAAAAAAAAAGATAAATAAAGAATGCGGAAATAAAGATTAAATTATACAAACGCGATAGTCAAAGGTGAGGGAAAATATATCCCTCGAATGACAAAAGATAAAAGGCGAGTCTAAGCTATCCTAATAAACCAACTACTAGTCCAAGGGTTTAGTTCTCACTAGCCCACAAGTTTTCCCCACGTAAGCATCTTTGCAATCTGTCATTCATGTAAACATGTACGCCACAGTTAGTGGGGAGTAACTTAAGGTTCTCCCAGCCACAACATGTTGAAACACAGATAAACACATTAGAACATCATAAATATAACTATTGGATGCAAGAACTTAAACATGAGACTAACATTCAAAACATGCGAAGTCAATCATAGATGAGGCATAGATACACACATAGGAGACAACCCAACCAAAACGTCATAAATGAAAATACAACTATAAACACGATAGAATATCATATGCCACGAATAAACAAGATTACATAATAATACCTGTGAATGGAAACCTTAGCCACGAGCTTTGAAAACCTAATAACATACAATACACAAAATGGAACTATTAACATCACATAATAAGTAAAGCATCCGGCTCAGAGGCTACCTTTAAAGCATGTCCGAGACACAAGTCCTTAAGTACCATGACTCAGCGGTTACCTTTAAAAAATGTCCAAGGCACGACCTCTAAAGTATCTGGCTCAGCGGTTACCTTTAAAACTTGTCCAAATACTACAAACAAGTGCCCGACTCAGAGGTTACCTTTAAAACATGTCTGAGGCACAACATATAAAGTATCTGGCTCAGCGGTTACCTTTAAAACTTGGCCAAATACAATAAACAAGTACCCGACTCAGAGGTTACCTTTAAAACATGTCCTAGGTACAACAAAAAAGTATCTGGCTCAGCGGTTACCTTTAAAACATATCCAAATACTACAACCAAGTACCCGACTCAGAGGTTACCTTTAAAACATGTCCGAGGCACAACAAACAAGTATCTGGCTCCGCGGTTACCTTTAAAACATGGCCAATTGCAGCAAACAAATATCAGGGACGAGATTATTAATGTCACATTCATACTTATGGCTTGCATCTCACCATAAGTACGGATGGGAACCTCAATCCCGGCGATCATATCGCAACTAGAGGGCTTATAGCTCACCCCTAGTATCCAATAGGACCAAGACTCAGAGACGGGATGATTAATGTGACATTCATACTTATGGCCTGCATCACCATAAGTACGGATGGGAACATCAATCCCGACGATCATACCGCGACTAGAGGGCTTATAACTCACCTCTGGTATCCGATAGGACCAAGACTCTTACAACCGAGCAATACTAGACATTATCAAGAATACGACTCACTACAAGTAACTATTTATAATAAATATCTCATACTTGTATCATATTAATAAATATTCCACTTCATAATTTAACATGCCAGTTAAATATAATATAATACGTGATAATAAATAGTTTACGTCAGGTGAAATCTACGGAATAAAATGTGGCAAAGTCCAAGTGACTCATTTATGAGTCCAATAAACAATTATAAGGAGCCCATTAATTAAATCACCTTAAGCCCAACAACAAGGCATGCTAAACCCAACATACTACTCATGTAAAATCCAAACATTTAATCATGTGAAGTCCAACTATTTACTCATATCAAATCCGACAATTTCGACACAACGAGCCCAATAAATTAAATATGTGAGAGAGCGACATTTAACGAATTACGTTATATAAAATACGAGGCGGATATATTTAAACAATTCGAATGAACTAAACTTGGCATCGGAAGTACCCATAATCTAAATGTGGCCCTATAAGCTAACTCATAAATCGGTCCACTTATAACACATGACTTCATGGACCAATTTACCAACCCAACATTACAAAGGAAAAGGATAAAAGGAATAAAGAAAGGCGAAAAAAAGTAGACAGGGAGTACGAGTATATGGACTCCATCCCGTGACTACCCCAACACAGCCAAGGCGTGGTCACACCGTCAGCCCATAGTCGGCCACCAGCCCAACCAAGCTACGTCCACTACCTATCCCCCTTTACGAACTAACTCAACCAAGCTCAACCCGACTACATCCAACCGCACAAACCGCTCTAAAATAAAGGAGTAAAACCGTCCTATAGACGATATAAAAACAGGGCACCAACATCTTAAAACCCGAGTATCCAAGCGGTAAAAGTCAAGTTTACGGGTGACGACCTTAGCGTGAATATACAGACAAGAAAACAGACTTAAAGGGCCGTTTCATCCGTCCCAATACAGAGAACGGAGCCAGACCAGCTTTGGTTACCAGACGGAGTTTATAGCAGCACATTTTCGCAGCCCAAACCAGTTTCTAGCAGTCTGTTTTAGACTCGACTCAAGACGGATATGAAGGCAAAGTGAGGACAGGAATTAGCATGACTCAAATGCGAATAACACCACTAATTTCTATCATAGACGGACCCAAAACAGCCACTTCCAACAACCATTCAAGTCGGAATTTTGAGCATAGTAAGACGAATCCTCCATGTAAACCACACAAATGAAAGTAAGTATAAAGAACACAACTTTAATACGTAAAAGATCTAAAAACGAGTTTATGGGGCGATATGTCGACTCTTTGTCGAGTAACCTATCACCGTTACCTTAGCTCCTCGAATTTCCGACCGAACACGTCCAAAAGTACGAGTTGCTCTCGGGTCTTTGACTAAAAGGAGGAAAAGCGAGTTGTATGACTCAAGAAGCCGAGTTTGTCAAAAGATGCTATTTTTTGAAAACTCTACAAAACCGAAACTTTCTTACCTTGAAAGAATGAGGAATGGAAGAGGAGGAGAATGGTATAAAAATTGGAGAATTTGGTTGAGAAAAGGAGTCGGGATCTGAGGTAGAGGGAGACGGTTTCAATGGAGTACGGAGCTCTGTTGTTTTGGGTTGTTGCTGCTTGTTATTCACGAAAAGAAGAAGAAGAAATGAGGGGGTGGGGACGGTAGTAGCAACAACAATAGTATATATGTAATAATATATAAGAGTAGAGTGTGGGGTGGATAGGGGGCATGTGTTGTCGACATACGGTTAGCCCGTGTTTAGATAAGATTCTCAATTGAAATGTGACGGTCTATGTTAGACGGAAATTAAGACGGGAATTATTATTATTACTGTCACCATTATTTTTCGATCAAAAATATATAAATACATTTATTCTTATGTAGATTATGGCTCAAGAACATAATTTAATAGTACGTATTTTTATATAAATGAGCCTTTATATATTACTTTTATGAAAATCATGTTTGACATAAAATAAATTGAATAATTCAAAAATATAAAATAAAGTAATCAAAAGGTTTAATAAATTTTAAATGTCAAAATGGGAAATTCGCGGGTGTTACAATCACCCCATCTTTTAAAAAGTTTCGTCCTCGAAACTTGAAAGTAGGAATGAAAGGTTATATAAAAATAAAACCGGAATTTTGAAATCGGTAACCAACACATTAAAAGGTTACTTATCGTAAGGATTAAAAATTCGTTCAAAAGATTCAAATAAAATTTACCGACAGAACCAGATTCTCATCAAAGGAACGGAAGTGCTCTCGTTGCGCATTCAAGAACATCACATTCCTCAAAGTCAAGGTCAAAAAGCAAATCATTTGTATAATTCGAAAATTAAAATGTTTTCAAAAACCTTAATGAAGAGTTTTCAAAAGTATAAGTCTCATTCATGGAACAAAATTGCACTTGTCGTGCACACAAGAACGCTAACTTTCCAAGTCAAAGTCAAATTAAAAACGAAAATCACTCGCCGACAAGCGTAGAACAAGTTAACAAACGTCTCCAATAACGAGTTCTAACATCCAATCCGCGTTAAAATCAGAAGAACAAGGTAATTCACTCAAATTTTCTTTTGTAAAAGCCAAAATAGAAATGAAGGTTTCACCTTTAAACTCAAAAGGGATTCAAATCCCTGAAAATGTAACACTAAACTTTGACAAAGAATCATAAATAGATCGAAGTTAGTTAGAGACCGAGCAAAATTAAAAGTAACTCAGGTTTAGCAATTAGAAGTCATGATAAAGAAGTTTAAACTCAAAGAACAAATATGGAACTAAATCAAATTTTCATTTTCAAACCTTTAAAATAGGTAAGGTTTTGAAAAAGTAACTGATGTGACCATTATTTGCGCACATTTAGTCCCCTAATTGAGCCTATTTTGCATACTATTATAACATTCTATGGCCATTTTATCTGTCAAAACCTTCCTATTTGCTTTTCTATCGCATTTCATATGTTTTGTAGAAAAGGAGACAATAAGGCGGAAATTCCCGTCTTTCGAGCGTACTCGGAAGCTACTTGACGATACTAGATGGACTAGTATGAAGAGGAAGCAAGGACTAAAGATCAATCCCACAAGAGTAAAACGGAAGTGAACAAAAGGGAAGAAAAGAAGAAGTATCGTTGCTGAAGAACAATCCGAGCGGATTGTCTCCAATCCGCCCGTCTCCTCACAACACAATCCGAGCGGATTTCCTTCAAAGACGCTCGGATTGCCCCGCCAGAATCCGCCCGGATTTCATCGAATCCGCTCGTCTTCCATCAACAGAATCCGCCCGTCCCGACACTAATCCGCTCGGATTCCTTTCCAGCGATTTTCGTGTTCTTCAAGCTCCGTGAAAGACTCCCTTCCTCCGAAAAATACCGGCTCCTCCCTGCTCTAAACTCAAAAGTGTAATGCCAAGGAAACCTCAAATGTTATGAATTGTTGAGAAATTTAAGTTGTTTTGATGGAAGCGTACCACTTCGATGTGCTTTGGTGCGGGATCCATTGAATTGGGCCCCCATACGGTTGTGAATTCGGCCGCCCAGAGACAGAGTGACTATCACCCCGAAAAGCTATTGTCTAGAGGTTAACCGGTTGCCTAATAAGCGATTGGCGAAAGCAAAGGACACTAGCCCGGAAGGGACAAACCCCATCTTAAATTTTTGAAATGTGAAAGTGAAATGAGGACAATTTTGAATACTAGTCATATCCACCCGTTGTGAATAAATATTTGAGCATTTCATTCCCAAAAAGCCTTTTGTCAAGCCACTTGGTCGAGTTTGGGACGATCCATGACCTTTACTTTTGTAGAGAATTCGAGACTTGTCATGTCATATGCTACTAGCATCATAGGGATCATCATTCCACCACCATCCGATCGCTCTTGACGAAAGCATTTGGAAATTGAGGACGAAAGTAGTCTATTTTAACACCATTTGGAGGTGATTTAGTGCCATCCTCTTAGACTTAGTAATTTGTTGAACTAGTATTTGTGAAGGATTACATGCTCTTAAATTTGTTCCTCTTTAGTGCCTCCGCCACTTGATGAGGAAGTGGCTATTCTTTTGTAGATGCATCCATTACTTCATTTTGTGTGCTTAATGTTTGGATGTGTCGCCATTTTGGCAAGACCCACCTTGCCTTGCAAGAAGGCATCCTACCTCATGGTTGTCTTGTTGTGAGTTGAAGGGGCGGAGTGAGACCCGCTAATGGTCTCATATCGGCTATATTATTAGGTTAGTTTAAATAAAGGTCTAGTTTTTGTCACCTCTTTACTCGGGACGAGTAAAGGTTCGGTTTGGGGATATTTGATGTGACCATTATTTGCGCACATTTAGTCCCCTAATTGAGCCTATTTGCATACTATTATAACATTCTATGGCCATTTTATCTGTCAAAACCTTCCTATTTGCTTTTCTATCGCATTTCATATGTTTTGTAGAAAAGGAGACAATAAGGCGGAAATTCCCGTCTTTCGTGCGTACTCGGAAGCTACTTGACGATACTAGATGGACTAGTATGAAGAGGAAGCAAGGACTAAAGATCAATCCCACAAGAATAAAACGGAAGTGAACAAAAGGGAAGAAAGAAGAAGTATCATTGCTGAAGAACAATCCTAGCGGATTGTCTCCAATCCGCCCGTCTCCTCACAACACAATCCGAGCGGATTTCCTTCAAAGACGCTCGGATTACCCCGCCAGAATCCGCCCGGATTTCATCGAATCCGCTCGTCTTCCATCAACAGAATCCGCCCGTCCCGACACTAATCCGCTCGGATTCCTTTCCAGCGATTTTCGTGTTCTTCAAGCTCCGTGAAAGACTCCTTCCTCCGAAAAATACAGGCTCCTCCCCTGCTCTAAACTCAAAAGTGTAATTACTAGTTTAGCCCTTAGTTAACCCTAATGCATCCACCTAATTTCCACTATAAATACCCCATTTGTAATAATCAAATCATCAAGTTTTATTAGATTAGAACCAAGTTTTATTAGATTAAATCAAGCTTTCTTAGATTAGATTAGGAGTAGATTAGAATAGATTAATCTCAATCTTTCCACACAAATTAAACATTAATCTCTCCTTAATTATTGTTCAAGTTTATTATTCAAGTTTATTATTGGGTAATTGAAGATTATTGGGTTATTGGGAGATTGACAACCTTCCATCAATCATCAAGTTTCTTCTATTATTCTTTTCATTATTGTTTTGGAATCTCCATAGGTATAATCCTTTTAATCCTTGTTTTAATTATTGTTAATCTTTCCTACTTGTTCATCATGTTTATACTTGTTGTGATGATTGACACCATTAATGACATGTTTCCCATGATAATGAGTGAGTAGTTCCTTAGCTAGGATTAGTGGGTAATTAGGGGAAACGAACATGGGATTGATTCATGCTTAATCTAATATGTTCACATGATTAAATTGCTTGCTTGTTGTGATGTCAACTTTATGCACATGTTATATTTGATGAAATGCTAAGCCTATGAATCCTTGCATTTTTCCCATCTTTTATCTACTCAACTTGACTTGTAAGATATAAACCAACTCGAGTCTTGTTAGACCATGCATAGAAGTTGAATAGGAGGAAACTAAGTCGACTTGTAGGTGTTGTACAATCTAATCGATTCGGCTCCGGGACCCAACTCTTCCTATGAACCGTAAGACATAACCCAACTCGGTTCCTCCACAACATTAATTGCTTGCAACTTTGTAAACATGTTTGTATGATCAACACCATGAATCCCCTTTGACCCCATGATATCCTAGCACTTTTAATCAATTGTTTACATCTTACCTTTTATTGCTCGTTCTACTTTATTGCTTGCATTAGTCTAGACACAACTACAAACCCCATCAATTGTGACACTAACATAAATTGAGATAGATAGACTTAGAACCCAAAGCACACCGTCCCATGGATCGACCTCGACTTACCGCTAACTAGTTGTATGTTGAGTATTATAAATGTGTTTGATTGGATGAGTGACGACATCGTCCGGATCAGTAACATAAACTTTTTAACAACAAACCAAAATGGTAGCTTGAAATGTTTAGCAATTGTACGAAATAAAAAGAACTTAAATATCATGAAAACAAGGTACGCTAAAAGGATTCAAATTTAACCAACAAAAGAACTATGATGAACTCCCTAGGGGTAAGAATTGAAGTCAAATCTACGAGGATGTCAAAGATAGAGTTTCACAGGTTGCGAGTATAAAATTTAAAGGAGGAGCATTATGAAGCGAAGAAGAGAGGTATGAACGGTAATGCTTAAGCTCAAAGAAGAAAGGAATTTAGACAACAAGGAAATGCCAGGTACTAAAATCTCAAACAACAACGTCATCTTGAACGGTTCCGAAAACTTCCTAACCACAAAACTCTTAACCACATGACTCCCAAGAATTGCCCCAAGACACTTATGTTACTTCATCCTAAGCTATTCCTTGAAACAAGGTACTTTACTATAAGTGTGATTTCACCACTCCAAATCCTCAAACATCCATAAACAATCTCCATGAGATCAAGGTCAAAGCTATACTCATATCCAACTAGTGTCAACTATGAATTTCTCAAAATGGTGCAACCTTCAATCAAAATCCAATTTCAAAAGTTCTTTTGCATATTCTATCATCCCAAAGAGATCTTGTTATACGCTCGAAATCTAAAGTATAGATGGTGACATTCTCCAAATCACGAGATAACCAGCCAAAACATCTAACTCATCTCAGCTCAACATCTATCGATCCCAACTTATAATCACATCTCAATAACTCTAGCTACTAATCCTCTTTACCGCAAAGTGGATACCCAAAAGAGATTCCAAAACTAGCAAAAACTCTCACCTAACATGGTTCCTATGTAACCATCACAACACTCACGAAAATATACCGACTATGCTAACCTCAAGCTCAACTCAAACTTCCAAGTATAAAAAAGGTCAAGTTCCATAACCTTAGTATCATAGGCAACTCGCACTTAACACACAAAGTCTACCAATCAAATATGCTCACTTTATCAAGGGACTAGGTATAAGAATCACTAAGTATGTCTCATCGCACTACCTAAGTCTTTTTAACATCACAACCTCTCAAAATCAGGGTTAAGGGTCAAACACAAACAAACTCCACAAAAGTCAAATTATCCAACCAAGGTTAACATCCCACAAAAGAAAGATTACTATCAAAAGGGCGTTAAGGGAGGATAAGAAAGGAACAAGGACAAGTTAGGAGGGTACAAGAGTCACCTCCAAGGAAAGAGAAAAGAGAGTCTATAGGAAGAAATAAACATCAAGAAGTAAAGAATAAGGCAAGGCACACAAAGAATGAGAAATATCTTCGAGGAAGTAGAAGCATTCTTCAAAGGTTGAACAAATCTTACATTCTCGGCAATAAGCACCAAATCTTGATCTTCACGTATGTAAGCTCACGGTCGTTGATCCAAGGGCACAACAATTATTAAATGACAATCAACAAACATCTAAGAACCAAACAAAGAGCAAACACACTACAGACTACCACCTTAGGTCCTTAAGTCTACCCATCTCTCATTCATTATTCAAGGTCAAGTTCAAATTTAAATTTGGGGTACACGTGTGTGCGTCGGGAGCAACATAGGCTTTGATACCAACTGTGACACCCCGCGATAACGCGAAAAATATAACTAATAAAATTAAAGGGGAAATTTATGAGATTTTTGAAACTTTTAAAGTTTAAAGCGCGGGTTCATTAAAATTTAAAAAAAACATAAATAAAGAATGCGGAAATAAAGATTAAATTATACAAACGCGATAGTCAAAGGTGAGGGAAAATATATCCCTCGAATGACAAAAGATAAAATGTGAGTCTAAGCAATCCTAATAAACCAACTACTAGTCCAAGGGTTTAGTTCTCGATAGCCCACACGTCTTACCCACGTAAGCATCTTCGCAACATGTCATTCATGTAAACATGAACGCCACAGTCAGTGAGGAGTAACTTAAGGTTCTTCCAGCCACAACATGTCGAAACACAGATACACAAACACATTAGAACATCATAAATATAACTATTGGATGCAAGAACTGAAACATGAGACTAACATTTAAAACATGCGAAGTCAATCATAGATGAGGCATATGATACACACATAGGAGACAATCCAACCAAAACGTCATAAATGAAAATACAACTATAAACACGATAGAATATCATATGTCACGGATAAACAAGATTATATAATAATACATGTGAATGGAAACCTTAGCCACGAACTTTGAAAACCAAATAACATACAATACACGAAATGGAACTATTAACATCAAATAATAAGCAAAGCATTCGGCTCAGAGGCTACATTTAAAGCATGTCCGAGACACAAGTCCTTAAGTACCTCAGCTCAACGGTTACCTTTAAAACATGTCCAAGGCACGACCTCTAAAGTATCTGGTTCAGCGGTTACATTTAAAACATGTCCAAATACTACAAACAAGTGCCCGACTCAGAGGTTACCTTTAAAACATGTCTGACGCACAACACATAAATTATTTGGCTCAGCGATTACCTTTAAAACATGGCCAAATACAACAAACAAGTACCCGACTCAGAGGTTACTTTTAAAACATGTCCGAGGTACAACAAACAAGTATCTAGCTCACCAGTTACCTTTAAAACATGTCCAAATACTACAAACAAGTACCCGACTCAGAGGTTACCTTTAAAACATATCCGAGGTACAACAAACAAGTATCTGGCTCAGCGGTTACCTATAAAACATGGCCAAATACAACAAACAAGTACCCGACTCAGAGGTTACCTTTAAAACATGTCCGAGGTACAACAAACAAGTATCTGGCTCAACAGTTACCTTTAAAACATGGCCAAATACAACAAACAAGTGTCCGACTCAGAGGTTACCTTTAAAACATGTCCGAGGCACAACAAACAAGTATCTGGCTTAGTGGTTACCTTTAAAACATGGCCGAATGCAACAAATAAATATCAGGTATGAGATTATTGATGTCACATTCATACTTATGGCTTGCATCTCACCATAAGTACGGATGGGAACATCAATCCTGACGATCATATCGCAACTAGAGGGCTTATAGCTCACCCCTTGTATCCGATAGGACCAAAACTCTCACAACCGAACAATACTAGACATTATCAAGAATACGACTCACTAGAAGTAACTATTTATAATAAATATCTCATACTTGTATCATATTAATAAATATTCCACTTCATAATTTAACATGCCGGTTAAATATAATATAATACGTGATAATAAATAGTTTACGTCAGGTGAAATCTACGGAATAAAACGTGACCAAGTCCAAGTAACTCATTTATGAGTCCAATAAACAACTATAAGGAGCCCATTAATTAAATCACCTTAAGCCCAACAACAAGGCATGTTAAACCCAACATACTACTCATGTAAAATCCAAACATTTAATCATGTGAAGTCCAACTATTTACTCATATCAAATCCGACAATTTCGACACAACGAGCCCAATAAATTAAATATGTGAGAGAGCGATATTTAACGAATTACGTTATATAAAATACGAGGCGGATATATTTAAACAATTCAAATGAACTAAACTTTGCACCGGAAGTACCTATAATCTAAATGTGGCCCAATAATCTAACTCATAAATCGGTCCACTTATAACACATAACAACATGGCCCAATTTACCAACCCAACCATTACAATGGAAAAGGAGAAAAGGAATAAAGGAAGGGGAAAAAAAAGAAGACAGGGAGTACGAGTATATGGACTCCATCCCGTGACTGCCCCAACACAGGCAAGGCGTGGCCACACCGTCAGCACACAGTCGGCCACCAGGCCAACCAAGCTACGTCCACTACCTATCCCCCTTTACCAACTAACTCAACCAAGCTCAACCCGACTACATCCAACCGCACAAACCGCTCTAAAATAAAAGAGTAAAACCGTCCTATAGACGATATAAAAACAGGGCACCAACATCCTAAAACCCGTGTTTCCATGCGGTAAAAGTCAAGTTTACGGGTGACGACCATAGCGTGAATATACAGACAAGAAAACAGACTTTAAGAGCCGCTTCATCCGTCCCAAAACAGAGAACGGAGCCAGACCAGCTTTGGTTACCAGACGGAGTTTATAGCAGCACATTTTCGCAGCCCAAACCAGTTTCTAGCAGTCTGTTTTAGACTCGACTCAAGACGGATATGAAGGCAAAGTGAGGACAAGAATTAGCATGACTCAAATGCGAATAACACCAATAATTTCTGTCATAGACGGACCCAAAACAGCCACTTCCAATAGCCATTCAAGTCGGAATTTCGAGCATAGTAAGACGAATCCTCCATGTAAACCACACAAATGAAGGTAAGCATAAAGAACACAACTTTAACACGTAAAAGATCTAAAAACGCGTTTATGGGGCGAGATATCGACTCTTTGTCGAGTAACCTATCACCGTTACCTTAGCTCCTCGAATTTCCGAGCGAAAACGTCCATAAGTACGAGCTGCTCTCGGGTCTTCGACTAAAAGGAGGAAAAGCGAGTTGTATGAGTCAAGAAGCCGGGTTTGTCAAAAGATGCTATTTTTTGAAAACTCTACAAAACCGAAACTTTCTTACCTTGAAAGAATGAGGAAGGGAAGAGGAGGAGAATGGTATAAAAATTGAAGAATTTGGTTGAGAAAAGGAGTCGGGATCTGAGGTAGAGGGAGACGGTTTCAATGGAGTACTGAGCTCTGTTGTTTTGGGTTGTTGCTGCTTGTTGTTCACGAAAAGAAGAAGAAGAAATGAGGGGATAGGGACGGTAGTAGCAACAACAATAGTATATAATAATAATAATAATAATAATAATAATAATAATAATAATAATAATAATAATAATAATAATAATAATAATAATAATAATAATAATAATAATAATAATAACAATAATAACAATAATAATAATAATAATAATAATAATAATAATAATAATAATAATAATAATAATAATAATAATAATAATAATAATAATAATAATAATAATAATAATAATAATAATAATAATAATAATAATAATAATAATAATAATAATAATAATAATATGTAGTAATATATAATAACAAAAGAATTATAATAATATATAATAATATATAAGAGTAGAGTGTAGGGTGGATAAGGGGCATGTGTTCTCGACATACGGTTGGCCCGTGTTTGGATAAGATTCCCAATCGAAATGTGACGGTCTAAGTTAGACGGAAATTAAGACGAGAATTATTATTATTACTGTCACCCCATTATTGTCCGATCAAAAATATATAAATACATTTATTCTTATGTAGATTATGCCTCAAGAATATAATTTAATAATACATATATTTATATAAATGAGCCTTTATATATTACTTTTATGAAAATCGTGTTTGACATAAAATTAATTAAATTGAATAATTCAAAAAAATAAAATTAAGTAATCAAACGGTTTAATAAATTTTAAATGTCAAAATGCGAAATTCGCAGGTGTTACATACCTGTTGCTTTGTTTTCTACACTAACGATGCAGGAACTAATGCGAAGCAAAGGGGAACTAGTAGCTGACCGTGCTTCTCCGAAACACAACACAAAAAAGCCAAAAACCAAAAACACATATATACAAACCGCCTCACGCGAAATACATCAACACACCTTTGATACAAACGACTGACCATACAAACAGGATCCGGTACAAGTATTTATCATAGAGACACTGGCCTAAAACAACGAGTTGGGGGCTATCTGCCACCTACCGAAATAAGCACTCCCTATCCTTCCGATCGGAAAAGAAAAGGAGCAACATGGAAAACAAAGGAGTAATAGCGGAAGCAGAGGTGGTTACCATGACGGTAATACCTCATTCCTACTCCGTGACAAAAAGGGAAACAATGCCTGGCAGATTTCGGACGACATGACAATCAAGAACTGTGACTCAGTGCATCATTCTGACGTTAGCCCCCAATCGTCGGAATTCAGCAATGCGGAGGAGCCACGACTTAGGGCGCCACCCCGATGTTGAACCCCAATCATCGAAATTCAACAACTATCGAAGACGGTAACGTAGAACAATGCACCCATCTTGACCCCCAATCATCAGACGTCTGAACCTCTACTGACAACAGCCAATGATCGATACTTGATCAAAGGCTGGACAAAGGCCGCCAGGGAGAAACACAACTCGACAAGGACAAGGCAACAACTGTCTCTCCTCCTCCGGGATCATTCTCCCCCTTTAAGGTCTCAGCAACGGACCCAGTGGGCCCAGAACACTCCCTTGTAATCAGGACAAAACAAAAACGTCAGCCGAAATTTCGGCATTACGACGGCACAAAATGGGCAAATCCAAAAAACAAAACACCCCTGCAAACGCAAAACAAAAACAAGGGCAAACCCGCCCAAACCCAACCAACAAAAATAATTCACAAAAGTCGCACAAAAAACGACTCGCCCTTCTTTTCAAGCAAAGGACGAGTCAAAACAACAACAAAATTTTCAAAAATCACCCAACACCTTGGTCGGACTCACTCGGAGATTTAGTTTTCGGTTACTTGTCGTTAAGAGCACCTAGACCAAAACAATATTTATAACTTCACAAACAACTCTACTATTAGTAAATTGGCAAGTAAAGGTCGGATCCCAAGGCACGAGTATTGATGTAGGATTTTCGATTGCAAGTAGCGGTGTCTAGGGGTGTCACGATTTAGGGTTGAGATGAGAAGATCACTAAACTAAATAGCAATAAAAGTAAACAAGCAAGATGATTAAAAAGAGATGTAAATAATTGATTAAAAGCACTAGGGTGTCATGGGGTCATAGGGGATTCATGGGAATTGATCAAACAAACATATTCTCAAATTATGAGCAAGCAATTATTGTTGTGATGGATCGAGTTGGTTTATATCTTACAATCCTAGGAAGGTTTAGGTCCCGGAGCCGAATCGATTAGATTGTACAACACCTACAAGTCGACTTAATCCTCCCTACTCAACTATATGCATGGTCTAATGAGACTCGAGTTGGTTTATGTCTTACAGATCTCATTGAAAAGGTTGGTGATAGGTAAAAAATGCAAGGATTCATAGGCTCGCATTTCATCAAACATAACATGTGCATAAGTTGAGATCCCAATAAGCAAGTAAATAAACTATGAAAACATATTAAATTAAGCATGAATCATTCCCCATATTGGTTTCCCCTAATTACCCATTAACCCAAGTTAAGGAAACTACTCACTCATTATCATGTTTAACATGTTAACAAGGTTGTCAATCACATTAACAAAGCAAAACATGATGAATAAATGAAGATGATTAACAATAATTAAAAAGGGACTAAGAGAATTATACCTACTAATGATTCCAAAATAAAGCAAAGAATAATAGAAGTACTTGATGATTGATTGGAAGGTTGTCAATCTCCCAATAATAACCCAAATAAACTTCAATTATCGAAAATAAAAGATGAACAAGATAGAGATTAAGGAAATGAGATTTGTATTAATATTTGATTAGAAGTTGATTACAAGATTAAGAAGAGATTAGAATGATATAAACTACACTAAGGATTGATAAGAAGAACATGATTATCTAATTAGACTAATGGGGTATTTATAGTGAGGATTGGGTACATAAATTAGGGTTTACTAAGGGCTTAAATGACGATTAAGTCCTTGAGGAATCGCTCCTCTCAGAAAATATGCGAGTCTCCTTTTTGCCGGTCTTTTATAAATATGCGCATCTTTCATGGAGAGAAGAAAAGGTCGTGTGGGGACTGTAAGGGAATCCGAGCGTCCAAGGTGTCGGGACGGGCGGATTTCCTGGTAGATGGACGGGCGGATTGTTATGCCGGACGAGCGGATTATGGGTGGTTGGACGGGCGTCTTGATGGCAAAGACGCTCGGATTCCTCACGTCTTGGATGGGCGTCTTGCCTAGTTGGACGGGCGGATTTCGTCACAGCTTTCTTTTCTTCTTTTCTTCTTCCAATAATCCTCCGGGATTTAGTCGGGGATGCAAGGATTTCCTCATCATTGCCCATCTACTATAATATGTACAAAGGCCTTCTAGTCTTGTCTTCTCTTTGATGCCTGGTCATTAGATTCGATCAATTTAGCTCTATTTTGCTATGAAAATGCAAGGTTTGCACTCCTCTCCTACCAAGGAAACAAAACCTCAAAGAATATGCAAAAAAAGGACTAAAGATAGTAAATGACCAGAATATGCACTAAAAAGTATAGGAACGAGGCTAATTCGGCGACTAAATATGCTCAAATAATGGTCACATAAAATATCCCCAAACCGAACCTTTGCTCGTCCTGAGTAAAGAGATGAAAAAACTAGGACCGTTATTTAAACTAACCTAATAACATAGCCGATATGAGACAATTAGCGGGTCTCACTCCGCCCCTTCAACTCACAACAAGACAACCATGAGGTAGGATGCCTTCTTGGAAGGCAAGATGGGTCTTGCCAAAGTGGCGACACATCCAATCATTAAAGCACACAAAATCATGTAATGGATGCATCTACAAAAGAATAGCCAATTTCCTCATCTAAGTGGCGGAAATTATCTAAAGGGGAAGCAATTCAGGGTACACACTCCTTCATAGATGCAATTTCTTCAAACTACTAAGCCTAGAAGGATACCAATAAATCACCTCCAAGTTGTGTCAAGCTAGGGTACCTTTGTCCTCAATCGTTAAATGCTTTTGTCAAGAATAGACTCTCTATGGTGTTAGAAACTTTGGAGGATCGTGGAATTCCCCCTCTTGCCTAGACAAGAAGAAGGGTCGTCCTCTCTCTACCATGCACAAAAGTGGATACGATGGATAAAGGGATCGATAGAATTTGAGTTTCATTTGGGAGTTTGCTTTTGTTGTTTTTTCCCCCAATTTCTTGTGGCATTTGACATTTGAGAACATTTTCTTTGCCATTTTTTTATTTTTGGCATTTCAATACTTGACAACTTTTCAACTTTTTGCATTTTTCTTTTTGAACATTTTCAAAGTCACCCCAATTCGTAACGAGGGTGCCTTATATTTGAAGCATAGGAGTTTTAATTTTTGTTACTCCTCTTTTCTTTTGATGCATTTTGCAAAATTTTTCTTTTCTTTTCTTTTCTTTTCATTTCTTGAACTCAATTTTTTGAACAATTTCTTTTTGTGCCCATTCCCTTTGATGACAAAATATGGTAGAACATGGATGAATAATGGTTGCATGGTTTCAAGGGTCACCTTAGAATAAACGGTAGCCAAGGAGTTATTACACCACAAGGTACTCTTGACTAGGCCTTAATTCATGGGTCAAAGGATACTAGCATGACACATCCTAGGGTGTTTTACAAGAATTCTAACAAGCAAAGTCTTAAGAAGAAAAAGCATCTACTAGGGCCTATATACACTTGTCAAGCTTCCCAAGTAAACGGTTTCACAAAAGTTTTCTAACATGCAACTACATGCCATGATGCAACTAACATTTATACACCCTAATGCATATGATTCTACCAACTAGTATGTCATGTAAACTAAATGAAATCCTAAATTCACATTGTTTATACCGCATCAATCAAAATAAAGTCACATAGTCATTAACATAAAGAGGAAAAAGGAGATTGGAAAGATCATACCATGCGGTCTTCAATATCCTCATGTCTCGGATGTGGCGTAGTTGATCAATGTGAACAAGGATGAACAAACACAATATATACAAATAATATATACAAGACTACGCTACAAATGAAATGAACATATTTTTGATTTTTCAATTTTTCAATTTTTTTGAATTTTCGAAATTTTTAATTTTTTTTTGGATTTTGAATAAAAGTCAAGTTAGAATTTCCTATCCCCACACTAGTATGCGCATTGTCCTCAATGGCCAATATGATAGGAAATTATGCAAGCATGATGCATGATTTCTAAACTAAATGCAAACTATACTAAGCTACACTACATGATGCATGGGTTTTTGTTATGGCGGAGAGCGTAATTTAGATTACCTCCCGATGCGTATGCATGGACTTCCCCTAACCAAAATAGACATTATTTCTAACGTCTTGAATTTCGGGGTAGTTCATGCACAAGGAATGCAATGCATGAAACTACAAATTGTCATTTTGGATTTTACATGTGGGAACAATAAAAAGAACACCTTAATGGAGCCAAGGTGTTAGTCCTCCATGTTGCTAGGACTCCTTAATCAAATGATCAAAATACAATAAAGAAAACAAAAGAAATAGACAAACCATAAGAGGGGTGAAAGAATGTACGAGCCACCAAGGTTTGCTAATCCTCTATCATATCATCATTATCATCATCTCCATAGAAGTGGAATCATCTCCACTCCCACTTTCACTTCCTTGCTCTTCCTCACTTCCTTCGTCTTCCTCTTCTTGAGCTTCTTCTTCAACATCATTCTC
Source organism: Silene latifolia (assembly GCF_048544455.1). Taxonomy (NCBI): domain Eukaryota; kingdom Viridiplantae; phylum Streptophyta; class Magnoliopsida; order Caryophyllales; family Caryophyllaceae; genus Silene; species Silene latifolia. The sequence continues at coordinate 97,417,453 of NC_133527.1, forward strand.
TTGAACCTCTTGTTCTTCACCTTCTTAATCAACACCCTCATCAACATTCTCCTCCTCACCCGGTCTTCCACCACTTGAGGTGCTAGGAAAGAAAACTTCCTTATCCGCCCAACTAGGCAAAGGACATGATGGATCAAGAAGTCCTTGCCTAGCTAGATGTAGGAGGGGCGGATTTTGGGCCTTGTAAGCATCCACTTTATCATTGTAAGCTTGCTTGTGCATTTCCCTCATGAGTAGAGTCAAGTAATCATTTCCTACCTCGACATTCTTTGGTTTGAACTCGTGATACTCATATGGGTAGGGTGGTTTGACAATGGAGGAGGAGGGCTCATCAATCTCGCCTCTTTGTTGTTGAATAATGTACTCGGTCTCCTCGGAGAGTGAAAGAAGGTAGTTTGGTCGGTGAACACTCAATCGGCAAATCTTTGAAGGCAAAGTCAAGGATCTAGCATCACTGGTTAACCACCCATATTTGGTGTCAAGAGGACCATGCTTGACCCACTTAAACTTGTGAATCATGGTGTCCATATCAATGAGATGACCTCCTTTGACCGCCACATAAGTCTTGTCTTTGTTGAAATTTGGGTTGAAGTGCTTGGCCAAATAGGTAACTAGTCCTCCATTCACAATAAAAGCGGTGCCCTCTTTACCACAATCGACATTAATCCATCTTTTAACCAAAAGTCTTAGAGCATTGTATGGCTTAGTATATTCCCTTCCTATGTTCAAGGCCGACTCAAGAAGAAAAAAATCGAGCTTGGTAAGATGATTAGTGCCATTTCTATCAAAGTATTCCCAGACCTTATGCCACACTCTAATGCCCGGATGGTGGACTAATAGAGCACGACAATCATGAAAACGCACAAATTTCTTTCCGGAAATTGCCTCCCAAAGAGGAGTGGGGTCATACTTGTCGGGGATCTTTTCAAAGTACAGGGTATCACTAAGGCCTAAAATCTTACTCAATTCACCAAAAGTGATTCGTCGATTGATATTTGCAAGACGAAACTCGACGTGGGTTCTAGTTTCCACCCTTGTAACTTTCAAGGAACTCAAAAATTCCAAAGTGAGGGAGGGGTATGTCAATTCTTTCATGGTAAACAATTTACCCAATCCCATAGCCTCAAAGAAGGTTCTGATTTGTTCAAGAACACCCAACTTTGTCAAAGCATCTTCACAAATAAATTTTGTAGGCATAATGGTCTTCTTAGCAAAGAGAATAAATTTATCCCTATGAGAGTCGGAAGTGAAAATTACCTCCGGATAATTAGATAGTTGCTCAATGACCGGAGTTGTTGATGTTGTAGCTTCCATAGGGGGACCTTGTTGAACCTCCAATCTTACCTCATGAACTACCAATGCCTTTGACAATTGTTTTTCTTGAAGAGTTTGTTTCCTTTTTGAAAGTGTCTTCTTTGGGGGTGCCTTGTTTCCTACTTTAGTTCTTGCCATTGTTGATTACACCAAAGTGATATTGAAATCTTCAATTTTTAGTTATGCCCAAATCGATTTAAGATGAAAGAATCTTGCTTTGTATCTTAAAAATCAGCTAAAAGGTTGAAGATTTTGGCGTTTGAATGAATCGTTGTTGTAAAAGGAGTGATTAATTTTTGTTGTGGGGAAGTTTGGATTTGATTTTGTTGAATTTGGTTGAGGAAATCTTGTTTTGTTGATGTAGAGGATGAGGGTTTTTGGGTTTTTTGGGTTTTGGGTAGTGTTTGAATGTAGAAGAAATAAAAATGAATGAGGGAAAGGGGTTTTAAAAGACTCGTTAATTTTTGAAATAGCAGCAGGGATGAGAGGATTCAGGACTGGAACGCTCGGATTCTGCACGTTTTTCTTCAGGAATAGACGCCTCAGGACGAGCGTCTTTGTGCAAAGACTAGCGGATTCTTCAATGTGAGACGAGTGGATTCTTTGGAAGACGCTCGGATTCTGTTACAGCAGAAAGACGGGCGTCTTCTCTGCAAGACGAGCGTCTTGTATCAGACGAGCGGATTCTCCACTGGGACGCTCGGATTCTGCGACAGACCATTTCATTGAATTCCACAGCTCAGCCAAACGAGCGTCTGGTGATATTGGACGCTCGGATTCTGCTAGACGAGCGGATTCCCTTTTGAGACGCTCGGATTGTTCCATGTCCACACGGATTCAGGTCCATCCGTGGGTACTGCATAACCCGTAACGTTTTCATTCTTCAATTCTCGTGTTCTTCATTGTGGGGGCACTACAAAGGCATGATAGCCTAGGCAATTGCTACCCCTACACTAAGTCAAAGCACTACACATCAATAAAGTCATAAGTCCCTCCCTCACTTCTCTCAAAAATAATGAATATCTTGATCAAGGCACAAAAATATAAATCCAAAAATGACAAAAATGCAATGTAAAAATTGAAATGCAAGTTAGGGAGTTAGAATATTTACAAATGGTGGTTTAGGGAGGACTCTACCAAACTCTCATCCGATGGGAGATGTCAAGGGGGCATGTTCAAGGTGTTGTTGATGTTACTGAACACCTTGAAGAAGTAGTCGAAAACTTGTTCATTATCATGATAAATATCCTCAATAGATCTTTGCACTTGTTGTTCTCCGTGATGGTCTTGGTTCATAGTATTACCAATGTAGGGATTGAATATCCCTTCGAACTCGTCATCCCAAAGACCTCAAACTTCGTCTACTTGATCATTAAAAATCTCTTGAGTTGATAGAGACAACTCTCCTTCTTTCTTGTTTTGGCCAATGAGGCCATCTTTTTCACTTGTCATAGGTGAGCTTTTCAAGCTCTCCTTGTTGCTATTCTCTTGCTCTTTGAATGGAGCATGATCAACTTGCTTTTTCCATTGAAATTCCGACTTCTTCTTATCATCCTTCCGGCTATAGTGATCAACCATGAAGCATGGCTCATGCAAACGGGGAGCTCTTATGGTCTTGTCAAGATTGAAAGTTATGCTCTCGTCTCCCACTTCTAGAGTAAGCTCTCCGTGCTTCACATCTATCACCGCACCCGCGGTGTGCAAGAAAGGTCTACCTAGAATGATCGGAATATTGGAGCCTTCTTCCATGTCAATGATGACAAAGTCCACCGGGATGAAAAATTTCCCAACTCTCACGGGAACATCTTCCCATATCCCTAACGGTGTCTTCGTCGATCTATCGGCCATTTGGAGTGTGATGTTGGTACATTTAAGCTCTCCCATCCCTAACCTTTTACTAACTGAATACGGCATAACACTCACGCTTGCTCCTAGATCACACAAAGCCTTGTTGATCGTGGTGTCGCCAATAGTAAACAGTATTGAGAAGCTTCCCGGATCTTTAAGTTTCAGAGGTGAACTCCCTTAAAGGATTGCACTAATCACCTTAGTGAAGGCGATAGTTTCAAGCTTCCGGATCGACTTCTTTTTTGTAAGGATGTCCTTCATGTACTTTGCATAGGCCGGCACGTGATTGATTAATTCCGTAAAAGGAATCGAGACTTCCAAATTCTTCACAATTTCCATAAATTTCCCAAGTTGGTCATCGAACTTAGGTTTAGCTTGACGACTTGGGAATGGAAGTCTAATCACGATGGGCTCTTTCTCCTTGGCCTTCTCTTCAATTTTCTTTGAAACTTCTTCTTTTGTTGGTTCTCCTTCCTTAGAGTTTTGCACAACTTCTTCTTTGTCACTAGCTTCCACAACTTCATCCTCAACTTGCTTCTTTGGTCCCTCATATCTCGTACCACTCCTCAAATGAAAGGCATTAACCGTTTCATGTCTTGGGGGATTATCTTGTGGTGATAATTGCCCCTTTTGCCTTTGAGAGCTTGAAGATGCTAGTTAGGTCAATTGAGTTTCCAACATTTTTGTGTGGGCTAGGATATTGTTGATAGTGATGTCTTTTGTTGGCTATCCTTTTGCATTTAAGTGAAAAACTCTTGTTGATTCTTTTGCATTTGAAGGACCGCTTTTTGAACATCAAAACCTTGGTCATTTTGTTGATTGTATGGAGTTTCATTTTCGTAACCTTGGTTTTGGTTGAAAAAGGGTCTTTGATTTTTGTTTTTCATGGGAGGTGGGGTGTATGTTTGTTGAGGGTTTTGAACATTTTGGCTTTTGTATGAGAGATTTGGGTGGTATTTGGTGTTTTCATTGTAATAATTGGAATAAGGGGTACCACTCTTGTATGCTTGAAAAGCATTCACTTGTTCATTTGTTCCCCTACATTCACTTTGGTCATGTCCCAAAGTTCCACATTTCTCACATATCCCACTTGGGATTGATGAAGATGCTACCATGGCATTAACATGATGCTTTGGTGATTTTACGGCTTCTTCAAGTTTAGCTATAGCCTTTTCAAACTTCAAGTTTATGGTATCAATATGAGCACTAAGTTGAGCACCCAATTGAGTAATAGAGTCCACTTCATGCTTTCCTCCTGTAGTAGCCTTGCGAGCTCTACTATATTGTGAATTATGGACCGCCATTTCCTCAATCTTGTTCCAAGTTTGATTATCGTCAACATCAGTGAACATACCATTTGATCCCATGTTGAGAATGTTTCTTGAGTCTTCATAAAGACCATTCTAGAATTGTTGTACCAAGAACCACTCGCTAGGTCCATGATGAGGACATGAACAACAAATTCCTTTGAACGCTCCCAAGCTTCATACAAAGATTTTTCATCCCTTTGCTTAAAACCCGTAATTTGAGCTCTTAGCATGTTAGTCTTTTCCAGAGGGTAGAATTTTTTGTAGAAAGCTAGAGCCAACTTCTTCCAAGAGACAATTCCAAGAGTAGCCTTATCAAGGCCTTTCAACCATTGTTTTGAGGTGCCGATTAGAGAAAAAGGAAATAAGACCCATCGAATTTGGTCTTGAGTCACACCGATTTGTGAAATTACATCACAATAGTCACAAAAAGTCTCCATGTGAGAGTGAGGGTCTTCACTAGGCATCCCCTCAAATTGGCTTCTTTCGACTAATTGGATAAATGCTGATTTTGCAATGAAATTTCCGGTTAAGTGTTGTGGTGTGGGAGTACCATTGGGTAGGTTCTCCTCGGTTGGAATTTAGGCATTGTGGGTTGATTTTGTGTTGGATTGGGTGTTGGGTTCTCCTCACCTTCTCTTGCAAAAGGGTTGACGAACTCAATAGTATTTGTTTAAATATCTACAACCTCACCAATACCTCTCAAAGTACCTCTAGCAAGTCTTCTATTGTTTGTCAAAGTCCTTTCAATTTCGTGAGCAATGGGTAACAAGTTACCTTGTGATCTTCTAGTCATTCAAAATATCAAATAACTCGAAAACAATTAGAACAAACCTTGAGGAGTTTTACTTCCCCAAGGCAAAGAAAGACACAACTAATAATAATCTAAGAAAATCAAATCAAGTTAACACCGTCCCCGACAATGGCGCCATTTTTGGTCGGACTCACTCGGAGATTTAGTTTTCGGTTACTTGTCGTTAAGAGCACCTAGACCAAAACAATATTTATAACTTCACAAACAACTCTACTATTAGTAAAGTGGCAAGTAAAGGTCGGATCCCAAGGGACGGGTATTGATGTAGGATTTTCGATTGCAATTAGCGGTGTCTCGGGGTGTCACGATTTGGGGTTGAGATGAGAAGATCACTAAACTAAATAGCAATAAAAGTAAACAAGCAAGATGATTAAAAAGAGATGTAAACAATTGATTAAAAGCACTAGGGTGTCATGGGGTTATAGGGGATTCATGGGAATTGATCATACAAACATATTCTCAAATTATGAGCAAGCAATTATTGTTGTGATGGATCGAGTTGGTTTATATCTTACAATCCTAGGAAGGTTTGGGTCCCGAAGCCGAATCGATTAGATTGAACAACACCTAAAAGTCGACTTAATCCTCCCTACTCAACTATATGCATGGTCTAATGAGACTCGAGTTGGTTTATGTCTTACAAGTCTCATTGAAAAGGTAAGTGATGGGTAAAAAATGCAAGGATTCATAGGCTCACATTTCATCAAACATAACATGTGCATAAGTTGAGATCCTAACAAGCAAGCAAATAAACTATGAAAACATATTAAATTAAGCATGAATCATTCCCCATATTGGTTTCCCCTAATTACCCATTAACCCTAGTTAAGGAAACTATCACTCATTATCAAGTTTAACATGTTAACAAGGTTGTCAATCACATTAACAAAGCAAAACATGATGAATAAATGAAGTTGATTAACAATAATTAAAAAGGGATTAAGAGAATTATGCCTACTAATGATTCCAAAATAAAGCAAAGAATAATAGAAGTACTTGATGATTGATTGGATGGTTGTCAATCTCCAATAATAACCCAAATAATCTTCAATTAGCCAAAATAAAAGATGAACAAGAGAGAGATTAAGGAAATGAGATTTGTATTAATATTTGATTAGAAGTTGATTACAAGATTAAGAAGAGATTAGAATGATATAACTACACTAAGGATTTATAAGAAGAACATGATTATCTAATTAGACTAATGGGGTATTTATATTGGGGATTAGGTACACAAATTAGGGTTTACTAAGGGCTTAAATGACGATTAAGTCCTTGAGGAATCGCTCCTCTCAGAAAAGATGCGAGTCTCTTTTTTGCCGGTCTTTCATAAATATGCGCATCTTTCATGGTGGGAAGAAAAGGTCGTGCGGGACTGTAGGGGAATCCGAGCGTCCAAGGTGTCGAGACGGGCGGATTTCCTGGTGGATGGACGGGCGGATTGTTATGCTGGACGAGCGGATTGTGGGTGGTTGGACGGGCGTCTTGATGGCAAAGACGCTCGGATTCCTCACGTCTTGGACGGGCGTCTTGCCTAGTTGGACGGACGGATTTCGTCACAGCTTTCTTTTATTCTTTTCTTCTTCCAATAATCCTCCGGGATTTAGTCGGGGATGCAAGGATTTCTTCATCATTACCCATCTACTATAATATGTACAAAGGCCTTCTAGTCTTGTCTTCTCTTTGATGCTTGGTCATTAGATTCGATCAATTTAGCTCTATTTTGCCATGAAAATGCAAGGTTTGCACTCCTCTTCTACCAAGGAAACAAAACCGCAAAGAATATGCAAAACAAAGGACTAAAGATAGTAAATGACCCAAATATGCACTAAAAAGCATAGGAACGAGGCGGATTCGGGGACTAAATATGCTCAAATAATGGTCACATCACACTTCAAGGCCCGCAAAACGACAACAAAAATTCCCGACACAAATGGGTATTTTTCGCAGCTCAAAAAGTTAATTTTACGCCAATTCGGGCACAAACAGGTCAAAAATTCAAAATACGACCACAACAAAGCAACGTGATTTAATCACGTCTCAAAGTGACCTAAACTACTGTTAAGGTCCATTTCAAGACAAACTGACTCAATTTGAGCTCAAACAGACGCTCCTTTCATCAGACATAAGACCGTCGCAAAAGGCAAAAACTCAAATCTTGCCCACAACACCCAACGAAGATTCAATATGGCAAACACGGTCTTCCCCGACTACTATACAACCTAGTGGGGCCTACAACTCAAGCAAATAAACTTGACATTTGTGAAATAAGACGGTTTTTTCGTCTCATTCACGTTTTTCGAGCCTATGGAGCGGGTACGGAGGCCAAAATGAAACTAAAAGCACCCCTATACTCCTAAACAGGTTTCTAACCTAATGCAATCATCAATTTTACTCGAAAGTGGGCTAAACAAAAACGCCCAATTCAATTTTCGAAAACTTAGCGTTTCGCCCTAATTCAATTAACCAAAAGACAAACAAATTCAAATGGATTCAAGAGGATTTACATACCTTGAGATGACATGATGACAATGGCATGAAAACAAGCAAGAAACAAGGTCGAAAATGGCGTCTTTTTTCGGCTTTTTTGTGTTTGTGTCGAGGAAGATGATGAGAATGGGGAGCTCCCCATTCTCACATCTTTTTACAGAAATAAGGGAAGCTCCCTTCCTTCGCACAACTGCTCGCGCCTCATTGAGGCACCCCCTACGCATTCAGCAGAATTTTGGGCTTTGGCCAAGCTCCCCACACAAATCACCAAATTTTCAACGACGGCATTAAAAACCCCCATTTTTCAAATACAAAAAACAAACTAGTGAAATTCAAATTCGCTATTTTCACAAAATTTCGACGACGGCATTAAAAACCATCATTTTTCAAATACAAAAAAACAAAATAATGAAATTCAAATTCGCTATTTTCAGAAAATTTCAACGACGACATTAAAAACCGTCATTTTTCAAATAAAAAAAAACAAAATAGTGAAATTCAGATTCGCTATTTTCACAAATTTCAACAACGGCATTAAAAACCGTCATCTTTCAAATACAAAGCAAATAGCGAAATTCAAAATTCGGTATTTTCACGAATTTCAACAATCGCATTAAAAGTCGTAATCTTTCAAAGACAAAATCAATAGTGAAGTTAAAATTCGCTATTCTCACAAAATTTTCAACAATATTTTCAAATCTCAGGCAAACGTCAATAAAAACCGCTATCTCCCTTCGAGATTCAAAATCATCGCCGACCAAGGAAGCCAGGCTCACGAGCCTATCCCTTTCCGGCACCACAAACATTCAATTTAAACACCGAGATTCCCAGTAGGATATCAGAGGCTTCCTTAGGGAGCCCGCTAATTCAAACAACTTCTCGAAATAGGCCCATTCAACGCGACTATTTCCCACAATCGATCAATAGACATTTAATATGGCTGGCGAGCCTCACAACGCATATCCGATATGGTTTGCGAGCCTCACAACGCACATCCGATATGGCTGGCGAGCCTCACAACGCACATCCGATATGGTTGGCGAGCCTTACAATGCACATCCGATATAGCTGGCAAGCCTCACAACGCACATTCGATATGGCTGGCGAGCCTCACAACGCACATCCGATATGGCTGGCGAGCTTCAAAAAGCGACACATTCATTAGCGGCTGGCGAGCCCCTTCAAATCCGCAACGCGGCTGACAAGCAACTTCATATCCACAACGCGGCTGGCTAGCCCCTTCATATCTGCAACGCGGCTGGCGAGCCCCGTCATATCTGCAACGCGGCTAGCGAGCCCCTTCATATCCGCAAGCGGCTGGCGAGCCCCATCATGTCCGCAACACGGCCGGAGAACCTTTTCCCGGAAACAAGAAACTACTCAAGGACATATCCCGAAGACGCCTCGGGTATGTCTTCTTCTTATGGCCGGCGAGCCTTCGTACATAGTCTAACGGACTTTAAACGACCCGTACAGACAGTTGACAGACTCTAAACTGTTCCCGACGATCGGTCCTTGACTGTATCCTCGAGTCGCCTTGGCATCGCCCTTCCCGACAGCAGGTCCTTGGCCCGAACCCTTTGGAGCCGCCTCGATGTCGCTTCGGTCTCCAGATTGTAATTTTCGATTGACGTGGGGGCTATACTTTGACTTTCGCCCGGTCCAAGCCCGGTCAAAGTGGGGGCTCTGTAGATACCCATTATCTGTCGAGTCTCCAACAAATACCTGATGATTATCGTACTACAACATGCTTAGGAATCACAGCGTTTACTCGACAATTTTGTACAACTATACGTCGGAAAATTTAAAACGATTTCGAAAACAAAACATTTTAAAACTTTTCAAAAGTACCTGGAGTATTTAATGCATGACGATGGGGTTGCAATGACACTAACCAGAGTCAAAACCAACACCGGACCAAAAACCGACTCAAAATTCAAATCCTGACTCCAACAACGAGTAAAACCGAGTCAAACACAAAAAACAAAACTTTTCAAGACTTCCATGTTAAGTACTTCCCGGAATGCTTCATGGTGAAGTACAAATCACTTGAACGACCATTTCAACCAACTACACCATCACTAAACTTAAAACATTCTTTTTACATTGCTAAAACGGTTTTCAAACCGAGTTTTTCGACCAAACAAGTTGATACACTTTCGTCGATTTCTCGTCTCAAGCCTAGCATGTAAGTATGAGGGTGTAAAAAATCCTCTTCTATCATGTTTTTCATCTGTTTTATGACTATAACATGTTAAAACATGCATAATATGATTCAAATATGGGATTAATGAGGCAAAACCGGATTTTAGCCGGAGACAGGGGCTGCTTGTATAGCAGTATGGCTCGCGCCTAAAGCCCCTCTCAGACCTTAATCCAGCCGTGTTTGGTTTCATCTTCCTCTTTGTTTCATTTCTTATTTGTAATCGATTTTTACCATTTCAAATATTTCAAATCATTTTTATGATAAACTTTTAACCACAAAACATTTTTCACCCTTAGTTCCTAATACCATGACGGTTTAATCCGTGTTCCCGTGAAAATATTTGGTTAAATACATTTCAAAAGGTATTTTAAAACCTTTTATTTCATTTCTTTACATTTTCAAAACAAATGCATTAGTCATAAATACAAAATCATCCTTGATTCTACATACCATGTTGGATTTTAACCCGAGTACGATGATAAACATTGACTAATCACAAACAAATGAACTTAAAACAATTAGTTCATAATCATTTTCAAAACTATTCATGTCAAGCTTGCAAAACCGAACCCGACATCGAATATTGTCAAAATAATGATAATTATTCAAGTCTCGTTCTTCATATCGACACAAAAGCGGTCTAAACGACCTCTTCAAATCAAGATGGGTTCGAACACCCTCTTTTCAAACCATTTTACAAACCGTTTTAATGGTCAGAAGACATCCTTCCAATCACCTGTTGACCCGCGCCTAAATCGGCCACTCATTTTCCAATTTTCAAATTAGGACAGGCCTGTTTGCATCGCCTGACGACTCGCGCCTATATAGGCTGCTTGATGTAGACCCTGTATCCTTCCAGCATTTGTCTAGGATGATCCCGACTTCGGTTAATGGATCACGTTATGCACCATAAACCTAATTCAGTAAATGGATGTTTAATTTCCGTCTTGCATGCAAATCAACTTTAAATCCAACTCGACATCAAATACTTGATACTTGGATTAAACAAACTGACATAGAAAGCTCACATGTTAGGTTCAAACTTGTTGATGTGGATTCATGCAATTACCTGTTTAATCAACTTTTGCATTTAACCAACCAAGATCGATCAGTAGAGGCCGCTACCGCGGGTGGGATTGGGTGTCCGATTAAAGGGCTTCCCAATACGTACCTTCACCTCTTACTCAGAAACTTTGGATAGTGGGCGACCTTATACAGGGCGTACGAGAGTTATTCTACAGATAGGATGCTAAAGAGGGACGACTCCTTATCTTTAGTACCTATGTGAAACACCGCTTTTTGCGTTGGTTGACCTAGGTATAAAGTGGATTCGAACGGGTTCCAAGCATCCCATAAATTCTTGGTGGCAACTCGAACATCTCTTGCATCGTTTCGAGACCCTTACCGAGACGAAACCAACCGATCTAAAATGATCCGGTCGAAAGCATTTTCTTACGCCGCCGAGCGTGGCTTTCAAAAGACCGCTGCACGTCCACAAATCGGCTGGGCGTTGCAGGTGGGCTATGTCCACAGTGAGGTTTTAAGATTTGAGTCCAAGAAATGTGCTTAATCTCAGCTCTTAGATAAGAATTCATCCAACGGTTGTAAACAGTTCTCATGGTTCTCATTATGTTAGTGGTTCTCACCGGATATATATATATATATATATATATATATATATATATATATATATATATATATATATATATATATATATATAAAAAACATTAAAATGACTAATAAAAAAACTAAACTAAGACTTATATCTAACAAAGCACCATCGCCGACAACGACGCCATTTTGATAGTAGGTTTTGTCGTGAAACCCATATCAAACAAATGAACCGTACAACCAAACTACGTAGTAGGGAAGTAGGGGGTCGAATCCACAAGGATGGTGTGGTTAGAGTGACTATAAGTCCTTGTCTCATTCTAGTTTAGTCGGATGCAAAACATGTAGGAATTTACCATGCTAGTGAAATAATCTAAGAATATTAATTAAACAAGCAAACAAGCACACGAAAACAAAGAGGAGAGAGGCTACGGTCTTCGGGTTCATCTAGGTAGGGAGAGGGAGATGCAAAGATCAACGAGAAATGGGTAATGGTTTTGGTCAAGGTTTAGTCCTAATGTCTTAGGCCTTCCTTAAGCTTACCATAAAACTTTCACTTTATGCCAAACTCATTACAAACATGCCATCTAATACTACTCCCTTTGTGTTTCCACTCAAGGAATAGTCAAACATGCCATCTAATACTACTTTTGATTTTTTTACTCTTATTTTTACCGCTTGTTATTGTGCTATTATTCTATTGGTATTGTTATTCTGGTGTTATTGTGATGTTATTCCGGTGCCACTTTGATTTTTTTTTCACGTGTTAATGTGTGGTTATTGTAGTGTTATTATGGTGTTATTGTAGTGTTATTCTTATATTATTGTGGTGTTAGGTGTTATTATGGTGTTAGTCTGGTGCGTGTTATCATAGTTTTAGCTGGGTGTTTATCACATAGCTGTATTTCAAACAACAGAGGACTACTTATCAGACAATTCCGTATACACTCACTTCTAAGAAGTTCTGAATATACATGATATTCTATAGACCCTTGTAGCAACAAAGCTGCCCACAAAGAAACAAACAAGCGTATGAAACGAAACATATTGTTTACACCAACACAAAGCCTGAGATGAAGGCGACAAATACCAAAAGGAAGATGCTATGGCCAGCATATCCACTGAACAAAAAACTAGGAAGTCTGAACTGTATCATCTGTTTTAACTTATAACTGCCACTTAAACATACAGGCAAGTGAGCTAACGAAAGTGAAGAATTCACATTCAACTAGCCAGCTCACTTTTACCTACAAGATCTTTTGGCAAGAACACAAAAATGTAAATGGTTTCTACATTTCTACTCACCTTCCCCAATAATCCCAGCGAGGTTGATAAGTTTCATGGATAGGAGTTTGTAAAAACGAGCAGGAATAACAATCAGAACCGGTACCATTGGTGAGATAGAGGTTAGCGTAAGTCGTTAAATGCAGTAAACTATTAGAGTAAAATGGTTGACCATGATTTCCCAAAACCCAATATTCCACAACATTCAATCAACAAATCCCCAATTTTGACCATTGTACTGATTTTTGTAATCATCTTCCAACTATCAGGACGTAAAATGAAAAGAAACCGGGCTTTTGATGGATGGTATGTGCCATCGACCACCAAGGCCATGGCTACTATGACGCGCTAGACGGTCACATGGTTCAGATCCCTGATATCAACCCCGTTGTGGATCACTGCATCACTTTCTTTTATGCCTTCCGTGAGAAATACACTCCTACCTTGCCCTTGTTTCTGTACTTGGAGTCGCTTGGCGGGGCGATCGCTATCTTGTTCATGCTGAGGAAAAATTGCAGCAAAAATTTCGACTTCAATTCAATTGATTCAAATTAATTTGTTCGATTGAGTGATGGAGCAAATCGGAAAATAACAGAAGGAAACGGCCGGAGAAAAGACCGGCGGCGACAACGGTGGAAGAAGACTGGATTTTCTCTCCATTGGCACCCATCCGTGAAAGACGGGAGAGAAAGTTGAATAGCATGATTTTATTGTCGCGCATGTCTTGACTCTTGAGAGACTACCTTCTTATTTTAGTGTGAAATTTATCTTAGCCGTATATTTATTCTTCATCTAATGGCTTAGATTTTCCAAACTCACAACTCACCGTAAGAATCAAACTCACGAGATCCCGCCTCTATATATATATATATATATATATATATATATATATATATATATATATATATATATACATATATATATATATATATATATATATATATATATAAAGACTCAACTTTTAAGTGTAAACAACTCATTATCATCCCTCATATTTACCCAAAATCCCCCTTAAACCCTAGACAAAGCTACTCACACATGGTTAACACAAACAACACAAATAAAAAAATAACAACAATAATAAACATGATTAAAATTATAAAGAATATAACTTGAATTGGTAAGACACTAAACTAATAAAGAAAAAGAACTACACTAATTAGACTAACAAATAATAATAATAATAATAACTTGAACATAAATTTAACTAAATTAACAAATATGAGAATTTTAATAAAATTAGAAATTAAAATTATCTAAACAACAAGAAATAAATAAAAAAAATAAGGAAAGAGAAGGATGAGAAATTGATACCATATGAAAGGAAATACTAGAAATTGTATAGATCTAAAGGTTGGATTACAAAAGATGAAATCTTGTCTCTCAAATTAAGCTAACTAATTTAGTACCCTAAATAAACTTGAGGATAATAATAGAGATTTTTTTAATCTCGTGCTTCCTAATGTTTTTCTATACTAATGCTGCGTCTAAATTATGAGATTTGTCGTCTAAAGAAAAGGGTAACTGTCTCCTCTTGTCTGTCTTTCTTTTTATACTCCCTCAATACAAAATATTAAAAAGACAGAATTGTCCCTCACTTAAACTGAACAAAAAGAATGAACAAAAGGGCGAGCATCGTCATTTCATTTCTGCAAAGGAATCAGATATCAAGCGATTAACTCTTTCAATTAAAACTCACCAGGAGTGTAATTAAGCCGTTGAGTATCATGTGATGAAGGTGATGATGTAGGCGGTATAGCTATTATGAAAACAATGAACGAGGAAAAGTTACAGAACCGGCAAAGATACAAGTCGTGGCGTGATAAGAATCACTGCCTTAACGTTGAATTTTCCCCGCTAGATACACACGGCCTCTTGGCAACCAACCCCCAGGGTTACACGAAGTCCGAGTCTAAGGTGTACGACAAAGACTCAGAATGAGAACTAGTAACAGAACGTTGCCAAAATCAGCTTGTAGTAAGAAATGTATTATAGTGAGAAGGAGAGAATAGAGAAGATGATGATCAGATTTGTTGTGTGTTGAAATACTGTTGGTGAGAGGTATTTATAGGTGAAAAAGAAAGGATCTAGATGTATAATTAATCTGTCTCAGAAATAGTTTTTAGAAGACTGAGAAATCACCATAGGAAAAATCGTAGTCATCCTTAGAAGACTGCAGCAATCAGTCTAGGAAAACCGCGCAATCAGACATAGAAGACTGCAAATAAGTCCCGGAAATTGTGCATGCACCGCAGGTGCTCTACCAGAGCCAGAGCCCGAGCTCGACGTGGCATGGTGCGGGCGCGCGTGTGTGTGGTGGTACGGTCCCTTTAACACTACACATCTAGTAGGCAAACATAGGTGATCACTTATAAAATATATTAGTCCAACATAATTTATCAATGTGGGATAAAAGAAGATTCTTTTGAAGTAATACTTCCAACAATCCCCCACATGATTCAAAAGAAGAAGAAGAAGAGAAATAGCTGATTAAGGCAACGGAACGAAAGTCTTAAGATGACAATGTTCCTGAGGAATTGAATTGTCACCCAGTGCATACAATTACCTGCTACAACCGTATCGAGTTGCTCTTGTCATTGGACTCTACACACTTGTTTGTAACGCGTAACTGCGCACAAACCTGCATTTGAATCTGTATTCGTCCTCGCGAAATGTCATAAAAGGTGCCCCTCACATGCATGAGATCTCGTGAACGCTCTAGAGGTCCTAAAGCCTAAGAACCTCATAGGGAGTAGGGCATTTCCCCAACATTCACATAGGTAAGTCCATCAGGTTTGACTGTCACAAACTATCCTTAAACAAGGACTATGGACTTATTAAGAGCGTAGCTCAACCTTCCTCATATGACAGAAATAACACAATATATAAAAAGAATACTACATCACTTTTATTAAAATAGGAATGGTAGTAGTATTACAACAAGAGATCCTCGTGACTTTGTTTGACCCATTGAACTTGGTAAACCCAAGTGGGGGAGCCCCGTCACGATTCACTCCCAATAGGCTTTAAAACCATTCCTCGTGCTGACTCCAGCACTAATTTTCTACAGAGGCCTTTCGTGAGAGGATCCCCAACATTCATCTCCGATTTTACATAATCCAGTGATATCACATTATTTCTGATCAGATTCGTCACTATAGCATGTCTCAAGCGTATATGTCTCCTATTTTCATTGTAAGCTTGATTGCCTGTCATGCCATTCGGCTTCCTGACCTGCCAATTCTAAAGCAATAAACTCTAATTCCATTGTCGATTTTGCAATAAAACTTTGTTTAGAAGATTTCCAAGAGATAGCACCACTAGCCAAAGTAAACACATATCCACTAGTAGAATGAATCTCATCATTATCAGACACCCAATTAGCATCACAATATCATTCTAAAACACATGGTGATTTGGAATAGTGCAAACCCCAATCCATTGTTCCCCTAAGGTATTTTAGAAGTCTATATAAGGCAATCTAGTGTGACTGATTTGAACTATGTGTATACCTGTTAAGATAACTTACCGCATAAGTAATGTCTGGTCTTGTATAATTCATTAAAAACATGACACTGCCAATTATATTAGCATATTATTCTTGGTTCACGATAACACCCTCGTTTTTTTTAGGTTTATACTAGGATCATATGGGGTTTTGACTGGTGCACAATCAAAACAGTCAAATTTTTTAAGAATTTTCTCAACAGAATGTGACTGATCCAAACTCAAACCCCATTTGGTCCTAGAAATTTTTATACCAAGAATAACATTGGCTTCACCTAGGTCTTTCATGTCAAAATGGGAGCTTAAGAAGGTTTTGGTGTCATTGACCACTTCCATATTAGTGCCAAAAATGAGCATGTCATCAACATATAGACACACGATGACACATCCATCTTTGTCACTTTTAGCATAAACACAAACATCTGAATCATTTACATGAAAACCATATGAAGTAATAGTTTGATGAAAATTTTCATACCATTGCTTCGGAGCTTGGTTTAGACCATACAATGATCTAACCAGTTTACATACCTTGTCTTCTTGTCCTGAAATTACATAATCCTCTGGTTACTTCATGTATATTTCTTCGTTCAAGTCTCCGTTCAAAAAAGCTGTCTTAACTTCCATTTGATGCACAAATAGATCATGTATAGAAGCTAGCGCAATTAAGGCCCCAATAATAGCAACTTTAGTAACAAGAGAGTAACTGTCAAAGAAATCTAAACCTTTGGTTTGTCGATTACCACATATAACCAATCTAGCTTTATATTTGTCGACAGACCCCTCAGGTTTGAGTTTCTTCTTGAAGACCCATTTGTTGCTTAGAGGTTTTCACCCTCTAGGAAGATCGGTGAGAATCCAAGTGTTATTACCTTTGATGGAATCTATTTCACTGTTGATAACTTCCAGCCAGAAAGTAGAATCGATGGAACTCACACTATGCCAAATCTGACCATCAATAAGGAGTGTATCACAACGATTTAATGCATTTAATAACGACACTTCGATTACATTTTTCAAAATATTGGCGGAAACCTAGACCACGCTAATAAGAATAACGGTTTCCGCCGAAAACCGTTTTTATGAAAATGTGATAACGGTTGTTTAACAAACCATTATAAAAAAACGTTTAACGGTTTCCAAAACCTCGTTATAGAATCACCCTTATCAACGGTTGTTAGACAACCGTTACCAGTTTAAGAAATCGGCGTTTCGAAAACCGTTACTAAATTAACACCAACAACGGTTTTTGGTACCCGTTGTTATGTTTTAGTGACGGGTGTCTTGTAACCGTTATCATTTTTTATTATGAAAGAACGGTTCCTCTTGTAGCCGTTATCATTTGCTATATTGAAAGCGAGAAGAAAATGGATGCATTACGAGAAAGGTTAAAGGAACAATGTCCTTTCCATTTCATTAAGTTCCCCCCTAAACATATAATTCTTGAAGGTATAGATGATGGCTTTCGAAGTTGGTTCTTCTGAGGATTTGATGGTGGGGTATATATTACCCAGATGCGATTGGTATGTATCTACCGTGAGTGAAGCAACAAAAGCTTGGCGTCAATGGTGGTTTAGGTCATCGAAAGTGATGTCGGATTTGGAGGAAAAGACCAAAGTTGAAATAGTCTCCTACACCATCATTAATGGGAAGAGATATTGTCCATGACGTAGTGTATTTTGGGTCATTTGATTAATGTATGTTCATTAATTGTAGGGTTGTACTTAGGAAACTAATTGAGGAAAGAAGTTATTAATATATGCATTAATTACATTGAGTTGTGTATAATTTAGTCTTGAATTTCCATTTTCCCCCACTTGCTATCCCAGTTGCCTTATTGTGAGAGGAGCAATATCCGTCACAAGCTTGTGGAGGATCACAAATTCTCATTTGTGAGGGACATATCCATCACAAGCTTGTGACGGGTCAAATATTATTCTCTTGAGTAAGTAAAGACAAACACTTTGTGATTCCCTACACTTGTATTATCTACACAAGTGGGAGATATTTGACCCATCATAAGCTTGTGACGGATAATGTCCGTCACAATCAAGACGCTTTGTAGTAACTTAATACGGAGTACCAAATATGGAAGATGCTTTTTTTTTTTGCGGGAAAAACTTGACATAATGAAAGATAAATGACAACGGTTACACACCAACCAATGTATTATAATGAAAAAAATTACGGGTTTATAGTCAGCCGTGGTCATATTGCAAAATACAGAAGACGGTTTCGCTTAACCCGTGTTTATTAGTTTCAATTAAATAATTCTTCAACCAACACACATGCAAACCTTCTCCTCGGTCACTTAAAACCCTCGAACACTGAGTTTCCCTAGAACCACTAGTATTCTCCGTCACCGTCGTCTTCGCCGTTGCCGTCGCCATCCCCATTGCCTCTGTCATCCCCTCCGTCATCGCCATACCGGGGCCGGCTTCTCCTCTTTGAAGAAGTAATAATAAACCCTACTCCTTCGTCTCATTAACTTAATGTCTTTATTTTCTTTTTTAGTTGTGATATTATCCCCTAATTATCTTAGGTTTATTGTTTGTTAAAACAACACCTATTATTTTAAGTATATTGTGTGTTAAACAACATCTATATTTTTAGGTATACTGTGTGATCATTTATTTGAGACGGTGCTCCTGCTATGTCGACTTAATGCTTAAATTTAGTAGTTTATTAATTTCTGGTTTATATATGGGTGGAAAGCGGAAAACAAAAGATGGGAAAAAGTCAAACGAAGAAGATTCAGGTGATGAGATTGTTGGAGTTAGTGTCCTCCACAATAGTGCGTTTACATAATAAATCTCATTAAAGGAATATCATCAGAATATTTATTATTTGATCCTCGTCAGTTGATTAACGTAAATCGATAACGGTTGGCTGACTAGAGTTTGACGTTATTGTCGTTAGACGGCGGTGATCAACTGACCTCTTTCGGTCACACCTAAAGGAACGGACCCCAATTGACAACTAATTAATTGTATGAGATACAATTTATTTAGTCCCTTGATTTATTGACTAAAAGGTTAGTCGATCTTTTTAGAGAGATTTCCAGTTGCGAACTCGAGGCGATACAGTTACTTTTTAATTATGCGATAATTGAATAATAAATTTTATGAGACGGGTTTTAGTTAATTAATTGTTAATTCACTAAAATTATACTAGTTTATTAATGATATTAATATTAGTACGTAAATAATATGTGTAGTGGTACATGTATATTCACGGAGTGTTTTGGACAAAATTACACATATTTGTGCAACAAGTATAAGAACCAATATGGACCCGTAAATGGGTCATGGAAATCGTGTAAATGAGATTTTGTGTTGCTTTAGTCATAATCATTCCTCTTACACAATTTCACTTCCCATAATATTTTGTTCTTTTCTAAACTATGTTCCATTGGGCATATTAAAATAAGAAAAGAAAACACTCCACCCACCCTCTCACAAAACCGGCTCCCCTACCCTTTATCACTCCATCAATTGTTCAACCATGCCACAATCCGCTCGTCCAGCCATCAAGACGCCCGTCCAACCATGCCACAATCCGCTCGTCCAGCCATGAAGACGCCCGTCCATCCACCAGGAAATCCGCCCGTCCCGACACCTTGGACGCTCGGATTCTCTTCTAGGCCCACACGACCTTTTCTTCCCTCCATGAAAGATGCGCATATTTATGAAAGACCGGCAAAAAGGAGACTCGCATCTTTTCTGAGAGGAGCGATTTCTTAAGGACTTAATCGTCATTTAAGCCTTTAGTAAACCCTAATTTATGTATCTAATCCCCACTATAAATACCCCATTAGTCTAATTAGATGAATCATGTTCTTCTTGTCAATCCTTAGTGTAGTTTATATCATTCTAATCTCTTCTTAATCATGTAATCAACTTCTAATCAAGTCTTAATACAAATCTCATTTCCTTAATTTCTCTTTTGTTCATCTTCTATTTTGGGTAATTGAAGATTATTTGGGTTATTATTGGGAGATTGAAAACCTTACAATCATGCATCAAGTACTTCTATTATTCTTTGCTTTATTTTGGAATCATTAGTAGGTATAATTCTCTTAATCCCTTTTTAATTATTGTTATTAATCTTTATTTATTCATCATGTTTTGCTTTGTTAATGTGATTGACAACCTTGTTAACATGTTAAATGATACGACTCATTTAGTCGTAGTTATTTGGAGCGATTTAGTATGGTTTTAATGGCTTGGAGTAGTATTATGAAGCTTAATTGCAGGTTATTTGTTAGTGAGCTTTGGCTAGCTATTAGGCCGGTTTTACAAGTTTAGAACGGAGCCCAACTCCGAGGAGAGATGGGCCTGGATACCTATGGAGATACATGAGACGTGTGCGCTTAAGGTGCGCTAATTGAGCGCGCATAAATAAAAAGAAAAAGGGTGCGGCAGCAGCTATTGCATGACCTTTGTTCAACCTGCATTCGAGCTATGCGCGACCACTGCGTGACCTATGCGCGACCAAGGCGCGTGCTTGCTGTGTCCGCATCAGTTTTGCATAACATAAAGACTTGTGTTTTGTTTCCTTATTTGACTCGGTTTGTTCCGGTGAATTTTATTATTATTATTATTATTATTAGTACTTTATTTCCTACTTTAATTATTTACCTTATTACTATATAATTGGGAAGCGTCTTTAGTAAGAGACTTACACAACTTTGAGAACCCTATTATTGTTATTAGCAGACGATGTGTAACTAATCTTTCTTCTTGGATTCAAGCAATTGAAGCGCTCTTAATACGATTGTGAGTTTGAATGTTTTAATTTCTTGTCTTGATTATTGTGAATTTCTTAGTTATTAATTTTATGAATGTCTATTGATTATTTGTAGGTGTACAACTAGTGATTGATTTCTTCATTCTATTGTTAGTATTGTTAATTGAATAGGATTTATTAATTAACTCTACGCTAGTAACAGCTAGGAATTAATATTGAACGGGATACGTTGATATTAGTACTTAGAAGCGATTCACATAAATATCTAAAGTGCAACTGGATTGTATGCATTATTTATTCTTTATCGAGTTCTCTATTTTATATTGATGCTGTTGAATTAAATCTTGAACTGGATTGTTAAGGTTGTTTAACAGCTAGGGTTGATTAAAACGGGATTCGTTTAAATTAACTATTCGTAAGGAGAATTGGAATTTATCATTCACGATAGAGTAATCAAGATTAGTAATTGAAACCGTCTTACAGTGATCAATTGTTATTGAGTGTGGATGTATGCTTGGCTCTAAGACCCTTTTAAATCAATTGATACACCAAAATTCATTAGTTTTATTACTCAATTTGCATTAGCTTTTAATCTTAGTTTATTAGAAAATCAACTCAAATCCCCCCCTTTTGTTACTACGATCTTTAATTACATTAAAGATCGACTTTTCCTACATTCTAATTTGCATAAATTGTTAATCTGATTCCCTTGGGTTCGACCCTTATTTCCGCTTTACTACTGTTTAGTATTTGGATTTAAGTGATATAAATTGTTAATTTGAGGCATACGACTTTAGCATTTCAAATTTTGGCGCCGTTGCCGGAGAATTGGCATTAATTTTTTTTGTGTTTTAGTGTAGGTTTATGCATAATACTCGTATTTCTAACCTGAACCCCGAGCCTTTCGATCCAGAGATTGAGCATACTCTTTTCAGGTTACGAAAGGACAAACGAGGTGCAATAGTAGCTGTTCTTGAAGGCAGCGAGTTCGACGATCTACATTCAGATTCTGAATATTCTGAAATTTCTGAACTGCCCGAACGTTTGAATATGGCTAGAGAGACCCGCACTCTAAGCGAGCTCACAACTCCAAATCTTAACGTTCAACCATTGTGCATCACTTTTCCAGCATTGGATGATGGAGTCACTTTTGAACTGAAATCTGGTTTGATACATCAATTACCAAGTTTCAGTGGTATGAGCATTGAGGATCCGAATAAGCATCTTTCAGACTTTCATATTGTGTGCACTGGTATGTAGCCATCTGCTATAACTGACGAGCAGTTGAAATTGAGAGCATTTCCTTTCACCTTGAAGGACAATGCGAGAGACTGGTTAAACTATGTATGAGTATCTTGAGAAATTTAAGAAGCTCTGTGCTAGTTGCCCTTACCATAGTTACTCTGATCAGGATCTCATTATGTATTTTTGTGGTGGACTGAACAAAGATGACTGTCGCATGATTCACTCTACTTGTGGAGGAAATATAGCCAACAAAAATCAAGATGAGGCTTGGGAGGTTATTTCAGAGCTAGCTGAAACCTCTAGACAGTTTGAGAGGAAACCATCACGAAGAGGAGTGAATGTTATGGGTGTTAGTCCTGGCTTAGAGAAAAAGGTTGATAATATTATTTCCACTCTCCGTGACATGTTATCTGGGAGACAGATGGCTACTGTTTGTGGCATATGCGCTACTGAGGGTCACCCCAATGATTTGTGTCCTTACTTGTGAGAAAATGGCCAAGAAGAAGTGAATGGTGTTTGGGAGAGTACTACAAATAACAGGAAATGGGATCCATATTCCAAGACCTATAATGAAGGATGGAAGGCTCACCCTAACTTTCGTTGGGGAAATTCTCAAGCCGGTTCATCGTCTGGCCCTCCTAGAGGCCAGTTTCTCCAAAGACCACAAGGACAACAATTTAATCAACTAGTACCTCAACAAGTAGCTGAACAAGCACCACCGAGTTCATCAATGTCCACGGAGGATATGATTCGAGCTCTTACTCTCAGTGTTACTCAAGATAGAGCAAATAATAAGCAAAATTTTAAGAATCTTGAAAATTTGGTTAGTCAGCTGGCTACTGCAATTAATCGGTTGGAGGCTAGAGATTCAAATGCACTACCATCTCAAACGGTGGTGAATCCAAAGAATGTAAGTGCAGTCTCTTTGAGAAATGGGAGACATCTAGTGGAGGCTGAGAAAGTGAAAAGAAAAGCCAAGGAACCGGTGATTCATGAAATAGAGGAAGAGATAGTGATCAAGGAAGGTGAAGAAGCTTCTATTCTTAAGGAGAAGGAGCAGATTCCCTCTTCTATACCGGTGGTGGAACCAGAGGTACCCTTTCCCTGATGCACTTAAGAGGACTCACCACTTTGAGCACGGCAAGGACATTTATGAGGTATTCCAGAAGTGTGAGGTAAACATTCCCCTTCTTAATCTTTTGAAAAGTATTCCTAAATATGCAAAATTCTTAAAGGAGTTGTGTACTATTAAAAGGAATAACAAGTTGAAAGGGGTGAAGAAAGTGAAGGTTAGTGAACATGTGTCCGCTATGTTTCAAAGAAAATTACCCACTAAGTGTAGTGATCCGGGCATGTTCACTATCCCTTGCACCATTTGAAACACTAAGGTTCAAAAGGCCATGCTAGATTTAGGAGCTTCTATTAATGTGATGCCTTACTCTTTATATGAATCTATGAAACTTGGTCCTCTACATGCTACTAGTGTTGTTATCCAGTTAGCTGATAGATCGAATGTCTACCCGAAAGGAATTTTTGAGGATGTGCTTGTTTTGGTTGATAATCTTATCTTTCCTGCTGATTTTTATGTGCTAGACATGGAACATGATAAACATGCGGCTCCTATTCTGTTAGGTAGGCCATTCTTGAAAACTGCTAGCACTAAGATTGATGTATCTAGTGGGTCTATGACTATGGAGTCTAGTGGTCAAGTGGTGCAGTTTAACATCTATGATGCTATGAAATATCCTGATGATTACCACTCTTTGAATTTTATTGACATTATTGACCCTTTGGCCCAAGATTTCTTTTGTTTTAATGGTGATGATGAGTTGCAGATAGCTTTGGAAAATAGTGGATGGTCAAGAGGTAGAATATGTTTTTTCTGCTGACTTGAAGGAGGTTGTGGCCGATTTACATAAGTTGGAGGAGCTTCCTTTGGATTTTAATACTAAATTGACACTAACTGTTCCTTTGGAGAAATTGTTGCCATCTGTTTTGCAGGCACCTGTAGTAGAACTTAAGGCTTTACCTGAGCATTTGAAGTATATTTTCCATGGTGAGGGAGAAACACTTCCTGTTAACATCTCTAGTAAGCTCACTGAGGAACAAGAAGCAAGGTTGAAAGATGTACTTGTGGAGAACAAATTAGCTATTGGTTGGACTATTGCCGACAACAAGGGCATTAGTCCAAGTACTTGTATGCACCGGATTTTGCTAGAGGATGATGCTAAACCGGTAAGGCAACCACAACGTCGATTGAATCCTCCTATGATGGAGGTAGTGAAGAAAGAAGTTCTCAAATTGCTTCAAGTAGGTATGATTTATCCTATTTCTAATAGTAAATGGGTGAGTCTTACCCAAGTAGTCCCTAAAAAGTCTGGGGTGACCGGAGTTGAGAACAAAGATGGTGAGCTTGTACCTACTAGGATCCAAAACGGGTGGAGGGTTTGTATAGATTATCGTAGGTTGAATGCGGTAACTATAAAAGGCCACTTTCCTCTTCCCTTTATTGACCAAATGCTTGAAAGACTAGCGGGTAAGGCTTATTATTGCTTTCTAGATGGGTATTCGGGGTATTTTTAAATAGCTATTGCCCCTGAGGATCAAGAGAAAACCACATTTACTTGTCCTTTTGGTACCTTTCGTATCGACGTATGCCTTTTGGACTTTCTAATGCACCTGCTACCTTTCAGCGATGTATGGTTAGCATATTTTCTGAGTATGTTGAACGCTTCATTGAGGTGTTTATGGATGATTTTATGGTGCATGGTGATTCTTTTAATAGTTGTTTACACCATTTATATCTTGTTCTTAAGCGTTGTATTGATACTAACCTTGTTTTGAATTCTGAGAAGTGTCACTTTATGGTGGAACAAGGTATAGTACTTGGACATGTTGTGTCTTCGAGAGGTATTGTGGTAGATAAAGCTAAGATTGATACTATTTCGTCTCTACCTTACCCTACTAATGTTCGCGAAGTTCGATCTTTTCTTGGTCATGCAGGTTTTTACCGCAAGTTCATCAAGGATTGCTCTAAGATCGCTTCACCCTTATGCAAGCTGTTGCAAAAGGAGACAGATTTCATCTTTGACAAGGCTTGTAAGGAGGCTTTTGATGAGTTGAAAGGTAGGCTTACTTCCGCTCCAATTATTCAAGAACCGGATTGGTCTCTTCCCTTTGAGATCATGTGTGACGCGAGTGATTATGCTTTGGGAGCGGTGTTGGGTCAAAAGAATGGGAGGGCTTCCCATGTTATTCATTATGCATCCATGACCCTAAATGAAGCACAACTAAATTACACCACAACTGAGAAGGAGCTTCTAGCAATTGTTTTTGCTTTGGAAAAATTCCGGTCCTATTTACTTGGTACAAAAGTGGTGGTATTTTCAGATCATGCAGCACTGCGCCATTTGATGGCGAAGAAAGAATCTAAGCCGAGATTGATAAGATGGATTCTATTGCTTAGTGAATTTGATTTAGAGGTGAAAGACAAGAAGGGAGCAGAAAATGTTGTAGCGGACCATTTGAGCAGGTTAGTGGATGTTGATGCAAATCCACATGAGAAAATCCGGTGAAAGGATTATTTCATGATGAGAGCTTGTTCGCTATTCGATCCGTAGAGCCATGGTATGCCAATCTTGTAAATTTTCTTTGCTCTTCTAAATTTCCACAAGGTTTTTATAAATTTAAAAATGACAAGCTTCCTAGTGATGCGATGTATTATGTGTGGGATGAGCCTTATTTGTGGAACCATTGTTCCAACCAAATCATAAGGAGGTGTATACCGGAGAATGAGATGGCCTCTATCCTTACATTTTACCACTCACATGCTTGTGGTGGCCACTTCGGTGCAAGGAGAACCGCGAGAAAAGTGCTAGATTGTGGGTTTTATTGGCCTTCATTATTTAGAGATGCTCATGGATTTTGTCAAACTTGTGACAATTGCCAAAGAGTAGGCAATATTTCCCGAAAGAATGAGATGCCGCAAAACTACATGCTTAACTGTGAGGTTTTTGATGTTTTGGGGATCGATTTGATGGGTCCTTTTCCAAGCTCATATGGAAATCTTTACATATTGTTGGCGGTAGATTATGTGTCTAAGTGGGTGGAGGCTATTCCCACTAAGACCGATGATTCTAAGGTGATGGCGGATTTTATCAAGGCCAAAATATTTGCTCGATTTGGAATTCCAAGGGCCTTGATTAGTGACCCTGGAACTCATTTTGTCAACAAGACAATTAGTGCTTTGCTAAAAAAGTATTGTGTTACTCATAAAGTTTCCACGGCATATCATCCGCAAACCAATGGACAAGCTGAAGTGTCCAATAGAGAAGTTAAATCTATCCTTGAGAAGACGGTGAATCCTAATCGGAAGGATTGGAGCTTGAGATTAGATGATGCATTATGGGCATATCGAACGGCCTATAAAACCCCGATCGATATGTCACCTTATCGACTTGTGTTTGGGAAAGCGTGTCATTTACCTGTAGAATTGGAACATAAAGCATATTGGGCAATAAAAAGCTTTAATATGAGCTTGGATGACGCTGAGTTGCATCGGAAATTGCAATTGCAAGAGTTGGAAGAGCTCCGACTTGAATCATATGAGAATGCAGCTACTTACAAAGAAAGAACGAAAGCTTGGCATGACAAGATGATATTGAGACGGGACTTTAAAGTTGGTCAACAAGTCCTTTCATTCCAATCCCGCTTTCGTCTATTTCCAGGTAAGTTTAAATCCCGTTGGATCGGTCCATTTATAATTACTGATGTTTACCCTCATGGTGTAGTTGAGGTACGTGATCCGAAGACGGATAAAGTGCTAAAAGTAAATGGGCAAAGACTGAAACCCTATCATGATGGTGTCGAGATTGAGGTGGTAGAGTCACTGGATCTCTACGACCCCATTTATGAAGATTAATTTCACCAATAAGTCGAGCAAACGACTATAAACAAAAGCGCTAACGGGAGGCAACCTGGGTTTTGTATCCTTTTTCTTTGTAATATTTTTTAGTTATTATTAACTAGTTAATTTATTTCGTTTAATTAGTAATTAGAAATTTTATTATGTTTCTTTTTATTACTTGTTTTAATTAATTTTATTTTGACGATTTATTATATGTAATAGGAATGACGAACAATGCATCAAGACGGAGAAAGAAAGAAATATAAGTCGTGAATTTAAAGTGTGCCTCAGTCGCACTATTTGAGCGCGCATAATCAGACGAGCAGGCCCTATTTCGCGTTCTACATTCACCTTAGACGCACTCGACGTGCGCTCGACGCTCACACCAGGCACAGTTTGCATTCGCGAATTTCAAGTCAGGTACAGTTTCCTCCTTCGACTAATTCACCTCCTACTCTTCTATTTTCCTAAAAATCAAATTACTCAAACATAAATCCCCTCTTATTTCCAAATCTTTCAAACAAATCCTGCTGCTGAAATCTCACGAAAATTAATCATAACATCAATAGCTTTAATTCGTTCTTTGTTTCATCTCGACTCCATCTCCATATTTATGCAATTGGTTCGAAAGATTGGGTTTTTGTAACCCTAATTTCTGAAGAAAAAAAATTGAGATTCTTGCTGCGAATCTTCCGACAACGGGATTGTTTACTCCTAATTGCTAAGATTTCATACCTTATTGCTGCAATTTGTGCGAAAATTCCCAATTCATGTAAGTTTTCGACTCTTTCTTGCTGCAATTTGTCCCAATACTGCTAAAATTGGTTCGACAATTTGGGTTTTCTTTACCCTAATTTTGGGGATTTCGCAAATCCGAGCTGTTTCCTCCATAATTCGTGCAAGAGTTGCGTTCAACAGGTTGTTAGTATTCCACTTTTCGAGTTTTTTTGAAATAAACTCGGGACTTTTATTGCTTAAATCAAATATTTGTGAGTTCTTACACTCAATTGCAGTAGTCTTTGGTGTTTCATTGCTCTTTTGGGGGATGTCAATTGGGTTTGCGTTGAGTGACGAGGGGGTGTTGGTTTTGTGAGGCACTGCGGGGTGTGTGTGTTGTTGTTGTTGCTAGGCTGTTATGTGAATTGGAGTTGTTGAGTGTCTTTTGTTGTTGCTCTGTGGAGTTGCTTTTGTGAGGTGTCGTGAGTGTTGTCGACGGGTAGCCGTGCTGTTGTTGGTGTCTTGTTGCAGTTGTTGTTGTGTTGGAGCTGCTGAATTGGAGTTGGGTGTGTGTTGTTGTTGTATTGTTGTTGCAGGTTGCTGACAGTGTCATGAAATGACCACGAAACGAAAAAAATCCACCTCGAAAAGCTACAAAACCTACCCCAAAGGCCAGCACTAGTACCTCACGTGCTAGTGCCAATCATCTAGCTGTCGGTTATATGGGATGTACTCTGACTGAGGTTCAACAGAAATACTGGAGAGCCCTTATACTTCCCAAAAGAACCATCCGCGTAACCAAATTTTTTGACAGAGAGGCATTGAGACAGTTGGGAGTCCTTGAGGCGGTGGAGGTATTGTTAGAATGGGCTGGGTTGAGTGAGTTTTTGAATAAGATGGCTGACACGTATAAAAGATTAATGCTAGAATTCTTATCCACCGTTGAGCAGGTGCCTGAGAGTGACCCCCCTAGCATTAAATTTCAGTTAATGAACAAAGAAACCGTCTTGTCCTATCCTACTTTGAGGGAAATATTTAGTGTAGCACCAAGAGCTGATACGGAGAGTTGGGCTGGTTGTTCTTGGGCAGCTACGAATGAGTTTTGGTATACACTTACTCATCAGTGTAATGATGGTCACACTCAGAAAAGTTCTAGGATACCTCACCCGGCATTCCGCTTTATTCACCGTGTCCTTGTCATGACATTCTTGTGCCAAGGAGAACCTACTAATATCAACCGGAGTGAGATTAACTTGTTGTGGGGTATAGGACCAGAAGGAGTAGGTCGGCCAGATTGGGTGAGTGAATTTGTTCAAATGTGTGTTGATATTCGGAGTGTCAAAACTGGTAAGATTCCTGTGGGAGGCATGGTGACTTTGCTTGCTATGCATTTGAGGTATGAGTTGGACCCACGAGATCACGCGGGATCTCTTCTTTGACCATTGAGTCCATGTGCTGCCATATGCAGATGTTGGGTCGCATTGATTGTGATGAGGTAGCCTATGCTTTGCTGTTAGGAACTGTTAAGAAGGAAGCTTACTTGAGACTACCTCGCCCGGAGGGAATGCTGATTCCAGTGGGACCGCGTCACAGCGATCTATTCATTCCCATGGACCCTCCGGAGCTGCTTGTTCTAGTCACCTCAAAAAAGAAGAGTACTGGAGTTGCTAGTACGGATTTGGTGATGACGGAGGCTGATGGTTCGGAGGAACCTAAGCATGATGACGACGAGGAGCCTCCTGATGGTGAAGGTAGTAGTGGTAGGGAGGCGTTTGGGGATGCTGCTTGGAGAGACCATGTAGAGCTTGAGTTAGAGGAATTGCGGGATGAGATTGAGAGTGTTCATGATGCGACCAGGGAGTGTTTGGCAGTTCATCGTACGATGAGTGACATGTTTAAGGCTATGTATCCGGGGTCTTACAAAGCCCCTGGGCCTCTTTCTATGCTGAGTTGGCTCAGAGACGTCTTGACAGAGAGGCTCGTGCTAGAGCCCGACAGACCCGTCGCTTCGGGTCTCCTTCTTCTTAGCTAGTGGTATGTCCCTTCCCTTTTCTTTTGTGTTCCCCTTCAACATTGGGGACAATGTTGAGTTCAAGCATGGGGAGGGGTATATGCACTATTGTACATATTTGAGTCCGTCACTTGTAATTTAATTTGCTTTGTTTTCGCAAAAAAAAAAAACAGAAAAAACGAAAAAAATATGAAAAAACAAAAAGAAAAGTACCCGGCTAGGTGAAAACCTGAAAGGGCGCCTAGGCAAAAATGGGAAAAGTGGCCGAGGACGGAGTGAAAACCCGAAAGGGCGCTCCGGGTAAAATGAAGAATTGAGATGCGTGCCACGAGAGTAGTGTGAGGAAAATAGCTAGAGTGAAAACCCGGAAGGGCGGGCGCTCTAGAAAAAATGAGAGATTTAGGAAAAAAATCCATTTCACACTAATTTTTGTGTCCTGTTTTGGGTGTGGCGTCATAAGAAGGGTGCTAAAGAAGGTCGGTTGGGTAGGACAAGTGGCTAAGGTGAGAAGAATCGATGTGCTTTGTTGTTGTTGTTTGCACTTTCTTTATGCGGTTGTTGGTTTTGTGCTAGTGAGTGGAGTATAGGTGTCTAGGATTATACACATGGCTAGTTGGTTTTTGTTGTGAGCCATGTAAATTTTTGGTTAGGATGGAGCGATAAGGGGCGTAGCATTGTTTTCTATTGCTTTATTGTGGTGACTACGGTCACTAATTATTGTTACTTTGCTCTTTTGTATTTTGAGGATGTGGGTGTGTTACTCTTTGCTAGGCGGTGGAAATGATTACACTTTTTAGGGTGTTTTAGAGGGCGTGAGAGGGAAATGAGCATTCTTGTTGTCTGTCATTTTTCTACCATGTGCTGGTTTTGAGCTGGTGTTGGTATGCTTTTTCATTGTGTCCTTTGGTTTTACATCGAGGACGAGTAAAAGTTTAAGCATGGGGAATTTGATACGACTCATTTAGTCGTAGTTATTTGGAGCGATTTAGTATGGTTTTAATGGATTGGAGTAGTATTATGAAGCTTAATTGCAGGTTATTTGTTAGTGAGCTTTGGCTAGCTATTGGGCCGGTTTTACAAGGTTAGAACGGAGTCCAAGTCCGAGGAGAGATGGGCCCGGATACCTATGGAGATACATGAGACGTGTGCGCTTAAGGTGCGCTAATTGAGCGCGCATAAATGAAAAGAAAAGGGGTGCGGCAGCAGCTATTGCGTGACCTTTCTTCAACCTGCATTCGAGCTATGCGCGACCAGTGCGCGACCTATGCGCGGCCAAGGCGCGTGCTTGCTGGGTCCGAGTCAGTTTTGCATAACATAAATACTTGTGTTTTGTTTCCTTATTTGACTCGGTTTGTTCCAATGAATTTTATTATTATTATTATTATTTTTAGTACTTTATTTCCCACTTTAATTATTTACCTTATTACTATATAATTGGGAGGCCTCTTTAGTAAGAGACTTACACAACTTTGAGAACCCTATTATTGTTATTAACAGACGATGTGTAACTAATCTTTCTTCTTGGATTCAAGCAATTGAAGCGCTCTTAATAAGATTGTGAGTTTGAATGTTTTAATTTCTTGTCTTGATTATTGTGAATTGCTAAGTTATTAATTTTATGAATGTCGATTGATTATTGCTAGGTGTACAGCTAGTGATTGATTTCTTCATTCTATTGTTAGTATTGTTAATTGAATAGGATTTATTGATTAACTCTACGCTAGTAACAGCTAGGAATTAATATTGAACGGGATACGTTGATATTAGTACTTAGAAGCGATTCACATAAATATCTAAAGTGCAACTGGATTGTATACATTATTTATTCTCTATCGAGTTCTCTATTTTATCTTGCTGCTGTTGAATTAAATCTTGAACTGGATTGGTAAGGTTGTTTAACAGTTAGGGTCGATTAAGAACGGGATTCATTTTAATTAATTATTCGTAAGGAGAACTGGAATTTATCATTCACGATCGAGTAATCAAGATTAGTAATTGAAACCGTCTTACAGTGATCAATTGTTATTGAGTGTGGATATATGCTTGGCTCTAAGACCCTTTTAAATCATTTGATACATCAAAAGTCATTAATTTTATTACTCAATTTGCATAAGCTTTTAATCTTAGTTTATTAGAAAATCAACTCAAATCCCCCCTTTTTGTTACTACGATCTTTAATTACATTAAAGATCGACTTTTCCTACATTCTAATTTGCATAAATTGTTAATCTGATTCCCTTGGGTTCGACCCTTATTTCCGCTTTACTACTGTTTAGTATTTGGATTTAAGTGATATAAATTGTTAATTTGAGGCATACGACTTTAGCCTGTCATTAAACTTGATAATGAGTGAGTAGTTTCCTTAACTAGGGTTAATGGGTAATTAGGGGAAACCAACATGGGGGATGATTCATGCTTAATTTAATATGTTTTCATAGTTTATTTGCTTGCTTGTTGTGAACTTAACTTATGCACATGTTATGTTTGATGAAATACGAGCCTATGAATCCTTGCATTTTTTACCCATCACTTACCTTTTCAATGAGACTTGTAAGACATAAACCAACTCGAGTCTCATTAGACCATGCATATAGTTGAGTAGGGAGGATTAAGTCGACTTGTAGGTGTTGTACAGTCTAATCGATTCAGCTCCGGGACCCAAACCTTCCTAGGATTGTAAGATATAAACCAACTCGATCCATCCCAACAATAATTGCTTGCTTATAATTTGAGAATATGTTTGTATGATCAATTCCCATGAATCCCCTATGACCCCATGACACCCTAGTGCTTTTAACCAATTGTTTACATCTCTTTTTAATCATCTTGCTTGTTTACTTTTATTGCTATTTAGTTTAGTGATCTTCTCATCTCAACCCCAAATCGTGACACCCCTAGACACCGCTACTTGCAATCGAAAATCCTACATCAATACCCGTCCCTTGGGATCCGACCTTTATTTGCCTCTTTACTAATCGTAGAGTTGTTTGTGAAGTTATAAATATTGTTTTGGTCTAGGTGCTCTTAACGACAAGTAACCGAAAACTAAATCTCCAAATGAGTCCGACCAAAAAATGGCGCCGTTGCCGGGGACGGTGTTAACTTGATTTGATTTTCTTAGATTGTTATTAGTTGTGTGTTTCTTTGCCTTAGGGAAGTAAAACTCCTCAAGGTTTATTCTAATTGCTTTTAAGTAGTTTGATATTTTACATGTCTAGAAGATCACAAGGTAACTTGTTACCCATTGATCACGAAATTGAAAGGACTTTGACAAACAATAGAAGACTTGCTAAAGGCACTTTGAGAGGAATTGGTGAGGTTGTAGATATTAAACCAAATACTTTTGAGTTCGTCAACCCTTTTGCAAGAGAAGGTGAAGAGAACCCAACTTAAAATCCAACACAAAATCAATCCACAATGCCTAAATTTTCATCACATTCCGTACCAACCGAGGAGAACCTACCCAATGGTACTCCCACACCACAACACTTCACCGGAAATTTCATTTCTAAATCCGAATTTATCCAATTAGTCGAAAGAAGCCAATATGGGGGGATGCCTAGTGAAGACCCTCACTCACAAATGGAAACTTTTTGTGACTATTGTGATGCGATCTCACAAACCGGTGTAACTCAAGACCAAATTCGATGGGTTTTATTTCCTTTTTCTCTAATCGGCACCGCAAAACAATGGTTGAAAAGCCTTGATAAGGCTACTCTTGGAAGAAGTTGGCTCTAGCTTTCTACAAAAAATTCTACCCTCCGGAAAAGAGTAATGATACCGTCGTTTAGTACCAAAGTTAAATTTATAATTCCAAACTAAAACTATAGCTAGTGATAGTAAGGGTCGAACCACAGAGAGACAAGGTTGATTTTGTTTGCTATTATTCAGTCTATAAAAGTAACGATTAATTGGGGGTTTCGAAAATGGTTGACTAACAGGCTAATTGCAAAAATGAATATTCTTAACAAGATAAAAAGAGGATCGGGAACTTCGGTTCACCATGGCAAATAACAGTCACAAGCAAAGAGGTCTCATAATACGGTCTCGGGGAAAAAGGCTAGTCTTTCGATCAAAGCTCAAATAACCTCACGGTCTAATAATTCCTTAGAATTTATCAAAGCTTTCACTCAAGAGAAATTCTAAATCTAGCGATAAATCAAATTACCAATCTTTCAATCTAGCAAAGAAATCTATCAAAAGATAACAAGACCAATACGGAAGAACTCAGGCTACACAACAATCCTAATTTAATACCATGGCTCACCTTATTCCCAATCAAAGGAATTACCTACGCATAATAATAACTACACTAATTGCGAAATTAATAATAAAGAACAACTTTGACATAATGGAATCTAACTAACACAAAGGGGGAGAAATCAATTGCTGAAATTAATTGATGAAACAAGAATCAAAATAACAAGTGAAAATAAGAAAAGGAAGAATTGCATAAAAAGCTTACTAATTGAATACCAAGAACCAAGCATTCGAATCAAAGGTTTCCGTCTCAAGCTAGATCTGAAAACTAAGTTTTTCCAGAATGAAAAGCATAGCCTAAAAGATGCTGCGTTCTACTGATAAAAAGATATTGAAAGTTAATTACAAGTTGGGCTTTTAAAAGTCTAACACGGAGAAATAAATATCAGCTCGAAATCAGGTCGATCGACTGGTCACCACGGTCGATCGACTAATTACTCGAACAAAGAGTTTCGCTTACTGAGCTCCGGTGGTCGATCGATCAAAGGCTTAGTCGATCGATCAAAATGCTTGTGCATGGCTCCTTGTTGCTTCCAATCAACTCTTCACTCCTCGCACGCATCCCAAGGTGAGTGAATGAACTCTCCTTCCTCTTGGCTTCCTTGAACTTGCTTCCGGAGGACGAATTTGGCTTGATTTAGCCTACTTCCACGCATTCCTACAATAAATCATAGAAAATGCAAAGTAAACCCTTTCGGGAGAAATAGCAGCCTTAAGCTACCAATTATGCATGGAAATACGTGCCAAAACCGCAGATAAAGTGTATAGAATATGCACGTATCAAATCTCCCCAAACCAAACCTTGCTTGTCCCCAAGCAAGCACTATGACCCGTATAAAAAACTAAATGGAAAGGAGTACATTTCAGAGCTAACTACAAATCAATGCCAAACCATTTAATGCCCAAAGTCAACCACTGCAAAGCTTAAATCAAGCGAACAAATTTATGCATATCATAGAATTAAGTCGGGCGTTCGACCTTGAAAGACTCACACAATCGGACTCTCCCGGATCACTCTTCTCTCAGCAAAGCAAATGGTAAGATAAAATGTAAAAGAGAGGGAACAAAAGTATAGTCTCTCACCTAGACTGCGACCGACAAAACATGTATGCTTGACTAGGATGAATAATGATTCTATTTACCGTACATACGCATAACCACCATCAAGGACTATCACATCCCGAACTATTGCAAAATTTGGATATGTGAGGCTAAGTGGGAAAGAAGGGGCAAAACAATTATGGGAAAGTGAAGGTAAGAGCCAAGCTAGTACCTAACGAACCTTCAGAAACCGAATCCCGTTCTTCCAACTTAATAAAAAAATAACCATGCCTTTATTGACTAGGCAACACAAAGATCCAAACGAACGCCTCCAAATCAAGAGGTAAGCGCATGAGGTGTGTCTTTATTTCAGCCAAGACTCTTTTTTTTTTTTCTTCATTTCTGTTTCTTTCTTTTTCTTTCATTTTCATTTTTTTATTTTTTCAAAATCTGAACTGGTGGTCGATCGACCAATGATGGCAGTCGATCGACCACCCTGCACACTCCAGAGCATTCTGCCCAGGTAAACATACTTCTTTTTTTTTTTTCATTTTTTCTGAATTTTTCCTTTCTTCCTTTTTTCAGGCTGAAGTAAATCCTTCACTTCTCAAAAATACCCGCTCCAACATTACAAGAGCGAACCAAAACAGCTTAAAATAACAAATTCCTCTACTACTTCCTAGCTTGGCACAATGGTAGGCTAAGTATGGGGTGTAGCTGAGGGCAACTGGCAATTTTGGCTTATAGTGGAGTTAATGGGGTAAAATGAGAAAGGGGAGGATGCAATAATTCTCCAATCATGCAATACCGACCACAAACCAATGCGTATAGGCAATAAGCAATCAACACTCATACACGTGCAAAACATGAAATGAAGGGAGTAACTACTCTCAATCCTAAATTAACCGGTCATAAATGTCACCAGTTATAGGCTCTATATCTCAGAAGGTATAAGTAGTTTGCCAAAAGTAATGAGTCAAGTCTAATTGCCCGAAATGGATTCCATAACGAAATTTGAGAGATCACTTTTAATTCTTGCGAAGCAGCTATGAAAAGGCAAGGAATGGCATATTTGACTAATAGAGCAAAATCATCATTAAAAACTCCAATCCGACTCAACTATATGAAAAAGTAAACGTGATATTTTTGGTTTTTTTATGCATTTTTTCAATTTTTTCTTTGTTTTTTTTTTGAATGGTGAAAATAAAAACAAATGCAAGCAGAAATGCACTAAAAATGTGACTGAAATGCAATAAAAAATCAAATGCACATGCAAAACAAAAGGCGTATGCAAATACCCTCCCCAAACCAAAACGCACAATGTCCCCATTGTGCTCAACAGCAAATCACCAGCAGAAAAATGGGAGAATAAAAGCATGAAAAAAAATAAAAGGAAGCGAAAATAGAAAGGAAGATAACTCACAAAAGACGACCTCCCCAAACCAGCCAAAAACGGGGAGGTCACCAGCATCTAATCTTCACCCTCGTAGTCGGAGTCACTGTCCTCTCCGGACCCCGAGTCACTCTCCTCCTCAGCAGCAGCAGCGGGAGTGGCCCTCCTGGAACCAGAGGCACCAGTAGTAGGAGTGGGAGGGGGTCTCCTGGCAGGCTGAGGGTAACCGCCTGCTGGAGGGACAAAGTAAGAAGGGTGAGCCCAGTCACCCTTTGGAAGCATCCCCCCCGAGCTAGCTCCTCGTAGACCGGGTACAGGGCGATGGCAGTGTCCAACCTGTGCTCGTTGAAACTCCTGCACAAATCACCCAGGACACGTGACATTGCCCTCTGGTCCATGACCGGAGGGACAACTAAGGGGGTAGGTGGCCGAAAAGTGGCTGTGCCAGCAGGAGGGGTGGTAGTGGAGGTAGGGGGTGTCTGTGAAGAGGAGGCACGAGCCCTCCTCGAAGTGCTAGCAGAAGGTGTGGCCGCCACCAGAGGGAGCCTGTAACTAGGCAGGGGCGGCCGAACTGCCCCCTCAACAGTGGTAAGGGGCAGGACAGGGGGGTAGCCCGTGACAGGGATGCGGTCACAGATGAAAGAATCAATCTTCCACCGCATCTGTCTATCGATCCAATAGACACCCCTCACGTAAGAGAGGTCCATAAAACGCAGCTCAGGATCAATGGGGTCCTCCTGTCGAGGGAAAAGTAAAACAAGGCGGTTGGCGATACGTGTCACCAAACCGCCACAAGCAATGGTGGTCAAGTTGCCCTCACTTACAGTCTGAAAGTGAGCGGCGGTCAAGTAGGCAATGTTATAGATGCGGGCTCTCCGACGCTCAACGTTCAGATAACCCGCCAAAATTGAAAGCTCAATATTATTCACATTATTAGACTCTTTACGGCCAAAAATGGTATTACCCATTAGCCGTAGAAAATAACGAAGAGGGGGCAAGTGGACGGAAGTGCCCGTCCTCCTCGACCCGTAAGTGTCACCAATACAAGACCACATGGCCCGGTGAGTGTCAGAGGGGTCCGAGGTTCTACCCTCGAAGTACAGACCCAGAAAACCCACAAAATCAGCAAGTGTCAGAGAATAATTAACATTAAAAAGTCGAAAGGAAATGCGGGGTTTGGTCGCATCAGCCTCAAAGGCTTTGGAACCAAAAGCGTAAGAGGAAAAGAATTCAAGGGTCATAACATAATATGTGAACTCCGACATGTCCACAAGACCCGTCATACCCGTCCCATTTAGTAGGGACACGACCGACTCGTAACAGCCTAGTTTCTCCAAAGTGTCTTTGTGGAGAAACCGGGTAGCTGTGACCTTTACAGTCGAAACAAAGAAGGAGAATTTAGCGCGCTGAATAGGTTTATCAAAGATAACCTGCGGATAGTCAGGTAGACTATCCGTAGTGGATTCTATCATCAGGGGCGGTCCGCGTGGCCGCTTAGCAGGCCTTTGGCTCGATTGCTCCTCTTGCATTGGCTCTTTTCCCTTTGTCATTGTTATTACCTGCAAAACAGCCCATAAGCAACGAAAAACCCCTTAGCAATGTCAATTTTTGGAAACCCGAATCAAGATCATACCTGGAAACGAATTAGGGTTTCGAATAAATTGGGGGAAACGGCTTAAAACACGTCCTAACTGCTTATTTGCGTTGAAAAACAAGGGGGAAAGAGTAGATTAAGCAATCAAAGTACAAGGGTGAAAAGAAATCAAACCCTAGAATCGATTTCCCCAAATCGATTTTTTTCATCTCAAGGGCACATTACCCGAAAATTTCACATGGAACTTCAGCAAAACTCGAATAAATAGCATAAAGATAAGATTAGAAACATACCTTGATGATTTCTT
The DNA here is from genome assembly GCF_048544455.1 of Silene latifolia. Taxonomy (NCBI): domain Eukaryota; kingdom Viridiplantae; phylum Streptophyta; class Magnoliopsida; order Caryophyllales; family Caryophyllaceae; genus Silene; species Silene latifolia. The sequence continues at coordinate 97,456,057 of NC_133527.1, forward strand.
TGAAGATTAAAACAAGAAAGGCAGAGAACGAGATGGATTTGCAGTTGAAAACGCGAAGAAGGGAGAGGAAATAGGGTTTGGCCTTTTCTGATTTTGGGAAAATGAAAGAATAAGAAAATTAGGATGAAAACTTCCCTTATTAGCTGCCTCTGAACCCGCGGACTGGTCGATCGACCAGTCTACTCGGTCGATCGACTGATCCTTCATAATCATGGCTTCTGGACTCTCCTTGGTGGTCGATCGACTATGTGACCCAGTCGATCGACCACTTCCCTATACACAGTAGCCTCTGTTCTCCTCGCTTCAGTCGATCGACTGAACATCCTAGTCGATCGACTATTTGAACTGGCAATTGGAATTAAATTCGTCAAAGTTCATTTTGCCATCAAAACTTCCTGTCTTTCTCTCGCAAAAATCCAGTAAACCACTTACGCACTTTGCAAAAAAATAAATTCCTGCAGAAATTATCAAAGGCGTACAGTTTTCCAAACCAAGAGATTACAAATTTAAAGAGAAAGAAAAAAAAAAGAAAAGAAAACAAAAGCAAGAAAACTTAAAATGCAAATTGAATGAAATAACAAAAGTGAAATCCTAAATTACAAAATAACTACAACCTGGGGCCTCCCAGTTAGCGTCGGTTTAAGAGGTCCCGCACGACCTTGTTACCTCACTTTTCATCATCTCATAGCGGATCGAAGTACAAGACCTCGACCTTCCCAACATATGCATCTGATCCATGATAGTGCTTCACATATTAGCAATTTACCTTGAACCTTTCTCCAGCAGAGGTCTCCAATTCAACTGATCCGAACTTTGTGACAGCTGTGACCGTATAGGGGCCGGTCCACCTGGATTTCAGCTTACCAGGAAATAAACGGATACGAGTGTTAAAAAGAAGTACCTTATTGCCAATATGGAACTCGCGCTTGATGATTCTCTTGTCGTGCCAGTGCTTTGATTTCTCCTTGTAGATCCTTGCATTGTCATAGGCCAGCAGCCTAAATTCCTCTAGCTCATTCAGCTGTGTCATGCGTTTCTCACGAGAGAGGTTAGGATCCAAATTCAAATCACAAATAGCCCACCAAGACTTACGCTCTAACTCAACAGGTAAATGACATGTCTTACCATAAATCAATCGGTATGGTGACATCCCGATTGGCGTTTTAAACGCAGTTCTATAAGCCCATAAGACATCAGCTAACTTGAGACTCCAGTCTTTCCGTGATTTAGAAACAACTTTAGCTAAGACTTCTTTCAATTCTCTGTTAGAAACCTCAACCTGACCACTAGTTTGGGGATGATACCCCAAACCCCTACGATGTTGGACACCGAATTTAGTCAATAAAGCACTAAGTTGTTTCTCTTTAAAATGCATTCCCCCATCGCTAATGACAACCCGAGGGACACCAAAACGAGGGAAAATAATCTTTTTAAACAATTTAATCACGGCCTTTGCATCGCAATGGGGAGTAGCAATAGCTTCCACCCACTTGGATACATAGTCTACAGCTACGAGGATATATTTATTACCTTGACTGCTCGGAAAAGGTCCTTGATAATCAATGCCCCAAACATCGAATATCTCAACCTCAAGAATGCCTACCTGTGGCATCTCATGTCTCTTGGAAATATTCCCCGATCTTTGACAAGCATCGCACTCAGCAACAAAACTGCGACAATCTGCATGTAAAGTAGGCCAATAGAAACCAGATTGGAGTACCTTAGCTACGGTCCCGGACGGACCGTGATGACCACCATAAGCAGAAGAGTGGCAAGCCTCTAGGATATCCTTCACCTCCCACTGAGGTACGCATCTCCGGATGAGACCGTCTGCGCATTCCTTGAAGACAGAAGGATCATCCCAAAAATATTGCCTAGCATCATAGGCAAACCGCTCTTCTGCTGCCATGAAAGCTCGGGTGGTATCCTACCTGTCACAGCAAAGTTAGCAAAATCAGCAAACCACGGAGGTGGATAAGGCCCTGAAGTAGTAATAGCTAACAAACTCTCATCAGGGAAAGAATCATTAATAGGCAATAAATCCTCCCTTTCTGTCAGCGGCAGACGAGATAGGTGGTCAGCTACCACATTCTCTGCTCCTTTCTTATCTCTGATCTCCAAATCAAACTCCTGCAAAAGGAGTATCCACCTCAAAAGCCTCGGCTTCGCATCTTTCTTAATAAAAAGAGTCTTCAACGCTGCATGGTCAGTATAAACAATAACCTTAGAACCTAACAAATAAGACCAAAATTTGTCTAAGGCAAAAACAACAGCTAGAAACTCTTTCTCAGTGGTAAAATAGTTGACTTGAGCCTCATCCAGAGTTCGGCTCGCATAGTATATGGCATTCAAAGCTTTATTCTTTCGCTTTCCCAGGCGCACCGATAGCATAATCGCCGGCATCACACAAGATCTCAAATGGGAGGTCCCAATCAAAGTAATGAATGATTGGCGCAGAAATTAGGGCCTCCTTTAACCTGTTAAAAGCGACATGGCACTCATCAATGAATTCAAAGACAAAGATCCTTAAGGAGCAATTGTGTAAGCGGTTTAGCAATTTTTGAAAAATCCTTAATGAAACGCCGGTAGAAACCAAATATGACCAAGGAAACTCCTCACTCCCTTAACATTCACGGGAGGAGGTAATTGCTCAATCACCCGCACCTTTGCCTTGTCAACATGTATACCTTTGTCGTAAATCGGTGCCCTAACACAACTCCCTCATTGACCATAAACTGACACTTTTCCCAGTTTAAAACAAGATTAACATCTATACAACGCTGCATGACTTTATCAAGGTTGGCTAAACAACGATCAAAGTCACTACCATAAACCGAGAAATCATCCATGAATACTTCCATAATATTCTCTATATAATCGAAAAATCCCATCATGCACCTCGAAAGGTAGCGGGGCGTTACACAATCCGAAAGGCATTCTACGATACGCAAAAACACCCCGTGGACGTAAAAGTAGTCTTACTCTGATCGTCCGGATGAATAGGGATCTGAAAGAACCCCGAATATCCGTCTAGAAAACAGAAAAATTTGTTAGAAGCAAGTCTTTCAGTCATTTGGTCAACAAAAGGGAGGGGGAAATGGTTTTTCTTGGTGGCGGCATTCAACTGTCTATAATCAATGCACATCCGCCACCCTGTCACTACTCGAGTTGGTATTAATTCATTTTTATCATTTTTAACCACGGTAGTCCCTCCTTTCTTCGGGACCACCTGAATCGGGCTAACCCACTTGAGTTGCCAATCTGTATAAATAATACCTGCATCAAGTAGTTTCATCACCTCGGCCATAACAACTTCCTGCATCTTTGGGTTCAACTTGCGTTGACCATGTCTATAAGGCTTGTGGCCTTCTTCCAACTCTATCCTGTGCATACGGACATCGGGCTGATGCCCTTAATGTCATCCAAAGAGTAACCCAAAGCCTTCCCCTTTTTCTTAAGTACACACATCAAAGCAGATACCGGTCATCATTGAGCTTAGAGCTAACAATAGCTGGGTACTGCTCCGTATCATCTAGAAGAACATACTTAAGATTAGGAGGAAGTGGCTTACGCTCCGGTACCTTTACCTCTCGCAAAGATAGACAGAATCGCTTCAATGGTGTAGCAAGTGTTCAAAAAATTATCGTTGGCCAGGCTCAAAAGCATCTCATCTTCTTCTTCATTGAGCTCGTAGCTCTCCATTGAAGCAACCAAAGCATCGGCTCCTCGGCATTCACCACCAGTATTACCCGCACACTCGTCCGAATGGGTTAGATCGCTAAGGGATCCTTGGCTAAGGATTCCCTCCAATTACAAGTAACAACCCTCACAACAATATCAATGGAATAACACGTATCCTCATCGGCGAGTTCGGTTGCTTTGTGAGCAAGATCAACTCAATGGTGTCATCCCCTACCTCTAAGGTGATGGTTCCGCGTTTGACATCTATCACAAACCCAGTTGTATGTAAGAACGGTCTGCCTAAAATAATAGGTATCCGACTATCCTCTCAATGTCCAAAACAACGAAATCGACAGGAATAAAAAACTTACCCACTCGAACGGGTACATCCTCTAGAACACCTATAGGTCTCTGAGTCGATCTATTTGCCATTTGAACGGTTAAGTCTACCAATGTTTAACCTTTCGCAAACAGAATACGGCATGACACTAACACTGGCCCCTAAGTCACAAAGGGCCTTTCCAATTACGTGGTTACCTATAGTGCATGGAATTGAAAAACTACCCGGGTCCTTTAGTTTAGGTGGCACATTAACTTGTGAAAGAGCATTACATTCCTCCACAAACGCAACATTACCATCATCATGAAAATTTCTCTTACGATTCAAAATATCTTTCATAAATTTAGCGTAAGAGGGTACCTGGGTAATTAAATCAGTGAAAGGAACCGTTACCTCGAGATTCTGGACCATCTCCGTAAACTTACCAAACTTACGCTCCACTTGGTAGCCTTCAAACGCTCGATACGGATCGCAACACGCCGTAGGATCGGTAACCTTCGGCTTCCGTAGGTTTAAAACCCCCGTCAAATCATCAATGAGTGAGGAATCATGCAAACTAGTTGACGGATTTGCATCCTCGCTCGTGATCCATCGATCGACGGTATGGATGGTCGATCGACCAAGCAAGTCAAGGCGTGAACAGGTCCTGTCCAGAATTAACGTCATCAGGTATCTCAGTCGATCGACTGAGGATGTTGGTCGATCGACTGGATGTGCTAGGTGTGAATAGTTTCTGACCGAAACTATTTTGTTCGACAATTGATCGATCGATCGGGAATGTTGGTCGATCGACTAACAAGATCGGCATTCGACTCGTTTTGCATCGAAATTCAAACGAGCTTCTTCATCATTTCCCGAGTCTTCCTTTGGCTTGTCGGGACTTTCATAAGAAAGGCCACTTCTGAGATTGATGGCATTGATCGTCTCAACCGGCCCTTCACATTTAATTGAAGAATTAGCGGCTTGCTTAGCCTCCATATTCTCCAATTGTTTCACAAAATTCCGTGAGGACTCAATCCCGGCTGCTTCCATATTCGCCACTTGAACCAAAAGGAGTTGGACCATCTCTCTCAACTTCTCGATCTCATCAGAGTTTTGAACAGGAATCTCGACTTTCTCCTTGAAAGCTTCAGAAATCTCGAGTTTCTCGAGACGGGTAGAAATGGAAGTTATAAGTGTCACAACAGCAGTCATGTCTTCACTTTGCTTTCGTGACTTACCACGTGAACTTCCAAACTCAGCTTTATGGACTGCCATCTCCTCAATGGTGTTCCAACCTTTACTTTGACCGGTATTATTTTGAAACCTGCCATTAGCAGCTGCATCCAAGATGACCTTATAATCATCATATAAAGCATTGTAAAATAGATTGCAAAGATACCATTGCTGGAAACCATGATGAGGGACAGCTCTGACCAAACTTTTGAAACGTCCCCATGCTTCACAAAAATCTTCGTCGGCTCCTTGCTGAAAACTCGTGATTTTACCCTTCAAGGCATCAGTCTTTGAAAGCGGGAAGTACTTCTTGTAGAAGGCTAGTGCTAAAGATGTCCAATCAGTGACTCCAGCTGCTACTCTATCGAGGTAGCGATACCAATCTCGCGCCGAATCCTTCAAGGAGTATAAGAACATAAACCCCTTTACTTCATCTTGAGTTACCCCCTCCGGTATAGGTATTGAACAACAATAGTCCGTGAAAATTTCCATATGTTTCAAGGGGTCTTCATCTGGCAGACCCGCGAACTGGTTTCGTTCCACTAAATCAATATAAGAGGAAAGAAACTCGATTTACCGGTAGTAGGAGTAGGTAACTGGCGCCCCTTTGGAAGGTGGTGCTCCTTTGGCTGAAAATTATCATATATCGTAGCCATAATTTCCAAAGTGAGAGTACTCAAGTCTTCCTCTCAAAAACCTGTCTTCTAACTGTGCAAAAGCAAAACTAGAAGCAAAGGTAAGCAACGGCCTCAAGGAACAAAAGTTCCTTGAGACAAGAAAAATAAACTAAAATAAAGCAAACAGAATTACACCGTCTCCCCGGCAACGGCGCCAAAATTTGATACCGTCGTTTAGTACCAAAGTTAAATTTATAATTCCAAACTAAAACTATAGCTAGTGATAGTAAGGGTCGAACCACAGAGAGACAAGGTTGATTTTGTTTGCTATTATTCAGTCTATAAAAGTAACGATTAATTGGGGGTTTCGAAAATGGTTGACTAACAGGCTAATTGCAAAAATGAATATTCTTAACAAGATAAAAAGAGGATCGGGAACTTCGGTTCACCATGGCAAATAACAGTCACCAAGTCAAACAGAGGTCTCATAATACGGTCTCAGGGAAAAAATGCTAGTCTTTCGATCAAAGCTCAAATAACCTCACGGTCTAATAATTCCCTAGAATTTATCAAAGCTTTCACTCAAGAGAAATTCTAAATCTAGCGATAAATCAAATTACCAATCTTTCAATCTAGCAAAGAAATCTATCAAAAGATAACAAGACCAATACGGAAGAACTCAGGCTACACAACAATCCTAATTTAATACCATGGCTCACCTTATTCCCAATCAAAGGAATTACCTACGCATAATAATAACTACACTAATTGCGAAATTAATAATAAAGAACAACTTTGACATAATGGAATCTAACTAACACAAAGGGGGAGAAATCAATTGCTGAAATTAATTGATGAAACAAGAATCAAAATAACAAGTGAAAATAAGAAAAGGAAGAATTGCATAAAAAGCTTACTAATTGAATATCAAGAAAAAAGCATTCGAATCAAATGTTTCCGTCTCAAGCTAGATCTGAAAACTAAGTTTTTCCAGAATGAAAAGCATAACCTAAAAGTTGCTGCATTCTACTGATAAAAAGATACTGAAAGTTAATTACAAGTTGGGCTTTTAAAAGTCTAACACGGAGAAATAAATATCAGCTCGAAATCAGGTCGATCGACTGGTCAGCACGGTCGATCGACTAATTACTCGAACAAGAGCTTCGCCTGAGCTCCGGTGGTCGATCGACCAAAGGCTTAGTAGATCGATCAAAATGCTTGTGCAAAGGCTCCTTGTTGCTTCCAATCAACTCTTCACTCCTCGCACGCATCCCAAGGTGAGTGAATGAACTCTCCTTCCTCTTGGCTTCCTTGAACTTGCTTCCGGAGGACGAATTTGGCTTGATTTAGCCTACTTCCACGCATTCCTACAATAAATCATAGAAAATGCAAAGTAAACCGTTTCGGGAGAAATAGCAGCCTTAAGCTACGAATTATGCATGGAAATACGTGCCAAAACCGCAGATAAAGTGTATAGAATATGCACGTATCAACTAACATGCTAAGAGCTCAAATTACGGGTTTTAAGCAAAGGGATGAAGAATCTTTGTATGAAGCTTGGGAGCGATTCAAAGGAATTTGTCGCTCGTGTCCCCATCATGGACTTAGCAAGTTGTTCTTGGTACAAAAATTTTGGAATGGTCTTTATGAAGACTCAAGAAACATTCTCAACATGGGATCAAATGGTATGTTCACCGAAGTTGACGATAATCAAACTTGGAACAAGTTTGAGGAAATATCGGTCTATAACTCACAATATAGTAGACCTCGCAAGGCTACTAGAGGAGGAAAGCATGAATTGGACTCTATTACTCAATTGGGTGCTCAACTAAGTGCTCATATTGATACCATTAACTTGAAGTTTGAGAAGGCTATGGCTAAACTTGAAGAAGCCTCAAAATCACCAAAGCATCATGTTAATGCCATGGTAGCATCTTCATCAATCCCAAGTGGGATATGTGAGAATTGTGGAACTTTGGGACATGAAGAAAGTGAATGTAGGGAAACAAATAAACAAGTGAATGCTTTTCAAGCATACAAGAGTGGTACCCATTATTCCAATTATTACAATGAAAACATCAAACTCCACCCAAATCTCTCATACATAAGCCAAAATGTTCAAAACCCCCAACCAACATACAACCCACCTCCCATGAGAAACCAAAATCAAAGACCATTTTTCAACCAAAACCAAGGTTACCAAAATCAAACTCCATACAATCAATAAAATGACCATGGTTTTGATGTTCAAAAAGCGGTCCTCCAAATGCAAAAGAATCAACAAGAATTTTTCACTCAAATGCAAAAAGATAGCCAAGCAAAGGACATCACCATCAACAACATCCTAGCCCACACGAAAATGTTGGAAACTCAATTGACCCAACTAGCATCTTCAAACTCTCAAAGGCAAAAGGGGCAATTACCACCTCAAGGTAATCCCCCAAGACATGAAACGGTTAGTGCCATTCACTTGAGGAGTGGTACGAGGTATGAAGGACCAAAAAGCAAGTTGAGGATGAAGTTGTGGAAGCTAGTGACAAAGAAGAAGTTGTGCAAAACTCTAAGGAAGGAGAACCAACAAAAGAAGAAGTTTCAAAGAAAAGTGAAGAGAAGGCCAAGGAGAAGGAGCCCATTGTGATTAGACTTCCATTCCCAAGTCGTCAAGCTAAACCTAAGTTTGATGACCAACTTGGAAAATTTATGGAAATTGTGAAGAATTTGGAATTCTCGATTCCTTTCATGGAATTAATCAATCACGTACCGGCCTATGAAAACTACATGAAGGACATCCTTACGAAAAAGAAGTCGATCCGGAAGCTTGAAACTATCGCCTTCACTAAGGTGAGTAGTGCAATCCTTCAAGGGAGTTCACCTCTGAAACTTAAAGACCCGAGAAGCTTCTCAATACCGTGTACCATTGGCGACACCACGATCAACAAGGCTTTGTGTGATCTAGGAGCAAGCGTGAGTGTTATGCCGTATTCGGTTAGTAAAAGTTTAGGGATGGGAGAGCTTAAATGTACCAAAATCACACTCCAAATGGCCGATAGATCGACGAAGACACTGTTAGGGATATGGGAAGATGTTCCCGTGAGAGTTGGGAAATTTTTCATCCCGGTGGACTTTGTCATCGTTGACATGGAAGAAGACTCCAATATTCCGATCATTCTAGGTAGACCTTTCTTGCACACCGCGGGTGCGGTGGTAGATGTGAAGCACGGAGAGCTTACTCTAGAAGTGGGAGACGAGAGTATAACTTTCAATCTTGACAAGACCATGAGAGCTGCCCGTTTGCATGAACCATGCTTCATGGTTGATCACTATAGCTGGAAGGATGATAGGAAGAAGTCGGAATTCCAATGGAAAAAGAAAGTTGATGATGCTCCATTCAAAGAGCAAGAGAATACCAACAAAGAGAGCTTGAAAAGCTCACCCATGACAAGTGAAGAAGATGGCCTCATTAGCCAAAACAAGAAAGAAGGAGAGTTGTCTCTATCAACTCAAGAGATTTTTAATGATCAAGTAGACGAAGTTTGCGGTCTTTGGGATGATGAGTTCGAAGGGATATTCAATCCCTATATTGGTAATGCTATGAACCAAGACCATCATGGAGAACAACAAGTGCAAACGTCTATTGAGGACCTCCATCATGAGAATGAACAAGCTTTCGACTACTTCTTCAAGGTGTTGAGTAACATCAACAACACCTTGAACATGCCCCCTTGACATCTCACATTGAATGAGAGTTTGGTGGAGTCCTCCCTAAACCACCATTTGTAAATATTCTAACTCCCTAACTTGCATTTCAATTTTTACATTGCATTTTTGTCATTTGTGGATTTATATTTTTGTACCTTGATCAAGATATTCATCATTTTGAGAGAAGTGAGGGAGGGACTTATGATTTTATTGATGTGTAGTGCTTTGACTTAGTGTGGGGATAGCAATTGCCTAGGCTATTCACGCCTTTGTAGTGCCCCTAGAATGAAAAACACGAGCATTGAAGAATGAAAATGATACGGGTTATGCAGTACCCACGGATGGACCTGAATCCGTGTGGACAAGGAAGAATCCGAGCGTCTCATGAGAGAATCCGCTCGTCCTAAAGAATCCGAGCGTCCTATGTCACCAGACGCCCGTCTGGCTGAGCTGTGGAATTCGAAAAAAATGTTCTGTCAAAGAATCCGAGCGTCCCAAATGAGAATCCGCTCGTCTGATGCAAGACGCTCGTCTTACAGAGAAGACGCTCATCTTTCTGCTGTTGAATTATAAGGAATCACCCTGTAATAGAATCCGAGCGTCTTTCAAAGAATCCGTTCGTCTCATATTGAAGAATCCGCCCGTCTTTGCACAAAGACGCTCGTCCTGTAGCGTCATTTCCTGAAGCAAAACATGCAGAATCCGAGCGTCCCAGTCCTGAATCCGCTCGTCCCTGCTGCTATTTCAAAATTAACGGGTCTTTTAAAACCCCTTCCCCTCATTCATTTTTATTTCTTCTACATTCAAACACTACCCAAAACCCAAAAACCCCATAAAACCCTCATCCTCTACATCAACAAAAACAAGATTTCCTCAATCAAATTCAACAAAATCAAATCCAAACTTCCTCACAACAAAAATTAATCACTCCTTTTACAACAACAATTCATTCAAACACCAAAATCTTCAACCTTTGAGTCGAGTTTTAAGATACAAAGCAACATTCTTTCATCTTACATCGATTTGTGCATAACTAAAATTGAAGATTTCAATCTTTTTTTGGTGTAATCAACAATGGCAAGAACTAAATGAGGCAACAAGGCACCCCCAAAGAAGACACTTTCAAAAAGGCAACAAACTCTTCAAGCAAAACAATTGTCAAAGGCATTGGTTGTTTATGAGGCAATATTGGAGGTTTAACAAGGTCCCCGTATGAAGCTACAACATCAACAACTCCGGTCATTAAGCAATTATTTAATTATCAGGAGGTAATTTTCACTTCCGACTCTCATAGGGATAAATTTGTTCTCTTTGCTAAGAAGACCATTATGCCTACAAAATTCATTTGTGAAGATGCCTTGACAAAGTTGGGTGTTCTTGAACAAACCAAAACCTTCTTTGAGGCTATGGGATTGGGTAAATTGTTTACTATGAAAGAATTGACATACCCCTCCCTCACATTGGAATTTTTTAGTTCCTTGAAAGTTACAAGGGTGGAAACTAGAACCCACATCGAGTTTCGTCTTGCAAATGTCAATAGACGCATCACTTTTGGTGAATTTAGTAAGATTTTAGGCCTTAGTGATACCCGTAGTATGAAAAGATCCCCGACAAGTATGACCCCGCTCCTCTTTGGGAGGTAATTTCCGGAAAGAAATTTGTGCGCTTTCATGATTGTCGTGCTCTATTAGTCCACCATCTGGGTATTAGAGTGTGGCATAAGGTCATTGGGAATACTTTGATAGCAAGAAATGGCACTAATCATCTTACAAAGCTCGATTTTGTTCTTCTTGAGTCGTCCTTGAACATAGGAAGGGAATATACTAAGCCATATAATACTCTAAGGCTTTTGGTTGAACGATGGCTTAATGTCGATTGTGGTAAAGAGGGCACCTCTTTTATTGTGAATGGATGACTAGTTACCTTTTTGGCCAAGCACTTTAACCCAAATTTCAACAAAGACAAAACTTATGTGGCGGTTAAATGAGGTCATCTCATTGATATGGACACCATGATGTTTAAGTGGGTCAAGCATGCTCCTCTTGACACCAAATATGGGTGGTTAACCAATGAAGCTAGATCCTTCACTTTGCCTTCAAAGATATGTCGATTGAGTGTTCACCGGCCAAACTACCGTCTTCCACTCTCCGAGGAGACCGAGTACATTATTCAACAACAAAGAGGCAAGATTAATGAGACCTCATCCTCCATTGTCACACCACCCTACCCATTTGAGTATCACGAGTTCAAACCCAAGGATGTCGAGGTAGGAAATGATTACTTGACGCTACTCATGAGGGAAATGCACAAGCAAGCTCACAATGATAGAGTGGATGCTTACAAGGCCCAATATCCGCCACTCCTACATCTAGCTAGGCAAGGACTTCTTGATCCATCATGTCCTTTGCCTAGTTGGGCGGATAGGGAAGTTTTCTTTCCTAGCACCTCTAGTGGTGGAAGACCGGGTGGAGAGGAGATTGTTGATGAGGGTGTTGATGAAGAAGATGAAGAACAAGAAGAGGTTCAAGAGAATGTTGAAGAAGAAGAAGCTCAAGAAGAGGAAAAAGAAAGTGAGGAAGAACAAGGAAGTGAAAGCGGGAGTGGAGATGATTCCACTTCTATGGAAGAAGATGATGATAATGATCATATGATGGAGGATTAGGAAACCTTGGAGGCTCCTACATTCTTTCAGCCCTCTTATGGTTGTCTACTTCTTTTATTTTCTTTATTGTATTTTGATCATTTGTTTGAGAAGTCCTAGCAACATGGAGGACTAACATCTTGGCTTCATTAAGGTGTTCATTTTATTGTTCCCAACTTGTAAAATCCAAAATGACAATTTGTAGTTTCATGCATTGCATTCTATGTGCATGAACTACCCCGAAATTTAAGACGTTTGAAATAATGTCTATTTTGGTTTGGGGAAGTCCATGCATATGCATCGGGAGGTAATCTAAATTTTGCTCTCCGCCATAACAAAACCCCATGCATCATTCTAGTGTAGCTTAGCATAGCTTGCATTTAGTTTAGAAATCATGCATCATGCTTGCATAATTTCCTATCTTATTGGCCATTGAGGACAATGCCCATACTAGTGTGGGGATGGGAAATTCTAACTTTGACTTTTATTCAAAAATACAAAAAAATCAAAAATTTCGAAAAAACCATAAAAATTTAAAAACTTGAAAAAAAATCAAAAACATGTTCATTTCATTTGTAGTGTAGTCTTGTATATATTGCTTTGCATATATTGTTTTTGTTCATCCTTGTTCACATTGATCGACTACGCCACATCCGAGACATGAGGATATTGAAGACCGCATGGTATGATCTTTCCAATCTCCTTTTTCCTCTTTATGTTAATGAGTATTTGGCTTTATTTTAATTGATGCGGTATAAACAATGTGAATTTAGGATTGCATTTAGATTATTTGGCATACTAGTTGATAGAATTATATGCATTAGGATGTATAAATGTTAGTTGCATTATAGAATGTAGTTTGCATGTTAGAAAAATTTTGTGAAACCGTCTACTTGGGAAGCTTGACAAGTGTATATAGGCCCTAGTAGATGCTTTTTCTTCTTAAGACTTTGCTTGTTAGAATACTTGTAAAACACCCTTGGATGTGCCATGCTAGTATCCTTTGACCCATGGATTAAGGCCTAGTCAAGAGTACCTTGTGGTGTGATAATTCTTTGGCTACCGTTTATTCCAAGGTGACCCTTGAAACCATGCAACCATCATTCATCCATGTTCTACCATACATTTTGTCATCAAAGGGAATGGGCACAAAAAAAAATTGTTCAAAAATTTGAGTTCAAGAAATGAAAAGAAAAGAAAAGAAAAAGTTTGCAAAATGCATCAAAAGAAAAGAGGAGCAACAAAAATGAAAACTCCTATGCTTCAAATACAAGGAACCCTCGTTACTAATTGGGGTGACTTTGAAAATGTTCAAAAGAAAATGCAAAAGTTGAAAGTTGTCAAGTATTGAAATGCCAAAAATCAAAAGAAATGGCAAAAGAAAGTGTTCTCAAATGTTATATGCCACAAGAAATTGGGGGGAAAAACAACAACAAAAGCAAACTCCCAAATGAAACTCAAATACTATCGATCCCTTTATCCATCGTATCCATTTTTGTGCATGGTAGAGAGGGGACGACCCTTCTTCTTGTCTAGGAAAGAAGGGGAATTCCGCGATCCTCCAGTGTTTATAACACCATAGGGAGTCTATTCTTGACAAAAGCATTTAACGATTAAGGACAAAGGTACCCTAGCTTGACACGACTTGGAGGTGATTTATTGGTATCCTTCTAGGCTTAGTAGTTTGAAGAAATTGCATCTATGAAGGAGTGTGTACCCTTGAATTGCTTCCCTTGTAGATAATTTCCCCACTTAGATGAGGAAAGTGGCTATTCTTTTGTAGATGCATCCATTACTTGATTTTGTGTGCTTTAATGATTGGATGTGTCGCCATTTTGGCAAGACCCACCTTGCCTTGCAAGAAGGCATCCTAACTCATGGTTGTCTTGTTGTGAGTTGAAGGGGCGGAGTGAGACCCGCTAATTGTCTCATATCGGCTATGCTATTAGGTTAGTTTAAATAACGGTCCTAGTTTTCGTCACCTCTTTACTCGAGACGAGCAAAGGTTCGGTTTGGGGATATTTGATGTGACCATTATTTGAGCATATTTAGTCCCCGGATTAGCCTCGTTCCTATGCTTTTTAGTGCATATTCGGGTCATTTACTATCTTTAGTCCTTTGTTTTGCATATTCTTTGAGGTTTTGTTTCCTTGGTAGGAGAGGAGTGCAAACCTTGCATTTTCATGGCAAAATGCAGCTAAATTGATCGAATCTAATGACCAAGCATGGAAGAGAAGACAAGACTAGAAGTCCTTTGTACATATTATAGTAGATGGGCAATGATGAAGAAATCCTTGCATCCCCGACTAAATCCCGGGGGATTATTGGAAGAAGAAAAGAAAGCTGTGACGAAATCCGCCCGTCCAACTAGGCAAGACGCTCGTCCAAGACGTGAGGAATCCGAGCGTCTTTGCCATCAAGACGCCCGTCCAACCATGCAACAATCCGCTCGTCCAGCCATGAAGACGCCCGTCCATCCTCCAGGAAATCCGCCCGTCCTGACACCTCGGACGCTCGAATTCTCTTACAGGCTCACACGACCTTTTCTTCCCTCCATGAAAGATGCGCATCTTTATGAAAGACCGGCAAAAAGGAGACTCGCATCTTTTCTGAGAGGAGCGATTCCTCAAGGACTTAATCGTCATTTAAACCCTTAGTAAACCCTAATTTGTGTACCTAATCCCCACTATAAATACCCCATTAGTCTAATTAGATGAATCATGTTCTTCTTATCAATCCTTAGTGTATTTTATATCATTCTAATCTCTTCTTAATCTTGTAATCAACTTCTAATCAAGTCTTAATACAAATCTCATTTCGTTAATTTCTCTTCTGTTCATCTTTTATTTTGGGTAATTGAAGATTATTTGGGTTATTATTGGGAGATTGACAACCTTCCAATCATTCATCAAGTACTTCTATTATTCTTTACTTTATTTTGGAATCATTAGCAGGTATAATTCTCTTAATTGTTTTTTAATTATTGTTAATCATCTTCATTTATTCATCATGTTTTGCTTTGTTAATGTGATTGACAACCTTGTTAACATGTTAAACTTGATAATGAGTGAGTAGTTTCCTTAACTAGGGTTAATGGGTAATTAGGGGAAACCAACATGGGGGATGATTCATGCGTAATTTAATATGTTTTCATAGTTTATTTGCTTGCTTGTTGTGATCTCAACTTATGCACATGTTATGTTTGATGAAATGCGAGCCTATGAATCCTTGCATTTTTTACCCATCACTTACCTTTTCAATGAGACTTGTAAGACATAAACCGACTCGAGTCTCATTAGACCATACATATAGTTGAGTAGGGAGGATTAAGTCGACTTGTAGGTGTTGTACAATCTAATCGATTCGGCTCCGGGACCCAAACCTTCCTAGGATTGTAAGATATGAACCAACTCGATCCATCCCAACAATAATTGCTTGCTTATAATTTGAGAATATGTTTGTATGATCAATTCCCATGAATCCCTTATGACCCCATGACACCCTAGTGCTTTTAACAAATTGTTTACATCTCTTTTTAATCATCTTGCTTGTTTACTTTTATTGCTATTTAGTTTAGTGATCTTCTCATCTCAACCCCAAATAGTGACACCCCTAGACACCGCTACTTGCAATTGAAAATCCTACGTCAATACCCGTCCCTTGGGACCCGACCTTTACTTGCCTCTTTTCTAATAGTAGAGTTGTTTGTGATGTTATAAATATTGTTTTGGTCTAGGTGCTCTTAACGACAAGTAACCGAAAACTAAATCTCCAAGTGAGTCCGACCAGTCACATAAACGAAAGACACATTAAGAGACTTGCTTCATCTAAAGTGCTCAAACCATTTGATTTCGAATCTTATGGTATATGCGAGTCTTGTCTTTTAGGCAAGATAAATCGTGCCCCTTTTGCGGGAAAAGGGACACGAGCTAGTGAGGTTTTGGCTCTCATAAATACGGATGTGTGTGGACCATTAACCATCACTGCTAGAGGAGGTTTTCACTACTTCATTACCTTTACTGATGACTTGAGTAGATATGGTTATATCTACTTGATTAAGAATAAAAGTGAAGCTTTTGACAAGTTCAAGGAGTTTCAGAATGAAGTAGAGAACCAATTGGATAAAAATATTAAGACCCTACGATCCGATCTTGGTGGTGAATACCTAAATTCAGAATTTGATTCACACCTAAAACATTGTGGTATAGTATCACAAGGGACTCCTCCTAGCACACCACAATTAAATGGTGTAGCCGAAAGTATAAATCGAACTTTATTAGATATGGTTCGGTCTATGATGAGTCTTACCGAGCTTCATGATTCATTTTGGGGTTTTGCCATCTTGTCTACAATATTTTCACTAAATCGAAGCCCGACTAAAGCGGCCGATAAGAGTCCATGTGAGATAAGGACAGGGAAAGTCCCTTATTTGTCATTCATTCGCATTTGGGGTTGCGAAGCATATGTCAAGATCAAGTCTGACAATAAGCTTGCACCCAGGTTTGATAAATGTCTTTTTGTAGAATACCCAAGGGAAACACGTGGCTATTACTTCTACAATAAACACGAGAACAAAGTGTTTGTGGCTCGTGATGCTGTCTTCCTAGAAAAGGAGTTTATTTCTAGAAGACAGATTGGGAGAAAATTTTAACTTGACGAAGTTCGAGAGCCACAAACCGAGAATGAGGTAGAGGAGAATGTGGAGGATAACATTCCCTCCTCCTTTGAGACGGTTATCATTCCTAGAAAGTCCAGTAGGATTTCTAATCCACTTGACTGCTACCTTGGTAACATCGAAGAGGATGGTGTTTTGTTACTTTTGGAAAGTGACGAACCCACTACCTACAAATCGGCCATGTCTAGTCCCGACTCCTCGCTTTTGCTAGAAGCCATGCGATCCGAAATGGATTCCATGTACGAGAACCAAGTATGAGACTTGGTGGATTTACCTCAGGGAGTGCGATCCCTTCAGTGTAGATGGATATATAAAATTAAGCGCGACGTGGATAAACATATAGATGTTTACAAAGCCAGATTGGTGGTAAAAGGTTTCACCCAAGTTCATGGTTTACACTATGACGAAACCTTCGCTCCAGTCACAATGCTTCGGTCCATTAGGATAATCTTAGAGGTTGCCGCCTTTCATGATTATGAGATTTGGCAAATGGAAGTCAAAACCGCCTTCTTGAATGGGATTCTAGAAGAGGAAGTGTACATGATACAACCTGAAGGTTTTGTGGATAGACTAACCCTAAGAAGGTGTGTAAGCTCAAGAAGTCCATCTATGGTCTAAAGCAAGCATCTCGTAGTTGAATCATCGTTTTGATCATGTTATTAAACAATATGGATTCACTAGAAGTGTTGAAGAACTATGTTAATACATGAGGTTTAGTGGGTGTAAGGTTGCATTACTTGTCCTATATGTGGATGACATATTCCATCGCTCACTTCCATTAAGGAGTGGCTAGGGAATCACTTCCAGATGAAGGACTTGGGAGGGGCACAAAGAATCTTGGGTATCCGGATCTATAGAGATACGTCCAAGAGGATACTAGCATTGAGTCAAGAAGCTTATACTGACAAAGTTCTTGACCGGTTCAATATGAAAGACTCCAAGAGAGGATTTCTACCTATGGGCCAAGGGATTACTTTGAGCAAGTCACAGTCTCCCTCTAACCCTAAGGAGATTGAACACATGAAGACCGTCCCTTATGCTTCCGTTGTTGGGTCTATCATGTATGCTATGATTTGGACTCGTCCCGGCGTTGCGTATGCCTTGAGCATGACAAGTCGTTATCAAGCCAAGGCTGGTGAGAGTCACTGGATTGCCGTAAAGAAGATCCTTAAGTACTTGAGAAGGACTAAGGATTCGTTCTTAGTGTTTGGAGGAGAAACTGAGTTGCATGTAAGAGGTTACACGGACGCAAGTTCCCAAACCGATCGGGGTGATATAAAATCCCAATCCGGCTATGTGTTTATGCTAAATGGAGGAGCTGTTTACTGGAAGAGCTTCAAGCAAAGCATTACCACGGATTCTACAACAGAGGCTGAGTACCTTGCAGCGTCTGAAACTGTAAAGGAAGGTGTTTGGATTCGGCAATTCATGGAGGGACTAGGAGTAGTCCATTCCGCCAAAGATCCGATCACTCTATATTGTGATAACATTGGAGCTATTTTTCAAGCCAAAGAGCCGAAGTCTAGTAACAAATCTAAACACATTAAAAGGAAATACCATGTAATTAGAGATTATGTGGAAATGAAGGAAATAGACATTTATATTTTTTTGATGAAATGTGAGTATATATATATATATATATATATATATATATATATATATATATATATATATATATATATATATATATATATATATATATATCATAAAAAATGTAACACCCCATTTATCCAAGAGCCTTTAGGTAGACATTCCCAAATAAATGGGACTGTTACCATCTCGGTTTCCCGAGGTAGTGAATAACAAAGTCCAACTCGCCAAAGTACTTTAAACTTAAAACTTAACAATTACATGTTATTACAACTTAACCAATTAAAACTTAATATAAAATAATTACAACTCGCAACGGAAATGAATAAAGTGATATAATTGTTCCATGTGATCTAGACTTTAACTATGGTCCAAGTCGAGCTCTCATCCCAATGCTCCCGAGTCAGCTAATCTTTAGTACCTGTCAAATCTGTTCCCCATAAAACGGTTCACCGCAAGTGTTCACGAATACACATTTTACCGCGAGGTTGAGTAGGAATAAATACTAACAACAAAAACATACGATAACAATCCAATTTTCTTTTTACATTGCACCACTCCCTCACAACGTGCTTCTCCCTTTTACTTAGCACAATTAAGCCAAGTTCTACTCGTCACACTAATCATCCCGCCAATCCCTGCCCGGGGCAGCCTCAACCCGAAGGTGAGTAAACACACACTACATTACCAAAAAGGTAATGTCTGCCTCAACATATAGTTGAGTAATATCCACCAGATGGCCTGCAGACCAATCTAGGGTCTGCCTCGAGTAAACACGATAAATATCGTCTGCTAGAATAAATCAGTTCAACCACTCCACATTACTATAAGTAATGTCTGCCAGAATAAATCTGTTAATATCACAACAATACTCCACCACAATATAACCAACATATACAATATAATTCTCCCTTACAACAATTTCAATGATATCAACCAACACAATTCTCATATGATCAATTCACTTTAATATAAGCCATCCAATAAACCAAATATTATCGAGTAAGAGTTGAGTAAGATTTATCCCTACCTCGAAAGCAAGCACTCCAATCACGCAATCCAATTAAATAGCTCCTCACAATACCGTCACCTAACAATTATAAATAATATGTATAACTTAATTATTAATTATTAATTATTCAATTATAATTTAATTATCTTAATTAATTTCCGTACGAATTATTATTACGTAAAATCCCGTCTTGCAAATAAACAAGTTAACTACTACCATACACTTGAACTTCCCGTGAAAACACAACCCCAAACACAAACCACGTACTACACGCAAAAACCGTGTTTGACAACCCTGCCTTAACTCACTAAATCCCGACTCCTTAAGAAACCATCGACACCATCCAACCTAGCTACGCCTAGCCTTCAACCTGACGCACCCCAACAACCCACAACCACCAGCCAAAGCACCACCACCATCCTACAAGCTCACGCCCTAATCAGCCACAAGCATCACCAACTACCGAAAACCCGACATACAAATTCACGTTTGACTTACAACCACTACCACCACTAGACTTCACCATCGTCCCCCATCATACCCAGCACCACCATCAACCCAGCCACGACTAGCCACCATGCCCTAGCTGCCTTGACCTGTTCACGACACCCATAACAACACCCGCACAACACAGCCACGAAACCCGACCACAAACCAAACACAACACCCATATACCACCCTTACCACCAGCAGTGACAACCCGTGCCACCACCGTGATCTCCCTTGACCCACGGTGGTCTCACCACCAGCAACAACGTCTCACGACACAACCAAATATCGACATCAATAACAAACATCCCTCCTCCCCTGTTTTCAGGAATTTCCGGCCACCACCTCCACAAACCGACACCTACGGCCACCAAGACCCTTCCACCATAGTCATCCCAACCACCAGGTCTCAACCCAACCATACCCATGTCAAGTCGAGTCTGTTAAAGGGTTCAAAACCCGTGTAAAACCATATTACAACCCCTTCAAACCACCAACGAAAACACCCAGAAAACAACCCCTTACCGTCGGTTAAAGGTGGTCAACAGTGGGTCCGGTAAATCCCTGGTGTCCCACGGTCAAAACGATGGTCTCGGGTCGGACAACGGTTGTCTATTTAACAAGTTATATTAGTCTTAAGGCGAGTATGTTATGAGACGATTAGAAAATTACCTTGTGACGATCTCCCAGCTAATCCTTCCTTCTCTATTCTCTTATTTGAATGGAAAATGAGATAGCCACAACGGGTGTTACTCAATTTGAGAGACACCCGGGATATTATTGTAATTTACTTATATATTTTGCTTCATTCCCATCAAATTTTAAATTTCAAAAAAAATAGTGTTAAAGGGTAATTTAGGAATTTAACAGTAATCAATTAATTGAATAATAATAACAAATATTTTTTTAAAAAAAAAAATTAAAGATTGCGTGCGATTGTGTGCTATATTTGTGGAACCATACCTTGATATTTGTACATTAGAGATCTTTCCTTTGACCATGATTCATCTTTTATAACTTAATAACTAATGATTCAAAGAGTAGCATATGATCACCTTGCTATTGTGGCATTTGAGCCTTACGCGAGGTAGTGGTTAGTCGGAGGTTCCAAACTTGTTGACACATACATTTTGTTTATATTTTTTTTAATTATTTTAGTTAAAAGTTTGATATTAAACCTGTGTTTTTACGTTTTTAAGTAACGAAACAAATATTTCTTATTAAAGTGTCTCATTTGTTTACGTATTACTCCTTTCCATCCTTGTATTCAATCATTTATATAATCCTTATTATTATTATTTTTATTATTATTATTATTATTATTATTATTATTATTATTATTATTATTATTATTATTATTATTATTATTATTATTATTATATTGTTATTACTATACTAAAATTATTCGAGTAGTTCCCGAGCACACCACCAAGTAATACACGGTCCAATACCCAAGCTCAACTCCGTCTTTGCTTACTTATTTTATTCACTTAATTACCGTCCCATAACAACTATTACTATAAATGCGATTATTACTAATCAATTATTTGAATTATATAAATTATTCACTTATCAACCTTTATAATTACGGGGTATTACAGTCTTCCCTCCTTAAAATGAACATCGTCCCGAAGTTCACCCAGAAATACTAACATACCAATCATATAAAGCTCGTAATACAAGGTTACCACTTCAACCATCATTAATTGCAACAATTCAATTACTCAAAATGTATTACGAATTAAATCTCAAAATATATAACCATGAATTTAAACGTAACACGAAAATCTATCACAAAGTACTCAAAATATGAGGTGTCACATTCTACCCTCCTAAGAATAAACTTCGTCCCGAAGTTTATAAACAATTGTTATTAAGGTACCATAAATTAAATTCCTCTACTCAAACAAAATAAAATAAAATAAAATGAAATATAACTTCCTAAACCTCCTAATATCTAGGTCTTCTTTCCTCCACTCTCCTGCATGGTAGTAGCTGTTGACTTCCCACCATTGCTTTGATCACCATGGTTGTTACGATTTTGATTAAAGTAGTTGTTCAAACTCCTTTGGTTACTCCAACCTCCTGATTGTTGATTGCTCCCATAGCCTGACCTAGGTGTATGATAACCTCCATTCTGATTCCCATTTCCAGAACCTCTCCCCTGTTCAACCACTCTAGTTTTACACTCAAACCTCCTATGTCCAAATCCTCCACACTTGTGGCAAATCACTCCAGCCTTTGTACCAGCACTAGACCTCCCCTCCGTACCACGGCCTACTCCTCCATAAAACGCACCACTTGAGAAATAAGATTGAAACTGGTTGGTAGTCTGGTTTTTTCTCCCCTCTGCACTCTCACTAACTGCCTCATTCTTCCTTTTTTCTCCCTTTCCTTTATTCTCTTCCTTCTCCTTCTTCTCCTCCTTTAACATATCAGCAATCCTCTCAGCGTGCCCAGCTCTCTGGTAAACATCATCTATGCTACTAGGTTGTCCAGCTGCCAGCCTCTTCTTAATGTTAGTGGTAAATCCCTTCTCAAATCTCATCGCTAAAATCTCCTCACTAAAGTTCAAATCGGATACATACTCAGCCAATTCCATAAATCTATTGTGATAGGTCTTCACAGTCATCCCATCTGTCATTTTGAAAGAATCAAACTCAGCCCTCATCCTACTCCTAATATGCTCTGGTACAAACACGTCCCTCATAGTCCCCTTAAAACCCTTCCATGAGATAAAAGGTTCACCACTCTTCCTCCAAGCTTCCCTCAAGACTTCCTTACTACGGGTCCACCACAATCTTGTCTTTCCTCTCAAATAATAAGCAGCTTGATCAACTTGCATCTCCGGTTTAGTAACTCAAAACGATTGTCAAACTCCCTATGCCACTCCCCTAGTAAAGATGGTTCACCTAACCCATCATACTGTGTTCGATTATGCCTTGCAATGTTAACACTCACTTTAGAAGAATCCTGGGTTGATCCCTTACCCTTAAGTGCATCAGTTAGGGCCTCATTCATAGCAATCAAACGGTCTACTTCGTCTTGTAACATGGTAGTGGGTACGGTCTTCTCTGGAGGCATAGTTCTAAAAGAAAAGAAAAGAAAACAAAATCTAAGCTTCTCCTAAGGAATTCGACATAAGGTTTTTAAACTAACATCCTCACAATAACAAACAAAATGTGATTCATGGCTCATCACGGCATCCAACCACGCCGCCCCAACCTTCCTAAAACGGTTCATTAGTCCAATTAAACAACAAGCAAACATAACAAACCTCCTTCTTACTAACGTCGATCATCCTAAATGTCCCCAAACACAAGGTTTTTGCTTCCCATCCCCCTAAAATAAGGGTTACGTCCTCGTAACCTCGTTACTTAAGCAAAAGACCAAGACATACAAAAACAAACATGGTTTCGGGGTCACAAAGTCCGCATATCTCTAGACATATAAATTATAGTACACATTAACACACCATTTAAACATGTGAAAGCATCCAAGTCAAACAATTACTTCTCCCAATAAGATTTACAACTTCATGCTCAAAATAAAACAATTGAAATTCTCAATCATTTTCACAATTCAAAATCCACCCAATAATATTCACAATTTATTCATAATGTCATGCTCCCAATCAAGTTATTCACCATCTACTACCTCTCAATATGCATCTCTTATAAATCCCAATACATTACTTACTTCAATTCACATCTTGCAACGAAATTATAAATTCTATCTTATGGCAACATTTGACCCTTAAGACACAAAAATACTTCCTAACTACCCCACCCGTTCAATTTATCTCGATGTGTCCGGTTCAAGACTTAGAGGGCCAGAAGTTTGGTGTGAGGGGGCCCTAACTCATCCCAAGCTTAAGGGGGCACCTAACAATTTCTACCTGGGTTCATTTTATTAGACACATCCTATATTCATTATTAAGTTCATTGGTTAGGCCTGAGGATCATTTTGCTCTGATACCACTTTGTAACACCCCCATTTATTCAGGAGCCTTTAGCTAGACACTCCCAAATAAATAGGACTGTTACCATCTCGGTTTTCCGAGGTAGTGAATAACAAAGTCCAACTCACCAAAGTACTTTAAATTTAAAACTTAACAATTACATGTTTATTACAACTTGACCAATTAAACCTTAATAAAAAATACTTACAACTCGCAGCGGAAATGAATAAAGTGATATAATTGTTCCATGTGATCTAGACTTTAACTATGGTCCAAGTCCAGCTCTCATCCCAATGCTCACGAGTCAACTAATCTTTAGTACCTGTCAAATCTGCTCCCCATAAAACGGTTCACCGCAGGTGTTCACGAATACACAGTCAACCGCAAGGTTGAGTAGGAATAAATACTAACAACATAAACATACGATAACAATCCAATTTTCTTTTTATATTGCACCACCCCCTGACAACGTGCTCCTCCCTTTTACTTAGCACAATTAAGCCAAGTTCTACTCGTCACACTAATCATCCCGCTAATCCCTGGCCGAGGCAGCCTCAACCCGAAGGCGAGTAAACACACATTACATTACCAAAAAGGTAATGTCTGCCTCAACATATAGTTGAGTAATATCCACCAGATGGCCTACAGACCAATCTGGGGCCTGCCTCGAGTAAACACGATAAATATCGTCTGCCAGAATAAATCTGTTCAACCACTCCACATTACTATAAGTAATGTCTGCCAGAATAAATCTGTTAAAATCAAAACAATACTCCACCACTATATAACCAACATATACAATATAATTCTCCCTTACAACAATTTCAATGATATCAACCAACACAATTCTCATATGATCAATTCACTTTAATATAAGCCATCCAATAAACCAAATATTATCGAGTAAGAGTTGAGTAGGATTTATCCCTAGCTCGAAAGCAAGCACTCCAATCACGCAATCCCATAAAATAGCTCCTCACAATACCTTCACCTAACAATTATAAATAATATGTATAACTTAATTATTAATTATTAATTATTCAATTATAATTTAATTATCTTAATTAATTTCCGTACAAATTATTATTACGTAAAATCCCGTCTTGCAAATAAACAAGTTAACTACTACCATACACTTGAACTCCCCGTGAAAACACAACCCCAAACACAAACCACATACTACACGCAAAAACCGTGTTTGACAACCCTTCATTAACCCGCTAAATCCCAACTCCTCAAGCCACCATCGACACCATCTAACCTAGCTACCCCAACAAGCCACAACCACCAGCCAAAGCACCACCATCATCCTACAAGCTCACGCCCTAATCAGCCACAAGCAACACTAACTACCGAAAACCCGACATACAAGTTCACGTTTGACTTACAACCACTACCACTACTAGAGGTCACCATTGTCCCCCATCATACCCAACACCACCATCAACCCAGCCACGACTAGCCACCATGCCCTAGCTGCCTTGCCCTGTTCACGACACCCATAACAACACCCGCACAACCTACCCACGAAACCCGACCACAAACCAAACACAACACCCATATACCACCCTTACCACCACCAGTGATAACCCGTGGCCACCACCGTGGTATCCCTTGACCCACGGTGGTCCCACCACCAGCCACAACCTCTCACGACACAACCCAATATCGACAGCAATAACAAACATCCCTCCTCCCCTGTCTTCACGAATTTCCGGCCACCACCTCCACAAACCGCCACCTACAGCCACTAAGACCCTTCCAACATGGTCGTCCCAACCAACAAGTCTGAACCCAACCATACCCAGGTCAAGTCGAGTCTATTAAAAGGTTCAAAACCCGTGTAAAACCATATTACAACCCCTTCAAACCATCTACGAAAACACCTAGAAAACAACCCCTTACCGTCGATCAAAGGTGGTCAATAGTGGGTCTGGTAAATCCCTGGTGTCCCACGGTCAAGGTGATGGTCTCGGGTCGGTCAACGGTTGTCTATTTAACGAGTTATATTAGTCTTAAGTCGAGTATGTTATGAGACGATTAGAAAATTACCTTGTGACGATCTCCCAGCTAATCCTTCCTTCTGTATTCTCTTATTTGAATTATTTGTATTTTATGATGAAATAAGTCCATTGTTGTAGGTTGTCATCTATTTATATAGATAGGTTAAGGTTATATGGAAATCAATTAGGAAAAATTTTTAATTACCATATTATTTTTATTATTATTATTATTATTATTATTATTATTATTATTATTATTATTATTATTATTATTATTATTATTATTATTATTATTATTATTATTATTATTATTATTATTATTATTATTATTATTATTATTATTATTATTATTATTATTATTATTATTATTATTATTATTATTATTATTATTATTATTATTATTATTATTATTATTATTATTATTATTATTATTATTATTATTATTATTATTATTATTATTATTATTATTATTATTATTATTATTATTATTATTATTATTATTATTATTATTATTATTATTATTATTATTATTATTATTATTATTATTATTATTATTATTATTATTATTTAATATTATTATATTGCTATTACTATACTAATATTGCTTACTTATTTTATTCACTTAATTACCGTCCCATAACAACTATTATTATAAATGTGATTATTACTATTCAATTATTTGAATTATATAAATTATTCACTTATCAACCTTTATAATTACGGGGTATTACATAAAATTGGGGAAAAAGTACAATCAGACACTCCTTTAATTACATAAGATTTGACTGGTGAAGCCAATCTATATCAGACACATTTAGTTTCAAATTCTCTCGTCCTCTGATCCTAATCTTCACAGCCTGGATTATCTCATTTGCACCCCGTTCTGGACGCATCACCACCCTATCCACTCTACACTTGTTCCTCTGATACCAGACATTGTACATTGCTCCAAAGACTAAAGCTGCCTGAACACCCTGTTGAGTTATAGAGCCTCCCGTGGTAGCACACCAAGTAATACTGTTTGCCTGCGGTAGCTGACAGCCTGTTAGCTGCTGAATTTCCCTGAGTATCGTCCTACTATAGTGACAATCAAAGAACAAATGAGACATGTTCTCCTCTGACTGTCCACACAGTAAAGATTTATCATCAACCTGCATTCCATACTGAACCAACTTATCAAGAGTGTTTAATGCTTCCTGGGCTACTAACCACCCCAGAAACTGTTGCTTAGGTACAACCCAAATACTCCAGATCACCTTATGCCATGGAATAGTTAGTCTGCTATCCCTGAGCCACTCATAGCACCCTGTTGGGGTGTATCCAGCAGGTTGGATCACCCATTATCCATCCACAAACCCATGAGCTATGTCTTGCTTAACTCTACAAATCCTCCTCCATACCCAGCTTGAATTAGCAGAAGGTATGTATTCCATCCAATCCTTCCCTTTAAGATGATTATGGTGCACCCAATGTACCCATATGGAATCCTTTTTCTCAGAAACCCATGCTACCAATCTACCAACCATAGCCTTATTCCACACCCCTTGATCTCTAAGCCCTATGCCTTCCTCCTCCCTTGGTCTGCAACTCCTATCCCAAGCTACCAGAGATACTCTTATGTATTCAGCACCATTGTCCCATAAAAAATTCCTACAGGTAGCTTCAATGTCTTTGATGATGCCTTTAGGTAAAACAAACATAGAAGCCCAATTCAATAAGAATGCAAGGAATTGAGCACTGACTTCACTAAGACTAATCTCTCAGCATATGAGAATTTTCTTGCACCATAGCTGTGAATCCTACTGCATATCCTCTCAACTAGGTAGGCACAGTCCACTTTTTTGAGTCTTGTGGTCTGTATAGGCATCCCAAGCTACTTAAAAAGTAACATACCTTCTGTAAACCCTGACACCCTTAGAATATCCTGTTTGATGTGATTTGGAACCCCTCTGAAGTAAGCATTAAACTTGGTAGCACTAATATTCAGTCTAGATGATTTAGAAAAGGTGGAGAATGACTGCAGCAACAACATCATGGATTTGGCATCCCCTTTCTGAACATGAGCACATCATCAACAAGCATAAGGCATGCCAACTTTTGCTTTTTACACATAGGATGATAGTTAAAGTCATATTTAGATGCAGCATATTTCAGAGTTCTCATCAAATATTTCATAAACAGAGTGAAAATAAGGGGAGAGAGAGGGTCTATTTGTCTAAGCCCCCTTTTGCCATGAAAGTATCCAAACATTTCTCCATTAATGGTCAGAGAGAATGTAGGAGTAGTAATACATTACATTACCATAGTCTGGATCTTAGTAGGGAATTTGAGCATTTTTAGCAGTTGCTCTACAAAAGACCACTCCACTGTGTCATACACTTTTTGCAAGTCAATTTTAAATAGGCCCCTAGAGGAAGCATTAGGTCTTTCTTAAAGCCTGATTAAGTCTTGGCAAATCAGAATATTCTTTTGTATACTTTTATTCTGAATGAAAGCTCCCTGATTTTGATCTACTAAGTGTGGCAAGACCTCAGCCAGCCTAGCACACATAAGCTTTGAGATTACCTTGTATATCACATTACAGCAGGCAATATGGCGAAATTGGGTGACATTCTGTGGCCTGTCACATTTAGGAATCAAGTTAAGATTTGTGGAATTAATTTGAGCCAACAGTGTTCTCTGTTGGAAAAATTTCTGGACAACAGCAATTGTGGTATGCATTATCCTCTTATTAGACATTTCTAATTACCTAATAAAATTTAGTTTAGTCATAAACTAACTAGATTCTATGCATGCATAACAAAAATGCAAAGTAAGAAGAAATCGGATCTACTTACAAAGAGGGTCGAATGGATTATACTAATCACTTTCCTACCAAATTAGTCTTCTTAAGAAAATCCAAGTGCTCCAACAAAACCCTTAGATTCAATAGTAGAATCTACTCCTCAAGGATTGTACCAAGGTAATCACACTTAATACATATACTAATTTTGATACTAGAAATTAGTATATGTCCCTTTAAAAATGACTAATATAATTGTATTACTACTACTAGTAATGGGATGATAATATTAGTAATTTTAAAACAAATTCTATGCACGAAAACCCAATTTTTATGAGAGAGGAAGAGAGATGTAGTAATAAGAATTAGAATGAGTAAAAAGAAAACTACATGTCTCACATGTAGTAAAGGGGCACCGATTTTTGTACACACTGGGAGCCAAAATTGCTCTTCTCAATTTGCTTTTTGTCTTCACAAGAAAGGCTAGATGTAGGTCTAGTTTAGGGTAGTCATGATTATGTTTCTTAATAAAAAAACCAATAAACCATAAAGCCATAAACACCCACTTTAAAACTTGTTTTCCTCATATTAGACCATCCCCAAGCAAGGTCAATTGCTAGGTCATGACCTTGCTTGGTCACACTAATCATCAATTGACAAAACAATTATGGTGACCTTTGGAGATAAGAGGTCAATTTGTGACCTTTGGTGGTCAATTTGTGACCTTTGGTGGAGCAAATTGATCTAACTCATGACCTATATGTGGCGATATGTGATTGGTTGACAATATTAATAATTAATAAAAAATTATATATATGAAAAAGTGATATAATATGGATAGATGTAATTGGTTGGAAAGTGAAAAATGATTGGATTGATGACCTAGGTTGTGACCTTCTGCTTTGGAGGGTGAAAGTAGGTCAAGATAAATAAAGTAGGATTAAGAGTAAAACAGGGTCGTGACCGAATTAGCGCGAGCTTTGCTTGGGGATGGTCTTAGGAGACCTCCATTTTAACTTTGTCAATTGAAAAATGTAATTTGGTAGGTCATGTAACAAGTTACATGTCCTAATTAATTTTAATGCATATTTAACTAATTAAATATCATTTTTCAATAAGTAAATTACATTTAATAAATTGACTAGTAATTCTTGATTACAAATATTTAAAATGGGTCATGTTAATTTAATCTAGAACATTTTATAATTACAATTAACCATATATTCTTATCTCAAATTGTTTCGTAAACAATAATCAATTTAGTAATATAATTTTTAAATTACTAAATTAAATCTTATTTAATCACATTACAATAAGATATAAAACTCTCTTATAAATAAAATTTGTTCAATTTAAGGAATTAATTAACTTGTATCAACATACAATTAATTAATTAATCAATTAAGAGTGTTACCCTAGAGGATGACCTTAAGGGTTCAACTGATCACCACCGTCATACGACAGTAATGTCAAACTCTAGTCATCCAATCATTACCGATTAATGTGGAACAGTTGATAATAAAATATTACTTTCCCTCAGCATTCTTAATATGAGATTTAAACATGTGATCGCATTATTGTCGAGGACACATACTCCAACAATCTCCCACTTGTCCGCGACAAGTGTGCGTCACCAATTCTCTTGTCCTATTACTATCTCCCACTCAATGCAAGGTGTCTTTGTAACACCCCCATTTATTTAAGAGCCTTTACTAGGCATTCCTAGATAAATGAACGTGTTACCATCTCAGTTACCTGAGGTAGTGAATTCAAAGGTAAACGAAAAAACGGTACTTTAAATAAATATAATGTTTTAAATGGCCTTATTAGATAATCCAAATTAAATAACTAAATTAATAAATACAACTGCAGCGGAAAAACTAAATAATACGAATAATAGATATTGTTTGTTCTTCTAAGGTGATCTAGACAGCTAAGTAAAAGCCATATCCTCTCGCCCTTCAGTTCCTCTTCTAAGCCAGCTCAAATACCTGAAATCAATCTGCTCCCCAATTATTGGTTCATCACAGGTGTTTAACGAATACACAGTCAACCCAACAGTTGAGTAGGAATATCTAAACAACAAGAACAGTACAACAATAGTACAGAATAAACATGTAAATGATCAATCCCGATCACAACTCCAAATCTCCACACATCCTCTGTACACAACCCGAGACACCCATATAAATAACCCGAGACACCCTTATCAATAACCCGAGACACCCTTATAAACAATATCAACATCAATCCCGAGACACCCTATTATATACCGCTACCCGTGGACCGGTTCTTCATTTTACCCGCCACCCTTGGATCGGGCCTTCAATATAACAATATTATATACAGTATGAATAATGATAAATCAACAACAACGATATTCAACCAACAAGCATCCAATTCCAATTAACGTTTCATCAAGTAAATTACATCAAAAACATATTCGAGTTGAGTAGATAACCTACCTCAGCGGCAAATCCAATAAAGCAGTCCAATAAAATAATCAGAAAAACTCCACTTCAAAACCGTCACCTAAACGAATATGATAATTTAATTATTAATTATTCAATTCATTATATTCATTATATTAATTTAATTAATTACAATTTAATTTAATTAATTATTTTCCCCGAATTAATGATTATGTAAACCCGACTTACTAACTAATTAAATAAAATAAAACACTCATGCACACCCTTACAAAACACACGTGAAACCTGTGTGAAACAAACACAACCAACTCAGCCAAACACGATAAAAACCGAGTCCCAAACCCCTCAGCAAAACCAGCCTATTGCGACACCCCTTACACCGACACCACCACCCAATCCTACCACGCTCTAGCCTGCACCACGGCCAACCACGACAGCGCTTAACCACCACCTGAAACCTCCTATACAGGCCGTGAAATCACGCGCTAAACAACCCCGAAAACCCGACACGAAAACAACAAAACCCGACCAATTCACCACCCTACTGCCACCATGACCACCTGTGACAACCACCGTGGTCTCCCTTGACCCATGGTGGTTCCACCACTTTCTACAACCACGCACGACTCACCAGACGACTCACAACCCACAAAAACAGCATAAACCCGTGAGAACCACCACAACCAGACAGCTCACCGTACCAACCACCACCTCAAGTCAACCTGACACCACCATTAGGACCTACCCCAGCCGAATTAGCCAACCACCCAGGTTCCATGTTTATTCGTCAAACACATAAGTCAGAAGCCTCGTCTTAAATTCGCGACAACCACAACTTTAGACGCCAAGTTCACCACCCACGGTGGACGACAAAAGCCACGACAAGTCCCACTAACATCCCCACGGTCAAGGCTAACTAATGAGGGTAACGGCACGGTACACAATTGTCCATACGGAGTTTTAACGATAACTTAATTAAATACGGCTATATAAATATAAATTAAGACGGTCTTACCTTGAGGCAACAATAATTGGATGAATTCTCTTACTTTTCTCCCTTAGATCTTTCTCTCCCTTGCCTTAGATCAATTATTGTGTTTTTATGTTTTTTTATGCTTATGGGTAGGTATAACATCTTATTTATATTGATGTGGGAAGGAAAGAGGGATGAAGTTTCCTTAAAGTAATTATCTTTATTTTCTCTTTTCTTTTTAATTACTCCCATATTAGTATTAGTAATCACAAATAATTACAAACCCGACTACATACCTAATATACACGGCCCACATTATTTCCGTTTCAAGTATTATTTAATTATTTTATTACCGTCTTACAATTTATTATTTAATAGATTAAATTATTAAATATCAATTTACATATTTTAGTATAATTTCTATCGTCTAAAATACGGGGTATTACAGTCTCCCCTCCTTAAAAAGAACTTCGTCTGGAAGTTCACCAAAATACCCAAACAATAGAATTAATATCTCAAATAAATTCCAACTACATTTCTTATTAAATCCCTCACAAGATACTTTTATTATTAAATTTATCATAAAAATGTTATAAAATACGAGATGTTACATCTTATCCCTCTAAAAAAAAAAGGGTTACGTCCCCGTAACCAACTAACTCAAACAAAAAGACTAGGATACTTTTCTCGCATAGCAGCTTCAGCCTCCCATGTAGCTTCTTCCACCTTATGGTTAGACCATAAAATCTTCACTAAAGCAGTCTCACCATTACGGGTCTTTCTCATTTTTCGATCCAAAAT
Source organism: Silene latifolia (assembly GCF_048544455.1). Lineage (NCBI taxonomy): Eukaryota > Viridiplantae > Streptophyta > Magnoliopsida > Caryophyllales > Caryophyllaceae > Silene > Silene latifolia. Next base: position 97,488,968 of record NC_133527.1, read on the forward strand.
CTCCTTAGGCTCCTCAACATAAGATAACTGCTCATCAATCTCAACATGTTCAGGCTCCAGCACATGAGTAGGATCACTCACATACTTCCTCAATTGTGAAACATGAAAAACATTATGCACTCTATCCAAAGCTGGAGGTAATGCTAAACGGTAAGCTACCTCTCCAACTCTGTCCAAGATCTCATATGGCCCAATATACTTCTGACTCAACTTCCCTTTCTTCCCAAACCTCATCACACCTCCCATAGGAGACACTTTAAGCAACACCTTATCTCCCACAGTAAACTCTATATCACTCCTTTTCAAATCTGCATAGCTCTTTTGTCTATCTTGCGCTGCACGCATCTTTTGACGAATAATGTGCACCTGCTCCACCATTTCTTGTTCATCTCAGGTCCCAACACAACTGCATCTGCCCTGTCATCCCAACACACAGGACTCCTGCACTTCCTGCCATATAATGCCTCAAAAGGTGCTATGCCTATACTAGCATGGTAACTGTTATTATATAAAAACTCAATCAAATCCAACCTCTCCTCCCATGATCCACCAAACTCCATCACACAAGCTCTCAGCATATCCTCCAAGGTCTGAATAGTCCTCTCAGTCTGACCATTTGTGGCTGGATGAAATGTTGTGCTCATCTTCAGCCGAGTCCCCATCAAAGATTTCAATTCTTGCCAGAACTTAGATATAAACCTTGAATCACGATCAGAAACAATATCCTTTGGCACACCATGAAGCTTCACCACATTTTTGACATAAGCTTTTGCCAACTCAGCTTTACTCCGAGTATCCTTTATTGGAATAAAGTGAGCTGACTTAGTCAATCGATCCACAATCACCCATATCATATTATTCCCTCTCTGAGTATTAGGCAATCCCACAATGAAATCCATCAAAATGCTTTCCCACATCCACTCAGGCACATCCAAGGACTGGACTTTACTTTGTGGTCTCTTATGCTCTCCCTTAACTCTTTGACAAACGAAACATCTAGCAACGAACTCAGCAACCTCTTTCTTCATCTTAGGCCACCAAAAATCTTCTTCAAATATTTATATAATTTATCTCCTCCAGGATGAATAGAATATGGAGTAGAATGAGCTTCAGTTAAAATCTTTCTTTTTAATTCTTCATCATCAGGTACACACCATCTCCCATCAAACCTCAAACCACCATCACTACCCATGTGAAACCGCTTCTTCCCGCCTTTCACCATGGCCTCACCCACGGCCCCTCTCCACCGCGCCACTCTCGCATCTCCTTCTTGCTTCTTCCTGATCTCTTCATACAACTCTGGCTCAATGGTCAAATCTCCAATTGTATCTCCATTCTTGATCATAGAAATGCCCATCCTTTCCACTTCCTCACGCAATTTCATCCTAGACATGGCAGTACACAAAGCATGGACAGATTTCCTGCTAAGTGCATCCGCCACTACATTAGCCTTCCCTTCATGATAAATTATCTCCATGTCATAATATCCAATTAACTCAATCCATCTCCTCTGTCTCATATTTAGCTCCTTCTGAGTATAAATGTACTATAAGCTCTTGTGATTAGAAAATACCTTAAAAGTAGCTCCATAAAGATAATGACGCCACAATTTCAGGCAAAAACCACCACTCCCAATTCCAAATCATGAGTTGGATAATTTGCTTCATACTGCTTCAGCTGTCTCGAGGCATAAGCTATTACATTCCCATTCTGCATAAGCACACATCCCAAACCATTCTTCGAAGGGTCGATATAAACTTCAAAACTGTCACTCCCTTCAGGTAAGGCTAAACTAGGAGCTGTAGTCAGGTTCTCCTTCAGGGTTAGGAATGCCGTCTCACAACTCTCATCCCACTGAAATTTATTCTCCTTTCTCATCAAGGTAGTCAAAGGCTTAGCTATTTTTGAGAAGTCTTTTACAAACCTCCTATAATAGCCAGCCAACCCCAGAAAACTTCTAATATCCCCCACATTCTTTGGTCTCTCCCACTTGGACACTGCCTCAATCTTGCTTGGATCCACTGACACTCCCTCCTTAGACACCACATGCCCTAGAAAGGCAACTTTCTCTAACCAGAACTCACACTTGCTCAATTTAGCATAAAGATTATTTTCCCTCAGGGTCTGCAACATAATCCTCAAATGCTTCTCATGCTCTTCTTTATTCTTAGAATACACCAGGATATCATCGATAAAGACGACCACGAACTGATCCAAATAAGGACTAAACACACGATTCATCAAGTCCATAAATACTGCTGATGCATTAGTTAATCAAAATGGCATAAAAACAAATTCGTAGTGTCCGTACCTTGTCCTGAATGCAGTCTTTGGAATATCTTCATTCTTAATTCTCAACTGATGGTACCGCGACCTCAAATCAATCTTAGAAAATATTCCAGCCCCACTCAGCTGGTCGAATAAATCATCAATCCGCGGCAAAGGGTAACGATTCTTGATAGTCACATTATTCAGCTCTCTATAGTCAATACACAACCTCATGCTCCCATCTTTCTTCTTAACAAATAACACAGGTGCTCCCCAAGGTGACACACTCGGCCTTACATAACCCTTATCCAACAACTCCTCTAACTGCTTTTTAAGCTCCTCCAACACTTTAGGTCCCATCCTATAAGGTGCTTTAGAAATTTGTCCCGCCCCAGGTTTTAAGTCAATGCCAAAATCAATATCCCTCTGAGGTGGTAATCCTGGAATCTCATCCGGAACCACATCCTGAAAGTCTTACACAACAGGTATAGATGCCACCCTAGGCACCTCCTCTCGCGTGTCCCTCACATGACACAAGATCAACTCACCTCTCTTCCTCAAACAAGATTTTAAGGTAACTGTTGAGATAAGTCTTATTTTTGGTTTAACTAAAAATCCCTTGTAAGACACTTGTATTCCCTTCGGTCCACTCAAGGTTACTTTCTTTTGGTGACAATCTATAAAGCCTTTATATTTACTCAACCAATCCATCCCTAAAATGACCTCAAAACCACCCAAAGGAAAATCAATTAAATTGGTCAAAAAGATAGCTTCCCCAATTTTAACTGACACATCTTTATACACACGACTACAAGGTATGGAATCCACTGAAGGTATATCAACTAGGTCTTTTATCTCATCATATTCTTTCAAATTTAAAGTCCTAGCATGCTCACTTGAAATAAAGGAGTGGGTAGCTCCCGAATCAAACAAAACAAAGGTAGGCTCAGAATTAACAAGAAATGTACCCGTGACAACATGAGCATCTTCCTCAGCAGCTTCCTTTCCCATCATAAATAATTTCCCACTGCTCTTAGCTCCACTCTGGCTAGCTGATGCTGATCCATTCTGCTGATTCCCACTGTTCATTATCTTCTGAAAATTATTGCTTTTGTTGTTGTTGAAGCGATTTTGGTTGGAATAATTGTTGTTGTTGCTCCTCAGATACCTGCCACCTCCAGATCTTTGATTATAATTTCCATAATTCTGCATAGGAGTACGATAGCCTCCACTCTGGTTCACATTTACAAAACCCCTTCCTTGACTTCCCACATGAACTCTACAATCAGCAATCTTATAACCCACTTTCCCACATCTAAAGCAAGTAAGCACACTACCTCCCGAAGCTCCTCCTCTGCCGAAACCTCCACGGTTTCCATTCCCATACTGCCCATTGTTGGAGAAAAAAGATCGGTATTGATACACATTTTGTTTCTTAATCCCAGCATTCTCACTTGTAGCCTCAGTCTTTCTCTTATTCCCCTTTTCTTTCTTCTCTTCCTTAAGCATATCTGCAATCCTCTCAGCATGTCCAGCTCTTTGATACACGTCATCCATGTTACTTGGTTGCCCAGCTCCCAACCTCTTTTTGATAGTTGTGCTCAACCCCTTCTCGAATCTAAGTGCCAACATCTCATCACTGAAGTTTAAGTCTGCAACATACTCAGATAGCTCCATGAACTTATTGTAGTAGGTCTCCACTATCATCTAATCTGTCATTTTGAAAGAGTCAAATTATGCTCTCATTCTGCTCTTGATGTGCTCTGGAACGAATACAGCTACCATAACCTTCTTGAATCCAGACCACGTCACATAATCACTCCCATTATTTGCAGCAGCCTCTCTCACATCCTCTTTGGTTCTTGGTCGTGGATTACTATTTGGTTACTTGTCGTTAGGAGCACCTAGACCAAAACACAATTTATAACTTCACAAACAACTCTACAATTAGTAAAGAGGCAAGTAAAGGTCGGATCCCAAGGGACGGGAACTGAGATGAGATTTCTATTGCAACTAGTGGTGTCTTAAGGGTGTCACAATTGGGGTTGAAGTAGAAGATCACTAAACTAAATAGCAATGAAAGTAAACAAGCAAGATGAATTAAAAGGGATGTAAACAATTGATAAAAGGCACTAGGGTGTCATGGGGTCATAGGGGATTCATGGGAATTGATCACACAAACATATTCTCAAGTTATAAGCAAGCAATTATTGTTGTGATGGATCGAGTTGGTTTATATCTTACAATCTTAGGAAAGTTTGGGTCCTGGAGCCGAATCGATTAGATTGTACAACACCTACAAGTCGACTTAATCTTCCCTACTCAACAATATGCATGGTCTAATTAGACTCGAATTGGTTTATGTCTTACAAGTCTCATTGAAAAGATAGGTGATGGGTAAAAAAAATGGAAGGATTCATAGGCTCACATTTCATCAAACATAACATGTGCATAAGTTGAGATCACAACAAGCAAGCAAATAAACTATGAAAGCATATTAATTTAAGCATGAATCATCCCCCATGTTGGTTTCCCCTAATTACCCATTAACCCTAGCTAAGGTAACTATTCATTCATTATCATGTTGAACATGCTAGCAAGGTTCTCAATCATACCAACAAAGGGAAACATGATGAATAAATGAAAGTGATTAACAATAATTAAAGAGGGATTAAGAGAATTAAACCTGCTAATGATTCCAATAATAAAGCAAAGAATAAAAGAAGTACATGATGCTTGATTGAGAGGTTGTCAATCTCCCAATAATAACCCAAATAATCCTCAATTATCCAAAATAAAGGATGAACAAGAGAGAGATTAAGGAAATAAAACTTGTATTAAAACTTGATTAATTATTGATTACAAGATTAAAGAGAGATTTGATTGATATTAACTACTCTAAAGATTGCTAAGAAGAACATGCTCTTCTAATTAGACTAATGGGGTATTTATAGTGGGGATTAGGTGTATAAATTAGGGTTAACTAAGGGCTTAAATGACGATTAAGTCCCTTGTTGAGGAAACGCCGGTCTCTTTTGGAAGACTCCGGTCTCTAGGGAGAGTCCGGTCTTTAGAAAAAGATGTGCATCCTTCCTTGAAGCTTGAAGAAGACGAAATGGGTCTGTGTGGGAAACCGGGCGTTTTTAGCACGGGACGGGCGGATTTGGCGGTCTCTGCCCGGGCGTCCAGGTGGTGAAGACGGGCGTCTTCTGGAGCTTTTTCCCGGGCGTCTTGGGGATGAAGACACACGGATTGTGGAGTGAAGATGGGCGTCTTCCAGACAATCCGCACGGATTGTTAGGCAGTCTTGTTTCTTCTTCTTTTCTTCCTTTTTCTTCATAAAATCCTTGGGGATTTCCTCGGGGATGCAAGGATGTTTTCTCATAATTGCCCATGTACTATAGTATGTACAAAGGCCTTCTAATCTTGTCTCTTCTTGATGCTTGGTCATTTAATTCAATCAATTTAGCCTCATTTTGCCATAAAAATGCAAGGTTTGCACTCCTTTCCTACCAAGGGATCAAAACCTCAAAGAATATGCAAAACAAAGAACTAAAGACAATAAATGACCCAAATATGCACTAAAAAGCATGGAAACAAGGCTAATTCAGGGACTAAATATGCTCTAATTATGGTCACATCAAATATCCCCAAACCGAACCTTTGCTCCTCCCGAGTAAAGAGGTGACAAAGACTAGGACCATTATTTAAACTAACCTAATAACATAGCCGATATGAGACAAATAGCGGGTCTCACTCCGCCCCTTCAACTCACAACAAGACAACCATGAGGCAAGGTGGGTCTTGCCAAAAAGGCGACACATCCAAACATTAAGCACACAAAATCAAATAATGGATGCATCTACAAAAGAATAGCCACTTTCCTCATCTAAGTGGCGGAAATTATCTACAAGGGAAGCAATTCAAGGGTACACACTCCTTCATAGATGCAATTTCTTCAAACTACTAAGCCTAGAAGGATACCAATAAATCACATCCAAGTTGTGTCAAGCTAGGGTACCGTTATCCTCAATCGTTAAATGTTTTTTTTCAAGAGTAGACTCCCTATGGTGTTAGAAACACTGGAGGATCGCGGAATCCCCCCCCCCCCCCTTGTCTAGACAAGAAGAAGGGTCGTCCCCTCTCTACTATGCACAAAAATGGATACGATGGATAAAGGGATCAATAGATATTTGAGTTTCACTTTGGGAGTTTGCTTTTTGTTTTTGTTCCCCCCCCCCCCCCCCCACCCCAATTTCTTGTGGCATTTGACATTCGAGAACACTTTATTTTGTCATTTCTTTTGATTTTTGGCATTTCAACACTTGACAACTGTTTGCATTTCTTTTTGAACATTTTCAAAGTCACCCCATATGTACTGAGGGTGCCTTGTATTTGAAGCATAGGAGTTCTATTTTTGCTCTTCTTTTCTTTTGATGCATTTTTCAAACTTTCTTTCACTTTTCATTTCATTTCTTGAACTCAAATTTGAACAATTTCTTTTTGTGCCCATTCCCTTTGATGACAAAATATGGTAGAACATGGATGAATGATGGTTGCATGGTTTCAAGGGTCACCTTGGAATAAACGGTAGCCAAGGAGTTATCACACCATAAGGTACTCTTGACTAGGCCTTAATCCATGGGTCAAAGGATACAAGCATGACACATCCTAGGGTGTTTTACAAGTATTCTAACAAGCAAAGTCTTAAGAAGAAAAAGCATCTACTAGGGCCTATATACACTTGTCAAACTTCCCAAGTAGACGTTTTCACAAAATTTTCTAACATGCAAACTACATGCCATGATGCAACTAGCATATAAACATCCTAATGCAAATGATTCTACCAACTAATATGACATATAAACTAAATGCAATTCCTAAGTTCACATTGTTATACCGCATCAATCAAAATAAAGCCACATAGTCATTAACATAAAGAGGAAAAAGGAGATTGGAAAGATCATACCATGCGGTCTTCAATATCCTCATGTCTCGGATGTGGCGTAGTCGATCAATGTGAATAAGGATAAAACAAACACAATATATACAACAATATATACATGACTACACTACAAAGGAAGTGAACTTGTTTTTGGTTTTTCAATTTTTTAATTTTTTATGGTTTTTCAAAAAAAAATTTGATTTTTTTGGATTTTTGAATAAAAGTTAAGTTAGAACTCCCCATCCCCACACTAATATGGGCATTGTCCTCAATGGCCAAAATGATGGGAAATCATGCAAGCATGATGCATGAATTCTACTCTAAATGCAAGCTACACTAATCTACACTACATGATGCATGGGTTTTTGTTTATGACGGAGAGCGTAATTTAGATTACCTCCCGTTGCGTATGTATGTACTTCCCCAAACCAAGTTAGACATTATTTCTAATGTCCTAAAGTTGGGGTAGTTCATGCACACAAGGTGCAATGCATGAAACTAAATTTGTCATTTTGGATTTTCAAAAGTGGGAACAATGAAATAAGAACACCTCAATGGGGCCGAGGTGTTAGTCCTCTATGTTACTAGGACTCTCCAACCATGACAAAGTCATATAATGTACAAGTTAACAAAACATAAACTTCTTTCAAGAAAATTGAATTTAAAAAGAGGAGATGAGGAAACTTCACTTAAACTTGAGATGGGTGCCTCACGCCCGCTCCATCTAGCTATGAAGTGATCCTCTAGAGATCGCCATCACCTCCCTCTTGATCACTATCCCATATTTCTTTTGATGCATCACTTGGATTCGGGTCCATGAACTCGTCCTCTTCACTATCAAGCTGCACCGTATCCGCTTCGCAAGAATTGTTGCTCCCTTCCTCTTGTCTCCCGTTTGCTCCTTCATTTGCCTTCTCCGAATTGGGGAAAAGAAGATCCATTTGTGCCCAAGAGTGAAATACTCCCTCCTCACTAATCTTTCCCCTATGAATCATATCGTGGTATTGAGGATAGAGTGCATAATAATTGTCCACGGTAGCTTCATATTGTCGGAAGTGCAAATCTTGTAGAATTCCCGTGACAAAGTCATCACGGGGAAGGATAAAGGGGTTGGGATGGTTGTACGGTTGATAAGGAAATGGGTAGGGAGGCACTTTGATTTTCTCATCTTGAGATTGTTGCTCTTGTTGTTGGGGATTTGGAGGTGGTGGTGCTTGTCTTGCTTGGTTCGGAATGAGGTAGGATGGGATTGGTGACAAAGGTCCTCTTCTTGGAGAGATTCTTGGTAGTTCGGTCATTGGTAGGTAGATTGGGTCGCTTCCTTTTGTAATCCACTTGACCCTTTTTTCAAACCCCTCAAGAGTTATCCAATGATGATGAATAAGAAGAAGATCTTCGTTTATCCTTGTATTTCCGGAAAGAGGAGTATACTCATTATTCTCATTGAATTTCAGATTGAAATGCTTTGCAAGCTTTGTAATGAGCCCTCCATTTACAATGTGTTTCATCCCATCATCATCACCGTTCCTAAACTTTGCCCATTTTTCGAGTAGCACAAGAGGCGCGTTGAAGTGGTATCCACCCCATCCTTGAATATTGAGGAAGGACTCCATGAACACAAGATTGAGTTGATTCACAATTGTCGGGTCTCGGCGAGCAAGTAGAGTGCCGGAAAGGAACCGGTAAGTGAATCTCAAAATAGGATTTTGAATGTGGAAAGCAAGACACTCCTTGGTGTGTATGAAATCTCGGCCGGTCATGGCTCTCCATAGGGGTTCAACACTATATTTCTTTGGTTTCGATGTCCGGGTAGGCGAGACATCAAGACCAAGCACATTTGCAAATTCCATTAGAGTCATCATTCTTGAAACATTCTCCAACCTAAACTCTATGCATATCGTTCTATTCAAGGTTGTGATTCTCAAAAAGCTCAAAAATTCGAGCACAAGGGGTCGGTAAGTTTGCTCATACATGTGGAAAAGGGTGGAGAGACCAAATACTTCAAAGAGAGCTTCCACTTGGTGATAAATCCCAAGTTTCCTTAAAGTATTATGACATAAAAACTTAGTAGGGAGAATGTTCTTACTGAGAATCCGGTGGAAAACTAGTCTTTGCACATCATTGACCAATTCGACATTTGAGAAGTCATCAAGCCTTGTAAGATCCACAATTTCTTCATGCTCCCTTCTTATGGTGTTGATGTGGGATGTAGAAGAACTTCCTCTTACCCTTGGTCTTCTTCTTTCCCTAAAGGAAGATCCCCTTGGTGGCATTCTTGATTGTTGAGTAGGAATTTTTGGATTTGTTAAAGTATAAAGATGCTCTTTGTGGATTGAATGTTGCTTTTGAAACCCTAGAAAATTGGGGGTTTTTGATTTTGTGGGGTAATAGAGTGACTGGTATATGATTTGGAGTCATAAGGAGGTGAGTTTTTATAATACAAGTGGAAGGAAGGGTGATGTGTCACAAATTGTGTGGTGGGGTGTAATAAAGTAGAAAAAATCGTGTTTGATTCACTGCAGGGAGACGAGCGGATTCAAGCATGAGACGCTCGGATTCAAGCATCTCGGGACGAGCGGATTTGTGGGAAGATGCTCGGATTCTGTCACAGCTAACTTTCCAAAAATATGACGCCGCCAAGACGGGCGTCTCGACCCCAAGACGCTCGGATTCTTCTGAAACGAGACGGGCGTCTTTTGCCAAAGACGGGCGGATTATGAGACAGTAACCTTTCTTGTTTTTCATAGGAAGAAAGACGGGCATCTTTCTGCAAAGATGGGCGGATTCCTCAGGACGAGCGTCTTCTCTGCCAGGACGTTCGGATTCTTCAGCAATCCCAACATTTCAATTTCACAGCCTAAAAGGACGAACGGATTATGCCTAAAACGCCCTGATTGCAAGAGGACGGGCGGATTCCAGGGAAGACGCTCGGGTTCCTTGCTACGAATTTTTATTTGTTTTCCTTGACTTTGACAAATGCTTCCCCACACTTGAAGATTGATTCCTTCCTTCATTCAAAATTCGTTAGTGCCCCTCCCTCACTTACTCTCGAGGAAAGAGTTTATGTTTATAATTAAAGGAATGCAATAAAATTATAAATACAAGTTAGAGGGTTAGTGTATTTACAAGTGGTGGTTTAGGGAGGACTCCACCAAACTCTCCCTTTGATGGTTCTTTCAAGGATGAGAAGGCCCGAGGTAGGTGACCTCGACCTCTCCAATAAACGCTCCCTCATAGTATGGCTTCAAACTTTGACCATTGACTTTGAACTTGCTTCCATCTTCCGCCTTGATTTCAAAATCCCTATATTTTCCAACTTCGGTTATCACATAGGGACCCTTCCATCTAGAGTTCAACTTTCCCGGAAAGAGTCGGTAGCGGGAATTGAATAGAAGGACTTTATCCCCTTTGTGCAAGGCTTTTTGTTTAATCCTCTTGTCATGGAGCAATTTCATCCTTTCCTTGTAAATCTTGGAATTCTCATAGGATTGTAGTCGGAATTCCTCCAACTCTTGAATTTGAATCATCCTCTTTTGACCACTCAATTTGAGATCAAGGTTAAGTGCTCGGATTGCCCAAAAAGCTTTGTACTCCAATTCGACTGGCAAGTGACACTCTTTCCCATAGAAAAGCTTGTAAGGGGAGGCTCCTATGGGAGTCTTATAGGCCGTCCTATAAGCCCAAAGAGCGTCATCATGCTTTGTGCTCCAATATTTTCGGGTCTTGTTCACAACTTTCTCAAGGATTTGCTTGATCTCTCTATTTGAAACTTCAACTTGACCGCTTATTTGAGGATGATATCCCAATCCGGTTCTATGTTGAACACCATATTTGGTCAAAAGAGATGCGAGTTTCTTTTAATGAAAATGCGTTCCTCCATCACTTATGATTGCTCTAGGAACTCCAAATCTTGGGAAGATTATTTTCTTGAAGAGTTTGGTGACCGTTTTTGCATCATCATTTGGAGTGGCAATTGCCTCCACCCACTTTGAGACGTAGTCTACGGCCACAAGGATGTACTTATTCCCATTGGATGTCACAAACGAACCTTGGTAGTCGATCCCCCAAACATCAAAGATCTCCACCTCTAGAATGCCCCTTTGTGGCATTTCGTTCCTCCAAGAGATATTCCCCGTTCTTTGACAAGCATCACAATGAATGCTGAATTCCCTTGTGTCTTGAAACATTGTGGGCCAATAGAAGCCCGATTGAAGAATTTTTGCAATGGTCCTCCTTGCTCCATGGTGCCCACCGTAGGGTGATGAGTGACACCCTTCCAAGATTCCTTGGACTTCCCATTGAGGGATGCATCTCCGGTAGAGCCCATCACTACACTCCTTGTAGAGGTTTGGGTCATCCCAAAAGTACCTCTTTACTTCGAATAGGAACCTCTTTCTTTAGTTGTGGTTTAAATTTGGAGGGAGTACTCTTCCAACAATATAGTTGGCATATTCGCCAAACCATGGGGTGATGTGCCTTTCAATTTGTGTTTGAATGGCCATCAAGATATCGTCAGGAAATAAGGCATTGATCGGTGTTTCTCCATGTTCATCATGAAACCGGATCCTTGACAAGTGATCTGCCACTACATTTTCGGCTCCTTTCTTGTCTCTTATTTCCAAGTCAAATTCTTGAAGAAGCAAAATCCATCTCAACAACCTTGGTTTTGCCTCCTTCTTTATCAAGAGATGTCGGAGAGCACGGTGATCCGAAAAGACAATCACCTTGGATCCATGTAAGTAGGAACGGAATTTGTCTAAAGCATAGACAATGGCAAGAAGCTCTTTTTCGGTGGTATCATAGTTCACTTGGGAGGGATCAAGAGTCTTGCTTATATAATAGATGGCATGAAGAGCTCTTCCTACCCGTTGGCCACGAACCGCTCCAACGGCGTAGTTACTAGCATCACACATAATCTCGAACGATAGTTCCCAATTTGGAGGTTGAATGATTGGTGCCGAGATTAGTGCTTCCTTGATTCTATTAAAGGCTTCAACACACTCATCAGTGAAATGGAATTGGGCATCTTTAAGCAAGAGTTGAGTGAGGGGTTTCGCTATTTTTGAAAAATCTTTTATGAAACGGCGATAGAAACCCGCGTGACCGAGAAGACTTCTCACCCCTCTAACATTCACGGGAGGTGGGAGTTTCTCTATTAAGTCAACTTTGGGTTTATCGTCCTCGATGCCCTTTTCCGAAATTAAATGACCCAAAACAATTCCTTCATTGACCATGAAGTGACACTTTTCCCAATTTAAAACAAGAGTAACATCTTCACATTTTTGCAATACAAGAGAAAGATTATGCAAACATGAGTCAAAGTCCTTTCCATAAATGCTAAAATCATCCATAAAAACTTCCATTATGGTCTCTAGGTAGTCGGAGAAGACACTCATCATGCATCTTTGGAAAGTGGCGGGGGCATTACATAAACCAAAAGGCATCCTCCTATATGCAAAAGTACCATAAGGGCATGTGAAAGTGGTCTTATGTTGGTCGTCCGGGTGTATGGGGATTTGAAAGAATCCCGAATACCCGTCAAGGTAACAAAAGAATTTGTTGGAGGCTAACCTCTCAAGCATTTGGTCAATGAAGGGTAGGGGGAAATGATCCTTTCTCGTTGCGGAGTTCAATTTTTGATAGTCAATGCACATACGCCAACCGGTGATCTTCCTTGTGGGTATTAGCTCATTCTTTTCGTTTGTCACCACCGTGGTACCTCCTTTCTTTGGTACCACTTGAACGGTGCTAACCCACAAGGAATCTGATATGGGATATATGATTCCCAAATCAAGTAATTTCATAACCTCTCCTTTGACAACTTCTTGCATGTGGGGGTTCAATCTTCTTTGAGGTTGAATGGTAGGTCTATGGTCCTCCTCTAGATGAATTCTATGCATGCAAAAGTTGGGACTTATCCCCTTAAGGTCATCTAGACTATAACCTATAGCCTTCTCATGTTGTTTCAACACATCAAGCAATTTTCCCAATTGGTTCTTATCAAGTCTATCATTAACAATCACGGGTTTGGTCTTTGATTCATCAAGGTAAGCATATTTCAAATTTGGGGGAAGGGGTTTTAGAGTAGGGATTTGTACCTCACTTTCCTCCTTTGGAGTTTCATTGAGAATTTGCTCCATCTCCATTAGACATTCCATTCTCAAGGCATATTCAACTTGTTCTTCATTCTCATCAATCTCGTCGCCTTCGAATTCCATGATGAATTCCTCTTGCTCTTGAGCTTGTAAGATGTCTTCTAAGATAGATTGCTCATCTTCTATAGGTTGACATGCTTCCACAAGGATGTTATGTACCAATTCGGATTGTGCATGAGTAAGTTCTTTGTTAGCTAGAGCGGCCTTAAAAAGATCTAGCTCCAATTCCCAATACATATTTTTAGCCTCACTTGCTTCCAAGGCTTCCAATGCTTTCATGGGATCTTTGAAGAAAGGTATACTTAAGTGGTCCTCTACAAAACAATCTATAAGGTCCATCTTGCAAAATATCAAACAACTCGAAAATGATTAGAACAAACCTTGAGGAGTTTTACTTCCCCAAGGCAAAGAAAGACGCGACTAATAACAATACAAGAAAATCTAAATCAAGTTAACACCGTCCCCGGCAACGGCGCCATTTTTGGTCGTGGATTACTATTCGGTCACTTGTCGTTAGGAGCACCTAGACCAAAACACAATTTATAACTTCACAAACAACTCTACAATTAGTAAAGAGGCAAGTAAAGGTCGGATCCCAAGGGACGGGAATTGAGATGAGATTTCTATTGCAACTAGTGGTGTCTTAAGGGTGTCACAATTGGGGTTGAAGTAGAAGATCACTAAACTAAATAGCAATGAAAGTAAACAAGCAAGATGAATTAAAAGGGATGTAAACAATTGATAAAAGGCACTAGGGTGTCATGGGGCCATAGGGGATTCATGGGAATTGATCATACAAACATATTCTCAAGTTATAAGCAAGCAATTATTGTTGTGATGGATCGAGTTGGTTTATATCTTACAATCCTAGGAAAGTTTGGGTCCCGGAGCCGAATCGATTAGATTGTACAACACCTACAAGTCGACTTAATCTTCCCTACTCAACAATATGCATGGTCTAAGGAGACTCGAGTTGGTTTATGTCTTACAAGTCCCATTGAAAAGATAGGTGATGGGTAAAAATAATGCAAGGATTCATAGGCTCACATTTCATCAAACATAACATATGCATAAGTTGAGATCACAACAAGCAAGCAAATAAACTATGAAAACATATTAATTTAAGCATGAATCATCCCCCATATTGGTTTCCCCTAATTACCCATTAACCCTAGATAAGGTAACTATTCACTCATTATCATGTTGAACATGCTAGCAAGGTTTTCAATCATACCAACAAAGTGAAACATGATGAATAAATGAAAGTGATTAACAATAATTAAAGAGGGATTAAGAGAATTATACCTACTAATGATTCCAATAATAAAGCAAAGAATAAAAGAAGTACTTGATGCTTGATTGGGAGGTTGTCAATCTCCCAATAATAACCCAAATAATCCTCAATTACCCAAAATAAAGGATGAACAAGAGAGAGATTAAGGAAATAAAACTTGTATTAAAACTTGATTAATTGTTGATTACAATTTTAAAGAGAGATTTGATTGATATTAACTACTCTAAAGATTGCTAAGAAGAACATGCTCTTCTAATTAGACTAATGGGGTATTTATAGTGGGGATTAGGTGTATGAATTAGGGTTAACTAAGGGCTTAAATGACGATTAAGTCCCTTGTTGAGGAAACGCCGGTCTCTTTTGGAAGACTCCGGTCTCTAGGGAGACTCCGGTCTTTCGAAAAAGATGTGAATCCTTCCTTGAAGCTTGAAGAAGACGAAATGGGACTGTCTAGGAATCCGGGCGTCTTTAGCACGGGACGGGCGGATTTGGCGATCTCTGCCCGGGCGTCCAGTTGGTGACGACGGGCGTCTTCTGGAGCTTTTGCCCGGGCGTCTTGGGGGTGAAGACGCACGGATTGTGGAGTGAAGATGGGCGACTCCTAGACAATCCGCAAGGATTGTTAGGAAGTCTTGTTTCTTCTTCTTTTCTTCCTTTTTCTTCATAAAATCCTTGGAGATTTCCTCGGCGATGCAAGGATCTTTTCTCATCATTGTCCATCTACTATAGTATGTACAAAGGCCTTCTAATCTTGTCTCTTCTTGATGCTTGGTCATTGAATTCAATCAATTTAGCCTCATTTTGCCATGAAAATGCAAGGTTTGCACTCCTTTACTACCAAGGGATCAAAACCTCAAAGAATATGCAAAACAAAGAACTAAAGACAATAAATGACCCAAATATGCACTAAAAAGCATGAGAACAAGGATAATTCGGAGACTAAATATGCTCTAATTATAGTCACATCACTTCTAGTCCACCACATACCAGCTTTCCCTCTTAGATAATAAGCAGCCTGGTCCACTTGCATTTCCACAGGACACTTCAATAGCTCAAAAAGATTATCAAATTCCCTGTGCCAATCTCCCAATAAAGAAGGTGCTCCCAAACCATTATACTTCGTCGGATTGTGCCTCGCAATAGAAGCACTCACTTTAGCTGAATCTTGCACTGACTCCTTGGCTTTCAACGCAGCTGTCAAGGCCTCATTCATTGCAATTAGACGATCAATCTCCTCTTGAGACATAGTAGTGAGTGTAGGTGTAGATGTAGCTTTCTTTGGAGGTATGGTTCTGATATTAAAGGAAAGAAAATACACACATAAGCTTTTGCTTAGGAATTTAGGCCTATGGTTTTTAATTAATACACCTGCAAACAAAACAACGTGTGATTAACTGGACTGCCTTAAGCCAGCCAACCACGTGACCCACGACTGTCCAAAACCGCCACACCCCTACGGTTGTTAACCGTTCTACCAACCATCACCCACACTATTTATTGCTTAATCTTTAAATTACTACACTAATCATGGCTTAGGGATCACATAACCGCATATCACTAGACATAGATTTTCTAATTCAAATAACATCCATTCATTTAAGTTAATAATTCACGCTAGAAATTAATTCATACCAATTTATATAATTTCAACCAATTAATTCAGTTTACTATTTGATGCATATTATCGCCCAAATTTAACAACACAAATCCCAATAGTTACTCCAATTCTCACGGCCCTAGGCCAAAATGCTAACATATATTACTTACCTCAATCTCCTGCAACAAGGTTAGAAATTTCTATCTTAAGACAGATAATTGACCATTAAGACAGAAGATATTCTCTAGTTACCCCGCTCGTTCAATTCTCTCCAAGGTGTCTAGTTCAAAACTGAAAGGGCCAGAAGTTTGGTGTGAGGGGGCCCCAAACTCATCCCAAGCCTTAAGGGGGCTCCTAACAGTTTCTACCCGGATTCATTTTATTAGACTCATCCTAAATTCATTGGGTTCATTTGTTTTAGGCCTGAGGAACGTACGCTCTAATACCACTTTGTAACACCCCCATTTATTTAAGAGCCTTTACTACGCATTCCTAGATAAATGAACGTGTTACCATCTCAGTTACCTGAGGTAGTGATACAAAGGTAAACGAAACCACAGTACTTTAAATAAATATAATGTTTTAAATGGCCTTATTACATAATCCAAATTAAATAACTAAATTAATAAATACAACTGCGGCGGAAAAACTAAATAATACGAATAATAGATATTGTTTTTTCTTCTAAGGTGATCTAGACAACTAAGTAAAAGCCATATCCTCTCGCCCTTCATTTCCCCTTCTAAGCCAGCTCAAATACGTGAAGTCAATCTGCTCCCCAATTATTGGCTCATCACAGGTGTTTAACCAGTACACGGTCAACCCAACGATTGAGTAGGAATATCTAAACAACAAGAACAGTACAACAATAATACAGAATAAACATGTAAATAATCAATCCCGATCACAACTCCAAATCTCCACACATACTCTGTACACAACCCGAGACACCCATATAAATAACCCGAGACACCCTTATCAATAACCCGAGACACCTTTATAAACAATATAAACATCAATCCCGAGACACCCTTTAATATACCGCCACCCGTGGACCGGTTCTTCATTTTAGCCGCCACCCTTGGACCGGGCCTTCAATACAACAATATTATATACAGTATGAATAATGATAAATCAACAACAACGATATTCAACCAACAAACATCCAATTCCAGTTAACGTTTCATCAAGTGAATTACATCAAAAACATATTCGAGTTGAGTAGATAACTTACCTCAGCGGCAAATCAAATAAAGCAGTCCAATAAAATAATCAGAAATACTCCACTTCAAAACCGTCACCTAAACGAATATTATAATTTAATTATTAATTATACAATTCATTATATTAATTTAATTAAATACAATTTAATTTAATTAATTATTTTCCCCGAATTAATGATTACGTAAACTCGACTTACTAACTAATTAAATAAAATAAAACACTCATGCACACCCATACAAAACACACGTGAAACTTGTGTGAAACAAACACAACCAACTCAGCCAAACACGATAAAAACCGAGTCCCAAACCCCTCACCAAAGCCAGCCTATTGCGACACCCCGAGCCACCGACACCACCACCCAATCCTACCACGCTCTAGCTTGCACCACGACCAACCCCGACAGCCCTTAACCACCACCTGAAACCTCCTATACAGGCGGTGAAATCACGCGCTAAACAACCCCGAAAACCCGACACGAAAACACCAAAACCCGACCAATTCACCACTCTACTACGACCATGACTACCTGTGACCACCACCGTGGTCTCCCTTGACCCACGGTAGTTCCACCACTTTCTACAACCACGCACGACTCACCAGACGACTCACAACCCACGAAAACAGCATAAACCCGTGAGAACCACCACACCCCGACAGCTCACTGTACCAACCACAACCTCAAGCCACCCCGACACCACCATTAGGACCTACCCCAGCCGAATTAACCAACCACTCTGGTTCCATGTTTATTCGTCAAACACACAAGTCACAAGCCTCGTTTTAAATCCGCGGGAACCACAACTTTAGACGCCAAATTCACCACCCACGGTGGACGACAACAGCCACGACAGGTCCCACTAACATCCCCACGGTCAAGGCCAACTAATGAGGGTAACGGCATGGTACACGGTGGTCCATACGGAGTTTAAACGATAATTTAATTAAAAACGACTATATAAATATTAATTAAGACAGTCTTACCTTAACGCAACAATAATTGGATGAATTCTCTTACTTTTCTCCCTTAGATCTTTCTCTCCCTTGCCGTAGATCAATTATTGTGTTTTTATGTTTTTGTATGCTTATGGGTAGGTATAACATCTTATTTATATTGATGTGGGAAGGAAAGAGGGAGGAAGTTTCCTTAAAGTAATTATTTTATTTTCTCTTTTCTTTTTAATTACTCCCATATTAGTATTAGCAATCACAAACAATTATAAACCCGACTACATACCTAATATACATGGCCCACATTATTTCCTTTTCTAGTATTATTTAATTATTTTATTACCGTCTTACAATTTATTTTTTAATTGATTAAATTATTAAATATCAATTTACATATTTTAATATAATCTCTACCGTCTAAAATACAGGGTATTACAGTCTTGCAGGTCGTACTTGTATTTGATCATATCAAAAGTGGTTTCCTCGATCTGAAGAATAACTGTCTGACCGGAATAATCTACCATAGATACCCTCCGAGCGTGGCCACGCATTTGCAGTTCATTACTCCTCGAGTGGCCTTGATATATAAGATAACCCTGACAGGGATGGACAATTCCTATTGTACTCTTCCCTTCGAATAGCCACAACTCATCATGACCCAAAACATGGCCATTTGACCCCAATTATGAAGGTCAAAGAACATAAATTAAATTCACTCTATAAGTGTGCCATCTTAGGCGAACAGTCTTTAGTCAAAGAATCGACTCATAAGAATACTGTAGTAGCTCTTCCCACGACCAGGCTATAAAAATTTCCAGATTTCTATAAGCGGTCATAAGCCCGGTACAGTTTTCCATACAGTCTGCCTATGTGATCGACTAGTCATCTCTCATGACTCTATGGCACTTGAACTTTCCATCAATCGCGTCACACTCTAGTTATTTCGAGATGACAACTCAGATAAGCAACTAGGGGCCAATACTATGTTAATCCAGTTCGCTATAATAGGGTTCAACGTTGTCCTTACAACCTATTTGGATATAACAAAGTAATAGAAGAGTTTTTAACAAAACTCAAACGATGAATGCATTATCAGATATGTAAAATTGATACCATATCAATTACTACATAATCTATAATATATACTTAACATTGTATATAACTATACATCTCAACTCAATTGAAATGCCATGACTTATCACGCTTAGCCTATGAAAAGGTCTTGGTTAGCAAGTTTTAGCAACACTTTGCACTTTCTCTAACCTTATTATATACTATTTCCCATTGTATAATCTTTATTATAACAACCTTTTGAGTACATATCCAGATCCAATCTAGAGATAGGTTCCTTAGCCTTGGAATAACTCCCACTGTCCTCACAGTGTGTAGGTATAGGACCTTCGGTTGTTGGAACAAACTACCATGGTTCCTCCAATTCATAAAACCTAATCCTAATATCATCCCTTCCTTCTTGCATATCTCATTATTGCAAGTGTACTCAGTTTTCGTTGTAAATCTCTCATTATTCTACTGTCTAGAGCGTATCTAGCAGCTATCCTCCTTAAATAATAGGATTATTTCACAGGAATAATCCATCCTATTGTTGTCCAACCTATATTAATCCCTCTTTTATATTATCTCACAATAATCCTACCTATTACACGACCTTCCCATTATGCACTAAGGTGAAGGGCTACCTGTTACACAGGTAAACCCATATTCTAACTACACTAAAACGTCATCACCATTCCTCGTCTTTCTCTCTCACATCTCATTCATCACCAATCACCGTCACCGGTCACCACCCACCACCACGCCATTACCTCAAGGCCAATCCAGCCAACTACCTTCACCCTTTATCAACCATTTACTCCACCAACACAAACTTAAAATTCAATAATCAACCCAGAATCTAATAGCCTTAATTTTCAGTCACAACTCACAAACCATTATCATTATCGTTACTCAAAATTCAAGCTCATTCCCAAAAATGGTGTCAACCTCTACTATCATCATCATCGTCACTTAAACTTACCTATTTCTCTTCATCATCTTCAATTGAAAAACCCATAAATTTATCTTATATTCAAAGCCTGGTTGTTTATGCGATTGTCTCAAAGAAAAGCTCAATACCGCGTTTAATTCTTCTATTTCTCTGATTAATGTCGAATTTCAGGTTATTCTTAAGTACTTTTTCTGGGTTTTTTTGTTAATTGCATATGTATTTGAATTTAGGGATTTTAGGGTTGTTTTGGGGTGATTGATTTGGGGGTTTGATGAAATTAGGTTAGGGATAAGATTTCTGGTCTAGCTAATTTGCATGATGATGTTGTTGGTGGTTTTGGTGGTGGTGGCGTGTGGTGGCAGCAACAAGTTGATAGGCGTGTGCTGGTGGTTTATTTGGTGTTTGAAGGTTAATGATGGAGAAGTGAAGGAGTGAAGAGGATAAGTAAATGTTGATCTAAATAAGAACAAATGTTTGAAGGAAAAAGAAAAAAATGATGAATTTGGTAGTAATGGAGGAAGGAGGAGGAACCAAATGCAGGAGAAAAAGAAACGAAGAAGAAAGGACGACAGCCACATATAGGGTTTAAAAAAAGAAACCGGAATTAGCAGGTCACTTAAGTCCGTAAGTGCAAGCTAGGAAAGTCGTGTAATAGGTAGGATTATTGTGAGATAATGTAAAGGATGGATTAGTATAGGTGGGAGAGCAATAGGATGGATTATTCCTGTGAAATAATCCTAAATAATATAGCCAAGATGGTTCTCTAACCATCCTAGTGTGTTTAGAATACGGTTATCGTGTAACTCCTTGCACATAAATCCATATCAATTCTAATCACTTAGCTTCATTTCTTTAGTGCTCCAAGAGAACTAACCAATGAACTATATAGAGACTTCTTCTCAAAAAATTTGATTTGTAACATTTCGTCATACTCCAAGTATACAAGGTATAAGAATGGTGATACATCTATGCGTAATGAATTAATCTCGCAGCGAAAGCAAGTGGATTCAATTTCTACATGTCCAATACCTTTGAACATGACAAGACTCTTATCAATATAAGAATATTCATTTAACACTAATATCCACTTAGAACTATCCTTATAGGTCTGGATACCTTAGAGATGTATTATTCTTCTCCTACGTCTTTCATTATTCATAATGATCAATACATCCCTTACATATAAGACTAATAGCACCACATTACTCCCACTAAAATCCATGTATAAATAGAACTACTCGACAATTCGAGAAATGTTTATCACATGATCATACAATTCAACTCTTTGACATCTACTTAAGACTTCCTGTAACACCCCCATTTACTCAGGAGCCTTTAGCTAGACATTACCAAGTAAATAGAACTGTTACCATCTCGGTTTCCCGAGGTAGTGAATAACAAAGTCAACCTAACCAAAGTACTTTAAATTAAAACTTTAACGATTACATGTTTATTACAAATTAATCGACTAAAACCTAATATAAATTAATTACAACTCGCATCGGAAATAAATAAAGTGATAAAACATTCTATGTGGTCTAGACTTCTAAGTAGGTTGTCCAAGTCCTCACGCATTCCCATAAGCTCCCAAGTTAGCTAATCTTTAGTACCTGTCAAATCTGCTCCCCATAAAACGGTTCACCGCAGGTGTTCACGAATACACAGTCAACCGCGAGGTTGAGTAGGAATAAATATTAACAACAAAAACATACGATAAATAATCCAATTTCCTTTTTCATTGCACAACCCCATGACAACGTGCTCCTTTCTTTTACTTACTCGTTACACTAATCATCCCGCCAATCCCTGGTCGGGGCAGCCTCAACCCAAAGGTGAGTAAACACACACTACATTACCATAAGGTAATGTCTGCCTCAACATATAGTTGAGTAATACCCACCAGATGGCCTGCAGACCAATCTGGGGCCTGCCTCGAGTAATCACGATTTAAAATCGCCTGCCAGAATAAATCTGAAATACGTCACCCGAAGGCTCTGACCATGACATCTGCCAATATAACCTCAATAATAATCTACATCACCACGAAGGGATGTTTGTGAGTATTAAACTGAATAACCAATGCAATAACAATAACTCCATCATAACTAATCCAACCAACATTTACAATATAATTCTGCCCTCCAACAATATCAATGATATCAACCAACACAATTCTCATATGATCAATTTACTTTAATATAAATCATCCAACAAACATTATCGAGTAAAAGTTGAGTAGGATTTATCCCTGCCTGATAAGCAATTCCAATTAAGCAGCTCAAGCAATCCAATAAATAAAGCAAATCCGATCCGATTATAATTCTTCACAACCGTCACCTAATCAAAATATTATAATTCAATTCAATTATTTATTTATTTATTCCTTTTATTTAATTATTCAAAATAATTATTTATTATAATTATTAAAGGTTACGATATTAAAAACTCGCTTATGAAACAAACCCAAGTCACCTGAATTACCCACTTAAAACCCGTCACCAAACACACCAAAATAAACTCGTCCTAATAAACAAAAAATCAAACCCAAAACACCCAACCATGACTCTCGAAAAAATCCGCACAAACACAACCCACACACATGGCTTAAAACCGTGTACACCACCCCCTTTACACCCACTATTCTCGACATCACCTGCCACCTATCGACACCACTCACCCAACCGCCGCCAGACTGCACCACCACGACTCCCGACGACCTCCAACCACCAGCCCAACCGTCCCCTACAACGCACAAATTCATGCCCTAACAACAACCACCAACATTACCAATTACCGAAAACCCGACATCAAAACTACCCTTATAGCCATGGCAACGCCCCAACCCTAGGCTCCACCGTGAGCCACCACACTGCCACAACCCAGCCACGCCCTCACACATCAGCCCTAACAACCATACAAGACCTCTACCATATGCCCTAGCCAACCCACACGACAGTCCAGCAACAACAACATACACACAACCAAATACAACCCGTGTACAACATCCCCCCCCCCCCCCCCTTCACGGCCACCACGACGCGCCACACGACCATTGCCCACCACCTATGTCACCTATGAACTATAGTGTTTCCATTGGTGGTGTTCAAAATCTCAAAGGTGTCACGACAAGGTCACAGTAGCCGTCTTAAGATGGTCACAACACACCCAACAAACCCCTCTGTTTTCCCCTGTTTATTAAAACTCCGGCAACCACCGCGCAAAACACCAGCAACAACCACCCAAGACAACCACAAAGTGGTCGACTATCACCCTTGGTGTCAACCCATTCTAGCCCAGGTCCTATTAGACGAGTTTCGTGGGTCAAAAACCGTATAATCACATATTGTATAACCTCTTCAACAACCCTCGAAAACCCGCCTGAAACCGCCCTCTCCCATCAGTAAACAGTGGTCAAATCAGGTCAACGGTGATCCTTGCTCACCCACGGTCGCAACGGTACTTACGGCGTCTATGGTGGTCTAGATAACAAGTTATAATATCGCAAAGTGTATACATAGGATGGTCTGAAATATTACCTTGAGACGAGAATAAAAATTGATCCATTTGCTTTTCTTTTTCTTAATTCCGTTCTTCTTTCATTTAGATTTCTTCCTTCTTATTTTATAAATTATTTCTCAGATTATTGTGTATTTATAGTCCCGAATTAGAGAGCATATGACATTGATTAGGAAACTAAGAACTATTTCCTTATTCCAATTATTATAGGAATAACTAGTATAATTAATATTATTACATATGTTAATCTTACCATAACTAGGATTTCTTCATACAATATTTACTAATTTATCATTGCCATAACTTTATTATTATTATTGATATAATTATTATTATCTTTACATATTATTATTTCCATATTATATTATTATTAATTCCCGATATAAATCCCGATTACACTCCTACCAATTTAATAAATTTCGGTCCAATTAATCAATGGCACACAACCCACACTCGATTATTAGCTAAGCCCAATTCACGACTTGGATTATTAATTTATTAATTAATTATCGTCTTACTTGTAATTATTATTAGAAATGCCTTTAACTAATTACTAAATTACATAAATTATTCTTATAAATTATTATTAAAATACGGGGTATTACAGTCTTCCCCCCTTAAAATGAACTTCGTCCCGAAATTCTCCCACAACTATCACCACAACACCTATAAACATTCTCATAACTAAGCACCAACCAACACAATCATCCATTTACGATTATCACAAAGTATCATAACAATAACTCAGACATTCGTAGTATTACATTCCTTCCCCCTAAAAATAAACCTCGTCCCCGATGTTCGGAATATCAGCCATATGAACAATCAAATCATTATCGTAATGCCATAAAACATAAAGCACACATTGTAATATAAAACAACTTTCATTTCCAACACTAATTAATGGTTAAATGAATACAAAATCTTTGATTTACTTCTAAATAGCAAAACCAACCATATACGATATTTGAACTACATTTATACTACTTATTACTTCAGCTATCGACGATTACATTGCCAGACTAAATAATAATCCATAACAAAATACGCATAATTGTTTAGTTTAACCTTTTCTTCATAATGATATGTAACTTAGACATGGATACATTTAATGTGAACATATATATAGGCTTAGGGAAACACATTCCGCATATCACTAGACATTGTAATCTACTTCACATAATTCACTATATTAAAATATCAAGAAACAAAAACTTTCATTTGTTCAAGACTAAGGAAAACATGTTATAACTAAAAATCATAATTAATTAGCAGCATAATTAATTCTTGATAACTTATACTTTTTTTTTTAGAAAATAAAGAGAGTTACTAAATCATGAGCGAAAGAATCAAGTCAAAAACTCATAATGTCAATTTATAATGCATTTTACAAATTGTTTGGTCGAAACAGAAATTTTACAGCAATTTGTCAGAAGCTTAGGTCAACTTGTAAAAATCACTATTAATTGTCAAAAATTTACCTTGCAACGTGGCTTATCAATTTAGAAACATATACGAATCTTTTAAACAATTTAGTTGGAATTACACTAAATAGACAGGTAGTTTTTATGTGGCATATTTTACAAAAACATGGCGCAAAAACATCACTGTACAGGAATATTTTGACCACTGTCCACTAAAATATTTATTTCACCTAAACCGTATGTTACTTTAACACGAAACTAGTGACATATGAAAGTTAACTCACAATTCTATCACACATAAAAATCTCGTATAATAATTTTAACCAGGCAGTAAATGACAGTTAAAACAATCAAGGGTAAAATTTCGAGAAGTCAACCAAAATCACATTCTTCACAATTTCACACAATTCCTTTAACACTTCAAAAATTAATCGTACCCACACCTCCCACATACATGCCAACGTACTTCCCCAAATAAACATGCTCATAACAATACGTAAAAGAAATCATATCACATCCCTTCACTGTAAAGACAAAGTTACGTCCCCGTAATCGCAATTGCAAATAAAGACAACATGCAAGCAAGGCAACAAAACTTCTAAGGCAAAGTAAGCAATATTCCTTTTAAATTACCCCATACTCTAAAATATCATCTCAAGGTTCCCGGTTCAAAACTGAGTGGGCCATGGTACGAATTAAGGGCGCCTTCTTAACCGCACTAAGAGGGGCACCTAACAGTTTCTACCCGGGGTTCATTTTACTTAGACACGTCATACGTTCATTATTATTCATTGGTTAGGCCTGAGGATCGTTTTGCTCTGATACCACTTTGTAACACCCCCATTTACTCAGGAGACTTTAGCTAGACATTCCCAAGTAAATAGAACTGTTACCATCTCGGTTTCCCGAGGTAGTGAATAACAAAGTCCAACTCACCAAAGTACTTTAAATTAAAACTTTAACGATTACATGTTTATTACAAATTAATCGACTAAAACCTAATATAAATTAATTACAACTCGCAGCGGAAATAAATAAAGTGATAAAACATTCTATGTGGTCTTGACTTCTAGGTAGGTTGTCCAAGTCCTCAAGCATTCCCATAAGCTCCCAAGTCAGCTAATCTTTAGTACCTGTCAAATCTGCTCCCCATAAAACGGTTCACCGCAGGTGTTCACGAATACACAGTCAACCACGAGGTTGAGTAGGAATAAATACTAACAACAAAAACATAAGATAAATAATCAAATTTCCTTTTTCATTGCACAACCCCCTGCCAACGTGCTCCTTTCTTTTACTTACTCATTACACTAATCATCCCGCCAATCCATGGTCGGGGCAGCCTCAACCCGAAGGTGAGTAAAAACACACTACATTACCATAAGGTAATGTCTGCCTCAACATATAGTTGAGTAATATCCACTAAATGGCCTGCAGACCAATCTCGGGCCTGCCTCGAGTAATCACGATTTAAAATCGTCTGCCATAATAAATCTGAAATATGTCACCCGAAGGCTCTTACCATGACGTCTGCCAATATAACCTCAATAATAATCTACATCACCACGAAGGGATGTCTGCCAGTATTAAACTGAATAACCAATGCAATAACACTAACTCCATCATAACTAATCCAACCAACATTTACAATATAATTCTCCCCTCCAACAATTTCAATGATATAAACCAACCCAATTCTCCTATGATCAATTCACTTTAATATAAATCATCCAACAAACATTATCGAGTAAAAGTTGAGTAGGATTTATCCCTACCTGATAAGCAATTCCAATTAAGCAGCTCAAGCAATCCAATAAATAAAGCAAATCCGATCCGATTATAATTATTCACAACCGTCACCTAATCAAAATATTATAATTCAATTCAATTATTTATTTATTTATTCCTTTTATTTAATTATTGAAAATAATTATTTATTATAATTATTAAAGGTTACGATATTAAAAACCCGCTTATGAAACAAACCCAAGTCACCCGAATTACCCACTTAAAACCCGTCACCAAACACACCAAAATAAACTCGTCTTAATAAACAACAAATCAAACCCAAAACACCCAACCCTGATTCTCGTAAAAATCCCCACAAACACAACTCACACACATGGCTTAAAACCGTGTACACCAACCCCTTTACACCCACTATTCCCAACATCACCTGCCACCTATTGACACCACTCACCCAACCGCCGCCAGACTGCACCACCACGACTCCCGACGACCTCTAACCACCAGCCCAACCGTCCCCTACAACCCAAAAATTCATGCCCTAACAACAACCACCAACATTACCAATTACCGAAAACCCGACATCCAAACTACCCTCCTAGCCACGGCAACACCCCAACCCCAGGCTCCACCGTGAGCCACCACACTGCCACAACCCAGCCACGCCCTCACACATCAGCCCTAACCACCATACAAGACCTCTACCCTATGCCCTAGCCAACCTACACGACAGTATAGCAACAACAACATACACACAACCAAATACCACTCGTGTACAACATCCTCCCCCACTGCCACCACGACGCGCCATACCATCATTGCCCACCAACTATAGTGTTTCCATTGGTGGTGTCCAAAATCTCAAAGGTGTCACGATAAGGTCACAGTAGCCGTCTTAAGATGGTCACAACACACCCAACAAACCCCTCTGTTTTCCCCTGTTTATTACAACTCCGGCAACCACCGTGCTAAACACCAGGAACAACCACCCAAGACAACCACAAAGTGGTCGACTATCACCCCTGGTGTCAACCCATTCTAGCCCAGGTCTAATTAGACGAGTTTCGTGGGTCAAAAACCGTATTACCATATATTGTATACCTTCTTCAACCACCCTCGAAACCCGCCTGAAACCGCCCTCTCCCGTCAGTAAACAGTGGTCAAATCAGGTCAACGGTGATCCTTGCTCACCCACGGTCACAACGGTACTTACGGCCTGATCTATGGTGATCTAGATAACAAGTTATAATATCGCAAAATTTATACATAAGATGGTCTGAAATATTACCTTGAGGCGAGAATAAAAATTGATCCTTTTGCTTTTCTTTTTCTTAATTCCGTTCTTCTTTCTTTTACATTTATTCGTTCTTATTTTATAAATTATTTCTCAGATTATTGTGTATTTATAGTCTCAAATTAGAGAGCATGTGACATTGATTAGGAAACTAAGAACTATTTCCTTATTCCAATTATTATAGGAATAACTAATATAATTAATATTATTACATATGTTAATCTTACCATGGCTAGGATTTCTTCATACAATATTTACTAATTTATCATTGCCATAACTTTATTATTATTATTGATATAATTATTATTACCTTTACATATTATTATTTCCATATTATATTATTATTATTTCCCGATATAAATCCCGATTACACTCCTACCAATTTAATAAATTTCGGTCCAATTAATCAATGGCACACAACCCACACTCGGTTATTAGCTAAGACCAATTCAAGACTTGGATTATTAATTTATTAATTAATTATCGTCTTACTTTTAATTATTATTAGAAATGCCTTTAACTAATTATTAAATTACATAAATTATTCTTATAAATTATTATTAAAATACGGGGTATTACACTTCCTCTTAAGTTTGTATCCTTCTTTAGGATAGTTGCGATTTACAAAACTCATGCAAGGTGATTTTAAAATCCAACTATATCAAATCATATCCGAATACAATGAAGCATTGTTGTTGTGTGCAAAACCCTTGCCACCAACCAACCAAGCTAAATAAACATTTTCATGTTTTTGCCCATTTTGGACATTTGCGGAGTTATAACTTGATAAAGCAACCTAATAAGTTACAGGTTTGTTACTTTCAAAAATAACATGACTCCTGTCCACTTACAATTCGAAGAAATAATTACTGATTTTGACCAAGAAGGAACATCTTCCTACGTCTTATTCTCAGTTTTATGGAACTGAACATTTTCTCCCACTCTGTCTATAAGAAATAATACACTTTTCTCTAATAGACAGCATCACGAGCCACAAACCCTTTGTTCTTGTGATCATGTAGGAAGAGAGACCACACGTTCATTATCGAAACAAGCTATAATTTAGGTTCCAAGCCTAACCATATCACATATGAAATGTAGATGATTGCTTTAATCATGTTTTGCTTTAGTGGAACAAGTAAATACTAGACAATTTGTGATAGAAACTACTTCCAACTTAATAGTAAAGATTTAATCATATCGTACAGGATTCTTTGTCACTTTCTAATATTATGAAGGTGATCTTGTGATACTATATCACACTACTTTTGGTGCATATAAAAGTCTTCACTTTATTGTTCCCTATATTAACAAAGTACTAATACTTTGGTCATAATCTCTAGGTTTTGATACTTTTAAACATTCATTGAACTTATTCAAAGAATTTCACTTCTTACCTCATTAAGTGGATACCAAGTGTCTACCTAGTTCGTTGGTAAAGGAGATGAAGAAGTAATAACCCTTTTTGATTGAAATTGTATTCGACCAGACACTTCAAAGTGTAAATAGGGCGAATATCTTGTTTTATTCATAATTATTTTCTAGAAAGAATTCATGAATTAATCTTACTTTGAATACAAGAGTCGCACACATAACAAGAGATTCCCAATAAGATGGTTGGGACACTAGTCAAAACTAGTCTCAAAATGCAATTTCAATCGAAAATCGAGAAATAATTGGGGTCACCAATTTGAGTCTTATACATTGAGTACACAATAACACTTATATGTCTATGGATGAAATGCCAACTACCCTAGTTACATTCATGTAAATTTCTTAATTTATTCTTGCTAGTTGTCGTGCGATTATTCAATGTTAGGATTCTAAGGGTTTAAAAAACTCTCGGATTGTGTTATGGACACATCCTCCTCTAAATACCCATTTAGAAAGGTGGTTTTGACAACCTTTTGCCATATTTCATAATCATGAAATGTGGGATTTTCTAACATTGTTCACAAATTTGTATCAAATACTCATGACGTGATAATTCGTAAGAAGGCTATGTCAATGTCATACATATTCAAGAAGCAATTTGTTGGTGTCACACGACCAACTTCCTTGATCTTTACTTATTAGGGATTTGTCTCTATTTTAGTGTCTAACACCTTCTCTTTCGAGCCTAGTTCTATCCTTAACAATTAAGATAGATACTTGATTCTTATTGCTCCCACTCAGTTCAAGAATTTCTACTTGATGAAGACTTATCTTCATATAAATTCATAGTTAATCCTTCACAAGGATGAACTTTATAGTGGTATTTGTTCAATCAAAATTTCTCACAAATTAATTTACCAATTTTACATTGTCATGTTCTTAACAACTTAAGTGTTTTGATGATAAGTGTTTAGTTTGAGCAATAAGACTTTTGAACCGTGGATGCATAGAAGATATTATCAAAACATATTTTGATCAAGTACTACTTCTATTCATATTATTCACAAGAGAATATAGGCATTTACGGAATTCAAGATGTTAATCTTATAGTTGCATAGGACGATTCCTATTGAGTTTTGTGGAATAGAACGATTCCTATGGATCTAGTCCACAACCTATGATACGGCTCTTTCTAGAAAGGGATTCTATTTGTCGTAAGTAATAGTGGTTTAGCGGAGAATCGTTGTTACAATCAAATTGATATTATATATGAGTAGGAGCGATAATAAAAAACAACATAAAACAACGAAATAGTGGACAAATAAAACATGCATCGTTATATATATAAAACATTTATGAATGTTTTAGCATTTATATAGCGACCTCTACCCAACTATTATAAATGATCCCGAGATCCAAATTCATATCAATTCGGGCATGGTTAGCCGATTCATCCCTAATCAATATAATTCGGTGGATTAACTCTTTAATCGATTCTACTTCTAGAACTCTCGGTCAATAAAATTACTTTAATATTTGTCTTCAGCCCGGAACACATGCGACTACGTTCACGAATACTTCCGTTGAGCTCAATCCAAATTTCGATGTAGTAACAATTTACCACCCACTTACCCAACGTAATAAGTTTAGCACCCCGGTGAGCCGAGCCTACTTCCTTATGAAATTGGGACTCATGGTTCTACTATTTGGTAAGGCTATTTCTCAATTATTATTTAGTGAGAGGTCATGTCAATTTATTATCTATCTCGTTTTAAGTGAACTAAAGCGGTGAACTAGCGATAATTATAATTGACACGGTCCCTTGAACTTATTTAGTGAGAGTTTGTAAATAGTTTATTAGATTTACTATTTTAGGAAGGCCATACTAGGAAATCACACTTAATACATATACTAATTTTGATACTAGAAATTAGAATATGTCCCTTTAAAAATGACTAATATAATTGTATTACTACTACTACTACTAGTAATGGGATGATAATATTAGTAATTTTAAAACAAATTCTATGCATAAAAACCCAATTTTTATGAGAGAGGAAGAGAGATGTGGTAATAAGAATTAGAATGAGTAAAAAGAAAACTACATGTCTCACATGTAGTAAGGGGGCACCGGTTTTTGCACACATTATTGGGAGGCAAACTTGCTCTTCTCAATTTGCTTTTTGTCTTCACAAGAAAGGCTAGATGTAGGTCTAGTTTAGGGTAGTCATGATTATGTTTCTTAATAAAAAAACAATAAGCCATAAAGCCATAAACACCCACTTTAAAATCGATTTTCCTCATCTTAGGAGACCACCATTTTAACTTTGTCAATTGTAAAATGTAATTTGGTAGGTCATGTAACATGTTACATGTCCTAATTAATTTTAATGCATATTTAACTAATTAAATATAATTTTTCAATAAATAAATTATATTTAACAAATTGACTAGTAATTCTTGATTACAAGTATTTAAAATGAGTCATGTTAATTTAATCTACTACATTTTGTAATTACAATTAACCATATATTCTTATCTCAAATTGTTTCGTAAACAATAATCAATTTAGTAATATAATTTTTAAATTACTAAATTAAATCTTATTTAATCACATTACAATAAGATATAAAACTCTCTCTTATAAATAAAATTTGTTCAATTTAAGGAATTAATTAAATTGTATCAACATACAATTAATTAATTAATCAATTAAGAATGTTACACTAGAGATATGACCTTAAGGGATCAACTGATCACCACCGTCATACGACAGTAATGTCAAACTCTAGTAAGCCAATCATTACCGTTTAATGTGGATCAGTTGATAATAAAATATTACTTTCCCTCAGCATTCTTAATATGAGATTTAAACATGTGATCACATTATTATCGAGGACACATACTCCAACAACAATCATATCTCCCCCTATCTCCCCCAAGCATCCTTAAAGAATTTACTTGTGTAACCATCTGGTCCAGGAGATTGGATATCAGGTATACTAAATAATGCATCCCTAACTTCTTTCCCACTGACCGGTCTGAGTAGGCTAGCACAATCCTCATGACTGCAACTTGTCCCCTGCTTAATAATACTTCTATGAACTTTCTTAGTATTATAGCTAGATCCAAGGAGCTGTCTATAATATCCCAAAAAGGCTGATTGAACCTGCTCAGGAGTATCAAAGACTGTCCCATTAGCATCCTCCACCCTGAGAACTTTGTTCCCACGCTTCCTTGTCCTTAGCAGGCCATGAAAGAAGGCGATGTTAAAGTCCCCGTCTTTTATCCATCTATGCTTAGCTTTTTGGGATATGAAGCTATCTCTGGCTATACTAAGTTCTTTGAGTTGCTGCACAACTTCATACTCATTACTTTTCATCTACATATCAAGTGGATCCCTCCCAAGCTAAGCTTGGTATTCCTCCACCCGTCTTTGCTTAATATTTGTTGCAGTTTCAATGTCATTATACTTCGCCCTATTCAACAGTCTCAGGGCGGGCTTCAGAGATTTCAATTTTTTCACCAGTCTGAACATAGGAGTTCCAGTCATAGGTTTTTGCCAATTGCTTCTCACAAGAGGGATAAAATCTTTAGACCCACCACACATATTGAAATATTTGAAATTACGTCTTCCCTTCACCTGCTTTGAACTACTTAAAATACATGGACTATGTTCATACAATCCCTCAGGTGGGAAATGAGCAAACAGATCAGGCAAGTGATCACACTAGGCTTTGTTGACCAAAACTCTATCCAGCCTACTATATATCCTCTCCTTAGGTTTCTGCTTGTTGTTCCATGTGAACAAAGAGCCAGTTGCAGCAATATCAAGCACTCTACAATCTGCTACACAGTCCCTGAAAAGTTCCATCCAAGTAGATGGGACATTACCCCCAACCCTCTCAGTTGCTGATTACACACAGTTAAAGTCACTTGCTATAACCCAAGGACCTGCTATAGTTCCTGCAGTTCTCCTCAAATGACCCCATAGAGGTTCTATATCAGTAATACCATTATGTGCATACACCATAGTCAGGTAGAAGATATCCCTACTTGCTAAGGACTCAACCTTCATATGAATGAACTGAGCATTATACTCCAGAAAATGAACTCTAAACATCTTGGGTTGCCATAGTATCCATATTCTCCCCCCATTATGATAACCATTATTAGTAGAAATACACCAGCTGTTGAAATTATTAGCTACCTAATGAAAAGCCTTACATTTTATTTTGGTTTCTAATAAACCAAACAAACCAATCCCTTTATTCTGTAAGAAAAAATTAATTTCTTTTTGTTTTCCTACTCTATTCATTCCTCTCACATTCCAGAATCCTATACTATCCATAAGATAAGTGCTGGTGAGAAGCATTACCATATACCACAGTAGCAGTTTTTCCAGGAGACTTAAGAACCTACTTATAGGAGTAAGCCCCAAAAGAATCCCTACTATACCCCTCCTTTGCCACACAGGTCACCTCTTATCATTAGGACTAATCTTTTAACTGGTGTACTGAGCACCCTCGTAGGTGAAGGCCCAGTCCTGACCTGATTCAGTTGCTCTGCCTGAAAGTTGTCCTTAGGCTTGTCATGATGCACAACTGGTCTCCAGACCTGCTTGACTATAACCTTCACCTTCTGAACCTTGCCTCTCCTGCAGTGTTCCTCTTTATGCCCCATCCCCTGACATTGCTTACACTTGACTGGTTTCCATTTATATTCAACCTCAACATGGATCACTACTCCTCTTTCATCCTTAAATGAAATTTTAGACGGCAGTACCTGATCCACAACCAGTTCAACCATTACTCTTGCAAACCCTAATCTTGTTCTCTCCTCTGTAGCTGAATTACCCTTAACATATTTACCAACCAAGCCTGTGATCTTAGGTAATCCCTTTCCCCAAAATTTTAAGGACAAATTATGAAGCCTAATCCACGCAGGCACACACTTGACATCATCCTTCTTCATTTCTATGTCTCTCTCTCTCATGCCTTAACTATCATTGGTTTATTATCAAACAAATAATAGCGTGAATTGAGTACCTTTTCCTTCATCTCCATAGTTTTGAAACGTACTAAGAAAACTCCATTTGGCATGAATGATATCTTGTCAATGTTGAACATCGTCTAAATGCGTCTAATGAACCCCTCAATGACCTCCCACGGCGGGTTGGCCCCAAGAATAAAGCATATTACTGCCTGCTTCGAGTATTCAACCTCTTTTTCAACATCATCCTGCTCAAGTTGTAACATTTCAATGGACTCTGTTTCTGAAACCTCATTTTGATCACCCTCCCCCTGTTTTCCAACCACACTCTCTTCGTCATTCTCACTTACAATCTCATCTTCTTCATCAGTCTCCACATCCGTTTCTACCACCAGTTCTGGTATTCCTACAACTTCATGAATGTTCCTCTCAATGTCATCTCCCGTTGTCTCCGCTGCTGAGATTTTCTGGCCATGAGGCACAGAAAACAATGGCGGCACGAGAGCGTCTAAGTGTGCATGGTATTTCTCACTCCAGGTTTTCTCGCTCTAGGTTTTCGGTTGAGTGACAGACGATAATATTGCTGATCCTTTAACCAAGCCTTTATCAAAGGCTAAGCATGATGGTCATGTCGTCGCAATGGGATTGAGACGAGTACCAGATTTTCTTTATATTATGGATATGTAATAATTGGACAGTGTATATCTTTTTATATATATGATAATCGCATTTCATTGTTTAAGCATTCATTTATGAATCTTTTATTTAGTGTGACTAAATTTTTAATACCCTGTTTATCTGAAGAAGTTGTGGATACAATGTTGAACACTATTCAAGTGAATAAGATGAACATTGTATTTTGTCCCTAGTCACTTAATGAGGTGACATCTCGGAGTGACTAGACTATAAGTCGATTGATGGTTGTTCAACACCATGAGGTCATACGTGATGACTAGTCGATTACATAGGCAGGGTGTGTGACATTTTGCTGGACATTGACCATGTAGAGAGTCCCTTAGTTCTATTATAGACGCCTGGTCATGGCAGGGATCTCTAAGATGTTCCTATGAGTCGATTCTTTTGACTGGAGACTATTATCTAAGTCAGTGCAGTTTACAAGTGACTTTGGTTTTTGTCCTAGGTCGTACCGTGAAAGGAGGCCAAAGGACATCTTCTGAGTCATGATGATCTGTATTGGGCAAAGATAGATAGGGCATCCAGGAATTGTCCACCCACGTTGGGTAACTATATCTCAAGGCCACTCGAGGAGTTGTGACTATAAATGCGTGGCCACGCTCGGAAGTAATCTGTGGGAGATTTTTCCGGTCTTGTAGTCACACTCCCGATCGAGAAAAACACTCGCGATATCTTCATGTGCAAGTGCGACCTGAAAGACACCTTGCATTAAGTGGGAGATTAAAATGGACAAGAGAATTGGTAGCGCAGACCTTATGTCGGACAAGTGGGAGATGGTTGTAGTTAGTGTCCTCCACAATAGTGCGTTTACATAATAAATCTCATTAAACGAATATCATCAAAATATTTATTATTTGATCCTCGTCTGTTGATTAACGTAAATCGATAATGGTTGGCTGACTAGAGTTTGACGTTATTGTCGTGAGACGACGGTGATCAACTTATCCCTTTAGGTCACACCTAAAGGAACGCACCCCAATTGACAACTAATTAATTGTATGAGATACAATTCATTTAGTTCCTTGATTTATTGACTAAAAGGTTAGTCGATCTTTTCAGAGAGATTTTGAGTTGCGAACTCGAGGCGCGGCAGTTATTATTTAATTATGCGATAATTGAATAATAAATTTTATGAGATGGGTTTTAGTTAATTAATTGTTAATTCACTAAAATTGTACTAATTTATTAATGAGATTAATATTAGTACGTAAATAATATGTGTAGCGGTACACGTATATTTACGGAGTGTTGGACAAAATTAATCGGGAAGCATTTAAACATAAAACGATGTTTAAATAAAATTTACACGTATTTGTGCGACAAATATAAGAACCAATATGGACCCGTAAATGGGTCATGGAAATTGTGTAAATGAGATTGTGTGTTGCTTTAGTCATAATCATTCCTCTTACACAATTTCACTTCCCATAATATTTTGTTCTTTTCTAAACTATGCTCCATTGGCCATATTAAAACAAGAAAAGAAAACAGTCAACTCACCCTCTCACAAAAACGACTCCCCCACCCTTGTTAGAAATCTATATCTCATTATACTCAACATATTCATATATGTTTCAATTTAATTTAGTCATAAAATTAATTAGATCTTATGCATGCAAACATAAGTAAATATAGAGAAGAAATCATCATTCTTACATTGGAAATTTCGGATTATTGGGCACAAATGAGTTCTCCAGCTCACTTGTTCTTGAGCTCTCCTAATATTGGATGAACAAAGGATTCAAGTTTAGAATCCCTCCCAAGGAATAATACCCAAGGTAACCTCTTAATAAGATTTATATTATTAATACTAGAACAATATTAATCTAAATAAAATGACCCAAAACTATTGTTTTTGTCCTCTTGGAATTTCGGTCAAGAGGAGGAAAAATGGAGTAATTTTATCTCTCTAATATACTTTTGTTTTAGATGTGTAAAATGAATGAATATGCACTAATATTTTGATGTAGTGTATTAGGTAAATAATAGAGAAAACCCTTTGGTCTTTTCTACAAGGAAAACCGGGCAGGGGAGGGTAAAAGGGGCCAATGCATGAGCAAGGTGTTCTTCACAAGAGTAACTAGGTATGCATGGCTAGTAATTAGGTAAAATGATTATGTTTTCCACTTAATTAATCAACACAATATTTAGCCTAATACACCCTCTATTTCGGTCCATTTAAGATAAAATGGATTCCATTTTATCTTTGTCAATTTGTCAATTTGTCACATGTTACAAGTCATGTAAAATTGTTATGCATTTTTAAAATATTAAAAATCAGCGCATTAATAAAAATACGTCATGTACAGAATCGACTTAGTAATTCATAATTACTTGTACCAAAATAATTTACCAATTATAAATCACAACATCTTGTATTTATAATAAATAATTCATTCAAATGCAATTGTTTCCTTAAACAATAATTTTATCTAAGTAATAAAACAATTCGATCACTTAGACCGTATCTTATTTAATCAAATTATAATGAGATACGTAAATATTACTTCCAAAATCGTCCGTCAATTTTAAGTAATTTAATTAACCCGTATCATCATACGATCAATTAAATAATCAATTAAGAGTGTTACCCTTTAGGTATGACCTAAGGGGATCAACTGATCACCACCGTCGCACGACAGTAATGTCAAACTCTATTCAGCCAATCATTACCGATATGTGTGGACCAGTTGACAGTAAAATATTACTTCCCAATTGTATTCTTAAAATGAGACTTAAACATGTGATCATCATGATCGACAGTGTGATCGCATTATTGTCGGAGGACACATATTCCAACAATCTCCCACTTGTCCTCGACAAGTGTGCGTCACCAATTCTCTTGTCCTATTACTATCTCCCACTCATTGCAAGGTGTCTTTCAGGTCGTACTTGCGAGTGATCATATCGAGAGTGGTTTCCTCGATCTGGAGAATAACTGATTGACCGGATTTATCTACCATAGATATCTTCCGAGCGTGGCCACGCATTTCCAGTTCATTACTCCTCGAGTGGCCCTGAGATATTTTTATAACCCTGACTAGGGATGGACAATTCCTATCGCACTTATTCCCTTCGACTAGCCACAACCATCATAACCCAAAATATGCCCATTTGACCCTATTTACGAAGGTCGTAGTAACACAAATCAAAGCTAATCTAAAACTGTGCCATCTTAGGCGAACAATATTTAGTCAAAAGAATCGACTCATTAGAATACTATAGTAGCTCTCGCCACGACCACGCTATATAAATTTTCCAGAACTCTATAAGCGGTCATAAGGCCCGAGAAGGTGTTCCTAACAGTCTGTCTATGTGATCGACTAGTCATCACACATGACTCCATGGCACTTGAACTTGCCATCAATCGCATCACATTCTAGTTACTTCGAGACGTCACCTCATGTAAGTAGCTATGGGCGAATATAATGCTAATACGTGTTCACTTTAACGGGGTTCAATTGTCTCTACAACCCGTTTGGATGTAACAAAGTATAAGGTGAGTTAATAATAACTCAAACGACGAATGTCGACATCACGTCTGGGTAGTCAATACCATATTACAACCTTGTGATGTATATCGTAAGTGTGTAAACACTAGTCGATTGCAATAGAAGTTTAACATACCATGTGTCCGTGTTTTCAAACTTCTTTAATTGCATTATTCTTTATATTCATGTTATCTCTCATAGCATGAACCTTACCAAGTACACATATAGGTTCACAACCTTGGTTTGGGTTCTTTATCTTGAAAAAACTTTCTTGTTGTTTATCACATAACCAACGAATTTGTGGTGGATAATATAACTTGCACTGATCAAGTGTTCTACCATTTCGCAATGCACTACGTATACGTTTTGCAGGGTCTTGCAACAATTGTCAAGATGATTAGCCTAGCACTTCTCATAAGTCCTAGCATATTAGAAAATATTAGTTTTGAGTAACTTCTTACTTCAACTAAGTATTTTTCAAAGCTTCTTATTTCTACTTTTAGCTTGAATAGCTTAGGATTTTCATAAATCCTTACGTGTGATCGAACTTCAATATGTGCAACCTCTTGTCACATAACAGAGTGTTCTGTCCATCACTGGAATCGCTCATTAGTTCTCCTCGAGAATTCATGACGATTCTTCTATGGCTTGCCAATGATTCATCATGCTCTTATGCATATGATTCATTATTGGACATGTGCATGATTATTCTAATGGCGGAAACATTAGTAACTAATAATCATGTGATCAACCATTCTTAGGTTCAATGAACGACCATGACTGCTAATGGCAATTCCATTTTCATTGACATGAATAACCTACGTTTCTCGTTGATTCGATGTGTATATCTCAATACCTATCCAACATCTCATGATGTGATTGGATTCATCATAGTCCATTTTCATCCGGAATTGAAAACTCAAATACTTCTTTGTGAAAGATAGTATTAGCTCGTCATTCTCAATGAGTAATGAGTTATAAATTTTTACAAGATGATTGCTCCCACTAAATTCCATGTCTTCACATGATAATTTCCTACTCCCACTTAATTCCACATGTTTCGCAATTGACTACTCAATCGAAACATTTCAAGAATTGAAATATATTTTGCTTTGCCAAGTTATTAAGATAAAACCATATATGTTCCCAGCATATCCTTTCAAAATACCTATTTTGAAAAGGTTTCAATCTTAAACTTATGGAAAGATATTTTAATCTCTAACTCATTCATTTTATAATGATGCGTAGCAATGTCATTATTTAAATGTGAATTTCATTTAATATACGTCCTTCTCAAAATACCCTTTTCTGGAAGGAGGTTTAACCATTTCATTTTCAAAATGAGGTTAAGTAATGACACTAGCGTGGTTAACACTTAACTTAGCTTTTGTGGATATCGGCATATCATTCTTTGCAACTTTTAGTCAAAAATCTCATTTATTTTCTAGGATGCAACTTTGTTTCATTTAGGCTCTTAAGTAAATATCAATATTGAAACTATTGGTCAAAAGTCGTTCATATACTAGCCAAATCTCTTGTTAAGACTTTACATTAGTCATTCTTCTTCCAAAACATTCTTTTGGTCTCCTCATGTAGTAATCTTGAGAATATATTCTTTTGATTTCTTCACTTGGTCTCTTTATCATGTAGATTTCATCTATTCGAGACCATAGATCTCATCTATTCGTGTATACTATCTTTATAGGTATACAAATCATTCTTTCTTGTGTAGATCTCATTTACACAAGTATACAAATTTGCTTTGTGTTCTTTGTGTCTTCATTTTTCTCCCACTCTATCTTTAGAATAAATACACTAGAGATTCAAAGATAGCTTATGAGACACAAATGATGATTTTTGAAGTATAAGGAGGACTATCTCATAGGTTGACTAATTGTTTTAGATTTGATAAGCGTACTTGGTGATTGACATTCCTTTAAGAGAGTTCATCAACTCAATCGTCACTTTATAATTGATCATACACAAGCCTTACGCTTGTGGACATATAATGAATCCCATCATTATAGTTGTCTATTAGATCACTTTAAGTGGATGATCATATGTTTCTATGTGCAAGCATATATAGACGAATTTTTATAACAAAAAAATACGATAAAAGGGGTGACTTGGGTTGGAAACCAAGCCACCATAATCCAAAATACAACAATTGTTTAGAAAGGATCAAACATTTCCATGTCGAACACGGAAATCAAAAGGTTCTAAAAATCCGAAACATAAATTAAAATAAGACAATAAAAACCAAGCTTCATGGAAGCTACTCCTAGCTTCTTGATGATTTCTCAAGCTTGCCTTTCCTTTCCCTTGTCCTTGCTTGGTGGAGGCCCTATTTACAATAAAAAGGGGATACATTATCACAACTTTGTATCACAATACCATAGTTGAATTAGAAACATAAAAGAAAGGATAGTCATTTACCTACTGGAGTGATCTTTCCAGCTTTGATGTCACCAAGATACTTGGAACAATTTCTTTTCCAATGTCCAACACCATTACAATAATGGCATTTATCAAGAGGACCCTTCTTGATCTTGGAAATGCTAACTTCAAAAGTCTTAGTCTTGGTGAATGTGGGAGCTTGCTTCTTACCCTTCTTCCCATTCTTTTTTAACTTCCCCTTGCTCTTGGTGCTTATGTTAAGCACATCCTTAGGTGGGTTAACATTTAACCCCATGTCCCTTTCGGCTTGCACAAGTAACTTGTGCAACTCTTCAAGAGACACGTCCTTGTCTTGCATGTAAAAATTCACCCGGAATTGAACATATGCCCTGACTTTGGATAAGGAGTGTAAAATCCTATCTACAATGAGTTCTTTGGGGATTTCAACTTTTTGAATCTTCAAAGTCTCGACTAGCTCCATTAATTTGAGCACGTGAGGGCTAACCTTTTGGCCCTCTCTAAAGTCGAGATCAAAGAATGCCGCGGCCGCCTCATATTGGACGATCCTTGGATTTTGTGAATACATTGTCACAAGCTTGGAATAGATTTCATTAGCGGTGCCCATTTTAAAGGCTCTCCTTTGGAGATCCGCTTCCATCGCAAAGATCAACACATTTTTCATTGCGGCGGACTCCTTGTGGTAAGCCTCATATGCTTCCCTAGTAGCGGCCCTCGACCTAGCATTTGGTTCGGGTGGAGAGGCCTCGGTGAGGTAACGAAGCTTGTCGTCACCTTGGGCGGCTAATTTGAGTTGGGCATCCCAATTGGAGAAATTTGACCCATTCTTTTCAAGTTTACAACGATCCATGAAGGATCGGAGCCATGAAGTATTAGTGAGAGGTGTGGCGTTGGTGTTTGGAGTGGCCATTGGTTATGAGAAATAAGAGTGGTCTACAAAACAAAATAGAAGGAATAAAACATATGTCGTTTTCAAAATAATAACACTCGTAAAAATTTAATTTAAACAAGTTTTATTGCATTTATCTAGTGACCTCTACCCAATTTGATAAATGATTCCAAGACCCAAATTCATATCAACTTAGGGCACGGTGTGCCGAAATACCCTTTATTAACATAACTTGGTGGATTAACCTTTTAATCGATTCTACTTTTAGAACTCTTGGTCGATAAAATTACATTAATATTTATCTCTAGCCCGAAACACATCCGGAAATCGTCGTGAATACTTTCGTTGAGTTCAACCCAAATTTCGAATAAATGTGTCCATGATCCAAACTCATATCAACTTAGGGCACGGTGTGCCGAAATACCCTTCATTAACATAAATTCGGTGGATAGACATTTATCACCACTTCCCCTACGTAACAAGGTTTGTACCTCGGTGTGGCCGAGTGCACTCCCTCGCGAAATAGGTTTTCATGGTTTCTACTTTTTGGTAAGGCTAAGTCTCAATTATTTATTTTAAGCGAGAGGTCATGTCAATTTATTATCTATCACGTTTTAAGTGAACTAAAGAGGTGAACTACGATAATTGTAATTGACACAGTCGAAATACTCGATTAAATGAAAATGCATGTTTTAGTTATGGCGATTTAGCGATGCATGCAACATATAAACAAAATACAAAGCATAAATTAAATCCTAGTATGGCCTTCCTAAAATAGATAATCTAATTAACTATTACATATTCGGAAACCAACCCCATTGGTCCCTTGAACTTCGGTTTTGGCACGCATCTCGAGGTAACACCGTCATTAATGGATCGCCTTCTTAAGTGGCATCGTCTTCAAGGATCTCCGGAATAAATAAATTACATAACAAATTACATAATTTCCTATTATACATTTGTAATAAAAATAAAAATAAATCTATTGAATTACAAAACGGTGATACGAGATCACAATAAATTACAACTGAATCGATATTCCCATACATTTCGGGCAATACCAATTAAAACTAAGGCCATACTAAGCAAAATTACATAATTCAAAAATTACATAAAATTAAATTATGACAATAATAAATAAAATGCAGCATTATAATA
This sequence comes from Silene latifolia, assembly GCF_048544455.1. Classification (NCBI taxonomy): domain Eukaryota; kingdom Viridiplantae; phylum Streptophyta; class Magnoliopsida; order Caryophyllales; family Caryophyllaceae; genus Silene; species Silene latifolia. Next base: position 97,532,402 of record NC_133527.1, read on the forward strand.
TGTATGAACATGCCCAATTTTATGCTAAATCGCCTTTAAGGAGCCAATATCGTATATTAATCAGTTTTTACGGATTTGCGTGATTCAACCTTTTAAAATAACAATAATTAAATAAAATCACATTTATGTATTAGTTAATTACCCTAACCATCTTAGGACTCAAAATTAGTCTCCACTAACAAATTGACTATAATTAACTTTATATTTCTTAATATTTTTCATAAAAGGACTTAAAATTACAATAAAAGCCATAAATTTCAAATAAATCATAAAAATTTCAAATAAATTTGAAATTTGAAATTTAAACTAATGAACATTCTGGAAAAATACCATGACACTCCTAATTTTCGAAAAACTTAGGTTAAAATTTCGAAATTCGTCGAGGAAAAACAATGTTGCGGTTTATCGGATTTATCAAATATTATCATAAAAATATGAGAAAAATTATATTTATCAACTTTTCAATTTTAGATCTGAAATAGGTAATAAAATGCAACATGTTACGTTTTTCCTTAGTCATGAAATATGTTTTAGCAATTATTCACTAATTAAAGTCACTATTTATGTTATTTTTCATCAACAATTCATAAATCATGCATAAAGACTTCATTATAGCCTATTATTTTACATACATCTTGTAAAATGTCATGTGACAACATGCTAAATTTCTATGACCAGATTCGAAATATTTCTCATATTAACCTATTTTATCATTTAAATTCGATTTTTATCATGAAAAATCCATATTTCGAGCATAAGAACTCATAAAATTATGAAAATTTACAGGTCATCTAAATATAATATATGTGAAAACATATCCAAAAATCACTGGAAAAATCGAAGTTTATCTAATTTTAGTCCAAAAATGACATTTTTATCATAAAATCACATTTTAATGCCATTATTATATAAAATGAACAATAAAAATCCACAAAATAACCAAAATATCCTAAGTAAATTTTAGGACTAGAAACTTTAACATGCATAATTTATTTCGTGATATATTATAATAAACACAAATTTATAAGTTTTATATGTTAATCGTATAACTCGGAAAAACTATAACCGATTTGCATGCAAACAACCTAAGGCTCATGATACCGCTTGTTAGAAATCTATATCTCATTATACTCAACATATTCATATATGTTTAAATTTAATTTAGTCATAAAATTAATTAGATCTTATGCATGCAAACATAAGTAAATATATAGAAGAAATCATCATTCTTACATTGGAAATTTCGGATTATTGGGCACAAATGAGTTCTCCTACTCACTTGTTCTTGAGCTCTCCTAATATTGGATGAACAAAGGATTCAAGTTTAGAATCCCTCCCAAGGAATAATACCCAAGATAACCTCTTAATAAGATTAATATTAATAATACTAGAACAATATTAATCTAAATAAAATGACCCAAAACTATTGTTTTTATCCTCTTGGAATTTCGGTCAAGAGGAGGAAAAATGGAGTAATTTTATCTCTCTAAAATACTTTTGTTTTAGATGTGTAGAATGAATGAATATGCACTAATCTTTTGATGTAGTGTATTAGGTAAATAATAGATAAAACCCTTTGGTCTTTTCTACAAGGAAAACCGGGCAGGGGAGGGTAAAAGGGGCCAATGCATGAGCAAGGTGTTCTTCATAAGAGTAACTAGGTATGCATGGCTAGTAATTAGGTAAAATGATTATGTTATCCACTTAATTAATCAACACAATATTTAGCCTAATACACACTCTATTTCGGTCCATTTAAGATAAAATGGATTCCATTTTATCTTTGTCAATTTGTCAATTTATCACATGTCACAAGTCATGTAAAATTGTTATGCGTTTTAAACATATTAAAAATCAACGCATTAATAAAAATACGTCATGTACAAAATCGACTTAGTAATCCATAATTACTTGTACCAAAATAATTTACCAATTATAAATCACAACATCTTGTATTTATAATAAATAATTCATTCAAATGCAATTGTTTCCTTAAACAATAATTTTATCTAAGTAATAAAACAATTCGATCACTTAGACCGTATCTTATTTAATCAAATTATAATGAGATACGTAAATATTACTTCCAAAATCGTCCGTCAATTTTAAGTAATTTAATTAACCCGTATCGTCATACGATCAATTAAATAATCAATTAAGAGTGTTACCCTTTAGGTATGACCTAAGGAGATCAAGTGATCACCACCGTCGCACGAGAGTAATGTCAAACTCTAGTCAGCCAATCGATACCGATATGTGTGGACCAGTTGACAGTAAAATATTACTTCCCAATTGTATTCTTAAAATGAGACTTAAACATGTGATCATCATGATCGACAGTTGTGATCGCATTATTGTCGGAGGACACATATTCCAACACATCAATTGTTCATTTTTACACATAACACTTGAACATTTGCATGTGAAGAAAATTAGGTTATCTCTCTAAACATAATAAGGGTTTTTCTAACCTATCCCCACTAGGCATAGGATAAGAAATCAAAATAGGAAATAATTAAATGCTATTTTTATGGGAATTGCAATATCTCATCACTTTTACTTCTATTTACAAGAAACACATTTAATTCTTTCCTTTTTTTAATTTCTTATCCTATGCCTAGTGGCCATAGGTTAGAAAAACCGAAATAATAAACCATTTTACTAAGATTTGTTAGTAGAAAAATATTTACTAAGAGTGTTAGTAATATTACAAATATTATGAAGGTTAAATCTAATATGTATCTAGTTAATACTTGTTAGATTATTGGGTTGTGTTCTTGGGTGCATATTGAAGGAGATCTTCTAATTTGAAGATTTGTTCTAGGAGGATCATCCATCTTTTATTAATATTACCATCAAAAATCAATGTAAGGAAATTGTATTTCCTTAATCTTTTTTTTTTAATATGCTTTTATATTTGCATGTATGTTACATAGATCATTAAAATAATAAATTATGAGAAAATTTGATTGTAATTAGAGAGTCTAATATGGATCTATGATCTTTCAGAGAATAATTTGGAATCGGATACTGGGCGAAGGAGCCATAGGGTTTCCCTAGAAGCAATAGAGAGAGGGATACCTAATAAACTTGAATGGGATAAATTAACCAGGCTGCCAGATGGTATCTGTGCTGCAAAATTCACAAGTTTTGTTGTGTAAGAGAGTGTGTGCCTCTCGGTTTTCCGCGTATCGATCAGTTGAGTAAAGACCAGAAGCAAAAGCTATGGGGGAGAATAAAGGTATGTATATATAATAATAAATGCAGTAAGATGAAATTATCTTAGTATTCGATATGTTCTATTAGCCGAAACTAAACAAATATGCTGACCATATATGCCGGAAGCTTACACTGTCCCCCAAGAACATAATGGTTACCTAAATAAATAATAAAGGAATCCTTTAGAGCATGGAAGTTAAAGGTTGCTCGGAACCACTTGCTCAACAAGAAGACCGGGGAGATAAACAAGAAACCACCAACGAAGAAGTATCGGTATGTCAGGCAGCAAGATTGGTATAATTTTATTGCTTATAGGCAGTCTGACAAGTTTAAGGTAATTTATCTGCGACTCATTGGGATCACTATATTAGTAATCACTTAATAAGTAATGAAATATGCTTACGTTACTCGATACAATTTATTTAAGGATTAATTAACACTAATAATCCACACTATTGACCATCTTCTCAAAATAATCCAAACATCATTTTAATCTACACAAAACCCTACTATTGCCCCCATCTTCTTGTTATGCACTTAGATAATATTCCACTTGTAAAATCAGGTAAAAATGCTTAAATGGGACCTAGTTTTAATTCAAGGACCACTAATCACTCCATTAACAACCATTATCTCGCATTACACCATAAGTCCATAACCATCACGATCGACACCCACATCACACCAAAACATATCTCCACCACCGTTCACCACCGCGACCACCAAAAACCTCTAAACACCGCCATTTAACACCATAATCGTTCACCACCATTATCGTTCACCACCAATCCTCCATTAAGCAATCATTGCGACACCAATCGACGCTAAACACCAGAGCAATAAGCCGTCTTCTACACACAAAGCCGAGACACCACTATTCTGACAGCCATTCACGCACCCATACTACCTTTCAACAACATCGTTCACCACCACTCTGAACAAGGCTCTCCATTTATTTGATAAATAAATAGGCCACGATGACCAGCTTCGTGCATCCTCTCCTAACGCCGACCTCGTGCATCCTCCGAGGTTCCAGCTACCGTCGTCGTGTATCATGCCTCATCCGGCCCAAGTCGTCCCTCTTCCAAAACCCTAAACCCCCAAATCAATTTGGCGGTAAATGTTAATTCAGGATTGGGGGTGTTTATAAGGTGGACGATGAGTTGGACTTCGGTGGTTGTAGGTAGTAAGGGTAGCAGCGCTCGTTGTTGATGCTTGTGGGTGGCGATTTTTAATGGGCGTGGCCTGGCGGGGTAGTGATATTGGTGGTCAGACATATGTTAGTGAGGGAAGAGTGTTAATTGAGAGTATTTATGAGGGGTATAGGCGTATAAGGGTAAGCATTAACCGGCTAATCAAGTAGCTAGTCGTCCAAGTGTGTTATGGGAAGGGAGGGTAATAGTTTGGTTTATTGTGAGTTAAAATGAAGTTCGGATTATCTTAAGAAGATGCCTCATTGTTTGGATTATTGTTGTTAATATTTTATGAAGACTATGAGTAAGAAGAACCTAGAGAACATTTCAAAGAAAGAGAGCGTCTTTCATGGCTCCAGAGGTGGTTATAGATTGATTAAGAAGAAGCTTGAAAGTACTTAATTCTTATATTATTAGGTGTTTTATACCGGTGTTATATATATATATATATATATATATATATATATATATATATATATATATATATATATATATATATATATATATATATATATATATATATATATATATATATATATATATATATATATATATATATATATATATATAGAGAGAGAGAGAGAGAGAGAGAGAGAGAGAGAGGGGCAGGAAACGGTGAGTTTGCCACTTTTCGTGAGTTACCCCCGCATATATATACAATTGATCTAACAAAACCAATTTCTCATAATCTGACATCACAAAAACAAATAACTGCTTCTCTCTCTAAATCTTGTACATCCGTTTCTCTAAAGTTTCCCTACTTCTTTATTCTTCCCCTATTTTTTCCTATTTTCTTCAAATATATGACATAATCCAATCAAATTTTCACAAAATTGGAGTAATTCATGTCGAAAACACAAAATTAATTCATTATCTTCATTCAATTTGATTGATACACGCATCAATCGTTAATTTTTGCCCAAATTTTGAAGAAACCCTAGCGCAAATCCACAAACGAAGGTAAGCGAAGATTATATAAGTTGATATATGTTATTTTGTGAGTTATTTCAATTGCTACTCTGTTAGTATGCTTGTTTATCATACCTTTGACATTTGATTGATGATTTATTATCATATTCCTGAAAATTTGTTGGTAATCTAGATTAGTAGACCAACTGTTTGTTAAAATGTCTAGGTGAATTTAGAAAATTAGTTATTGTAATGAAGAAACGTGGTTATTTAATTGTTATTCAAATGCAGAAACTCAGTTATTGTAATGTACAAACTCGGTTATTGTAATGTACAAACTCGATATTGTAATGGAGAATCTTTGGTATTTCTAGTTATTGTAATGTAGAAACACAGTTATTGTAATGAAAAAATTGTGTTATTGTATTGAGATGAAACTCAAATATGTTCTAATTTCATGTTCACTCATTAGTTTTCGTAACATTATAGCTCGATTATTGTATTACTCTAACCCAGTTATTGTATTATCAAAATTCGTGTACTGTATTTTATACTTGTTTCTTGGGTCTTCTGATAAGTTATAATCTGCTTTTTGGTGATTTTCAGGTGGAATCACGATAAATGCGGATAATTAACGTTCAATGGAAAAATTGATGTATATATTTGGTCATTTTAATGAAGAAACGTAGTTATTTTATAGTTAACTTAGTTGTTTACTGAGAATAATGTTTCATGGTATTTACAGTTATTAATGTAGAAATTCAGTTTATTGTAATGTATAAACTCTGTTATTTGTATTTATTGTAATGTAGAAACTCATTTATTATAATGTAGAAACTCTTGTATTTGTAGTTATTGTAATGTAAAAACTCGGTTATTGTAATGAATAAAGTCAGTTAATCTGTATGTGTTTCAGTTATCGACTCGTCAGTTATAGTTATTTTACAATCCATTTATTTCTTGGGTGTTCTGTCAAGTTATATTCTGCTTTTTGGTGATTTGCAGGTTGAATCACGATAGACGCGGATAATTGACGTTCAATGGAAAATTTGATGTATATACTTGGTCATTTTTTTGTTAGTTTTCATCTTGTTTAATTGAACAACTCAGTTATGGTAATGTAGAAATACTCAGTTATTGCAATATAGAAACTTTGTTATTTGTTGTTATTCCAATGTAGAAACTCATTTATTGTAATGTAGAAACACTCAGTTATTGTAATGTAAAACTTTGGTATTTGTAGTTATTGTAATGTGGAAACTTAATTATTGTAATGAGTAAATCGTGTTATTGTATTGAGATGAAACTCAGATATATTCAAATTTCTATCTTGTGTTTGTTTATCTTGTTTAATTGCACAACTAATCATTTTCATTCAATCAATAATTGAGAATGGTTATTGCAAAAGCAAAATATGAAAAAAGAAATAATAATATATATAACAAGGTTAAAAAACCACTTACTTTCATTATATAACTATTTTGTTTCAAACACATTACACTTAAACATCTCTAACAAATTATATCCAAGCATCATCATAATTACATCTATGCATTTCAGATAATACATCTAACAATAGTAACATCTCAAATATTACATATATTTATCTCCAACACAACATCTAAAATATTTCTTCCAACGAGAACCGTGTCTTGCTGTTGTTTCCATGCTTTTCCACCAGTATTTCTTCCCAACGAGAACCATGTCTTGCAGATTGATGAGGGCTGAACCAGCAGACAACAAAAACTCACTGAAAGAAATAAAAATAAAAAAGGGGGTAAGTTATAAATAACTATATATGCAACTGATATATAATAACCACCCATAAGTATTGAAATAACCGTAAAACAACTATAAAATATATGGATATTTTAGAGAAATAAAGCATATTATTATAACCGACTATAAGCATATTATATAAGACCACAATAATAACTCCAAATTGAAATAACTAAGTTAAAATAATACAATAATTGAGATGTAATATTATTATAACCAACTTAAACAGATTATATAAGAAGATGCCATCTTACAATAACTCCATTTTGAAATAACTAAGTTAAAAAGATACAATAACTACGTTTGAATAATACAATAACTCAGTTAAAGCAATACAATAACTATTATTAACAGAATATATTCTAACATAGCAAAAGAAGTAACTACAAAATACAATAACTAAGTTTGAATAATACAATAACTCGGTTAAAGTAATACAATAACTGTTATTAACAGATTAACCACAAAATCCGAGAAATTATCAAAGATACAGAAACAGAATTGAAGAAAAAAACACCTACTTAAACACCTTACAAACAACATGAAAATGCAAAAAATCATTTAGAATTCTCATCTCAAACTCAAAACCTTATAAATTATTGGCCAAAAAAAAAGAGAAAACAAGTAATTAACAACAAAAGACATAAGTACAAACGAATATACAACGAATCAACGAAATTTAAACGAATATTAGATAAGAACGATAATGAAAATGCACAAATATAATCTAGAAAAACAAAATTTGTACTTACCTATAGTGAAAATGAAGAGAAATACGAAAATAAAGCAAAAGTGACGATGAAATCTCCTTAATTGATGACGAATTTGGACGAGTATGATGAAGACTGAGTTTATAGCGTACAATTTGAACGAAATTAATGAAGATTGAATTTTATAATTTGTATCGATTTTTTTTTCTGTTTTTTAGAGGTGGAAGGAGGAGAGAGAGTGATTTTTTTCTAATAATGGGGGACATTGAGGGAAAAGAGGGTATTTGTAGGTTGAGTAAAATCTAATCTCAGCCATCCATCTTATATTAGATTAGTGGTTCAGATTTAGAGGGGTAACTCACCAAAAAAAAACCCAACTCATATGATCTTATATATATATATATATATATATATATATATATTGAGAGGATATCAATGTGATGAAGGAATAGAAGCCAAAGCTTGGAACTGTCAATCGTCATGATGCTTGGGTGGCCGGTCGCACTCCTAAGAATGCAAAGTTAGAATCTCCATATGATAAGGCCATGAAAGAGAAAATTATAAGATTGAATAAATATGTCACTCCTACCACTGGTGGTCGGTTATATAATTGCGAGTTTAAATAAAATTTAGTTGCATAATGGTTTTTTGTGTATGTAGAGGATCTGTGGGAAGGAGGTAGAGGAAGGAAAATGGAAGCCTGAAGGACGTGATGACATTCTTTCTAGGGCAATCGACAAAGCAGAGCATCCAGGTCGTGTGAGAGGGGTATCGACACATGGTATCACTAAGTATTTTGGGAAAACTACTCGAAGGACAATGAGAGTGGTGATGATAGGGTATATAAATACTGTATTTTATTCAAAATAATATATATATATATATATATATATATATATATATATAGAGAGAGAGAGAGAGAGAGAGAGAGAGAGAGAGAGAGAAAAGAGCAGTTCTAGTAAGTCCACCAAAGAAATTGAGTCCATAAGTCCTCATCCAAGCCATTGGATCTTGGAGATGCATGGTTGAGATTGAAATACAAAAACAAACTTAACACTAATTAATTGCATTTTCTCTCTCTAGAATTAATTATACATGCACTAATCTATTATCCCACCCACTTAAAACTAATCTTTTGTCTTCTTATACTTTTAACTTTTTACAAAGTTTATGACACTTTTACAAGTATAACTCTAATGCTAATTAGTGTAACTTTAGTGTTTTACGAGTATAATTTTAATCCAAAATAGCTCAACTTTTTACTAAAAAGTGATTTTGACGTATTTTTTTTTGACTTTTTGTAATTTTAAGACAAGTTTACGACATTTCAGTAAGTTTTAGAGTATAACTTCTTTGTTATAGGAGTATAACTGTAATACAAAATAGTGCAACTTTATACTAAAAAGTGATTTTGACGGATATTTTTTTTTGTAATTTTAAGACAAGTTTACGACATTTTAGTATTTTTTAGAGTATAACTTCAATATTTTATAAGTATAACTTTAATCCAAAATAATGCAAATTTATACTAGAAAGTGATTTTGATGGATATTTTTTTGACTTTTTGTATTTTTACGACAAGTTTACGACATTTCAATATTTTTTAGAGTGTAACTTTTGTGTTTAATGAGTATAACTTTAGCCAAATTTATGTAACTTTAGTCCTTTTTGATAAATTAATGGAATTTATTTAATTTTAGGTCAAGTTTATATAATTTAGTCCTATTGTAATTTTAGTCAAATTTGTATAACTTGTTTTTAAAATTGTATAACTTTAGTCCAAATTTGTGTAACTTTAGTCAAAACTACTTGAAATTTATTTAATTTTAAGACAAGTTTATATAATTTGTCCTACTGTAACATTAGTTCTTTTTGTATAACTTTAGTCAGAAATTGTGTAACTTTAGTCCAAAATTGTGTAACTTTAGTCCAAACTCATGTAACTTTAGTCCAAAATTGTATAACAAGCTTATATAAGTTGCACATACTGCCACTGAAGTTGCGCATAACGGTCATTGAAGTTGCACATAATGTCATTGGAGTTGCGCATAATAGGCATTGAAATTGCACATAATGCTACTGAAGTTGCGCATATTGGGCATTGGAGGTGTACATTATGTCAATGGAGTTGCGCATAATAGGCATTGAAGTTTCACATAACGCTACTGAAGTTACACATAATGTCACTGAAGTTATAAGTTTAAATACTAAATCTGAAAAAAAAAAACTATATAACAAAACGTATTTTAACAAGACGATATTAGAAAAAATATAAAACAGAGGATACTTGAGATAAAAAAAAACAAAGAGGAGGAAGTAGATCTGAAAACAAACATATATTAAGACATGATTTTAAATAAACAAATCATTAAAAAAATCGAAAGAAGAACAACCAACATACAAGAACATATACACCCACTTTTTCAACCTCCAAAAAAAATAAGAAAGAAAAATAAAAACCAAACAGATCTCGACAACCTCAGGCAACAACCAAACAAATAGACAGACCTCGACAACCAAACAAACAGACCTCGACAACCTCACCATTCCCACCAAACCAAACAGATCTGGACAACCTCGACAAACCCTCGCCAGACCCACCAAACCCGACACACCCACCTCACCATACAACCTCGACAACCTCACGCAACAACTCGACAAACCCCTAATCGCAATAACCCGACACACGCCTAACCTCGACACATAACCCACCAAACCCACCAAACCCGACACACCCCTAGCCTCGACAACCTCACGCAACAACCCTGACCTCGACAACCTCCCCAACCACCTCACCACCACCAGATCTGGTGTCCTCCTTCCCCGACAATCGCACGCAACACAACACGCAAAAACCCTGACACCAGAACAACCCCGACACACGCCGCCAACACCGGTCTTCCACTAGCCATCGACCACCATACCCAGTTTTCGTTTTTTTAGTTTTTTTTATTATTTCAGATCTCCCTTTGTTTGTTGTGGCGGTTTTATGGTTGTTGTTGATGAGGGTATTAGTCGGGGTTATCTTTTTTTTTTCCAGATTTGGTGGTTATTTTTTATTGGTTGTGGTGGCGGCAGATCTAAGGCAGGGTGTTAAGTGGTCGGATTTCAGGCTAGGCAGGCGAAGACGGCGAGGAAGGAGCTAGGAGGAAGGTGGTGAAGGTGGTAATATCGGTTAGTGTATGGGGTTGTGAGAATGGTAGGTAGGAGTGTATCGGTGTTGATGGTGGAAGGAGGGAGGCGACGTCGGGTGGTGGCACTGGTGATGGTGGTGGCGGATAGGTTGTAGGCAGTGGCGTGGTTGTGGTTATGGTTTCGTGGGTGATGGTGAGTGAGGGAGAGAGGGTGGTGGTAAGGTAGTCGGGTGAGATTATTGAGAGAAGAGAGGAGAGTTTTTTTTTTCTTTGGGTGGGGGAGAAGTGAGCTGAGGGAGAAATGAGTTAGAGAGAGAGGGAGAAGGGTATATGTAGTGTGTTTAGTGGTTTAATTAGGTTATGGATGAGAGAGATTGTTAAACACCTCCTTAATCATCATATTTGGCTTCTCATCTCAACCATTCATTTTCAGGATCCAAGGGCTTCTAAGGGGACTTATGAACTCATATATCCTAAGAGCACTCACATGATCCTTACGCGCGCTCTCTCTCTCTCTCTCTCTCTCTCTATATATATATATATATATATATATATATATATATATATATATATATATATATGTATGCTGAAATTATACTACTTATTTTAATCATATTCATTTCTACTACACAAATACAAAGAATGGCCAGGTTAATACTTATAATGGTGTAAACGGGGGATAAGCCATCTGAAGAAGAGTTGGTTATGGTTCGGCGAGTCATAAAGGAAGTAGGGGAGAAGAAGGAAAAAGCGGGCATGCGAAGTGAGGAAAACTTGGCAAAGGATCAAGATCGGGTAGTTGAAGAGGAAGCCATGAAGGTTGTGAGAGAGGAGGTGGATGTGGAAGCCAAAGACAAGTTCTTATCATCTCCAAATCCGGCTTTTAACGAGATATTAGCTACTACGACTAGTTTATAATTTCTGTATATATACTAATTAATTAAATATATACTAATTAATTAAAAATGCGAAGGTCGTTTGCAAGAAGCCTTGTGTTCTTTACTACAAAGCCCTTGTAGTAGCATCGGGCGAAATTGCTGTTGCTAGGGGAGTGGCGTTCTATTACGACCAGAACCAAGAAGTTGAGGTTGAAGGCAATCAAGGCATTTCCCTCCTTGAGGAATGGAGGGAAGTGGAAGTGACCGACTTATATCTGGAGGAGTAAGGTACTCTAATAGTACCACTTAGTGATAATTGGTGTTTGCAAGATTTCGTGGGTAGAGCTGATCATGGGCCGGGCCTATGCGGGTTTGGGCCGGGCCGGGATGAAAAAAATGGCCCACATGTACGGGTTGGGCCGGACCGGGCCAAATGAGAGGGCCTATTTAGCGAGCCCAAGCCCAGCCCTTATGGGCTAAATCGGGCTTTTGGGCCTAAATGGGCTTTTCAGGCCCTAAAATTTACGACTTACCGAACGAGATAAGTAGTATAATACCTTCAACTAGTACTTTAAAAGTGCACTTAGTATAAAAAATCGTAGAAAGTATGATGAAGTACATATGAATTAATCTTCAAAAATGGAATAAAAGACAATCATCGACACATTATAATGCTTAATCATATCTAGTAGATATGATTTATGATACGTAAACATCGCTTTTAAATCTCAATAAATATATACATGAGTTTATAAGGAATTATATATAAAATTTACGCTACTTACACAGATTTTATAACAAAAATATTCCTTAATAATAAATATGGGTCAGACTGGGCCAAAATTTGGGCCAAACGCTTAGCCCAAACCCGGCCCAAAAGTACATTGGGCTTTTTTGGGCCGGCCCATGGGCTTTGTTGGGCCAAAATAAAAGGCCCAAGCCCTTCAAAAAAGCGGGCTGGGCCGGGTCGGGCCAATAGGCTTGGGCCATTTGATCACCTCTATTCGTGGGTTCTATTGTGTAATGGCCTGAAGCATTCATTAGTGTTGACATCTCCGGGGTAGTTATGCTAAAGCGAATGCATTTTATATAATGAACGCCTTTAAATTTATTGGGGTAACCATATCTAACATATAGTAAGTATTTCAATTTTTTCATTTGCACGAGTTACACGAAGCCATTATGGCTGAAATTAGGACTACTACGTCAACAACCAAAATCACTGATTTGACTGCCTCTCCACCCAAAAATCAAGAGGTAGTAATTGTGACACCCCGCGACAGAGCGGAAAATATAACTAATAAATTAAAGCGGAAATTGTGAGATTTTAAAAACTTTTTGTTATAAGTTAAGGATTAAAACGCGGGTGCCAAATACGAAATGAAACTAAATCAATAATAGACAAACTTAGGTTATTACAACCCAAGTCTAGAAGGCGGGGAAAAGATATCCCACGAATAAACATATAAGAGGTTTCTAAACTAGTAACTAAGGTCCAAGGGTTTAGTTCTCGCTAGCCCACACGTCTTCCCCACATAAGCATCTTCACAGCCTGTCATTCATGTAAACATGAACACCACAGTCAGTGGGGAGTAACTCAAGGTTCTCCCAGCCACAATATGCCGAAATGCAAGTAAACAACCACTTAGTTAAACATATAAATCATGCATCATATGTGAACAATGAAGAATAAGGAGATATAATGAATAATCATGATGAGATAGGCATGATACTTTCTTAATGGAATAGGCATGATGCATTAGGATAAATATGCAATCAAGGAAATAGGATAATCAAGTCAACCACTCATATTGACACGTCTCAACCAGTGTAAAACCGACACAAAGTGTAGACGGAGTATCCGGCTCAGAGGCTACCTTTAAAGCATGTCCGAGATACCACACACAAGACTACATCCTAGACTCCAACCTCCTGGTAGGACGACGATCATAATACGGTCCTAGTTCAAACCTGGCCAGACTCTCGGGATGGACGACACCCGATTCGACATGCGGTGACCCATCCGCATCCAAGACTGGATACATGGTACACATAACCGTGACCGAAAAGTCGAGTAACCCCAAATCGGAACTTTGTCACCTAACCGTGACCCACGAACCGAAGAGGCGGAAGGAAACATAGCCCAATCCGGAAACATGGCACCTAACCGTGACCAATGGTCTGAAAGGGTAAATAAGGAGTGTCAAGTCGTCACACAATATAAAACGTCACACTTGAGTCACAATAAGAGTAAAAATGATAATGCGAATGTAAACACGATAGAATGTCATATGGTACAGGGTCACTAATGTCACATTCATAGTTATGGCTTGCATCTCACCATAAGTACAGATGGGAAAATCAATCCCGACGATCATATCGCAACTAGAGTGCTTATAGCTCACCTCTAGTATCCGATAGGACCAAGACTCTCACAATAGGACAATATAAGGTATTATCAAGGATATGACTCTTCACAAATAACTATTTAATAATAATAACACATACTTGTCTTATATTAATAGATATTCCATTTTCTAATTTAACATGCCGGTTAAAGAAAATATAATAAATTATAATGAATAAATTACGTTACATGAAATTATGGACTAAAATGTGAGACAGCTCAAGTGACTCATTTATAGCCCCAAGAAGTGAACTAGACAAGTCCAATTAGATTAACAAGGTAAATCCACTTGAATAAATATGACAAGCCCAACCAAATAAACATGTAAAGCCCAATAAATAGAATGTGTGAAAGAGCGATAATTAACGGATTGCTTATATAAAACACGAGATGGGAATTAATAATATTTTAATTAAACCAAACTAGCGCCCAACAAGGGAAATAGTAAGCTCGTTCCATAAATCATAGTAAGTCCGACAAATAAAACTCGAGAGCCCAATACATAGGGTTAAAAGAACCAACAACTAAATCAAATGAGCCCACCAAATAAATGTGTGACGATATTAACTAATTACGTTATATAAAATTTGAGACGGAAATTTAAATAGTTTCAATGACCGAATTTGCGCCAAGGGCAACTAATACTACGACTCAAGACCCAAAACACGGCTCGTCCAACAGTCATACCCGGCCTCACAACCAGCCACTATTCGGGGTTAACGCAACCACAAACACGTACCTACACTAACTCCCCATACCCGCTCAACACAACCCAAACAACCACCCAACAAACCACCCAAAACCATACTTGACGAATCCCTAAAACGGCCCAACCAAACCTATAGTTCGACATCCATGAACAGCCTGGAACACGACCATCAACCAGAGGCCAAACCAGTCCCTCCCACGGTTCCAAACAGAGTGCCACAACCATCAATTCGACTCAAAATTTCGACGGGAATGAAAGCAAGGTTGAGACGGGAATGAACACACTTAAAACCTGAAATACCCCCACCCGGTTCATTAGCAACAACACTCCAGAAATCAGAACATATGGTGACCATAGTACCCGCAAAAAGGACGCAGCATACACGAAAATAAAGCATAGTCGAACTCTCTTAATGGCATTAAGCTATGAAAACAGTCGAATCAACATGTAAATTGCTTCGTAAACTCATGTAATTCACTATACACAAGCAAAAGAACATAAAGGCTCAATCTTTACGACCAAAAGGGTGAAAACCGAGTAAAAGGATGAAGATATCGACCCATTGTCGAGTAACCTATCACCGTTATCTTTAGCTCTCGAATTTCGGAGTAAAACATCCAAAAACGTGCGCTTTTCTTCAGTCTTCAAGTTCCTCAACTTAAAAGAGGAAAAACGAATTATATGAGTCACCAAAACCGAGTTTGTCACAAGTTGCCCATTTCGAAAATTCAACAAAATTACGACTTTCTTACCTAGAAATGAGGAAGAAGAAGAGAGGGAGCCAATGGTTTAAAAATAATGGAGTTTGGTTGAGAAATAAAGGAGAAAATGGGGAATGAAGGAGACGGAATGGGAGTGTTGTTTTGGTTGCTGCTGCTGTTGTTTTACGCAAGAAAGAAAGGAAGAAGAAAAAGGAAGGAGAGAGTATGAAAGGAAGGTGGGGACGGTATCATGACCACAACAACGAACAATAAGTAATAATAATAATTATAATAATAATAATAATAATAATAATATATAATAAAGAGATATTTTTAAAAGCAGAGTGTAGGATGTTAGGTGGGTGTGACGTGTTGTCGAATTCTGATTGGTCCGGATTAAAGTAGGTACAAAGTAAAATGTGACGGTCTATAGCTAGACGGAAATTGAGACGGGAATTATTATTATTACGGTCATTATTATTGTCACTATTATCATCCGACCAAAATACATATATATTTATTCTTATATAAATTATGCCTCAAGAATATAATTTAGTAATATGTATTTTTATAAAAATGAGCTTTTATATAATACGTTTATAAAAATCGCGTTTGAGATAAAATTAAACAAATTGAATAATCCAAAATTATAAAATAAAGTAATCAAACGGTTTAATAAATTTTAAATGTCAAAATAAGAAATTCGCGGGTGTTACAGTAATAATTTGAAAAATAGATTGTGAGTTTTTCCTTTTTTTTGGTTATTTAAATCATATATGACGACTCGTGTAATGTATATATATTTTTTTTTTTAAATTGTAGACCGAGGTTAAATCAGACGACTTACAATATAAGCCATCTACTTTTGCTGCACACAACGCTGTTATTCCTCTTAAACCTAGATATCACACCGATGATTATAAGCAAAAATTGAACACTCCAACGTTTGTAGCTTTGCACCAGCTGGCTGAAAGGAAGGCAGCCACCAAGTCTGTACTCATTATTGAGATCGGAGAGAATGTTATGGGAGAAGGTACAATTGTTCTTATGGATGGGGAATCACTGTGTCAGTTTCTCGACCTTAACGAGTTAGATACTATGCACATTGTAATTTGGATGAAGTGAGTTCATTAATAAAACTTGGCATTTGGTTTTACGAATAGTGATGTTTATTTAAATCATCAATGAAAATAACATTCTTCATTCCATTTGATGTAATAGGTACCTGTGTACACACATCGCTGAGGGGAACTATGTTTCTCATGACTACGGATTTGTGTCACCTGAATTGTTCTCTCAAAAGGTGATTGGATACACATACAGAGACCACATCGATAAAATTGCTGAATGGTTGAGGACGCCCAAAAGCCTATGGTTTGCCCATACAATGAGAATAAGTATGTATAGTACTTTATTATAATGACTCACGATTCTATTCATTTATTAACACGTTTACATGCATGTATATGAACTAACAGTTCAATTTTCAATATTTCATAGAAGCATTGGCTGCTAACGACAATCAATGTGACAAAAGGCATAGTGTACTGGATTGACTGCTGCGGACATAGTCTCACTGAGAAATATGTAAAGATGATAACTGAGTAAGTTTACAACCTTACATTATAATGTCAATTGTTATTGTATGACCTTTGAAGAATAGGCTCCTTTTAATGTCCCATCAATATTACTGAGCCAAATGCTAATTATAATTTCCTGTATATATTTATGAATTAGTGTGTTTCAAGCAATTGGAGCATCAAGTCCAACTTTTGTCACGATAAAAGTAAGTGTATTCTTAATAATTACTCATATCATTTATTTTATGTTTATGCGAGAGGTTGATCTAATTTAGCTTATTTGTATGTGATTTGTATAATAGTCTCCTCTACAATAACCAGGCACCAAAGAATGCGCCTTTTTCTATTGTCGGTCCATATGGGAGATTTTCACCCGAAAGTATATCAACATAGATTCACCGGTTAGTGTGTTTTAATAATTATTTCAAACGTAACTTGGGTTTAATTCTGTGTAATATTCCATTTATTCTGTCTATTTTGATTTAAGTATATTTTGATTTGTAGTTCCCACCTTCAATACACAACAAAGACCCAACCTATTCGAAGGAAGACATCGCCGACATGAGAAATAAGTGGGCCACTTATTTTCTTTCATTAGCGGATGGTCAATAGTCTGCTCATTATGTATGTGTGTATATAGAGTCATGTGTAATTAGTTTTGGTCACCCTGTTTATAATATTTTGATGTTGGGATGAGTAGATCAATCTCTGTAATATTCTGATGTTGCAGGATTGAAATTTTGCAATGCACAGCTGCTGAAATGCTATTTTACAGTAGCATTTCAGCGGAACCTGCTATTGCAAAAATTAGCATTTCAGCAGCTGCTGGAACCTACTAAAACAATTTTTTTTAAAAAAAATATTTATAAATTCGATTACGTTTAAAAATAAAACCGTGGTCAATAAATATATTGACAACGGTCGCATTTAAATAGAAACTCGTTGACATATTCATCCATAATATAACGGTTTAATAAGCATAATCCGTTGTCTAATTCATGACATTTAAAATGGTTTAATAAGCATAAACCGTTGTAATATTTACTATTTTACAACGATTGTGCCAGTAAAACCGTTGTCATAGGTTTCCGTAGAGCATTCCAACTAATACTACCACGATTTCAATATTATAAACAACAGTTTTTGAACCGTTCTTAATATTGTATTACGGTTATTTGAACCCGTTATTTACATTTCATAACGGCTCCGCCTTTTTAACAACCGTGGTCACAAAATAACAACGGTCGATGTAATAATGGTTCCGTATTTTGTATTACAACGGTATATCACCTTATCTAACCATTGTTGCACCTATTATTTAACGTAGTGTCATGGCCTCCTTGTAAGTTCTCGGATCATTTTCTAAAACATAGGCACGAATATCCTCCTTATCAAGAAATTCTTTTTCTGCCAAACTTCTCTCGAAGTCTGGGCCAAAATCTTTTGGTATTCTAGCCCTCTTGCTCCCTTTAGGTTCAGTCACTGCATCGGCATTAGTTACTGCACTAGTAGAAGCATTATCAACATTATTGGAAACAAGTGGTAAACGAGGTTGAAAGTTAGTTTTCATCGGAAAAATATTCTCAAAAAATACATCTCTAGATTCTTTAATAGAACCAAAACCTGAACCATCCTTTAGAATAAATGTAATATTCAGTATTTATATTTTAATATAATAATATTTTATTGTATTTATACGAGTTATGTTTGAGACAGAATAATAAAATAATTATTATTATTATTTTAGGATGATAATGATGATAATAATAATAAGTGGTAATAATAATACGCAATACGTTGCATGTATACGTGGAGATTTTGTCCTCCGCCTCGAGATCGTAAGGTAAACCGTCTTCAACTAGTATTTATATTATTTAATTTATACCGTTGACTCACCCCGCGACTTAGACCTACCGTGGGACCCACCGTGACCACCATAGGACCACCGTTGACCGTCGTAATGGTGGTTTGACCTTGTATATATAATGGAATATAGCTATTTTGTGCGACGGACTTAAGACGGATTTTTGACCCACCTTTTGTGACTATCTTGGGGTGAACTTGGGTGGGTTTTGTCGAGGGTTGAGTGGGGGTTGTATTGGTGGTCTTGGGTGGCGGAGTGGGTGGCTGTGTTGGTCGAAAACCGAGGGTAAAAGGGGGGTGTCGGGCTGTTTTTGTTTTTGTTGTTGTTTATTGTTGTTGTTGCGTTTTGCTGTTGTTTCGGGTGGTGGTTGCCACCACGTGGCCTAGTTTGAACCCACCATAGTCAGGGGGTGCCATGGTTGTGGTGGTGGCCACGGTGAAGGTGGTTGTGGATGGTGGTTGTATTGTTGTTGTTGTCATTGTTGGTTGGTGGTGTTGTTGTCGGTTGCCACTGTTGTTGCTGCCGTGGTGGGCTGGCGGTTAGGCCACCGTGGTTGGTGTTGGTCGTGGTCGTCGGGGGGTTGATTGTCCATTGTCTCGGAGTGGTTTGGTGGTTTAAGCACATGGTTCAAACCGTGTGTTTATGTGGGGGGACAACGGGTTTTGAGTGAAGTGTGAGGCGGGTTTTAATTATCGTGTAGTGGGTCGTGAGTTGGGTTTTGAACCATGGTTATCGGGAATTTTTAGTCGGGATTTTAATTTTAATTATATTAAATTATATAATTATAATTAAATTAGATTAGTTAGTAATTAAATGTATTTAATTATTTATTAGGTGACGGTTTTGTGGAAGATTATTATTATTATTCGGATTGCTTATGCAGATTGCTAAAAGGTAGGTTTATCCTACTCAGTTTCGATAATGTGTCTATTTGTTAAATTAGTTGTTTGTCATTGATTGCATTTAATGAGTTGATAATTGGCATGTTATACGGTACCTTGCATTTATTGTGTTTGTCATGTACATTGGAGGATATTGGCGTTGGTTGGTTACTTGTTTTATGGAGACGGAAGGCGGTTTGGAGACCATCTTCCCCTTGAGTCGCCTATTGGGGTTTCCCACCCCAATAGGAATGTGCACATTAATGACTTTAGTCTTGGAGGGACGCGTGTGGGTGAGGCACGACGTCTGGAAGGGGACCCGAGTCGCTCTTGGGCCAGGTACCACCGACGTGTTCGGAGTACCTTGTGTGAGTATGGTGTCGTGGACGTGTTCCTGGCACCAGTTGTTGTGGGTACGTCTAGGCGTGTCCCGGTACCGGCGAGACGGTTGGATAATTGTGTGTCATTCATATCATGGTCATGTTGTTGACTCACACACTTGAGTCGTGTCACACTTTCTTTTATTGTTACTGACGTTTGTCTGTCTGTGTAATTGTCACCTCTCTCTTTTGGCGTAGCCCCTGTCGATCCATATGAAATCCTTTGGTTATATGGGGAGCATATTATGTTATGGTTGTTTGGATAGTACACGGGAGACGGGACGAGCTTGATGATATCACGAGGCGAGTCTAGTTGGCTAGTAGATTATAGATGTCACGAGTTGTATTTTATTTATTCATTTGTTTACGTTTATGTAATTCACTAAACATTATGTTTATTTATAAAATGTTCTTTTATCGTAGTTTTGAAACACTACCTTGGGAAATCGAGATGGTAATGCTCCAATTATCTTGGCCGGATAGTTGGGGTGTTACAATAAACCTGTAAGCCGCGCTATTTGAAGCATAACCAATGAATATACCGTCGATTGTTTTTGGTACAATTTTGCTTCTTTGACATGCAGGTATTCCTTTTTTTCCCAAACACCCCCACACTTTGAGGTAGTTGAGATTAGGCTTGTGGCCTTTCCAGAGCTCATAAGGAGTTGTCTCTAGTTTTTTGTGTGGAACTCTGTTAAGTACAAAAAAAGCAGAAAGAATGGCCTCACCCCACATGTTAGTAGGCATACCAGAACTAATAAGCATAGCATTCATCATGTTTTTTAAAGAGCTATTTTTTCTATCGGCTATTCCGTTTTGTTGAGGTGTGAATGGGGCAGTGATCTCAAGGGTAATGCCATTTTATTCACAATATTTTTTAAGTGGATAACCCTCATATTCAGCGCCCCTATTAGACCTAACACGTTTGATTTTTAGGTCTAATTGATTCTCAATTTCAGCTTTATAGATCATGAATTTTGCTCGGCTTCATCTTTTATACTTAACAAATACACTTTCGTATATATAGAGAAATCATCTACAAAAGTGATATAATAACGCTTACCTCCTCGACTCATTGTGTTTCTGAAATCTCCCAAATCCGAATGGATTAATTCAAAAAGAGTTGAGGCACGATAGACTTGTTTATTAAACGGTATCCTGGAATGTTTAGCCTCTACACATATCTCACATTTGTCAAAAGCCGTATTACTAAAACCATGTATAAGGTCAAGATGTTTCAATTTTTTTAACATAATAAATATTTATATGACCTAATCTGGCATGCCATAAAGTAATAGACTCAGCAAGATAAACGGAAGCGGTAGAGTTTTTATTAATAGTCACACACCGAGCACAAAAGGCCCGCCATTACAAAAACCTTTTTGAACAAAATTATTGTTTTTAGTGAGTACAAGTTTGTCGGATTCAAAAGTGAGTTTTATACCGGCCTTGTTAATTAGAAACCCTGAAATAAGGTTCCTACGGATTTCTGGAACATGAAGAACATTATTAAGTTCGAGAATTTTACCATATATCTTTAACTGGCTTAAGAGAAAATCAAATTTTTCGGACCAAATCCTATAATTTTTACCATCAAGTAAATCCAATTTTGACATATCGGGGATGAAAACGTTAGGCATAAGGGTCGGATTAAATGAAGCAGTAGAAATTGGCATAGCCATATTGCCTAAGATAAAATTTTAACGAGCAAGGAAAAAATTTTAAAATTCAACTTCAGACTGTAGATGGTATAACTTATAAAAATAATGAAAGGGAAAAACTTACAGAACCGGCAAAGATACAAGTCGTGGCGTGATAAGAATCACTGCCCTAAAGTTGAATTTGCCCTGCTTGATACACACGACCTCTTGGCAACCAACCCAAAGGGTTACACGACGTCTGAGTCTAAGGTGTAAGACAAAGACTCAGAATGAGAACTAGTAAAAGAACGTTGCCAAAATCAGCTTGTAGTAAGAAATGTATTATAGTGAGAAGTAGGGAATAGAGAAGATGATGATCAGATTTATTGTGTGTTGAAATGCTGTTGGTGAGAAGTATTTACAGGTGAAAAGGAAAGATCTAGATGTAAAATTAATTTTTATCGGAAATAGTTTTTAGAAGACTGAGAAATAAACATAGGAAAAACCGTAGTCATCCTTAGAAGGCTACGACGATCAGTCTAGGAAAACCGCACAATCAGACATAGAAGACTGCAAATAATTTCCAGAACTTGTGCACGCACCGCTGGTGCTCTACCAGAACCAGAGGCATAGCCACAGCCCGAGCCCGATGTGGCGTGGGGTGCGCACGCGCGTGTGTGGTGGTTTAGTCCCTTAACCACTACGCATCTAGTAGTCCAACACATGTGACGACTTATAAACTATATTAGTCCAACCTAATTTATCAATGAAGGATAAAAGAAGATTCTTTTGAAGCAATAATTCCAACAGATGACTTGTTAGTTCTCAGTTGTCGGGTTTGGCTTCCGGGTCGGCCATAGCAGCTATTATGTTCGGGCAGTAACAAAGTCGATGCTGACTATTAAAGGCGGCTGATTTCTGGGTCGCTTAACTTGAGCACGAAGTCGGGTTGTTGAGAGATTGAAGATGAAAGGTGACTGGTATGATTACGAATTGATTATCACGGAGGAGCAGATTGATTGCTTCCATTGCTGCTGTAACACCCCCATATCCAGAGGAGCCTTAACTAGGCCTTCCTTAGCATATAAGGGCGTTACCATCTCGGTTACCCGAGGAAAGTAGTTATCAAACGTCAATAAAAGAACTATTAAGCTATATTACAAGTGATTCAAACCAAAATACAGTACAAGGTACAACTCAAAGACTACTCGCTATGACCATCATATCTCGTGAAGACTCATCCCTGCCCGGACTCCAGCTATCCACAACATCAACACCTTCTAAGACCGACTGCTCACCATAAGGGATCACGGCAGACACATAAAAAACAAACAACCAAACAAGGTCAGTACTGAGATAAGACAAGACAATGGCAACTACAATCAACAATACAACCAATGATATCAGACCCAACCGCAATCACAATAATCCAACCAAACCTGTCACTGACTGTCCACTGGACCAGCCCTGCCAGTGGGGGACCGCAACCGTTCCCACCTAAGCCCCGCTCATCACACGAGCGATAACCCTGTCCCATTAATGTGCACAACCCCTTCCGTGGCGGGTTCCACGAAGGGCGAAACTAGGGCGTGAAGTCACTCCCGCAAGTGACCCCACTCAGCCGAGAACGCATCTCGAGAACCATCAACAGCCATCATAACCACAATCACAAGACACACAATTACTGTATCAAACAACCACAATACTACCACAACGACCGACACACTAGACCATCTACAGAAACTGAGTAGGCGAACCTACCTTTAAGCAACCGCAACCAATCCATGCCGACAGATAACACATCCAGCGACCAAGCAAAGCCTATAACCATCATACAAATATCTATTACTAACAAGCAATCCTAACTATAGGGAACCAAGGCACGGATGATGATTATGACATACCAATTAGGGAGAAACTCAGCTAAAGACCGCTACCCGACACCCGTGACGCCCTCCCAAGGTTCAAAGATCTTCAAAGAGGCTTCCATGGAGGTTTTGAGGTGAAGGGAAGGGAAAGGGGCGACTGAAGGATAGGAGGAAAGTGGTGGAAGTGATTTGCGGATTTAACAAAACGCGATATAAAACCCTCGCTGAAAACCCGGTACTCGATCGAGTACCCAACCTACTCGATCGAGTGGCCCCCTACTCGATCGAGTACCCTAGCTACTCGATCGAGTAGCCCCTACTCTATCGAGTACCACTCTTAACACGCAGCTCAAACAGGTTTTGGCACACTTCCCTAAGACTACTTCCGCTCCCAAGGTCGGTCAACGGTGGTCAAAGGGTCCCTAAAAGGGCGGGTATTATAGTCTTCCCCCCTTAAAAAGAACTTCGTCCCCGAAGTTCACCTCACCCATCTCCCGCTCGAGACACGAGAACAACACGTCCTCACTCATCCTCCCGCTCAACCCATTACTCCCTGGAAACACCATTCCCCCCCATGTCATCATCATCACCGTCTATACTTATATCTAATGACTTTTACTACTATCATGCAAGCACTATTACCGTTAACCGTTACCCTATATACCTATGAAACATCAAACTCGCCATGCGAATCACCACCTATGATCACCCGACATACGGTATCGACATACAGTATCGACTATCAAACTATCGATCAGGACATGTCTCATATCAATTATCATATGGTACAACCAACGCCACCATGTTACTTGGCAACGTGATTCGAGTACGATTTATCACACTATTTTTTTTTTATGACCGTCTGTTGAAACACTCTTGAAACATACAACCCCTTCACTTTAATAAATTAAAGCAAAACATAATACCAACAACATTATAAACAAGCAAAGCATTATTCAAAAACAGCCTTTTTATATCGCGACATTACTCTTCCCCTCTAAAAAGGAACTTCGTCCCCGAAGTTCACCACCCTAATTATAACGCATTTTATTTATTATTTGTATCTTAACATTAAAGAAAACCATACTATTTGTTGTGGACATTACTCGCTAACTACATACTCGTTAAATTAGAAATCGTGCTCAAGTCACCGGAACAACTAGTTACTGTTGACAACATACGTTAAAATGATATGCACAAATATAGGCAGAGTTACAACTCCGACAAATAAATCGTAATGGGGCGTATGCAATATTAAAGTAAGAAGAAATTATGACCGCCTTACTAATTGTAACAAATATGCTTATAAAACTTCAATCATGACTTGTAACATATGAAATTAACGGTTCAAAGGTGTTACTACGTACTCACAACTACTTTAAACATTAAACTCGCAAATATAAAACAATTGAACATTTTTAATTTCCAAAAACCTCCTGTAACAGTGCTACTCGATCGAGTAACTGGCGGTACTCGATCGAGTGCCATGCTACTCGATCGAGTGTCTTGGGTACTCGATCGAGTGGCCTACTGAGTCGAAACTTTTTCTCATTTCATCCTGTAGCTACTCGATAGAGTACGGGTACTCTGTCGAGTACCTACAGACAATTCTTCATAAAACCATCACGAGTTAACACCCATGCGCATATTTGTCATATAAAACCGAGTCGGGACGACTCCCCGACTTCTAATATCCTGCAACCAGTTAGAATATCAATTCCGGCCTTATGGCCAATCATACAAATCCAACTAAGTCTCAATAATAAAAGGAAACAACTACCAAAGTCTAACAACAATATCACCATCTAACATCAACCACTATCAACAGAGATAAGGACGAGGAGTATCACTCCTCCTGCTGCTGCTGCTGCTGCTCGAACATCACCTCATCATTACCACCACCGCCTCCAGCCATACCCGCACCTGATGAACCCACTCCCGCATCACCTCTTGCTCCTGCTCCCGGGCCCACGTACCATGGGGTCAAGCCACCGTAAGGGAAGGACTGAGGTGCCCCCCATGTCGACTGATCCACCCCGTAGGAATGGAAAACCCCTGTGTAGTCCCCGACTCCACTCCACCACACCGGATGCGGTCCCTCGGTCCCTATCCCCTGAGCGTAGGCCATCTCGTGCATGTTCCGGAGTGTCAAGGTGGATGACACTCTCTCCGCTGTGTAATCGGATCGCGTCTCCGGGTGTCGAGGTAAGGGTAGCATGGAAAAGATCTGCTGCTGCTGCGGGTGCTACTCTGGTCTTGTGGCCTAGTCTCCGAGGCCGTCTCTCTCACTCGACGGGGTCCCCTCACTACTCTAGGCCTCTCTGCCGCCTGAACTCCCGCATTCTCGCCCTTCGTCGGCTCCGGCATCTTCTCAAGGATGGTACCGTTGATGAGATAGGTCTGTAGCTGGCGGGGTCCGTCATCATCCTCCTCCTCCTCGTCATCGGAGTCCACCGTCACTACCGTCGGCTCCAAGGGCTCCGTGGGTGGGAGGTGCTCAGGAGCTGGAATCTTCATCCAACTCATCCCATGCACCCTCAATGCTAGGCTGCCGTCAGCCAAGGTCCTCAACCATTTCAGGTCGAGATAGTATTCACGATCCATGGTAGGCACTGGGGTAGCTAGAGGCACGTACGCCGAAGAAGCCTCAAAGGAGGTTAGCTTTTCAGCTAACCGAGTGGCAATAGCACCACAACTCAGGTACCGGGAAGAGGAAGAAGCCATCAAGGCAAGGGCAGCACAAACTATAGAAGGAGCATTAAAGACCACTTTCCTGGCCCGCTCCGGGTTGAGGTACGATATCAAAAGTAAAACCTCATGGTTATTCAATTTACTGATATCCTTTCGGTCATAGAGGAGGTTCGAAAGAGAGCGGAGAAAGACCCTCAAGGTAATATGCTGAACATCATTAATCAGCATGTTGCTCGAGGTGGGAGCTTGCTTCCCAGTCAAGCAAGGCATTAGGCGGCGACGCCGCACTCAGTGAATGTCGGTAAAGGAGTCCTTCGAGGCTTGGCCAACCCAAGGTGAGAGGCAAACAGTCCATAGTCAACGAAAACCGGTATTCATCAATCTAAACTGACAACGACCCGCTGGGTCATAGTTAAAAGAGCTCATGAACTCCAAGGTAAGAAAAGGGTAAGTATGCTTCCTCAGCCTATACAAACCCGTAAAACCCAAGGTCTCGAATATGTGACGGACATCCGTCTCTATCTCCAACTCCTCTAATACACTGGTGTCTATACACTTTGTAGGTCTCAATTTGCGTTTTTGTAAGGCTACAAAACGCTCCCTTTGCTTGAAGTCAACAAAGACAACTGTAGGGTATTCGGGGACTGCGGGTACCACAGGGCCACTTCCTTCGTCTAACTCAGGTGGGTTACCCCTCCCCCGTTTGCTTTGGCGGGTTCCAAGGTTCAGTCTCGGCATCTTCTTTAGGTATAAGGTCAAACAATTTGTATAAAACATGTAGGCATATACTTCATACAATTTGAGTTCTATATACTTAGCAAGTTCACTAACTCATCAACCAGTTCAATATTGAAGCACATAAATCATGCAATTAAGCTTAGATGCTCAGCTAAGTACACACATTTCATTAATGGTTTTCTCAATTTTAACATATAGTCTCAGTTTGTAGCCACTTATAAACCGCAATTATGAAAATTTGGCATGTGAACACATATTCTCAGCAATTCCAATATCCTAGCATGCTTCTAAAGGTCGTTCCATTTACATTGCTAATTACATGTTACTAGTTCAAGAGAAAGGATAGTTTATGGCATATCATCATCACTTTCATATTATGTTCAACAACTCAACTAAAATTTTCAGACGGTCTTTACAGCTGTGAAAATTTTGGCATATTTTCATCAATTATCGTTTCTACTATCATATTGAAGTTCAACTTATACTTATAATGTCATTCACAACACCAATTTTCCAATTATAATTCACGAATTTCCATTTGAGGCACTTTTAAGACGGAGTTTTAAGGCAACTTTCTAAGGTAAAATCATCAAAATCTATCCCCCAACATGATATAAACAATACTTAAGGCTCAATTCTACCATCTAACCATTGTAAAACAACCAAAAATCGATTTCAATTTTGGAAACCCTAGAAATTTCGGGTTTAATTTTGCA
Organism: Silene latifolia; assembly: GCF_048544455.1. Classification (NCBI taxonomy): domain Eukaryota; kingdom Viridiplantae; phylum Streptophyta; class Magnoliopsida; order Caryophyllales; family Caryophyllaceae; genus Silene; species Silene latifolia. The sequence goes on from NC_133527.1 coordinate 97,560,399, forward strand.
ATTTTCTAATCTAATTTACAGCAATTAACCACCAACAAACATGGAAAGAAGGCATGTGAATCATGTTTCAACAATTAAAAGCACCAAATTGGTCATTATAATCGAAAATTTCAGATTGTTTTACTTTCCTAGCACATTCAAAGCAATAAACTATGTACAATAGGAAGAATAGCATACCTTGATTGATGAACAAAGTAGAGAAACGAAATTAAACCAAGAAATCAACCCCAAGATTCACTACTAACCCAAGAGAAAGAGAAGATTTGAGAGGAAATAAGGAATTGGAAGTAGGTTAAGTGTCGAAATATAGAGGAATAAGAAGAAAAAATAGAAAGATGAAGGGTTTTAAGAAAACCCGTAGGAATTACTGCACAGTAACCTACTCGATCGAGTGCCTGGGGTACTCGATCGAGTACCACCCTACTCGATCGAGTAGGAGCTAAATCATCGAGTAACTGCAGGAATTTTCCCACATCCCGACATCATAGCTTCCTAATTAGATCGAGTGAGGTCTACTCGGTCAGGTAAGCACTCGCACTCGGTCAAGTATAGTTAAGTACTCGATTATAAGTACGAAGTAACTTGAAGATTCCTGCAAAAACAACACCGCGTGTCGATTCCAACTAAATTCGGAATTCGGCACTCATTATCAAGTTCATTCACGCATTACTATTATTATCAAAGCCTACCATATTGTCAAACAAATGAAGTTTATTCCACGTACACTACACCCATTACCCTACCCGGTTTACTTTCTGCATCAAGCTTCCATGAATATAGTCACGGCATCGTATTACATTTAAGCTTACTTTATATATTACTACTAAATTGAAACATTTAAATTAACATTAGTTCATTCTTTCATTTGACATATAATTGCATAATTTTCATAATAAATGAATCTATCACTTCTCGCATAAATGCATACTTTTAAACAACTTATTCGATCATGTCTTACATTCTATCATAAGCAATTCACCTTGCACGAATCAAATATTACGCAGCGGAAAAATTTCGACCATCCTATAAGGCAATAACGCATTACCATATGCTATGTCTCGAATTATAACTCACTATACTATAATTATCATCATAGCAGCTACATAAACTTTCGTCACATATCTCATAACCATCATATAAGCTCATTAATCACCCAACGAGCTTCACTAATCTCATCAATAATTATCATACTCGGCCCAAACATTACTATCACACCTCTATTAATTCTAACAAAAACTTAACCGGAGGTAGCTCCGGCACAATTAACACACATAGCACACATAGACACACGGACTCCACATTCCCATCCCATGTGACTGGCTTAAGTGTCATGGGGTCAAGATTTTGAAATGAGGGCGCCTACTCACCCAAAATCTAGCATCAGTCGGGCTCCCATTACACATACACCAGGTTCATTTTATTAGACTCCCTACGTTCATCATGTTCGTTTGTTACAGGTTCCAAAATCGTCGCTCTGATACCACTTTGTAACACCCCCATATCCAGAGGAGCCTTAACTAGGCCTTCCTTAGCATATAAGGGCGTTACCATCTCGGTTACCCGAGGAAAGTAGTTATCAAACGTCAATAAAAGAACTATTAAGCTATATTACAAGTGATTCAAACCAAAATACAATACAAGGTACAACTCAAAGACTACTCGCTATGACCATCATATCTCGTGAAGACTCATCCCTGCCCGGACTCCAGCTATCCACAACATCAACACCTGCTAAGACCGACTGCTCACCATAAGGGATCACGGCAGACACATAACAAACAAACAACCAAACAAGGTCAGTACTGAGATAAGACAAGACAATGGCAACTACAATCAACAATACAACCAATGATATCAGACCCAACCGCAATCACAATAATCCAACCAAACTCACATCGATCGTCCACCGGACCAGCCCACGCCAAAGGGGGGGACCGCAGCCGTTCCCACCTAAGCCCCGCTCATCATACGAGCGATAACCCTGTCCCATTAATGTGCACATCCCCTTCCGTGGCGGGTTCCACGAAGGGCGAAACTAGGGCGTGAAGTCACTCCCGCAAGTGACCCCACTCAGCCGAGAACGCATCTCGAGAACCATCAATAGCCATCACAACCACAATCACAAGACACACAATTACTGTATCAAACAACCACAATACTACCACAACGACCGACACACTAGACCATCTACAGAAACTGAGTAGGCGAACCTACCTTTAAGCAACCGCAACCAATCCATGCCGACGATAACACATCCAAATGACCAAGCAAAGCCTATAACCATCATACAAATATCTATTACTAACAAGCAATCCTAACTATAGGGAACCAAGGCACGGATGATGATTATGACATACCTATTAGGGAGAAACTCAGCAAAAGACCGCTACCCGACACCAGTGACGCCCTCCCAAGGTTCAAAGATCTTCAAAGAGGCTTCCATGGAGGTTTTGAGGTGAAGGGAAGGGAAAGGGGCGACTGAAGGATAGGAGGAAAGTGGTGGAAGTGATTTGCGGATTTAACAAAACGCGATATAAAACCCTCGCTGAAAACCCGGTACTCGATCGAGTACCCAACCTACTCGATCGAGTGGCCCCCTACTCGATCGAGTACCCTAGCTACTCGATCGAGTAGCCCCTACTCTATCGAGTACCACTCTTAACACGCAGCTCAAACAGGTTTTGGCACACTTCCCTAAGACTACTTCCGCTCCCAAGGTCGGTCAACGGTGGTCAAAGGGTCCCTAAAAGGGCGGGTATTACAGCTGCTGCTTGTCGATTGGAGATGGTGGTGGCCTGGTGTTAAATCGCTGGTTGTGTAAATGGAAGTCGTCGGGTTTGGAACCCGAGTCGAGCAAATGCAAGATGCTCGTCTCAACTTGATTGATTGATGCGAGGTGTAGTGGGCTGCTGCTGGTGAGACGGAGATAAAACGGAGTCAGGTTGTTGTGGATTGATGTCGGTTGAAATGGGTTGATGATGGTGATTTGGTTTGAATGATACTCGGGTTTTGCTTCCGAATTTGGTTTTGAAGATCCAGACGCTAGAGGAGGTGTGCAAGATCGATGGAGCAGCAGGCCAAGCAAGCTTCTTGCTGATTCGATATCGGCATGGAACTGAGGTCATGTAACTGGTGGTAATGGAAGGCTAAGGAATCCGTTGGATGTTGGTTCACGTTGATGGGTGAGTGAGGAGCATAGTAGTTAACAGGCTAGAAGCGATGGTTTCACACTGAATGGTACTCTAGTAGACTAGAAGCGTGGTGAAGAAAATCAATTGGATTGACTTTGGGTCCCCCTCTAATTGAATTTGCTCCATTTGATTATTATAGAGCCTGTCTCAACTCTTCTTGTTTCATTCGGCCTTACTTTATTTTCGAACCGCTTCCTACATAAACCAAATTACACAAAGCAGAACAAATCCCCGTGATAGTAACAATTATTAGCAACTTTCTAATAAAACTAAATATTTCTAATTAAATAGTTAAATGAGCTATTATCCAATTAAATCGCACAAAATTGAGTCAAATATAAGATAAAAGTATGGGTAAAACGACACTAAAATACTATTTATCACTTAGCTAATTGTTCATATATACTTTCTTTTGTTGTTAGTATTCTTACTTTTATTACATTCGTTATTACTACTTTTATTTTACTACTTTCGCCAAAATTATTGTTACTTTTACTACTGTCGCATTAAAATTGATAATTTCACTACTCCCTTTGTGTACTTCTATTACTTTCACTACTCCTGCTTGCTGCTAAAATTGTTACTTTGACAATTCAGATGAGTGATTAATATCATATTACTATATCTAATGTTACTACAATTCTTTATATTACAAACATAATTACTTTTACTATTTAGGCATACAATTTTAAGAGGCTTATTTATTTATATAAATATATTATATATATCCATAAAATCAAATCAAATTAATTATAGAATATTATATTTTTTTGGAAATCTAGCTTGATTTATTCACCTTTTAATAGTTTCCAAAATATAAAATACTTATATTATTATATTTTTGTGTATCTTAAATAGAACATCTTTATACTAATTAATACCTTAAGTGGGCCATGTTTATTTTGAGGAAAATCACCATATTTTGATATTCTCTAAATTTATACTTTAACCAAAACTATATAATATTTGCATTGAAGTGCCTTGGTCCATGTTGAGTCACTCGACCGACTGAGGGACCGAGTAACACCTGCTCAATCGCGAAATTTTCTGATGTTGAGTCACTCGACCGAGTGGCGGTTCACTCGACCGAGTGGAGCTTCACACGACCGAGTGAACCGAGCACTCGGCCGAGTGCCTTGTCGTTGTCCATGTTTACGCGTGTAAGCTTGTGGTGGACCTTATCTCTTTTAAACCACTCTTTTTCATATTTTCCTACCCTTATTTCACTTCTACCTTATCCTCTACTCTCTAAAAACCCTCTCAAATATCTCTAGAAGCTTCTCCATACACACTAGCAAGAAAACTAACCTAGATTTGGAGGAATTGTTCACCAAGCTTGAATCTTTCTCATTCCTTTCCACTAGTAAGTTATCACTCACCCTTTTCCTTTCATTTTATGTTGACCCAAACACTATAATTTGGGGGTTTTCAGGGGTAATGTTAATTAGTGCTAGTAATTAATATTATGGGCAATTAATGGGTAATAATAAGGGATTTTGTATTTTATAATAGTGTAGGATGTATTGTGATAGTATTATGTAATTTATGTAAGATAAGACGGTCTTATAAGAAGAATCGTTGGTGGTTTGGAGTAGCTTTTGGAGTATGCTAAAAGGTAGGTTAATCCTACTTGGTTTCAATAAGTATAAATGGTTGCAAGTGTCATTATTGTGTTGTTATTGCATTATAACGTGATTGTTGTGGATAATTGTTGTTAATCTCATAGTATTGTTTGGGTTTATTCATAACATAACAATGAGTCATTAGTGTTGCTTTCATAATGTCATTGGATTTGCATTATAACATGTGGTTGTTGGCATATATGATTATCTGGTATGATTGACATTCATGATATATGAGAAAGAGGAACAATTGGTAAGAGTTATGCATATACATTGTGAAATGGGCATATTGGCATAATGTGTGGTATTTTACATTTATTGAGTCATTATGTATATTTGAAGACATGATGGATTGTGATGATGATACTTGTTGTTGAGGAGACGTAAGGCGGTTGGGAGACCGTCTTACGCTTGAGTCACCTCTTGGAGCTTCCCACTTCAAGAGGGATGTGCACATTACTGACTTGAGTACGGAGGGACTCGTGTGGTTGAGGCATGACATCTGGTAGGGGATCCGGTTGGCTTCTGGCCGACCCGGTACCACGGGCGTGTCCCGAGTACCTATTTGTGAGGTGTGGTATCGTGGGCGTGTCCCTAGCACCAGTGTGGTTGTGGGTATGGCTTGGTGTGTCCCGGTATCGGCATGGTGTTGTATGGTCATGAGTTATGCACTTCATTAACATATTGCATTCTTACATATTGCATTGTGTGTTATGTTTATTTATTGAATCTAGCGTGTTTGGGTTATGTGTAAATTGTCACCTATTTCCGGGGTGGCTTGTGTCGATCCATATGATATTTCCGATCATATGGGGAGTAGGTTAAGTACAGGTATCACACCCCCATTTATTAAGGAGACTTTACCTAGGCCTCCCAAGTAAATAAGACTATTACCATCTTGGTTTCCCGAGGCAGTGAATAACAAAGATAACAAACCAAAGTACTTTATATAAAATAACCAATAATGGTCTTATTACAATTTTAAAACTGATTAAATTAAATTATAATATTACAATTGACAGGGTTGTCGTGTACCTATCAAATAATAAATAACTAAACTAACTATATAGCTAGGGAAGTCAGGTCGATCTCCACATGGAGGCAAGGTATCTATCTGTAGGTCGTCTATTTATGTCACAATTGGGGGGTTTTGTATTTGATTTTCTAAACTACTAAAGGTTTAAGGGGAAGAGAAATAGGGAAAGAGCGATAAAGTAAGAAAATGTGATAAAAGTGATCAGATAAAGAAGGTATGTCAGGATTTCGGTTCACTACGGTAGTTCAGTGACTCAACTGTAAATAGTTTAGACAAATTACTGTGAGACGGATACTGGGAAGGTCCTTCCGATCAACTTTCTACCCTAGATTCCCACTAACATAACTTCCGTCCTCGTCAGGGCTGTCTACTGTTCATAGCAGGTCTATTTAGTCCAATCTTCCGATCCAGGATTAAATTTAACCATATTAAAAGGGTGACTCAGAAGCGTGCACTCAACTAAGTCGGTAAATACAGTTATATTGCTATGGTGACAGGGTCTCACAATTAATTCATCTAACCTATTTACTACATCGTCACAATTCTACCGTAGATCCCCTAATCCTAACATGAAATAAATTAGCTACTCATATTATCAATATTGTCAAGACTAATAATAATGAAATAGCTAATAAATAACATAATGAAATTATAATTAAATCGCATAAAAGAGATTAGGGCAGAAATTAAGAGAGCAAAACAAGAGAATTAAAGTAAACAGATGAAAGATTAATATTAAAGGAAGAGAAAGAGATTACAATCGCGAGAATCCGACGTAAAGAACACTAAATCCGAGCTCGAAATAATCCTAAAGCAAAAGTTACAGTAGAGAAAAAGCAACGTAGTGTTTATAGTGAAAGATGAATGATAAGATAATAGATTAGATGCCTAATAACCTAATTAAATGAGCTTAAATAAAAAAATACTAAGTCTATAAGCTAATTATAAGTTCACGGACTAATTAAAGCCCATGAAAGACAAAACCACTCGATCGAGTAACTTTATATCACTCGATCGAGTAAAAGTAAGCTCAAACCACTCGATCGAGTAGAAAATCTACTCGATCGAGTAACCCCTAAAATATAACTACTCGATCGAGTAGAAAAAAGGAGTCGATCGAACACAATTGTACTCGATCGAGTACTTTCCAGCGCACAATTCCTGCTTCGCTCACTGAACTTCAAACGGCTGCCATTTCTTTGTTACTTTGGCAAACAGGGCGTTTCCGGTGGCGTTGGAAAGCTAGGAGGACACGCTTTCATCTCCAATTAGAATCACCTGAATATCAGTTGTAGAACTCGAGATATGGCTCTTCAAATTGGGCACTAGTAATTTGAAGTTCTTCCTTTGCTCGCCTAGCTATCTTACTTCTTTGCGCATCTCAAGACAGCTACATTCCCGCTCCAAATTCACTCTTCCTCCAAATACATGGTAAAAGGACGGTAAAAGGCTCGATTTCACTACTTTCTGGTCCATTTCTGCAAATAGAACAAAACAAACCAAAGTAGCATATTCTGGGCATTTCGTAGCATAAAACTACGATAATAGCATAGAAATACGTGCATAAAAAGGCCAAAAAGGACAATATAAAATGCACGTATCAAATCTACCCAAACCAAACCTTTACTCGTCCTCGAGTAAACTAAATGCAAACTAATGGAACGGAAAAAGAAAGCTCAGAGCTAGCTATAACTTTTCTACTCGAAACAATTTAATGCAACAAAAATTAACAATTATAGCTAAGCTGTCAATACACAAATGAGTTATGAGTTGTTCAGAAATATATCTGACATATCGACCTTGCAAGACCAACAAAATCGGACTCTCACGTGGTTACTCTTCTCTCATGAAGCAAAGGGTGAATAATATATGTAAAAGAGAGAAAGAGAAACAGTCACTCACCTAACTGCGACTTACATAGCATGCATGCAAGAAAAATGAAAGACGATTCAAGTACTAATGCCCACGATCCAACCAATAAAGTCCGTCACCGCCGAGGGCTTACAAATGTTATGGGAATAGTGAGGGTCAGGTGAGAAAGGCAAAACAAATTATGGTGATGTGGAGGTAAAAGCGTCAAGCTAGTTCCTAACAGGACCATATAACACCGTCCGTAACTCAACCGACTGAAAAATAAAGTACAAGTGCCCTTCATTTGGCACACAACTCACTAATCACATACACTATCTCCTCAAAAAAACATGGAATAAAATGGAGGAGTGAGACCGTCACAAGATAGAAATGAATGCAGACGGACTCAAAAATCAAACCAGCTCAAATACTTTTCAACTTTTCAATCTTCCTCTGGTTTTCCTGTACAACGTGATTTTTTTATTTTTTTTATTCACGTTTTTCCTCTTTTTTTTTCTTTTCAATTCTTTTTTTTTCATTCTCATTCTCCCTTCCTTTATTTACACCAACTCCAATCAAAATGATACGGGCCAAACTGCAGACGGAAAACGCATACCACAAAAGACATACTAAACTAGCTTGACTAAGCAGGCTCAGTTTGGGGATGTAGCTAATGGGTCAAAAAGGCAAGTTTTGGCTTAAGTGGAGCTAAATGGGTGAAAAATATAAGAAAAGGGAAAAATTTGCAAGCACCTCCCTGCATGTGACACCAACCACAAACCCGAATGTGTGCATTTTAACAAGAAATCGAATGTCATAAAAGTGCAAAAATGATAAACATGCTATGCAAGGAGTACCACTCTCAATTCCTAATGAACTGGTCATGAATGTCACCAGTTATGGGCTCTAATATCTCAGAAATTGTAAGTAGCTTGCCGATTTATCAGGTCAAGTCTAATCGGTCAGCTATATCTGAACAAAAACTCGTAGACTATGCGTATGACAAAGCTAATAACTGTCAACAAAAGTGCAAGGCTCAAGTAATATGACAAGTTATAGTGCAATATCATCATGGGAATCTACCGTTCCGACTCAACCAATATGCTAAAATAAACGTGAAGTTTTTTAAAATTTTTCGAAATTTTCTAATGTTTATGGGATTTTGATTTTTATGGAAATAAATAAGCAATGCATACGAAAAATTAAACGTGATAACAGAAATGCAAATAAAAACATGATGCAGACACAGATATGGATGCATAACCCTCCCCAAACCAAACTGTACAATATCCTCATTGTACCCAAAAATAAAGAAAGGAAATGCAAACTAAAAAAGAAGAGAGTGAAACGCGGAAAGACTTACAAGATGGCGTAAGGAGGGACCTCCCCAAGCCGGCCATGAACATGGGAGGTCATAGGTAGTCACGCAACAGCTCTACGGACGAAAAACAACAAACTGAACACGATTACATTCGATCGAACGAATGCGAGAATAGTTCGATCGAGGAAATCTGGTGTCAAAAGGATTCGATCGAGAGGATACTTTAGTCGATCGAGAGAAGTGAATTTGCCGCAGTTCGATCGGGAGCAGCAGAAGCTCGATCGAGTAATTATTCAGCCAAAAAGGTTCGATCGAGTAGAAAAACCACTCGATCGACCCAAATCACCTGCAAATTCGCAAATAGGATCGCACAAAAGTACTGCCAAAGCAAAGAGAGCTAAACCGTTCACAGTCTAGAGCCGATTAGGCTAATTATTAAGGCACACAGTAAAGCTAAATAAAATGTTCAAAAATAAATAAAGAGTTCTAAAATTCCGGGCTGCCTCCCGGTAACGCTAGTTTCAGATAGGTCCCAGCTCGTCCTCCTTTTATCAACCAGCAACACAAAGAAATCGTCCAATACTAGGCCTCTGACTGGAAGCAGTAACTTCAGAAATCGTCAAATCTGCTTCCGGCCTCCACAACATGGCAACGGAAGAATAACAGCTTCTCCAATCATCGGGATCCCACTCTTTAACATTGGCACGCATCAACCTCCTAGATGGCATAGCTTCCTCAAAACCTCCTCCAGGGTCATCTATCTGGGTAGTTCCATACTCCAACTTGAGAGCACCCATCTCACCTCCCGGGTCCTCGAACCTGTCGAGACCTGTAAAAAGAGAAACAAAGTAATGTTCCTCCAATTTGCTCCCAAACTGGGACGGAGGTGTTATAACAGCTGCAATATGTGACTCATAATGGATATCAGACAGTATCTCCACGGACTCTATAGAAGGGGTAGCATCACAGGGCATGGCTCGCATGGGTTCCCTACGCGCACTAGACTTGGTAAAAACCAAATCCTCTCCTCCTACCTTAAAAGTAAGTGTCTTAGCCCCGACATCTATAATCGCACCAGAAGTGCGCAAAAATTGTCTTCCCAAAATAATGGGAGTGTGACGGTCTTCGGGTATATCTAAAACAACAAAATCAACAGGAATAAAGAATTTCCCTATCCTGACAGGTACATCATCCAAAACTCCTTTAGGTCGTGATAAAGAACGGTCGGCCATCTGTACAGTAATGCTAGTATGCTTAAACTTAGTCAAAACTAATCTCTTAGCAAGAGACAAAGGTAACACACTGACACTAGCACCGAGGTCACATAAAGCATTGTCGATTAATTGGGTCCATATATGACATGGTATGGAAAACTACTTGGGCCAGACAACTTAGAAGGGGTCCCAGTCTGAAGAAGTGCGTTACAATCTTCAGTCATAGCTACACCCTCAATAACACTAGCATCCCTCTCGCAACATAAAGTTTGCTTAATAAATTTAGCATAAATGGGTACCTGGGCCATAAGCTCATTATAATGCTCACCAACATTAAGAACCCGTATAAGATCCAGGAATTCGCGATGTGGTAACAACCTTCGTGGAAAAGGAACTTGGATAGGATAGGCTTTGACCGTACTCTCCTCCATATCGTCATTCGGGATAGGCATGGGTGACGATTGAATAGTTTCCGAGGCTGTAGGGACTGATCGATCACTTCTTTCCTTTCGATCGAACGCTTTCTTAACACATTTTCTCGATCGACCATCAGCAGGAGGTCGATCGAATGGTATTCCCTCCATAATGTTCTATTGAGTACTCGTGATGTCATGATCGAATTTAATGCTCATGTCGGCATAGGCATCAGTACAAACTGCGTGAACAGTACCAGCATCAACGGACAATGGAATACTCTCGGTATGGACTGCATGCACCATCTCATACTGCTCTTCCCCATTAACTAATTGATTGATTTGAAACTGTAGCTTCTTTATACGGATGTCAATTTCCGTATGGGACTTCTGCGCCGTTAGTGCAAATTCCCCTATCATTGACTTCAGTTCAGCAAGCTCAACTTTTTCGATCAACCCATTGACTTGGGCCTGCAACTTCTCAAGACGGATGTCTTGAGCCTTGGATTTTTCCACACTTGAAACCAAGATATTTGCAATTGGGAGCAATTTCTCGAACCCATCGTTCTTTTCAGCAGGAGGAGTGTGTTGCGGTGGGTTAGCATAGCAAGGCTGTTGAAGACCTTGTTGTCGTAGTGGTTGTGGTGGCACCGGTATAGGTGGAGCAAAACTTTGGTGACTTCCACAACCCCAAGACTTTTTTCTCTCCCAATTGGCAGTTTTGACGACTGGAGCTTCAAAACGGGCTATAAGTTGGGAGACGGACGTCATATTGGCTAAAGAATCGAAGGTACTCAAGCCTTCCCTTCGATAATCTTTCTATGAAATCTGTCTAATAGACCTGTAGACCTATCAAAACAGCACTAAAGAAAAAGATAAAAACTGCCTCAAGGAAAAAATCCCTTGAGGATAGAGACAGACGAAAATAAACAGATAAACAAGCCAATTGCCTCCCCGGCAACGACGCCAAAATTTGACAGGAATGTCGTATACCTATAAAAAATAACTAACTAAACTAACTATATAGCTAGGGAAGTCAGGTCGATCTCCACAGGGAGGCAAGATATCTATCTGTAGTCCGTCTATCTATGCCACAATTGGGGGGTTTTGTATTTGATTTTCTAAACTCCTAAAGGTTTAAGGGGAAGAGAAATAGGGAAAGAGCGATAAATCAAGAAAATGTGATAAAAGTGATCAGCTAAAGAAGGTATGTCAGGATTTCGGTTCACTACGGTAGTTCAGTGACTCAACTGTAAATAGCTTAGACAAATAACTGTGAGATGGATACTGAAAGCTCCTTCCAGTCCACTTTCTACCCTAGATTCCCACTAACTTAAATTCTGTCCTCGTCAGGGTAGTCTACTGTTCACAGCAGGTCTATTTAGTCCAATCTTCCGATCCAGGATTAAATTTAACCAGATTAAAAGGGTGACTCAGAAGCGTGCACTCAACTAAGTCGGTAAATATAGTTATATTGCTATGGTGACAGGGTCTCACAATTAATTCATCTAACCTATTTACTACATCGTCACAATTCTACCGTAGATCCCATAATCCTAACATGAAATAAATTAGCTACTCATATTATCAATATTGTCAAGACTAATAATGATGAAATAGCTAATAAATAACATAATGAAATTATAATTAAATCGCATGAAAGAGATTAGGGCAGAAATTAAGTGAGCAAAACAAGAGAATTAAAGTAAACAGATGAAAGATTAATATTAAAGGAAGAGAAAGAGATTACAATCGCGAGAATCCGGCGTAAAGAACACTAAATCCGATCGAGAAGTAATCCTAAAGCAAAAGTTACAGTAAAGAAAAAGCAACGTAGTGTTTACAGTGAAAGATGAATGATAAGATAATAGATTAGATGCCTAATAAACTAATTAAACGAGCTTAAATAGAAAAATACTAAGTCTATAAGCTAATTATAAGTTCACAGACTAATTAAAGCCCATGAAAGACAAAACCACTCGATCGAGTAACTTTATATCACTCGATCGAGTAAAAGTAAGCTCAAACCACTCGATCGAGTACAAAATCTACTCGATCGAGTAACCCCTAAAATACAACTTGTCGATCGAGTAGAAAAAGGAGTCGATCGAACACAGTTGTACTCGATCGAGTACTTTCCAGCGCACAATTCCAGCTTCGCTCACTGAACTTCAAACGGCTGCCATTTCTTCGTTACTTGGGCAAACAGGGCATTTCTAGTGGCGTTGGAAAGCTAAGAGGACACGCTTTCATCTCCAATTAGAATCACCTAAATATCCGTTGTAGAACTCGAGATATGGCTCTTCAAAATAGGCACTAGTAATTTGAAGTTCTTCCTTTGCTCGCCTAGCTATCTTACTTCTTTGCGCACGTCAAGACAGCTACATTCCCGCTCCAAATTCACTCTTCCTCCAAATACATGCTAAAAGGACGGTAAAAGGCTTGATTTCACTACTTTCTGGTCCATTTCTACAAATAGAACAAAACAAACCAAAGTAGCATATTCCGGGCATTTCGTAGCGTAAAACTACGATAATAGCATAGAAATACGTGCATAAAAAGGCCAAAAAGGACTATATAAAATGCACGTATCAACAATTTATTACGTAGCGAAAATAAATAAGATTATATAAATAAACTCTCAGTCAACTAAGTGATCTAGCCATCTGCTATGGTCCAACTTCTCACGCATTGCATCCCATGCTCCCAATGCTAACTCAGGTACCTGTCGGTCAATCTGCTCCCCAATAATTTGTTCATCATAGGTGTTTAACGAATACACTATCAACCAAACGGTTGAGTATGAATGACATTCTTAAGACAATAATAAAGATAATATGACAAATTAATGTATGCAGCGCAATACTAATGCAACTATGCTCATCACCCTCAATCTCAAGTTGAGTACACCACCACGAAGGTATATAAACAGTGTCTGCTGGACAAAATGTCTCCCTTACTGTTCACATTGTGCTTGGCATACTTCACTAGGATTTTGAATGTTGTAACTCTCAGACCTGATTTCAAGTTTCATCCTATGTGCATGGGCTTAAGGTTATGTCTCTTGGCATTTGCAGATGATCTCCTCCTTTTTTGCAGAGGGGATCAGTCTGTCAAGGTCATCATGAAGGCTTTTTATATCTTTCTTTGAGGCTTCTGGTCTGCATATGAATAGAGAGAAGTCTGATATTTATATGAATGGGGTGAGTGACCAGGTTGCTGCTTCAATTCTTAGGATTTCTTGTTTCCAAAAGGGATCATTCCCCTTTAGGTATCTGGGATTCTCAATTTATTATAAGAGCCTCTATAATCATGAATATAATATATTAATTGATAAGCTGGTTGCTAAGATCAGAGGTTGGGGAGAAAAGCATCTGAGTTATACAGGAAGACTCTTGCTTGTTAGGTCTATATTGGCTCAACCCCATAGCTATTGGGCTAGGATTTTCTTACTACCTAAAGCCATAATTCATAGGGTTGAAGGGATATGCATATCTTACTTATGGTCAGGGAGCAAGAAATGCTGTTTACCAAAGAAGCATGGTAGTTTGAGCATTCTGAATTGTTACAACTGGAACCTAGCAATCTTAGGAAAATACACTTGGTGGATTTCTAACAAAAAAGATTGTCTATGGGTGAAGTGGGTGCTTCATATTAACATAAAACAGCAGGATTGGTGGGATTATTCTCCTACGGTTAACATTAGCTGGACTTGGAGACAACTTTGCAAAGTTAAAGATCATTCAAGAGCTGGTTCATGGCTAATGGATGGTTAGACAGCTCTTATTCACCTGCTAATATTTACTCTTGGTTATTAGGTGTTCAATTGAAGGTGTCATGACTACCATATATCTGGAACAAACTTTGCCTACCTAAATTTAATTTCATGAACTGGCTCTTTATTCATAGCAGACTACTGTAGACACCTCAAAATTTTCCACTAGCCTTATGGGTACCCGATGATGAGGCTAAAATTTAATGACTAAATGAAAATTGAAAATGTTATAATTAAATGGCTCTTTACGCTTATTTCCCGATAAATCAGTAAAATGGCATAAAACCATCCTTAAGCCCACTATTTACTTTCTGTCCACTTCGATACATTATCATATTTTTAGCCCTTTTTTAATAAATTCCGAGGATAGTCTATAAATATATCCGAGATGAGGTGTTGAAGGCACAAAACCGTGAATAGTAGATGAAAATGTACATTTTTTCATGTTGCGGACATGAGGACGTTTAGTGGCAAATAGGCCTAATAAAATGGGCTAACTTATGACTAGATGCCCAAAATTGCATGCAGACAAAAATGTAAGATAGAGTGCCATCAGATTGAACATTATAGAACGTATTTGCAGAGGAGATTTGGGTGCTCGTGCATATTTGTAGCTGTTGGGTTATTCTGATCCGGTTCTTATTTTTTTTATTTGCTGGATATTATTTGCTCACGGATTAATTCCGCTGCGAGGTAATTCGATTACTCTTTTATTTATGTTTAATTCTGATTTCTAACATGCATATGGTCCTGGAGATTTGTCTATTAAAATTGTTTTAAGTACTAACAAATCCCTTCAGAATGCTCTTATTCTTGTATCGCATCGATGAAATAATATTGTTCTAATGCTTGAGATAATTAAAAAAAGGCGTAGGCTCCCCGTAAGTCAATATTACGCCATTTAAGCAACGCTAATTTACCCTTGGTCAAGTACGTTGTATACTTACAAGGTCCATTCGACCGACTAGGCCTTACGCGTATTTTCCAACTCATGACTGTTTTGGTAAAAATTTACCGACTATTGATTTAATTTAGTGACTGATAGTGATTAATATACGGCCGATTAATATTGGATTATGACGAATTTAAGGAATAAGTATGCAATAAAGTAAAGAGGGAAAAGACAAACGAAAAGAATGACACAGAGGATTTTTGGTGACGCGGAAAACCCGGTATGGGAACAACCGCGGGAGGAGTCGGAATCCCACCAATTTTGCACTATAATCGATGTAAAATGCCCAAGTAAGGAAATATAAATACGACGTTGCTAGAGAAATATTGCTTAATTATTTGTGGGATTTGGAGAAGTGTTGCCTCAGATCAATGTTGAATGCCTTGAGTGTTGATCTCTCGTCCTTATATAGCTGCTGGAGTCAGACCTAGGGCTTTTGAGATGCTTCTGCTTCTGTTGCTAAATTCCTGGTCAATTTCCTAAAGAATAGGGTTTGGTTAGTTGACTTGGTTGTTAATTCCTTTTGCACGTGTATTTCTTAATGGGTGAAAGTGTGCTTGTTTTATTCTTGATCCCATGGTCCACACCTTGCCACTTCACCAATTCTTTCTCTCCTTCATCCCCCAATCATCGTATGCCACGTTGCCAAGCTTTACGCCACTTTTCTTACCAATGACACGCTGCCACGTCACGAGTGATAAATGGTATTTTTTATCCATAACAATTGCCCCCAAATTTCCGTCTCAAATATTTTTAGGCGGGAATTTATGTTTGCGATGCGGAGAACTGACGGAGCTTTATCAGTTACCTTAGCCTTGATAACTTCCCTAATTGATCCAACTGCCGCAATAACTCTCCCACTCTCCCACTAACTCTTCCTCTCTCTCCTTTATATCCCCTTGGTATTCCCCTACCTCTCTACCTTTTCACTTCTCCATCATTATCAATCACTTTCACCTTTCTCTCTTATAAACCCTCATTCTTTCTGCCGGCCGCTTTTCCACAGGTACTTCGTCTCCTACTTGTTTTCTTTTCATTTCTTTGCATATCATGTCACAAAAATCTGCTTCTTTGACCTCGGCCTTGGATCCAGTGATGCCACCTGATCTCTTCCCTTCCGACGGTGTACTTTCCGCCAAGCACTCCTGTGACTCCGATTTTACTCCGGAGGATCTTGCTCATATCAAGGAAACATTTGGTTTCTCCGATGATGTGGTATTTCACATTCCAACCCCCGGCCAAAAAGCCGACTCTGTGAGGGCGGGGTGGATATGTCTATATGAATTTGCTTTCCGTCTGGGTCTGAGGTTTCCTTTTCCTCCTCTCATTCAAGAGTTTCTGAACTTGAATCACTTGGCTATTTGCCAAGTAGCTTCATATACTTGGCGAACTTTGCTTGCGATTAATGTTATGAATAGCCGTTTTGGTTATGGGATCGGTCTCTCGGACCTTGCACACTTGTTTTCGGTCATGTCCCTCAGTCGGGGTCAAGTGACCATTCGGGTTCGAGACGGGGAGAAGAATTGCATTATCTTCCCCGTGAAGCCGGATGATAGCAAGTGGTTTTCCAGCTTTATTTTCGTGAAAATTGACACTCTTCCTGCTCCTACTGACTACATTGTCAGTGTCTGGCGGTCAACAGACGGTATTTGCATGCCCTTATTCCAATGTATTTTTCTTTGATGCTTTTATTTCCTTACTTGGTGTTTTGTTCAGATTTGTGCCACTTGCCTTCGTCCTCCGACAAAACAGCGTCTGTTTCCAAGTTATTTAGTCCACCTCCTGAGAATAGGACCTTCCCCAATCTGGTTCAGGATTCTGCTTCTGTGGTGAAGAAAACAGCAGCTGAGGAAAAAGAACATCGAGAATCAATGTCGACTGGTGTGTTGCTCTTCTTCTTTTTTTACTACGTTCTGTTTCTAGATAGTTGATATATCTGGTTCTGACTTGATCTTTGCTGCTTCCAGGCTCTGCAAAATCTAGAATTTCGCTGGACGATGTCCTGGCTCAGAAAGAAAAGGAGCGAGTCGCAGTTGCCCCCAAGCCTGCTGAGAAGAGAAAATTCACCCCTGCCCCTGGTTCTAGGCCTCGTCCTAAGAGAAGATCTGCTGCTGTGGGACGGGCTAAGGAGCAGTCTCCTATTGAAGCTACTCCTCTAGCTGTGAGGCCTCCACTGCCCGGGCATGGGCAGTCTGCTTCTGGGGATCCTCTGTTTCCCAAACCTACGCCTGCTTCTAGCCCTGCCATGTCTGGTTATGCTTCGATCCCAGCATCTGGAGCCGTCCCTGCTTCTGGAGCTGCTCTTGCTTCCAAACCCACTCCTGCTGCTGGGGTTATTGTTCTTACTCTTCCGGATGATTTTGGAAGGGCTAAGTCTGCGAGTAATCTGGACTTGATGAACCAGATGCTAATTCCTGCTCCCAGGTCTGCGTTGGACAGCAGGGCCTTGCATGATTTGGTGGATCGTGCAGCGGAGCACCCTTTTGAGGTAAACGGATTCTGATTGCTCCAAAATATACTCTTTTTTTTTCACACTCTGCTTTGCTGTGACAGTCCTTCCAGATGGGTCTGTATCTGCGGGAGAAGGTACCTCGTCTGGAAGCAGAGAATGCTAACTTCCAGAAGCAGACAAAAGAAGCCAATGAGGGCTGGCTTAAAATTCAGGCTGATTTGGACAAGTCCCAGAGTCTGTTGTTGGAGGAGGCTGCTCAGAAGCAGAATTTGCAGAACAGTCTTTCTGCTGCTGAAGGGTGGATTTCTGGTGCTGAAAAGAATGCTGCTGACGCTGAGAAACGCGCCTTAGAAGCTGAGAGACGTGCCTCTGAGGCTGAGAAGCGTGCTTCTGATGCGTAGGCTCGTGTTTCTCAGATCCAGGAAGAGAAGGCTTCTGATGTGCAAGAGTTGAAAGAGACTTTGGCGAATGCTTTGTCCTATGCTGCTCTGGAGACGACGATCAAGTGTATAAAGGTGTTCCAGTATGGTGAGCATTCGGCTTAGGACTTGGGAGCTGAAGAGGAGAAGCATGATGCTGCTTTCCCTAATGGTCTGAACCTGGATGTGCTAGCTGGCTTAGTGGAACCTGGTGTTGCTTCCGCTGGTGATCTAGATACTGAGAAAGAGGTGAATTCTTCTGCTCCTGACACTCAGGCAGCTGCTCCTGAAGCTGTGGAGCATATTGATATAGATTAGCTTTTTCTGCATCTAAAAGGCTCTTATCATGTTTAGCTAGTTTATGGCCCTATGGGGCGTAACATTTTATTTTTAACAGTTTAATGTGTTTTGGTCTGGTTCTGGTACCAGACGTACTTTGCGTTTGAAACTTAAGTATTTTCTGGTGGATATCTTTTTGTGTCGTACCATTTCTGGTGCTTTGATTTGTGCATGCACGTCGTTTGTTTGGCCATCGCTGTTAGATTGCTGGCTAAGGGGTCTAGTATGCCCACTCGTCCAGAAGAGCCAGGCTTGCGTGGGTGCTAATGCATCGCGGGAGGCTGGTTGTCCCGATTGTACGTGCTTAGCCACGGACACACGCCTTCTGTAATGAATACAAACTCTGCCAGATTAGTTTACATTTTATTCACTTGGCTTATTTGAAAAAATAAAAAGAGTTCTATACTTAAAACATTCAAAGTGGTTTTACAACTTAAAATTTGTTGGAATTAAAATACGAACAAGGCTGTTTTAGAATCATAAATGTTTAATTCAGAAATAACACTTAGAACAAGAAAAACATTCAGAGTAAGAAGATATTCAGATCCAGAAAAATATTTAGGGATAGAGAAATATTTTAGAAATAGGAAAATATTTAGAGCCAGAAAAATATTCGGAGACATAAAAATACTTAGAGACAGAAAAATATTTAGAGCCAGAAAAATATGTAAGGCAATATCTAGAACCTGGTTGAGTTGTATCTAGTAGGCTGAGTACCCAGTTGTTGACCATGCTGGTGACTTAAGTGAAATATTTTTTCAAGTGGGTGATATTCCAGGATATGGGAACCATTTGCCCTTCCAAAGTCATGAGTCGGTAAGCTCCATTCCCAACTGCGCTCTCTACTTGGTATGGCCCCTCCCAGTTGTAGGCAAATTTTCCTGCTTGCTAGTTCTTGGTATTCTGGAAGACTTTCCTCAGGACCAGATCTCCCACCTGCAGGGTTCTTACCTTTACATTCTTGTTATAGCTTCTAGCCACAGTCTGTCGGTAGGAAGCCATCCTGATTTGGGCGCTGGTTCTGAGTTCATCTACCGTGTCCAGATTGCTTGTCATTTTTACCTGATTCCTATCTTCTATTATGCATCCATATCTGTGGGTTGGGACCCTAACTACGGATGGAATGACTGCTTCTGCTCCGAACACCAGGCTGAAGGGAGTTTGTCCCGTTGCAACCTTGGGTGTGGTTCTGTCAGCCCAGAGAACCAGAGGTAGCTCTTCTGCCCACTTGTCCCGTTGGACTGGGGGTTCCTCGGAGTAGATTTATGCAATGAGATATTCTACCTAGCACAAAAAGCATCTGTCTTATTTCCAATGAATTGGGACCCATTATCACATATAATCTCAGATGGAATGCCAAACCTGCATATGATATTGCGTTTAATGAAAGATATCACCTGGGTTTTTGTAACCTGGGAGGATGATTCTCCTTTTATCCATTTGGAGAAGTAGTCCGTCATGGCGAGCATATAGACTTTGTTTCCTGGTGCTCTAGGTAGTGGTCCCACTATTTCCATTCCCCACTTCATGAAGGGCGATGGTGAGATAACCTGGTGCAGAGGCTCTGCAGGCTGGTGGCTAACGTGGGCGTGCCTCTGACAAGCGTCACATTTTTTTGCGAATTCCATGGCATCTTTGCGCATTGTGGGCCAGAAGTATCCCTGCCTCAGTGCCTTGTTGGACAAGCTCCTGCCCCCTGCATGGTTTCCACATTCTCCACTATGGAGAGCATGCAAGACAGCCTAAGATTCTTCCCTATCCAGGCATCTGAGGTAGGGTCCAACGAGGGATTTCCTGAATAGAACACCTTCAATTAGTATGAATCTGGATGCTCTCATTCTAAAGCTCCTTACCTCCTTTTTATCTGCTGGTAGGATATCATTCTGCAGCCAGTCTAAGTAAGGTTTCCTCCAGTCTGTAGTATTTTTTTCACTGCTGGTGCTGCACACCATTTCTGCTTCCTGCTGAGATTTTAGTGTTGCTGGCTCCAGCACGTGGACAATTGGTATCGTGGAGATGGTTCCTGCTTTGAAGGTTGCCCCCAGGATGGCTAGTGCGTCTGCTTCTGCATTCTGGTCCCTGGGGATTTGCTTGATGTTGAACGTGACAAATCTGATTTTCAGCTCCTTTGCTACGTCTAGATATGCCATCATCCTGGGATCCCTGGCCTCATAGCAATCATTAACATGGTTAACTATAAGCTTAGAATCACTACAAACCTGAAGGTGTCTGATTTTCAGATCCACAGCCAGCTTTAGACCCAGGATCAATGCCTCATATTCTGGTTCGTTGCTTGTGGCCTTGAATTCACATCGTACAACCTGGACTATGAGATCTCCCTGGGGTGACTTGAGGACAAGTCCTACTCCTGCTCCCTTGGCATTTGAGGCTCCGTCCACATGTAGCTCCCACACTTGCTCTCCTTTATCCTCTTCCAGACTCAGAATGTCCTGCTCTGCCTGGGTCTGGAGGGTTGGGCAGAAGTCAGACACGAAGCTTGCCAGAGCCTGAGACTTTATGGCCGTACATGGTTCAAACTTCAAGTCGTAACCGCTCAAGTGCACGGACCATTTAGCCATCCTCCCTGACAGTTCTGATTTTCTCATGATAGTCTTAAGAGGATAATTAGTTATCACCGAAATTGTATGAGACTCGAAGTAGGGACGCAATTTATGGGATGCAGTAACTAGTGCAAGGACAAGGTTTTCTAGTGACGTGTACCTGGTCTCTGCTGGAAGCATATACTTACTGATGTAATATACTGGATGCCGTGATCCTTCCTGCTCTCGTACTAGTACTGCACCGACTGCTGCTTCTGTGACTTACTGATACAGGAACAGTGGTTCTCCTTGCTCTCACTTTGACAGGAGAGGTGGGGTGCTGAGATAAAGCTTCAGCTCCTGAAATGCTTTCTCATGATCATCCGTCCACTCAAATCTTTGGCTTTTTCTGAGTGCATCATAAAATAGCCAGCATCTGTCCGAGGATCTGGATATGAATCTGTTTAAGGCTGCCACTCTTCCAGTCAAGCGCTGGACGTCTTTCGGTTTCTGCGGTGACTCCAGCTGCAGAATTGCTTTGATTTGTTCGGTGCTGGCCTCTATCCCCCTCTGGGTCACCATATACCCCAGGAATTTTCCACTGGATACTCCAAAGGTACACTTCGTAGGATTCAGCTTTATTTGGTATTTCCTGAGGGTACTAAAAGTTTCTGTCAGGTGTTGGTGGTGTTGTGAGGCCTGCTTCGATTTGACGACCATGTAGTCTATGTATACTTCCATAGTTTGGCCTATTTGCTCTTTAAACATCATGTTTACCAGCCTCTGATAGGTAGATCCTGCATTTTTCAGTCCAAAAGGCATGACATTATAACAATAGATACCTCTCTCAGATATGAATGTCGTCATCTCCTGGTCACTAGGGTGCATCTTTATCTGGTTATATTCGCTCCAGGCATCTAGGAATGTTAGCATCTCATGGCCAGAAGTAGCATCCACCATGGCATCTATGTGTGGTAGAGGGAATGGATCCTTTGGGCAAGCTTTATTTAAATCTGTGAAATCGACGCAGACCCTCCACTACAAGCCATTCTTCTGCGAAACCACCACCACATTAGACAACCATTCTGGATATTTTACTTCATGAATCTTTCCTGCAGCAAGCAGGTTATCTACTTCCTAGTTTATGACCTGGTTTCTCTCAGAAGCAATTTTTCTTCTTTTCTGCTGCACAGGTTTTTAGCTTAGGTCTACACTTAGCTTGTGAGTTATCACACTTGGGTCTATCCTTATCATATCATTATGCGACCAAGCAAAACAATCCATGTTAGTTCTCAACAATTGAACGAGTTTGTCACAGATGTTACCTGTACATTCAGATCCAATGAGCACAGTTCGTTCTGGGTGCAGTGCGTCCAGGATGACTTCGTCTAGTTCTGCCTGCTGGGGCTCAATGTATTCGTCCTGGATGCACCGGCTCTGTAGTTGCTATGCAGGCGGGCTGGTTGTTGACTTCAGAGCCACTTTATAGCAATCCTTGGCTTCTTCCTGGTCCCCACGTATCTCTTGAACCCCCCAAGGCGTTGGAAACTTCAAACACTGGTGGTATGTTGAGGGTATTGCCTTCATTTCATGGATCCAGGGCCTGCCAAGGATTACATTGTAAGTAGAGGGCCCATCAATAACCAAATATCTTACCTGCTTATTAACACCTCCGGCATATGTTGGAATAACGATCTCTCCTAAGGAGTGCTTTGTTTCGCCACTGAAACCAACCAAGGGAACCACCTTCTTTGATAGATCCTTCTCGGTGAATCCCATGCCTTTGAGCGTCTCTAGCATAATTAGGTTGACAAAGCTCCCGGTGTCCACCAATATTTTTCTCACCTCGCAATTTCCTATAAGAAGCGTGATGATTAAGGCATCGTGGTGTTGTTCTGGAGCAGACCCTGCATCTGTTTCGTCAAAGGTGACTGACGGCAGATTCTGGCGGCTGATCCTACAGGAGCTTTCTAATCTGTCTCCTTTAGTTCTGGTTGCGTGCCTTTTTGCTGCTGAATATGTCAGCCCACACAGCTCTGATCCACCTGTAATAACATTCACAGTTCTAGTGCACTGAGAAGGAGGAGATGGCAGAACCTGATCTGCAGAGTTTACTCTGGTTGTGTTTCTGGGTAGGAGGTGATCCAGGTTTCCTTGGTCATAGTGGAATTTGACTTCGTTTCTGAGGGAGTGGCATTCATCGGTGTTGTGGGTGTTGCTGCCGTGGAACTCATACTTCTTGTCGGTGTCCCTGCTGCTGGGGCTTCCTTCTGGAAGTATTGGCCATCTGACTCTGCGTCCCAGCTCTTTCAAGGCTTTGAATAGTCCTGCAGGATTGGTGGTGAAACCATACTCACTTATTTTCGGAGGTAGGTCTGCTTCGCTCTTTCCTTCAGAATTTCCAGATATTCTATTCACGCTCCTGCTGTAGGGTTTGCGTCTTTCACTCTTCTTCTCTACTGGAGCTTTTCTGGATACTGGGTCTGAATCATAAGTGCCTCTTACGGGTGCAGAGTCTTCCTCCAGCCTCATGACAATAATTGCCTTTGATTGTACCTCCTCAAAGGTAGTGCATGGGTGCATGGTCAGGTCCTTGTATAGCTGTTAATCCTGGTGCAATCCTCAGCGGAAGGCTTGTATAGCGGTTGCTATATCGCACCTCGGAATTGACACTTTCTCCTTGTTGAACCTGTTCAAGTAGTCACGGGTAGATTCCTCAAACCCTTGTACTATCCGGTAGAGGTCACTGGTCTGCTTCTACGGCTTCCTGCTGCTGGCGAACTGCTGGTTGAAGGCATTGACTAGGTCGGCGAAGCTGGATATGCTCTTGTTCGGCGAAAGTAGACGAACCACTTTTGGGTCGCTCCTGACAGTGTTGATCCGAATCCCTTGCACATACAAGCTTCCTTTAGAGATCCAGTTGCGGTTATCACCATCATTTTCTATTTGTAGTGGTTGATATGGTCAAGTGGATCTGTGGTTCCATCATAGAGTGTCATAGCTGGCGGCACACATCCTTTAGGAACACCGATTAGGGCTATGTCATCCACGAAAGGTGAGTCTGCGTAGCTGTCTCTGGCTGCTTTCTCCAACGGACGGGCCATGCCTCGTATCCTATACATCAGTTCCCTCAGCTCCTGGTATTGCTGCTCCAGCGAATTACCTGCTCCTGCAAGTGGGTTAGAAACAGGCAGAAAAGAACCAGCAGGTGTACCTCCTAACTAGGGTGTTCCTGAAAAGTGGCCTGGTGCTGGGTGACTGGTTGCTGGTGTTGCACTGATTATGGATCCAGGCTGCCATCCTGGTGTCTGCTGTAATCCTCCAATCCAGGCACCACTGGTGAACTGGTTACAGGATGGAATTGCTGTATTGAGGGCAGGTCTAGATTGCCATCCTGATGTCTGGTGTGCGGGAGTACCTGAAAAGGGTGGAAGGTCATATCCTGACGGGGTGCTAAACAAAGCGTTACTTGTTGTCTGCTACAGACTGGGTTGATTATCAAATGACAGGCATCCCAATCCTCTGGGCTCGATTGGTTCGCTTGGTGCTACTCCTGCTAGGTCTAGTCTGGTGACTAGTTCTGATGGAATTGATCGACCCGACCCTCCATCGTTGGTTCTGGTAGGAGCCTCTGGTGGTGATGTTGGTTTTGTTTGGACCGCCGTTACGATCTGAGCAATCAGGTTTTGGTTGTCCTTCCTCAGATCCTCTACGACCCGACGCAGAGTGTCCATCCCCTGAAACATCACCTGCATCGGATCAAGTGCTGGAGATTCTCTACTTCGGAGAACTTCTGCGCCTGAGCCTCTCTGGGTCTGGCTTCTGGATGCTGTTTCACCTCTGCTGGGGCTGCTCTCGCTACTAGATTTGGACTGACCGGATGCACCTGCTACCTTTGGTATCTGTGGTTGTTTCTGAGGCTGGGACATGCTGACGGGGGTCATCTGGCTGGACGTTGGAGATGCACTGACTAATCCTGCGGATGCAGAAGCAAGTCCTGCTCCAGAAGACAGGGCTGACATGCTCTGGCTGCTGGAAGGATTCTTGGTGGTTCCAGGCATGGTGACGGCTGGTTCGGTCTTGCGAGGTTTGGCTATAGAAAATGATCACTATGCCCCACGGTGGGCACCAAATTGTTTTGGTAAAATTTACCGACTATTGATTTAATTTAGTGAGTGATAATGATTAATCTACGGCCGATTAATATTAGATTATGACGAATTTAAGGAATAAATATGCAACAAAGTAAAGAAGGAAAAGACAAACGAAAAGAACGACATAGAGGATTTTTGGTGACGCGGAAAACCCGGTATGGGAACAACCGCGGGAGGAGTCGAAATCCCGCCAATTTTGCACTATAATCGATGTAAAATGCCCAAGTAAGGAAATATAAATACGACGTTGCTAGAGAAATATTGCTTAATTATTTGTGGGATTTGGAGAAGTGTTGCCTCAGATCAATGTTGAATGCCTTGAGTGTTGATCTCTCGTCCCTATATAGCTGCTGGAGTCAGACCTAGGGTTTTTGAGATGCTTCTGCTTCTGTTGCTAAATTCCTGGTCAATTTCCTAAAGAATAGGGGTTGGTTAGTTGACTTGGTTGTTAATTCCTTTTGCACGTGTATTTCTTAATGGGCCAAAGTGTGCTTGTTTTATTCTTGATCCCATGGTCCACACCTTGCCACTTCACCAATTCTTTCTCTCCTTCATCCCCCAATCATCGTATGCCACGTTGCCAAGCTTTTCGCCACTTTTCTTACCAATGACACGCTGCCACGTCACGAGTGATAAATTGTATTTTTTATCCATAACAATGACGTCGTGTTTTGGCAACTCGCTCGGTCCATTCGATTGGGTGAGCAGAAAAGCGAGATATACCCTCGGGTATTTTAATGTTGTGAGTACCCAATTACCTATCCACAAACCTAACCATAGATCCCCTAAATCCTTTGTATAGGTCATATTCTAATGTGTGTGATGTGTATTTGCGTGTTAATATTTTATTAAGTATAATTTTTGTATAGCCATTTAATAAAAAGAACAAAAAAAGGTGGGAGAAATAGAATCGACAGACGTGCGTTAACTTAGTAATTGACATTGTTCATTGATGTAGTTACCTACATAAATAAATTAAGTCCAATATATCCATTTAGTAATTATATATTCAGGTCTTTTTTTTGCAGCTGTAAAAAGAGGTATCCTAACTAGTCATAGGCTTACATGCAAGGCCATGAACAATATTATCAAACGACCTAAGTACATAGCGAAGGGATGGGGTTGGTACATTATTAGGATAAGAAAGTAAACTACGGATGGGGTTGAGAACCAAAGAAGGTTTCTTAACGAGACAATCAGAGCTTGCCAATTGCGCAAATATTCCGTTTCTCTTCTTTATCAACTGAGCTTCGGAGGAGTACCTCTAACAAGACACACTTACGCCACGAGGACGTAGAGATTTATGGGAGAGAGATCTACTTTTTGAGAAAGTAGATAAATTGTGTCTTCGAGGTTCATCCTCTTTGCTTTGATTCTTCTTGGAAGTGGCGATTCTCCTTTTCTCGTGCACATGAAGAGTAGAGTGGTACTTGCAAAACAGAGGAGTAAAAGGGGCGCCTGATGGCTTCTCAACCGAGAGAATCTTACACTTCTTAGGGCGAGCTGGAAAAACGAAAGGCTGATGGTCATTATAATCATCCTGAGCTGGTGGAGGAAAATTGTCATGAGGAGAAAAATTATCACCAATTGAAGATGCGCAAGACGTCACGTCCCCAGTACAGGACAAGCTCAAACTTATGCTAAGAATATCAGGTTCCAAGCTGATAACATCAGAAGGGGTAATGTCTTCATTCATTGCCTCCATCATCTTAGATTTCCCCTTTTTAGAACCTCTCCTCTTTTTCTTCTTTCTCTTCTTCTTTTCATAATATCGTTCTCTTATAAAGTCTCTCTCCTTAGTAGTCGCACCCTTAAGGAATTGAATTCTTAAAGTTGACAAATCTCGTTTACGGTAATAGCTCACCGTTTTACCTTCCAACAACTTTTCCGAAGAATTTGCGGGGATCCTTAAAGTGGAACTACCACCTTCCTTTTTGGAGAACTCAAGAACTGACTTATTAGCATAAATACTTTGAACCTCTGTTCCTTCTATATTCAAACTCTCAGTATCATTTATACTCACATCACTTTGTTCTTCCATTACATCCGTAACAACGCTTTCACTATCTTTTATACCCTTACCAGATGCCGAAACATGAACATACTTCTTGTTGTTCCCATCCAAGCAATATTCAGTAGCAAACTCGAGCACTCTTTTACCGTTTTTCTTGATGAGAAGATGACCTTTTACCACCTCTAATTCTCTTAAGACATCCATCATACTAGGTTCAACCATTAAAGCCTAAACCAGATCCAATTCAGCTTTCGAAAACCTTTTCAACATCATATAAACAACCGCCCTACGAAAAAGTGCCTTAACATTACGAGGGAAAGTGTTCAAAATCAAGGAGCATAAACCCGAGGCAGCTCTGTATTCCTCAAGTTTCAGAGCACATGCAGCCATATTAGACATAAGGGAAACAGCAAGGTTGAATAATGATTGAATATCTTCACCTTCAATATTTTCCAAGCTCAGACTAAGCAATTTACAAGCTTCATCGTAACACGCTGCGGCACTATCAAAATAATTTTGCCTGAAAAGACCGTTCCCCTTATCTTTAAGCCCCTTCACCTCAGCTAAGATTAACGGTGCTGGCCCCTGCAAATTCATAAAGTAGCCTAACATCCTATTGATGTAACTCATAATTGCGCACATTTAGTCCCCTAATTGAACCTATTTTGCATACTATTATAACATTGCATAGCCATTTTATCCGTCAAATGCTTTCTATTTTGCTTTTCTAGTGCATTTCGTATGTTTTGCAAGAAAGAAGACAATTAGGCGGAAATTCCCGTCTCCCGTGAATATTTGGAAGCTTATTGATGATAATGGGTGAACTAGTGTGAAAGAGGAGGCAAGAACAAAGACCGACAACATAAGAATAAGGAGCATGCAAAAGGAAGAAAAGAAAGGGTCATTCTGAGGAACAATCCGAGCATCCCGAGCTGACGACGCTCGTCTCCCCCTCTCTTAATCCGAGCGTCCCGAGAATAAGACGCTCGTCACCTCACCTCACAATCCGAGCGTCTCCCTCCTTGGTCCGAACGGATAGTGACGACTCTAGCGCGATATGTTCATCTCCTTGAAAGACTTGCATTTCTCCACTTCAGAACTTAGCATTGTTATTTACTAATTTATCCTTACTTAACCTAGTAATGCACTACTATAAATACCCCATTTGTAATAATCAAAAAGAGGAAGTTCCCATAGTAGAAAGTTCTCTTAGATTAGATTAGGAGAAGAATAGAATAGACTAATCTCAATCATTCCACAAAATTACACATTAATCTTTCCTTAATCATTGTCCAAGTTTATTATTATTGGGTAATTGAAGATCATTGGGTTATTATTGGAGAATTGACAACTCTTCATCAATCAATCAAGTTCTCTTCTCTTATTCTTTGCTTTATTATTTGGATCATCTCAAGTTTAGTATAATTCTTTTACCCGTTACTCTTTATTGTTTATTTCCTCAATCTCTTATCATCTTTACACTTGTTGCGATGATTGACACCATTAATGACATGTTTCCCATGATAATGAGTGAGTATTTTCCTTAGCTAGGGTTAATGGGTAATTATGGGGAACAAACATGGGGAATGATTCATGCTTAATCTAATATGTCTTCATAATTAAATTGCTTGCTTGTTGTGATTTCAACTTATGCACATGTTATGTTTGATGAAATGCAAAGCCTATGAATCCTTGCATTTCTTACCCATCACTTATCTTTTCACTGAGACTTGTAAGACATAAACCAACTCGAGTCTCATTAGACCATGCATATAGTTGAATAGGAAGGACTAAGTCGACTTGTATGTGTTGTACAATCTAATCGATTCGGCTCCGGGACCCAAACCTTATTAGGGATTGTAAGATATATACTAACTCAATCCCATCACAACAATAAATGCTTGCATCTAGTAGAGAACATGTCTGTATGATCAACTCCCATGAATCTCCTATGAACCCATGACATCGTAGCACTTTTAGTCATTTGTTTACATCTTTCTTTTTATTGCTTGTTTTACTTTATTGCTTGCATTAGTCTAGAACACAACTATAAACCCAAATCAATTGTGACACTAGCATAAATTGAGATAGATAGACTTAGAACCCAAAGCACACCGTCCCATGGATCGACCTCGACTTAACCACTAACTAGTTGTTTGTTGAGAATATAAATGTGTTTGATTGGGAAACCCGACAACAATCTCACCCCGTCAAAATGGCGCCGTTGTCGGGGACGGTGTTATGTGATTAAGTTCTTACTTTTTTCTCTATTTTTATTTGTGCTTTAACCTTGAGGAACTTGTTCCTCAAGGATCGTTCTTGCCATATTTGTGTAGTTTCCTTGCTTGTAGTTGTTTCCTTGTCTTAGCTATGATGATGGCTCAAGACATGACTCATGGAGTATGTGATGGATCTTTTGGGTATGACTACAATGGGTATGGGGAGTTTGAGGAGCAAGTCAACACAAACCTACCTTA
The DNA here is from genome assembly GCF_048544455.1 of Silene latifolia. Lineage (NCBI taxonomy): Eukaryota > Viridiplantae > Streptophyta > Magnoliopsida > Caryophyllales > Caryophyllaceae > Silene > Silene latifolia. The sequence continues at coordinate 97,590,169 of NC_133527.1, forward strand.
CTATTCATACAATGAAAATCCTAACTACTACCCTAAATTTTCCCACCAAAATCACCACCTCCAATATCCACTTCATAATGAATTTCAATTCCCACAATACAATCACTTTTTCACCCACCCACAACAAGAAGATGAACCCATTCAAAGCATGATCCTGCAATTGATGGGAGATCAACAAAACTTTTTCAAACAAGTGCTAGAGGAAAGCCAGAATATAGACAATGTTCTTCAAAGCATTGTTACCCATGGTGAGGAGTTGGCAAATCAAATTGCCCAAATGAAAGAAGCCCAAGTAACTACTCCCCACCAATCCTTCAACATTGTCCATGAATGCGAGTTTAAAGAAGTGACCTTTGATATGGAAGATGAGAAATGGGAAGAGCCAATCTCTTTGAGCTCCTGTGAATATGAAAGTGTGGTATTTGATGAGAAAGATATGAGGTTGAATAAGTCAAATACTCTTATCCTTTGTGAGTATAAGGGTGTGTCTTTTGATGTGGACATTGAGGTGTTGGAGAAAGAGTTGATGAAGAGGAGTGAAGCCCCCATTTATGATTCATATGGAGATAGCGATGATGACAAGCCTATGGAAGAAGCTTATGCGGAATATGTATCTTGCAAGGACTTATGGAATGAAGAAGAGGAATTGAGTTGTGATATTGCCTCACTTAGGGACCTCATCCTTGAGAAGTTTGAGGTATGCTTCCATGAGGAAGATGAATGTCTCTTTCCTATTGACTATGAAGACCTTTTTGCACCCACCATGGAACCTATGATTGTTGGAGATGACATGGTCGACCTTCTCCAAAAGGTCAAAATATCATATAAAGGGTACTTGGTGGAAAAGCTCAAGAACAAACTTGCAAATGAACTTGCTTGTGGAAATTTGGCAGCCACAATCTCAATTCCTCAAGTACCCCGTCATGAATACCATGAGAATTCTCCTTCCCTTCTTGAAGGATTGATAAATCCAAATGCTATCATCATCACCAAAATTGAAGAAGAAGTTGGTGAGTGGAAGTCTTCGGATGAATATGAACTATACTTCATACCTTATGTTGACAAGAATCATGGGCTTATTGGTTTGAAGCATTGCAAATACTCAAGTGCCAAGAAAAAGGTGAAAAAGAAAATAAATGACAAATTCCCTTGGCCAAGCTTTATTTTGAAGTTTAGCAAACCATACTTATGCTTAATTGGGGCTTGTTCACAGGCTTTTGATCTCCTTCTAAGAGCCTTGAGCTCTATGGACAAAGAATCTCGACAATTTGAACTAGTTTGGTGGAGTCCTATCTCAAACCACTAATTGTAAGATACTCCTTCCTATAATTTTTGCATTGTATAAAATTGTATAGTATTGTATATAATTTCGCATTTCTTGCATGAGAGTAGTGAGAGAGGGTTTCTTACCCATTTATTGAGCATAATTTAAGAAAAAGATAAGAAGGAACCACAAAAGGGTGCAAGGGAACGATTTTTGAAATAAAAGAACAAAGGATTGAGAAAGACAGCACGTGACGCTCGTCCCGAGCGCAAGACGCTCGTCCATAGCCTCTTCACGGGCATTATTTGATCCTAATCAAGAATCCGAGCGGATTCCCAGCAAGACCCTCGTCCTAAAGGGATGACGCTCGTATCAAGCTAGAGACGCTCGTCCTGAGTATCATCATGAAAATAATTTTGGTCTGGAACAGAATCCGAGCGGATTCTAAAAAAGACGCTCGTCCAACATAAGACGCTCGTCTAATGCAAGAGACGCTCGTCCAGAGCCAGTCTCAAAAGAGCCAAGATCACTGACTCATAATCCACGCGTATTCATTCCAAGACGCTCGGATTCCCTCAACAAGACGCTCGTCCCTCTTCGGTTCATATACCTATTATTAAACTCCTCTAATAGTGAACTAATTAACTTCTTAATTATTTATTCATTAGATCTATTGCACGCATAACAAAATAAGGGATTTATAAGAAAACAATGTCCCTTACATTGTTAATTTCGATTTTGTGGGCACAAGTAAGGTCTCCTACCTTCACTTGTTCTTAAGCTATTATGAGTATTAGGATGATCCTCCAAAGACTCCAAGTATAGAAGCCACTCCTCTTGATTTCACCCAAGATTATCCCTTATCTCTACTAAATAATATGTGCTAGATATTTGTTTAGTAGTTTACCTTAACATTGATTACTAATACTCATATATTACACTAATAATATTAGTAATGTGATTGAACAATTTGGATCATCATTTCTCAAGTTTTATAGAGAAAGATGAACAAGAATAAGAGAGATGAATTGATCGGTCCGTTTCGTGTTCACAATTAAAGGTGTGGTCGTTGGGTCACGTCCGAATCAAAACACAATTTATAGCTTCACAAACAACTCTACAATTAGTAAAGAGGCAAGTAAAGGTCGGATCCCAAGGGACGGGTATTGAAATGAGATTTCTATTGAAACTAGTGGTGTCTTAGGGGTGTCACAAATTGGGTTGATGTAGAAGGTCACTAACTAAAATAGCAATGAAAATAAACTAGCAAGATGAATTAAAAGGGGTGTAAACAATTGATTAAAAAGCACTAGGGTGTCATGGGATCATAGGGGAATCATGGTAATTGATCATACAAACATGTTCTCAAATTATAAGCAAGCAATTATTGTTGTGATGGATTGAGTTGGGTTATATCTTACAATCCTAGGAAAGTTTGGGTCCCGGAGCCGAATCGATTAGATTGTACAACACCTACAAGTCGACTTAATCTTCCCTACTCAACAACATGCATGGTCTAATGAGACTCGAGTTGGGTTATGTCTTACAAGTCTCATTGAAAAGATAGGAGATTGTGGTAAATGCAAGGATTCATAGGCTTAGCATTTCATCAAATATAACATGTGCATGAGTTGAGATCAAAACAAGCAAGCAAATAAAACATGAAAGCATATTAATTTAAGCATGAATCATTCCCCATGTTGGTTTCCCCTTATCACCCATTAACCCTAGCTAATAGACTACTCACTCATTATCATGTTGATCATGCTAGCAAGGTTGTCAATCATACCAATAAAATGAAACATGATGAATAAATGAAAGTAATTAACAATAATTAAAAAGGGATTAAGAGAATTATACCTACTAATGATTCCAATAATAAAGCAAAGATAAAAGAAGTACTTGAATGCTTGATTGAGAGGTTGTCAATCTCCCAATAATAACCCAAATGATCTTCAATTACCCAAAATAAAGGATGAACAAAAGAGAGATTAAGGAAATAAAACTTGTATTAGAACTTGATTAATTGTTGATTACAAAACTAAAGAGAGATTTGATTGATATTAACTACTCTAATTGTTGATAAGAAGAACATGTTCTTCTAATTTGACTAATGGGGTATTTATAGTGGAAATTAGGGGGATGCATTAGGGTTAACTAAGGCTAAACTAGTAATTACACTTTTTAGATTGAGCAGGGAGGAGTCGGTATTTTCCGAAGGAAGGGCTTCTTTCTTCGTAGCTTGGAGAAGAGGAAATCGCGCTGTAGAGGAATCCGGGCGGATTAGGGTCGGGACGGGCGGATTCTGGCGATGGAACCCGAGCGGATTCAAGAGAATCCGAGCGGATTGTGGTGATGGAATCCGAGCGTCTTGGTGGAAAACCGCACGGATTGTGCAGGTGGAGGACAGCCGGATTGTAGACAATCCGCACGGATTGTGCCTCAGCAAGACTTCTTCTTCTTTTCTTCCCTTTTCTTCATAAATTCCTTGGAGATTTCCTTGGCGACTCAAGGATCCTTTCTCAACATTGCTCATCTACTATCATATGTACAAAGGCCTTCTAATCTTGTCTCTCCTTGATGCTTGGTCATTGAATTCGATCAATTTAGTCTCGTTTTGCCATGAAAATGCAAGATTCTTACTCCTTTCCTACCAAGGGATCAAAATCTCAAAAAATATGCAAAAAAAAGAACTAAAGATAACAAATGACTCAAATATGCACTAAAAAGCATGGTCACAAGGCTAATTCGGGGGCTAAATATGCGCTAATTATGGTCACATCAAATATCCTCAAACCGAACCTTTGCTCGTCCCGAGTAAAGAGGTGACAAAGACTAGGACCATTATTTAAACTAACCTAATAACATAACCGATATGAGACAATTAGCGGGTCTCACTCCGCCCCTTCAACTCACAACAAGACAACCATGAGGTAGGATGCCTTCTTGCAAGGCAAGGTGGGTCTTGCCAAAATGGCGACACATCCAAACTTTAAGCACACAAAATCACATAATGGATGCATCTACAAAAGGAATAGCCACTTCCTCATCAAGTGGCGGAGGCACTAAAGAGGAACAAATTTAAGAGCATGTAATCCTTCACAAATACTAGTTCAACAAATTACTAAGGCTAAGAGGATGGCACTAAATCACCTCCAAATGGTGTTAAACTAGACTACTTTCGTCCTCAATTTCCAAATGCTTTCGTCAAGAGCGATCGGATGGTGGTGGAATGATGATCCCTATGATGCTAGTAGCATATGACATGACAAGTCTCGAATTCTCTACAAAAGTAAAGGTCATGGATCGTCCCAAGCTCGACAAAGTGGCTTGACAAAAAGGCTTTTTGGGAATGAAATGCTCAAATCTTTATACACAACGGTGGATATGACTAGTATTCAAAATTGTCCTCATTTCACTTTCACATTTCAAAAAAATTTTAGATGGGGTTTGTCCCTTCCGGCTAGTGTCCTTTGCTTTCGCCAATCGCTTATTAGGCAACCGGTTAACCACTAGACAATAGCTTTTCGGGGTGATAGTCACTCTGTCTCTGGGCGGCCGAATTCACAACCGTGTGGGGGCCCAATTCAATGGATCCCGCACCAAAGCACATCGAAGTGGTACGCCTCCATCAAAACAATTTAAATTTCTCAACATTCAACAATTCATAACATTTGAGGTTTCCTTGGCATTAAATTACTTCGACATGACAAAATTCCTTGAAATGAGCACTTCAAGCTTATTGATAGAAAATACTTTTGGGTTGCCTTACCATAAGGTCAATCAAGGTCACCTAGATAAGTTAACCAAGTCCACATCGCATCACGGGGTTGGATAGGTGACTCACATGCAAACCCTTGACTAGGCCTTGGGTCATGGGTCAAAAGATACTAGTATGACACTATCTAGGGTGTTTTACAACCATTCTAGTAGGCAAAGTCTTAAGTTGAACAAGTATTTGTAATGGCTTAGTTGCTCTTGTCAAAGTTCCTAATTAGGCATTTTTCGAAACATTTCTAACATGCAACTACATGCCATGATGCAACTAATATAAACATCCTAATGCAAGTGATTCTATCAACTAATATGACATATAAACTACATGCAAGTCCTAAGTTCACATTGTTATACCGCATCAATCAAAATAAAGCCACATAGTCATTAACATAAAGAGGAAAAAGGAGATTGGAAAGATCATACCATGCGGTCTTCAATATCCTCATGTCTCGGATGTGGCGTAGTCAATCAATGTGAACAAGGATAGAACAAACACAATATATACAAAACAATATATACACAAGACTACCAAAGGAAATAAACATGTTTTTTGGTTTTTCAATTTTCAAATTTTTATGATTTTTGAACATTTTCAATTTTTTTGGATTTTTTGAATAAGAGTTAAATGTTAGAATTCCCATCCCCACACTAATATGGGCATTGTCCTCAATGGCCAAAATGATGGAAATTATGCAAAGATGATGCATGATTTCTACACTAAATGCAATCTATACTAAGCTACACTACATGATGCATGGTTTTTGTTATGACGGAGAGGATAATTTAGATTACCTCCCGTTGTGTATGCATTAACTTCCCCAAACCGAGTTAGACACTATTGCTAATGTCCAAGGATGGGTGTAGTTCATGCACACACTATGCAATGCATGAAACTAATTTGTCATTTTGGATTTTGAAAATGGGAACAATAAAATGAGAACACCTCAATGGTACCGAGGTGTGAGTCCTCTATGGTGCTAGGACTACTCCAACAATGATCAAGAAAATAATTAAAACAAAGAGAGAAATAGACAAACCATGAGAGGGTAGGAGCCTCCAAGGCTTGCTAATCTTCCATCATATCATCACCATCATCACTTTCCTCATTAGAAGTGGTCTCAATGCCACTTCCCTCTTCATTTGCCTCTTCACCTTGCTCATCATCTTGATCACCATCCTTTTCTCCTTCTTCACTTGCTTCCTCATCAATGTTATCATCAACTTCTTCATTACCAACAACCTCATTGTCACCCAAAACGACCCTAGATGCACCCAGAAATAGGACTTCTCTATCCGCCCAACTAGGCAAAGGACATGATGGATCAAGTAGTCCTTGCCTAGCTAAGTGTAGGAGGGGTGAATATTGAGCCAAGTAAGCATTTTTCCGATCCTCAAAGGCTTGCTTGTGCATTGCTTGCATGAGAAGAGTCAAATAATCATTTCTAGCTTCAACTCCTTCCGGCTTGAACTCTTGATACTCAAAAGGGTAAGGTGGTATGACAATGGATGAGGAGGGCATTTCAAGTTCACCCTTTTGTTGTTGAATAATATACTCGGCCTCTTTAGAAAGAGGAAGTAGATAATTTGTCCGGTGGACGCTTAGATGACAAATCTTTGAAGGCAAGGTGAACGATCTAGCTTCACTAGTGAGCCATCCATACTTGGTATCAAGAGGGTTATGGGCAACCCACTTGTACTTGTGTATCATAGTATGCAAATCAATAAGATGAACACCCTCCTTTGCTTTATACTTGTTATCCTTATTGAAGTTAGGATCAAAGTACTTAGCTAGGATAGTGACTAGGTCGCCATTGACAATAACGGTAGTGCCCTTCTTCCCACAATCAATGTTGAGCCATCTATCTACCAAAATCCTCAAAGAGTTGAAAGGCTTGGTGTGTACTCTTCCAATGTTCAAAGCCGATTCAAGAAGAATAAAATCAAGTTTGGTGAAATGGTTGGTATCTTTCCTTGCAATAATGGTGTTTCCTATGACCTTGTGCCATACTCTTATGCCCGGATGGTGGACTAAAAGAGCACGACTCGCATGAAAGTCCTCAAATTTCCTCCCGGAAATTGCCTCCCAAAGAGGGTCGGGGTCATACTTTCCATAATTGTTAAAGTAACTCGGTTCATCACTAAGACCCAAAATTTCACCCAATTCTCTAAAGGAAATGCGTCTACTAACATTAGCTAGACGAAACTCGAGATTCTCCCTACTCTCAACTTTGGTGACTTTCAAAGAACTCAAAAATTCCAAGGTAAGTGAGGGGTATGTCAATTCTTTTGATTCAAACAATTTCTCTAACCCCATGGCTTTGAAAAAGGCTCTAGTTTGCTCAAGGACACCCAATTTTCCCAAGGTGTCTTCACAAATAAATTTGGTGGATTGAAGTGATTTCCTAGCAAACTTGGCAAAAGTATCTCTATGGGTTTTGGAGATAAAAGTTACCTCCGGATAATGCAAAAGTTGATCGATTTCCGGAGTAGAAGATGTTGTTGCTCCCATAGAAGGTTGTTGTTGTTGTCGTTGCACTTCCAAGTTTGGTGTTGCTACCACCATAGCCAATGCTTTCTTTGCTTGAAGAGCCTTTTGCCTTTGTGAAAGTGTCTTTGGTGCCTTTGTTGCCTTTGTTGCCTTTGTTGCTCCCTTAGTCCTTGCCATTGATGAACTAACCAAGAAAAGAATGAAAAATCTTCAATTTGTAGTGTGCCCTAATCGATTTAAAGGTGAAAGGCTTTGCCTTTATGAATTCAAAAATCGGCTCAAAGGTTGAAGATTTTGTGCTTGGTTTTGATTTTTATTGAAAAGGAGTGATTGATTTCTTGTTAGAAGGATGATTTGATTTGATTTTGGTGAATGTAGTTGAGGGATTTTGTTTTTGTGATGGAGAGGATGAGGGTTTTGATGTTTTGAAGTAGTGTTATGAATGAGTGAATGAATGAATGAAGGTGGGAGGGATTTTATAAAGACCGAAAAAATTCGAACTGCAGGGGCAATCCGTGCGGTTTCTGCCCAATACGGGCGGATTTTGCACTTTGTGGGTTTTATAAAACTCGCCTAAAGACGGGCGTATTTAAGAGAAGACGCTCGGATTTGCTTGATACAGGACGGGCGGATTCTTCAGAAGACGGACGAATTTCTGTCCAGGAATATTTCTTGTTTTCCTCAGCAGAGAAGACGGGCGTCTTCTTTCCAAGACGGACGAATTTCCAGAGACGGGCGGTTTGCTGTTCAGGACGCCCGGATTCTCTTACAGTCAAAAATCTTTCAAAATTTCAGCTTATAGGGACGTGCGTCTTCAACCCGATGACGCTCGGATTGCATGAAGACGGGCGGATTCTCTTGAATCCGCTCGGATTCTACCCCTTTGTACCCGGATTCAGTTCCACCCGTGTACAATGCATATCCCTTATCAACCTTCTATTCTTCTTCATATCTTGTGTTCTTCATTGTGGGGGCACTACTAAGGCATGGATAGCCTAGGCAATTGCCATCCCCACACTAAGCTAGAGCACTACACATCTGTTGGGAAATGTGTCCTCAACAATAGTGCGATCACATGATTTAAATATCATTATTAAATCTCATTTTAAGAATACAATTGGGAAGTAATATTGTTATCACAACTCGGTCAACATATATCGGTAATGATTGGCTGACTAGAGTTTGACATTACTGTCGTGTGACGGTGGTGATCAGTTGACCCCCTAGGTCATACCTAAAGGGCAATACTCTTAATTGATTATTTAATTAATCGTATAATGTTGCGAGTTAATTAAATTACTTGAAAATTGACGGACGATTTTGGAATTAAAATTTACGTATCAAATTGAAATGTGATTAAATAAGATACGGTCTGAGTAATTGAATTGTATCATTACTCGGATGAAATTATTGTTTAAAGAAACAATCGGAATTGAATGATTTATTATAAATACAATCTGTTATGATTTATAAATTGGTAAAATATTTTGGCACAAGTAATTATGATATTACTAAGTCGATTTTTTGTATGTGACGTATTTTTATTAATACGTTGATTTTTAATATGTTAAAAATACATAACAAATTTATATCACATATGACATGTGACATATTGACAATTGACAAAAAATAATATGGATACCATATTAACATATGTGCCGAAAATAAGAGGAGGTTTAAGCTAATATTGTGGTTGTTTTATTAAGTGGTAAACACAATCATTACATGCTTTAGTAGCCATGCAAGCCTACTAAACATTGTGAAGACAAATGTATGCATGCATTGGCTCCCCTCCCACTCACCCTTGGTCCGGTTTTTAAGAGGGAAAAACTAATTGTTTTTCCCCTTAATTTGCCTCTTAGACTATAATGTAAGGTGATTATTCATTCATTCAATAACTTATCTAAAATAAGAGAGTTTTAGAGAGATAAAATACTCCCAAAAATTCCTTCTCCTCTACACGGTTTTAGGAGCTTAAAACCAAAATAATTTTGGTTCAATTTTCACTACATTAATATTATACTAGTACTTATAATATTAATTAGATTAAGTGTTAAGCCTTGGGTATAAAGCTTGGGGAGAGATCTTGTACTTAGATCTTGTTCATCCATAAAGGAAAAGCTCAAGAACAAGAAGAGAAAGGTGATCTCTCTTGTGCCCTAATAGCCGAAATCTACAATGTAAGGACATGATTTCTCCTCTATTTATATTATTGTATGCATGCATAAGATCCGTTTTAATTTTATGACAAATTAGTTTAGACATATATGAGTATGTTTTTATGTATATGAATCTACATTTCCTTCAATCGGTATCAAGAGCCACGGTTGTTTGCATGCAAATCGGTTAAAAGTTTTTCCGAGTTATATGAATAACAAATAAAACTTGTAAAATTTGTGTTATTATGATATATCACGAAATTATTACATGCATGTTAATATTTCTGGTCCTAAAATGTTTTAGGATATTTTGGTTAATTTTTCGGATTTTTATTGTTCATATTTTACAATAATGGCATTTAAATGTGATTTTATGAGTAAAAATGTCATTTTTGGTCTAAAAATAGCTATACTTCGAATTTTCACTTGGTTTTTGTATATGTTGTTACATATATTATTTTGAGATAACCTGTAAATTTTCATAATTTTTGGACTTGTTATGCTCGAAAAATGAATTTTTCATTATTAAATTCGGATTTAGGTGAAAAATAGGTTAATATGAGTTAAATTTCGAATCTGGTCATAGAAAATTAATATGTTGTCACATGCAATTTTACAAGATGTGTGTAAAATAATTGGCTATAAAGAAGTCTTTTTGCATGATTTATGGATTTTTGAAGAAAAATAGCATAAATAGTGACATTATTAGTGGAAAATTAATAAAACATAATCTATGACTTAGGAAAAACGTCTAATGTTGCATTTATTATCTTTTTCAGATCTAAAATTGAAAAGTTAGTGAAAATAATTTTTCCATGTTTTTATGATTATTTTATTAAAAATCGATAAACCGCAACATTGTTTTTCCGGTAAATTTTCGAAATTTTTAACCTAAGATTTTGAACATTATGAGTGTCATGTAATTTTTTCCAGAATGTTCATGAGTTTAAATTTCAAATTTTGAATTTATTTGAAATTTTTCGATTTATTTGAAGTTTAATGGCTTATTTTTGTAATTTTTGGTCCATTTATGAACAATTTTATAAATAAGGGTTAATTATGGTCAAATTATTAGTGAAGACTATATTTTGAGTCCTAAGAGGTTAGGGTAATTAACTTATGCATAAATATGAGTTTATGTATTTTTTTGTGATTATAAAATGTTGAAATCACGCAAATCCGTAAAAACCGAGTAATATACGATATTGGCTATTTAAAAGGCGATTTAGCATAAAAAATTGAGCATGTTCATACATATTATAATGCTGCATTTTCTTTATGATTGTCATAATTTTTAATTTATGTAATTTTGAATTATGTAATTTTACTTAGTATGGCCTTAGATTTTAATTGGTATTTCCCGAAATGTATGGGAATATCGATTCGGTTGTAATTTTTATTGTGATCTCGTATCACCGTTTTGTAATTTAATAGATTTATTTTATTTTAGTTACAAATGTATAATAGGAAATTATGTAATTTATTATGTAATTTTATTCATTCCGAGTTTCAAAAAGACGGATTTCTTCAAGAATGGCGATACATAAAGACGGTGTTACCTCGAGATGCGTACCACAACCGAAGTTCAAGGGACCAATGGAGTTGGTTTCCGAATATGTAATAGATTAATAGTTTTTCTATTTTAGGAAAGGCCATACTAGGATTTATTTACTTTTATGCTTGCATTTTATTTTATGTCACATGCATCGCTAAATCGCCATAACTAAACATGCATTGTTATTTTATCGAGTTTATCGACCGTGTCAATTCGAATTATCGTAGTTCACCGCTTTAGTTCACTTAAAACGTGATAGATAATAAATTGACATGACCTCTCGCTAAAACAATTAATTGAGACATAGCCTTACCAAATAGTAGAAACCATGAAAACCTATTTCGTGAGGGAGTGCACTCGGCCCTACCGGGGTACAAACCTTGTTACGTAGGGGAAGTGGGTGATAAATGTCAAATCCACCGAATTCATGTTGATGAGGGTTTCATCGACCATACCGTGCCCAAGTTGATGTGGATTTGGATCATGGACACATTTATTCGAAATTTGGATTGAGCTCAACGGAAGTATTCGCGACCGTAGTTGCATGTGTTCCGGGCTATAGATAAATATTAGAGTAATTTTATCGACCAAGGGTTCTAAAAGTAGAATCGATTAAAGCGTTAATCCACCGAGTTATATTGATAAGGGTTTCATCGGCCATACCGTGCCCAAGTCAATATGAATTTGGGTCTTGGAATCATTTATCATAGTTGGGTAGAGGTCACTATGTAAATGCTTTACTTGTTATTTACAAGTATTATTATAACGATAAATGTTAAGTTTTCCACTATTCCGTTATTATTGTTCTATTTCTTTACCACAATTCATATACGATATCATTTTGATTTTTGATTCAAATCTCCTTAAAACATCGTAACTAAAGACAAATATGAATTTGCTTCTAAAACCTCAAATGAACCATTGATAAGGATCTCTTGTAAAGAGTATAGATTAAAGTTATTCATTATCAAACAGGTTTTTGATTCATGACTAACACTTCTACTTACAATGGATTATGTTTCATATACTTAATTGAATTAAGTACCTTGAAGCGATAAATTATTTTGGCAATTAGTTTTGTCGAATTAAGTAATTGACCAAAATAACGCAACCACTTCAATGAAAGTTTTAAGACTAAAACGAACAAATGAAGAGTAATCTTCATGAATTCAATTTTGCTTCTCAAAGCAAAGACTCATTGAAATGAGTGGGAGCATTCTCTTAAACCGTTAATATGAGGACGAGGTTCAAGAAGTAAATGGAATTGATACAAGGTAATGTTAAAGGTAAAGTTGTTGAGAATGACGATACTAAACCTATCAATTCCGACCGATAAAGTTTCCATTGTCCTAAATGTTGGACACAAGAAAGGAAACTTCCCCAAATTATTGAAGAATCAACAAGTTAGTTGTGGGACATCTAATGGGACCTTCTTCTTTAAATGTTTATTTGATTAAACATAAATTTTTCTAGTACCACTTCGTCAATATTAGAAACCAGTGGAGGTTTTCATCATTGTACTTGATACATAGGATGATTAGAATATGACGACTAGCAACAATAATGTCGAGAGATAGAGTAATTGTGTACTCAATCTAGTTTTTAGATTTAAAGTTGTACTTATTTATGACTATTAAGTGCATAAACTCTAAATAAGAGAATAAACTTGTTAAGATACAAAAGAGGTTTTCACCTTTGTGACCCTTTACACCATGATTTGATGTATGGCTAGCCCATCATGAAGGTGATTATATTCTAAACCAAACTAGAATGATATATCATGAAGATGATGTAAGACTCAAATTGGTAACCCAAGATTAAACCTTAAATTTTGGAATGATGAACGCAAAGAGTTATCGAGTACTCTTGAAACCATTAGATTGTTAATGGTATATGCGTATCTTGTATTCAAAGTAAGATGTCTCGTGCCTTTTGGTTGAAAAGGTGATCGAGGTTGTATATCATCGATCCAAAATAGGTTGATCATTATCTTTTACCAACGATTTAAGTTGACACTAATATGTTCACTTAATAAGGTAAATAGAGAAATCTTTGAAGAGGTTCAAGAGTTCAAGGAATCACGATTTAGTCATGATGGGATTATCAAAGTGAAGACTTTGATATAAGCCAAAGGAAATGTGATATAGTATCACAAGTTAATCTCTCTTAGCACGCATTATGAAATAATGTGTGGATGGATAAGAAATCAAACGCTATTCGATATGGTTTGGATTTCAATCAAGTTACTTTGAGTTACTTAATCCTTTTGGGGTTTTTATCATTTTTGTCTAAATTATTTTTCCACTAATACGAATCATATGAGATATGAAATGGTAAGGGTACCATGTTTGTAAGTTTTCACAAGAAACAAATGCTCATTTTTCCCTTTTCAATTACCACGAGTACGACGGGTTTGCGGCTCATGAAGCTGTCTTTCTAAAATACAAGTTTATTTTTGAAGACAGAGTGGGAGAAATTATTCAAAGAGCCACAAGATGTTATGTCGCAAGAAACTGGTCTTTCTTGGCTACGTGAGATGTTTTGTGTAAAACGTTGTCGCAAGAAACCGGGTCTTTCTTGGCTACATGAGACGTTTTGTGTAAGACATTGTTTCTTCAAAACCTAGGAGGTTAAAATTCATCACTTGCTAAAAATGATGAATTCATGCTACTTTTAAGAAAGTAAAGAGCTTATAACTTACAAAAGAAATTGTTTGATTCAAGTTAATTACTTCTAGAAAGTAATGAACGAATGACTTACATAAGAGTGTTTAAGTCACAACTCAATACAAGGCTTAGAGCCATGAGAATCCGAAATAAAAGGCTTGATTAGTGACAAAGGGTTTTGCACTAATAAAGAGATATTTCAAAGCAAGATTGGTTGCAAAGGGTTTTGCACTAATTGAAATGCTTAAGTCTATTTGGATCTTCTTAAGGATTGTGTTTCATTATGAGGTTATGAAATACGTAGCAAGTGAATCTAAAACCCACTTCTTCAATAGAAGGAATGTATTCAATACATGTCTTGAGTTTAGTAGATTCTTGCAATCCTAAGATAATGTGAAACTTAAGAGAGGGTCTTAAGTAGGACATCAATGAGTTAGAATCAACATTTTGATCATGTGATAAAACATTTCTCGATAAGTCGAGAAGTTGTGTTTATACATGGAGTTTAGTGGGAGTTACGGAATTTTTAATTAGTCCGATATGTGGATGACATATTGATCATTGAGAATGATTTAAGACTTTTGGAGTATTATAATACATCTTGAATATCCGGATTTATGAAGATAAATCCACATGATATTAGCGTCAGTAAGAAGTCTTATGTTGATAAGATTCATGACTAGTTCAATTAAATTGAACATATTTGATTGATTTCATTTGCCTCCGCTGCCGAATCAATTAAAAAGAAACGATGTATAACACTTCATATGCTTTGAGTATGATGAATTGTTTTCAAAATCGAATTTAAGTAATCATTACCAAGTAAGCTATAAAGATTACCCTTAAGTGCTTGCAGAAGCATTAAGGCTATGATGCAAAGTGTTTATGATGCAATATTGTGTAAGGGTGTTACACAAGTGACAATTGACAATTGAGATTGCGCATGGTTTCCGACAAAACCATAATCAAGACACATCAGGATGGTTAAGATACCATTGTGGCAATGTTAATTAAGAAGTAGATTTTCTAGAATCGTTCTAGGCAATAAAGAACAATGAGTGATATTTATAACGGAAATTGAGTACACTTGCGATCATGAGATGTGCAAGAAGGATGAGTCCCCCACACTTTGTGAAAACAGTGGGAGCTATTCTTAGGCTAGAGGGCCTATGTCTTGATTGGATCTCGACACGTACTCAAAAAGTTTTGTGATGCAAATGTATACATTACAAAGGAAAACGAATATGTAGTAAGGTTGAGTAAGGTACAAGAAGTTGATAAAACCTACTAACCAAAGCCTTCTCATAGGCTAAACATGATGAGTCATGTCATTTCAATTGAATTGAAATGAACAACTACATGCAAGATCAAATTAGATTATAGAATATGAAATAGTAATCGGGCATTGACTATTCATATGTGATAATCGCATTTGTCGTTCGAGTTTTTCTTTAAAAACTCCTTTTATACTTTGTTACATCCAAACGGGTTGTAGTGACAATTGAACCCCGTTAAAGTGAACACGGATTAACATTGTATTCGCCCATAGTCACTTGTATGAGATGACGTCTCGAACCCGACTAGAGTGTGATGCGATTGATGGCAAGTTCAAATGCCATAGAGTCATGTGAGATGACTAGTCGATCACATAGGCAGGTATTAAGAACTTTTTGTCGGGCCTAATGACCGCTTATAGAGTTCTGGCAAATTTATATAGCCTGGTCGTGGCGAGAGCTGCTATAGTATTCTAATGAGTCGATTCTTTTGACTAAAGACTATTCACCTAAGATGGCACGATTTCAGATTAACTTTGATTTGTGTTACTACGACCTTCGTAAATGAGGTCAAATGGGCATATTTTGGGTTATGATGGTCGTGGCTAGTCGAAGGGAATGAGTGCGATAGGAATTGTCCATCCCCTTGTCAGGGTTATAACAATATCTCGGGGCCACTCGAGGAGTAATGAATCGTAAATGCGTGGCCACGCTCGGAAGGTATCCGAGTGGATAAATCCGGTCAATCGATTATTCTCCGGATCGAGGAAACCACTCTCGATATGATCACTTGCAAGTACGACCCGAAAGACACCTTGCATTGAGTGGGAGATAGTAATAGGACAAGAGAATTGGTGACGCACACTTGTCGAGGACAAGTGGGAGATTGTTGGGAAATGTGTCCTCAACAATAGTGCGATCACATGATTTAAATATCATTATTAAATCTCATTTTAAGAATACAATTGGGAAGTAATATTGTTCTTGTCAACTGGTCAACATATATCGGTAATGATTGGTTGACTAGAGTTTGACATTACCGTCGTGTGACGGTGGTGATCGATTGACCCCTAGGTCATACCTAAAGGGCAATACTCTTAATTGATTATTTAATTAATCGTATAATGTTGCGAGTTAATTAAATTACTTGAAAATTGACGGACGATTTTGGAAGTAAAATTTACGTATCAAATTGAAATGTGATTAAATGAGATACGGTCTGAGTAATTGAATTGTATCATTACTCGGATGAAATTATTGTTTAAAGAAACAATCGGAATTGAATGATTTATTATAAATACAATCTGTTGTGATTTATAAATTGGTAAAATATTTTGGCACAAGTAATTATGATATTACTAAGTCGATTTTTTGTATGTGACGTATTTTTATTAATACGTTGATTTTTAATATGTTAAAAATACATAACAAATTTATATCACATATGACATGTGACATATTGACAATTGACAAAAAATAATATGGATACCATATTAACATATGTGCCGAAAATAAGAGGAGGTTTAAGCTAATATTGTGGTTGTTTTATTAAGTGGTAAACACAATCATTACATGCTTTAGTAGCCATGCAAGCCTACTAAACATTGTGAAGACAAATGTATGCATGCATTGGCTCCCCTCCCACTCACCCTTGGTCCGGTTTTTTAAGAGGGAAAAACTAATTGTTTTTCCCCTTAATTTGCCTCTTAGACTATAATGTAAGGTGATTATTCATTCATTCAATAACTTATCTAAAATAAGAGAGTTTTAGAGAGATAAAATACTCCCAAAAATTCCTTCTCCTCTACACGGTTTTAGGAGCTTAAAACCAAAATAATTTTGGTTCAATTTTCACTACATTAATATTATACTAGTACTTATAATATTAATTAGATTAAGTGTTAAGCCTTGTGTATAAAGCTTGGGGATAGATCTTGTACTTAGATCTTGTTCATCCATAAAGGAAAAGCTCAAGAACAAGAAGAGAAAGGTGATCTCTCTTGTGCCCTAATAGCCGAAATCTACAATGTAAGGACATGATTTCTCCTCTATTTATATTATTGTTTGCATGCATAAGATCCGTTTTAATTTTATGACAAATTAGTTTAGACATATATGAGTATGTTTTTATGTATATGAATCTACATTTCCTTCAACATCAATTGAAATTGTTAGTCCCTCCCTCACTTCTCTTAAACATGACAAATATCTTGATCAAAGTAAATAAAAATCCAAAGATGACAAAAATGAAATACAAGAATTGAAATGCGAGTTAGGGAGTTAGAAATATTTACAAATGGTGGTTTAGGGAGGACTCCACCAAACTCTCATTCTTGATGAGATGTCAAGGGGGCATGTTCAAGGTGTTGTTGATGTTGCTCAACACCTTGAAAAAGTAATCAAAAGCTTGTTCATTATCATGGTAGAGGTCTTCAATAGTCCTTTGTTGTCGGTCTTGATCGATGGCATTACCAATGTAGGGATTAAAAATCCCTTCAAATTCGTCGTCCCAAAGACCACAAACTTCATCAAGTTGATCATTGAAGCTCTCTTGATTTGATGGAGACAACTCTCCCAAATTCTTCTCTTGGCCAATGAGGCCATTCTCTTCTTCTTTGGTTGATTTTGATGAGCTTTGCAAGCTCTCCTTGTCACAATTCACTTGCTCTTTGAATGGAGCATCTTCAATTTTCTTCTTCCATTGGAGTTCCGATTTCTTCCTTTCATCCTTTCGGCTATAACGATCAATCATGAAACATGGGTCATGCAAACGAGGAGCTCTCATAGTCTTGTCAAGATTAAAGGTTATGCTTTCATCTCCCACTTCTAGAGTGAGCTCACCATGTTTCACATCAATCACCGCACCCGCGGTGTGTAGGAAAGG
This sequence comes from Silene latifolia, assembly GCF_048544455.1. Classification (NCBI taxonomy): domain Eukaryota; kingdom Viridiplantae; phylum Streptophyta; class Magnoliopsida; order Caryophyllales; family Caryophyllaceae; genus Silene; species Silene latifolia. The sequence continues at coordinate 97,608,236 of NC_133527.1, forward strand.
TCTTCCTAGAATGATTGGAATGTTGGAATTTTCCTCCATATCAACAATGACAAAGTCCACCGGGATGAAAAACTTCCCAATTCGCACGGGGACATCTTCCCATATCCCTAATGGTGTCTTCGTCGATCTATCGGCCATTTGGAGTGTGATTTTGGTGCATTTAAGCTCTCCCATCCCCAACCTTTTACTCACAGAGTACGGCATGACACTCACACTAGCCCCTAGATCACATAAGGCTTTGTTGATCGTTGTGTCGCCAATGGTACACGGTATTGAGAAGCTTCCCAGATCCTTTAGTTTTGGAGGTGAACTCCCTTGAAGTATTGCACTACTCACTTTAGTGAAGGCGATAGTCTCAAGTTTCCGGATCGACTTCTTCTTTGTGAGGATATCTTTCATGTATTTCGCATAGGCCGACACGTGATTGATTAATTCCGTGAAAGGAATTGAGACTTCCAAATTCTTCACAATTTCCACGAACTTTCCAAGTTGATCATCAAATTTGGGCTTGGCTTGACGACTTGGAAAAGGAAGTCTAATCACAATGGGCACCTTCTCCTTGACCTTGTCTTCATTTTTCTTTGAACTTTCTTCTTTTGATGATTCTCCATCTTTGGAGTTTTGCACCATTTCTTCCTTATCACAAGCTTCCACAACTTCATCCTCAACTTGCTTCTTCGGTGCTTCATACCTTGTACCACTTCTCAAGTGAATGGCACTAACCGTTTCATGTCTTGGGGGATTATTTTGAGGTGGTAATTGCCCCTTTTGTCTTTGTGAGCTTGAAGATGCTAGTTGAGTCAATTGGGTTTCCAACATCTTGGTGTGAGCTAGGATGTTGTTGATGGTGGTTTCCTTTGCTTGGCTATCTTTTTGCATTTGAGTGAAAAATTCTTGTTGATTCTTTTGCATTTGGAGGACCGCTTTTTGGACATCAAAACCTTGGTCATTTTGGTGATTGTATGGATTTTGATTTTGGTAACCTTGGTTTTGATTGTAAAAGGGTCTTTGATTTTGGTTTCTCATGGGTGGTGGAGTGTATGTTATTTGAGGGTTTTGAACATTTTGGCTTTTGTATGAGAGATTTGGATGGAATTTGGTGTTTTCATTGTAATAGTTGGAATAAGGGGTACCACTCTTGTATGCTTGGAAAGCATTCACTTGTTCATTTGTTCCCCTACATTCACTTTGGTCATGTCCCAAAGTTCCACAATTCTCACATATCCCACTTGGGATTGATGAGGATGCCGTCATGGCATTAACATGATGCTTTGGTGATTTTGAGACTTCTTCAAGTCTATCCATAGCTTTTTCAAATTTCTAATTGATTATGTGGATATGAGCACTAAGTTGAGCACCCAATTGAGTAAAGGAGTCAACTTCTTGATTTCCTCCTCTAGTAGCCTTGCGAGGTCTACTATATTGTGAGTTATGGACCGCCATTTCCTCAATCTTGTTCCATGTTTGATTGTCATCAACTTCGGTGAACATTCCATTTCATCCCATGTTGAGAATGTTCCTTGAATCTTCATATAAACCATTCCAAAATTGTTGTACCAAAAACCATTCGCTAAGTCTATGGTGAGGACATGAGAGACAAATTCCCTTGAACCGCTCCCAAGCTTCATCCAAAGATTCTTCATCCCTTTGCTTAAAACCCGTAATTTGAGCTCTTAGCATGTTAGTCTTTTCCGGTGGGTAGAATTTTTTGTAGAAAGCTAGAGCCAACATCTTCCAAGAATCTATTCCGAGAGTGGCATTGTCAAGGCCCTTCAACCATTGTTTCGCGGTGCCGATTAGAGAAAAAGGAAATAAGACCCATCTAATTTGGTCTTGAGTCACACCGGTTTGAGAGATTGCATCACAATAGTCGCAAAAGGTTTCCATATGAGAATGAGGGTCTTCACTAGGCATCCCCCCAAATTGGCTCCTTTCGACTAATTGTATAAAGGCTGATTTGGCAATAAAATTTCCGGTTAGATGTTGTGGTGTAGGAGTACCATTGGGTAGGTTCTCCTCGGTGGGTACGGAGTGTGACGAGAATTTAGGCATTGTAGGTTGATTTTGTGGGGTATTGTGTAATGGGTTCTCCTCTCCTTCTATTGCGAAAGGGTTGATGAACTCAATAGTTGGTTGAACAACTTCACTAATACCTCTTAAATTCCTCCTAAAAAGTCTCCTATTGTTCGTCAAGGTTCTTTCAATTTCATGGTCAAAAGGTAACAAATCACCTTGTGACCTTCTAGACATGCAAAATATCGAACAACTCGAAAACAATTAGAACAAACCTTGAGGAGTTTTACTTCCCCAAGGCGAAGAAAGACACAACTAATAACAATAAAAAGGAAATCTAAATCAAACAAACACCGTCCCCGGCAACGGCGCCATTTTGGATCGGTCCGTTTCGTGTTCACAATTAAAGGTGTGGTCGTTGGGTCACGTCCGAATCAAAACACAATTTATAGCTTCACAAACAACTCTACAATTAGTAAAGAGGCAAGTAAAGGTCGGATCCCAAGGGACGGGTATTGAAATGAGATTTCTATTGAAACTAGTGGTGTCTTAGGGGTGTCACAAATTGGGTTGATGTAGAAGGTCACTAACTAAAATAGCAATGAAAATAAACTAGCAAGATGAATTAAAAGGGGTGTAAACAATTGATTAAAAAGCACTAGGGTGTCATGGGATCATAGGGGAATCATGGTAATTGATCATACAAACATGTTCTCAAATTATAAGCAAGCAATTATTGTTGTGATGGATTGAGTTGGGTTATATCTTACAATCCTAGGAAATTTTGGGTCCCGGAGCCGAATCGATTAGATTGTACAACACCTACAAGTCGACTTAATCTTCCCTACTCAACAACATGCATGGTCTAATGAGACTCGAGTTGGGTTATGTCTTACAAGTCTCATTGAAAAGATAGGAGATGGTGGTAAATGCAAGGATTCATAGGCTTAGCATTTCATCAAATATAACATGTGCATGAGTTGAGATCAAAACAAGCAAGCAAATAAAACATGAAAGCATATTAATTTAAGCATGAATCATTCCCCATGTTGGTTTCCCTTAATCACCCATTTACCCTAGCTAATAGACTACTCACTCATTATCATGTTGATCATGCTAGCAAGGTTGTCAATCATACCAATAAAATGAAACATGATGAATAAATGAAAGTAATTAACAATAATTAAAAAGGGATTAAGAGAATTATACCTACTTATGATTCCAATAATAAAGCAAAGATAAAAGAAGTACTTGAATGCTTGATTGAGAGGTTGTCAATCTCCCAATAATAACCCAAATGATCTTCAATTACCCAAAATAAAGGATGAACAAAAGAGAGATTAAGGAAATAAAACTTGTATTAGAACTTGATTAATTGTTGATTATAAAACTAAAGAGAGATTTGATTGATATTAACTACTCTAATTGTTGATAAGAAGAACATGCTCTTCTAATTAGACTAATGGGGTATTTATAGTGGAAATTAAGGGAATGCATTAGGGTTAACTAAGGGCTAAACAAGTAATTACACTTTTTAGATTGAGCAGGGAGGAGCCGGTATTTTCCGAAGGAAGGGCTTCATTCTTCGTAGCTTGGAGAAGAGGAAATCGCGCTGTAGAGGAATCCGGACGGATTAGGGTCGGGACGGGCGGATTCTGGCGATGGAACCCGAGCGGATTCAAGAGAATCCGGGCGGATTGTGGTGATGGAATCCGAGCGTCTTGGTGGAAAACCGCACGGATTGTGCATGTGGAGGACGACCGGATTGTAGACAATCCGCACGGATTGTGCCTCGGCAAGACTTCTTCTTCTTTTCTTCCCTTTTCTTCATAAATTCCTTGGGGATTTCCTTGGGGACTCAAGGATCCTTTCTCAACATTGCTCATCTACTATAATATGTACAAAGGCCTTCTAATCTTGTCTCTCCTTGATGCTTGGTCATTGAATTCGATCAATTTAGTCTCGTTTTGACATGAAAATGCAAGATTCTTACTCCTTTCCTACCAAGGGATCAAAATCTCAAAGAATATGCAAAACAAAGAACTAAAGATAACAAATGACCCAAATATGCACTAAAAAGCATGGGAACAAGGCTAATTCGGGGGCTAAATATGTGCTAATTATGGTCACATCATGAATATATGTGAAAAAGAATGAATGGTAAGAGACAAAAATGTGAAAAATTCTCATCATAAAGAGGAAGGGGAGCCGTGAAAGTGGAAGGCTATATGCCAAAATATGGCATCCGCTTTTTCTTTTCCTCCTTTCTAAATATGTAGGTGTGTAAGGCTACTAATTGCAGGTATGATTATATTAATCTTATCACATAAAATAATATCATGCACACTCCACTACAACCTCCATTTCGGCCCACTTCATAAAATGGACTACCATTTTATTTTGCCAATTTGTCATTTGTCACACAATATGTCACATGTAGTATGTTACATGTTATTAATTAATTTAATGCATATTTATCACATAAATATTATTTTATGAATTAATTAAATTACATACAACAAATTGACTAGTGATACTTGTTCTCATAAATAAAATGGGTCATATAATTGTAATTCACAACATCTTGTATAACCATTCATTCTTATCTCTATTATTTCTCAAACAATAAACAATTTTAGTTAAAAAGCATTTTTATTACTAAAATAAATCTTATTTAATCCCATTACAATAAGATATCAATATTTTCTCTCACAAGTGAATTGTTCAATTTAAAGGAATTGATCAACTTGTATCATTATACTATTAATCAACTTTGTTTATTAGGGCATCATCCTTTAGGTGTGACCTTAAGGGATCAACTGACCACCACCGTCCCACGACAGTAACGTCAAACTCTAGCAAGCCAATCGTTACCGATTAATGTTGATCAGTTGACTGTAAAATGAATCAACTCTTACGTATTCTTTATATGAGATTTAATTATGATATTAAATCATGTGATCGCACTATTGTTGAGGACATATTTTCCAACAAACTCCCACTTGTCTGAGACAAGTGTGCGTCACCAATTCTCTTGTCCTAGTACAATCTCCCACTCAATGCAAGGTGTCTTGCAGGTCGTACTTGATCACATCTTGAGTGGTTTTCTCGATCTGGAGAGTAACTGTCTGACCGAAATTATCTACCATAGATACCTTCCGAGCGTGGCCACACATTTCCAGTTAACTACTCCTCGAGTGGCCTTGATATTTCAAACAACCCTAACAAGAGATGGACAATTCCTATTGCACTATTCCCTTTGTTGAGCCATAGTTCATCATAACTCAAAATATACCCAGTTTGACCACATTTACGAAGTTGTAGAGTATAAATCAAAGCTAATCAGAAATTTGTGCCAACTTGGGCGAATAGTCTCTAGTTAAAAGAATTGACTCATAAGAATACTATAGTAGCTCTTGCCACGACCAGGCTTTATGAATTACCAGAACTCTATAAGCGGTCACTGCCCGACAGAGTGTCCCATAGAGTCTGCTTATGTGATCGACTAGTCATCCCATATGACTCTATGACACTTGAACTTGCCATCAATCGCATCACACTCTAGTCACTTCGAGACGTCACCTCATGTAACACCCCCACACTCCAAGTGCCTTACCAGGACCACTTAAGGCATGGAAATGCTACCATCTCGGTTACCCGAGGCAATGATTATCATAAGACAATAAAGAAACATATTTAAATAATAATTAACGTTTAAAGTGATTACATGCCAAAAACCAAAACTGATAAAGAGATACAAGTTCTCCAAAACTATCTACTATCCAAAGACTATAAAACTATCAAACACAGCGGAAGACTTCTAAACTGCATCGTGGTGACTCCTCCCAGCTACCCCATACGCATCAGCTCATACCTGCTCAATAACTGCTCACCACCCCCGAATGGATCACCACAGTTTTTAAAACATTTAAACGGGGTCAGTACTAATCACACAATCAATATAGATAACAACAATAAGATAAACAGACAGCTGAACTGTCACACACACACACACCACCAACTCCCATCATCTCAATACTGACTGTCCACTGGACCAGCCCTGCCAGTGGGGGACCGCAGCCGTTCCCACCTAAGCCCCGCTCATCGTACGAGCGATAACCCTGTCCATTAATGTGCACATCCCCTTTCGTGGCGGGTTCCACGAAGGGCGAAACTAGGGCGTGAGATCACTCCCGCAAGTGACCCCACTCAGCCGAGAACGCATCTCGAGAGCCATAGAAACCAATCACAATCACAATCACAATCACAATCACAATCACAATCACATATTAAACAACTAACTACAGCACATCACCAATATCCCATTATGGGACTAATACTGAGTAGGAAATCCTACCTGGAAAGCACAACACGCAGACGGTATCTACAGCTGTATCAAAACGGCTCCTCTACGAATTCTCCTCCTATTATACATAACACATAAAGACTACCAATTACTTACTACTCATAAAACCCCCAAACCCTAGATTAGGGTTTGACCAAACCTAGCAAAACATTATAAAAATTATGCTAGAAGCTTACCCTCGACGCAAGGAATCCAACGACGCGAACTACGATACAAACTGACCGTCTGAACTCCGGGAATTGTCAAGAACGCGATTAGGAAGAAGAACCAGTTGCTTTCTCTCTTAAACAGGTTTTAGGTTTTGTAAAAAGTGATTTAGAATAAAGACGAATATGTTTAAATACCTTAATCGCGTAATTAACAAAACCCGAGAAAAACCCCCGATAAACCGGACACTCGATCGAGTACCCAAGGTACTCGATCGAGTACCCCCCTACTCGATCGAGTACCCCAGCTACTCGATCGAGTACCCAACAGGTCAGAAACTATTCTAAAACGCAACTTACCCTTACTCGACAGAGTAAGGCCTACTCGATAGAGTACCCCAAGACTTATAAATACGGAGTATTACAGTCTTCCCTCCTTAAAAAGAACTTCGTCCCCGAAGTTCAACCCATACATAAAAACAAACATGCTAACTCGATCAAGACACAACAACGTAACTAAGAACTCGAAACAAAACTCCAACCCAAACATGAACTCGTAGCACCAACTCCACTAACTACTCCTACCTCCACAACATGGCTCACGATATCGTATCAACTCCACATATATATATATCTCTCACGACACCAACTCCATACATAACCAACTACCATCCTCTAACGCTGCTAGCTCCATAATATCATCCACTATCAAGTCCAAAATCAAGACACTCATAGACATCAAACGGGATGTTACATTCTACCACCCTTAAAAGGAACTTCGTCCTCGAAGTTTACTCACACTCATAAACATCCTCGTCCAACTGCCAAGACTATCGAACTCATAACCATCATCATCCAACTGTCAACACTATCCAAATATTCTCACACTCCTAAACATCGAACTACTACCAGTCCGGTCATGACCTTTAACAAAATTAACCACAACACGAATCAACCTTTTATTCGACATCAAGACTCAAACTTCCAAATATATTACCATATGCACACCCATCAAAATCTCTTTTATCACATCCTACTCCTCTTAAGATAAATGTTACGTCCTCGTAACTCACTAATACTAAATCCTAGATACATCTCATTACCCTCTTTACCACCACATGTGAAAGACAACCGTTTATAACCCAAACACTCACCATGCATATATCTAAGGCTCTCTTACTTAAACAATTCTCATACTTTAATTCACTCATCAAACCACCTAACTTATACCTCAAAATCTTTAGCTTAACCCAAAACTTCAACTCTTCCACATTACCGCAACACGACATACCTCTCTATATAAACTATATAAAACTCCCATTGCCAAAAGCATAACTCACGATCCACACTTGTTACGTACACTCACACTAGATCCTCAAGTTCTTTCTTCCATTACCGCAAAACTCATACATAACTCAACATGGCACTAATTCCCCAACACCCTACACTCACTGTCTTCAACAAAGGATTATGAACCACCTGCATCTTTCGGATCATTACCACACATGTTCTACGACTCACTTGCCATTACCATGTCTACTGAAACCTTAACTAGAACAATATCATAAATTATTGTAACAACCTCTCACAACCGTGTCCCATTAACAGAATGTCACTATACTATGACAACAACAAAAACATATACAACTCTATGTATATCATACTCCACCCTCATTCCCAACTTAACCAGGTAAAGAAAACATTAATAAACAAGACAACTGTCTATCTGCACAACTGAAACTCACCGGGGACAACATCAAACAAAACAACAATCTATGTATAACTACTATGTACTTTCGAAACTCGAATCATAATCATCCTGCCTACTCCACCACAACCGGTGACGGCATCACAACACCGCCACCAACAGCCACACCGTAGTGCGAAAATACCCGCATCACAACACTATGTACCGTGCCCGGATCACCACCCGAGGCATCACAACCACACCGATAGACATCACAACTGCATACGATTCCCATAAACACTGACTGAGCATAACTTCTCAGACAAGAAAAAAAAACTTACTCAAATCCACTTTATTAAATCACCACGCAACACATTATATGGATAAACAGATAAGCATCTCATGAACATCATCTCTACCATTTCACGGAATACACATGTGTTATTAATACACATAAAATTATAACTACCCATGTCAAATTAATCAAATTATTACCTTTTTGGACATCATTCAATTAAATTACCGTGTCCAACATATATATATTACAGAACATTCATAAAACAACTTTATAATTATCACACCATACCACTTCTTGTGAGGTCAGAACCTCACACAAACATTTACACATATAACATAGACCCATAATCACATCCAACCAATCAATCCTGATCACGTAAGTTACCACTCACAAAGGTTACCATCGCCCGAGCTTAACTCATATGCCCGTCATAACAATGTCCCCATTCGCACAACCATCACTTCCTGCCAAGTATAACCATACCATTACTATTCAGCTATTAGCATCCGCCTCATCTAACCACATCTTATACCCTCTCATAATTATACACAACAATCCGATCCCTACCAAAACAACCTCTTTTGAATTGCTACTTTTCTAATATACCATCACTCTTATCCATTAATCACAAACCATAACACCACCACTTTGTCCTGGACATCAAACCTCTTTCACTCATCTCTAAACATCACGATTTCTTTCCTATCTTCGGTTAACATTCCAAATACCTATCATCAAATTCACCAACAAAATTACATCAACATCATTCCCAATACTATCTTACTCGTATTTTCATCTCACTCTCCACCAATTATCTATTATCGTGCAAATTTTCCACCAACTTCTTACTCCCTTAATTCCCAAAACTCATGATTAATTATGTTGTCCTGAAACTCCTATATAACCATTAGCTAACATCCTCGGGATACTATCACACATTTCGATGATTCCTTACCTTTATATCACATAACTCAGGGAACATTTTCCTCGCTTACTTTTATCCTTCCTTTCTCTTTACACTCAATAATACCAATTAATAGTTCAACTCCTTATTTCTCCTACCTAACTCTTTAGTAAACCAGTTACCTTCTCATCGCTCTAAAACCCAAATCCCATTATTTTATATCGATATCACCTCACTCTTTCTTACCATGGATCTTCTCTTATTATGCTATCACTCACACTTGCCACTAATCTATCCATAAAATCCACGTTCACTGTTTAAACAATTGCATCTCCCTTTTTACATCTCTAGAAATCAAAATTCTCTTTTTATACCGTTAATTGCCCAAGGAAATCACACATTAGTTTCATCTCTTAATAAACCAAATCTTCCAAACTCACTCACAGTCTACAAACCGAGCTCGCAACATGTCTCCATAAAGTTCACTATATACCGCTCTTCTCAACCTCTTTAAAACGAACTTTCAGTACATATAATCTTGACTCACACGATTCCTAACCATCTCCCTCCATAATTCTTTACACATCTCAAGCTGCCACTATCCACATCCTTACTTCCAATCTTTTTATTCTCACGTTCCTTAGACTCACATCATACTTTGCCCACATTCACTTACTTTTACGTTACTCAACATACAAACATATCACTCATCCCATTTCATCTCAGAAAACATGCTCTATGTCTCAATTAAGCCATAACAACCTTCCTTTTCTTTTTCCACTATCTATTACAACCACGTATAACTCATGTCCTCTCACCGAACTCATGCTCACCACAGGTGCCACTCACTACACCACAAGATTGGGTAACTTACGCGTCAAGACCAACATACATGTAAAACAATGCATAAAGAGGCAAAATAATAACTTTGAATTAAACATAATATGCAACGTAGTCAAAAGATAAGCATATGACCCAAAACAGGGGCCACTAGATCGAGTACAGGCCACTCGATCGAGTAAGGGACTTACTCGATCGAGTAGGTGAAGATCAGAAGCACGTAAAACAAATCACCAGGGCTACTCGATCGAGTAATTGAGGTACTCGATCGAGTGCCCCCTTACTCGATCGAGTACCAAGGATACTCGATCGAGTACCCTAATTCTCAGCACTGTCCAGTTTTCGTAAAACAGTCATAACTCACTCATTACTTGGTCAATTTGGCCGTGTGACCTATCGTTAGAATCGTAAAAGGACAAGCTATCACCTCCAATTGGAATCACATCAAAATCATTTATGCATCTCAAGTTATAACAGTTTAAAGACAACCTCTTTATAAACGAAAAAACACAACTATTGATTTTTACTTCCCAAACGACTTAAACAACAACCAAGCAAACAAAACCAGTCCAAAACTCATAAAACCAGTATTCGTAATCATATGTTACTATTTTCAAAAATCGAGCAACAACATTCATCATGCACATAGGTTATTTAACTTGTCAATCACGATTTACCCACATAAACATGCTCCACCCATGAATTTCATATTCTTATGCAATTACTTACTTAATCTCTTCCAACTAATTCATCAATTACAGCTACACACTTCTTACAACATATACCCATGAACAATCGTGGACAAGTACATAAACTTATCATACAACTCTATGCAAACAAAATATACGTATACAACACAACATTTCTATTCACATGTTATTATTATGTCACATTATGAATCATCCATCATGTTTCTCATTCCAACCACAGTTCTATATATCTCATCAACAAGTTTCCTCATATCACCATTTTCTTTCACATGCTCAACTTTCTACTTCAACATCCAACAATTAATACATTCCATCACATTCATAAACCAGTTAACCAAACACACATACGACTCGACAAACACTTCCCCCATGTGATCGGTTCAAAGTTGTAGGGCGACCCCTTGCGACTTTAGGACGTCTCCCAAGCCTTTGCACTAGCTCCTACGACTTTTACCCCGGGTTCATTTTAATTGACTCCCTATGTTCATTAAGTTCATTGGTTACAGGTTTCAGGATCGTCGCTCTGATACCATTTGTAACACCCCCACACTCCAAGTGCCTTACCAGGACCACTTAAGGCATGGAAATGCTACCATCTCGGTTACCCGAGGCAATGATTATCATAAGACAATAAAGAAACATATTTAAATAATAATTAACGTTTAAAGTGATTACATGCCAAAAACCAAAACTGATAAAGAGATACAAGTTCTCCAAAACTATCTACTATCCAAAGACTATAAAACTATCAAACACAAATGGAAGACTTCTAAACCGCATCGTGGTGACTCCTCCCAGCTACCCCATACGCATCAGCTCATACCTGCTCAATAACTGCTCACCACCCCCGAATGGATCACCACAGTTTTTAAAACATTTAAACGGGGTCAGTACTAATCACACAATCAATATAGATAACAACAATAAGATAAACAGGAGACAAATGAACAATCACACACACACACACACCACCAACTCCCATCATCTCAATCTTGACCGTCCCACCGGACCACGCCATGGGGGACCGTAGCCGTTCCCACCTAAGCCCCGCTCATCGTACGAGCGATAACCCTGTCCATTAATGTGCACATCCCCTTTCGTGGCGGGTTCCACGAAGGGCGAAACTAGGGCGTGAGATCACTCCCGCAAGTGACCCCACTCAGCCGAGAACGCATCTCGAGAGCCATAGAAACCAATCACAATCACAATCACAATCACAATCACAATCACAATCACATATTAAACAACTAACTACAGCACATCACCAATATCCCATTATGGGACTAATACTGAGTAGGAAATCCTACCTGGAAAGCACAACACGCAGACGGTATCTACAGCTGTATCAAAACGGCTCCTCTACGAATTCTCCTCCTATTATACATAACACATAAAGACTACCAATTACTTACTACTCATAAAACCCCCAAACCCTAGATTAGGGTTTGACCAAACCTAGCAAAACATTATAAAAATTATGCTAGAAGCTTACCCTCGACGCAAGGAATCCAACGACGCGAACTACGATACAAACTGACCGTCTGAACTCCGGGAATTGTCAAGAACGCGATTAGGAAGAAGAACCAGTTGCTTTCTCTCTTAAACAGGTTTTAGGTTTTGTAAAAAGTGATTTAGAATAAAGACGAATATGTTTAAATACCTTAATCGCGTAATTAACAAAACCCGAGAAAAACCCCCGATAAACCGGACACTCGATCGAGTACCCAAGGTACTCGATCGAGTACCCCCCTACTCGATCGAGTACCCCAGCTACTCGATCGAGTACCCAACAGGTCAGAAACTATTCTAAAACGCAACTTACCCTTACTCGACAGAGTAAGGCCTACTCGATAGAGTACCCCAAGACTTATAAATACGGAGTATTACACCTCATATAAGTAACTAGGGGCGAATACCATGTCAATCCGGTTCACTTTAATGGGGTTCAATTTCTCTCTACAACCCATTTGGATACGACCAGGTAACATGCGAGTTTAATAAAACTCAAACGACAAATGCGATTATCACATATGAATAGTCAATACACTATTACTACTTCATGTGTTATAATCTTTAGTGTACCATTAACACTAGTAAAAATGCTATAAAAGTTTGGCAAGTGGATATACCCTATATCCATATATTCCAACTTTATTAATTGATATTTCCTTCCATTCAATGTCATCTCTAATGACATGAATTTATCTTAGTATATGTCTAGACTTCTTACTAGACTTGGGCTCTTTAACTTGAAAGATGCTCCCATTGTTATCGCATAACTTGTGATAAAGTCATTTGTAGAGGGATTCACCCTTAATCCCTACGTTGACCATTTTATCACAATTTACATAGATTCCTTTTGTAGAATTTGCAATGCGTGAAACTAAAACACTTTTCTAGTATCTTACTCCTGAGTCAATAAGACATCCTAGGATTTCAACAAATCCCTTTTGGTTTGGAATCTAAATTTTGTGCAACCCTTCAACACCTAACTTAGTTTATCATCCAAACATATGAACGAATCCTTAATTCTTCTGAAGAATCTCAAGGATGTTCTTTAAGGCTTTTATAAGCCATATTATGGGAATTATATTATTATTAACTTATCTTGCCCTAGGCATATATCACATTATGGCATGTGCGTCTGTTGGCATACATGATGATTCTAATGACGGAAACATTAGCAAGCGATTTCATGTAATCAACAACTTAAGAGGTTCAGTGAATGACCCACTTTCATCAACATGAATAACCTATTCAACCTTGTTGATGTTTAACATATACGAAAGATCTTATCCTCATAAGACTCACAACTCTATGCCAATATACTCTCACATAGATTCAAAAATCTAGAATACTTTGCACCCTTTTCCAAGTCTCCAATCACTCTTTCACAGAAGAGAGCATTGATACATTATTCTCAATAAGTAATATGTTATCAACATATAAGACATGGAGAAATGATTCTGGCTCCCACTTAACTTCATGTATAATCATAATTATTCAATCATGTGAATGAAACCATTCCCTATTATCACATGAACGAAAAAGTATAATCCTTTAATGCTTGCTTAAGACCATTCTAGGATCACTTAAGAAAGCTACGCATAAGATGTTAGGACTCTTAGATCTTTATCTAAGGTTTTGTGTTCCAAACACATCCTTCTCTAAATTTCCATTTAAGAAAAGTGAATTTTTATTTGCCAATCTTCATTAAAATGAAATGCGGGAATTCCTAACATAGTTTATTGATCAACATCTTCATGTCAATCTTATGCATTTGAGTACTCTAAAGCTCTATTTACCTTTAAAGAGACCCTCACTTTAAAGTAAATCTACTCTTGAGTAACTATTTTCGGATTGTAATGCTATGGCTCGTTTGTAACAAGGTTGATATAGGATAAGGTCATAATACCATCACTTTCACAAAGCAATATTTTAACAATAAGACATGTGTGCTAAACTCCCACTGAACTATGCTCCCATTCTATCTTTATAGATTATAGTTCAACTATACTCCCACTCTATAGTTCCATTACTTTCACAAAGTAACACTATAAGACATGTTTGTAACGATCCAATCTACTCCCACTCTATCTCTCAGAAATACATCTATCTTCTTGAGAGATAGCTTTGTGAGATACAAACATATATATGGTGGAGTATTTAGGAGTTTATCTAGACTATGCATTAGGCTTCAAAAGGCCATCCTTATCATGGGAGTTTGATACATGTAATATGCCAGTCTGATCCATGTCATATGTTAAATAGACTCTCTATTTCAGGTATTTCCTAGTTGACTATCCGTCTAGAATTACTTGTCCGTTTTGGATTGCAAATTCCCAAAATTGAGTTCAATAACTCAAATCGTCTCATATTAGTTTGATCTTATGGGTAGTGACACTAGGTAATAATCCATCTTTAGTAAATCAAATTCATTACTTAGATCTTTGCCACTATGATCGAATTATAATGCTTTATTACTTTGTTCAATTGGTTCTCTACGTCATTTATAAATTTCTGAATTTTCTCAAATGCTTGACTTTATATTTGATTAAGTAAATATACCCATATCTACTTAAATTATCAGTAAAAGTGACGAAGTAGTCATAAATTCCCCTTGCAGTGATGCTCATTGGAACACATACATCGGCATGTATTAGTCCCAACAAATCACTTTCATGTGTCCCTTTACCACTAAAGAGAGTACAAATAATTTTGCAAAGGAGACAAGATTCGCATATTCCATATGATTGAAAATCAAATGGTTTATTAAATCTAGTCGACACTAGCCTTTTAATGCGTTTCTCATTTATGTGACCTAATCAAAAAAGCCAAATGTACAAATCATTTGGATTAATAGTTTGAGTCTTTTGGATCGTATTATGAAGATATCTTTGCTCGAGTTGGAAGTGTCTAAAACTTGTATATCATACAGATAAGTGACATGGCTCTCAGCCATGTCTGTTTTCAACAAAATACAAATCCATGTCTAACATAGAAATAGAAATAATGTTTTTGACAAAATGGGTACATAATCACCATTATGTTGATTACAACTCAAAGTTATTAGCTAAAACAAGTACACAAGTCCCTCTTGAAGTGGTGGCTACCCTAGCTCCATTTCCTTGTCGGAGATTTACATCACTCTTGTTTAGCTTTCCACATTTCCAAGTCCCACTTCGAGTAACATGTCCAACTTTGATATCTCTCAAATACTTGGAGCAATTTCGCTTCCAATGGCCCATGACATTACACCAATGACATTCCTCATAGGATTGGGTACCCTTCTTGGTCTTGGTTTTGGTAGTCCCACTATCCATTTCCAATTCATTATCAGGTTTGGGTTTCTCACCCATCTTTGCCTTCCCTTTAAGTATGCCAATACTCCTTTCATTTGCAAGGACACTCTTGCTAGAACTCCCACTGAATTTAATATTTCTCCTTGTTTCTTCAAACAAGGATGCCCTTGGTTTACTGAGATTTTCTTCACAAGATTTTCTTACCAAAGTGGTGGCCATTAATATTGGAGTGGGTGGTGTGGAGGTGGTAAAGAAGAAAAAATTTACATCCTGACCAATTTCAACGTGTAATTCTCTAATCGTATCATTGTCATACTCAGAGCTTTTTTCATCGAATGATTGAAGCCATGAATCAATGGTGATTGGTGTAGGAGTATTAGATGAATTCATTGCATATAATTAACTACAAAAACGGAAATGAAGGAAATAATTAACATCTATCGTTTTAAAATTACTTGTAAACAAGTATTGCATTTATATAGTGACCTCTACCCAACTATTATAAATGATTCCGAGATCCAAATTCATATTTATACGGGTACGGTGAGCCGAGTCATCCCTTATTAATATAACTCGATGGATTAACCTCATAATCGATTCTACTTCTAGAACTCTCGGTCGATAAAAATTACTCTAATATTCATCTTTTAGCCCGGAACACATGCGACTACGGTCACGAATACTTCCGTTGAGCTCAATCCAAATTTCGATGTAATAACATTTTATTACCGACTTACCCAACGTAACAAGGTTTGTATTATTGTGAAGCCGGATTAACTCCCTTATGAAATTGGGATTCATGGTTTCTACTATTTTGTAAGGCTATTTCTCAATTATTATATGTGAGAGGTCTTGTCAATTTATTATCTATCACATTTTAATTGAACTAAAGCGGTGAACTACGATAATTATAATTCACACGGTCGATGACTCGATTTGATATGCATGTTGTTGTTTATGGCGATTTGGCAATACATGTAACATATTAAAAGAAATGCAAAGCAATAAATAAAATTCCTAGTATGGCCTTCCTAAAATAGAAAATATAATAATCTATTACATATTCGGAAACCAACTCCTTTGGTCCCTTAAATCTTCAAGTGGCGTGCCTTCCAAGATCTCCGTCTTCGTCGGATCACCTTTCCGAATGGCACCGTCTTTGAAGATGCTCCATAATTACAAATAATAATAAAAATACAAAGCTATTCCTATTATACATTTGTAAAAATTGAAAAACTAATGAAATAAAAGTGATACGAGATCACATTAAATTACAACCAAATCAATATTCTCTTTCATTACGGGTAATATCGATTGAAACTAAGGCCATACTAAGATAAAATTACATAATTCAAAATTATATAAATAAAAGACATTCAACAATTGAAATATGCAGCATTATAATATGTACCTATCATGCCAAATAATGTGCTAAATCGCCTTATTTAACTTATGTCGTACATATAACCCGGATTTATGGAAATGCGTGATAATAACCTTTTAAAATCACTAATTAACACTTAAATCATATCTAAGCTCAAGTTAATTATCCTAACACTCTTAGGACTCAAAAATTTGTCATCACTCAATTTTTGACAATAATTCAACTTGATTTAATTTTTATGCTCATATTTGACCTTAAAATCATAATATTTATGAAATAAATCCAAATTAAATTACAATAATTTCAAATTTCAAATTTCAAATTTTAAATTTTTGAAAATTTTGGAATAATTCCATGACACTCATAATTTAAAAAATCATGGTTAAAATTTTCGAATTAATTTTGAGAAAATATAGTTGCGTTTTATCAGTTTTATCTCATAAAACATCTAAAGTATCCAAAAATTACTCCCATTAATTTTACAACTTTAGATCTGATAATTGGGATATTTATGCAACTTACAATAATTTTCTCATGCCATGCAATTCGTTTTAGCTATTTATGCTAAAATAGTCACTATTTATGCCATTTTTACTCTAAAAATTCATAAATCATGCTAAATGAGATCATTTAATCTCAAAATTTACATACACTCTGTAAATCATGTATGTGACAACATATTAAAGTTTCATGGCCCAATTCGAAGTTTAACTATTTTTAACCATTTAACTTCCTTTAATCCATTTTTATCTCATAAAAATCATAAATCATGCCATATTAATCCAATTATTACGAGATTTTACACACAACTTGTAAAATATGCATGTGATACCATATAAAATTTTCAAGTACATAGAGTAAGTTTAACCATTTTTAGTCATTTTAACCTCCATTTATGCCATTTTTACACTAAAAATTCATAAATCATGAAATATTAATCGCATTAACATGATATTTTACATGCAATACATAAAATATTCATGTGAGGTCATACTAAAATACCACGGCCAGTAGTGAAGGTTAACTTATTTTAGTGAATAAAAGTTCATTTTACTCATAAAAATGTAATAAAATCACTAAAAATCATTAAAATGAGCAATAAATTTTCATAAATCATAAAAATGACCTAAAAATATTTTAGGACCATAATATATTACATGCAACATGATTTCGTGGCTCACTCATATTAATCACAAATTTTTAGTTTTATATGTTAACTTTTTAAGTCGGAAAAACAATAACCGATTATGCATGCAACATCCTTATACTCTGATACCACTTGTTAGGTTCATATACCTATTATTAGACTCCTCTAATAGTGAATTAATTAATGTATTAATTATTTATTCTTTAGATCTAGTGCATGCATAACAAAATAAGAGATTTATAAGAAAACAATGTCCCTTACATTGTTAATTTCGGTTTTGTGGGCATAAGTAAGGTCTCATACCTTCACTTGTTCTTGAGCTATTATGAGTATTAGGATGATCCTCCAAATACTTCAAGTATAGAAGCCACTCCTCTTGATTGCACCCAAGATTATCCCTTATCTCTACTAAATAATATGTGCTAGATATTTGTTTAGTAGTTTACCTTAAAATTGATTACTAATACTCATATATTACACTAATAATATTAGTAATGTGATTGAACAATTGGGATCATCATTTCTCAAGTTTTTTAGAGAAAGATGAATAAGAATAAGAGAGATGAATGTATGTGAAAAAGAATGAATGGTAAAGACAAAATGAGAAAAATTCTCATCATAAAGAGGAAGGGGAGCCGTGAAAGTGGAAGGCTATATGCCAAAATATGGAATCTCCTTTTTCTTTTCCTCTTTTCTAAATATGTAGGTGTGTAAGGCTACTAATTATAGGTATGATTATGTTAATCTTATCACATAAAATAATATCATGGACACTCCACTACAACCTCTATTTCGGTCCACTTCATAAAATGGACTATCATTTTAATTTGTCAATTTGTCACACAATATGTCACATGTAGTATGTTACATGTTATTAATTAATTTAATGCATATTTATCACATAAATATCATTTTATGAATTAATTAAATTACATACCACAAACTAACTAGTGATATTTGTTCACATAAATAAAATGGCTCATATAATTGTAATTCATAACATCTTGTAATTATAATTAACCATTCATTCTTATCTCTATTATTTCTCAAACAATAAACAATTTTAGTAATAAAACATTTTTATTACTAAAACAAATCTTATTTAATCCCATTACAATAAGATATCAATATTCTCTCTCACAAGTGAATTATTTAATTTTAAGGAATTGATCAACTTGTATCATTATACAATTAATCAACTTTGCTGATTAGGGCATCATTCTTTAGGTGTGACCTTAAGGGATCAACTGACCAACACCGTCCCACGACAGTAACGTCCAACTCTACCAAGCCAATCGTTACCGATTAATGTTGATCAGTTGACTGTATAATGAATCATCCCTTACGTATTCTTTATATGAGATTTAATTATGATATTAAATCATGTGATCCCACTATTGTTGAGGACACATTTTCCAACAGTCCCGACATCAAGACGCTCGGATTCCTTTGATTTTAGCTAGAAACTTCGTGAAGTCCGCCCAAGCCCGACCCTCAGCCGCTCGTCTCCCACCCCTTTTTCTTTATAAACACCCCCACCATCCCTCATTTATCTTATCTTATATACCCAAAATCTCACATCATCATCTCCCAAACACCCCCATCACAAAATCAACCCAAAAACCCTAACTTTTTCAAATAAAAAATGATGAACCTAAGAGGAAAAGGCAAGAAGTCCGCTGAGACCGCACCCAAGAAGCACAAGGGCACTTCTTCATCCGCCCAAGGAGCGGCAAGAAGCTATCACAATGTGATGATAGGAGGGGTGGAGCAACTCGAATTTTTCCCGGAAGTGATCATCGCTTGCGATGAACATCGCCAAAAATTCCTCACATTGCTAGGTAAGCATTTTGAGACAACTCAATTCGTTGATACCAAAGTGTTAGAAGTCCTAGGCATAAGGTACCAAACTGAAATGTTCTTTGATGGTTTGGGGCTTCGAAAGCTATTCTATGCCCATGAGGAGACCTACCTTAGCCTTACTCTAGAGTTCTTGTGTAGTCTCTGTATCGTCACAAATACTCGGAGAACTGTTTGTATGGAATTCCGACTATGCAACCGAGACCATAAGCTAACCCTTGATCAATTTACAAATATCTTTGGTCTTCTTGTGCCAACGGAAAACAGCGATAAACCCGCGGATTTCATTGTTGACCGCGTTTGGAGAGCTATCTCCGGGAGGGACTTCATACATTTGGAACAATGCTATACCTTCGCAATTCAACATCCGGTGATTCGAATCACCGAACGCTTCATTGCTGACACTATCAATGGGAGATATGAACAAGATAGGTGTACTCTCCTTGACTTAACCTTCTTAGAGTCATATTTAAATGTTCAAGGGACAAGGCCTTATAACTTCAACACTCCCCTTGAGATGCTCACAAGGTTCTTCGATTTTGCTCATGGGAATTTCCACATTAAGACCTTCGTGATGGGAGGCCTAGTCACGATGTTGGCCAATGATCTTTGTCTCGGGTTTAACTTTCATGGGACTTATGTAAAGATCTAGGGGAGCACCTTGATTGATGAGGACGCCATATTCAACCACCACCGGTGGTCTACCTACACCCAAACCGGGAGTGTGGAGTGGTTTACAAAGGGGTGCTCTTCTATTGTTCTCACGGGATGGAACGTGCCAACTACCGAGCCAAGGTTGAGTCGGTATTCGCCTACCCTGAGCTACCTCCTCGACATTGAGATCCACCCCAACCCACCTCAAAGAGAAGAGGTACCTCTCCAACCTCAACAACGTCGTGCGATGCCGGTAAAGGGTATTGCACTACCATCTTATGTAACCATTCCACCATACCCCACTCCTTATGTACCATTCAAACCACAGGTCCCCAATACTCCGGATGTGAATGATTTGATGAGCCTTATGCAACGGGTCGATCTCGGGGTACACCGAGGGCAAGAAGACAACTATTTGGCCCTCTATCCTCAATACTACTAAATGGCACAACAAGGGTATATAGACCCTAATGGCCCTCGTCCATCTTGGGCTCAACCGCACCTTTTGTTCCCTAATAAAGGGAACCAAGACGGGAACTTTGGCGGTCAAGGTGGAGGATTCTGTGGTCAAGGAGGAGGGTATGACCAAGGAGGTTCTAGCGGGTATGGATACCGCGATGATGGTGATGATGACGAATGAGAGATGCCTACCACACCATCTCCAATTGTATGATACTCTTCTCTCACTATCTCTTATGTATAGTTGCATTGCACTTTAAAATTACCTTGCATTTAGTTTACACCTCACTTGCATTTTTATTAGATTTCATATTGCATTCAAATTAGTTAGTTCATATAATATAGTTGCACTGTAATATATCTCACATGATTCATGTAGATAGTTGCATATAGACTAGAATTCATGCATAGTCACTAATGACCAATCCTATTCTTTTCTACACTAGAAATAGTGCTTAAATCGGTTTAGGGAGGTTTGATCATAGGTGACTTAATCATTTAGCATGCATCATTTAGTGTAGTTTAGATTGCATATATTTGTTATATATGTCATGTAGAATTGCATTTAGTTAGAGCATGCATTCATCATATCTTATCATTGCATTTGCACTTCAATTTCCATTAAACTTTAAAAATCCAAAAACATGTATTTCTTTTTCATTCCTACTCCTACATGTACATTGAGGACAATGTCCAAAATAAAGTGGGGGATGAGAATTTATATTCCAAAAATACAAAAAAAATATTTTTTTTTGAAAAATACAAAAACATGTCTTTTTATTTCATAAAATCAAAAACCATAAAAATTTGAAAAATTGAAAAAAAACCAAATACATGTTCATCCCTTTATTGTTTAGAATTGTATATCTTGTACACATTGTTTGTTGTCTATCCTTTTCACATTGATCGACTACGCCACATCCGAGACATGAGGATATTGAAGACCGCAGGGTATGATCTTTCCAATCTCCTTTTTCCTCTTTATGTTAATGACCTTGTGGCTTTATTTTGATTGATGCGGTATAAACAATGTGATTATAGGATTGCATTTAATTACATGGCATAATAGTTGATGGGAGCATATGCATTAGAGTTGTATATATATTAGTTACATCATGGCTAGAAAATTTTGTGAAAATGCCTATTTGGGAAGCTTGACAAGTGTATATAAGGCCCTTGTAGATACTTTTCCTTCTTGAGACTTTGCTTGTTAGAATACTTGTAAAACACTTTAAGATGTGTCATGCTAGTATCCTTTGACCCATGGATTAAGGCCTAGTCAAGAGTACCTTGTGGTGTGATAACTCTTTGGCTACCGTTTATTCCAAGGTGACCCTTGAAACCATGCAACCATCATCCATATTCTACCACATTTTGTCAACAAGAGGGAATGGGCACAAAAATTGTTCAAAATTTGAGTTCAAGAATTGAAATGAAAGCCAAAAATTTTGCAAATGCATC
Organism: Silene latifolia; assembly: GCF_048544455.1. Taxonomy (NCBI): domain Eukaryota; kingdom Viridiplantae; phylum Streptophyta; class Magnoliopsida; order Caryophyllales; family Caryophyllaceae; genus Silene; species Silene latifolia. Next base: position 97,630,967 of record NC_133527.1, read on the forward strand.
TTAAGGAAAGAGGAGTAACAAAAATGAAAACTCCTATGCTTCAAATATAAGGCACCCTCGTTACTAAATGGGGTAGCTTTGAAAATGTTCAAAAGAAATGCAAAAAGTTGAAATTGTCAAGTATTGAAATGCCAAACATCAAAAGAAATGGCAAAAAGAAAGTGTTCTCAAATGTCAAATGCCACAAGAAATTGGGGGGAAACAACAAACAAAAGCAAACTCCCACATGAAACTCAAAAATACTATCGATCCCTTTATCCATCAAATCCACTTTTGTGCATGGTAGAGAGGGGACGACCCTTCTTCTTGTCTAGGCAAGAAGGGGAATTCCGCGATCCTCCAGTGTTTCTAACACCATAGGGAGTCTACTTTTGACGAAAGCATTTAAAAAATGAGGACAAAGGTACCCTAGCTTGACACAACTTGGAGGTGATTTATTGGTATTCTTCTAGGCTTAGTAGTTTGAAGAAACCATATCTATGAAGGAGTGTGTACCCTTAGAAAGTGGCTATTCATTTTTGTAGATGCATCCATTACTTGTTTTGTGTGCTTAATTCTTGGACGTATCGCCAACCCACCTTGCCTTACAAGAAGGCATCCTACCTCATATATGTCTTGTTGTGAGTTGAAGGGGCGGAGTGAGACCAGCTAATTGTCTCACATCATTCATATTATTAGGATATTTGATATAACTCATAATTGCGCACATTTAGTCCCTTAATTGAACCTATATTGCATACTATTATAACATTCCATAGCCATTTTATCCGTCAAATGCTTTCTATTTTGCTTTCCTAGTGCATTTCGTATGTTTTGCAAGAAAGAAGACAATTAGGCGGAAATTTCCGTCTCCCGTGCATATTTGGAAGCTTATTGATGATAATGGGTGAACTAGTGTGAAAGAGGAGGATAGAACAAAGACCAACAACATAAGAATAAGGAGCATGCAATAAGAAGAAAAGCAAGGGCCATTCTGAGGAACAATCCGAGCGTCTCGAGCAGACGACGCTCGTCTCCCCCTCTCTTGATCCGAGCGTCCCGAGCAAAAGACGCTCGTCGCCTCACCTCACAATTCGAGCGCCTCCCTCCTTGGTCTGAGCGGATAGTGACGACTCTAGCGCGATATGCTCATCTCCTTGAAAGACTTGCATTTCTCCACTTTAGAACTTAGCATTGTTATTTACTAATTTATCCTTACTTAACCTAGTAATTCACTACTATAAATACCCCATTTGTAATAATCAAAAAGTGGAAGTTCCCATAGTAGAAAGTTCTCTTTGATTAGATTAGGAGTAGATTAGAATAGACTAATCTCAATCATTCCACAAAATTACACATTAATCTTTCCTTAATCATTGTCCAAGTTTATTATTATTAGGTAATTGAAGATTATTGGGTTATTATTGGAGAATTGACAACTCTTCATCAATTAATCAAGTTCTCTTCTTTTATTTTTTGCTTTATTATTAGGATCATCTCAAGTTTGGTATAATTCTTTTAACCTTTACTCTTTATTGTTTATTTCCTCAATCTCTTATCATGTTTACACGTTGCGATGATTGACACCATTAATGACATGTTTCCCATGATAATGAGTGAGTAGTTTCCTTAGCTAGGGTTAATGTGTAATTAGGGGAAACAAACATGGGAATGATTCATGCTTAATCTAATATGTCTTCATAATTAAATTGCTTTCTTTTTGTGATTTCAACCTATGCACATGTTATGTTTGATGAAATGCTAAGCCTATGAATCCTTGCATTTCTTACCCATCACTTATCTTTTCAATGAGACTTGTAAGACATAAACCAACTCGAGTCTCATTAGACCATGCATATAGTTGAATAGGAAGGACTAAGTCGACTTGTAGGTGTTGAAAAATATAATCGATTCGGCTCCGGGACCCAAACCTTCTTAGGGATTGTAAGATATACACTAACTAGATCCCATCACAATAATAAATGCTTGCATCTAGTAGAGAACAAGTCTGTATGATCAACTCCCATGAATCTCCTATGAACCCATGATATCCTAGCAATTTAAGTCATTTGTTTACATCTTTCCTTTTATTGCTTGTTTTACTTTATTGCTTGCATTAGTCCAGAACACAACTACAAACCCAAATCAATCGTGATACTAGCATAAATTGAGATAGATAGACTTAGAACCCAAAGCACACCGTCCCATGGATCGACCTCGACTTAACCACTAACTAGTTTTTTGTTGAGAATATAAATGTGTTTGATTGGGAGACCCGACGACAATCCCACCCCGTCACCAATCCCCATCATTCTCCATAAACCCATCGCTAACATGGGCACTAGCAAAAGCTTCAAGAAACTTATGATAAACGGTAGCGGAAGCCATAGATACACAGTTCCGAAGAAGGGATACAATACACCACAACACCGAAACAACTCATAAAAATCTGATAAAAACGGGAGAAAACCCCTCGACAGGGAGCAAAAACCCAGCAACCAGGCTTGAAAAGAAAACAATTACCCAGAAAAACAAGCTGACAACAACAGTGAGAAGACGATTGGAGAAAAAGGTGTCCCCGGGGATTATCTGCCATGTAACTACCAACAACAGCGAGAAACAGACGATCAAACTAAAGTGAAAAAGGGAAACAAACTTGAACCTTCAACAGACAAAGATCAATATAGAGGGGAGAAACGGAGATGCGATTGTAGGTGTTGACAACCGACATGCTCACAGGCGACATAGCGAAAGTCCCAAAACCCCAGTCGTGATTGATGAAGGGGTACGAACACAATCGATCAACTAATGCAAAAATCTCACCGGATGACAGTAAGGGGAAGGAAAAGAAAAGGTTAAAAAAGTCTCGCCGGCGACCCAAAGAGGCAACCGGAGTAGCCGCCGGCGAGGAGAAGGTCGATAATTGGGGGTTTTTATTTTTGGGGTTTTTTTCGATTTTCTCTCTCCTACAATAGTGATATGGATTGTTAGTACGTCAAACATGATATATCATGATTAGATACTTCACAATTGGATGTTCATACCCCTTTCGTAAATTTTTAGTTTAGCTTCTAACCACACTAAAGTGTACCTCACATATGCATATACCATCATACGATAGCACTCTCGCATCGATCCCTATGTTAGCTAGTTACGTAAATTAGTAGATTAGCCCATTATTTGCATTTGACTTTTGTATATGGTATACACAAATTGCATTTACATACTGTTATTATTTTCATTTTTAAAAAAAAGAAAATTCAAAAAATAATAATATTAGTTTCCATCCTTTTTAACTGATTTGTGATCCATGGTGGAAATCCATATATGTCATCTTCTACATCGAGACCCTCCATTAATTCCAGTGTAACTTTCTAACTTTTCTCCTTATAAAGTGATGTCAACCGGTCTAAAAAAAGCGTAAACACAAACATGTCAATAAAATACGAAAAATCACTCTTACAGTCATATAATCCTTAACTCTGTTGCTGACATTACCAAATAATAATAATAATAATAATAATAATAATAATAATAATAATAATAATAATAATAATAATAATAATAATAATAATAATAATGATAATAATAATAATAATAATAATAATAATAATAATAATAATAATAATAATAAGTTAACGTAGTGTCTAATTAACATAGGACCATCCTAGTCCTCTTTGAGTTACATAAATGAAAAAATGAGCATATGTCATTTTATTAGTCGTTGTTCTGCTTTTTACACTTAACTAGTAGAATAGACTAGAAATACTTTAGGGCGTATCTCTTTAGTGTAGATCAGTCGACCTTTTAGAATCGGCTTAAACAAGGCGCATACATTTGACCATCTTTTCCATCTATTGTGGTGTGATAATTTCTTGATCGACGTGTCTCTATCTAGGTGACCTATAGGTTTGGAGTCTCAATCTTTCTACTCGATTTGCCAATTTTACTTATTTCAAATGACTACCACATCCGTCAATTTCCCAAATGAGCAAAAATGTCTTTCTACCAAATTTGTTAATTTCTCATATCTCAAATGACTACCAGATGAGCACAACTCATACGATAGACCATTTTATCCAAATATTATCATTCACTCCCATTGGTGCTAAAAAACTAGCTCAAAAATATTCAAACCAGATTCTCAGTACACCCGTGTCCAAACATACCAAATAGACACGGAAGCGCGCACTCCATGCTGTTTTATAGGTGACCACTAGTCCCTTTGAATGAACTAAAGATGTGAGTCCAAGCACTAATACAAGCCCAAAAATACTCACACAAAAGACTCTCATTAGTCAACAAAAATTTCAGTCAAAGTTGCAATCAACTTTAGTGTCAAAAGTCTCAAGTCAAATACAAAAAAAAAATATGATCTCTATAAATACAACTCTAGTGACAAAAGTCTCAAAATTTCATAAGACAAAAAAAATCCAGTCAAAGTTGCAATCGAATCCAATGTCAAAAGTCTTAAAAATTCACAAGGCAAAAAATTCCAGTCAAAAGTTGCAATTCAAATTCCAAAGTAGTCATTTCTACTTTCTCAGACGAGTTAATTCACAGTTTCGTTGTCTCCATTCCTCTTGGGACGATCCTTTCAGTCACTTAGGTGAGTGAGAGAGCCACACAGGTCTCCAGTGTCTTCAAACGCCATAGAACCTTCTACTCCATTCCATTTATCACCCTCGTTTAGCATCTAAGAATTCGGGGGATGTACACTAAATTTATACGGTCAAAAGTATTTTGTTTCTACGGTATTAGTTTTGCTTAATTGATAGAGCTTGTTACTGTAAGGAAGGCAAAACTCACCAAAATATAACTCAAATTAACAAGTCAAATGAAAACGATACAATTATTTTCCACATCAGAGAAATTGTTAGATGTTACTTTCAGAGTAATAGTGTCGAGTCTTTCTACTTGGATCACATTTGGGTCAGACCCCATCTTTTTCAAAATCTTATCAAAAAATAATCTTAATTCAAATGTTTTCAAAAAAAAAAAAACTGCATTTTCATCATATCTAGGACATGCATTTGCATTTTAGGTATCATATATTTGTCACTAACAACTCCAGTTTTGTCACTAACTATTCCCAGCCGACTACTTTGTCAATCATATTCCAGATTCACCCAAAGTGGAGGCTTTCTCATAAAGTCCCATCTTCCCGTAAAATAAATTTTTTGCAAATTTCAAAGTCAATGATTGTGAAAAAATTCCAAATAAATTTTGCAAATTTCCAGCCCATTACAGTCAATGATTGTGAAAAAATTCCAGTCTAATCTTTATGCAAAATAAAATTTTTTAATTCTGCAATCAATTTTGTGAAATAAAATTTTGCAATTTTCAAATCCTTCGGTCGGCAGGCCCTGACATGTATTTGAGTTCTCAAAATAAATTTTTTTCAACTTCCCTTTTTGCGAAATAAAATTTTGCAATTTTCAAATCAATTGGTCGACAGGCCCTGACATGCATTTTGAATTCTTAAAATAAAATTTTCTGAACTTGTCTTTTTGCAAAATAAAATTTTGCAATTTGCAAATCAATTGGTCGGCAGGCTCTGACATGCAACTGAGTTCTTAAAATAAAATTTCCTGAACTTGCCTTTTTGCGAAATAATTTTTTTGCAATTTCCAAATCATTTGGTCGGCAGGCCCTGACATGCATCTGAGTTCTTAAAATAAAATTTTTTGAACTTTTATTTTTGCGAAATAAAATTTTGCAAATCCTAGTTTGTAAAATCAAATTTTACATTCTAATCCCTTTTCAAAATAAAATTTTGAATTCCTCGATCGGCGGGCCCTGACACGCATTCAAAATTGTGAAATCAAATTTTGCAGGTTCACTCTTAAGTGAAACAAAGTTTTGCATAACCAGATTCCAGACCAACTTAACAAAGTTTGCCTATACCAGATTCCAGACCAACGAAACAAAGTTTCGCTCTACCAGATCCAGACCAGCTAAACAAAGTTTAGCTATACCAGATTCCAGACCAGCTAAACAAAGTTTGGCTATTCCAGATTCGAGACCAGCAAAACAAAGTTTTGCTTTACCAGATTCCAGACAGGCGAAACAAAGTTTTGCCATGCCAGTTTCCAGAGTGGTGAAACAAAGTTTTACCAGCTTTATTCCAGATTAGAAAAACAAAGTTTTGCTAAGCCAGTCCCAGTTTCTAGCTACTTCACACAGGAAATATAAGAGGCCCAGCCGCCCAGGTACATCTCTTAACCTTTATTTGTCCCGACCGGACTACTTTGACCTTCGTCTTACTCAGACTCGGTCAAAGTGGGGGTTTCTGTAGACACCTCAAAGTTGTCTACTAGCCTTATGTGTACCCGATGATGAGGCTAAAATTTAACGACTAAATGAAAATTGACAATGTTATAATTAAATGGCTCTTTACGCTTATTTCCCGATAAACCAGTAAAATGGCATAAAACTATCCTTAAGCCCACTATTTCCTTTCTGTCCACTTCGACACATTATCATATTTTTAGCCCTTTTTTAATAAATTCTGAGGATAGTCAATAAATATATCCGAGATGAGGTGTTGACGGCATAAAACCGTGAATAGCAGATGAAAATGTACATTTTTACATGTTGCGGACATGAGGACGTTTAGTGGCAAATAGGCCTAATAAAATAGGCCAACTTATGACTAGATGCCCAAAATTGCATGCATACAAAAATGTAAGATAGAGTGCATCAAATTAAACATTATAGAACGTATTTGTAGAGGAGTGGAATTTGATTGAAAAAAGAGACCTAGCGGTAGAACACCAGAGGAATGCGTGAGAGACTGACAGTAGTGAATCCAATAAAACAACGTGTATCGATTTCTCAAGTTTTAGAGAAAGATGAAGGAGTAGAGAGAAAGATGCATGTGAATTTCTTGAACATGCATAAAGAGAATAAATTAAAGAACAAAAACAAAAGTCCCCTAAGTAAGTGGGAGGGTGTATCGATTTTGGGGAGTATATGGACCAATATATGGTCCTTCCCTTTTTCCTTTTGTTCTTATCTAAATGTGTAGGTATGCTAGCTAGTAAGACTAGGTATGGTTACATGTATTTTATCTCATAAATAAATCAACCACAATCCACTACTACTACCTTCATTTCGGTCCATATATAAAATGGACTACCATTTTATTTTTTCAATTTGTCACTTGTCACACAATATGTCACATGTAGTATGATACATGTTATTAATTAATTTAATGCATATTTATCAAATATTTATCATTTTATAAATTAATTAAATTACATACAACAAATTGACTAGTGATACTTGATCACATAAATAAAATGGGTCATTTAATTATAATTCACAACATCTTGTAATTATAAATAACCATTCATTCTCATCTCTATTGTTTCACAAACAATAAATAATTTTAGTAATAAAATATTTCAATTACTAAAATAAATCTTATTTAATCCCTTATAATAAGATATCAATATTCTCTCTCACAAATTGAATTGTTCAATTTTAAGGAATTGATTAACTTGTATCATCATACAATTAATCAACTTTACAGATTAGGGCATCATCCTTTAGGTGTGACCTTAAGGGATCAACTGACCACCACCGTCCCACGAGAGTAATGTCAAACTCTAGCAAACCAATCGTTACCGATTAATGTTGATCAGTTGACTATAAAATGAATCATCCCTTACGTATCCTTAAAAATGAGATTTAAACATGTGATCATCATGATCGACAATTGTGATCGCATTATTGTCGGGGACACTCCAACAATAAGAGCCGTTAATTTACGACAAAGTCGAAATTCATTAATATTCAACATCCTGATAGGCCCGAGGGTACCAAAATTGAATAAGTTTTGTTTACTCTTTTATTTCATCTTTTATTTATTTTATTGTATATTTGTCTATAATCTAATTGGCTAACTTCTCCTATTATATAATTTATATCGTCTTGTATAAAATTGTATAATTAACTTTTTTATCGTCAATTTTCGCCAAATATATAATATTACAAATAAATAGTAGAGGTCGTTAGTTTGATGGGCGGTCGGGGTGCCTAACACCTTCCCTGACCGTACCTTTACCCCCGAATCCGCAATCTTTGGTTCAGACCTGAGTGACGGATCAGTCCCCATACCACGTATCAAAAGGGGCCTTTTCCGTTAAAATTATTTTTGTATGTTTTTTTTTATAAAACCTACTGGCGACTCCTCCATATTATTAATTTATTTTCAAAAAGAAGACTTTTTTCAGAGATCTCACAACTGCTCACCAAGCGCAGACTGCAAAAATTTGGTGTTGTCAATGATGGTCTGTGTTATCTATATGGTGTTATGGAGGAGTCACACAAGTATTTATTCATTGACTGCTGCTTCAGTGTAAGGTGTGTGCAGCTGGTTTAGTTATGGCTAGTCTTTAACAGGCCTGGTGACCTGGTTTCAAGGAGACTGACTGTGAGATGCCGCTCACTATTAAGAAAGAAACTGCTTTTAGCTGCAGTGGCTAGTCTTTTGTACTACATATGGGAAGCACGAAATAAGTGTAGAGTAGAGAATGTGGTGATACATCCTATGGCTGTTAAACAACGGGTTCAAGCTTGCATTCGAGGAAGGTTTGTTATGTTATAAATTGATAGCATAAGTAGTAGGGAAATGACTTGGGCAAAGGAAGTTGGATTAGTTTAATTGGCTAGCGTTTGATCTGTGTTAGCTTCAGTTTATGTCATGTCAAGTATTGTAAGGTGTATGTGCTTATTGGCTCATTTTAATGATATATTAACATTCCACCAAGAAAAAAGTGTCTGCCGGATTAAATCCAAATACGTCACCTGAAGGCTTTACCACGATGTAGTCCAGTATGTTATTTATACACCACCCGAAGGCCCTTACCTTAGTGTCTGACTGGTAACTTATTTATACACCACCCGAAGGCCCTTACCTTGGTGTTTGCCTGATAAGTTTATTATACACCACCCGAAGGCTCTTATCTTGGTGTCTGCCTGGTAAGTTTATATTACATCACCCGAGGGCTCTTACCATGATGTCTGCCGGTATCTCAATTGACCAATGCTTATGCCAATGAATGCAACCATGAAATCAATCTCAACCAATCATAAACAAATAATAATCCACCCATCCAATTGATCAAATACGCATATTACTCATACAATCAAATAGGACAAATAAAACAGTCAAGTAGGATCGTATTCCTACCTTTTCAGTTATCCAATAAAGCAAGTAATCCCAATAAAATCAATTAAAAGTACTCCTCCGTAAATCAGTCAACTAACACAAATAATAATTATAATCCTAATTACTCAATTCATTTAAATAATTAAACTAATTATAAACTAATTATGTTAATTATATTTTTCGTATAATTATAATACAAATTCCATCTTAAACCAATACCCCAATAACCAAGCAAATCCGTCTTCAAAACCCATATCCAATAACCCACTAACACCCCAGCCAACACAGTTTTCACCCGTGTCCAACACCACCCAAGAACCCATGTATATACCTTCCCCACGGCCTCCATTGTAACACCCCCATCTACCAAGGAGCCCTAACAAGACATTTCCTAGCAGATACGGGCATTACCACCTCGGTTGTCCGAGGAATAGTATATCATAACGTCAATAAAAGAACTATTTAAAGTTTATTACAAGTTTAACTCAAAAGAAAGATACAACTGATTAACAAACAACTATCAACTATGAAGAGACTAATCCATGCCAAGACTCGGTGAAAGACTCGTCCCTCCAACGCACCCAGTAATGCTCCTCATATCAACACCTGCTAAGACTGACTGGTCACTATAATGGATTACGGCACACATATAATAATGGATTACGGCACACATATAAGAAAGAAACACAAAAAAACCACACAAGGTCAGTAACTGAAGAGAACCATAACGACCATAGAATAACACAAGTACAATCTCCAACACAAATACCCCACCAATCATCTGACTAACACAAATGTATAGCCTTGCCACATTACCAATCGCAACCGGTATTCCACACAGCCAGTGGGGATCGCAGTCTTACCACCTAAGCTCCGCTCAAAACCGTAGAGCGAATAACTCATGTCCATTAATGTGCAAAATCCCCTTGTGACGGGAACCACATGGGGCGAATTAAGGGCGTGAAGCCATTCCCGATGATGACTCTACTCAGCCAGGGATGCACCCCGCATACAAACACAATGATACTATCACACAATAAACGATGCTACACACCACACATAACAACCAATCAACAGTACTTAGTAGGAAAACCTACCTTTAACAATCAGCAACAACACCGCATAGATCCATACGAAGATAACACAACCTCCATCCATACCTATTACAAACAGTAGGGAAAACCCTATTACTAACAACTATAACCACAACGAAACCTAAGTATGATGATGATGACGTACCTATGCTCGACATTCCGGCGACAAGACCGCTACCCGACTCAAGTCTCTATCCCCATGGTGTCTCCAAGTGTAAAGGATCTCAAAAGGTTGAAGGTTGGTGAGAGAGAAGTTGTATCGTCGATTAGGTTTAGAAAAAAAAGAAATGAAAACTAGTTTGGGTTTACGACTCACGACTTATATACTTACGCTGAACTCGCCATACTCGATCGAGTATGGAGCCTACTCGATCGAGTGACCGATAATCGATCAAGTCACTAGACTACTCGATCGAGTAACCTACACTAGATCGAGTTCCCACTTCCCAAAGGTTACTATGACTCAAGGTCGCTTGTGTGAAAGGTTCTAAGGGTCTAACATGTGTCCAAGGTCAGTCAACAGACAGTCAACGGGTCCCTAACGGGGCGGGTATTACTGTCTTCCCCCTTTAAAAAGAACATCGTCCCTGAAGTTTAACTCATCACCTCCCACAAACCGAAAGGGTATGCTAAGTCCAAGCTAAACAACAACAACCCAACCCGACAAGAACTATTTTAACCATACTCAACCATACCACTCAACCTCCTATGCCGACTAATCATCATCATCCTCTCATGCGAACATATTATCAAACACAACTCCATCACGAGTCATCATCCAAATGTTAACAACTGAAAAGATGCATTCATACAACTATTACTTCCATTTTACTACACAAATTCAACACCATACAACACTAAACAAGTTCGACGTAATTAAGTTACTCAACCAAATTCATATCTTCATACAATGCAATAACTAATTTACTCCACAAATAGTTAACCATTTAAACAACACTTTGATTATTTCAAAAGAAACAACAATTAAATTACTAATAAATTGCTTTAAAAGACGACGTTTTAAGCATTTTCACGCGCGACATTACTTTTCCCCTCTTAAAAGGAACTTTGTCCCCGTAGTTCACCTTTTAAATGGACTATATTATGATAGAACGAAACTCACAACCAATTTTTTGACATTACAAATTAATCATGGATTTATGTTAACATATGATATGAAAATTACAACACAAAAACAAATTGTCATAGCCAGCAATACCACCCGATATATATAAAAAGTAAAAGTAATTCGTCCATGTAACATCATGACAAAATGATTACCAAACATAACCATCCAAACATGATTACCAAACAATCATATAACCTTAACAACTTCATAGAATGATACGTAAAGAAGATTAGTAACCACATAGAATTATAATTACCGCATACCATCTTGATACCACACATACATAAGTAAAAAGCATAGGGGTGACCATGAATGGTATAAAAAAACAACATATGTGTCCACAAAATACTCCCATGCCCCTAGTTAAAACGATAAAAACGGTCTACATATACATACAACAATACTCGATCGAGTACAGAGTCAGGTACTCGATCGAGTTAGACATACTCGATCGGGTATGTACAGGTCAGAATGCTCAATAAAATGCAATATACGTGGTACTCGATCGATTTGAAGCTACTCGATCGAGTAACTCTAGGTCAGAATGCCCCTTTAACGCCAAAGAAAGCAAAATATATCCATGTTTCGGGATTTCATTACCGCTATTATTATACCTACATAGCAATTCCAGAAAAATCCAATCACAAATACGGCCTTATGGCCAATTACAAACCGAAATAAAAGTCCAAGTACCAAAGTGAAAGTAACAATCCAACATAAGTCTGCTAAAACAAGTATGAAACAAGAAGCGGTCACTCGAAGTCACCGCCACGATCCTCCTCCATATCATCATCTCTTTCTGCCCCCATGGTGCCTGCTCCTGACGTGCCTCCTCCAAACCCTCCTCCAGTAGCACCCCGTGCCTGGGTCTCCTCTACTCCTCCACGGTGCTGGGCATCCGTAAGGGTAGCTCGTAGGGGCTCCCCATGTTGCCGGATCTACTCCGTAGGAGTGAAAGACACCACTATCAATCCCCACGCCGCACCACCATACTGGTTGGGACAAGTTGGTCCCCACACCCTGAACATAAGCAATCTCGTGAAGGTTACGGAGCACCAAGGCGTTTTACACTCTCTTTGTGAGCTCGCTCACCTGCATCTATGGGCTGAAGGGTAACCGGGGTACTGGTACTGAGGTGGTCCCGACTGAACAGACGACGACTCCTCAACAACCTCTCGAGCTCTCCGGGGTCCGCTACCCTCCCGAGGCACCTGGTCCTCCCTCCTAGTATGATCTACCCAAAACGGCATATGTATCTCCTCCCGAAGGTCATCAATGATCAAGTACGTCTGATCGGGAAGGCTAGCATCCGTACTCCCAAGGCAGCCTCAGTCAACGGTTCAGTCACAGGAAGGTGGTCTGGGTTAGGCACTCTCATCCAACTCTTACCCCGCACTCTCCAAGCTAAAACCCCATCATCCAATACCCGCAACCACTTATGATGAATGAAGTAGGCCTTATCCAAGATCAGAACGACGGGACTCATGGGTTTGAGAGCCGATGAGGCCTCAAAGGTGGTGAACCACTCAGCTAGGCGGGTGGTGATAGCGCCGCAACTATGGTGGCGAGTCGAAGACTTAGCCATCAAGGCCAGGCTAGCACACACTATCGTCGGGGCACTGTAAGCAAACCTCATCTCCCGAGTGGGGTTAAGGTAAGATATCAACAACATCACCTCATGTAAGTTGAGCTTACTCACATCCTTCCTCCCGTAAAGTAAACAAGTCAAGGATGGGAGAAAGATATTTAAGGTCATGTGCTGAACATCATTGATCAGCATAGCACTCGAGGTCGGGGCAGGTCTACCGGTAAACAACGGTAGGTAACTACTAGCACCACACCCGGTCGGGACATCACTAAGATATCCTTGCTTGGCCTGGGTAAGCCTCAAGTGATCGGCAAATTGGTCAAGGGTCAGATAAAAGCTCGTGTTCATCAACCGAAAACCCACCATCTTCCCAGCCACGTTATAGGTAAAGGAACTCATAAACTCAAGGGTCAGAAAGGCATACGAATGCTTCCTCAAGTGATACAACTCCTCCAAACCCAACACCTGAAAGATGTGATGGTCATCTACCTCTATTATTAAATCTTCTAAAACAACCGGATCTATACACCTTGTTGGTCTCAAAGTGCGGTTTAGCAAGCTTAAAAAGGTATCCCTTTGTTTGAAATCAACAAAGATTACCGTCGGATACCCAGGTACCAGCGGAACAATGGGTCCTTGGCTTCCTTCTCCGACCTCTTCCGCGGCGGCGGTGTTAGCTCGGGTCCTCTTGGTTTGTCGTGTGGCAGCTGTTCTCGGCATCTGTTTTAACATTGTTTTGCCACATCGGGTTTTACAAATTCAAAGTAGAAACTTTTAAGGGGCTATTTGGTTCAAAGTGTGGGAATGGAATGGATTGGGATGAGAATCCAGGGTGGAATGGAGTTAGAACCCCATACCTTTTAACACTTGTTTGGTTCAATTTTGTAATGGATTGTAATTCAATCAACAGACGGAATGTAATCGGTCATAGACATTTGAACTCTACTATTCAATCCTGCGAAAATAATTCAATCATGTGCATATTTCAATATTACTTATACAACAACACAATTTTTTAAGGCAATTGTCATACGAGTCGTCATACAACCCGTAAATATTGTTTAAAGCAATAGACACATGTATTATTGCAATGAATCATGTATACCTATGAACAATCACAAGCAATTTTTTTATTGATGGGCCTTTCCCACTCGTATACATGTATACCTATGAACAATCAAAAGCCCTTAATGAATCATGTATACCTATGAATCATGTATTATTGCTCATGGGCACAAACGGCACCTGAACGAGCTGTATCAGGCCATCAACTTTGTGCCCAAAACAGCGGTTCCCGCTTCCAACATCCCCGACATGACTGTTGGAAAGAAGGACTACGATGGAGTCATCGCCCCTCACAGCGACCCACTTGTAGTCCACTTGGACATATCCAACCACCTGGTCAAGAGGTGCCTGATTGACACGGGTGCCTACACGAACATCATGTTCAGGGAGTGCTTTCTCAACCTCGGTCTGAAGGTTGAAGACTTGAGCCCCTGTACCAATCCGTTGTCGATTTCTCCGGGCCGGCTGGTACCCCGGGTTGATCGGGACTAGCCGTGATGTTCGGCGAGGGGAATGCGGCGAAGAACGTCCTATCTGAGTTCGTAGTCATTGACGGCTCATCCGCCTACAAGGTCCGGGCCCTGACACTGATGTTCGTAGCCACCCTGAGTGAGGCTGATGCAGTGATGTCAATCCGGGCCCTGACACGGATGTATGTCTCGGACCGGGGGGAAGCGCATAAACTCGTCTCCAAAGACGAGAAAGATGAGGTGGTCAACACCCAGATATCCGCCAGAGGGTGCAACATGCAATCCCTCAAAGTGGCAAAGAAGTCAGGTAAGGGGAAGAGCCCATCCTTGCAGCAGGAGGGCGACCCGATGAATATCGACGTCGGCATGGTTGAAGGAACCCCGACCGACCGAGAAGAGCCCACCCCAAGAGGTAGACGCCGCAGCAGTCACTCCAAGAGGTAGACGCCACGGCAGTCACCATCAAGAAGTAGGCGCCGTCGCAGTCACCCCAAGTAGTAGACGCTACGGCAGTCACCCCAAGAGGTAGATGCCGCAGCAGTCACTCCAAGTGGTAGACGCCACGGCAGTCACCATCAAGAAGCAGGCGCCGTCGCAGTCACCCCAAGTAGTAGATGCAACGGTAGTCACCCCAAGAGGTAGATGCCGCAGCAGTCACTCCAAGTGGTAGACGACACGACAGTCACCATCAAGAAGCAGGCGCCGTCGCAGTCACCCCAAGTAGTAGACGCTACGGCAGTCACCCCAAGTGGTGGACGCCGCAGCAGTCACTCCAAGAGGTAGACGCCACGACAATCACTATAAGGAAGCAGATTTCATGACAGTCACTACCGGCGCGGTTGATACTCGCAAAAGCGATCAGCATGCCTCAGGAACGTTAAACACAGTTGAGATACGCATTCTAACTGCCTCGGCCAGACCGAGGTAGAAATAAAAGAAGCGCTCAATTAATAACGTAAGAAGACAACTCAGACGAAGACAAGAAAAGACCTCGGCCAAGCCAGAGGCAAAATAAGCAAAGTCTTATTAAAAATGATCAGGTTAGAAAGTGAGGAAGATACAGACGACGGCCGTCCCCATAAGGATAAGCCAAAACACAACCTACCAAAGTTGTACAAAATACAAGGAAAAGAAAGGCAAAAGGTTACAGACATATCATTCAAGCGCCAAAAGATGGCAGGGAGGAAAAGCTTAATAATTGGCCCCCGAACAGCTAAAGCTATCCGAGACGCCGGGTGAGCCTGGTGACGACCGCCCGTCTCCCTATGCCTGTTGCTGCTTGCCATCAGCGGCGTTAGCAGCATCGTCCTTAATGGGCGACCCAGAAGCTGTCTCAGCAGTCTCAGCTTCCTCAGCAGCCTCAGTTGCCTTCATCCTCTCGGCTTCCTCCTTGGCCACCTTAGCCTCCTCAGCCAGGGCCGCCTTCTCCGCGGCCGCCTCTTCCTCCTTCTTCACCCTTACCTCCTCCTTGGCCTTTTCCTTCGCGGCTTCCTCCTTAGCTTCGAGCTTGTCGTCAAACAACTCGTCAAATTTGTCCCATGGAAAGGAGCCATCAAGAGGGAAGAGCTCCTCAATCACTTCCCTGGCAGCTTCTTCGGCCAGGTCCCGGTATTGGGCGCACATGTTAGGGAGAAGAACGGTTTGGAGTCTCTCAATGTCCTCCTCCCTTTGGGCGATGATAGCATCCTTGTTCCGGACCACCTTCCCCTGGCACTGGAACAAGTCCCTAAATTCATTCCTCTGCGTAAGGTAAAGGTCGACGTGCTTCTGAACGAGGTCACGCATCTCCCGCAGCTTAGCAGCTTCAGCCGCCGCAGCCTCGGCCTTGGCTCTCTCAGCAAGTACTTCCTTTTCAGCGTCCTCCCTGAGTTTTCTCTAAGCACGGACTTCCTCTTCAGCATCAGCCTTGGCCCTCTTAGCCTCCTTGTTCGCCGCGTCGAGTTCCAGCCTTAGCCGCTCGAGCTGTGGGGCAGCCTCAGCCATGGTCCTCTCTTGCTCCATAATGTGGGAGCCGGCTAGCTGAGTCCATTTCGCCAGCCTCTTGCCTATTCTCATCCCCTCTGCCACAAGCTCGGTGGGGGAAACCTTCTAAGGTAGGGGATCGACGGCGACATTTCTATCACCCGCCTTCTCAGGCTGCTTCTCCAATTGCCGCACAGTGAGAACGGCGGCTGCCGACGGTTGATCTACAAAAAGTCAATTAAAACATCCGTGTCAGTATACATGGACGTATCGGAAAGCTTTGTCATCGAGAACGCCTAATTAACCGCTAAGCTAAGCCGGCCACAGGATGTATCCGTACCATGCTTGGCCTTCTTGCTCGGAGGACGCATCTCCTCGCCGCGGCGATTGCGCGAGAGCGGCAATGTATCGGCAGCAGGGTGGGCTCTTTCCTTTTACGGATAAGGGGAGATCCCTCTGCATCAGAGTCCCCCCCATCGGTAATGTCAACGACCTCCACCGTCTCCTTCTGGACGGAAGGGATGGAAGGTGGAATGGATGTCAATGCCGTCACCGCCGAAGATTTTGTTCTCCGCGTTCGGCGCGGCATGTTACTAGCAACCCTCGCCGGGGCCGCCTCCACATTCAGGCTTTTCAGCTGCTGATCCATCAGATCATTCGGCGAAGTCCTGCGATCACGGGCCAGAGCCTTAGGGTGCAAATCAGCAACGGTCTTATCCTTGTGCAGCCCCATCCTCCGAAGGATATCCTCAGACAGGTCCGGTCCAAAGTGGTCTGCGAAGAAAACAAAGCAAGGTTTGAGTAGAAGAAATAAGTCAAAATTCAAGAAACAGAAACATTGAGAGCAGAGATGGGCCTCACGCCGACCCCACTCACCCTGTGCCAGGGCCGGTATGAGGCCGACATAGCAGAGCAGCTCATCCTGAAGGATGATCTGCGTCGGCGGGATCCATCTTTTCGACACCCCACTCTTGTCCGTCTCAAAGAGACTCATCGCCAGCCTCTCATCCTCATTAATAGGGACCTTGTCGGCGTCCATCTTAAGCTTTTTCCGTTTAACCCATTTGTCATGCTCCGCCTACGTCTCGCACCGCAAATTAACTTGGTGCTGGAAGGACCGGGGCAGCGGATAGTCTTCCGGCACCTCAACGTACACCCACCGATCTTTCCAGTCCTTGCAGGAGGAAAGCTTATCAACGGAGATGTAACCCGGCTCCACTTGCACGCTGTACCATCCGACACGACCGGGAAACGACGGCCGAAGGTGGTGAAGCCGACGGAATAAATTAACCGTTGGGACCTCCCTCTTGAAGAGACAGAGCCAGACAAAGCCGACTATGGTCCTAATAGCCAAAGGGTGCAGTTGGGCCACGGCGACGTTCATGGATCTAATGATAGCCATGACGTAATCATTCAGCGGAAATCGGAGCCCGTACTCTAAGTGCCGGATGTATACGCCGGTGCAACCCGGTGGAGGATAACAGATGGCCTGACCCTCCTCAGGGATAACAATTTTGTACCCCCTGCCAAAGAAGAAATGGCCCTCGAAAAATGTCTCGCCGGAACAACTGGCGAACTTATGGGTCCAGACACGATCCAGGAGGACCTTACAGGCTTCGCCGTGATCCATAAAGTATTGCCTCCCCTCACCAGGATGAGCCCTTTCAGCATCATCACCAGCATCATCACCGTCGTCATCATCATCATCATCGTCCTCCCAGTCCTCCAAAACTTGTTGGTCGACCTCGGGGGAAGGAGACCTAGGACCCCCGGACCTTAGCGGGACGGCGGCCAATGCCTCCTCTTCATCCAGACGCGACAGGGAATCCCCCGGCGCACGGTTACTAGGTCCGGCCTCAGTAGAAGACATGGTAGCAACAATTATTCAACAAAATAAGAGATCGAGAAAAGTTTGTTTGTTTACCTTGAAGAAAAACGCTAGCCGAAGTAACGACACTGAAGATTAGAAAAGAGAAAAGCCCTTGGAAATTTGGAGAGAAGAAAATTTTAGAGAGAATGAAATTGGTGGCCAATTTCAGGGACTAAGTACCCTATTTATAGAGGAAAGCCCATGAAGAAGGACCAATCAGGGCACAGCCCATGAAACGTCAGGCAATCAACAAACAGACACGTGTCGGACATG
The DNA here is from genome assembly GCF_048544455.1 of Silene latifolia. Classification (NCBI taxonomy): domain Eukaryota; kingdom Viridiplantae; phylum Streptophyta; class Magnoliopsida; order Caryophyllales; family Caryophyllaceae; genus Silene; species Silene latifolia. The sequence continues at coordinate 97,649,575 of NC_133527.1, forward strand.
CAACCACGGAATGTCAATCGTTGCAACAGTTGAATGTCAATCAATGCAACAGTGACCAAGCGTCTTCAACACACCCCTTCAAATCTCTCTGCCTATTCATCTCCCTCGACAAGTTCCTAAGTATCTGTTCTCCGTCGGCCACATGATCAACCAAGCTTGTCAGCACCGGCCAGGGGGCAATCAGAAACAACCGGCACTCTCCACCCTGGTCTCAGCCAGCGTCATTGCCTTTTCCACATCGGATGTCCATTACACAACCATGTGGAGGGGGGATATGGTACGGCCTAAGCAGAGCCACGCCGAGGTAGAAGAAGCCGGGGCAGAAAATTTTGTCTTGCGCAGAATATACGCTCAACATACATCGGAGCCCATACCACGGCATAGACTACGCTGGGGGCAAATTGATGGGGCATATTCTGCACCCGCTGACCAGTCAACACATTGAGCAAGGTCAAAGATATCCACAGCAAGTCAACGGCTTAGCCAGCCTAACCGACGCTACGTGTCGGCCTGTCAGATGGGTCCCGGCCGGGGCAACCAGCCAGCCGGGGCACACATCCGCGAACTCATATCCAAGACCCCTCGGCGGTGAGTCAACAGGGCCCGCCGGCCTGCCATGGGTCCCTCGGCCGAGGGTAGATCAGTCTTTCCACCTGCTAGCCACTTGGCCACTTGGCCACTACGTGACAAAAGGTGAAAGTCTATAAATACTCCTCTACTCTCATTGAGTAAAGGATCCACAATTTAACCTAAGAATCACTATTCATCTGGTAATATCTTCCTTATCTCTCTTTAATATATACTTCGCCAAGTAACAACAACTTACCTCTCTAAGTTACTGACTTGAGCGTCGGAGTGAGTTCGCTCGGTCCAAAGCCGAGCCCTCAGTTTGTTCATCGTGTCAGGAGACCGCAAGGAGAAGCCAACCAAAGACGTCATTCTACAAGCACGGGTGGTGACAAATAACTGCTCTGGAATTACACCCGGAACATTTATAAAAGCAAAAAAAAAATATTATGAAAGTAGAAGATGGAGACTTACGTAGAGTAGAACAACAGCAATTTGGGTTTTTTTTTCTTTCTTAATTTTAGGTTTTGTATCTAGGGGGATTTGATTTAGAAACTTGGGGAAGGAGTAGAGTATGGGATTCCAAGGGATTGAGGTGGATTGAGAAACCCTTGGGTTTCTAAATCCATTCCAAAAGTGGTCAACCAAACACTTGAATCGGTGATATTCATTCCAATCCATTCCATACCCCCCAACCAAACACCTCCTAAATGCTTTCTACGGAAAGAGGCAATGCTAAAAATTGATTTTCTTGATAAAACATGTAAAAATCGAGAGCAAAACCTGAATTTACCAAATCCCTTTATATTTTTGCAATTCATAAAAGATGGTTTAAAGTCTTCAAAATACGAAGTTTAAGCAAGTTATAGTAATATTCCGGGTTGGTTTCTACCGTAATTGAGCTTAACAATACAACCTTATAGCATATTTGTATACTCGAAAGATGAAGCTCTAAGACGGAATTTTCGATAAAATAGTTAGAATCAAGCATTAAACATGATATTATCAACATCCCCTACTCTATTCCAACCTTTAAAGATGAATAAGATGAAAAAAATCAGAATTTTGGGAGCAAACCCCAGAAATTTCGGGATGATTATATCACAATTTGGGCTCAAAATTATTGTTTCTAAACAAGGATGCAAGGTAGTTTCTATGAAAATCTAACAATTACAACACAATTTTAAGGAGTAGATGTTTCCAACACCATCACATGCTCCAAGTTGTTTAAAATCAAAGAAAGGAGTAGAAGTTTACCTTGAATGAGTTTGCAAACGAATTAGACGGATGAACTAGGAGGATTTGAGAAGAAATCAAGCATAAATTACACCAAGGTTTTGTAGAGAATGAAGTTTTTGGAGAGAATTAGGTTTAGAAAGATAGAATAAGAAATAAGGAATGAGAGAGTTGAGGTCATAAGCCTCGAAAAATATTAAGAATCCCGTGTTCTGTAGCAGCGATACTCGATCGAGTATCTGCGGTACTCGATCAAGTAGCCCCTACTCGATCGAGTTGGGGTTACTCGGTCAAGTTTTGACGTTGGCAGAATTAACATTGATTATGTTCTCTAGCAAACTCGATTGAGAGACCCACCTACTCGGTCGAGTACTCCCTCGTACTCGGTCGAGTAAGTCAAAATACTCAACGAAATATTACGAATAGTCTGGTCGTTTCTGCAAAACAACAAATCGTTCGGAGTCTAAAGCATACTTAGAACTCGTCACTAATTATCTCTATACTATTACTATGGATTATCATTACTTTACATATAACACAAGTACCGCAATTAAAACATTATAATTCTACTCTATTACATTCCATATAACATACGATTTTACCATTACGTACTTTAATCCACATATTCACTCATAAGAGTAACGATATTCTACCTTGTTCATCTGTATAGCAAATTCTTCAACACAACACAACATGTTCATACAATCTATCAAATATGGCAAACTTGTAAACCAATTACTAAATTTCATGTCACCACATATCCTCATGTATACTTCCAACACATCCTATCGTCCATCCACATACTTACGCATACACAACTATACAAGCAATTACGCATCACATGTTCTGTCATCTACACACAAGATATTACCTTTACACATATATCTTACACATTACACACATATGCTCATACAATTCCCGACTCCATATCCCCATTCGAAGCGGCTTGCTTAAGCATATTGGGGCCAGGATTTTGGAACGTGGGCGCCTTCTCACCCAAAATCAAACAATTCAAGGGGCTGCCAACACACATGCACCATGTTCATTTCATTAGACGTACTACGTTCATTATGTTTATTGGTTATAGGTTCCAAAATCGTCGCTCTGATACCACTTTGTAACACCCCCCATCTACCAAGGAGCATTAACAAGACCTTCCCTAGCAGATACGAGCATTACCATCTCGGTTGCCTGAGTAATAATATATTAAAACGTCAATAAAAGAACTATTTAAAGTTTATTACGAGTTTAACTCAATAGAAAGATACAACTGATTAACAAACAACTATCAACTATGGTGAGACTAATCCATGCCAAGAGTCGGTGAAATAATCGTCCCTCCAACGCACCCAGGTAAGCTCCACATATCAACACCTGCTAAGACTGACTGCTCACCATAAAGGATCACGGCAGACACATAACAAGAAAGAAACACAAACAAACCACACAAGGTCAGTAACTGAAGAACAAAATAACGACCATAGAACAACACAAGTACAATCACCAACACAAATACTCCACCAATCATCTGACTAACACAAATGTATAACTATGCCAGATTACCAATCGCAACCGGTAATCCACACCGCCAGTGCGGACCGCAGCCTTACTACCTAAGCTCCACTCAAAACCATAGAGCGAATCACCCATGTCCATTAATGTGCACATCCCCCATGTGACGGGAACCACAAGGGGAAAAACAAGGGCGTGAAGACATTCCCGATGATGACTCCACTCAGCCAGGGACGCACCCCGCACACAAACACAATGATACTATCACACAATCAACGATGCTACACAACACACATAACAACCAATCAACAATACTAAGTAGGAAAACCTACCTTTTGCAATCAGCAGCAACACCACATATATCCATACGAAGATAAGACAACCTCCATCCATACCTATTATAAACTGTAGGTAAAACCCTATTACTAACAACCATAACTACAACGAAACCTAAGTATGATGATGATGACGTACCTATGCTCGGCATTCCGGCGACAAGACCGTTACCCGACTCTAGTCTCCATCCCTATGGTGTATCCAACTGTAAAGGATCTCAAAAGGTTGAAGGTTGGTGATAGAAAAGGTGTATCGTCGATTAGGTTTTGGGAGAAAAGAAATGAAAACTTGTTTTGGTTTACGACTCACGACTTATATACTTACGCTGAAAACGCCAAACTCGATGGAGTATAGAGCCTACTCGATCGAGTGACCTATAGTTGATCAAGTCACTAGACTACTCGCTCAAGTAGCCTACACTAGATCGAGTTCCCACTTCCCAAAGGTTACTATGACGCAAGGTCGCTTGTGTCAAAGGTTCCAAGGGTCTAACATGTGTCCAAGGTCAGTCAATTGACAGTCAATGGGTCCCTAACGGGGCGGGTATTACATCCACTGGCACCAACATCTCCTCCACCGCTAGCCACTTCCACCATGCACCCGAACTCAACCTAACCACTATCCTAGCCACCACCCACGGCTCAGAAAACCGAAGCCCTAAACACCCTCTTCATCCGACACCACCAACAACTCTAACAGCACACAACTCCTATAAACTGCCACCATGCACCACCGGTGGCCACCACCGTGGTCTCCGTTGACCCACGATGGTCCCACTAGCTGCCGTTAGCCCTGGGTCAAGTGATGGTCAAGACACAACAACCGCCAAACACGGTTTTAAGACAAACACAACACAAACACTAACAATAATCAATCCTCCAGCAACCACCACCTTTTACCACCCTATCACCACCCTTAGCGTCGCCTAACCACCACAGGTCCAACCAACCCAGGCCCAAGTCAGGTCGAGTCACAACAAGGGTTATAAACCCTTTTCTACCGTTTCATGGCTTCCTCCCAACAACCCCATAAAACACCCCATTAATCAACCCCACGGTGGTCAACGTTGGTTAGGGGCAGTCCTACTAGGGTCACGGTGGTTCATTGCAGGTCCAAGGTCAATTGTGCGTCATACGGTGGTCAATATACGGTGTTTAAATTAAGGAATACGAGATAGATTATGTTATGAGACGGTCTTACCTTGAGACGATAATTTGTTATAAAATTCCTCTACTTTCTCCATTTAGATATTTCTCCCTTTGCTTCTAGTGAATTATGTGTTTTATGATTATATATGGTCTTATGAGGCAGGTATAACTTGTATATATAGTAGTAGAAATGAAAGAGGGAGGAAATTTCCTATATACCACGAAGGTATATAAACGGTGTCTGCCGGATTAAATCCAAATACGTCACCCGAAGTCTTTACCACGACGTCTGCCATTAAGTTATTTATACACCACCCGAAGGCCCTTACCTTGGTGTCTGCCTGGTAAGTTATTTATACACCACCCGAAGGCCCTTATCATGGTGTATGCCTGGTAAGTTTATTAAACACCACCCGAAGGCTCCTACCTTGGTGTCTGTCTGGTAAGTTTATACTACATCACCCGAGGGCTCTTACCATGATGTCTCCTTGTATCTCAAATGACCAATGCTTATGCCAATGAATGAAATCATGAAAACAATCTCAACCAACCATAAACAAATAATAATTCATCAATCCAATTGATCAAATATGTAAATTACTCATACAATCAAATAGGACAAATAAGACAGTCAAGTTGAATTGTATTCCAACCTTTTCAGCAATCCAATAAAGCAAGCAATCCTAATAAAATAAACTAAAAGTACTCCTTTGTAAATCCGTCACCTAATACAAATAATAATTATAATTACTAATTAAGTCAATTCATTTAAATAATTAAAGTAATTATAAATTAAGTACGTTAATTATATTTTCCGTATAATTATAATACAAATGACGTCTTAAACCAATACCCCATAACCAACAAAATCCGTCATTAAAATCCATATCCAATAACCCACTAACACCCCAGCCAACACGGTTTTCACCCGTGTCCAACACCTCCCAAGAACCCGTGTAAACACCTTCCCCACGGCCTCTACTAGCACCACCAGCCCATCCACCGCTAGCAACTACCACCATGCACCCGAACTCAGCCTACACACCATCCTAGCCACCATCCACGTCTCACAAAACCGAAGCCCTAAACACCCTCTTTATCCGACACCAACAACAACACCAAAAGCACACAACTCCTATAAACAGCCACCACGCACCATCGGTGGCCACCACCATGGTCTCCCTTGACCCACGGTGGTCCCACCAGCTACCATCAGCCCTGGAACATCTCATGGTCAAGACACAACAACCCCCAAACATGGTTTTAAGACAAGCACAACACAAAAACCAATAATAATCAATCCTCTGGCAACCACCACGCAAATCACCTCCTTTAACCACCCTATCACCACCTTAGCGTCGTCCAACCACCACAGGTCCAACCAACCCAGACCCAAGTCAGGTCGTGTCACAACAAGGGTAATAAACCCGTTTCTAACCTCCCAACAACCCCATAAAACACCTCATTAATCAACCTCACGGTCGTCAACGTTGGTCAAGGGCTGTCCTACTAGGGTTACGGTGATTCACTGCAAGTCAAAGCTCAACGGCGGGTCATATGGTGGTCAATATACGATGTTCAAATTAAAGAATAGGAGATAGATTATATTATGAGACGGTCTTACCTTGAGACGATAATTTGTTATAAAATTCCTCTCCTTTCTCCCTTTAGATCTTTCTCCCTTTGCTTCTAGTTAATTATTTGTGTTTTAAGATTATATATGGTCTTATGAGATAGGTATAACTTATATATTATAGTAGTAGAAATGAAAGAGGGAGGAAACTTCCTTTTATTATTATTATTATTATTATTATTACTACTACTACTACTACTACTACTACTACTACTACTACTACTACTACTACTACTACTACTAGTAGTAGTAGTAGTAATATAATATTATTATTACTATTACAATTACTAGTAATATATTATTATTATTATTATTATTATTATTATTATTATTATTATTATTATTATTATTATTATTATTATTATTATTACTATTACTACTATTACTACTACTACTATTACTACTACTACTATTATTACTATTACTATTATTACTTCTATTCTATTACTACCATTACTACTATTATTATTACTACTACTACTACTACTACTACTACTACTACTACTACTACTACTACTACTATTACTACTACTATTATTATTACTACTACTATTATTATTATTATTACTATTACTACTATTACTATTACTATTATTACTACTACTACTACTATTACTATTATTACTATTACTACTACTACTACTATTACTATTATTACTATTACTACTACTATTACTATTATTATTGTTATTATTATTATTATTATTATTATTATTATTATAATAATAATAATAATAATAATAATTATTATTATTATTATTTACTATTTACTATTTACTATTATTATTTACTATTATTATTTACTATTATTATTTACATATTAATATTAGTATCGTATTATTGTATTCACCTTCACTCATACCCATATTACACGAGCCACACGTGAGCTTCAAAAATTCCCGACTCCTCATTATTTAATTATCTTACTTCCGTCTCACAACATAATTATCCAATTAATATAATTATTAATTATACCTTTTTAAATACATTTTCATTTAATTCCACCGTCTAACTAACTATTTATCTTGTCTTAAATACAGGGTATTGCAGTCTTCTCTCCTTAAAAAGAACTTCGTCCCAAAGTTCACCCATACTTCAGGACATGGGCCACCCGCGACGCGCGCACCCACCTGTTTTTCTTGTTTTGAGGCGGCGGCACTTTTGCCACGAAACCTTGGTTTACCAAAGCACGTCATGGGCCGTTACCGATTTGTGAGGCATTAAATCCGGTGAAAGGTTGAATAAGCCTGCATTTGTGGAGTCGCTACAAATTTATTGTGGAAAAATTGGAAACCGTTCGAATACTCATGCCACATCAAGACACAAAGTAGTGACATGAACACTATGAACTCGTTACCCTTAGCATTCTATATCTAGAATGACTCTCGAGATGCCAATGGACACGGATGTTCAGAGATAACTGGAGTAAGGGGTGAGGGTACGTATTAGGAAGTTCTTTAATTCGAACACCTAATCCCGCCCGCTACGACAACGACTATACTAATTATTAGAGAAGTTGTTCATATTTGATATGTCGTCGATGTAATGCATGCAATGCAACAAACATAGATTAATCCTAGCATGTGAAATTAGACTATGTCGGTTAACACGTGTTTTAGGAAACAATTTGGTCGAAGTAAATGTTAGATTCAATACATGTGAATGCCATACAATTAAATCAGACATAATTCCGATAAATGAATTACAATAATTAAAATTACAAGCTTTATTTGACCTACGTCAAAAGCACACAGAAAGACGGGATTTCGAAGAAGAAAATAAAAGGAAAATGAAATTAGAATTAAAATATGAAAATATGTCAGATTGGAGGTCATAATATGAATAATAGTTGGTTTAAACCGTAATTAGGAGCTACGTGAAAGCGAGAAAGAGTTCAGAGAAAGAGACCAACCCAGAACAGGCGCAGCATCTGCTGCGCCCTCTGGAAGAGGCGCAACACTTCATGCGTCTGTTCTAAAGATGGGTTCTGGCCGTGAAGTCAGAATCGCAACGCTGTTATTTTTCGTTGGTAGATTTAAGATGAATTATCGATTTTAAACTCGAATCGAAGTGTTTTAACCGATTACATATATCTGGACAAGTCATAAAACAAATTAAAACAAGAAATTACAGCGGTTTACAGGATTATGATTATACGATGAACTCGTGTGTCGAAAATACAAAAAAAGGCGAAACTAGAGATTAGATTAGGACAGAACTGGACAAATAAGATCCGGAAGAAAGCTTATGTATCAAACTAGGATCCCAGAACCTCGACATGAACATGTCGAAACCCGAAGAATCGATTTGAATTAAAACGGCGAAAACCCGCAAGTATTGAATTACTCGGGATTAAGGACGAATCAAACATTTTAATTAAAAGGGAATTATTAAAATAAGATTATACTGAAATAACATAAAGAGAACGAAGAAAAACGAAAGAAATAAGAAAAAGGAGAATTTGCAGGAAGTCGAGGAAGAAGAAGAAGAGCAGGAGCAGCAAGCAGCATCTGGAAGAGGCGCAGCTGCTGCTGCGTTTCTTCTTGACGTATGAACTCTGTTGTTCGTAAAAACAGTTTTAAAAGATGGATTTTAAATCGGTTTTTGAACGTGCTCTTAATATAGGTTTACATTAATTGATACAAAATAAAGGTACAATAATAAAATGGGATTTACACCCTTAGACTTACATGTTTGACGAAACGAGATTGACTAAAGTTATCGTTTAGTGATTGCTCGACTCGAATATGTGTGGAAAGTGCCCTCGTTAGAGGATTTAGTAGATTGATTAGGTTGATTAAAGGTGGAGTTGGTCAAATTGGTCGGTGTATGCAACGTGACTGGGACTCAGAATGATCTGAGATTACGTGGTCGATTGATCAAGCCCGTAGGCGTCGAAAGCCAATAGCGTAGTCTAGAATGCAAAGAGAAAGAGAGAAAGGCCGGAACACTCGCTGGCCAAATATGGGGACCGGAGGCCTCTATTTATACTAAACATATGGAAGAGTTTAGGAATGACACGGATTTGGAAACAAATCACCGAAATACTCTGAAAGATGCGAAAAGAGGGCTGGAGAAGAGGTAGATATACACTTCCTTATTCCATAAAACACAATATTACGGTAGATATTTACTGAAGATATTAACATTAATTAGGAATAAATATCCATAGAATTCTAGAACATTCCGGAATATTCCGACTCGGCATTTAAACGGTTTTTAGAAAATGAAGCGGTTTTTGACCCGGACTCCAAATGAACTCTAATTACTGTCAAAACGGCCGTATCGGTGCGTAGATGATGACCCAGAGGTTGACTCGAGTGTTTGAGCTATCACTGGACAATGAACTTACGGACTGTCATAAATCGTTCTGCGTATCAGACATGCGGCCTAATCATCACTGGATGGTTGGCGGGAGGTGTAGAAATGAGGTATCTACAGAGCCCCCACATTGACTGAGGCTTGGATAAGTCGAAAGTCAAAGTACAGCCATCAGTTCAATCGAAGATTACAACCTGACGACTATGGCGACGCGAGGCGGCTCAAGGGGTCTGAACCAAGGACCTATCTTCGGGAACATTTTAGAGTCTGCCGACTGTTGGGGAAGGTCGTTTGAAGTCCATTAGACTATGTAAGGAAGCTCACCAGCCATAAGAAGAAACCATACCTGAGACACCCTGGGTGAAGGATTCAAAGGTACTCTTTGGAGTATTTTATCTTAAACTCCGTGGGAAGAATCATATATTGAGTCGACAATGACACACCCTTGGTACCGCTGAGGAGAAAATAATAGATCGACAAGGACGCGCCCTTGGCATCGCTGAGGAAAAATTCCGCTCGGGTCGTCGCAAGCGAAATTCCGATAAAGAGGAGAAGCCTATGAACTGTACTCAGTGATCATGAGTTCTCGCTGGGAAACAAAATGTCGTGGTTGTCTGTAGTCTGCCGAAGAGAAAATGCCGATTCGGACGAAGAGAACGCTTAAAAAGGAGCCGTATGTTGAGGAAGAGGCGCAAGAAGCCCGGGCCCAAAAACTCGGTGAAGAAGAGACGCAGCAAAAGCGGCGACCCTTAGAAGAGGTGCAGCAGGAGCTGCGTCTTCTCCCGAGCTCACCCCTGTCTGGGTAAAACTCGACTCTAAGCCGTGTTTGTTTTCATTTTCAAAACACAAACCTATTTAATTTCTTTACAAAACTCAACCATATTCCAACCAAATCCCGTCAAAACTTGATCAAAACTTGCCATAAATCATGACTAATCGAGGTATGTATCTTGTACTAGCTTTATTTGCCATTTGAGCTTTGATTTTGGGTCGAAAAATTAGGGTTTATGTACCCATTTATTTCGAGGGTTTGGGGCTTTCGTCCCAAATGAATTTGTCTCATGAAATTGACATTATAAATGAGTAATTGATCATGTTAGGAATACAACCATGTATCTCTTTCGAGTTTTCATCAAGTATTAAGGATTTGAGTGCGAAATGTGACGGTTTCTTGCTATACCGTAAAACCCTTCGAAAATGGCCCTATACAAGTCCATTTTTTTATGAAACTTGATGTTTTGGAACCCTTCAGTTATGGGTAATCTTTCTATCACGCCGGATTTTCAATTTGTGACAGCTTCTCCGAGACACTTTTGCATAACATAATTGCTATTAGAGCGATATGCTGCCGAATTTTCGACTCAAACCCATAACTAGGCTTGAACTTAGACTTGTCTTGACTTTACCTACCACATGTGTGGCCGGGCTTTGGAAAATCTGGCCAAAGATGGCTAGAAATGTCGTTTTTTAAATGCTTGAAACGCTTGAAAATGCTTGAAAATGTGTTTTAACATCGCTTTGTTTACTTCGTTTTGCAGAGGATATTCCTTCTACGTCAGGGAAAGACCCCATGGACACTGAATTTGACCCTTCCACCGCTACGGGAGCGACCAAGGAGATGGAGGAGGATATAGAGGAAGAGGCCCCGCGAAGGGCTAATGTAGGACGAGGCGGCCGTCAGCTAGCTGTAGCACGTGAGTGGGCCGAGAAATGGGATGGTAAACATCGTGGGCGGAGGAGAGCCACCTGTCATATAGGACGGCGAGGAGCATGGTAAGCCTTCCGCTTGTCTTTCCCTTATTTATTTACTTCTTACACACTTTATGCTAAAGAAAGCTCTCGTTTGAATTGACGCAGGAGGTTGGGAATATGAGGTCCGTCTCTGGTTATACGACGATGATAGACGCCTTTGGGAAGCTGTCGGAGGAGGAGAAGGCTATCATCGAGCGGGGAGCCTTTGGTGCCATTGTACGAGGCTGTAGGGAGATCAAGGAGAGGAAGATTCGGGCTAACCTCAGCCTTATTCGAGCCTTTCTTCATCGGTTCTTGAACACAACCTCAACTTTCCATGTGCCTTTTGGAGAGCTCGGGGGCACCTTGGAGGACTACGGCATGATCTCGGATCTGCCGTGTGGAGAGGAGCCGTTGGTGTGGCCGTTGGCGGCCATGAGAGTAGACTCGGCCAAGGCGAGGAGTTTGGTTGGTTGAAAATTGGCTACGGATGTGGCCCAGGTTCCTGGTTTGGTGCAGAGCTTCTATGTCAAAGACTACTTCGGTGGTAGGGTTCCGACGAGAGTGAGGATGGATGGATGCATGGTGCCTCCACCACCTGGTACTGCAGAACAGCGAGCCCATTTGTGGTTGTGGTGGTTCTTGTCTTCGACTTATTTCGGAGACAAGGGGGAGAGGCTATCGACGAAGCTTCTTCCGTGTCTTTCTGACCTGAGTAGCCTAGGTCGCTGAGTTTGAGTTACTCCTAGTTTTACAGTCCTCACGCGTTACATGAGGGCCATGGTCCGTCTGGAGCTGATGGAGAAGGGGACTTCTCCTGCCACTGTCAGTCCTGGACTCCTCTTGGAGGTATGAACCTTTCTTGAAAATATGAAAGATCATTTTTGTAGAAAACGATTTGTAATCATCATTATTTTGCCTGCAGGCGTGCGTGTACTCTTACTTCCCTGGCTTTGCGCCCACAAAGGCGGCGGACGTACTAAGAGCGTACCCTGTTATGAGGGAATAGGTAGTGGGTTGTCAGAATAGCCAGAAGTCTTCTTATGATGTTTGTCGGAGGGGCGTGAATGCCCCGAGTTTAGACAGAGTAAGCGTCTTTTGTTCTTCATTTTATTTTGTTTTATTTAGAGATGATCATAGGAATGATCCCCAGTTTTCTTGCTTTAGTGGGTGCCCAGCCCCTGGGAGAGCTACTCTGGGGCTCCAGCGTTTGTGGCTGAGGTCCTCTGTCCCCGGAGATCGAGTAGTTTGCTGTTGACGACACCCATGGGGCATGTGTAGTACTAAGGTGAGCGTTTCACTCGGCAATGCTCTCGTGACACTTTTACGGTTCCCATCGACCCTCCACAGACGATGTTTAGGGAGCCTTTAGAGGATGAGAGGACAGCTGACCTGGCTGGCGTGAGTGGTGAAGCCCTCCTTCTCCCCGGTGAGGAGTACGCTGGGTTTGTTCACCAGAGGCTAGCGTACTGGCCGATCGTGGTAAGCATATTTACCGTTTACTTGTCTTTGATAGATCTGATAAATGATGAATGACCAACAAAATAATGAAACACTTGAGTTTTGTAGGAGATCGAGGTGCCGGGCGTCGAGTCCCCAGCTTTTCCAGAGACGTTGGAGTACACTAACTCGGCGAGCATGACAGTGATCTCGGAGATCCATTCTTTCAGCGAGGCGGTGACTAACGCCGACTTGGATGAGTGGCAGCATGTTGTGAGGAGGGTAAGCCCCGAGCTTTGGGTTTCTTTAGTATTTTATGCTTTATTACATAGGAATGCATTTGCTTGAACCTTCTCCGTATTTGAATGAAGGTGGCACCGTCCAGGTATGTAGAGCTGTGGAGAATGGACAACAGACTGCGAGCTACAGCCATTAAGACCCTTACAGGTGGCTCGGGGCGGCATGTATGAACCTTTTATAATGGTCTTTATTTTTATTATCTCCAATTTTGTGAAGTGAAGTGAAGTGAAGTGAAGTGAAGTGAAGTGAAGTATCACTCCATTTTTCTGTGTAGAGGGAGCGTGACCTGGAGCATGAGCTGATGCAGTCCCAGGAGGAGACGACCCATTTTCTGAGAGAGCTCGAGGCCAGAGATGCTGAGATCGCTGCCCTTGAGGTGATAATGGCTAAGCTGAGGGGTCGTTAGGACTAGTTTGTGCTGATTGTTTGTACATTTGTACATTTTGGATGTCATTTTGGGCAAAAGCCCATATTTTGATGTATATTTTTGCATTTTGGTTGTATATATGACGGCTTGCGTGCCTTTGCTGCCGGCTGTTTGTTGTATCTGGAGGTCAACTTTGAAAAACAGGTTTGGCATGTGACGGTTTGCGCCGTCATGCGACCAAAATTAACGTACGAAATCACAAGCAAAAACATAAAGAAAAAAATAATTAATGTAGGAAATAAAAATGGCCTAAATTAGTGCGAAAGAGAAAAGAAATTTTCAAAAAAAGTGCCCGAACATGGACAAACTGACGCGACCGGACAGTAGGGAGGGCTACCCCCTAAAGAAAGAATGTAAAAGAAATGTCTAAGTGTGTCATAAACATTTTTGAAAAGAGGGAGTAAAATGATTCCCCGAAAAAAAAAGAAAATAAGGAGTAAATGTGCGTATTTGGCGAAAATGTCTATTTTGCCTCGAAAAGCGAACCCGTAAAATATTAGGAAACATAAATTTGGTAATTAATCGAAATTACCGAATTAAGTCCTTATAGGAATACGAAAGTTAACTAAAACAGATTAGGAAAGATCCCACGGCTCTCAAACGAGGAAAAGGGCCTGGGGAAGAAGCGCAGCAAGAGCTGCGATCCTTCGAAGAGGCGCAGCTGCTGCTGCTGCGTCTTCTCTCCAGCTAGTTAGTTCTCAGCAGAAATTAGGAAACGTCGAATAGTATAAATAGAGGCCTCGGTTGGGATTCTATTCTCACAATTCTCCCTTCCTTGACTTCGTCTATTACTTAAAACCTCATATATCTTCTCAAATTTTTCCGAAAAATATGGATGCCTTTGAAAATCGCATTAAGGAGGGGACGAATGAATTTACGAATGTGGAGAAACACGACATGGGTGCTTTAAACTTAGGATCAATCATAAGTTTGAAACCGGTGAAGGTAATTAGGCCCTTTTTGGATGCTTGTCTTGAATATTGGGATCCGAATTTGTCCCTTTCCTGAAGAAATTGCAGCGGTTGGAGGATGGGACACAGAAATTGTTCCGGCTATACCCCCTAGCTCTCAAGGCTATAAAATTAAATTTAGGGATTTGCTTGGATTGACCAAGCCTGAGGTAGACTGTCTTGTGACCTCAAAAGGTGTCCGTATGTTTGAATTGGTCGATCGATTTATAAATAGGGAGGACCCTACTATCTCTTATGTGGCGAGGCGCAGAGCTTTTCGATTTTACCTTCTTCATTGCTATGTCCTGCGAGGGCATGTTGACAAAGAGATGAGGGGTGACCATCGATTTTTGGGCATAGTGGAGCAAATGGAACTGCGCATGAGCCCAGCATGGTTAGATCTAGGGGAGACCATTCTAGGATTGGACAACAGGAAGGCGAACCGCGAGCATCCTTGTCTTGGGAGTCCTATTATTTAACAGGTAAGAACCCGTTTTCTGTCCTATTTAGCCGTTTTTTTCCGCCCGATCTTGGATACTAACTCTTGTCCCCTTTTTGGCAGATCTGGCTGATACAAAGGCTGCGGTTGATCGAGCCCGCAGTTGACGTGATAGGATATCGCTCCCGATCAATTGCAATGTGAACGAGGCTATACATGGTGGACTTCACTCGAGTATGCAATTATTGGGAAAATAAATTAAAGTGTGAAGGTGGGCCATTGATTAGGTGGATAGTGCCATGGTGCCATCTTAGATCGGTGAGTGGAGTATCGTCTTTGGATCCGACAGGGTCAATTCGCGTTCCCGGCTTGGAATTCATGGTCTATACATTTCCGTAGAGATTGATGAGGCAAGTGGGCCTAAGACAGAAAATCCAAAATCTAGACACTGTCCCTTAAACTACCTTGGCGCATACTTCGGAGTCTTGTCGAGAGTGGGCTATTCGCTGGGCCCAAAGAAATATGTGGTTCATACCCGTTCTGGTTGGCTCGTTATGGGTATCTGACTCATATTTGCAGTGGAGGAAAGCTAGCACTCCCGAGGAGCATGAAAAGCTAAGGAAGCACACCCCCGTAAACTATAATATCCGCGAAGTAGCGAAGGAGAACCAAAAGTATTTAACTGAGGAGGAAGAAGAGGCCGGATATCGGGTCGTCCGTCCGTCGAAGAAACCAAAGAATGCTCCTGCCGAGAAGATGGTGGTGGATCGAAATGGGAATGCTAGACCGCGAGAACGACCGTTAGTGATTAGGTCGGAGATAACGCAAGAGCGCCCCACTTGTGGTCGAGACACGAAATGTGACAAAGATGACAAAGGCAAGGGAAAAATGGAAGAGTAGCCTTAGTCATTTTTATAGTATTATTTACTATTTGAGTTGTAATAAATGACGGGTTTTTTAGAATCCTAACCTAGCATTTTAATTTTCAGCATTTTTCATTTATATGTATTTGGCGTACTACTATTATTTAAGGAATAATGAATAAATGATTTATTAGTTAAGAAACTTTTATAGATTTTCTTTATTTATTCTTGTCAAGTTTCAAATGCAATATACAAATGTTCTTCTATTTACATCTTGAAATGACGGGTTGTATCCTGTAAATGATTTCCTGCGTATTCATTAGAAAAAATGAAATCAAACCCCGTACGTAGTGATACGTGCATTTTGTATAGTCTTTTTAGCCTATTTTAACATGTATATCCATGTACTTTTGTACTGCTTATATCGCATTATGCCCCGAATTGGCTACTTTGGTTCGTTTTATCCGTTTTGTAGGAATGAACGTGAAAGTAGTGGAATCGTACCATTTTCGTCCTACTTTGCATGCATTTTGAGGAGACGGGATTTTTCAGAGCGAGATATTGCATTGGGATGCGTGAAGGAACGGTCTATGAAGCAGTCGGCTACGAGTTGGAGCTGTTTCAGAGGAAGAGCACTTGATCGGGCCCTTTTTTTGGTCGATCGAGTGGTTTTTGTGGCTGAGTTTGTTGATCGAGTAGTTTTTTTTACTCGATCGACAGTGCTGGAATTGGGAGTTACTCGATCGAGTAGTATTTATACTCGATCGAGTTGATTGCTTGGAGAAGTACTCGATCGAGCTCTTTCAAACTGCTCGATCGAGTGGTCTGGTCTTTAATGGGCTTTAATTAGTCCGTGAACTTATAATTAGCTTGTGGATTTAGCTTATTTCTATTTAAACGCACAATAATTAGGTCATTAGGCATCTTATCATCTACAATTCATCTAAGAACTACATTTACTGCTTTACACTCTCTTCTCTCAAAAACTCTCTACTGTAACTTTGCTTTCGGATGATTTCTCGCTCGGATTTAGTTGTTCTTTACGCCGGATTCTTGCGATTGGAATCTATCTTTCTTCTTTGATATTAATGTTTCAATTATTTACTTTAATTACTTATTTTGTTCTCTTTAATTTCTGTCCTAATTCTTTTATGCACATTTATTATCATTTTATATTGTTTAATATTAGTTATTTCATTGTTATTAGTCTTGACAATATTAATAGCATGAGTAGCTAAATCATTTCATGTTAGGATTAGGGGATCTACGGTAGAAATGTGACGATGTAGTGAATAGATTAGATGAATTATTTGTGAGACTATGTCCCCATAGCAATATAACTGTATTTACCGACTTAGTTGAGTGCACGCTTCTGAGTCACCCTTTAATCTGGGTAAATTTAATCCTGGATTGGAAGATTGGACTAAATAGACATGCTATGAACAGTAGACTACCCTGACGAGGACGGAAGTTAAGTTAGTGGGAATCTAGGGTAGAAAGTGGACCGGAAGGACCTTTCCATATCCGTCTCACAGTAGTTTATCTAGACTATTTACAGTTGAGTCACTAGACTACCGTAGTGAACCGAAATCCTGACATGTCCCTTCTTTATTGATCACTTTATTCGTATTTTCTGCCTTTACTGCTCTTTCCTTGCTTATCTTTCTTTTACACCTTTTAGTTTAGAAAATCAATCATAACCCTCCCCCCCCCCCCCCCACCCCCCCATTTTGTGACCAAATAGACGGACTCTTTACAGATATTTTGCCTCCCTGAGGAGATAGACTTGACTTCCCTAGCTATATAGTTAGTTTAGTTAGTTATTTTTGATAGGTATACGACTGTAAAGGGTATTTAGCTATTCATAATGGTATTAATAACGAAAACGAAATTAAAGTTGCGAATAATGGAATTCATAATTAAATTGAATAGACAGTGAAACCGCATAAAGGAGAAATTAGGGCTTAGGAATTCTAAACTAGCAAGAACTAATTATGATGAAACGAATAAAACAATACGGAAATTAAGGGTCTAGAATTACCGAAACAAAGGAACAAGCCATGAATCCGAAAGTAAGATGCGAACTTTATTGAGAATTCTAAACTATGAAAATAGCTACTGTATTTTAGAAACTAGATGATAATGAATCTGATGAGGAAGAGTTACGTTATAAAGGAATTATCACGTAACCTAATCCTCATAACCTAATTACAATGGGCTTTGTCACGTCTTTTTTTAACTTGCGTATCAGCTCGTGGTGTGGTCGATCGCCCACTGGGTCTAGTCGATCGACCACTGGCGCGGTACAGTAATGCATTCTGACAATTCGTGCAGCGCGCACCGATCTTAAAACAGCCGCCATTTCTTCGTTACTTGATCAAATCAGGAGTTCTACGTGGCGTTGGAAATCTAAGAGGATAAGCTTTCACCTCCAATTGAAATAAATCCATTATATGATCTAGAACTCGAGATATAGCCATCTGAATAAGACTATAATGTCGAGAAGCATTCTGACAGTGTATAGACCATGTAGGTCAGTCTATAGACCACTGTAGCTGGTAATCCGCTTCTAAAACTCTCGCAAATACATCTTTCAGACCTTGAAATGCGCACCATGTTCGTTTCTTGAGTAAATACTTCACGTCAAATGCAATGCAAGGTACTCGGGGACGGATTTAGCTTGATTTCCGCTGGATTCTTCACATTTCTGCAATAATGTACAAAAACACGAAAGTAGATGGAAATAGGGAGAATAGTAGCATAAACTAAATAAATGAGCTATGAAATACGTGTAAAATGGGGTGTAAAACATCATATTTAGGACACGCATCAAACTTCCCCAAACCAAACCCTTGCTTGTCCCCAAGCAAGAACAAGACTCGATCCTAAAACCTAGTGGAACAAGTTCAATCTCAGAGCGAAATGCAAACCGAATAGCCTAAACCAATTTAATGCAACAACTAACAATCAATCAGTAATAAGAATCATGCAAACTAACAATCAATTCGGACTCTCGCGGGTCGCTCGAATGACTCATAAGCACAGGTGACTAATGTATAAGATAGAAAGAATTCATTTTGTAGTGACTGATGTGACCATAATTAGCGCATATTTAGTCCCCGAATTAGCCTTGTTCCCATGCTTTTTAGTGCATATTTGGGTCATTTATTGTCTTTAGTTCTTTGTTTTGCATATTCTTTGAGGTTTTGTGTCCTTGGTAGGAAAGGAGTGCAAATCTTGCATTTTCATGGCAAAATGAGACTAAATTGATTGAATCCAATGACCAAGCATCAAGGAGAGACAAGATTAAAAGGCCTTTGTACATATTATAGTAGTTGGGCAATGATGAGGAAAGATCCTTGCATCCCCAAGGAAATCTCCAAGGATTTTATGAAGAAAAGGGAAGAAAAGAAGAAGAAACAAGTCTGAGCAGCAACCCGTGCGGATTGTCCTGAAGACGCCCGTCCCCAGGACCACAATACGTGCGTCTTCCATCAAAGACACCCGGGCAGCAGCACCTAGAAGACGCCCGTCTTCTCTCAAAGACGCCCGGGCAGACACTCCTGAATCCGCTCGTCCCGTGCCTGAGGCGCAGGGATTCCAAGACAACGCAAATTCGTTTCTTCAAGCTTCAAGAAACATGCCCTTCGTTCAGAAAATACCGGCGTTTCCCTAAGTAGGGACTTAATCGTCATTTAAGCCCTTAGTTAACCCTAATGCATCCACCTAATTTCCACTATAAATACCCCATTAGTCTAATTAGAAGAGTATGTTCTTCTTATCTATTCTTATAGTAGTTAATATCAATCAAATCTCTCTTTAGTTTTTTAATCAAGTTTTAATACAAGTTTTATTTCCTTAATCTCTCTCTTGTTCATCATTTATTTTGGGTAATTGAAGATTATTTGGGTTATTATTGGGAGATTGACAACCTCTCAATCAAGCATCAAGTACTTCTATTATTCTTTGCTTTATTATTGAAATCATTAGTAGGTATAATTCTCTTAATCCCTCTTTAATTATTGCTAATTACTTTCATTTATTCATCATGTTTCACTTTGTTGGTATGATTGACAACCTTGCTAGCATGTTCAACATGATAATGAGTGAGTAGTTTCATAGCTAGGGTTAATGGGTAATTAGGGGGAAACAAACATGGGGAATGATTCATGCTTAAATTAATATGCTTTCATGGTTTATTTGCTTGCTTGTTTTGATCTCAACGCATGCACATGTTATGTTTGATGAAATGCGAGCCTATGAATCCTTGCATTTTTTACCCATCACCTACCTTTTCAATGAGACTTGTAAGACATAAACCAACTCGAGTCTCATTAGACCATGCATGTTTTTGAGTAGGGAAAACTAAGTCGACTTGTAGGTGTTGTACAATCTAATCGATTCGGCTCTGGGACCCAAACTTTCGTGGGATTGTAAGATATAACCCAACTTAATCCATCACAACAATAATTGCTTGCTTATAATTTGAGAACATGTTTGTATGATCAATTCCCATGAATCCCCTATGACCCCATGACACCCTAGTGCTTTTTATCAATTGTATACAACCCTTTCAATTCATCTTGCTTATTTACTTTCATTGCTATTTAGTTTAGTGACCTTCTACATCAACCCAAATTGTGACACCCCTAAGACACCACTAGTTTCAATAGAAATCTCATCTCAATTCCCGTCCCTTGGGATCCGACCTTTACTTGCCTCTTTACTAATTGTAGAGTTGTTTGTGAAGTTATAAATTGTGTTTTGGTCTAGGTGCTTCCAACGACAATTGTTCCGAAAAATAGAATATAGCTCCGAATACCGACCAAAAATGGCGCCGTTGCCGGGGACGGTGTTATCTTGATTTAGATTTTCTTATATTGTTATTAGTTGTGTCTTTCTTTGCCTTGAGGAAGTAAAACTCCTCAAGGTTTGTTCTAATTGTTTTCGAGTTGTTTGATATTTTGCATGTCTAGAAGGTCACAAGGTGATTTGTTACCTTTTGATCGTGAAATTGAAAGAACTTTGACAACCAATAGAAGACTTGCTAGGAGAAATTTGAGAGGTATTAGTGAGGTTGTAGATATTCAACCAACTATTGAGTTCATCAACCCTTTTGCAAGAGAAGGTGAGGAGAACCCAACACAAAATACAACACAAAATCAACCCACAATGCCTAAGTTTTCATCACATTCCGTACCCACTGAGGAGAACTTACCCAATGGTACTCCCACACCACAATATTTGACCGGAAATTTCATTGCTAAATCCGCATTTATCCAATTAGTCGTAAGGAAGCCAATTTGGGGGGATGCCTAGTGAAGACCCTCACTCTCATATGGAGACCTTTTGTGACTATTGTGATGCGATTTCTCAAACCGGTGTAACTCAAGACCAAATTCGATGGGTCTTCTTTCCTTTCTCTCTAATTGGCACCGCGGAACAATGGTTGAAGGGCCTTGATAAGGCCACTCTCGGAATTGATTCTTGGAAAAAGTTGGCTCTAGCTTTCTACAAAAAATTCTACCCACCGGAAAAGACTAACATTCTAAGAGCTCAAATTACGGGTTTTAAGCAAAGGGATGAAGAATCTTTGTATGAAGCTTGGGAGCGGTTCAAAGGAATTTGTCGCTCATGTCCTCACCATGGACTTAGCGAGTGGTTCTTGGTACAACAATTTTGGAACGGTCTATATGAAGATTCAAGGAACATTCTCAACATGGGATCAAATGGAATGTTCACCGAAGTTGATGATAATCAAACTTGGAACAAAATTGAGGAAATGGCTGTCCATAACTCACAATATAGTAGACCTCGTAAGGCTACTAGAGGAGGAAAGCATGAAGTGGACTCCGTTACTCAATTGGGTGCTCAACTTAGTGCTCACATTGATACAATCAACTTGAAGTTTGAAAAAGCTATGGCTAGACTTGAAGAAGCCTCAAAATCACCAAAGCATCATGTTAATGCCATGACGGCATCCTCATCAATCCCAAGTGGGATATGTGAGAATTGTGGAATTTTGGGATATGACTTAAGTGAATGTAGGGGAATAAATGAACAAGTGAATGCTTTCTAAGCATACAAGAGTGGTACCCCTTATTCTAACTATTACAATGAAAATACCAAATTCCATCCAAATCTCTCATACAAAAGCCAAAATGTTCAAAACCCTCAAACAACGTACACCCCACCTCCCAAGAGAAACCAAAATCAAAGACCCTTTTACGACCAAAACCAAGGTTACCAAAATCAAAATCCGTACAATCAACAAAATGACCAAGGTTTTGATGTTCAAAAAGCAGTCCTCCAAATGCAAAAGAATCAACAAGAATTTTTCACTCAAATGCAAAAAGATAGTCAAGCAAAGGAAACCACCATCAACAACATCCTAGCTCACACCAAAATGTTGGAAACCCAATTAACTCAACTAGCATCTTCAAGCTCACAAAGACAAAAGAGGCAATTACCACCTCAAAGTAATCCCCCAAGACATGAAACGGTTAGTGCCATTCACTTGAGATATGGTACAAGGTATGAAGCACCGAAGAAGCAAGTTGAGGATGAAGTTGTGGAAGCTAGTGATAAGGAAGAAATTGTGCAAAACTCCAAAGATAGAGAATCATCAAAAGAATAAATTTCAAAGAAAAATGAAGACAAGGTCATGGAGAAGGAGCCCATTGTGATTAGGCTTCCTTTTCCAAGTCGTCAAGCCAAGCCCAAATTTGATGACCAACTTGGAAAGTTTATGGAAATTGTGAAGAATCTGGAAGTCTCAATTCCTTTCACGGAATTAATCAATCACGTGCCGGCCTATGCGAAATACATGAAAGACATCCTCCCAAAGAAGAAGTCGATCCGGAAGCTTGAGACGATCGCCTTCGGTAAAGTGAGTAGTGCAATACTTCAAGGGAGTTCACCTCCAAAACCCAAGGATCCGGGAAGCTTCTCAATACCGTGTACCATTTGCGACACCACGATCAACAAAGCCTTATGTGATCTAGGGGCTAGTGTGAGTGTTATGCCGTACTCGGTGAGTAAAAGGTTGGGGATGGGAGAGCTTAAATGCACCAATATCACACTCCAAATGGCCGATAGATCGACGAAGACACCATTAGGAATATGGGAAGATGTTCCCGTACGAATTGGGAAATTTTTCATCCCGGTGGAATTTGTCATTGTTGATATGGAAGACGATTCCAACATTCCAATCATTCTAGGAAGACCTTTCTTACACACCGCGGGTGCGGTGATTCATGTGAAACATGGAGAGCTCACTCTAGAAGTGGGAGATGAGAGTATAACTTTCAATCTTGACAAAACTATGAGAGCTCCCCGTTTACATGAACCATGTTTTATGATCGATCATTATAGCCGGAAGGATGATAGGAAGAAGTCGGAACTCCAATGGAAAAAGAAAATTGAAGATGCTCCATTCAAAGAGCAAGTGAATTGTAACAAAGAGAGCTTGCAAAGCTCACCAAAGTCAAGCAATGAAGAAGATGGCCTCATTGGCCAAAACAAGATAATGGGAGAGTTGTCTCTATCAACTCAAGAGATCTTTAGTGATCAAGTAGATGAAGTTTGTGGTCTTTGGGACGATGAGTTTGAAGGGATTTTCAATCCCTACATTGGTAATGCTATCGATCAAGACCGACAACAAGGACAAAGATCTATTGACGAACTTTATCACGACAATGAACAAGCTTTTGATTACTTTTTCAAGGTGTTGAGCAACATCAACAACACCTTGGACATGCCCCCTTGAAATCTCATCAAGAATGACAGTTTGGTGGAGTCCTCCCTAAACCACCATTTGTAAATATTTCTAACTCCCTAACTCGCATTTTAATTCTTAATTTGCATTTTTGTCATTTTTGGATTTTTTATACTTTGATCAAGATAATTATCATGTTTGAGAGAAGTGAGGGAGGGACTAATAATTTCAATTGATGTGTAGTACTTTAGCTTAGTGTGGGGATAACAATTGCCTAGGCTATTCATGCCTTAGTAGTGCCCCCACAATGAAGAACACGAGATTTTGAAGAATGAAAAATGACAAGGGATATGCAAGGTACACAGATGGAACTGAATCCGGGTAAAAGGGGTAGAATCCGAGCGGTTTCAAGAGAATCCGCCCGTCTTCAGACAATCCGGGCATATTGGGCAGAAGCCGCCTGTCCTTCTGAGCTGAATTTCTGAAATTTTGTGACTGTTAACGAATTCGGGCGTCCTGCAGTAGAATCCGCCCGTCTTCATAAAGACGCCTGTCTTGCAAGGGAAGACGCCCGTCTTTTTTACTGAGGAAAACAAGAAAAATCCCTGGAAAGGAATCCGCCCGTCTTCTCTCAAAGACGCCCGTCCCGTGTTTTCAAATCCGCCCGTCTTTGTTAGAATCCGCCGGTCTTTAGGCGAGAATTTCCCAACCCAGAACAGGCAGAATATGGGCGTCCCGAAGGAAAGCCGCCGGTCTTCCCCCTGCATTTCAAATTTTTTGGGTTTATTATAAACCCCATCCCACATTCATTTCCTCATTCCTTCATTCAAAACACCACCCATAAACCCCATAACTCCAAAACCCTCATCCTCTCCATTACAAAAACAAGATTCCTCAACAACATTCACCAAAATCAAATCAAAACATCCTTTTAACAACAAATTAATCACTCCTCTTTCAACAAAAATCAAAACCAAGCACAAAAATCTTCAACCTTTGATTCGATTTTTGAATTCATAAAGCCAAGCCTTTCATCTTTAAATCGATTTGGGTGCACTAGAAATTGAATATTTTTCACTCTTTTCTTGGTTTATTCATCAATGGCAAAGACAAAGGGAGCAACAAAAGCAACAAAGGTAAAGGCACCAAAGGCAAAGGCACTCTCAACAAGACAAAAGAGTCTTCAAGCAAAGAAAGCATTGGCTATGGTGGTAGCTAGCCCAAACTTGGTGGTGCAACAACAACAACCTCCCATGGAAGCAACAACATCTACTACTCCGGAAATTGCTCAACTTTCGAATTATCCGGAGGTAATTTTCATTTTCAAATCCCATAGGGACACTTTTGCCAAGTTTGCTAGAAAATCATTTCTATCCACCAAGTTTATTTGTGAAGATGCCTTAGATAAGTTGGGTGTCCTTGAGCAAACTAGAGCCTTCTTTAAAGCCATGGGGTTGGAAAAATTGTTTACAACAACAGAATTGACATACCCCTCCCTTACCTTAGAATTTTTGAGTTCTTTGAAAGTTAACAAGGTTGAGACGATGGAAACCATCAAGTTTCGCCTAGCTAATGTTAGTAGGCGCATCTCCTTTGAGGAAATGGGTAAAGCTTTGGGTCTTAGTGATTCACCGAGTTATTTCAAGAATGTTGGCAAATATGACCCCGACCCTCTTTGGGAGGCAATTTCCGGAAGGAAATTTGAGAGCTTTCATGCTAGTCGCGCTCTATTAGTCCACCATCCGGGCATTAGAGTGTGGCACAAGGTTGTAGCGAACACCATCATTGCAAGAAAAGACACCAACCATTTCACCAAACTCGATTTTGTTCTTCTTTAGTCGGCCTTGAACATTAGAAGGGAATTCACCAAGCCTTTCAACTCTCTAAGACTTTTGGTGGATAGATGGCTAAATGTTGATTGTGGAAAGCAAGGCACTACCGTCATTGTGAATGGAGGTCTAGTCACTCTCTTGGCTAAATACTTTGATCCTAACTTCAACAAGGATAGCAAGTATGAGGCAAAGAAGGGTGGTCATCTCATTGATATTGATACTATGATAAACAAGTACAAGTGGGTCTCCCATAACCCCCTTGACACCAAGTATGGGTGGCTCACTAGTGAGGCTAGATCGTTTACTTTGCCTTCGAAGATTTGTCGTTTAAGTGTCCACCGAACCAACTATCTCCTTCCCCTTTCAAAAGAGGCCGAATACATTATCCGACAACAAAAGGGTGAATTTGAAATGCCCTCCTCTTCCATTGTCACACCAACCTATCCTTTCAAGTACCAAGAGTTTAAGCCCGAAGGAGTTGAAGCAAGCAAAGATTATTTGACTCTTCTTATGCAAGAGATGCACAAGCAAGCCTTAAAGGACCGGGAAGATGCTTACTTAGCCCAATATCCACCCCTCCTTCACTTAGCTAGGGAAGGACTACTTGACCCTTCATGTCCTTTGCCTAGTTGGGCGGATATGGAAGTCTTCTTTCCGAGTGCATCTAGGAGTGAGTTTTCGGGTGATAATGAGGTTGTCGGTGATGAAGAGGTTGATGATAACATTGATGAAGAAGCTAGTGAAGAAGGAGAAGAGGATGATGAGCAAGGTGAACAACAAAGTTGTTAGACCACACTTGGTTGATGATGCCAAGTTTCATTGTCATTTAATGGTTTGCTTCTTAGTTATTGTTAATAGCATTTGAAGTTTACAATTACTCATCAAGATGGTGCAAGAATGATCAAGACGAAGAATATCCCTAGCCTAAGTCAAATGTTGTAAATGAGGTCGTGTAACATACTTAACTTGTCAAAGTGACAGCAGAACCATGCAACAGTGCAATTGACTGTTGCATCTGATACAACGGTGGAGATAGTTTTTCAAAGAAAATTTCAAGCTTACAAATGTTTACAATTTCGATTTCAGAAATATTTTAAGCAAAATTATAAGAGTAACAAGCTTTATCATATGAAAAATATCTAAGCTTTTGGATTCAAAGAAGTACATTTGCTTTTCCTTAAAAAGGGGAACTTTGTCCTCCTTAACTTAAGGAACCATGTCATTTGCTTTATCATCAAATCTTTCATAGTTGTTGAAATCTTTTCATTGAGCCTTGTGTAAAAGCAAATCAGTTACACTACTTTAAAATCATTTAAAATAATGAAAAGTTTTCATCATTTCCAAAGCTTAGATTTTTATAATAATTTTTCTACTCTTAAGGTACATGTTCCTTGCCTATATAAGGAGCTCTCTACCTCATTCAAAACCAAGACTTTTAAGAGCAATTTATTGAGTAATCTTTGCAAAGCATTTCAGAGTCAAAAACTTCTGTTTTTCTTTAAGTATTTGCAAAAACGTTTTAAGTCTTAAAGTCTTCAAAAGTGCTGAAATATCTCCATGTATCAGTCTGCTGCACTGTTGCATAAAGAGTATGTTCCATGATTCTCGTGTTTAGGTCTTAATTGTAATCTCCATGTTCTTAAGTGAACCACTGAGATTCTGACTCTGTAAACCGTTGAGATAGAACTTAAGTCTTGAAGCGGAGTAGCTTTGAGCAAGAGAAAGTCTTGAAGCGGAGTAGCTTCAAGCAATTGCAACCGGAGTAGGTTGGCGAGTTATTTTCATTGTAATGGTTTAGTTAAGTTTGAGTAAATTTCTAAACAAGCAATAAAATAACGGTTGGACGTAGGCTCCGGAGTAGGAGTTGAACCAATTTTTTAAACATCGTTTTGTTTGTTTATTTACTTTTACGTTCTTTTATCATTCTACTTTTATTCATCAATCTGTTTGCGATTCGTGCAACAAACTCACTCATCTTGTTGCATAGACCTGCTGTACCTCTTGTGAACTTACAATTCATTAAGTTTCTCAAGTTTGTACTTAATAGCTCTTACTTGTGTTAGTCTCTAACCAAGCAAAGGAGAAAATTTTTAAAAGGTACACCTAATTCACCCCCTCCCCCTCTTAGGTGTTAATCGTTCTTAACTCTTCAATTGGTATCAGAGCCTCGTGCTCTTGATATTGGTTAAATCCAAAGAGTTGATCCTATAGTTATGGACGATTCAAAACACACTAAGTATCCCATCTTTAAGGGAGAAAACTATGCCTGGTGGAAACACCGCATGGAGCACTATGTCAAAAGTGCGGACTATGAATGTTGGAAGATCATTCAAAAGGGTCCCCTCGAAATCACGGTCACTAATACCGATGGTACTAGTGCCCCTAAAGACGAGGATAAATATGTTGAGGCTGATTATAGAAAGGTCGAAAAGAACTCTAAAGCCATGTCCATTCTTCAATATGGCATTGGTGAACAAGAGATTAACCGGATCTCCGGTTGTACCACGGCCAAAGAAATTTGGGACACCCTAAGCCTTGCTTATGAGGGAACGTCACAAGTTAAAAAGTATCGTGTTGATCTTCTCATGCAACAATATGAGATGTTCAACATGACAAGAGATGAGTCAATTAATAGTTTGTCTTCTCGTTTTTCTAGTATTGTCAATGACCTCAAGAGTCTAGGTAGAAACTTTGAATCCGAGGACTTAGTCCGTAAAATCCTTCGTAGCTTAACTGAAAAGTGGCAACCGAAGGTTACAGCTATCGAGGAAGCTAAAGACCTATCACTCCTCACCCTTCATGAACTAATGGGCTCACTCATGGCTCATGAGCTAACCCTCATGAAGCGTTCTAGTGAAAGCTCTAAAGGGAAAGGGCTCGCTCTCAATGCTCTCTCAAGTGATGAGGAGGATGGAGATGACGAGTTTGCAATGTTCACAAAAAACATTGTTGGAATGATTAATGGTCGAAATTCTCAAAGGTACAACAACAATACTAGCAAACGACGTTTTCCAAAGAAAAGATCAAGTTCCACAATTGGTTGCTTTAAATGTGGTGACAATGGTCACCAAATCAAAGAATGTCCAAAGTGGAATGACATCAAATCTAAAGAAAAACGTGACTTTGCCAAAAGAGAATACAAAAGCAAAGTGATGTCGGCTATTTGGGGAATGTCTGATTCCGAGGAGGACGATGTCCTTGAGGAAGAATTAGATGCCAAATTGTGCCTTTCTTCTCATCTCAATAAAGATGTTCCAAAGTCATCAAAGAAAGAATACGTCAAATGTCTTATGGCTCACTCAGTTGATTCCGATTCAGATTCTGAAAATGAGGTAAATAATCTCAAGAAAAAGGTTCGATCTTTCTCCAAAGACAAAGTTTGTCTTCTTTTAGACCAATTTATTGATAAGTGTCGTGTCCAAAATAATAAACTAGAAGTTATGCAAAATGAAATTGAGGACATAGCTGAAGAAAATGTCAATTTAAAAGAGTGTCTAAATGAAGTTGATCAACCTAGTTCATCATTGAGTCTTGAAAAAGAGATTAAAAAGCTCCGAAAACAGAATCTGTTTCTAGCTAAAAGGGTCGATGAAACGCATGCAACAGAGCACTGCACTGTTGCATCTGAGTCCTCACTAACCAAAGAACGTGACCAACTCTTGATTGATCTAGCAACATGTGAAAGTCAAAAAGATGATCTTGTCAAAATTGCTGAAATGTTGAACGACGAGTCAAGTCATGTTAAAAGTGCTTTAGATCGAGTGCAAAAATCAAACGATGACCTTCTTGTTCAAATTGAAACTCTGAAAAAGGCTGAACAAACTCATGCAACAGATGATGCAACTGTTGCATCTGAGTCTAAAAGGGAAATAGAGACTCTCACAAAAGATGTGTCTTCATTAACTAAGGAACGTGACTCTCTGCTAGCTGACCTCACTTTGAGTAAAAGAGATAACAACCAACTTGAGCAGATTGGCTTATTGCTAAGTGATGAAGTAAGACATGCTAAACACGCTTTCGACAAAGTAGGTCAACTAAATCTTAATCATCTTGCTAAAATTGAAACATTAACCAAAGAGCTAGATGAAGCTAAGATGTTTTACTTAAAATGGGAAGGAAGTCAGAATGTTTTGGATTTTCTTCTAAAACAATCACAAGAATATGAAAACCGTGCAAAAAATGCTGGACTTGGTTTCAAATGCAACAGTCACACGCACTGTTGCACTCGAAACCATGACCCAAGCAAAACTGATTTTCGAAGAAGAAAGTATGCTGGCCTTCCCGAGTACATCATTTGCAACTACTGTGGTAAAACTGGTCATGAATTTAATGGTTGTGAAAAGAGAGTCCTTGACTTAGAAAGAAGTACTAAAATGGCTAAACAAATTTGGATTAAAAAGGAAAAAGTCAATAAAGTCGTTATCAAGAAGGAACCCAAGCTTGTTTGGGTTCCTAAACTAAATGTTTGATTTCTTATAGGCATTAGCGAGAGGCAGCAGCAATTGGTACTTAGACAGTGGATGCTCTCGTCACATGACGGGAGATGAAAGCCAATTCCTTTCGCTAGAAGCCTACGATGGTGGCATGGTGACTTTTGGTGACAACAAACGAGGTGAATCATTGGTATTGGAAAAGTTGGTAAGTCAAAGTCACTATGTGTCGACAAAGTGTTGCTTGTCAAAGGTTTGAAACACAATCTCCTAAGCATATCACAATTGTGTGATCGAGGTAACATCGTTGAATTTATTGCTAGTGAATGTAGAATAATTGATGGAAAGACTAGAAAACTTATTCTTGAAGGAAAACGTGTCAAAGATGTTTACATGACTAACCTATATTCATTGTCGGGTCAAACATTATCATGCATGAGTGTTCAAAAGAATGACCCTTGGCTTTGGCATAAACGACTTGGTCATGTTAATGCTAAAACACTTAATACCCTCAAAAGACTTGATCTAGTAGATGGCATTCCTAACATCAAATTTGAGTTTAAATCACTTTGTGACGATTGTGTTAAAGGTAAACAAGTAAAATGCTCCTTTAAATCCAAAAATGTTGTTAGCACTTCCTTACCTCTTGAACTTATTCACATAGACTTATGTGGACCAATGCGTGTTGTTAGTAGAGGTGGAAGTCGCTACATTTGTGTCATTGTAGATGACTTTACAAGATATGTTTGGCTTCTTTTCTTAAGTTCTAAAGATCAAACTTTTGACGAATTCTTAATTTGGGTTAAAAAGGTCCAAAACAAATTTGGTTATAAACTTGTCTCTTTGAGATCCGACCATGGAACCGAATTTGAGAATTTGTCATTTGAGTCTTATTGTAATGAACATGGTATTAGCCATAACTTTTCGGCCGCAAGAACCCCTCAACAAAATGGGGTTGTGGAGCGAATGAACCGAACTCTTGAAAATATGGCTAGGACCATGCTCATTAGCTCTAAAGTGCCAAGAAACTTTTGGGCAGAAGCCGTTAACACATCTTGTTATATCTATAATCGTGTCATGATTAGAAAAATCATTGAGAAAACCCCTTATGAATTACTACGAGGAAGAAAACCTAACATCTCACATTTAAAATGCTTTGGTAGTAAATGTTTTGTGCACAATAATGGAAAAGACAACCTAGGCAAATTTGATGCTCGTAGTGATGAAGGTGTTTTTGTTGGTTATTCCGATCATAGTAAAGCTTACAAAGTGTATAACAAGAGAACCATGAAAATGGAGGAAAGCGTTCATGTAATATTTGACGAATCTAGTCTCTTTGTTTCAAATACACAGGTTAATGATGAAGAGGATGATGATGAAGATGATGACTTTGAAATTGGAATGATACGACATGACATGGATCAAGTAGTGGAAGTGGCTGAGCAACAGTTGGAGCCACTGTTGCTTGAGGAGGCTGGCCAAAATTCAGGGGGAACTAACCCTCCCTCATCTCAAGATGGAGCTAGCTCATCCAGGGGGAATGAGGATGCAAGTGAGCAACCTGCTCAAACAGAAACTAATGAAGAAGCAAGTGAGCAACCCCCTCAAACTGAAACTAATCCACAAACACCCTCACAAAATATTCCCTATGCAACAGTCACATCAACTGTTGCATCAGAACCAAACGAAACAAACGAGACCTCTAACACTCTTGTTCCAAAGAAATGGAAGCATCAAGGTTCCCATCCTTTATCAAATCTAACCAGTGACCTTACCTCTGGAATCAAAACCAGATCATCACTCCAAAACCACTGTGCTTTTGAAGCATTCATATCACAAATTGAACCCATTAATATCATAATGGCATTAACCGATGAATATTGGGTCACGGCTATGCAAGAAGAATTGGAGCAATTTGAGAGGAACAAGGTATGGCATCTGGTCCCTAGACCATCTCAACGTACTGTAATTGGTACGAGATGGGTCTATCGCAATAAGCTCGATGATGTTGGAGAAATCGTAAGGAATAAAGCTAGACTAGTGGTACAAGGGTTTAATCAACAAGAGGGGATTGATTACGATGAAACCTTTGCACCGGTAGCTAGGCTTGAAGCCATACGTATGCTTATAGCTTTTGCATCTCATATTGGCATAAAACTTTTTCAAATGGATGTCAAAACCGCTTTCTTAAATGGATATCTTGAAGAAGAAGTTTTTGTCGAACAACCACCGGGCTTTATAAACAATGAGTTCCCCAACCACGTTTTCAAACTTGATAAAGCACTTTATGGTTTAAAACAGGCTCCCAGAGCTTGGTATGATAGGCTTTCAAAGTTTCTATTGGAAAATGGTTTTTTACGTGGTTCGGTTGATAAAACATTGTTTATCAAGTCACAAATCATGATGAACTGTTGCTTGTGCAAGTATATGTCGATGACATTATTTTTGGTGCAACAAATGACGTCCTTTATAAATACTTTTCGGATCTAATGACTTCTGAATTTGAAATGAGCATGATGGGAGAACTTGGATTTTTCCTTGGTCTTCAAATCAAACAAAATGAGAAGGGAACAATGATCCATCAACAAAAGTATTTGAAGGAAATGCTAAGTAAGTTTGGGTTGACTAATGCTACACCTTATGCTACACCAATGGTTTCTAAACACAACCTTGACAAAGACGAAAATGGTAAGAGTGTTAGTGAAAAGGTGTATCGAGGTATGATCGGTTCATTACTTTATTTAACCGCTAGTCGACCCGACATACAATTTAGTGTGTGTGTATGTGCTCGTTTCCAATCAAATCCTAAGGAATCACATTTCAAAGCCGTCAAACGGATTTTTAGGTATTTGATTGGAACACAAGGTCTATATCTTTGGTACCCAACTCACTATGACATTGATCTTGTAGGATTTTCGGATGCGGATTATGCGGGGAGCTCGTTGGATAGGAAAAGCACCTCGGGTATTGCTACGTTCTTAGGACCGTGTCTCATTTCATGGGCATCCAAGAAACAAAATACCGTTGCTCTATCCACGGCCGAAAGTGAGTATGTAAGTGCCGCTCTTTGTTGTGCTCAAATTCTTTGGGTACGACAACAATTGCGTGATTACGGTCTTATTTTCGAAACCACTCCCATATTTTGTGATAATACAAGCGCAATTAACATCTCGAAAAATCCAATACAACATTCACGAACTAAACATATTGACATAAGACATCATTTTTTACGTGATCAAGTTGAAAAGGGAAATATTTGTCTTAGCTTTTGTAGAACGGAAAATCAAATAGCCGACATTTTTACAAAACCGCTTGAAAGAGAACAATTCGTAAAACTTCGGTTGGAAATTGGTTTATTGGGTGATATGTGACTCATATTATTTTACTTTCCTAAATGATTGACTAAAGATGAGGACATACATGTGGTTACCCTAATTGATTATTAATTTACTACATGCAAAAGTATGGTTCGGAAAATATGAATAATTATGCTTGCACTTGAGTTGTTTTTGCATTGAGCCACCCAACCCACATTCTAAAATCAAACCTCTCCACTTATCTTATGTCACTAAAACCATCCAAATCAACACTTCAAAAATGCCTCCAAAACCCTCATCCAAACTGAAATTTAAATGTCTTCAAAATTATTCTATAACCCAACGAAAAGATCAAAGAAACAAATGACTTCGTCCACCAAATCCGCTGCCATACTTGAAAAGTTGAGAAGCACATTTGTTGAAAAAAACCCCATTTCCCTAAGCAATCAAAGATTATATCTCCTCCCAAATCTGATGCCACAGTCCATGCAACTGTTACATGAAAGAAAATCACTACTCTAATTGAGGAAGATGACCAGAATATTGGGGTTGAAAATGAAGATGGAATCCATAAAGATGTTGGAAATTTGAATGAAGATGATATGTTCAACAATAGTTTTGACCCACTGTCCTTATCACATGCCGCTAATGAGAAAATCGTCGAAATAATTGATGATAACTTGGAGGAAAACAAAGAGGACAAGGCCATTCTTATATCAAGCTTGTTCAAAACAAAGAAACCAGGTTCAAAGTAAAAAAAAAAAAAAAAAAAAAAAAAAAAAAAAAAAAAAAAAAAAAACTTTCTCTCAACAGTCAAGTTGAATGTTGCACTGGTACTTTATCAATTGGCTAGTAATGCCATAAGGTCTCATGATGAATTTGGAAAATTTCGTACTTTCCATGGCGAATTCTTGGAGAATAGGCAACCATTTGAGGGGGAAAGTCACGAGGATATTGATGATGCTTGATTAACCCCATTTCTACCCCACTTATCCATTACTCTAACCCATTATCCATAATCTTAACCCTTTTTGGCTTAATGTTCTTCAAACTCTTTTGCAAACCGTACTTATTTTATTTGTTGAACCTAGCCTTGTTGTTGTTAAAGTAATGTCAAATTGTGTCCGTCACTATATTTGTCCTTCCTTGATGATGTCAAGAGGGGGAAGTAGTATAATTATGTTTTATGTGTGACCCTTTAACTCTTAGGCTTGCGTTCACCGTAATATGTTTTGCTACCATGATTCTATGTTTTACTTAGGCTAAGTAATTTGACCCTTTCATTCATTGATCATGTTTTATATGTTTTATGTTAAATGTTTAAAGACCAACTAATCATGGGCTAAGGGGGAACATCACACATTTTTAAACTTGCCATCATCAAAGGGGGAATTTGTTAGACCACACTTGGTTGATGATGCCAAGTTTCATTGTCATTTAATGGTTTGCTTCTTAGTTATTGTTAATAGCATTTGAAGTTTACAATTACTCATCAAGATGGTGCAAGAATGATCAAGACGAAGAATATCCCTAGCCTAAGTCAAATGTTGTAAATGAGGTCGTGTAACATACTTAACTTGTCAAAGTGACAGCAGAACCATGCAACAGTGCAATTGACTGTTGCATCTGATACAACGGTGGAGATAGTTTTTCAAAGAAAATTTCAAGCTTACAAATGTTTACAATTTCGATTTCAGAAATATTTTAAGCAAAATTATAAGAGTAACAAGCTTTATCATATGAAAAATATCTAAGCTTTTGGATTCAAAGAAGTACATTTGCTTTTCCTTAAAAAGGGGAACTTTGTCCTCCTTAACTTAAGGAACCATGTCATTTGCTTTATCATCAAATCTTTCATAGTTGTTGAAATCTTTTCATTGAGCCTTGTGTAAAAGCAAATCAGTTACACTACTTTAAAATCATTTAAAATAATGAAAAGTTTTCATCATTTCCAAAGCTTAGATTTTTATAATAATTTTTCTACTCTTAAGGTACATGTTCCTTGCCTATATAAGGAGCTCTCTACCTCATTCAAAACCAAGACTTTTAAGAGCAATTTATTGAGTAATCTTTGCAAAGCATTTCAGAGTCAAAAACTTCTGTTTTTCTTTAAGTATTTGCAAAAACGTTTTAAGTCTTAAAGTCTTCAAAAGTGCTGAAATATCTCCATGTATCATCACTGCTGCCTTTGTTGCATAAAGAGTATGTTCCATGATTCTCGTGTTTAGGTCTTAATTGTAATCTCCATGTTCTTAAGTGAACCACTGAGATTCGACTCGTAAACCGTTGAGATAGAACTTAAGTCTTGAAGCGGAGTAGCTTTGAGCAAGAGAAAGTCTTGAAGCGGAGTAGCTTCAAGCAATTGCAACCGGAGTAGGTTGGCGAGTTATTTTCATTGTAATGGTTTAGTTAAGTTTGAGTAAATTTCTAAACAAGCAATAAAATAACGGTTGGACGTAGGCTCCGGAGTAGGAGTTGAACCAATTTTTTAAACATCGTTTTGTTTGTTTATTTACTTTTACGTTCTTTTATCATTCTACTTTTATTCATCAATCTCGCTGCCCGATTACGTGCAAATCACTCATCTTGTTGCATAGACCTGCTGTACCTCTTGTGAACTTACAATTCATTAAGTTTCTCAAGTTTGTACTTAATAGCTCTTACTTGTGTTAGTCTCTAACCAAGCAAAGGAGAAAATTTTTAAAAGGTACACCTAATTCACCCCCTCCCCCTCTTAGGTGTTAATCGTTCTTAACTCTTCAAAAGTGAAGAGGGAAGTGGTGATAAGTCCACTTCTAGTGAGGAAGATGATTATAGTGATGATATGATGGAAGATTAGCAAACTATGGAGGCTCCTACCCTCTTGAGGTTTGTCTATTTCTCTCTTTGTTTTATTTTATTAATCTTGATCATTGTTGGAGTAGTCCTAGCACCATAAAGGACTAACACCTCGGCCCCATTGAGGTGTTCTCATTTTATTGTTCCCACCTTTTAAAAATCCAAAATGACAAATTTAGTTTCATGCATTGCATAGTGTATGCATGAACTACACCCAACCTTAGGACATTAGCAATAATGTCTAACTCGGTTTGGGGAAGTACATACATACACAACGGGAGGTAATCTAAATTATCCTCTCCGTCATAAACAAAACCATACATCATGTAGTGTAGATTAGTGTAGCTTGCATTTAATGTAGAAATCATGCATCATGTTTGCCTAATTTCCCATCATTTTGGCCATTGAGGACAATGCCCATATTAGTGTGGGGATGGGGAATTCTAACCTAACTTTTATTCAAAAATCCAAAAAAATTGAAAAATTTCGAAAAAACCATAAAAATTTGAAAATTGAAAACCCAAAAACATGTTATTTTCCTTTGTAGTGTAGTCAAGTATATATTATTGTATATATTGTGTTTGTTCTATCCTTGTTCACATTGATCGACTACGCCACATCCGAGACATGACGATATTGAAGACCGCATGGTATGATCTTTCCAATCTCCTTTTTCCTCTTTATGTTAATGACTATGTGGCTTTATTTTGATTGATGCGGTATAACAATGTGAACTTAGGACTTGCATTTAGTTTATATGTCATATTAGTTGGTAGAATCACTTGCATTAGGATGTATATAATAGTTGCATCATGGCATTTAGTTGCATTTAGATGAAATATTTTGAAAATTGCCTAATTGAGAACTTTGACAAGAGCAACTAAGCCATTACAAATACTTTTTCAACTTAAGACTTTGCCTACTGGAATGGTTGTAAAACACCCTAGATTTTGTCATACTAGTGTCTTTCGACCCATGACCCAAAGCCTAGTCAAGGGATTGCATGTGAGTCACCTATCCAACCCCGTGATGCGATGTGGACTTGGTTAACTTGTCTAGGTGACCTTGATTGACCTTGTGGTACAACAACCCAAAAATACTTTCTATCAATAAGTTTGAAGTGCTCAATTCAAAGATTTTGTATGTGGAAACGTTTTATTGCCAAGGAAACCTCAATTATTATGAAATGTTGAAATATTGAGAATTTTAGTTGTTTTGATGGAGGCGTACCACTTCGATGTGCTTTGGAGAGGGATCCATTGAATTGGGCCCCCACACGGTTGTGAATTCAACCGCCCAGAGACAGAGTGACTATCACCCCGAAAAGCTATTGTCTAGAGGTTAACCGGTTGCCTAATAAGCGATTGGCGAAAGCAAAAGACATTAGCACAGAAGGGACAAACCCCATCTCTAATTTTTGAAATGTGAAAGTTGAATGAGGTCAAATTTTGAATGCTAGTCATATCCACCCTTGTTTATAACGATTTGAGCATTTCATTCCCAAAAAGCCTTTTTGTCAAGCCACTTTGTCGAGTTTGGGACGATCCATGACCTTTACTTTTGTAGAGAACTCGAGACTTGTCATGTCATATGCTACTAGCATCATGGGGATCATCATTCCATAACCATCCGATCGCTCTTGACGAAAGTATTTGGAAATTGAGGATGGAAGTAGTCTAGTTTAACACCATTTGGAGGTGATTTAATGCCATCCTCTTAGCCCTAGTGATTTGTTGAACTAGTATTTGTGACGGAATATATGCTCTTAAATTTGTTCTCTTTTAGTTGCCTCCGCCACTTGATGAGGAATTGGTTATTCCTTTTGTAGATGCATCCTTTATTTGATTTTGTGTGCTTAATGTTTGGATGTGTCGCCATTTTGGCAAGACCCACCTTGCCTTGCAAGAAGGCATCCTACCTCATGGTTGTCTTGTTGTGAGTTGAAGAGGCGGAGTGAGACCCGCTAATTGTCTCATGTCGGCTATGTTATTAGGTTAGTTTAAAAAATGGTCCTAGTCTTTGTCACCTCTTTACTTGGGACGAGCAAAGGTTCGGTTTGGGGATATTTCATGTGACCATAATTAGCGCATATTTAGTCCCCGAATTAGCCTTGTTCTCATGCTTTTTAGTGCATATTTGGGTCATTTATTGTCTTTAGTTCTTTGTTTTGCATATTCTTTGAGGTTTTGTGTCCTTGTTAGGAAAGGAGTGCAAACCTTGCATTTTCATGGCAAAATGAGACTAAATTGATTGAATCCAATGACCAAGCATCAAGGAGAGACAAGGTTAGAAGGCCTTTGTACATATTATAGTAGTTGGGCAATGATGAGGAAAGATCCTTGCATCCCTAAGGAAATCCCCAAGGATTCTATGAAGAAAAGGTAAGAAAAGAAGAAGAAACAAGTCTTAGCAGCAACCCGTGCGGATTGTCCTGAAGACGCCCGTCCCCAGGACCACAATCCGTGCGTCTTCCATCAAAGATGCCCGGGCAGCAGCACCTAGAAGACGCCCGTCTTCTCTCAAAGACGCCCGGGCAGAGACTCCTGAATCCGGCCGTCCCGTGCCTGAGACGCACGGATTCCAAGACAGCGCAAATTCGTTTCTTCAAACCTCGAGAAAGATGCCCTTTCTTCAGAAAATACCGGCGTTTCCCTAAGTAGGGACTTAATCGTCATTTAAGCCCTTAGTTAACTCTAATGCATCCACCTAATTTCCACAATAAATACCCCATTAGTCTAATTAGAAGAGTATGTTCTTCTTATCAATTCTTAGAGTAGTTAATATCAATCAAATCTCTCTTTAGTTTTGTAATCAACAATTAATCAAGTTTTAATACAAGTTTTATTTTCTTAATCTCTCTCTTGTTCATCCTTTATTTTGGGTAATTGAAGATTATTTGGGTTATTATTGGGAGATTGACAACCTCTGAATCAAGCATCAAGTACTTCTATTATTCTTTGCTTTATTATTGGAATCATTAGTAGATTATTTGGGTTATTATTGGGAGATTGGCAACCTCTCAATCAAGCATCAAGTACTTCTATTATTCTTTGCTTTATTATTGGAATCATTAGTAGGTATAATTCTCTTAATCCCTCTTTAATTATTGCTAATTACTTTCATTTATTCATCATGTTTCACTTTGTTGGTATGATTGACAACCTTCCTAGCATGTTCTACATGATAATGAGTGAGTAGTTCCATAGCTAGAGTTAATGGGTAATTAGGGGAAACCAACATGGGGAATGATTCATGCTTAAATTAATATGCTTTCATGGTTTATTTGCTTGCTTGTTTTGATCTCAACTCATGCACATGTTATGTTTGATGAAATGCGAGCCTATGAATCCTTGCATTTTTTACCCATCACCTACCTTTTCAATGAGACTTGTAAGACATAAACCAACTCGAGTCTCATTAGACCATGCATGTTGTTGAGTAGGGAATACTAAGTCGACTTGTAGGTGTTGTACAATCTAATTGATTCTGTAATACTCCGTATTTATGAGTCTTTGGGTACTCTATCGAGTAGGCCTTACTCTGTCGAGTAAGGGTGAGTTGCGTTTTAAAATAGTTTCTGACCTGTTGGGTACTCGATCGAGTAACTAGGATACTCGATCGAGTAAGGGGGTACTCGATAGAGTACCTTAGGTACTCGATCGAGTAGCCGGTATACGGGGAGTTTTTCTCGGGTTTTGTTAATTATGCGATTAAGATATATAACCTTTTCCGTCATCATTCTAAACACTTTTGCAAAACCTAATTTACTGTCAAAGAGAGAAAGCAAGTACGTTCATCATCTTAATCGCATTGTTAGCAAATCCCGGAGTTTGGAAGGTCGGTTTTTATCGTTTGTTATACCGTTGAGATCCTTGCGTCGAGGGCAAGATCTATGTACCCTTTTTATAAAACCTATTAGAAGCTAGTGGTAACAGGGTCGATCCGCAGGGAGGTAGGGAGATTATAGTTGCTTTTAATTTTAGTCTAACGGTAACAGTGAGGGGGGTTTTAATGTGAATTATTAATAAATCTAATAACATAAACTAAATAAACAAATAATAGTAGCAAAAGATGTAAACAATGATAAAAGAAATGCTAAGACGGTCGGTTCACTATAGCTGCGATAGCACAAAATCTTAGGTAAGTCCGAAATACAGTCGTGCAGGATGGGTAAAACAAGTCCTCTCGGTCCAAGTTAACTAGTAGCTCCTTTCGGCCTATGCTACTAGTCCCTAAGTCTCACTAATGCTAGCTCTTGCCCTGAAAAGTGATTCCTAAAGCCTAAATTACATTATCTCTCGATCTGAGCAATTTAGTCGTCTCAACTCGTTAATTAATGCCCTTCCCTATCTTTCGATCTATGGGTTGGTCAAAACTAAGCATCTAACAAGTCTCCTCTCAGTCTCATTGTTAAATATTGCACTTAACGAATTATACGGTGCTAATCAGACACGAAGTCAGTCGATCGACCATCTACCCCAGTCGATCGACCAACCGGCTCAGTCGGTCGACTAGTTATGCAGTTCGATCGACCAAGCCCTAATGCGGGGTCACACCTATTCTAATGCCATCTACGCCATAGATCCCCTACATCTTAGCAAAGGGTATTTAGCTATTCATAATGGTATTAATAACGAAAACAAAATTAAAGTTGCGAATAATGGAATTCATAATTAAATTGAATAAACAGTAAAACCGCATAAAGGAGAAATTAGGGCTTAGGGATTCTAAACTAGCAAGAACTAATTCTGATGAAACGAATAAAACAATACGGAAATTAAGGGTCTAGAATTACCGAAACAAAGGAACAAGCCATGAATCCGAAAGTAAGATGCGAACTTTATTGAGAATTCTAAACTACGAAAATAGCTACTGTATTTTAGGAACTTGATGATAATGAATCCGATGAGGAAGAGTTAGGTTATAAAGGAATTATCACGTAACCTAATCCTCATAACCTAATTACAATGGGCTTTGTCACGTCTTCGTTTAATTTAAGCATCAGCTCGTGGTGTGGTCGATCGACCACTGGGTCCAGTCGATCGACCACAGACGCTGTACAGTAATGCATTCTGACAATTCCTGCAGCGCGCACCGATTTTAAAACAGCTGCCATTTCTTCGTTACTTGATTAAATTAGGCGTTCTACGCGGAGTTGGAAAGCTAAGAGGATAAGCTTTCACCTCCAATTGGAATCACTCCATTATCAGATATAGAACTACAGATATAGGCATCTGAATAAGGCTGCAATGCCGAGAAGCATTCTGACAGTCTATAGACCATGTAGGTCAGTCTATAGACCACTGTAGCTGGTAATCCGCTTCTAAAACTCTCGCAAATACATCTTTCAGGCCTTGAAATGTGCACCAAGTTCATTTCTTGTGTAAATACTTCACGTCAAATGCAATGCAAGGTACTCGGGGACGGATTTAGCTTGATTTCCGCTGGATTCTTCACATTTTTGCAATAATGTACAAAAACACGAAAGTAGACGGAAATAGGGAGAATAGTAGCATAACCTACATAAATGAGCTCTAAAATGCGTGCAAAATGGGGTGTAAAACATCATATTTAGGACACGCATCGGGTACCTGAGCCTAGCGTCTATGCACTCTCAGACCTGGCTGACTTCTTATTACCGGACCTGGAAGATAGATGGTTCCTTGTCCGTAGACCTACCTTGCCCGACCACCACCTTTACCCGAGTACCACCTACCGATCCGACCACCTACTACCTTACCCGCTTCTAAGAGGCGGCGTAGACTTAAGACCGGAGAGGGATCCGCACCTTCCACAGGTGGCTAGACTTCCACGACCACACCAACCCTGATCCCTACTCCTACTCTTACACCCGCACCTGATGACCAGACACAGACACCCTTTGAGGCGTCCTCGGTCATGGACCAAGGGAGCCGTGACGGTTTATTGATTGAGATTGCAGAGAGACAGGCTCGTATGGAGAGGGACATAGCTCTCACTTTGTTCCCTCTATACGATTATCACATGAGGCGACACCCTCCGATCCCAGAGGGTTGGCCACACCCTTCCTTTTACCGGTACCCAGCTGAGGGGTACCCAGAGCCTGCTAGTGAGGAGTAGGAGGAGGACGAGGACCCGACGACGGCGGCGGAGAGAGCTCGAGCTGAGCAGAGGAGGATGACAGATGAGGAGGTGGACCCGGACTGCATTGTGACGGTGGAGGACGTGAAGGAGGAGGCTGACGAGTAGCTGCTTGTCTACTCACTTCCCTAGTTTTCAGGCTGTTTTGGGGAAGTTCGTGTTTTGTATGTCTATTCTCGCTCTTTTATTTCTTTTGTCTCCTTTTTATTTTATTGTTTTTCATTCTTTATTGGTTGTATATTCCCGTTCCCCTATATATATCTACTGGTGTGTGCTGGAGGACAACGAGGGCGTTCTCCGTTTTGGTTTGGGGAGGGTATTACATCCTTTTGAGTCTGTATTTGTATTTGTTTTGCATTCACGTTTATATATTTTCAGCTTGCATTGTTTATTCATTTCATAAAATTCAAAACAAAAACCAAAAAATTCAAAAATTCAAAATTCCAAAAAATATTCACGTTTATTTTTGCATATAGGTTGAGTCGAAACGGTTAATTTCCGTGATGATATTGCACTATAACTTGTCATTTTACTTGAGCCTTGCACTTTTATTGACGGTTATTAGCTTTGTCATACGCATAATCTACGAGTTTTTGTTCAAATGTAGCTGACTGTTTAGACTTGACCTGATAAATTGGCAATCTACTTACAATTTCTGAGATTTAGAGCCCATAACTGGTGACATTCATGACCAGTTCATTAGAAATTGAGAGTAGTACTCCTTGCATAGTATGTTTATCATTTTTGCACTCTTATGACATTCGATTTCTTGTCAAATACACACATTCGGGTTTGTGGTCGGTGTCACATGCAGGGAGGTGCTTGCAAATTTTTCCCCTTTTCTTATATTTTTCACCCATTTAGCTCCACTATAGCCAAAACTTGACTTTTTGACCCATTAGCTACATCCCAAACTGAGCCTGCCTAGTCAAACTAGTTTAGTATGTCTTTTGTAGTATGCATTTTCCGTCTGCAGTTTGGCCCGTATAATTTTGATTGGAGTTGGTGTAATTAAAGGAAGGAGAAAAGAAGAAAAAAGGGAATTGAAAAAAAAGAAAGGATAAACGTGAATAGAAAAAAAAAGAGAAAAAAAAAGAGAAGAAAAAAATGAAAAATGAATGATTCACGTAAGTCAGAAAAAGGAAGAAAAAGTTGAAGATAATATTTGATTTGTATCAGTTGATTCATTAAGAGGGTATTAGAAAAGGGTAGTTTTTGACCGTCTAACTCCTCAGTTCTTATTCCATATGGTCCACTTGTACTTTATTTTTCAGTCAGTTGAGATTCGGAAGGTCTTATATGGTCCTGTTTAGGAACTAGCTTGGCCCTTTTACCTCCACATTTCCATAACTTCTTTTGCATTTCCTCACCTGAACCTCACCATTCCCATATCATTTGCAAGCTCTCGGCTGTGACAGACATTATTGGTTGGAGTGTGTGCATTAGTACTGGAATTGTCTTTCATTTTTGTTGCATGCATGCTATTGAAGGAAATGTAGATTCATGTACATAATAACATACTCTTATATGTCTAAATAATTTGTCATAAAATTAATTACGGATCTTATGCATGCAAACAATAAAATAAATAGAGGAGAAATCATGTCCTTACATGGTAAATTTCGGCAATTAGGGCACAAAAGAGATCACCTTTCTCTTTTGTTCTTGAGCTTATTCCAATGGAAGAATGAAGATCTAAGTGTAAGAT
The DNA here is from genome assembly GCF_048544455.1 of Silene latifolia. Taxonomy (NCBI): domain Eukaryota; kingdom Viridiplantae; phylum Streptophyta; class Magnoliopsida; order Caryophyllales; family Caryophyllaceae; genus Silene; species Silene latifolia. The sequence goes on from NC_133527.1 coordinate 97,693,440, forward strand.
CTCTCCCTATGTATTATACCCAAGGCTCCTCTTAATTAAATTAATATTACAAATACTAGTTATAATATTAATCAAGGTAGAAAAATGGAACCAAAATATTTATAAACTCTTATACTATTTCGGTTTTTAGAGAGATAAAAGGGAGGATTTTAATTCTCTCTAAAACTATGTTTTTGGATGATGAGTAGAATGAATTAATCTCTAACACATTTTAGAGTAATAGGTAAAATAAAAATGAAAAACCAATGATGGTTTTTCACATCAAAAACCGGGTGGTAGGGGGGGCTTTTGGGTGAGCCAATGCATGAAATGGTTTGTCTTCACAATGCACCATAGACTTACATGGCTACTAAAGCAAAACAATCATTGTGTTTAGCTACTAATTAAACAATTAATTAGCTTAACATCCCCTCCTATTTTCGGCACCTTTAGCTAATATGGATTCCATATTAATTTTGTCAATTGTCAATATGTTACATGTCATATGTCACATATATTTGTTATGTATTTTTAACATATTAAAAATCAACGTATTAATAAAAATACGTCACATACAAAAATCGACTTAGTAATTTCATAATTACTTGTGCCAAAAATTTTACCAATTTATAAATCACAACAGATTGTATTTATAACAATTCATTCAATTTAATTGTTACATTAAACAATTTATTTCATCCGAGTAATTATACAATTTAATTACTCAGACCGTATCTTATTTAATCACATTTCAATATGATACGTAAATTTTACTTCCAAAATCGTCCGTCAATTTTCAAGTAATTTAATTAATTCGTAACATTATACGATTAATTAAATAATCAATTAAGAGGGTTGCCCTTTAGGTATGACCTAGGGGTCAATCGATCACCACCGTCACACGACAGTAATGTCAAACTCTAGTAAGCCAATCATTACCGATATATGTTGACCAAATGACAAAGAACAAAATTACTTCCCAATTGTATTCATTTTAATGAGACTTAAACATGTGATCATCATGATCAACAATCGTGATCGCATTATTGTCGGAGGACACATATTCCAACAATCTCCCACTTGTCCTCGACAAGTGTGCGTCACCAATTCTCTTGTCCTATTACTATCTCCCACTCAAGGCAAGGTGTCTTTCAGGTCGTACTTGCAAGTGATCATATCGAGAGCGGTTTCCTCGATCCGGAGAATAACCGATTGACCGGATTTATCCACTCGGATATCTTCCGAGCGTGGCCACGCATTTCCGATTCATTACTCCTCGAGTGGCCCCGAGATATTATTATAACCCGACAAGGGGTGGACAATTCCTATCGCACTCATTCCCTTCGACTAGCCACACCCATCATAACCCAAAATATGCCCATTTGACCCCATTTACGAAGGTCGTAGTAACACAAATCAAAGTTAATCAAACGTGCCATCTTAGGCGAATAGTCTTTAGTCAAAAGAATCGACTCATTTGAATACTATAGTAGCTCTCGCCACGGCCAGGCTATATAAATTTGCCAGAACTCTATAAGCGGTCATTAGGCCCGACAAAATGTTCCTAACAGTCTGCCTATGTGATCGACTAGTCATCTCACATGACTCTATGGCACTTGAACTTGCCATCAATCGCATCACACTCTAGTCACTTCGAGACGTCACCTCATATAAGTAACTATGGGCAAAAACAATGTTAATCCATGTTCACTTTAACGGGGTTCAATTGTCTCCACAACCCGTTTGGATATAACAATGTACCAAGTGAGTTAATAATAACTCAAACGACAAATGTTGACATCACACTCGGGTAGTCAATATCATATTACAACCTTGTGATGTTTATTATAAGTGTAAACACTTATTGATTGCAATAGAAGTTTAACATCCCATGTGTCCATGTGTTCAAACTTCTTACATTTGCAATTTCCTTCACATTCATGTTCTCATAGCATGAATCTTACCAAGTACACATTAAGGTTCTTGACCTTGGTTTTGGTTCTTTAACTTGAAAGAACTTTCTCACTGATCATCTCATAACGAACTAATTTGCGATGAATAATACAACTTGTACTGATCAAGTATTCATCCACACACAATGCACTAGGTATGTGTTTTGTAGAATCTTGTAACAATTGACAAGATTATTTAGCTTAGCACTTCTCATAAGTCCTAGCTTTTACTAGAAAAGATTGTTTATGAATAACCTCTTATTCAACCAAGCATCTTTCCAAAACTTCTCATTTCTCTTTCTAGGCATGAAAGAATTGGGATTCTCATAAATCCTCATATGTGCTCGGATTTTTCTATAATATGTGCAACTTCTTGACACACAATAGAACATTCCGTCAAACACTGAAATCGCTCATCGGATTCTACTTGAGAATTCATGACGTTTTTATTTTGGCTTACCAAGTCTATCATCATGCTCTTATGCATATGATTTATAATTGGACATGTACATGATTATTCTAATGGCGGAAACATTAGTTACTAATAATCATGAGATCAACCGTTCTTAGGTTCAATGAACTACCATGACTGCTAATGGTAATCCCATTTTCATTCATACGAATAACCTGCGCGTATGTTGATTTGATGTGTATCTCTTAATACTAATCCAACATCCCATGATGTAATTGGATTCATCATTGTCCATTTTCATCCAGAATTGAAAACTCAAAAGCTTCTTTATGAAAGAAGGTATTAGCTCGTCATTCTTTAATGAGTAATGGGTTTTATACATTCAAGGATGATAGCTCCCACTAAATTCCATGTCTTCACATGAGAATTTCTTAACTCCCACTCAATTCAACATATTTCTAAATTGACTTCTCAATCGAAATTTGTCAAGAATATAAATTGCTTTTGCCAAGTTACTAGGATAAAACCATATATGTTCCCATCATATCCTTTCAAAATGCCTATTTTGAAGTGGTCTTATCTCAACCTTACGGAAAGAGATTTTAAATCTCTAACACACTCATGTCATAATGATGTGTAGTAATGTCATTATTCAAATACAAATAATATTTAGAATAGGTCCTTCGGAATACCCTTTCGGAAGGAGGTTTAACCATTTCATAGCGAGGTTAAACAATGACATTTGCGTGGTTAAAACGTTGGCTATTGAAGATATCGGAATATCAATCTTTGCGACTTGATCATAACTAGTATGTTACTATGATTCATTTAGGCTCTTAAGTAAAACTCATGATTGAAACTATTGGTCAATTGATTCATAACCTTAGTCAATAAGCTTGTTAAGACTTTACATTAGTCATTTTTCTTCCAAAACTTCTTTTGGTCTCCTCGTGTAGTTATCTTGAGAATAAACTCTTATGATTACTTCACTTGGTCTCTTAAGTCATTTAGAACTAACTTGAGACTATAGATCTCATCCATTTGGTATACTATGTAAATAGATATACCTTTATTCAAATCATTCTTTCTTTCATAGATCTTCATTTACACAAGTACACAATTTCATTTTGCCTTTTCATTTTGCCTTGTGTCCTCATTTTTCTCCCACTCTATCTTTAGAATGAATACACTAAACATTCAAAGATAGCATATGAGACACAAATTAATGATGTTGAAATATAAGGAGAACTATCTCATAGATAGACTAATAGATATTGATTTCATATGAGTATTTGGTGGTTGACATACCTTTAAGAGAGTTCATAGACTCAAAGTCACTTTATAAATGATCATATACAAGCCTTAAGCATGTGGACATATAATGAAACCGGTCATTATATTTGTCTATTAGATCACTTTAAGCGAATAATCTTATGTTTCAAACCGCAAGCAATTTAAAGATGAAATTTTAGAACATAAAGGATAAATGATAAAACGTGTGACTTGGGTTGCAAACCAAGTCACTATCATCCAAAATACAAACCATTATCCAAAATACCTTTCCATGTCGAACATGGAAACTTAAAGTTCTAAAATTCAAAACATAACTTAAAATAAGACAATGAAAAACAAAGCTCCATAAAAGCTATCCTTAGCTTCTTCATGGTTTCTTATGCTTGCTTTTCTTTTCCTTTGTCTTTGCTTGGTGGCGGCCCTATTTACACTAAAAAGGGAGATACATTATCACAACTTTGCATCATAATACCATAGTTGAATTTAGAAACATAAAAGAAGGTTAGTCATTTACCTCTTTGGAGTGATCTTTCCAGCTTTGATATCACCAAGATATTTGGAACAATTCCTCTTCCAATGTCCCATGCCATTACAATAATGGCACTTATCAAGAGGACCCTTCTTGACTTTGGAGGTGCTAGCTTCACAAGACTTAGCTTTGGTGAATGTGGGAGCTTGCTTCTTGCCCTTTCTCCCATTCTTCTTGAACTTCCCTTACTCTTTGTGCTTATGTTAAGCACATCCTTGGGAGGGTTCACATTTAACCCCATGTCCCTCTCGGCTTGCACAAGTAACTTGTGCAACTCCTCAAGAGACACATCCTTGTCTTGCATATTGAAATTCACCCTAATTGTACATATGCCTTAACCTTAGACAAGGAGTGTAGAATCCTATCTACGATGAGTTCTTTGGGGATTTCAACCTTTTGAATCTTCAAGGTCTCGACAAGCTCCATGAGTTTGAGCACATGAGGGCTAACCTTTTGGCCCTCTTTGAAGTCGAGATCAAAGAATGCCGCGGCCGCCTCATATTGGACGATCCGCGGGGTTTGTGAAAACATGGTCACAAGTTTGGAGTAAATCTCATTAGCATTGCCCATTTTGAAGGCTCTCCTTTGGAGTTCCGCCTCCATCGCAAATATTAAGACATTTTTCATTGCGGCGGACTCCTTTTGGTAAGCCTCATAGGCTTCCCTAGTGGCCGCGGTGGACCTAGTGGTGGGCTCGGGTGGAGAGGCCTCGGTAAGGTAACGAAGCTTGTCGTCACCTTCGGCGGCTAATTTGAGTTGGGCATCCCACTCGGAGAAATTTGACCCATTCTTTTCAAGTTTACATCGATCCATAAAGGATCGGAGCCATGATGAAGTAGCGAGTGGTGTAGCATTAGGAGTTGGTGTTGCCATTTGTTATGAATAAGAAGTGGTCTACAAAACAAAATATAAGAAGTAAAACAATTGTCGTTTTAATAATACTCGTAAAAATGTATGATTTAACCAAGTTTTAAGCATTTTTCTAGTGACCTCTACCCAACTAGATAAATGATTCCAAGACCCAAATTCATATCGACTTAGGCACGGGGTAGCCGATGCAACCTTTATCAATATAACTCGGTGGATTAACCTTTTAATCGATTCTACTTATAGAACTCTTGGTCGATAAAATTACTCTAATGTTTATCTATAGCCCAAAACACATCAACAAGGGCACGGGGTAGCCGATGCAACCCTTATCAATTACTTTTGTTGAGTTCAATCCAAATTTCGAATAAATGTGTCCATTATCCAAACCCACATCAACTTGGGCACGGGGTAGCCGATACATCCCTTATCAACATGAATTCGGTGGATTAGACATTTATCACCCACTTCCCCTACGTAACAAGGTTTGTACCCCGGGGTAGCCGAGTGCACTCCCTCGCGAAATAGGTTTTCATGGTTTCTACTATTTGGTAAGGCTATGTTCTCAATTGTTTGTTTTAGCGAGAGGTCATGTCAATTTATTATCTATCACGTTTTAAGTGAACTAAAGCGGTGAACTACGATAATTCGAATTGACACGGTCGATAAACTCGATAAAAGACAATGCATGTTTAGTTATGGCGATTTAGCGATGCATGTGACATAAAATAAAATGCAAGCATAAAGATAAAATCCTAGTATGGCCTTTTCTAAAATAGAAAAACTATTAATCTATTACATATTCGGAAACCAACTCCATTGGTCCCTTGAACTTCGGTTGTGGCACGCATCTCGAGGTAACACCGTCTTTATGTATCGCCATTCTTGAAGAAATCCGTCTTTTGGAACTCCGGAATGAATAAAATTACATAATAAATTACATAATTTCCTATTATACATTTGTAACTAAAATAAAATAAATCTATTAAATTACAAAACGGTGATACGAGATCACAATAAAAATTACAACCGAATCGATATTCCCATACATTTCGGGAAATACCAATTAAAATCTAAGGCCATACTAAGTAAAATTACATAATTCAAAATTACATAAATTATAAATTATGACAATCATAAGAAAATGCAGCATTATAATATGTATGAACATGCTCAATTTTTATGCTAAATCGCCCTTTAATTAGCCAATATCGTATATTACTCGGTTTTTACGGATTTGCGTGATTTCAACATTTTATAATCACAAAAATACATAAACTCATATTTATGAATAAGTTAATTACCCTAATCTCTTAGGACTCAAAATATAGTCTTCACTAATAATTTGACCATAATTAACCTTTATTTATAAAATTGTTCATAAAAGGACCAAAATTACAAAAATAAGCCATTAAACTTCAAATAAATCGAAAAATTTCAAATAAATTCAAAATTTGAAATTTAAATTCATGAACATTCTGGAAAAATCCCATGACACTCATAATGTTCAAAATCTTAGGTTAAAAATTTCGAAATTTTTCCGGAAAAACAATGTTGCGGTTTATCGATATTTAATAAAATAATCATAAAAACATGGAAAAATTATTTTCATTAACTTTTCAATTTTAGATCTGAAAAATATAATAAAATGCAACATTAAACGTTTTTCCTAAGTCATAGAATATGTTTTATTAATTTTCAACTAATAATGTCACTATTTATGCCATTTTTCTTCAAAAATTCATAAATCATGCTAAAAGACTTCTTTATAGCCAATTATTTTACACACATCTTGTAAAATTGCATGTGACAACATATAAATTTTCTATGACCAGATTCGAAATTTAACTCATATTAACCTATTTTTCTCTTAAATCCGAATTTAATAATGAAAAATTCATTTTTCGAGCATAACAAGTGCAAAAATTATGAAAATTTACAGGTTATCTCAAAATAATATATGTAACAACATATCCAAAAACCAACTTAAAATTCGAAGTATAGCTAATTATCGACCAAAAATGACATTTTTACTCATAAAATCACATTTAAATGTCATTATTATTAAATATGAACAATAAAAATCCGAAAAATTAACCAAAAAATCCTAAAACACTTTAGGACCAGAAATATTAACATGCATGTAATTATTTCGTGATATATCATAATAACACAAATTTTACAAGTTTTATTTTGTTATTCATATAACTCGGAAAAACTTTTAACCAATTTGCATGCAAACAACCGTGGCTCATGATACCGATTGAAGGAAATGTAGATTCATGTACATAATAACATACTCTTATATGTCTAAATAATTTGTCATAAAATTAATTACGGATCTTATGCATGCAAACAATAAAATAAATAGAGGAGAAATCATGTCCTTACATGGTAAATTTCGGCAATTAGGGCACAAAAGAGATCACCTTTCTCTTTTGTTCTTGAGCTTATTCCAATGGAAGAATGAAGATCTAAGTGTAAGATCTCTCCCTATGTATTATACCCAAGGCTCCTCTTAATTAAATTAATATTACAAATACTAGTTATAATATTAATCAAGGTAGAAAAATGGAACCAAAATATTTATAAACTCTTATACTATTTCGGTTTTTAGAGAGATAAAAGGGAGGATTTTAATTCTCTCTAAAACTATGTTTTTGGATGATGAGTAGAATGAATTAATCTCTAACACATTTTAGAGTAATAGGTAAAATAAAAATGAAAAACCAATGATGGTTTTTCACATCAAAAACCGGGTGGTAGGGGGGCTTTTGGGTGAGCCAATGCATGAAATGGTTTGTCTTCACAATGCACCATAGACTTACATGGCTACTAAAGCAAAACAATCATTGTGTTTAGCTACTAATTAAACAATTAATTAGCTTAACATCCCCTCCTATTTTCGGCACCTTTAGCTAATATGGATTCCATATTAATTTTGTCAATTGTCAATATGTTACATGTCATATGTCACATATATTTGTTATGTATTTTTAACATATTAAAAATCAACGTATTAATAAAAATACGTCACATACAAAAATCGACTTAGTAATTTCATAATTACTTGTGCCAAAAATTTTACCAATTTATAAATCACAACAGATTGTATTTATAACAATTCATTCAATTTAATTGTTACATTAAACAATTTATTTCATCCGAGTAATTATACAATTTAATTACTCAGACCGTATCTTATTTAATCACATTTCAATATGATACGTAAATTTTACTTCCAAAATCGTCCGTCAATTTTCAAGTAATTTAATTAATTCGTAACATTATACGATTAATTAAATAATCAATTAAGAGGGTTGCCCTTTAGGTATGACCTAGGGGGTCAACTGATCACCACCGTCACACGACGGTAATGTCAAACTCTAGTAAGCCAATCATTACCGATATATGTTGACCAGTTGACAGTAACAAAATTACTTCCCAATTGTATTCATTTTAATGAGACTTAAACATGTGATCATCATGATCAACAGTCGTGATCGCATTATTGTCGGAGGACACATATTCCAACAGCTATGTAGGTCGCGGTTTAGGTGAGTGACTGTTTCTCTTCCTCTCTTTCACATATATTATTCACCCTTTGATTTATGAGAGAAGAGTGACCACGTGAGAGTCTGATTTTGTTGGTTTTGCAAGGTCGATAAGTCGGCTATATTTCTGAACAACTCATAACTCGTTTGTGTATTGACTGCATAGCTGTAACTGTTAATTTCTGTTGCATTAAACTGGTTCAAGAAGACAAGTTATAGTTGGCTCTGAGTTTTCATTTCCGTTCCATTAGTTGCATTTTAGTTTACTCGAGGACGAGTAAAGGTTCGGTTTGGGGAGATTTGATACGTGCATTTTGTATAGTCTTTTTAGCCTATTTTAGCACGTATTTCCATGTAATTTTGAAGTGCTTATATCACATTATGCCCCGAATTGGCTACTTTGGTTCGTTTTGTCCGTTTTGTAGGAATGAACGTGAAAGTAGTGGAATCGTACCATTTTCGTCCTACATTGCATGCATTTTGAGGAGACGGGATTTTTCAGAGCAAGATCTTGCTTTGGGATGTGTGAAGGAACGGTCTACAAAGCAGTCGGCTACGAGTTGGAGTTGTTTCAGTGGAAGAACACTCGATCGAGCCCTTTTATTGGTCTATCGAGTGGTTTTTGTGGCTGAGTTTGTCGATCGAGTAGTTTTTTTTACTCGATCGACAGTGCTGGAATTGGGAGTTACTCGATCAAGTAGTATTTAATTTCTACTCGATCGAGTGGATTGCTTGGAGAAGTACTCGATCGAGCTCTTTCAAACTACTCGATCGAGTGGTTTGGTCTTTAATGGGCTTTAATTTGTCCGTGAACTTATAATTAGCTTGTGGGTTTAGCTTATTTCTATTTAAACGCACAATAATTAGGTCATTAGGCATCTTATCATCTATGATACATCTAAGAACTACGTTTACTGCTTTACACTCTCTTCTCTCAAAAACTCTCTACTGTAACTTTACTTTCAGATTATTTCTTGCTCGGAGTTAGTTGTTCTTTACGCTAGATTCTTGCGATTGTAATATATCTCTCTTTTTTGATCTTAATCTTTCATTTATTTACTTTAATTACTTGTTTTCTTCTCTATAATTTTTGCCCTAATTCTTTTATGCACATCTATTATCGTTTTACCATGTTTAATATTAGTTATTTTATTGTTATTAGTCTTCCCAATATTAATAGCATGAGTAGCTAAATCATTTCATGTTAGGATTAGGGGATCTACGGTAGAAATGTGACGATGTAGTGAATAGATTAGATGAATTGTTTGTGAGACTCTATCCCCATAGCAATATAACTGTATTTACCGACTTAGTTGAGTGCACGCTTCTGAGTCACCCTTTAATCTGGTTAAATTTAATCCTAGATCGGAAGATTGGACTAAATAGACCTGCTATGAACAGCAGACTACCCTGACGAGGACTGAAGTTAAGTTAGTGGGAATCTAGGGTAGAAAGTGGATCGGAAGGACCTTTCCTTATTCGTCACACAGTAGTTTATCTAGACTATTTGCAGTTGAGTCACTAGACTACCGTAGTGAACCGAAATCCTGACATGTCCCTTCTTTATTGATCACTTTATTCTTATTTGCTACCTTCACTGCTCTTTCCTTCCTTCTCTTTCTTTTACACCTTTTAGTTTAGAAAATCAATCATAAAACCCCCCATTTTGTGACCAAATAGACGGACTCTTTACAGATATCTTACCTCCCTGAGGAGATCGACCTGACTTCCCTAGCTATATAGTTAGTTTAGTTAGTTATTTTTGATAGGTATACGACTGCCCTGTCACGTAGTTCGAAAAATTTAAAAGAACAAATGTTCGAAGGAAGAGCTTGTAATGAACTTAGAAAAATAAGCGTGTGCTTTACTTACTCCTAAGGGAATGCAATTCAATTTGATGATATGAGGATGTTAAATTGTCAAAACGCAAGAGCGAAATGTCATAAGCTTTTTAGCGGGCCAGGGGCCGTTTTATTTCGTGTCGGAAGAGCGGGACGTGTGTCACGTGAGACGTGTTTTATCCTATTTCTAAGGGTAGTACCGTTTTAATTGGTCTAGGTTAGTGATACGTGCAATTTATATAGTCTTTTTAGTCTCTTATTTCACGCATTTCTAAGTCATTTTCATTGCTTTGTATTGCAAAATGCCCCGACTTGACTACTTTGGTTCGTTTTGTCTCAATTGCAGAAATGGACCTTAAAGTGGTGATATCGTACCTTATTCGTTCCTCTTAGCATGCATTTTAAGGAGATGAAGATATAGAGACGAATTTTGTACCTCGGGAAGCGTGAAGGAGGTCCTTGGAAGCTAACCAAACGAGTTCAATGTTGTTTCAGTGGTTATATGCTTGATCGAGAGCTTTTGAGGTCGATCGAGTAGATTTGGCAGTTGAAGGTGTTCGATGGAGTCCCTGCTGTACTCGATCGAAGTATGCTGACTTGAAGGTGTTCGATCGAGAGCCCTATTTGCTCGATCGAGGAGTTTTGCTGAAAAATCACTCGATCGAGAGGAATGAAATGCCTTGATCGAGTGACTACCTTATTTACACGGGATTTTTATTCCGTGTTAGGTTTATTTTTGCTAATAAAACGCTTCCCTATATAAGGGAAGTCGTCATTAGGTTAATTATCACATGTTATCATACATTCCTTTGCTCTTAATTACTGCTGGAACTCTTGCTTGCCTTTTTAATTCCAGATTCGAACTTTGTAATCTTTCCCTTCTCTTTAATCTCAATTTAATTCCTTGTTTGCTCTTAATTATTGTTCCCTTGTTTTACTATCCTTGTTTATTTAGTTTATGCCGCATCCTTATCATTACTTATATATCATGTCTCTTGTTAGCATATTCATTGTTGTTCTTGTTGTTATCATCAATAGCATGAGTAGATAAACTCCCTTAAGTTAGGATTAGGGGAGCCATGGTAGTGAAGTGACGACGTTGTGAATAGGTTCGACGATTGATTATGAGAACTTTGTCTTTAGCAATATAACTGTCATAAGTTTAGTTGAGTGCACGCTTCTAAACCCTTTAATTTGGTTAAATTCAATCCTAGATCGGAAGATTAGAATGAACAGACTTGTTATGAACAGTAGACTGCCCTAATTACGATGAAAGTTAAGTTAGTTGTAATCTAGGGTGGATAGTGGACCGGAAGGACCTTTCCCTTGCCCTTCTCACAGTAGATCGTCTGAACTGTTTACGACTGAGTTAGTGAACTGCCATGGTGAACCTAAATCTCGACATATCTGTCTTTACCTGATCAAATTCTTACCTTATTGCTCTTTTCTTTATTTCTCTTGCCTTAGACCTTCAGTAGTTTAGAAACCAACTTTAAAACCCTCCATTTGTTACTAGACAGACGTAATTAGCAGATAGATACATTAGCCTTCATGTGGAGATCGACCCTACTTCCGCTAACTTCTGTTAGTTGTCCTAGGTAATTATTTTTGATACTAAAACGACGGTATCACCAGCCCTGCCAGTGGGGGACCTCAACCGTTCCCACCTAAGCCCCGCTCATCTATCCGAGCGATAAACCCATGTCTATTAATGTGCACGTCCCCTCCCGTGGCGGGTTCCACGAAGGGCGAACTACGGGCGTGAAACCACTCTCGTAAGTGACTCCACTCAGCCGAGGGGGCACCTCGAGAACCACAGACAAACAATCACAAGTCCAACCAACTACCACAACCAATCATGAATACTGACACTAAACCAATCAAACAACATCAACAGACTCTCTAGAAAATCAGCAGTAATGAGTAGGCGAACCTACCTTTAGCGAACCGCAGCGATCCCGCGGCATTTAGGTTTAGGAAGATGGTGCGGAAATGATTTGGGGTTTCACGATTATCGATTTATAATTCCTCGCTGCAAACTCGTTACTCGATCGAGTAACTAACTTACTCGATCGAGTGACCCCTACTCGATCGAGCTCCCAAGCTACTCGATCGAGTAGCCTCAACTAGATCGAGTCCCACACAAACCACAGCTCACATCGTCACAAGACATCGCCCGTAAAGTTTCCCAAGGTCAAGATCAGTGTCTAAGGTCAATCAACGTCGGTCAACGGGTCCCTAAAACTACGGGTATTACAGAAAGACACCGTTCCGACTCAACCTATACGCAAAAATAAACGTGAAATTTTTTTATTTTTCTATTTTTTTTTTTTTGGTTTTTTTTTTAAATAAAAGACAATGCATACAGAAATGCAATAAACGTGAATGCAAAACAAATGCAAATGCAGACTCAAAGGATGTATTACCCTCCCCAAACCAAAACGGACAATGCCCTCATTGTCCTCCAGCATATACCAGTAGAATAATAGGCGAAAGGAAAAAATGTAAATGCAGACTCAAAGGATGCATTACCCTCCTCAAACCAAAACGGACAATGCCCTCATTGTGCTCCAGCATACACCAGCAGAATAATAGGGGAAAGGGAAAAATGCAAATGCAAACTCAAAGGATGCATTACCCTCCCCAAACCAAAACGGGCAATGCCCTCATTGTCCTCCAGCATACACCAGCAGAATAATAGGGGAAAGGGAAAAATACAATCAAAATGCAAAACAAAATAAATGAAATAAAAGGAGATGAAAAGAAATAAAGAACAAAAATACTCACAATATCGAACTTCCTGACAGGGTTGTCGTATACCTATCAAAAATAACTAACTAAACTAACTATATATCTAGGGAAGTCAGATCGATCTCCTCAGGGAGGCAAGATATCTGTAAAGGTTTGTTTATTTGGTCACAAATGAGGGGGGAAGGGGGGAGGGGGGGGGGGGTTGTAATTTGATTTTCTAAACTAAAAGCTTCAAGGCAAGAGAAATAAGGAAAGGGCAATTAAGGCAGAAAATATAAATAAACTATCAACAGAGAGGGGACATGTCAGGATTTCGGTTCACTACGGTAGTCCAGTGACTCAACTGTAAACAACTTAGATGAATTACTGTGAGCCGGATATGGAAAGGTCCTTTCGGTCCACTTTCTATCCTAAATTACCACTAACTTAACTTCCGTCCTCGTCAGGGTAGTCTACTGTTCATAGCAGGTCTATTTAGTCCAATCTTCCGATCCAGGATTAAATTTAACCAGATTAAAAAGGTGACTCATAAGCGTGCACTCAACTAAGTCGGTAAATATAGTTATATTGCTATGGGGACAGAGTCTCAAAAATAATTCATCCAACTTATTTACTACATCGTCACATTTCTACCGTAGATCCCCTAATCCTAACATGAAACAGATTAGCTACTCATGCTATTAATACTGTCAATACTAATAACAAATAAATAACTAATATTAAACATGATAAAACAATAATCAAATTGCATAAAAGGTAATTAGGGAAGAAATTAAAAGGAAGCAAAACAAGCAATTAAGATGAACAAAATAAAGATTAATATTAAAAGGGAGAAAGAGATTACAATCGCAAGAATCCGGCGTAAAGAACAAACAAATCCGAGCTAAATAACCCCGAAAACAAAGTTACAGTGAAGGGAAAAGTAACGCAGCCTTTTCTGTGAAAGATGAATGATAGATAAAAACTTAGATAAAGAATATAATAGATAGCTAATGACCTAGTTGACGTGTGTTTAAATAGAAAAACTACTAAGTCCAATAACTAAAACAAGTTCACGGGCTAATTAAAGCCCACGACAGCGAAAATCACTCGATCGAGCAGTCTGAAACCACTCGATCGAGCATTTCTCCAGATAATCTACTCGATCAAGTAGAACTGTTACTCGATCGAGCAACCTCAATTTCCAGCACTTCTTGATCGAGTAAAATATTACTCGATCAACCATTCTCAGCTACAGAAACCACTCGATCGAGTAATAAAACAGCTCGATCGAGTATTCTTCCTTCAAATTAGCTCAAACTCGTGACCGACTGCCTCGTACACCGTTCCTTCATGCATCCCAATGCAAGATCTCACTCTGGAAAATCCCGTCTCCTCAAAATGCATGCAAAAAGGACGAAAATGGTACGATTCCACTACTTTCGCGTTCATTTCTACAAAACGGACAAAACGAACCAAAGTAGCCAATTCAGGGCAAAATGCAATATAAACAGTACGAAAGTACATAGAAATACGTGCTAAAATAGGCTAAAAAGACTATACAAAATGCACGTATCAAATCTCCCCAAACCGAACCTTTACTCGTCCTCGAGTAAACTAAAATGCAACTAATGGAACGGAAATGAAAACTCAGAGCTAGCTAAACTTGTCTACTTGAACCAATTTAATGCAACAAAAATTAGCAGTCATAGGTAAGCAGTCAATACGCAAACGAGTTATAAGTTGTTCAGAAATATAGCCGACCTATCGACCTTGCAAGACCAACAAAATCGGACTCTCACGTGGTCACTCTTCTCTCATGAAGCAAAGGGTGAATAATATATGTGAAAGAGAGAAAGAGAAATAGTCACTTACCTAAATGCGACCTACATAGCATGCATGTAACAAAAATGAAAGACGATTCAAGTACTAATGCACACACTCCAACCAATAATGTCCGTCACAGCCGAGGGCTTACAAATGATATGGGAATAGTGATGTTCAGGTGAGAAAGGCAAAACAAGGTATGGTAATGTGGAGGTAAAAGCGTCAAGCTAGTTCCTAAACAAGGCCATATAAGACCATCCGAATCTCAACTGACTGAAAAATAGAGAACAAGTGCCCTTTATTTGGCACACAGCTCACTAATCTCATACACAATCTCCTCAAAAATATGGAATAAAACGGAGGAGTTAGACGGTCACAAACTTCCCTTTTTTAATACCGTCTAAATGAATCAACTAAAACAAATCAAATATTTTTTTAACTCTTTTTTCTCTTTCTATTTCACGTGAATCACACACTTTTTTTCCATTTTTTTTTTCTTCTCACGTTTTTCTCTTTTTTTTTCTTTTCTTTTTCTCCTTCCTCTATTTTCACCAACTCCAATCAAATGATACGAACCAAACTGCAGACGGAAAATCATACCACAAAAGGACATACTAAACAAGCTTGACTAGGCAGACTCTGTTTGGGATGTAGCTAATGGGTCAAAAAGGCAAGTTTTGGCTTAAGTGGAGCTAAATGGGTGAAAAATGTAATAAAAGGGAAAAATTTGCAAGCACCTCCCTGCATGTGACACCGACCACAAACCCGAATGTGTGCATTTGACAAGAAATCGAATGTCATAAAAGTTAAAAAATGATGAACATGCTATGCAAGGAGTACTACTCTCAATTCCTAATGAACTGGTCATGAATGTCACCAGTTATGGGCTCTAAACCTCAGAAATTGTAAAGTAGGTTGCCAATTTATCAGGTCAATTCTAAACCGTCAGCTATATTTGAACAAAAACTCGTAGACTATGCGTATGACAAAGATAATAACCATCAATAGAAGTGCAAGGCTCAAGTAAAATGACTAGTTATTGTGCAATATCATCACGGAAATCAACCGTTCCGACTCAACATATATGCAAAAGTAAACGTGAATATTTTTGAATTTTTTGAATTTTCTAATTTTTTGGATTTTTTTTTTTGGATATTCAATGAAATAAATAAACAATGCAAGCTAAAATAAATAAACGTGAATGCAAAACAAATGCAAGTGCAGACTTAAAAGGATGCAATACCCTCCCCCAAACCAAAACGGAAAACGCCCTTGTTGTCCTCCAGCAAACACCAGCAGATATATACAGGGGAACGGGAATATACAACCAAAAAAGAATGAAAAACAATAAGATAAAAAGGAGACAAAATAAACAAAAGAGCGAGAATAAACATACAAAACACGAACTTCCCCAAACCAGCCAGAAAACTTGGGAAGTGAGTAGACCAGCAGCTACTCGTCAGCCTCCTCGTAACTGTCACGGACGTCCTCCACCGTCACCGTGAAGTCCGGATCTACCTCCTGCTCTCTCCTCCTCCTCTGCTCAGCTCGAGCTCTCTCCGCTGCTGTCGGGCCCTCCTCACTAGCAGACTCCGGGTACCCTCAGCTGGGTACCGGTAAAAGGAAAGGTGTGGCCAACCCTCTGGGATCGGACGGTATCGCCTCATGCGATACTCGTATAGAGGGAACAAAGTCAAAGCTATGTCCCGATCCATACGAGCATGTCTCTCTGCAATCTCAACTAACAAACAGTCACGGCGCCCTTGGTCCATGACCGAGGACGCCTCAAAGGGTGAAGGAGGTACAAAATTAGCCGGTAGGACCGGCTGTGTCTGTGTCTGGTCAGCAGGCGCCGGAGTAGGAGTAGGAGTAGGAATCGGGGTAGGTGTAGCCGTGGAAGTCTGGCCACCCGTGGAAGGTGCGGAACCCTCTCCGGTCTCAAGTCTACGCCGCTTCTTAGCGGCGGGTAAAGCAGTAGGTGGGCAGACCTGGAGGTGGTACTGAGGTAGAGGTGGTCGTCGGGTGCCCCGTGCAACAGTGAGCAAAGGGGCTAGACGAGGCAAGGTTTCACAAGGAAGGTCGACGGACAAGGAACTATCTATCTTCCATGTCCGATCCGGTAGTTTGTGGTCAGCCAAGTTTGAGAGTGCATGGCTGCTAGGCTCAGATACCTATCACCGTCTATGTAAGGTAAGTCACGAGGCAAGACGGTGAGGAGAGAACGGGCAAGAAAGGTGGCTATGCCACCGTAGACAATAGTGCCCATGAGCTTCTCTCCCTGAGCCTGGAAGTACCTGGCGGTCAAGTAAGCGATGTTGAGGGTAAAGGGACCCTCGCCGTCGATGTTCAGGTAACCGCCTAAGATGGAGAGCTCGTTGTTGTTGATGTTGTTTGGCTCCTTGAGGCCAAAAATAGTGCTCCCCATCAGTCTAAGAAAGTAACGGGCGGGGGGTAGGTGGACCTGAGCGAGCTTTCGCTCGTGAAAAGGGGTCTGTGCCAAAGAAGACTAATGACATTCCTAGGGGCAACAGTGGTGCCCGTAAAGGAAAGGCCGAGTCGGGTACCAAACTCCTCAAGTGTCATTGAAAAGGTCCGGTTATACAACCGGAAGGACACAGAAAGACTAGTATGGATAGCGTCGTGTGCCCCTGAGGAAAAGGTGAAGGAGCTGAAGAACTCAAGGCTCAGCTCCCTAAAAGTGTGGCCGCTCATAGTGATGAGTCCGGCCATCCACGTGCCCCGTAAAAGCTCACAAACTAACTCATAGAAGCCGAGCCTCTGAAGTGCTGGACGGTATAAGAATCGGGTAGGGAGAAACTCACATTCAACTAAGTTATAAAATCGCTCAGATGAATACCATTTACAAAAATTACCTGAGGGAACCGAGGGTGTGAGTCATCCCCTCGAACAGTGGCCGTGCTAGAAGGAGTAGCAAGAGTACTAGGAGCTGGCGTAGCACGAGCATGACCGCGACCCCGGCCTCGACCTCTAGAACCTGAGGCAGAAAACCGTCCAGTGACGGTATGAGGAACTAGGGCCACCCGTAAAGCAGCTGCGACTGCGGGTGAGTCCGCCACAGGTGTGCTCACCGTGACTGAAGTAGAGGCTCTGGCTGCAGCTGTGACCGCCACTCAGGAAGAAAGGCTAGCTAAATTTGACAGGGTTGTCGTATACCTATTAAAAATAACTAACTAAACTAACTATATAGCTAGGGAAGTCAGGTCGATCTCCTCAGGGAGGCAAGATATCTGTAAAGGTTTGTCTATTTGGTCACAAATGGGGGGGGGGGGGGGGGTTGTAATTTGATTTTCTAAACTTAAAGCTTCAAGGCAAGAGAAATAAGGAAAACCCAATTAAGGCAGAAAATAGAAATAAACTATCAACAGAGAGGGGACATGTCAGGATTTCGGTTCACTACGGTAGTCCAGTGACTCAACTATAAACAACTTAGATGAATTACTACGAGACGGATATGGAAAGGTCCTTCCGGTCCACTTTCTATCCTAAATTACCACTAACTTAACTTCCGTCCTCGTCAGGGTAGTCTACTGTTCATAGCAGATCTATTTAGTCTAATCTTCCGATCCAGGATTAAATTTAACCAGATTAAAAAGGTGACTCAGAAGCGTGCACTCAACTAAGTCGGTAAATACAGTTATATTGCTCTGGGGACAGTCTCTCATAAAAAATTCTTCCAACTTATTTACTACATCGTCATATTTCTACCGTAGATCCCCTAATCCTAACATGAAACAGATTAGCTACTCATGCTATTAATACAGTCAATACTAATAACAAATAAATAACTAATATTAAACATGATAAAACAATAATCAAATTGCATAAAAGGTAACTAGGGAAGAAATTAAAAGGAAGCAAAACAAGCAATTAAGATGAATAAAAGAAAGATTAATATTAAAAGGGAGAAAGAGATTACAATCGCAAGATTCCGGCGTAAAGAACAAACAAATCCGAGCTAAATAACCCCGAAAACAAAGTTACAGTGAAGGGAAAAGTAACGCAGTATTTTCTGTGAAAGATGAATGATAGATAAAAACTTAGATAAAGAATAGAATATATAGCTAATTACCTAGTTGACGTGTGTTTAAATAGAAAAACTACTAAGTCCAATAACTAAAACAAGTTCATGGGCTAATTAAAGCCCACGGCAGCCAAAATCACTCGATCGAGCAGTCTGAAACCACTCGATCGAGCATTTCTCCAGATAATTTACTCGATTGAGTAGAATTGTTGCTCGATCGAGCAACCTCAATTTCCAGCACTTCTTGATCGAGTAAAATATTACTCGATCGACCATTCTCAGCTATAGAAACCACTCGATCGAGTGATAAAATAGCTCGATCGAGTATTCTTCCTTCAAATCAGCTCAAACTCGTGACCGACTGCCTCGTAGTCCGTTCCTTCACGCATCCCAATGCAAGATCTCACTCTGGAAAATCCCGTCTCCTCAAAATGCATGCAAAAAGGACGAAAATGGTACGATTCCACTACTTTCGCGTTCGTTTCTACAAAACGGACAAAACAAACCAAAGTAGCCAATTCGGGGGAAAATGCAATATAAGCAGTACGAAAGTACATAGAAATACGTCTTAAAATAGGCTAAAAAGACTATACAAAATGTACGCATCACTTCCCCAAATCAGTCAGCAAACTTGGGAAGTGAGTAGTCAACTCCTACTCGTCACCACCCTCCTAGTCAAACACCTTGTAGGTGGGGTCCTCCTCCTCCTATGACGACCTCTCGCGTCTAACTTAGCTCGGAGTGTCTCCTCTCTCTCTGCCGAGTCCTCCTCACTCTCTGGCTAAGGGTACCCCTCCGCCGGGTACAGGTAGAAGCAAGGGTGTGGCCAGCCAGCTGGAACTGGACGGCCTCTAGTCATGTGGTACTCGTAAAGAGGGAATAAGGCAAGAGCCTGATCCTGCTCCATACGAGCCACTCTCCTGCACATATCCAAAAGAAGCGCATCACGACGCCCTTGGTCCATGACCTCAAGCGCCTCAAAAGTAGGAGGTGCAATAAAATTAGCCGGTAAAGCCGGCTGAGGGATAGAGGGTGTAGGTTTAGGCGTGGGCATGGGCGTGGGGGTGGGCGTGGGCACGGACGTGTTCCCAGCCTGTGTAGGTCGAGACCCCTCTCCGACTTCCCTTACAGCAGGGGAAGTCCTATTCCGTTTCCTAGAAACGGTAGGGGTGAAGTCAAGGAGGTAAGAAGGTGGAGGTCGGGGTAGTCTACCCGTCACAGTGGTCAAAGGCAAAAGACGGGGTAGAGAGGGTGAAGGTAAAGTCACAGACGGGGAAGTGCCTATCTTCCACGTCCGATGGTCCGCTTCCAGCCAGTTTATAGAAGACAGGACTGGAATTTCGATGACATTATCCTTATCTAAAAGTTTAAGACCACAGGGAAAGTCGGGGAAAAGACGGCAGGCTATGTGACTCACTAACCTACCACAAGTTATCGTGCCCGATGATTTTGACCCGACAAACGGGGCACCGCTATCAATGTTCAGGTACCCGGCTAAAATGGAAAGCTTAGTATTATTAACTTTGTTAGGCTCACGACGATCGAAAATGGTTTCTCCTAGCAAACGGAGAAAGTAACGGGCTGGGGGTAAGTTGACGTGAGCACCACGTCACTGACCGAAGGGAGTGTGTGCAAGTGTAGGCCAAATCTGAGCCACGAGCTTCCTAGGAAGCTCGAGAAAACCGTCACTAACTAAACCCAACCTGTCCCCAAACTTAGATAAAGTCCAAGTAATGGTGGTGTTAAACAGACGAAAGGTGATGCACTTGCTCTCATGGTCAGTCACATAGGCCGTAGGGTGAAAAGCAAAAAAGCTGAAGAATTCTAAGGTCGATTGTCGATAGGTAAGCTGTTTTAAGGTGGTCAATCCCGACATTCCCGTCCCGTTGAGCAGCTCAACAACGGGCTCTAAAACTCCCAATTTCTCTTAGTAATATCGACACAAGAAATGGGACGGGAATATAAATCGTACCTGCGGAAACTCAGGTAAAGTCTCTGTGGAAGTATCAGCATTATGCCTAGTAGCGGCGCGTAAAGCAGTAGCACGAAACCCCGTACTCATCCTAGAGCGCGAACCAGAAGCAGCTGCAGCAGTAACAACGGCAGCAGTAACAGGGGAAGCACTAACCACCGCAGCAGTGGTGGTAGAGACAGCGGGGACAATGGCGGCAGCAGGGGCCACTGTCGAAGAAGTCGGTGTCGAAGATGCAGGAGGAGCCGTTGACATTGGTTTTTCGACACCGGTTACTTTGCTGCTATCCATGTCTACAATGAAAGCAAGTTCCAATCAAATTCAATCAACACAAATTGAATTTTCCCCAAACCAATTTCCTAAAACCCTAATTTGTATAAAACAAGGGGAAATTGCAATTAAACAATAAGAAAGGGGAAAAAGAACTTACTTGAATGATTACCCGGCAAGAAAATCAAGTAAAATCAATAAGAACTTCAAATTATTCGAATAAATCCGATTTTTTGCAAACCCTAATTTCGCAATAAGCCCTAAATATGTCGAAAATTGATGAAGCAAATAAGGGCAATTGATTTAATTGATGAAATGAAAAGTATTTGGGTAATTTGTTTGATAATTTAGGGGAA
Source organism: Silene latifolia (assembly GCF_048544455.1). NCBI lineage: Eukaryota > Viridiplantae > Streptophyta > Magnoliopsida > Caryophyllales > Caryophyllaceae > Silene > Silene latifolia. The sequence goes on from NC_133527.1 coordinate 97,715,064, forward strand.
GAAATTGAAGGTTTGGTTGAGGGATTAAAGATGTCGAAAAAAAAATGGGGAAGAACACAATTCAAACAAAAGAAATAGAAAGAGGGAAAGAAGTACTCCCTCGTGTATTATCAGCTCAATATGCCCGATCGAGTGGTTTTAAACAACTCGATCGAGACCTTTCATCCTTCGTTTGCTCAATCGAGTACTTCTGTTACTCGTTCGAGAACCCCTTAACTGTGCTTGCTCGATCGAGACGTTGGAACCACTCGATCGAGGACTTTTTCTCAGCCATTTGCTCGATCGATCAGAAAAAGTGTTCGAGAACCCCTCTTGGCATGCTTCCCAATGATCATCATCTTCCCAAAACCTGCAATTTACGTAAAAATACTTCCCGTAAAAATACCAAAGTAACAGTACGAAGTCTATATTCGATCCTACGCAAATTAAATCTAACTAATACTAAAGTCTATAAGTAGTAAGCAATAAATGTCTAACAGAAATTCAAAATTACAAAATGTTACAAACGGGATAGCGTCCCGTTTCAGCCTTTTAAACAACTAAATAGCCCAAAACTGGGCTTCTGACTCCACGAGGTCCCTTCAGCATTCATGACCTTCGTCTTCGTTCTCCATACAGTTAAGCTATCAGATGGAAAATTACATTTCTCATAATCCTCATCCTTCCTCTTTTCTTTGTCCAGCTTTTTCTTTCCATGCCCCTTTATGATCAGCGACATCAATGCTAGGTTCCAACTGCAATGCACCAAGTCCAGCAATAGGATCTCCAATGTCCATTCCGTGAGGTCCTGTAGAATAAAAAATAACAGAATGGTCCTCCAATTTGTTCCCAGACTGGGGCGGAGGTGTCATAACAACAGGGTATGACTCAATAACTGTACTAGGAAGATCCTTGTCGGAGGAAATAGAGGGAATAGCATTGCAGGGCATGACTTGCATTGGCGCCCTGCGAACACTGGACTGGGTGAAAGTTATATTCTCCCCACCCACCCGAAAGGTTAGAGGCTTAGCCCCGACATCGATTATTGCATGACCAATATGCAAAAATGGTTTTCCGCAAATGATGGGAGTGTATGAATCTTCGGGTATGTCTAAGACTACGAAGTCAACGGAAATAAATAATTTCCCGAGCTTGACAGGAACGTCCTCTAAGACTCCTAATGGTCGTGATAATGAACAATCGGCCATCTGAGCGGTCATGTTGGTGCATAGAAATTTCGTCAAACCAAGTCTCTTTGTGAGAGACAGAGGTTGGACGCTAACTTTAGCTCCTAGGTCACACAACGCATTATCAATTAAATAGGTTCCAATATGACAGGGGATTGAGAAACTACCCGGGTCAGCCAACTTTGGCGGAGTCTTATTATGAAGAAATGCGGAGCACTCCTCAGTCAAAGCCACCATCTCAATCTCATCTACATTCCTCTTACATAAAAGTATTTCTTTCAAGAATTTCGAGTAAGAGGGTACCTGGGTTAGTAAGTCGGCAAACGGAATGTTGACTTTAAGGCTTTTTAAAAGATCGACAAATCTGCCGAATTGTTGTTCCTCTTTCGTCCTCCGTAGCAGTCCCGGAAATAGAACCCGGGGTCTATAGGAATTATCTTTAATTGAAGAATTATCGTCTAAATTAGATTTAGACTAGAATTTATCATCCTTAGCATCAATATTTCTTGATCGAGTGCCAGTAACACTTGATCGAGAGCTTTTCTCATTCATTTTACTCAATCGAGCACTTTGGGTTACTCTATCGAGATCCCTGTTTTCTGCATTGCTCGATCGAGCACCTAATTCTCCTCTATCGAGCACTTCCTCAGCAATTCTGCTCGATCGACCATTAGAAACCGGTCGATCGAGTGAATCTCGTGAATTAATCACACTTTCGTCAAAAGACGAGTTTTCGTGAACAGCAACTTCAACTCCCGAGTCTGTAAATCCGGCATCTTCAGTCGGCATTTTGGGCCCCTCATAAGAAAAACCACTCCTTAAACTAATCAAATTTACTGTCTCATGTGGTTTCTTGTCAGGTTGAGATGGAAAATGGCCCGGTTGTCTTGAAGATTGCTTACTAGCCAATTGAGCTAACTGGGACTCGAGCAATTTAAAAGATGCATCTCTTGTTTGTTCATTTTTCTGCACCTGAAGTGCAAGTGTTTGCAGTAATGATTTCAACTCATCTATATCTTTGTTATCACTAGAAGATGCTCCTTGTTGATGCGGCGGTCGGAAAGAAGGAGGTTTTTGAAAGCCTTGTTGTTGATTTCGATGTGGTGGAACATAAGTTTGTTGTTGCTGCGGTGGAGGTGTAGGATTCAACACATTTTGGCTAGACCACCTCAAATTGGGATGAACTCCAGCTTGGTTGTTAAAATAGGAAACTCCTTGCCTTAATTGTTGAAAATCAAAGACTTGCTCCTTCTCAGCTAAACATTCCACTACAGTATGGCCATCAGTACCATATCTCTCACATGAGACGGCCTCTTATCTAGACAACAAGTGAATCGTGTGTAGATTTCCCATAGCTTGCAATTCCAACTTATCAAGTCTCTCATTCATGACTTCCAGTTGAGCCACAAGTGCACTATTATCTATAGCAACGGTTCTAGTGCCACTCCTTGGATTCCCATATTCAGCACAATGGTTAGCCATCTCTTCTATAATATGCTAGTCCTTATCATCATCATCAATGTTCTTCTGAAATCTTCCATTGGCTCCAGCATCTAAAATAGCACGGTTGTCATCATACAACCCATGGTAGAACTGGTTGCACAAAAACCACTGGCCAAACCCGTGACGTGGGACAGACTGACCCAGCTTCTTAAACCTGCACCATGCTTTATACAAGTTCTCAGTCAGACTTTGTTTAAAACTTGTAATCTGCCCTCGCAATGCATTAGTTCTCTTTGGAGAGTAGTATCTCTTGTAAAAATCAAAGGCCAAGGTTTTCAATCAGTAATCCCAGCTGTAGTCCTATCAAAATTAGTCAGCCACTCTCGGGCTCCATCAGTAAGAGAAAAAGGAAACAAGACTTTCTTTATCTTCTCTTGTGTCATTCCCTTAGTAGTAGGAATGGTAGAACAATAATCTGCGAAGACCTCTATATGCTTCCTCGGATCCTCACCAGCTACTCCTCTGTACAAGTTTCTCTCCACCAGATTAATATAAGAGGGGCGAATATCAAACGTATTCCCCTCTTCATCAGTTGCAAGCTTGAAACCTTTAGGAATGTAATCAACTGTCGGCTCAGAATGACTAGCAATGTTAGGCATCTTCGCAGATTTAGTAACGGTTGCAGAAATTGAAGTGTCTTCCTCTAAATACTGATCTTCAGCAAAAGTAAAGTTTTCTAGAACAGGTTCAAGAGTACTCAAGACTTTCTCTCGACGATTCTCTCTCAATCAGTTCTGTCTACGGTGAAAATTCCTCTCTTGTTCAGGATCAGCTGGTACTCACTCTGACATGTGGGATCTAGGCATAAACAAAACTAAGAGAAAATAATAAGAACGGTCTCAAGGAATTAAAAATCCCTTGAGATTAAGACAAACTAAAATAGAACAAGCAGATAAAATAGTTGCCTCCCCGACAACGGCGCCAAAATTTGACACGGCTGTCGCAACCCTAAAAAAATAAACCAACCGGCTCTAACTAATATAGCAAAGGTAAGTCGGGTATCGTACTCCACAGGGAGGCGGTCACTATCTACTTGTTATCTAGTCTGTCTTAGGTCATAAAGTGGGGGGTTTTTGATTTGTTTTCTAAACTAACGACCTTAAATTAAAAGCAATAAATGAAGCAACAATAAAAATAGGCAGGGAAAAAATAAATATGTGATCAAATAAAGAGAGAAATGCCAGGATGTCGGGTCACCATGATATTACACAAATCAGCTAAAGGTAAGGTCAGTCGGTCTGATGTGAGAAGGGTAGTGGAAAGGTCCTTCCGGTCCGCTATTCGCCATAGATTCTAACTAAATAGCTTCCGCTCTGATTAGGGTAGTCTATTGTTCATAGAAGGTATGTTCATTCCAATCTTCCGATCTAGGTCTGAATTTAACCAATTTAATTACTTCGGTCACGTGCATTCAACCTAATCATTACTATTAAATTGCAATAAAACAATTCTCATATCTAAAACCTTCTAAACTAATTATCGCGTCATTTCTTTACTATCATGGCTCCCCTAATTGTAGCACTAAGGGAATTAGCTACTCATGACAATAATTAAAACAAGAACAAATAATAAAGCAATAGAAAACATGATATAAAGATGATTAAGGAGAAATAACATAAACCTAAATAACAATACTAACAGAACAGAAATTAAAGCAAATAAAATAAAGTGTGCAAAAGAGAAATAATACTTGAATAAGAGAGAAAGAAAGATTACAAAAGTTTGGATCCGGAAAATGAAGAGCAAAGTAATGTTGACAAGATTAATTCTGAAAACTAATGTAAACTGAATGTTTAAAGTAAAGATGAGATAACCTAAACCTAATGACGTCTTTCCTTTATATAGGAAAGATATATATTTTAAACACGCAACTTAAGATAATAAAATAAATAAGTTCATGGGAAATAAATCTCGCGCTCAGATAGAAAAGTGGTCGATCGAGCACTTTGATGCTTCTCGATCGAACAACCTCCAGCAGAAACCTCTCGATCGAGTACAAAGACTACTCCATCGAGGACCTCCATTAAGCCACCTCTCGATCAAGTTCAGCAGGGTCTCGATCGAAGACTGTTCACCATCGACAAGCTCCCGATCGAGCACATTAGCCAACCAAACATCTCGATCGAGCAATTGCCACTGAAATAGGCCAAGGGACATATCATCTTTCCTCCAAGGCGACTTCACGTATCCCGAGACAGTGATATCTCCGCTCCAACTCTTCCATCTCCTAAATGCAAGCTAACAGGACAGTAAAAGGCTTGATTCTGCTTCTTCCAGGTCCATTCCTGCAATTAAAGCCAAGCGAACCAAAGTAGACAATTCGGGGCATTTCGTAGCCTAAAACTACAGGAATTGTATGGAAATGCGTGCATAAGAGCCTTAAAAAGACTATATAAAATGCACGTATCAGCCCCCATTAACCCTAGTTAGGAGACTACTAACTCATGATCATGGAAAACATGTTAATAGGGGTGTCAATCATGCTAACAAGTCTAAACATGATGAAAGAGTAAAACAATAAACAAGGATTAAGTAAAGAGTAGAGAAATTGTACCAACTTAGGATGATCAAATACAAAGCAAAAAATAATAGAAGAAAACTTGATGAATGATGAAGAGTTGTCAATTCTCCAATAAACCCAAATAGTCTTCTAATTTCTCAACTAAATCTAAGAACACTTGAATAATTAGGGAATGATTAAGATGTGATTAAGATTGAATTGTGTAATAAAACTTGATTAACACTAATAAAACTTGATTAAAACTTGGTTATGAACTTGGTAATAATCTCCTAATACAATGGAGTATTAATACTAAGTGCAATTATTAGGCTAACTAAGGGCTTAAATGACGATTAAGTCCCTAAAATGAAGATTAACGACTTGCAAGTCCTCCATGGAGACGCCTGGATTGCACTTGTTGGACGCTCATGCAGTAAGGGAAAACACCCGTCATGAGCAAGGGACGCCCGGGCTGAGTCTTGGGATGCCCGTCCTCTACTTTCAGACGCTCGGGTCGTGCTTGGGATGCCCGTCCCTATGGTGATCTTGGCTTCTTCTTCATTTAGCTGCCTCATGATCCATGGGGATCATTGACGAGCCGTGGGGTTCCTTCATCATTGCCCAAATACTTGTTTTATTGACTTAGGCCTTTAGTATTGGTCTCCTCTTTGTTGCTTAGTAGTTAGATGCGATCTATTTAGCTCCGTTTTGCTCAATATATTCAAGGCTACCATTCCTCTCCTACCAAGGATACAAAACTTCAAAGAATATACAAAGTAGGAAGCTAAAGATAAGAAATGACCCTAATGCACGCCGAAAAGCATAGGAACGAGGTTAGTTAGGGGACTAAATGTGTGTAAATATGAGTCACATCAAATATCTCCAAACCGAACCTTTGCTCATCCCGAGTAAAGAGGTGATTAAAACTATGACCTTTATTTATAACCTAGCCGATGTGAGATAATTAGCGGGTCTCACTCCGCACCTTCAACTCACAATAAGACATCTATGAGGTAAGATGCCTTCTTGCAAGGCAAGGTGGAGCTTGCCAAAACGGCGATGCATCCAATAATTAAGCACATGAAAACAAGTAAAAGGATGCATCCACAAAAGAATTGCCACTTTTCTCATCCAAGTGGCGGAAATCATCTATAAGGGAAGCAATTTAAGGGTACATAGTCCACCATAGATATTAGTTCTACTAGTTAAGTCCAAGAGGATATAAACAAGTCAACTCTAAGTTATGTTAAACTAGGTTACCTTTGCCCATAATTTATAAATGCTTTTGTAAAGAGCCAAGTCCCTATGGTGTTAGAAAACACTTTAGGATCGCGGAATTCCCCCTCTTACCTAGACAAGAAGAAGGGTCGTCCACTCTCCACCATGAAACAAAATAGCAACACCAATGGATAAAAGGGTTTCAAAGTACATGAGTTTTATGATAGTAGTTTGCTTTTGGGTTTATTTCCTTCCCCCCCCCCCCCCCTCATTTTTGTACCATTTGACAATTAAGAACATTTCATGCATTTCTTTGAACCTTTTGAAAGTAACCCCATTTATAGCAAGGGTACATTGTTATAAGCATAGGAGTCTATTTTTGCACCTCATTTCATTTGATGCAATTACAAACATTTGACATTGATAGCTTGAACTCAATCTGACATTTTTGTGCCCATTCCCTTTTGGTTGACAAAATGATGATAGAAGTGAAAAAAACGTTTGCATGGCTTCAAAGGTCACCTTGGAATAAACGGTAGCCAAGGAATTATCACACCACAAGGTACTATTGACTAGGCCTTAGTCCATGGGTGTTAGATTCATATACCTATTATTAGACTCTTCTAATAGTTAACTAATTAACTTTTTAATATTTGTTCTTAAGATCTAGTACATGCATAACAAAATAAGAGATTAATAAGGAAAAACAATGTCCCTTACATTATAATTTTCGGATTTATGGGCACAAGTAAGGTCTCCTACCTTCACTTGTTCTTGAGCTATAATGAGTATTAGGATGATCCTCGAAAATCCCAATGTAGAGATCCTCCTCTTGATTGCACCCAAAATTAGCCCTTATCACTACTAAATAATATTAACTAGATATTTATTTAGTAGTCTACCTTAAAATTGATTACTAATACTCATATATTACGCTAATAATATTAGTAATATCATTGAATAATTTAGATTAAACATCTCAAGTTTTGATAGAAAGAAAATTATGAATAAGAGAGGTTTTGCATGTGAAGCATCTTGTGAGAGAATAAGTGGAAAAATATGAACAAAAAATGTTCTCTCTCACCCATGCTTGGTCCGGCCAAAATGCTCTATTTAGAGCACTTTTGGTCTTCTCAAAACTACCACATGATAAAGCTTTAGTAGAGGTTGTAGGCAAGCTAGATTTAGGTGTGTGATAAACTTTTTAGACAAAATAGAAGAGTTAGGACAAGTGTCCTATTTCCTCCCAAAAACCGGTGCCTATGCTCTTATTATGGTCCATTTTTGTCTGATAATAGTTGACTCACAAATGCCTATAAGTCTTATGTTTAATTATCTTACATAATTAAATATTAATTTGATCATACAACAATTATGTGACAAATTAATAAACATATATTCACTCAACTTATTGAGTAATATTTTACCATTATATCAACTTATAATGGGTCCCATAATAGCTAGTTAGTTAAATTTACAACCTCTTGTAAATGTAAATAACTAATTACCTCTACCTTGAAACATTTATAAAACCTCAACATAATTTACTGAATTAACATATTAATTCACTAAATCAAAAATTATTTAATCACATTACAATAAGATAAATATTTCCTCTCATAAATATAAATTGCTCAATTTTAAGGAATTAATTAACTTCTATAAACATACAACTAATTAACTTTATTGATAAGGGCATCATCCTTTAGGTGTGACCGTAAGGGATCAACTGACCACCACCGTCCTACGACAGTAACGTCAAACTCTAGCAAGCCAATCGTTATCGATTAATGTTGATCAGTTGACTATTTAAATGAATCATCCCTTTTGTATTATTAATATGAGATTTAAACATGTGATCGCACTATTGTTGAGGACATATACTCCAACAATCTCCCACTTTTCCGAGACAAGTGTGTGTCACCAATTCTCTTGTCCTATTACAATCTCCCACTCAATGCAAGGTGTCTCGCAGGTCGTACTTGTATTTGATCATATCTTGAGTAGTTTCCTCGATCTGGAGTGTAACTGTCTGACCGGAATTATCTACCATAGATACTTTTCGAGTGTGGCCACGCATTTCCAGTTCACTACTCCTCGAGTGGCCATGAGATTTCAAACAACCCTGACAAGGGGGTGGACAATTCCTATCGCACTATTCCCTTCGTTCAGCCACAGTTCATCATAACCCAAAATATACCCATTTGACCTCATTTACGACAGACGTAGAGCATAAATCAAAGCCAATCAGAAATTTGTGCCATTTTGGGTGAATAGTCTCTAGTCAAAAGAATTGACTCATAAGAATACTATAGCAGCTCTTGCCACGACCAAACTTTTTGACTTACCAGAACTCTATAAGCGGTCACTGCCCGACAGAGTGTCCCATACAGTCTGCCTATGTGATCGACTAGTCATCCCATATGACTCTATGGCACTTGAACTTGCCATCAATCGCATCACACTCTAGTCACTTCGAGACGTCACCTCATCTAAGTGACTAGGGGCGAGTACTATGTCAATCCAGTTCACTTTAATGGGGTTCAATTTGTCTCTACAACCCATTTGGATATAACAAAGTAAAGGGTGAGTTAAATGAAACTCAAACGATAAATGCGATTATCATATATGAATAGTCACTACACTATTACTACTTCATATCTTATAATCTTTAGTGTACCTTTTACACTAGTTGAAATGCAATAAAAGCTTGGCAAGTGGATATACCAGATATCCATGTATTCCAACTTTATTATTGCCATTTCCTTCTATTCAATGTCATCTCTAATGACGTGAATTTATCTAAGTTTATGTCTGGTCTTCTTACTAGACTTGGGCTCTTTAACTTGAAAGATGCTCCCACTGTTATCACATAACTTGTGATAAAGTCAATGGTAGAGGAATCTACTCTCATTCCCTACGTTGACCATTTTATCACAATTTACTTAGATTCCTTTTGTAGAATTTGCAATGTTCAAAACTAAAACACCTTTCTAGTTTCTGACTCCTTAGTCAATAAAATCAGCCTAGGATTTCGACAAATCCTTCTCGGGTTGGAAACTAAAGTTTGTGTAACCCTTCAACACATAACTTAGTTTATCATCCAAACAATTGAACAAATCCTTAATTGTTCTTTAAGGCTTTCACAAGACCATCTTATGAATTAACATGTTATTAACTTATTATGCTCCTAGCATATACTTCATCACGGCGTGTGCGTCTGTTGGCATACATGATCAATCTAATGCCGGAAACATTAGCAAATGATTTCATGTGATCAACAACTTAATAGGTTCAGTGAATGACCATGACTCCATCATAATAATTCCACTTTCATCACCATGAATAACCTATTCAACCTTGTTGATTTTAAACAGATTTGAAAGATCTTATAATCATAAGACACTTAACTCTATCCCAATATTCTCTCACATAGATTCGGTTATCTAAAATACATGACACCTTTTGCTAGTCTCCCAATCACTCTTTCACAGAAGAGAGCATTGGTACATTATTCTCAATAAGTAATATGTCTTCAACATATAAGACATGGAAAAATAATTCTTGCTCCCACTTAACTTCATTTATAATCATGATTTCTCAATCATGTGAATGATACAATTCTTGATTATCATATGAACGAAAAGTATAATCCTTTAATGCTTGCTTAAGACCATTATAGGATCACTTAAGAAAACTATGCATAATATGTTAGGATTCTTAGATCTTCATCTAAGATTTTGTGTTCCAAACACATTCCTTTTCTAAATTCTCATTTTAGAAAAGTGAATCTTTATAATCATTTGCCATTATTCATTAAAATGAATTGTAGCAATTCCTAACATGATTTATCTTGATCAACATCTTCATGTCGATCTATGCCTTATTTATTCTAAAGCTCATTTCACTTTAACGAGACCCTCGCCTTTAAGTAAATCTACTATTTAAGTAACAATTTTTGGATTGTAATGCTATGGCTCGTATGTAACAAAGTCGATTTGGAATAATACCATTACTTTCCCAAAGCAACATTTTAACAACAAGACATGTGTGCTAAACTCCCACTGAGCTATACTCCCACTCTATCTTTATAGATTATAGTTCCATCACTTTCACAAAGTAACACATTAACTATAAGACATGTTTGTGACGATCTAATCTACTCCCACTCTATCTCTTAGAAATACCTATATCTTCTTAAGAGATAACTTTGTGAGTTACAAACATATATATGGTGGAGTATTAGAAGTTTCTTTAGACTGACGCATTAGCTCATAAAAGACCATCTCTATCATGGCAGCTTGATTCATATAATATGCGAGTCTTATCCATGTCATCTGTTAAATAGATTCTCTATTTTAGGTATCTCCAGGTTGACCCTCCAGATTTAAAATAAAAATCCCCAAAAGTGAGTTCAACAACTCAACTTGACTCATGTTAGTTTGATCTTATGGGTACTGAGACAAGGTCATAATCCATATATATTAAATCAAATTCATTACTTAGATCTTTGCCACAACGATCGGATCGTAATGCTTTAATTCCTTTTGTACAATTGGTTCTCTACTTCATTTTAGAAATTCTTTAAATTTCTCAAAAACTTCACTTAATATTAGATAATATACCCATATCTACTTAAATAATCGGTAAAAGTGACGAAGTAGTCATAATTTATCCTTGCGGTGATGTTCTTTGGACCACATACATGGGCATGTATTTGTCCTAACTAATCACTTGCTCGTGTTCCTTTACCACTAAAGAGAGTACGAATCATTTTGCGAAGGAGACAAGATTCGCATATTCCATATGATTGAAAAATCAAATGGTTCAATAAATCTAGTTCACACAAGCCTTTTAATGCGTTTTTCATTTATGTAACCTAATCGAAAAAGGCGAAAAGCACAAATCATTTGAATCACTTGATATGAGTCTTTTTGATTGTATGTTATAGATATCTTTAGTTGAGTTGGAAGTGTCTAATACATGAATACCATTGATAGAAGTGGCTTGGCTCACAGCCAAGTCATATTCAACAAAATACTACAATTGTTTTTGATCGCAAAAGAAAGGAAAAATCCTTCTATATCTAACATAGAAATGGTAATAATGCTTTTAGACAAACTGTGTACATAATAACATCACCCTTGTTTAGCTTTTCCACATTTCCAAGTCCCACTTGGAGTGATAAGTCCAACATTGATATCTTCCAAATACTTGGGGCAATTACACTTCCAATGGCCCATGACATTACAATAATGACATTCGTCGTAGGATTTGGCACCCTTCTTGGTTTTGGTTGTGGTAGTCTCACTATTAACTTCCAATTCACAATCGGATTTGGGTTTCTTACCCTTTTTTGCCTTTCCTTTATTAATACTATTATCCTTTTCGGTTGCAAGGACACTCTTGCTATAACTCCCACTTAATTTGATGTTTCTCCTTGCTTCATCAAACAAGGATTCCTTGGAATTTGTGAGATTATCCTCATATGATTCTCTTACCAAGGATGTGGTGGGCATGAGTATTGGAGTGGGAGGTATGGAAGTGGTGAAATAGCAAATATTTCCATCCTGACCAATGCCAATGCGTAATTCTCTAATTGTATAATTGTCATACTCGGAGCACTTTTCATCGAATGATTTGAGCCATGAGTTAATGGTGATTGGTGTAAGAGTATTAGATGAAACCATTGCGAATAAATAACTACAAAATCGGAAATGAAGGGAATAATTAACATCTATCGTTTTAATAATACTTGTAAACAAGTATTGCATTTATATAGTGACCCCTACCCAACTATTATAAATGATTCCGAGATTCAAATTCATATTAACTCGGGCACGGTGAGCCGATTCATCCCTTATTAATATAACTCGGTGGATTAACTCTTTAATCGATTCTACTTCTGGAACTCTCGGTCGATAAAAATTACTTTAATATTTATCTTTAGCCCGGAACACATGCGACTACGGTCACGAATACTTCCGTTGAGCTCAATCCAAATTTCGATGTAATAACATTTTATTACCCACTTACCCAACGTAACAAGTTTAGTACCCTGGTGAGCCGAGCCTACATTCTCATGAAATGGGGACTCATGGTTTCTACTATTTGGTAAGGCTAATTCTCAATTATTATAAGTGAGAGGTCTTGTCAATTTATTATCTATCACGTTTTAAGTGAATTAAAGCGGTGAACTACGATAATTATAATTGACACGGTCGATGACTCGATATGATATGCATGTGTTGTTATGGCGATTTGGCAATGCATGCAACATATTAAAACAAATGCTAAGCAATAATAATAATTTCCTAGTATGGCCTTCCTAAAGTAGAAAATCAAATAATCTATTACATATTCAGAAACCAACTCCATTGGTCTCTTGAATCTTCAAGTGGCACGCATTCCAAGAATACTGTCTTCGTTGGAACGCCTTTCCGAATGGCACCGTCTTGAAGAAACTCCATGATTACAAATAATAATAAAAATACAAAGCTATTCCTATTATACATTTGTAATATGAAAAACTAGTAAAAATAAAAGTGATACGAGATCACATTAAATTACAACCGAATCAATATTCTCTTTCATTACGGGTAATATCGATTAAACTAAGGCCATACTAAGATAAAATTACATAATTCAAAATTATATAAATAAAATACATTCAACAATTGAAATATGCAGCATTATAATATGTATCTATCATGCAAATTATGGGCCAAATCGCCCTATTTAACGTGTATCGATTATATAACCCGGTTTTATGGAAATGCGTGATCATAACTTCTTAAAATCACAAATTAACACTTAAATCACATTTAAGCTCAAGTTAATTATCTAACACTCTTAGGACTCAAAAATTAGTCATCACTCAATTTTTGACAATAATTCAACTTGATTTAATTTTATGCTCATTTTTTACCTTAAAATCATAACATTTATGAAATAAATCCAAATTAAATTACAATAATTTCAAATTTTGAATTTTAAATTTTTGAACATTCTGGAATATTTTCATAAGACTCATAATGTCAAAATTCATGGCTAAAATTTTCGAATTAATTTTTGAGAAAATATAGTTGCAATTTATCGGTTTTATCTCATAAAACATCTAAAGTATACAAAAATCAATCCAATCAATTTTACAACTTTAGATCTGATAAGTGGGATATTTATTCAACCTAAAATAATTTTCTCATGCCATTTTTACACTAAAAATTCATAAATCATGTAAAATGAAATAAATTCATCTCAAAATTTACATACAATGTGTAAATAATGCATGTGACAAAATATTAAAATATCATGGCCTGGTTCGAAGTTTAACTATTTTTATCCATTTTACATCTTTTAATCCATTTTTATTTCATAAAAATCATAAATCATGCATCATTAATCAACTTAATACGAGATTTTACATACAACTTGTAAAATATGCATGTGAGGTCATATAAAATTTTCAAGGTTAGAAACTAAATTTAGCCATTTTTAGTAATTTAACCTCCATTTATTCCATTTTTATCACATAAAAATCATAAATCATGAAATATTAATCACATTAATATAAAATTTTACATGAAATACATAAAATATTCATGGGAGGTCATACTAAAAGATCACGTCCAGTAGTGAGATTTAACTATTTTTAGTGAATAAAAGTCCATTTTACTCATAAAAATGCAATAAAATCACTAAAAATCATTAAAATGAGCAATAAATTACATTAAATCATAAAAATGACCTAAAAATATTTTAGGACCAGAATATATAATATGCATCATGATTTCGTGACTTACTCTTATAAATCACAAATTTTTAGTTTTATATGTTAACATTTTAACTCGGAAAAACAATAACCGATTACGCGTGCAACATCCTATGCTCTGATGCCACTTGTTAGGTTCGTATACCTATTATTAGACTCTTCTAATAGTTAACTAATTAACTTTTTAATATTTGTTCTTAAGATCTAGTACATGCATAACAAAATAAGAGATTAATAAGGAAAAACAATGTCCCTTACATTATAATTTTCGGATTTATGGGCACAAGTAAGGTCTCCTACCTTCACTTGTTCTTGAGCTATAATGAGTATTAGGATGATCCTCGAAAATCCCAATGTAGAGATCCTCCTCTTGATTGCACCCAAAATTAGCCCTTATCACTACTAAATAATATTAACTAGATATTTATTTAGTAGTCTACCTTAAAATTGATTACTAATACTCATATATTACGCTAATAATATTAGTAATATCATTGAATAATTTAGATTAAACATCTCAAGTTTTGATAGAAAGAAAATTATGAATAAGAGAGGTTTTGCATGTGAAGCATCTTGTGAGAGAATAAGTGGAAAAATATGAACAAAAAATGTTCTCTCTCACCCATGCTTGGTCCGGCCAAAATGCTCTATTTAGAGCACTTTTGGTCTTCTCAAAACTACCACATGATAAAGCTTTAGTAGAGGTTGTAGGCAAGCTAGATTTAGGTGTGTGATAAACTTTTTAGACAAAATAGAAGAGTTAGGACAAGTGTCATATTTCCTCCCAAAACCCGGTGCCTATGCTCTTATTATGGTCCATTTTTGTCTTATAATAGTTGTCCCACAAATGCTTATAAGTCTTATGTTTAATTACCTTACATAATTAAATATTAATTTGATCATACAACAATTATTTGACAAATTAATAAACATATATTCACTCCACTTATTGAGTAATATTTTACCATTATATCAACATATAATGGGTCCCATAATAACTAGTTAGTTAAATTTACAACCTCTTATAAATGTAAATAACTAATTACCTCTACCTTGAAACATTTATGAAACCTCAACATAATTTACTGAATTAACATATTAATTCACTAAATCAAAACTTATTTAATCACATTACAATAAGATACATATTTCCTCTCATTTAATATAAGTTGTTCAATTTTAAGGAAATAATTAACTTGTATCAACATACAACTAATTAACTTTATTGATAAGGGCATCATCCTTTAGGTGTGACCTTAAGGGATCAACTGACCACCACCGTCCTACGACAATAACGTCAAACTCTAGCAAGCCAATCATTACCAATTAATGTTGATCAGTTGACTATTTAAATGAATCATCCCTTTCGTTTTCTTAATATGAGATTTAAACATGTGATCGCACTATTGTTGAGGACATATACTCCAACAATGGGTCAAAAGATACTAGTATGACACATCCTGGGATGTCTTGAAGGTATTCTAGGAAACAAAGTCTCAAGGAGAAAAATTATCTACAAGGGCCTTATATACACTTGTCAAGCTTTCCAAATAAGCATTTTCACAAAACATTTCTACTATGCAACTACATGCCATGATGCAACTAACATATATACAACTCTAATGCATATGCTTCTATCAACTAAAATGCCATATAAAGTAGATGCAAACTCTTAACAATACATAGGTTTGTACCGCATCAATCAAAATGTAGCCACATTGTCATTAATATATAAGAAGGAGGAAGGAGATTTGGAAATATCATAGCATGCGGTCTTCTATATCACTTCATGCCTCGAATGTGGCGTAGTCAGCCACATTTGATAAGAGTAACAATTAAACAAATATACACAAATCCCTGCTACTTAAGGAAGAACATGTTTTTGGATTTTAGAATTTTTCAAATTTTTATCATTTTTTTAAATAAGTTAGACATTATATGGTTAGGTGTTAGAGTGTTATAATTCTCCATCCCCATACTAGTGTGGACATTGTCCTCAATGGACAAAATGATAGGAAAATGCGCAAGTGCAAATGCATGATATTAAGTGAAATGCATGGATTCTACACTAAATGCATACTACATGAGATATATTACAAATGATGCAAGCTAAACTACTCTAAATGATACATGCTCTCTATTGTTCGGAGAGCTAATTTAGATTAATTCGGGATGCTTGTGATCAAACTTCCCCAAACCGGTTAAGGTTATGGAGGGAGTTTGACCACAAGGCCATGCATGCTCATGCAAATTGTCGTTTTGGATTTATTTTGTGGGAGCAAAATTTGTCATCACCTTGATGTTGCTAAAGTGGAAAAAGTCCTTTGGTGTTACTAGGACACTCACTAGGCAAAAGCCAAAACAACAATGATTATTTAAACTAAATTATTATGCAAACAAATTTGTAGCAATGAAATGAGAGAGGAAGAAAAAGCTCACAAAAGCCGTGGTGGGTGCCTCTTGCTCTCTCCACCAAGCCAAAGAACTCTTCACTTATCATCATCATCTCCTCCAAGCTCATGACTCCAATTTGCCTTTGACTCATCAATTTCATAGAAGTCCATAAACTCATCCCCTTCACTATTCACTTCCACTGTGTTATCGTCACTTGAGATTCCATCATTCCCGTTACCATTACCACTTGCTCCGTCATTCCCATGGATCGAATTTGGGAAGTGTATGTCAACTTGAGCCCATGAGGGAAGTAATCCTTCTTCATAAACCGCCCTTGGCAGGACATTTGATGGATATTAGGATACAGAGCATAATCGACATCCACCCTATCATCGTATTGTTATCGATGCATTGCTTGAAGTAGACCCGTAGCAAAGTCATCCTTTGGGAGAATAAACGGGTTAGGGTGGTTGTAGGGTTGGTAAGGAAAGGGGTATGGAGGAATAGTGATTCTTTCCCCTTCATTCTTTTGCTCATGCTCTTGTTGTTGTTGAGTAGGGGGTGGGGTTTGGTCTTCTTGTCTTGTATTTCCGGACACTAGGTTGGACGGTAATCGAAAAAGGGGCCCTCTCCTTGGTGAAATCCTTGTCAATCCTTCCATTCGAAGGATTAATGGGGCGCTTCCTTTTGTTAGCCATTTGATTTTGCTTTCATATCTTTCGTAGGCTATCCAATGGTGTTGTTGGACTAAAAGCCTTTCATTGAGCCTAGTGTTGCCCGTAAGTTGGACATATAGTTATCATTGTTGAAATTCGGGTTGAACCACTTTGAAAGTTTTGTTATTTAGCCTTCATTGACAATGTGCCTTATCCCATTGTCACATCCGTTCCGAAACCGTGCCCATCTTTCAAGCAATACCAAAGGAGCATTGAAATTGTAGCCACTTTTACCTTGAATTTTCAACTATAATTCCATGAAGGTAAGATCAAGCTCATTTACCACAGCGGGGTCACGTCGAGCAAATAGGGTGCTCGTGAGAAAATGGTATGTGAATCTTATAATTGGGTTTTGGATGTAGGCAACCATTAATCTTTGCCATATCATGGCCCGTTAGGGCTCTCCAAAGAGGTTTCACACTATAGTTTCTAGGCTTGGATGATCGAGTGGTTGACACATCTAAGCTCAATTTTTCCGCAAATTCAACTAATGTTATCATTTAAGTGACATTTTCTAACCGAAATTCAATGCATATCGTGTTGTTAAGAGTGGACATCTTTAAGAAGCTTAGGAATTCAAGCACAAGTGATTTATATGTAAGTTCATGCATATGAAACATGGTAGAGAGTCAGAACAAGTCGAATAATGCTTCGGTTTGATGATAAATCCCTAGCTTTCTTAATGTATCATGAAAAACAAACTTAGTGGGAAGGATGTTCTTACCCAATAGTCGGTGTAAGACGACTCTTTGTGCATCATTAACAAACTGGATGTGGGGGAACCGATCAAGTCTTAAAAGATCAATAATTCCCTCATTTTTCCATCTTCTTGTGTTGAGATGTGAGGTAGAAAAACTCCCAATGATCCATGTTCTTCTTTTATCTTTTGTCATGAACCTTCTTTGTGTTTTCATTTTGTTTGGAGTTAAGAACTTTGATTGTGATTGTTTAAGAGTAAAATCAAACCGCCTAAATTAGATCTCTTTTCTTTGTGGAAAACCCTAAATTTGGGTGAGCTAAAGTTTAGAGAGGTTGATTTAATTTTTTGGAGATGAGGTAGGGTAATTTTGTGTATTTGTGAGGGAGATTCGGGCTTACTAAGAGAGAAGTTGATGTGTCTTAATATGTGTTGTAGAAATGAGGAAAATAAAGGAGGGTTTGTGGTCAATAGAAGAGTAGCACGGGAGGGAGACGCGGTGTTCAATTAGGGAGCCGGGCGTTTCTTACTTCAGAAAATTTTTGTAGACTCAAAGGGGGACGAGCGTCCCCATGTCGGTCCACCCGTCCTGATCATCGGGACGCCTGATTCATGTTTCAGGACGCCCGTATCTCGTTACACCTTAAAATTTCTTCTTGACAAGCAGAGGGAGACGCGCATTCCCATAGACGGTTCGCCCGACCTAAGTACTTGGGACGCCCGGACCAATTCCAGGATGCCCGAATTTTGCTTCAGCTAGAATTTTTTCAATCTTCTTGGCTCCAACTCCCACGAGTTGAGGCCAACTCGTAGGAATCCTCCTTTTAGCTCTTCTATGGCTTCTCCTTCTAGTTTTCTAGCAATGAATTGAATGCTATAGGCTCCCTTAGCCTAGGCATAGCTTCCCCACACTTGAACTTCTTATTCTTCACACATCAAATTTGATTAGTAACCCTCCCTCACCAGCTCTCATATCAAAAATTATGCTAAAAAAAAGGAATTAAAATGCAATGCAATGAAGTTAAGTACAAGAAAGTAAGTTAGTATATTTACAAGTGGTGGTTTATGGAGGACTCTACAAAACTCTCAACCATTTCAATGCTTTAATCATGGTGGGAGAGGCTCAAGGCAGATGGCCTCAACCTCTCCTACAAAAGCTCTTTCGTAATAAGGCTTGATCCGTTGACCTTTGACTTTGAATCAATTTCCATCTTCCGACATTATCTCAAAGTCTCCATACTTTCCAACATTAGATATCACAAAGGAACCCGTCCATCGTGAATTAAGATTTTCGAGGAAGAGCCAATATCGAGAGTTAAATAGAAGGACTTTGTCTCCCTTGTGCAATACCTTTTGCTTGATCCTCTTATCATGAAGCAATTTGGTGCGCTCTTTGTAGATCTTTGCATTTTCGTATGAGTGAAGTCGAAATTCTTCCAACTCTTCAATTTGTAGGATTCTCATTTCTCCACTTAGCTTGAGATCAAGATTGATAGCTTTGATTGCCCAAACGGCCTTGTATTCCAACTCAATTGGCAAGTGACAAGCCTTTCCATAGACTAACTTATAAGGTGAAGCTCATATGGGTGTCTCATAGGCCGTTCTATAAGCCCAAATAGTGTCATCAAGTTTCATGCTTCAATCCTTAAGAGTCTTGTTAAAAACTTTCTCAAGAATTTCCTTGATCTCTCTATTGGAAACTTCCACTTGACCGCTTGTTTGAGGATGATATCCCAAGCCGGTTCTATTTTGAACACCATATTTTATCAAGAGAGTTGCAAGTTTCTTTTCATGGAAGTGTGTTCCACCATCACTAATAATAGCTCTAGGAACTCCAAACCTTGGGAAGATCACTTTTCGTAGGAGCTTGGTCACCATCTTTGCATCGTTGGTTGGAGTAGCAATTGCTTCTACTAACTTTGACACGTAATCAACGACAAATAGAATGTACTTGTTACCTTGGGACGACACAAACGGACCTTGGTAGTCAATTCCCCATACATCGAAGATTTCAACCTCCAATATACCTCCTTGTGGCATCTCATTTCTCCAAGATATGTTCCCGGTCCTTTGGCAAGGATCACAATGAAGGGTGAATTCTCTAGCATCTTCAAACATGGTAGGCCAATAGAAGCCCGATTGTAGGACTTTGGCAACCGTTCTTCTTTCTCCATGATGTCCTCCATATGGGAATAAGTGGCAACCTTCCAAAACTCCTTGAACTTCCCATTGTGGTACACATTTTCGGTAAAGACCAACACTACATGCTTTGTAGAGATTGGGGTCATCCCAAAAATACCTCTTCACTTAAAATAAGAATCTCCTTTGTTGATTGTAGTTCAAATTCGGAGGAAGGACTCCTCCTACAATGTAGTTTGCAAAATCGGCAAACCATGGTGTTGTATGTCTTTCAAATTGTGTGTGGATGGACATGAGAACATCGTCGAGAAAGGAATCATTGATCGGTGTATCTTCTTCATTGTTGTCAAACTGAATCCTTGACAAGTGATCCGCAACTACATTCTCGACCCCTTTCTTGTGTCTTATCTCTAATTCAAAGTCTTGGAGCAACAATATCCACCTCAACAAGCGTGGCTTTGATTCTTTCTTCAGCAAGAGATGTATAAGAGCACGGTGGTCCGGGAGCACTATCACTCTCGATCCAAGTAAGTAGGAGCGAAACTTGTCCAAAGCATACAATATAGCAAGAAGTTCATTTTACGTGGTATCATAGTTGACTTATGTGGCATCAAGGGTCTTGATTATATAATATATATCATGTAAAGCATTCCCAACCCGTTGACCAAGAACCGAGCTAACGGCATAGTTGCTTGCATCACACATTATCTCAAAAGGCAACTCCCAATTTGGCGATTGAATAATCGGTGCCGAAATTAGAGCTTCCTTGATCCTATCAAAAGCCTCAACACACTCATCAGTAAATTGGAATTGGGCATCTTCAAGTAAAACTTGAGTGAGGGGTTTTGCAATTTTGGAAAAATATTTTATGAATAGTCGGTAAAACCCTGCATGACCGAGAAAACTCCGCACCCCTTTGACATTCATGGGTGGCGGTAATTTCTCTATCACCTTAACTTTAGCTTTATCAACCTCGATGCCCTTTTACGAAATCAAATGACCCAAGACAATACCTTCACTGATCATGAAATGACACTTTTCCCAATTTAACACAAGGCTAACAACTTCACATTTTTGCAAGACAAGTGACAAATTATGCAAACATGACTCAAAATCATTCCCATAAACACTAAAATCATCTATAAAAACTTCCATTATGGTTTCTTGGTAGTTGGAAAATACACTCATAATGCAACGTTTAAATGTGGCGGGAGCATTACATAGCCCGAAGGGCATTCTCCTATAGGCAAAAGTACCATAAGGGCATGTGAAAGTGGTCTTGTGTTGGTCGTCCAGGTGTATCGGGATTTGAAAGAATCCTGAAAACCCGTCAAGGTATCAAAAGAATTTGTTAGAGGCAAGCCTCTCAAGCATTTGATCAATGAATGGAAGAGGGAAATGATCCTTTCTTGTTGCGGAATTCAACTTACGATAATCAATACACATTCGCCAACCGGTGATCTTCCTTATGGGTATTAGCTCGTTTTTGTCATTTTTCACCACCGTGGTACCTCCTTTCTTGGGTACCACTTGAATGGGGTTAACCCTCAAGGAATCCGATATAGGATAAATGCCACATCAAGTAATTTCATAACTTTCCCTTTTACAATCATTTGCATATGGGGATTTAGTCTCCTTTGATCTTGAATGGTAGGCCTATGGTGTTATTCTAAATGAATCATATGCATGAAAAAGTCGAGGCTTATTCCCTTAAGGCCATCCAGGCTATAACCTATAGCTTTTTCATGTTCTTTTAACACACCAAGCAAACTTTCCAATTGACTTTCATCAAGTTTTTCATTGACAACCATTAGTTTTAGACTCATCAAGGTAAGAATACTTAAAATTTGGGGGAAAGGGTTTTAAATATGGAGTTTTTACCTCAACTTCTACCTTTTATGGTTCATTGGGAATACTTTCGACCTCCATTACTCTTTCCACCTCTATTACACTTTCTACCCTCATTCCTTGTTCTACCTTGATGGGTTGTGATGAGTCTTTGAGGATACCATCAATCCTCATGGATTGCTCATAGGTGAGCTCTTTGTTGGCTAGAGTGGCTTCAAGGAGATCTACCTCCAATGCCCAATGTTTACCATTGGCCTCACTTGCTTCCAAGGCCTCCAATGCTTCCAATGGGTCTTTGAAGAGGGTAGAACCCACATGGTCCTCTACACAACAATATATAAGGTCCATCTTGCAATGTAAACTAAGAGAAAAAGGTGACAAGTACCTTGAGGAAATGCTCTTCCCCAAGGCAAAGAAAGATACAACTAAAAACAACAAATAACAACTCAATTGAACACCGTCCCCGGCAACGATGCCATTTTGATGAACGTGTCATTGTACGCTCTCAAACAATATTTATAGTCTCAATAAACTACCTTTAGTAGAGCGGTAAGTAAAGGTCGGATCCCGAGGGACGGGCATTGGATTAAGCTATCGATTGAAGAAGTTATTCCTTTAAGTCACAATTTTGTTTGGTTTGAGATGGTTATCTAAGCTACTGTACAAAGTAAAAGTAAACAAATGGAAAACAAAGCAAGATAAGTAAATGGAAGTGTAAACAATTGATAAAAGGTACTAGAGTGTCATGGGTTCTTAAGGAAATCATGGTGAAAATGCTAACTGTGGTGTCATAGATGCAAGCAATTTATTGTTGTAGTGGAATCGAGTTAGTTTATATCTTACAACTCCTAGGAAGTTTTGGGTCTCCGAGCCGAGTCGGTCAAGATTTTACAACTCCTACAAGTCGACTTAATTCTCCCTATTCAACTATGTGCATGGTCTAACAAGCTTTGAGTTAGTTTATGTCTTACAGGTCTTGTTGAATGGATAAGAGATTCATGCTAGGTTGTCAATCAAGAATTTCATCAAACATAACATGCGCATAAGTTGAAACTACAACAAGCAATCATATAAACTTATTAAGTAATTATCTACCCCATGATTAACTCCCCTAATCCCTCATTAACCCTAGCTAGGAGACTACTCACTCATGATCATGGAAAACATGTTAATAGGGGTGTCAATCATACTAACAAGTCTAAACATGATGAAAGTGTAATATAATCCTTTTAGGTACCCACTGCTTCTGATCCTTTTTACCCATAGGCTGGTCCTTTTTCCTACAATCTCGAGCAGTATGACCCTTGCCCTTGCATTCACTGCATGAGAAGGTTTCCATCCATAATGGACATTAAAATGTTGAGGTTCATCCAGTTCATCCATAAACTCTATATAATCAGGCAATTCAACACCAACCTTTACTTCTACCATGATCGTCCTGGAATACCCAATAAATGTTTTGAGAAGGGTATTGTTATTTCAGCTGATAGGCTTCCCAACTAACCCTGCAATATTCATTAAAGCATTCCCCCAAAACTTAAAAGGTAAACCATAAAACCTAATCCAGATAGGGACTATATTAATAGCCTCGCTGACCAGTTTAACAGTGGGAGTCCATTCTCTAATGATAACAGGCTTATTATCAAAAAACACAAGTCCAGCCTGTAAAACTCTATCTCTCATGGCCATAGTTTTGAAACGAACTAAAAAGATTCCATTAGAGTGAAAGGAAATCTTATCAACCCCATCAGAACCCCAAATTCACTTCACAAACCCATCAATAACCCTAAAAGGTGGGTTAGCGCCCAACACATAGCAATATACTGTCGTAGCCCAGTATTCCAGCTCCGATTTAACATCAGAAATAGACAATTGAAGCTTACCTCCAGACGAAGATGAAAGAATATCCGACCCAGAAGTTGATTTCCTAGTCACCTCAACCCATTCATCTTCCTCCTCTGAAGCCTCTTCTAAAATCGATTCCATGTCATTATTCATATTAAAAGGACGTAGGACAGATACCCGATGATGGTGAGTTCCGTCAGACACTTAGCTTCAATGTCATCCAAAATCTCAACATCAGCATCACTATTGGAAACAACGCGATAACCATTGGTATTATGTGGAGTATTACTAGTATTTTTTGAATTTTTTGATGTATTAGCTGCTATTAATCTAAATAATCTACTTGCTTTAGGAGTATTTCTCTTCTGACGCGCATTCCAATGGAAGAAGATCAAACCCTAATCGCTTTAAAATCGCCTTTCTCTCTCATCGCCTTTCTCTCTCTCCTACTCAGTTATTTTTATTCAAATTGTAAACTTTAATCAATATAATAAAGACAAGAGTAGAGAAATTGTACCAACTTAGGATGATCAAATATAAAGCAAACAATAATGGAAGAAAACTTGATGAATGATGAAGAGTTGTCAATTCTCCAATAAACCTAAATAGTCTTCAAATTACCCAACTAAATCTACGAACACTTGAATAATTAGAGAAAGATTAAGATGTGATTAAGATTGAATTGTGTAATAAAACTTGATTAACACTAATAAAACTTGATTAAAACTTGGTAATTAACTTGGTAATAATCCCCTATTACAATGGAGTATTTATACTAAGTACAAGTATTAGGGTAAGTAAGGGCTTAAATGACGATTAAGTCCCTAAAATGAAGATTATCGACCTTGGAAGTCCTCCATGGAGACGCCCGGATTGCACTTGTTGGACGCTCATGCTGTAAAGGAAAACGCCCGTCTTGAGCAAGGGACGCTCGAGCTGAGTCTTGGGACGCCCGTCCTCTGCTTTGGGACGCTCGTGCTATGCTTGGGACGCCTGTCCCTATGGTAATCTTGGCTTCTTGTTCATTTAGCTGCCTCATGGTCCGTGGGGATCATTGAGGAGCCGTGGGGGTCCTTCATCATTGTCCAAATACTTGTTTTATTGACTTAGGCCTTTAGTATTGGTCTCCTCTTTGTTGCTTGGTTATTAGATGCGATCCATTTAGCTTCGTTTTGCTCCATATATGCAAGGCTAGCATTCCTCTCCTACCAAGGACACAAAACCTCAAAGAATATGCAAAGTAGGAAGCTAAAGATAAGAAACGACCCTAATGCATGCAAGAAAGAATAGGAACGAGGTTAGTTTGGGGACTAAATGTGTGTAAATACGAGTCACATTAGCCTTCTTTTACGGCGCGACCTAGGACAAAAACCAAAGTCAATCGGAAACTGTACTGACTCAGACAAATAGTCGTTAGTCAAAATAATCGACTCATAAGGAATATTATAGAAGTCCTTGCCACGACCAGGCTTCATAAAGAAATTAAAAGGACTCTATATATGGTCAGTGCCCGATAGAGTGTCTCCATAGTCTACCCATGTAATCGACCAGTCATCTCCATATTGACTCTATGTTTGTTGAACTCACCATTGATCGATTTACAATCTAGTCACTCAGAGACGTCACCTAATTAAGCAACTAGGGACAAAATACAATGTTAATCCAGTTCACTTGAAAGGTTCAACGTTGTTTTCACAACCTTCTCAGATTTAACAAAGTATTAAAATGAAATCCAGTAAGTACTGAATATATGAGTTTTGAAAAACTCAAACGATAAATGCGGTTATCATATATGAAAAAATTGATACACTATCAGATTATTACATATCATATAACCTCCAGCAACTCAGTTACCATGTTTCAACCATATTGAAATGTCATGACTATCATCTTTAGCTTTCCAGCTACCATCAAATTCCATCACACACGCCCTTAACATGTTCTCCAAGGTCATTATAGTTCTCTTAGTTTTCCCGTCCGTCGCAAGATGGAAAGCGGCAATCATTTTCAATGTTGTTCACATCAACTCCTGCAACTCCTCCCAAAATTGTGATATGAACATTGCATCTCCATCTGACACTATGTCTTTCGGTACCCCATGCAGTCTTACCACATTCTTAACTATTAGCTAGTTGCAGTTTGTTCCATGTATCTTTCATCGGAATGAAATGACCTGACTTGGTCTGTCGATCCACAATCACCCAAATCATATTGTAACCCTGCCGAGTCCTCGGTAGTTCCACAATGAAACCAATCTAAATAGACTCTCATTTCCCCTCTGGCACCTCAAGTGACTAAACCTTACCCTGCGGCCTTCGTTGCTCACCCATGACCCACTTGCAAGTCAAACATCTATCCGCTAACTTGGCGACATCTTTCTTCATCCCGTGCCACCAAAGTGCCTTACCAAAGACCACCTTAGCATATAAGGGTGCTACCATCTCCGTTACCCGAGGTAGTATGATCATAGAAACCATTATGAAACAACTTTATTAAAAACAACTGAAAAGAAAAGGTTACAAGTCCAAAACTCCAAATGGTACAATCCGAAACCAAAAGTCATAAAGCTAAACTCAGCTACAATTAATTGACTCAACAGTGATGACTCCGTCCGTCCAGGTCTCGTGAGCTATCAAATCATCCATCACCTGCTAGTCATTTGCTCACCATCCTCGAATGGATCACCACAGTTTTGAAAACATAAAACGGGGTCAGTGTACTATATAACTAAAGCAATATACACAGCGGAAAAAAATACAACAACACCGTCAGTCCATATCCAAGTCCAACGATTACCAATCACTGACTACACACTAAAATGTTTAGCCCTTCCAGGTTATCCATCGTAACAGGTAACACACACCGCCAGTGGGGACCGTAGCCGTACCACCAAAACCCCGCTCATCGCAACGAGTGATACCATCTCCATAATGTGCACATCCCCCTTATGACGGGAGTCACAAGGGGCGAACATGGGTATGGAACCATCTCCCGACATAGTTCCAAAACAATCAACCAACCAACAATCCAATCCAATCAACTTCCATCAATTCCAATTAAAGATAACATACCAACAATTAATCACAAGAAATTAATCAATTTTACAGGCAATTGAATAGGGAAACCCTACCTTATTCACAATCTAAGCAACCAGAGCAATCAATCAGAAAGGCTCTTCTACAAACTCGTCACCTATAACCACATCATACAATCAAAATCTACGTTAAACCTCCAAATAAATTTGATTAGGGTTTATCAATAACAACATGACAATACTAACAAAAGTGTGATGCTTACCGATGAAATCGACGCGAACGAAATATGTAAAACCCTTCAATCTAGCCCTAGCAGTGATTAGAATAGTTGAAGAAGTTATACGTAGTTTAGGTTTTAAAAGAATGATTAAGAAACTGTTAACACGCGTTTATATACTTCTCCAACTATTTTAATCAAAACCTCGTATTTTAGCCCAACTTCAGCACACCCGACAGCCTACTTGGTCAAGTAAGCCCTACTCGATCGAGTGCCCCATGATCAAAAACATGTGATATTACAGTCTTCCCTCCTTAAAAACGAACTTCGTCCCCAAAATTCACCTATGTCCAACACAACGAAAAAAAACCCCCAAAAACCATCTTACCGAACCTAAGACAAAACAACTTAAAACGACTAAAAAGACAACCCACAACTGACTCGGAAACTTTATAAACATCTATAAACATCCCAAAAATGTCCCAAAATTCATGCGGTTATCTCCTGCCCCCTCCCCCCCCCCCCCCAAAGAAACACGTTACGACCCCGTAACCATCCAAATCTGATCAAAATGATAAGGATAATGCTCTCTCATAGCCTCCTCCGCTTCCCGTGTAGCCTCTTCAGCATTATGGTTAGACCACAACACCTTAACTAACACATTTTTGCCCTTCCTTGTGTTGCGCACTTTTCGATCCAAGATCTCTTTCGTTGTTTCGACATAAGTAAGAGCTTTATCCAACTCAATAAGTTCAACCTCAAATACGTGAGAGGGATCAGTCACATACTTCCGAAGTTGAGACACGTGAAAAACATTATGCACCCGATCAAGCGCCGGTGGCAAGGCCAATTAATAGGCCACCTCGCCTACATAATCTAGAATCTCATACGGTCCAATGTACTTCTGACTCAACTTCCCTTTCTTCCCGAATCGCATGACACCCTTCATATGTGACACTTTTAAAAGGACCTTGTCACCCACCTGAAACTCCACCGCTCGGCGATGTAAATTTGCATATATTTTGAAGATCCTGGGCCGCCTTCATCTTTTGACGAATCAACTTTACTTGTTCAACCATCTCCTGTACCATTTATGGTCCTAGAATAACGGCCTCTGCACTGTCATCCCAATAAAAGGGACTCCTACATCTCCGTCCATATAAAGCCTCAAAAGATGTCATCCCAATACTAGTATGATAGCTTTTATTATATGAGAACTCGATCAAATCCAGCCTATCTTCCTAGATACCGCCAAATTCCATCACACAAACCCTTAACATTTCCTCAAAGGTCTTTATCGTTCTCGCAGTTTGCCCGTCTGTCACAGGACGAAATGCGGTAATCATTTTCATTGTAGTTCCTTCCAACTCCTACACTCCTGCCAAAATCGTGATATGAACCTCGCATCTCTATCTGACATAATATATTTCGGTACCCCATGCAGTCTTACCACATTCTTAACTATTAGCTAGTTGCAGTTTGTTCCATGTATCTTTCATCCGAATGAAATAACCTGACTTGGTCAATCGATCCACAATCACCCAAACCATATTGTCACCCTGATGAGTCCTCAGTAGTCCCACAATGAAATCCATCTAAATAGACTCTTATTTCCACTCTGGCACCTCAAGTGATTGAACCTTACCCTGTGGCCTTCGTTGCTCACCCTTCACCCTCTGGCAGTCAAGCATCTATCCACAAACTCAGCGACATCTTTCTTCATTCCGAGCCACCAAAGTGCCTTACCAAAGACCAGCTTAGCATAAAAGGGTGCTACTATCTCGGTCACCCAAGGTAGTATGCATCATAGAAACCATAATGAAACAACTTTATTAAAAACAACTGAAAAGAAATGGTTACAAGTCCAAAACTCCAAACGGTACAATTCGAAACCAAAAGTTATAAAGCTAAACTCAGCTACAACTAATTGACTCAAGAGTGATGACTTCGCCCGTCCATATCCCGCGAGCTATCATAACATCCATCACCTGCTAGTTAACTGCTCACCCTCCCCAAATGGATCAGCACATTTTTGAAAACATAAAACGGAGTCAGTCAAATGTATAACTAAATCAATATACGTAGCGAAAACAAAATACAACAACACTGTCAGTCCATATCCAACTCCAACAATTATCAATCACTGACTACACACTAAAATGTGTAGCCCTGCCAGGTTACCCATCACAACAGGTAACCCAGACCGCCAGTAGGGACAGCAGCCGTACCACCTAAGCCCCGCTCATCGCAACGAGCGATCCAAGCTCCTTAATGTGCACATCCCCCTTGTGACGGGAGTCACAAGGGGCGAACATGGGTATGGAACTATCGCCCAACATAGTTCCACAACAATCAACCAACCAACAATACAATCCAATCGACGTCCATCAATTACAATCAAAGATAACATACCTAAAATTAATCACTAGCAAATAATCAATTACACAGCCAACTGAGTAGGGAAACCCTACCTTATTCGCAATACAAGAAAACACGGCAATCAATCAGAAAGGCTCCTCTATGAACTCGTCACCTAGAACCACATCATACAATCAAAATATACCCTAAGCCACTAAATAAATCCAAATAGGGTTTATCAATAACAACATGACAATACTAACAAAAGTGTGATGCTTACCGATGAAATCGACGTGAACGAAAGATGTAAAACCCTTCAATCTAGCCCTAGAAGTGATTAGAATAGTTGGAGAAGTTATACGTAGTTTAGGTTTTAAAAGAATGATTAAGAAAATCATTAAGAAACTGTCAACATTCCTTTATATACTTCTCCAACTATTTTAATCAATACCGCGGATATTAGCCCCGTCAGACTAGTTACTCGACCGAGTAAACAATGTACTTGGCCGTGTGAGTCCAACTCGACCGAGTACCATCAAGCTCGGTCGAGTACTAACGTTCTAGAACCCAACCTCAGCACACCCGCCAGCCTACTCGGCCGATTAAGCCCTACTCGGCCGAGTGCTCCATGGTCAAAAACATGTGGTATTATAGTAAAGACATATGGCATGAGATGATTTTGTGGAGTTACGAATATAACTCCAGCTCCAACTTCATCTTGCCCTGCAGCACCGTCAAAGTACATCTGTCATGAATGTAGAACGTCCACGCAGAAGATTTATTCTCCCGAGAGGTCATCTGAAACTTTCCACTCTGCTGGCACTGGATGACCAACAATGAAATCGGTGATAGCTTGACCTTTTACAGCCTTTTGAGGCACGAACACCAAGTCGTACTGCTTAAGTAACACTGCCCATTTTGCAAGTCTTCCAGACAAGACTGGTCTTGAGAGTATGTACTTGATTGGGTCGGCCTTTGAGACCACATGTATAGTATGTGCCTGCATGTAGTGCCTCAGCTTCTGGATGGCGAACACCAATGCAAGATATATTTTTTCTATAGGAGAGTAATTCAACTCAACTCCCAACAAGGTACGACTCAAGTAGTAGAATTCCCTCTCCTTGCAGTCTTCAATCTCTTGAGCACACTTTGCCCCCAGCGAGCGTTCCTGTGCTAGAATATAGAGGACAAAAAGCTTTCCTAGAATTGGTGCCCCCAGCACAGGTGCACTGACCAAGTAATTCTTGATGCTAGCAAAAGCAGTTTTGCATTTTTCATCCCATTTAAATGGAGCTTCCATTTTCATAAGATGGCTGAACTGCAGGCAACGTCCTGCTAGGTTAGAGCAAACCTTCGAATGTATGCCAAACGTCCTTGCAATCCGCGTAGCTCCTTTAGCGTCTTTGGTTCTGGCATTTCGTTGATGGCTTTGATTTTTGTTTGGTCAATTTCAATGCCTCTGTGCCTGACCACGAACCCCAAAAACTTCTCAGATGTGACACCAAATGCGCACTTGAGAGGATTCATCTTAACTTTGCATTTTCTAAGTCTTTCAAAGACGGTTCGAAGGTCCTCGATATGGTCTTCTCTTTTCTTTGATTTGACAACCACGTCATCAATATAACACTCTATTGTTTTATACAGCATGTCATCAAAGATCTTTTGCATTGCACATTGGTACATAGCGCCAGCATTTTTCAATCCAAACGGCATGACCGTGAAGCAGAAGATCCCTTTTAGGGTTTGAAAACTTATTGCTTCTTGATCTTTTGGTGCCATATGTATTTGATTTTCACCAGCCGTATAATCCATGAATGAGAGTGCTTTGTGACCAGTGGTTACGTCAATCATCAACTCTGTGACTGGCAAAGGGAAATCATCCTTCGGGCATGCATTATTAAGATCTCTAAAGTCAACACATATGCGTAGTTGTCCATTCTTGTTTCTGACTGGGACAATGTTCGCTATCTAGGTAGGATATTAGACTTCGTGAATGAAACCTGCCTCTATGAGTTTGTTGACTTCCTTTTCAATTTCAGGTACAAGCTCCGGCCTGAAACGACATTGAGACTATTTTTTGGGACTGATGCCCTCCTTGATTGCTAGACGATGGACTGCAATTTTTGGGCTAAGTCCGGGCATCTCTTTCTAACTCTAAGAAAATACATCTTTGTACTCGACCAACAACTTGTAGTACTCCTCCTTTTCTTCCTTAGTGAGAAGAGCACTAATATAAACGGGGAGAGGATCTTCAGTAGTTCCAAAGATGAGTCCCTTAAGTTCATCCACAGTCGATTGCCCCCCGTCTTCAAGTGTTTTAGGGACCTCACCAGCCTCAACTTTTTCATTCTCGTCAGGTATCTCTTCTACTGTGATGTCATATGACGACATTGTAACTTCTAAGTCTCTTGGCTTCTTTGCGCCAGAGAGACGTGAAGATGAAGGACCATGCTTTTCAACATTTTTTGACTGGCCTGTGAGAACTAGTACGTGCCTTCATGCTTTGAGTGGCTCATGTTGGATCATATCCACTACTTGCATACGCTTCATGCGAGATGGTATTGCACTTCTCAAGTCATAACTTACTCTTACTTCTTCTTCATTGTGTTTTGCAGGAGTTCAGAGAATACGACCATCACCATTATTCTTCTTGGGAGTCCCTAGTCGACTGAACACTATTTTTGATGGACCGCCCAAGCGATCATATATTGTCCCTTTCTTTTTCGTGTGAGATGAGAGTGATGTCGTCGGGTCACATCCAATCAAACACATTTATAATACTCAAAAAACAACTAGTTAGCGGTAAGTCGAGGTCGATCCATGGGTCGGTGTGCTTTGGGTTCTAAGTCTATCTATCTCAATTTAAGCTAGTGTCACAATTGATAGGGTTTGTAGTTGTATTCTAAACTAATGAAAGTAATAATGTAAATCAAACAATAAACTAAGAGATGTAAAAAAATGACTAAAAGCACTAGGATGTCATGGGGTCATAAGGGATTCATGGTGTTGATCATACAAACATGTTTACAAAATTGCAAGCAATTAATGTTGTGGAGGAACCGAGTTGGTTTATGTCTTACGGTTCATAGGAAGAGTTGGGTCCCGGAGCCGAATCGATTAGATTGTACAACACCTACAAGTCGACTTACTTTCCTCCTATTCAACTTCTATGCATAGTCTAACAAGACTCGAGTTGGTTTATATCTTACAAGTCAAGTTGAGTAGATAAGAGATGGTAAAAATGGAATGATTCATAGGCTTATCATTTCATCAAACATAACATGTGCATAGGTTGACATCACAACAAGCAAGCAAACTAATTATGAAAACATATTAAATTAAGCATGATTAATCCCATGTTGATTTCCCCTAAATACCCATTAATCCTAGTTAAGAGACTACTCCCTTATTATCATGGTAAACATGTCATTAATGGTGTCAATCATCACAACAAGTGTAAACATGATAAGAGAATTAGGAAATAAACAATAAAGAGTAAAGGGTAAAAGAATTATACCAAACTTGAGATGATTCCAAATAATAAAGCAAAGAATAAAAGAAGAGAACTTGATTGATTGATGAAGAGTTGTCAATTCTCAAATAATAACCCAATAATCTTCAATTACCCAATAATAAACTTGAATAATAAACTTGAACAATAATTAAGGAAAGATTAATGTGTAATTTGTGGAAAGATTAAAGAGTAATCTATTCTAATCTACTCCTAATTGAATCTAAGAGGAATTTCTAATGTGGAGGCTTAGCCTCATCTAAAACTCTATCTCATGATTATTTCAAATGGGGTATATATAGTAGAGCTTCATTAGGTTAACTAAGGCTAAATTAATAATTATATTTTTGAGTTTTAAGCAGGGAAATGCTAGTCTTTTTGGAGGGATGAGCATCTCGGCTGAATACGTTGCGGTCCGTCCGTCCAGGAAGGGAAGACGCTCGGATTCTTGAGGGTCTGCACGGGCGTCTTTCTGCAAATCTGCTCGGATTGTAGTAGAGGAATCCGAGCGTTTTTGTTGCTTGGACGCTCGGATCGTCATTCTGGACGGGCGTCTTGCGTGTTTGGCCGCTCGGGTTCTGCTTCAGAATCCTTTTCTTCACTTTCTTTTTATTCTTGTAGGATTGGTCTTTAGTTCTTGCTTCCTCTTCATATTTAGTCCATCAAATATCGTCAACAAGCTTCCAAATATTCACGAAAGACGGGAATTTCCGCCTAATTATCTTCTTTCCTACAAAACATACGAAATGCACTAGAAAAGCAAATAGGAAGGTTTCGACGGATAAAATGGCCATGGAAAGATATAATATTATGCAAAATAGGCTCAATTAGGGGACTAAATATGCCCAAATAATGGTCACATCAAATATCCCCAAACCGAACCTTTACTCGTCTCGAGTAAAGAGGTGACAAAAACTAGACCTTTATTTAAACTATCTTACTAATATAACTTATGTGAGACAATTAGCGGGTCTCACTCCGCCCCTTCAACTCACAACAAGACAACCATGAGGTAGGATGCCTTCTTGCAAGGCAAGGTGGGTCTTGCCAAAATGGCGACACATCCAATCAATAAAGCACACAAAATCAAGTAATGGATGCATCTACAAAAGAATAGCCACTTTCCTCATCTAAGTGGCGGAAATTATCTAAAGGGGATGCAATTCAAGGGTACACACTCCTTCATAGATGCAATTTCTTCAAACTACTAAGCCTAGAAGGATACCAATAAATCACCTCCAAGTTGTGTCAAGCTAGGGTACCTTTGTCCTCAATCGTTAAATGCTTTTGTCAAGAATAGACTCCCTATGGTGTTAGAAACATTGGAGGATCGCGGAATTCCCCTTCTTGCCTAGACCAGAAGAAGGGTCATCCCCTCTCTACCATGCACAAAAATGGATACGATGGATAAAGGGATCGATAGGATTTGAGTTTCATTTGGGAGTTTTCTTTGTTGTTGTTTTTCCCCCAATTTCTTGTGGCATATAACATTTGAGAACACTTTCTTTTTGCCATTTCTTTTGATGTTTGGCATTTCAATACCTGACAACTTTCAACTTTTTGCATTTTCTTTTTGAACATTTTCAAAGTCACCTCAATTAGTAACGAGGGTGCCTTATATTTGAAGCATAGGAGTTTTCATTTTTGCTCCTCTTTTGTTTTGATGCATTTTGCAAACTTTCTTTCACTTTTCATTTCATTGAACTCAAATTTAAACAATTTCTGTTTTTTTTTGTGCCCATTCCCTTTCTGATGACCAAATGTATGGTAGAACATGGATGAATGATGGTTGCATGGTTTCAATGGTCACCTTGGAATAAATGGTAACCAAGGAGTTATCACATCACAAGGTACTCTTGACTGGGCCTTAATCCATGGGTCAAAGGATACTAGCATGACACATCCTAGGGTGTTTTACAAGTATTCTAACAAGCAAAGTCTTAAGAAGAAAAAGCATCTACTAGGGTCTATATACACTTGTCAAGCTTCCCAAGTAGACGGTTTCACAAAATTTTTCTAACATGCAAACTACATGCCATGATGCAACTAACATTTATACATCCTAATGCATATGCTTCTACCAACTAATATGCCAAATAATCTAAATGCAATCCTAAATTCACATTGTTTTTACCGCATTAATCAAAATAAAGCCACATAGTCATTAACATAAAGAGGAAAAAGGAGATTGGAAAGATCATACCATGCGGTCTTCAATATCCTCATGTCTCGGATATGGCGTAGTCAATAAATGTGAACAAGGATGAACAAACATAATATATACAAGCAATATACAAGACTATACTATAAAGGAAATGAACATGTTTTTGGATTTTTAAATTTTTTAAATTTTATGGTTTTTTGATTTTATGAAATTAAAGAACATATTTTTAGGATTTTTCAAAATTTTCAATTTTTATGCATTTTGAAATATAAATTCCCATCCCCCACTTTATTTTGGACATTGCCCTCAACGTACATGTAGGAGTAGGAATGAGAAGAAAGTACATGTTTTTGGATTTTTGAATAAATGCAATGATATGATATGAATGAATGCATGCTCTAGCTAAATGCAATTCTATATGACATATATAACAAATGAATACAATCTACACTAGATGATTCATGTTTTCTAGTAAACTATGGTCACCTATGATCAAACCTCCCCAAACCGATTTAAACACTATCTCTAGTGTAGAAATGAATAGGTTTGGCCATTAGTGTCTATGCATGATTTCTAGTCTATATGCAACTATCTACATGAATCATGTGAGATATATTACAATGCAACTATACTATATGAACTAGCTAGTATGAATTTAATATAATACAAATGCAAGCTAAAAGTATATGTATATAATTAAATGCAAGTGTAAATGTAATGCAAAGTCAAAGAAAAGGGTATCTTACAAATGGTGGTTTGAGGGAGGATTCCACCAAACTCATTCCTTGTTGCCATGGTTATTGATGTGGTCCATGTTGCTTGATGCGTGTCATTTATATGATGTTTTACATCTCTTTTTACACGCATTTCAGAGCTTCATTGTGCTATTTATGCCCATATTTCTCTATTTTCCTCTACTTTCGTGCTTTTGTACTTTATTGCAGAAATGTGGAGAATTTAGCGGGAAATCAAGCCGAATCCGTCCCCGAGTAAGCTGCATTGCAAATGACGTAAAGGAACCGCTTAAGGAACAAGCTTGGTGCGCAAACCAAGGCCCGAAAGACGAATCCACGAGTTTAAAGAAGTCAAGTAGCAGCTAATCCGGTCGATCGACTAGCATCTTTGGTCGATCGACCACCTATCGGATCCCGAAGCTACTTTTCTTTGAGGAGCAATTGATCGACCAGGCTGAGTAGTCGATCGACCGGACTTCGACTCATTTGTGATTTAGAAAGCCCGTGAAGTTTTAGGTTTTGGAATAAGTTGTTGCGTTGTTATTCCTATATAACGTAGCATAAACATATCTAGCTTGGATCAGAGATTTTACAAAAAGTTTTTATTTTAAGTTTCTCATCATAATAATTTAGCTTATTTCGCAATTAGGGTTTGATATATCGACTTTTGCATCGGATCTTTCAGTTCTTAATCTTAATCTTCCTCTGAATTCTCGGTATTCATTCTGCCCTATTTCCGTTTATTGCTTTTATTAGTATAGAATTGATAGTTAGCGTTCCCCAAAGCCAATTATCGCTTCATTATTATTGTTATTTACATCAAACATGAATTCCATAATTGTCATTAGTCTTATTGTTGTTTTTACATTCACCATGAGTAGCTAAATAGCTTGTGCTAGGATGTAGGCGATTTATGGCTAGGCGGCAATAGATTAGACACGGACTGAACCCGCGTGTCAGTCGATCGACTGACATAGTTGGTCGATCGACTGACCTTGTAAGGTTACCTTCGTTTTAATTGTTTTTAATCTTGTATCTGACGAGTTGAATGCATGCGACCAGTTAGATACCCCTTTTGTGACTGACCCATTAGACCGAAAGGTAGGGTAGGTTATGTGACCGTCAATTAATTCGACTAAACTGTGCTGAGATCGAAAGATAGGTATAGTTTAGACCATTAGTCGCTTTTCAGGACGAAAGTCAGTATTAGTGACATTAGGGACCTTTAGCGAGATCGAGAGATGCTATCTGTTAGGAGTGGACCGAGAGGACCTCTTATTTCCCGCCTTACTTGTGTTTAATTCAGACCGACTTAGTTTCTTTGCCGCCGGAAGCCGTAATGACCCGACCATCCTAGTACCTTTCTTTTATCTGTTTAATCCACGTCCTTAGTTTATTTTCTTCTTATTATTATTAGTTATAGACCAATTCAACCAACCCCCATAATAGTTGCCTTAGACTGATCATAGAACAACTAAAGTTTACAACTGCCTCCTTGCGGATCGACCCTGTTACCACTAGCCTAGGTTAGTCTTAATAGGAGATTATAAATATTATCTTTGGTACTCACAACGACGGGTATCAAATTTTGGCGCCGTTGTTCGGGGGGAGGCAATAGTCCTAATTTTAGTTGTCTTTATTTTTAGTCTTTCTTAGTTTAAGGAACATCCGTTCCTTAAACTGTTCTTATATTTTGTTGTAGTTTCCTCTTATGCGCAGGTCTCAGGGTGGTTCATTACTGCCGTTTGATCCAGAGATTGAAAGGTCTTTGCACGTTAAGAGGAGATTATTTCAAGAACAACAGCTGGAAGAGCCCAGTTCTCATTCTAGCTTTTACGAGAACGATCTATTCGAGGAGAATCCACCATCTTCACCCGTTTCTACATCTTCAGTAGAGACAGTTACTTCTCCAGAATTTTCAGTCATGGCCGAGGAAGCGAGTATAGCTAGTTTTTCTTAGCCGACGGCCGCGAACTTATACAAAGGGTTCGAACTACCGGGGGAGGCCAGAAAGTTCGAACCAAAGCCTGCCTACATCACTATGGTAGAGAGAAATCAGTTCGGGGGAGCTGCAAATGAAGATGCAGCTAAACATATGGAGACCTTCATTGACTACTGCTGCTCCATTCCCCCACCAGCTGGCGTGACCCAGGACCAGATCAAGGAAACTATGTTTATCTTCTCCCTTCACGATGCTGCAAGGGAATGGTATAGAGATCTGGACCGAGCTGCCTTGGAGATTACTGACTGGAATACATTGGCATTGGCGTTCTACAAGAAGTACTTTTCTGCTTCAAGGACGATCGCCATTAGAGCTCAGATCACGGGCTTTAAACAAGGGCCAGATGAAAATTTCCATGAGGCATGGGTCCGATTCAAGAAGTTGGTGCGAACCATACCGCACCATGGGTTTGCTAAGTGGAGTTTGTGCAATCATTTCTACAATGGGTTGTACGACGATCGTAGGGCCATTTTGGATCTTTGCGACCAATGGGAGATTTGCTGAAAATTTAGGAGCAACCAAAGGGTGGAAGATCATTGACGATCTAGCTACCCACAAGGCCGAGTATGGGAATTCGAGAGGGAACCAGAGGAGAGCTGCTGAATCCTCCTCTGTTGCTGCACTTGAGGCTCTTACCGCGAGATTCGACAAGTATGAGCTGGGGGGAGCATCTAAAGGTGGGATGTACCAAGTCAATGCTGTGCAAGACGGTCCCTTCGTCTGTGAAAGGTGTGGAGTTGAGGGCCATGTCTCGAAAAACTGCCCTAGTCCTTTTGAATCATGTGCTGCCTTTCAACACTATAGGCAGACAAACACCTACTACGAGCCACCACATCCGAACCTGAGTTGGAGAAGGCAGAATGTTCAAAACCCAACTCAACCTCCACCACAGCAGCAGCCATATGTGCCTCCTCATCAAAAGCAACAACAGTATCAAAAGCCTCCTTATGTGCCGCAACAACAACAATCACAAAATTCTGAGTTTGCAGAGCTTAAGAATCTGTTGCTAAAGGAGTCCCAAGCAAGAGAGGCCGGGATGATGCTATTAGAGAGCCAAATTGCTCAATTGGCCAGTAAGAATAACACTCGAGCTCCCGGGCACTTACCCACT
The DNA here is from genome assembly GCF_048544455.1 of Silene latifolia. Lineage (NCBI taxonomy): Eukaryota > Viridiplantae > Streptophyta > Magnoliopsida > Caryophyllales > Caryophyllaceae > Silene > Silene latifolia. The sequence continues at coordinate 97,753,993 of NC_133527.1, forward strand.
CAACCCGAACAAAAGGAGACCCTAAATGCCATCACATTGAGGAGCGGGTCCACCCTTGACGGTCTGCTATGGTTGAGGATGCTGTTGGGAAAGATAAGCCAGAAATAAGCAAAGAGAAAGCTTCAACGAACAATTCAAAGAAAAAGGCGTCTGCCAGGAATCTCAGTCGATCGACTGATATCCCTAGTCGATCGACTGAGTTACGAGTTACAGGAGCTTCTGGAACTGTGCATTCCAGTCGATCGACTGAGGAAGGTGGTCGATCGACCACTTTCACTGCTGATATTGAAGAGTCTCGTCCTTTAATGCCAAATAATTTACGAGACCACTTGTTTCGGGGTACCACGATCCCGAAGATCTTAGGGGCGGAACGACCCGAGTCTTGATGGGTCGATCCCGGCTCAAGTTCGATCCAATGACGGTCAATGGGTCTCATTTGAGACGGTCTGAGGAAGGGTCTAGCTTCAACAAAGAGAAGGTGACGGACTTTCAGCCAAAGTCCAAGGACGCCGGCGCGCGCGAATTAGAAGAGAGGGCTAAGGTGCTCCTTACAGCCCCATATCCGGAGAGACTCGTGCCAACCAAAGAACAGGTATCTTTCAATAAGTTTGAGAAAGTTATCCGTAGTCTTAATGTGCAAGTCCCCTTCCTCGAGTTAGTTAACCAAGTACCCGCTTACACTAAATTTATGAAGCAATTGTTGTCGAAAAAGCGGTTACTTGAAACAGTGCACACTGTCGCACTTACAAAGGAGTCTTGTTCTTATCTGTCTCACACTGCGCCCCTTAAGTTAGAGGACCCGGGTAGCTTTTCTGTCCCTTGCAAAGTAGGTACCTTCTCAATTGAGAAGGCATTGTGTGACTTGGGGGCCAGTATAAGTGTCATGCCCTTGAGTTTAGCTAGGAGACTCAAGTTGACCCGGTTTGCGATTACTGAGATGACAGTTCAGATGGCTGACCGATCTGCGGTCGAGCCTATAGGAGTCCTAGAGGACATACCCGTCCAGATAGGGAAGTTTTTCTTCCCTGTTGACTTCGTTGTCATTGACATGCCTGAGGATGACCATATTCCCATCATTTTGGGTAGGCCGTTTCTGCACACTGCTGGTGCAGTTATTGACGTCGGTTTAGGAACATTGACCTTCAAGGTTGGGAAACATTCTATCGTTTTTGCCCAACCTGCTAAAAAGAAGGATGCCATGTGGCCTGTTACTTGTAATACGGTCTCTGAAAAGAGATCGTACTTTGTGCTTCCCGAACCGACCGTCCCTATTACTCTTTATTTGTATTAACCCCTCCGCCCCCATTGGGAGCAAAAAGGAGGAAGAATTTGTTGTTTTAGATAATGCGGGAGCTGGTTTGGGGAAGGAAGAGCCGCCGGATGCTCCAGTGCGACGAGCCTATCGTTTCGAGAGGAGGTCTTGGATGCCTAAGTTATGGGACTGACGAGGAAGTGGAAGATGAGCCCGTCAAGGTGAAATGGGCAGATTTGGAGTCCGACGATTCCGAGGGAGCCCTTAATTGGGGAGACGACGGCGATCAATGAACTCTCCGATCATGTTGAAGGTTTCGAGAAAGGTGCAACGATGAGATGAGCACCATTGAGGCTACCTCTAGTAGCCGTGCCGACGAAGTGGGCCATCCCTTGGTCCTTCTTGATCAACTATTAGTTGATCAAAATTTCGTTATAAACTTCATTTTATTGCTTTCGAACTATTTTTATTGCTTTTGTGTGCGCGAAAACTTCGCTTTTATTTTGTTTGCTTAGGATTTTTAAGTACTTTAGACTTCGTTCTGGGTTTTGCGCAATTTTGGGCGCGTACTATTGTGTATTTGCAGGTATTTAGAGTTTATTAGCTCGAATCATTGAGCAATTACGAAGAAATAAGACGCTGCAGCAGTGAATTCAGTCGATCGACTGGCCATCATGGTCGATCGACTGACTTGCAGGTTTACAGGAGCTACTGTTCACGCCCACCTGGTCGATCGACTGGGTTAAGTGGTCGATCGACCACTGCTGCTGCTATGTTCATTCACGACCTCTCCCCTGCTGCGTTTGGTCGATATGCGGATCTAAGGGAGTTTTCTACTCCACTTTATTTTCCGTCGAATTGTCTATTTCTTCTTTTGTCTCATTTATGCACAATTTTTACGTCCCAAAATTGTTTTCTTCGGTCTTATGCGTGGTGTTTTCTGTCTTTCAGGCACTCTTATTGGTAGCACTGCTGGCTACTGAAACCTCCTAGCTCACGCTGGTTTGGGGAGGTTTCCTTTGCTGCGCTTAAAGTCTTGTGAGTTCCCAAATCTTTACTTTATGTCATTATGTTTTTATTTCCCTTTTTCTCGCAAACTCCCGTTTTCCATTTTTCTTCATTACATGATTTTGCACAATGGGGACATTGTGTGATTTGGTTTGGGGAAGGGTTTTGCGTCGCATATCATTGTTTTGCATTCACGTTTACATTTTGTTTTGCATTGTTTTTTTTAATATTCGCTATATACAGGAAAATTCAAAAAAAAAAAAATTGAATAATTTCAAAAATTTCCATCAAATGCACGTTTATTTTAGCATATAGGTCGAGTCGGAACGGTAGTATTTCTATGATGATTTAGCATTTGCACCTGTTTTGCCTAAGCCTTGCTTGACTTACATGTTATTAGTAGAATCATAAGTGCATATCTACGAGTTTTCGTTAATTTACTCGCTGAGCCTGAGACTTGACTTTTATAATTGGCAAGCTACATCATATATTCTGAGTTTTTAGAGCTTAAAACTGGTGACATTCATAACCAGTTCATCTAGGAATGTGAGTAGTACTCCTTATGAGGCATGTTTCCTTAATTTGCATAATTATGAATTTGATCTACTTAATACCTGTATGCATTCGGTTTGTGGTTAGTTGACACATGTGGTAGAGGTTTCCTTTTCTCATTTTACCCATAAGCTTCACTATGCCAAAAATATCTTTTTTTGTCCTACTTACTACATCCTACATTTAGCCTGTCCTTTGTCAAGCTAGTAGCCTGTGTCCTTGGGATTGTTACTCAATTTTTGGTGGTATATGCTCTATTGAGATGTTGTTGGGAAATGAAAAGAAGGAAAGAAAGAAAAAGAAAATAAAAATGAAAAAATGATTCGAAAAAGAAATGGAAAAAGAGGTCCTGTACTGTTTAAGCAGTCGATCGACTGCCAAATATGGTCGATCGACTGAGATTCGTGAAAGAAAAAAATCAATTCGCATACTTTATCCTTATCTTTTGGCGATTTTTGCTCCCATGTTTCATTTATATCCTATGGGGAGTTTGTTGATTTATTAGTTTGGAGATTGTGAGTTTCGTGCTTGCTACAAAGACCGTTTCGTTCGATTATGAGCAAGAAGTTGGATGTTGTCCTTTGGTTCCGTTTGGTACTAGCTTGATCACCTGTACCTCCACTTTACCATAATATGTTTTGCCTCTTCTTACCCATACCTCACATTTCCATAATTATACCTCGGCATGTGTCAATGGTCATCTGTTTGGTTGGAATGCATATGTACGGTCGTAGAGGTCGTCTTCATAATCTATTCTTTGGCATGTTTTCATAGGTCGTAGTTAGGTGAGGGTCATTACAATATTAATTCTTTCTATCTTACAAATATATCACCTGTTCTTATGAGAGATTTGAGCGACCCGTGAGAGTCCAATTTGATAAGTCTCTATAGTCAACGGTTCAGCAGTTTTTGACGACTTTATAATTCGTTTGCATAATTCATATTACTAGTTGATTGTTGGTTGTGCATTAAATTGGTTTAGGCCTTACAGTTTGCATTTCGCTCTGAGTTTGAACTCGTTCCATTAGGTCAATAGATCGAGTCTAGTTCTTGCTTGGGGACAAGCAAGGTTTGGTTTGGGGAGATTTGATGCGTGTCATTTATATGATGTTTTACATCTCTTTTTACACGCATTTCAGAGCTTCATTGTGCTATTTATGCCCATATTTCTCTATTTTCCTCTACTTTCGTGCTTTTGTACTTTATTGCAGAAATGTGGAGAATTTAGCGGGAAATCAAGCCGAATCCGTCCCCGAGTAAGCTGCATTGCAAATGACGTAAAGGAACCGCTTAAGGAACAAGCTTGGTGCGCAAACCAAGGCCCGAAAGACGAATCCACGAGTTTAAAGAAGTCAAGTAGCAGCTAATCCGGTCGATCGACTAGCATCTTTGGTCGATCGACCACCTATCGGATCCCAGAAGCTACATTGCTTTGAGGAGCAATGATCGATCGACCAGCCTGAGTAGTCGATCGACCAGACTTCGACTCCAGACGAGATTTAGAAAGCCCGTGAAGTTTTAGGTTTTGGAATAAGTTGTTGCGTTGTTATTCCTATATAACGTAGCATAAACATATCTAGCTTGGATCGAGATTTTACAAAAAAGTTTTTATTTTAAGTTTCTCATCATAATAATTTAGCTTATTTCGCAATTAGGGTTTGATATATCGACTTTTGCATCGGATCTTTCAGTTCTTAATCTTAATCTTCCTCTGAATTCTCGGTATTCATTCTGCCCTATTTCCGTTTACTGCTTTTATTAGTATAGAATTGACAGTTAGCGTTTCCCAAAGCCAATTATCGCTTCATTATTATTGTTATTTACATCAAACATGAATTCCATAATTGTCATTAGTCTTATTGTTGTTTTTACATTCACCATGAGTAGCTAAATAGCTTGTGCTAGGATGTAGGCGATTTATGGCTAGGCGGCAATAGATTAGACACGGACTGAACCCGCGTGTCAGTCGATCGACTGACATAGCTGGTCGATCGACCCGACCTTGTAAGGTTACCTTCGTTTTAATTGTTTTTAATCTTGTATCCACGAGTTGAATGCATGCGACCAGTTAGATACCCCTTTTGTGACTGACCCATTAGACCGAAAGGTAGGGTAGGTTATGTGACCGTCAATTAATTCGACTAAACTGTCTTTGAGATCGAAAGATAGGTATAGTTTAGACCATTAGTCGCTTTCGGACGAAAGTCGTATTAGTGACATTAGGGACCTATAGCGAGATCGAGAGATGCTATCTGTTAGGAGTGGACCGAGAGGACCTCTTATTTCCCGCCTTACTTGTGTTTAATTCAGACCGACTTAGTTTGCTGCCGCCGAAGCTGTAATGACCCGACCATCCTAGTACCTTTCTTTTATCTGTTTAATCCACGTCCTTAGTTTATTTTCTTCTTATTATTATTAGTTATAGACCAATTCAACCAACCCCCATAATAGTTGCCTTAGACTGATCATAGAACAACTAAAGTTTACAACTGCCTCCTTGCGGATCGACCCTGTTACCACTAGCCTAGGTTAGTCTTAATAGGAGATTATAAATATTATCTTTGGTACTCACAACGACGGGTATCATTGCTCAATGCTCTCAATAACCGGTCAAATGCTTGGGCACAATCCTCAAATAAGCATGAATACGGTTTGTTCCAATTCAAAATAAAGCTTGGCCAAGGAAGCTTGTCATTCACTCTCTCATTCACCTTGCCCTTAGCACTTGAGCCTTTGAAATGCTTCAAACCAAGAAGCCCATGATTCTTTTCAACATAAGGTATGAAGTAGGGTTCATATTCGTCCGGAGACTTCAACTCATCACCTTCTCCTTCAATTTTTGTGGTGATGATAGCATTTTGATTTATCAATCCTTCAAGAGTAGAAGGGGAATTCTCATAACATTGATGACCGGATACCTTAAGAATTGATGTTGTGGATGCCAAATCTCCACAAGCAAGTTCATTTGCAAGTTTGTTCTTGAACTTCTCCACCAAGTACCCTTTATATGATGTTTTGACTTTTTGGAGAAGGTCTACCATATCATCTCCAACAATCATAGGTTCCATGGTGGGTGCGAAAAGGTCTTCATGGTTAATAGGAAAGAGACATTCATCTTCCTCATGGAAGCATACTTCAAACTTCTCAAGGATAGGCTCCTCAAGAAAGGTGATATCACAAGTCCATTCTTCTTCCCTATTCCAAAGGTCCTTGTAAGACACATATTCCTCATAAGCTCCTTCCTTAGGCTTGTCATCATCGATATCTTCATACGAATCATAGATAGGAGCTTCATTCTTCTTCAATAATTCTTCCTCCAACACCTCAATGTTCACATCAAATGACACACCCTCATACTCACAAAGGCTAAGAGTACTTGGCTTACTCAACCTCATATCTTCTTCATCAAATACCACACTTTCATACTCACAAGGGCTCAAAGACATTGGCTCTTCCCACTTGTCATCAAAGGTAACTCCTTCAAACTCGCATTCATAATCCAAGAAATGGTGAGGGGTAGTTATTTGGGCTTCCTTCATTTGGGAAATTTGAATCTCCAACTCCTCACCTTGGGTAACAATGTCTTGAAGAACGTTGTCCCTTTTTTGGCTCTCTTCTAGCATTTGTTTGAAGAAGTTTTGTTGATCTCCCATCGTTTGGAGAATCACATTTTGAATGGACTCATCTTCTAGTTGTGGGTGGGTGTGAAAGTGGTTGTATTGTGGTAATTGAAATTCATTGTGAAGTGGATATTGGATGTGGGGATTTTGGTGGGAAAGATTGGGGTAGTAGTTAGGATTTTCATTGTATGAAGTGTAAGGTAGGTTTGTGTTGACTTGCTCCTCAAACTCCCCATACCCATAGTCATACTCAAAATATCCACCACATACTCCATGTACCAAGTCCTAGGTCATCATCATGGTTAAGACAAGGAAACAACTACAGGCATGGAAACTACACCAAAACGGTAAGAACAATCCTTGAGGAACAAGTTCCCCAAGGTGAAAGCAAAATCAAAATAGACAAACAAGTAAGAACTTAATCACATAGCACCATCCCCGGCAATGGTGCCATTTTGATGAGAGTGATGTCGTCGGGTCACATCCAATCAAACACATTTATAATACTCAACAAACAACTAGTTAGCGGTAAGTCAAGGTCGATCCATGGGACGATGTTCTTTGGGTTCTAAGTCTATCTATCTCAATTTAAGCTAGTGTTACAATCGATAGGGTTTGTAGTTGTATTATAAACTAATGAAAGTAATAAAGTAAAGAAAACAATAAACTAAAAGATGTAAACAAATGACTAAAAGCACAAGGATGTCATGGGGTCATAGGGGATTCATGGTGTTCATCATACAAACATGTTTACAAAGTTGCAAGCAATTAATGTTGTGGAGGAACCGAGTTGGTTTATGTCTTACGGTTCATAGGAAGAGTTGGGTCCCGGAGCCGAATCGATTAGATTGTACAACACCTACAAGTCGACTTACTTTCCTCCTATTCAACTTCTATGCATAGTCTAACAAGACTCGAGTTGGTTTATATCTTACAAGTCAAGTTGAGTAGATAAGAGATGGTAAAAATGCAAGGATTCATAGGCTTAGCATTTCATCAAACATAACATGTGCATAGGTTGACATCACAACAAGCAAGCAAACTAATTATGAAAACATATTAAATTAAGCATGATTAATCCCATGTTGGTTTCCCCTAATTACCCATTAATTCTAGTTAAGAGACTACTCACTTATTATCATGGTAAACATGTCATTAATGGTGTCAATCATCACAACAAGTGTAAACATGATAAGAGAATGAGGAAATAAACAATAAAGAGTAAAGGGTAAAAGAATTATACCAAACTTGAGATGATTCCAAATAATAAGGCAAAGAATAAAAGAAGAGAACTTGATTGATTGATGAAGAGTTGTCAATTCTCCAATAATAACCAAATAATCTTCAATTACCCAATAATAAACTTGAACAATAATTAATTAAGGAAAGATTAATGTGTAATTTGTGGAAAGATTAAAGAGTAATCTATTCTAATCTACTCCTAATTGAGTCTAAGAGGAATTTCTAATGTGGAGGCTTAGCCTCATCTAAAACTCTATCTCATGATTATTTACAAATGGGGTATATATATTAGAGCTTCATTAGGTTAACTAAGGCTAAATTAGTAATTACATTTTTGAGTTTTAAGCAAGGATATGCTAGCCTTTTTGGAGGGATGAGCATCTCGGCTGAATACGTTGCGGTCCGTCCGTCCAGGAAGGGAAGACGCTCGGATTCTTGAGGGTGTGCACGGGCGTCTTTCTGCAAATCCGCTCGGATTGTAGTAGAGGAATCCGAGCGTCTTTGTTGCTTGGACGCTCGGATTGTCATTCTGGACGGGCGTCTTGCGTGTTTGGCCGCTCGGGTTCTGCTTCAGAATCCTTTTCTTCACTTTATTTTTATTCTTGTAGGATTGGTCTTTAGTTCTTGCTTCCTCTTCGTACTTAGTCCATCAAATATCGTCAACAAGCTTCCAAATATGCACGAAAGATGGGAATTTCCGCCTAATTATCTTCTTTCCCGCAAAACATACGAAATGCACTAGGAAAGCAAATAGGAAGGTTTTGACGGATAAAATGGCCATGGAAAGATATAATATTATGCAAAATAGGCTCAATTAGGGGACTAAATATGCCCCAATAATGGTCACATCAGTGTGCAACAAAGGGATTGATGTTTTGGCTATACGTTAACCTTGATTGCCAAGCCTAGCAAAGACAGAAGTATGTTTGGTTGAAGCACCTGGCCTTCCTAACCTTGTAAACACAGAAGAACGAGACTTTTCTACAGGTGGACTTATTCGATCGAAGATTGAAGATGAATGCACCTTTTCTTCTTCTTGGTCATCATTTTCTTCAACCTCTTCTACTAGTCCCTTTTCTACGAGCACCAATCTTCACAGGTGCAGGAGACTCATATCCAAGACCAGACTTGGTCACTATGAAGCTCCCTTCTTCCTTGAACAATTCATGTTGCGCTTTAGTACGACCGTATGGCTCAACGTCTATAACTTTGCCGTTCGGATTCGGATTTGTAAAGTCATATCTAGACTTGCCATTATCTTGTAAGCATTGGAATCAAATATCCCCATGTTTTCTTCACTTGATGATCGACTGGAAGAAGAGACGAAAGCAGTTGGAGGAAGTCTCACAATCTTCATTTGAGATGAGCTTGGCAGAGGTGTAACGACTTTGGCCACCATTCCTGCTTGATCACCTCACTTGACTTTTTATCCTTAGGCTCTATCTTTGATGTTAGACACTCTGCAAAAGGACTTTCCCCATCTTTCCGGCGAGACTTTGAGATGTAGCGCAATACTGGCGATGTAGTCTTCTGCGCCATGTCTTGCTTCTTGGGTGACGCAACAGAAGTAGCTATTTTATTGGCCTTGTCTACATCTTTCTTAACATTATTTTATTTAGCAGAACTTGCAGCTGCATCGTCTGTGATGATGTTCTTTTCCCGCTTACCTCATTTTCCTATTGAAGAGATGGTGGTTGGCATGAACTCACTAGAAGTACCATTCTCTTCAAACAATTTTGCATCAGCGAAGAAAGAGTCGACCTTAGAGAAGGGTTTCGCATCTCCGTCTATCTTCCTTTTACCACCACGATAATACTTCAAGAATTGATTGAGATTTGAGGCGACAACTCCATTCTCGTGCTTCCAATGTCATCCCAGCAACAATTTGAATGATATCTTGCCTACAATGACATAGAACAATGTGTTAGAAGAAAGATCGCCCATGCTAAGGTTTACTCGGATGATGCCAAGTGCGCGCTCCCCGTTCAAGTTGAAACCATGAATCACTGTTCGACTACTGGAGAGTTCATCGATCGTAATCCCTAATTCATTCATGGTGGCTTTTAGCATGAGATTGACTCCTGAGCCTCCATATATTAAGATGCGCTTGACCTTTTTCCCCCGGATGTACCCAGTACATATAGTGGCATGTTTTGAGGCTTGGATCCAAAAGGAAAATCCTCATCTGAAAAACTCAAGGTTGCATTCGAGGTGACACATCCAGTTGATTGTTCAGCAGGCTTCATTTTATCTTCCATCTTCCTGCGTACAACTCAGGCTTCTTAAGTCCATGAATTATCAGTTGACGCTTCTCTTTAGGGAGGTGAAAAATTTGTATCCACCTCATGTCTGCAGGAAGGGCGCCAAGAGCAGCCACTACATCAATCTCCTTTTGAGAATGGGACAGTTGTGATGGCATCGTAGCACCTGCCTCTCCTCCCTTTATCTTTTCTTTATCATTTCTACCTTATGTAGGTGAGACGGTGCACACAGCAACTTTATTTAAGAAATCCTCTAGGTAGAATTCCTCTAGAGTGGCGACACTCAGTGGTTCTTGATCCAGCAGGTCTATAGGCAAGACATGTGGTTTGACCACTGTTTTAGACTTTTTTTTCCCCTTCGACTTGCGGGGTTTTGTCTTCTTTGATTTACTTCGTTAACGGTGGACAAGTCTAACTGTTTGCTTCACTTGTTTTCTTGGCTTCCTGCGTGTCACCAAGGTCCAACATTCATCATCATCTTCATCCGTCTTTTCCTTATTCTTATCCCGAGGAGCTAGCTTTTCTTTCAATGGAAATGGAGGCAGTGACGACAATGACCCTTGGATCCATAACGACATAGACTCCAAACTTCCGAACTGTAACATATGGACGAACCATCCTTGATGTATAGTTGGATCCTCAGGCTGCTCCAAGACTACAGTTGTTTGATTTGTAGAAACTAAAATTTTATATTTTAGCATCTATTTAATACTCTCTCCACATCTTATTTTTCTACCCATTTACTTTATACACTGTCTCCTGGACGGTACTTTGACCATCGTTTTATCCATTTATATGTATTTTTTTGGGGATAAAAATAACAATTTTTGAAAAAGTTTTGTATAACAAAGTTAACCATGTAAATATAATGTTATGAAATATTATATTTTATACTTTAATAATGGTCAAAGTTTTCAAAAGGTGACCTCTAAAAAGGCAAATGGGTAGAACAATAAGATATGGAGGGAGTATATGGTATTTTTAGTATTAGGAGATAATTATCAAAAAAAGATTGTGATAATATCTTAAGCTACTACAGAATATTTATTTTTATGTCTTGCCCTCTAAACTAATAGACTATAAATACATACCTCATCTTTAGGGTTAAAGGAGAGCAGATTGATTAAGTCTCAAATAAACGACTTCGTCTTCCTATTACCAAATTGTAGGTAGGATGGAATAAATCACAAAACGACCTCATCTTCTCCCTATGAGATTAAGTCGATGAGACCCTCATAGAAACTATCAAACCTTATCCCTTATAGATCTCCGAAAGTATAACCCTAAATCTTTCAAATATAAAATAAACTCTTGTTCCATATTATTTTTATCCCACTTTATTTATTATTACAAGAACGAATTTTAATCGTTTTCAAATTGGCACGCTCGGTGGGATAATTTTCGCTCTTCATATCCATTCTTCAAGGGTCAAGTTTAGTAGGAAGTTTCGAGACAAAGTTACAGACGGCATCAAAATCTCTACAACTACTAGTCTCGAGGGGGCATTTATAGACACTAAAATTTTATATTTTCGCATCTATTTAATATATGGTATTTTTAGTACGAGGAGATAATTATCAAAAATAGATTGTGATAATATCTTAAGATACTATAGAATATTTATTTTTATGTCTTGCCCTCTAAGCTACTATACTATAAATACAGACCTCGCCTTTAGGGTTAAAGGAGAGCAGATGGATTAAGTCTCAAATAAACGACCCCGTCTTCCTACTACCAAATTGTGTAAGATTCATTAATCTCTTATTAGACACTTCTAATAACTATGTGTTTATTAGTTTAGTCATAAACTAAAAGGAACTTTTGCATGCATAACAAATTAAATAAAAGATAACAAATTAGTCATTCTTACAATGGGGGTCGAATGGTTTATACTAATTTGGTCTCCTACCAAATTAGTCTTCTTAAATAAAAATCCAAATGCCCCAAAACCTTAGATCCAATAATGGGATCTACTCCTTAAGGATTTGTACCAAGGAAACACTCTTAATACAAAAACTAATTTTGTTACTAGAAATTAGTATTTATGTCCTTAAAATTACTAATATTATGAGATTACTACTTCTAGTAATAGAGAATAATATTATAGATTATGTGAGAGTTTTTCTAGTATGTTCACAACCCAAAAAACTAGAGTGATAAGCTATTCACCAAGTGATGAACTTATTAGAATGAATTGTGTATTTTAAGAAGAGAAAACTTCTCCTCTTTTGTTAGGGTGGCCGGGTAGGGTGAAGGGGGAAGAGTGCCCAATGCCTTTTCTTGTTTCTCTTCTCAAGAGTATTAGGTATGCAACCCTATGATTAGGAGGTAATCATAGTGCCTCCCACTAATTAAAACAACAAAACACAATTAAACCCCACAAACCTATTTGCACGGCTCACCCACTTAAAATGCTTCCATTTTAAGTTTGTCAAATGTTAATTTGTATAGTGTGACATATTTGTCATGTTACTAGACATGTAATTTGAATAATGCATTTTTAACTTATTAAAAATCATTATATAAATAAAATAAATCACATACAAAATTAATTTAGTAATTCACAATTAAAATTACTCAAAATGTAAGGGGGAGCACCCTAAGAATGTAAGCCAATTTCGTCCAATTGCATGCAGTAATACAAGTTATAAATGCATAGCCAAGGTTTTGTGCAACAGACTGAGCTTAGTCCTCCCTGATATCATTAGCCCCAATCAGAGTGCTTTCACTAAGGATAGAGACATTGTGGAGAATATACTCATTTGCCAGGATATTACCAAGCTATATAATAGAAAAATCTATTCTCCTAGAGTGATCATGAAGTTGGATTTACAAAAAGCATATGATTCTATTGAATGGTCTTTTCTGAAGGATATGCTTAAGGCTCTGAACTTTCCTAACCATTTCATCTATCTATTGATGGAATGTGTTACTACTCCTCATTACTCTCTTTCCCTGAATGGAGAATTATTTGGATATTTTCAAGGCAAAAGAGGTTTGAGACAGGGTGATCCTCTGTCTCCCCTCTTGTTTACCATTTGCTTGGAATACTTGTCAAGGATTTTGAATAGATTGACTGAACTTGATGGCTTCAAGCATCACCCTCTTTTCATGAAGCTGAACCTCACACATTTATGTTTTGCTGATGATTTATTAGTATTCTGCAGAGGGGTTGGGCTTCAATGGTTGCTGTAATGAGAGCTTTTGCTATATTTACTTCTACTCCAGGGTTACAGATGAACAAACAGAAGTCAAATGTTTATGGAAATGGATTGCCTAGTAATCTGCTGGAAAAGTTTGCTGAGCTAACTAGTCTTAAAATAGGTAAGCTGCCATTTAAATACTTGGGAGTACCTATTTCTGCTAAGAAACTGTCTGTTCTAGACTGAAATATGCTGGTGGAGAAGGTGGTGGATAGAATTAGAGCTCTGGGCACAAAAAAAATATCATATGCAGGAAGGCTAATTTTGATTAAAAGTGTGATAAGTACACTTCATAGCTACTGGGCCAGGATCTATATCATTCCTACCAGTATCATGACAAAGATAGAAAGCATATGCAGAAGTTTCCTATGGAAAGGATAACCTCATTCCTCCTCTACTGCTCTGGTGTCTTGGAGGCAAGTTTGCTTACCAAAACATCAGGGGGGATTGGGGGTTTGTGACATTAGGAGATGGAATGTGGCAGTAGTGGGTAAATATGTTTCGTGGTTGATGGACAAGAAATATCACCTTTGGGTTAAATGGGTGCATTGCACTTATTTAAAAGGTATGGAATGGATTGACTATAAACCACCTCAAGGCAGTAGCTGGGCTTGGAAAAGATTTTGCAGGGTTAAGGATAGACTTCTTTCTGGGTATGTTTATCATGACTGGTTAGAAAAAGATGGCACATACTCAATAGCTAAAGGCTACAAGTGGCTAGGAGTTGAGGAACTTACTGTGGACTGGTATAGTCTAGTGTGGCATTCTGATGGTATACCTAAGCATCAGTTTATCAGCTGGCTGTATGTTCAAAATCATCTTCTGACAAAGGACGGGCTTAACAGAATGTTCCCTTGCAGTGATATATTGTGCTCTCTCTGTATGGATGCAGCTGAAGATCATGATCACCTCTTCCTCTCTTGTCCCTATAGTAAGAAGAGTCTGTTATTGGTTCAAGAGTGGAGTAGGTTAAACATTCCAGAGAGGAATGTTATGAGCTGGTGGCAGGCTCAAAGCAGGAATAGAAGGATGTATACTTCTCTGGTAGTGCAAGCTTTGATTTATCATGTATGGGGGCTCGCAATCATTGCAATTTTCACCATGTGGTATGGCATCCGGAGGTTGTTTGGAGGTGTCTTGTAGGTCGTACTTGCATTTGATCATATCAAGAGTGGTTTCCTCGATCTGGAGAATAACAGTCTGATCGGAATTATCTACCATAGATACCTTTTGAGCGTGGCCACGCATTTCCAGTTCATTGCTCCTCGAGTGGCCTTGAGATATAAGATAACCCTGATGGGGATAGACAATTCCTATTGCACTCTTCCCTTCGATTAGACACAACTCATCATGACCGAAAACATGCCCATTAAACCCCAATTACGAAGGTCTCGGAACATAAATCAAAGTCACTCTGAAACTCTGCCATCTTAGGCGAACAGTCATTAGTCAAAGAATCGACTCATAAGAATACCATAGTAGCTCTCGCCACGACCAGGCTATAAAAATTTCCAGAACTCTATAAGCAGTCATAAGCCTGACAGAGTGTCCCTTACAGTCTGCATATGTGATCGACTAGTTATCTCTTATGACTCTATGGCACTTGAACTTGCCATCAATCGCATCACACTCTAGTTACTTCGAGATGTCACCTCATGTAAGTAACTAGGGGCGAATACTATGTTAATCCAGTTCACTTTAATGGGGTTCAATATTGTCTCAACAACCCATTTGGATGTAACAAAGTACAAAATGAGTTAACGATAACTCAAACAATAAATGTGATTATCACACACGAGTAGTCAATACCATATTACTACTCTATGTCTTATAATCATAAGTGTACATATGCACTTGCCTAACACGATAAAAGTTTAGCTTGTGAACATACCATGTGTCCAAGTGTTCAAACTTTGTGAATTGCGATTTCCTTCAATTTCATGTTATCCCTTATAGCATGAATTTTACTAAGTACATGTCTAGACTTCATACTAGAATTAGGTTCTTTAGCTTGAAAGAAGCTCTTACTGTTATCATATAACTTGTGGTGTGGGTTTTGGTGGACAACACTACTCATAGTGTTAACGTACACCACCTGATCACAATGTACTTAGGTTCATTTCGTAGAATCTTGCAATGGATGACAATAAAATACTCTTTTCTAGTCTCTTACTCCTTATGTCAATAAACTGCCTAGGATTTTCACAAATCCAAATGAGTTTGGAAACCTTAGTTTGTGTAACCTCTTAACACATAACTTGTTACTCTTCCAAAATATAGAACATACCATTAGTTCTCCTTGAGAATTCATGATGGTTCCTTAAAGCTTACCAATGACTCTCATACAGATTAGCTTGTTATCGACTTATCATGCTCCAAGCATGTAATTCATCTAGGACATGTGCATTATGGCATACATGATAATACTAATGGTGGAAACATTAGTGATTGAATCATGTAGACAACAGTTCTTAGGTTCATTTGAATAATCATAATTCAATTTTCATCAATATGAACAACCTACTTAACTAGTTGATTTCAGAAGGATCATTATCATCATAAGATACCCATCTAAGCGCCAATCTAACATCCCATGTTATAATACATTTGCATAATGTCTAATTTCATCCAGAATTGAAAACTTAAACACTTTTGCACGTCATTCCCAATGAGCAATAAGTTATCCAATTCATGAAGGACGATTGATCCCACTGAACTTCTTGTCTAAACATG
Organism: Silene latifolia; assembly: GCF_048544455.1. NCBI lineage: Eukaryota > Viridiplantae > Streptophyta > Magnoliopsida > Caryophyllales > Caryophyllaceae > Silene > Silene latifolia. The sequence continues at coordinate 97,769,864 of NC_133527.1, forward strand.
ACTGTCACTAACTCCCACTCAATCTCACATGTTTCGTAAATTACAACTCATTCGAAACATTACATGAAATAGAATGATCATTGCTCTTTTAAGTATTAGTTAAAACCATATATGTCATTCACATATCCCTTTCAAATACCCATTTGGAAAGTGGTTTTAATACCTTACTTATTTTCATAATGAGGTATAGCAATGATTTGAATCTTTAGCACAGATAATAAATAACTTAGCTTTCGCAGACATCGACATGCCTCTCTATGCAACTCTTAATCATAAATTTCTATTTACTTTGGATTGGCTTCAACAATCCCTAATAAATCCAATTACTTGCATAGATACCATTTTAGTTTCATAAGGCTCTTAAGTAAAATGTCGAATTTTAAAATCTCTAGGTCTAATCACTTCATAGATCATAATCTAAATTTCCCAAAGAACGCTTTCTTTTGGTGTCCTCACGTAGTTTCCTTAAGAACGTCTTCTTTTGGTGTCCTCACGTAGTACTCTTAAGAACATTTTCTTTTGGTCTCTTCACGTAGTTCCCTTAAGAACATCTTGTTTTGTTGTCCTCACGTAGATCCCATCTAGTTGAGGTTTGTGGCTAAATTTACTCCCACTCTATCTTTTAGGAAAGATACCCTTTTTCTCCAAAGATAGCTTTTTGAGCCACAAATAATGATGCTCAAGGAGGAAAACTTTATCACATATCAACTTTATAGTGATTTATTCGATATATGTTGAAAAGATAATATAGACTAGACAATTTAAACTTGATAGGTGTATCAATTAATGTTGGTAACGTTCCCTTGTGTGAGTTCAATAACTCAATCATAACTTTGTAATTGATCTTATATAAGTAAGTTGTGACATTTGGTCACAATGGCATAAGGAGAATCGAATTCATAGCTTATGGACATATAATGACTCAATCATTATAATTGTCTATTTGATCAATTTAAATCGATAATCTTATGTTTCTAGATGCAAGTAGTGTATGATGAAAAATTTTAGAACAACGATACGATAAAGTAAGTGACTTGGGTTGCAAACCACGAATATCCAAAATACAACCATTGTTTAAGTTAACAACCAAATTTCCAAGTCGAATGAGGAAATCAAAATAGTTCTAAAAATTTCAAAATACAACATGAAAAAAATAAAGACAAAGCAAAATAAAGCAAAGCATCCATCGATCTAGCACCATGGGCAGCTACATCTAGCTTCCCTCAAGATCTTCTAGGCTTGCTTTTCTTTGCCCTTGTCCTTGCTAGGATACCCTAATTACAATAAAGGGGGAATCATCACAACTTGTATCAAAATAGCAAAGTTGAGATCGAAACATAATAGATAGGGATAGTTATTTACCTACTGGAATAACTTTTCCAGTTTTGATATCGCTTAGGTACTTCAGACAATTCCTCTTCTAATGCCTAACACCATTACAATAGTGTCATTTGTCCCCGGGTGAGGCACCCTTCTTGGGCTTAAGGAGTTGGCTTCACAAGCTTTTTCTTTGTTCTTGTAGGGATTTAGTTTCTTTCCCTTATTACCACCTTGCTTGAAATTCCCCTTGCTCTTTTGATTAATGTTGAGCACATCCTTGGTGGTGCTAGCATTTAGCCCCATGTCCTTTTCGGCTTGCACAAACATTTTGTGCAATTAATCGAAGGATACTTTCAAGTTTTGCATATTAAAATTCACCCTAAATTGTACATATGCCTTAACCTTGTTCAAGGAATGAAGAATTCGATCAATGATGAGTTCCTCGGGAATCTCTACCTTTTGCAATTTTAAGGTCTCAACATGATCCATCAACTTGAGCACGTGAGGGCTAACCTTTTGGCCCTCCTTAATGTTGAGATCGAAGAATGCGAATGCCGCTTCATATTGAATGATCCTCGGAGCTTGTGAAAACATGGTCACAAGCTTCGTATAGATCTCATAGGCGGTGCTAATCTTTATAGCACTCCTTGGAGTTCGGCCTCCATGGAGAAGATCAACACATTTTTGATCGCGGCCGACTCCTTTTGGTAAGTCTCATAGGCTTGCCTAGCGGCGGGGGTAGACCTAGCGGTAGGTGCGGCAGGAGAGGCCTCGGTAAGGTAACGAATCTTAAAGTCATCCTCCGCGGCCAAGCGAAGTTGAGCGTCCCAATCGGCGAAGTTGGACCCGTTCTTTTCTAATTTACAACGATCCATGAAGGATAGGACCCATGAAACATTGGTGAGAGTGTTCGAGCTAGTGGTTGCGGATGAATTTGGAGTTGCCATTGCAATTGAGAAAACAAATTTGACTACAAAATTAAAAGTGAAGGAATTAATAAACATCTATTGTTGTTTTAAAAGTACTTATAAACACTTTAAACAAGTTTTTAATCATTTATATATTGACCTCTACCCAACTATTATAAATGATCCCGAGATCCAAATTCATATTAACTCGGGCACGGTGAGCCGATTCATCCCTTATCAATATAACTCGGTGGATTAACTCTTTACTCGATTCTATTTCTAGAACTCTCGGTCAATAAAATTACTTTAATACTTATCTTTAGCCTGGAACACATGCGACTATGGTTACGAATACTTCCGTTGAGCTCAATCCAAATTTCGATATAATAACAACTTACTACCCACTTACCCAACGTAACAAGTTTAGCACCCCGGTGAGCCGAGCCTACTTCCTTATGAAATTGGGACTCATGGTTTCAACTATTTGGTAAGGCTAATTCTCAATTATTATTTAGTGAGAGGTCTTGTCAATTTATTATCTATCTCGTTTTAAATGAACTAAAGCGGTGAACTACGATAATTATAATTGACACGGTCGATGACTCGATAAAATAATATGCATGTGTAGTTATGGCGATTTGGCTATGCATGCAAACATATAAAACAAATGCATAGCAAAAACAATAAAATCCTAGTATGGCCTTCCTAAAATAGTAAATGAAATAAACTATTTACAAATTCGGAAACCAACTCCTTTGGTCCCTAAACCTTCATTTGGCACGCACTCCAAGGCAACACCGTCTTTTTCGGACCGCCTTCTCGAATGGCACGTCACATTAATTACAACCGAATCGATATCCCCATTCATTTCGGGAAATACCAAATATAAAACTAAGGCTATACTAAATACAAATTACATAATTCAAAATTATATAAAATAAAATATGACAATCATACTAAAAATGCAGCAATAATATATGTATGAAACATGCCATGTGAAGTGCCAAATCGCCCTATTTAAGCTAATATCATATATTCGGTCCAGTTTTATGGATTATGGTAACGATTAACCTTTTAAAAATCACACAATATTACATAAATCAAATCTATGTCAAAGTTAATTACCCCAACCTTCTTAGGACTCAAAAATTTAGTCATCAGTAAACATTTGACAATAATTCAACTTGATATTTTATTATTGCTCTTTAAACACTATTATTCATAATAATAAAGAAATAATTCCCAAAAAGTCATAAAATTTCAAAAATTTCAAATTCATAATTTTGTATATTCTGGAAAATTCCCAACATCCCAAAATTTAAATAAAAATTTGCCTTTAGATTATTTTAATTTATTTCACAAATAAATCGTATAAAACATAATTTTAACCCTTTAATTCCAAATTAAACATAAAATTATGCAATAAATCAAAATTAAAATTTTAAATATTCTAAATAAGTTTCTAGAACCTGGAAATGACAAATTTTAAGCCCAAAATCGAATTTTTATATTTATGACAATTAAAGTTGCTATTTATCAATTTATATCTCATAAAGATTAATAATCATTAAAATCATACGAAATTTAACATGCAACTTTAGATATGGTGTTCATATCATATATACAAAATTGGGAAAAAATTTCATGCCATAAAATTCATTTTAGTTATTTTTGCTAAAATAGTCACCATTTATGTGATTTTTACATCTAAAAATCATAAATCATACAAAATAAAACCAATTTTTCTCAAAATTTACATACAGTGTATAAATATTGCATTTGACAACACACTAAAATTTCATGGGCATAAACGAAGTCTAACCATTTTTGACAAAATACCTCTATTTAATCAATTTTTATCATGTAAAAATCATAAAACATGCAATATAAAACCATTTTATACGACATTTTACATACAATCTGTAAAATATGCATGTGAGGTCGTGTAAAAATTTCAAGGTCAGAATCCTAGTCTAACTATTTTTAGTAATTTAAGTGATATTTTACTCAATAAAATGTAATAAAAATACTAATAATCATTTTAAAGAGCAATAAATTACCATAAATCATAAAAATAACCTAAAATAAATTTAGGACCATAATTATTAACATGCAAAATTTTCGTGGCATTTATCTTCATAAATCACAAATTTTTAGTTTTATATGTTAACATTTTAACTCGGTAAAACAATAACCGATTATGCATGCAACAACTCTTGCTCTGATACCAATTGTAATATTCATTAATCTCTTATTAGAATCTTCTAATAACTATGTGTTTATTAGTTTAGTCATAAACTAAAAGGAACTTATTCATGCATAACAAATTAAATAAAAGATAAGAAATTAGTCATTCTTACAATGGGGGCTGAATGGTTTATACTAATTTGGTCTCCTATCAAACTAGTCTTCTTAAATAAAAATTCAAATGCCCCAAAACCTTAGACCCAATAATGGGATCTACTCCTTAAAGATTTGTACCAAGGAAACACTTTTAATACAAATACTAATTTTGTTACAAGAAATTAGTATTTATGTCCTTAAAATTACTTATATTATGAGATTACTACTTCTAGTAATAGAGAATAATATTAGAGATTATGTGAGAGTTTTTCTAGTGTGTTCACAACCCCAAAACTAGAGTGATAAGCTATTCACAAAGTGATGAACTTATTAGAATGAATTGTGTATTTTAAGAAGAGAAAACTTCTCCTCTTTTCTTATGGTGGTCGGGTAGGGTGAAGGAGAAAGAGTGCCCAATGCCTTTTCTTGTTTCTCTTCTCAAGAGTATTAGGTATGCAACCCTATGATTAGTAGGTAATCATAGTGCCTCCTACTAATTAATGTTGGGATAAGTGTCCTCCGACAATATTGCGATCACAACTGTCGATCATGATGATCACATGTTTAAATCTCATTTTAAGAATACATGTGGGATGTAATATTTTTACAGTCAACTGGTCCACACATATCGGTAATGATTGGCTGACTAGAGTTTAACATTACTGTCGTGCGACGGTGGTGATCAGTTGATCCCCTTAGGTCATACCTATAGGGAAATACTCTTAATTTATTATTTAATTAATCGTATGCCGATACGAGTTTATTAAATTGCTTAAAATTGACGGATGATCTTGTGAGTAAAATTAACGTGTCTTACTGTAATTCGATTATATTAGATACGGTCAAAGTAATTAAATTGTTTTATTACTTGGATAAAATTATTGTTTACGAAAAAATTGAAATAGAAATTGAATGAATAATTTATTATAAATACAAGACGACGTAATTTATAATTTGATAAACCGTTTTGGTACAAGTAATTACGAATTAATAGTCAATTTTGTAAATGTCATATTTTATGAGTTTGTTGATTTTCAATATGTTAAAAATACATTACATTGTGACATGTCATGTAACATGTTACATGTGACAAAATTGACAAATGACGAAATAAAATGGACTACCCATTTTATTTTAAGTAGGCCGAAATAATGGAGGGAGTGTAAGATTTATATTGTGTTTTTTATCTTAAGTGGAAAACACCATGATTATATCTAACTAGTAGCCATGCAAACCTAGCTTTTGAGAAGAGCAAAAATAAAAGGCATTGGGCATTCTACCCAAGGCCAATTATTTCGGCCACCATAGGTGAAAAGAAAAGAGTTTTTCTTTTCAATTTATTCATTCATCATTTTCATAAAATTTCTAGTGTAAGAAATGATACTCTCTCTATATTTTGTGAAAATCCTAGAGAAATAAAAACTCACTCATCTATTCTCTCTCAACCGAAAACAAGAGAGAACAAGTAAATATTTTGTGTCAAAATTTTAAGTAAGACAAATCCTAATGCTAGATCATATTATTTTAGTCTTTAAGAGTATTCCGTGGGTATTCACTTTTGGGAGAGATTCTATACTTGAATCTTTGTTCATCCATTATTTGGAATGCTCAAGAACTAACAAGAAGGAGGTCTTGTTGGTGCCCTTTAAATCCGAAAATCCATTGTAAGAATAATGATTTCTTCTCTATTTCTAATTATGTTTGCATGCATAAGATCTAAATTAATTTTATGACTAAATTAAATTGTAACATATATGAATATGTTGAGTATAATGAGATATAGATTTTTAACAAGCGGTATCATGAGCCTTAGGTTGTTTGCATGCAAATAGGTTATAGTTTTTCCGAGTTATATGATTAACAAATAAAACTTATAAATTTGTGTTTATTATGATATATCACAAAATAAATTATGAATGTTAAAGTTTCTGGTCCTAAATTGTATTTAGGATATTTTGGTTAATTTATGGATTTTTATTGTTCATTTTATATTATAATGGCATTAAAATGTGATTTTATGATAAAAATGTCAATTTTGGACTAAAAATAGATAAACTTCGTTTTTTTCAGTGCTTTTTGGATATGTTTTCACATATATTATGTTTTGATGACCTGTAAATTTTCATAATTTTATGAGTTCTTATGCTCGAAATATGGATTTTTCATGATAAAATCGTATTTAAATGGGAAAATAGGTTAATATGAGTTATATTTCGAATCTGGTCATAGAAATTTAGTATGTTGTCACATGCAATTTTAAAAGATGTGTGTAAAATATTTGGCTATAATAAAGTCTTTATGCATGATTTATGAATTTTTTATGAAAAATCACATAAATAGTGAATTTAATTAGTAAAAATTGCTAAAACATACTTCATGACTAAGAAAAAACGTCACATGTTGCATTTTATCATTTATTTCAGATATAAAATTGAAAAGTTGATAAAAATAATTTTTCTCATATTTTTAAGGTAATAATTGATAAATCCGATAAACCGCAACATTGTTTTTCTCGATAATTTTCGAAATTTTTAACCTATGTTTTTGAACATTATGAGTGTCATGGTATTTTTTCCAGAATGTTCATCAGTTTAAATTTCAAATTTTGAATTTATTTGAAATTTTTATGATTTAATTTGAAGTTTATGGCATTATATTGTAATTTTAAGTCCTTTTATGAACAATATTAAGATATATAAGTTAATTATTGTCAAATGTTAGTGGAGACTAATTTTGAGTTCTAAGATGGTTAGGGTAATTAACTAGTACATAAATATGATTTTATGTAATTATTGTGATTTTTAAAAGGTTAAATCACGCAAATCCGTAAAAACCGATTAATATACGATATTGACTCCTTAAAGGCGATTTATCATAAAATTGGGCATGTTCATACATTTTATAATGCTGCATTTTATTTATGATTGTCATAATTTTATTTTATGTAATTTTTAAATTATGTAATTTTACTTAGTATGGCCTTAGTTTTTAATTGATATTACCCGAAATGTATGGGATTATCGATTCGGTTGTAATTTATTGTGATCTCGTATCACCGTTTTGTAATTTAATAGATTTATTTTATTTTAATTACAGATGTATAATAGGAAATTATGTAATTTGTTATGCAATTTATTTATTCCAGAGATCCTTGAAGACGGTGCCACTCGAGAAGGCGATCCATTAAAGACGGTATTGCCTTGAAATGCGTGCCAAGACCGAAGTTCAAGGGACCAAAGGAGTTGGTTTCCGAATTTGTAATAGTTTATTAGATTTACTTTTTTAGGAAGGCCATACTCGGATTTTTATTATGCTTTGCATTTTATTTATATGTTGCATGCATCGCTAAATCGCCATAACTAAAACATGCATTATCATTAAATCGAGTATATCGACCGTGTCAATTATAATTATCGTAGTTCACCGCTTTAATTCACTTAAAACGTGATAGATAATAAATTGACATGACCTCTCGCTAAAAATAAACAATTGAGACTTAGCCTTACCAAAAAGTAGAAACCATGAAAACCTATTTCGTGAGGGAGTGCACTCGGCCACACCGGGGTACAAACCTTGTTACGTAGGGGAAGTGGGTGATAAATGTCTATCCACCGAATTTATGTTAACGAAGGGTATTTCGGCACACCGTGCCCTAAGTTGATATGAATTTGGATCATGGACACATTTATTCGAAATTTGGGTTGAACTCAACGAAAGTATTCACGATGATTTCCGGATGTGTTTCGGGCTAGAGATAAATATTAATGTAATTTTATCGACCAAGAGTTCTAAAAGTAGAATCGATTAAAGAGTTAATCCACCGAGTTATATTAATAAAGGGTATTTCGGCACACCGTGCCCCAAGTTAATATGAATTTTGATCTTGGAATCATTTATCATAGTTGGGTAGAGGTCACTATGTAAATGCTTTACTTATTATTTACAAGTATTATTATAACGATGAATGTTCAGTTTCCACTATTCCGTTATCATATTGTTCTATTTCTTTACCACAATTCATATACGATATCATTTCGATTTTTGATTCAAATCTCCATTAAAACATCGTAACTAAAGACAAATACGAATTTTCTTCTAAAAATCTCGAACTATCCATTGTAAGGATCTCTTGTGAAGAGTATAGATGGAATTATTCGTGATCAAAAGGGTTTTTGATTCTTAACTAACACATCTACTTACAATAAATTGTTTCTCATATGCTTAATTGAGTTAAGTGCTTTGAAACATTAAATCATTTTGGTAACTAGATTTGTTAGAAATCAAAATTAACCAAAATACCGCAACCACTTCAATGAAAGTTTTAAGACTAAACAAACGAATGAAGAGTAGTCTTCATGAATTTCAAGTTTTGCTTCTCTTAGCAAAGACTCATTGAAATGAGTGGGAGCATTCTCTTAAAACGTTAAGAAAAGGATAAGGTTTTAAAGAAGTAAAATTAGAATGGAATTGATACAAGGTAATGTTAAAAGTAAAGTTATTGAGAATAACGATACTAAACCTATCAATCCCGACCTATATAGTTTCCATTGTCTAAATTGTTGGACGATAGAAAGGAAACTACCCCAAATTATTGAAGAATCAACAAGTTAGTTGTGGGACATCTAATGGGACCTTCTTCTTTAAATGTTTATTTGATTGACATAAATTTTGCTAGTACTACTTCGTCAATATTAGAAATCGGTGGTGGTTTTCATCATTGTATTTGATACATATAATGATTAGAATATGACGACTAGCAACCATGATGTCGAGAGATAGAGTCATTGTGTACTCAATCTAGTTTTAGGTTTATTTATATACATTAATTATGACTATTAAGTGAATAAACTCTAAATAAGAATATAAACTTGTTAAGATACAAAAGAGGTTTCACTTTTGTGACCCTATACACCATGGTTTGATATATGGCTAGCCCATTATCAAAGGTGATTATATTCTAAACCAAACTAGAATGATATATCATGTAGATGATGCAAGACTCAAATTGGTAACCCAAGATTGAACCTTAGATTTTGGAATGATGAACGCAAAGAGTTATCGAGTACTCTTGAAACCATTAGATCTTATGGTATATGCGTGTCTTGTATTCAAAGCAAGAGGTCTCGTGCTGTTGGTTGAAAAGGAGATCGAGAATATAAATCATTGATACAGAATAGGTTGATCATTTACTTTTACCAACTATTTAAGTTAACACTAATGTGTTCACTTAATAAGGTAAATAAAGAAATCTTTGAAGAAGTTCAAAGAGTTCGAAGAATCACGATTTAGTCGTGATGGGATTACCAAAGTGAAGACTTTGATATAAGCCAAAGAAAATGTGATTTACTATCACAATTTAATCTCTCTTAGCACGCATTATGGAATAATGTGTGGTTGGATAAAGAAATCAAACGCTATTCGATATAGTTTGGACTTCAATCAAGTTACTTTGAGTTACTTGATCCTTTTGGGGATTTTATCATTTTGTCTAAATTATTTTTCCACTAAATCTTAAACGAATCATATGAGATATGAAATGGTAGGGAACCATGTTTGTAAGCTTACACAAGAAACAAATGCTCATTTTTCCCTTTCCATTATCACGAGTATAACGGGTTTGTGGCTCGTGAAGCTGTCTTCCTAAAATACAAGTTTATTTCTAGAAGACAGAGTGGGAGAAAATATTCAAGAGCCACAAATTGTATTGGGTCAGAGAATGTTATATCGCAAGAAACTGGCCTTTCTTGGCTGCATGAGACGTTTTGTGGAAAACATTGTTTCTTCAAAACCTAGGAGGTTAAAGTCATCACTTGTTGAAGATGATGAATTAGTGTTACTTATAGAAAGTAAATAGCTTGTAACTTACAAAGAAATCGTTTGATTCAAGTTGATTACTTCTATAAATTAATGAACATATGACTTACATGAGAATGTTTAAGTCACAACTCAATACAAGGCTTAGAGCCATGAAAATCCGAAATCAAAGGCTTGATTAGTGACAAAGGGTTTTTGCACTAATAAAGAGAGATTTCAAAGCTTGATTGGTAGCAAAGGGTTTTGCACTAGTTGAGAAGCTTAAGTCTAAGGATTGTATTTCATTATGATGAGATATATAGCAAGTGAATCCAAAAAAAACCCACTTCTTCAATTAGAAAGAATGTATTCAATACATGTCTTGAGTTTTATAGATTTTTACAATCCTAAGATAATGTGCAACTTAAGAGATGGTCTTGAGTAGGACATCAATGAGTTGGAATCAATGATTTGATCATGGTATAAAAATTTTCCCGATAAGTCGAGAAGTTGTGTTTATACATGAAGTTTAGTGGGAGTTACGGAAATTTTTAGTTGTCCTATATGTGGATAACATATTGATCATTGCGAATGATTTAAGACTTTGGAGAAATATAGTACATCTTTAATATCCGGATTTATGGAGATAAATCTACATGATATTAATGTCAAATAAGGAGTCTTATGTTGATAAGATTCATGACTAGTTCAATCAAGTTGAACATATTTGATTGATTCCATTTGCTTCCGCTGCCGAATCAATTAAATAGGAAATGATGTATAACACTTAATATACTTTGAGTATGATGAATTGTTTCAAATCGAATTTAAGTAATAGTTACCAAGTAAGCCATAAAGATTACCCTTAAGTGCTTGCAGAAGCATTAAGGATGTAATGCAAAGTGTTTTTGATGCAAAATTTTGTGTAAGGGTGTTACACAAGTGACAATTGACAATTGAGATTGCGCATGGTTTCTGACAAAACCATAATCAAAACACATTAGGATGGTTAAGATACCATTGTGGCTATGTTATTTAAGGAATAGATTTTCGAGAATCGTTCTAGACAATAAAGAACAGTGATAAATGTTTACAACGGAAATTGAGTACACTTGCAATCATGGGATGTGCAAGAGGGATGAGTCCTGCACACTGTGAAAACAGTGGGAACTATTTTAAGGCCTGAAAGCCTATGTCTTGATTGGATCTCGACACGTACTCCGAAAGTTTTGTAATACAAATGTATACATTACAATGGAAAACGAGTATATTGTAAGGTTGAGAAAGGTACAAGAAGTTGATAAAACCTACTAACCAAGGCCTTCTTATAGGCTTAACATGATGAGTCATGTCATATGTCATTTCAATTGGATTGAGATGAACAACTACATACAAGATCAAATTAGATTAAAGAATATGAAATAATAATCAGACATTGACTATTCATATGTGATAATCGCATTTGTCGTTCGAGTTTTACTTTAAAACTCTTTTATTACCTTGTTACATCCAAACGGGTTGTAGAGACAATATTGAACCCCGTTAAAGTGAACCCGGATTAACATGGTATTTGCCCATAGTCACTTGTATGAGGTGACGTCTCGAAGTGACTAGAGTGTGATGCGATTGATGGCAAGTTCAAGTGCCATAGAGTCATGTGAGATGACTAGTCGATCACATAGGCAGACTGTTAGGAACACTTTGTCGGGCAGTGACCGCATATAGAGTTCTGGCAAATTTATATAGCTTGGTCGTGGCGAGAGCTACTATAGTATTCTAATGAGTCGATTCTTTTGGCTAAAGACTGTTCACCTAAGGTGGCACAGTTTCAGATTAACTTTGATTTGTATTACTACGACCTTCGTAAATGGGGTCAAATGGGCATATTTTGGGTTATGATGGCTGTGGCTAGTCAAAGGGAATAAGTGCGATAGGAATTGTCCACCCCCTTGTCAGGGTTATAACAATATCTCAGGGCCACTCGAGGGGTAATGAACTGGAAATGCGTGGCCACGCTCGGAAGGTATCTATGGTAGATAATTCCGGTCAATCAGTTATTCTCCAGATCGAGGAAACCACTCTCGATGTGATCACTTGCAAGTACGACCTGAAAGACACCTTGCATTGAGTGGGAGATAGTAATAGGACAAGAGAATTGGTGACGCACACTTGTCGAGCACAAGTGGGAGATTGTTGGGATAAGTGTCCTCCGACAATAATGCGATCACAACTGTCGATCATGATGATCACATGTTTAAATCTCATTTTAAGAATACATGTGGGATGTAATATTTTTACAACCAATCGGTCCACACATATCGGTAATGATTGGCTGACTAGAGTTTGACATTACTGTCGTGCGACGGTGGTGATCAGTTGATCCCCTTAGGTCATACCTATAGGGAAATACTCTTAATTGATTATTTAATTAATCGTATGCCGATACGAGTTAATTAAATTGCTTAAAATTGACGGATGATCTTGTGAGTAAAATTAACGTGTCTTACTGTAATTCGATTATAGTAGATACAGTCTAAGTAATTAAATTGTTTTATTAGTTGGATAAAATTATTGTTTACGAAACAATTGAAATATAAATTGAATGAATAATTTTAAATACAAGACGTTGTAATTTATAATTTGATAAACCGTTTTGGGACAAGTAATTACGAATTACCAGTCAATTTTGTAAATATTTTATGAGTATGTTGATTTTTAATATGTTAAAAATACATTACATTGTGACATGTCATGTAACATGTTACATGTGACAAAATTGACAAATGACGAAATAAAATGGACTACCCATTTTATTTTAAGTATGCCGAAATTATGGAGAGAGTGTAAGATTTATATTGTATTTTTTTATCTTAAGTGGAAAACACCATGATTATATCTAACTAGTAGCCATGCAAACCTAGCTTTTGAGAAGAGCAAAAATAAAAGGCATTGGGCATTCTACCCAAGGCCAATTATTTCGGCCACCATAGGTAAAAAGAAAAGAGTTTTTCTTTTCAATTTATTCATTCATCATTTTCATAAAATTTATAGTCTAAGAAATGATACTCTCTCTATCTTTTGTGAAAATCCTAGAGAAATAAAAACTCACTCATCTATTCTCTCTCAAGCGAAAACAAGAGAGAACAAGTAAATATTTGTGTCAAAATTTTAAGTAAGACTAATCCTAATACTAGATCATATTATTTTAGTCTTTAAGAGTATTCCTTGGGTATTCACTTTTGGGAGAGATTCTATACTTGAATCTTTGTTCATCCATTATTTGGAATGCTCAAGAACTAACAAGAAGGAGGTCTTGTTGGTGCCCTTTTAATCCGAAAATCCATTGTAAGAATAACGATTTCTTCTTTATTTCTAATTATGTTTGCATGCATAAGATCTAAATTAATTTTATGACTAAATTAAATTGTAACATATATGAATATGTTGAGTATAATGAGATATAGATTTCTAACAATTAAAACAACAAAACACAATTAAACCCCACAAACCTATTTACACGGCTCGCCCACTTAAAATGAGTCCATTTTAAGTTTGTCAAATGTTAATTTGTATAGTGTGACATATTTGTCATGTTACTAGACATGTAACTTAAATAATGCACTTTTAACTTAATAAAAATCATTATATAAATGAAATAAATCACATACAAAATTAACTTAGTAATTCACAATGACAATTACTCAAAATGGGTCATAGAATTATAAATCACAACTACTTGTATTTACAATAAACAATTCATTCTTTACTTTAATTTTTTCATAAACAATAAATAAACCTTAAGTAATAAAGCAATTTAATTACTTAGTACGAATCTTATTTAATCAAATTACAATAAGATACGTATTATTACTGACACAAAATCATTTGATCAATTTTAAGGAATTAATTAACTTGTATCGTCATACATTTAATTAATTAATCAATTAAGAATGTTTCCCTAGAGGTATGACCTTAAGGGATCAACTGATCACCACCGTCATACGACAGTAATGTCAAACTCTAGTCAGCCAATCATTACCGATTAATGTGGATCAGTTGACAATAAAATATTACATTCCCTTTAGCATTCTTAATATGAGATTTAAACAAGTGATCGCATTATTGTCGAGGACACATACTCCAACAAATTGTGGGTACGATGGAATAAGTCACAAAACGACCCTATCACTTCCGACGAGATTAAGTCGATAAGACCCTCGTAGCACTATCAAAACTCTAAATGTAACACCCCCATACTCCAAGTGCCTTACCAGGACCACTCAGGTAGAAGGATGCTACCATCTCGGTTACCCGAGGCAATGATAATCATAAGACAATAAAGAAACGTACTTTAAAAGTTAATATAGTTTAAGTGATTACATGATCAAAACCAAAACTGATAAACTGAAATACAACATTCTCAGACGGTCTACTGCTAAGACTATCAAAGCTATAAAGCATCATCGACACAAATGGAAGACTTCTAACCGCCACGTGATGACTCATCCCACTATCCCATACGCGTCATATCATACTGCTCAATAATCGCTCACCACCCCGAATGGTTCACCACGTTTTAAAAACATTTAAACGGGGTCGACTATTTACACAAGTTATATATCAACAAGATAAAGAACCAACACAAACTCAAGCAATCATACACAATCAGGCACTCTACTCCATCTCCGTCACCGACTGTCCACTTGACCAACCCTGCCAGTGGGGGACCGCAGCCGTTCCCACCTAAGCCCCGCTCATCATACCGAGCGATAACCCTGTCCCATTAATGTGCATATTCCCTTCCGTGGCGGGTTCCACGAAGGGCGAAACTAGGGCGTGAAGCCACTCCCGCAAGTGACTCTACTCAGCCGAGAACGCATCTCGAGAACCACAGACAAACAATCACAATCACAATATCAACAACCGTCTGAATCAACCAATTACACTAACTACAGCACAATCACCACACATTAGGTAAGTAATACTGAGTAGGGAAACCCTACCTGGAAAGCAACACAATCATCAGACGATCTAGCAGCTGTCTCAAAACCTCTACTCTACAAATCCTTCTCCTATCACATAATCACATAATCACAATCTAACCTTAACAAATCATAAAAACCCCCAATTCCCAAAATTAGGGTTTAACGAAACTTAAAGAAATACTATAAAATTGGTATGTAGATCTTACCCTCGACGCAAGGATCACAAAGGTATAAAGAATAATAAAATCCGACCTCTCAAGCTCCGGGATTTGCCAATAATGCGGATGAAGCGAACTACGTAGTTTTAATCTCCTTTTTCACTGAATTAGGTTTATAAAAGTGTTTACTAAAGATGACGACATATTATATATACTAATCCGTGTTATTAACAAAACCCGTTAAAACATAACCCGTCAACCGAGCTACTCGATCGAGTAGCTGAGGTACTCGATCGAGTGTCGGCTACTCTATCGAGTACCTAAGGCTACTCGATAGAGTACCAGGCTACTCTATCGAGTACCTAAGGCTACTTGATAGAGTACCCTACAGGTCAGAAACTATTTTAAAACGCAACTCACCCTTACTCGATAGAGTACCCAAAGACTCATAAATACGGAGTATTACACTAAATCCCTTAGAGATGGAATCAAGAGAACTACGAAAATTGTAACCTTTAATCTTTCAGTTATAAAATAAACTCTTGTTCCATATTATTTTGTCTCTCTTAGAGATGAAGCGAACTCATGTACGAATTTTTATGGTTTACAGCTTAATTATATTTTTTTGAATATAAATTACGGTTATTTAATGTCAATACTCTAAACTATTAGGATCCTTCTCAAAATACTCCAAATCAATTTAACTAGAATTATACTTAACTATTAGTCCCGCTATCTTATAATAGAATTGCTTTTTTATTGACCTGGAACAGAAGGTTATTTCTTTTACGGGTCCCACTTTTCTCTTTTTATTTCACCTGTCTCTCGATTCTGTTCCAATATGACGTGAACTGCAACTTTATGCTCATCCATTTTATTAATTTTTCTCCTCTGTTCTTGCAATTTTCTCCATTGTTATCATCATCTTTTTCAACCTTCAATCTCCATTGTTATCGCCATCTTCAATTTACTCCCCTAGTCATACGAGAACACCAACCTCAAACACCCAATTCTCCATCTAGCTCACAATAATTACATTATTTCCCCCAAATTACCATATTATCTCACATAAGGTTTCGGAACACCATCAATGGCGATAAGGATCTCTAAGGTCGAATAGCTACGGAGTTCCAAGGTGGATGAGGTGGGGTAGGAAATAGTTGTGGCGGTGAGGGTGACACCGCTAAAGGGAGGAAGATGGTGGTTGATATAAAGTGGATGAGAAGGTGGGTTTGTTGTAGAAGTGGAGGTTAGGACGAATGTGGGTGCGAGAATCAAGGGCGAACAAAGAAGCTGGTAGTGCTGATGATGTAGGTTGGTGTGTGGAATTAGAAGGTGGGTTTAATGAACGGAACAACGAGGTAACTGATGTCAAGCAGCGCGACGATACTCGAACTGATGATGTAGGTTGGTGTGCAGATTGATTCTCGGTGGTCTAATATTGGCTGCTTCGATTAGAGTTGGGTTCGAGTGGTGATGCATCAGAGGAATGAAAAGAGCTTAGATCGAAAAGAGCAGGGACTTGAGGAGCGGTGGTCGGAGTATGGGAGTGTGGATATTGATAATTATGGTGGTGACTTTAAGGGATGGTGGTTGAGGGGTGGATGTCAACACTAAATCCCATAGAGATGAAGCGAACTCATGTACGAATTTTTATGGTTTACAGCTTAATTATATTTTTTTGAATATAAATTACGGTTATTTAATGTCAATACTCTAAACTATTAGGCTCCTTCTCAAAATACTCCAAATCAATTTAACTAGAATTATACTTAACTATTAGTCCCGCTATCTTATAATAGAATTGCTTTTTTATTGACCTGGAACAGAAGGTTATTTCTTTTACGGGTCCCACTTTTCTCTTTTTATTTCACCTGCCTCTCGATTCTGTTCCAATATGACGTGAACTGCAACTTTATGCTCATCCATTTTATTAATTTTTCTCCTCTGTTCTTGCAATTTTCTCCATTGTTATCATCATATTTTTCAACCTTCAATCTCCATTGTTATCGCCATCTTCAATTTACTCCCCTAGTCATACGAGAACACCAACCTCAAACACCCAATTCTCCATCTAGCTCACAATAATTACATTATTTCCCCCAAATTACCATATTATCTCACATAAGGTTTCGGAACACCATCAATGGCGATAAGGATCTCTAAGGTCGAATAGCTACGGAGTTCCAAGGTGGATGAGGTGGGGTAGGAAATAGTTGTGGCGGTGAGGGTGACACCGCTAAAGGGAGGAAGATGGTGGTTGATATAAAGTGGATGAGAAGGTGGGTTTGTTGTAGAAGTGGAGGTTAGGACGAATGTGGGTGCGAGAATCAAGGGAGAACAAAGAAGCTGGTAGTGCTGATGATGTAGGTTGGTGTGTGGAATTAGAAGGTGGGTTTAATGAACGAAACAACGAGGTAACTGATGTCAAGCAGCGCGATGATACTCGAACTGATGATGTAGGTTGGTGTGCAGATTGATTCTCGGTGGTCTAATCTTGGCTGCTTCGATTAGAGTTGGGTTCGAGTGGTGATGCATCAGAGGAATGAAAAGAGCTTAGATCGAAAAGAGCAGGGACTTGAGGAGCGGTGGTCGGAGTATGGGAGTGTGGATATTGATAATTATGGTGGTGACTTTAAGGGATGGTGGTTGAGGGGTGGATGTCAAAACTTCGGCAGCTTGAGGAGCGGTGGTGGAAGTTTGGCAGTAAGGGCTGTAAGGCACGGTGGTAACTGGTAATCAATCGAAGCTTGATGGGGAAGGAGGTTTAAATAATTTTTTTTATTACTAATATTGTTATTAAAAAATTTTAAGATGATAATGTTTGCCTAAGCAGGTAAAAGGTCATCTAATTCTATTTTGAGAGTGGATACCCAAAAGTTGGGTTTATTTGAGTTAAAATAGAGGTTGGAGTATTATGAGAATGATCCCTATAGTTAGGAGTATTTATGTTAAATAACCCTATAAATTATTTGTTCCATTTTAGTAGCAAAATTTTCTCTGTCCATATTTATGATATACGTTTTTCTATTAATTTTGTAATTTGAAATTATCTATGCCATTTATAAAATAATTTCAGTGCTCCCAACAGGGGTCATCCAGAGAATTTAAACAATATGTAGAAACTTTCTATAAGATGGGGGAGTGGAATATCTCAGAACTCTTCTGGTTTCCTGGTATAAATGTTGCAATCCTAAACAAGAAAGGGGCTTGGGATTAAAGAATGACCTCATATGGAACAAGGCTGAGGTTGACAAGTTTGTGTGGTGGATTAATGCTAAGTTTGACCATCTATGGGTCAAATGGATCAACCATGTATACCTTAAAGGTAGATCCTAGCAGGATATATTACACCTCATTCACTGATTCTAGTTGGTACCGGAGAAAAGTCTGCCAAGTTAAAACTCTGCATATGGATGCCTATCTTTAGCAAGAATGGGTGGATCAGAAAGGTCGAGAATATATAGTTAAAAAGGGTTACGAGTATCTCAGAATAAAAGGAGACAAAATCAATTGGGTGAATCTGGTCTGGAATAAATGGTCGCTTCCTAAACACAACATATCATGCTCTCATGGATATATCATCATAACAGCTTGAACATGAATGAAAAATTAAACAAGTTGAGGATTAGTCAGACGGATACCTGCTATATTTGTGAAAATGGTGTAACACCCCCATACTCCAAGTGCCTTACCAGGAACACTGAAGGTATAGGAATGCTACCATCTCGGTTACCCGAGGCAATGATAATCAAATGGACAATAACGAAACGTGCTTTAAATAGTAATAAAGTTTAAGTGATACAACTCAAATCCAAAACTGATAAAAGAAATACAAAGGTTCTCAAACTATCAAACTACTAAACAACAAAAGAGTGTTCGACACAACGGAAGACTTCTAAAACAGCAACATGGTGACTCATCCCAGCTAACCCATATGCATCATCTCATACCTGCTCAATAACTGCTCACCATCCCCGAATGGATCACCACAATTTTTAAAACATTTAAACGGGGTTAGTACTGATTACATAACATTCACAGCTGCAACAAATGATAATACAGTCAAACAATCCCCAAACTCCGTCATATCACCACACACCTGACTACACACTAAAGTGTGTAGTCATGCTAGAATACCCATCACAACAGGTACTCCTCGTCCCTAGTGGGGGACCGCAGCCGTTCCCATCTAAGCCCCGCTCATCTCCTTCTAGCGATAAACCCATATTCATTAATGTGCACATCCCCCTTATGACGGGAACCACAATAGGCGAATCAAGGGCGTGAAGCCACTCCCGCAAATGACTCCACTCAGCCAAGGACGCACCCCAAAGATCACAGACAGTTATACAACCAATCAACAATATACTATCAACAATCACCAAAACTAATCCAACATCGATAAGAGATACAACAACAATTACAACAATCACCAACAATACTATGTAACCAATACCGAGTAGGGAAACCCTACCTGAAATAGCAATCACCAACAGACGATCTAGCAGCTAATCAGAAAGTCTCCTCTACGAATCCTCCTCCTAAAACATACATACATACAATTACCACCATAACCATACACATACCCGATAAAAAAGAGACGGATACCGTTCCCTCATAGCCTCTTCTCCCTCCCAAGAAGCCTCCTCAACCTCATGGTTAGACCAAAGAACCTTAAGCAACACCGTTTCCCCATGTCTAGTTTTCCTAACCTTGCGATCAAGAATCTGTTTCGGCACCTCAAGATAAGACAAGGACTCATCCAGCTCGATGTTCTCTACATCTAACACATATAAAGTATCACTCACATACTTCCACAGTTGAAACACATGAAACACATTATGCACTCTATACAAACCAGCTGGTAAAGCTAACCGGTAAGCAACTTCACCCACACTATCCAAAATCTCACATGATCTGATAAACTTCTAACTCAGCTTCCCTTTCTTCCCAAATCCCATGACCCCACGCATAGGAGACACTTTCAAAAGAACCTTGTCCCCAACCTGAAACTATGTCACGCCGATGTAAATCGGCATAACTCTTTTGTCGATCCTGGGCCGCTTTCATCTTTTGTCTTATCAGCTTAACCTGTTCAACCATCTCTTGTACCATCTCTGGCCCCAAAACCACTGCCTCAGCTCTATCATCCTAGCAAATCGGACTCCTACATCTCTTCCCATACAAAGCCTCAAATGGTGCCACGCCTATACTTGTGTGATAACTGTTGTTATAAGAAAACTCAATTAGGTCCAATCTCTATTCCCAGCTACCACCAAAATCCATAACACAAGCTCGCAACATGTCCTCTAAAGTCTTGATGGTCCTCTCTGTCTGCCCATCTTTCGCTGGATGAAACGCAGTACTCATCTTCAAAGTAGTTCCCACCAACTCCTGCAACTCTTTCCAAAACCGTGATATGAACCTCGCATCTCTATCTGACACTATATCCTTAGGCACTCCATGCAAACGAACCACATGCTTCGTATAAGCTAACGCCAAATGTATCTTGGTCCAAGTATCTTTCATCGGCACAAAGTGAGCTGACTTAGTCAGACGGTCAACAATAACCCATATCATGTTATTACCCTGTTGACTCCTCGGCAAACCCACTATAAAATCCATAGAAATGGACTCCCACGTCCACTCAGGTACCTCAAGAGACTGAATCTTACCTTGTGATCGTCGCTGCTCCCCTTTAACCATTTGGCATATCAAACAACGAGCCACGAACTCAGTTGTTTCCTTCTTCATCCCAGGTCACCAAAAAGTCTTTTTCAAATCTTTGTATAGCTTGTCACCGCCTGGATGTACCGAATAAGGTGTGCAATGAGCCTCTGTCATGATCATCTTCCACAATTCCTAATCATCTGGTACACACCACCTCCCATCGAATCTCACACTGCCATCTGTATGAATAGAGAATCTAGACACCGTCCCTTTCTCTACTCCCGCTCTCCACTCCTCAATCTTAGGATCCAAAGCCTGCTTCCGGCGAATATCATCATAAAGGTCTGGCTCCAATGTCAAATCCCCTATAGCATCCCCTTTCTATATCATATGTATCCCCATCTTCCCCACCTCATCTCTCAACCGCATCAATGACATTGTTGTGCATAGAGAATACACACTCTTCCTGCTCAAGGCATCTGCAACCATATTAGCTTTCTGATGTGACCAATATTTGAGCATATTTAGTCCCCAAATTAGCCTCGTTCCTATGCTTTTTAGTGCATATTTGGGTCATTTACTATCTTTAGTCCTTTGTTTTGCATATTCTTTGAGGTTTTGTTCCCTTAGTAGGAGAGGAGTGCAAACCTTGCATTTTCATGGCAAAATAGAGCTAAATTGATCAAATCTAATGACCAAGTGTAGATACCTCATTTCTGCACCTCCCGCAAACCACCCTGTGATGATTGGGCCTCATGTTTGGTATACGGAACGATTTGTGATAGTTCATAAGTTTATCGTCAAGTGATTGCTCAAACACTTGTATCAACCTCTTAATTGTCATCTACGTGCCGATACGGTCGTTTTGGCAGTAATTAGAGTACATTTGGAGTCCGAGTCAAAAACCGTCTTCATTTTCTAATAATTGAGTCAGAATGTTCTAGAATGTTCCGGATATTTCTATTCCATATTTTCCAATCTTTTGATCTTTGGTAAAATATTTCCCGTAATATTCACACAAAATATTAAGGAAACGAGATTAATCATGTAATACTACGGATTTTATAGGCTGGTACTCGACCGAGTATGACCTACTCGGTCGAGTAGAGTGTGTCGTGTAGCCAGTTTGGCTACTGCTCAGGAACACTCGACCGAGTATGCTGAGTACTCGACCGAGTAAAGGGTACTCGGCTGAGTATACTTTATACTCGAGCGAGTATCCGGTCTGTCGGGTATTATTTCCGCGGTTTTGATTAAAATGATTAGAGATTATTTATATAATCGTTTGTCAGTTTATAAAGGCATTTTCTTCCAAAAACATAAACTACGTTTCTTCCCCCTCTAATCATCTTCATCAATTCCAAGGCAAAGGTCATCGATTGTGGGTTCTAGCACCATATCCCATGTCAGTCGTCATAGTAAGTGTCTTATCTTTATTGATCTATTGTTGTCCTTATAAGTTAGCAAACCCTAGTTTGGATTAATTTGGGGGTTTAGGGTTTGCTCATCATATATTTGTTAATTGTTGATTATCATTGTTGTAGGTGACGATGTGGTATTTGTTATGCATTTGTATGATTGATTGCAGCATAGCGGATTGCGAAAAAGTAGGGTTTCCCTACTCAGTTTACTGTTAATTGATAAAAGATTGTGATTGTACTGTGTATGATTGTTATCTGCTGATCATCGAAGGTTGTGTGTTGTGGTGACGTTATTGATGTGGCTGTGTTGTGATGGTTGTGGTGTTGTGATAGCTGTGATGCTGTGTGTGTGATTGTGGTGGAGTCACTTGCGGGAGTGGCTTCACACCCTAGTTCGCCCTCCGTGGAACCCGTCACGGGAGGGGATGTGCTGATACGTGTCGTTAAGCGTATACAAATTAATAATTTATAAAACCTATCTTAACCTCAAAAATATAAACATAGTAAAGGATAAGTAGGGTCGATCCCACGGAGAGACTGGAAAAACTAATCAACTATATAGTACTTTTATTCACTAACTTACATATATACCATTTATTTACATATTTACGGCTATTAACATTATGTACGATTAGGGGGGAGTTTGTTTGTAGTTTTGAACTAAACTAACAGGACTAAATACTAAAGCTAGACGCGAAATTAAATACCCCATTAAGCACATATTCTACTGGTAATCCTAGTTTGTCAACCGATTATTGTTACCGTCAAATCTCTAGTTTATTTATAGATTAACTGCGGAATTAAAGATAACAAGAACTCCCTATCCTCTCTTAGATTACAATTGACCTAAACTAAGCCAAGATCAATTCTTAACTAACCGACCGATGTAAGTTTGTCACACCCTACTAAAGACAGAATTAGGAGCATTATCGAACCTAGAAGATATCATTAATCCAATTAACCCGTTTAAGTGTCGTCAATACCCGAACGATTAACTGACCAAATTTTACTCTTAGCTTAAACTAAACCCCAATTTGCAGAGATTTACCTAAACTAGTTGCTACTGGAATTATGTGACTCGAACTAAGCCATAATCACACAATTAGCAAAAGTATACAATTCCAATCATAATAAGATAACAAATTACCACTGAAAATTGCAACTGTCAATCGAGAATGAGTAAAGCTTTGGATACAAATGACTGAAAGATTAACAATTAAACAACCAACGGTTTCCAATACTAAAATTAATCAACGAAAATAAACCATAAATTGAATACTAGAGAGTTAGAGAGAACTTAATTTCTGCCCGGAATTTGTAGTCGGAATTTCGGATGTCGCACCTCAGGAACCGCCTCAAATTGCCCTTACTCGACCGTGTGCTAAGACTCCGCCCGAATACGTCTCCTACTGCCCTCACGACCCAATTAGGTCACAAATCGTCACTCAGTTTCGCTCAATATCTCTAAAATATTTGGGTATTCCCTTCCTTCTCGCCCTCTATTTCTGACGGAGAACATTGGTATTTATACTTGAACAAGGTCGGTATTTGGGATTAATTTTGTGAGTAAAATATGGGAAAAGATCAAATTTGAGAACCTAAGATGAGATTGAGTTTCCATTGTAGTTGGTTGCTCGGCTTCTCGTAGCTTCATTGGTTTCTTCATCTGCTCCTTTCTTTTCTTTATGTTTGTTGGTGTCCAACTTAGAATTTAGCAATCATCACGTGCTTCATAAGCAATTGTGAGTGTTTAGGGCCTTTTTTCACTTGGATTATTCATGTGTCCAGCTAGTACCTTGCCTTCCATTTCTTGTCTCGGCCCATTTCCTCTCGAGCTATAATCTGGTGTACAAAACACACTCTAATTAGCCATATTACAATTAAAATAATATTATCAATAATTGAACCCGAAACTAGCACACATATAACAATTAACTTAAATAAAGCAAAAGTGGACCATAAAAGTATATAAATAAGGGGCGTAAATATATATAAATATAACCTTATCAAATTCCCCCACACTTGGCTTATTGTCGCCCTCGACAATGACAAAACATGTGCTATAAATAAATAATCAACCACAAAGATTTTAGACATAACCAAGACAAGGTTTATCGACGACAAACTAAAACATTTTTAGAAATCATTTTATTTAAGTTAGTGAGTCAACGAAAAAACATTTCTAGTTAGATTAGAAAGTAACATATACCAAATTTTTCCCTCCACTTCAAACTATACAACCAACTAATTAGCCAACATAAGTATTTTAAACCGCTTCTAAATTATAATGATAAATAAATGCATTAGCAATACACTCGGTCCAACTATCTTCGTGCGCATGTGCGAAGTGTATTGACTCATAGAGGAAGAGCTCAGCAATTTAAGGTCCTAGGGAAAGGGGATTTACTTTCTTGTACATAGTACGAGGATCGTTCTCCCGAACATTTAAGTGTATCCGTCATACCTCAATTAACTTACCACCAATATTTCACAACCACATCATTCACGTTTTTTCCTTCATTCATTTCTTTTCATTTTTTTGTTTTTCTTCTGTTTTTTGACTTTTTTTTTTTTCAACTTGGTTTTTTTTTTTTGTTTCCAACATCTCCAACTTCCGTAACTGTGGATATATCCAGTGTCCCTTGTAGCGAGCTTTCGACCAATGGATCCCGCCCATCCGGACAAGTCATTAGGCATTCTTCCAATACATTGATTGGGTTCCCCTAAGGGTCTAATCACTCGGGCACCAGATAGAATTGAGGTCAAGAACTTAAAGCGAGAGTCACCTATGAAAGTAAATTATTTAATAAGACCGGCTTACGCTCCCACACTCTAGAGTCAACGAAAAGTGTAATAAAGATAGCCAAATTAAGTGCTTTATAATTCTAATTTAAAGGAGACTTAAAATATGTATGTCACTTAATTAATCAATCCAAGTTCAAAATGGAGGAAAAACTCATGTATACACGACTTCAAAACATTTTTTTTGTTAATATCAGTAATACTATTATTAATGAATTTTTTTAAGTTAGTATTTTTGAAATGTTGTTAGATTAGAGCTTGTCGTCGACTCTCTAGTCTAATTAGTCCAATAAAAACAAGGTCTTTTACTTGCACCAATTTCTGACCAAATTTTGACAGCACCTCCCCTAAAAATGGTCATATCCAAAAAATTAAGCAACCTGAAAATGCAACAAAAATATACCTGGCAACCCGCCAGACTCCAATTTCAGCACACAAAAAAAAACACAACTCCAGCAAATTCTTAAGTAAACCCAGTTTTTAGGCCTTGCCTCTCCCCCACACTTAAACTCGACATCGCCCTCGATGTCGAAATGGACATCGAGATAAACAATTTAGCATAAAATATAAATAAGAGGGAATGAGGTACTTAGCGGATTTAATTTATAAGCAACTTGATGCAGCTGTAGAGCTCTCGAAATCGAATAATTCTCTTGATCTACTACTTCTGCCAACAGTTCTGGAGTAAATTAATCTAGCATGATCAGCTTCCAGCATGGTCCCATAATCTGTGTCGCTCCCCTTTCTGCAACTAGCAGCATGGCTTCTATTTTTTTTAATTCCATCATCAACTTATAAGTAGTCCGATAATAGCATTCCTGCAAATATAAGAACACGACCAAGATTCGTGAAATATGGAAGCGGCAGAATACCCAGAATACCAGTAACAATTTATTCTTTATCTAAACTAATTTTTTTGTGCAACCGACACTATTAACATCCCCCTACAAAGGTTGCGAAACTCAGGGAGGCACTTAAGCCGACTCGACTAAACAACTAAGATGCATATTAGATAAAACACACACAAAAGCAATAAAAATTTAGCTTGGGTTGCCTCCCAAGAAGCGCCTTGGTTTATGTCGTGGCTCGACATAGTTCTATATAATCCTCAAAACTCAGTCAGCTCAGCTCCTAAACAAGCAGCTCAAACGTCCATGTCTTCCAACAACTCACACTTAAACCAGCTCAGCCATAATTAAATCTCACACTCAGCAGCAGCAACAACCGCTAAATTTCAGACAACACTCCGTATTTTATCATCAAATGTACCCAGAACATACAGCTCAAAATTTCGATGATTTCCTCAAAATTCAGTTCATCAATATGTTGTCGGCTAAAATTTTGTATCAGCGTATCCACTAAGTTATCATCAATCACCAGCTTAAACACCACTCTAGCTTATGTCCTCAATGCATCAGCAAATAAATCTTAAAGTCTCAAATTTTTACTCCCTAACACTTACTATTAGCCACAAGCAACTCTCATAATTAATTAAGGTAATATAAATATCATATGGGGAGGCTAGCCCTTTAGGTTCTTAAGCAATGAAGACGAGTAATATCAGCTTTTATAGTCACCATATAAGAGTGACTTGCTTGGGAACCTTCAGTACCAACAATGATAGTCCATGACCATTTATACGACTGATGTGACCATAATTGGCGCATATTTAGCCCCCGAATTACCATTGTTTCCATGCTTTTTAGTGCCTATTTGGGTCATTTCTTATCTTTAGTTCTTTGTTTTGCATATTCTTTGAGATTTTGATCCCTTGGTAGGAAAGGAGTAAGAATCTTGCATTTTGATGGCAAAACGAGGCTAAATTGATTGTATTCAATGACCAAGCATCAAGAAGAGACAAGACTAGAAGGCCTTTGTACATATCATAGTAGAAGAACAATGTTGAGAAAGGATCCTTGCGTCCCCAAGGAAATCCCCAAGGAATTTATGAAGAAAAGGGAAGAAAAGTAGAAGAATTGACGCTGACCAACAATCCGAACGGATTGCAGACAATCCGCCCGTCCAGCCAGCACAATCCAAGCGTCCCTCCTTGGAATCCGCTCGGATTCCCCCTCAACAATCCGAGCGTCCCTCTCCTGAATCCGCTCGGATTGCACAGCCCAAATCCGGCCGTCCCGACTCTAATCCGCCCGGATTCCTGCACAGCACGGATTTCATTCTTCAAGCTACGAAAAGAGAAGCCCTTCTCTCAGAAAATACCGGGTCCTCCTTGCTCAACTTAAAAAGTGTAATTACTAGTTTAGCCCTTAGTTAACCCTAATGCATCCTCCCTAATTTTCACTATAAATACCCCATTAGGCTAATTAGAGGAGCATGTTCTTCTTATCAATAATTAGTGTAGTTAATATCAATCAAATCTCTTTTCAATATTGTAATCAAGTATTAATCAAGTTTTAATCCAAGTTTTAGTTCTTTAATCTCTCTCTTGTTCTTCCTTTATTTTGGGTAATTGAAGATTATTTGGGTTATTATTGGGAGATTGACAACCTCTCAATCTAGGATTCAAGTACTTCTATTATTCTTGCTTTATTATTGGAATCATTAGTAGGTATAATCTCTTAATCCCTTTTTAATTATTGTTAATTACTTTCATTTATTCATCATGTTTCATATTGTTGGTATGATTGACAACCTTGCTAGCATGATCAACATGATAATGAGTGAGTAGTCTCTTAGCTAGGGTTTAATGGGTGATTAGGGGAAACCATCATGGGGATGATTCATGCTTAAATCAATATGCTTTCATATCTTATTTGCTTGCTTGTTTTGATCTCAATTCATGCACATGTTATATTTGATGAAATGCTAAGCCTATGAATCCTTGCATTTACTATCATCTTCTATCTTTTCAATGAGACTTGTAAGACATAACCCAACTCGAGTCTCATTAGACCATGCATGTGTTGAGTAGGAAAGATTAAGTCGACTTGTAGGTGTTGTACAATCTAATCGATTCGGCTCCGGGACCCAAACTTTCCTAGGATTGTAAGATATAACCCAACTCAATCCATCACAACAATAATTGCTTGCTTATAATTTGAGAACTTGTTTGTATGATCATATCCCATGATTCCCCTATGAACCCATGACACTCTAGTGCTTTTAATCAATTGCTTACACCCCTTATTTTATTCATCTTGCTAGTTTATTTTCATTGTTATTTTAGTTTAGTGACCTTCTACACCAACCCAATTTGTGACACCCCTAGACACTACTAGTTACAATAGAATTCTCATTTCAATACCCGTCCCTTGGGATCCGACCTTTACTTGCCTCTTTACTAATTGTAGAGTTGTTTGTGAAGTATAAATTGTGTTTTGTATCGACCATTGACCAACGACCACATATACTTAATTGTGAACACGAAATGGTCTCGATCAAAAATGGCGCCGTTGCCGGGGACGGTGTTTAATTGATTTAAGATTTCTTTTATTGTTATTAGTTGTGTCTTTTTCACCTTGGGGAAGTAAAACTCCTCAAGGTTTGCTCTAATCGTTTTCAAGTTGTTTGATATTTTGCGAGAATGGATTTCATAGATTGTTTTGTAGAGGACCACTTGAGTATCCCTTACTTCAAGGATCCCATGCAAGCATTAGAGGCCTTAGAAGCAAGTAAGGCTAAGAGCATGTATTGGGAGTTGGAGGTGGATCTCTTCGAGGCCGCTCTAGCTAACAAGGAACTCACTCATGCACACTCCGAGTTGGTGCATAATATTCTAGTAGAAGCATGTCAACCCGTAGAGGATGAGCAATCCATCCTAGAGGATATTTTGCAAACTCAAGAGCAAGAGGAACCCATCATGGGATTTGAATATGATGAGGTTAATGAAAGTGAAGTTGAGTATGCTATGAGAATGGAATGTTTAATGGAGATGGAGCAAATTCTCAATGAAACTCCAAAGGAAGAAAGTAAGGTACAAACTCCTACTTTAAAACCCCTTCCCCCAAATTTGAAATATGCTTACCTTGATGAATCAAAGACCAAACCCATGATTGTTAATGATAGACTTGATGATGACCAATTGGGAAAATTGCTTAATGTGTTGAAACAACATGAGAAGGCTATAGGTTATAGTCTAGATGACCTTAAGGGGATAAGTCCCGACTTTTGCATGCATAGGATTCATCTAGAGGACGACCATAGACCTACCATTCAACCCCAAAGAAGATTGAACCCCCACATGCAAGAAGTTGTCAAGGGAGAGGTCATGAAATTACTTGATGCGGGAATCATATATCCCATATCGGATTCTTTGTGGGTTAGCCCCGTTCAAGTGGTACCTAAGAAAGGGGGTACCACGGTAGTGACGAATGAAAAGAATGAATTAATACCCACAAGAATGATCACCGGTTGGCGTATGTGCATTGACTACCGGAAATTAAACTCCGCAACAAGAAAAGATCACTTCCCCTTACCATTCATTGACCAAATGCTTGAGAGGTTAGCCTCTAACAAATTCTTTTGTTACCTTGACGGGTATTCGAGATTCTTCCAAATCCCTATACACCCGGATGACCAACATAAGACCACCTTCACGTGCCCTTATGGCACTTTTGCATATAGGAGGATGCCTTTTGGATTATGTAATGCCCCCGCTACTTTCCAAAGATGCATGATGAGTGTCTTCTCCGATTACCTAGAGACCATAATGGAAGTTTTTATGGATGATTTTAGTGTTTATGGAAAGGACTTTGACTCATGCTTGCATAATCTTTCTCTTGTATTGCAAAAATGTGAAGATGTTAGTCTTGTTTTAAATTGGGAAAAGTGTCATTTCATGGTTAATGAAGGAATTGTTTTGGGTCACTTGATTTCGGAAAAGGGCATCGAGGTCGATAAAGCTAAAGTTGAGGTGATAGAGAAACTCCCACCTCCCGTGAATGTTAGAGGGGTGAGAAGTTTTCTCGGTCACGCGGGTTTTTATCGTCGTTTCATAAAAGATTTTTCGAAAATAGCGAAACCCTTCACTCAACTTTTGCATAAAGATGCCCAATTCCAATTTACTGACGAGTGTGTTGAAGCTTTTAATAGAATCAAAGAAGCATTGATCTCGGCACCAATCATCCAACCCCCAAATTGGGAGTTACCTTTCGAGATTATGTGTGACGCTAGCAACTACGCCGTTGGAGCGGTTCTTGGCCAACGGGTAGGGAGAGCCCTTCATGCCATCTATTATATAAGCAAGACCCTCGATCCCTCTCAAGTGAATTATGATACAACCGAAAAGGAGCTTCTTGCCATTGTTTATGCTTTGGATAAATTCCGTTCCTACTTACTTGGATCCAAGGTGATTGTATTCTCGGATCACCGTGCTCTCCGACATCTCTTGATAAAGAAGGAGGCAAAACCAAGATTGTTGAGATGGATTTTGCTTCTTCAAGAATTTGACTTGGAGATAAGAGACAAGAAAGGAGCCGAGAATGTAGTAGCGGATCACTTGTCAAGAATCCGGTTTCATGATGAAAATGGAGAAACCCCGATCAATGACTCATTCCCCGACGATATTTTGATGGCTATTCAAACTCAACTTGAAAGGCACATCACCCCATGGTTTGCCGATTATGCTAACTATATTGTTGGAAAAGTGCTCCCTCCTAACTTGAACCACAACCAAAGGAAGAGATTCCTATTCGAAGTGAAGAGGTACTTTTGGGATGACCCAAACCTCTACAAGGAGTGTAGTGATGGGCTCTACCGGAGATGCATCCCTCAATGGGAAATCCAAGGAATCTTGGAAGGATGTCATTCATCACCCTACGGTGGGCACCATGGAGCAAGAAGAACCGTTGCAAAAATTCTCCAATCGGGCTTCTATTGGCCCACAATGTTTCAAGATACAAGAGAATTCATCATTCATTGTGATGCTTGTCAAAGAACGGGCAATATATCTTGGAGAAACGAAATGCCACAAAGAGGCATCCTAGAGGTAGAAATCTTCGATATTTGGGAACAAGTACATCCTTGTGGCCGTAGATTATGTTTTAAAGTGGGTGGAGGCAATTGCCACCCCAAATGATGATGCAAAAACGGTCACCAAGCTTTTCAAGAAGATCATTTTCCCACGATTTGGAGTTCCTAGAGCTATCATTAGTGATGGAGGAACACATTTCCATGAGAAGAAGCTTGCATCCCTTTTGACCAAATATGGTGTTCAACATCGAACCGGCTTGGGATATCATCCTCAAACAAGCGGTCAAGTAGAAATTTCAAATAGAGAGATCAAGCAAATTCTTGAAAAAGTTGTGAACAAGACTCGGAAAGATTGGAGCACCAAGCTTGATGATGCTCTTTGGGCTTATAGGACGGTTGATAAGACTCCCATTGGTGCCTCCCCCTACAAGCTCGTATATGGAAAAGCATGTCATTTGCCAATAGAATTGGAGTATAAAGCTTATTGGGCAATCCGAGCACTCAATCTTGATCTCAAATTGAGCGGTCAAAAGAGGAAGATCCAAATCCAAGAGTTGGAGGACTTCCGACTACAATCCTATGAGAATGCAAAGATTTCCAAAGAAAGAACAAAATTGCTTCATGATAAGAGAATTCGACAAAAGGCCTTGCACAAGGGAGACAAAGTCCTTCTATTCAACTCCCGCTACCGACTCTTTCCGGGAAAATTGAACTCTAGATGGATGGGTCCCTATGTGATAACCGAAGTTGGAAAATATGGAGATTTCGAACTCAAGGCGGAAGATGGAAGCAAGTTCAAGGTAAATGGTCAAAGGTTGAAGCCATACTATGAAGGAGCATTTGTTGGAGAGGTCGAGGCTACCTACCTCGGGCCTCCTCCCCCTTGAAAGGACCATCTAAGGGAGAGTTTGGTGGAGTCCTCCCTAAACCACCATTTGTAAATATACTAACCCTCTAACTTGTATTTATTATTTAATTGCTTTTATTTTAATAAATGTCATAAACTCTTTTCATGAGCGTAAGTGAGGGAGGGTTACTAACAAGTTTTTGAATGAAGGAAGGAGCAAATTCCTAAGTGTGGGGATGCATTGAAAGAAAGAAGAAAAAGTCAAAGCTCGCAGCCAGAATTCGAGCGGATTCCCTGGAATCCGGCCGTCTTGGCCGAATCCGGCCGTCTAGAAGAGAAACCGCACGTCCAGTGTGTCGAAAAATTGAAGGTTTAAGCTGTTTGAAAATCCGAGCGTCCTATGGAAGAAGACGCCCGTCTGGTTGAATCCGGCCGGATTTGTGGAAAGACGCTCGTCTCTCCGCCTGTGCATTTCAAGAAAAATCTCTGTCGAAGAATCCGCCCGTCTTCTCAATAAGACGCACGTCCAACCCTTGAAGAATCCCAGCGTCTCTCGCTCGGGACGGCCGTCTTGTGGCGACAAAAATTTTGGAATTTCACTCTGTGGCAGAATCCGGGCGTATTGCCCAGAATCCGCCCGTCTCGTGAAGGAGGAATCCGAGCGTCTTCCCTCCGAATCCGCTCGTCTCCTCCCACTATTTCTCGACCCGATTTTTTCCAATTAAAATACACCCCACCACCCATATAATGCCACATCACTATTCCTTCCACTTACCCTATAAAACCCACCTCCTTATGACTCTCATACATATCCAAATCACTCTCTTTGCCCTCAAAATTAAAAATCCCCAATTTTCTAGGGTTTCCAATTCTCAATCAACAAGGAACATCCTTAGCAAATCAAAAGAACCCAACAAAAGAAGCAAGAATGGCACCAAGGAGATCCTCCTTTAGAAGTGCAAGAAGACCAAGGATGGTGGGAAGTTCCTCTACCTCACATCTCAACACCATTAGAAGGGAACATGTAGAGATTGTAGATCTCACAAGGCTCGATGATTTCTCGAATGTGGAATTCCTTGATGATGTGCAGCGATTGGTCTTCCACCGACTCTTAAGTAAGAATATTCTTCCCACTAAATTTCTTTGTCATGATACCTTAAGAAAGCTTGGAATTTTTCACCAAGTAGAAGCACTCTTTGAGGTTTTTGGTCTTTCGACTCTCTTTCGCATGTATGAACCAACCTATCGGTCCCTTGTGCTAGAATTCTTAAGCTTTTTGAAGATCACAACCGTAAACAAAGTGATATGCATAGAGTTTCGGTTAGAAAATGTTTCTAGGATGATGACCCTTGTCGAGTTTGCCAATGTGTTCGGACTTGATGTTTCGCCTACCCGAACATCAAAGCCCAAAAAGTATAATGTTGCACCATTGTGGAGGGCCATGACGGGCCGGGATTTCATTCTCACCAAAGAGTGTCTTGCTTTTCACATCCAAAACCCGATCTTGAGGCTTACATATAGATTTCTTTCGGGTACTCTTTTCGCCCGCCGTGATCCGGCCATTGTCAACCAATTGGACCTTGTATTTATGGAATCATACCTCAACATTCAAGGGAGAGATAGGTATCACTTCAATGCACCTCTAGTTTTGCTAGAGAAGTGGGCAAGGTTTAGAAATGGGGATGATGATGGAATGAAGCACATAGTGAATGGTGGACTCATAACTAGACTTGCAAAGCACTTCAACCCAAGGTTCAATGAGAACAATGAGTACACTTCACTTACGGGGGAACAAGAATTAATGAAGATCTACTTGTCGTCCAACACCATTGGATAACCCTTGAGGGGGTTGATAAGAAGATAAAGTGGTTGACAAAAGGGAGCGATCCACTCTATCTCCCAATGCATGATCTACCACGGGTCTCCCCAAGAAGAGGAAGCTTGTCCCCAATGCCCTCCTACCTCATCCCAAGTCAAAAAAGGCAAACTCCACCTCCACAAAATCCACCACCACAACAAGAACAACAAACTCAAAATGAGAGGATAAAAGTGCCTCCTTACCCCTTTCCCTACCAACCATATAACCACCCAAATCCCTTCATCCTCCCCCGTGACGACTTTGTCACGGGAATTTTGCAAGATTTACACTACCGTCAATATGAGACCTCCGTGGACACTTATTATGCTCTTTACCCCCAATACTATGAGATGGCTCAAAAAGGACGGATTAGTGAGGAAGGAGCTTTCCCCTCATGGGCTCAAATGGAATTGCTCTTTCCTAACTCGGAGAAGGCTAATGAAGGGGCAAACGGACGCAAAGGGGAAGAAAGTGGGGATTCTTGTGGAGGTGATACGGTGAAGCTTGAGAGTGAAGATGAATTCATGGATCCAAGTTTAAGTGATGCTTCAAAGGATATTTGGGATAGAGATATAGAGGGAGATGATGCGGATGCCTAGGAGACTACTTCATCACTAGGTGGAGCAAGCATGAGCGGCCACCTAAGTTCAAGTGAAGTTCTCTCATCTCTTCTCTTTATCTTCATTTTTCATGAAAAGAAGTTTGTGTCTATATCTCTTTGTATTTTATTTTAATCATTGTTGGTTTAGTCCTAGCAACATCAAAGGACTCACACCTCGGTTCCATTGAGGTGTTCTTCTTTTCGTTCCCATTTGTAAAATCCAAAATGACAATCTAGTTTCATGCATAGCATAGTGTGTGCATGAACTATACCCATCCTTGAACATTAGCAATAATGTCTCACTCGGTTTGGGGAAGTTAATGCATATGCAACGGGAGGTAATCTAAATTATCCTCTCCGTCATAAAAAAAACCATGCATCATGTAGTATAGCTTAGTGTAGAATTGCATTTAGTATAGAAATCATGCATCATCTTTGCATAATTTCCATCATTTTGGCCATTGAGGACAATGCCCATATTAGTGTGGGGATGGGAATTCTAACATTTAACTCTTATTCAAAAACCCATAAAAATTGAAAAATTTCAAAAACCATAAAAATTTGAAAAATTGAAAAATCCAAAAACAAGTTCATTTCCTTTGTATATATTGTCTTGTATATATTGTGTTTGTTTTATCCTTGATTCACATTGATTGACTACGCCACATCCGAGACATGAGGATATTGAAGACCGCATGGTATGATCTTTCCAATCTCCTTTTTCCTCTTTATGTTAATGACTATGTGGCTTTATTTTGATTGATGCGGTAAAAACAATGTGAATTTAGGACTTGCATTTAGTTTATATGTCATATTAGTTGGTAGAATCATTTGCATTAGGATGTTTATATGCTAGTTGCATCATGGCATGTAGTTTGCATGTTAGAAAAATTTTGCGAAACCGTCTACTTGGGAAGCTTGACAAGTGTATATAGGCCCTAGTAGATGCTTTTTATTCTTAAGACTTTGCTTGTTAGAATGCTTGTAAAACACCCTAGGATGTGTCATGCTAGTATCCTTTGACCCATGGATTAAGGCCTAGTCAAGAGTACCTTGTGGTGTGATAACACCTTGGCTACCGTTTATTCCAAGGTGACCCTTGAAACCATGCATCCATCCATCATTTATCCATATTCTACCATATTTTTGTCAACAAAAGGGAATGGGCACAAAAAGAAATTGTTCAAAAATTTGAGTTCAAGAAATGAAATGAAAAGTGAAAGAAAGTTTGCAAAAATGCATCAAAAGAAAAGAGGAGCAAAAATAGACTCCTAAGCTTCAAATACAAGGCACCCTCGTTACTAATTGCGGTGACTTTGAAAATGTTCAAAAAGAAATGCAAAAAGTTGTCAAGTATTGAAATGCCAAAAATCAAAAAGAAATGGCAAAAAGAAAGTGTTCTCAAATGTTATATGCCACAAGAAATTGGGGGGAAAACAAAAACAAAAGCAAACTCCCAAAAGTGAAACTCAAATATCTATCGATCCCTTTATCCATCATATCCATTTTTATGCATGGTAGAGAGGGGACGGCCCTTCTTCTTGTCTAGGCAAGAGGGGGAATTCCGCGATCCTTCAGTGTTTCTAACACCGTAGGGAGTCTACTCTTGACAAAAGCATTTAACGATTGAGGACAAAGGTACCCTAGCTTGACACAACTTGGAGGTGATTTATTGGTATCCTTCTAGGCTTAGTAGTTTGAACAAATTGCATCTATGAAGGATTGTGTACCCTTGAATTGCTTCCCTTGTAGATAATTTCTGCCACTTAGATGAGGAAAGTGGCTATTCTTTTTGTAGATGCATCCATTATGTGATTTTTATGTGCTTAATGTTTGGATGTGTCGCCATTTTGGCAAGACCCACCTTGCCTTGCAAGAAGGCATCCTACCTCATGGTTGTCTTGTTGTGAGTTGAAGGTGTTGGGAAATGTGTCCTCAACAATAGTGCGATCACATGATTTAAATATCATTATTAAATCTCATTTTAAAGAATACAATTGGGAAGTAATATTGTTACTGTCAACTGGTCAACATATATCGGTAATGATTGGCTGACTAGAGTTTGACATTACTGTCGTGTGACGGTGGTGATCAGTTGACCCCCTAGGTCATACCTAAAGGGCAATACACTTAATTGATTATTTAATTAATCGTATAATGTTACGAGTTAATTAAATTACTTGAAAATTGACGGACGATTTTGGAAGTAAAATTTACGTATCATATTGAAATGTGATTAAATAAGATACGGTCTGAGTAATTGAATTGTATCATTACTCGGATGAAATAAATTGTTTAATGTAACAATTAAATTGAATGAATTGATATAAATACAATATGTTGTGATTTATAAATTGGTAAAAATTTTGGCACAAGTAATTATGAAATTACTAAGTCAATTTTTGTATGTGACGTATTTTTATTAATACGTTGATTTTTAATATGATAAAAATACATAAACAAATATATGTGACATGTGACATGTAACATATAGACAATTGACAAAAATAATATGGACACCATATTATGCAAAGGGCCGAAAATTAGAAGGTGTTTAGCTAATTATATGTTGTTTATAATTAGTGGAAAACACAATGATTAAAGGCATCCCTAGCCATGCAAACCTATTGTTCCTTGTGAAGAACAATTTCTCCATGCATTGGCTTCTTTTTCCTTCTCCTCTTACACGGTTTTGGGAAGTAAAATGCCATCATTGTTTTTCCTATTTTTCCACCTAATAACACTAAAAATGTTTAGTAGTGTATTCATTCTAATTCCATCATCAAATATAGAGATTTTCTAGAGAAATAAAATCCTCTCTTCTTCTCTCTAAAAACCGAAAACACATAAGGGTTTTATAAAGTTTTTGGTTCAATTTTCACTACATTAATATTATACTAGTACTTATAATATTAATTAGATTAAGTGTTAAGCCTTGGGTATAAAGCTTAGGGAGAGATCTTATTCTTAGATCTTGTTCATCCATTGGAATAGCTCAAGAACAAGAAGAGAAAGGTGATCTCTCTTGTGCCCAATATAGCCGAAATATTGAATGTAAGGACATTATTTCTCTCCTCTTTTATTAATGTTTGCCTGCATAAAATCCGTTTTAATTTTATGACAAATTAATTAGACATATATGAGTATGTTAAATATGTATAAAGATCTACATTTCCTTCAATCGGTATCAGAGCCACGGTTGTTTGCATGCAAATTGGTTAAAAGTTTTTCCGAGTTATATGAATAACAAAATAAAACTTGTAAAATTTGTGTTATTATGATATATCACGAAATAATTACATGCATGTTAATATTTCTGGTCCTAAAGTGTTTTAGGATTTTTTGGTTAATTTTTCGGATTTTTATTGTTCATATTTAATAATAATGACATTTAAATGTGATTTTATGAGTAAAAATGTCATTTTTAGTCGAAAATTAGCTATACTTCGAATTTTCACTTGGTTTTGGGATATGTTGTTACATATATTATTTTGAGATAACCTGTAAATTTTCATAATTTTTGGACTAGTTATGCTCGAAAAATGAATTTTTCACTATTAAATTCGGATTTAAGAGAAAAATAGGTTAATATGAGTTAAATTTCGAAACTGGTCATAGAAAATTAATATGTTGTCACATGCAATTTTACAAGATGTGTGTAAAATAATTGGCTATAAAGAAGTCTTTTAGCATGATTTATGAATTTTTGAAGAAAAATGGCATAAATAGTGACATTATTAGTTGAAAATTAATAAACATAACCTATGACTTAGGAAAAACGTCTAATGTTGCATTTTATTATATTTTTCAGATCTAAAATTGAAAAGTTAATGAAAATAATTTTTCCATGTTTTTATGATTATTTTATTAAATATCGATAAACCGCAACATTGTTTTTCCGGAAAAATTTCGAAATTTTTAACCTAAGATTTTGAACATTATGAGTGTCATGGATTTTTTTTCCAGAATGTTCATGAATTTAAATTTTGAATTTTGAATTTATTTGAAATTTTTGGATTTATTTGAAGTTTAATAGCTTATTTTTGTAATTTTTGTCCATTTATGAACAATTTTGTAAATAAAAGTTAATTATGGTCAAATTACTAGTGAAGACTATATTTTGAGTCCTAAAAGGTTAGGGTAATTAACTTATGCATAAATATGAGTTTGTGCATTTTTGTGATTATAAAATGTTGAAATCACGCAAATCCGTAAAAACCGAGTAATATACGATATTGGCTAATTAAAAGGCGATTTAGCATAAAAATTGAGCATGTTCATACATATTATAATGCTGCATTTTTCTTTATGATTGTCATAATTTTAATTTATGTAATTTTGAATTATGTAATTTTACTTAGTATGGCCTTAGATTTTAATTGGTATTTCCCGAAATGTATGGGAATATCGATTCGGTTGTAATTTTTATTGTGATCTCGTATCACCGTTTTGTAATATTTAATAGATTTATTTTATTCTAGTTACAAATGTATAATAGGAAATTATGTAATTTATTATGTAATTTTATTCATTCCGGAGTTCCAAAAGACGGATTTCTTCAAGAATGGCGATACATAAAGACGGTGTTACCTCGAGATGCGTGCCACAACCGAAGTTCAAGGGACCAATGGAGTTGGTTTCCGAATATGTAATAGATTAATAGTTTTTCTATTTTAGGAAAGGCCATACTAGGATTTAATTATTTTATGCTTGCATTTTATTTTATGTCACATGCATCGCTAAATCGCCATAACTAAACATGCATTGTTATTTTATCGAGTTTATCGACCGTGTCAATTCGAATTATCGTAGTTCACCGCTTTAGTTCACTTAAAACGTGATAGATAATAAATTGACATGACCTCTCGCTAAAACAATTAATTGAGACATAGCCTTACCAAAGAGTAGAAACCATGAAAACCTATTTCGCGAGGGAGTGCACTCGGCCACACCGGGGTACAAACCTTGTTACGTAGGGGAAATGGGTGATGAATGTTAATCCACCGAATTCATATTGATAAGGGATGTATCGGCTACCCCGTGCCCAAGTTGATGTGGGTTTGGATAATGGACACATTTATTCGAAATTTGGATTGAACTCAACAAAAGTTATTGATAAGGGATGTATCGGCTACCCCGTGCCCTTGTTGATGTGTTTTGGGCTATAGATAAATATTAGAGTAATTTTATCGACCAAGAGTTCTAAAAGTAGAATCGATTAAAAGGTTAATCCACCGAGTTATATTAATGAAGGTTGCATCGGCTACCCCGTGCCTAAGTTGATATGAATTTGGGTCTTGGAATCATTTATTATAGTTGGGTAGAGGTCACTATATAAATGTTCATATCTTGTTAATTTGCAAGTATGATTTAAAAAGACAAATGTTAATATTTCCTTTCCTCCATATTTGTAGTGCATTACAATGAATCCATCAAATGCTACCGCACCGATAACTATTGAGTCATATCACCATGTTCTTGACGACGTATGCTCCAACAATAATTTCGATACAACTAGAGAACTTCATTTTGGGATAGGTTCGGATGGAAACCTTAATTTCATCACCACTTCTAAACCACCCACTACTACTAGACCACGTGTGAGTCCGTCTCAGGAAGACTACCTCATACGATCTATAGGGTCTTTGTCTCTGGAAGATAAAGATGCCAAAGCTAGTGGGAGCTCTAGCAATCAAGTTCTTGCTACAAAGGGCAAGAGGTTCAAGAAGAAGGGAAAGAAAATCAAGAACTTCAAGCAAGTTAATGATGAGTGCCATTATTGCTATGGCATGGGACATTGGCTAAGGAATTGCCCTATGTATTTGCGAAATATAAGGGAGGGACTCATTACTCCAAAAGGTACAATTCCTAAAGAGATTTATGTTATTGATATAAATTATACTTCCACTACGACATGGGTACTAGATACCGGTTGTGGTTCTCACCTTTGTAATCATTTACAGGGTTTAAGAGATGTGGAGAAGCTTAGCAAGGGAGATGTGGATCTTCGACTTGGAAATGGAGCTCGGGTAGCGGCCGAATCCAAAGGAACTTATGTTCTAGCTTTGCCAAACGGTTTTGAGTTGTATTTGCATAATTGTTTTTATGTTCCTACGCTCTCTAAAAACATTATTTCAATCGCCATGCTAGACATGGACGGTTTTTGTTTTGTCATTAAGAACAATCGTTGCTCTATTTCTAGGAATGATTTGGTTATTGGCCAAGCTTCCTCCATAAATGGCATTTACATTTTAGAGACCTCAAATCCGACAAATGATATTTATAACATTCAATCAAAGAAACTCAAAACAAGTGACCCAAGTGAAGCGTTCATTTGGCATTGTCGATTAGGTCACATAAACGAGAATCGCATCAAAAGATTAGTTTCGACTAATGTGATTACACCATTTGATTATCAATCATTTGGTACATACGAATATTGCCTACTTGGCAAAATGACTCGTAATCCTTTTAGCGGTAAAGGGACACGAGCTAGTGAGCTATTGGGACTCATACACACCGATGTATGTGGACCAATGACTATCACCGCTCGTGGTAATTATGACTACTTCATAACCTTCACCGATGATTTAAGTAGATATGGGTATATCTATTTAATAAAACATAAGAGTGAAGCGTTTGAGAAATTCAAAGAATTTCAAAACGAAGTAGAGAACCAATTGAACAAGAGGATTAAGGCACTACGATCCGATCGTGGTGGTGAATACCTTAGCCTTGAATTTGATTCACACTTGAAAGGTTGTGGTATCATATCACAACTTTCTCCACCTGGAACACCACAACTAAATGGCGTTGCCGAAAGGAGAAATCGAACCCTACTTGATATGGTTCGATCCATGATGAGTCAAACCGAGTTACCGAACTCGTTTTGGGGATTTGCAATCCAAACTGCAATTCTATCTTTGAATAATAGTCCCACTAAAGCCACCGAAAAGACTCCATTTGAGACATGGAAAGGAAGAGTTCCTAATCTATCCTATATGAAAATTTGGGGATGTGATGCTTACGTCAAGGCTAAACCCGACAATAAGCTTGCCCCAAGATCCGAAAAATGCATCTTTGTAGGCTATCCCTTGACCTCTCGAGGTTACTATTTCTATAAACCTCAAGAGAACAAAGTGTTTGTGTCTTGCGAGGCTGTCTTCTTAGAACGGGAATTTATTTCTAAGAGACAGAGTGGGAGAAATTTTGAACTTGACGAAGTTCAAGAGCCACAAACCGAGGTAGAGACGCAAGAAGATGTTCCTTCGTCGTCTAACGCGGTTGTACCTCCTCCACTAAGAAGAACGGGCCGAGTCATTCGCCATCCCGATCGATATGTGGGACTTATTGAGGAAGATGGAACGCTCGATGTGTTGCTTATGGAAAGTGACGAGCCCGCCACCTACAAGGCCGCAATCTCTAGTCCTAATTCCACCTTATGGCTTGAAGGCATGAAATCCGAAATGGATTCTATGCTTGAAAACCAAGTTTGGGACTTGGTAGATTTGCCTAAAGGGGCAAGACCCCTCCAATGCAAATGGATATTCAAGGTCAAAAATGGCATAGAAGGACATGACGATGTCTACAAAGCTAGGCTAGTGGCAAAAGGATTTACCCAAGTCCAAGGTCTCCATTATGATGAGACCTTCGCCCCCGTAGCCATGCTAAGATCCATACGGATTTTGTTAGCGATCGCCGCATTTCATGATTATGAAATTTGGCAAATGGATGTCAAAACCGCTTTTCTAAATGGGCATTTAGAAGAGGAGGTGTACATGATACAACCCGAAGGTTTTGTTGATTCTACAAATCCTAACAAGGTATGCAAGCTTAAGAGATCCATTTATGGTCTTAAGCAAGCATCTAGAAGTTGGAATCATCGATTCAATCATGTAATAAAGGAAAATGGTTTCACTCGAAATGTTGAGGAACCATGTTTATACATGAAATTTAGTGGGAGCAATGTTGTGTTCCTAATTTTGTATGTCGATGACATACTACTCATTGGAAATGATATTCCAATGTTGTCTTACTTAAGAAGTGGTTAGGTAACCACTTCCAAATGAAGGATTTAGGAGAGGCACAACGCATATTAGGTATCCGGATCTATAGAGATAGACCCAAGAGGATATTGGCACTAAGTCAAGAGTCTTATGTTGATAAGATTCTTCGACGATTCAGCATGGACAAATCCAAAAGGGGTTTGGTACCTATGGTAACCGGAACGATATTGAGCAAGACTCAATGTCCCTCCGAACCCCATGATGTTGAACGCATGAAATTGATCCCTTATGCTTCCGCTGTTGGATCAATCATGTATGCCATGATATGCACACGTCCTGATGTCTCGTATGCCTTGAGCATGACGAGTAGATATCAAGGAAATCCAGGTGAGGGTCACTGGATTGCTGTCAAGAACATCCTTAAGTACTTGAGAAGAACTAAGGACTCTATCCTTGTATTTGGAGGAGACAATGAGTTGCGTGTTACTGGATACACGGACTCAAGTTTTCAAACAGATAGAGATGACATGAAATCACAAGTCGGTTTTGTTTTCATGCTCAATGGTGGTGCCGTAAATGGAGAAGCTTCAAGGAAGTCAGAATCAACCGCGGATTCAACAACGGAGGCTGAGTACATTGCGATCGAGGCTGCTAAGGAAGCTATGTGGATCAAGCAATTCACGGAAGGTCTAAAAGTAGTACCT
The DNA here is from genome assembly GCF_048544455.1 of Silene latifolia. NCBI lineage: Eukaryota > Viridiplantae > Streptophyta > Magnoliopsida > Caryophyllales > Caryophyllaceae > Silene > Silene latifolia. Next base: position 97,813,214 of record NC_133527.1, read on the forward strand.
ACCGCCGATGATCCCATCACTCTCTATTGTGATAATAGTGGGACGATCTTCCAAGCTAAGGAGCCAAAGTCTAGTAATAGATCTAGACATGTACTTAGAAAGTATCATGTAATAAGAGATTTCATTGAAAGAAAGGAAATTGCGATTTGTAAGGTTGGGACGGATGACAACATAGCCGATCCGCTCACCAAGCCTTTATCGCAGGCTAAGCATGATGGGCATGTTGCGTCCATGGGACTTAAACGTGTACCAAATTTTTGTTAGATTTTGAAATGAAATAAAAGTGTTGTTTTTGTTCATGTTCATAATCGCATTTGTCTTTTATCCTTAATTTATACTTTGTTACATCCAAACGGGTTGTAGAGACAATTGAACCCCGTTAAAGTGAACATGGATTGACATTGTTTTGCCCATAGTTACTTATATGAGGTGACGTCTCGAAGTGACTAGAGTGTGAGGCGATTGATGGCAAGTTCAAGTGCCATACAATCATGTGAGATGACTAGTCGATCACATAGGCGATCTGTTAGGAACATTTTGTCGGGCCTAATGACCGCTTATAGAGTTCTGGCAAATTTATATAGCCTGGTCGTGGCGAGAGCTACTATAGTATTCAAATGAGTCGATTCTTTTGACTAAAGACTATTCTCCTAAGATGGCACGATTTGATTAACTTTGATTTGTGTTACTACGACCTTCGTAAATGGGGTCAAATGGGCATATTTTGGGTTATGATGGTGTGGCTAGTCGAAGGGAATGAGTGCGATAGGAATTGTCCACCCCTAGTCAGGGTTATAACAATATCTCAGGGCCACTCGAGGAGTAATGAACTGGAAATGCGTGGCCACGCTCGGAAGGTATCCAGTGTGGATAAATCCGGTCAATCAGTTATTCTCCAGATCGAGGAAACCACTCTCGATATGATCACTTGCAAGTACGACCTGAAAGACACCTTGCATTGAGTGGGAGATAGTAATAGGACAAGAGAATTGGTGACGCACACTTGTCGAGGACAAGTGGGAGATTGTTGGGAAATGTGTCCTCAACAATAGTGCGATCACATGATTTAAATATCATTATTAAATCTCATTTTAAAGAATACAATTGGGAAGTAATATTGTTACTGTCAACTGGTCAACATATATCGGTAATGATTAGGTGACTAGAGTTTGACATTACTGTCGTGTGACGGTGGTGATCAGTTGACCCCCTAGGTCATACCTAAAGGGCAATACACTTAATTGATTATTTAATTAATCGTATAATGTTACGAGTTAATTAAATTACTTGAAAATTGACGGACGATTTTGGAAGTAAAATTTACGTATCATATTGAAATGTGATTAAATAAGATACGGTCTGAGTAATTGAATTGTATCATTACTCGGATGAAATAAATTGTTTAATGTAACAATTAAATTGAATGAATTGATATAAATACAATATGTTGTGATTTATAAATTGGTAAAATTTTTGGCACAAGTAATTATGAAATTACTAAGTCAATTTTTGTATGTGACGTATTTTTATTAATACGTTGATTTTTAATATGATAAAAATACATAAACAAATATATGTGACATGTGACATGTAACATATAGACAATTGACAAAAATAATATGGACACCATATTATGCAAAGGGCCGAAAATTAGAAGGTGTTTAGCTAATTATATGTTGTTTATAATTAGTGGAAAACACAATGATTAAAGGCATCCCTAGCCATGCAAACCTATTGTTCCTTGTGAAGAACAATTTCTCCATGCATTGGCTTCTTTTTCCTTCTCCTCTTACACGGTTTTGGGAAGTAAAATGCCATCATTGTTTTTCCTATTTTTCCACCTAATAACACTAAAAATGTTTAGTAGTGTATTCATTCTAATTCCATCATCAAATATAGAGATTTTCTAGAGAAATAAAATCCTCTCTTCTTCTCTCTAAAAACCGAAAACACATAAGGGTTTTATAAAGTTTTTGGTTCAATTTTCACTACATTAATATTATACTAGTACTTATAATATTAATTAGATTAAGTGTTAAGCCTTGGGTATAAAGCTTAGGGAGAGATCTTATTCTTAGATCTTGTTCATCCATTGGAATAGCTCAAGAACAAGAAGAGAAAGGTGATCTCTCTTGTGCCCAATATAGCCGAAATATTGAATGTAAGGACATTATTTCTCTCCTCTTTTATTAATGTTTGCCTGCATAAAATCCGTTTTAATTTTATGACAAATTAATTAGACATATATGAGTATGTTAAATATGTATAAAGATCTACATTTCCTTCAGAAGGGGCAGAGTGAGACCCGCTAATTGTCTCATATCGGCTATTATTATTAGGATAGGTTAGTTTTGGTCCTAGTCTTTGTCACCTCTTTACTCGGGACGAGCAAAGGTTCGGTTTGGGGATATTTGATGTGACCATAATTGGCGCATATTTAGCCCCCGAATTACCATTGTTTCCATGCTTTTTAGTGCCTATTTGGGTCATTTCTTATCTTTAGTTCTTTGTTTTGCATGTTCTTTGAGATTTTGATCCCTTGGTAGGAAAGGAGTAAGAATCTTGCATTTTCATGGCAAAACGAGGCTAAATTGATTGTATTCAATGACCAAGCATCAAGAAGAGACAAGACTAGAAGGCCTTTGTACATATCATAGTAGAAGAACAATGTTGAGAAAGGATCCTTGCGTCCCCAAGGAAATCCCCAAGGAATTTATGAAGAAAAGGGAAGAAATGTAGAAGAATTGACGCTGACCAACAATCCGAACGGATTGCAGACAATCCGCCCGTCCAGCCAGCACAATCCGAGCGTCCCTCCTTGGAATCCGCTCGGATTCCCCCTCAACAATCCGAGCGTCCCTCTCCTGAATCCGCTCGGATTGCACAGCCCAAATCCGGCCGTCCCGACTCTAATCCGCCCGGATTCTGCGCACAAAGACGGATTTCATTCTTCAAGCTACGAAAAGAGAAGCCCTTCTCTCGGAAAATACCGGGTCCTCCTTGCTCAACTTAAAAGTGTAATTACTAGTTTAGCCCTTAGTTAACCCTAATGCATCCTCCCTAATTTTCACTATAAATACCCCATTAGGCTAATTAGAGGAGCATGTTCTTCTTATCAATAATTAGTGTAGTTAATATCAATCAAATCTCTTTTCAATATTGTAATCAAGTATTAATCAAGTTTTAATCCAAGTTTTAGTTCTTTAATCTCTCTCTTGTTCTTCCTTTATTTTGGGTAATTGAAGATTATTTGGGTTATTATTGGGAGATTGACAACCTCTCAATCTAGGATTCAAGTACTTCTATTATTCTTGATTTATTATTGGAATCATTAGTAGGTATAATCTCTTAATCCCTTTTTAATTATTGTTAATTACTTTCATTTATTCATCATGTTTCATATTGTTGGTATGATTGACAACCTTGCTAGCATGATCAACATGATAATGAGTGAGTAGTCTCTTAGCTAGGGTTTAATGGGTGATTAGGGGAAACCATCATGGGGATGATTCATGCTTAAATCAATATGCTTTCATATCTTATCTGCTTGCTTGTTTTGATCTCAATTCATGCACATGTTATATTTGATGAAATGCTAAGCCTATGAATCCTTGCATTTACTATCATCTTCTATCTTTTCAATGAGACTTGTAAGACATAACCCAACTCGAGTCTCATTAGACCATGCATGTGTTGAGTAGGAAAGATTAAGTCGACTTGTAGGTGTTGTACAATCTAATCGATTCGGCTCCGGGACCCAAACTTTCCTAGGATTGTAAGATATAACCCAACTCAATCCATCACAACAATAATTGCTTGCTTATAATTTGAGAACATGTTTGTATGATCATATCCCATGATTCCCCTATGAACCCATGACACTCTAGTGCTTTTAATCAATTGTTTACACCCCTTATTTTATTCATCTTGCTAGTTTATTTTCATTGTTATTTTAGTTTAGTGACCTTCTACACCAACCCAATTTGTGACACCCCTAGACACTACTAGTTACAATAGAATTCTCATTTCAATACCCGTCCCTTGGGATCCGACCTTTACTTGCCTCTTTACTAATTGTAGAGTTGTTTGTGAAGTATAAATTGTGTTTTGTATCGACCATTGACCAACGACCACATATACTTAATTGTGAACACGAAATGGCCTCGATCAACGACTGCAAATTTGCACATTCTAAAAGCAAAACCACCAAAATTCCGATTGTTTTTCACCACGTTCAAACCTCAATTTCCATAATTAACCATGTTCTACCTTCTCATATTAATAATTACCTTCAGTCCTGACAAGCTTCTAAATCAGTCCTTCATTTCTGTCACATCCGACCAGCTAGTTCATGTCATTCTTTTAGCATTCCAAGCATTTATCATTAGAACATTAAACTAATAGATCATATCTTCAACTAAACAAACACTAACACATAGAATAGGATAGCAAAATATCAACGCCAACTTATAAGGTGGTCATTTATACCATTCAGGTTAGATATCAGACAGACAGGCATTCTTAAGCTTTAGTTTCCAGATTTTTTATCTTCACATACTCAGCAGCCTTATCTTCATAAGCCACAATGGCCTCACAGCAGGGTAAAAAAAATTGCAAGAAGTTGATCACTCTTCTTCGACTCATGAATTACGACCCCGTCACTCTCAACAAATTAGACTATAACCCAACATCAATGAAACAAGGTCTATTCATTTATCCTCAAAACAACTGCATATGCATCTAACTAAAGCAAATCCAAAGGACAAGCATGCTAGAATTTATATTTCAAACTATATATATAAAGCTAATATATAGCATATGTAGTTCCAGGGTACTTATAAATTGCAATACTATGAATAACACCTACAGACAAATGAGAGAGAAGACATACAAGCAAGTTATTTGAAAAATATCACTTTCTATATAAATTTCTATTATGTCAGTTAATATAGCCAGGCCGAAAAATAAGAAGAAACCAAATGAGCAAACAACACGCAAAAATTGTTAGGAAACATGCCGGCTCCTCAGAATTTCTACCTAAAAGAATCCAACCAAAAAATGTAAATTAATGCAAGTTAGTGTCGAAAATATACAAGATACATAGAAAATTAACTCTAACATCAATCTCCCCGGCAACGGCGCCAAAATTTGATACGTGTCGTTAAGCGTATACAAATTAATAATTTATAAAACCTATCTTAACCTCAAAAATATAAACATAGTAAAGGATAAGTAGGGTCGATCCCACGGAGAGACTGGACAAACTAATCAACTATATAGGTCACAAATCGTCACTCAGTTTCACTCAATATCTCTAAAATATTTGGGTATTCCCTTCCTTCTCGCCCTCTATTTCTGACGGAGAACATTGGTATTTATACTTGAACAAGGTCGGTATTTGGGATTAATTTTGTGAGTAAAATATGGGAAAAGATCAAATTTGAGAACCCAAGATGAGATTGAGTTTCCATTGTAGTTGGTTGCTCGGCTTCTCGTAGCTTCATTGGTTTCTTCATCTGCTCCTTTCTTTTCTTTATGTTTGTTGGTGTCCAACTTAGAATTTAGGAATCATCACGTGCTTCATAAGCAATTGTGAGTGTTTAGGGCCTTTTTTCACTTGGATTATTCATGTGTCCAGCTAGTACCTTGCCTTCCATTTCTTGTCTCGGGCCATTTCCTCTCGAGCTATAATCTGGTGTACAAAACACACTCTAATTAGCCATATTACAATTAAAATAATATTATCAATAATTGAACCCGAAACTAGCACACATATAACAATTAACTTAAATAAAGCAAAAGTGGACCATAAAAGTATATAAATAAGGGGCGTAAATATATATAAATATAACCTTATCATGTGCACATTAAGGGACAGGGATTGTTAGTCGCTCGTTGATGAGCTGGACTAGGTGGGGATGGGCTGCGGTCACCCACTAGCGGCGAGGATTACCTGTTGCGATGGGTAATCTGGCAGGGCTACACACTTCGGTGTGTAGTCGGTTACTGTGTGAGATCGGGAGACCGGGGATGGAGGATGATCAGCCGGTTACATTATTTGTTTGTCTTATTTGAATTATGCAGTAACTGACTCCGTGTTGTTGTCTTGTAAAACCTGCGGTGATCCATTCGGGGATGGTGAGCAGATATGACAGGTAATGCAGATGTTTAGCTATAGGACATACATGGGGAGTCATCACTTCGAGTCTAGTTTCCGCCGTTACGAGTTTATCCGTCTTTGATTTCAGTTGTATTGAAGTCCTTACACTTTTTTTTTTGAGTTGGTCTGAGATTATGTAATCGTTAAACTCTTTATACTTTATTAAAGTTGTGTTGGATTGTTGCTTTTGATATACTAACCTCGGGCAACCGAGATGGTAACACCCTTTCATACTAGGGTAGTCCTTGGTAAGGTACCTTGGTATGAGGGGGTGTTACAAAGTGGTATCAGAGCTGACAATTCCGGCACCTGAAACAAATGAACCCAATGAACTTAGGGAGTCTAAATAAAATGAACCCGGGGAGAGTTGTTTGGAGCTACCGCAAAGAATTGGGAGACGTCCCGAAGTCGCATTAAGGCCCTTACGATCTCAAACCGGTCACGGGGGGGAACTGTGTTGTGTGTTTATATGATTCATGCGTGTGGTGTGTCGAAATTGAATGTTTGGAACATGTGGTAGAAGGTGTAATGTGTGGAAATCTGTGAAGGACATTGTAAAAGTGGTAGAAAGGCATGATAGAATTGATGTGTGAAATCAGTTGAAACGGTTTTGGCATGAAAAGTATTGGCATGTTACGTGTTTACTATGTGGCTTTCAGATTTATGACGTAATATGCTTAACTTTGGGTAGCGATGCATAGTATATAGAATTGCAGGCTTAAGTATGTTATCGTAAGTTTATGTCGTGTTTAATTTTTATGTGGGTATGATAAAAGTGCATCTATGTACTGGTTTCTTGAAGTATTTAGTTGTTGTTGTTGCCTTATGCATGTTCAAATTGTTTTGGCTGAGAAAATTTGATTTGTATGAAAACCGATTACGGAAGGGTTGTCTTAAAACTGACATAAGTCGAGTTCTAGAAATGATATGGCTGTGATTCCAAGTTGAGGTGATATCTTGTCTTCTTACGATTCTAACTGTAGGTCACAAGCCCAAAACGACCAAGTAACGAGTGAGATATGACTGTTTTACGAAAACTTGATGATGCTGAGAATTGTGTTGGTACTCGACCGAGTAAAGTAATACTCGACTGAGTAAGGGCTACTCGGTCGAGTATTGCCAATACTCGACCGAGTAATCCTCTGTGATAATTACGTTCACTTCTGGAGTCGAAAACTCGGCCGAGTAATATAGTTACTCGACCGAGTATCCTGTACTCGACCGAGTATCTCAGTGGGCGGCTATTTTGAGTCGGTGGCTATATTTTCACCTTAATTTTTAAGTCGGTGGCTATGTTCTTACATTTGTTTTGAGTCGTGGGGTATGTGCACACGTATGTTTTGAGTCTTAACGCATTCTTTTATATATGTGACGGTCTTGATACGTAAGTTACCAAATGCTATGATAGAGAGAATGCCGGCTTATGAGGGATAGGTGTTGGATATAAAGGACATGAGTTATATGTGGTTGTGAGCAATAGTGAAACAAGAAAAGAGTAGATTGATGGGCTAATTGAGGTAAAGAGCATGTTTTGTGAGATATGATAAGTAACATAATCGTGTGTTGAGTAATATAAAGTAAGTGTATATGGGCAAGGGTGATGTAAGTGTAAAGAAACGTGTGAATGAAAGATTGAGATGAGGGATACAAATAGTGGCATATTGGGATGTGTAAGGATTTATGGAGGGAGACAGTTTGGATTGAGTTGTTTAATGATATATGTGATAAAAGGTCGTTATAGAGAGATGGAAACGAATAGTGTATAGTGAGGTCAAGTTACGCCGCGATGAGTAGACAGTGGTTGATTTGGGAATTTGGAATATCAAGAGGTGAGGCTAGTGTATAATTCTTTGGACAATTAACGTATGAGATGAATTTTTGGTTTCCTAATGATACGACAGGGAGATACGGATTATTGAAGAATAACCGTTAGTGTGTAGACTTGATGGTAACAAGTGCGCGTGAATAGTATGATGGGAGGAGATGAGTGATAAAAAAATAAAGAGAAGATATCGATATGAATTACTGGAATTTGAGTTGTGGAGTAACAAGAAGGTAACCGGATTACTAAAGAGTTAGGTAGAAAGAGAAAGGAGATGAATTATTAATTGGTATTATTGAGTAAAAAGGGGGAAAGAGGGATGGAAGTAAGTTGAGAGAAAGTTGACCGGAATTAAAGAGCGTGAAGGTAGGAAATTATGGATATGTACGATAGCCTCACTAGAGGGTGTGAGTTAATAGTTATATAGGAGAGTAGGACGATATGTTAGCCGTGAGTTTCGAGGTATTATGGGAATAAGAAGCTGGTAGAGTGTTTGCACGATCTGAGATTTTGGTGGAGAGTTAGGTAACGATATGATAAGGATAGAATTGGGAATAATGTTGAGGTAGATTTTGTTGATGGATTGAATGTTCGTTGTTTGGGATGATAACCAAAGAGAGGAAACAGATTGTTATATTAAGAAGTGATAGTAAGAGATTAATCACATGAAGGATGTTGGCGTCATAGTATTGTCACTAGTGGTTGAGGATAATCTTACTTTAGGGAAGTTAGCTGTCCTAATGAGGTTGATCTTGTGGAGGTGATTAGTATGTTTGGTTGTGAGGGAGTATAAGATGTAGATATATGAGGTGCTCGCTAGAAGTTGAGCAATAATGTTATGGCTACATTTCCCGGAGGGGTGATAATTGTGTGTATGAGAGGATATGTTATGAAAGGCACCTGAGTTAAGTCCGGATGAGAGGTATTCATTGTCAAGTGGTAACTTACGTGATCAGGATTGGCTAGTTAGATTCGATTATGGGCCATGAGGTGTGTAAAACCTTGTGAGGTACTGGCCTCACGAGTAATGGTGTGGCGTGATAGTTACGAGTCGTTATATATGTGTTCCGCGTCATATGTTATACTTATATGTGTATGTATGATATTTGTAAGTAATGGTGTGAGGTTCCGGCCTCAAGAGTCATGGTATGGATAATATTCATAAGGTTGATATTTGTGATTTCGTCTAATATGCTGCGTCGTGATCTGGTAGAGCAGTTTTAAGAAAGTCTTGTGGTCAAGGAAGTGGTGCTTAGTCAGTGTTATGAGATTGTAAAAGTTGTGATGGCTATCGATGTGGTTGTTGTGTGCTGTGCACGGTAATTCGTGTTGTGATACGACTATTTTGGTGTTGTCATAGATTGTTGTTTGTTTACTGCTATCTCTGGTCAGTGTCGATCGGGGCATATAGACCGTTGTGTTGTTTCCCGATGTTTCTTACCAGTGCCGGTATGGGTATGGCCGTATTGGTTTTTATAGAGTATGATATGAAAGAGAGTTGGTTATGGTTCTCTTGTTGTCATGGTAAAGTAATATTATGTTAATGGGACACAGTTGTGAGAGGTTGTTGGAATACTTTTAATCTTGTGTTAGATGAGGCATTGTTGAACATAGTTGTGGAAGGAAATAGTGGAACATGTGTGGTTTTGAACTTGAAACTACAGGTGGTTTAGCACCTTTCCTTGGGACAGGGAGTACGGAGTTTTAGGACTTAGTATCGTGTCAAGTTAAGGGAGTAGTGGTAATAAAGAAGATGAACATGAGAAGCTAATGTAAGTATGTGTAACACTTGAGGATTATGAGATAAGATTGTGGAGATGAGTGTATATGTATATAGAAGTACGTCGTGTTGTGGTAATATAGAAGAGATGGAGTAGTGGTTATACTGAGGATTTTATGATATATATTATGAGAGTGCAGAATATTTGGAGGCACGAGAACTGTTAAAGAATGAGAGTCCTGGATATAGGAATGGTTGTCGGTGTTGAGGTTATAGTGGGTTATCGTTGTCATGCAGTAGTAATGAGGATTATGGGAGGTATAGCAAAGGACCTAGTATTAGTGAGTTACGAGGACGTAACATTTATCTTAAGAGGAGTAGGATGCGACAAGAGAGTTTGATGGTCATACAGGTTGCAATTGGAAGTTTGAGTGTTAGTGCAGAATAAGGATGGATTTGTGTGATTGCCGATTTTATTACAGGTAATGGCAGTGCTCGTAGTAGTATGATGTTTATGAGTGAGAGTAACGGATTGCGTGAGGATGTTTATGTGTGTGAGTAAACTTCGAGGACGAAGTTCGTTTGAAGGATGGTAGAATGTAACATTCCATTTTGATGGATCATCTTATTTTGTGGATTGTCTTGGTATTGAGTTGCTAGTGAGTATTACGGAAGTGAGACTAGGTTGGCAACATTATATTGTGGTTATTTGGTAATATTATGGAGTTAGTATTGAGAGTATATGCTGTAGTTGGGACGATACCATGAGTCATGTTGTGGAAGTAAGTGTGGTTGGTAGACCTAGTGTTAGGTGTCCGGGTTTCATAGGTTGGGTTGGAACTTCGGGGACGAAGTTCTTTTTAAGGAGGGAAGACTGTAATGCTACGGATTTTATAGCTGGTACTCGACCGAGTATGGCCTACTCGGTCGAGTAAAGTGCGTCGTGTAGCCTGTTTGGCTACTGCCCAGGAACACTCGGCCGAGTATGCTGAATACTCGACCAAGTAAAGGGTACTCGGACGAGTAAAGGGTACTCGGCCGAGTATACTTTATACTCGACCGAGTATCCGGTCTGTCGGGTATTATTTCCGCGGTTTTGATTAAAATGATTAGAGATTATTTATATAATCGTTTGTCAGTTTCTAAAGGCATTTTCTTCCAAAAACATAAACTACGTTTCTTCCCCCTCTAATCATCTTCATCAATTCCAAGGCAAAGTTCATCGATTGTGGGTTCTAGCACCATATCCCATGTCAGTCGTCATAGTAAGTGTCTTATCTTTATTGATCTATTGTTGTCCTTATAAGTTAGCAAACCCTAGTTTGGATTAATTTGGGGGTTTAGGGTTTGCTCATCATATATGTGTTAATTTTTTATTATCATTGTTGTAGTTGACGATGTGGTATTTGTTATGCATTTGTATGATTGATTGCAGCATAGCGGATTGCAAAAAGGTAGGTTTTCCCTACTCAGTTTACTGTTAATTGATTTAAGATTGTGATTGTACTGTGTATGATTGTTATCTGCTGATCATCGGAGATTGGGTGTTGTGGTGACGGTATTGATGTGGCTGTGTTGTGATGGTTGTGGTGTTGTGATAGCTGTGATGCTGTGTGTGTGATTGTGGTGGAGTCACTTGCGGGAGTGGCTTCACACCCTAGTTCGCCCTCCGTGGAACCCTTCACGGGAGGAGATGTGCACATTAAGGGACAGGGATTGTTAGTCGCTCGTTGATGAGCTGGACTAGGTGGGGATGGGCTGCGGTCACCCACTGGCGGCGAGGATTACCTGTTGCGATGGGTAATCTGGCAGGGCTACACACTTCGGTGTGTAGTCGGTTACTGTGTGAGATCGGGAGACCGGGGATGGAGGATGATCAGCCGGTTACATTATTTGTTTGTCTTATTTTAATTATGCAGTAACTGACCCCGTGTTGTTGTTTTGTAAAACCTGCGGTGATCCATTCAGGGATGGTGAGCAGATATGACAGGTAATGCAGATGTTTAGCTATAGGACAGACATGGGGAGTCATCACTTTGAGTCTAATTTCCGCCGTTACGAGTTTAGCCGTCTTTGATTTCAGTTGTATTGAAGTCCTTACACTTTTATTTTGAGTTGGTCTGAGATTATGTAATCGTTAAACTCTTTATACTTCATTAAAGTTGTGTTGGATTGTTGCTTTTGATATACTAACCTCGAGCAACCGAGATGGTAACAGCCTTTCATACTAGGGTAGTCCTTGGTAAAGTACCTTGGTATGAGGGGGTGTTACAAATCCGCTATTCCATAATAGAAACGCGGAAATCTTTCTTCCGCAGGAGGAAACCACTGAGAAAAGGACGCAGCAGGTGCTGCGCCTCTTCCAAGGGACGTAGTGCCTCTTCCTCAGTCCTACTCTGCTTATTTTCCGAATCTTTTCGAGATTCACTTCCAAAGTTTCTCCGAAAACCCTATTTCCTCCGTGTGATTAGTATAAATAGAGACCTTCGGTCTCTCATATTTCTCACGCGAGTGTCCGCCTTTCTCTTCTCCCTTTGCATTCTAGACCACGTTCTTACCTTTTGGTGTCTACGTGCTTGAACTTTCGACGACGTAAACCCGGATCCTTCTGAGTACCAGCCTCGTTTTGCATGACCGACCAATTTGACCAACTCCACATCAATCAACATTAACCAATCTTATTCATTTTCCTCCTAGAGGGCACTTTCGTCTACATTCGAGTCGAGCATCACTAAACGTTAACTTAGTTCATCTCGTTTCGTCAAACATGTGAGTCTGAGGGTGTAAATCCTTCCTTTAATTATTGTTCTTTATTTTTGTAATCAATATTGTAAGATTTATGTCGAAAGTATTCTTAAAACCGATTTGTAAAACCTTGTTTAAAAACCCTTTTTTCGGATTATCAGAAGACAAGCGTTGAGAAAGGACGCAGCAACTGCTGCGCCTCTTCGAAGGGATGCAGTACCTGCTGCGCCTCTTCGAAGGGATGCAGTACCTGCTGCGCCTCTTCGTGAGGCTGCCGCAGTTCCTCTTTCCTTTCTTTTTCCTTCGTCTTTTGATAATTCGATTGTTTTGTTTCGTTTTCAATTGTTCATTATTTCTTTTAACACGATAATTTAAGTATAATAATTTTAACCTGTAATTCATTAATTCATTGTTAATTAATTCATCTTTTAAATCCCGACTTAAATTGAGAGATGTGATTATATGAAAATATAATCACATTGATGCCTTATATGACTAAAAGGTTAGTCCATGTATTTGACTAAAAGGTTAGTTAATGTGATGATGAGTCGATTATTTAATACAATTAAATAATATCAGCTGAGACGAATTAATTATTAATTCGTAAATTGAATATAAACTGTTATATTTAATTAATGTATATAATGTTAGCTTAAACGAATTAAGATGTTAATTCGTAATTAAACGTAAACAGTTATATTTAATTAGCAAATTATAAATATGCGATATTTATAGTTAATATATATATTATACGAAATTGTCATAATAAATGTTGACAGAGCGGTATTAATAAATCGACTACAAACTGTTATGTGTGGATTTATTAATACATGACGACATAAATGACAATTGATAATTATACACATTTTATACAATTTGATAACAACCTAAAAATAAGAAGATTTTTCTCCTTATTTTTGGTTGGTTACACGGTTTTGAAAAAAAGAAAAGAAAAGATCTTCCCCCTCTTTTCTCTCCTCTTGGACGGTTCAAAGGAGATAAGGGGAGGATCATTTCTTTACTTGTTTTTGACCTAAAAACTCTCATCACAAAAACCCTAAAATATCAGTTAGAAATTAGGGTTCTTTTTCTAGCAAAAAGGGGCATTTTCTCGGAGCATCTTGGGTGCAACGATTAGGAGAATATCGATCTCGATATTTGTTCTTAGGCCAAATTGTTAGGACCGAAGGTTAATTCTAATCTCTTTTCTTTTGTTTATGCAATTCGTTTATGACTCGTAAATTCATATTTCATAATTTCGTTATAATCCGAAATTTTCTTGATGAAATATACCAATATTTCCCACAAATGGTATCAGAGTATAGGCCACGAAATTATTTTATATGATTTTCATAAATGGAAAAAATATTTGAAAAAAAATTCCGGCCGAATGATTTTTTGCCGAGAGGATTTTTTTTTTTTTTTGCTTTTGATGTTTTGTTTCCATTTTGATTTATTGATATTGTTGTTTTGAAACATGGTGGGTTGGGCTTGAGAGACCTGCATAGTTGGAATGTTGCTGCCATAGGCAAATATGTGTGGTGGGTGGCCAAGAAGACTGATCATCTCTGGGTCAAATGGGTCCATTTTGTATATATAAAACAGACTGGATGGCATGATTATGAACCTGGTGTTGGGAGCAGTTGGGCTTGGAGGAAGATATGCCAAGTCAAGAATATTTATAAAACCTATTTATCTGGTTCTTCTCAGGTAGAGCAGTACACTCTTAAGCAAGGTTATCAGTGGCTTAAACCTGATGGTGATAAGGTCAGTTGGTATCCTTGGATGCTAAATAGTTGGATCATTCCTAGACATACCTTCTTGTGTTGGCTGGTGGCTCAACAACGTCTGCTTACTCAGGATAGACTGAGTAGAATGGGTATCGTTCAGAACAACTGTTGCTTTTTATGTGGGCTTGTGGAGGAATCACATGAACATCTTTTCTTTGGTTGCATTTACAGCAAAATGTGTCTGCAGCTGGTGAAGGATTGGTGCCTGTGCCCCTTGCCTGATGCTGATTGTATCAAATGGTGGATTGAATGGAGACACACTTCTGCTTGCAGGAAGAAGATAGTGGCTGTTATTATGGCCAGCCTGATGTCTCAGATTTGGCATTGTCGTAATCTAAGCAGATTGGATGGACTGATTTGGCGACCAAATGTTTTATGTAGTAAGGTCAAGCATGATGTGGTAATGAGGCTTGGACAGTGTGACATTAAGTCTAGAAATAGTAGAGTAATTGGCTGGGTTAATGACTTAACTATGGCCTAGAACAGTAGTGAGAATGGTTAGATGATTAATGTTGTATGGTGTATGGCACATTATAATTTTAATGAGAATCTTACATTTACCCAAAAAAGATATTGTTGTTTTAATATGTTAAGATGATAATATGATAAATTTGTAGATGTTTTGATTTAATAAGAATTAAATTGAAATGTAAATGGAAATTGTTTTGATTAATGATGTTCATTTGTTTTTGCTATATAGTTTTGGCATACATGGTGCAAATTGTTGTTTAAGAATCATAATTCATTAATTTAATAATGTTCAAATCAATTGTGATGAATCAAATATTAATATAATCGATTTAATCATAATTTAGATATTCATTTTAAGAGGTTAAATTGAATCATCTAGTTTGAATCTATGTTTAAATTAAAAGTTGATGATTATGCCAATCTTGTTATAGTAGCAACATTAAACAAATTATTCACATAAAAGGTTTTTTTTTCCGAGAAAAAGAAAAAAAAACAGTTTTTCGAGTTTTTAGGGCTGAATGCCGAGAGGTATAAAGAAAAAAAAATTCGTATTTTTTTTTTGTTTTAGCCAATAATTATTATACATTATATCTATAATGTATGATTGTTTGTTGTGAAAAAGTTCACAAATTGTAGATACCCAATTATTTTAAAGTGGTTTAAAATAATGTTAGATTAATTCATATTACAAGTTAATGTGTATTAAGATTGGAATGATTGTGAGTAATTGAGGAATTGTCACATAATTTTGATCATTTTAAAATAGGTGGTTTGGATAAATTACTCTACATAATTAAGGAATTATGTCTTGAATGATTAATTTATTGTTGATGCATTTTATTTAGTTGTATGAATTGTTGAATGGTTTATTTACGTATTTTTGCAATCGGTTGTAATTTGTATTACCTAGTGTGGCCTTAGTTGATTATGTTTTCGTAATGATGGGAACATAATCTTGATGTAATTTTGAGATCTCGAATCTCCTTTGGTTTTCTTTAGTATTATGTTTTTGAAATTAGAATGTAAATAGGTTTTTTTTGTAATTTTTATTGTAATTTTGAGAAGACTAAAGATGGAGATTGGATTGCTCACTCCCGCTACATGGACCAAGATGGAACATCTAGACAAGCTTCTAGGGTCCTAGGAAGGATTCCAAAGTTGTATTTATGTTCATTTTGGTAGATAGGCCACACTAGGACTTTATTTTTGTTTTACGTTTTTCCATTCTTGTTGCTTTTCTTCGCTTGATAATTAGTGCATCATATTCCGCCTAAACCAAACCACCTACTTAAATGCATGAAAATTGACTCATATAGTTTGGATGTTAGTTATCATGGACATAAAGATGTCACATTATTTTAAGCTATCATCTTAGTTTATTCATTCTCGCATGCTAGATATTAGTTCACTTAAAATGTAATAAAATAAAGTTGATGGGATCTTCCTCTAAAACTAAAATTGAGACTAGTCTTTATAGGCCAAAAAACTATGAATCCCTTCTTCGTCGGTAGGCATATAGGACCTTACTCTCCATATGACCTCTTCTACGTTGGGTAAGTAGTTAGTGTTGACTTATTTTACCTCAACATTATAATCCGAAGAGTTTCTCGAGATTATGATGGACTATAGATAGAATTTACAGAAATTTATCAACCAAGAATTCTAAAAGTAGAATTAGCCAAGAGGTTGGCTTATCAATTTACAGATAATTGAGTCTTGGGATCATTTATATAATTCTTCAGGGAGGTCAATTGTATAAATGCTTGAGTCTTCGCATTATAACAGTTTTGCATTAGACTTAAATCATAACGATGAGTATGCTTATTATATTTTTCTTCTTCTTTTCGCAGTGTAGAATTCGTTTTATATTGATAATACTGCTTACAACAAATGGCTGAAAATAATAATATCCCTATGCCAAGTGCCATACTTGCACGCGAGTCCTGGCTCAAAACTTTCATGGACCACATGAATCAGTCCACACGACTGAAGAATGACGAGTCCAACTTTGCGAACTGGGAGGCATCATTACGGAATGCTGCCATTGCTGACGGTAAGCTCAAGTACTTGACTGAGCCAATACCGCCAAACCCAGGCCCCAATGCAAGAGCAAACGAGTCACTTGCTTATAGTGACTTCGTCATGGAAGCGGGTGCGATAAAGAACGTACTCATTTTTGCAATGCAAATCAATTATGCATGTTAAAATTTCTGATCCTAAAATGTATTTAGGATATTTTGGTTAATTTATGGATTTTATTGTTAATTTTATTTAATAATGGCATTAAAATGTGATTTAATGATAAAAATGTCATTTTCGGACTAAAATTAGGTAAACTTCGAATTTTCTAGTGGTTTTTGGATATGTTTTCACATATATTATTTTTAGATGACCTGTAAATGTTCATAATTTTTGGAGTTCGTATGCTCGAAATATGGATTTTTCATCATAAAATCGAATTTAAATGATAAAATAGGTTAATATGAGAAATATTTCGTATCTGGTTATAGAAATTTAGTATGTTGTTACATGAAATTTTACAAGATGTGTGTAAAATAATAGGCTATAATGAAGTCCTTATGCATGATTTATGAATTTTTGATGAAAAATAGCATAAATAGTGACTTTAATTAGTGAATAATTGCTAAAACATACTTCATGACTAAGGAAAAACGTCACATGTTGCATTTTATTACCTATTTCAGATCTAAAATTGAAAAGTTGATGAATATAATTTTTCTCATGTTTTTATGATTATAATTGACAAATCCGATAAACCGCAACATTGTTTTTCCCGATACATTTCGAAATTTTTAACCTAAGTTTTTGAACATTATGAGTGTCATGGTATTTTTCCAGAATGTTCATGAGTTTAAATTTCAAATTTTGAATTTATTTGAAATTTTTGTGATTTATTTGGAGTTTATGGCATTTTATTTTAATTTTGAGTCCTTTAATGAACAATTTTAAGAAATATAAGTTAATTATTGTCAATATGTTAGTGGAGACTAATTTTGAGTCCTAAATTGGTTAGGGTAATTAACTTGTGCATAAATATGATTTTATTTAATTTATTGTGATTTTAAAAAGTTGAATCACGCAAATCCCTAAAAACCGTTTAATATACGACATTGGCTCCTTAAAGGCGATTTAGCATAAAATTGGGCATGTTCATATATATTATAATGCTGCATTTTATTTATGATTGTCATAATTTTATTTTATGTAATTTTTGAATTATGTAATTTTACTTAGTATCGCCTTAGTTTTTAATTGATATTACCCGAAATGTGTGGGAATATCGATTCGGTTGTAATTTATTGTGATCTCGTATCACCGTTTTGTAATTTAATAGATTTATTTTTTTTTTAATTACAAATGTATAATAGGAAATTATGTAATTTATTTATTCCGGAGATCCTTGAAGACGGTGTCACTCGAGAAGGCGATCTATTAAAGACGGTGTTACCTCGAGATGCGTGCCAAAACCGAAGTTCAAGGAACCAATGAAGTTGGTTTCCGAATATGTAATAGTTAATTAGATTTTCTATTTTAGGAAGGCCATAGTAGGATTTAAATTTATGCTTTGCATTTTATTTATATGTCGCATGCATCGCTAAATCGCCATAACTAAAATATGCATCATCATTTTAATCGAGTTTATCGACCGTGTCAATTACAATTATCGTAGTTCACCACTTTAGTTCACTTAAAACGTGATAGATAATAAATTGACATGACCTCTCACTTAAACAAACAATTGAGACTTAGCCTTACCAAAAAGTGGGTGATAAATGTCTATCCACCGAATTCATGTTGATGAGGGTTTCATCGGCTACACCGTGCCCAAGTTAATGTGGGTTTGGATCATGGACACATTTATTCGAAATTTGGATTGAGCTCAACAAAAGTATTGATAAGGGATTTATCGGCCACACCGTGCCCTTGTCGGATGTGTTTTGGGCTAAAGATAAATGTTAATGTAATTTTATCGACCAAGAGTTCTAAAGGTAGAATCGATTAAAGAGTTAATCCACCGGGTTATATTGATAAGGGATTCATCGGCCACACCGTGCCCAAGTTAATATGAATTTGAATCTTGGAATCATTTATTATAGTTGGGTAGAGGTCACTATGTAAATGCTATACTTGTTTACAAGTATTATTATAACGATGAATGTTTTGTTTTCATTATTCCGTTATCATATTGATCTATTTCTTTACCACAATTCATATACGATATCAATTCAATTTTTGATTCAAATCTCCATTAAAACATCGTAACTAAAGACAAATTTGAATTTTCTTCTAAAATCTCGTATTATCCATTTTAAGGATCTCTGGTCAAGAGTATAGATAAAAGTTATTCATGATCAAAAGGGTTTTTGATTCTTGAACTAACACATCTACTTACAATAAATTGTTTCTCATATGCTTAATTGAGTTAAGTACTTTGAAACGTTAAAATATTTTGGTAACTAGATTTGTTGGAAATCAAAATTGACCAAAATACCGCAACCACTTCAATGAAAGTTTTAAGACTAAACGAACGAATAAAGAGTAGTCTTCATGAAATTAAATTTTGCTTCTCTAAGCAAAAACTCATTGAAGTGAGTGGGAGCATTCTCTTAAACCGTTAAGAAAAGGATAAGGTTCTAAGAAGTAAAATTAGAATGGAATTGATACAAGGTAATGTTAAAAGTAAAGTTATTGAGAATAACGATACTAAACCTATCAATCCCAACCAATAAAGTTTCCATTGTCTTAAATGTTGGACACTAGAAAGGAAACTACCCCAAGTTGTTAAAGAATAAGCAAGTTAGTTGTGGGACATCTAATAAGACTTAGTTGTTTATTTATTTGATTGACATAAATTTTGCTAGTACTACTTCGTCAATATTAGAAACCAGTGGTGGTTTTCATCATTGTACTTGATACATAGGATGATTAGAATATGACGACTAGCAACTATGATGTCGAGAGATAGAGTCATTGTGTACTCAATCTAGTTTTGGGTTTATATTTATACCTTAATTATGACTATTAAGTGAATAAACTCTAAATAAGAATATAATTTTGTTAAGATACATAAGAGGTTCACTTTTGTGACCCTATACACCATGATTTGATGTATGGCTAGCCCATTATCAAAGGTGATTATATTCTAAACCAAACTAGAATGATATATCATGAAGATGATACGAGACTCAAATTGGTAACCCAAGATTGAACCTTAAATTCTGGAATGATGAACGCAAAGAGTTATCGAGTACTCTTGAAACCATTACATTGTTAATCTTATGGTATATGCGTATCTTGTATTCAAAGCAAGATGTCTCGTGCCTTTTGGTTGAAAAGGAGATCGAGGTTGTAAATCATTGATCCAAAATAGGTTGATCATTATCTTTTACCAACGATTTAAGTTGACGCTAATATGTTCACTTAATAAG
Organism: Silene latifolia; assembly: GCF_048544455.1. Classification (NCBI taxonomy): domain Eukaryota; kingdom Viridiplantae; phylum Streptophyta; class Magnoliopsida; order Caryophyllales; family Caryophyllaceae; genus Silene; species Silene latifolia. Next base: position 97,833,372 of record NC_133527.1, read on the forward strand.
GTAAATAGAGAAATCTTTGAAGAAGTTCAAAGAGTTCAAAGAATCACGCTTTAGCCGTGATGGTATTATCAAAGTGAAGACTTTGATATAAGCTAAAGGAAAGTGATATAGTATCACAAATTAATCTCTCTTAGCACGCATTATGGGATAATGTGTGGTTGGATAAAGAATTCAAACTCCATTCGATATGGTTTGGACTTTAATCAAGTTACTTTGAGTTACTTGATCCTTTTGGGGATTTTATCATTTTGTCTAAGTTGTTTTACCACTAAATCTAAACGATTCATATGAGATATGAAATGGTAGGGTACCATGCTTGTAAGTTTTCACAAGAAACAAATGCTCATTTTTCCTTACAATAATCATGAGTACAAAGGGTTTGTGGCTCGTGAAGCTGTCTTCCTAGAATACAAGTTTATTTCTATAAGACAGAGTGGGAGAAATTATTCAAGAGCCACAATGAATGTTATGTCAATGTTATGCCGCAAGAAACTGGTCTTTCTTGGCTACATGTGACGTTTTGTGTAAGACTTTGTTTCTTCAAAACCTAGGAGGTTAAAGTCATCACTTGTTGAAGGTGATGAATTAGTGTTACTAGGAGTTCATCACAGAGCTTGCAACTTACAAAGAAATTGTTTGATTCAAATTACTTCTGGAAAGTAATGATCATATAACTTAAATGAGAGTGTTTAAGTCACAACTCAATACAAGGCCTAGAGCCATGAAAATCCGAAATAAATTTCGAGTGGAATTGTTGGATATCTAAGAGAGATATCAAAGCTTGATTAGTTGCAAAGTGTTTTGCACTATTCGGATCTTCTTAGGGATTGTATTTCATTATGATGATATACATATAACGAGTGAATCTCAAACCCACTTCTTCAATTATAAGGAATGTATTCAATACATGTCATGAGTTTTATAGATTCTTACAATCCTAAGATAATGTGCGACTTAAGAGATTGTCTTTATTAGGACATCAATGAGTTGGAATCAATGTTTTAATCATGTTATGAAACCTTTCTCGATAAGTCAAGAAGTTGTGTTTATACATGAGGTTTAGTGGGAGTTACGGAAATTTTAATTAGTCTTATATGTGGATGACATATTGATCATTGGGAATGATTTAAGACTTTTGAAGTATTATAATACATCCTTAATATCCGGATTTATGAAGATAAATCTACATGATATTAAAGTCAAATAAGAAGTCTTATGTTGATAAGATTCATGACTAGTTCAATCGAATTGAACATATTTGATTGATTCCATTTGCTTCCGCTGCCGAATCAATTAAATAGGAAATAATGTATAACACTTCATATACTTTGAGTATGATGAATTGTTTCAAATCGAATTTAAGTAATATTTACCAAGTGAGCCATAAAGATTACCCTTAAGTGCTTGCAGAAGCATTAAGGATGTAATGCAAAGTGTTTTTGATGCAATTTTGTGTAAGGGTGTTACACAAATGACAATTGACAATTGAGATTGCGCATGGTTTCCGACAAAACCATAATCAAAACACATTAGGATGGTTTAGATACCATAGTGGCCATGTTATTTAAGAAATGGATTTGTTAGAATTGTTCTAAGCAATAAAGAACAATGAGGATGCTCACAACGGAAATTGAGTACACTTGCAATCATGAGATGTGCGAGAGGGATGGGTCCCGCACACTATGAAAACAGTGGGAGCTATTCTAAGGCTAGAGGGCCTAGGTCTTGATTGGATCTCGACACGTACTCAGAAAGCTTCGTAATGCAAATGTATACATTACAAAGGAAAACGAGTATGTAGTAAGGCTGAGTAAGGTACAAGAAGTTGATAAAACTTACTAACCAAAGTCTTCTCATAGGCTTAACATGATGAGTCATGTCATTTCAATTGAATTGAGATGAACAACTACATTCAAGATCATACTGGATTATAGAATATGAAGTAGTAATCAAGTATTGACTACTCATATGATAATCACATTTATCGTTCGAGTTTTTAAATCTGAAAACTCCTTTATACTTTGTTATATCCAAACGGGTTGTAGAGACAATATTGAACCCCGTTAAAGTGAACCCGGATTAATATGGTATTCGCCCATAGTCACTTATATGAGGTGACGTCTCGAAGTGACTAGAGTGTGATGCGATTGATGGCAAGTTCAAGTGCCATAGAGTCATGTGAGATGACTAGTCGATCACATAAAAGCATCATTAAGAACACTTTGTCGGGCCTTATGACCGCTTATAGAGTTCTCGCAAATTTATATAGCCTGGTCGTGGCGAGAGCTACTATAGTATTCTAATGAGTCGATTCTTTTGACTAAAGACCGATCGCCTAAGGTGGCACGATTTGGATTAACTTTGATTTGTGTTACTACGACCTTCGTAAATGGGGTCAAATGGGCATATTTTGGGTTATGATGGCTGTGGCTAGTCGAAGAGAATAAGTGCGATAGGAATTGTTCACCCCCTTGTCAGGGTTAAAACAATATCTCAGGGCCACTCGAGGAGTAATGAACTGGAAATGCGTGGCCACGCTCGGAAGGTATCTATGGTAGATAATTCCGGTCAATCAGTTATTCTCCAGATCGAGGAAACCACTCTAGATATGATCACTTGCAAGTACGACCCGAAATACACATTGCATTGAGTGGGAGATAGTAATAGGACAAGAGAATTGGTGACGCACACTTGTCGAGGACAAGTGGGAGATTGTTGGAATGAGTGTCCTCCGACAATAATGCGATCACAACTGTTGATCATAATGATCACATGTTTAAATCTCATTTTAAGAATACATGTGGGATGTAATATTTTACAGTCAACTGGTCCACACATATCGGTAATGCTTGGCTGACTAGAGTTTGACATTACTGTCGTGCGACGGTGGTGATCAGTTGATCCCCTTAGGTCATACCTAAAGGGTAACGCTCTTAATTGAATGTTTAATTGATCGTATGACGATACGAGTTAATTAAATTACTTAAAATTGACGGACGATTTTGGAAGTAATATTTACGTGTCTCATTGTAATATGATTAAATAAGATACGGTCTAAGTAATCGAATTGTTTTATTACTTAGATGAAATTATTGTTTACGGAAACAATTGAAACGGAATGAATAATTTATTATAAATGCAAGATGTTGTGATTTATAAATTGGTAAACCATTTTTGGTACAAGTAATTGTGAATTACTATGTTAATTTTTATAAGTGACATATTGTATTAATATGTTGATTTTTAATGGTTAAAAATACATTTTATAAATAAGATGTCATGAAATGTGTCACATGTGACATATTGACAAAATCACAAATAAAATGGACTCATCCATTTTATGTATGTGTACCGAAATGGAGGGAGTATTTAGGATGAAATTGTGTTGATTATTTATAAGTGGAAAACATAATGATAATGCCTACATATAGCCTTGCATACATAACTTTCTCTTGGGAAGAAAAGGTGAGCATGCATTGGGTTATCTCCTCTCCCCATTTTTCGGTTTTCCCAAAAGAAAAGAACAAAATATTTTTGCTTATTATTCACTCACACACTACATGCAAAAGCTAGTGTGTATTATTCATTGATCATCATCTAAAAATATAGAGTTTTAGAGAGATAAATTACTTCTCTTCTACCTTCTCTTAAACCGAAAATTAAGAGACCAAAAACAATATTTTTGGGTCAATTTTATTTAAAATTAATATTGTTCTAATATCAATAATATTAATTTTATTAAGAGGTTATCTTGGGTATTATTCCTTGGGAGGGATTTTATACTTGAATCCTTTGTTCATCCAATATTTGGAGAGCTCAAGAACAAGTGAGTAGGAGAACTCATTTGTGCCTAATAATCCGAAATTTCCAATGTAAGAATGATGATTTCTTCTCTATATTTACTTATGTTTGCATGCATAAGATCTAATTAATTTTATGACTAAATTAAAATTGAAACATATATGAATATGTTGAGTATAATGAGATAAAGATTTCTAACTGACACATATTTCAATGCTCTAAAAAGGTTGATGAAACTGGGTAAACTTCAACCCATAGGCCCTACACCCTAACCAGAAAAGAAATCCAAGTTCTGGGATGAGATTTTGTACTGCGAATACCATAGAGGCAAGGAACATGATACAGAGAAATGCTTCAAACTAAAAAATGTACTTCAAGACATGATTGAAGACGGTCGCCTACCAATACCGCCTGGAGGTAAGCCTAACAACACTCAGAATCCTCTTGGAATTCTTGTAATTACAAGTGAAGAATCTACCATAGATTGTTTGCACCTCATTTCTCCAGTCAAAGATGAAATTCATGCAATAGAGAATGAAGGGAATTACTCTACCATTTCCCCAACCATCACCGATTTCATTGCATGGGCAAAAAGTGTGAATAGGCAAGTCATGGAACTAGAGAGTGCAGTGGCAACCCTACGTGATCCCAACGCAACACCTAAAGAACGTGCACCACTAGTCTTCTCTCAAAACACTACAATGCAAGAAGTAGTAGCCATGGTAGATGAACTAGTCGACCAGATTATCCAATTGGAAGCCGAAATCATAAGAATGAGGGAACTTGCTGTTGTTAATGGACTATGGGCCGATGACGATGAAGATGAGTATCTCACTGAACACTACCTAGTCAAAATCAGTGAACAAATAGTCCAAAATTGTGAAGATCAAGATGTAGACCACCTTACTCGTTCAGGACGCCCATACCAAAACACTTCTCAAAATGTTCCTATAGCGAATGGTCCAACCAATGTGGTCACACCAAATGATAATGAATATGGCTCCACCGACCATTTGCTAAAGCAACTACAGAAGACAAAGGCTTATCTTTCAGTCTGGCAACTAGTGGCAAGCTGATTCCCACATCGCCAAGCTTTACTGCAAGCCTTGGCCAAACTAAATGTGGCACATAACTCTACACCCGATGACGTAGTCAACTTGGTCTTCCAAGAATCACCAAAGCTAAGTAATCCTATTACTTTCTCGGATGACGATTTGCCACCCTTTGGTGCTAGTCATAACTTGGCTCTTTATATCACTGTCATTTACCTAAAGAAGAATGTGCCAATGACTTTGGTAGATGATGGCTCCGCAGTCAATGTCATACCCTTGAAAACGGCATACTAATTGGGCATGAAAGAGTCGGATTGGACCCCTACCAACCAAGGTGTTCGCGCATATGATGGTACACGACGAAAGGTAGTAGGACTTGTTAACCTAACCATAGCCACAGGGCCTATTGAGCGAAAGGTTAACTTCCAAATAGTGGACATTAAAGCATCCTTTAACATACTTCTGGGAAGACCTTGGATTCACGCTTCCAAAGCGGTAACATCCACCCTCCACCAGAAAATCAAAATCCCACTAAATGGTAAAGTGGTGACGATCACTTCGTCACCCATCAAGGCAATAATCGAAAAGAAGTCAAGTAATCAAGTCCTTGTGGATCCAGTATATGAACTTGGGGGCTTCCATAGCATATACGTCATAGAAAGAGAGTTGGCACCTTTATACTTCAATCCCTACTCAAATTTAGTGGTCAACCACATGCTCAAATCCCAGGGATACTTCCCAGGAATGCCTTTGAATCTTATCCGAAGGAACACTTTTGCACCCTACAAAGAAGGCAACTCACAAAGAATACCACTTGGACTAGGATACAAACCCACTAAAGAGGAAGTTCTCGAGATGCTCGCTCAAGTTCAAAACCGTAAGAATGCGGGAATCCAAATGCGACCCTACCTCCTTACCCTAAATGGATACTTCGTTAGGGAAGGAAGTCAAGATATCTTACACGGATTTCCCGAACCTGGGCACTATCTCGAAAGGAAGCTAGCCGGAATCGAGATCTTTCACGATTGAGAGTTCATTCCTCCAGAAACGGTTCCTACCGTTAAGACTCGTCAAGCACCTTGCTTAGATGAACAAGCTGTTAGTCTACTATTTGGAGAAGATCGATTTGTTAGAGCCGCGCAGGATGAGATCATTACCATGATACTTCAAGACGATCACTTCAACCCTGCCGCGTTAATCACAGAAACCAACACCAATCAGCAGAAAGGATGGAGAAAGTCGATCAAGTGGACAAACAATCAAGGAAGACTCTTCAAGCTCACCACTGGAGAAGGAGAGATGTTCAAAGGAGAACCAGAAGACGATGAATTCAAGTTAGAGTCAGAGTCGGAGTCTAGAGAAGTTCCTAGAGAGTCTCCTCCTGTCGTCACTCCCACTCCCCTTGTTTCTCCTAGCTTAGCATCAAGTAGTAACAGTAGTTCGGGAAATGTCCCAACGGCTGTCCCTTTGCCGCCACTGACTACAGATCATATGGCTTCTTTGCTTCAACTTTTCTCAAATTTTAATATGAATAAATCAGGCTCTGCTTACTCTTCGTGTTATCTTGAATGCAATTCTGTTTACGATGATACTGAGGATGACCCAGACCCAGACTCAATCGAGATACCTCCCTACATAACCAAAGAAATACTACAAGAGGGGGAAGAGGGACTAGTAATAGAAAACACTGAACCCATCAACGTAGGAACCGAACTAGAACCCCAAGAACTTAGGATAGGGACGACCTTGAGCCCTACCGAAAGGGCCAGTTTCATAGACCTCCTGCACGAGTTCAAAGACGTTTTTGCTTGGTCCTACAAAGACATGTCAGGGATCGACAGGGACATCGAAGAGCATAGAATCCCAATCAAACAAGGTTTCAAACCCGTGAAACAGAAGCTTCGTCAAATGAGGACAGAATGGGCTCTCAAGATCAAAGAAGAAGTCGATAAATAGTTCAAAGCCGGGTTCATCAAAGTTTCTAAGTACTCAGACTGGGTAGCTAACATAGTACTCGTACCCAAAGAGGATGGGAGAATCCGTGTTTGTGTTGATTTTAGAGACTTAAACAAAGCGAGTCCTAAGGATGACTTTCCTCTTCCACATATCGACATATTGGTGGATAATACAGCAGATCATGCATTACTATCCTTCATGGATGGATATGCAGGATATAACCAGATCAAGGTGGCCATAGAAGATATGCATAAGACCGCCTTCGTCGCTCAATGGGGAACCTATTGCTACACAGTTATGGCGTTTGGGTTAATTAACGCCGGAGCTACATACCAACGCGCCGCAACTTCGCTCTTACATGACATGATGCATAAAGAAGTTGAGGTATACGTAGATAACATGATTGTCAAGTCCAAGGATAGAGAGGGGCACATTGCGAACCTTCGCAAATTCTTCTCAAGGCTATGGAAGTACAACATGAGGCTTAATCCTCAGAAATGCGCATTCGGAGTAACATCTGGTAAACTCCTGGGATACGTCGTTAGCCAACGAGGAATATAAATAGACCCTTCTAAGATCAAAGCTCTAATCGAAATGCCGCAACCTCAAACGGAGAAAGAAGTTAGAGGATTCCTAGGCAAGGTGCAGTACATAAGTCGATTCATATCGAAACTCACCATGATCTGTGAACCTATCTTCAAGAAGTTAAAGAAAACAGATCACACCATGTGGGCTGATGACTGTCAGAAGGCTTTCGACCGAATCAAGGATATATTAGTCAAACCACCAGTGCTCATGCCACCTCAACGAGATCAACCTCTTGGTTTATATCTCACGGTAACTGAAACAGCCATGGGTGCCATGCTAGCTCAAATCGTAGGAAAAGAACAAAGAGCTATCTACTACCTTAGTAAAAAGTTCTGGGAGTACTAGTGCAAATACACACCACTCGAGAAGACATGCCTCCCTCTTGTGTGGGCAACGAAGAAGCTACGCCATTACATGCTTAGCTACTCCGTCAAAATATACTCCAAAATGGATCCTGTCAAATACCTCTTCGAGAAACCCGTTCTCAATGGACGCTTAGCAAGATGGACTTTAATGCTCTCAGAGTTCGATCTCAAGTATGTACCTCTGAAATTTATAAAAGGGCGCGCCGTTGCCGAATTCTTCGCAGAAAATCCCATTAATGATACACAAACGATAGACACCTGGTCATTTCCGGATGAGGATATACTCCAAACCGATGTAGACTCCTGGGAGCTTTATTTTGATGGAGCATAGAACTTAAGAGGATTTGGAATAGAAGTTTTTCTCATTTCTCCTGAAGGCGAGCATACACCAATATCTGTCAAACTCGACTTCGAGGTGACCAATAACGCTGCAAAATACGAGGCTTGTCTCATTGGATTACAAACAGTAGTAGGTTTAGGCATCAAGAATCTTCGAGTGCATGGGGATTCATATTTGATCATCAACCAAATTACGGGATCTTGGAAAATCCGAAGTGAAAGCTTAGCACCTTATCAAGCCAGAATAGACCAAATTGCCCAATTCTTCGATCAAGTAACCTACCTACACCTACCTCGAGAGGAGAATCAATTTGCAGATGCTCTTGCAAAACTTGCATCTTTGATTAATATGCCGGATAGCATGGTAGAAATGCCTTTATGCATCGAACGACGGTCAGAGCCAGCTTTTGTGCACCAAATCACCGATGAAGAGGAAATCACAGAGGAACCTTGGTTCCAAGCAATCCTAAACTTCAAACTCAATGGCACCTATCCACCAGATATGGACAAAAGGGGACAATGCGCTATCCGCTTACTTGCTTCCCAATACGTTCTTATGCAGGGAGAGTTATACAAAAGAACACCTCTTGGTGTAATCCTACGCTGTCTTGATCATTCACAGGCACGGAAAGTGATGGAAGAATTCCATGATGAAAAATGTGGCCCTCACATGAGTGGACCCATGATGGCAAAGAAAATCACACGATTGGGGTATTATTGGACCACAATGGAATCTAATTGCATCAAATATGTAAGACATTGCCACAATTGCCAAATCTTCAGGAATGTTCAACATGTCCCTCCTTCATTGCTTTACACCATGACATCTCCCTGGCCATTTTCTGCTTGGGGAATTGACATCATCGGCAAGATCACTCCAGCCGGAATAGGAGGTCATTGTTTCATCCTAGTAACAATCGATTACTTCACCAAGTGGGTAGAAGCGGCTTCCTACACCAGTCTTACAGCCAAGAACGTGGCAAAGTTCATACAAACCAATATCATCTGTCGATACGGTTGCCCACATGAGATCATCAGTGACAATGGATCTCATTTCCAAGCTGAGATTGAGCAATTGCTAGCCAAGTACAAAATCAAGCATCACCACTCCTCTCCATATAGACCATAAACTAATGGCACGGTAGAGGCGGCAAACAAAAACGTTGTCACAATTCTCAAGAAAATGATTGACAACTATCGAGATTGGCCAAACAAGATACCTTTTGCTTTATGGGGATACCGTACATCTGTTAGGACGCCCACTGGGCCACCCCTTTCTATTTTAAACTACGGCATGGAAGATGTACAACCAGTCGAGCTAGAAATACCATCCTTGCGTATTTTACTCGAAAGTCAAATCCCAGAAGCCGATTGAAAGAGGGATAGATATGAAGAACTCATCCTCCTGGATGAACGAAGATTGCGTGCATTACATAATGTGTAAACATATCAGGCACGTATCAAACGAGCCTTCAATAAAAGGGTTAAGCCAAAGAACATCAAAGAAGGAGACTTGGTCCTCAAATCAATTAGAGCTCTTTTACCTGTCGATCCACGAGGAAAATTCAAACCCAATTGGGCCGGGCCATTTCTAGTCAAATTCATACTTCCAGGGGGTACGGTTAGGATCACAGACTTAGATGGGAACGAATTTGCCAACCCGACAAAGCTCGACCAACTGAAACGTTACTATGCCTAGAATAGGAGCAAAAAACGCGCCTCGCTTAACCTCACGTGTCGCTCTTGTGGTACGAAATAAACGGCCCCTGGCCATGCTGAAATAAGCTAATGTCATCTTGCTCTTGCATTTTGACAATTTGTCATCCTTATATCATCAAATAAACTGAAATGCATTTTAGGAGTAAGTAAAAGCTCATGCTTATTTTCTAAGTTCATTACAAGCTCTTGCTTAAAACAATTATTCTTTTATATTTACTTGAACTACATGCAAGGGTTTGATTTCATTTTTTAAATGAATACGTAGGCAATCCTTCATAGGATACAACCCATTAATTATTTTAAATGTAAATAGAAGGACATTTGCAGATGCATTTGGAATTCGACAACAATAATGATAGAAAATCGTAACGGTTTCATAACCAATCAACTTCTTTTATTCCATGCCTTTTAAAAAATAATACGCTACATAATAATAAAAAAAATCAAAAAAAAAAAAAAATAGGCTAGGATTCTAAAAACCCCACCTTCTTATTACAATAATAATAATAATAATAAAAGACATAGGCTATTCTTCCATTTTCCCTTTGCCTTTGTCATTTTTATCATATTTCTTGTCTCAACCTCAAGTCCGACGCTATTGCGCCACTTCCGACCTAATCACCAACGGTCTCTCTCTTGGTCTAGCCTTGCCATTCTTGTTAACCACCATCTCGATGGCAGGAGAAGTCTTCGGTTTCTTCGAAAGATGAACAACTCGAAACCCAGCTTCTTCCTCTCCCTCAGTCAGATGCTTTTTTTTCTCCTTTTCTGCATCACGAACCTTGTAGTCAACAGGCTCGCGTTTCCTCAATCTCTCGCGCTCCTCCGGAGTAGTAGCTTTCCTCCACCGCAGATAGAAATCCGACACCCATAGAGCACTAACAGAAAGGTTCAAGAATCACATATTTCTTTGAGCCCATTTGATGGCCCATTCTCTTCGACTCTCAGTAGTAAGCGCCACGACAGTCTGCGGGATGGTGTCAAGCTTCGGAATCATCTGCTTCAATCCAACCTGCCTCATCAACATCTCTGGGAAGATGCGTATCATAAACTTCAAGCCAGGGACGCGCACAGACCGGGTAGGATCCAAGGATGATACTCCAGTGACAGATTTAAGAAGCCACCATGGTATGATCCATCTAATCAAGGGGCCATCGTTACTCTTCAATTTGTTTTCCCAATAGTTGCAGACTCGAGTGAAGTCCACCATGTAGAGCCTAGACCTCATCGCGATTGAGCGAGCATGATAAGCAGGAACATTAACTGGGGGCACGATCAATCGAAGACGCTCCATAAGCCAGACCAACCAAAAGCAGGTATTAGAAACAAAACGAAAAAAAATAAAAAAAAAAAAAAAAAAAAAAAAAAAGACGATAAAAAATACAAAAAACAAAAAAACGAAAAAACGAAAAACGAAAACAAAAAAGAGAAGAAAACAAAAAAAAACGTTCTTTTACATGCAAAATAATGGGACTTCCCAGATAAGGAAGGTCACGGTTGGCTTTCCTGTTATCTAACACCAACAGGATCTCTCCTAAGCAGAGGCAAGCTGGGCTCCTGCGCAGTTCTATTTGCTCAATCAGGCTCAAATAACGAGGATCACCTCTCAAATCCTCATCAACATGCCCTTGAAGGACATATACATGTAGTAGGCAGAACCCGAATGCCCTTCGCCTGGCAACATAAGAGATAGTGGGATCGGCCCTATTGATGAATTGATCAATGAAGTCCAACATTCGCACTCCCTTTGAGGTCACATGATGGTCCACCTCAGCTCTTGTCAACCCAAGCAAATCCCTAAACTTGTTCTTATATCCTTGAGAAGTAGAGGGAATAGCAGGCAAATGTTCCGGATCCCAACTACCAATCGCAGCAATTTCTTCGGGAAATGGGCAAATGTCGCCTTCGGGGAAGGCTAATACGTGATAATTCGGGTCCCAATAATCAAGACAAGCATCTAGGAACGGTTTGACCACCTTGATCAACTTCAAGCTCAAAAGTGATCCAAAATTATAAGCACCCATGTCGTGTTTCTCCACATTGGAGAACTCATTTGTCCATTCTTTAAGGCGAATTTCGAGAGTATTCATGATGTATGCTTATTTTGAGAGCTTTATGTAATAAGACGAAGGAAAGACGGAAGAATTATGTGAATAAAACCTCCCTCGACGTCTCTATTTATACTAAAAGTTTTTTCCTAAAATCCGTCAGGACGAATACACTGGGGAACAGGCGCAGCACCTGCTGCGCCTCTTCAAAGGGATGCAGCTCTTGCTGCGCCTCTTCCTCAGCCTTCCTTCTGTGTTTTTTCCGCGTTGGATCTTTCCTAATTCCTCAAATAATAATTTCCTATTCATACGGGTTATTATTTTGGTAAATCCGTCAAATTGACATGTTTCGTGTTTCCTAATTCCACGGGCACGCATTTCGAGACGATATCGACATTTTCGTCATCTTAGCACGCTTATCCTTTCCTTTTTTTTAATTTTCTTTTGGGGAATCATTTCACCAATTTAATTTATTCATTTTCAAACTTATACTTTTCTTTTTAATTTTCTTTTTGGGGAATCATTTCACTCCCGTTCCACATTACATTTCAAACTTATATGTTTCTATTTTTTCCTTTTATCGGGGGTAGCCCTCTCTACCGTCCGGTCATTTCCGGAAAAAATTTTGCATTTTTTGTTTTGCGCTAATTTAGGCCAGGTGTACAAATGTATGTTCTATGTGAATTTTCGTGTAAATTTCGGCAGCATGACGGCATAAACCGTCATCTACCAAACATGTTCAAAGCTAACCTGCAGGTACAAACAAAGCAACCCAGCAGCAAAGGCACTCAGGCCATGATATATATAATCAAGAGGGGATATGTACACCAAACTGGGGGCTCGAGCCCCAAAACAAAGTCTGAATGTCCAAAATGTAGGTCCTAAAAATGTACAAAATGTGCAAAATACAGCCGAAGACAAAACAACAACAAGCAAACTACTGCTGGCCGCTGCCTAGCTCATCAACTCTCACCTCGAGAGCAGCAACCTCGGCGTCGCGGACCTCGAGCTCCCTCAGCAGACGAGCTGTCTCCTCCCGGGACTGGGCAAGCTCTCGCTCCAGCTCACGCTCTCTCTGCAAACAACAAGAATTGGCTCATGTCAATCATTTCAAACATAGGGAAAGTTAGTAAATTCGAAAATGAAGTAAACGGAAGGTTCATACCTGACATCCTCGACCGCCAGCAAGTGCCTCGACGGCAGTAGCCCGCAGCAGGTTGGCTACCCTCCATAAAGCCACGAACCGGGATGGCGCAACCTGCATTTCAAAAGAAGAGATTCTTAAACGATTGGAGAAACTCAAGCAAATGTGTTCTTACACAAAATTATACAAGTTAGGAGACTCACTCTCCGAATCAGATGCTGCCACTCGTCCAAGCCAGCATCTCTCACCGCTGCATCAAAGTCGCGAAGCTCGGAGATCGTCGTTATCCCCGTCGCGTCAGTGTACTCAAGGGTCTCGGGGTACTCGGGGGCCTTGATGCCCGCCGCCTCGACCTCCTGCAAAGTCAAATGATTTCTATTAATCGATGATCATTCATCGTGTTCTCAATATGATCAAAAGTAAGAGTAACACACTTACCACGACCGGCCAATACGCCAGCCTCCCATAGAGGAACGCCGAGTAGTCCTCACCAGGAAGAAGGAGGGCGTCACCACCAACGCCTGCCAGGTCAGCCTCCCTCTCAGCCTCAGAAGGCTCCCTGAACATCGTCCGAGGAGGATCGATGGGAACCGTCAAGACATCCCGAGAGCACTGACGAGCCAAACGCTCGCCCAAGTACCACACAGGACCCATCGACGTCCTAAGCAGCAATCGGCTCGAGCTCCTAGGTCGAAGGACCTCAGCCACAAAGGGAGGACCGTCAGTGTGGTCCACCCAAGGCCTTGGCCCCCACTAGGAAAAGCAAACGAAGGGTCATCCTTATGATTAGTTCTAAAAAGTAAGAAAGAAAGACAAACAACGCAAGGTGAAATACTCACGCCGTCCAACTGAAGAGCGTTCACCTCTCGTCGACAGACGTCGTGAAAGGAACACCGGCTCCTCATACGGGACACCACCCAATCCCTCACAACGGGATAGGCCCTCTCCACCGGCTCCGTCCTCTTGGGCGCGAGGCCCGAAAAGTACGAGTACACCCACGCTTGTAAAACAAGATAATCAACAACGATCTTTCATGATTCGATAAGAAAAGGAAATGATCTTTCAAGAAATGAAATGAAGGTTCATACCTCTAACAACAGTCCAGGGCCAACAGCGGCAGAAGAAGTCCCCTTCTCCATCAACTCCGGACGAACCATGGCCCTCATAAAGCGAATGAGGACCGCAAAACCAGCAGTGACCCAGTCCCAACGGCCTAGGACGCTCAGGTCATAAAGAAAGGGAAGGTGTTTCGTCGATAGCCTCTCTCCCTTGTCTCCGAGGTAGATCGAAGACAAGAACCACCAGAGCCACAAACGGACTCTCTGCTCTGCAGTACAGGGAGGAGGAGCCGTCTCCCCCCCCCCCCCCTCGATCATCACCGACGCCGGGGTCTTCCCCGCAAAATAATCCCGGACGTAAGAACTAGGCACCAACTCGGGTACCGCAGCAGCCTTCGGCATTAAATTCCAGCCGATCAATCTCCTAGCCTCAACAAACCAGAAATCATGCCGTAATTCTCCAACGTGACCCCCACCTCACCAAAAGGCATGTGAAATGTGGAGGTCGTGTCCCAAAAATGGTCCAAGAAAGCTCGGACCAGGCTGAGGTTAGCTCGAAGCTTCTTCCTCGTGATATCCCTCCAAGACTGCACCAAAGCACCGAACATTCCCCGCTCGATGATGGCTCGCTCCTCAGCCGACAACCTCTCGTAGCACCCCATCGCCGTCATGTAGCCCGAGAACGATCTGATGTTCCCACCCTCCTATTTGGATTCGAAACAAAAGCTATATTTAGCTTGAATGAAGAAGAAAAGGAATAACAAAAAGAAATGAAAGAAGATGAATGAAGAGTGATGAATTTGATTTACCAAGCTCTTCACCGTCCTATAGGACAGATGACGCTCTACAGCCCAAAGTAGGTGTAGGTGCTCCCCTAAGCTAGCGACCACCCCGTCCAATTTTGGCCCATCTCGGGGCCTCCTCCTCCTCAACAAGCTCCTCCTCAAGGACCTCGTCCTCAGCAGCCGTCACCGCGGTAGTAAAAGCCTGCTTTAACGCCTCCTCAAGCGAACGAGAAGGGTCAATAGCAGTATCCACATCCATGGGAGCTCTCCCTGACGTAGAAGCCTCAACACCTGCAAAATTAAAGTGAATTTTGGCCGCGTCAAGTGACGACAAGCCTTAATTAGGGGATTTTCGAGTTTTCGGAGCTCCGAAATCGCTCTTTTCTCGCCATCTTTGGCAATTTTCCCACAAACCCGTCTACTCATGTGGTAATTTGGGTCAAGTCAAGCCTAAGTTGAAGCCTAGTCATGGGTTCGAGTCGGAATTTCGACAACATTTCGTTATAACGGCGATTATGCCATAGAAAAGTGTCCTGAAAAAGCCGTCACAAATCAAAATTCCGAGATGATAAGAAGTTTACCCATCATACAAGTATTCCAAATATCAAGTTTCGTCACAAATGGGCAATCCTAAGGCTATTTTCGAAGCGATTTACGGTTTAGCTGTGAGACCGTCTCAATTTCACTCAAATGCTCAAAACTCAACGAAAATTCGAAACAAATACATGGTTATGGTCCTTATACTACCAATTAGCCGTTTACAAGGTCAATTTTTCAAGGCAAAATCATTTGGGGAAAAGCCCCAAATTTTCGACATAATTAGGGTTGAAAACCATAATTTGTCGGTCCAATTTGATCAATTATGGAAGATTAATGCAAAAATAATACACATATCTCGATTAGTCATGGCAAATGCGAGCTTTTGATCAAATTTTGCGGAAAAATGATTGGAATTTGAGAGAGTAATTGATGAAATTATGTTTCGAAATTATGAAATAAAACCCCTGTTTCATCGGGTTTTTACTCAGGAATGCCACGTTCAGGAAAGGACGCAGCAGGTGTTGCGCCTCTTCCAAGGGACGCAGCTCTTGCTGAGCCTCTTCCTCAGTTTTCCTCCATATGAATTTTCGAAGATTCGTTATAAGTTTGTTATTTTGTGGGCCCATCTTTGGTGCGCCTCTTCCTCGATGTCATATCATATATTTGGTCCGTTTGACATTTGTTCTTCGCCCGGACCCATATTTCCAAGCCAATAGCAAACTGTCGCCATATTTTTACCAAGACCTTCCTTGTCACAACGAGCGAATATTCTGTGACAGGTGTTTTGACACACCTTTATTTTGTTCCCCCAGCGAGAGTACACGGACAGACATTCCCTCTCGAGACATGGAGATCAGTTCCCGATTATGTTCCCCCAGCGAGAGTTCACGGACAGGCAATCGTCCCTCTCGAGACATGGAGATCAACATCGACTCCAAGCTCTTCCGAAGTTTGTTTGAAGCCGACCCAAGCAGATTTCTCCCAGCAGTTCCTGACTACGTCATGCTGCCTCCTCCCAATATTGCGTTTTGTTTCCCCCGGAGTTTTAAGGAATTTTAGGTATGGTCTCTTATTATGGCTGGCGAGCCTCCTTACATAGTCTAATGGACTTTACGACACTCCCCGAAAATCGACAGACTCTAAAATGTTCCCGACGACAGGTCCTTGGCTCAGACCCCTTGAGTCGCCTCGCGTCGCCATAGTCGCCAGGTTGTAATCTTCGATTGACCTGATGGCTATACTTTGAATTTCGCCTTGTCCAAGCCTCATTCAAAGTGGGGGCTCTATAGATACCTCATTTCTGCACCTCCCGCAAACCACCCGGTGATGATTGGGCCGCATGTTTGGTATACGGAACGATTTGTGACAGTTCGTAAGTTTATCATCAAGTGATCGCTCAAACACTTGTGTCTGCCTCTTAATTGTCATATACGTGCCGATACGGTCGTTTTGGCAGTAATTAGAGTACATTTGGAGTCCGGGTCAAAAACCGTCTTCATTTTCTAATAACCGAGTCAGAATGTTCTGGAATGTTCCGGATATTTCTATTCCATATTTTCCAATATTTTGATCTTTGGTAAAATATCTCCCGTAATATTCACACAAAATATTAAGAAAACGAGATTAATCCGCTATTCCATAATAGAAACGCGGAAATCTTTCTTCCGCAGAAGGAAACCACATAGGAAAGGACGCAGCAGGTGCTGCGCCTCTTCCAAGGGACGCACTGCCTGCTGCACCTCTTCCTCAGTCCTTTTCTGCGTATTTTTCGTATCTTTTCGAGATTCACTTCCAAAGTTTCTTCCAAAACCCTATTTACTCCGTGTGATTAGTATAAATAGAGACCTTCGGTCTCTCATATTTCTCACGCGAGTGCCCGCCCTTCTCTTTTCCCTTTGCATTCTAGACCACGTTCTTACTTTTTGGCGTCTACGTGCTTGAAATTTCGACCACGTAAGCTCGGATCCTTCTGAGTACCAGCCTCGTTTTGCATGACCGACCAGTTTGACCAACTCCACATCAATCAACATTAATCAAACTTATTCGTTTTCCTCCTAGAGGGCACTTTCGTCTAAATTCGAGTCGAGCATCACTAAACGTTAACTTAGTTCATCTCGTTTCGTCAAACATGTAAGTCTGAGGGTGTAAATCCTTCCTTTAATTATTGTTCTTTATTTTTGTAATCAATATTGTATGATTTATGTCGAAAGTATTCTTAAAACCGATTTGTAAAACCTTGTTTAAAAACCCTTTTTTCGGATTATCAGAAGACAACCGTCGAGAAAGGACGCAGCAACTGCTGCGCCTCTTCGAAGGGATGCAGTACCTACTGCGCCTCTTCGTGAGGCTGCCGCAGTTCCTGCTTCCTTTCTTCTTCCTTTGTCTTTTGATAATTCGATTGTTTTGTTTCGTTTTCAATTGTTCATTATTTCTTTTAACACGATAATTAAGTATAATAATTGTAACCTAGAATTCATTAATTCATTGTTAATTAATTCATCTTTTAAATCCCGACTTAAATCCCTTATAATTCATATTTGCAGGTTTTCGTCATTAAATCAATTCGGGTTTTAGAGGTTCGAATTACCCATATTGAATATTTGGAATTCATCTTTGATATACTTGTATCTGTTATTCATCCATCACCATCGTTAATTCATCATTAATAATCTAATTAGTCTAATTAATTTGATTAGTTTGTTAATTTGTAATTAATAATCTTATAAATCTTGTAAATAATTTGTTCTAATCAGTTTCATTAATGTTTTATCATTTTTATGACCTCATTCACATGTAAATAATATGTTAATCACTTTCATCCGAGTTAATTATCCATTAATCAAGCATTAAATTCACCAATGCACATTAACGAGTTGCGGTTCCGGCTTCACAACCAGAACTCAACCCAGGAACAGACGTAGCGACTGCTGCGCCTCTTCCAAGGGACGCAGCTCTGCTGCGCCTGTTCCCGGTTGATTTCTGTCCCTAAACTCCCGTTTCTGCCTTGAACTAGTAATTAATTACGTATTTAATTAATTATTAATCGTATTATCACCTAATTTTTTATCATTAATCTGATGTAATTATTGTAATTTTTCTTTATTGTATTATTATTGTATTTCTTTTATTGTATTGCTTGTATGCTCTCACATGAAATTAACCTAAATTCCTACCTCGACATTAATTGTATGTTAAATTACTTGTTCACCGACTTAGTTAATTCTCACATGCTAGGATTAATCAAATGGATGTTGCATTGCATGCATATAATCGACAATATATCAAGTATAGACAATTTCCCTAATCATTAGTAGAGGCCGTTATCGAGGCAGGCAGGATTAGGTGTTCGATCAAAAGAGCTTCCTCATACGTACCCTCACCCCTTACTCCAGATCTCTGTGAACATCCGTGTTCATTGGCATCCACGAGAGTCATTCCAGACATATAATGCTAAGGGTAACGAGTGCTTAGTGTTCATGTCACTACTTTGTGTCTTGACATGGCATGAGGTATTCGAACGGTTTCCAATTTTCCACAATAAATTGATGGCGACTCCACAAATGCAAACAAACCAAGAGGAAAATCTTGCTTCGCTTTTCGCCCCCGTGGGCCCGCGTCCACACCAAGCATCAAAGTAATGACAAAGACTAGAAGGCCTTTGTAAATAATGTAGTATATGGGCAATGATGAAGAAGATCCTTGCATCTCCGACAAGATCCCGGAGGATTGTTGGAAGAAGAAAAGAAGGAAGGAAGAAAAAGCTCACTGGACTGGAATCCGCTCGTCCCACACACCAAGCCGCTTGTCTAAGAGCCACAATCCGAGCGTCCCAGCACCAGGCCGCTCGTCCAAGAGCTCCAGAATCCGCTTGTCTCACACACCAAGCCGCTCGTCCACCACCTCCAGAATACGCTCGTTCCGACCCTTTGGACGCTCGGATTGTTCTCCAGCGCGGCCCGACTTCTTCTTGTTCTACTCGGGATGCGCATATTTTTGAAAGACTGGCAAAAAGAAGACTCGCATCTTTCTTCGAGAGGATCCTTTCCTCAACTTTTCTTAAGGACTTAATCGTCATTTAAGCCCTTAGTAACCCTAATTTGTGCACCTAATCCCCATTATAAATACCCCATTATACTAATTAGATTATCATGCTCTTCTTATCAATCTTTAGTGTAGTTTATATTATTCTAATATCTATTTAATCTTGTAATCAACTTTTAATCAAGTATTAATACAAATCTCATTTCCTTAATTTCTCTATTGTTCATCCTTTATTTTGGGTAATTGAAGATTATTTGGGTTTATTTGGAGGATTGACAACCTTCCAATCATTCATCAAGTACTTCTATTATTCTTTGCTTATTATTTTGGAATCATCATTAGGTATAATTCTCTTAATCCCTTTTTAATTATTGTTAATCATCTTTACTTATTCATCATGTTTTGCTTTGTTGATATGATTGACAACCTTATTAACATGTTAAACTTGATAATGAGTGAGTAGTTTCCTTAACTAGGGTTAATGGGGAATTAGGGGAAACCAACATAGGGAATGATTCATGCTTAATCTAATATGTTCACATAATTTATTTGCTTGCTTGTTGTGATCTCAACTTATGCACATGTTATGTTTGATGAAATGCGAGCCTATGAATCCTTGCATTTTTTACCCATCACTTACCTTTTCAATGAGACTTGTAAGACATAAACCAACTCGAGTCTCATTAGACCATGCATATAGTTGAGTAGGGAGGATTAGTCGACTTGTAGGTATTGTAAAATCTAATCGATTCGGCTCCGGGACCCAAACCTTCCTAGGATTGTAAGATATAAACCAACTCGATCTTATCACAACAATAATTGCTTGCTTATAATTTGAGAATATGTTTGTATGATCAATTCCCATGAATCCCCTATGAACCCATGACACCCTAGTGCTTTTAATCAATTGTTTACATCTCATTTTAGTCATCTTGCTTGTTTACTTTTATTGTTATTTAGTTTAGTGACCTTCTTATCTCAACCCAAATTGTGACACCCCTAGACACCACTACTTGCAATCGAAAATCCTACATTAATACCCGTCCCTTGGGATCTGACCTTTACTTGCCTCTTTACTAATAGTATAGTTGTTTGTGAAGTTATAAATATTGTTTTAGTCTAGGTGCTTCTAACGACAAGTAACCGAAATCTAAGCTCAAAGCGGACCGACCAAAAATGGCGCCGTTGCCGGGGACGGTGTTAACTTGATTTGATTTTCTTTGATTGTTATTTGGTGTGTCTTTCTTTGTCTTGGGGAATTAAAACTCCTCAGGGTTTGTTCTAATTATTTTCAAGTTGTTCGATATTTTGCAAGATGGATATTATAAATTGTTTTGTTGAGGACCACTTAAGTATACCTTTCTTCAAAGACCCCATGCAAGCATTGGAAGCCTTGGAAGCAAGTGAGACCAAAAATATGCATTGGGAGTTGGAGGTAGATCTTCTTGAGGCCACTCTAGCTAACAAAGAACTTACTCATAAGCAATCTGAATCAGTACATAACATCCTTGTGGAAGCATATCAACCCATGGAACAAGAGCAAGCAATCATAGAAGACTTCATACAAATCGAAGAGCAAGAAGAATTTGTCATGGAATTTGAGTATGATGAGATTAGTGAGCTTGAAGAAAAAGTTGAGTATGCCATGAGAATGGAGTGTCTAATGGAAATGGAGCAAGTTCTCAATGAACCTTCAATAGAGGAAAGTGAGGTACAAGTTCCAACTTTAAAACCCCTTCCCCCAAATTTGAAATATGCTTATCTTGATGAATCTAAGACCAAACCCGTGATTGTTAATGACAAACTTGATGAAAACCAATTGGGAAAATTGCTTGATGTGTTGAAATAACATGAAAAGGCTATAGGTTATAGTCTAGATGACCTTAAGGGGATAAGTCCTAACTTTTTTATGCATAGAATTCATCTAGAGGAAGATCATAGACCTACCATCCAATCTCAAAGGAGATTAAACCCCCACATGCAAGAAGTTGTTAAAGGAGAGGTTATGAAATTACTTGATGCAGGAATCATATATCCCATATCGGACTCTTTGTGGATTAGCCCCGTTCAAGTGGTACCTAATAAAGAAGGTACCATGGTAGTGACAAATGAAAAGAATGAGCTTATACCCATAAGGAAGATCACCGGTTGGCGTATGTGTATTGACTATCTAAAATTGAATTCCGCGATAAGAAAAGATCATTTCCCCCTACCATTCATTGACCAAATGCTTGAGAGACTAGCCTCCAACAAGTTCTTTTGCTACCTTGACGGGTATTCGGGATTATTTCAAATCCCTATGCACCCGGATGACCAACACAAGACCACCTTCACATGCCCTTATGGTACTTTTGCATATAGGAGAATGCCTTTTGGCTTGTGTAATGCCCCCGCTACTTTCCAAAGATGCATGATGAGTGTCTTCTACGACTACCTAGAGACCATAATGGAAGTTTTTATTGATTATTTTAGCGTTTATGGAAAAGACTTTGGCTCATGCTTGCATAGTCTTTCTCTTGTATTGCAAAAATGTGAAGATGTTAGTCTCGTTTTAAATTGGGAAAAGTGTCACTTCATGGTCAATGAAGGCATTGTTTTGGGTCATTTAATCTCGGAATAGGGCATCGAGGTAGATAAAGCTAAGGTTGAAGTGATATAGAAACTCCCACCTCCCGTGAATGTTAGAGGGGTGAGAAGTTTTCTCGGTCACGCGGGTTTCTATCGCCGTTTTATAAAAGATTTCTCAAAAATCGCGAAACCCCTCAATCAACTTTTACTTAAAGATGCCCAATTCCATTTCACTAATGAGTGTGTTGAAGCCTTCAATAGAATTAAGGAAGCACTAATCTCGGCGCCGATCATTCAACCACCAAATTGGGAACTACCGTTCGAGATTATGTGTGATGCTAGTAACTACGCCGTTGGAGCGGTTCTTGGCCAACGGGTAGGAAGGGCTTTATATGCTATCTACTATATAAGAAAGACTCTTGATTCTTCCCAAGTGAACTATGATACCACCAAGAAAGAGCTCATTGCCATTGTCTATGCTTTGGATAAATTTCGTTCCAATTTACTTGGATCCAAAGTGATTGTCTTTTCGGATCACCGGGCTCTTCGACATATCTTGATAATGAAAGAGGCAAAACCAAGGTTGTTGAGATGGATTTTGCTTCTTCAAGAATTCGACTTGGAAATAAGAGATAAGAAAGGTGCCGAGAATGTAGTGGCGGATCACTTGTCAAGAATCTGGTTTCATGATGAAGAAGGAGAAACATCGATCAATGACTCTTTCCCCGATGATATCTTAATGGCTATTCAAACACAACTTGAGAGACATATCACCCCATGGTTTGCCGATTATGCCAACTATATTGTTGGAAGAGTACTCCCTCCAAACTTAAACTACAACCAAAGGAAGAGGTTATTATTCGAAGTAAAGAGGTACTTTTGGGATGACCCAAATCTTTACAAGGAGTGTAGTGATGGGCTCTACCGAAGGTGTATCCCTCAATGGGAAATTCAAGGAGTTTTGGAAGGATGTCACTCATCCCCTTACGGTGGACACCATGGAGCAAGAAGAACCATTGCAAAAATTCTTCAATCAGGCTTCTTTTGGCCTACTGTTTTGGCAGGAATTTCACTGATCTAGGATATCCTGCCAGGGATTTATAAGTAGGGTGATCTAACTCAAACAACTCGCCTGACTAGTATTATTAAATGAAATAACAATTAATAAATAAAGATCACAAAGATTTTATACGTAGAAAAAACCCTCGGAATAAGGGAAAAAACAACGGGCACCAAGCCAGGAGTGATTGTTACTATGATTTTAGGTAGCCTGACAGAGTATGGATATATCAGGCATGACAGGCGAAATTATAATACTTAAGAATACAAAAGTGTAGGTGAGAATGAGATTGTGTCCAATGATCCTTCTGATTTTGTCTACTCTTCTATTTATACTTGATTTCTCCGTTTTTCTGTATGCCCTTTAGGGTTTCCTGGTAAATAGGGAATGTGCCCTATTTACCCGGAGGTGGTTGCCATCTCTTTAACCATTGCCTTTGACTATCTTTCATATCTTTTCTTCTTGAATTAGTCTTCCTTATTTGTAGGGGACATATGTTAATTGCCTGGTCTTTGCCTGTTGTGCCTGAGTTATTTTCCTCTCAGGTTGCTTTGGTCGATTATCGCCTGTCTTGTATCAACTCCTTTTGGTGCCTATCCGTAATGAATAAATGCCTGGTTTCAGATGTCTTTTGCTTGGAACTTGTTTTTGGCTGTTGCCTGGCCTATGTCAGGTCAGGCAGGATAATTTTTGGCCCAACAATTGCCCCTTATCTGCTTATTCCATTATTGGGTCCGCCAGAATAAGGAGATAAAAATTTGGGCAGTAGTGATTTGTGCAAGGACTTTTTATCGGATTTAGAATTAGTGTTTGATTCAACTTCTTGTAACGGTTACTTGCCATAAATTGGGTAGGTTCACAAAACCCTAGGAGAGTCATGATTGATCTTAACCACTTGCTTTCCTAGCCGTTATAGTTTTGCGGCTATAAATATCTTGCTTTTGCCGTGTATGCCTTCACATTCCAATCTCTAATTTTCTTCTTTCTCTTTCTAAAAATTCTCTCTTTGAAAAATTCATTTTCCAGAAAAAATAAGATATGGCTGGTGGCAGGAGAAGGACAGCAGCTTCCAAAGCTCCTGCTGAGGCTGAAGAAGTTCCTGTTGAAGTTGAAATGGTTTTTGTCGAGGTTGAGAAGGTCCCTGATATCATCCCTGAGGATGATGTGGTGGAGGTTGTTGCTGCCCCAGACATTTTGTCCATGTCTTATAAGGGGGTTGAATATTCTCCTATTAGGGCTTTGGCGGCTTCTTTTCATGAAGCCAATCTACTAAAACCAGCTTTTGAGCATTATATAAAGGGCAGGGGCCTCATTCCTCATGGGGCTGAGGTTTGGATTCCTGAGAGCGGTCCGGTCAGGGCTAATTGGAGTAGCCCAGGTTGGTTTTGTATCTTTGAGTGGGAGCTCAGGGGTGGCTGTCAGCTTCCCCTTTCTCCTTTCATGACTGAGGTGATTAGGGCTATCAGGGTTCCCCCGTTTCAACTCATGCTAATGGTCTGGAAAATTGTCCATTTTGTTGAGCATTTGTGTTCTAAGCATAAGTTGGTTATTACCTTGGATGACTTCAAGAATGTTTATCACCTGAAGAGTCATTTTATTGGAAGGTTTAATTTTCGAGTTAGGTCGAAGATGGCTCACCTGATTACCAACTTTGATTCAGGGGATGATAAAGGATGGGCTCAAACCTATATGTTTATCAAGGCTGATTCAATTGCCCCTGACCTGAACTATCTCAATTACCCAGCTGTTGAAGGAGGTAACTTTCTTTCCTGCATTATTTTTGGTTTGGTAATAATATGTTTTGGAGAGTTTACTCACTTTGCTCGTGCCTACTTGTAGTAAATGATTGGGTGAATAATCCTGATGCCGAGGGGTCGGCTGACCGGATAGTAGCATTCATGGCATTGCCTGAAGAAGAGAGGGTGTGGCCTGCCTGTCTGGGGCAAGCTTCCATGCCTCGTTTTAGGAAGGCCAAGTTGAGTACATATAAGCCAGTGAAGAGCACTAAGGTTCCAGGGGCGTCTTCGTCAGGGAGTAAGTTCATTTGCTTTCTTTTGTCATTATGTTTCTTGTATTGGACACATGCTTATATTGCTGATTTAGAAACTCGTCGTGCAGCTACCAGGGCTTCTGCCAGGATTGCTACCTTTGGTCTGTCTCTGGTGAAGGCAGGGGTCTCTCAAATTACAGGGGAGAGGTCAAATAGTAGTGAGGCTACGGGAAGTGATAGTGCTGTTCAAATTCAGGAACCTGTACATGGGGTTCAGTTGGCATCGCCTGAGAAGGTTGTGGATGAGAGTGACCGTCCTAAGAAGAGGAAGAGAGTGGATGAGTCTTCAGGAGGGGTTCATGAGGTCAGGGGGGTCAGGGCTCGTATGGATGAGGTCCAGTTTGCCAAGGAACAAATTCAGGCTCAGGCTTTTGTGGTTGATGATCCCTACTTCAAGTATCAGGCAGAGGATGCTTCTGCCCGTGCTTTGGCTGCTATGTACCATTCCAGGGACTATGCTGCCAACCTGATTACCATGCTTCAGGAGGTATATATTATTTGTTTTTGGCTTTGTTTATTATGGATATTTGTGTGTGTTTTCTTTTTTTGGCTTAGATAGGCATTTTTTTCTTTGTTAGAATGTCAATGATATGCTGAGGAGCGCCTGTCAACTGGAATCAGTCCACAGCCTAAAAAATACCCTGGACTTGGAGGTACAAATCTTGAAAAAAGATGCTGGAAAGTTTAAGGCTGATTTGAAGGTGTCTAAGGCTGAGAATCATTCTTTAAAGGAGGATAATGAGGCAGCGAAGGCTCGGTTGGTGGTAGAGTCTTCTAAGCTGAAATCTGCTCAGGATGCTCTGAAAGCTCTTCAGGCCAAGTTTGATATTGCCCATGAGGAATTGAAGGTTGAAAAGAAGGCTATGTAAGAGCAGTTGAAGGTGAATGAAGAATTGGCTGTAGAGAGGGATGAGGTTCAGGCCAGGTACAAAGATGCTGCACTGTATTTCTTTGGCAAGGGTCGTGTGGATGCCATGAAGGAGCTTGTTGAAGTCAGGCCTATTTGGAATCCTGATCAGGAGTTGGCTGATCTCGATACCACTTATCCTGAGCTTTGTAAATTACATGCTGACGAAGAAGTGGATTCTCCACCATCCAAAGGAAAGAATAGTGATGTTGAAGGGGAGGGAGATGAAGAAGAAGAGGCTGCTGATGAGGGAATTGGCTCTGCAACTGCTTCAAGGCGGGCTAGTTTGTTTTTTTTTATTTATTTTGTGGAATTTTGTGTTGTTTTGGCCTATTCGGGGGGGATGTTCCCTGAGCAAACAGTTTAGAACTTGTTTTTGTTGGTTTTTGTTGGTTTTTGGGTAAACAGTTGTTCTTCCTGCCTGGGAAGGGTATATTCCTAGGTATTAATATATATATACCCTTTCTTCTCTTGATTTTCTTGCTGTGCTGGACCAAATTTGTGCATGTACATTCATGTAGCATTTTTCTGTTAGAGTAATGCCTGTCAGGAGGGCTTATGGCCCTCACTCCTGTGTTTATGAGGAATGGTGGCTCTGTTTGCCTGTCAGGAGGGCTTTAAAATGAGAGTGGTTGCCGATCATGAGGGCGTATGGCCCTCAGCCTGTCAGGAGGGCTTATTATGACAAGTACTCTGGTCTATTCCACCATTGTATTTGCCTTTTTATGTACTGAGCTCAGTTTAGTTTTTAGGGCAGGCAGGCAGGTGCCAAATTAGAGCATTTTAGAAATGCTATTCAGGTTGGGTGGAGTGGCCCTCAATCCTGAACATTTGTTTAAGCCTAAAATGTAGTATATAACAAGCGAAAAGAAGGTGTAAAACAAGTTTTCAGGATTGGAATAAACTTTTAGATAAAGCTAAGAATAACAGGCAAGCAGTTTAGCACATAACAGAAAGTTCTATTGACATGTATATAGGGTAGGTAGTTTTACCTGCTTAAATATGAAATAGTTTTAAGTGGGAAATGTTCCAGGATCTGGGGATCATTTCTCCTTCCAAAGTTTGTAGCATGTAAGCTCCTTGTCCTACTATTGAATCAATTAGATACGGTCCTTCCCATGCAGGGGCCAGTTTGCCTGCGTTTTTTTCTCTGGTGTTGGGGAAGACTTTCCTTAGGACTAGGTCTCCCTCTTTGAATACTCTGATGTTGACATTTTTGTTGTAACTTCTGGCTACTGTCTGTTGGTAGGCGGCTATCCTGACTTTGGCTGCATCCCTTAGTTCTTCTGTTAGGAGCAGGTTATCCTGCAATAGGGGCATGTTCTCTTCTATGGTGTTCAAGCTGCTTCTGGTAGTTGGCACATGAATTTCTGCTGGTATTACTGCTTCACAGCCATAGACCAGAGAATATGCTGTCTGGCTTGTGGCTGTTTTGGGTGTGGTACTGTCAGCCCATAGGACTAAGGGGAGCTCTTCTGCCCATCTTCCTTTTCTCCTTTTCAGTTTTTTCTTCAGGCAGCTGATTACTAGGTTGATATTCCACTGTGCACAGAAGTTTGCTGTTCTTTTTCCCACAAATTGTGTACCATTGTCACAAACTATTTCTGAAGGTATTCCATATCTGCATATGATATTTCTTTTGATGAATGATATGACCTTTTTCTTTGACTTGCCTGTAAGAGTCTGCCTCTATCCATTTGGAAAAGTAGTCAGTCATTGCTAGCATGAAGACTTTTTGTCCAGGTGCCTGAGGTAGCTTGCCTACTATGTCTATGCTCCATTTCATGAATGGCCAGGGAGCTGAGATGGAATGTAGTAGTTCTGATGGTTGATGGATATAAGGGGATTGGATTTGGCAGGCTTCACATTTTGAGCTATATGCTATGCAGTCAGCTCTTAGGGTTGGCCAGAAATAGCCTGTCCTGAGAATTTTGCTTGCCAGGCTTCTTCCACCTTTATGATTTCCGCAGTATCCATCGTGTATGTCTTCTATGACCTGGCTGGCTTCATTTGGTTCCAGGCAACGTAAGTAAGGTCCGGCCTGAGACTTTTTAAACAAGGTGTTATTTATAATGGTATAAGTGGAGGCTTTGATTTTCAGGGCCCTTGCTTCATTTTTATTTGTAGGGAGTATTCCCTGTAAAAACCAATCATAGTAGGGTTTAGTCCAGGATGTTGTGTCTTCCTGGATAGGACAAATTTGTTCAGGCCTTTCTATGGATGGTTCCAACAGGTGGACGATGGGTATTTTGTCAAACACAGCAGGGCTGAAGTTTGATCCCAGGCTGGCTAGGGCATCTTCCTGGGTATTTAAATCCCTTGGTATTTGGTCAATGTCAAAGGTTTTGAATTTTTTGCAAAGGTTTTTGACATATTCCAAATAGAGCATCATCTTTGAATCTTTTGCAGCATATACTCCTTTGACTTGGTTGGAAATTAAGAGAGAGTCAGTTTTTACCTTGAGGTTTGCTACACCGAGTTCTATACATACCTTTAGTCCAACAAACAGGGCTTCATATTCAGCTTCATTACTTGTGGCTTTGAATTCACAATTAATAGCCTGTGCAATTAGGTCTCCCTGTGGTGATTTTAGAACTAGTCCTAGGCCAGTACCTTTCATATTTGTTGCCCCATCTACATGGAGAGTCCATTCCTGGTCTGTCTTATGGGTGTCAAGGTGATTGACCTCTTTTATGAGGTCTGGTTCTAGGGTAGGACTGAATTCAGCCACGAAGTCTGCTAATGCCTGAGATTTAATTGTCGTCCTGGGTTCAAAGGTTATATCATAGGTGCTAATTTGTACTGACCATTTTGCCATTCTACCTGACAACTCAGGCTTTCTCAGGACAGATTTGATAGGCAGGTTGGTTCTTACAATAATTGGGTGACTCAAAATAAGGTCGAAGTTTAGTGCAGGACATTACTAAAGCAAGTACATATTTTTCAAGTAAGCCATACCTGGTTTCTGCGGCTAGGAGACTCTTACTTACATAGTAAACTGGATGCTGTTGGCCATCAATTTCTTTGGTCAGGACTCCACTTACTGCTGTTTCTGTGACAGATAGGTAGACCGTCAGGGGTTCTCCTCTGTCTGGTTTGGCAGTAGTGGAGGTGTAGCCAGGTATGTTTTGAGCTCCTGGAAGGCTGTCTCGTGTTCAGGCAACCATTTGAATGCCTTGTTCTTTCTGAGTAGGTCATAGAATGCTTTGCACCTTACTGATGATCTGGAAATGAATCTATTCAGGGCTGCAACTCGTCCTGTCAGTTTTTGAATATCCTTGACTGACTTGGGAGATTCCAGTTCTTGTATGGCTTTTATTTGTTCTGGGCTAGCTTCTATTCCTCTTTTGGTCACCATGTAACCTAGGAATTTGCCTGAAGAGACTCCAAAATGGCATTTGGATGGGTTAAGCTTCATATTAAATTCTTCCAGGATCTTAAAGGCTGTCTCCAAGTCCCTGACGTGATCTTCAATCTTCTTTGATTTGACTACCATGTCATCAATATAGACTTCCATTGTGTCTCCTATTTGGTCTTTAAACATTGTATTGACCAGGCGTTGGTATGTTGCCCCTGCATTTTTCAGGCCAAAGGGCATTCTTTGTGTAGATATATGCCTCTTTCTGTGATAAATGCAGTATGTTCCTGATCAGATGGGTGCATCTTGATTTGGTTGAATCTACTTGAGGCATCCATGAATGTCAGGAGTTCATGCCCTGCTGTAGCATCCACCATTGCGTCTATGTGTGGGAGTGGAAATGGGTCTTTTGGGCAGGCTTTATTGAGGTCCGTGTAATCTACACAAACCCTCCACTTAGCATTTTTCTTTTGTACCACCACTACGTTGGCCAGCCAGTCAGGTTACATGACTTCTCTTATCATTTCCATGTCCAATATTTTGTCCACTTCTTCATTAATGATAGCATTTCTTTCAGCGGCAAACTTTCTTCTTTTCTGCTGGACAAGCTTATAAGACTCATCTATATTTAGTTTATGCGTAATAATATTGGCATCTATACCGGTCATATCAAAATGTGACCAGGTAAAACATGAAGATTTACTTTTAAGAAAACTTACTAATTCAGTCCGATGTTATCGGGGACATCGATCCTACCATACATGGTCAGGGATACTCAGGGTCTAAGATTACTTGATCAGTTTCCATTTTGGTTTCTGCCATATGAGTTGTCCTGACAGGGTACTGTAATTGCTAGGCGAGAGACTTACCTACCTTGGAAGGTTTTAATGACTCAGTATAACATTCCTGGGCAGATTTTTGTTCACCTTTTATGGTTGCTACTCCCCATTCTGTTGGTATCTTGATGCACTGGTGATAGGTGGAGGGTATGGCCCTTACGTTGTGGATCCATGGTCTTCCTAATATGGCATTGTAGGATGACAGCGATCCCAGACTCGAATCTTTCATATGAAGAAACTCCTTCCACATATGTGGGCAGGTGTATCTCTCCCAATATGTTCCTTGTTTCTCCACTGAATCCTACCAGGACATTAGACTTCTTTATTGATTTGGCTTTCATCAATCTTCATTGCTTTAAGGACATCAAGCATGATCAGGTTTACTGAACTGCCTCCATCTACCAGGATTCTCATGACACGTGCAATTCCTATTTGTATGGTGATGACCAGGCTGTCATGGTGGATGTCTGGAATGCCCTGCATATCAGTGTCGTCAAAAGTAATTTGAGGTAAATTGCTAGGTTTAAAAGGAGATTTCATTTTTGACTCCCTGGAAATTTTCTTTGCAGCTGAACTGGTCAGGCAACAAATTTCTGATCCTCCATTGATGAATTTGACTTCATAGATGGGTGGTGCAGGGGGCAAATCACGTTGTTGCCTTTCTCTGTTCCTTCTTGTTCCATCATCTTCCCTGCTCTTTGTTGGCATCAGGTCTTTCAGATATCCTTTCTTTAACAGGTAAGCCACTTGTCTGCGTAGTCCCAGGTATTCTTCTGTTGTGTGCCCTATATCCACGTGAAATTCACACCACTTGGTGGTATTCTTCCTTGGGTTGGGGTTGTCTGACTTCTTTGGCCACTTGACAATGTCTCCCATGTGGTCAAGTCTTTTGATCAGCCTTGCAATATCAACAGAGAAGTTATATTCTTGGATAAGTGGATAAGTATAGGAGTTACCTCGTTGTTCATGTGTGTAGTTGACTTCTGATCTGTCAGGTCTTGTGTAAGGAGATGGCCTGGAACTGCTCCTTCTATGGTTAGAACTTTTTCTGTTGACTTTGTCATATCCTGAGTTGCTGTCAGCATTGTCTGCCTTGTAGCCTTTGTCCTCTTCCAACCTGATATAGCCTATGGCTAATGCCTGGACATCTTCGAAGGTATGACAGGGTTTCATGGTCATTGCGTCATAGAAGTCACTATCCAGGGGTAACCCTTGCCTGAAAGCTTCCACAGCTGTTCCAACATCACATCTGGGGATTGAAACTTTTTCTTTGTTGAATCTTGTCATGTAGGATCTGATTGATTCTCCAGGATTTTGTTTAATCCCTTATAGGTCACTGGATCTCTTTTCTAGTTCCCTGCTGCTGGCAAACTGATGATTGGAAGAATTGACCAGGTCAGTAAAGGACTTGATGCTTCCATTTGGCAGGTTTATGTACCATTGCAGGGCAGGTCCGTTTAGGGTTGTTCCAAATCCCTTACACATGCAGACTTGACGTAGTTCACTGGGAATTGATGCTCCCAGCATCCTTTGCTTGTAGTAGGCAACATGGTTTTGTGGATCTGTGGTCCCATCATAGATTCTCATTGAGGGAACCACAAATTTCTTTGGCAGGTCTATTTTTTCTATTTCATCCACAAAGGGTGAATCAGCATAGCTCTTTGGATTTGCTTCTTCAATTGGGGTAGGAATTCCTGGGATCTTCTCAAATCTGTCATGGAGTTTTTGGATTTCCTGGAGCATAGCCATCATAATGACTGTATTGGTTTGATCTGGTGAGTTTTCTTCATTTTGGAGTTCTTCTGAGTCTGTTTCTTCTCCTGTCTTGGACTTTGGTGGAGTAGGAGTGCCAATATTGGAGAAATCAATATTCCTGATGATTGAGGAGAATGGTGTGCCAGGCTGAACTTTCAGCTTTGATCCTGAAGCTTTCTCTCCCAGCTTTAGTTTTAGGCTGGATTCTAACTCTTTCAATTTTGCAACTTCTGCTTCAGCCTGGGCTATTTTTTGTTTCAATTGTTCCATTTCCAACAACTGTTGTTTGGCGGCAGCCAGTTGTTGCTCAATGCTATCTCCTGCCATGTTTCAAGTTTTTTTGGTGTTAGGTTATGGATTTTGATTGTTTTTTAGCTAGATGCCCCACGGTGGGTGCCAATTGTTTTGGCAGGAATTTCACTGATCTAGGATATCCTACCATGGATTTATAAGTAGGGTGATCTAACTCAAACAACTCGCCTGACTAGTATTATTAAATGAAATAACAATTAATAAATAAAGACACAAAGATTTTATACGTGGAAAAACCCTCGGAATAAGGGAAAAAACCACGGGCACCAAGCCAGGAGTGATTGTTACTATGATTTTAGGTAGCCTGACAGAGTATGGATATATCAGGCGTGACAGGCAAAATTATAATGCATAAGAATACAAAAGTGTAGGTGAGAATGAGAGTGTATCCAATGATCCTTCTGATTTTGTCTTCTCTTCTATTTATACTTGATTTCTCCGTTTTTCTCTATACCCTTTAGGGTTTCCTGGTAAATAGAGAATGTGCCCTATTTACCCGGAGGTGGTTGCCATCTCTTCAACCGTTGCCTTTGACTATCTTTCATATCTTTTCTTCTTGAATTAGTCTTCCTTATTTGTAGGGGACATATGTTAATTGCCTGGTCTTTGCCTATTGTGCCTGAGTTATTTTCCTCTCAGGTTGCTTTGGTTGATTATCGCCTATCTTGTATCAACTCCTGCTTGGTGCCTATCCGTATTGAATAAATGCCTGGTTTCAGATGTCTTTTGCTTGGAACTTGTTTTTGGCTGTTGCCTGGCCTATGTCAGGTCAGGCAGGATAATTTTGGGCCCAACACCTACGATGTTCCAAGATGCAAGGGAATTCATCCTTCATTGTGATGCTTGTCAAAGGACGGGGAATATCTCTTGAAGGAATGAAATGCCACAAAGGGGCATACTAGTGGTGTAGATCTTCGACGTTTGGTGGATCGACTACCAAGGGTCGTTCGTGACGTCCAAAGGGAACAAATATATCTTTGTGGCCGTAGACTACATCTCAAAATGGGTGGAGGCAATTGCCACCCCAACCGATGATGCAAAAACGGTCACTAAGCTCTTTAAGAAAATAATCTTCCCAAGATTAGGAGTCCCTAGAGCAATCATAAGTGATGGAGGAACGCATTTTCACGAAAAGAAGCTCACATCCCTTTTGACCAAATATGGTGTTCAGCATAGAACCGGTTTAGGATACCATCCTCAAACAAGCGGTCAAGTTGAAGTTTCAAATAGAGAGATCAAGCAAATTCTCGAGAAAGTTGTCAACAAGACTCGTAAGGATTGGAGCATGAAGCTTGACGATGCTCTTTGGGCTTATAGGACGGCCTATAAGACTCCCATAGGAGCTTCCCCTTACAAACTTGTCTATGGGAAGGCATGCCATTTGCCAATTGAGTTAGAGTACAAATCTTTTTGGGCAATTAAAGCTCTCAACCTTGATCTCAAATTTAGCGGTCAAAAGAGGATGAAACAAATTCAAGAGTTGGAAGAATTTCGACTACAATCTTATGAGAATGCCAAGATTTACAAGGAAAGGACAGGGTTGCTTCATGACAAGAGAATCAAACAAAAGGCCTTGCACAAAGGAGATAAAGTCCTTCTATTCAATTCCCGATATCGAATCTTTCCCGGGAAGTTGAACTTTAGATGGATGGGTCCTTATGTGATCACCGAGGTAGAGAAGTTGGGAGACTTTGAGATCAAAACGGAAGATGGAAGCAAATTTAAAGTCAATGGCCAAAGATTGAAGCCATATTATGAGGGAGCATTCATTGGAGAGGTCGAGGTCACCGACCTCGGCCCTCCTCATCCTTGAAGAGATCATCAAAAGGAGAGTTTGGTGGAGTCCTCCCTAAACCACCACTTGTAAATATACTAACCCTTCTTACTTGTACTTTTAATTTTATTGCATTTTTATCATAAACATGATTCTTGCCATGAGAGTAAGTAAGGGATGGTCACTAATCATTTTAATGAATGAAGGAACTAGTTTTCAAGTGTGGAGAAACATTTCTATCGAAGAGAAGGAAAAGCCGGAGAAATTCGAGCGTTTCGTGATGAAGACGCCCGTCCAAGCAAGGAATCCGAGCGTCCGACTGGGAATCCGCTCGTCCTACGAGAGCTGACAAGCAGCTGTTTTGTTCTGATCCAAAATCCGAGTGTCTATAGTGCTAATCCGCTTGTCTTGATCTGGACGCCCGTCGCATCGGGAATCCGCTCGTCTCATTAGCAACAATTTCTGGCATTCCTCGCTGGAAGAGAATCCGAGCGTCCCCAGTATAATCCGCTCATCCTATTACTGCATACGCTCGTCCCGACTAGCATACGCTCGTCCTGGCTACTTTAACATCTGGGATTTTTTTCCTGGAAAGGAATCCGGGCGTCCCGTAAGGAATCCGCTCGTCCCAATGCCCAAAAATCCGAGCGTCCCGATATCGAATCCGCTCGTCTCCCTGCGTCTTTTATTCCAGATTTTCATGACATAAATTCTCCCACCACACAATTCCTGACACCTCATCCTTCCTTCCACTTATAATATAAAACCCCCTCTCTTATGACTCCAAAGCATATCTCAAGCACTCATTCACCCCACAGAAACAAAAACCCCCAAATTCTAGGGTTTCAAAAAGATTCAAAAGCAAGATCTAATTCACAAAGAGCATCTCCATACCTCAACAAATCAATCTCCAAATCTAAAATCCAAGAATGGGACCAAGAGGATCTTTATTTAGGGAAAGAAGAAGACCAAGAGTAAGAGGAAGTTCATCTACTTCTCACATCAACACTCTAAGGAGGGAACATGAAGAGATTGTGGATCTCACCAAGCTTGACGATTTTTCCAACATTGAGTTTGTGAACGATGTTCAACGGCTTGTCTTTCACCGAATACTTGGTAAGAATATTCTTCCTACCAAATTTTTATGCCATAAAAAATTAAGAAAGCTTGGAATATACCATCAAACGGAAGCCCTTTTTGAGTTGTTCGGTCTTTCTACCTTGTTTCACTTGCATGAGCAAACCTACCGACCTCTTGTTCTTGAGTTCTTAAGTTTCTTAAAATCACAACGTTGAACAAAACGATTTGCATAGAGTTTAGATTGGAAAATGTACCAAGGATGATGACTCTTGTTGAGTTCGCAAATGTGCTCGGTTTGGATATTTCACCTACCCGAACATCAAGACCAAAGAAGTATAGTGTGGCACCATTGTGGAGAGCCATGACCAGTCGAGACTTTTTGTATATCAAGGAATGTTTGGAATTTCACATCCAAAACCCTATTCTAAGGCTCACTTACCGGTTCTTATCCGGAACTATCCTCACACGCCGAGACCCGGTAATTGTGAATGAGCTTGTTCTCGTATTCATGGAATCATATCTTGAGATCCAAGGAAGAGGTGGATATCATTTCAATGCACCACTTGTACTCCTTGAGAAATGAGCTAAGTTTCGAAATGGAGACGATGATGGGATGAAGCATATAGTCAATGAAGGAGTCATTACAAGACTCGCGAAACACTTCAATCCAAGGTTCAATGAGAACAATGAGTACACTCCCCTTCCCGGAAATACAAGGATCAATGAGGAGCTAATTCTTGTGCAACATCATTGGATAACCCACGAGGGTTGTGAAAAGAGAATCAAATGGATAACAAAAGGGAGCAACCCTATCTACTTGCCAATGAACGGTTTACCGAGAATTTCACCAAGGAGGGGCCCTCTATTCCCAATCCCGTCATACCTCATCCCCACGAACCCGAACCAAGCACATCAAGCACCACCTCCAAACCAACATCAACAACAAAACGAGCCACAACAACAAAATGAAAAGATCAAGATACCTCCCTACCCTTTTCAATATCAACCCTACAATCACCCTAACCCCTTCATCCTTCCTCGAGACGATTTTGTGACAGGGATTCTCTAAGACATGCATCTCCGTCAATATGAAGCCGCCGTGGATAGCTACTATGCTCTATACCCACAATTCCACCGTTTGGTTCAACAAGGGAATATTAGCGAGAAGGGAATGTTTCCCTCTTGGGCTAAAATGGACATTCTCTTCCCAAACTCGGCAAGGGCCAACGAAGGAGCAAATGGGCAAGAAGTCAAAGGGAGTGATAAGTCTTATGATGGAGATACGGTGGAGCTCAATAGTGAAGGAGATGAGTTCATGGACTTCAATGCGAGTGATGCATCCAAAGAAGCTTGGGATAGTGACTTAGAGGGGGATGATGGCGATCTCTAGAGATAACTTCATAGCTAGATGGAGCGGGCAAGAGGCACCCATCAAGGCTTAAGTGAAGTTTCCTTTATCCCCTCTCTTTAATTTTCATGAAAAGATTTTGATGTTTTGATAATTTGTTGTACCATATTTGTTTTGTGTTTGAGGAGTCCTAGCAACATTGGAGGACTAACACCTTGGAAACATTAAGGTGTTCATTTTTATTGTTCCCAACTTGAAAAATCCAAAATGACAATTTTTAGTTTCATGCATTGCATTCCATGTGCATGATCTCCCCCGAAATTCTTGACATTAGAAATAATGTCTACTTTGGTTTGAGGAAGTCCATCCATATGCATTGGGAGCTAATCTAAATTATGCTCTCCGCCATAACAAAAACACATGCATCATCTAGTGTAGTTTTCGTACCAAAAAAAATGTAGTGTAGTTTAGTATAGTTTGCATTTAGTTTAAAAATCATACATTTTCATTGCATAATTTCCTATCATATTGGCCATTGAGGACAATGACCATACTAGTGTGGGGATGAGAAATTCTAACTTGACTTTTATACAAAATCCAAAAAAATCAAAAAAATTCGAAAAATCCAAAAAAATTGAAAAATTGAAAATTCAAAAACATGTTCATTTCCTTTGTAGTGTAGTCTTGTATATATATTGTTTTGTATATATTGTGTTTGTTCATCCTTTTTCACATTGATTGACTACGCCACATCCGAGACATGAGGATATTGAAGACCGCATGGTATGATCTTTCCAATCTCCTTTTTCCTCTCTATGTTAATGACTATGTGGCTTTATTTTGATTGATGCGGTATAAACAATGTGATTATAGGATTGCATTTAGATTATTTGGCATATTAGTTGGTAGAAGAATATGCATTAGGATGTATAAATGTTAGTTGCATCATGGCATGTAGTTTGCATGTTAGAAAAATTTTGTGAAACTGTCTATTTGGGAAGCTTGACAAGTGTACATAGGCCTTAGTAGATACTTTTTCTTCTTAAGACTTTGCTTGTTAGAATACTTGTAAAACACCCTAGGATGTGTCATGATATTATCCTTTGACCCATGGATTAAGGCCTAGTCAAAAGTACCTTGTGGTGTGATAACTCCTTGGCTACCGTTTATTCCAAGGTGACCCTTGAAACCATGCATTTATCATCCATGTTCTACCACATTTTGTCATCAAAAAGGGAATGGGCACAAAAATTGTTCAAAAATATTGAGTTCAAGAAATGAAATGGAAAGTCAAAAAGTATGCAATTGCATCAAATGAAAAGAGTAATAACAAAAATGAAAACTCCTATGCTTCAAATATAAGGCACCCTCGTTACTAATTGGGGTGACTTTGAAAATGTTCAAAAGAAAATGCAAAAGTTGATAATTGTCAAGTGTTGAAAATGCCAAACATCAAAAGAAATAGCAAAAAGAACTCAAAATGTCAAATGCCAGAATTTGGGGGGGAAAACAACAACAAAAGCAAACTCCCAAATGAAACTCAAATTCAAATGATCCCTTTTTCCATCGTATCCATTTTTGTGCATGGTAGAGAGGGGACGACTCTTCTTCTTGTCTAGGCATGAAGGGGAATTCCGCGATCCTTCAGTGTTTCTAACACCATAGGGAGTCTATTCTTGACAAAAGCATTTAACGATTGAGGACAAAGGTACCCTAGCTTGAAACAACTTGGAGGTGATTTATTGGTATCCTTCTAGGCTTAGTAGTTTGGAGAAACCATATCTATGAAGAAGTGTGTACCCTTGAATTGCTTCCCCTCTAGATAATTTTCGCCACTTAGATGAGGAAAGTGGCTATTCCTTTTGTAGATGCATCCATTACTTGATTTTGTGTGCTTTAAATGATTAGGATGTGTCACCATTTTGGCAAGACTCACCATGCCTTGCAAGAAGGCATCCTACCTCATGGTTGTCTTGTTGTGAGTTGAAGGGGCGGAGTGAGACCCGCTATTTGTCTCATATCGGCTATATTAGTAGGTTTGTTTAAATAAGGGTCCTAGTTTTGTCACCTCTTAACTCGGGACGAGAAAAGGTTCGGTTTGGGGATATTTGATGTGACCAATATTTGAGCATATTTAGTCCCCGAATTAGCCTCGTTCCTATGCTTTTTAGTGCATATTTGGGTCATTTACTATCTTTAGTCCTTTGTTTTGCATATTATTTGAGGTTTTGTTCCCTTAGTAGGAGAGGAGTGCAAACCTTGCATTTTCATGGCAAAATAGAGCTAAATTGATCAAATCTAATGACCAAGCATCAAAGTAAAGACAAAGACTAGAAGGCCTTTGTAAATAATGTAGTAGATGGGCAATGATGAAGAAGATCCTTGCATCTCCGACAAGATCCCGGAGGATTGTTGAAAGAAGAAAAGAAGGAAAGAAGAAAAAGCTCACTGGACTGGAATCCGCTCGTCCCACACACCAAGCCGCACGTCCAAGAGCCACAATTCGAGCGTCCCAGCACCAGGCCGCTCGTCCAAGAGCTCCAGAATCCGCTCGTCCCACACATCAAGCCGCTCGTCCACCACCTCCAGAATTCGCTCGTCCCGACCCTTTGGATGCTCTGATTGTTCTCCAGTGCAGCCCGGCTTCTTCTTGTTCTACTCGGGATGCGCATATTTTCGAAACACTAGCAAAAAGGAGACTCGCATCTTTCTTCGAGAGGAGCATTTCCTCAACTTTTCTTAAGGACTTAATCGTTATTTAAGCCCTTAGTAACCCTAATTTGTGCACCTAATCCCCATTATAAATACCCCTTTATACTAATTAGATTATCATGCTCTTCTTATCAATCTTTAGTGTAGTTTATATTATTATAATCTCTCTTTAATCTTGTAATCAACTTTTAATCAAGTATTAATACAAATCTCATTTCCTTAATTTCTCTATTGTTCATCCTTTATTTTGGGTAATTGAAGATTATTTGGGTTTATTTGGAGGATTGACAACCTTCCAATTATTCATCAAGTACTTCTATTATTCTTTGCTTATTAGTTTGGAATCATCATTAGGTATAATTCTCTTAATCCCTTTTTAATTATTGTTAACCATCTTTACTTATTCATCATGTTTTGCTTTGTTGATATGATTGACAACCTTATTAACATGTTAAACTTGATAATGAGTAAGTAGTTTCCTTAACTAGGGTTAATGGGGAATTTGGGAAAACCAACATGGGGAATGATTCATGCTTAATCTAATATGTTCACATAATTTATTTGCTTTCTTGTTGTGATCTCAACTTATGCACATGTTATGTTTGATGAAATGCGAGCCTATGAATCCTTGCATTTTTTAGCCATCACTTACCTTTTCAATGAGACTTGTAAGACATAAACCAACTAGAGTCTCATTAGACCATGCATATAGTTGAGTAGGGAGGATTAAGTCGACTTGTAGGTGTTGTACAATCTAATCGATTCGGCTCCGGGACCCAAACCTTCCTAGGATTGTAAGATATAAACCAACTTGATCCTATCACAACAATAATTGCTTGCTTATAATTTGAGAATATGTTTGTATGATCAATTACCATGAATCCCCTATGAACCCATGACACCCTAGTTCTTTATCAATTGTTTACATCTCATTTTAGTCATCTTGCTTGTTTACTTTTATTGTTATTTACTATTGTGATCTTCTTATCTCAACCCAAATTGTGACACCCCTAGACACCACTACTTGCAATCTAAAATCCTACATCAATACCCGTCCCTTAGGGTCCGACCTTCACTTGCCTCATTACTAATAGTAGAGTTGTTTGTGAAGTTATAAATATTGTTTTGGTCTAGGTGCTCCTAACGACAAGTAACCAAAATCTAAGCTCAATGCGGACCGACCACTTTCCCTTCATGGTATATAATATCCATGTCATAATCCCATATCAGCTCCATCCACCTCTTCTGTCTCATGTTTAACTCCTTTTGAGTGAAGATATACTTGAGACTCTTGTGATCTGAAAACACCTTAAAGATCGCCCCCATAAAGATAGTACCTCCAAATCTTGAGAGCAAACACAACCGCACCCAACTCCAGATCATGTGTCGGATATTTCTCCTCATAATGCTTCAATTGCCTAGAAGCATAGGCAATCACTTTCCCATTCTGCATCAACACACAACCAACCCATTCTTTGAAGCATCTGTGTACACTTCAAAGTTCTCACTCCCTTCAGGTACTGCTAAGATTGGAGCTGTGGTCAAACGCTCCTTTAATGTTTTGAACGCCGTCTCACAACTTTCATCCCAACGAAACTGTTTTCTTTCCTCATCAAAGCTGTCATAGGTCTGGCTATCTTGGAGAAATCCTTCACGAACCGTCGATAGTACCCTGCCAAACCCAAGAAACTCATGATCTATGCCACATTCTTCGGTGCTTCCCACCGAGTAACTGCCTCTATCTTTGCAGGATCCACAGCAACACATTTCTTTGAAATCACATGGCCTAGAAAAGCAACCTCCTCTAACCAGAACTCACACTTAGACAACTTTGCATACAGCTGATTGTCTCGCAAAGTCTGCAACACTATCCTGAAATGCTCCTCATTCTCCTCCTTAGTCTTATAAAAGACTAAGATATCATCAATAAAGACCACAACAAACTGATCTAAAAACTTATTGAAGACCCGGTTCATCAAATCCATAAACACTGCTGGTGCATTAGACAACCCAAATGGCATCACAACATACGCATAGTGACCATACCTCGATGTAAAAGTTGTCTTTGGTATGTCCTCCTCCCGAATATTCACCTGATGGTAGCCCGACCTCAAATCGATCTTAGAAAAGACCACTGCACCATTCAACAGATCAAAAAAATCATCTATCCTCGGTAAAGGATACTTGTTCTTCACTGTAACTCTGTTCAGCTCCCTATAATCGATACATAACCTCAAACTCCCGTCTTTCTTTTTCACAAACAAGACTGGTGCTCCCCACGGTGATAAACTAGGTCTAATATATCCCTTTTCTATCAGATCATCCAGCTGTTTCTTCAGCTCCTCTAACTCCTTAGGACCCATGTGGTACGGTGCCTTAGAGATTGGCCCTGTCCCCGGTTTCAACTCAACACTGAAATCTATCTCCCTCTTCGGTGGCAAACCCGGTATCTCATCTGGAAACACATCTGGAAACTCTCCCACCACTGGTATCTGCTCAACTGTTGGACTCTCCATACTATGGTCTCTCACATGACATAAGATCAACGGACACCCCTTCCTCAGATAAGACTTCAAAGTCACTGCTGCAATCAACTTAAATTTGGGTTTGACAACAAACCCACGATAAGACACCCTAATCCCCTTGGGACCTCTCAAAGAAACTCTCTTTTGATGACAATCTATCTTAACCTTGTACTTACCCAACCAGTCCATACAACCTATCATCTCAAAACCCTCCAAAGGAAACTCTAACAAGTCCACTGGTAAGTCAACCTGCCCAACTATCATAGACACACCTCTATACAACCGCCCACAAGATTCAAACTCACCCGACGGTATAAAAACTTCCTCTTTTACAAACTCATACTCACTCAAACCTAAAATCTTAGCATGACTCGATGATACAAACGACTGTGACGCTCCCGAATCAAACAAAACAAAGGTAAAGACTCCATTAACAAGAAAAGTACCGGTGATAACGTGAGCATCATCCTTAGCTGCTTTCTTCTCCATCATGAACAGTTTACCACTCGTCTTCTGTCCTCCTCCCTGGACAATACTAGCTGAGAAAGACGGCTTAGCAGCCGACTCCTGGTTGTTGTTGTTCGTCGCCGGTCTCTGGTATGAATTTTCGCCATTACGGTTAGCCCCACCATTGTTGTTACTCTGACCACCCCGGTTATTCCACGACCCAGCCGGCCTGTTACTAGCATAACTATGCAATGGACCCTGAGAGAAACTCCCCTATAACGGTCTCTGGGAACCCCCACTCACAGCACTGGTACATTCATGCCTCTTGTGGCCCACACCGCCATAGTTGAAACAAGACATACCCCAACTGCTACCACCACCACCACGGCCACGCCCATAAGAAGCTCTGCCGCTAAACTCCGACCCTGAAGAGTAAGCTCTCACCTGGTTATGGCCGCCCCTCTTATAACTAGACTGACCACCACCCTCAATCTCAGCCTTCCTATTCTCAAAAACTCTCTCCCAGTTCTCCTTGGTCATCTCTACTAACCTCTCAGCTCTCCCGGCACGCTCATACACTTCCTTAACGTCTGTCAGGACCCCTACCGGTAACTTCTCCATGATCTTCGGTGTCAACCCCTTCTCGAATCTCAATGCCAAGTTCTCTTGGCTCAGTCCGATGTCCTCTGCGTACCTAGATTTCTCGTTGAACTTATGATAGTACTCAGCAACGGTCATGTCAGAAGTCATCTTAAAGTCATCAAACTCCTCTCTCAGCTTACTACGCACATGTTCCGGCACAAACTCTCGCCTCATAGCTCTCTTAAAATCATCCCATGGTATAGCAGGTAACCCCTGTTTCACATATAAGTCCAAAGCACTCACCTTAACCTTATCCCACCACTCACCGGCTGCTTCCCTCAAGTAGAACACAGCTTGTTCCACTCGAAGTTCCTCTGGGCAATGAACCAAATTAAGTATATTCTCCATCTCTCTATGCCAACTATCCAGCAGAATTGGCGCCCCCAGTCCCCTTGTACTCCTTGGGATTAAACCTCGCTATATGTATACGTATTTGGAGTGATCTGGCCCCGCCTCTTTATCTTTCCCAACTTTCTTTAAAGCCTCAGTAAGAGCATCTTGGTGCTCCAACATCTTAACAATCTCATCTATACTCATGTTCTCTGCCCTGGCATATAACGCGGTTCTCTTTGGCGGCATCTTGGAACTATATAAGAAAAGGTAAACATGAACACATATCCCATATCACAAAACACGAAAACGTCATGTACAACACCTACACGATCGAGTGCCATAACCCACTCGATCGAGTTGAGGTCACTCGATCGTGTTGCCCACTTACTCGATCGAGTGCCTCGACTCCAGAACCTGACCAGAAAGCACCCAAAAACGTACTCGATCGAGCCACCTCCTTACTTGATCGAGTTGCCCCCACTCGATCGAGTCCCCAAACCTGCTCGATCGAGTGCCCAAAAACAGACTACTGCCCAGAAACGAAAAACTACCTACTCGATCGAGTTACACACACTCGATCGAGTCACTCATCTACTCGATCGAGTGCCCCTCACTCGATCGAGTCATGCTGACTCGTACACTACCCGCATGCTTATCTCAACACTTTCCCACCAACTATACTTTTAGGCAAACGACAAACAAACATATATATATATATATATATATTGTGAGCATCCCATGAGTCTAGCATCTTAGATGAGTCTAGCATATCAATAAGAACCGTTGGATCTTATTGATCCAACCGTCCTGATTATGACACGTGTCTTAATTTTAAAAAAAAAAAAAAAAAAAAAAAAAGTAGGCGCGCTGATATAATAAGAACGACACATTCATTATTCCTCATAAATTTTCACTTCCTTTTCTCTCTCTAAAACGCCTGTATCTCCCTCTAAAAACCGCTTCACGTTCTTTTTCTTTGGCAGTTGATTCACTAAACCATAAATTTTTTCCGTAAATTTTATTACATCAAGCAAAATCGCACTAATCAAGTGAAGATCATTATTATATTTACTCAGAACAATCGTTTCGAAGATGACGAAGAGGTATAAAATCGCTCTACTTCATTATATTGTTTTTAAACTTATTTCGCCACTGCATGTTGTTGATGTTGCTATTATTGTTGTTATTGTTGTTGTTTTTAGTGTTGATTATACTCTTTTTTCTTCAAATAATCATCGACTTAGGGTTTCTATTTTGCTCAAAGCAGGAAATTGATTTTTCCGCGAAAAATTAGGTTATTATTGTTGTTGTTGTTATTGTTGTTGTTAGTCTTGATTATAGTGATTTGAAGCGTTTATTAATTGATCGAAGAAAGAAATTGAGTTTTCAGTAAAAAAAATTAGGTTATTACTGTTGTTGTTGTTGTTATTGTTGTTGTTGTTAGTCTCGATTATAGTGATTTGAAGCGTTTATTAATTGATCGAAGAAAGAAATTGAGTTTTCAGTAAAAAAAAAATTAGGTTATTACAGTTCTTGTTGTTAATGTTACTGTTGTAATTGATTTAGGCTAACTGTTTTGCTCGAAGAGAGTAACTGATTTTCTGCGTTCTAGTTTTTCGCTTCAAAATTAGGGTTAATGATTTGTAATA
Source organism: Silene latifolia (assembly GCF_048544455.1). Classification (NCBI taxonomy): domain Eukaryota; kingdom Viridiplantae; phylum Streptophyta; class Magnoliopsida; order Caryophyllales; family Caryophyllaceae; genus Silene; species Silene latifolia. The sequence continues at coordinate 97,878,167 of NC_133527.1, forward strand.
AATGAGCAATTAATGTGTATTACCGTTCTGCTTTCGATTGATTTATTTGTTCGTCGTGTTGAGTTATTTGTGATTTGCAGGGAATGTTCATTTTCCTGAACTTAATAATATTTTTGAACAAATCTACAGTAACAATATTACTGTAAAACTGTCATAGTAAAAAGGTATCCCCTATCGTTTTAAAGAGCAGCAATTGCTTCTGTAACAGTGTTACTGTAGTTTTATATTAAAACAATTGTTTGACAATACTGTAAAACTGTCTCATTCTGTGAGGATACTATCATTCTTATTCCATTCCACATTCTTTCTTAGACTAATCCACCATCATTCCTCTTCAGTTTAATAGCTGTAGTTGTTTTAGTTTTAATGTTATTCTATTTTGGTTTTTTGATAAACAATCTCAGGAAAGCAGAGGTAGTACCTGAAAAATCTGACGTTAGTAAGAAGGCCAAAGTGGAAGCATCGGAAAATACAGCGAGCAAAAAAGCGCCGACACAGAAGCCTTCCAAACCGTCAGCACAGAAAAACGTCGAAGCATCTCATGCTGATCAATATGTCCCTATAACTCTTCGTCGTGTTGAGCTGATTTGCATGAAATGTCCCTTTTCCTGAAATTAATAATATTTCTCAACAGATCTACATTAACAATGTTACTGTAACACTATCAGAGTAAACGTGTATCCCCTATCCTTTTCAAGAGCAAAGAATTGCTTCATGAATGTTCTTACCGTAGTTTTATATCAAAACAATTGTCTCATTCTCTGAGGATACTATCATTCTTGTTCCATTCCACATTCTTTGTCGACTCGTCCACCATCATTCTCGCTTGATTTAATAGTCGTAATTGTTTTAGTTTTAATGTTATTCTGTTTTGGTTTTTTTTGATAAACAATGTCGGGAAAGCGACGTAGTAATCGAGAGATCTGTCATTAAGAAGGCTAAAGTGGAAGGTTCGGAAAAGACAATGAGCAAAAAGCGGCGACACACGAAGCCTTCCAAAATGCCAAAGAACGAAAAATGTTGAAACATCTCATGCGGATCAGTATGTCCCTATGACTCTTCGTTGTGTTGAGTTGTTAGTGATTTGCATGAAATGTCCCTTTTCCCGCGTTTATAATATTTCTCAACATATATACATTAACAATGTTCTTTAACATGTAACAACGATCTGATAAACAGATACTATCCCCTATCCTTTTAAAGAGCGACATCATTACCTATCGATGTAGTAGTTGTAATTGATTTACTTTTAATCTTATTCTGATTTTGATTTTTGGAAAAACAATGTCAGGAAAGCGGAGGTGCCCAAGAAATCAGCTGCGACGAAGAAGGCAAAAGTAGCAGCATCAGAGAAGACACCTAGCAAAAAGGTGCCGACACAGAAGCCATCAAAACCAACAGCACAGAAGGAAGTCGAAGCATCTCATGCATATGAGTATGTGTCTAAAAATATTTGCTCGACCGCAAGTCAATACTATGAGGGTTTATGATATATTGTCTCATTGTTACAGTAAAACAGAATTAATTGATCTTTAAAAAATTATTCGACCGCCATTATTCGTATTCCATTTGTCATTTCTTCAACGACTTGACTACCATCATTCCTTTTCAATTTAATTGTTGTCTGTTATATTGTTATTGTAAACTTCTGATTTTAATTTTTGAAACTAATAATGTCAGGAAAAAAGAGGTACCTGAGAAATCAGCTCCCACTAAGAAGGCTAAAGTGGCCGCATCAGAGAAGCCACAGAGCAAAAAGGTGCCGACAGAGAACGTGCCAAAGCCGACTAAGAAGATGTGGACCGAAAAGCTGTCAAATCCTACAGCTGAAAAGGCGACGAAGGTGCCTACAGAGAGTCTACGCCAGGAAACACCTGCTCCTTCAAAAAAGGTGCCAGTGAAGGAAAATAAGGTGCCTACTGAAAAGGTGCTTAAGCCACCAGCAGTAGTACAAAAGAAGCAGGCTACGAATGTTCCGATCCAGCAAAGTAAAAAAGAAACCAATGTGCCGAGGAAGAAGGCAGCAGAAAAGCTGTCGCATGATGTGCCAGTGTTGTCGAAGGAGCAATCGGTGCCCATTGAGAAGCAAGCAAGTGCACCTCCTCAAAAGGCAGCAACTGTGCCAACGTCAAAGGCAGCGACTAAGCAATCAAAATCGGTTGCAAAGGAGACAAAAGAAGAGGTGCCCAAAAAAGTTACTGTAACAAAAAGTCATACCCCGAAGACAGCAATGGCCAAATCTGCAGAGTTGGTGACAGAAGAGGTGGCAAAGAAGGTGCCCAAACAAAAGACGGCGGAGAAGGTTGTAGCAAAAAAGAAAGTTTCAGCGGCAAAAGAGCCAACACCAGAAAAGGTAGTAAGCAAGAAAGAGAGCGTGAAGGTGTCGTAAAAAAGAAACCGACAAACGCAAATTGCCAAAAAAGGTGGCGAAACAAAGAAACCAAAGTCGAGTAACAAAAAAGAGACCTAGAGATAAGCCCATGTCATCTGAAGAAGAAAGTGATAGAGATTATGAGGTTTCGGATGACTTGAGCGTCAGCTCCAAAATGTCGAAGAGGGCTAAAACAGAGAAGAGACCAGCCAAGACGGTGGTGAAGGCTGAAAAAGAAGAGGTCTTAAAAAAGTATGTGTCTTTCTAGTGGCTAAAACTTGTATGTTTAAAGTTTCGATTTCGATTTCATGTTACAAGAACACCTATCTTTGTAACATTTTTATCTTTGTTTCAGATGCTCTTACGTGAGATGTCTTGTATAAACATTGTCGATTATACTTGTTTGTTAATTGATCTTAGAAGGAAATTAATTTTCCATTAAAAAATTAGGTTGTTCTTTGTTCTTGTTGTTATTGTTGTTGTTTGTGTCGATTATACGATTTGTAATAAATTTAGCCTTCTTGTTTTGCTCGAAGTGAGTAATTGATTTTCTGCGTTCTAGTTTTTCGCTTCAAAATTAGGGTTAATAATTTGTAATAAATGAGCAATTAATGTGTGTTACCGTTCTCCTTTCTACTGATTTATTTGTTCGTCGTGTTGAGTTGTTTAAACTTTCGATGTTACGATAACACCTTTATCGTATCCTTGTTTTGTTGCTTTCTTCTTTATGGTTTGTTGGCATAAAATAGTGTCACACTGTTTTAGCGGTGGTGCTAATTTAAACTTCCTTATTACAGTAGGATAAATACCCAACTAAGTGCGGGGCCCATCGTTGGTCGATGTTATGAGCAAGTTTTCCGTAAAGCAAAAGAAAGCCATTAAAGAAATTGGTTTTGGAGGACTATTGAAGATGAATATATCAGTAGTCCCTTCCGGGCTAACAGACTTGCTTGTTGAGGCTTTTGATTACGACAGTTTCAAGGTTCATGTTAGTGAAACAGAGGAGTTTGTCTGTCACAGTATGATGTTCATGACCTATTTTTTTTGGTGAAGGGTAATAATGTGGTCTTGACATGACAGTCGCGGATCCCAGTGAGGACACCGAGTTAAAAAACAAATGGAGAAGGAAGTTCAACATCTCTACAAAGACCTGAGAACATCAAGCTAGATTTGGTGACTAGTTGGTTTAAGAATAACAAGGGTGCCTGCGGTGATGAGTTCAAGCAGATGTTCGTTCTTTATGCGCTCTCCACTTTTTTAGCGCCGACTCCAAATTGTTCTGTTGATTTCAGACTGTTGAAGGCTGTGGACGACGTTGAAAAAATAAAAGGTTTTAATTGGTCAAAGTATGTCTTTAAGAAGGTAGTTGAGGGTGTCAAGGGGTTGAAGACAGGAACAGTTAAGTGTCTTTGTGGGTGTATTGTGGTGCTACTGTTGGCCTACATTCACCGGTTTGAGTTCCATGGCGAGGTACAACCAACTGAGTTACCTCTGATATAGCATTGGACAGATGAAAGTATTTTAAAAAGAGTCAAAGACGAAGGAAAGATTGGCTGTCTAGGAACTGATGAGATGTCAGAAACTGTCTATCCTATTTGTCTTGGCAAGGGATCCCAGGTGAAGGTAATGTGGCAATCGTCGGTGTAATATCGTCATCTTTGTAATATGGTCACCGTAATATCGTTCTTGTAATGGCTTTACTTTGTAATAACATTATCACATTACCTTACAATATTGTTAATTATTAATATTAATTACTAATTACTAATATGTTTCGTAAATAGGATGGGCGAGAATCGATGAAGGTGAGGATGACGAGGCAGTTTTTCTTAAGAGTAGTGAGGGAAGGGAGTACATCTTGATGGAGAAGCTTCCGGCATTGAAACAGATGCCGAGTTGAAGGAAAAAGTCAAATGTGAGTTGTTTTTATAAATTTAATTCTCTGCAATTGTTACAACTCCCAAATCTGGTATCTAATTCATTTTTTTCTGTCTGGTTTATTGACTTAGGAGACCGACCTGATGTTGCTGATGTATAGAAGGGATTCCAACCTTGTTCACGAGAGATTTGCTCAGCGATCAAGGTTTTCGAATCAAAGCGAAATGAAATCACCACTAAAGCCGAATACCTTAAATATGCCGAAGATGTTGTGCGAAAGGCTGAATCATTGAAGAGGAGGGCGAATGACTTCCCAGTATATACAAGGTCCAAAGTCAGTAGGAAGTTGGAACCATTTCCAACAGAGAAAAGTCCTAGGACAGTTAAGTCAGAATCCCTGGTAAAGGAGGTATTAAGCAGTTTAAGTGAGCAACATCATGAAGAAGATGATGAGGAGGATGAGGAGTTTCATGACGAGGACAGGCAAGATGAGATGGAGGACGGAGTGGAAAGTGATGATGATGACGGGACTGATGATGGCAACGATGATGACGGGACTGATGATGGAGAGGATGATGATGAGGACGGGGATGACGATGGCGGCGATGTTGAGAGTCGTCTTAAAAACAAGAGGCTTCAAGAGGGTGGCACGGACATAGATAACGATGAAGAAAGTGCCGATGAGGAGGAAGACGATGAACAGGATGAAAAGGAAAAGGAGGATGAAGAGGAAGAAGACCAAGAGGATAAAGAGGAGGATGTAAAGGATGTTGAAAGCCAATCTGGTGAAGGTAATAGATCGAGTAACGATTATTCTTTATTACTTTTAGTTATAGTTTTACAATAACATCTATTCTTAATATTTTATATATATTAATAGTTAGTAATATAATATTCAATTACTTACTTCTGATGCAGATGAAGAGGATGATGCAGAGGAAAAGGATGATGCAGATGAAGACGATGATGCAGATGAAGAGGATGAATCTGGCAAAGGTCAAGAGGATGACGGAGATGAAGAGGAGGAGCATGATAAAGAAGAAGAAAATGAAGACGACAAAGAGGGGAGTGGCGAGGATGATAAAGATGCATCTGATGAAGGTAATATAGTAACAATACTACAATAATCTAATCACTTGCACTAACACTGTTACATCATCGATGTTATAGAGTTTTCATTTTACAAATAATTACTAATAATCAATTAATTTCTTTTTAGATGAAAACGATGATGCTGATGAATATGATGCGTCAGGGCAGGGTGACAAAACAACTAGCGAGCCAGAAGATGGATCTGGTGAAGGTAATAGTGTAATGCTGTTATAGGCTTTCTGTTACTGGGTGCTTTTTTAACAAACAATTTAGTAATATATTTTCATTCATTATCTGCTACACAGATGACAAGGAAGAGGCCGAAGGTGATGCATCAGGCCAGCCTGAAGATAACGCAACTAGTGAGGCAGGTGAAGAGGCATCTCTTGAAGGTAATTGAGGAATCTATTTAAACTTGTTGTGTCAGAGGATGTAACTGTAACAATGTTACTGTGACGTAATTTTAACAGAAATTTACAGTGTATCTATTGTGCCTTTTTTGGTTCAAACAAAAATTGTTAATATATATTGAATCCAATTACCTGTGACACAGATGACGAGGAAGAGGCGGAAGTTGATGAATCAGGCAAGCCTGAAGACAACCCAGCCAATGAGGCAGCTGAAGAAGGATCTCCCGAAGGTAATAGAGAAATCTATTTGCACTCGTTGTATTAGCTGATGTAACACTGTTAACACTGCTTTATTCTTTTGTAACACTTTATTATAATAGTAACGCTTTCATGTGTCGTAGTTTTATCAGAAGTTTACAGTGATATATATATTCAATTATCTGCTACACAGATGACAAGGAAGAGGTCGAAGATGATGCATCGGGCCAAGCTGAAGAGAACCCAATGACTGAGGCAGCTGAAGAAGGATCTTCTGAAGGTAATTGAAGTAGCAAATTCTGATAACAACTTTATTAGTATAACTATGAGGCATTGTTGGTCCGAAAAACATTAGTAATTTATATTCAATTCAATTACTTGTGCCACAGATAACAAGGAAGAGGCCGATGATGATGCATCAGGCCAGGTTGATGACCAACCAACCAGTGAGGGAAATGAAAAGGAAGATGACGATAAAGATGAAGAAGAGGATGATGGGAATGAAAAACCAGATGAAGAGAACGATGATGATAAAGATGAAGACAGTGCTGGCGATATAAACGAAGATAACAGTAAGGAGGATGAAGCAACTGGTAATGAAGACGCCGATGGGAATGATGAAAAAGGCAAGGAAGGAGAAAAACCCAGTGAGGCTGATGATGAGACAGTTGGTGACGAAGAACCAATAACTACTCAGTGCAGTCAGGTAGCAGAAGATGACGACGATGATGAAGTTTATATTGTCGATGATTGCAGTGATGAGATCCTGTATGACAATTACGACGAAGATACTGGCGACCACTATTTGTTACATGTCGAAACAACTGAAGACTGGATGCGCGTGATGGATCCTCGCTACGGCTGCACAATCGAATGTGGCCTACCAGCTCCGGATCTAACACTTGTGTCCAAGACTATGATAAAACACAAGGAGATAATGGCGCCTATTCTTGAAGTTAGGAAAGAAACAATTGACTATTGTTTTATCGACGATGACGAGAACCTCTCAGATACGTGAGTACTTTATTTACTCTTGCACCGTGATAAACAAAACGTTTTACTTTGCAAATGAATACTGTTTTCAACTGAATAGTTATTCTTTAAAATGTTACTTTATTAAAAGGTGTTCTGACTATTACATATCATTGTCTAACAGGGAAAGGCTTGTCTCGTATGGGAAGTATCACTTCATTCCAAGGGAAGATTTAATTTCATTGGCTCCTGGTGAGCTTATTTATATAATGGTGACTGAATGTTGGTCAATGTTGCTCAATGACCTCATCTCCGAAAAGGTAGCAAGTGATACACCATTGAGGATCTTCATGGGCTTGGGTCAATCACGTATATTCTTGTAATAAATAAATTTTTATTCTTATTGATTTGTGTTTCTATAATGTTTATTGACTTTGTATTTATATTTATTTTTGTAGGACGCATTAGCAACTATGTCTGTTGGAAAACCCGTTCAAAACAGACATTTAGAAGGTGAAGTTTTGTTTGTCCTTCACACAAAGGATCAAATACAACCCGAGTCCACTTGAATTTCGATTTGTGATATGGTAAACCACATTACTGTTAATATTTTTTTTTTATTCTTATATAAGTAGAGTGTATAGAAGTTCTGTTTAGCAATGATATATATCTGCTTAATTGCAGATATTCATTCCACTCATTCGGGAGGACCACTTTTTCTGTGCTTGCTTAAATTTCATGTCGAAAACCGTTGACTACCTAGACAACAAACCCTTATATGCCAGATCCCGAAAAGCAAAAATGGCAAGAAATGCGGTAAGTTTCTCTACTTACAGTAACAATGTTATACCTTTAAATTTCCATTAAAAAATTTGGAAATCATTGTTACAGTAACATAGATACAGTAACAGTATTACTTTTGGTGCAGGCAAATATCATGGGGAAAATGTCGTCAGAAATGCAAATTGCAAAAGGCTCCAAAGTGGAAAGTTTCCCACTTCAGAATGTGAAATTTAAATGGCAGAGCATTCCAAAAAATGTGGATTGTGAGGTTTTCATGATGATGCACATGGCTTTCTACACGGGGAAGGTTTTTTTACTCTGAGCTGGGGGATGAACGGAAAAGAATGTTGTACCGTGCTGAAATATGTGCAATACTTGTTCTTAGCGACTTGAATCAAGTACGAAAAGAGGTGCAAGGAAGGATATCAAAATTCAGGAATGAAAGGGAACAGCTGAAGGAAAAGTCTGCTGTAAAAAAAAGAAGGCTGGAAGAGAAGAAGGAAAAAAAGGAAGAGGAAAGAACAAAGAAACCACAGGAAAAACAAAAGGAGGAAGAGCCCAAACAGCCGAGGGTGAAGTCGGTTGCTTACAAGCGTTCTCCTAGAGCAATTGGTGAAGATGAGGAGATAATATTTAAATTTCTAAAGATGATGCTATGGGATGTTCTCTAGGTCACGGTGAAATTGACGGTGATATATTTCTAGTCCCTGAATTTATGAGAGCAAATCAGAAACTGCTGTCCAGTACAACTAATCTGAGAAGGCACGTTCTTGATTATGCGTTTATGGATGATATCGACTTCCACAAAAGGTAAAATACTTGTTGTTCTTGTGAAAGTGTTATCTTATTACATCTTTTTTTACGTAAAAGTGTTTTTTAAACATTGTTTATGTTACACTCGTTTTACTGCGAAAACTCTTGAGTAATCGACTCTTATGGTTACTGTAACAGTGAGATCCTGGCTGCGTTTGGAGACAACAGGAGGTTGACAAGAGCTGATATACTCTCACTACGTCTTAGGAGTCACACAAATTGGATGGTGTTTGAATGCTGGTTTCTACTCTTGAATTATGTCGAGAACAGCAAAAGAGGCACAAGGGCAGCAGGGCCAACCATACTTTACTTAGGACTAGGTCACATGGTAAGTTGCATCGGTGTTAAATGTCCGCTTCATTCAATAACATATGATTCTTTTACAAGGGAAATCTAACCCTTACATTTTTTTTTTTTTTTTTTTTTTTTTTAAAAACTACAAAGATGCTCTACTGGCTGTGATGCAGGAGGATAGTGAACAGTCTGATATAAAGAACGAGTTGTTTGAAATTTGGGATAATTTCATCAACGCGAGCAAGGCAAATTACAGACTTGATGCCGAACTTATTTTTATACCTTGTTTGGCTGGCTATCACTACTTCTGTGTGTGTATTAATTTCCTCAACAAAGAGATTAGTGTGATCGACAGTCAATCGTATGCTAACTGGGAGTCTTCATTCACTTACGACATCGCAATGGCGTGATAAGTCCCCCGAGTTGTCAAATTGTATGTTTACGATTTGATTTCGATTTGATGTTACGATGTCATATCTTTGTAACATTTTTATGTTGTTTCATGTTTCTTACCGTTACACCTATCTTTGTAACATTGTTGATTACTCGATTTCTTAATTGATAGTAAAAGGAAATTAATGTTACTGTTTACGACGAGGCGGTTGCATGAGTGACTACCTGGACACAAAGGGCGACGTGAGGGTAAATCGAAATGCTCCGCTATCCTGTGGTAAATGTGAAGTTTAAATGGCGAAACGGGCTTCCGTATTTGAAGAGTCACCAGTATCATTATGACAGTAGTCTCCAATTTTTGGGATATGCAAACAAGTCTTCTTTTCTCAACAACACATTTTATCGGCGGGCATGTGCTTCCCAAATTGCTGCATGTTTGCTCATGGCTGACATCAACAAAATACGGGCTGAATTGTTGGACGCTGTTCAAATCTTCAAAAAATCAAAGAAAACAATCTGGCCTTATATAGCTGCAAGGAGGGAAGCCGCTAGAATGCTCAAAGGGAATTCAACGGAAGATGAATTGTCAGACAAAGAACCACCGATTGAGAATGAACCGAAGCCACTCAACACCGAAATGCTTGTACTTTGTTTTAAAGTGAAAATCAAGTGATGTACTCTAAAACAATGTTACTTTAACAACGTAATAGTGGCTATCATAGAGAGTGGAACATATTTTGGAATATTTTGGAATATATTACAAATAAGTTTGTTCTTAATGTGATAACTTATTATATGCGAAATTCATTAACTATGTTCTTTATGAATGATGTGATTTCAAAAGTGAAAAGAGAAAACATAATTTGACGTTTTGAATTCTTCACTCTTGCAAATTGTTATAACGCACTTCATAGGAAAACGAAACATGGGTTGGATAAATTTCATGTCTTATTTTGTCTTTTGGAATTCAAAAATTAACTGTTTTTTTAAAGCATTTAATTTTGAAAACAGTTTTTAAAATGTTAGTGTTTTTTTTTTAAACAAAAAAAGTCGAGACAAAATGAAAATAATGTTACTGTAACACTGTGATAGTAATAAATGAAAATTATAATAAAAAATTTTGACGCTTTGAATTCTCCACTCTATGCAGCATTTATAACTGGACTTAATTATGGGGAACATGCACGTGGTTAACATCAATCATCATTTAAAAACAGTTTTCAAAGCAGTTAATAAAAGTGGTTTTTAAAGCAGTTAATTTTTTTTTAAAAAAAATAACTGTTTAGTTTTTCAAAATTATCTATAAATAATCTCATTTTAAAAAAAACACAATTATGTTACTGTAACAGACGGTTTTGACGCTTTGAATTCTACAATCTGCAGCAGTTATCTTTCTAAAACAGTTTTTCACTTTGTTCAAAGTGACATATTTCAAGGCAGTTATTTTTTTTATTTTATTTTTTAAAACTGTTTTGTTTTTTTCAATTATCTATAAATAATCTCATTTTCATTCAACATTTACACTTCATTTTCTAAACAAAAAAATAAGCCAAGACAAATTCAAAGGTTTTTCATGTCTAATTTTTTTTTAATCTTTTGTAATATTAAATATCTATAAAGATTATGGATGGTTTAATATTACAACTGTTGCTAAAATTTCATTTATTATATGACTACCTTGCTCTAATTGAGGGAAAACAGTTTATGTTTGTTTATAAATAGATTTTGTTTTCTCTAATTTAGGGAAAACAGTTTTTTTTTTTCTGTTTTAATAGGTTTTTTTTTTTTGTTGCAGCAAGAGAAAAATGGAACGAATTCAAAGGAAACTAGAAGACACCAAGTTTGAACTGGAAGAAATGACAAGGCATAGAGATTCATTACTTGAGCAGGTTATATCATCTGATAGTAAGGTAATAGAAATGCTAGAACGAGAACAAGTGCTTGAAAATGACTTGAACAATGCTGAAGCTCATATCAAGTTTCGATGGCGGAAAACAAGTGTATTGGGAAACAAATAGAAGAAAATAACTCAAGAAATACACTGAAACTGATTTAGACCGTCAATTTCTCCTTGGTGTTACAGCTCTTAGGGAGTCATATGCTAAACTCAACCCTTCGATTAACAGGAAGTGGCCTCTTGTTGTCAAAGCTATTGAAGAGATGGAGGGTTACAGGAATAATCTGAAAAAGGAGTTGCTAGAGGGCGAAAGCAGCGTTCATTCTCCTCCTGTGAATAAACGACTAAGAAGGGAGTAAAAGATTTAATATTTCCTTTATTTATTACGATTTATGCTTCTTTGTGACACTTATATTTAAGTTAACTACTCATAATCGTTTCTAAGTATTTCGTTTTTAATCAGTGTTTGTAACACTTGTTTTTAATGAATGACATCTTAATTCGGTTAATTGTCCAATTTACTATTAGAATTGTGGTATATTAAATTGAACAACGATTATGTAACTATGTTTGAAATTGTCAAAAAACGATCCTAAAACGGAACGGAAAAGGGTTTAGGTTTGGATTAGGCGGCACCGCTTCGCGGAGCCGCCTAATCCAACCCTAAACCCTTTTCCTTAAACAAAGGTTGTTCGTAGTACAACACTGTTACAGTAAAACCAAACTAAACCCTAGGGAAGGACGGGAGCTAACCTGTTGTGGACGGGATTTAAATTTGGGGAAAAACACTCCTAAAACATACGACAAGATTTAAATTTGGGGAAAAACGCTCCTAAAACGGGACGGAAAAGGGTTTAGGGTTGGATTAGGCGGCACCGCTTCGCGGAGCCGCCTAATCCAACCCTAAACCCTTTTCCTTAAACAAAGGTTGTTCGTAGTACAACAGTGTTACAGTAAAACCAAAACTAAACCCTAGGGAAGGACGGGTTATACCCTGTCGTGGACGGGATTTAAATTTGGGGGAAAACGCTCCTAAAACGGGACGGAAAAGGGTTTAGGGTTGGATTAGACGGCACCGCTTCGCGGAGCCGCCTAATCGAACCCTAAACCCTTTTCCTTAAACAAAGGTTGTTCGTAGTACAACACTGTTACAGTAAAACCAAACTAAACCCTAGGGAAGGACGGGAGCTAACCTGTCATGGACGGGATTTAAATTTGGGGAAAAAAGCTCCTAAAACGGGACGGAAAAGGGTTTAGGGTTGGATTAGGCGGCACCGCCTCGCGGAGCCGCCTAATCCAACCCTAAACCCTTTTCCGTCCCGTTTTAACCCTAA